>NW_026606081.1:49795000-52365000 GCF_029834395.1 Sorex fumeus | reverse complement strand
TCAGCAAGAGCATATTGGGGAAATAATCAAAGGTAACATTCTGAATTGCAATTGTGATCGCTGTGACTCATCGCCACGGCAGAGAAAATTGCCCATGCAAAGTGTTTTCATCAGCAAGCAAGGAGCGCATCCTGCCCCGAGAAGGAACAATTCAGCTTCTCCAGATTACAATTTAGCTGAAGGTGTTTAAAATAATGACGCTTTAGTGGATTTTTTTTTTTTTGCAAAGGGAGAAATCAAAGCAGAACCCATGAAAGTCTCTTTGGTGCTTAACCAAAGACCCTCACGCCAAACAGCAGCCCTTGATCTCATGGTGCTGGCAGGGCAGGGCACAGGCACCAGTACCAGTCTGACCCTCTTGCTCTGCTCGCCTGGTAGACTTACCAGTGGTCGCCAGTGCTCAAATCCTTGTCTATTTATTTCTAGTTGCACACTGAGGTTGGTGGCATTGTTTAAAAGATTTGGAGGGGCACATAAAGCACCACCTACGCTAATCAAGGTTGTTCTCCAGAATTTTTCTTAGGTAAAATAGAAGGAAGCTCTGTGGGACCTGGGAGAACGTCTTTCTCCCCATCGGACTCTGCATTCCATCACGCTACAACAGTGTCTCCCGAGAACCAGACATCATGGAAGTGGAATTTAAGGGCCTTTTCAAACATAACTTGTTCTTGTCAGATTCTAAGATTCCCGCTGAGAGAGTCACTCCTCTGGGGTAGATTCCCGCAAACAACCGGCAAGAATGCCGAGACTCTTTGCCCCAAATTGGGATTTTTGTGGCAAGATTCATTTGGGAGATGCTCCGCATTCCCGCTCTTGAGAATGAATCCTCTACACCAGGAGGCTGGTCTCCAAATACCACAGCCAAATCAAGACTTCTGCTGAACACAGGTGGGCAAGGCTGTGCCCTGCGGGGTCTTCTGGGCCCACATCCACCAGTGCCTGGACAGGGGACAAGCTGACAGCAGCATCAACCCGGGAGGGCCCCACCTTGCTCACGAGAATGCCTGGGACAGGCAAAGCCCACGTCTGCTCCTGGGGTCGGACAGCCGCACTTCAACAAATGCTGGAAAAGGCTGCAGAGGACGCAGTGTCCAGCCTTAGTGTCCATCTGAAACTCGTCCTGTGGTAGCATGACACTGCGTCGGCCCGGAGGAAATAGAGGATGAGGGACTGACTCTCCGTCCTCCAATCCCAAAGGCGACACGTCAGAGCCGCAGAGTCACGAGGCCGTGGCAACCAGCTGGGGACCACTAGGGAGGCCACTGTTCCCTCCGTGCAGGGTCGGGAGAAGCAGGAAAGAATGGGGATGGCGGGAGCGGGGTCTGAGCGCCACGAGAGCCGCTGAACAAGCAGAACACAAGCTCTGTGTGCCAGAGGCCAGGGTTTGAACCGCAGAGCCGGGAGTAGCTCCAGGACCCTTCAGGTGTGGGCCCCCAAACCTAAACAAAGGCACCAGGGGCAGAGAGCGAGAGCAGAGGGAAAGGACAGCTGGCATGTAGTTGGCCTTTGCACACGGCTAGGCCAGCCCAGAACCAGCCCCCAAGGCCCCCACACTGCAGGGGATGATGGTTGGAGGGTGAGGATCAGCCCCAAGGGTGAGGGGTCAGCTCCAAAAGCCCCCGCACTACCGCAGGGGCCCGAGGCTGCCGGAGCATCTCAGTCCCGAGCAGCTCCACGGTGCTGTCTGCCAAGAAAGGGGGTCAAGGATCACCCAGAGGAGTACCCAGACCTCCTGGGCACCCTTGGGAGTCTAAAATAAGAAAATCAGAGGGCCAGGCTCTTGGGGGAATGGCGTTACAGGAGACAAGCTACTGTACATCACGAGAGCGGCCAGCACGGCAGCATCGCATAGCTATGACCAGAGCCATGGCACAGCAGGAAGGGCAGCTGCCTTGCACCAGGCCAGCCCAGGCTCAGGCCCCAGTACCACACGTGGTCCCTGAGCACTGCCAGGAGTGACCCCAAAATGCAGAGCCAGGAGTGAGCCCTGAGCACAGAGTCAGGAGTCAGCTCCAAGCACAGAGCCAGTCAGGAGCCCTGAGCACTGCCAGGTGTGACCCACAGACTCACATAGCTGGCCCCTTCCCTCCCGAGGCGTTCCAGCAGCCTCAGCACCCGACCTGCAGCGTTTGGAGGGCCCAGCCACAGCTCCTGAACGCGCAGTTTGTGAGTAGCCACACTGCGGCTCTGCTCCACAGACCGCAGACGCTCACAGTTCCTCTTCCTGTCACCCTGTGAGCACAGGCAGAGATGACAGAGAAGTCTCCGGCTTAATCCCTCAGCACCTTCCGGGCTGGAGGTGTAACTGCAGAGACTCACCCTGAGAGATGGAGAAGCAAAGGCAGCGCCATGACAGGCTCGTAAAGAAGCCAGAAGAAGCAGGGTCTAGGTTTCGGTTCCAGAATTCCTGGAATTGAGCACAGATACCTGGGACTGAGTCATGATTTCCCCAAAGTGAGATAGCCATGGTGAGGTCAGCTAAGGGTTACCAGTCAGATGCAGGTAGGGAAGCCGCCGCCCCCCGCCATGTAACCCCTATATAACCCTTATGCAACCCTTATGTAACTCCAACTTATAACCAATCAGCTAAGTACAAGTAGTGGAAAGTCCCTCAGACTGCAGCCAAAAGGGTGGTCCGCGGAAAGTCCCTGTTATATAATGTTATGATATAAAAGCCCCTCACTTTTGAGAGTTGGGGCCGCTCGTTCTGAGAAGGCTGCCACTGTGTCAGTGAGGCAAACTAGGGCCCTAGCTCGAGCTAGCCAATGAAGACATTCTGCTTATTGCCTCACAACTAATCTTCGTGTGATTCCTCTGGGGAGATCTCGGCCCGGTTTAACAACCCCAGCACAACAAGAAACACTAGGAAACCAACAGGGAAACATGTGAAAGTCATCAAGCTCAATGGGCAAAAATCAGTGTCACTGGGGACATACACCCAGCAGGGGATGCTCCTCAGGACAGGGTGACACCGTGATGAGGGGCTTCAACAGAAGCAACTGCTCAGGGGGCCAGAGACTCAAAATGAAAATTCCTACAGCCAGAAGGGGCTGAAATGAAGAGCAAGGTAGGTGATGATAAAAAAAAAGTCACATGGGGGGATGGGGGGGTGAGAGGGATACTGGGATCAGTGGTGGTGGAAAATGAGCACTAGTGGAGGGATGGGAACTCAATCATTGTATAATTGAAACCCAAGCACAAAAATTTGTAAGTCTACAACTGTACCTCATGGTGTTTCACTAATAAAAATTTAAAAAAAAAGAAGTCACAGATGCTCTGAACAGCGGGATAACAGAGGCTGAGCAAAAGTTTGAAGAGCTCCAAGATGAGAAGGAGGAAGCCACTAGGAAACAGCCTGCAAAGGAAGGAATCCCAGAGAACTATGGGGTGAGCTCAAGAGGAACAAGAATCATCGGAGTCCCTGAAGACCTGGAAGGCAAATGTCATAAAGAAACATCAGTCAAATCATCAGCCAGAACTTGCCAGAGTTAAGGATTACAGGCCAGAGATCCAAGAGGCCCGAAGGGTCCCAGTGAAAATAGATCCAATTAGAAAAACTCCAAGACACATTCTACTCAAAATGACAAAACCCGGAGATAGAGACAGTAAGTCAACATAGTAAGATCAGAAAAGGAACTTACAAAGGAAAGCCCGTAAGATGTACAGCAGAACTATCAAGTGATACTCTCTAAGCCAGAAGAACATGGAAGGACATCGTACAAAAACTTAATAAAACGGACACTCTATCATACAGCTAGGTCATCGTTCAGGTCTGAAGACGCTCTACAGAGCTTCATGGACGGGCAACAGCTGAGGAATTCATAGCCTTGAAACCAGTTTTGCAGGAAGCATTGAGAGCTCCTTGAAAGAGCAGGAGAAACTTCCCGTCATGTGGCATTGAGTTTGTGGCCTTACTCATGGTGCGATGGCTCTCCTCTACTAGACTAAGAAAGGTTAAAAACACAGCAACTCATCATCACTAATTGGCTTTTATTGACTTATTTTTTGATAATTCTATTTGCCATTCCTTTCAGTTTCATGAGACCTGTAAATATGAAATAAATTTGTTATGTGCAGGCAGGCTGGGGGTGGGAGGGAAACTGGGGGCGTGGGGGGAAGGGAACGTTGTCGGTGGGACTGGTGCTGGAATGTTGTATGCCTGAAACAACTCTATTATGAATGAGGTTGTAAATCACGCATCTCAATAAAAATTCCGGGGGGTGGGGGGGGGGGGAAGATGTTAAAATGTAAAGTTGTGAGATGATGGAAATAGTAATATTACGAAAACTTCAAGATTTTCAGCCTAACAGCCTGTGGTGATGCTATAGCAGACTCTGGGTACCTGTGGAAATGATGGAAAGGAAGTGATGAAGTGACTCCTGATTACAGGGATGGGGGGCACCCCAAGACAATGACTGGAGGAAGTGGCCACTTGTGGGGGGAGACATGGTGCTGAAATGATGCATGCGTGAAACCCATCCTAAAGGTATTGCAAATCACAGCACCTCAAATAAACATTTAAAGATAATAAAGGAATGGTAGGGATTTTTTAAAAAGAATCATATGGAGGCTGGAGTGATAGCACAGCGGGTAGGGCATTTGCCTTGCACACGGCCAACCCAGGTTCGATTCCCAGCATCCTATATGGTCCCCTGAGCACCGCCAGGGGTTATTCCTGAGTGCAGCATCAGGAGTAACCCCTGTGCATCATCAGGTGTGGTCCCCCCCCAAAAAAAGAATCATATGGCTGAGATCTCTGAGTGGCCCTCAGCCGGGACAGAACCAGAACCCACAAGGTTGAGGGGACATCCCCCCCTGTCCCCCATACCTCACACTCTGGGCAGCTGGGAGAGGGAAGCCATGACCAGCAGCCATGCACAGAAGCCCTCTCAAACCTGGGCAAAGGAGCACCCCCAAAAATGCCAAACCCAACTCTGGCCCACCCCCTAGACTCTGAGTCAGCAGATGTGACATGGACCAGGAGTTCCCAGGCAAGAAGAAGCTGAAGTCTGAGCCCCAGAAGAGCCAGCAGTGCCTCTGCCCGGGGGCACAAGCAGGCCAGCTCAGGGCGGATCAAGGTGGGGCTCCTCTGCCCGGTCAGTGAGGCTGTGGCTCTGCCAGCTGTGCCCACCCCACCCCATAAGGCCTGAGGTATCTGAGGGGGCGGAAGTCCCCCCCCATGAGCCTGGGAGTGACCTGGGATCTATGGTGGGTCCCCTCAAGCGAAGGGGGCATCCCGCTTAATAAAAAATAAAATAAAGGCCTGTTCTGGGACTGAGTGGTGGCTCTGCTGTAGGGATTTATTCCACGGGGCTGAATGGGTGGTTTAATTAGCAATGACAAAGATGAGATTTAATAAGCGTCTTGATCTTTCCCCGGAATCTAATTGTGGAGATTAGCCTGTCGGGGGAGGCCATGAGGAGTGCACAGTCTACAGCTCGCTCCCAGGCCCCGAGACATGCTCTGGCCCTCTCCTCAGCTCGGGCAGGGGGCTCAGGCCACGACTCGGCCACTTCTGCAGACAGACAGGGACTGCTAATGACACTGGGGTGCCCGCTAGAAGGCCCAGGGCTGACCCTCGGGGCTGGCCGATGAGGGAGTGGGAGGAGACCCCTTTATGCCCTCTCAATCCGGATTCCTCCGGCCACCGCTGACTAACCAGCCCCCAGACCAGCCTGTCTCCTGGCACCTGGGGGGCTGCCAGGGCACGGGACACATGAGACCCCGGGGAAGCGGGTCTCACCTCTGTCAGCTGAGACTCACATCCACCAAGTCCAGCTCCCAAGGGGCAGGGCCTGGGTCAGTCCCCGCCCATCCCCCCTCGCCCCTGCACAGGCCCTCGGGGAGGGGCAGAAGCAGCTGGACCTCGGCAGTTCATGGAGGAGGCGAGGGTCGTGCCACATCTGAGGTCCAGCAAGATGCCAGTGGTCCCTGAGCTGCTTCCTTCCCATGCTGAGACCATGCTGTCTGGTTCATGGGAAGGGTCTCTGTGCCAACGGCCAACCAGACCTGGCACACCTCCACCACCGCCACTGCCCTCAGCCTCCTCCACAGCCAGCTGCTTCACCCTCCCCTTGTGAAACCCCAGAGAGGGCAGCCTGAGAGGCCCCCTTCCAGGATCCCCCTCCCTGGTCCCTGAGATGCCCCTTCTGGGGGCTGTGGACCAAGCAGCCCCACCAGGCTGTCACTCAGTGCTGTGCAGGAGACACGTCTCTCAAAGGACTCCTGACTCCTGCCCACCATGCCCAGTGTCCTGGCAACAGAGTGTGGTAATGCTACTGGTCATCCAAGACCAGCCCCAGTGCCCAGCCCCAAGCAGAAAGGGCCCCGGGTTCTAGTGTTCCCTGTGCAATGCCCTGTGGGACATCCCTTTCCTCCCTAGACAGGGGGGATGGTCAGGAGCATAGCAGCCGCCAGGTTTGGGGGAGGTCTGGAAGGGTGCATGCAGCTTTGCTGGTTGCAGACAGGACCCTCAGCACGGCAGAATTTCTCAGAGGGCTGACCTGGGACCAACCAGAACCAGTCTCCACACCCACATGGCCCTGTGAGCTGGTGGCCTGTCCATGGGATGTCAGTTGACACCTGCAGGTGCCCTGCTTTCCGTCGCTGACTTCCTGTCTTTCCTCAGAATCATCAGTCGTCACAAAAGTCAAATATTCCGGGAAATGAGTATCTCCAGTTCACAAAGTATTTAAAATTATTAAATGGGGGATAAAACCCGCTAAGAAAGCCCTAGGGTGTCAAAGCTCTGCAGAAAAGTGTTGCCCAAATCTGATAACATTCCTAAAATACTCAAGTTGTGAAGTTAGAAGAAAATCTCTCTAAAAAAAATTTTTTATAAGGAATCGAGCATGCCGGAAAAAGTAAATTTATAAAATCCCTGTTATATAAAGGACCAATCAAGACCACAACTGCAAAGAAAATGAAAGCAAACGCCTAGAGCGAGGTTGAACTGGAAAGCACTTGGCCAATGAGGAAACTGTGCACAGAACATGAAGACAGCTGCGAACGGGAGGGGGCCTCTGGACAGAAATAACCAACACGAGCGAGCGTGAGGGAAGGGGGGCAGAGCACGGAACAAACACTTCTGCCGAGAGGCCGGCAGGCAGTGAAGGTAACTCGGCTTCATGCATCACCGGGACATCAATAAAGCTGAGCCCCGCGGCTTTCAGGAGCACCAGCCGCTCACCTAGAAGCAGTTAGAAGCTGGGCAGGCGGGGAGAGAGGAACGTTCCATGTCCTGGGAAAGCACCTGGAACTGAGAGCCCAGAGAAGCCACAGCCGAAGTGCCCCTGAGTATGTGCAGGAAGGACTCGAGGGCCTGGACACACAGACGGCCACCTTCCCCGGGCGGCCTGCACATTGGTTACACCACGAAGGTCACAGCCGCAGCCCTGTGGTACCTGCAGCCTGATGGTGCCTCCGTGACACAGCAGAAAACCAGTGGCTTCTCAGAGGAGTGTGGTTTTGCCATTTGTGAAAAGATGGATGGAGCTCGCAGGGGCTGGGCAGAGTGGGAAGGACGGTTATTGGTTGGCTTCACCTAAACGCCCACTATAGGATTAGCAAACTGATGCACAGACACAAGGTCATAAAAAAATAGAGATAGATCAACACTGAATATTGATATTAGTAGCAAGAGAAAAGGGTAGGGGGGAGCCAAGAGGGATATGAATGGAAAGAGGTGGGATTTACTTGTACAAGGTACTAAATAAATTAGCACAGAACAATAAGAATCTGAGCTGTGCATTGTAGGAAAAAGACATCTACTATGTCATTGGTTTTTAAATTGTGTTATTCCAAACCAAAGAGATAGTCAGGGGGTGAGGAGGTGCTTGCCTTGCATGCAGCTGATCCAGGTTTAATCCGTGGCATCACATATGGGTGATGCCCCCATCCCAGCCTGCAGACCTGACCCCCCACCCCAGCCTGAAGACCCCCCCCAATCCCAGCCTGCAGTCCCTGCTACCCAGTGGCTTAACTTCTCCACGTTTCTGCGGATTGAACCAAGGTTTCATTCTATCACCATTAGACCTTTGCCTTCACTATCTCCATGATTTACCATTTCTCTCTCCTGATAAGGTAGATTTTTTGTTGTTGTTGTTTCCCCAATGAATGTGGTGGGAAGTGAGAAAGATGGAGAGAAAGAAAGAGCAGAAAAGATTCTGAGATTGAGTCCAATGGGATGGTGGGGAAACTGAGGCCAAAGGTTTAAGCTCACCAAAGCAAGCAGGGCTCAGACAGAACTGGAAATCAGAGTCAGGGAAAGAACCTTGTTGATCTCTAAATTACATACGATTTTTCACATTTGGGTCATTTCCATGTAAACATTCTGCAAGTTGCCTGCTCCTTAACTTTAATAACCAGGTGAAGAGTCGCCAGCAATTATGCTACAACTATGCTCTTGATTGAGCATCATTCTTCTTTATTTTTGTTTATTTTTGAGCCACACTTGGCGGTGCTCAGGGCTGACTCCTAGCTCTGTGCTCAGGGGATCACTCCTGGCAGTGCTCATGGGACCCCACAGGTGCTGGGGATTGAACTTGGGCCAACTGCTGGGAGCAACGCACGGTGCTAGGACTGCAGTTCCTACCATGCTATTTTAAAGAAGAGCGTGAGGATTCATAGTTCAAAGTCGTATTGACCATGTAGGATAAATTAGGTCCTATGGCCTGGATACCAGAAAAGTGGGGATTTTGTGGTGGCAAATCACATCCCGGAGAGCTGGAAACACATCTCCTGTCCTAAGGTGTCACCTGACTTTTAGCAGCAGCAGTAAAGTCCTAGCAACTTTATTCAAATTATTTATACCCCAGGGCTATCAGCGGATACATATTTAAAATTAAACATAAGCTTGATCATCCTGAGGGGAAAAAAACAGTCTAATAAAATAGCACAGATGCATCTATAAAAAATTTCAGAGTTAACTCAAAAGTAATTAAAACATACTCCCAAACAGTTTACTGTCATTTCACAGAATTCAACTTCAGTTATCTGGAACATTTAATGAGATTTAATTTTTTTATGAAGTTATCGCATATGAAATTGAGGATTGATGAAAGTTAATTTAGAGTTAAGACACAATATTACAGCAAAAATATTAAAATATCCTGGTTAGCAAGAAGCTAATATGAAGGTTTAGACTTCCGTAATGAATAGCAGCTCAATATTAACGAACTTTAATGACTTTCAAATACATAACAGAAGATAATGAATGCATTATCAGAAAAATATTCAAGCTACTTTGGTATTTATACAGAAACAACTTTGGGATCCAGCACAGGAAAATGTCCTTAGAACTAACTCATAAACAGTTTTATGAGCATCCCTGCAGGCCAACTTGTCCCATCTATTTCCCATATGGCCAACGGGGTACAGAGCGGCTAAATAAAAAGCATTTCTATAATCTGGAGAAACACCATTTCTCGAGAACTATTATGCCCTGTTCACTCCAGCCCCTTTTACTCTGCTGGCCCTGGAATATTTAGATAAATCACAACAGGGGAGATGCGACATTTCGGGTTTCTGTTTCTAGAAACCAACGAGAAATGAATTCCTGCTCCATCAGCACAGGATGTTCTTCCAGGGCCAACTGTAACCATATCCTGTGGCCACACAGACACTGCGAGGTAGCCACAGAAGGAAAGGCAAAATTCCTTTTGCTTGTTTGGGGGCCACACCGGGAACTGTTCAGGGGTTCCTCCTGGCTCTGACTCAGGAGTCACTCCTGGTAGTACTCGGGGAATCGAACCCAAGTCGGCTGCATGTGAGGGAGGCCCCCTTCCCTCCCTCACACCCCGCCATTTCTGTATTATCACTAGGGCCCCAACGATGCCAGAAATCTTCATTGATTTGTCCCAACGCAAAAGTGCCCAAGTAAAAATCTGTCCCTTTTCCCCAAGAGGGCACTGCTGGACTTACAGTCCCCTACAAATTACCCCTTCGGGAGAGCTGGCGGGAACAGGGAACGCTGAGCTGGCTCTTGGTCCATGCACACAGGAACACCCACGACGTAGCAAGGCTGGAGACGCGGCCACCCGCCCAGGAGGACCCAGTGGCCCCCAGCGCTCTGTCTCATCCTGCGCCCTTCCAAGCTGGGTGACACACCATCCAGGCCAGCACCGTGATCACTGGACCACATGTCCAGGGGCAGTGGAGGAGAGACTGGACTGGGGAACCCAAGAGACGCTCCCTGGTAGATGGACACCGGCTTCCCCACTGCTGACCAGGGAGAAAAGGGGACACAGGGGAGGGTGATGACGGACAGCAGCCCGGGTTTTTTTTCTTTCCCACAGTCTTTTCTGGGGTACACAGCCCCCTCCCCTCTCCTCTCCACCTCCTCTCCCTCTTCTCCCTCCTCCCCCTCTCCCCTCTCCCTCCTTCTCTCCTTCCTCCCCCATTCCTTTCCCTCATCCCTTCTCCCTCCTCCCTGTCCCTCCTCTCCCCTCGCCTCTCCCTTTCTTTCCTTCCTCCCCCTCTTCTCTCCCTCATCCCCTCCCTTCCTCCCTCTCTCCCTGTTCTCCTCCCTCTGCACTCCCTCCTCCCACTCTCCCTCCTTCTCTCTCCCTCCTCTCCCTCCCCTCCTCCCTCCTTCTCTCTGTTCCCCTCTCCCTCCCTCCCTACCTCCCTCCCTCCTCCCCTCCCTCCTGTCCCTGCCTCAGCTCCTTCGCTTCCTTCAGCATCTCCCTGACAGATGGGTCGGCTGTTGCTTTACGGTTGCCCGGTTTGTTTTATGAGAGACACACACTTGTGTTCCTTTGCAGTAACACCACTGGACTTCTTAATTCAACACGATAAACATTTATGTCATGTCGTGCCTCTCCAAATTTTGTCTTTTATCGCCAGATCTTAATCACCAGAAGACAGCTGTGGTTAGTGCCCTCAGGAGCTGCGCTTTCCCTGCACAAAAGGAAGGAGACCCTGGGAAGGAGAGCTCTTGGTGGACCCTTCCCCAAAAGAAGCCCCTCATCAGGGGAGCAGGGGCCACACCCAGCAGTGCTCAGGAGGGAGAGAGCCCCGGCCAGGGATGGAAGCAGCGTTGATTGCATCAGGGCTGGAGCAGGCCCTGTACGTCTCTGTCAGAGAAGCCCAGCTGTTACTGGGCACCAACATTCACAAGCTCCTGCAGAAGCTGGCATGCCTTGGCTCTGGCTGACAGGGTCAACACGCAACTCTGTTTCCAGAAAGCCCCTAAAATACAGCTGGCCTGGCCTTTACTTCTGACCATGGCAGAGAAGCCCAGGCAGACCCAGACTGCTCTGGGGAAGGGCAAGGCAACGCCTTACGGAGGAGCTGGAGCTGATCCCTAAGGAAGCCCCAGATGGAAGCTCCTAGCCCCTCCCCCCCCAGCTGAACAGGGGGTGCTGTCCCTGCACGGGCGTGAGAGCGGCCTTGGCCCTGTGCCGTCTCCTGCTGGAGACTACTGTGCTTGGAGCAGGAGCTGAGAGGCTACACGTGGGCAGAGCCAACTTCCACCCCCAGCACTGTGGGGTCGCTGAGCACTGAAGGAGGAGCCCTGGAGGCAGACATGGCTCAGGGATCCTTCCTGGGAGCATCGTGTGAGCACTGCAGGGCCCTGTACTCTGGGAGCACCCAGGGGGAGCACAGCACAGACCCCTCGAGCACAGAGTCACACAGGGCACAAGTGCACCCACCATGAGTGTGATGCACCCCAAGGTCTCTTGCGAGCAGCAGCATGAAGGGTCCGGCCCTCCCAAGTCCCAGGTTGGGTGCAGGTGCCATGCCTGTGAGCAGCTCCGAGTGCAGCCCGGGACACCCCAATAAATGACAAAGGGATGTGAAGGGCCGGACGCAAAAAATTCAGAGCTAAAGTCAAACCCATCCCAATAGATCCACATCTAAACTGTGGAAATTACGGCATCTAATAAATAACACAGCTGCGGGACACAAGGTCAGTGACATCCAAAGGCAGCCACACAATTTAGAAATACAATTTCAAAAACATGATCTACAATAGCTCCAAAATAATAAATAGGTAACTTAAAACAGATACAATTCTGCAAGACTTCTACACAGAAAACTAAGCTAGAGGGGGGAAAAAAAAACTTTCAAAGTCATAAGCCAAATTGTTGACAAAGCAAACAATGTAACATGACAAGACTCCAATTATTTAGATTCAGCCCAATGTCAGTGAATCTCCAGGTCCATGAGAAGTGACACAGAGATACAAAGTTTCCTGTCGGGGAGACCAACGCTAAGATCAAACTAGACATTTCTGAAACATCACCCCAAGGTGGGTCTGCTCTAAGTACAGATCTGAGATAAAGTGGTAGTCATTAAGAGACCCGCTCATATGTGAAAATGGGAGTTGGAGAGTCAGACTGGCATTGGGGAGCAGAGGAGGAAACGTCTTTCCACAGAGTTCTTGGTTACATAGATGTCCACATGGAAAATTGGATCATTGTTTCCGTCTCACACTGATGGAATGAGGGATTAAACCTGAACCGTTGTATCCTTTTTTTTTTCTTTGCTTTTTGAATATCACCAGGCAATGCACAGGGGTTACTCCTGGCTCTGCACTCAGGAATTACTCCTGGTGGTGCTCAGGAGACCATATGGGATGCTGGGAATCGAACCTGGGTGGGCCGTGTGCAAGGCAAACACTCTACCCACTGTGCTATTGCTCCAGCCCCGAACCTGTTGTATCTTCCTGAGCTTTCGGAAAAGGAAATACTAAACAAGACACAAAGAAGGAAAGAAAATGCAAAAGATTCAGAAATTAAATCTCTAATATCATGAGAATTTCCATGAAAACTTACTAAACAAAAATGAAAAATCAAGCCATGAGTGAGGGGAAAATGCTACAATGTATTTAACTGACAAGAAAATATTATGTAGAAGAAAGTGAGAACTAAAAGTCCTTCCAAAAAGATCCAGAGATGGCACAGAGATAGGGCCCTTGACTTGCGTGTGGATAACCCATGCTGAATGCCTTGCAAAGCACAAGACCACTCAGCAACTCCTGGGCACAGAGACCGACATGTGCCCCCAAAACTAAAAAAGAAAAAACAGAATGCAACAGAGAAATGGGCATGGTATCAATGACCCAGGACTTTATAACTGGGAGATCCAGAAGGTCTGAACATACAAAGACAGTCACCGTCATCAGTCACTGTCACTTTCACAGTCCTCCTGTTATTCATCGATTTTCTCGAGTGGACCCAGTAACGTCTCCATTGTGAGACTTTGTTGTTACTGTGTTTGGCATATTGAATACGTCATGGGTAGCTTGCCAGGCTTTGCTGTGAGGGCAAGATTCTTGGTAACTTGCTGGCTCTCCGAGAGGGGTGGAGGAATCGAACCCTGGTCGGCTATGTTGGCTGTGTGCAAGGCAAACGCCCTACCCTTTGTGCTATCTCTCCAGCCCACCGTCATCAGTAACAGGAGGAATCAGCGAAACAGGTCACCGCACCACTGTGTGTCCGGGAGGCTGACCAGGTGGTGGCAAGCACGTGGCCTCCCATGAGTCACCGTGGACCTTCACGTGTCCACCAGAACACTCCTAGGTCTGCTAAGAGCCCAGTGTGGGAGCGTCCAGGACCGCACAGTTCCCCATGGCCCCAATGGGAGACTCAAGCAGGAGGCCAGAGGCGGGTTGAACCAGGGACAGCCAATCAGCTCTACTCCATGGGGCCACATGGACAGGTCTCACCAACAGGGTTTAGGCAAAGCAACAGAATGTAGACTGCGTTGTTACATTTACAGAAAATCCATAGTCAGGCTGAGCAGGGGGAGCGGCCGGCTAAGCAGCAGGAAGGAGACAGCAGGAGAGGGGGCAGACATGTGCTCTGGCTGGCCGAGCTGTGGGGGGACCCTGGGGCCTGTGACGCGACTCTGCACTGCCAATGCCAGGGACCTGCCGCAGCCCGCTGGCGCCTACTCCCTCTGCTCCTGTCTCAGACCCCCGGGAAGTTGAACTCTACTCCCTCCCTGGCCCTGAGCTCTCCCATTCGTTGTCCTTCGGGACAGGAGCCCACGGCAAGTCCCTGACTATGAAGCCAGGCTGCGAGTGCAGCGTCCACGGATGCCCAGTCTGTCCACGGCCCCCCTCGGCCTTCCTGAGTCTAAGGAATGCATACCCCAAATACCCCATCACCCAGAACACTGGCAGACCCCCCTTGGGCTGACTCAGGATTCAGCTCTGCACCCAGGAGAGCCGGCTGGGGAGACGTGCCGTGCTGCTGCATCTCACAGATACTGCAGCGTCTCAGGGTCTCTTTCTCCCCTTGGCCTCTGGATCCTGCTCACCCTGGCCCCATGTCCTTCTCCGGGGGTCTCCTCCAGCCCCCACCCTCCTACAGCCAGAGTCGGGCTGCTCCCAGCTCCCCACAGCAAGCAGAGACCAGACCTTGGTTTCTCCTTCCCCACAGATGCACGTGATCTCAGAGCGGCTGCCCCCTCGGACCCCCACTATAGCCACTTTCAGGGCTTTCAGACATCTGGGGAGCAGAGAGGAGACAGTGGGGGTCCCAGCTCTTCCCCTGGCCCTGTTCGGGGACCCTCAGAATCAGCCCACCAGCTTTCCTCCACGTTTCCCACACGGCGGCCCCTTCCTGTCTCGGTTCCTTCCTGCTGCCCCGGCCTCCCTGTCTCGTGTCATGGCCCCCCCAGGTTCTCAGTGTTCGCCTCTGGGATCCCTAGTTCCAGTGTAAGGCACGTGATGGTCTAGGCAGGGTCTGTGTCCCAGAGGGGCCTCTCGGACTCCTGACCCTCTGATGGATGGGACACCTGTCAGTCAGGGAGGGGAACCCCCCAGGACACACACACCCCCCATCCTCTGCTAAACTGCCGTCTCCCCCAGATAGGGACACCCGTGACCAAAGGCCACTGCCTTGCTCACATGCAGCCAAACGCACTCCATGAAGATTAAGTATATGACAGAGATTTGTAGCCGCATCAGCTAATTGCAAAGTGGAGAAAGAGAAAGTAATTAAAGTCGAGATGAGCCAGCAAGTAATTGTAAGCTTAATTGTAAGTTCAGATCACCACCCCCCGCCCCCGCCCTTGCCCCCCTAAGGGAAGCCAGGCTCCAGGGCTCAGAAAGGCGTGTGGGAGGCCGTGCCCACTCCCGGGACTGGCTGTCCACTCCGGGGAGGCGGGCAGGGCAGGCCATGGTGGGCATCTCCCTGGCTCCTGCCCACGCCTTCTAGGGGAAATCATGTGAGAGGTTCTGTCCAAGTGCCTGAGGCCAGGGGCCCAGAACCCGCCCTCCCGGGAACGCTGGCTGCAGGTCTCTGCCCCCTTCTGTCTTCTGGGGTTCACTCTGCAGCTGCATCTGGGTCCACTCTGGTTAGAACCTGCAGACATACTGTGGTTTCGGGAAAGCAACCGAGGGCCCACTTCCTGATGCGCCCCACCCGCCTCCCTAGGAGCCCCCCAGGCTTGCACCCCACGCACTGCAGCCGCTATTCTAGAATCCAGCAACAGAATCCTTTATCCGAACCAAGTCAGTTCCAGAGCCAGATTCGATCGTTCTCAGCCTCTCAGCTGGTGACAGGCCCCCAGAGATCTAGGTGCTGGAGGCAGTGCAGACAGGGTGAAATAAGCCCCCATGACCTCAGGGACCTGCTCTCCCTAGCAGCCCTGAGCATCCTGGAACCAGAACCTCCTTCATGAGGATCCATCCCCGCCTCCCATTTGCACCCCCCCAGCCCCGCCCATGGACTCCGAGGTCCTGAATTCACGGGGCAGTTCCCATGGTGAGCTGAGGTCGGCCAGGCCATGCATAGGGAGACAGGAGCAGGCAGGGGGTTATGGACAGATGGGAGACACACAGGGCCCAGGACAGAGACAGAGACAGAGATGGAAGAGAGATGAGAGAGGAAAACAAGAGGGCAAAGAGGAAGGGCTGAGGCGATGGGCATGTGGATGGGAGGGTGGTCAGGTGGCTAGTCAGGAGTCAGTGAAGCCCATGGTCTCTTTAACCCCCTATCCCCATGCTCAGCCCTACGCTTCGAAGAGTCTGTGACCTTTGTCCTAAACAGCTGGACGTGACCCTGCTGTGAATAACGGAACAGCCATTTCACAGATGGAAAATTCCCTGCAAGAACAATGGCGTTGGACATACTGCACATAGATAACTATCAATCAAGCGTTTATCTTGTCAGACCTTGCTAAGAACCCCTGACATAACCAAGGCAAGACTTGCTATGGAGCCCCGAAGACTAGTTAAGGCTGCTGAACCAGTTAAGCGCAGCTTCACATAACTACCATGACCCGCATCCAAGTTCAGCAGCTGCCCCACCAACGGACTCGAGGGGCCCCCGACACGTCAGGCTGAGGGAAGCCCTGGGTTCTTCTTGTTGAATTGTTTTCAATAAAAAACCAACAAACCTTCCGAAGAACTAAAGCACAGCAGACAACAGAGGATTAGACAGGGAAACAACCAAATACCTAGATAAATCTTAGAAAAATACACAAAACTTCCCTACCTATTCCACATCTTGCAAAATTAAACAGCCCAACTCTGAGAAAACCTACAGACCAAGGAGAACAAAGAGAAATCACGAGATATTCCAATTACCAGGAGCCCCGGGCCCGCACACGTCAACAGGGGTGTGTGCGGCTGAGAGCGCACAACCAGATGGGATGAACAGAGAGGAAACAGCCTGAATCCATGGCCTGGGCCCCACCTTAACCATCTAGCCACAAGCACAAATTAGACCCAGAGAAACCAGGAGGGAAGGAATCACTAAGAGTAAAGTCAATAAAATACAGAAGCAACAGAGGGAAGTCCATGAAAGGAAAAGCTTATTCTCTGAACAACTCAATAAAATTAATAAAACGTGTAGCAGATGAGTGAAGGCAAGGAGAGGGAAAGAGAGGGAGAAAAAGGAAGAGGGAGAGGGAGCAAAAGAGGTGAGAGAGAGGGGAAGAGAGGAAGCAAAGGAGGGAGAGAGAGGGAGAGAGGGAGAGAGAGAGAAAGAGAGAGGGAGAGACAGGGAGGGATAGAGGGGCAGAGAGAGGGAGAGAGAGATATATATAGGGAAAGAGGGAGAGAGAGAGAGAGGAAAGAGAGAGAGGGAATCATCCATGCCAGGGACCAAATGAACATTACTCAAGGCCCTATAAACTCGGAAAGGATAATCTGGGGATATGAAGAACAATATCACACATCCACACACGTGATAACCCATGTGAATCATGTGTTCCGTAAGAGATACATGTCAATCACCAAAGCTCACTCCAAAGAAATAAACTACCTCTGGGAAATAACTGAAAACTTCAAATGAAGAAACTTTAAAGCCCAGATGACTTGACTGGCCACTTCCCCCACATACTTAATAAAGAAAACAGAACCTACCTCATAACCAACTGAGTGAGACTGAAGGACCCTCCATCCAAGTCATAAAGACGTCACAAGGAGGAAAACCACCAGCCACAGACATTCTCCGGGAATCCCTAGAGCCCCCCACCCCACCCCCAGCCTGCAGGCAGACAATGCCCTCATCACCAGGTGCTATTTATCCCAAGAAAAAAAGGCCGCTGTGATATTTAAAAATTAATCAATAAGAATGCCAGGTCACTGGACAAATCAGAAAAAAATAAATGTCCTGAATGAATGTGGCGAAGCACTGACAAGCCTCTGATGGTTAAGGACACATGGGTAACGGGATATCCAAGAGTTTCTCACAGCTGGCTGGGTTTCTGGCTCTCTGGTCTGTCCCAGGCCCCGGGGACACGAAGGAGCCACAGCCAGAAGCAAAGGACCAATAGTTTTCCAGGATTGAAGAATCCCCTGAAAAAGAAAAAAACACTCGTCTTCTTCCTTATGCAACACACACATGCATGCACACACTCACACATTCACACACACACTCTCACATTCACACACTCGTACACACACATGCAAACACACACACATTCGCACTCATGCATACATTCACACACTCACACAAGCATCCCCTCACTCCCACTCACACACAAACACACCCAGAAATATATTCTCACTCACATGGATATTCACCTCACAAACACACACTCAGAGAAACCTACAGTCACATTCACAGTGACACAGACACACACTCATAGCCACATTCACACAAACTTGCACTTGCATGCACACACCCATACACTCCCACTTGCATGCACACACACTCACTCAAACATACACTCACATGCATACACACACACACACACACACACACACACACATACACACACACTCCCACTCAGTTTGACACAGTTTGGTTACCAGGTAGGTTCTATTTTCTTTATTAAGTATGTGGGGGAAGTGGCCAGTCATCTGGGTTTGAAAGTTTCTTCATTTGAAGTTTTCAGTTATTTCCCAGAGATAGAAATTTTTACTTTATTTCTTTGGAATGAGCTTTGGTGATTGACGTATACTTCTCATGGAACACGTGGTCCACGTGCACAGCCTCTTACAAACACCCACCCCCAACTCAGCCCTGAGCCTGCTGTGTGTTGCCCTCAGCTGAGATGGCCCCGCGGGAGCTGTCTCTCTGTGTCTCCTCCCCAGGAGTTTTATTGTGCACCAAGCCCCGGGTCGAACACACCAATATTTTAATTTAAACAGTGACATATAAGGTTTTACTGAACCCAGATTTTACGTCTGACGGCAAAATTGAGCTGTTTGTAGTAGACTGTGACCCGAAGCTCAGACAGACACAGCCTCGGCGGCATTCTGGGACACGACACTAAAACTGCCTTTCCACACCACGCTTGGTCTCTGCAGGAGACAGTCAGGCCTCCCCACCTCCCTCTAGGCCCATCGGCAGTGGCCAAGCTGCAGGGTGGGCTGAGCCAGCTCCTCTGCAGGATGTGGGCGGGACAGTGCGCCCACGCATGCATACACACACACACATTCACACAGTGGGGCCCTGGGGTTGGGGCAGGGCTGCAGGACCCTGGAGAGAGAGAGCTGCAGAGCCCCGTCTTCTCCAGAGGATGCACTCGACTGTTCCAGGCTTGAACCCAAACCCAGCCCAGTGCTGTGCTGACTGGGGAGGGGCACTCTGTGCCAGGCACTGTGGGGTCAGGCCCGAGTACTCTGGGATGAGCACTGTGGAGGTCAGGTCTGAGTACTCTGTGCCAAGCACTGTGGGAATCAGATCTGAGCACTCTGGGGGGAGCACTGTGGGGAGTGAACCCTGAGCAGAGTCAGGCGTCAGCCCTGAGCACTGCCTGATGTACCCCCTACAAAAGACCAATGCAGGAAGTGGATGAGCCCCAACAGACAGGTGACAAGCTGCCAGGTGGGTGCCCACCTCCCCCCTACAGAGCTGCACTGGTCCCCAGCTTGCCCCTCTACTCTCCCACTGATCCTGGACAGTGCACACAGGCCCAACTCCATGCCGCGGAGCCCCTGAGGGCATCTCTCTCCAGCCAGTATCGCCAGGGGGCAGCTGGAAGCAGAGCAGGACTGCACGGCCAGTCCCTGCTGTCCATCAGTGTAGAGAAGACCAGTTTCTGGTCACTGAGGAACAGCCTGGAGCCCGGTCTGTCCCCGTGCGAGTCAGGTCTCTCCAGAGAAGGCGGCCACTCGGCGCGAGGATGGACACTGAACAGCAACAAGCCCCCTGCCAGGTTCAGGTCATGGTGAAGCACCACCAGGGAACAGACCTTGCTTCGGGCGTGGGTGGGCTTAGCAGAGACCTGCCCACACCCTCCAGACCCCCTAGGCTACACCCGCCCTGCCCCTCAGAAGGCACTGGGGTCTCCGTGCCCAGCACTGTGGACAGGGGGCAGAATGCATCCAGAACAGGAGAGGTCACATTCGTGATCCCGACTCCAGACAGAACCACACAGAGGCCAGGACCAACGGTCACGGGGCTGGGTCTCCCTCACCTCTGCACAGCTGTCCCTGATTCCCCCCCACACCACCCCCAGGTCACACAGACACTGCAGGGTCACTCCCAGGAAGGGGGACCGGGAGAGTCCAGAGCCCGAAGGACAGTTGGGCTCCCTGAGGGGGTCGGTCACTCTACCCGGGGCCCACCTCTCAATGCATTGTTCCCTAACTTTTGCGGGGCGTCATACCCCGCAGTGCTCAGGGCTTATTCCTGGCTCTGAGCTCAGTGATGGCTCGTGGCAGGGCTCGGAGGACCAGATGGGGCATCAGGGATCAAACCCCAGTCAACCTCGTGAAAGGCAAATGCCCTCCCCGCTGGACGACAGCTCCAAGCGGGGTTCCCTGCTCAAAATGTCCCTCCAGGAGTAAGTCAAGAGCACATAGCACAGCACTGCAGGTGGGAAAGAAGCAATGAAGATATTGTCCCTTTCCAAATTTTCTTAGGAAAGAATATTGGTGGGCCCCTGCCCCAACTTACACCCTCTCCCCTATCTCCCAGCCTCTGAGCCCCTTCCCTCAGCCTCAGTCTGTCCCTGATTGGCAGGATAATAAAGCCAAAAAGAAAAAAAAGGAAAAAAAAGAACCCTCCCTTTTTGTCCTTGAGGTAGGGAACTATATCCCACAAGACACTCTCCAAAAAGGGAAGAATTGCAAAGCTCTGCTCAGTGGCCATGCATTACAATGAAGAATTTCCATCCCTCCAAAGGCCCCCGTCCAGAGTGAGCTAGCGGGACGCTGGGTAGAGCAGACTCACAAGAAGCACATCCTATAAAATATTCATGACCAGAGGCTTCTTGATGTCCATGAATCAGTGAAAAATGGGAAGACAACCCAATAGGAAAAAAGGAAAAAGACAACTCAAGTGGTCATCTCTAATGGCTAGTGGCCAGCATGCTGGGTTGCCACGACCCCCATCCAGAAAGGCTGAAGCTCATGGAAGGAAACCCCAACGGTCATTCTTCAGGGCTCACGACCTTCTCGACTCTAACCCAGTGCGGCAGAGAGGCGGAGAAGAGCGCCTGGAACTGACCCGGACGCCACGAGGACTAAGCCATCTGGAGAGATGAGGCCTGGGTCACAGCCAAGGACGTGAGCCACAACCGGCCACCAGCCTCACCAACCTGCAGAAAATGCCGAAAGAGACACCACAGGCGACCGCACTCATGGAGCTCAGAAGTGGGGGGAGCAGAGGGCATTTGAGGCCATGGACACGCTGCCTCAGGCACACGGGCAGCTGACAGGAAGGGGTTCAGGGGAGAGGCAGCTTCTAGAATGTTCTATCCCTGATCTAGAACCTTGTTCCAGGGGTACCTCTGATTTGTGTGCTTTTTTTTTTTTTTTTGGCTTTTGGGTCACATCCGGCGATGCTCAGGGGTTACTCCTGGTTACTCCTGGCTCTGCAGTTAGGAATGAGGGGACCAGATGGGATGCCAGGGAGCAAAGCCAGGTCAGCCACGTGCAAGGCAAATGCCCTCACCACTGTGCCATGGCTCCGTCCCGTTGAGTGTTTTGTCAGTACCCTTAAGCTTCTCCCCGTTACCCAGCCACTTAGGAGAGCCACCAGTGGGGGGACACCAAGGGACACATCTAAATTCAGGCCAGTGACTGCTCCCGCTTCTCTGCCACCCTCCCCCCGTCTGTCATCCTGTCACCCAGTGGAGAGGCCCTCAGGCGTGCGGGGACAGATCTGCATGCCGCAGGCACGGCCGGGGAGAGGCTCGCATGGCCTCCGCTGAAGGGAGGTGACAGGTGAGTGACGATGCTCGGGGGACGGCTCTGACTTATTCCAACCGGGCGACGAGGAGGCATTAATAATGCAGGGGCCGCTTTCCCGGAACAAGAAAGTCTTTAACGCACTTCACTTTTTAAGTGTTTTTCATCAAATTTGTAGCGCTGGGCCTCTGACTTTCCAAAGGACAGGCCGTTTCTGAGTGGGGAAATTCATCACTCGTTTTTCTTGAATGAGCTGATGCGTGCTCACAGGATGGTCTGTGTTTTAGGGGCACCGCCTCACACCTCTTCCAAACATGCATGAGCATAGCATGCAGGTCTCATTTCTACAGGACGGAAATCAGCCCCCCAAGTTGCCGGGTGCCCGCAAGTCCATGCCTCACGCGGTGCCTCCTCTAAGGGACGGTCATTCCAGACCTGAAAGGAGACAAGACTCAGAGCCCAGGTCTCGAGAGGGGAGCAGACGCCCATGGAGACGCCCACGCCGTCATGCGTGTCATTAGATGTGACCTGTCCGTGGTGAGAGGAAGCCTGAATCCACCACCTCGGCCCTATCCAGGAGCACCAGAGTGTGGGGTGCGATGGCACTGCTGCACAACATCCCTCTATCTTTCTCTGGAAACTTCCACCAGCCCAGACAAGCTGCCCTTGAAACCAGCCTCCCCCCACCCGTCTCCATCACTGCGACTCGGCTCCAAAACCACGTCCACAGAATCGCCATCTCCGGGCTTTGGGGACCAGTGGCATTACCGGCAGATGCCTCTGCCTCGCCACCATGTGCCACCTGGGTCAGGGCCGCCAGCCACTCTGGATGGTAAGCGTGGACGGCTCCGCCCTTCCCAGGAGGCACCTTTGGCTGTTTTTCTCCCTCTGGTCCGGGTGACTCTTCCCTAGAGGGTCCTCATGGGCAAACACGGAGAGTCGTGGGTTCTAGGGCCAAGGCTCCACCCTGCACCCACTCCAGGGCACCAGGGCCAGAGAAGACCTGGGGGCAGGAATCTCCCTGGGCCCTGAGAAGCTAGAGGGTCCCCCGTGGCATCTCGTCATCAGAGACCCTCGGCCGAGCCCAGCCCCACTCCAGGCACCCACCTGCTCTCCTGCAGCACGTGATTCTGCCAGGTCCCAAGTGACAGGACCACTGGTCAACTACACTGGCTGCAGAGCCCGGGGCCCTGGGCCCTCTGGGAAAGGCTCGTGGCAGGCAGGAAACAGCACACAAGCTGCCAGGCCTGGCAACCACAGTCAGGTCGGTACGAACAAACCTCGCCATGGCCAGCTCAGGATGAGACCTGGCACCCACCTTGCTGCTGGGGATAAGGTGCTCAACGGGTGGCCATGGGGAGCCCCAGGTCTGGCTGGTGACCTGAGCCCAAACCGTCGCTCCAGCCCCCAATTCTGACTCCACGTTCCAGAACCATCCTGCCTGGTCACAGTCCTGAGCCTGTGGGTATGGCCTGACCCACCCACCCCCCACCCCCGGCTGGGCAGAGACCCGGAAAGGACATGGAACAGAGCAAGTGGCCCTAACACCAGCCCCGACCAGCGTGTCCAGGACGGCTGCAGGGACAGTGAGGCCACAGGCTGCGGCTCAGAATGCAGGGGCCTCGGGCGGGCGGGCGGCTCAGAGTCAGTAGGGGACAAGCAGATCAATCGTTTCCGAGAGCAGGCTAGGAAGGGGACGACCAGCATCCAGCTGCAGTGGTGGAGTGGGGGCTGGCCCAACAGTGGGCGTGAGGGAGACACTGTCCCAGCACGGGGGGGGGGGGGGGGGGGGGCGGGGGACTGACCTAGCTCCACTGTGGGGTGGGGACCCCTGACCCAGACCCTACACGGTTGTGCTATCGGCCCCAGCAATAGGGCAGAGCCCAGGTTGTTGGGCTCATGGTTGCCCCGTCCCCTACCCCCTGAGAGTGAGGACAGCGCTGAGAGCTGGGTAGGGCAGGGCCGGACCGCGACGGTGGATCAGCATTTTCAGAACGGCTGCAGCCCCCCACCCTCGGGGCGGAAGTGGGCAGGAGAGCACCTTTGCCTGCTTCGAGAGCAGCGAATCTCCAGAGCACTGGCGGGTGGAGGCAAGCCAGGAGAGTGCCTAGAGCAGGCCAGGGTACCAGTGCAGGTGCGCCAAGGCCTCTGAAGTGCTGGGCAGAGCAGGGCCACCAAGTCGGTGGCCCCCGTCTGGGGCAACCCTGACAGACCGCAGGCAGCACCGAGTGAGGAAAACGCAGAGAAAATGGTCCCCAAAGCCAGAACGCCAACCCGAACCCTTGGCACAGATGACCAGGCCCTGAACCGAAGTAAAACATAGACTCAAGTCCCTCTGCCCTGGTGGCCCAGGAAGGGGCAGGGAAATGAACACACCAACATGGGCCTCAGGTTCAAAAGCAGCCAGCACCAGGGCCTCCCAGCAGTAGAATCAGGGCGCCCCACCACGGCCACCCCCTGCTCTGCAGAATACGCGGGTGCTGCTCTGAGCCTACGGCCACCCTCCACCACCACCCCCCAACCACCTCCTGACAGCTAAGGGACACTGGTCACCACTGGAGCTCCCTGGAGTGTAAGTACCAGGAGAGACCCTGAAAGAACAGAAACAGGATGGGAAGGAGCAAGTGAAACACAAGGCAGGAGTCCAACTGAGAAGCGCTGACCCCAGGGTCAGAACACAGCAGGAACCTCAGGCAAACACAGCCGACAGGAAGTCAAGAGTGTGGGGGAGCAGATATGACCAGGGACAGGCACTGGGAGGAAGGAGCAGCTGCAGGGACCAGAATAATCCCCTTCAAACCTCTGTGGAGCCGGATACCAAGTTTCCAAACAATTGAAAGGGAAAATAGGTTCAAATGTCCAGTAGAGCCACGAGTGTAAGACGCCACAGAAAGACAGGGACAGACAGAGAAAGACTGCATTCATCTGGGGAACATTAAAGTAACAAAATAGGAGACTAACACCCAAAAATAGCCAAGATAAGTACCAGGAGGTTTACTCCATGGCTTGGAGGCCAGCCGCACATGCTAAGGGAAAAGACAGTTCAGATAGAGAAGGGAGCACCAAATAAAGGGTGTTGGGAGGATCCTCCCAGGATGGGAGATGCGTGCTGAGAGTAGACTATAGACCGAACATGATCGCCACTCAATTCCTCTTTTGCAAACCACAGCACCCAAAAGGAGAGAGAGAACAAAAGGGAATGCCCTGCCACAGAGGCAGAGTGGGATGGGGGGGATGGGAGTGGGAGGGATACTGGGATTAGTGGTGGTGGAGAATGGGCACTAGTGGAGGGATGGGTATTTGATCATTGTATAATTGAAACCCAAGCACAAAATTTGTAAGTCTACAACTTACAAATGTAAGTAAATGTACCTCACTAATTAGTGTTTCACTAATAAAAATTTTTTTAAAGAAGAGTATAAAACACCAGTGGGCCAGTGAAGGAACAAACAGAAGATGAAATAATCCAAGGAGAGATAAAGTATAGGCCAAACACCGGCGCCCCTTCTCCCACCATCCCTGCTGACCCCGGGCCAGCGATCAGCAGTTTACTCTCCAAGCACTCGGGGACCTCAGAGAACAGACCCAAGCTAACCTGCACGGAAACACTCAGCCAAGATCATCGACTTGGTGTGTCACGGCCACGGCTTGAGACCCAGAGCCGTGACACAGGAGGGAACCGGCCACAGCACCACGCAAACACCAGCCTGTAGATTGGGAAGCACCTGTGTGGGAGCAGAGCAAGGGAATGAGTCAGCATTTCTCCGAGGCCATGGAAACCCAGCATCGCGCTCTGGGCTCTTGGGAGGAAGCGGGCACCTCACACGCGTGCCAGTGCAGACAGCGCATCTCAGCTGTGTGGTAGGATGGGGGCCCCACCTGGCCCTCATCATCCCTTGCCCTGCAGGCAGGAGCAACCCAGGACCAGCACGGTCAGGGTCGGCTGACCTGTCCTGCCAGCAGACAGCAATCAGCAGCGCACGAGCAAGCACCCATGCCCCTGGGAGAAATCTTGTGAAATTCCTGATGCCGCGTGGCCAAGGCCATCGGGGGGGCCCACACAGCTGGCGGCACTTAGGAAGCAGCTAAGACGCAAAGATGTATGGCTGGCCAGTGCGGGACAAACATGGAGCACTACCCTCCTCTGGGAAAGGGTCCAGTTAGGGGCAATGGTGCGGTAGGGAGGGCAACGCCGAGGGACCAGCGGGTCAGTCCACGGCCTGCAAATCCCAGGGAGCAAGGGATTTCTGGTGCTGCCTTTGGCTTGTGGAATAATCTAGGCATGAAGTGTGGAGACCAGGGTCCAAGTAACATGGACAAGTCAGCGGCCACTAGAGGCGAGGCTGGGGAGGGAGGAGACAGTTTCACTCCTCAAAAAGGAGCAGGCTCAGTGCAAGGGAGGGAGTGCGGGCAGGCAAGGATGCGCCAGGACCAAGGCCACCCCCATGGACAGCAGCATGGGGAACCCAGCAGCCCAGCGACCAAGGCCCTGTCATGGACACTTTGCCAGCCAGAATTAGGCCTGCAGCCAAACAGTAGCAACATGAACCGGCGGCATCGTCGGGAACCAGGCGCTGGAGGACCCCTGCAGTCATCCCAGAGACCCTCGAACTACCCCTGCCTGAGCCCAGCATCCACTCTGGTCCCGGAAGCACAGGCCCGCGGTGCCAGTGGCAGCCCTCTACGCCCCGATGAGTACCATCCTCAGCACTGCCTTTTCCAGAAGGTTCCCAGAGCTGGCAGGGCATGGGAACCCTGAGTGGACCGGCCCCCTGCCCATCCTTGGGTCCCCTTAGTGGCTTTGTGGCCTCATTTCTCCCAGGCTGAGCAGCACGGGTGCCAGGTTGGGGATCACGCCGCCTGGGGTCTGCAAGCACACGTCCAGCTGGGGGTTCCAGGCAGGGAGCCTCCACAGGGACAGCCAACATGGGGTGAGGGTGAGCCGCTGTCCCCTTCACAGGCTTAAAATATGGAAGCAGGGCCAAAACGCCCCCCAGAAGCACAGGCACACCCGGACCCCGGGGCCACTTACCCAAGAGCAGGGACTGCCGTGCTGTCTTCAGCCTTGGTCCTCACTCAGGTCCCAAACCTACCCAGGTCCAATCAGCAGGGGTTGCAGGACCCCTTTGTCACCTCCGGGTTCCTGCGGGGCTGGAGAGCTTGGACCGCATCCAGGCTGTGGTCGCAGTGGCTCTGGGGCCTCAGGTGGGTTTGGGGTGCCCCATCTGCTCTGGCGAAGGTCAGCAGTCACGTCCATGGTGCGCCTGGTACTGCATTTCCCCCCGCCCCGCTTTGGCAGAGTCTGGGTATCAGCACTGGGGTGAGGGTCTCACCATGGGGGTCCCAGCATTGAGGTCCTGTAAGGGACCCCTGCGGGGGAAAAAACACTGTCCAAGGTTGCAATTCCAAAGTACGGGCAACCAGGTTGACCTGGTGCCCTGGGTCGGGCAGGTCCCTCGGCGGGTGTGCGGGCCGGCCACGACTCAGCAGATCACCTGGCACTGGACAGCCAACCGCCAGGACACAGGACATCCTGAGCGCCCTGAGTGGGGCTTCTCCCGCCAAACGCGAGAGCACGTGTCCTGGCCACGCAGCACCACTCCCCAGCCGCACACGCACAGGTGATGCCCTGCGCTGGTCCTTCCCAAGCCGCGGAGGCCAGGCCCACACTCACCTGAGCATCCCTTGTGTCCCCAGGGCTCTGCCTCTCCAAGGCCTCCTGTTCTGGCCGCCCGGCATGCCCTGTTCTTTAGTTAGGGTTGCGGGCAGCCTAGGGACAGAGGCGTCCCCAGCCCCGACACTGCATTGGCCCCTCACCCCAGCGGGACCCGCACTGTGCCTCATTCTCAGGTGCCTGCTCACACTGTCCGCCACTGGCCAGGGTCAGGGCAGCGCCCAAGGACACACGTGGTTTGAGTCTCTCAGGAGAAGGCTGGGGAGAGCCGGGCTAAGGCTGTGCGCCCAGGCAGGACACTGAGAACACCGGGACGAGGATGGCAGCCAACAGCAGAATGTCCTGCTCAGGGCCGGCTGGGGACTGGTGTGGGGATGGCAGGACGCAGGTGTGCAGAGGTGAAGACCGAGTGGACACAGACATCGAGGGGGCACACAGCAGGGGGTGCTCAGGGCTGACTCCTGGCTCTGTGCTCAAGCGATCATGAGGTGAGGCCAGGCATCCAACTGGGGTCAGCACACACAAGGCGCACCTTGGCCCTGCACGGTCTCTCCAGTCAGAAACCGCCCCCCCTTTTTTTTGCAGCGTAGATAAGATTTCACTTAATGAGGAATCCGAGTTCGTATCCGGATCATCAAATCAATTACTAAGGTTCATTCGTGTTGATGCGTAATGAGATTTCATGTAGCTCATCTTTGAGAATGTCTGTTCCTCCAGATAGGAACTCTCAAACTCCACCATAAATCCTCAGGTGCATGGTTTTAATTGAGGCTATTCATCACCTGAAAACCACGTTTTAGACGCCTATTAGATTGCTCGCCTAATAGCATGAGATGTTACTGCACTGCCCGGGAGGGGCGTCCAGTCAGAGCTGCGGACGCTCACGGCACGGTCCAGGGGACTTTGCTCTCCAGCACGCGGCTGTGGACTGCAGGGCTGGCTTCATGCCGCCAAGGGTGGGATCAAGTAGTTCGTGCTTCAGCATTACCTGTGACCGACCGAACTTTAGAGCAATACAGATTGCACACATGACCATTCACATCTGTGACCTACATCAGATCTATGTATAAATGAAGGCAAAAGATGGGTGCCCCAGAGGGGGATGGGCAAGAGCCCTCCCTGCCCCAAAGACCCAGCTCCAGCAGCCGACCTCCACTACCCAACCGCTGCCACATTCCAGGCCACTTTCCTACCCATAAGACACTTCTACCCATTTTCCATAATTACCACACCATTTTTAATGGAGTTCAGATAGTAGGTAACAAATCATAGAGAAATATATATATATATATATATATATTTATGCCTCTCGGAGAGCCCGGCAAGCTACTGAGAGTATTCTGCCCACATGGGCAGAGCCTGGCAAGCTTCCCATGGCATATTCAATATGCCAAAACTAATAACTATAACAGCTCTCATTCCCCTGGACCCTGAAAGAGCCTCCAATCGTTGGGAAAGACGAGTAATGAGAGACTGCTAAAATCTCAGAGCTGGGATGAATAGAGATGCTACCGGCACCCACTCAAGTAAATGGACAAACAACAGGATGACAGTGATACAGGCAAAAGATGGGAGATAGTAGAAGGGTCAGGGATGCAAGGTGTGAACTCTGTCTCAGCCCTCCCCATGTCCCTCACATCCTCCCATACCACGCTGGAGGCCCCTGGACACAGATGGATCAGGACCCCATGGCCCGAGCAGCACCACATCCCCAGGATCCAGAACCAACCCTCAGCCCTGCTGTCTAAGAGTCTCCAGGAGCACCTTCAGGCCCCTGACATCACTTCTGAGGCCCCAAAACAAATAAGCAAAAGAAAACTGCTGATGGCCTGCAATAAACTCACTTCCAAAGCTGCTCATTGTTCCATGCAAGTAGCCGAGATTGTTCTCACTCAGAAATGTTCCGATTCTATCCTGAGCCACACACATCTCCACTGCACCATCAAGTCGACACATGACTAACAAGTTTGGGTTTTCATGCTTTATTTCTTTATAACTGAATCCCCCTGAGATACACAGTTACAAAGCTATTCATGGTCGGGTTTCAGTCCTACAATGTTCCAACTCCCATCCCTCCACCAGTGTGCATTTCCCACCACTGATGTCCCCAGTTTCCCTCCCACCATGTTTTTTGTTTGTTTGTTTGTTTGTTGTTTTTCGATGAATCCCCATGAGAAAGACCCTTACAAAGCTGTTCACAATTAGGATCCAGGCATACAGTGTTCCAGCACCCACCCCTTCCTCAGTGCGTATTTCCCAGCACCAGTGTCCCCAGTTTCCCTCCCATTTTCCCTACCCCACCCCCAGCCCGTCATGTTTTATTTCTAATGATATCTGGTGGGACCAACAATCATGGAAGCAAGTGAAATCCAGCTGGAGCTGCCCCTCCATGAACACACTTCATTCTTTCTTTGGCCCTCCAGCAGGTGAGAAAATAGCCGTTGGATTTGAATTCGTGTATCTGGAGCTTTGGCAGCGCCTGGGCCGTGCCTTTCTCTGCTCACCGCCATTTCACCAAACTCCACAGGAGTCCACTTTGCCTGATTCCCCTTGAGTTTGCTCATGTGTCTTGTTTCTTTTAATGGTTCTGCTTAGAAGACCTGGCACGGACTCTTCAAGGAGACAGAGTTTCGTCCTTAAGCCCTGCTTTACCTCCTCCCTCTGTATATCAGACCAGCAGCCAAATTAATCTATCGGGACCAGGATAAATGGCTCAGAAAACGACAACAATCCGAGAACCTGATGCCCGGCTTCCCCATTGACACGGGGACTGTTCTTGCTTCCGGCTGGGGGTTGCAGAGAGCTGCTCTCTCCGGCACATCCCGGGAGGGCCGCCTAGTGTGGCTTCATGAACTTCCCAGGCTGACACCTTTCCTTGCTGGACCAACAAACGGGACCCCTGGAATCCATGTTCTTGCAGCCCTTTTCACTGTTGAGTGTTGCTGTCAAATGTCATGTGGAATCCCAGGGAAGAAATTCTGCTCTGACGTGATGTTCTGTTTCAGGGCGTCTTGTTTTCAGGGGGCAGCTTTGGAAGAAGAGAAAGAGGAGGAGGAGGAGGAGGAGGAGGAGGAGGAAGGAGGAGAAGGAGGAGGAGGAGAAGGAGGAGGAAGAAGAAAGAGGAAGAAGAAGAGGAAGAAGAAAGAAGAGAACAAAACTGTTAAGTGTGGATGGCAGACATAGACACATGCTGCTTACAGTGTCCAGATAAACATGTTTGCACGAACATAAAGATTGATGCCAAGAGAAATAGGGTGTTTCAGTCCATCCATGATGCTCTCCTCATTCCAGCCCCCGGGAAAGCACTGGCAGGCTCACTCTAAGTGACTTGCCACCTGCATTAGATCTCTAAATAAACGACCCCATTGAGCACACACACATCTGTACCCGGGGACTTCATACAACCGAGCACTGTGCAGGAGTGGCCAGTCCTCGCCGCATCAGCTGCTCATTTCTTTTTCACGGCTGAGTAGAATTCTGTTGCACCATACTGTAGCGTGCCAAGTGTCTTTCTGGATTCTTTCCAGAGCCTTACACGAACCACTAACGCAAACATTCCCCAGCAAACCTCAGGCAGACATGGCCTTTGGTGTCTCTAGGGCAAGCAGCTAGGAGAGAATTTTCAGGACTGCACAGAACGGGTGTGTTTGATCTCCCAAGAAACTGTGTTTCCAAGATAATTGAGCCATTTTTCACTCCTACCCAAAACAGCGAAGGGTGCTAATTGTCTTGTCCCCATCAACATTTCATACTTTTAGTCTTTCATCTCAGCTGTGATGGCAGGTGTGAAATGGTCTTACCCTGTGATTCCAGCCCGTTCCCTGGTGACTAATGATACTGAGCAGCTTTTCATGGGCCATTTCTTTGCCTTCTATCCACTCTTTTACCCTTTTCTTTGCTGAGTGCTTCTTATTAAATAATATTGAGTGGCTTAAATACTGCTCTACAAGTACTATCAGATACATTTTCTCTCAACCTCTGACTTGCTTGTTTTGTTTCTGAATGGTGTGTCTTTTGAAGAGCAAAACGTTTAAATTTTAAAAAACAGTTTATCGTTGTTACTTATCCAAGAAATCTTTGCTTTCTCTAAGAGGACTAACATTTTCTCCTGCATTTTCCTTCTAAATGGTTTCCATGTCGAGTGTTTGCCTTCAGCCTGTAATCTGTTTTTGGCTTTTGTCTATTTGGGGCTGACGTCCAATGTTGCTCGGGGACCACGCTCAGCTCAGAGCACTGAGGTTGCTCCCGGTGGGAGTACTCTTGAGTTAGAGGGACCAGGCCCCCCTAGAGCTCAAACCCAGGATCCCTGCATCCAGAGCCTGCGCTCTGTCATCCAACTGTCTCTCAACCCCGGTTTAGCATCTGTTTCTGTTGGGGGACTGAGGGAAGGAAGCAGAATCGAAGCTCGTCTTTCCAAGCAGGCACCACCGCTCCGGTGCCTTCATCTAGGGTGGCCTTTGCCCTTAGCTGTATGGCCTTGGCCTCTCTGTTGAAATCCAACTGGTCATAGATCTGTACATAGACTGTTGGATTTTTTTAATGACAAATAAGGAAACGAGGCTGGAGCAAGGCTGCTCGCCTGTGCTCATCTCCGGTTCTTTCTCTGCGTATGACACACCTGGTTCTTAGAAAATTTGGAAATAATGTACTTGGATGCATATAGAGCCCAACAGCCATGGCCAGCAAGTCCAGTTAAGATTCAGATCAGGCATTTTCCTTCCACATTCAGTGGCTGTCCTTTCTCTCAGGCTGCGCACTATGGAGAATGTGCCACCCCAGCCCGACCTGGAAGGGAGATTTATTAATGCCCGCCATGCTGCTAACTATTCCAAGGGGTAAGGACTGAATCCAGAGGGAAACAGAGAACTCTGCCATTCAGGAGATGAAAATCTAGAGCGAGACATAAGATAAAGACACCTGAAAGGCAGGTGGGTGGAGAGGGAGAGAAGGAGATAAAAACTACAGCCTCCCAGGGGCCGACAGTACAGCAGGTAAGGCATCTGCCTTGCATGCAGCCAACTTGGGTCCAGTCCCCGTCATCCCCTATGGTGCCCCAAGCACTGCCAGGAGTAATTCCTGAGAGTAGAGCCAGGAATAACCCCTGAGCATTGCTGGGTGTGACACAAAAAAGCAAAATAAAATAAAAATAAAAATAAAATCTTGTCTTCAAAAAAAAAAATAAAAACATCGGCCTCCCAGGTTCTCCACAAAAGACAGTCAAATAGAACACCTCTGAAAAGGGTGTGGAAAAGTGACATTTCCAAAGAAACCAAAGTACAAAGGAGCAGGGCCCAGACACCCCAGGAGAGAAAGCCACACCTTGCATGGGGCTAACCCCAAGGGGCTGGAGAGACAGCCCAGGAGTAAAAGCCGCACCTTGCACAGGGCTGACCCCAGCTCCCAGGCATCACCTAGGCCCACAAAAATCACTGGGTTCCACACTGGGGGCCCCGCGCACTGCCATTGCTCCAGCACCAGGCATGAGCAGGAGGGCTTGGTACATACGCATGCACATACACACACACACACACATGCATGCAAGCACACACACACCGTCATGTACACACATGCACACGCATGCATGTACACACACATGCAGGCACACACACTCACACACACACCTGCACACATGCACTAACACATGCACACATGTGTAGACACACATGCACACATGTGTAGACACACATGCACACACAAGACAGGAGCAAGTGAGAGAAAGGGAGCTGGAAGCCCAAGGTTTCAGGCAGAAGTCCAAGCGGGCTAAAGAGAAGGACGGATGATAGAGTGGCCGAGGGTGCAGTGCAGCAGGAGGGGGGCTGTCACCAGCCACGATGCTGTCCTTGAGCATCATTCAAAGAGTGACGAGAAGCTGCTCTTGGAGATGAGGACTTAGAAAGATCATTCGGAAAGATCACTTCCAGGTGCAAGGCAGGCACAAGAGGTGGGAGGAGGTGTTATGTGGCGGGATTGGGGGGGGGGGGGGGGGGCGCAGAGGACCAAGAATAGGGCAGCGGGAGGACCATACCTGGGGGAGCAGGAGGACCAAGCGTGGGGAACGGGAGGATCACGTGTGGGGGGTGGGAGGACCACGCCTGGGAAGCGGGAGATGGAGCAGGACAGGCAGGAAAGCTGTGAGCACACAGGTGATGGCACGGCACCCTCCGCGTCTCGGCTTGCACTTGTGGAGAAATGCTCAGTCGCCATCTTCGCAAGAGCCAGGTGCTGTCAGACCATCAGACTGTGGATGGAATGTTGGGCCACGGGACAGAGCAGCCCCGAGATATGGCTCGAGAGTGCAGGAGATGTGGCTAGAGAGTGCACTCGCTAAAGGGCCAGTTGGAACGGAATTAGATCTGGGAAAGGAAGACCAATACCCCGCATGAACACACTGAGCTCACAGCACTGCATGGACGTTGTGTGGATTCATGGATTCGTGTGTCCACGTGCCTCTGGGGAAAGGCACACGTATGTCCAGAGGTGGATGTGCATTCATCGATTGTACTTACGGCATGCGTACACATGCACACGGGAATTTATGTGCATGTATGCATTCCTGTATAGGCCATGATAGTCATCCATTTTTATGTGCACATTTATTCATACCTGTTTATATATTTATTCATGTCTATTTAGACATTCCTATCTCTTCATGCATACGTATTTTATATATTTACATGTGTTTGTTCATATAGTCGTTCATATCCATTTATAAATATTTATTTGTATATTTTATCCATATTTATATGTAATCATTCCTATATATATTCACTCCTAGATGTTTATACATAGCTATCCAAATAGATTTGCATATGTTGCCATATATATTTATCCCTATAGATTGACGTGTAGTCATTAGCATAGGCTCATGTTTGCACATAAGTCGACATAGGCCTCCATGTTTAGCTATGTGTTTCACACGTGAGCCCGTCCACACGTGTTCGTGTGTGTTGATTGCTGCATGCATATATTTCATGCATGTCGCTGTGCTTTGTACGCCTAGCTGCCCGTGGGTCCCATGCCACAGAGTGAGTGAGCACAGTGCTGGGGCATATGCATGCCGACGTGGCAGGTTGAAACACGTGCCCAGAGAGTGTTTTCTGCTCACTGGGCACCGCTGCAGCCGCCCAGGGATGGACCTGACTCACCAGTGGGCGCCGGGTCCAGTCAGCTTCCCACCTGCCGTTCCTACAGCTTCCAAAGAGGGGCAGCACCATCTCGTGGCGTGTAGCAGAACTGCGGCTCCCAGGTTGCCTTCTGGGTGTCCCGCTCCGTGAACCAGTCTCAGCAAATTCAATTCCTGGCTACACTGGCCTTTCTGGCGGTGGCGCAGGCCTCCCCTAGGTGAGCACAGAAGTACCAGACCTCCGTGGGCCATGCACGGACCAGCCAAGGCTCTGGTCACAGCCAAAACTCCTTCCAGGCAGCCAGGCCTCCCGGACAGCTTGCCCCCCAAGGACTCTGCCCAAATGACTCACAGACAGCCTTCAGCACGGTTTCCAGAATTCTCTCTTAGGACTGAGAAGGCCTAAAGAAGGTGGCTCAGTGCATCCCCCAGATGGACACTGTCAGTACAAGGGCAGGTGGCAACTCCACAGTGGCTGAGCCTAGGCTGTGATCTGGGCTGAGGACAGGCCACTCTGGTCACCAGTTTCCTAAGAGGTTGGGATTACTACTCACGAACTGTTGGGAGCAGCCCCCATGAGCAGTCACGGATGCTTGGGGTCACTGAACTTCTAAGTCAGTGAAAGTGTCCGTATCCAGTCTAACAGAGATGAGAACTGGGCCTTTGCCTAACTTTAAAGTTGTTGTGACCTATACAACTCCATGGGAGGGCGAGTTATCAGAACAGCAATAGCAAACTAGGAAATGGAAGCTTTGTTAAAACATGCTTTTTGCTGTGAAAACAGTCAACATTTACATATGCTAAAAAGAACTTGGAAAGGGTCAGAGAGTGCGGGACAGGACAGGGGTGTTTGCCTTACACTCGGCCACCTCAGGTTCAGTCCCCAGACCCCCACTAGGTCCCAAAGGCACTAGCAGGAGTGACCCCTGAGCACAGCCGGGTGTGTCCCTACATACACACGCACACACACGCACGCACACACACACGCACACAACACACACACACATACACACGACTTCCGCATCTGCTAAGAAAGGTGAGGACGGAGGGACAGAAACGAGAGCTGCAGCGTGGGTGATGCCTGGAGGGGCATCTCGCCTATCTGGAGCAGACGATGGTGCAAGGGTTCTGGAAACTGTTCTCTGCTAAGGTCAGATGGCTCGCTATAGGAGCCAGAAACTCAGCTCCCAGGTGCCGGCTGCTGAGAAACCCCAGCACAAGGCCTGTTCCGTGTGGTGTGTGGATATTTGGAGCAGTGTGATTGCTAATCGCCCCAGACTGGAAGCTAAATGCCCACCAGCCAGCAAATCCATACATGGGACAAATCCATACATCAGCACAGCTGGGGGTGGGTGGCTGGGAGGGGCCACCAGGGCTGAGTCAGGAAACCGCTCAAAGCAGCTACAGGCAAGGCGGCGAGCCAGTGGCCTCCAGGGTTGCTCTGCACACGAAACTCTGGCACTCAGGATCAGAGTCAGTGTCCTCAGCAGACAGTCACTAGCAGCTGGAGAGGGTCAGCTCTGCAATAACAGACATCGCAAGCTGTGCCCGGCCTGGCCCAGCCCCAGCAACCCAGAAAGCCGATCAGCGTTCATCTCTGTGAGGGAAGGGGGCGTGGGTTCCCCAGGCCCTGAGCAGGAGCTACTCTGTGTATGTGTGTGTGTGTGTGTGTGTGTGTGTGTGTGTGTGTGTTTGAATCTGTGAGAATGTCCCCTAAAAATTCCTTTTCACGGTTTCTCTTTATTTTACCTTGCTTAGAAAATAATGTTTTCTCCGGAGCATCTGTCCAAAAAAAAAAGAATTATAAGCATGCTGTTACAAAATTGATGTGATCAAAAAGCTGATCAAGATTATGCGGCAGGAAATGTGGGAATGACAGAATCCTCGGGGATGCGGAAGGCCAGGCAGACCCAGGACCCCAGGGTCTGGGGGAGGAGGAATGTCCAGTGTCCTGCAAGTGCTGGGGCCTCCTTGCCATGTGCTCTCTCCTCTGGCAGACGGAGGCTGCTCTAGTTCAATTCCTGTGCTCAGGGGTCACTCCTGCTAGTGTTTGTGGGACCTAGTGGGGGTCTGGGAACTGAACCTGACATGAAACCACAGCTGAAAGAAACCTCTGGCCGCAAAGCTAGTGTGGTTTTAGGGGCAAAAAAATGTAATAATCCATGGGAGGGGGTAGAGAACTTGTCCGGGGGAGGGCACTTGCCTACCTTCCCCAGAACTGAAGAGGGTTTCCGGAGCACTGCCAGGAGGGAGTCCTGAACGCAGACAGGAGTTAGCCCTGAGAACCCCCAAGAGTGGGCTAAAAACTAACCCAAAGGAAAGTACATTTATTACAACTCAGGAAAACTGCTAAGCAAATCAACTGCTCCTCTACCACTATAATCAGCTCTGGGGTTGCGAAGGCTGGGAGGGCAGAGTTTCACTTCTGCAGAACCACATGACAGAACTGGGGTTTCAGAGGAAAGGTGAGACAGAGAGAAAATATGGTGGAATACAGCACAGTGGGCAGCCGCATGCCTGGCTCACAACCCCTGGCACCCCACAGGTCCCCTGAGCTCCGCCAAGAGCGAGCCCTGAGTCCAGAGCCAGGAGGGAGCCCTGAGCACCACCAGGTGCGGCTGCAAAATGGACATTTACATGCATATGTGTATATATATACACACACATATATGACATGCATATATACACGCGCATATATATATATACACACAGAGATGTATGTTAGTAACACAAGATGAAAGCCCTCGGTGGAAGTTATTCCTGCTGGGGATGGACGCACTAGACTAACATTTGACCCACTGTTCTCAGTGTGTTCACGGAGCTGAAGGAAGTCGAGCCTAAAGAACAAATAAAGCTGTCTCTCAGGGAATACTGGAATAAAAATCGACAGGATTTTACAGAAAGGAGCCAAATAAGTAAATAAAAGGAACCAAGTATGGTGGCATGTTCAGTATCGTGAAAGGAAAGAGCTGTCACCTGGATGGAAGCCAAGCCCTGAGCAGAGCTGAGTCTGGGAGGGGGTCGGGGGCCTGGTGCAGTGGGCAGGGCACCAGTTTTGCACACAGCTGACTAGGTTCCATACCCAGCACCCCATCTGCTCCCTCAAGCACTGCCAGGAGTGAGCCCTGAGTTCTGCTCTGTGTGTCCCCAAAGCAACAACAGCCAGAAGGTGCTACATAAAACCCCTTCATTAACTTTCAATCCAGTCTCTGTATCAAGAGGAATGTTAAAAAAACAACCGTGTGGGTCACACCCAGCAGAGCTCTGGTGCTGCTCCTGGCTGTGGCCCTGGGTTACTCCATGGTGTTTCGGAGACCACGGGTGCCGGGGCTTGAAGCCAAACCTCCTGCCAGAGCACGCACAGGGCAGAATGGGCGCAGACATCCCTTTCGTGCCCGTGTCCAGGGTCCTGTCACTTCCTCTTGCTGCACACAAGCCCTTCTGTCTTCCTCCCACAATCCATTTCATCATTTTCTCTTCTTCGGGGCTGGGGTCAAACACACCCTCCTGCCGCACCCTTCCTTCATTCCCTTCCTGTGCTCGCTTGCTCCCTAGGTGTTGTCACGTCCCCGAGTTCCAGGTGCCAAGGGAAAGAAACCCAGGGCTCCAGAACGCCTCTCCGAACCCGAGTGGGTCCAGCTGACATGGACGTGTTCCCCGGAGGGCCTTCTGCTCTGCTGGGGGTGCACAGGTATGACGCGTCCTTTAAAACGGATTTCTTAAATAAGAGGTGACGACTTTCCAGCTGGCAATTCCGGTTCAGGGTTTCAGTCACGAGTCATCAGCAGCCAGGTTTGGGGGAGATGGTTTTACATCTGTGTCCACGGCCACCAGAAGCAAGGCAGGTGGCACTGGAGGGTTGAGTTGCAGCACCCTGGCTCAGTCCACACAATGGCTCACACTCAGCCTTAGGAGGAAGGAGGGTCTGACGCGAGCCTGCGCCCACTGTGCTAATGCCCACTCTAGCACTGCCCACTGCCCCTACCAGCCACTCCGTGTTCTCCACATTTTCCACTTTAAATGACAGCTGCTCTGATCTTTGGAAATAGTAGCTTTTTTTTTCTTTTTGGGTCACACCCAGCATTGCACAGGGGTTACTCCTAGCTCATGCACTCAGGAATTACTACTAGCAGTGCTCGGGGGACCATATGGGATGCTGGGAATCGAACCCGGGTCAGCCACATGCAACGCAAACACCCTACCTGCTGTGCTATCGCTCCAGCCCTGGTAACATATGTTTTAAGGCTTGCGTTTGCTGTAGTGGCGACCTCACCAGTTTTTTATCTGCTCAACTCACACTGGGGCCACCAGTGTCAATCTGTGTGGGGTTGCCTCTGCAGGTTCCAGTAGAAATAAGGAGAAGCTGAGTCCAGTTGTGTCTCTCACACAGATGGCTGAGGGGGAAGCATTTCTGTTCAGCTCATCTCTTGTTTGAACCCATGGTTGAGTTCATTGGGTTTATGATGCTTCTAGAATAACATTCTAGAAGAGTCACTGGAGAACATTAGTTTTCCCATTTGCTACAAGGTCCCACCTCCGTTACTGTGGCCCATGGCTGGGCTCCAGGTCCAGGTGGCCCCTGGGCGAGACCTCTGCAGCTGCTGGCCTGTGTGGAGCCTGAACCCAGCAGCATGTCCATTCTCCAGCCCCCCCACACAGCTACACAGGGGTGCCTTGGCCCCTGCACAGCCCCATAGCTGAAGCAAGAAATCCACGTGCCCCGCACTCACGCATGCCCGTGGGTCCCCTCCCCCCACTCCCTAGCTCCGCTGGGCCTCCCAGGTTCCTCCGCTGCCCCTTTAGCTGGGCCGACATGTCCATGCTTCTCCATGTCACCAGTGTGATCATGTCTCTCCCTGAGTTCTTAGAAGTGTCTTTCGCCCTTTCTCCTCCCATGCCTGCGCACAGTGTTCCCCGTAGGGATCTCACTTGTGTGGAGGGAAGCAGGAGTCTTCTCTTCCACCTCAGACTGACCTGAGGTGACTAGGGAACCCTCCGCCCAGGCCTGTCAGGCAGAGGAGGAAGCCGCTCAGCCAGCCAAGGGTCACCCAGCCCTGCTGTGACACGGGGTAGTGCCGCCTTCAGGGTCCTGTTGGAGTCCCCCAGGCCTGAGGAAGGATGTCTTCGCCCTAGGGTGCCCCTTCAGGGTGTCGGGACCCCAGACTCTCTTTGTGGAGGCAGAGCCCAGAGTCCCTTGCACAGGAAGGTCACAACCTGCCAGGGGTGAAGTGATGTGAAGCCGCTGGCGGATGAGGCTGTGAGCTTGGGAAAGACGGGAGAGAAGCAGTGGCCCGCCCAGTTAGCAGGGGCCCAGGTCTTTGCTTCTTCAAGCTGGTGCCCACAGCACTGTTGTGAGTTCCAGCAATGGAACTGGCTCATGTTGGCGTGTGGACCCCTGAGTCGCTGGACAGGAACTCCAGCCCACACATCCACAACAATGGTCCTAAAAACGTGGAGCCAAAACATGTCCAGTGGGGTGAGGAGCGGCCGCCAGCAGCCTTTCTGGCAGGAATGTTCTCTCACCCGGTTCGTCCCCAGAAGCCTGGACGGGGAGATAAGGAGACCCGCCTGCCTTGCCCACAGAGAGTGGTTTGGAAACAGCCTTCTCTGGAAACAGCTCCTCCCCTGGCCCTCTTCTAAGGAAGGGGCTCCAGCCCTATCCCCGGTGCTCCCCAGCTCAGGCCCTGGCCAACAGGCTGACCCACCCTTGGGTTGGCTCCCCCAGCAGCAGTGGGTGGGGACACAGGCTCATGGTGCAGCACAGTGGGGAAATATATGTATATATATATACATATATATGCATATATATGAACTTTTTAGCAAAAAGTACCTGGTTTCTAGATGCAAACTATGGGCTTTGGTCCCTTCCTCATACTGGGCACCGGAATTAATCCAAACCGGAGCCTGGACCTTCCTAAATCCGAAAACTGCAACGTTTCTATAAGGAATCGCGGGAGAAAACGTTTGTGGCGCTGGAGGCAGAGAATGTGGGAAGCTGGGGAGCAGGAGCTGGGGAGCAAACACCAGCTCCAGCGGCACCCAGAAGAGACTCGGCAGCGGAAACGCCCCCTGGAATTCCAGGGCGGGAAGGTGGCAGTCCCGGCGGGAGAGCGGGGCGGGGCCGCGGGGTGGGCGGGACCTGAGAGGGCGGGGCGGGGCCTGGGCGGAGAGGGGCGGGGCCTGGGAGGTGCGTCCGAGCGAGGGCGGGGCGGGGCGGAGTCTGGGAGGGGCGGAGCCTTGGGTGCCGGGAGGGGCGGGGCGAGGGGCGGAGCCTTGCTTGACGGGCGGAGTCGGAGCCTGGACGAGGCGGGTCGGAGCCGGAGAGGGGCGGGGCCTGAGGGCGGGCCCTAGGGGCGGGGCCTCCGCGCGCGTGCGCAGTTGGGCGCCCGTCCAAATTCTCGCGGCGCGCGCGAGCGGCGGTTTCCGGCCGTCGGCCCCATGGCGGCCCCCGGCAACGCCGTGGGCCCCGTTCTGGACGGTGAGGCGAGCGGGGGTTCCTGGTCCCAGGGTGGGTTCCTGACCCGGGGCGGGGGTGTCCTGCTCCCCAGGTGAGCGCGGGGACCGACCACCTTCAGGGTCGGGGCTGCCCCCTGATCGCCGTCCCCGGGTCCCGGGGTCAGGGGCTCTGGGCCGCGGTCAGGGCACCCCCGTGCCCGCTGGGTGGGCGCGGACACTGAGCCAGGCCGGCCGGGGTCGGGGCAGCCCCGAGATCGCCGTCCCCGCACGTGCAGGCGTCCCCAGGTCCCGGGGCCAGGGGGGCTGGGCCGCGGTCAGGGCAGCCCGTGCCCGCTGGGTGGGCGCGGACACTGAGTCAGGCCGGCGGGGGTCGGGCCCTGCCACGGTGGCCGGCCGCAGGGGTCTGCGGGGTCTGCAGTGGGTAGGAGGCGAGGAGAGCGTGTCGCCCCGGCGTGGGGCCTCGGGTGGGCTCTGCTCCCCACCGGGAAGGGGCTCCCCCGCCTGGGGAGGGGGCCTGGCATGGCCCACCGCAGAGGCCCCACGTCGCTGCTGGCTGGCCAGAGCCACAAACAGGCTTTTAGACGGGGTCTCCACTTAGATAGTGTCAGTGCAGGAGGGGGGGATCAGGGGGAGCCCGGCCAGCCCTGCCAGCCCTGCCCTCCTGCCCTCCTGCCCCGCCCGCCCTGCAGCCCCCACTCACGCCCTGGTTTGCTCTCAGGAGTCGTGGCATACGTGGAAGTGTGGTCGGCCAATGGAACAGAAAACTACTCCAGGACCTTCACGGACCAGCTTGTGCAGATGGGGGCACAGGTGAGTCCGTTCCCCTCACTCTTGACTTGTCTGCACCGGCTCCTCTGGGGGCTTGGAGAGAGGAGGGAAGGAAGGAGCTGAGAAGGAGCCGGTGGGGGCACAGGGACCGGAGTTGGGGAGGGGAAGGACGCCCGCTCAGCCCTGGTTACTTGGCCCCGGGGGAGTCTGGAGGAGGCAGCTGGGGGGTTCCAGAGTCCGGGGAGAGTCTGAGCTTGGCTTCAGACACCCCCCCCCCTCCGCCCCCGAGGCTGCCACAGTGGGGGCAGCGCAGGGGGCCTCCCGGGCGAAGCACACCTGAGAACTGTGCTCCACAGTGAGCCTGATCAGAAGCCCCCACGCACACCTGAACTGGGTTCACATTAGTGTCAGCTTGGGGCAGCCACCGTGTGTGGCCCAGAGACTCGCAGGGGCTCAGGCGGGCCTGGGCCAAGACAGCACCGGGTGTCCACAGGGAAACCAGGCAGACTGCCTGATGCCCACTGCACCCTTGAGTCCCTGCCAGAGCCCCGGGCAGGGAACCGGGATTGGGACTCAGGAGGAGGCCCCGAGAAGCTTCCGGGTGACAGGCAGCAAGGTGAGGCAGAGGGTCTGGGCTGGACAGAGGACAGGGTGTTGGGTGCTTGCCTTGGGTGCCGTCTACCCAGGTTCCAGTCCCGACATCACAGAGGTGACCCTGAGAACAGCCATGAGTTAGCCTGAGCACAGAGCCAGGAGTCACCCTGAGCATTGCTGGGTGTGAACCAGAAGCCTAGAACCAAACAAACCCTGTGGAGGGGAGTGCAGGGGTGAGGCTTTGGGTTGTGGGCAGTCACTCGAGGCAGAAGGCCTGACAGGCAGTCCGGGGTCTGCCCTGTCTCCCTGTTTCCTCTCATCCCTGGAGGCTTGGGGGCTGAGCACGGCCCTTCCCGCCGCGTCTCTGGGTTTCTTCCCTTGTCTGTGCTGTGCCTTGTGTGTTTTCAAAAGGCCGGCGGTGCTCTATCTCTCTCTTGCTGCCTGCGTTTGGTGGTCTCGGGCCGCTTCCCCCATCCTGGGGAGGCCATTGGTGATGGGCAGGCGAAGGAAGGAACGAAGGCCAGGCTGGTCACTTATCAATTGTAGTTTATTCCAAACCCCACGCCCCTTCTGCTTCTCTCTCTCTCGAGCCCGAGCCCCCTTTCATTCTCCTTCTTGCTTCCCCCTCATTCTCTTTCCGGCCTCTGGATCTGACTCTGCTCTCTGGAGCCCGAGCCCCCTCCGATCTTACAGTCTTAGTTTATATAGCAATCACGATCTTACAGTCTTAGTTTATATAGGGTGGTTACACAAAGGTGGATTGAACATTAACAAATCAGCAAAGAGGCGTAAGACCTCTCCTCCAGGGAATTAGCTCAAGGATAAAATCTCATCTAAAGAGATTACTCTAGATTACTAGGAGATCAGCTCAAAGGTGGAATCCCAATGAGGGTGTGTTCTTTCCTCAGCTAGTAATCTACTTAAATAGTTGTAGTAAATCTACTTCTAATATTTCTAGCAATGTCATTCTGTATGAGCACAGTAAGAGGTGTAAACTTAAGGTTTGGTTCTTCCTGAGGACATCCCACTATATATTCCATATATATATTATATATATGTTTGTTTGTAGACCACAGTCCTCAGGCCAGGTTAATCTTCTTAACCCTAGCAGGGTCCTAGTCTCGTCGTCACAGTACTTTTGGATCACGACAGCATTTGTCCATGATCATGCCCTCAACTTAGAGTTGAGTATCGTGACACTTTGACCTGGCCCATTTCAATGCCAGGGTAGCTCACAGCTTGCCCTGGGTCCATTCAGTCCCTCGTTGGGACCCTGCTTTTGAGGTGCTAGGAACTAAGGGCAACTGAGTCAAGAAAGCAGATACCCGGGAATAAATATTATTCTGAGTCAGTCAGCTCCCAAGTTACAAAGCATAGTATTAACTGTCTTCCTTTGTCTGTACAGAAAGCACATTGCTTTAAGGTAAACTATGCAAAAGACTGAGAAAAGCAATATTTAACTTACAATACAAGTTCAGTGTCCTAAAAGGATCTGATCTTATCTGATTAGGGAAAAAGGTGATTAACTGGCAGGGGAGGAGAGCACAGAGAAGAGTCTACAAATAAACAGGAATGAGAGTTGTGATGGGTGTTACCGATAAACCTAAGCTCTCTGTGATAAGGGAGAAAGGACAAACCAATGTTACCCTTCAGTGCCTCTCTCAGCCTTGACGGCAGGACGGCCACGCGGGGCAGTGGCGCCTCTCAACAGCTCCCACAGGGCCGAGTCAGGACGTTCTCCTGCCTGCTTGCAGCCCATCCCAAGCATCTCTAGCTGCGGCTGTGCCCTGGGCCCCTGTGGTAACCGGCTCCAGCATCTGGCACTTTCCTCATGAGCTGAGCGCCGTGGCTTTGTCGCTGGCTGGGAGGGAGCGTGCGTGTCTGCCTGGGCAGCGGCTGGCTCTGTGTCCTGGCTTCCGAGCTCGCGCCCGCACCGTGCTGTTTCCTGGAATGCCGTCACCCGGTGCTTCTGGGACCTGGCTCTGTCCCTGGTGTGACGCAGCGGCTACGTCTGTCATCCCCGGGAGCGTCTGTTAGCCTTGGTGTCCTCCCCTGGCAGTGGACACTGTCCTCAGCGCGCCTCACCATGCTGGGCCGTGTTGAAATCTGTGACTTCCAGGGCCTCCTGAACTCACTCGCCCCATGCCCCCTTTCCAGAAACTCGGCATTCAGACCCCTGGTGCTCCTGAAGCAAACAGACCCTGCGCTGGGATCGCCACTGAGCCATGCCCATGTCCGAGCATGTGGAGAGCTCTGGGAACGCCAGTGGGGCTGTGGGGTCAGGCTGGTGGCAGCCAAGTGGGAACAGACGCCATGTGTCCAGGGCTGAACCTCTTGTTTCAGGGCCATTTTGTTTCCTTCACTCTTGTTTGCTGCGACTCTGAGCAGTCCCTCTTTAAAGGTCCTTTTGGAACTGCAGATGACAAGAGGAAATAGTCACCTGTGTCCAGACATCGGGGTCATGACTCCTCTCCTCCGAGTGGCTGGCTTGACTTTTCATTGGTTTCTTTCATTCCCTTGAGTCTTGCCCAGGGCTCGCTCCTGGTGGGAATTGAGCCCGAGCCTGTCCAGAGACACCCCTGCCGCACTGTTCCTCCAGGCCCCCACCCGTGTCCTGCAGGTGCCAGGCGTGTCATGCATGGCTGGAGTCTCAGGAGGGAGCGGCGGTGACTCCGTATGTTCTCTTTGCAGATTTCCAGGAAGCTCAGCAAGCGCGTGACGCATGTGGTCTTCAAAGACGGCTACCAGAGCACCTGGGACAAGGCGCAACAGCTGGGCGCGAAGCTGGTCTCTGTGCTCTGGGTGGACAGGTGAGTGGTGCCTGTGCTGCCCGTTCTGGGCCAGTCACCAACTGGGTTCACCCCTGGACATGGCCTCCATCACCTCCTGCCCTGCCCGCGTCCACCAGGCTGCTGGCCTGGTCTTGTGGAAGGGACCAGTGCCTCTCCCGGGTCTGGTTGCTCTGGAATGGGTGTGGTCTGTAGTCACTCTTCCATCTGTGACCCACCCCCGCATGTGCCAGAACCTGCAGTGTGGGCCGACTGCTCCGACTCGGCTGCTGCTCCCGCACTGCATCCTGGCCTTCCTCGTCCCGAGAGACAGGCTGTGTGTGCTCCTCACTCAGTGCTCAGCTGCCCCCTCCAGGCCCACCCGGGTTGTAGGTCCCCCTTACCCCCTTTCTTCATCCTTCCCTTGCTGGGTTCCTGGTTGTTTCCAAGATGAGCCAGAGCTGCAGTGAGCACTGTGCGTGAGCCTGTTCAGAGCCACATGTGTGCTGGGCAGGTGCTGAGGAGGGCAGCCCGCAGTCTTTACTTGGTTTGGGGCCAAAACCAATGTTGGAAAGGGCTCACTCCTGGCTCTGTGCTTGGGGCTGAGTCCCAGTTCTGTGCTCAGGATTCACCCCTGGCTCTGTGCTCAGAGTCATTCCTGGCTCTGCTCGAGGCTGACTCCTGGCTCTGTGCTCTGGGCTCCCTCCTAGCAGGCCCAGGGCTGCAGAGCAGGGATCCGACCTGGTTGGCTGTTTGCGGGCAGGTGTCCTGGCAGCTGTCCTAGTGCATGGCCCCCAGTCTTCCATGTCTTTTTAGGAACCTCCATACTGGTTTCCACAGAGGCTGAGCCGGGCGCAGCCTGCAGCTCGGGGCGAGACCCCTCCTTGCTCACTCTGGATTTTGCTGTCCAGAAGGTGTGAGGGAGGGGTTGCAGGAAGGGCAGCCTGCTCGGGTGGAGAATGTTGGTGCAGAGTGGGAAGCAGGTGGGAAGTGCCTCTAGGTGCCCCGGGACGGCTGGTGGGCAGGACGGGTTGAGTGGGGCGTCAAGCGGACTCTGGGGTTGCCCGGGCCCCCATCCATGGCTCTGCCCACACGTACCCCAAGTGTTCGGAGGCAGTGGGGGGGCGGGGGTGGAACAGCCCCTGGTCTCTGTGGAGCTGAGATGCTGGAGGGTACGTGGCAGTGGCAGGTGAGGCCAAGAACTGATTCTGGAAGGCCCCTGACCCTCTGTGCCTGGACAGGTGGCTGGCATGTGTCATGAGGTGCCCGGGAAGGTGCCGGGTCGGCATGGCAGCTCCTGGCCTGCTGGGGCGGCTTCCAGGCTGCCTGAGTGTTGCCCATCTTCCCACTCTGGCTCGGGGCTCCTCCTGGGACACGCAGTAGTGGGTGTCAGCCTCCTGCACACAGCCCGCACTAAAACCCGTCCAGCGCACTGTCCCCAGCCCATCACCACACTGTCCCTAGTCCGTCCACTGCACTCCCTCAGCCTATCACCACACTGTCTCCAGCTTGTCCACCTCATTCCCCCCCACTTCCCAAGCCCGAACACCCGCCTTCGAGCCTTTAATAAACTTTGGAGCAGTTTCGCACCTCGCCCCTGAGGCTTGCCTTGCGTGTTGCTGTCTTCCACGTGCCTGTGGGAATCGGACACACACCCACCCCTCTCTGTCCTCCCTGTGTCATGGTTCTTGCTCTCTCTCCCTCCAGGGTGTTGCTGCGGGGCTTTGCGTGGCCCCTCACTGGCCAGCACGTGAGCCATCTCCTCCTTCCCACTCTGGCCGCTGGGAGCGAGCGAGGGCCCCCTGCGGGCTCCTGTGGGCTATCTGTCCAATCTCCTCTCCGCCAGCCTGGCCCTGCTGGGCCTTTGCAAGGTGCTCGGTTCTAACCGCCCCCTTACCTTTTCCCTGGGGTCACGGAACAAGTGTTTGGCCCTCTGCGGTCGGGGAGCTGGCTGTCTGACTGCAGCGTGTTCCTGCTTGCCACGCCCGCGGTTCCCGTCTCCGTCAGCCTGAGTGAGGGTCACGGCTTGCCTTGGTGATGGTTTGGTTGGTTTGGGGCCACACCCGTGGTGCTCAGGTCACTCCTGGCAAAGTCGGGACCATATGATATGCCAGTGATCAAACTTGGGTTGGCCATGTGCAAGACAAGTAACCTGTCCACTGTCCTATCTAGCGCTCTGGCCTAACAGCCCAGTGATTCTGGGGGCCACCAAGACTCCCTCTCCTGCTACTGCTCAGGGAGGTTCTGGGGTCCATCACGGCCCCCTCCAGCACTGTGGCCTCCATCCTGGCCCACCTTCCCGGGCTGAGTTCTGATGTTCTTAGGGCTGCGTTCTCTTGGTGACTTGCTGTTTCTTTGGGTGCTGGTGTGGACGTTCTCTCAGTTTCGGTTTATGGGTTTTGGTTCTCCCTAGGGCCACACCCGCAGCACGTCTCAGGGCACTGAAGGTGCCAGGAGATGCCTTTTCCCTGTTCAGTCTTGGGTTGCTCGTTGGTGGCATGAGAGAACTGATTTTGTCTTGCACGTCTACATGTGCAGGTTTGCTGTTCATGCAGCAAACAACTTAACATCTATCTGAGGTCATGAAGTTTTTGCAATGCCTTAGACCTCACTGTGTCGTCTTGAGTTGAGTCTTCTTTCCGTCTGGGGGCCTTTGGGGACTCATTGCAGATGGAAACGTTCACCTTGATTCCTGTGCCCGCCGTCCTCCACTGTCTGTCTGATGGATGGCCACAGGGTGGCGCCAGATGGCAGCCGCTGGCCTGCTGGACACCAGTGGGTATGTCCTGGGGCAGGGACCGTGATGCTCGCTCCTGTCTCTGCGGGCCGCCCTGGGTCCCTATCAGTGGCCCCGGCCCCATCTCCAGGCCCTGCTGCCCCATCCTCCAGACTGGGCATAGCCCTGTGGCACCCAGTGGACTGCCCCGCCCCCACCACCAGGGCCAGTCCCTGCAGTCTGTGGCCAGCCCATGTGAGGGTGAGCTGCTTCCCCAGGTGCTGCCTGTCCCAGGGAGAGGTCAGCACTCAGGTGCCTTTCCTAGGGACAACTGAGCCCCTCCAAGGGCCAGCTTGGTGAGGGCCAAGCTGTGAAAGAGCTGTCCCCGCCCAGTGTCTGCCCTGTGCCGTAGGGGGAGCCAGGCAGCTCATCTTAGTGACCACTGGTGGGGGGGTCCTGCTCTGGGTCCCGCCCCCTTGGTGCTGGCCAGGGCAGAAGCTCAGCAGCTGCTCACCCTTCGCACCAGCGGTAGTTCTGGTCTCTGCCATGTTGCCCTCAGCGACGTGGCCCTCTGGGGCTGGACAGAATGTGGGCCACATGCAGCTTGGGGGGGCCATGGTGCACTGGCCAGCGCCCGAGTCGGAGCAGAGTTCCGCGCCTGGGCTTTCCCTGCGCCTGTCCTGCCCTCCCACGTATGGCCCGGGTTGTTGCTCATGGCTGGCTCTTCCTGCAGGTGCCGGATGGCGGGGGAGCACGTGGACGAGGCCCTGTTCCCCGCCGCCAATACCCACAGCCGCGTTCCCAACCTGCCAGAGAGGAAGGTGAGTTGTGCTGGGGCCTCAGACTTGGCCTCGCCTCCCCATGGGAGACCCTGGGTGGTAACCATCCAGCCACATGCGGCTGGCTCCCCCGACCCCTGGGTGGGTTGGGGGTGGGTGCAGGCAGGAGGGGACCTGAACATGGTCAGAGTCGGGGCGTGGGAGCCGGTGTGTGCAGGCACTGCCAGGGGCTCCCTGCCCGGCCCGGGCTCCGTGCTGTCATCTGGCCTCTTCCAGAAGGTTCCATGGCAGTCAGTGCAGGAGGCCATGCCCGTGGAAGGCCCCCACGTCTCCCAGTGCAGCCCCCTAACTCCTTGTGTCTGTGCAGCGTAAGTGCATGCAGCCCAAAGACTTCACTCCCAAAACGCCAGAAAACGACAAGAGGCTGAGGAAGAAGATGGAGAGGATGGCGCGGGAGCTGCAGAGGCAGAAGACGATGCTGGGTGAGGCACCCACAGTCCTCCGTTCCCATGCGTGCCCGCCGCTCGCCTAACACGGGGCCTTGGCATCGCCTGTGTGGACATGTGTGGGTGCTGCAGCCTTCAGAGAGCTCCATGGGCAGGAGACCCTCGGTGTCCCTCCCACTCCGGGCAGAGCCGGGAACAAGTAGAGCAGGGGATGCGCGGCACAGCCTACTGTGGCAGCCCGGGGCCACTGCTGTCCACGCATGGCCTTGACTGGCATTGTGGGCCCAAGTGCTGCTTCCTGGGAGTGGAGGTGGCTGGGTTATGGGGAGTAGCTGGCAGTGTCGGGGTGGGAGCCCCCTGAGGACCCCGTGTGAGGTGGGGGACCCTGTGTGAGGTGGGGGCATGCCTGCGAGGTGAGGGAGCCTGTGTGGGGTGAGGGGCTTCTTGGAGCCTCAAGGTTCTGTGCCCATTCCAGAGGACAACCCTGTTCTCATGTTCGAGTCCAGTGGGGCGCTGCTTTACAGCCCCACGACCGCCGTGAGCCGCCAGCACCACTCCATGGAGAGGAGGCTGCGGGAGATGAAGGAGAGGCGGGAGAACCTGTCACCCACCTGTGAGTGCTGTGCGCCTACTCGGGGCGGGAGTCTGGCCCGAGGGCGCTCCTTGACCCTGCTGGTCTGTCCCAGCATCGCAGAGAGCCGAGCTGACTCACAGCCACAACAGCGGTGATAGCAGTGACAGCCACCAAGACGCCCTGTGTGCAGAAGCCCGTCTGGCCCTGTCGTGCGACACTGCGTGTCCGGGTATGTGAGCCCCTCTCCCGTGGTGCCGTCAGACTCTCGGGCACCATGGGCTCTTCTCGGGTCTCCTGACGAGACTTCTTCCACAGCAAGAAGGTGCACCCCGCAGCTCCGCCCCAACCCTGTCTGCCCTCACTGACCCCTGGCTCGTGGCCGAGCTCGGTGGGTCCCACGGGCTTGCCCTTCCTGTGTGGTAGGGCTGGGTCTGTCCATCTCCTCCGGGACCCGGGTTCCCGTGGTCCTGCCCTAGCCACCTGCCTTTCCCCAAGTCTGTCTCCGCAGGCCCCTGGGCTGCCCCCAGAGACTAGGGGTGCCTGCAGGTCATGCGGCCTGGGGTTCAGCAGGCCTGTGGCTGGAGGATGCTCTTGGTTCCCCACCGCTGCCAGAGCCCTACAGGGCCAGCTCTGCCCGATGCATGTCCAGGGACCCTTGAGGCGCTTCTGGGGTGTGGTAGGGCCTGTCCACGGGGTCCAGGGCAGGAGAAGGGTGGGTAGCTGAGCCCCAGAGGTGCTGCTGGCCCCTGTGTCTGGTCTGGGGCGGGGGGCCGAGGGCAGTGGGTACTGCCCCTGGCGAGCCCCCATCTCTTGCAGACGAGCCCGTCGCCGCACGTCTCTGTGCAGGCCTGGGTGGCAGTGACGGCGGTGAGGCCCTGAGGATCATGGCACCAGCCACCCCCCTTCGTCCCTGCACCCCTCGGCAAGGACCAGCGTGGGCAGACCCAGGCAAAGGCACCCCAGATGAGAAGGGGGCTCCCTCCCCAGCAGCCGCCGGTCGGGACTGCAGCGCAGGGCGGGCCCGGCCCCCCAAGGTGCCCCACGCGCCCCGGCTCCAGCTATTCCCCCTGGCTCGGCCCCCCACTCCCGACCGCGGGGACGCCTACGATGACTACTTCTCTGCCGACAACCTGAACGAGAGGCTCTCAGAGAAGCTTCTGGACTCCCCGTCCACAGCCACTCTGGCACTCAGCCACTGCAGAAGCCTCTCGAAGCGGGAGAGGAGGAGCGTGTTAGAGACCTCCGATTTCTCCTGCCTCTGGAAGAGCCCCGGGGCCACAGTGACTCAGAGCCAGTCCCCCCACGAGCCGCCCAGCCTGAGAGGCCTGGACAGTATCCCCTCTGTGGGTGCAGGGGCAGGGGTCTCCCCCCCATCCACGCCCACCCAGCTGTGCCTTCATTAAAGCTCCCCCTCCGTGCAAGGCGTGTCTGCTGCGTCCCAGCTCTGCGGGGCCCAATTGGGTGTTCTCCCGAGGCTGCTTCCCAGAGAGTTGAGGGTGTCATCCAGTCCTCTGGGTCATGTGTGTGCCAAGGGAAGGGGCAGTGTCCTGGACAGCCATGTACCCCCCCCAGAGGCCGGGTCGGTCTGCACTGCCGCTGCACTCTGCAGTGGCTCATGGCCATGGGCCCCATGGGTGCCCGCCTCCCCGCACAGGAACCCTCGAGAGCCTTACCGGGAGTATTGCAGGCTCCCCGGGAGGATCATCCGACCTGCTGCTGCCCCAAGCCCTCGGCCGTGTGGGTCTGGGTGTACCCGTGTCCACGGACGGGACCCTGAGAAACTGACTCCAGTGTGCCTGTCTCTCCCCGACCACAGCCCCTTCCCGTTACCTGCCAGTTAGCAGGACTTTGGTGTTGGCAAGATACTGTATGGAACTTGTCCCTGCAGAGGGTGTTCCCGTCAGTCGCCTGTCACTGTAGAGGGTGTTCCTGTCAGCCAACTCATCGTAGAGGGCGTTTCCGTCAGCTGACTTACTGCAGAGGGTGTTCCTGTCACCCATTAACCAACTGCTCTTGCAATGGTGTTCCCATCACCCGTTAACTGGCTGTCACTGCAATGGGTGTACCCATCACCCTTTAGCCAACCATCCCTGCAGATGGTGTTCTTGTCACCTATTATTAGCTGACTGCAGAGGATATTCCTGTCACCTGTTAGCCGACCGTCCCTGCAGATGGTGTTCTCCTCACCCCTTAGCCAACTATCCCTGCAGAGGGTGTTCCCCTTACCTGACTCGCTGTTCTGGGTGTACCCCTCACCCTTTAGCCAATTTTCCTTGCAGAGGATGTTCCCGTCACCCATTAGCTGTCCCTGCAGAGGTTGCTGTGTCACGGTTTAGCCAATCATCTCTACAGAGGATGTTCCTGTCGTCCATTACCTCACTGTGTTGTGCGTGTACACATCACATTTAGCCAACTGTCCTGCAGAGGGTGTTCCCACCACCCATCAGCCAACTGTCCAAGTGGTGTTTTCATAGCTGACGCCTGCCAGTTACCCCGTGTCAGCACACATGAAGGGGAACAGAACAGCATGTGATCCCCTTGTCGGGGAAGCAGGTCATTCTGAGACACTGGAATCACTTATTGTCAGATGGAATTAGGGCACAAGGGTCCGCCAGTGCTCAAATTGCTGAGCTGCTCATCTCAGGGTCAGTGGCCAGACCAGATGACCACTGTCTACCACCAGAGCCTGTAGGTGGGTGACTGCATGCAGGAAGCCACTCGCTGTCCACTCGCTGTGTCCCCAGGGACACCAGAACTGGCATCAAGACCCTGCTGGGCTCTCACCTGGACCAAGGGGGAACCAGGCCCATGAAAAGCAAGTGAGGGGTAAAGACTCAGAGGGTGGGTGTCCCTCAGCCCCATTCCCTGCCCCAGCTCCTTTCCGACAAGGAGTCTCCACACGCCATGGAGTACAGGTGTGTAAAGGGGCTGCACAGACAGTTTCCTTACAATGCTCCATAAATTCACTTGAAGGCAATTTTTCAAACCCACATTCAAGCCCCAAACCCTACAAACACTGTGGCTGTGGCCCACGAGGCGGGAGCTAGGGTATGGGCTGGGGACTCTGGGTACCACATACCCAAGCAGGCATTGTACTCAAGCCCCCAGCCCCTCCTCTGCGTTTGTGACTCCCTCCACCATGTTGGCGATCTGTGTCCCAGTGAGATTGTCACTGGACTGCCGTCTGCTTGGTTCCAGGTGTGCAGAGTGACCCGGCACGGCCTGACACCACGGGGCCCCCGGAGGAACACCGGGGCCAGCAAGACCCTCACAAGCTAGCAAGGAGGAGCAGGGAAGACCCTAAGGTGGGTGTGAGCTGAGTCCAGGGACTGAGCGAGAGGGGACGTCCACACATGGACAGCCTGTGTCCCGCAGCTCTCTGGGCAGGGTGCCCTCTAGGCCCACCGGGGATGTCCGAGCTGGCTGTTGCCGTCCACTCTCGTCTGCAAACAAGATCCCCCCCCCCCCGGCTGAGTGGCATGGGGGGGTCTCAGGGAGGTGTCTGGGAAAAGCCCCCCTGTGCCTCTGAGCTCCTCTCTGCCTGGACACAGGCCTGAGCCAGAGCCAGGGGGAGGAGGAAGGGGCCAGGGCCTCAGCACCCCTTCCTCACCCCAGACGCTCCCACGGGCCTGGGCAGCCTGGCCCCCAGAACCAGAACTGCACCTCGGCTGGGCGTCCCCGGGGTTCTGCAGAGCTGTTTCCCGTGAGACTGAACTTTGTCCACTCCCGTCCACCGGGTGCCCGGGTGTGGATGGCAGCCACCTTCCGACATGAGATCAGAATGAGTCCCTGCTCGTTCATTATTGAGGGGCTTGAGGAGAGTGAAAGCAGCGTCACTCACAATGGGGGGCGGCTCTCACATCGCAGCGGGATGAGGCCTCCCCTGCACACTAACTCTCTGGCTCATAGGCACATGCTCAGTGGGTCAGCACCTCAGCAGTGAGCGTGGGCGATAGGCATGGGGGACAGAGGGGACAGCAACGGGCAGATCGAGGATGTCCGACTGTGGGGGACAGAGGAGAGAGTGAAGGCATGTAGCCACACGGGACAGAAGGGGACAGTGAGGGCCCCAGCCGCAAGGCTCCGCAGACTCCATGTGGAAATCCCTTTTGTTTGTGGTGTTTGTCTTCATTCCCTGCAGAACAGTCTGCTTTTGGTGTATAAACAGGATCACCGGTCCCTGTACCTTCTATTCCTAAGGCAGACACCTGAGTCCCTGGAGCATTCACAGTGCTCGCAGTCCCTGGGAAGGCACAGAGAAGCTGGCTGGAGGGGGCAAGTGGGACCTCCCTGCCCCTCATCCCTAACTGGGGAACACCCACGTGGTCCCAGGCACGGGCAGGCATAGCCTGCAAGGCCAGGTCAGAGCTGGAGCGGCAGGACGTGACCCCGCACGGGGCCTAGCAGAGTTCTGAGCTCGGCACCTCCCAGGATCCTGCCCGTGCCTGAGGGGCCGGGCACCTGTGTCCGCCTGGCCAGGCTCACAGCCTTGGGGGTGTGCATTTGGGTGTCTTGCAACGGCATGCGGCTTTGCAGAGACTGTGAGCAGCATGTTTCTGTGGGCCGCCTTCTCGTGCTTCTCACTGGTTTTCGTGCCTTCTCTTTTGCAGTCCACGCGCACGCTGGTGATGACAAGCCTGCCATCCGAGTGAGTATAGGGCCCGACAGTGAAAGGAGTGGGGGGGCATCTGGCCCCAGGGATACCACATACAAGGTGTGAAGGGTCTGAAGGGCCCAGTCCTCACACTCTTGGGCCCCCCTTGGCTCAGCCCCCATCCGTCAGTCCTGAGGGCGCTGGCCAATGTTCGCAGCTACCCACTAGTACCACTGTGCCCTGGGCAGGACCTGAACCCCTCGCTGTCCCTTTCTCTCCCAGGGGTTGAGGCTCAGGCCTTGGGCAGACATCCGCACCGGTGGCCCCGGCCCCCCTGGAGTCCTATCTGAGTCGGGGAGCCAGAGCAGACGGTTGGGCGGGCAGGTGGGCTGGGCAGCCAGCCCCTCGGTCCTCAGCCCGGCCTTTCCAGCCACCCAGCCAGCGCCGTGCCTGGCGTCTGTGTCTGCCTGGCATGACGGGACAGTGCTCTCCCCTAGCACTGTGCCCAGTAGCTGTCATGGCCGTCACTGTCCCCCAACTATGCCCACTCACTGCCTGCTCCTGTCTCCAGGGAGCGGAACCTTGTCACCCAGGTGCTGGACAAGCTGCAGGGCTTCTCCGTGGCACAGGAAGTGAGTGACTGCACAACCCACGTGCTGGCCGGCGCACCCCTGCGCACGCTCAGTGTGCTCCTGGGCCTGGCCCGCGGCTGCTGGGTGCTGACCTGGGAGTGGGTGAGTCTGCTGGAGTTTCTCCTGGGGGCGGGGAAGGCCCCCGCAGGTGCTGTCCTGCTGCATCTCTGGCCCAGGGCCAAGCCCACCCCGCCGCCCGGCTGTGCCCTCCTGGGCTCTCTTCACTTGTGTCTCATTCTTTTCTTTCCCGTTTCTCCTCGGAACCTTTGCCTCCACCACGGCCCCAGGATTGCGACCTCTGGGCCGGCGGTGGAAGCGTTGGAGACAGTGTGGGGGACAGCTCCAAGTCACCTTCTCGAGGCCGGTCACTGTCCCCCCCGCCCGCGCAGGAGCCATCTCAGGCAGCTTCCACAGATGGGTTCACTTAAGGCGGGACTGTTCTCTGGGCCCCCATTTGCATCTGCGTCGTTATGCCCCAGTTCCTAGGCAGGCTGTGTGTTTTCGTGCCCGTGTGCATTATTCATGGAGGTGGGAGCTGGCTCTCTCCATGCTTGCATCTGTCTTCGACCTTCACGTCCCCCAGAGCTGGGTAGTGGCTGTTGCCTCTCAGTTTTGGTTCCGGTCCTCCCTCGGCAGTGCCCAGGGGCGGCTCACAGCTCGATGCTCTGCAGGAGCTGGGGATTAGGGCTGGCAGCCAGCCCCCACCTGCAGAGCCTGTTTTCGGCCCTGTGGGCTCTGCCTCGGACCCGCGTCTTCTCACTGCCTCAGATCCATCCCAGAAATGCGTGACAAGCCCCTCAGATGTGGTGCAGGGTAAAATCTTCTTGACCTTGGTTTAGGAAAGACGCACTTGGATTTAGCACCCAAAGTGGTGTGGTGTTTAAGGGAAGAGAGAAAGTGGCGAGACAGACCGTGGCAGGCTCTCGTGCTGGCTGGAGAACTGGAGGGAAGTGGACTTAACTCACCCATACAGGGCACATACGAAGGGGCAGCGTGTGGGCCTGAGGGAATACTGATACCACAGGAGCAGGACTGAACATCAGCCAAAAGGACAAGCGTCCGAATGCAGGGCGCACGGCGTGTTGTGACAGGAAGTCACGTAGGTAGAAGTCCCCGCCGGTACCTTCTCAGGCACCTGCCCAGAAGAGAGAATGGACAGCGAGAAGCACAGACCCAGAGAGAGAACTCGAGGTTCTGGCCCTTTCGCCACCAACAGCCCAGAGCACTGCCGGAAGTGACCCCAACACAGAAGCAGGAGTGGCCCCAGCACTGCCAGGTCCGACCCCCACTTCTGCAGAAGAAAACAGACGGGAAAAGCTCTAACATTTGGAAATGGAGCAACATCCTGTCAGACAGCCATTGGGTCAAAGAGGAAATGAAGAAGAAATAAAATGGTCCTCTGAAACAAAGGTGAGTGAGACAGACCAGCAGGGGACATGCAAGGTGGTGCCACATCCGGCAGGAGAACACGCCTCCAGCTAGAGACACTGCAGGGAGAACAACGTGTGAGTCTAAAAATAGGGCAAGGAAATAATAAAAACTAGAGCAGAGATCAATGGCAGAAATCAGGAAAGTTATTTAAAGGGTAAGTAAAATCAGGAGCTATTTTTTTGAAATGATAAATAAGATCGACGGACTCTTAACTAGACTTAGGAAGACAAGAAGAAGACCCAAATAACTTGAATGAAAAAGTGAAAGGGGAGAAATGACAACAGACACCTCAGAAATACAAAAAGTTTCCAAGAGGCTACTAGGAACAGTTCAGTAACAGCAGGCCGGAGAAGGAAGAAGCAGATGGGTTCTTAGGGACGACCTCTGGAGACGGAATGAGTACCTGGAGATTAGTCACGAGTCAGGAAGTTCATACGGGAACCCACAGTCTCCCCAAGACATGAGGAGAGCCAGGCCTTCAGTACTCAGAGGCAGTGGGCGAGGGTGCAGCCCTCAGTACTCAGGGCGGTGGGCAAGAGCATGGTTCTCGGTACTCAGCAGTGATGTAGACAGTCCTCCACACAAGAGTCTGGAAGTGACGACCCGGGACCGCTCCACATGGCTCCGCGGCCCCTGATCAGATCTCAGCTGCACGTCAGGAGCTGGACACCTCATTGACAACAGTGTCCCCGAACCCCACATAGCCAGGCGTGGCCTAGCTGCCACCTAGCTGGCTCGGCCTGGGCCAGGAGCTCAGGCATTCCTCCTGTGGTGTTGAGTGAGGGACACCTTGTCTGGGTCACCCTGTGGAAGGGACGCCACGTGCATCAGCCGCCAGAGTCTCCACAGCCCATCAGACCTCAGCAGGTGTCACCCTGTTCCCAGAGAGAGCAGGCAGGGCCCTCCCTAGACGGTCACCACTTGGCCCCAAGAAGAGCCGCCTTCCAGTGCCACAGTGAGAGCAAGCAGCCCTCTTGTTCTAACAGAATTCAGCCTAACACTAGGATGGACAGTGGGGAGACCTACCCCGGTTTGTATACTGCTAGGGTTATAGGGTCAGGCCCCGGGGTGTCAGGCTCCAACTCTGGGCCTTGAGCAAGCCATGCCTGAGCTCCGCCCTTGAACACTCTCCTGGCTCAGACAGGGCTTTTGAGAAAAGCGGGTGCCCAGACCGTGTCTGCTCTGGGGTGGACTGGCTCTGGCTCCTGCTGAGTTTCCTCTGTGGGGAGGAGGGGCTCTCGGGCCCGTCCTGCCCTGCCCGGGATCTGGGAGATCCTTAAAATATCCCTCCTGGCCCATGGCCTCAGCTCGCCTCCAAGGCAAACATCACTGCCGTGTTTTTGTTTCGGGCTTTGTGCGGCATCTGGGACTTTCCTACGGAGAGTCTCGCAGCGCAGCAGAACTGGGGTCACGGCGAGAACAAGCAGGGCTGCAGCAGTCTTTGCCATGGACATTGGCCATTCCCAGGTGCTGGGCCATGCCCACTGGCTGTGCCCACTGGCTGTGTCCACGGGGAGCCCTTCATGTCTTTGCTGCGTCACACTAACCATCCGGCAGAGCCTCAGAAACAGCAAACGGTGTCAGGAGTCGCCCGCATCCTATTCAGGGCGGCAGGAAGTTACCACAGAAAAACGCAGGCCAGTATCTCACAGACACCCTTGGAGACGCCCTGCCTCGTCTCTCAAGACACAAGTTTGCTGCCTTTGCTGCTGCTTCCTTTGGGTCTCCCTCATTCTGTGTGTGTGTGTGTATGTGTGTATGTGTGCGCGCATGTGCACACATGTGCACGTAGGTACATGTGTGCATGTGTGTGTATGCAGATGCATGTGTGCACACAGGTGCACATGTGCGTGTGTGCATCGTGTGTGTGCGTGTGCGTGTATACAGGTACATGTGCATGCATGTGTGTGTTCCTGTGTGCATATGTATTGGGTGCATGTGGGGGGTGTGCATGTGTGTACACATGTGTTGTGCGTTGCATGGGTACATATGCATGTGCGTGTGTGCAGGTACATGTGGGTGCATGTGCGTACACATGTGTGGGTGCATATATGTGCGTGTGTGGGTGCATGTGCTGTGTGTTCTTATGTGTGTGTGGTTCTCCTGCCTGCTCACCACTGCCTTCTGCCACTGACAGGCGGCCATGAGCCCCTGCCTCCTCTGGCAGCAGCAAGGTAGGACTCGTGAGGCCGCAGGGGTCAACCTGATGGTCCCAAGAGCAGGAAGGTCACAGATGCAGAGATGTCCAGCCCATGGCTCAATGCAGGGAGGCAGGGGGAGGGGCCACACCCAACAGCTCTCAAAGGGGCACTTCAGAAGGCGGAAACCCTGGGTCGGGTCATTTCTCTGGCAGTGACATCCCTCAGATCCGGCTTGCTGGAATTGGAAGCTTGGGGTCAACCCAGAAGTCTGGCTGGCTTGAAAGGGAGGGCTCTGGGTACGGGAGCTGAAGACACGGGACACTGGTGCAGGGGCCAGGCGCAGGGCCCCCAGCACCTCCCCAGCCCTGCATCTCATCTCTTGAGTTTTTCCCAGGGCTGGGCGGGTTCTGTGATGCCTATGGTCTGGCCCCAGAGCAGCCGGGACGCTCAGCACAGCCGATGTCCCTGCAGACATGCAGGGGGCCACGTTCAAGCCCCGGCGTTTCCTCTTGGCCCTGCCGAGTCTGAGTGTCTGATCCAGCCCTGTGCGCTGTTATGAAGGTCACATGCTTCGTGTCTGTCTTTGTCGTCGAGATAATTCTGTTTGGGGAAAGCATGTTTTAGCATGTTTTAGCCTTTATCACAGGGGGGCTCTGGTCGTCCCCACTGTTTGCCTCCAGCCCTGTGTTTCTGCGGTTCATTTCAGTCCGCTGGGATGTGTTCCTCGTCACTCTGTGTTTGTTCTGATAAAAGAACTTGGGACCGTGCTATTTAGAAAGATGCTTGGCCAGTGGTGAGGCGCTGGGTCATCCCGCCCCACTTTGCAGCATGTCCAAGGGGGCTGTGCCCTTTCTCTGGTCTCTTTTTCTCGTGTCGGGAGCTTGGGGAGCCCGGGCAGGATTGGGGTGGAGCCTGGGGTGGCGCTTCTCGCCGCCAACATTCACTCCTTCACTCACCCAGTGCGAGGCGGGCACTCCCTCACCTCGGCCCTGGGCCTGCCCGGTGTCAGGGGTCCCAGCACCCGGCTCTGATCCAAGTAATGGATCGACATTAGGAACATGGGAAATGCTCAGATTCACTGATCAAGGGGGGAAGTACGAGTCGAGATGATGTAAGGATATCACCTCACATTGATGTAAAGGGCCTGTCTAAACGATCTTAGAAATAGCAAGCTGGAGACTTGAAGCAACTTACTCCAGAATCCTGAACATCACGGAAGAGAGAAAAGCGATCAGGAGCAGCAGCTGCAGTTAGCACTTGTGTTGTCTGTCACAATTTTTTTCTTTTTCTCTTTCTGTGTTTTGGTCCATACCCACTGGTTCTTAGGGCTTGTTCCTACCTCTGTGCTCAAGAATCCCTCTTCTTCCCCTTTTTATGTCTTTTGGGGTCTCACCCAGCAATGCTTAGAGGTTTCTCCCAGCTCTGCACTCAGGAAACCTCCTGGCAGTGCTCAGGAGACCATAGGGGATGTGGGGACCAAACCCAAGTGGCCGTGTGCAAGGCAGATGCCCAGCCGCTGTACTGTAACTTCAGCCCCTCAGGGATCACACCTGGTGGTGCTCAGGGGACCACACTGTTTGTCACTGTCCTCCCGTTATTCATTGATTTGCTCGAGCGGGCCCAGTAATGTCTCCATTTTGAGACTTCTTGTTACTGTGTTTGGCATATCGAATACGTCATGGGGAGCTTGCCAGGCTTTACCGTGTGGACGAGATACTCTTCGTAGCTTGCCGGGCTCTCCGAGAGTAGCGGAGGAATCGAACCCAGCTTGGCCGGGCTGGCTGCATGCAAGGCAAACGCCCTACCGCTGTGCTGTGCTATCACCACATGGGATATATATTTTTTTATTTTTTTGCTTTTTGGGTCACACCCGGCGATGCACAGGAGTTACACCTGGTTCATGCACTCAGGAATTACTCTTAGCGGTGCTCGGGGGACCATATGGGATGCTGGGAATCGAACCTAGGTCGGCTGCGTGCAAGGCAAACGCCTTACCTGCTGTGCTATTGCTCCAGCCCCGGGATATATATTTCTAAACACAGACATATGTAGTAAAATACCAATATGGCCTATATAGCTCAACACATATCTATCTATATATTTATATGTAGTATACAGTATCTATGAAAGTATATGTAAACATATACTTTTACATACGTCTATCTATATATTACCAGATCGTGGTGGTTTTATTTTTAATCTTTTAAATAAAGACAACGTTATTTTCCACTGAGGCTGAATCTGTTTAAAGTCCCCTCATCGACGGTCTCTTTACATCCCTGTCACCAATATCAATTCTCTGAGTTTACTTATTAGTAAAACTAGAATCAATCTTCTAGGTATAGTTAGGGGAATTAACATATTAACTCTTGGGATCTGTTTTTCAAAGTGATTAGCATAGCTATAAACAATTGCTATTATTAAAAAAAAAAGAGGCATGAGCTAGACCAGGCTGGTGACCGAGGGCACAGCAGGGCCCAGGGGCTGGTCAGCCACAAGGAGCCGGCCAGCAGGGAGTGGTGCTGAGAGTCTCTGGAGGACACACGAGTCACTTGTGTCTCGCTTCCGTCAGATGGTGGGAGGGGACTTGGCTGTCAGTGTAGCCTCACTCACCTGATGTGGAGCCCAGGCACTGCCCCTCTTGCTGCTGGCCCTGGGGTCTGGGAACCCCCAGGGCGGGGGAACTACAGACTCAAACGTGGAAAGTGATGGCGTGGATCTGCCTCTTCCCAGGAGACAGGACTGTCCACCCCATCCCCCACCCCCAGCCTCAGTCAGCGTCTGCTTTTCACGTGAGGAGCTCAGCCAGGCCTCAGAGGGCGCACCGTGAACAGACCCGCAGGGGGACCCCATTCACCGGCAGGATCTGTGCCGGACAGCGCCAACCCTCACGGGGAACCAAGGGCAACGTGGGTCAGGGAGTCAGAGCCATGGGGCCTTGTGGGGAAACTGAGGATGCGGGTTAGGGAGTCGGAACCATGGGGCCTTTGCACTATTGCCAGCTCCCATTTGCTCCAAGCCCAACTGAGTTCCAGCAGCCTGATGGCAGGAATTCCCTGGGGCCAAGCTGGGCACTGACGAGGGGCAGGAGGTGGGGCGCAGTGGGAACTGCCCGTCCAGTCTGGGCAGCGTTCCTGTTCCTCTCGAAATCTCCAAAATGGAAAGTTTACAAGATTGAGTTTCCGAGGCTGCTAAGCACGGCACTGCCGCCCCCACCTTCCCCGGGTCCACCCGAGCACCGCCGGGCAGCTGCTGGCCTGGGCTTCCTCTGACCCGTCCCTGGGCTGACAAGCACATGCACGCATACATGCTCACATGTCCCAGCACAGTCCCACATGTTCATATGTACGTGTTCATGCTTTCACACGTTTTCATACATATGTGTTCATACTTTCACGTGTACGCCCACTTAACACACACACAGCTGTGCACTCACACTTGGAAATGCACACATTTTCACGTACGCTCACACAAATGCATGTCCGTGCACGTGCTGCCCCGTGTCCCTGTGTGTCTTTCCATGGTCACACGTGTTCACATGTGTGTGTGAAGGAACATTGGTGCGCTGGGTGAGCCCTGGTCTCATTCCACTTCTGGCTGGTTTCTCACAGTGCTCCGGTTCTTGGTGACCACTCTGGCCGTTCACTGTCCGCTGTGGGGGTGGGGCTGCGGCATCCTCAGCAGTTCCAGGCCCTTTTCTGCCAGCATGTCTGACTCACTCCTTGTTCATGCCAAGGCCATAAGCAGCCCCGGAAGGCTGGGCGTCACCTCCTGAGGCTTTTCCTGGGCATGGCTGTCGCAGCCTCGTGCCACCTCGCTCCCGTCCTCGACACTTAACCCTGTTCGACGTTAGTTCTGGGCAGCAGGCTACCCTGTGGGCCCCCCCTGGTCTCACTCTCTGGGCTCTGTGTAGGCCAGACCCACAAGGGACTCGGCCCCTACTGTCTCCGTGCTCCCTCTCCTCCAAGCAGCAGCATTGCGCTTCTCTGCGACAGTGTCCAGGAGCCCCACTCGGGGACGGCCGCATCCCCCATCTGCTGTCCTGTCCACTCTCCCTGCACTCTGGGTCAGCTGCGACCCCCATCTGCTGTCCTGTCCACTCCTGTCCCCACGCTCTGGGATGACCACGTCCCTCTGTGCCTCTTTGACTTCTGATGCCGGCCCTGCCGGAAGCCATTTCCCCTCCCCAACCCCTCCTCACACAGACGCGCCGACTCTTGTGTCCAGCGGACAACCCTGCCGGCCTTCACAGCATGGGCGCCCCTGAGCCAGCTGAGGAGTGACCAGCCTGTGCTGTAGCTGGGCAGTTCGGGGGGTGTGGGGAAATGGGGGTCTCGGGAGCCTGAGGCCACTCTGCGGGACCTGGAGGGACTCTCGGCATAGGCAGGGGTGGGGCCACTCCTGGTGCCCAGACTGCCCATGTACAGCACCATGTCAGCCCTTCCCGTTCCCGCCCGCAGGTGCTGTGGTCTCTTGAGGCCGGCCACTGGGTCCCTGAGGAGCCTTTTGAGCTGCACAGCCACTTCCCCGCGGCGCCGGTGAGTCTGATGGTTTCTTTTCTTCCCTTTTTTCGCGTGCTGGGAAAGTGTGGTCAGCCTGATGCTGACAGGCCCTGTGTGTCCGGGCCGGATGCTCCCATGAGGACTCAGCAGAGGGCAGGAGTGAGGGGCGCAGCCTGTGAAGGCTGAGTCAGAGGACCGTAGGGAGGGCGCCCTCCAGTCCCAGCCTGTACAGCATCTGGTGTCCTACAGCACCCGGTTCCGAGTTGCCCATGCAGTGCCGAGTGCCCGAGATCCCTGTGTGTGTCCCCAGTTGCTTGCATACACATCGCTGTGCATGCAGACCCACCATGTGCTGCTCACATGAGCGAGGAGGATGGGGCCAAGGGGGTGAGGCTGTGACCTCTGACCTGGCCCCACATGCTCCCACCTGACAGCAGGTGTGCTCGGGGCCTGGCAGGCAGAGGCCAGGTTTGGGCGTGGTAGGGACGCGCTGGGGAACATGTGGGAACTTCCTGCGCTTTGGGTCCCTGTCAGCTGCCTTGCCACAGTCTGTGCTGGGCCGAGGCAAGTACAGGCCCCTGTATCCGCTCCGCGTCCACCGTCCCCCTGTCTGCCCAGCGTCCGCCTGACCCACCGTGCCCACCTGGGGTCCACCTGGCCCCTGCAGCAGGATGGATTCTTTTGTCTTGGTTTTCCTGTGCGGGGCTCTGGCCTGCAGCTCCCCGGCCCCGCCTCGGGGTGGATGGTGCGGGAGAGGCCCCCCTGGTGCTGTGAGAGAGGCGTCAGCTCGCACTAATAAGTTATATTTAATCACTACCAGAGGGCGGGGCAGCCCCGGAGCCCAGACCAGAAGGTTCCGTCGCGTCTGTCTGGGATGGGTCTGAGCTGACTCAGCCACAGGACCCACGAGTGCCCGGGAGGGGTGGCCATGACCAGCTCTAACGTCCCCAAGGTCAGAGGTGAAGCGCCCCAGAGGGCCCCGTGGCTTCGCATCCTTGGTGTGCTGTGACTGGCCTCCGAGGACGGACAACGGGCTCTGCACTGAGCCCAACTGAGGGCTCGGCCACCTTCCAGTTACTCCCCAAAGGACACCACCACTGTCTATCCCTTTCACAGCCCACCCAGCCGGCCCAGAGGCTTCCCCTGAGCCCCACCATGCGTGCATGCTTGCATGCTTGCTTGCATGGGTGTGTGTGCGTGTGTATGCATCTGTGTGCATGTGCGTGCATATGTATGCATTGTGTGTGCGTGTGTGTGTATGCATGTGTATGTGTGTGCATACGTGTGTTCATGTGTGTGCGTGTGCGTGCGTGCATGTGTGTGTGTGTGTGTGTGTGTGTGTGTTGTGGTGGTTGTGGTAGTGGCCGGGCATCGGGGTGAGGCTGTCGTGCGCCCTCAGGAATCGGCGGGCCGGATCATCATGGTGGTGCCCTTGAGCGAGTAGCCCGAGCCTTTCCAGTAGTACCACTTGATGCCGTTGAATTTGCTGGTGCTCTGCCTCTGCGGGTAGTACAGGCCGTTGAGGTTGGAGGGGCCGCAGGCATCGAACCACCAGCCTGTGGAGCCAGGTGTGGACATCAGGGCTGGGCCCTGCAGGGGGCGCCCAGGGCCGCCTCAGGGGGGAGGGGACGCTGCCCTGGGCGGGAGCCTGTGACATGGATCCCTCAGGTAGGGCAGCTCCTGCCTCCCGCGCCCACAGCAGAGAGGTGACCACATGGTAGGCCCCACCCTGTGCCTTTCCCCAACAGCAGGTCAGTGCAGGGCCGGTTCCCCGGGCACGGCTGGACACGAGGCTCTTGGGGGCACAGTCTGTTCTGCTGCCCAGGCTAGACACACTCATGCTGGTGGCCCCCACCCAGGGCCTCTGTGCTTGCAGGCATGTCTGTGGCCCTTCCCACGCTTCTCTTTGCTGGAGGAGTGACAGCAGGGCCGGTCTCTGCCTCACTGCACCCAGGACTCAGCCAGGCGCACTGGGCCCTGCTGTTGTTCGTCTGTGCCCAGGACCCCCTCTCCGGGCACCCTCTGAGTAGGCCACTGCTTGGCGTCCTCAGACCCACCTCCAGTGAGCATCTGGGAGCACCTGCAGATGCACTTGTCGTTGTCGGCGTCCTTGGTGCTGAAGTCGTTTCCCGGCTGGCTGATGCTGCTGAGCTTGCCGGCCGTGCCCGAGAGGCCCTGCAGGTGGATCCTGGGCACGTGCAAGAGGGAGACAAGGAGGGGCTCACTGGACAGGAACTCCAGCCCGGAGCACCCCCCAGGCACATGTGCCCTGCCCGCTCGGGACAGCTGTGAGCAGGAAACAGTCGGCACCCAAGGGGGGTGTTTCTGGGACCCCCAGTGCGGCAGCACAGCCTGCGGGGCCTGAACTTGATTCTCTGCTGCTTGTGGACAGATGGCGGGGAGGAGGTGGGGCTAGAGCACAGGGACCATGGCGGAGGGGGAGCCTGGAATCCGGAGCAGAAGCGCTACAGCATGAGGCTGCTGCCACCCCCCTCCCTGGGGCACCTGCCACCCCAGGGCGAGGCCCCACAGAGCTGATGCCCATTGGGTCTCCTGAGGGAGCAGGCAAGGGCTATCTGCCGGCCACCTGGTCGCTGGACCCTCAGCCCTGTGGCCTGTAGGGATTGAGGCTCCTTAGGTGACAACAGCATGGGATGGCCCAAAACCGCTCACTGTGCTACAGGGCCCCGAAGCCTCAGGCTGTCCTACAGGGCCCCGAAGCCTCAGGCTGTCCTACAGGGCCCCGAAGCCTCAGGCTGTCCTACAGGAGCCCGAAGCCACCGAGGCTGTCCTTTGGCACCAGTGACCTCTGCCAAGAGTCACCTTAGTCCCACCCAGAGGCAGCAAGGAGGTTGAAAAAGGCCCAGTAAGGGTGTGACGTACAAAGTGTTTCTCATTTCAATGAAAAGAACCGTCGGGCCAGAGGCCACGCAGTGGGCAGGGTGCTGGCTGGAACCGCGGCTATCCCAGAGGTTGGATCCAGCATCCCATCCCTTCCTCCTGAGCCACACCAGGACCAATCCCTGAACACAGAGCCAGGAATCTGCCCAAGCACTGCCGGGTGGGCCACCACCAGAAAAGCCTCCCGATCCAGCTCTCAGAATGTGGGTTTTTCTGTTTTCCAGCCTCAAGGGGCTGTTCCCTTGGGAAACCCCCCTCTGCGTGGCTGTGCAGTCAGCGCCTTGAAGCCCTGGGGTTGCCTGTGCTTTATCACATCACAGTCCTTATCGCAGTGACACCCTGTTTTATTAGGGTCAGAACTTTGGATGAAGAAGTCATCCCCGGCTGCCAAGTCAGTCCAAGAGAGCTGCAAGGCAGCGTGTCTTTAAGCGGCTCGTCCAAGAGCTGCTCTCACCCGGGGCCATCTCTGTTAGAAGCCATCTCGGTTTAGACTATTTTCATATGTCAGTGTACATATGGGCCATTTGTAAAGTCTCCTTGTACAAATACTCTAATTCTTAATTTTTGTGTTTCTTTCCTCCTTCGTCTAATTCCTCTGCTGTAGAGTCCGGACTATTGCCAGGTGGAAAAATATTTAGGTTGGAGGGAAAACAGTGGCAAACAGCCCATGTCTAAAAGCCGTTCTGCTCGTCTCTGCAGCAGGGGGCCCCCAGCGCTTCTCTGCTCTGTCCACTGGGCACAGGGTCTGGGGCGGACGGGACGAGGGGGTCAGGGCCAGAGTGGATAGAGTGAAGGGGTCAGGCCCTGCATGGACAGGATGAGGGTGCTCACATAAGGGTCCTGGCGGACACTTCGGTCCCGACTCTTGGGCCCTTCGCCCTTGGAAGGCCACCCAGGAGGTGCCTGGGGGTCGAGTCCAGCCCAGGCCCCAGGCCTTTAGATGTTGGAGGCTGGCTTCTGGGAGAACTGAAGCCTGTGCCCAGTGTGTCCCCCAGCACCCGGTGCCCTGGGCCCCCTCAGGCCTGCCCAGCACCCTGGGGTCTGTCCCACCCTCACAGCCAGGAGACAGATTCCCAGGGTGGCCCTCAGCCTCTCAGGAGGGATGAAGAACCCGAGGGCCCCGATCCGCGGGTGGAGAGACCAGCTGGGCCTGGGTGCCCTGCAGTGGCCACTGCCTGCAGCTAAGTGCCGATGCCCCGGGAATGTGTGAGGCACGACTGCTGCCCAAGGGCCCGTAGCCTTACCGGTAGTTGAGCTCCTCCTGGGCCAGGTAGAAGTGCTCGTAGAGCGAGTAGGCCTCGTTCCCCTCCCAGTCCTGCAGCTGGATCCGGAGCAGGAACCGCCGCTGAGAGGTCACCTGGGCCACGAACTCGTTCCCCAGCCAGTGCTCACCCTCCAGGTCACCAAAGCCCTGCAGGGGCGAAGGGGGAGGGCGCAGGGCCGAGACCTCTCAGACATGCCATGCTGCCCTGCTGGACGGGGCCCCCGGCAGGGTCTGCTTGGGGGGAGGGTCTGCTCCCAGGAGAGTCGTCTGCATGGTGGGGACCCTGCCCTCCCCTGTTCTGAGGACCTGTTGGGGGGCTGGTTCTCGGGGCCGATTTCTGGCTCTGTGCTCAGGGGTCCCTCCTGGTGGGGCTCGGGGACCCATCTGGGCACCAAGATGGCACCTCATGGGCCCGTGCGCAGGGCACCCACCTCTTTGTACTCCGCCCATGTCCTCTGGAAGTCCACGCTGCCGTCTTGGCGCCTCTGGATGACGGTCCAGCCCCCTCCGCCCGTGTCCATGTCGCAGTAGGCCTGCGGGGCAGCTGGCAGTCAGCCACGGGGGCTCCTCCCAGACTGCCCACGGTGGTGCCCGGCCCTCCCTGCCCGCCGGCACCTTGAGCTCCCGGGAGGAGTTGGGGAAGGTGAGTGTGTAGACGCCGCTGGCCGTGAGCCCCGACTTCAGCACCTGGGCACAGTCGCTGAACGTGGCAGGGGGCTCCTTAGCCACGAGGGTGTTCTTAGCTGCCGGCCAAGGGAGCGCGTGAGGGCACAGCCTCAGCCCTCCTCACCCCCTGACTCCTCTCCACCCAGCCCTCCTCCCCAACCCATCCCTCCTCCTACCCTGGTCCTCCTCCCTACACCCTGTTCCTCTTCCTCACCCCAACTCCTCACCCTGGCCCTTCCCCTCCATCCCTGCTCCTCACCCTGTCTTCCTCCCCAGACCCCATCCCTCCTCCCCACCCCATTCTTCCTTCCCACCCCCTGGGCTCTCCTGAGCCCTCAGCGCTGTGGCCAGGAGGAGGCACCTCCTGCGGGCAGCAGACACTCACGAGCAGCAGTGGACAGCATGGCCAGCAGCCCGTGCACTGTGTCCATGAGGTGGTGCTGCTGCTTCTGCAGCACGGAGCTGTTGACCGTGGCACTGGCCAGCTGCTTCTCTAGCGCCTCAATGACGGAGCTCTGTTTGGACAGCAGCACCTGCAGCTGGTCCTTCTCCTCCCGCAGGGAGCGCAGCTGCAGCACGTGCTGGCCCTCCATGTCCAGCACCTTCCGCTCCAGGACGCTGCGGTGGGGATGGACGGTCAGATCTCAGGAGGACCCCAGCTCCTCGACCCAGGGACATGGGGTGCCAGGGAGCTGCCCGGGGCTGGAGGCTGGCACAGCCTGCTGAGGCAGCACCAGAGACCTATGTGTTTGTGTGTGTGCAGAGTGCTGTGTGTATACTCAGGCAGGTGTGTGCAGAATGCTGTGTGTGTGTGTACACAGGCATGTGCATGCAGAGTGGTGGTGTATGTACACAAGCGTGTGCTTGTAGAGTGCTGTGTGTACATGGGTATATGTGCAGTGTGCTGCGTATGTACACGGGTGTGTGCATACAGTGCTGTGTGTGTGCAGTGCTGCGTGTGTACATGGATGTCTGCAGTGTGCTGCCTGTGTACACAGGCGTGTGTGTGCAGTGTGCTGCGTGTGTACACAGGTGTGTGCGTGGAGTGCTGCGTGTGTACACAGTGGGGGGAGATGCTGAGGGGAGCCGTGTGCTGTTTCAGGGTCCCCGTTCCCATCTCTGAAGTACCCTGTTACCTGTTCTTATCCTGCAGCTTGTTGATTTCACTGGTCTGATCCAAAATCTGTTTTTCCAGTTTGTTGGTAGACAGGGAATGTTCTAGAAGTTGGAGCTCGAGTCTTGTGGTCTGATTTAATACCTAAAGCCAACAAAGCAGAAACTCTGTTCATCACATTTTTGCATTGGTCGGGACGCCCTCCTAGTTGCGCCCTCAGAGATCTGGGCAAACACAGAGGAAACACGTTCCCTCTGCCAAGCATGGGCCCTTGCCAGTCCCCAGAGAAGCTGCAGTCCCCAGGGCCCTGTCCGAGTGTGGGACGTCCGTCTGTGCCTGTTGGGAAATGGGTCTAAGGAGCCTGGAGTGACTCTGGTCAACCAGGGAAAGGATGTTTCCATGCCACAGAGGGATGGGGCGTCCAGAAGGATCCTGTCAGATGTCGGTTGGGGATCGGAAGGATTGAGGATGGTGTTAGACACAGGCTCTTGCTGCTTGGGCAAGCAAAGTTTCTTCCATCAGCTCCCAGATGATGCTGCCTAAGCCCACCCAGTCCTCACGTGGCCCCTGTTTTTCTCGTCCATCTTCCTTTTTCCTATTTTGAGAAGCTTCACAACTGACACAGCGGAAGCTACAGAAGCACGACCTGCTTGGGGCTGGCTAGGTGGGGGCTTGGCGGGGGCCTGGCCGGGGGCTCGGCGGGGGCCCATGGCATGCGCTATGGGGTCATTGTCCCTTTGTGTGAGGTCACCCCGGCCCCGTGCAGGAAGAACCGTTACTCACATCCTCTGTCCGCTCCGGAGGTGATGTCAGGGCCACGGGGATTGTTCCCGGGAAGGGGCCCGGGCCCCCTCCTGAGACTTGCTGTCTCTGTGTGGGCAGCGGGCCCACAGGCCCTCCTGGGGTGGGTGGGCAGCCTGCCCCAGCCAGTGCACACCATGGAAAGGGGCTGCAAGGGGGTGCAACTCTCGGGCACGGGCTGGGGGGAGCCATGGCCCCTGCGCCCACACTGCCTCCTGACCCTTCTCTGACGGCCAACGGCAGGGACTGCCCCGGCTCTCCGGGCACCCTGTCAGGCCACAGACTCGGGTGGGTAATGGTGGGTGTGCTTGGCCTTTCATCTTTTCCTCTGTCGTGGCCCTGGTGCTCCGGCCCCTGTGATCTGCTGGGGAAACTGCACTTCCCTCCGGTCAGCCTTGCCAGGGCAGGTGGGGCACGGCCACGCCAGGCCCTGCCACTGTGCCCACCCCACCCCCCCGCCCCCGGCCTTGTGACTCGCCCTCCCTTCTCTCTGGCGCCCCGGCCCGGGCTCTTCCAACTATGCTGGAAATCGCCCACAGTCATCATGGGGGCACAGTCAGGAACAGTCGTGCTCGGAGTCGCATCCACACTACCCCCAGCCTTAGAGCTACAGGCCAGGCTCGGAAGTGCCTTTCACAGCTGTTGGCCACGTTCCCCACTATGCGAAGTATCCCTGTCCCATCCTCGCCAGCTCAGAGCAGCTCCACTGTCCCCCCGCCCACGCCCCTCAATGGGGCTCTGTGCCCTCAGCATCCCCTAGTGCCAGGGCATCTGTCCACCCCAGGGTCTCTGACCCCCGTGCTCAGAAGGAGCCAGACAGAAAGAGTGGTTCCGTGGCTCGGGCCGGTCGCCGTGCAGACGGGGAGCTCACCGTTGGCCATCCTGACCTGAGCAGTCTCTGTCTCAGAGCGTGGCCGTGAGCATTCCCGGGGCTTGCAAGCCTGCATGGGTGCTGCCTCCTTTCATGGGCACTGCATGTGCCCATGGGCACACAGGTGCAGGGCCACTCACCTGCGCCTCGACGTCAGTGAGCTTGCGCGTCTGCGCGGCCGTCTGGTTGAGCAAGTGGGTGCCAATTTCCAGCATGGCGGCTGTCTGGTTGTGCACGGCGTGCTGCTGCATCTCCACCATCTCCTTCTTCACGCTGGCCTGGATGTAGCTCTCCAGCTGTGGGGGAGGCGGGGCTCAGTCCCAGCTCTGCACTCATGGTCACTCCTGATGGGTTCGGGGAACCGTGGGGGGCCCAAGGCAGTGGCCGGCGAGGCCAGCGCCAGACCTCTGCCTGTCCTGAGCCCCGGAACGGTGCTGTCTTTGGTGACTTACCCCTCACAGTGCAATGGCTACGGTTGCCTCTGCCTTCTCCCTTTGTGTCTCCCTTCTCTCTCCTCCTCCGTCATACCCCTTTGCCCGTCAGCTCTGCTAACTGGCGCCCACAGAACCCTCTCGTGTTCACCTCATTGTCCTTTGGATGTCTGTAATGCCACTGATTCTCAGCTCGCTTTCTTGCCAGCAGACCCTTCTCTGCTCATAGCGAGCCGGAGAGCTGTCCAGGTCAGCTTCTGAGCAGGAACGCCTGTGCCCCGCCCCCTCCCCCGACTCCCCTGGCCACTGTTCACGCTGAGCCCTCATTCCCTGCTTCTCTGGGCGCTGAGCAGGGCAGGGCCAGGGGTCCAACTTCCAGGGCTGCCTGTAGCTCCCTTGGATCACCGAGATGCTAGCTATCATCATGTCACCTCAAATAGCGGCACCTGGGTCCAGCCAAGTGACATCATCCCCAGGGGACCCAGCTCCCCTGTGACATCATCCCCATGGGCCCAGGTCCCTGTGACGTCTTCCCCATGAGACCAACTCCCCTGTGATGTCACCCCCATGGACCCAGCTCCCTGTGACATCATTCCCATGAGACCTACTCCCCTGTGATGTCACCTCCATGGACCCAGCTCCCTGTGGTGTCATCCCCATGGGCCCCAATTCCAGCACTGTAGCCTGCCCTGATGTTTCCATCCTCCCCCATGTTTTTGAACGTTTTAAATGTTAACCAATTGTTTACATCTGTAGTATAAACGAGATCAGAATTTGTAGGCAGCAGTTTGTAACTTTCCACACACATACACACACACACACACACACACACATACACACACACTCGCCCTCATCATCGTGGGAGAAATGGAATTTCGCGGTGAAAGGTCAAGCTGCACGAGTCTCCCCGCTTCCCTCCTCTGACACCCACAGAGCTAATATTTTCTTCTGGGAAGTTGGGGCTGTGAAGAAACACTCGGCTGGAGTTGGGCTGAGTCCGTGCTCTGCAGTAATGATTTACAGCGGGGTGTGAGGGGAGCCTTGCTCCGCATCACTCCTGCAGGGGCCCCGTCGGCCCCACCCGCACTGGGCCTCGGGCGGCGGTCAGACTGCTCACAACAGAACTTCTCATCGTCCCTTCGAGGTTAAAATCAGACATGGACATTTGAAAGACGCCGAGAGAGCTGGACCTTGAGCTTCTCTCGGCCCGTCACCCTGTCTCCAAAGCCTGGGCAGAGAGAATGCAAATGCTCCCAGGCCCAACTTTCCCGCCGGGCAGGGCAGGGGCATGCAGGGCACATGTCTGTGAGGGGAGAGGGTGCAGCAGGTGCATGTCCGTGTGTGTGTGTATGCGCGCACGTGTGTGCAGATGCCGTGGATGGGGCAGGAGGACATGGACCCACATGCGACACATTGCTGTGAGGGACACATGTTACAGATGCGTGTCCGTGTGTATGTGTGTGCATGTGTGTACAGACGCGGTGGATGAGGCAGGAGGAAATGGATCCATGTGTGACACATAGCTGTGAGGAACTCATGTTACAGATTCTTGTGTGTGTGTGTGTGTGTATGTGTGTGCAGACACAGTGGATGTGACAGGAAGACATGCATGTGTGACATGTCTGAGGGAAGCATGTTATAGATGTGCATCTGCATGTGTGTATGCATGTGCACGTGTGTGCAGATGTAGTGCATGGCGTGTACACACGGTGTGGGTGTGGGTGTGGGTGTGTGCACTGGCATCCCCAGGAGAGGGACCAGAACCAGCCCTTCTGCCCCCCGCTCCCACTTCCCACCTTTCTGAGCCTCGTGGCAGGTTCCACCACGGCTGGGAACGGGGTAGGTCTCGTGCTCACCTCCCTGTTCTCCCTGCACCCCCTTCCTGGTCTGCAGAGACCCGGGGGACACATGGATGCCTGACTGCCTTGGGACTGATCTCAAGGCCAGTTTGGGGGTCGGGCCATCTGTGCTGGCGCCTCACAGGGCAGAATGCAAGGCTCCCAGCCACACACGGAGGGCCTGGCCGTACCCCTCAGTCAGTGTCTGCAGTGGAACCCCGGAGTACCAAGGTCTCCCCGAGGTGGTGGCTCCCAGACAGGAACCTCTCTGAGCCGCAGACCTCCCTCACCCCCGTGTGGAGACAGCAGCCCCCCTTCTCCCCTTGCTGTCTTCTGTTTGCTCCCTGGAGGGGCTCAGTGCCTGGTCCCCCCACCCCCAGGTGGACAGAAGCTGCCACAGCCATGAAGACTGATGTGGCCCCTCGCCCCGTGCCCTCCCATGGACCCGTCTGTAGCCCTCGCCCCATGCCCTCCTGTGGACCTGTCTGTGGGCTGTCACCCCGTGCCCTCCTGTGGACCCGTCTCTGTAGGCCTCGCCCCGTGCCCTCCCCATGGACCTGTCTCCGTGATCTGTTCTTACCCACTGGGGAACCGGGACCCCCAAGAGGAAGTTTTATGAGTTTCCTCACCAGCATCTCCAGCGGGGGGTGAGGTAGCATGACTGTGACCCCTTACACACACATGCAGGCACACGCAGCAGCATACGTGAACAAGTAGACATGCACAGACACCTGTACATACAGAGCAACCCTCAGGCACCCAGAGCTGAGCGCCTGAGCCCTGACTGGCTGTCCCGGAAGCTCACAGCTTTGTGTGCCATGACACGGGCTTCGGTGGTGTCCCACGTGGGCACGGACAGCAAGCAAAGCCCACTTACTTTAAGTACCACTGAGCTTGTTTCCTTTCTCATCACCGCATTGGAGCTGGGGGCCCCAGGTGCCAGGAACAGGCCAGGGACCTTGGACACAGTGCCTGGCCATCTACACCACATCACGTCACCTGCAGCTCGTCCACCACACCCCACTGGAAGCGTCTTAGAGACGCTTTGCGGTCCCTCTGGTTCCTTGGAGGGAGTGCAGGAAGCTTGTGCTTGGGTGTGGGAACCGGGGGAGCTGGGGACCCTGGGATGGGACTGGCCACTGCTTGCCCTTTATGACCAGCAGAACCGGGGATAAGGACTGCCCCCACTTCCAGAGATGCTGGTACTGGCCCCGGGCACAGTCCATGTCGCTGTCCCATTGCTGTGGGTGCTGGCTCTGCCAAGGGGACCACAGCCATGAGATCCAGCCACAGGAGAAGAGGTCGTGGCCGCATCCATTCCATGCGGAGCAGATACCCGTGTGCAGGAGACTGGGGACACCAGCACGGCTGCCCGGCCCTGCCTGGACACTATCCGCTGATCAGGACCCTAAGTTAGCACCACCAGACTAGAACTTCTCAGAGCACTGTTTGCTGAGTTCATTCCCACGAGCTGCTATTTTTCCCCCTCACAGTGGAAATTCCCTTTGGTTTGCAAAGGTTGCCCCGTGGGGGTTTTATGGACCTGATGGGTGGTGGGGACACCCTACAGCCACTTAATGTCCAGGTGTCTGGCCCTGGGCATCCACATCTGGCCCTGGTTACTGGTGTGTCTGTCCCTCGGTCATCCGCCTGTCCCTCGACCCTCTGTGTGTCTGTCCCTTGGTCATTCGTATGTCCCCTGGTCACCCGCCTGTCCTGGTCATCTGCATATCTGTCCCTCGGTCCGAGGCCACACCTGGTGGTCCTTAGCGGCTTCTGGCACTGAGGGGCCCTCTGGTGTTGGAGACAGAGCCTGGGCGTCCCACACACGGGGTCACACCGGGGCTGGCTGAGTCATCCCCTCCCAGCCCCCAACAGACCGATGTTTCAGCCGTGATGTGTCACTGTTTGGTACTGTCCCGACGTCATGTCCAGCAGCAGGAGCTCAGCAAAGGGCTCGGGGCAGGGAGGGCCTGTCCTGGGGGTGCCCGAGGGCGAGTTGCTAGCTGGGGGCCAGGAGGAAACTTCCTGAGCTCCTGCCCAGCCAATGACTCGCCTCCACTCGCCTCCTATGAGGTCGGCTTCCGGGGACAAGAGTCAGAGGGAAGGCCAGGGAGAATGAATGGATGAATGAATGAATGGCCGAGTGTTTGAGACTCAGGACCCTGCACTGACTGGGAGCTTTACTTAGCCCTGCTAATGCTCCTGTCACAGCTCGGCCAGTGCCTGAGGAAATGCAGTCAGACCAGACGGGGGCCCTGCTGGTCGCCCGGCACTGCTGGGAGTGACCCGCACAGCCGGGAGCCGCCCCCAAAATTCAGACGTGAAACCCAAGCTCTGGATAAGTGGCTTCCGAGCATGTGTGTGGGTCCCAGCCGTGCCAAGAGCGCTCAGTCAGGTAAAACACTCGTTCCACGTTCCGAAACGCCATTCTTTCCAGATCAGGCATCAAAGGCATTTGCTCTTGGAAGACCAAGAAAGAATCCAGGCTGTTCCCATTAGTCTAAAAATAAATAATAAATAAATAAACGTCTGAGTCACGGGCTGCTGGGTGCTGAGCTCCACAGAGGAAGACCGTGGGTGCCCCTGTGCCTGCCAGGGTGGGCGCAGAATGGCCAGAGAGTGGACGGAAGGGCCAGCCCGGTGCAGGCGGTCTCGCTGCTGTCTCTCCCCGGCGCCTCACCCAAAATGGGCACATCAGGATCTGCTGGGCTCTTTCCCGTGACTGCGACTAGCGAAACAGTGCCACATTCCAAACTGTGCCCAGGGCACCCTGGGGCCCTCCTGCAAACCCACAGCAACTCCCGGGAGATTTCTGCCACCATCATGGGGAGGCTGACACCCCTCAACCTCAGTCAGCCCACGGCAGGCCAGCCTATGGTTCCATTGCCAGCCACCGCACCCAGCCAGGGTTTAGGCGTCTTTGAAGCCACGTGGGAACAGGCGGTGGGCCTGCGAGGAGGCTGATCTGCACCTTTGGCCTCCAGTCACTGAGTGTGCTCTGAGGTAGGGTGTCTGAGGTAGGACACAGAATGGATCTTCCCAGCCATTGCACTGTTCATAAAGAGAACCACGTGGCTTAGAAGCCACTTGTCCGGTGCTGGGGCTCCTCACCCGTGCAGCCTTGGCCAGGCTGAGGCCAGTGCCCAGGGGTGGTATGGCCTGTGGGCCAGCATCTCCGTGGGCCAGAAGGGGGAAAGGAATGTGCGCTGGTTTCAGCCAGGCCCACCCTGCGCCCGCTGCCGCTGCCCCTAATTTGTACTTCGCTTGCCATTCCCGCCCGCCCGCCCGATGACTTGCAGTGCCAGGGCGGTCGCGAAGTCGGTGTTCAGTGGGACGCCACATGCCTGTGGTGGGCGGGCCGGGGCTGAGTCAGTCTCGCATGATGAGCCCCGTCCTGCAGGGCCGCCCCTCGCCCTCGGCCTCCCGCCCTGCTGTGGAAAATTCCGATCCCCTCTCCCTACACTGCCAGAGTCAGGAGAAGCGTGTCACTCATCGCCGACTTCCGCACCTGCACGCTTGGGCTTCTCCCTCCCGACTGATGGGGCGGGTGGGTCATCTCAGGATCTGGGTACCGTACCCGGGACCAGAAACAGACAGGTTCGTGCCGGGGCATCTCACTGTCCGTGCCGTGGAGCCTCCCACACTGTCCGTTTGCCTCAGCTTTACCACCAAATATTCCTATCAGCAGGCCTGCGCTGTGGCCGCTGCCGCCACTTCTCTGAGAACGCCCGGGACCCTCTACTCAGCCCTGGCATGCGGGCGCAGGAGGGGAAGGACAGCCACACAGGACTTGGGGCTGAGGGAGTGGAATGCGTGCGGGGCCCATGGCGGCCAGGCAGCAGGAGTGGCTTCCCTGTGGTCACTTGTGTGCCTCCATCGCCCTCTGAATGTGAGCCTCGGATGTCCCTTTTCAGAGCAGAAGTCGCTGTGGTGGCTGCCACGGCCCAGCCCCAACTCCGGCGGCCCCCACTGCTGCTCTGGTTCTTAGTGGGCGTGGCCCCGCTGTGGGCACCAAGTGTGGGTCTCTGCAGAGCACCCCCCCCAGGCAGCGACCTGAGTGCCCCATCCCCCCACAGGCTTGACCCAGCTTCAGAGTGAGTCAGGAGGGTGCTGCTCCAGGAGGCCGGTCAGCGTGAGCCGTGCTTGTGGCCAGATGCTGCCAGCCTCCAGGGCCTGTGTGAGCCCAGTGCTCCTTACCAGAAGGCCGCATGCCAGGACGGGGTGTCCAGGTCGGGCGGTCCCTGCTGTCCATGACAGTTGTCTGGAGTGACAGCGGTCAGCTCGAGACTGGGACAGGCCCGTGTTCACCTTACTCGTGGGCCACCCAACTCCCCACAAGGCAGTCTCAGCCCAGCACATGGAGGGGGAGGGGGGCCACGATACAGAGCATGCATGTGTATGCCATATATGTGTATGTGCATATGTGTGCATGTACTTATGCATGTGGGTGTGCATGCATGTGGGTGGGTGTGCATATGCATGCATTTGTGTGAGAGTGTGCATCTGCACACATGCATGTGGGTGTTGCATGCATGCTTGTATGTGTGCATGAGAGTGTGTGTGCTTGTGCACGTGTGTGTGTGTGTGTGTGCACATGTGTGGTGCTGGCCGATAGGCAGGCGATTGAGGCCAAGCACAGTTGGCGCAATCTGAGGAGGGAAAGTGCCAGCAGGGGCAGCGCTGATGGAGGCTGGAGAGGAGCCGAGGGAGCTGCGGAACTGGGCGGCCTTCACTGGCCTGTTGTGTGTGCCATGTGCTGGGAACCATGCGGGCCACTCCCGGTGTTCACAGCCCCCAGCGCACCCAGTGACTCTTGGGGAACCCCACGGCACTCAGAGTCCACCCAGACTGACCTGTCCCAGCCCTTGCCTGGTGTGACGCCTTGGCTCTGGGCTTGGCTCTGCCACCCACTAGGTAAGGACACAGGGGACCTGCACCCCTCCCTGGCACCACCATTCAGCAAGCAGCGTCTGGGCAGCCCCCTGCATCCCGTGCCCCTGACTCCAGGTGCCCACCGACGCCTGGCCCAGGAGAAGCTCACCCTCACTGCGATCCCTTTCACAAGAATTCTCAGCACTCGGGGGAGGCAGAACCAGGAGCCCCCGGGGTTTTTGGCTGCAGAGCTGCCCTGCCCAAGGCTGGGAACCGCCCCACAGAAGGGCCAGAGGCGGCCAGGCCACGGGGAGAACTCTGCCCAGCAGGTCGCTCTACCCTCTCCTTCGAGGTGAGGGGTTGGGGTCACACCAGTGGTGCTCAGGGATGACTCCAGGCTCCACACACAGGGGCACCATATGGGATGCCAGGGATCGCACCCAGGTCAGCCTAGCACTGGCCGCCCGCCTTCTCCCCTACCCCTGCACTGAGGGCTCTGGGCCCTGTGCAAAGTTCCTGCCCCCACTTGTGTGCCTGGGTTGCACTGAACTATCCCAAGTGAGTGCTCCCTAGCAGTGCTCTCAGGGCCCGTCTGGAGCCAGCACCAGGGCTGCTCCCACAGGCAAAGGCTTTCATCAGAGCCTCACTACCTCCTGGAAACAATCCAGGACAACTTGAAGCCTACCAGCCACAGATTCCAGTGTTAACAGCCCGTGGTACAAAGTCCACAGGTTTCTCAGTGCAGATGATGCACATGCATGCACGTGTGTGTGAACGTGTGCATGTGTGCATGCGTGTGTGCATGTGTCTGTGTATATATCTGTGTGTACATGCATGCCTGTATGTGTGTGCATGTCTGTGTGCATGCGTGTGCCCATCTGTGTATATGTGTCTGTGTGCATGTGTGTGCGTGTGTGTCTATACATGTATGCATGTGTGTATGTGTCTGCATGTGTGTGCGTGTGTTTGTATATATGTGTCTGCATGTGTGCATGCGTGTGCACGTGTCTGTGTATATGTGTTTGCGTATGTGTGCTGTCTTCCCGTGCCACGGGACAGTGCTCCCTGAATGCAGCCCAGACTGACCTGTCCCAGCCCTTGCCTGGTGTGACGCCTTGGCTCTGGGCTTGGCTCTGCCACCCACTAGGTAAGGACACAGGGGACCTGCACCCCTCCCTGGCACCACCATTCAGCAAGCAGCGTCTGGGCAGCCCCCTGCATCCCGTGCCCCTGACTCCAGGTGCCCACCGACGCCTGGCCCAGGAGAAGCTCACCCTCACTGCGATCCCTTTCACAAGAATTCTCAGCACTCGGGGGAGGCAGAACCAGGAGCCCCCGGGGTTTTTGGCTGCAGAGCTGCCCTGCCCAGGGCTGGGAACCGCCCCACAGAAGGGTCAGAGGCGGCCAGGCCACGGGGAGAACTCTGCCCAGCAGGTCGCTCTACCCTCTCCTTCGAGGTGAGGGGTTGGGGTCACACCAGTGGTGCTCAGGGATGACTCCAGGCTCCACACACAGGGGCACCATATGGGATGCCAGGGATCGCACCCAGGTCAGCCGCGTGTGAGGCCAGCGTCCTCCCCACGGTGCTGTTGCTCCAGCCCCAACCTCTTGTTCTTTAACGGCAGTGAGACATTGGGGTGAGGGTGTGTGCCCCAGGATTCTCTCTCCGACTGCCGTCCCCTTAGCAGTGAGTTCAGTGCCGCATACATCATCCTGGGAGAGGCCCATGTTAGTGACCCACCAAGAAAAGAGCCACGTGTGAACACAGGCATCCATGATTCTGTGTCACAAACCGTGTTGTTGTTTGTGGGGACACAAGCCTGGCTTTCCGTGTTTCCTTCACGGAAAACAGACTCTCCCCAGCCCGGCCGCCTGCCTGGCGCTCCCCGCGCAGCGAGCTCCGAGTCCTGCTCAGGAATTCCTGTCATTAACACTTTATTAAGTTAGAGTTGGGTAAGTTGTTTTCTTGTGTGTAAGGAAATTTAAGAATCCATTCCTCCGTAGTTAAAAATAAAAAGGAACTTCGTACACATATGCCAAATGTTAAGCATAGATAATTAGCTTGTGGTTGGAATTTGATTGTTTTGTTATTCAGCAAAACAGAACCGTGTCCTATGCCTTTCGGCCCCACGACTTCCGACCGAGACCAGTCGGCCCGCGGGCTTCTGAGCTCTGCCTGTCCCAGATCATTTTCTCGAGATCCCAAAGACAAGATAGTGGCTAATTACTTATCGGGGGTACTTCCGTCTCAGCCAGGGCCAGTGTCACGGTTACCCAGCAGAGCCCAGCCTCAAGGTCAGCCCGATTCCACAAACCCCCTGGTGGAGAAACGCTGCCGGGCACCCGGCAGACCAGAGGAGCAGCCAACTGAACCTCTCGCACACTCGCTCAGGAGGTCCTGGGGCTGCCGGACGCAGAGCTGAGACGCAGCACATGAGGGGCCAGTGCACGCACTTCCGGGGCCCATAGGTCCCCCGGGAGTTGGACGGAGCCAAGACGGCGGGGATGGGGAGGGGGGGCAGTGGCCACCGGGTGCAGATTCCAGCCCTGCTTCCCGCCAGCATTCAGAGGCAGACCTCAGACTCTGGGAAGGCCAGAGTGTGTGTGTGTGTGAGTGTATGAGTGTGTGTGTGTCTGAGAGATGTGGATGTAGGGGGTGTGTTTGTGTATAGGACTTCTGTATGAATGTGAATGCTGTGTGTGTTTGTGTGTCTGTGTGCGAGTGAGTATATTTGGGTGTATGAGTGTGAGTGGTATGTGTGTGCGTGAGAGATTCTGTATTTGAGTCTGTTCGTGTGTGTGTGTGTGTGTGATATGAGTGCAGAAGTGGTATGTGTGGTGTGAGTATGTGAGAATGATTGAGCGTATGTGTGTGAATTTGTTGGGTGAATGTGACGACGAGTGTCTGAATAGTGTGAGTGTGCGCAAGTGTGTCTGAGTATATGTTGTGGGTGTGCTAGGGGGCAGCCTGAGTGTCTGCGTGAGTGTAGGTGTGTAGCAATCAGGACACACGGGCAGTGGGCTTTTCCCCACCCCCTCTGACACACCTGGGCACACGCCCGCCTGCGGCGAGTGTTTGCTGAGGGAATGTTTGTGCTTCAGTGACTGAACCATGCGCCCAGGGGTCGGCTCTTGACGTCAACAGACCAGGGAAGAGCCCGCACCAGAGCCACATGCCCGAGCAACCACTGCCACGCCAGTGATTCTCTGGCAGGAGAGTTCGAGAAAACTCTAGAATTTTCTGGCAGAACAAATCTCCCTGCCTGGCCCGCCGGGGTGAGGGGGAGCATGAAAGATGCGGGTGCGCACAGCTCGTGCGGCTTACTTTCCCTTCTCCCACTTTCATTTAGCTTATTTTCCATTTTGAAGAAAGTCAGTGAATTACCAGGCCGGTCAGACGCTGGCCAGGGCTCTGCTAGAGAGCACTGTCTGGGGGCAGTATTCGTGGGTGCTTGAGCGCCTATCTGCTCAGAGTCCTGCTGCGTCCTTCACGTGACCCAGATCTGGGGCTCCCCCTGGGACTGCCACTGTCGGCCCACCTGGCTCCTGAGGGCCCGAATACGGAGCAGTGGGGCAGGTGCTAGCCTTGAGCACAATCATCCCAGGCTCTGTCCCCAGCACCCTAGATGGCCCCCGAGCACTGGTCAGCCTTTCTGGGCTGACGGCCACATGGCCTCTGCCGAGATCCCCGTGGGTCCTCTTCCCCTCCCGTCAGCACCAAGGGCCGGAGACAGAAGCAAGAGCCCAGAGGAGGTGTTCTGGGGGCCTACGACAGCGCCATCGTGATGCGGACATGGGACACGGCACCACGGCCAAACAGACCTGGGCCCAGGGCCGAGCATCGTCCTCCCACAGCCCAAGATGTGGGGCCCGAGCCTCTGGTCTTGAGGAGCGGCTGCCGAGGCCCTGCGGGGTAAGGACTGCCCGAGATGGCACACGTGGCACTGGGCACACACGTGGGCAGCCCCGGGCCTCTTGTCCTCTAGCACCTGTGTCCCCCTGGACAGAAATGTGAGGCTTTGCAGCCACCCTGGTGCTCTAGGGCCATGTAGTGACCGGGATGGAGCTGGCCTCCCTCAAGTCACACCCGGACTCTCTCGAACCCCGGCTCCCTCCGGAAGGCCTGCGCCTGCCGCCTGCCCACGTGCAGAAACGGGGCGGCTGTCAGCTCCCCGGCCGCCAGCCCCAGCCCCCGCCTGCCCTGGAGAGAAACAGCGGCGGGGGCAGAGGAAATGTTTACATCCACCTCATAGGGCTCGCTGCAGTTTTCAAAACACCGAGTGCGGGCACAATGGGCCGCGGTTGTTTATGCCGCGGCATTCCTGTGTGAAAGAGCTGCCGCGTGCTTCCTCCCCTGCTTCCGCTGGCCAGAGGACCCCAGCCTGCAGACTCGGGGTCACGGGCCGCGTGGGTGGCGATGCTGGCCGGCCCGGGCATGTGTGCCAGCTGCTTCCCTCGACTGTTTGCCCCAACGGCTCAGGGTCTCCTCCCTCTCCTCCGCTCTCTGCCCCTGCCCTGGTATTCTCTCTCCCTCCTCTCTCTCTCTCTCCCTCCTCTCTCTCCTCTCTCCCTCTCTCCCCATCTATCTCTCCTCTCCCTCTCTTCCTCCTCTCTTCCTCTCTCCCCTCTCCCTCCTCTCTCCCCACTCTCTTCTCTCTCTCCCTCCTCTCTCCTCTCCTCTCCCTCTCTCCCCTCTCCCTCTCTTTTCTGTCTCTCTCTCTCCCTCTCCCCTTCTCCCCCTTCTCCCAGCCTCTTTCCACACACCCCAGCACACACTGCCCAGTTCTCCCCAGCATTCTTGGTGCTGATTGGAGAGAGTGGCAAGGAAATCAAGGGAACTTTTCAAACCCCCGCCGCCGCTCTCCAGAAAGGGAGGGGCAGAGGAGCCGCGTGGTGCTTTCTCAGTGCCCTGACAGGGCCAGGCCAGCTCTCTGTTTATTAGCCCAGGTGACAAAACAGCCACAGAGACCCCAGCTTGGGGGGGGGGGGCATCAGTCCTGCCTCAGCTCCCGCCTCCTCGCCCAGCTTGAGGTCTTGAGGTGGGCTGCCGCCTCCAGGGGGCTCAGGTGCGCTGGGGAGCAGGTGCAGGTGCTGGCGGCGAGATCAACAGTCGTGTCGAGGTCTGGGGGGCCGTTTAGCTAACTGAGCTCAAGAAGGAATTTGGAAATTCCATTGTGCTACTGTTCAAATATTTACTCGCTGAACCTGGAGCGGAAAAAACTAGGGTCACCTCATGTAGAATTCCTTGCCCTTTTCCTTGAAACAGCATTTCAAGAACCCCGGAGAAGGGGGGTGTTTATCTAAGGAAGAAATATGAGCTCTGCTTATGGAGTCTCCCGCCGGCTTCATCAAGCAAAGGCAATTTAGCAACCTCTGCATTTGGCAAAACATTCTTTCATGAGTCCTGACTGTTTGAAAGGGCGACTTACCCGCCGGGCAGATTGGAAAGTGTCCTCAGGACCTTGCGTGGTTCGCGCTCACATACACACACACACACACACACACACACACACACACACACACACACACATGCGTGCACACGTGCACATACACACGTACACACACACCTGTCAGCGTAGACAGGGTGACTCGGCGCGGGCCTTAGTGTAAAGAGAGCAGGTGGGTGCCCCGAGGGAGCAAAGATTTGGGTGCCATGCAGACCTGTCGCCACCTGCGTCTGGCTGTCACTGTCCCAGCAGGGCTGCAGGGCTGGGACATGAGTGCCTAGAGACCAGGGTTCGGGGGGAGCCAGGGGAGCGTTTCTAAGCTGCATCCCCAGCCCCGTCAGAAGCTCGCCTGCCGGCTCTCCCCTCTCGGTCCCAGGGTCCCAGTCTCAGCTGGGATGCACCCGCTGCCCCCCATAGCACCCACTGCCTCCACGGCTGCCTCCCAGGCTAGCGGGTTCCTGAGAAGCGTGGGCTACTCTGAGACTGAGCAGGCGGAGGGTCCGGACCGGGCAGGGCTTATGGTGGCTGCTCAGCTTTATGTGGGGAAAGTGCCGAGTGAGGGGGGCGTGGGACGGGGCATCCCCACGGCGGTGGAGCGGGACGTGAAACCACGGGAGAAGCAGGGACACTGACAGGGCCCGTCCGAGCAACTCCCAACTCCCGCTGTCCCGGTGCGGGGGGCAGCGCAGCCAGGAGGGGCAGCAAGCCCAGAGCTCTGGGCTCTACCCCGGAAGAGCGCCGACCCTCCGACCCCGCCAGCCGCTCCCCCGCGGCTCTGAGAAAGCCGCGCACGCACAGGAGAGTGGTTTCGAGTCCTCCCTCTGCCCCAGCAGTAAATTCAGGAACTTGGGATGCCGTGGAGCCCGAGCGGGGGAGGGGGCGGTCTGTCCTGCCCCGTGTCTGCCGGCCACTGCCCTCCCTGCCCGCAGCTTCCCGGCTCTCCCCCCACCCCGGGCGGCTGCGCGCCCGCCGGCTGGCCCTACCTTCATCAGCCACTGCGTGTTGTTCTCCATGATGTTCTCCAGCACTTGCAGCCGCTGCGCCGAGTCGTCGTAGTCAAGCGGCGCGTCCCTCTGGACGGCGTTGGACACGTAGGCGCTGGACGCTGAGCGGCAGTTGTCCACCTCGGGCAGGAGGAAGGTGTAGCTGCAGGCGCCGTGCTGCACCTGGTGCTGCCGCCGGCCCGCGCTCTCCACGCCCCGGCGGAGGCTGCTGTAGGCTGCGGCTGCCGCCAGCTCACAGCCCAGCGCCAGGGCCAGGAGCTGCCACATTCTCCCTCCTGGCTCCGGGGACGCCCCGTCCGTCCGTCCTAAGCCGAGCCCTCAAGCCCCGGGCTCTGCGGCCGCCGCCTCAGGTCCATCAATGAGACTCCCCCTCTGCCCTCCTCCTCTTCCTCCTCCTCCTCCTCTTCCTCCTCCTCCTCCTCCTCCTCCTCCTCGATGGGCTCCACGGTCCGGAGGCTGCCGTCTGCTGCCTGCCGGGGAGGCTGTGCCGGCCCCGCTGCTCCGCCTGCCAGCAGGGTCCGAATCAATCACTCTCGCTCCTTATATGATAAGTCGATAAGTGCAGCCAGGGGCTCCGCCCTCGGGGCTGGTCCGTTATCTTCCTGCGGGGGGTCACTGGCCAGGAAATCTGGGCGCCTGCCTGTGTGCGCGTCCAGCCGAGCCGGGAGCCGCAAGCCAAGCTGGGGGGGGAAAGCCCCTCGGTGTTCCCCGGGGCCCCAGGTCTGTCGCGGCAGCTCCCCGCTCCCCCACGGATGGTTCCTCGAGAGAGAGGCGCGGCTGGTCGCCTTTGTCTGGAGGATTCCAGTGCTCGGCAGGCAGGCGATGCGACCGACCAGCCGATAAATAGCTGCAACTCGCAAGCACAATGAAAGTTCCTGTTTTTTCCTCTAGGAATAAAAACACTACAAATATGTCAGGACTCGGGTTTATTTTTGTTATTGCGGAGAGGAAGACTTTTTGCTCTTGTAAACTCTGCCTTTTTGTGGGGAAAATACTTCCCGAGTAAAGTGAATGGGGCGGGGGTGGGGTGGGGTGGGGTGGGGTGGGGTGCTGAGAGGAGGTTTTCTCTCTTAAAACAGTCTCGTGGGAACCCCCAGCTGTGTTCAGTCGGCGGGCTTTGGTGGGGACTCCTCAGAGAGCCCCCTCCGTGTTCAGGGTCTGCCACAGCGTGCCCCCCAACCCTCCCCCTCCCCGCGAAGTGCCGCATCTGCCTAGGTCCCCTCAGCCTGCCGCCCTCTCCCTCGCAGCTCGCCTGGCCCAGGGCTTGCTGTGGCTCCCGAGACTTTATAACTCAGGCTCATCCCTTCCTCCGCTCCCTAAATGGGAGAAGCCCTGCAGCACTGCTTGGAGTTCAGCTCCAGTGCGTGTGCATGTGTGTGCTGCATGCGTGTGTGCAGTGTGTGCGTGTGCATGCATGTAGTGTATGCATCTATGTGCTGTATGCATGCGTGTAGTGTGTGTGCATGTGGCGCATGCATGCATGTGGCGTGTGCTGTCAGCTGTCGTGTACACAAGCAGGTATGCACATGGCGTGTATGCCCTGAGGGAGAGGGACTGCATTTCCACATGTGGCCTTGTCAGCATTGCCGTGGGGGCACAGCCATGCCCGCCCCCACCACCAGGCTAGGCCCTGGAGGGCATCTCCCAGAGGAACATCTCCCCCCCCACACACACACACCTCGCCCCCAGCACTGTACCGGGCAGAGACCCCTGACAGCTCTGCCCTGCTGCGAGGGAACTGGCCCACCCTCCCCTCCCCCGGTGCTCAGTCATGCTGACACTGGCCAGCGCGCTCCCCAAGGCAGCAGGGTCCGGACGGGCATCAGCCTGTGGGGGCCTCTGCTCGGGGACACGGGAGCACCCGCAGGACAGGGACCCCGCGGAGCAGCCGGGGGCTGTGCAGGGCCAACTGCTTAACCTCTGCTCTGTCCCTCTCGCCCCTGCCCTGTCCCTCTCTCTCACCCCTGTCCCGTCTCACTCACCCCTGCCCTGTCCCTCTCACCCCTGCCCTGTCCCTCTCTCTCTCACCCCTGCCCCGTCCCTCAGCACAGGCTCTTCGCTGCCAGCCTGAGACTTTGTGCCCTTTCCTGGGAGCACATGGAGCCCCATTAGCTGTTTGCCCCAGAGCAGAGGAGCCTCATCAGACAGGCCGGAAGGAGGAGCCGCTTCTGCCTTGAGGTCCCCTGCAGCCATGGATCTAAGTGTAGAGGCCAGAGTGGGTCCATGAGAGGCCCCAGGTAGGTGGCGCACCCAGCCGGGGCCAGGGAGTTGGGGTGCAGGCTGCTGGTCCATGCTGCGCCATGCTCACATTCATCCTGTGTGCATGTGTGTGCACGTGTGCTTGTGTCTGTGCACATTTGTGTGCACGTGTGTGCATGCACATGTGGGTGTGACATGTCATGTACGAGTGTGCATCTACATATATGCACATAAGTACATGTGTGTGCATCTATGATGTGTATATGAGTTTGTGCAAGTGGATGCACATGGGTGCATGTCTGGATGTGCATGTGTGTTTTATGTAAGTATACCTGGGTTTCAGTGTGCACTTTCTGGTCATGTGCACATGTGTGTGTGTGGACACCTGTGTCATCACCTGTGTGCACATGTGTCTGTGTGCTCATGTGTGTCTTTATCTGTGTGTGCACGGCTTAGTTTGCATGTGCATGTGTCCAGCTGGGTGCCTGGTGCAGGGGGCCCCTACAGACCTTGGGGGTGCAGGCCGCCTTCAGTCTCTGGCAAGCAGGAGGCTGCCCCCTCCCCCACCTCACATGCTAGAGCCCAGCCCCCATAGGGTCTGCACCAAATCTCACTGCCAGGCCCACTCTTGGCCCTTCCTGAGTGCCGTGGAGACAGAGGGTGTCGGTGGAGAGAAAGATGTGGGGTTTCAGAGAAGGACCAAAGGACCCGGGAGGACAGTGCCCCACACCCACCCCAGAGGGACCCACGGCCCCTTCCCCGCCCTGTTCAGTGTTTCCGTTCTGTAGCAGAGCTGCCCTCTGCAGCTGGACCAGCCGCCGGGATGCGCACAGGACCTCCCGGACAGGCTGAACTGCCCTTGTGTTGGGGAGGGCGCGGTGCTGGTGCCATTTCGAACAAGAAACATGAAACATTCCAGAGCTTCCTGCCTCTCTCCTGCCCCGCACAAGCCCGGCACCTGGAGGGAAGACCCTGTGTCCCTGTGTCCCCAGAAGACTAGCGGCGGGGGAGCCCGATGATTATTATGTGTTTGTTTTTTAGGATTTCATCATGAATTCCCAGAATTCTCAGAAATGTTTTACTTGATATACAGTAATTTCCCTGCTCCCCAAAGTTATCTCACGTGTTGTTTGATTGTTAAATATTTTCATCCTCTGATATTTGCAAAGAATATTTTATCTCCCCATCGGGGGAAAAAAATGCCCAAAAGGTCAAGATCCAAGTCACAGCTTTTAAAAGGCGGCGGATGAAAGGCTGAAACAATGGGCGGGGTGTCTGCTGACTGTGCCACCGCCGACCACTCTGGCCCTGTCCGCTCGGGCAGAAGCAGCTCCCAGGCCGCCTGTGCCGGGCCCTGCCCACTCCACCCTTGCCCCAGGCTCCCCTCCCCTCACTTGCAGCGGTTCCCCCCTCCAAGACCCTCCCCTTAGCACAGGTGTCTTTCCCTTCCCACCATCCCAGCAAGTGTTTGCGGGATCCGAGTCCCTAAGTTCAGACGCTCTGTTGCCTCTTGGGCGCCCTCGTGGGAGCAGCCATGAGTGTCATGTGTGCTGTCTGCACAGAGATGGGTTAGCGCTCAGGGCGGGGGCAAGCAGGAGTTAAAATGACCCGTCAGAGGGGAGAGAAGCCACCAGGCCCCCTTGGGGGGTTCCCATCCCGCGAAGCTGGTATGAAAAAAATCTTCCTGTGGGAAATCGGGCTCGATGTTGGAGTCACATGCCTAAAAAAAGGAGTTTCTGAAGAATTATATATCATTTTTGAAGAATGATCTTCGAATGCTGATAAATAGTTGGGCATAAAAGGAAGCGAGGTTTGCACCGCATGCAGGGCGCTCCAAGTCACCCACTCAGGGTGGAGTCTCTCCTCGACACCCGGACCTGCGGCTCCGGGGCCACGGCCCACGGGATTCGGAACCGTGCGGCCCAGGCATGGAACCCGGGGCTCCTGCTCACGGTTCCGCAGAGCCTTCTCTCCGCCCCATCGTTCCTTCTGACCCTCCCCCCCCCAACATCAAGCAGCGCCTGGTACCCCGCTACTAAGATAGCGCTAGGCGGAGAGATGGGGCAAAGGTTGAGATGCGCTTACCTTTCATGTGACCATCCTCTGTTTATTCCCCCGCAGACCAGCAGCAGTGATCTCTGAGCACAGAGCCGGGAGTCCACCCCGAGCACAGAGCCGGGAGTAATCTCTGAGCACAGAGCCAGGGGTAATCTCTGGGCACAGAGCTGGGAGTGAGCCCTGAGCACAGAGCCGGGAATCATCCCCGAGCGCAGAGCCAGGAGTGAGCTCTGAGCACAGAGCCGGGAGTAAACTCTGAGCACAGAGCCGGGAGTCAGTCCTAAGTACTGCTGGGTGGGTGTGGCCCAACCCACAGAGAGTAATAATCCAGTACTTCCCAGAAATGATTGTTTCAAGGAAAGGGTCTGAATTCAAAAAGCATCTGACCCAAAGGTCAGAAGGAAAGGGGAAACACTGTTCAGAAAGAAAATGAAAGGTAACTAGTTGAGCTACCTAGTTTGTTTTTCCAAGAAAAATGATTTCAGAGTCGGAGCAGTATTACAGCGGGGGCTGGAGGAGGTGCGTTTGCCTGGCGCCTAGCCCACCCGGGACCCCATGTGGTCCCCAGAACCCCCAAGAGTGAGCCCTGAGCGCATAGCCAGGAGGAAGCCCTGAGCATCGCTTGTGGGGCGCGCGCACACACACACACACACACACACACACACACACACACACACACACAATTCCGTGTTTTTTGAAAATCCCACAATGCTACTGTAGTAAAATAATACAGAAAAATATTTGCTTTTCTAAAATCTTCTAGTGTGTGGTTCAGTGACCTCCTAGGGGAGATCGTGAAGTCTTGCTTTCGGACAAGTGGGACCACCCGGAACAGCCGTGCCAGCCGGGCTGCACACAGACTTCCACCCTCCTGTGTTCCCTGCACCCTCGCTGCTCCGGTCCCCGTGTGCAGGAACCCCACATTCTGTGTCGGGTCACTCCTGGCGGTGCCTGGGGGACTGTGCAGGGTGCCGGGGATGGACTCGGCCAGCTCACGAAGGCATTGGCCCCGCCCCGCCCTGGCCCTCCCGTCCTTCACTCATGGCTTTAGCAGAAGAATCCCCGCTGGTGCAGCCTCAAGTGCTCATGTCCGCGGGCCACCCCCCAGCTGGACATCCCTTCTGTCTCCTCTGAGATCCCGCTCGGCGGCTCACCTCAGCCTCACAGTTCCAATTCGACCCAGGGCCCATGATGTGTGCAGCACCCACCAGGTCTGCACGATGATCCAGACAGCCAGTGAGGAACATCTGTCTGCTGTCTGCCCGTGAAGCAGCCCCAACCCACCGCCCCCATCTCTGCCCACACTGCCTCTTCCTGTACCAATGCCACTAGGGGAAGGGGCTTCCCCAGGTTTATCGGGAGTAGGTGGGACGGGCATCACTCGCCATAAGTCACCCGCTGTTTCCCAGCACCAGGATTCCAGGTACCAGGTACAGCAGCCCTTGGCCTTGGCCCCAGCTCTACAGCCCTGTCATCGCAGGGGGAGGTGTGCGGGGTTGCCTGTGAATGTCCTGTCACTGAAGGGGGAGGTGTGCGGGGTCACCGCCCCGTTACCACAGGGGGAAGTGTGCAGGGTCATCTGTGAATATCTCATCACTGCAGGGAGAGGTATGCGGCGTCACCTGTGAATGTCCGTCACTGCAGGGGGAGGTGTGCGGGATCACCCAAATGTGCTTTGTCACTGCAGGGGGAGGTGTGTGGGGTTGCCTTGTACATGTTTTGTCTCTGCAGGGGGAGGTGTGCAGGGTCACCTGTGAATGTCCCGTCACTGTAGGGGAAGGTGTGTGGGGTCACCGCCCCGTTACCACAGGGGGAGGTGTGCAGGGTCATCTGTGAATATCTCATCACTGCAGGGAGAGGTATGCGGCGTCACTTGTGAATGTCCGTCACTGCAGGGGGAGGTGTGTGGGGTCACCTGTGAATGTCCCATCACTGCAGGGGGAGGTGTGCGGAGTCACCCAAATGTGCTTTGTCACTGCAGGAGGAGGTGTGTGGGGTTGCCTTGTACATGTTTTGTCTCTGCAGAGGGAGGTGTGCAGGGTCACCTGTGAATGTCCCGTCACTGTAGGGGAAGGTGTGTGGGGTCACCAGAGACTGTTCCATAACTGCGGAGGGAGTTGTGCGGGGTGACCTGTGAATGTCCCGTCACTGTAGGGGGAGGTGTGCAGGGTCACCCAGATGTGCTTTGTCACTGCAGGGGGAGGTGTGTGAGGCCACCTGTACGTGTCCTCTACTGCAAGGGGAGGTGTGGGGGTGCTCTGTCCCCTGGGGCTTACTGCAGGGACCCATTCCTGCCCATGTCCTCCCTCCCATGTGGGCACTGGGTGTTTGCAGTCACACGTGCTTGGGGACAGGCTGAGTTCTGCTCCCCACAGCAAGGAGGGTGGGTGCTCCTTACTGCACCCACTGTAAGGGGATGCACCCCACCCCCAGGGAAGCTGCAGGGTGCTGCAGAGCTGAGCTCACGCCGACACCCCACCCAGCACAGCATCTCCTCACGTGGGGTCCCTGGGTCTCTGGCCACACAGCGGGATGCTCCCACGGCCGGCTGCAGGACTCCCCAACCTGCAACACCTCTTGGTGGGTCCAGGAGGGCTTTGGGTGCAGGTTCTGGGCACTGGGGCAGCAGTCCCCACTGCTAGCACAGCATGTGGTCACTGGGCCCGGTGGGGGCTGCTTTCTGGGGGTAGGTCAAGGGAACAGGGTCTGGCTGGCGTCTGGTTTGTGGTTGGAGAGTTTGGAAGGTGTTTGAGGGTCCCAGAGCAACAGGCAGTGTGAACCTGCAGCCGGCTTCTGGGCGGATCCTGGGGGCAGTCGGGACCCCCGGCTCAGGCACTCAGACGGGCTTCAAGTAGCCTCATCGTTGCCCGAATCCCACTGTCCGTCTGCCCTGGGCCAGTGTCAGGGCCAATTAGGGTGCTCAGTGTGGCATGCGGGTGAATGACCGCCATGGTCAGTGTGAGCTCACAGAACTGGGCCTCGGCTCTCATCAAGTGGCCACTCTCAGTGCTGGACAGATGGACAGTGATCGTGGGCAGTAGAGGGACAGTTCCGGGGCCCAGGCATGTCAGTCTGCCCTCCCCCTGTAGGCCAGTGTCCCCACAGATGGCCGGGGCCAGTGTGACTTCCTCTCCATCCTGGTCCTCCACTGCCCCAGGATGTGGCCGTGAAAACAGGATCTGCTCCCGGGAGCCTGACCCCCACACGGCCACCAGAGACTCCAGCCTCTATGATGGTGACACACACATCCCACCAGCCGTGTCTGTCCCGGGAAGTCGTGAGGGACGGGGGAAGGGGTTTCACCACACTCAGCCCGCCGGACCCCGTGTTCTGCCAGCCAGGGCTATGTCGGTGGGGGAGGTGGGGGGCAGTAGTTCAGGCCCGGAGAATGTTTGGGGGTGGCACACGGCTGCCTGTTCCCTTGGCCCTCTGAAGTGGAAGTGAGTCAGGGCAGGTGCAGTGGCATCCATGGCCAGGCCGGTGTCCTGTGTGGCCATCTGCAGCACAGGGGCATGAGGGCCCTGCTGGGGGTTTCTGGGCAGCGTCGAGGCCTACTGCCCACGGTGACGGAGGAGCACAGCTAGAGTGGTCAGTGAGGAGCAGGACAGGTGGGCGAGATGGCCTGGGGGCTCTTTCCGAAAGGGAGGGGCGCCTGTCATAGCAAGAACAGCCGGGGCTGCCCACACACGGGGCCCTGCCCATACACACACACACGGGCTCACCTGTGAACAGTCCTCAGCACGTCTGCACCGGGGGCCGCCCATGTGGGCAGCTGGGCCAGAGCACAGCACTTACGTGACCCCCCCAAAGAAGCCTTCCTCCTGGGGGGGGGTAGGGGGGAAGACACGGCCGGGAACAGGGGCGTCCGTGCAGCCAGGGACGGGGCCGGGCCGCGCTGGGCCCATTTCTCTGGCCCTGGTGAATGGTGCTTGTTTTCCTCCCCACTTTAATTAGAATGTTTCTACATTTGCCAAAGAAAATGTTGGAAGGGAGACAAAAAGCTGAGATTATAGGAATAGGCCTTGATGTAATCGGTTATTTGTAAAGGAAACACAACTTGTTTGGTATTTTATTGCGGCAGGAAGCCCCGCACGTCCCGGCCGGGATTCTCAGGTGCTCTCTGAGTCATTTGTTGCTGGGAATGGCCGCGTGGTAGTTTTCCCTTTGACTGACTTTTTATCTTCATTCGGGTTTTGCTTTTTCAAAGTATCGGTGGGCAGGTGGGGCGGGGGGAGGAAATCCCCTAGAGATCCGGCGCTCCTTTTGGCCGAGCGCTGGGCACTCGGGACGTGCAGACACTGCCTGGGCCCCCGGTGCCCCATGCAGGCGCACACGTGTTCCTCCTGAGGGGTCAGGCCGGAGGCCACGTCAACACAGTGCCCCCGAGGGCGTCTCCATCACCCCATGATGCTGGAGCTCGTGGCGTATCCACCTCACACAGGCTCGTGGCATGTCTGCCTCACACGGGGGTTCATGGCGTGTCCACTTGGGGACCCATGATGTATCCACCTCGCATGGGAGCTTGTGGCATGTCTATATGGGGGCTCATGGCATGCCCACCTCACACGGGGGCTCATAGTGTGTCCACCTCATGGCAGGCTCGTTTTGTGTCCACCTCACATGGGAGTTTGTGGCGTGTCTACCTCACACAGGGGCTCGTGGCGTGTCCACCTCATGGCAGGAGCGTGTGGTGCGGGGCCGCTCTCCCCAAAGCCTGCAGGTCTATCTGCAGAGCTCTGCGGTGACCAAGGGCTGCCTCCAGTGGTCACCCGCACCCCGAGATGAAGTGACGGGGCCCAGGGAGGGGCGAGGCCCCCGCCACAGCCCAGGGAGACCCTCAGTTCTCATCAGCGCGGGCCTCCCCAGTGCCCGTTCACGTGTCTCTCATGAACTCATCTGCCTGCCTCCAGTGAACAGGGCCCCTTGGGGCGGACCATTGTGAGTTTGGGCAGGTGGATTCCCCCCCCCCCAATCCTGTGTCCACCATCGTTCACGCACACATACACACATGCACATATGTTCACACGCATACAGACACACCTGTACACATACTGTCATATATGCATACACACGTCCTCACATTCATACACGTACTGTCATGCACACAGGTACAGACACGTTCACACTCACACAGTCACATACTTGACAGTTGCTCGTACACTCACACACACGTACAGACACAAGCATGCACACATGCACACATACATGGTCTCCTGCTTCCCCTGCCCCAACACAGCCCGGGCAGGCCCCTTGTCCTGGGGTTTCTATGCCCCTGCCTTGCTGTCACACGGTGATGGGGCTGTTCACATGCTCTCTCAGCGACCAGAGATGGGCACTGAGGCCCTGGGGGTTCTGTGAAGGTGCTGGAGACTTCCGGAAGCTTCCACACCGGGGAATCCTGACAGTCTCCCATCATTCCGGGCCCAAGCAAGGTTGCCCAACTCTGGCTGTCAGTGCCCGGGAGTGCGGGGAGCTAGAGGAGCTGTGGGCCCCGCCCCGTCTCCACACCACACTGAGTGGCCCTCTGCTGGGTACTTGACACTCGCCTCCCTCCAGGCCAGCACCAGGCCCAGGTGAGGGGAGCAGAGAGCCAGGTGCCCCCGCACCACTGCCCTGCAAGGAAGGGGGCCCCCTCACCCCGCAGACGCCCTCACTGGGTACCCGAAAAATAGCACCTGTGAGTGGGCACGGCCATGTGAGGGGTCCAGGCCGGCAGGTGGAGACAGGTGCACCCTGCGAGCATGTGGGCAGCTGGGGAAGGCCCAGCTGGGCAGGCCAGAGGGCAGATGGCAGAGGGCCCGCGTGCGGAGCTGCCCTGCCGCCCCTTCCTGCCCCCGGTGGGCACATTCCAGCCCCCTGACAGTGCCGGCATCTGTGCGCAGACCCGCCTCCTTCCTCTTACTCACCTCCTGCCCGCCACCCTCCGCGCCTCGGCTCGCTTCCGGCCCTCACCTCGGGCCACTCCAGAGGATGTTCATCTCGTGGCTCTGGATTTGATTCCGGTTGTTTTCAGATGAAGTCAACGGGGCCGCAGAGATGGGACAGTAGGCGGGCACTGGCCCTGCACATGGCCGGCCGGGGTCCAGCTGGGGTCCGTCCATCCCCGGACGGACAGCTCCCCAGTCGTGCTGTAGGACTGAGAGCTCCAGAGGCAAGTCAGCCTGTGTGGGGCCCCTGCACACCGCCAGGCGTGAACCCCACGCCAGAACCCGCCAGCGAAGTGCCCTGTTTTCCCCCCGAGACGCGCCCTGGCGGAGGGGCCCCAGCTGAGCATGTCCAAGCCCTTGATTTTCATCCCAGTCTGTCCCCTGCGTCCAGCGGGCAGAGTGCGAGCTGCCCCTGCCCCCAGCTCCCTTTTTCCTGGACTCCCAGATTCCAGCCTGTCCCCGGTGTGTGGGACATTTGTCATTCCTTTCCGAAGCTGACATCTAAATGGGCTCCTTCCTTCCGCCCCGTCTGTCCCCTCCCAACACCCGCTCCCGGGCTCCTCACGCCGTTGGAAAAGAACCGCTTCCACGCCCATAGCCGCGTGCCTCGGGCCAGGTGACCCTGCAGCAGACCCCGCGGAGACGTGCCATGACCCTAGCGGGCAGCCGGGGACACTGGGGGAATGGGGGAGGTGGATGGACACCTCATCCAACCATGGACCCGACAGTGGGGAGGTGGACGGCCACCTTGTCTGACCATGGACCCATCAACCATGGGGACTGGGGGAGTGGAGAGGTGGATGGCCACCTCTTCCAACCATGGACCTGGCAGAGTGTAGAGGTGGGTGGTACTGTCCCTACAGGGTTCAAGATGGCCAGTCCATGGCCACACTAGGAGGCAGGAGTTTGCTCGGCTGCAGGCCAACAGGTTGGAAGACGGGGCCCAGGTCGTGTAGGAAGTGGTCAGAGCGAGAGTCGCATGTTTTCCGGAGTGGACAGCTGCCTGCCCCAGGGGCCGGGGGCCAGTGACCTCCCTGGGGGCTGGTGTTCTGGGCCTTTCTAAAGAAAAATTTCTCTGTGGTGGTTTGTGGGTCACACCCGCTAGCAGGTGGGCTCTGGGCTTGCTTATCCCTTGTCAGGGCAGGGGTGTGCTCACCCAGCAGGAGGGCAGTTAGGCTGCTGGCAGGCTGGACACCAGCTCCACCTGGACCCGGCCCCGGGTCAATGCAGGGAAGGATTCTGGGGCCAGCCCAGGGTGTGGGTTGGGGGGGGTCTGCAGGTCGGTGGTCACAAGGCAAACAGACCCACATTGGTGCCGGGGTCCCCCCGCCGTCCTGCACCAGGCCCGAGGCTGACCCAAGCCACTGTCCACAGGGGCCAGCATGACCCCTCAGGGCTCACACTGTCCTGGGTCAGTGGCTCCGGGCCCCTGGGGCTGCAGATGCAGACTGGGCCAGTTGGTTCTCAGCGTTTCGACAGAATGATCTGAGAAGGCCAAACAGCCTTGGGGGCAAGAGGCAAAGCAGTGCCCTTCGGGGCCGCCAGGGGTGCAGAGGGCATACCGGGCGCCCATCAAGGGGGCCTTCCCGTGACCACAGCACACACACATCCAGGAGATGCACCCTGTGAACTCAGAGGCCACTAACGGGGTTCCCTGGCTCTGAGTAGGACAGCTGAGGGCACCTCAGGGACCGGCCCACATCCCTCAGGACCCCAATATAGCTTGGTGGTACCATTGAGCCAACCGCGGTGTAGTCAATGGACCCCTACTCTGCAGGGGACCCCATGGTCTATAGTGTGTGTACAGGGACCCCTTGGTCTATAGTGTGTTTTGTACAGGGACCCCATGGTCTGTAGTGTGTGTACAGGGACCACTTGGTCTATAGTGTGTTTTGTACAGGGACCCCATGGTCTATAGTGTGTGTACAGGGACCCCATGGTCTATAGTTTGTTTTGTACAGGGACCCCATGGTCTATAGTGTGTGTACAGGGACCCCTTGGTCTATAGTGTGTTTTGTACAGGGACCCCATGGTTTATAGTGTGTGTACAGGGACCCCTTGGTCTATAGTGTGTTTTGTACAGGGACCCCATGGTCTATAGTGTGTGTACAGGGACCCCTTGGTCTATAGTTTGTTTTGTACAGGGACCCCATGGTCTATAGTGTGTGTACAGGGACCCCATGGTCTATAGTGTGTGTACAGGGACACAATGGTCTATAGTTTGTTTTGTACAGGGACCCCATGGTTTATAGTGTGTGTACAGGGACCCCCATGGTTTATAGTGTGTGTACAGGGACCCCATGGTCTATAGTGTGTGTACAGGGACCCCTTGGTCTATAGGGCTGTATACAGGGATCCTGCAGGCAGTTGAGGCATGGCTGGCTCAGGCAGAAGCCCCCCACTCTTTGGAGCCCTCGCCAGCCCCCTCACCAACTCTGCCTTCCCAGCGGGCACTCCCCCAGCCAGGACTTGCCCTGAAGTTCTTGTCTGCGTTTCAGTTTAGAGTTCGGACTGACGCAAAGGTCTGAAATGTGGCCACTGCTTAGTTGTTGCTGCCATTGTTGCCCTTGGGTTTGTTACTGTTGCCATTGTTACACCCTCCATTGTTACTTTTCCTATTGTTACTCCCCTCCTTGTTCACCCTCCCCATTGTTGCTGTCCTGTCGCTGCTGTGCCGTGGTTGCTGTCTCCATAACTGCTGTCCTCTCTTACATTGCCCCTGTTACTCTCCCCATGGTTGTTCCCCATTGTTACTCCCAATTGTTGCTCCCTATTCGTTACTTCTCATAGTTGCTCCCCCAGTGTTAGTCTCCCCACTGTTATTTCCTGTTGTTACTCCCCCATTATTACTCTCCTCGTTGTTACTCTCCCCATTGTTATTCCCCCAGTAACTCCCCCCATTGTTACTCCCTATTGTTACTCTCCCCAGCGTTACTCCCCCATTGTTACTCTCCCCCGTGTTCCTGTCAGTGTTTCAGTGTTGCTATCCCCATCAACTCCTGTCTGACAGATTTTCCTGGCACTTTACCCCTTTCTGCTTTAGGAAATGCTTCGTGTTCCCCACTGTCCTGTGTCCTCCTGTTGCAGGTTCACTGCAAGCCTGGGGGGGGAGGGGTGTTCTCTTTTGGGGACTGGCACCACCCACTCACCCTTCTGTCTCTGCCCCCAGCTCTGTCGCCAGGAGCGCCAGCTCACGGCAGGACGGTACCAAGGAAGCCTGTTTGCCGCCCAGCCGCCCATGTTCATCGCCCCGAACTGTGCCCCACCCAGGTGCAAACTGCAGGAGCTGGTGCAGCTGTGTGGGGGGCGGCTGGTGCAGACCCCGCGCCAGGCCGGCATCATCATCGGCTCCTACCGAGGCAGGCGGCCGGGGACAGCCAGACACCTGACCGAGAAGTGGATCCTGGGTAGGTGTTTCACAGCGGCCACACAGACCCCAGCTGTCAGCTTAGGCACACAGTCGCCCCCTGTCTCAGCCCAGCTCCTGTCCAGGCGAGTCCCTGGGACAATGCTCACCCCTCGTTCCATGCTGACCTCCCCGAGGCCCGGTGCTTCTTCCCAGCCGTCCTCCCTCCCAGTCACTTCCTCTCATGAAGCCCCAGGCCCCGGAAGCGTCCAGCTCTGTCTTCGAAATCTGCCTGAAGAAATGGCTTTAGATGTACGTGTGAGACAGCCACAGGGAACCAGATTTTCTGGGAACCGCCCCCCTGCCCCCCGCGCCCCATTCCAGCTGGCCTCAGACTCTGTGGGGCCACTAGGGGGAGAGTGGGGACTGGTTGGGGTTGGTTGTGGGTGTCACAATGCCCGAGGAGGGCGGGGGGGGGGGGGGCTGGGTCGATGGGGCCTCAGCCTTCGCAGAGCTGGCCAGACGGGAATTGGGGAGCCCAAGAAACAGCCCCTTCCTCGAGAGAGCCACGGCCGACCCCAGAGACAGACAGGGAGACGGGGATCCCTCCCAGCCCCTTCCCTCCATTCACGGGGAGACGGAGAGTCCCTCCCGGCCCTTTCTCTCCTCTCCGTGAGCCTTCAAGGCCACACACTCCAAGGCAAGGCTGCTATCCGACCTGGGACAAGACCGCTCCTCCTCTGGGGGTTTCTGTCCTGCCCCGGCCCCGGGCCTGGCAGCCTCCAGGAGGCCCTGGACCCACCGAGGTGTGGCTGGCACAGATCCGCACGGCTGAGCGTGTGAAACTGGAGCCAGCCTCCTGGACGGGCCTGGATCACGTTCCCGCCTCTCCCCAGGGCCCTGTCGGGGCCGTCCGCCAAGATCCTGCAGGAGCAGCCCTGCGCTGAGGCGGACGGAGAAGCTAGTTTCCGGGGAGGGGCCCGAGGGCTCGCACATGGGCTTGGGAGGTGCAGCGTCCTCACCTGGCTCTGCGTGGAGACTCCTGGAGACAGTCTTCTCTCCCCGCCCTCAACCGGGGGCCAGAGAGATGGCCCAGTGGTCAGGGCGCCCCCCCACATGCCGCTGACCCCAGTTCTCTCCCCGCCACACACCCCCTCACCCCCTGTGCCTCGAACACCGCGGTGGGGGGGAGGGAGGTTGCCAGCACTGCTGGACCCGAGCAGCTTCCGTGGGTTCTCCATGAAACCCTGAGCCCAGTTGGCCGAGAAGAGCTGCAAGGGCCTGGGCCTCCAAGCCCCCCTTGGGAGCCCCCAGAGCAGAGAAAGGAAGCCCGGGGTGTGGGGTGAGCTGGATGGGGCACCGGGCATAAGGGCCGGGGAGCCAGGCACAGTCCCCTCTGTCCACTGCAGCCCCCGCCTGGCCAGGCCACACTCCCACCACCCCTCGTTTCCTGGGTCCCCACCCTCCACCATATGAGGCACTTGAGGCCCTGGACTGAGGCCAGTCTCGGCCGCGTTTCCCGGGGCCGGCAGGGCTGGCTTCGGTCCGGCCTCCTTATGCTGCGGTGTGTGGGAAGGAAAACCCCAACAGTGGCCTGTGCAGGTCCCTGGTCACAGCTCCCCAAAGGGCGTGGGGGGTGGGAAGCTGGGGAAGAACCCGGGGGTGACACGTGGCCCAGTCGCTACTCCCCAGGACAGCCACATGCTCACGCACTGCCCCCTGCTCCTGTCCACCAGGAGGAGAGGCTCAAAGCAGACCCTCAGGGGCCACCTGTGGCTCGTCCTCAGGACCAGGAGCCCCCAGGGCCCACGAATGTGGCTGAGGGTTGGGGGGGGGAGTTGCCTCGCCGGGCGCTTAGTGTGCCTGGGGCTGTGGACCCAAACGAAGCAGAGACAAGGGGAGCGGGAAGGGCCGGATCGGGAGGACCCGGGCTCTGCTCTGGGTGCAAGTGTCAGCTGGGCAGCCACTCGGGAAATGGCATGGCCATTCCTGGTGGCCAATCACCCCGTGGCCATTCCTGCAGGCCCCCACCCCCGGCCAGGCTGAGGCAGCCCTTCTGGGCTGAGGGCACTAGCTGATGGGCGCCATCAGGGTCTGGCGAGTCCTGAACTCTGCACAGCCTGCATGGCCAGCTCTGCTGGGTTATGTGCAGTGACGCCCCCCAACACACTGCGGGTTGGCAGGCAAGCAGGGGCGTCACACACACCTCCTGCCTCTGCTGATGCCCCAGGGGCTCAGCACGTGCCCTCTGGGTCTCTCTGAGGCTAGGCCAGCCGCCTGCGCTGCCCTTGCAGGGCCCATGTGGGGCCGCTGGGGCACTCACAGGCTGACACCAGGCCGGGGCTGCCAGCCACCGTCCAGGTCTCTCTGTGGTTCTGAGCCCAAATCTGCTCACCCAGTCCCGGTACCCGGCACCACTTCCTCCTCGACCACAGCTCGGGCCCCAGGCCAGGCCAATGTACAGTGGGAAGATGTGGGCACCATCCCAGACCGTGGGAGGCCATGGGAAGGGCTGCCCCAGGGGGGTGAGTGGACAGAAGATGGGTGGATGGGTGAGCTGATGGACATTAGGTGGACACAGAAGGAAGTGAGGGAAGGACATCGGAAGCAGGGGATAGAGGGGCAGCTGAATGAATGGGTGGATGGACAGGCCAATGAGTTAATAAGTGGAGAGATGGACGGACAGACAACTGGCTGAGTAGGTAGGGGTGAGTGGGTGATAGGTGAATGGACAGTGTGAAGTGCCCAGGGTCACACACACTTCTGAGTTCAGGACAGTGCTCGCTGGCCATTCACAGTGCTCGGTAGGTGCAGAGGGGTGGCCCAGCCCGGGGTGCAGAGCTGCGTCCGTATCCCACTCAGGGGACCCTGAGGCGGCCAGCAGGGCACAGGGGTGCCGGGAGAAAGCCGTGCTCTGGAGCGGGCACTCTCCACACCTGACAGCTCGTCTTCTCTCTAGACTCCATCACTCAGCACAAGGTCTGCAAGGCCGAGTCCTACCTGTGCCCCCCCTGACGGCGGCCCCACAGGCCGAGACCTGCTGGGACCTTTTCTACGAATTGCTGGAACATTCTGGCTCATGACGAACATCGCTTCAAGGCCGCAGAGACTCAGCACTGGGCACCCTCTGGGTTTTTTTTCAAGTGTGGGAATTAAATTGTGCAGGACCCAAGGACTGTGGTGGAACCGCAGCCTTTCTTGGCACGAGACTGAGGCCTTGTGTGGGCTGGTGGAGGCCCCCCCAGCACCTCCTCCCAGATGGGATGGGATGGGATGGGACGGGGGTGGGGGTGGAGAGCCCATTTCTAAGGGGACCGTGCCCAGCCTGCAGTCAGTACCTCATCAGCCCCTCCGAGGACCCCCTCCCGCCCCCTGCACTAGGCTCTCTTCCTCCTCCCACCCCCGCCAAGCCCCCCAGTGCATGTCACGGCTCCCTGGATTCCAGAATCAGCCTTCCAGGGGGCCCTGCCTGACTCCGTGATGACAGGCTGTGTACTCGGCAAGGACAGAGCAAGTCCCAGCAAGCCCCAGGGCTACAACGGTAGACCCCAGCCCAGGGGCCTGTGAGGGCCCAGCCCAGACCTCTCGGAATGCCGCCCCAGGCGGACCAACCCCAGACTTGTGCCAGTCCAGACCCAGGGTCCTCTCAGCCCTGGGTGGCTACCCCCCCCCACAACCCTCGCTTGCCCATCTCCTGATTCTGGTTTCCTCGGTGACCTTGGGAGGGGCTAGTGGCTCCTGCACCGCACCTGCAGAAGGGACAGTGAGCGGGGGAGTGGGGGGGAGACACACTCGGCCTCCAGTTCTGGTGCCCCAGGCAGGAACCGAGGACGAGCCTTAGACCAGGGGCCTTGCTCAGCAAGAGCCACGGCCACTGAATGGAACCAACAAAACGCGTCACGCGGAGCTGGAGTCAGGAATGCACTTCGGGGGACCAAGGAGTGAGGTGGGGGGTAGGAGGGGCCTTTCCTGGCATGCAGCCGACCCAGATCAGTCTCTGGCACTGCCTAGCCCTCCAAGGACCACCCCCCCTTAGCGCCACCAGGAGCGACCCCTGAACTCTGCCGGGTTTGTCCCCAAAGCCAAACAGGGCCGGAATGTGACTCAGGGCTGCGGAGAGGCCCGGCGTCTGCCTCGCCTGTGTGTGCGCTGGCTCCAGCCCTGATGCTGCAGAAACACAGAGACAGATAAGGCAGCCCCCCGGCCGCGCCCGGAGTCAGCTCAGCGGGAATGCGCTCAGCAAGCCAAGTAGAGGCTTGTGTTCTGAGACCCACACAGAGCTGCTGAGGAGAGGAAGAGAGAACAATATGCTCAGAATAAATAGATCAACACTGGAAGTAGGACGGCGATTCCCTGGGCCGGAGAGGCCATGCGGGGGTTAAGGTGTTTGCCCGGCAGGCACTGACCCGTGCTCTATCCCTGGTAGCCCAGACGGTCCCCTGGGAGTCACCAAGCGTGAACCCTGAGCACAGAGGCAGGAGTAAGCCTTGAATACCGCCGGGTGCAGCCCAATGGACAAACAAAATTCAGTGGGGCATGGGGCAGCCCCGGAGGTGGGAGACAGAGTATCCTGTTGCATGCCTGAGGTTCTGGGACCCCAGCATGGCAAGGACGTCAGAGCTGTAAGCAGAGCCGATGCCTTTGCCAGGGCCTGACCCGGGTCTCTCCTCCACGGCCGCCTCGCCTCACAGAGCCCGGCCCACGCATACTCTGGTTCCTTTCATGTCTGCTGGGCCCGATCTGGGCTCCCAGACACAGTTCGGCGTGGCTAGTGTGGCTGTGGAGGAGAAAATCCCAGCAGAGGACACTGACCCTTACCCCATAGCCGGGCGGGCTGTCCTCTCACAAGAGCGCCCCCACCCGGGACTTCCCCTGCCGTACATTCAAGCTTGAAACACTCCTTTGCCAACTTTCTGAAAGCGACTGCCTCCCGCCCCCCCTGGTGCTCCGGGGCCTCAAGCCTGCCAACCGCAGAGCTGCGAGCACCTGGGCCAATTCCGTCTAATCAGGGTGCCCCGAGGGGCTGCCTCTCCAGAGAGCTAACTGCGGACGAGTTTGGCACGAAGTGGGTATTTCAGCCCTGGCATGATCGCGTGCCTGATTGAGCTGGTGGGGAAAGCCACTGAGTGAGCTTTGCAGCCTTTAAAGGGCATTTGCAAAGGAGCGTGGGGGTGGGGGCTCGCAGTGAAGCCCCTGGCAAGATGGGCCCCCTACGGGTGAGCGGGGCCCTGCCAGTCCCAATCTTTGGAAGGTTTCAGAGCCGGAGAGACTGGGACCCAGGCTCTCCCCGGGGGCCGTGGGCGGAGTCTGTGGACCAGAGAGAAGCCATGGGGCACATTCTTGATTCCCGCCTGGGAGAACCAGAGAGCGTGGACGGGGCTTCCCCCGGGGCTGACCCCTAGAGCGTGTCCCTGCCACCCACCTGTGTCAGAGCCCCTCATGGTTCCTGTCCGGGTCAGAAATCAAAGGTGTGGGCCCACGGCCCCGCGCTGGGTGTAGCACTGTGTTCTTGCTCTGCTTGGGCAGAAATGCACAGGGCACACCTGTCCTGTCCTCACCAGCCCCTCGGAACGCCAGTGAGGCGCCTCAAGCCTGCGTCTCTCACGGGGAGAGAGCAGTGACACCCCCACCCCCAACCCCTACCCCCAATGTAGGAGCCAACTCGCTGCCGGCCTCAGAAAGGCGAAGTCAGCAGCAGAAACTAAGTAACTCGGGAGGGGGTGAGGTGAGGTGCCTGCGGGGTGCAGCCCAGCCCAGAATCCCCCAGCAAAGCTCATGCTCAAAATTGAGGAAGATGGGGTTTTGCAGACAAAACTAAGGGACTCTCTCATCACCACACCAGCCATAGGAGAAATGTCCCAGGGGAACAAGTCCGCGGGATGGAGTGGGTCTGGCAGGCCGGAGTCCTGGCCCTCTCCCTGACCCATGTGGGCCGAGCACCGCCAGGTGTGGCCCCCAAACCAAACGGAAACCAACAAAAATGCTTAGGGAACTTTGACATGAGAAGAAAAGGGGCTGGATTCCATCAAGGGGGTGTCCCAGGCCCAGAGCTGATGCCGTTCCCAGGGCCTCTGTTGACCAGCGATCAAGCAGTGAGAGGAGAAACATGAAGATACCGATCTTCTTGGAAAATCAAAGTGTGGAGTAAAGCTAATAGACTGATCGTTCATAAAAAGAATGTAGAAGTTCAAAGGCCAGAATAATTAAAAATCACCTATGATTATAATCATTTGGGTACACAAGGAAGTGTAAAATGTGACCGCAAAATATTGGGAGTGGGGAAACGTACACCTGTAGAGGCACTGAAGCTTATGTTATCAAGCACATGTATATGTTATCAAGTGTATGTTATAAACCCATGAAAAGGTGGTTCTGTGTAGGCCTCCTGGGGACAAGGCAAAGACCGATGGCAGATATGCAGATTGTAGTGGGGAAGGAATAAAAATATCACAGAGAATCTCAGCAAGCCACAGAGAGACAGCAGACAAAAGTTGCACCACATGACACTGGGTACGTGTCTGCTCACGATTGCTTTGAATGCAAATGGACCTAACTCCTCATCTACAGAGGGGCTGGGAGGGGTCTGCTCCCCCAGAGACACTCACTGCAGACAGGAAATGCACAAACAGGTTGAAGAGTTAGAGAAAAGAGATTTCAATCCCAAGCCAGCAAAAGACAAAGAAGGTATAGAAGCAGTCTGCAAGGTGATTCGTACTTTTTATCTAATTGTGAACCCTGCATGCAAACACCTAGGTAACATAAACACCAATAGAAATGGAGGGAGAAATATACAGCAGTGACACAATAAAAAAACAGAGACTATCATATTCTGTCACAGTAATAGGTCGATCGCATAGACCAAAAAAAGAAAAAAATCAGTAAGGAACTATCTGCCTGTGACAGTTCTTGGAATGGGCCAGACACAACATTTATACAGAACAAGTTACCGCATAAGAGCAACGTACCCCACCCCACCCCATCCCCATCCCTGGATGCTCCCAGACCAGGCCACAGGTGTATCAGCACACTTTAGAGCACCTGTCCCAACCACAAGTATGAGACTGGACATGAGTTCCCCAAATGGGACCTTGATAACGGTGGAGAGATTAAACAGACATGCCATTGAACGACCAAGGGACCAATGAAGAAATCAGAAGAGAAGCAAGGAAGGTCTGGAGACAACATGGAATCGCAGCCTCCGCAGGCAGGAAGAGACCGTTCATCCGAACCGGGGAGGGGGGGTGGGGTTGAGCACGGGGAATGCACCAGCACGAGGGCCAAGGAAGGTCTCCCAGCATCCCGCCACACCTCAGTGACCCAGCAGGAAAGGGCAAAGGCAGGAGGTAATAGAAGGAAGGAAATCGCAAACATCAGAGCCGAAATAAATCAAATCAAGACTGAACAACAATGCCCTGAAAGATAAACAGCATCAAACCAAACAAATTGTGTTCCGCTTTCTCTTAGAAGTGCTAGGGATCGAACCCAAGGCTTCTCACAGGCCAGGCGACAGCCGTACATCGTGACCTCCCAGGCCTTCCGGTCGACAAATTCTTAACTCACCTGGCCGTGACAGACAGACAGGCTCTACTCAAAGGGCACAGACCCAGTGGAGACTTGTAGTGCTGAGAGCAGTTACCCACGGCTGTCTGGGGCTTTGGAAGCAACTGAGACTGAAAGTTAAACTCCCAAGTATAGAAGCTTACAAGACTGAATGAAGAATAAGGCATCTTTTTGTTCTGTTTTATTTGGGAGTCTCACCGGCCTTGCTCTGGACTCACTCCAGCTCTGCCCTCAGGGATCACTCCTGATGCCCTCAAGGGACCTCATGGGGTGCCAGGATCAAATTCGGGTCACACCCATACAAGGCAAGTGCCCTTGCTGCTGTGTTACGGCAACACCTCTCTCCCCCAACAGTCCATCTGAGCACCCTGATCACTAGTCACGGGTGCAGCCCTGCCTCACAGAGCTCAGTAGGCCAAGCACATGCTTTGCATGCAGAAGGCCCGGAGTCAACACGGCACTGTGTGTACCCCCCCCAAGCTTCCCCACCTCAGCACCCAGGACCATGGCCCCACTCCCTACTATGAGTATTGAGCCCGGGAGTCAGCTCTGAGCAGTGGTGAGTGTGGCCCATGATATATAACAGATTAAATTCATAATCTAAGACCGAAGTCTAAGGCTAGATGACTTTCTGCTGGAAAGCTACCAGAACGCAAAGAAATACTAGGAACCCCTCTGACTCTCCCAGCAGCGGGAGAGGGAATATTTGCAGGCTTATTTGCGGCAGCCCCGGAGATGTCCCAGACTAGTATCCCCGATTACGGCCGGTGCTAGGGGCTCCACAGAGGGAGCCGCCCAGATTCAATCCTGCACTCACGAAAGAACCTTCCGTCTGGAGACTGTCCCTAGCCTCTCGACAGGAGGGGGACAGGCTCTGGGTGGGAATGATGGGAAGGCCAATTAGCCATGCTGTCAATCCCCAACTCACAGGATTAAAATGATAATAAAATAATAATCCTATGCCCTGAAAAGCAGGGTTAGTTCCAGTGGTGCAAGAACGATAAAGAGCTGCAAATTCATGCGCTCCAGCTTCTTCGAAAAAGGAAGGTGCAAGACAGGATCTGGCCTGGCCCGAGGGGCTCGCTGGAGACTCGGTTCCGTGAGGAGGGAAACAAAAGCATTAAGTGGGACTCCATGGAAAGGAACGGGTTCTGCTCAGCCAAAGGAGCCGACACCAAAACTAAAAAGAGAAGAGACTGTGTGGGAGGAGGGATTGGCAGATCATAGATTCAACCAGGAGTTAACTTTGAGGACATCTAAAGAAGAAGCCATAAAACTTCACACACAATAAGTTCTGTTTGCGGGGACTGGAGTGATAGCACAGCAGGTAGGGTGTTTGCCTTCATGTAGCCGACCTGGGTTCGATTCCCAGCATCCCATATGGTCCAGGAGTGATTCCTGCGTGCATGAGCCAGGAGTAACCCCTGTGCATCACCGGGTGTGACCCAAAAGGGGAAAATAAAAAAGTTTCATTTTTTTAGTGGGCAGAGACTCTAACTAGATCTTTCCCAAAGGAAGGCAGAGAGATGGCCAGCAGGCACATGGACAGATGTTGTTAGGGCTCTAAATAGGGAAATGCTGAGTGAAGTCACTAGGAGAAATCGCCCCACAATGAGAAATCATTTGGGATGGCCAACCCTGGAGGCAGCGGGTGAGGATGGAGCAAAGAAATGCTAGTGAGAGCAGGACAGAGAGGGCGCCATGTGCTACCCAGGGAATAGAGGTGGCCCCTGTCTCAGAGAACAGACACCAGGAAGCCCACGAAAACTAAGAAAGAAGCACCCTAAGGTCCAGCTCCATCACCTCCCAAAGTGCTTCACCAAAAAACACAGAAGCACCGGTGTGAATGTATACAGGTGCGTGACCCTGTGTTCATTGGAGCACTTGGCCATTCCTGACATCAGTTCCAAGATATGGATCTGGTCTAAATGTCCCTCAACAGATTGATGAAGAGAATGTGTGTGTGTGTGTGTGTGTGTGTGTGTGTGTGTGTGTGTGTGTGTGTGTAAAGACTTCTCAGCTATTTATGAAACAAAGCATGAAATCTTACTGTTGGTGACCACGGCCTGGCTATCACACTAGGCCGGGTTAAGTCAGTGAAGACTGAGGCCAGATGTACCCACTCATGTCAGAGGGAAAGTGAGCAGGTGAGGAGCAGAGCGACGGCAGACAGCACAGTGGTGCAGAGCACTGGTTGAGGGCCACAAGAGGGGAAGTGTGAGCTGGTGGGTAGCGCCTGTGCTGATACTCAATGGAAATCTTGTGAGCCCAAGACTTAAAGTTACAGACTCACGTCACCTCAGTGAAAATATTCTTAAGCGTAGCAAAGTAAAGTTGCAAGAGAGAGAAAGGAAGGGATGGAGGGGGAGCACTTGACAATTCAACATCCATTTGTTATTAAAACCACCACCAGGAGCTGGAGAGAGAGCGGCGGGGAAGGCAGTTGGCTTGCACAAGGCTGGCTCCCGTTTGCTCTCCAGAACTCCGTGTGGTCCCCCAAGCCAGTCAGGCGTGACTGCTGAGCACAGAGCCAGGAGTCAGCCCTGAGCACTGCCGGGTGTGGTCCAGAAACAAAAACCTCCACGGGGGATGTTCTAAATACCAGTGGAGACGAAACAAAGCAGCTGCAGAAGCTCGTCCCAGCATTTCCTGCCGTCAGGGTAGGTGGGAGCTGGGGAGGCCGCTGGAACCAACAACAGCCTTGGAAACTGGTGGGCTGGGGCCACTATGTGGGAATCCACAGAAAGCCCAGAGTGAGCAGAAACCCCCACCCTGGTCCCCGGGGTGTCCGTCCACGTCTCACATGAATCACGATGACATCCGTGTCCCCGACCTCAGCCATTCGTGTTAGCACCTGAGAGAAGGGAAAGGACAAGTCCAGAGATGCTCGTGGCCATCACATCTACGTGGGAGAGATACGGGGACAGAGAGCGAGAGGCCCGACAATGTGGAAATTATTTAGGAGGAACCATACATCAGGCTGCTGAAACGTCCCCCAGCTGTTCCGGATTAGAGTCTCGGAGGCCGATAGAGCAGAGGAAATGCTTGTGCTGTGAAGTCAAACGCCAAGTCACCGTCCCTGCCGCGGGCGGGGGCAGACACTTGCGGAGCCACTGGCCTGACAGACTGACGCCTCTCGCTCGGCTCTGTCCAGCTCTGTCCGTGCATGCAGCTGCTTCATCCATCCCTGACAAGAGGAAACTGCAGCCCCCGGCGTGTCCCTTCCTCTTTCCCTTCCAGGGAGTCACTTGGACCCCAGTGGCACGGGTACCTGGGGAGGCCCTGGGGAAGGGGCGCAGCCGTGCGGCTTGTCATGTACTTTCTCTGAAAATCAAGACCCCAGCCCCCAGCCCCACAGTGCGCCCCCTCCTGTGCCCTCCTCCCCTCTGCCATAGCCTGACCCTCCCTCCAGTGATCCCCCCCTCCCCTGCAGCCTCCTCCCCCGTAATCCCCCAGGGGCCTCCTGGCTCATCCTGGGAGGACCCTTCTGGGAAGGACGGACTCCCCTTCCCCTCTCTGTGGCCTCTGGGGGCACCCCATTCCCTGGGGCTGGCCACACCCAGCATGGTCCCTGCACCTCCGCCCCCTCAGACCTCAGAGCCTGGCTTCAGATCAACAGCCTTGGAATCTCCAGGACTCTGCACACACGTGCATATGCGCTTGTTACAGGTGTGTGCACACATGGTGCTGGGGATCTGGCCCAGCGCCTCACATGATCAGGACAGACGCCTCATGCCTGTCTGCTTCTGACTGGCCAACTGTGACCAGGAGGGAGACACAGTCCAAGGGCGTCGGCCTTCTGCTGACCCTCTGTCTCCCCTCCAGACCTCAGGCCAAGTGCCAGCTGCTCAGCCTGGTCATTGCCCGCTGCTGTCAGGCCCAGGAAGGCGTCTTGTATTCACGGACCCACGGCGAAAGGGCTTGGTCCTGCCTCGGGGAGGCAGGGGTCAGACTTCCAGATGTCCACTGCGGCCGAGCAAGTGGGACAGAGACCCAAGGGTCAGGCGACTGCAGGGAGCACTCACAGCGGGGGAGGGGGGCGGGGAGGCCAGGCCGGGCCCCAGCAGGGGCACAGGGCAGGGGAAGACGGGACAAGGACCCGTCCAGGAAGTCAGATACGAGCAGTCACATTGACTTTGGGTGGTTCCCACTCCAGCTGCATCCACATAGGCCAGCATCCAGCCTCCACTTCTTATGCTGCCCTGAACGCTGAATGCCCCACAGTTGAAAACGATCTCAATGCACGCCACGCCGAGGGGCTGAGGGGGCCCCAGCCCCTCTCACAGTTCTCAGGTAGAAAGGGTTTATGCACAAAAGCAGCCCTGGGGTGGGGGTGAGGGGGCGCCACGGACCACAGTTGGCCAGAGTAGTGGTCCCAGCATGGCCACGGGGACATGGCCACAGGGGCCCAGACATGACCACAGGCGTCCAGACATGGCCACGGGGTGTTCCAGACACGGTCACGGGAACACAGACACAGCGACCACAGCCACGGGAACATGGCCACGGGGACTCGGCCACAGGGGCCCAGCCACAGGAGCCACAGCCACAGGGCCACGCCATGGGAGCTCAGCCACAGGTGCCCAGCCATGGCCACAGGAGTCAGGGCAATGTTCCGCTGGGAGGTGCCCCTGACACAGGCTGCCCCAGAGTCACACAGTGCAGAGCCGAGCCCCCACCTTGCTGTGCCCCGCCGGGCCCCCTGGGATCACGGAGCAGGTGAGACGCTCCCCTTACATCCATTTCTTCCTCTATCCCTCTCGTTGCCGGGCCAGTTGTCAGGGCCCCGTGCCCCGCACCAGCTCTCCGCCAAGAAGACCAGGGCCCCACCCGGCCGCCGTGGAGTCAGTCCAAGCCAGCACCCGCCGACTGGGCTGCTGGTGCCCGAGCCCTGACCATGACACCCGAGCCCAAGCATGCCTTGGCCCACCGGCTTCCTGCTGAGTGCCCGCAGCCTCGCACAGACGACTTCTATCCCTCATGGCGCAGAGGAGCCGTGAACGCCAACCCCACAAGCCACCAGACACACATCTGCCCGTACATCTCCCCCATCAGCTATCCACAGGGCAAGGGCCAGAGGGGCGTCCACCACGGCCCCACCAGCACGATGGACATGCCTGCCAGGCCCACGCTTGGCCCGATCAGGCAGCACCGAGCCAGGCCCCGAAACCCAATCCAAAACCGCCTCGTGGGAAGTGGCCCGAGCTGGACAAAGACTCTTTGTCCCCAGCGGGGGAGGTGGACGCAGAGTGACTCAGCAAGCCGCAGCATTTGTTCCCTAAACAGAACTGGGGACATGATGACACGGGCCGGGGGCCCGGCTCCCGCAGACCCGGCAGGGAGGGAGGGGGCCTGGCAGGGCTGAGACCCAGGAAGCAACTGAAGGCTTGGCAGGTTGGCGACTCGGCATGACCACAACCAGTGCTCGGGGGAGTTGCGAGAAAGTCCAATGCCCAGAAGTTTGGAAGCTGGATTAGGGTCAGCGCAGCATGGTCACCCGACACCCTGGCCTTTCTCAGGAGGATGGGGAGATGCCATCCTGCACTGCAGTGCGGGCTGGGAACGGGTCGTGGGGCCCGCCAGACGCTGGAGGGATGCGAGCACCTCTGGGTCCACTAGGGAGAAGGACAGCTCAGCCACGTGCGCCCGGGGCCCGCTCGGCACGGATCCAAAGGACCCGGAAATACAGATCCGAAAGTACTCTGGTGCCCTGTCCGCAGCGGCAAGGCCCATGGGACTGACGGGTGCCCACTGGGAGCAGACACAGAGGAATGCCACTGCACCCTTGGGAACACAGGCTCCGCCCTCTGGGGGCGCTCAGCAATGTAAGTCAGGAAGTGAGAAGGAACAAAGTTTTCACTTTGGGTGGGACTTCAGTCACTAGCAAACCAACTGGCAAGAAACCACGGAAGTCGATGCCCTCCCGGTGGGGAGGCCGGTGGGTCCCAGATGGTAGGGGAGGGGCGAGGAATGGACAGAGGGTCCACCCAGTGTGGGGAGTGGACACCGTGTCATGCACAGCCTCTGTTCTCTCTCTTCCTGGAAAAGGCCCACATGCAGCTGAGAGCCCTGGGTCCTGCTGGAGAGAGCGATGGGCACGAAGAAAAGTAAGTGATGGAACTTCTGACTCCTCAAAGACTACGGCACGCTCAATTCTTTTTAATTTTGCGGGGGAGGGGGGCACACCCAGTGATGCTCAGGGGTTTCTCCTGACTCTGCACTCAGCAATCACTCCTGATGGTGTTCAGGGGACCTTATGGGGTCCCGGGCCTCGAACCTGGGTGGGCCAGACGCAAGACAGGGGCCTAACCTGCTGCAGTATCTTTCAGGCCCAGGAACTAAATCTTGAATTTGTTTTTTCTTTTTTGGGTCACACCCAGCAATTCTCAAGGGTTCCTCCTGGCTCTGCCTGAGTGGTGCTCAGGGAACCATATGGGATGCTGGGAATCAAACCCGGGTCGGCCGCGTGCAAGGCAAACGCTCTACCCACTGTGCTATCTCTCCAGTCTGCCTGGGGATACGGCGATGAATGTTACTCAGATAAACCCATTTTGCTCTAGCACATCCTGTGCCTGGCAGGAAGGAGCCTCTCTTGGCACCAGCTACCTGGGCCGTGAGAGTGGAGGCGACAGTGATGGTTCAACAAGGTGGTGACCAGTACAGGGGCACAGGAAGGGCACTGCCGTGAGCAGACAGGGCTGCCCCCAGACTCTGAGCAAGGGCAGGGTGGGCTGCAAGGAGCAAGGGCTGCCCTTGGACGCGCCCAGAGGAGAGCGGGGGGGTCCAGGCTATCCCCTCCACAGGGGAGTAGGGGGAGGGGGCACTGTCCCCCTCCAGGAGGGTGGGGATGCAGACTGTCCCCTCCAGGAGGGTGGGGGGTGCAGACTGTCCCCTCCAGGAGGGTGGGGGCTGGGTTGGGCTGCTCCTCTACCTGTGGGTGAGGGGCACTCCAGTGGTACTGGGGGCTCATGCCAGCTCTGCTCAGGGCTGACCCCTGTCTCTGTGCTCAGGACTCACTCCTGGCTCTGTGCTCAGGGCTCACTCCTATCTCTGTGCTTGGGCCTGACTCCTGGCCCTGTGCTCAGGGCTCACTCTCGGCTCTGTGCTCGGGGCTCACTCCTGGCTCTGTGTATAGGGCTCACTCCCGTCTCTGTGCTCGAGGCTGACTCTTGGCTCTGTGCTCGGGGCTCACTCCCGGCTCTGTGCTCAGAGCTGACTCCTGGCTCTGTACTCAGAGCTGACAACTGGCTCTGTGCTCGGGGCTCACTCCTGGCTCTGTGCTCGGAGCTGACAACTGGCTCTGTGCTCGGGGCTGACTCCTTGCTCTGTGCTCAGGACTCACTCCTGGCTCTGCGCTCAGGACTCACTCCCAGCTCTGTGTGTGAGGCTGACTCCCATATCAGTGCTCAGGGCTGACTCCTGGCTCTGTGCTCGGGGCTGACTCTGGCTCTGTGCTCAGGGCTTACTCCTGGCTTTGTGCTTGTTATTAGGGATCATGTGTCAGGGGACCCTGTGGAGTGCCAGGTCAGACCATGCTGTCCACGTGCATGCTGACCCCATCCACGCTGTCCGCACTGTGTCTGACCCCGATTTCTCATCTCTCCCTTGCAGCCCTCACCGGGGCTTTCACCACCCCCCTCTCTGGTTTTTTTTTTGGAGGGGGGGTTACACCTGGCGATGCACAGGGGTTACTCCTGGCTCTGCACTCAGGAATTACTCCTGGAGGTGCTCAGAGGACCATATGGGATGCTGAGAATCGAACCCAGGTCGGCCACATGCAAGGCAAATGCCCTACCCACTGTGCTATTGCTCCAGCTCCCAACCCCCTCTCTGGAAGGGCTTCAGGTCAACCTTCAAGTCTGTGGCCAGTTAACAAACTCCGGGGTGACTGCGGCTGTGGAGGTCACAGGAGGCTCCTCAAAAGAGCAGCTGCCTCCACCTGGCCCCAAGCCCCACCTGCCCGGGTGTGGGGCCACTGCCCGACGGGGCCCCTGTTCAGGCAGTTCAGTTCATGCGCCCCCGTCCCAGCCCCCAGCAGCCATCCTGCCCCAGGCTGCATGTGGGAGGCGCAGAAACCAGCACCGCCTCACAGGCTGACGGGGTCCAGCAAACCCAGGCAGGGGTGAAAGCTGCGAGAGCGGGACAGGGCAGGGACACCTTCCCCCCTGCCTGTCTGCACTCGCAGCCTCTTTCCCATTGACTCGGTCCCGCCCTTTGGGCTTTGTCCTCCTCGGACCATTGGGCCAGGGAGAGGGTGTCCTCGGGGACGTGTCATCAGTGTTCACGCTGGGAAGGGCATTTCTCCAGAGTCTGGCCTGGGCTTGATGGGGTGGGAGAGGCCCTGGGAGTCCCACTGGCCTCTGTGGACCCTGCATCCCCAGAACAGGAAGGGGAACCCCAGGCCCACTGGACCCCATTTCCCCGACCCATTAACTCCAGGATTTGCTCCAGCTGCCACTGGGATGACACAGCCTGAGATTTGAGTGGACCCAGAATAGGGCAGGGACCGGAGAGAACTCAACGAGGTGGATGTACACCTGCAGGGGAAGATGGCTATGACCCCGATCATAGAGACAGGGCCTGGCCCTGAGCACCGCCAGGGATGACCCCACAAACCGATAAAGCAAGAGGGGGTCAGCCCGAGCAGCGTGGTGGGGAGTGCCCAGCAAAGGGGCACAGAGGGATGAGAAGAGAGGGGCCATGGCAAGGCGGGGGGTTGGGCTGCCTGGGTCAGGACTCTGGTGGCTGTGCAGGGAGAACGGGGCAGTGGACAGTCAGGGGAGACAGGGTCGGGGTGTGGGGCCCCCAGGGATGTGAATGATGACTGAGGGCAAGGGGCGTCTCTGGAGGACTGTAGCTGGACAACCTCTGCCTCAGCCAGGCATCTGGGGCTCCCAGAAGGTTCCCTCGGGGTTGCTAGAGATATGAGTCCAGAGAAGCAGGGTCTGGAGGTGGGGTGCAAGCCCGTAAGTCATTGGTGTGGGCACCTGTGGTCCACGTGAGTCAGTCATGGTCCACAGAGATCAACTGTGGTCCACAGGGGTCAGCTGTGGTTCACAGGGGGGTCAAACATGGTCCATAGAGGTCAACCATGGTCCATGGCAGTCAACCATGGTCTATAGGAATCAAACATGGTCCATGGGGGTCAACTACAGTTCTTGAAGGTCAACCATGGTCCACAGAGGTCAACTACAGTTCTTGGAGGTCAGCCATGGTCCACGGAGGTTAACCATGATCCATAAGGGTCAAACATGGTCCATAGGGGTTAACCATTGTTTATGGGAATCAACCATAGTCCGTGGGGGTCAGCTGGAGTCCATGGGCATCAACTGTGGCCAGGGAGGGCAGCCACAGAACATGCGGTGGATAGCTACATTCGGGGAAGCACCTAGGAAGTTGGCTCTGAGACCCTCGGCTCACTCAGCCCTCCTGCTGCTCAGACCGAACTTCAGCTCTCATGGGTGCCCACAGATGGGCGGGCAGTGAGAGGAAGCACACGAGGCTCCTTGCAGGGCCATAGGGAAGGTGCTGGGGTGTGCATGTTCCATGCTCACAGCATGGACACAGCCACACCAGCACACCAGCGCCCTGCACACACACCTGCCCCTTGCTCTGTATCCACTGGGCTTCAGGGGTCAGGGAGGCCCCTAGGTCAGTGCCCCCACCCTGGGAGGAGGGCCCATCCTGATGCCCAGCCCGTGCATGTCCCTCTAACCGGGACCCCTCGGCCGTCACCCCAGTTGCCCCCATACACCAATCAGCCCCCGTGACCCCCACAGCTGTTCCCACGCCAGAACTCACATTCCTCACACACCCTCAGCCACGATCTGAGGAGAGGAAGCGCCCCGAGGTTGAGAAGTCAGGGATTTCTACAGAGGCGGGTCACGGACATGAAAGAGGGGAACATTCTAGAACATCCCAGCAGAACTGTCTGCTGCTGGGGTCACCCGCTTCCAAGTGGCAGAAGGCAGAGCCAAATTCCCTGCATCTGGTTCCCAAACATACCGAGTCCAAGGAACTATAAGAGCCTTCTCCCACCCCCAGGAAACAGGCAGTGGGTGCCCCACCCTCGGGAGCCCCCCCCCCCCGCCCCCATTGCTGCAGGTACCAAGAAATTAGCCTAACTAGAAATCACAGTGTCAGCAGAGACGGGGGATGTGAAGGGTCTCAGCCCACTTGGGACGTTCAGTTGTGGGTGAAACCAAGTGCTGATGGATTCTAAGTCTGGCACCTAACAACACATTGAAGCATCTTTGGGCGACCCTGGGAAGGAGCCTCTGGATAAAAGCGTCAGACGGATTCAGTGTAACTGAATGGCCCCCGGGCATTGCCATAACTGACTTCTCACAAAGAGGGGGAGACGCAGCATGGCCTTGCATCAGGCGAGGGTTCAGCCCCTGTCTAAGCTGACGGCCCTGAGCACAGCGGCTCTCGAGGGAAAGGGCGTTCGTTTGGAGCTGAAGTTCGCAGCTGGAAGGCTGGAGCCTGCTAAGAGGCGTGTCGGGGTGCTGGCAGCTTTCGCGTTTAATAAATCTCCAGCTAACCCTGATGTTCCAAGACAGAAATGCCATCGTTCCCCAAATTCCCTGGTTAACATGGTTAACCAGAAACCCTCCTCAGATTTAATTCTCCTTTTTGAAAATCATTCAACCAGTTTCTCTGTTTTCCTGTATGATGCACTCACTAGGGACTCAGTCCAGCACCCCAGGATTACCGTGTCCTGCCCTGGGAAAGCCAATGAACTGGGCTGCAGCATCACACCCTGGCAGAGAGTCACTGCATTTTTTTTTTAAATTAACAAATTCTGATGACAATCTCTGGAGTTGTTTGTGACTAGTGTGTTCACTGCCATGTGCTCTGCGTTTGGGGCCAAACCCCCTGCACTCTCTCCACTCTCTGGGTTTTCGTGGCAATGCCCAGGGCCATGCATGCTGGGATGAGCTCGTCACAGAGATCTCGCTCGAGAAATCAAGGTCCCCAGATCTCCCTGTTGGGGCCAAATCCGCAGCACTCAGGATTGCTCAACCAGGAGGTGTCAGGCAAGGATCGGTGCTTGAATCTGAGCGTCTCCTAGGCTGGCTAGAAAGAAGCAAATCGCCGTGGCCGGCTCCATCACAGAGGTGGACATGAATTCATCACAGAAGCAGGTCTGAAGTGGAGAGCGGCTCGAGGAGACCCTGCTCTTTGGCTGGAACCCTGGATGTGACCCTGCCCTGCATAGCTCCCCACCAGGAGTGACCAACAAGCACTGAGCCAGGAGTAGCCCTTGAGCACCAATGCATGTGCTCCTCAGCAACACCCCCGCCCCCCCCCCCCCCAAAAAAATGTAGAGCAGGGTAGGAAGGAAACTGGCTGGGAAAGGTGGAGAATTGGCTTGAAAAAAAACTGCACAATTTGGGGGCTGGAGCAATAGCACAGCGGGTAGGGCGTTTGCCTTGCACACGGCCAACCTGGGTTCGATTCCCAACATCCCATATGGTCCTCCGAGCACCGCCAGGAGTAATTCCTGAGTGCATGAGCCAGGAGTAACCCCTGTGCATCGCCGGGTGTGACCCAAAAAGAAAAAAAAAAGAACCCTGCACAATTTCTAGACAGATACAGGATGGTGGTAGTGCTATCGGGGAGAAGTGGGGAAACATGTTCTGTGGAACCCAGGGGAAGCCGTGGCTCTCCTCTGGGGGACCGGCTGTGTCCTGCCTGGCGGATACAGCTGACGGCAGACACACACCTCCAAAAGGCTGTGTGAGAAGCACAGACTGTGTCCCAACAGCCCAGCCACTAGGCTCAGAGTCACCTCTGACGCTGACCAAGGCGGCATCCCTTGCCCCAAGGAGCATCCTGTGCCCGCCCAACACACACACACACACACACACACACACACACACACACACACACACACACCAGGGAGCTTGCTGGGGCAAACAAAGAAGCAGTATTCCTAGCTGAGTGACAAGGGTTTGTGGGTGGTCAGTAACCCGCCCAGATGGAGGGCCAGGGGGTCAGGGCTTTAGTGCTGCTGAGCCGTGGTTGTGGGGACAGGAGCTGCTTTCTTCCCTCATCGTGGTTCTGATGTAGATAGAGGACATCAGCTGGTTGTGGGTCTGGCATCTCTGGAGCTGACTGCCCGGGGTGAAGGGCCCCCAGAGGGTGGACATGTGTCTCTGGAAGGGTTGCGCAGGACGAGGGTGCTTGGGACTGTCAGAGAGGGTCTGGTCCAAACCGCTCACACCAGATAAACAGCCCTGGGGACAGGCGGTCCCAGGGAGCCCTGGGCTTGCACGCGGGCCACAGGAAGGGAGTCCTTCCAGGGGGGAGGGGACAGGAACCCAGGGAAAGGACGAGCGTCAGTGGTGGCGTAAGGCAGCATGCGGTCCAGGGACAAAGGCTGGCCAGCCTCCGCCGCGGGCTGGGGAGCTCTGGGCCCTGTCACTGCTTCGGCTCCCAGGCACGAAGGCCAGGTGACAGGAGGTCAAGGCTGTGCCCTCGAGTGACACTCGGTGACACCCTGGGAAGCACGAAGGCAACTGTAGGTGACAGGCACCAACCTGAACTGACGCACCCGCACCCAGGCCTGGCCTGCCTGCCCCCTGGATACAGCGCGGGGCTTGGGAGTTCCTCACACACCTGCTGGTCTCTGGACCCTCACACACCTGCAGATCTGGGGACCCTCACTCACCTGCAGGTCTGAGGACTCTCACACACCTGCAGGGCTCCCTGAGGATTTGCCCCATTGCGGGAGAACAGCCCGAATCCTACACATTCAAAGGGTGCGACGTCTGTCATTGCTGGGTGACAGTCCCTTCTGTTGGAAGTTGCTTGTGGCCATGTCACCAGCACCCCAGAGCCCCGCCACTCTCCTTCTGCCTCTGAACCCTCCCTGTGTGGGGGGTGGTTGAGTCCAGCCCCTCGTGAACACCGAGCAGACCACCAGGACAGCCTTCCCGGGGACACGGCATGACACAGCCCAGTTCCTGGGGTCCTCGCAGGACACGTTCCAGGCTGGGGCATGTGCTGCCAGCCGGAGGGGAGGCAGAAGACAGTGCCACGGAGCAAAGTCTTAAGTACTAGAGATCCCAAATTCCATCTCCACGTGGCCTCAGCCCAGGGTACCTCGCTGGGCAGCCCCAGGAGCCTTCACAGCGCTGGCCAGGCAGACACCACAGCCTCACCAACCCAGCACTGAGCCAGCCCAGCACCACCCACCGAATCCAAGAGAGGGTCCGTGTGTGGCTCACGGTGGGGCCTTGGCCCTTGTTTCCTGCGAGGACACCATCAGAGGCGGCCACTTCACCAGGCTTCCCTGCTCACACGGACCCGGCAGCCTGGAAAGTCTGAGCTGAGCCCCGGTCCGTTTTTCCTGACCCGGCCGTCCCGCCCTGTCATCCTTCCAGCCCACAAGCCAGGCAGAAAGCAGTTTGCAGATAACTTGAACACTTGAAACCAAATAAAAACCACTTAATCCGTGGGGGGGGAAAATTGCTCTTTCAGATTCAAGCAGACATTTTTTTCTTACCCAAGATGTACTTATTGTCATTTCCAGAATTGCTCTTCTAAGTATCTGGTTATCATAACCACAGAAAGACAGCTTATTAGTTTCAACTGCTGGATAAAAAGCTTACAGCATTTTCGAGATTTCTGGTTTCACCCTTTTAACCCAAAGCACAACTATAAATAGATGGCGAAGTCTGGGATTTCCACGGCTAAGTGCTGCTATAAATAGTTTAACATTTTCCCACTTCATGCTTTCTAAAAGAACGTTCTCCACTTCCTTTCTTGGATAACCTCTGGGAGGAAAGAAAAATCACATTCAGAATTTTATTGAGAGTTCAGTGAACCTATTAGCAACTCTCAATCCCTCATAAGCTTCAATGAAAGAAGCTGAGAGCAGATCGTTGCACACATTTAAATAGGTGTTTAAGTTAGCTCCTACTATCCAGCCTCTTGTTACTGGAATCTCCTTTTTTTTTTTTAAAAAAAGCAAAATTTCCCTAAGGCAGGCTTGTGCCCTGATGGTTCTTAATGAACTCTAGTGACGTGTCTTTCCGATTTCTTGAGAATTTAGCTAGTGGGGGGCTCAAGGCACCAAAGAATGGGAGGAATTCCTTCTTCCGACTTCCCCTTCCACGGGAACTTCCAGCGAGAGGCTCTGCTCGGACGATCTTCCTTCTGGAGGGTCTGGCTCAGGCGCCTCGCAGAATTCTAAATTCTTTGCAAACTGCCCGGGAATGCTTTCCCAGGCCTGTGTGGGCCGGGGCAGCCACGGCTCCTCTCCCGCCCACATCTGCCTTCTAGCAACCTCTGCTGGCCGCCGGCTGGGCTGGGAAGGAGGGATATCCAGCCAGGAAATCCGGAAAGAATGGGCGCAGAGCAAGGTCATCCCCACGAGTGAAGCTGAGGTCCCCGCTCTACATTCTGGCTGGGAAAGGGCGGGAGAGCAGACTGAAGACTGTTTGTTATTGGTGGTTATAAAGTTTTAGGACAATCTTTTAAAAACCAGTTTTAGATGTACAGGAAGTGTTGAGCAAAGGCATCTCCCTGGTCCCTCCTCTCTCTCTCTCTCCAGCCCAGGCCCCGCTGCTGGCCATGACACTAATGCCTGCCCATGGTATTAATGCCCATCTGAGCAGCTCCTCCAGAGACAGGACCCACCCCTGGGCTCTGCAGTCCCCAAGTGCAGCTCCCAGCTCACGCCAGCCCTGGACCCCCCATTTCTTTCTCTGCCCCACAGCTTTGGCCTTCCCCAAATAGCCTGTGCATGGACACCCAGCCTGGAGAGCTTTTGCTTGCCTGCTTCCTTCCTTCCTTTCTCCCTTTCTTTCCTCCTTCCTGTCCTCCTTCCTTCCTTTCTTCATTTCTCTTCCTTCCTTTCTTCATTCCTCTTTCCTTCTTCCCTTCCTTTCTCTTTCTTTCCTTCTTCCTTCCCTCCCTCCCTCCCTTCCTTCATCTCTCTTTTCTCCTACATTCCTTCCTTACTCTCTTTCCTCCTTCCTTCCTTCTTTCCTCTTTTCTTCTACATTCCTTCCTTACTCTCTCCTCCTTCCTTCCTTCCTTCATTCCTTCATTCCTTCATTCCTTCCTTCCTCTCTCTTTCCTTCTTCCTTTCCTTTCTTTCTCTTTCTCTCCTTTTCTTCTTCCATTTCTTTCCTTCTTTCCTTCCTTCCTCTTCCTTTCCTTCTTCACTATCTTTCCTTCTTTTCTCCTCTTTCTTTACTTCTTTCTCTTTCTTTCCTTCTTTCTTTCTCTCTCCTTTCCTCCTTCCTTCCTTCCTCCTCTCTTTCTTTTCCTCCTTTCTTTCCCCTCCCTCCTTCCTTCCGTTCCCCTCCCTCCTTCCTTCCTTTCTCTTTCTCTCCTTTCCTTCCTTTCCTTCTCTTTATTTCTCTCTTTCCTTTTTTCTTTTTCTCTCTCTTTCCTTTCCTCCTTTCCTTTTTCTTTATTTTGTTTTTGGGCACACCTGCTCAGGGTTTACCCCTGACTCTGTGCTCAGGGATCATGCCTCAGTGCTTAGGGGAAGCGTAAGGAGTGCCAGCGATGAACCCATTTCAAGGCATCACAAAGCAAGAGCCTTTACACCTGTGCTGTGTCCTTGTCCCTGCATAAAGCCCCTCCCACCTTGCTTTTTGCACTTTGTAGTGTGTCTCCTGCCAGTGGCTCGATGGTTTGTGTCTTCTTGCTACTGAGTAGCTGATGTCGCATGGTGGGTCTCTTTGCTACTGGAAAAGATTTTCTGCAGCTTCTGTGGATTCAGCTGCAGCGGTGTTGTTGTTGGGGGTTTCCATGGATGTACCTTCCTTTTTTTTTTTTTAGTATATTTGAGGGAGGTAACAGATGTAACTGTGTGTGTGTGAGAGAGAGGTAATGAATATAACTGTGTGAGAAACATGAGAGAGAGGTAATGGATGTAACTTTTTTTGTGTGTGTGCTTTTTGGGTCAGACCCAGTGATACACAGGAGTTACTCCTGGCTCTGCACTCAGAAAAATTACTCCTGGCGTTGCTCAGGGGACCATATGGGATGCTGGGAATCGAACCTGGGTTGGCCGCATACAAGGCAAACACCCTATCGTTGTACTATATCGCTCCAGCCCCTGGATGTAGCTTTTTAATACTTTCATATCCAGGCCAGGAGCACTGTGGGGCCCTACAATAGAAGAACACTCACTTCTCTCTCTTCTCTCTGGTCTCTGGACCTCCCTGACAACCCTCTGGGCCGGTAGCAGCGGCCCCCCCTCCAACACACACACACACACACACACACACACACACACACACACAAAGCCTATGCTCCGGGCTCTGAGCAGCGTCCACTCTGAGAGACCCACACACCAGTGTTCCCGGGCGCTCTGACTTCCCCACCAGCAGTGGGCTTGGGGACCAGGGCTGAGACTCCAGAACTCAGCCTCACCAGCGCTGGCACTAGGCAGAGGGGCTGGTGCCCATGCTCGCCACACTGAGCACCGCCTTTGACTTGAGCGTGGAGGATGAATGAGCTGAGGTCCCCATTCCCCGGGGCGAGGCGTCGCAGAGCCCCGGGCCTGGATTTCTCAACTGGATTCTCCCTGGGTTTTAGGAGCGTGTGCCTGTTTGACTAAGAGCCCTTTCTCTGTTTTATCTCTGGCAGGTTTCTTCTCCCGTCTGGGGCTAATTATCGAATTCTCCTGACACTGTCTTTCACAGAGCAGGAGTTTCTTGTTGTGACGAAGTCCTGCTTATCCCGCATCCCCCGAGGACCACGTCTCTGGTGAACATCCCAGACGACAGCTCCAGAATCAGGGCCAGTCTCTCCCCGTGGGCGGTGCCAGGCGTGTCCTAGCTAGAACGGCCTGGCCAGTCCAAGGCTTGCTGATGCCTAGGACTGGGAAGAGGGAAGCTCCCGAGAGGCTTTGAGGGGCCCAAGCCACCCCCTCCTTCGCCCCCCGCAAAGATTCTTGGTCATTGGGATTGAATGGCCAATGTAAGAGCCAGAGGACACGCTGGCCCTTGGGGGGCAAGTGCCCAGGAACCGGGTCTGGGGACTGAGCTGGACATGCTGGCCCCTGGGGGGGGGGGGTGCCCAGGGACCGGGTGTGGGGATTGAGCTGCAGCGGCCACGGGCTATCAACCTACGCTCCAGCTCAACCTCCAACGGAGTCCTGTTGCTATGATTCTTGTCTGAGGTCTATGATTTCCCCCACCCCCAAATCACCAGCACTCACACCCAGGATGTCACACATGTGTTTCTCCCCGAGCCATGGCATTTGTTCCTCGGCTCCATGTGCTTTGCTCACCGCTGCCCTGATGAGCCTTTTCTGAAAGGCTCATTTTATTATATTTATTTATTTTGCTTTTTTTGGGTCACACCCAGCAATGCACAGGGGTTACTCCTGGCTCTGCACTCAGGAATTACTCCCGGCGGTGCTTGGGGGACCATATGGGATGCTGGGGATCGAACCCAGGTTGGCTGCGTGCAAAGCAAATGCCCTACCCACTGTGCTATCACTCCAGCTCCCTGAGTTCATTTTAGAGTGTGGATCCATGCAAGTTCAATTTGGTTTATTTGTCGCTGTGGTTGGCCAGTTCTCCCAACCCCTTGCCCTTCCACAGACAGGTACCTGCGTGAGCCCGAGGCAGATGTGCAGTGGTCACGTGTGCACGTGTACTGCATGCTCTGTCGTCCTGCGTGTCTTTGCTTGGACACGCCCCGCAGTTGCCTCAGCCCCGTCTGCCAAGAATCAGGCGTGTGTGTGCTTTCAAGTCCCACTAAGCCCATGAGCAGCGCTGCTGAACAGCCGTTTCTGGCTTGTTTGAGGCCATTTGATATCTGCTTTGGGGAACTGATGATCAAGTCCCAGGCCCTTTGTTCTTTCCCTGGGCTGATCCTTGTTGAGTTATGGGCATTTTTTTTATATGTCATGACTATTACTCTCTCATCACATGTGATTTCCAAATATTTCTCCTATCCCGTGGGTGAACTGTCCATGCTATCCAGAGGGTCCTTGGCCATATACACAAGCATTTTAGACAGACAGGCTCTGATTTGTGTTTTATTCTTTTTGTTGACAGTGCTTTTGGAGTTATATCTGAGAAATCTGTGCCAAATTCAATACCGTGGCATTTCCCCAGTTTTCTTGAAAGGACTCTATATTTTAAAAAAATAAATAGGAAAAGACTAATAGGCAAGGCCAGGGAAAACAGGGGCCAGGAGGACTGGTCAATGGCTGGAATCTACCACAAGTGTGTGGGGGGCAAATTGTAGGTAAGATAGAGAAGGGACCAGTGTGATCATAATAGGTGGAAATGATCACGCTGGACAAGAACGGAGTGTTAAAAGTAGGTAAAGGTTTATTCCTGATAACCTTTCAGTGGGCTAGAGCGATAGCACAGCGGTAGGGCGTTTGCCTTGCACGCAGCCAATATGGTCGACCCGAGTTCGATTCCTCCGCCCCTCTCGGAGAGCCCGGCAAGCTACCGAGAGTATCTCGCCTGCACGGCAGAGCCTGGAAAGCTACCTGTGATGTATTCATATGCCAAACACAGTAACAAAAAAAAAAAGTCTCCAATGGAGACGTTACTGGGCCCACTCGAGCAAATCGATGAACAACGGAAGGACTGTGACTGTGAACCTTTCAGTATCTGTATTGCAAATAATGTCCAAGAGGGGAGAGAGAGAGATAGAGACATAGACAGAGACAGAAACGAGAGAGACAGAGAGAGAAGGAGAGAGAGAGAGAGAGAGAGAGAGAGAGAGAGACTAGACTAGGAACGCTGGTGCTGGGAAATGTACACTGGTGGAGGGATGGGTGTTGGGACACTGTATGACTGAAACCCAATCACGAACAGCTTTGTGAGGGTCTATCTCACAGAGAGTCAATTAAAAGAAATCTATTACAAGAAGTCAAAAGAAAGGGTTTCATAGTCTCCATGCTTAGATACTTAGATGTGGGACTTTGACCCCTCCCCCAACTTATTTTTGTTTGGGGGCCACACCCAGCAGTGCTCAAGGTTTACTCCTGGCTCTGCACTCAGGAATCACTCCTGGCAGGCTCAGGGAAATAAGCGGGCAGCAGGGATTGAACTCGGGCCTGCATCATGCAGAGCAAGTGCCCTCCCCGCTGTCCTTTCGTTCTGCCCCATGGGTTTTGCTCATTTTGAAGCAGCTTGTTTCACTCCAGCGTAAGACTACTCTGGCTTCTTTCTTTGGCCCCGGAGCATCCGCATTCTCGGCCCCACGCGTGGACAGCCTGCACCCCACTGGCAGAGTTACCGCCTCAACTGCCTGGCTCTGTCCCCTCTCCCGACGGTCCCTGGCCGCTGTGCCACGCGCTTGGCTCACCGCTGCCTTGATGAGCCTTTTTGAAATCAGGAAATCGAGTGCTCTTGGCTTCACGCTCCCGACCCTGCTGGCTAGTACAGGCTCCCCCCGGCTGGTTTTCTGCTGTCCACCTGCTCCGCAACCGGACCTTTCGCCACCTCCCCCGGCCCCTCCCCCATCAGCTCTCCGCATCCTCTCCCTACCCGCTGTGCTATTGCTCCAGCCCCTCTGCATCCTCTGGCTTGTACAGACAGACTGGAGAGGGCTGCAGCCCACCGGCCTCCAGGCGCCCTCACACTGTCCGGCTCCCAGTGCCCTCTCTTCAGTCACTGGCCCCACAGCAGCCATGGCTCTGGGGATGCTGAGTACCATGCGAGACTCGCTCTGCAGCAGCTGCTGTGGTGAGGCTCCCCTCCTCCCTGCCTGCCCTTCAGGCTCCCGGTGCTGTGGTGCTGTGGGCCGTGGGCCAGGAGGGGCACCATGGAGCCAGCTGACGCCAAACGCAGGGCCCCCTTGTCCAAGCTGTGTCTCTCCTCAGGGGGATGCTGCTGGGGCTGAGCCTGCTCAGTGGGGAACCTGGTCAGACTCAGAGAACTCCTGGGCTCGTAGAACAAGCAAGAAGGGATGAGCGCAGGGCCAGTGAGTGAGCGGCGGCCAGGACATTGAACAAACAACCTCTGGGCAAAGAGACGGAGCACGGACATGAATTACTGCTCAGAAAACAACAGGAACCTGCCTGGATTTCCTAGGGGGCAGGGGAGGGAACTTCATTTCAAAATCCAGGCCTTCAGCGTCAGTCAGGAAGAGAGTGCGTGACGCTCAGAAAATCCAGGGGAGAGACGCTCGCCAGCCTCGGAGTCAGGGCCAGGAGCATGGAGCTGTCCATCCTCCCTGGCCTCGAGGACCAGCACGGTCCCAGTTATGTCACCAAAGAGACAGACACCCCCAAAGCCAGGTAATAGAACGGCCCTGGGTCAAGACTGGTGACCTGGCTGGGCCATTAGCACAGGGGTGCGGCACCTTGGCAGAGGACATGGGGGACTCTCGCGGGGATTCTGTGGTGCCGGGAAGAGGGATGGACGTGGGGCCCGTCAGAGCATCTGGCTCCACGGCTGTGTTTACTTTACAGCGATGGAATGAGTGGAGGAAAGAAATAGCTCCGGACCTCACACCTCTCGGCAGGAAGAGAGCAGGAGCAACACGCAGCTAGGAGGAGCAGGGCACAGGACGCCCTTCCCCGTGTGTGACCCCAGGGCTGGGAGGGGCAGGGGACAGGACACCTGCCCTTGTGAGTGACCCTGGTGTTAGGAAGGACAGGTGACAGGACACCCTTCCCCATATGTGACCCCGGGGCTAGGAGGGGAAGGGGACAGGATACCCTTCCCCATGTGTGACCCAGGGTAGGAGGGGCAGGAGACAGGATGCCCGCTCTTCATGTCAGTGATCCTGGGACTAGAGCAGATGTTGGAACCCCTTGGTCCCTTCTTGAGGTCAGGACAACTGAAGTGATTTCCAAGGGAGGCCTTGTGGAGTGCAACACCGACCATTTCAATATCCATTTTACCGACCCAGAACGGACAGGGCCCTCTGGCCACCCTTTCTAGCAGAGGTCAAAGTCCATTTTATTAGATCACAGATGGCTAAAGGAGACTGGAGGGTGATGAGTGATGCTGGGGAAGATTCTAGTTGCCCAGAGGAACCTGGGGAGGCCCACCACACTGGTCCCTGGCTGTCCCGCTGAAAGGTCCTGGAACTCATGTTTCCTATTTTCATATCAGGAGTTTAAATCCAGGCTGAGTGAGAGCATAGCAGAGGGCACTTGCCTTGCCGCGTGGGTAAGATTCCTACATCCCGGGTGGCCCTCCAAGCACAGAGTCAGTCCTGAGCACCACTCGGTGTGGCCCCCAAATCAAACAAATGAAAACCCCCAGATCAATGAAAAATGGGCGGAGAATCTCTTGGACTCTTCTCTAAAGAAGACAAACAGGCGGCTGACAGGACAGAGGCACCATCATCCACTCGGAAAATAACAGGAAGCTGGCGACACACACGTGGGACAGCTGTCAACAAAGGCGAGTGAGTGAGTGAGCGAGGAGGTGTGGAGGGTGAGTGTCCAGGTGAGACGCAGGCCAGGGCTGTCTGGAACGCTGGACAAGGATGCCTCCAAAACTTCAGGGGAATTCCACGTGACCCAGTCATCCTGCTCCCGGATATGGGTGTCAATAGAAATTAATCGGAATTCATAGGCGTGCATGTGTGTGTGCCACCCAGATGTTCATTGCAATGTTATTTACAACAGCCAGGGGCAGGAAACACGTGTTCATGGAGAGAGGGTTAGATAAAGGAGACGCTGCACGCCAGCTCTGCCTTATCTTCACATACAGAAGAGTGGATTACTATCCAGCAATCGTATTTAAAAAAGGGAAATCTCCAATCATTATTTACAATTTTAGAATTCCAGGAGTATGTGGCTGCTTCCATGGCCACGCAACCTCTCATGATATTCATAATAAGCAATAGAAAATAAATTATCTAGCATCTGCCTGTGGCAGGCAGGCTTGCATGGCAGTGGGAAATTTTGAAATAATGGTGGTGGGATTGGTGTTGAAATACTGAATGTAACTAATTAATGTGAACAACCTTATGAAAATAAAATCTAAAAATAAAAAGATTAAAAAGGGGAAATCATGCCCTTTGTGACGGTGAAGATGGGTATAGCACTGTAGCACTATCCTCCTGTTGTTCATCGATTTGCTCGAGCGGGCCCCGTAACGTCTCCATTGTGAGTCTTGTTGAAACTGTATTTGGCATATCGAATACGTCACAGGGAGCTTGCCAGGCTTTGCCGTGTGGGCGAGATACTCTCGGTAGCTTGCCGGGCTCTCCGAGAGGGGCGGAAGAATTGAACCTGGCTCAGCTGGGCTGGCGGCTCGCAAGGCAAACGCCCTACCGCTGTGCTATTCTTAGTGAAATGTGTCAGGTCAAGAAAGACTAATGTTGTATGACTTTGCTTATGTGTGATACACAGAGAAACAAATGCATGAATAGAAGATTTTTGACAGTCAGGCCAGCCAGAGAGGAGGGGGAATGGGACGGGTGAGTGGCTGAAAGGGTGACCTGGATGGTGAAGTATCTGTCTGGACTTCCAGAGGACGCCTGCCAGTGTTGACCACACTGGGTACCAGGATACTTCAGTCAACTCGGTTTTAGTGTATTGATTTATTCTGTGGTGACGGAGATCATACCCAGATCATGCGTGAAGGACATTGTGTTTCTCCATTGAGCCACATTCCCAGGCACGGGTCAGGGCTTACTCCGAGCTCTGTGCTCAGGGAATAGTCCTGGTGAGACATGTGGGCCCCTATGTGGTGCTGGGGATCAAACCTGGGTCTGCCACATGCAAGGTGAGCGCCTTCTCCATCGTACTACCTCCAGCCTCCAACAAAATGAGTTTTTAAAGAAAAGCACTCAAGGTTCACAGGAGAGAAGAGCGAGAGGGACTCAGGTTGCTGTCTGGTGTCCCCACAATACCTCTGGGGCCAATAAATCCAGCACTGTTGACAGCTGGAAACACAGCTCGGGGCTCTGTGGCGAAGCACGTGCCTTTTGCACGGGGGACCCCGATTTTGTTCCGGCACTGCCAAGAATCACTAAATCCTGAGAGGCCTCTCAGTATCCATATTGCAAACCATAATGCCCAAAAGTAGAGAGAGAGTATGGGAAAAATTGTCTGCTACAGAGGCAGGGGAGGGGTTGGGAAGGGGTGGGGAGATACTGGGGACATTGGTGGTGCAGAATGTGCACTGGTGGAGGGATGGGTGTTCGGTCATTGCATGACTGAAACTCAAACATGAAAGCTTTGTAACTGTATCTCATGGCGATTCAATAATAAAAGAGAGAGAAAGAGAGAGAGAGACAGAGAGAGAGAGACAGAAAGAGAGAGAGAGAGAGAGAGAGAGAGGGAGAGAATAACTAAATCCACCCTTTCTTGTCTACCAGGTAAAAGTTTAAAACTGGAATTGGTGGGATTGGCGGGGGGTGGGGTGGGGAGGGAGAATTATCTCCCAGAAAACGCATCCCTCGATTTAGTTATTCCTCCGGCCCATAGCACTCAGAAAAGGAGTCTTCTATGCTTGCGCAGATGCTCTATGTGCACAAAATGTCCCACTCTAAATCTCTGTTAGGGAGACAAAGAAATAAGTAAAATGACAGTCTATGTGATTGATTTTAAACCAAATAACCTGGAGCTCATGAGACCTTTGTTAATGTATAATTTAAGCCAAGGACTTTGCTGATGTCCATTATAAACCCGAGCTTTATTTTCCCCTGTGGGGATAAATATTTGCTTTGGGTTGAATTTATTTGGTGATTTAACGATACGTGACAGAAATCAATCTCCTCTAGTGCATTTTTAGGGCTTCAGCCTCTCACCAGGGGCCAAGAGTGCTTCTTCCATCAGCTTCTTGTTTTGAGCCAAGTCCAAGTCCAACAGGTTTGAGTTGAATGTCAGTTGACTAACCTGGTGTTAAATAATGTATAAGGACAATAGGAGAAAGAAAGGAAAATGTGGCTTTGTGATTGGAGGATTTATCATGCCTCGGTATTTAAGTATTTTGAGTAGCTGGTGAATTCAAAGCATATAACGCGTCAGTCTAGAAAGTAACTAGTTTGCGATTGGGGTCACCAGCCACCTGAGTGCAGGCATAGATGGCCAGATTAGCAAAGGATACCATCATCCATGTCCTCCCTTCAGCCCTAACGTGACACTATTTAGAAAGTGATGCCTAAGGGCCTAGAGATAGTATATACATAATATACGGTGTGTGACTTGCACATGGCCGACTCAGGTACAATTCCTGGCATCCCACATGGTCCCCTGAGCCCCACCAGGAGTGACCCCTGAGCACAGAGCCAGGAGTAAGCCCTGGGCAGGAGTAAGGATCTGAGGCATGCGGAAAAAATAAAGAACATCAAAAAGATGAAATTTCAAACATCCATCCTCTAGACTGATGAGCTGGTTTTGGTTCTTTTCACTGGAATTACTTGAACCGTTGATTCATATCAATAGCTTCTACATCAACTGTAGCACTGTATCACTGTCTTCCCATTGTTCATCAATCTGCTCAAGCGGGCACCAGTAACATCTCCATTGTGAGACTTGTTGTTACTGTTTTTGGCATATCAAATACGTCATGGGAACCTTGCCATGGGAAATGAAACAGTTGTCAGGTGACATTTTCAAAGACCCCCCTCTGTGTGGTTTATGGGAAACAGTATGTAAATGAAAGGACACTGTAATGGAAACAAAAGGTGAAGGAGAAGCAGAAGAACAGAAGGAAAATGCTGTGGGGCCCTATTGATTAAAAGATGTGGCAAAGTCGCTAGAGAAACCAATTCAATAGGAACAATTTGTTTAAATGCAATGCTCAAGTTTTTAAATATAGTATGCAAAATTGAAATGTAGATCCAAAAGAAAAAGATCAGTCTGAGGCCAGGGAGGTGGTCCAGGGGCTGAGCGTGGCTGTGCATGCAGGAACCTCATGGAGTGACCCCTAAGCACAACTGTTGGCCAGAGTAGCCCCCGAGCACCACTAGGTGTGGCCCCTTACAAGACCTAATCAAACCCCAACCACAGCCAGTGATGTTGAAGCTTATCTCTCAGTAAATTGCAGATCAAGGAAAACAAGAGAATCATCGTGGAGACAGAAGTCTGAGCTGATGGCAACTTATCCTGATTGACACATGCAAAACATTCTAGCAGACATCTAAAGAAAACACAGTTTACCAGAACTTACCAGAAAGACTGTGGTACCATGAAGCAAATCAATTTCAAATCAGGAACATATGGAATATTTGGGTTCTTTTGTTTTGTTTGGTTTGGTTTGGTTTGGTCACACCTGGCACTCATAGATCACTTCTGGCTCTGTGCTCAGGGATAGCTCCTAGCCAGGTGCCAGGGATTGAACTTAGGTTGGCTGCAAGCAAGGCAAGTGCCCTGCCTACTGTACTCTCTCTCCTGCCGTGATCATACAGAATATGTTGTGGGATATTAATTTTGAAAACAAAAGAAAAGCCTGGAAATCTCTTTGTAAAGGTCTGGAATTAAGTAGCTCATTTCTCACTTACCCTTGTGGAAAGGTCGTCATGCTGTACAGCAGACGGGTGCCCCCAGCCTCTCCTCAGAGGACAGCCTCAGGCAAACCACAGGAGCACTGCTCCACGGTTCATGTAAGTCACACACCACGGCAGGGAAAAGGCTGCTGCCTCTTGCATCTCTCAGCCCCCCTGCCGGCCTGTTATAGGCCAAGAGGGGACCCCCCCCTGAAAGAGACACTCCCCCACCCCGCTGCTCACTGGGTGAGGAAGCACACTCTCACATATATACCTTAACACACTCCCATTTACCATATGCTCTCTATCTCACACACACACACACACACACACATACACACACACACACACACACCTCACTCCCACTTTAACAAGTTCCCACACTCCCACTTCCACACACTCATGTTCTCACAAACTCACAGGCAGTTCGCACGCTCACACAGGTTCGCACGCTCATCTCATGCTCAGTCACGCTACCCCTCTGCTCGATGGGGGCGGGTGGGCCAGCAGGTGGCTTCCTTCAGCAGCAGGACCTGGACGCTGCTTGTCCGTTCCTCAGGCTCAGTGTCCAGAGTCTGTGAGAGTGAAACTTCTCTTCCAGAACCTCCTCTAAACTTCCCTTCCAGAACCTTCTCTCCCCTCAGCCTTGGAAATCTTGGGGAAGGCTCTGCTCCAGAGAGTCTGGGCTCTGAAACAAAGAATATTTCCCCCCTATTTTTAAGTTTTGTCCCTAAGGCCTCCACAACCCCCTCAATTTTTCTTGAGGCACTGTGATTTACAAAGTGATAAATAATGATGATTCAATGATGGTTGAACTCATGGTGGGATTTTTAACCATTTTTATTGAGGTGCTATGGTTGACTGCACTGTCATTTTACTTTTCATGCATCTGTGATTCCAACACCCATCACCAGAGTCCCAGGGGCCCCTCCCAGCTCTGTCACAAAATCCCCAATTCCAATTCCAAATGCCTTTTTAACAAATAACTTTTCGAACTGTAATCTAACTGGTTACCATTTACTATATTTGAATTTTTGAATATTTTGAATATTTGAATATTTTGAATATTTGCTCGATTTGCTCGATTTGCTCGAGCGGGCCCAGTAACGTCTCCATCATGAGACTTTGTTGTTACTGTGTCTGGCATATCGAATACGTCACGGGGAGCTTGCCAGGCTCTGCCGTGCAGGCGAGATACTCTCGGTAGCCTGCCGGGCTCTGAATATTTGAATATTTGGAACTTGAGTCTGGCGCTTTAGACCACTCGGCCATCCTGACACACTGGAGCGGTAGCACAGCGGTAGGGCGTTTGCCTTGCATGCAGCCAACATGGCCGACCCGAGTTCGATTCCTCCGCCCCTCTTGGAGAGCCCAGCAAGCTACCGAGAGTATCTTGCCCACACGGCAGAGCATGGCAAGCCACCCGTGATGTATTCTATATGCCAAACACAGTAACAACAAAATCTCCAATGGAGACGTTACTGGGCCCGCTCGAGCAAATCGATGAACAACGGGAGGGTCTTTACCTTTTACCTTTGAATATTTGAAATTTGAAATTATAAGGGACTTAAAAGTGTTCCTAGCTTGTAGGGAGAAAACTCCCAGCCCCACCAGGTGCCGGTGCTAAGGGAGACATGGGACATGGCTGCATTCGAACATTCTTTGTTGTTTGGGGGTGCAGACTCCGTCAAACAGAGAATATTTCTCTGACTGGAAGAAAGGAGTATTTCAAGTGTATTTTCAGAGCTTTCTTTGCATAGTATGATTGGAACTTAAGTACTCACTTATTCTCTTTTTTTTTCCCCCATTTTTCTTTCAGACCACACCCAGCTGTGCTCAGGGCTAACTCCTGGCTTTTCACTCAGGGATTGCTTCTGGCAGGGCTTGGGGGACCACATGGGATGCTAGGGATTGAACCTGGGTCAGCTGTGTTGCAAAGCAAAAGCCCTTCCTGCTGTCCTATTACTCTTGCCCTCTTCTTCCCATTTTTGAAAAGGTCATTATACGGGGGCTGGGGCAATAGTACAGCAGGTAGGGCATTTGCCTTCACGCGGCTGATTCGGCTGATTCACGTTCAATTCCCGGATCCCATATCATCCCTCAAGCACTCCCAGGAGTAATTCCTAAGTGCAAAGCCAGGATTAACCCCTATGCATCTCCAGATGTGACCCCCTCAATAAAAAATAATAAAAAGGTCATTATATTTAGGATACTTGCATTGCAAAAATGGCATTTAAATATGTTTATTGTCATGAATGAGGTAACATGGTCACGATGGTCATGGGTCTGATACAGTTTCCACATGTGCCACCAAGCTTCCCAAGACCCTCCACCAATGCCCCTGGGTGGCTCTAGTCGGCCTCTCCTCCAAGCCCCGACACTGGCCCCTACTGTGGCTACTCTGAGGCTTTGGCAGTGCATTCTGTCAGTGACTTCGGTTTGCTCCTCTCTGGGCTGCAGTGGACACTGTCCATTTTGTCCTTCCCCTATGACTTATTTCGTTTAACGTGGTGCCCTCCAGCTCCAAGCTACCGCCAAGTGTCGATTCCATCTTGTGAATATGGAGTCTAGCCCCCGCCGCCCCCTTCCCACGCCTGTCCTCCATCATTTCAGTTGTCTTATACCCTGGCTGGGGGCCTAGCACCTCGGTGAACACGGTTGTGCCTTTATCTGTTTGGATGACTGCTGTGTTCTAGCAGGTAGATGTCCAAGAAATGGGCTCACCGGGTCAGTGGAAGCTGTTTTACCTTTGCAAAGAACCCTCCGTTCTGTTTTCCATAGAGGTGAACCCTACGCCGTTCTCGCCCACGGTGAATGCAGGCGAAATTGGCAATAGCGCCAGGGCTGATGTCAGTGACTGAGTTTTAAGTGTCCCGTTCCACTAAGGTCTGCTGGTTACACGTGCTGGGCAGGGGCCAGGCGAGGCTCCAGTGTCCAGTGTCTCCCACTGCAAAGCCCAGCGACCAGGTGATCAGTGGCATCGTGTGGGGAACTCGCTAAGGCCGCAGTTAGGCCTGTCCACCCACTCCGTTCTTGGCATGGCCGTCAGGGGAACGTATCTCTACACACATAATCTGTCCAGCCTCCATTCAAGGCGGCCGAGCAGCAGTGACCACGCACAAAACCTGTGCCCTCCAAAGGGCACCCCCGCGGCCGAGGCGGCTCAGCGGGCTGGAGGTCAGGCTCTGCGCGCTGGACGCCCGCGTGGTCCCCGCCTGTGATCCCAGCGCCAGTAGGTGCGCCCCAAGCCAGCACCCAGGCTGCAAAGAAACGGAGCTCACAGTGTCCGGCACAGTTCCGGGGGGTGGGAAGCAGGATCTTCCCGCGGAGCCTGTGTCAAGTCTGCAGTCCAGGAACCCCGCTGGAAAGACCCCTCCCCCTCGGCTTCTCTGCCAGCATCTGGGGAGCTCAGAGCGCCGCCCGGGCACGCCCCCACCTGTCCCCTGCCTACCTGTCCCCGGGTCCCGCCCCCACCTGTCCCGGGGACCGACCCACCTGCCCGGGTCCCTCCCGCCCCATCTGCCCCGGGGTCCCGCCCCCACTGTCCCCCCCTCGTCCCGCCCCAACCTGCCCGGGCCCCGCCCCCACCTGCCAGGGCCCCGCCCCCGAGCGCCCGGGCCCCGCCCCCACCTGCCGGGTCCCGCCCGCCCCCACGTGCGGGTCCCGCCCCCCACTTCCGGTCCTGGCGGGGCGCCTGCGCAGTGCGGCGGCGCGGGCGGCTGTTGCGCCCAACCGTCCCCGCCTCGACCAATCGGGAGGCGCGTTTCAGGCGCGGAGCCCCGCCCCCGCCGGGAGCCTGGAGACGGGCTGCCAATGGGCGGGCGCGTTGTTGGCGCGGAGCCCCGCCCCCGACCGGGCCCGGTGACGGGAGCGGGTCATGGGGTGGACGCGCTCCTGAGCCACAGCCCGGAGGGCCGCCGCGTCCTGTGCCCGCGCTGCCCGGCGCGGCCCGTGCGGCGGGGGCGGAGGCGGCGGGCGGCGCGGGGCGAGCGGCGGGCGGCGGGCTGGCGGGCGGGGGATAGGGGCAGGTCAGGTTAGGGACCGCGGGGCCGGGCAGGGACAGGGGCCGCGGGCAGGGCAGGGGCAGCGCGGGGCAGCGCGGGCGCCGGCGACATGCTGCTGTCGCTCGTGCTGCACATGTACTCCATGCGCTGCGTGCTGCCCGCCGCGGTGCTGCTGGGCTCGGCGCCCACCTACGTGCTGGCCTGGGGCGCCTGGCGGCTGCTGTCGGCGCTGCTGCCCGCGCGCTTCTACCAGGCGGTGGACGACCGGCTCTACTGCGTCTATCAGAGCATGGTGCTCTTCTTCTTCGAGCACTACACCGGGGTGCAGGTGAGCGCCCCCGCCCGCCCCGCGCTGTCCGGGTGCGGGCGAGCGTCCCCCCTCCTCACTGTCCGGGTGCGGGCCAGAGTCTCCCGCGCTGCGCTGTTTGGGTGCAGGCGAGCGTCCCCCGCGCTTCGGCCTCTCGCCCAATCCTGGGGTGTCCCCTCCGAGGGCCCCATGCCCAACTCCAGGATGCCAGCGAGTGCGCTCACTCGGGCCCTGCATCCCTAGCCCGCCGACCAGGCCCACCCCGGAGCACGTGCTCCACGTCCCGGCCTGCTCACCACCCCGGCTCCGTCCGTTCCCTGCGCAATCCCCAGCGTGCAGGAGAGCCGGGTCCCCCAATCCTTGGGTGTTGGTGAGCGCTCTGGCCCCGCATCCGGTGACCAGTCGTGCTGGCCCGGAGCACGTGCTCCACGTCCGGACCCTCTCACCATCCCTGGTGCAGGTGAGCGCCCCCACCCTCCGCGTCCCGGGCCCTGCCCTCTCTGGTGCAAGGTCACACCCAACCCTGTAAGTGCCGACCCCCCATCAGGCCTTCCCTCCGCCTGGGATTAGGTTTTTAATAAGGAGAGGTGTGCTTTGGGAACCGGCAGGACATGGTGGGGACTGGAGGCGCTTTTAGGCCGTCCCAGGCAGGCAGGGAGGGTTGGTGTCCGCTGTGGGCCCCTGGGTCGTTGGACACAGTAGCTGCCCATGGGCCCCTTCTTGCTCCGATTACCCGTCCAGAGATGAGATCTCCTGATTAACTCGCTGAAACTCGAGCAAAAGGCAGAGACGCCCTTGAATTCAGATCAGCGGCATCTCTGACACCCAAAACAACAGGGTTTTCAAGTGGGGGGTGTTGCTCACAGTAATCTAATTAGTGTCCCCCTTTCCAGCGAGGGGGGAGTAGGGAAGCCTTGTGTTGGGTTCTGCCTCCCTGCCCCCCTTCCACACTGCCGGGCTGTGCTGCTCCTTTTTTGGTTGATCCGGAGGCTCTGAATGTGTCTGGGGAGGGAGCCAGGCGCCGCCCCGGTAACCTGCTGGTTTCTGGGAAGGAGAGAGCAGGCCTGCTTCCCCACCAACCCAGGAAACAAGTTCCTGATAGGGAACTTTCTACATGTATCTCCTTTTAGCTCGTCCCTGAGTGTTACTCCACCCCAGAGCTCTTCTTTCACTGTGTTTGTCCAACCAAGGATTTGAGTTCATGTTGCAGGCAGCTGGTGCAGGTGAGGGTGCAGATTGGGAATACAGGACAGTGGAAGGCCGTAGCAGGGACCTCCATATTCCATGCAGTGTCCTGTCCCGGTAACCTGTGTGGTGTGCTGCAGGAGCATATGGTGCAGATGAGTTTTTTTCTTTTAAAAAGTGATAGCCGTAGCCGCGTGGATAGGGCAATTGCCTTGCATGTGGTCGACCCGGTTCAACTCTGGTGTCCCATGTGGTCTCCATGCACCACCAGGAGTGATCCCTGGGCGCTTGAGTGGCCTTCCCCAAACAAAAAGTGATTGTGAACTTTTTGTGTTTCTAAAATTATTTAAAATTTGTTTCTTTGCGAGTGGCTTTTAAAAAATTCCTGTTGCTCACGGGTGGTGTGCCTCATGCTGTCTTTGGAACCATGTGAGGTGAGAGGTTGTCTTATACCCAAAGCCACGCTTGAGGGCCAGTGTTGGCGGCAGTGCTCCCGTGTCGTATGTGTGTCCATATCTTTTAGATTGTGCCAGACCCTACAGCTCCTTGGCACTGGCTATTGGGGGGGGGGGGGGAACGGGGATTTGAGGCACCCAGAAAGACGGCAGATCCAGGGGCCAGGTCCTGCTGGATTCAGAAGTGTGGCCCCAGCCCCCCTGAGCTCCTCCAGGGTGCCCCTCCCACCCAGTTTGTTTGTACTGATGGCTCTGTTTGCCAAAACCTTGTTTCCAAGTGCTAACTTCATCAATTATAATGATAAAACAGGAAGTTCTTTGTAAAATAGATTGAGGGATTTTTGAGGGATGCCTCCGAACAGTGCTCTGAGGGCCTGGGGACCACGCCAGGACACCTCTCTTGCTCTGTGCTCTGGAGCAGTGCTGTGCTGGGGCCAGGTGCTGAGGTACTTAGAGGTCACCCCACCTGAGCTGGCAGTCCGGGGGGATGGGGCTCCGTGCTGGTGCTATCAGCCCGCCACTCTGACCCAGCCTCCCAGCCCCAGATGAACAGAGCTCTCCACTCACCTGCCTCTCTCCTAAAAAAAAAAAAAAAAAAAAATCAGAAGTACCCGAAGCCTATCGGGGATTTAGGTCTCCTCGATCCTGGAACCTGGCGGGAAGTGGAGAGTCTCTAATGCTTCTGGGGGAAACATTGTTGCCAGTTTCTTGATGAGCTTCCAGAGCTGAGACTGTGTCCTTTTCCCCTTATATTCCGATACTTTTAGCCAAGCTCTAACTCTGTGCTCTGGCTCCCCAGAAAACAGGATTTAAATGGAGAGGTACCTGCCAGCTCCTTTTTGGTACTTCATTAATTTGGGGTTTGGGCTGTGCCTTGTGCCAGTCCAGCGCCCCTTGTGAGTGGGTCTGTTTCTCTAGTCCCCAATGCTTACCCGACAGAGCATCAACAGGAATGCTGTCCCATCCCCTGGTCTCACCCAGGCCAGGACCGCGGGGGCCCCCCAAAAGCATCCCTCCGCATGGCTGGTGGTGACCAGGGCTGCCAGCCTTGGGTGTGTCTCTGTATTGGCCCCTCAGTTTTATACTTTTCTCAGCACTAATTCCAGCCTTACACTCCTCCCTGCCCAGGGAATAGACTCTTAAGGACATATCTTAGGGAGATGAAATCGGACCTGTGTTTGTGTGCTTTCTAATAAATATAAAACCTCAGCTATGAGTAAACCAGTTATCTGAGGCTGACCTGTGAGAGATTTTATTTATTTATTTTTTTAAACAAACAAAAATCTTTTTTTCTAGGGGATGGGGTCAGTGATGCTTAGGGCTGACCCTTTGCTCTGCACTCAGGGGTCACCCCTGGCGGGCTCCAGGGACCTACTGGCTACCAGGCACCAGACCCCAGTGGGCAGCATGCTAGGCAAACGCCCCACCTGCTGTACTAGCTCTAAACATCTTACTTTTAAATTTCACACCACAAATGCCATAAAACGTAACAGAGTATTTGAGAAGTTGGTGTCCTCCTCAGCCCTGCCAGGCCCAGCAGCTTCTTGCCCTGGTGACTTTCCTCTGGGGCCTCCCGCACCGCCCCTGCGCCCGCTTAGAGGCACCGCTCACTGCCCTCTTTCAGAGAGCGCCAGATTCCCTGGGCAGAAGGGACTCCCTCTCTCTGTTTTCTTTTTTTTTTTTTTTTAGTTAAAAAAGCCTATTTTTTAAATTGAGATACACAGTTACAAAGTTGTTCATGTAACAGGAGGTTTCAGTCATGAAATGTTCCAACACCTCCCTTCACCAGTTTACAACCAGTGTCCCCAGTTTCCCTCCCACCATCCCCCCATCTCTATGGCAAGCACTTTTTTTCTGTCCCTCACACGCTCTTTCTCTCCCTCACTCTCTCTCTGTCTCTCCCTCCCTTCCTTCCCCCCCTTCCTTCCCCTCCCCCACTCTGTCTCTCTCTCCCTCTCCCTTGGATGTTATGGTTTGCGGTACAGATACTGGGAGGTTATTGTGCATATCCCTTTACCTCCTTTCTGGTCCAGAGTGGTCATTTCCAACTATCATGGTCATAGTGATCCCTTCTCTATCCTGACTCCCTCCCCGCCTCCCCTGTGGCAGCATCCTCCTCCATGGGCCAGTCCTCCTGGTCCTGTTTCTCCTCCTTTAAGTGGCCGCTGGCGCTCCCTCCTTGGTTGGTCTCAGGCTGTTGCATCTCAGCAGGTCACCTACTTCCGGGGACACAGCCAGAGGACTTGATGGGAGTGGGAGCTGTGAGGAGGAGGAGCCCTGCAGAGGGGTGGTTGGCAGGGTTTTGGGGTGGGGGGGGCGGAGCCCAGGAGCAGTGGCCCACATGCAGGTGCTGGCAGTGCCTCCCTGGAGCCCGGCCTCAGGCTGGCCCAGACCCTTTGATCAGTTCACGAGCTGCCAGAGCTGCCAGTCAACCGGGGAGACAGACTTGCTGGGAGGATGGTTGCACCTGGGGAGTCCTGGGCGAGTGGGCCCCAGGGCTGGTGCCTGTATAGTTGTGGCTCCTGTGCCGTGTCAGTCCCGGGGAGCAGGCAGCGGGCCTCTGTCTCTGTGAGCCCCGCACGCACAAGCGCCACACTGTGCCAGGGCCAGTGTGTGGGTCTTCCTTCTAGAGAGCCGCACCGAAGACTGGGTGACCTGGAAGGTTCTGGCAGCCCCACCGCTTCCCGGCTGGGCTGGGCCCCTGAGGGAAAGGAGGCTGGTGGGGGTTAGCAGGGAGCAGGAAGGCAGACTCTCCAGGAGGGCGTGCTGGGGCTTGCCGCTGCCGCCTGGAGCTGCCAGGGCTTCCTCTGGCTCTCGGCGGAGGCTGAGGGGCTCAGAGGAAGGGAGGGGCTCTGAAGAGGCCCTCCCCCTGTGAGCCTCAGGAGCCTGCCGGCTGTTCCGGAAGACTTGGTTCCCCCTTCGGGTGCCTCAGGAGCGGGCAGCTGGCAAGGGCATGCTGGCAAGGGGACGCGGGTTTGCTTTTATAGGTGCCACACTGGGGCCCGGCGGGGGGGGGGGGGGGGGGGGGTGGGGGGTGTGCCTGGCCCCAGGTATCAGTGGCCACCATGGCATACCTGCTTGTGGGGGTGTAGGGGTGTGGTGTGAGACTCAGCCTGGGTCCCCACATCTCTGCACCCACTGTCCTGTGCAGGGCTGGGGTCCAGAGGACTTACCTTGCGCACTGTGATCAGGGTCAATCCTGGCACCATGTGTGGCCCCCGCACCCACCAGGAGTGATCCCTGAGGATCACTAGGGGAGCCCATCCCCTTCTCCCTACCAGAAATAAAAGCCCCACGATGGACCACTGTGGTGAGGGGTGTGTCAGCCCCCCTAGAGGGGCTGAGGGGGCATGTGGGACTGTAGGCACAACCCAACTCTCCCTAGAACAGTCTGGAAGCTCTGGTTCCCTGGCTCACCCCAGGCTATGAATCCTGCAATTGTTTCCTCTCCTTATCTCGCACAGCCCTTTCTGCCCAGCTGGATTCCTGCCTTATCTTCCTGCGGGCCAGGGCCCCTGGGAGTGGGGACCAAGCGCCCTTTGTTTCAGGCCAGCAAAGAGCCACTGAAAGTGGCCCTTGTTTGGGAGCCCCGGGGGCCACAGATGCTTTTCTCTGGGAAGCTGGCCCTTGTGCCCGTCCCCAGACCCAGACTGGCTGGGAGCACAGCACAGCCCTGCTGCCCACCACCCAGGCACCCACCCCCGCAGGCTCTGCCGTGACTCCGTTACCTGTGGGAAGGGCTCGGGTTTGAACATTTAAGTCTTGACCACGTTTGGGGAACCACAGGCCTTGGGGCTGGCCGTGAGATGGTCTCCGGGCTCCAGCTGGAAACTGCCTTTGACTGGCCACTCTGCCCCAAGTGGGGGAGAGAGGGCATGAGTTGGGTCAGTGAACCCTAACCTTTCCCTGTGTATCTGCTCCAGGACAGTCTGCCAGAGCCCCAGTGCCTCAGCCCCGAGTGTGGCCGGAAGTCCACTCTTCCCACATTTCCCGCTGTCCCCGCTGCCGTGGGTTGGGAGCTGTCTGGGGGCCCGGGGAGTATCTGGATGGCAGTGGCACCTGCAGTTTACCCTGGGAGAGGATTGCAGCTCTGGGAGAAGGGTGGGAGACCAGCCTCTGCTCTTCCTGTTACTGAGCCCATCAGGAGTGACGTCACAACAAAGGGAACCTGGGGGACGTGCACAGACCCGCTCTGGCTCATTCCTAACCGCGCAGGATCCAGAAGGTGCCAGAACACCGAGACCAGAATGAGAAGTGTCAGTGAGAGTCGTTCCCTGTGCAGCCTTTCAGAAGGCACCTCGCACGGAGAGTATTTATTAGGAACTATTTCCTACGTCTCCAGAGAGATGTCACGGGGTTCTCTCGGGAGACCGCACCGCTGGAGAAAGGAAGCCACTGACCCCTTCCTGATCTCTGGGAACCTCAGGGACCAGGCCCGGGGCTTCGGCTGCAGGTCTCCTGCTGAGGGGTCTGTTCTCTCTCCCCTTCCCTGCTTCACTCCACCTTGTCTGCTGCGGTGCCCACCTGCCCGAGGTCCCCTGCACCACGGCTCTGTGCCCCTGGCCTGGAAGTTGGGAAGCTCCCATCCCGGCTCTCATGAGCGCCGTTGTACACGGACTGTCCATCTCCGAGACCCTCGGGGCGGCCACACGACACCACATTTAGACATCAGCCTGTTCTGTGTGTTTTACTGCAAACGAAAGTAATGTTTCTTTTTTTGTTGCTTGTTTTATCTTCTAGATACTGCTATATGGAGATATGCCAAAAAATAAAGAAAATGTCATATATTTAGCAAATCATCAGAGCACAGGTTTGTATTTCTTTTGCCAGCGCGAGACTTGGGTTGGCCCCTGAGGCATGTGGCGTGTGATGCTCCTGTGTCCACGTGAGACCTTGATGGGGGGGGGGGGGCGTGACCTTGTGACGCAGACATGTCTTGACCCACAGCTTCCCTCAATCATGAAATGACCTATAGATTCAGAGGAATTCACAGTAAGCATGCATCGGGCCATGAGTCAGCCTTGCCGTTGCGTCTCTGTCTGCTCAGGACCCTGCCAGCCACGAGGCCTCAGGCGGCCCTGGGCTTGCTCAGACGGTGCAGTCAGTAAGATCTGACTTTGCTTTTGACACACGCTTGCTGAAGCCGTCCTCATTACTCTGAACACTTTCCTTTGAAAAGCGCCCTGGTGATCGGGGGCTGAGGGGCTTCTCCCAGACCCCGGGAGTTTTCCGCTCCTTCCTGGCTGTGGGTCTTAACCTGCGTTTGCGCTGGCTGTCATGTGATAGAGCATGCGAGGTGAGGGCTCGCTTTCTTCCCACTGCCTCCCTTAGCTTTGGCCAGTGGGTGTGGAGGGAGGCTGCAGGGATGGCAGAGCCCCGTCTGTCTGCGTCTCTCCCTGGTGTGGCTGGCACTGCCCTCCCGACTGGCTGAGTGACCACGGGAGGGGCCGGCCCTGGGAAGGGCTTTTCCCGACTGGCCAGACTGCATCCCCAGCCTCCGCCGGGCCAGCGCGAGTCTCTCCTGGGCCAGCCTGGGGCTCTCGGGGCGACATCTGACCGACCCCCCACCATTCCCACTTGCTGCTGCGGCTGGGCTCTGCCCCTTGACCGTGGCCCTCTGCTCTTTACGCCTTTTCCTCTGACCCTTAGCACTGCGCCCTTTTCCTGTGCCGGCTGGTGGTGTGGATAGCCGCAGAGTGGCTGTGGCAGTGGAGTGTCCCTCAACCAAGCCTGTGTCCTGCAGGGCAGCCCCCGTGCGCAGGTGTGGGCGGCCCTGCTGGGATGCAGGTGGTTATTACACTGGGCTGCCCGCCTACCCCCAGGGGACAGTGAGCCCTTGCTGTGCAGAGCTGCTGGGTTTCCACCCAACGGTTCCAAAAGTTCAGGGCAGGACTCTGAATGGTGAGATGGTCTAGTCACGCTTGTGACGTTCCTGTACGTTTGACATGTTTCTTTTGGTCGTTCTTGGAAAGGCATCTTAGGCCACAATATGGTCACTTCAGCTTTAGTGTAAAAACGCATCTTTAAAAACTCCTCCAGGCTTCACGATCTCTTGTCTCTGACCGCCTCTGTCGGGTTCAGGGTCACTGCCTGCACGCTGCAGAGGGTGTGCCGGATGGCTGTGCGCTTCACGCCGCTTTGCCACTGTTTCGGGCCACTTCCGGCGAGGTTAGGAGGTGCTGGTTCCAGTTCTAGGTCACTCCATGCGGTGCTCAAGATTGCATCCAGGGCGATTGTCTCCTCAGACCAGTCTTGCCGGCCCATGATGTCCTTTGTGGCTTGTCTTTGGGGGGCGGGGCAGACCCAGGGCCCTCGGCCAGTCTGGCAGTGCCATTGCGTGGGGGAGCTCGGGCATGTGGCTGGTGTCAGTTCCGCCCCATCAGTCATTCTTCTTCCTCTTGTGATGGCTGGGGGCTGTCCACGCCTCGCCGTGGTGCCCATGATGTGTCAGGAGCCCACGTGGCCGTGCTGGCCATGGATATGTGTGGCGTGTGGTGGCCTTTTACTGTGCCTCACCCACCTGACAGGCTGGGGCTCATCTTTACAGGTTACATGAGGCCGTGCAGGAGCAGGAGGCATCCTGGCTGCTCGTGGCCCAGGTGGGTGACTGTTCCGTGCCACAGACACAGCTCCTGGGCTTCATTCACCTCTGCACCGCTCTGCCCCTCTAAAGGGAATCCCAGAGGGTGCCCATGTGCACGCAGGCGGGGGTGGTTCCAGCACTTTCCAGGCCACGGTTATGTATCTCTAGAGCATCAGAACACTTGGGAGTGATACCCTCCCCCTCAAAAAAAAAAAAAAGAGAGATTTAAGAGAGCTTTAACAAATGCTAAAATGAATAATGAGTGATTGAGTGATAAAATGAACGAATGGTGCAAATGAATGATGACATTGTCCAGAGGGGCAGCTGTAGTTTCTGTGAGATGCTCTGAAGGTTCCGCACTGAGGACAGATCGGCCGTAGGCAGGTGGCCGTGCCTCTCTCCCTCTATGGGACTTTCTTCTTTTTGATTTTGTCTTTGTTTTGGGGCCACACCTGGCGATGCTCAGGAGTTTGGGGTCCCTCCTGGCTCTGCACTCAGGGATCACTCCTGGCAGTGCTTGGGTCACCATCTGGGGTCCCGGGAATCAAACCCGGGTCGGCCACATGCAAGGCCAGTGCCCCCGCCTTTCTCTTCATTCCCCACTTCAGGCCTGTTTGAACAACACTTCCACCCTGTAGTTCACACATTTGTTCTCAGTGCAAGGCTCCGAGGGAGCCTCAGATTCTGTTGTTGGCACTAGGGAGGGCTCTCCCTGGGGTTGCTGTTTCAGCCCCGGGGGTGGTTCGTGGCCTCGACTTTCCCAGACAAGCCCCTGGTCCTTGTGGCCCTCGTCATCCTCCTCCCTGGCTTTGCGCCTTCTGTCCCCTGCCGTGGGCCAGGCTGTCCCTCCTAACGTCTCTGCTGTGGTCCCCTGCTCACCGCCTCATTTGTGTTCCTGTCACCTGCAATGGGGCGGCTAACAGGCTGGGCCTGTGGCTGGTCTCAGGAGTGTGCCCACGTGTGGCAGAGCCCAGGGGAATTCACCCCAAACGCAGTAGATCCAAGGGGAGTGTGTGTTCCCCCACACTAGCAGATTTCAGTGGAGCGTACCCCACATGTGGCAGATTTCAGTGGAGTGCGCCCCCACACGTGGCTGATCTCAGTGTGGTATGCCCCCACACATGGCATGGAGCACTGTTGCAGACCCAGAATGTCGGGCGTGGGTCTCTATTTACCAGGCTTTGTTCACCTTTGGATCCTGTATCGCAGACCGACCCGGTAGGGATGCTTACATACGCCATGTCCTGCTGCTCTCCATGGCTTTGGCAGCCTTCTGAGCAACGTGGACCTCCCTCCACCCCGAGCCATGGCAGTCAAGCTCGGGTTTCAGAAACAGGCTGCACGATGGGTGGTGGGGGGACACTGCTGCCTGTGGCTGTGGTCGCATCTGGCCTTCGCTGACCCCGGGCCCACGGACCGCTCTGTCTTCGCAGTGGACTGGATCGTGGCCGACATCCTGGCCGTCCGGCAGAACGCGCTTGGACACGTGCGCTATGTGCTGAAGGACGGACTCAAGTGGCTTCCCTTGTACGGGTGCTATTTCTCTCAGGTGAGCTTCGCTCTTGCTTGGTGACCTTCTCGTGGCTCGTGAGGCCCAAGGGATTGAACTGAGCATACGCACAGTTTTGCTTACTGCAGGGGGCTTGGTTTATTTTTATGAATTGAATAGCTTCCTCGACGTTGATGGAACTTTATTTGGCGCTTTCAGCGGTATACGTTATATGTGTCATGATTACCCAAACAAATAGAAGATGCAAATGTGCAAAAATCAAAGGAGACCGTTTCAAAGGAAAGAATTTAATAGGCGATTACCTCCAGAAGTCAATAGCATGGGCGGCTGTGGACTGCACTTGAGAATGTTTAATGCAGGTGTTATTTTACAAAACGCCCTGTGAGGCCCCGTGCCAGCGCCCGGTCACAAGCTTTGTTTGCAGCGTCCTCTTCCATACTGAGGGCATTCCGAGCTTGCCCAGGCCTTTGCTGGCATGTAAATGACGTGTGTGTGATCTTGAGAGTGTGAAATGTCCGCGGCTGATGAACTTGGCCTCTGGTCAGAGAGAGCTGAGGGGCTGGGGCATCATCCCATGCTCCATCTCATGTGCAGGCACCCTTGGGCGTCCGCCCGAGCTCCATCTCATATATGGGCACCCCTGGGCATCAGCCGGAGCTTCATCTCATCCTCAGGCACCCCTGGGCATCTTAGCTCTTTTTAAGTCTGGCCGCCTGTGAGAATGTCATGGAATTGTGGACGGGGAAGTGAGGTCTCCATGACAAAGCTGTCTTAATCCTCAGTTTGTCTGAAGCACAGAGATAAGAGCACCCCAAATATTGCCAGGCAAGACAATCTAGTCTTGATTTTCTTAAGAATCCCCAGGACCGTGGCTGTGTGTGCAGTGTGTGAGTATCATGCATGGGGAGGCCAGCTGCACCCTGCCAGCACCCGCTGCCTCTGCTCTATCCCCTGGGACCCTCTGGCGGCATCCCAGGTCAGAACCTCGAGTGAAGACCCTGGTCCTTCCCAAGAGAGGCGTCCCTGCAGAGGCTGCCTTTTCTTGCGTTGTTCTCAGCGCACAAGCCACTCTTGTGCTCGTGCTTTTTAGAGAATTTCAGCTTTTGCGTCTGTCCTGTGGAGGCGTGGACTCTTGGTGACGGAGGTGTCTGAGCAGTGGAGGAAGGGCTCAGGAAGACGTGGGCGGGCAGCTGCACCCCTCCTGCCCTCCACTGCTTCCCACCCGCCCGAGTCCCTGCCCAGGCTCGAGCAGGTGCCCCAGGAACCCCCCTGAGCCACTCTTCCAGGCCTGTTGGGTGCTGCGACCTGCCCACGGGGCCTGTCAGGGTCTCTGGCTTACGTGGACCCTCAGAAGGGCAGCAGGGCATGGTTCCTACACAGGCTTCAGGGACTAATCCTGAGACGGCAGGGCCACTGCAGCCGAGGGACGGGTGGGTAGGGGAGAGCAGCCACTTGGAACAGTGAGGCCAGCCCGCCACTGTCCGTCACCCCTCAGACCGGGTTTTGAAGTGCCCGCTGGCCTTGCCCGCTGCAGATGCTGGCTTGGCCGCCAGTTCTGAGACCTCTCTGGGCAGCACCTGTCACCCTGCACATTGCTGTCCACAGCTGTGTGGCTCGTGTGGCCAAGTTGTCCTGTGAAAACCTGACCTTGCAGGACACTCTCAGGGGGAAGGACAGAGCTAGGGACCATCTGAATCACCTCGGCTGCTCCTCTTGAAACAGTGGCCAGAGAAACGATGCTTCCGGCCAGCACAGCCGGCCCATCTGTCGGCAGGGCAGCCTGGCCTAATGGGGAGAGGGGCGGGCGGGACCCTGGGTTCATGGCAGTCACACGCTCTAGTTTGATGGTAGGGTTTGTTTGGATTCTAAAGTGTACGAGACTTACTGCGTGGAGCCAGGAATCAGACCCGGCCCGCAGAGCCTGGTGTCTGCCTGTGTTGCCCTTCCCCCTCGCCCCTTTGGCGGGCGGGGGGCTTCAGTCCACCCACGGCCCTGTCCTGTGTCTCAGCCAATGGTGCCTGTTTATGTGTGGCAGCACGGGGGAATCTACGTGAAGCGAAGTGCCAAGTTCAACGAGAAGGAGATGAGAGGGAAGCTGCTGAGCTACGTGCGTGCGGGCACCCCGGTGAGTGACCCCCGCCGCCCAAGTCCCCTTGTCTCTGCCCCACGCCCCCCTTTGTGCTTCTTGTTTTGGAGGCTGTTGGCCCCCGCAAGCTGCTGTGCTCTGTCCTCACCTGCTGCCAGCCAGCCCCGTCTCCTCCCTGGACCCTCCCCCACTTCTTTCCTGCTGGCCTCCGTGTTCCCGTCCATGCCAGAGACCACACATGCCCGTGCCCCCAAGGCTGCGTCTGTCACGTGCGTCACTCCTGTCTCCGCCCACCCTGGTCTCTCTCTGTCCCCGTGGTCCCCTCACCTTTGTGAGTCTGCAGAGCTTGGGCATTTGGGCACCCTCAGCAGGCCACCGGGGGACAGGCCAGCCGCCCCTCCTGCGTTGGGCTCCGGGGTCTGTGCCCCAACACCCCCCCCCCCCCACTGCCACCCCGGTTTTTCCTAGCTTGGTTGTGAGTAGGGTCAGAAGACCTGGGGGGGGCCCTCTCCCCCCTGCTCACCGTCCCCACTGCCCACAGTGTCCCCATTGCCCGTGTCCCTGCCTGCTCCTCTCAGTGACTGCTGTCTCTGCCACCTTCTCTGGCTCTAGGCTGTGGCCTCTGTGTCCCCTCCCCTGGACTGTGTCCCTGTGTTTTCTGACCTGTGTATGTTTTGGGGGATGGGGGGGGAATGCTGCCTTACTCCCCGAGGGCCTGTGGGGCTTCCTGGGGATGGACTGAGCTGGACGCTGGATCAGAAGCAGTGACCTTCACTCACTCAGTCTGAGTGCGAGCCTCCAGTTTGATTCTGTGATTTTTTTTTTTTCTTTTTGGGCTATACCCGGCAATGCACAGGGGTTACTCCTGGTTCATGCACTCAGGAATTAACCCTGACAGTGCCCAGGGGACCATATGGGATGCTGGGAATCAAACCCGGGTTGGCTGCATGCAAGGCAAACGCCCTACCCGCTGTGCTATCTCTCCAGCCCCGATTCTGTGATTTTCTGAGCGTGGCCACTCTGCTGGTGGGCCGGGTCCCTTTATCCTGCTTCAGGCAAACGCTTGGATGTCCAGTGGCTAGCAGGGACCGGCTCCCAGTGAGCAGGACAGCCTCTCCTGAGGCTGGTGACGATGTGAGGACGGCAGTGCTTGGCCCCCGGGGTCCCAGTGTGGAAAGCAGTTTCACGGCCCAGAGCCCATTACTGGGGTGTCGTGTTCTTGCTTCAGCATCGTCACAGTGGCAGCAGATGCCATGGCCTGAGCGTCTGTCCTCGGCTGCAGGCGTGGGGGGCGTGCAGGCCTAGGTCTAGGCAACGCGCCCTCCACCGTGCCAGGAACCATCCAGACCGACAGGCAGGAAGCTGTCTGCAGTCGACTCAGGCCAGAGATGGGGGGGGGGGGGGGGGGGGCGTGAAGCGTGCAGATTGTCACTCTCGCAGGACGACTGTGACAGACAAAACGTGTCCTTGAGCATCTCGGGGTCTGGAGGTGCCACACGCACACACCCATGGAACAGATACTCTATGGTGTGAACCGTAGAAGCATGCCACCTTTTTTTAAAAATATTTTTGGCTTCTGCACTGCACCTGGCGATGCTCTGGGGTTTTTCCTGACTCAGTACTCAGGAGTCTCCGCCAGCAGTGCTCAGGGTCCATCCTGGGCCGGGCATGTGCAGGGCAAGCACCCTCCCTGCTGTCCCATCGCTCCAGTCCCATGTGAGTTTATTTGCTCGTCCTCCCCCAAGAGTCAGAAAGAACCTCGGCAGACACGGTGCTCCCGCAGGCCCCTGGGGGCATAGTCAGGAGTGATCTCTTGGGCGCCTGAGCTGTTCAATCTCCCTGTCTCCTCTTGGGTCACGGACTCTGGGCGCTCCGGGGCGGAGCGTTGCCAGTCACATACGCGACTGTTTCCTTGGACCCCACGCATTTTTGTGTTCTTTCCTCTGCCCATTGTGTAATGGGCTTTTTAATGCATTGACTGTTTGTAATTATAGTTGCCGAAAGCTTTCAAGGCTTCCCAGGCTGGTACAGTTGTGGGCCTCCGTGGTAGAGAGGACCTGTCTTGGTTATATTCTGTGCATCATCTCATAGGAAATTGCATTCCATTTAAAGAGGAATCATTACTTAGAAGATACGTGTAGGTAACCAAAGTTTGTTGAGTCCTGTACTGTAAAAAAACTCTGGGGGTGGGGGGTGGCGACAGCCTGGGCTGCTCCCCAAGCTGGGACGACCCGGGCCCTGGGGCAGACAGTGGAGGAAGTGAGGGCTAAGACATTGGATTGATCAGATGCCGTTTATTCCATTCTCATCCCCGTTCACTCCTGTCTCTCTCCTTCTCTCCCGGGCCCTGATCTGGAACCCCTCTTTCCTGGCTCTGGCTCTCAAACTTGATCTTCTCCCCCCGCCCCCCCCACCCCCCAGCCCACTCTTACAGTCTAGTTAAATCCCCACAACCTTGAGGGGCTGGGCTTATACTTAGGTGTGGTCACAATTGATAGGGTTAAAGTTCTTCCCCTCAGGGGTTGCTGCTTCTAGGACAGATTCTCTTTCAGCAGGACCACCCACCCAAGGCTGGAATCCCATGGGTGTATTAATCATTTTGTATGGACACAGTAAGAGATGCATTAAGCTTATAGAATTGCTCTCCTGGGGTCATCCCGATCTCAGACTACAGTGCTCAGGCGAGATTAGTCTTTCCTATCCCTCACAGGGTCCTAGTGTTGTCATTACTTTTGGATCATGACAACATTTGTCATGTTCAAGCTCTTAAAAGGTAAAGGTAAAGGCCCTCCCGTTGATCGTCGATTTGCTCGAGCGGGCCCAGTAACGTCTCTATTGGAGACTTTGTTGTTACTGTGTTTGGCATATCGAATGCTCTCGGTAGCTTGCCAGGCTCTCTGAGAGGGGCGGAGGAATCGAACTCGGGTCGGCCATGTTGGCCGCTTGTAAGGTGAATGCCCTACCGCTCTTAACTTATAGTTAAGAATTGTGGCGCTTTGGCCAGGCCCATCTCAATGCCAGTATAGCACATAGCTTACCACTTACCTTGGTTCCACCCAGGACCCTGCTTTTGGGGGCACTAGGAATTGAGGGCAACTGAGGCTTAAGTTGAGAAAGCAGATACTCGGGAATGAATAATATTTGAAGCCAATTAAATCCCAAGTTACAAAAGCGTAATATTGTCTTCTTGTGTCTATACAAAAGGACATTGCTTTAAACTATTCAAAAGACATAAGGAGAGGAGAAAGGCAATATTATAATACAAGTTCAGTGTCCTAGAAAGATCTGACCTTACAAATGAACAGAATCTGATTAGGGGAATAAGCTGCTTAACTGTTTCAGGTAGAGAGCATAGATAAGTAGTTTACAAATAAACAAAAGAATGGGAGTGACTTGGGAGCACTTTGATGGGTGTGACCGATAAACCTAAGCACCTTGTGGCAAAGGAGAAAGGACAAAGCAGTGTTATCCTACACTGTGCTGTTTCTGTGTAAATGTGCCCACTTGGAACTGTTGCCCTGAATGTAATAGAATCTTCACAAAGGGGGGGGGGGGGCGGGGCGAGGTGACATCTCAGGGCAGACTTGGCTGCGCATGGCCAGCCCTGCTGCCCAGATCTGCACCTGGTGGGAGATGGGCCCGTTCCAAGGGAGCTCACCTAACTACCACCTGGAGAGGCTGCTGGGCACTAGTAATTCTGTCTGTCTGTCTGTCTGTCTGAAGTGGTCCATGCTCTCTTGCTCCCGTGTCTGTGTGCGGGCGACCCCTGGCAGGACGCTGTTGACAGCTGGAAACACTGGTAGCTCTTGTTAGAAGAGAGACAGAGCGGCTGTGAGAGGGGGTGTGTGCAAGAGGGTAGGGTCTGTCCGGCAGGGCCCTCCTGCCCTCCCCGTCCACAGCAGCACCAGGAGGTTCTGGGCCGCCTGTTCTCACTGGCCACTCTATCCTGGGGGTGCTGGGCCGCCTGTTCTCACTGGCTCCTCTATCCCGCCTGTTCTCACTGGCTCCGGGGGACTCTGGGCCACCTGTTCTCACTGGCCGCTCTATCCCGGGGGTGCTGGACCACCTCTTCTCACTGGGCCCTTTGTCCCAGGGGTGCTGGGCCACCTGTTCTCACTGGCTCACTGGCCCCTCTGTCCCGGGGGTGCTGGGCCGCCTGTTCTCACTTGCCCCTCTGTCCCGGGGGTGCTGGGCTGCCTGTTCTCACTGGCCCCTCTGTCCCTGGGGGTGCTGAGCTGCCTGTTGTCACTGGCCCCTCTGTCCCGGGGGCGCTGGGTACCTGTTCTCACTGGCCTCTTTGTCCCGGGGGTGCTGGGCCACCTGTTCTCACTGGCCACTCTGTCCCAGGGGTGCTGGGCCACCTGTTCTCACTGGTCCCTCAGTCTAGGGGCACTGGGCCGCCTGATCTCAGTGGCCTCTCTGTCCCAGGGTTGCTGGGCTGCCTCTTCTCACTGGCCCTTTTGTCCCAGGGGTGCTGGGCTGCCTGTTCTCACAGGCCCCTCTGTCCCTGGGGGCGCTGGGCCGCCTGTTCTCACTGGCCTCTCTGTCCCGGGGCTGCTGGGCCTCCTGTTCTCACTGGCCCCTCTGTCCCAGGGGTGCTGGGCTGCCTCTTCTCACTGGCCCCTCTGTCCCGGGGGCGCTAGGCCGCCTCTTCTCACTGGCCCCTCTGTCCCTGGGGGTGCTGGGCCACCTGTTCTCACTGGCCGCTCTGTCCCAGGGTGCTGGGCTGCCTGTTCTCACCTCACCTTACTTCTTCCTTTTATTTCTCTTGCCCAGCTTCCCTGGCTGGGGCTCCAGCCTGGCCTTGAACAGAGCCTGCCCATGCCTCGGCTCTCCGGGAAGAGTGTTCTGTCCCTTCTCTGTGCAGGCCTCCGTCCTGTTCCCAGGGTCCCACCGAGAGACCCCGCTCTCCCCTTCCCTGCACCTTCCTCATCTGTTTCCAGTGACGAGAGTGTGAGAAAGAAATCTTGTGTTCTTGCCGAAATCCTGTTATTTCCAATTAAATATGTAAGAGACGGAGAATATTAGCCACTCAGATCATGAATTGTCCCCTTCACAAATGATCGAACTGAAGCTCAAAACTGCCAGTAATCGCTCTGAATCCAACGTTGCCTGTTGCTAGCGTATTCCCACACTCCCAGGCCCGCAGTCTGGGCGCGTCCTGGGAGGTCCATGAGGATAGCAGAAAGGTCACTGGAGATTTTCTTTATGCTTCACAGATGTATCTTGTGATTTTTCCAGAGGGGACAAGGTATAATCCGGAACTAACAAAGGTCTTATCAGCTAGTCAAGCCTTTGCTGCTCAAGAAGGTAAGAAAAATCTGTATATGGGAAAATCAGTGCCCGTTTTGTTCCTGGTGTCAGAGATCTATGTACTTGGTGGTAGTTGGGGTGTGTGAGCAACAGCCCTGAGTGGAGGAGAGAGGCGTCCTTCCCATCGAGAGAAGGGCAGATCGGGGTTCCTGGCTCTGGGCATCCTTTCCCTGCGGCGGCATGTGGCCTACCGTGTGGGAGGGAGCATCTGCCTTCGGGCCTTAAGTTTGCTCCCGGGGCTGAGACGCCTGCCTCGGTGGTGCACCGGTGCCGTGTGAGTCCTGGGCACCGCATATGGTCACTGCAGGCACTTACAGGAGTGATCCCCCTGTCAAAAAACAAAACAAAACCAAAGCAAGAGTCTCTCTGGGTGCCACTGGGTCATGGTCAGCCCTGTTGACAGCCTGTTGAGGCGGGTGGAGGCGCCGAGCGGACTTGGGGGAGGGGGGTGGCGGGAGCCCTGAGGGGCAGCCCTCGGTAGCTCATGCTTTGGGGCCAAGAGCTGGCCTGGCTCTCCTCGGCTTGTTCCATGCCGCCTTCGACAGCTGTTTTGGAAAACTGGGGCTTCGGGAGCGCGTTGGTGTTCAGTCTTTCCTGTTATCCCCAAGCCTCCCTGGGGTAAAGGGCATGTTTACGCATGGTCTCAGGAAGGGGGTTATAGGCGCCAGCTTCGTTTCAAGAGCTGCTTCCTTAATTTGATGATTTTAGAAAGAAAACAGTAAAACAAAATTTGGGGGTGGAGGGGTGAGGAGGTCAGTTCTTATGGTTCCAGAAAGCTGTTGCTTGCAAAGTGTCCCTTCCGTGAAGAGGGCCGAGGGCTGAGTCCTGGCTGGGTCAGACGCGCGTGGGCGCCCGTGGCACCCGGCGGTTCCTGAGAGTCGGGTAAACAAGCATCCAGGCGAAGCTCTGCACATTCCCGTCCCTTCATGTGCCGGCGCCTGTTTGTGCTGAGGTGCTGCGGTGAAAGGCGCCCGCGGCCTGGTCTCGGCCTGCCCCTCGTCTCCACAGGCCGTGCACAGTTTGAGGCACTTTGTTCTCGCCAGGGACGTTTCCTGGCACTCTCGTGTTCTTTATGAGTTGAGAAGTTTATCTAGAGGGTTTTTATAGTCTGTGCCAGTTTTATTTTTATGACAGTACGAGATTCTGAGATTTCCAATGTGAAAACATTCTGCTAGGCCGGGGCAGCCAGCGCCGATGGCCTGGCTTTTGTGACCGATAGGAGAGGTGAGCCTGGACCTCTTGTTGTCTGCAGGGGTGTGGGAACCGGCACCCCAGCAGGAACCGCCTCCCAGTCACTCAGTATCTGCTACCGCTTCCGGTCACTACAGGGCTACCTTAGGGCTGGCCACGGGCCATGGACAGACCACAGCGCCTCTCCTGGCCTGGCTGAAGAGGGGACAGTCTGTTTCTTGTTTTGTTTGGGGGTCCACACTGGGCAGTGCTCAAGATCTGCTCCTGGCGGGGCATAGGGGGGTTCTGTGGGGTGCTGAACCCAGGTGAACCATGTGTGACGTGGAATACACACATGCACACATGCATACACACAGACATGCACATATGCACACACGCAGACACGCACACACAACCATTCCTGGGAGCAGTAGTGGGGGACAGGTCCGGTCTTTTCCTGGAAGCCCCTGCAGGGGAGGGAGATGCAGGAGACTGGGATGGCTTGGGGCTTGCTGAGGCCGCAGGTGTGTGCTGCGTGGTGACTCAGTCATCCCTGGCGCATGTGTGTCTGGGACTGTTATGATGGTGGCTGCTGTGTGTGAGGTGCAGAGGGAAGGTCTTCCTTTATGTGCACATGTTGTATGTGTTCCTGTTTCACACAGTAACACACAGACACACACACACAAACACAAGGGCTGGGGAGGTGCTGTGGACCGTGGTGTAGAGGGTTATTAGCACTTAATGTGGGTTTGGTGTGTGACATTTGACCCCTAAAACACACAAAAATGTCAGCACTCATAAGCAAAATCCAGACCATTTTTGGGATCGCTATCCTTTTTCCGGGTGGGTGTTCCCACCCTGGGTTACCTGTTCAGAACCGAGTGCGCCCCTCGGCCGCCCTCCCAGGACGCCAACAGGCTCCAACAACAGACGCTTGTTTCCTCCCGGCCCGAGGCGGCCGGACGCCCCAGATGCAGGTGCCAGACGCCCCTGGCTTGCACAGGGCCACGTGCTGCCGTGTCCTCACGCGGCCTCCAGACTCCGGCCCGGGCAGCTGCTCTGAGGGACAAGGCTCGCTCATATCCCCGCTAAAAGTTACTTTTCAAAACCCAGGAGAAATTTGCAATGCTAAGATGTCTTTTAAAGTGACTCTGTAGCAGCCTAATAACCGGAATGCGGGGGCCCTGTAACCTGATGGCCCGAACACCGAGGAGGACACAGGGACTGCTCAGGCACCTTCCTGGGACCTGGCCATCTTTCTTGGTTACCAAAAGAGACAAAACGAGGAATTTGGGTATGGAGGGTCCTAATGTTTCATGGCTGCGGTTCCTTCACTTCTGTAGCTGGGAAAGCTGTTGCTGTGTGTTGCCGTCTGTTTTCTTCTGGCCGTCAGATAATTATTTCCCGCCGTGCACAAAGGAAGTCGGTCTCTGAACAGTATAGCCAGAAGAAGTATTTCCTGTTTTCTTTCCTCCCAGGTCACTACTAACCGAGATTATTTGAAAATAAAAACAAAACAACTTGTTTCTCCATCTGTTTAGCTAATTTTTCTTCAAGAAAATGGAGACTCAGCACTTGTTAATCCGGTCGATCTGGGCGCACAGCCTCATCGGCCTTGCTCTGGCTGCGTGGAAGTCGAGGGCCCCTGTGAGCTTGTGTGTGACTCTGTCCCTGATTGTTCGTGAGTTTGGTTCGAGGACACTAACTTGGACCCCTCCCCCTCGCCACCTTCGAGGAGGGTGTCCTTGCCCTTGGCGCTGTGGTAATGGTGACCTTGGTGTGGCCTGTTGCGCTCAAAACGTTCAAACATACCACTACATGGCCCGCATCTGCTGAGTCAAAGGTCAGGGGGGTTTCAGGATGTGAAAACAGGAAAGAACCAAAATTAGAAGACTGCTCCTCCAAGAATCCAACTCTCTGCTGGGGGGGAGAGCGGGGGGGCGGGGGGCTGCTGGGCGGGGTCCCTGTGTGCTGGGGGCCTGGGCATGCTCTCACATACACCTCCCTCCATTCCAGGGAGCCCCCCCTCCCCCCGCCCTGGCTTGGCTTGGAGAGGGAAGGAGGGCGTGACCGTGGCAGTTCAGGAAGCCACTGTCCCTGCAATCCCCTCCTCCATCCCTGTCTGAGGGGCTCTCACCACCCTGGGCCCCCAGCCAGTGATCTTGGGGCCTTTTATGGGCTCTTTGTGGCTGTTTCCTCACCGTTTCCATGCAGGCTGGTATGGATGGAAGTGACCGTCCCTCCTGCCTGCCATTTCGCTCCTTTTAGCTGCCCTTTGTGAATAATTCTCCTCCTCCTCCTTTCCCCCTTCCCTTCCCTTCCTCTCTTCTATCTCTCCTCTCTTCTTCCTCTACCTCCTCCTCCTCTTCATCTCTCCTCCCCTTTCTCCTCTTCCTCCTCCTCTTCCTTCTCCTCTTTCTCCCCTCCTTTCTGGTTTGTTGTGGTACCCGGATTTCAACCTAGGTTCCTCACTTGCCTCCGAGCCACACCCTTGGCCCTTTTGTGAATCCTTGTTCCATACAAGGCGTGTCAGGATCTGAGGTAGCTGGTCCAAAAGTTGCGCCTGAGCCCCCAGGATCAGCCTGCTGGGACCCGGGAGAGCGGCTCTCGCATCTGACGCTGGCTTGGGACTTAGAAGCTCCGGCCCAGAAGGATTCTGTTCTCCCATGGGCCAGCAAGCGTCCAGGCGCCCCTTACCCCACACCTCAGTTACGGGAGTCTGAGGCATTTGCTTCCTGGTGGTGAAGGGATTTGGGTCTCATGTTCTGATCAGGCCACACCCGACCAGTGCCCGGGGGTCACTCCTGGCAGGCTCTGCGGAATGTGTGTGGTGCTGGGGATCAAGCCCAGGTCAGCCAGGTGGACAGCAATGCCTGGCCCTGCAGTGCTGTGTCTCCAGTCCTTCAACTTCCAAATCTTTACCTTCATCCTCCTCTGAGCCTTTCTACAGCTCAGGATCATATCTTTCCAAAGATGTGTTTCTACATTTCACTTTTTTTTTTCTTAAGCACGGTAGCTTAATTTAAAATCCCCAGAATGGAATTCAGGAGTCCTGTTCTCTTACTGTCCTCTGGTCTGATGGCAGACCAGCGACAGAGGGTTTTCATGGTAGCAAGCAAGTGATATCTTTGTGTCTTTTAAACTCTTTATGATATATGGCACTTAGTTTTCATCTCATGAATAACAATCACATTTGTAGGCCCTAAGAGCCCTCAAAACCTTCCTTTGTAGATTTGACTAGATAAAAATAACTATCATCCAATGAGGTTGGAGAGTTAGTACAGTGGGGAGGGCCTTGACCTTGCACGAAGCCGACCTGGGTTTAATCCCTGGTATCCCATAGGTCCTTCGAGCCCACCAGGAGTAATTCCTGAGCATCGCCAGGTGTGAACCAAAAACAAAACCAAACACATAAACACAGAAAGTAACTGTCATCTGAAACTTGTGGCACTGACACGCTTACTTGGGTATTGATGATCCAAAGAGCTCTGGCTGTTGGTCAGGAAAAGGCAGAGACCATTAATGGGGAACTGGAGTTGAAGGACTCGGGCGTGGACCAGTGTCCTTCCCTGAGCATCCACGGCAGCCTGGCCGAGCAAGTCCTATCACCTTGGGGGTGCCGAGGGGACATGATGGACACCGTTAGGGGTGGACTGCGTGCCTGGTGTCCCTGTACACTTCCTCTCCTCTTCCCTTCAGCCCGCCCTCCCCCTCCCCAGCTCCTCCCTCCTTTCCTCCCCTCCTCCCTCCCTCCCTCCTCTTCTCCCTTTCTCCTCCCACTCTCTCTTTGCCTCCTTCCCTCCTCTCTCCCCCTTGCAGGGGCTCTCTTAGCTCTGAGCCTGTGAGAGCCTCTTGGCTGTGCTCTCCTGTCTTCTCATCCCCCAACACCCACCTTCCCCCATCTGTGGGGCAGCTTTTCCTCCTCCTCCTGCTGCCTGACCTGCTGCCCCAGGCGTGGAGAGGGATGGTCCTCCCTGAGTCCACTCGCCCACCGCCACAGAGAAGCAAGCACTGCTCAATCCCCAAAGCCTATGGATACATAGTAGCAAACTAATACATTGCAACAAACAGTAACACACTGTAACAGAATGTATCCGCTCTGTGGGTGTGGGAATCTCCCGCTTTCCCACACCCAGGCTGCATTTCAGACATTCCTCTCGCTTGCCCTCTGCTTTGGCGTGCAGTCCCTTTTCCCTGGAGAGAGGTGGCAGAAAATCCAGCTCCAGGTTTTTCTAGCCTGTTTCCTTGGCGCTTCTTCCCAGAGTCGCTCTTGGCTGTTGACAGGTCAGCGGATGTTCTAAGCAGTGCAAAGGGGCAGTAGGAAAGGGGAGGCAGGTTCTGCCTCCCACAGGAGCATAACGAGGGGTTCTTTCCTGTAATGGACACACACATCTGTGCCAGCAGGTATGGTCAGCCCACACCCCACAGCACCTCCCCCTCCAAGGGTCCAGGGAGACAGTGGACAGGCCCCACCCACTGAGCATCCACCTGTGGCTGGACTGGCCCATCCCTGCCACAGAGCAACATCTCACACACATGCACACATGGAACACGCACACACAGTCATAACACACTTAGACACGCACACACGTGCATGCACAGAGCACACACTCATACGCACATGCACACACTCACACACTCATACACTCATGCACACTCATAAACACATGCACACATGGAGCACACATATACACTCACACATACACACTCTTACACATGTCTAAACTTACGTACATTCACACGCTCATTCACACATGTACACACTCACACGCACACTCCCAGCCGGCGCTGTAGGGCGGTGAGGGCGGGGTCGTGGCTGTCGCTCTGGGTTGGATGGCATGGTGGGGCCACAGCTCTGGGGCTTCCACATTGTGGGTTTCTCACCTGAGGAAAACCACACCCCGGGAAACGACGTCTTCGGTCTGCCTGCAGGTGTGGTCTGCCGCAGGGACTGCAGCCGCCAGTGTGAGGGCAAAAGAAAGTGCACGTGTCTGCACACGTCATGCACATGGGCACACGTTCCTTTGCACACGCTCGTGTTCAGAGCTGGGACTGTCTGAGAGGTGGGCGGAGGAAGTGGGGGGGGGGGGCGCTGTGCTCTGGACCCTTCGGTGCCCCGTCTTTGCTCTGCCCTGCTGTGGGGAGGAGCAGCTTCCTGCAGTGCCCGTCCGTACCGCCTGGGATGGCGTCCGGAGAGATGTCAGCTGTCCCTTTGCAGCATAGTCGGGACAAGTTTGGGGTTGAGACTGAGGCACTTCCCTCGCTTGCCCCACTTTGGTCCCTGAGCACCCCAGAAGCTGAGTCCTGAGGCCTCGCCGCAGCTACTGGCCCAATGGCCCTGGATCCCGGGGCGGGTGGGTCGGTCAAGGGAGCACCGCTTAGGAGACCCGAATTAAAAAATGTGGGTGCCTGTGAGGTGTGGGTCCCAGTGGGGTGTGGGTCCCTGTGTGGTGTAGGTTCCTGTGTAAAATGTGGCTCCTGCCCGTGTGGAGTGTGGGTGCCTGTGTGGGGTGTGGGTGCTCGTGTGAGCTGCTGACCGAGCCTCCTGGCTGCCTCCCGCAGGCCTTCCCGTCTTGAGGCATGTGCTAACTCCCCGCATCAAGGCCACTCACGTGGCTTTCGACTCCATGAAGAGCTACTTAGATGCCGTATACGACGTCACTGTGGCTTTCGAGGGGACGGTGGATGAGAAGGGTCAGCGAAAGGAAGCGCCCAGCATGACTGGTGAGTGGGCGGGTCTCGGGCCTTTCTCACCAGCTCCCGGGCAGCAAGGGCCAGGAGAGCCACAGCCCTATGGTTTGAGGCGGGGAGGGGAGGGAGAAGGGGAAAGAGAGAGACAGAGAGATGAGGGAGGGAGGGAGAGAGAACAGTTCCTCCTGCATGGGGACTTCTAGTGAGATCTTGTCTGCTTCCAAACTCCTGCATGTGGGTCTCCCCTGCCACTGGACGTGTCTCTCTCTCCACGTGTGTCTGTGCACATCCGTGCACACCCATGCATCCCAACCCCAGCTCCCCTGCACCAGGAATAAGCCCTGAGTACCACCGGGTGTGGCCCAAAAGGATAAAAAAAAGCTGTCCACTTTTAATATCTATTCAAATATGACAACTTAGCTGGCTTTTATTGTAGTTTAGGTGACATATTTGTCAAAGTGTCAGTGTCTTGGCTTTTCTGTGGAGTCACCGCCCTCGCCTGTCCTTAACCCCCGGTGTTCCATGGTCACACACACCTGACCATGTGGAGGAGACCCAGCGAGCTGCCCCCGCACATGTGGCCCTTCATACCCTCTGTCTTCTGCTTGTGGCCGCGTGTCCTGATGGCCGTGTGTCGCCCCCTCCCTTGGCGCATTCCCTCAGTGACACCCTGCTTGGGGAAAGGCCTGAGATGGCCGGGCTGCCAGCGGAGTCCTCCTGCTGCGGTGCTCCCCTTACGTCTGTGTCTCAGGCCAGAGGGAGGCGGCCAGCTCAGGGTAGCACTTGCTGGGCACAGCTTCCGCTGCTGGGGACATGGGTGACAGCTGAGCTGCCGCCTCTTCCTGCCCTCGCTCCCCAGGATTTGCCTTTCCAGGGGGCTCCAGGCCTAGGGGCGCTGCCCGCTCCACTGGGTCCTGCTGCTCTTGGGAGCCCTCCAGCCGTGTCCCTCACTGGGCTGAGACTCAGGGATGCCACATGAGCCTGCGGCACAGGGGGAGCCAGTGCCCAGAGAGGGCCTGGCCCTGCCGGCATGGTTCTGGGGCCGGTCCCTGCAGGGTGAGAGAGCAGGCGGGTGCGTGTTCTGGGCTGCTGTGGTGGGGTCTCCCTCCGAAGGGGCTTTGCTAGGGAGTCTGTATTTTTTCACGGGCGGCTCTTCTGACAGTGCGGCTTGTGGTGGAACTATGACTTCAGAAATGGTTTTCAAAATGATATATTTTTATTTTTTTCTGTTTTGTCAGAATTTCTCTGTAAAGAATGTCCAAAAATTCACATACACATCACTCGCATAGACAAGAAGGACGTCCCGGAGGAGCAGCTGCGCATGAAGAGATGGCTCCACGAGCGCTTTGAGATCAAGGACAAGTGAGTGCGGGGGACACGGCCCAGTCGGGCAGCGTCAGGATACGCCCCTTACACACAGCATGTTGCTGCTACCTGGCCATTTTGGGAGGTTGGTCCTTCCAATGTCCAGCTTAGTGTTTAGGCCTGTTTGTGCTGTCGCTGCTCTGTTGGGGTCTTCCAGGTGCTCTTGGGGCTGGGGACCAGGGCCAGCAAGGTTCAGCCACCAGGGCTCGATTGCTCAGTGCTCAAGCCTCTTGCCCAGGCCAGTGGGCCCTGCTTGAGTTGGCCTTCTACACTCAGAGCCTTCTGCTGACCGGCATTTGATTCTCTTTATTTGTGGGCGCTTCTCAAGCAGGACCTGAGCTTGAAGGTCACGCCCAGCACCTCTTGGTGACCCTGCTTCTGGAAAGCCACATCCTTTCCTTACCGATGTGTGGAAAAGTGTGAGCATGTGTGTACGTGAGTGTGCACATGTATGAGTATGTGTTTGTGTCTGTGTGTGCACATGTGTGTAGCGTGAGTGTGTATATGTGAGTATGCGTGTATTTGCATGTGTGTGTGCATGAGTGCATGTGTGTGCACGCATGTGTACACGTATGAGTGTGTGCATGAGTGTGTGTGTGCTCCTGGACAGCTGTGTCCATGTAAAGATCCGTTCTACCTCTGAGTAACTTCTGAAATGACACAAATTCGTAAGTTTCACGTAAGCTTCTTTTCGTGGTCTGCCTTCTCTGGAGAGCCTTTGTTTTTCCTTTCGTTGTCATATCATAGTGAAATATTTTCGAATTGACTCTTCAGGTCTGATTTTAGCCAATAAGAATCGTTAAAGGTCCTGGGGCTGGAGCAGTAGCACAGCGGGTAGGGCGTTTGCCTTGCACGCGGCCGACCCGGGTTCGGTTCCAGTATCCCATATGGCTCCCCTGAGCACCGCCAGGAGTAATTCCTGAGTGCAGAGCCAGGAGTAGCCCCTGTGTATCACCGGGTGTGACCCAAAAAGCAAAAAAAAAAAAAAAAAGAATCATTAAAGGTCCACACATTTGCAAGTGGCAGGCAGGCGCTTCACCTCCGTGCTGCCCGGGTGCGAGTGAAGCTGCTTCACGCTGCTGACAAGTTGTGGAACGTGTCCGTGCAGGCACACACCGTGTTTTGTTGTGTCTGTACATTCTTGGTTGTGCACTATATGATTTATAAGACCAACCATCCAGGTCGGCCACTGGTGGTTGGGAAAGGCCTGTAAGAACCTGATCTCGTCACGGAGGTCTGGGGGGGGGGGGGGCTTGTGTGACTCTGGGACGAGCCTGCATGTGACACAAGGGGTGACCTCTAGACAAAGTCATGCTCCGGCCGCTGAGGGCCTTGCTGTGCGAGGGGCTTCTGCTCTCCTCAGTGCTCTGGCCCCGTGGGGTCTGCACCACCCCAGCACTCGCCCGCCGGCTTCCGGCCCTTACCCCTGTATGTCAGCCCAGCTCTCCAGCCGGTGTCCGTGGCGGGGCCTGCTTCCAAGTACTGAGCCCGATGCACTTTCTAGTTCAGACTGGAACCTGGTCGAGGGTACTTAAGCATCCGAGACCCCGCCTGACCTTGGTCTCTAGGTGTCTACTTCCTGTTTCCCAAGCACACAGGCACTGTGCTACTTGTCGGACTGAGAAAGAATCGGAAGGACTAAAACTTGACTTCCCCCTTCCGTTCTGGCCGTAGGTTGCTGATAGAATTCTACGACTCGCCGGACCCGGACAGGAGGAACAAGTTTCCCGGGGAGAGCGTGCATTCTCGGCTGAGCCTCCAGAAGACCCTGCCCTCCCTGCTCGTCCTCAGCGGCCTGACGGCTGGCCTGCTGCTGACCGAGGCCGGGAGGAAACTGTATGTGAAGACCTGGGCCTTTGGGACCGTCCTCGGGTTCCTGTGGGTCAGCGTGCGGGCGTGAGCGTGTCCTCGGCCTGGGCGGTGTAAATAAAGCCTTGTTGACCGAACTCTGCACAGGAGGCAGTGTCTGACCGCAGGCAGATGCCCGGGCCCCTCGTGCCACGCGGGGCAGCGTGGACGGCCGCGGGGTGCGTGTCCCTGCCGTCGTCCTGGCCCGGAAGGCCGTGCTCACCCACATCAGTCTGTGGTCTCGTCGCTGTGTCCATTTCCGTTCCTCGCCCCAGTTCTCTTCACTGACGGCTTTGAGTCCTGCAGCCGTGGGGTGTTTCCTCTCTGGCGAGTCTCTCCGGGTCAGCCAAGAGTTTGTCCTTCAGTCCCAAGGGGGGAGGGGCAAGAGAACAGCCTGGCCCTGCGTGCCGTGTCCGGAGCCCACTCTGAGCCGGCCTCGCGAGCTGTCTGTGCAGTGACCGGCCCTTCTGGCCCTCCCGGAAGTGACTCCGTCTGCATGTCCGTCTCTGTCCTGAGGCCTGACATGTGCAGCACGAGGCTTGGGTTACAGTCGTGACCTGGTTGAGCCCTGGGAGCCTCGGTCGCCCCGCTTTCCACGCCTGGGTGCCAGGAACGGCTTACCTACCAGATCATCAGTGTCGCCCTGGGCGGGCCTCGGCTGGAGGCGTGTGCTGCCTGCCTGGCCCGCGCCTGCCCCTCGCCTGCCCCTCGCAGCTTCTCCCCCTCCCCGCAGCGAGGCCTGGGGGGTGCCCCCACACAGCCTCCCACACCCCACATGCCGCTGCCACGTGCAGCCTCTCTGCTCCCCTCGCCCCTTTCTCGGGGCGACTCCTCTGTGTGGGGCCCGAGAGCAGGCGTGGCCCCCGCCCCCAGCCCCCGGGGGTTGCGTGGAAAAGCAATTTCATGCCAAATTGCCGTTTTCTTCTTACCTGTGAAGTGTGCATCTATGTCTCTTATCAAACACTTTTTTTTTCTTTAACAATCCTGCAGTTACAGTTTATTTCTCAATCAGATCAAAATCAATGTGCGTTGTGTGACCTGGCTGGTGCAGCCATGCTGTGAGCCCGTTCTGAGGCCCTGCCAGCCGAGCTCGCCCTGAAGGCTCCGTCTCTATTCCCACAAAAGGTCCATCACATACTTGTTAGTTAAAACTCGTGACAAATCTCTGGAACACTAGCCACTTTGTTTTAACATGTACTGCTACGAGTGAATCATCATTCTCTAAAATTCGCGTTTCTGTGTCTACCTGTAAACCTTCTCCCGTACTCGCGTGTGAGCTGTGGTGTCATCGTTATTATTGAGTTCCAGCTTCTGTAGTTTTTCTTTACCCGATGGCCGTTGATCAGCATGCTTCGATGTTCTTCAGGAAAGGGTCTGTTTGGATGAGAGAAAAGAAAAAAAATAAAATCTTCCACTCTCTGAAGTCTGTGATACTTGACATTTGCAGTCTGGACATTCCCGAGCAGTCGCAGCTCCGCTTACCCTGCCTTCGAACTTAGCAAAGTTGTAAAGAAATGCATTGGATTCGCCGGCTTGGTCATAGAAACGGGATTTCATAAGCTGCATGCAATCACTATTTGAAAATTGTGTCAAATATCTGACTTCAGCCAGGTCTGTGCACGAGTACCAGCCTGATCTCCCTCTCTCTCTCTCTCTCTCTCTCTCTCACACACACACACACACACACACACACACACACACACACACACACACTCACTCACAGTTCTGTCATGTCGCATTTCCCGCTGACTTTGTGATGCCAATCCCCTTTGTATTCCAAGCGCATGAGCTTATTTTCCCTTTGAGATGTTATTTGCTTGACGATTGCGGTCATTGGGCGCACATGTCAACAAATCAATCTCAGTGACTGCCCATTGAAAAAGCAACTTCCAAGTGCTGTCTGTGCCCGGTGGCTGACCCAGATCGATGCCACGATCATCTGAAAGACCGGAGGGTCTGCCCAGGTCATGTGCCGTATGTGCTTGCACGGTGAAAACGCTTTAACTTCATATTATTCTACACAAATTCGGCTGAGGAGGTGATCTCGGCGAGTGCTTTGACAGTGTGTGTGTTGCTTGTATGTGTGGAAGTTGTGTGACCTTTTGATGGGATGGTTTCTGCTGACTGACGTGCATTTAGGCTGAAGGTCACCCAGTGGGTCACCCAGCATGGCCAGGGCAGCCCAGAAGCCCCTCAGCACTCCAGGGGGGAGGTTACGGGACCCAGCATGGAGATTCAGCGGAACAGATGTAACCTAGCTCCAAGCACTGAAGAGTACTCGGCAGAGGGCTGGCTACTGCAGGGAGGGCAGTAGCCTTGCCCCGGGTTTGGTCCCGAAGCCTGCTTGAGCTCTGCAGGTTATGGCCCTCGAGCAACCAAATAGTCATGGGACCCGCATCAGACTGGCAGGGGGACAGCCAATGTTTGATGCTCCCGGGGAGAGATGCCTGTGTCACTGCCGTCAGTTGGCTGTCCCAGGTCTTGGGACCATGCAGTGATGGACCTGATCCTTGGCATCCCTCGGCACCATCCCGGAGTCTGTGTGGACATAAAAGTGAACTGTCATTCCCATGTGGCTCATGAGGTCAGCTTCTTGGGTCTCTGCCCATGCATGGAAGGAAGTTGGTTTGGGGTCCTCCTGAGCGCAGGGGTGTGGCCACTGGCTTCCCTGGGGGCAGTGACACCCCTGCAGTGGTTTGTGCCCCCCGAGTGCTGTCTTGGAGTGTCCACCATATAATACGCATCCCTGGACCCTGGTGTGGGGCCACGACTCTCATGAGTAAAGGAAGTGGGCAGTGGCCCTGCCAGGCCCCAGAATCCAGCCCGGCTCACTGTTGAGACATGGGCCAGCAGGATGACCGGAGCCCCCAGCTTCAGGATGTCACTGCTGCCACACAGTCCTCTTCCCCTGGGGGACTTGGGTTCCTCTTTGGCAGCCTTTGCCAGCGGGTCAGATGGTTTCCAGGGCAACAGTGCCCAGAGAGCAGGCTGCCGTTGGCCCTTGTGGGAGGGTTTTCCCATCCTGGGGGGCCCCTGCTGCTCTCCATCCTGCCCCGTTGGTTCTGCAGTGGGGGGCATCAGGGGGCTCTGGCCCAGCTCCTGCAGCCACGTGTGGTAGGAGGCCAGTGGCCGTCTGCAGGGAGCACCACAGTCCAGCCCAACCTGGGCAGGCCTCTCCCCGCCCCGCCTCCTGCCTGAAGGACAGGTCACCTCTGACCCTGCAGCTCCCAAACACTGCCCAGGGGGCGGGCATGGGTCAGTCTGTCACCCCACGGCCACCAACATGCAGCCTGGCTCCAGGATTCCCCACAAGGACTTTTCCAGCTTGGGGAGGGGAGGGGCATGCCACGCTCATCTGGGCTCAAGAGTGACCCCTGGCGGCCCGGGGTGGACACGGCCTGTGCCGGACAAGGCCAGTACTGCGCAAGGCCAGCACCCTGCTGTCTGCTCTGCCTCCGCCTCTGTTCCTTGATAGAAAGTCGATTCCAGGAGGCACCGAGTTACTGTTTTATTTTCTGAAAACTGAGAGTCATTCCAGTAAGCTCAGGCACGGCCGACCTCTTGTAAATTCACGGGACCTGGTAAAAGTGGTCAGAGGACAGTCTTCCCTGCACCCACGCAGGGTCTGAGACAACCACCAGGATTAGAGGGCAGAGCTGGGGGCCGGGGATGCCTGCCAGGGCCCCGTGCTCTACTTAGTAAGTTCTTCTGGGGTTGGACTTAGTTTTGGGGGCTCAGAGCTGGCTGGAGGGGTCGGGGGACCCTCTGGGGCCCTGGGATGGAGCCCAGATGGTCATGTGTGAGGCAAGCGTCCTGCCCGCTGTCCCATCCTTCCGGCCCCAGGACGGATAGCGTGAGTCACCTCAGCTGGGTGGACCTGCGAGGGGACTTTGAGAGGAGATGGAGTTTCGGGGGGACAAAGTACCTGAAAGGTCGGAGAAAAGTGGAGGACGCTGAGGGTGCAGTGTGCCCAGGACAGCAGTTAACAAAGCAGCCAGGGCGCGTGGGGCTGTGCCCTCTGGCCTGTGTCTCCAGACAGCCGGGCCGGCAGCCACGGGTGTGGCCCAGCCCTTCAGCCATTAGAGCAAAGGCCTAAAAGTCTCCTTGGCGCTCTGCGGTCTAGCCAGGCTCGGCCTGGCTCTCCGGGGAGCCTGAGCTGGTAATTACTGGGGCGGGGAGAGGGGAACATTTGCAGGACTCCAAGGCCATCATGAAAGATGTGTGGGTTTGGGGGGTCACTTAGCATTTTGCCTCGGGGCTCCCCCAGAATAACCCATCTCTGCACTCCAGGCCCCGACTGCCTCTTTCGAAAGCTCATGTGGGGGTGGGAGAAACAGCACAACGGGGAGGGCACTTGCCTTGCACACAGCCAGCCCAGGTTCAATCCCCGGGAGCCCGGATGCCCCCCCACCGAGTTCATGGGGAGTGATCCCTAAGCATAGAGCCAGGAGTGATCCCTGAGCACAGAGCTGGGAGTGATCCCTAGGCATAGAGCCAGGAGTCAGCCCTGAGCACTGCAACCAAGAACAGTGGGCCGTGTCCTGCCCCAAAGCACTTTGAGCACTGCTTGCAGGTATAAATGGGGCCTTTGGGCACAAGCTGGGTAGAAATTCTTTTAGCTTAAAATTGAACAAGGTCAGGCTGGACAGTGGGTAGGGCGTTTGTCTTGTACTTGGCTGATCCGGCTTCAATCCCCAGCATCCCTGGTCCCCCGAGCACCGCCAGGAGTAATTTCCGAGTGCAGAGCCAGGAGTAACCCTTGAGCATTGCCCAAAAAGGAAAAAATCGAACGATGGGGTTTGCCACCCCCTGACTGTGCCTCTGACCTGTGGGCCCGCACCAGACCGGGTGGTTCTGGAGGCGTTGGAGCCAGTCCTTGGATGCACAGGGCGGGTAGAGCCGCATGGCTGATGCAAGCAAACCAGTTCCCAGTGTGCAGGGAAGAAGGTGCGTCTGCAAGGACGGTGGCTCATATGCACGAGGCATGTGCGTGAACAGTCTAGCGCTGTGACATGGCCCCAGAAGGGACACGGGCCACAGCCTAGCCGGAACTCTTTTCTGTCAGCAGACCCTTATTATCTTTCAGCTAAAAAAAGACTTTTTCATTTTTTCACCAGCTTGGTTTTTTGTGAATAAAAGAAAACTTCTTTCCACATGTAAGTAGCAAGGACCGAAGGGAAATTTACAGCTGGGGGGATGTCACTCAGTGCAGCCCCCTGGGACAGGGTGGACGCCCTGGCCTTGTGGCCTTGGCTCACGGGTCCCTCCGAAGATGGGGCCCGTTTTCCATCTATGACGCAGGGCGGGAGCGGGGCTGCCACTGGCCGTGGGCCAGCGTGGGGCCGTGACAAGGTGGCAGCTTTCCACACAGAAACCATGGACCCTCCGATGCCTGCCTGGGTGGGGCTTCCTCCCCCCAGGAGGCCTGGGCGGGGAAGATACCCGCGGCCCCTCCCAAGTATGGGGATGAGTGCAGCACCTGCAGCCTTTCTTTCAACTGTGGCCCAGCCCGGGGACGGGGCAGCCACCAGCTTGGTGTGGAGACCCGGGAAGTTTCATCCAATGGATGCTGTGCCCCCTCTGAGGAATGGGTGTCAGTAGGTTCACCCCACAAACTGTACCCGAGCATGGGAAGGCAGAGAAGTCTCAACTCTGGGCAGGGCTGACCGGGGGCGCCCACTGGCTGAGTCCAGGTGCGAGGGAGCAGGGAGGGGAAACCTTTGCTGCAGCAGGTCACCGAGAGCACCTCCTGGGAGCCCCAAGAGGCAGCACTGCCCGTCCTTGCCCCACGGGTCAGGCCCTGGACGCCCCTGACCCTTCAACCCCCTGCTGGTCACCGTCATATTTAAGGACACTCGAGCAAGCCGTCGGTCAGCGTCGGGTGCAGATGCATGATTGTGGGACATGAGAGTGTGGATGTGTGCACGTGTGGACGCATGGACATGTGGACACGGGTATAGGACAGTCTTGGCCAGAGACGGCAGGCTGCCCACCTCTCTGTTCGTCTGTCTGTCTGTCAGACTCCCAGGTATGTGGTCCCCCAGGGAAAGTCCCCGCCACAGATGCAGGGAGTCGGGCCGGGCCTTGGGCCCTGCGAGTACTTTTCCACGCCGCTGCAGGCGGGCAGGAGGAAGGGGTTCCTGCTGGCCGGGCTCAGCTGACCCCGCTCTCTCTCGGGAAGTGACCCGCACTTGGCTTCCGCTTCCCGCAGTGGGCAAAGGGCCACCGTGCTGGCTACAGGCAGAGGGTCAACCAGGGAAATGGGACAGATGGGGGGCAGGATGGGGAAGTGGAAGGATGGGGAGATGGATGGATGGGAGATGAACAGATGGGAGATGGATGGACGGGAGAGAGACAGGCAGAGAGGGACGGGTGGGAGATGGACCTCTCAGGCCAGCCGCCCTCCCAGGAGTTCTCACTCAGGCAACTGCCCCTTTGCCCCCACACCACTGTCTGTCCCCTCTATGCATGTCCTACCAGAGAAAGGCAGGGCCACTTTGCCTCTCCTCATGGACGCTGACTTTGCCTCTTCCTTCCAGACATTCCTGCATCTTGTGGCCCCCAGGGTCCTCACAGCCCTGCTGACCACACCCACTCCTCAGGCACCCTGGCCCTTCTCTGCTCCCTCTACTCTGCATCCCTGGGTGGTCGGTTTCTCCCACTGTCCCGGCCCAGATCTGTGGACCCACACGTCTGCACGTGTGTGTGTGTGGGGGGCGGGTGCCTGTGTTTGTGCACGTGTGAGTGCGTGTGGGCAGGACTTGGGGGTGATCCGAGCTCTTGTATCGATGGTCCACACCCCGCTCTAACCTAGTGCAGCCCCCTCTCTCTCTCCCAAGACCAGCCGGGTCATGCACACAGCTTTGCCCTCAGCCACCAGAGAAGGGAGCGAGTGGGTCCTGGGTGGACGCAGGGTGGTCACGGGGAGTGGAGTGCCCAGTGGCCAGGCCACAGCCGGCAGACAAAGGAGACGCAGCTGCCCTGTGTGTCCAGCTCAGACAAGGCCACACTGTGGGGACAGTTGTCAGTGGCGCTTCAGGGTGGGCGTGCTGGGTGCACAGCATGGCTGAGGGTCTTCAGGCAGTGACCGTGTATGACTGTGACCCTTCCCCTTTCCATTCTGCCAGACCCATGTGCGGGGATCCTCCGTCCATGGCGGACTCTGGGTCAGGGACTTGGTGTGCAGGTCCAACACAGGCCAGTTACAGGGAGTTCTGTGCAGGTGGGGTGTGAGCAAAGGGGAAATCTCTGTCACCCTGAGACTGCCCTGAACACACATGCACACACACACGTGCACACACACACACATGCACACACATGCACACACACATGCACGTGCACACACGCACACACATGCACACACGCACACACATGCACACATGCACATCAACACACGCACAGATAGCATGTGCACACACATGCACGTGTGCACACACATGTACACACATACATGCACACACATTAATGCACGTGCACAGTCAGCTCAGGCATGCACACATACACACACACACACATACACATGTGCACACGCTCACAAAATACCCTGGATTTCCAGAACTTTCAGCCCAGCAACTCAGGGGCACTCTGATCCCACCTGAACCTTGTAGGACTTGTCTGACAGGGCAGAATGCTGCTAGGGGTTGAAGTCAGGGGGACTTCCTGCAGGAGGAGGCCTCAATTACAGGGTGACTTGGCAGGGTGGCAAAAGCGGGCCTGGGACCTCTCACTGGGCTGAGACTTTGCCTCTAGAGACTCCCTCCTGCCCCCCTCTGGCCTCTTTTCTTCTGAGAAATGTTAACAAATTAGTCTCCTCCACCTCCTGGCCAGCTGCACTTGGTACTGCGCCAAGGACAATACCCAGTGAGCACAAACTGGCTCAGAAACGCCCAGGAGAGTGCCCCGACCACAGCACCCACGGCGCAGCCTCGGCCTCTTCCCCAGAGAGTCTGGGCAGTGGTTCCGCCAAGGGCAGCAAGGGGCCCTGCAGGGGGGAGCCTCATCCCCCTGCGGAGGCCCGTTAGAGCCGGCCTGGGCAGGCTGTGTGTGGGGGGACGGGCTCCCCGCTGGGCTGCAGGGGCGGCTGGGGGGCACAGGCAGCAATCGGGCACCCTCTTGATTTTCCTGTGAGCCCACACGGGTCCCCAAACCCATCTCCTGGCCCGTGGTGCCCTGGATACTCCCCTAAGCTCGCCTGCCCCCAGGTCTGACACTGGGCTGCCCTGCCTCAGCCCAGGTCCGACTCCTGAGCTCCATCAGCGTGGGGGCCTCGCTCTGGGCTCACCCTAGGGAGTTGCTATCCCTGCAGGTGGGCATGTCTGGGAGGGGCAGTGACGCCCTGGCTCCTGCCTGGCATGGCCTCCTGAAAGTCCTGTTGGGGGCCTTCCTGTGGGTCGGCAGTTCAGGAGGCTTCTGGAGACCTGCCCAGCCGTGCCCGGGCCCCTGAGGAGGGGGAGGAAGGGGACCCATCACAGCTTGTCCCCATGTGCAGGCCTGCAACACCTGGCCAGCCCAGAGGTCTCCACACAAACGCTGTGGAGCCGTGTCTGGCGAGGGAGCAGGAGCATGACTGACCAGGAGCAAGTGGCCGGACACAACTACCTGCCCCAGTCCAGCAGATGCTCAGTCCGGCTCTCAGTTTGCTCTCTGAGTCCCAGAACCTCACCTAGGAGTCCTGGAGCCCAGAGAGGCACCTGGGGCGGGTGGGATGGGCAGGAAGTTGGCAGGCCCACGGCGGGCCAGCAACCCCCACACTCTTCTCTTCCCAGGCCCCTGGGCCACCTGCCTCGGCCGGCACAGGCCACAGAGACCATCCTGGCGCTGGGAGGGGTGAGTAGTTTGCATTTTGGAGGCTCGATCATGTTGCGTGTGTCCAGAGATCCACTGGCACGGGGCTGGAAGTGAGAAGTAGGCATGCTGTCTTACTCTGGATTGCTCTGAGCCAAGACCCTGGAGTGTGACGGGGCTGAGCCAGGGAGCCCTGTGGAGACACTTCAAGAATTCGCCCGGGTTTGAGTCGGCAAAGGGGGTCAGTGGACGAAGGGGAGACACCTCAGACCACGGGCTCCCTCCCTGCACACTGTAGACAGCTAACGAGACTTGCCGAGGAGACTTCCTCCGGCACAAACAGCTATTCTGGGCCAGGGCCATTTTCCAATTGGGTGACTGGATGGTAAAGGACAAGTTGTTTTCGGGGTCAGTTTAGCGGGGGAGGTCATGAAAAAGGAGTCTGAGAAACAGTCGGAACGGCAAGTGGGCAACGTGGCCACGGCCCGGAAGTGTCAGTTCTCTGGACTTCTAGGGCCCATGGACGCGACACTGTCCCTGCGGACACTTAGCAGTGTTCGTGCTGGTCAGGTGGTTGGTCTTGAAGGAAGAGTTCAGGCAGGGCGTTGGCTGGCTGGGCTGGGCTGAGAACCCCGTGAAGGGCCGAGATTTACAGAGCCAGGCCCGAGAGTGATGGGGAAGCGGATTAGCCGAGATGCCACAGTGTGAGCCGTCCCAGGGAACCCCTTGCGTTTCCTGAACACTGCATCCCCACCCCCTGATTCCTAATAAAATTCTCATGAGAACAGAGGATCGCGCCATAAAAACTCCACGACTCTCCCCCATGAGAACTGGCCGCCAGAGAGGGGGCACTTGGGTTCACGGCTGTGGTTTATTTATTAAAAATTTCTCAGTAAATATATCACGGTCGGGTGGACAGTGCCTGCAGTGATGAGGGCGCTGTGGATCATTTCTGTGTCCCCAAGTTGGAAGGAAAACAAGAAGAGGCACGTCGGGAACGCACCCAACCAAGGACAAAAAAAAAGTGACTTTTTTTCCCCCTAAAGAAAGCTAAGAAGTGTTTGCTCCTAAGAAATCCCCAGCTGGCTGGCCTGTTCCTCCCTGTCCCTCTGACCCAGAAAGACCGGTGGTGGAACTGCATTTGCCAGAGCGAAGGCTGACCTCACAGAGCCCAGAACTCACAGAGGGTCCACTATTCTCAGAGATGTGTCCCTGCCACGGGGCGTGGCCTCTGCTCTGTGCCACAGGAGCTGGGTCTGAGGAACTGCCAATGTGCTTTTACTTTGGGCATGGCAAGCTCCCGCCTGGGGCTCCCAACCTGGCCCTCTTGGGCCACCACCTGGGAAATATCTGAGCCATCCATGTGGCCGGAGGCTGCCTGTCTCCACGTGGCTCTGAGATGCGTCCTCTACACCCAGATGCACCCTCGTTCTACGGAGACAGAGTGGCCAGCAGGAAGGCTCTGGGGGTCAGCCCCAAGGGCTCAGCTCTAGCCTGCCTGACCTGGGGAGATGACCCTCGGGGTGGGGGAGCCTCTGGGAGCCCCAAGCTTTTTGATTGCTTGTTTTGGGGGCCTGGGGATGCTGGGGCCACACCAGATGGTGTTCAGAAGCTATTCCTGTCTCTGTGCTTGGATGTCACCCCTGGCTTGGGGCTGGCAGGTGCCTTCCCTGCTGTCCTGCCTCTCCCTAGTGAGAGACATGGTCCTGAAACTGTGCATGCCGGCACCCCCCACCCGGAGCACTGACCAAGGAGGGAGACCGGAGCTTCCAGCTGTCTGCGCTGCAGGCTGGAATCGCAGGACGCTGATGTAAAGTCCAGCCCGTGGGCACCACCTTTGCTGTGGGGATGAGGCGCTTGCCATCTGCTGGAGATGTCAATGACTTTTTTGGGGGTCACACACTGCGTTGCTCAGGGACTCCTCCTGGCTCTGCACTCAGGAATCACTCCTGGCGGTGCTCGGGAGACCCTATGGGATGCCGGGGATCAAACCTGGGTTGGCTGCTTACAAAGCAAGTGCCCTCCCAACTGTGCTATTGATTTAATAGATTTATGTATTTATTTATTGAATTTTTTGGTTTCTGAACTTTGTGAGTGCATCACATATCTTGTAAAAGGTAAAGGCCCTCCCGTTGATCGTCGATTTGCTCGAGCGGGCCCAGTAACGTCTCCATTGGAGACTTTTGTTGTTACTGTGTCTGGCATATCGAATACTCTCGGTAGCTTGCCGGGCTCTCCGAGAGGGGCGGAGGAATCGAACTCGGGTCGGCCATGTTGGCCGCTTGTAAGGTGAACGCCCTACCCGCTGTGCTATCGATCTTGTATTTTTTTTAAAAACAAAAGCCCCCCCCCCCCCTTTTTTTGAATCCCTGTGAGATAAACCCTTCCAAAAGCTGTTCATGGTTTGGGTTTCAGTCATAGAGTTCCAACACCCGTCCCTCCCTCCCGTGTGCGTTTCCCAGCACCAGTGTCCCCAGGTTCCCTCCTGTCACCCCTACCCCACCTCCTGCCTGCCTCTATGGGCTTCAATGGCTTTAAACTGAGTCATGAGAAGTCCCTCCTCTTCCTTCTGTGGGAGGTTTGAACCCCAACAAATCCCAGCTGACCAGTGAGCACATGAGCAAGGGGCTGGGATGTGTAGAAGCACTCTGCCAGGTCGTCTACGGAGGCCTCTGGGCGCCCCGTGTGCAAGCCTGACCACTGCAAGAGGCCCTGCACGCAGGAGGGGTGGAGCGCCACCTGCTGGGGGCACAGCTCCACTGCCGGTCAGTGCGTAGCTTGCCGGCGCAGCTCCTGAGACTGGTACCTGGGCGCTGCCCCGGGTTGGGATGATGGATACTGCCCCGGGCCCCCTGTCAAGGAGGGTGTGGAGGGAGGCCACCTCCAGGTGCCAAAGAGCCACCCTTCTCCCTCTGTCTGTTAAGAATGCAGGCCCCAGAGAGAGAGAGAGAGAGAGAGAGAGAGAGAGAGAGAGAGATAGCACAGGTGGGGGTGGGGGTGGGGGGAGGGCGCTGGTCTTGCTCAGTCAGCCCGGGTTTGACCCCCACGTCTGGATCTGTGAGCACAGAGTTGGGAATAAGCCCTGAGCACAGCCACAGCATAAACTTGACTTATTCCAGGATAAAAACAAACACAAACAAAAGGCCATCCAAGCCCTGTGCTCTGAGATGCCTCTCTCCGCAGAGAATGAACCGGCCCTATACGGCAGTCACGAGTCAAGCTGGAGACCACGGTCAGCTGCTTCATCTAAGCCCAAGTCAGGCCCAGCAGGACGGCGCTCAGAGTGGTCAGTTGTGTGGAGTGACGCCAAGTCCCCCTAAGTCCGTCTTTCCGATCCGTCCCAGGACACAGAGCAGGGCCTGGCCTGCCGCCTTCCCATGGGCTCCGGGGTAGGGAGGGGCTCAGGGCTGCAGCTGTGGACCCGAAAGGGACTCAAATAAATGGACAGCTCAGGGGCAGTTCCCGTCATGTGCTTGTGGACAAATAACTTCGAATTCCGTGAGGATAGGGGAGTGTTGGTGGTGGGGGCCAGTTTTCCAGTCTCAGGCAGCAGACTCCCCCTCCCTAGAGCCCCCACAGGGACCCCAAGAAGTGGTGTAAGGGCGAAACTGATGCCATGACAGGCAGCAGAAATGAGAAAAATCAGGTAGGCCTGAGGTTCAGTTTCCCAAAAATCAAACAATGCGTAGCTAGCCAGCCTGGCCCTACCTGGAAAGTTCCTGGGCCCAGCAAGTGGGCTCAATCAGTCACAATGTGCCAGAAACCATAGAGAATGTAACCATAAGCTGTTATTGGAAACTATTGTTTACCTGCTGCCTGACCACTGTTGCCAAAGTGCTTGCTTAACTTTGAATCCTATATAAACCACTTGTGATTTGGAGTCAGGGTCCTTGTCAAGACTCCACTGTGTTGGATGAGACTTGGGCCCTAGCTCGAGCTAGAAGAAGGTTCCGTTGCTTTTGCATTATCGTGTGTGAACCTGGTCTCTCCACAACTGGGGATCTGAAACTCGGCCACAACAGTGGACAGGGCTGCCCTCTGCACCGAGGGTGGGGCCTCCGGATTCTCCCCAGACTTTCTTCCGGGGAACTCGGGAAGAGCAAAGGGCCGGGAGGCAGTTCTGAGGGCCTGAGCCAAGTGCAGTGTGAGGAAGCTCCGAGTTCAAGCCCAGCCCTGCCTTTTCCCCACCCAACACTGTCAGGACCAAACAGGAGCCCTGGGTCTGAGTGTCGCCCAGAGTGAAGGGGAAGAAGGGCTCGTCTCTCTCAGCAAATGCATCTTCTCTACTTGCTTTTGGGCCATACCTGGTGGCGCTCAGGGCTGACTCCTGCTCTGTGCTCAGGGCTCACTCCTGAGGACGGAGGGGACCCCATGGGATGCCGGGGTCTACAGGGTCTACACCCTCCCCACTGCACTGTCTCTTCAGCTACAAAGATGCATCTCCTCCAAAAGGGGTAGCAGGAAGCGTACTGACTTCCAATCCACATGTGCAGATCCGGCTAAGCAGGTCTACAGCACACAGGGAAGGAGCGACAGCATCGCCTCTGCCCGCCCAGCTTGGCCCAATCAACTCAGCCGGGGGAGCTGGTTGTGGGCAGCCCCTGAGAGCCAGACACTCAGCCCCATGGTCAGCCTGGGATTTCCGGGTACCTTTTCACAGCTGAGGCTGCCCCCGGGACAGTCCTGGTGTCTGGGCCCAGAGGGGTTTCCTACTGTGTGGGTCGTCAGGGCCCCAGAGGGGTGGGGTTTGGGATGGGGACTCACATCAGGAGATTCCTGGGCTCCAGGACTTTAAACAGGGTCCACTATCCTCTTACAGTGTCCTCCCAGACTCTGGCTCTGGACAGCAGACAAGGCGAGAGGCTGGTGTTGGGGTGACGAGCTGTCCCCATGGCCCCGGTACTCTGGGTCTCAGCTGACCAGTCTTGTACCCCAGAAAATTCTCTGTCCGGGATAACTGGGAGTTGTGACTACTTCCCAGACTGACTTGGGGATGAAGGTCACTGCTGCCTTTAGCAGAAGCAGTGGCCGGAAGTGGACAGAGGTCTTTCCTAGTACTCCAAGAACTCAGCATGAGGTGTCCCCAACCTCGGGCATCAGGGAAGACAACCCTTCCACATCCAACTTCCTTGGGGGCTGGACTCTCGGTCCCTGTGGGCTCCCTGACTGGGCGTTAGGACAGGGGGACACCCAGGGGAGGGAGAGGGGAACGCTGAGGGGAGGAACAGGTGCTCTCCTGGATGGCAGCCTGGTTCCAGACAGTCCCTCTGTCTATGGGGAGGGGGCAGTGGGCAGGGGCTGGAAGCAGGTGCTGCCCCCAGTGCGGGGGGAGAACTGAGCATCATCGAGGTGCTGCTAAGATGCCCCGGGGGACGTGCAGCGAGGGAGATGTCCACACCCAACACAGGGATAGCTCGGGGTACTCAGAACACAGTTCTCTCTGGTTAGAGAGACAGGATGCAGGGACGGCAATGGCCTTGCACTTGCCCATCCTGGTTCCATCCTCAGCACCTCTCAAACTCCAGCCCCAGCCATGCTGGGTGTGGCCCAACTCCTCCCCAGCCATGCTAGGTGTGGCCCAACTTCCTCCCCACCCCAGCCATGCTGGGTGTGGCCCAACTCCCTCCTGCCCCACAAAAGAGCCTTGTGTCATTCTCTTGATCTTGTTTGTGGGCTCCATCTGGGTGTCACACACAGGGCCACAGTCTGACCCAAAAACTTTCTCTGAGAAAGAGCCAGAACTACGGTGGTGAGGGGCACTGGTGCTGGACACAGTGCTGTGGGCTGGGCTGAGCCCACTGACGGGTCCTTTCTGCACCGTGGCGGGGTATGGGCTTGGGGGCTGCGGAGAACGGCCGGTGCCCCTGGGTGGGTCACACAGCGCCTGCTGTGGCCTTCTGCTGCTCCGTCTGGCCACGCACCCCGGGGGGGCACTCAGGCTTGGGGGTAGACGTGAGGCACGGCTGGTCGGCTGGCCTCAGGCTCACCCCAGACCGCGCCCTCGGGGGGCTCAGGTGCCCCGCTGGCTCTCCGGGCTGTGCCCCTTGCTCTGAGTGAACTCTGCAGCTGCCGTGGCAGAAGCTCCTTCCTGGGCCACGGATGGGGCTGATGTTTGCCATGGCCATGGGAAAGGAGCGGGGGGCCGGCTGGGCCTGGTCACTATCCCCCAGCCTCCTCCTGAAGTGGGGGGTCTGTGTCATCAGATGTCCAGCTCGGGGTGATGGCGTGGTCCCATCAGTCGTGGCCCCATGAGCCTTTGTCCTGTCAACCACGGTCCCATCAGCTGTGGCCCTGCCAATTATGGTTCCACCAGTCATGGTTCCACCAGCCGTGGTTCCTGTAGCTGTGGTCCCGCCAGCCGCGGCCCCATCAGCTGTGGTCCCACCAGCCGCAGCCCCATCAGCTGTGGTCCCACCAGCCGCAGCCCCATCAGCCATGGTCCCACCAGCCGTGGTCCCATCAGCCATGGTCCCGACAGTCGTGGCCCCATCAGCCGTGGTCCCGCCAGCCGTGTCCCCAATAGCCGTGGTCTCTCCAGCCATGGTCCCTCCAGCCATGGTCCCTCCAGCCGTGGTCCCGTCAGTTGTGGCACTGAAGTAGAGCGTGGGGCTCCGGGGGGGCCCCCTGCCCCCACAGGGACTGTCTTCAAGCCTCGAGGTGGAGTCTTTGTACTGATCATCATCGCTGACAAAGGAGACATAACTTGAGGCTTCCGGTGGGCTGCCCGCTGCTCTCTCTGCCACCACCTCTGGGGGTGAGGATGGGGGTGCTTTCTGGGGAGACAGGGGTGTCCTCTTCTGGGGGGAGAGTCGGCTTTTGTCCCACGTGGCAGGACAGCAGCCGCCAGCATGATGGCCTCCGAGCACCGCCCTGAGCCGGGCCGGGTTTCCTGTCTTCAGCGCCAGCTTCAACAGCAACCAGTGGTGTTGGGGGACGTGGGGTACCCCGGTAACCCAGCTCCCAGCCCAGCCGTGGGGGCAGTCTGAGGCTGGCAGCGGCTTCTGCACACTTGCTGGCTCATGGCTGTCCTTGAGGTCGGCACCCGGGTCGCCCCCAGGAGGACCCCCATCTGCGCTGTCATCCCCCGCCCGGCCACAGAGGGGCCTGAGGAAGCGTGACCGGATGGCCGTGGACTCCGGGTGCAGCCGGCTGTAGTAGAGGACCAGAGCCACACCGCCTGGAAGGAAAGAACGAGAGACAGTAGTCACCCTCGCGGGGCTGTGCACGGCCATGGTGGACAGCGTGTGTACGTGTGTGCTGGGGGCTGCCCGAGCCACCCACTCCCCCAGGAGCCGTGGACGAGGCAGCAGAGCCCAAGTCCACAGAGACTCCTACCTGGACACACCACAGCAAAGCTGAATCCATCAGTCCCAGAGCCCCCGAAGTGTTTGTGTAAACATGTATCTGCACGATCACATGTATGTCTGCATGCATGTGTGGTGTCATGCGTGTGTGTCTGTTTGGTAGACATGTTAACTTGGCTTTGGAATGACTGGATCAGTGTCCCTCGGGCACAAGCCCATGGCCAGCTAGCAGAGGAAGGGGGAACGCACGCTAGTGTCACCACGGGCCCACGACGCAGGGTCACCGGGCCCTCGGGAAGCTGCCAGGAGCTTCCATGCGCGACAACATTTCCTCTGCGCATAAGCAGCGTTGTTTACTGGTCTGCTCAGCGCTGCCGTGGCGGCCGTGGCCTCGGTCGGCCGCTCTAGCTTCCTGTGGAAGTGCTGGGCCTCATGAGAAGCCGCACGCATGGGGTGGGGGTGGGGCAGGAAGTGCTTGGCTTGGCAGGGAGCGAGAGAGGGGTCATGGTGTCGGGCCTGGCCATTGTCTCACGAGGGTCCCGGCCTCGACCACAGTGTGGGGAATGGCAGGGCCACACAGGGGGTGCTCTAGGGTGGTGTGGCACCTGGGCCTATCCCTGGGGCCTACAGCTGCACCCTGAGCCCTCACACCGCACTGTGGGGGATACGGGTCACATGGGCTCAAAAAGGCTCTGGGACAAGGAGACCCAGCAGCTCTGACGGAGAGCCCCCTCCGGCCTGCTCACCCCGAGCTGAGAACCTGGATGCCGGGCCACCCTCCTACCCCCGAGAGCTTGGGAAGTTGGGGGAGGGGGTGCAGCTGCAACTTCTGCCCATGTCCAGGCCCTACTGAGTCTCTGTGAATCCTCTCTGGACCCCATTACGGTGGGGTCATTCTGCCCTTTATGCTTTTCTCTCTAGGTTTATTTTGACTTCTGGGCCACACCAGCAGTCCTCGGGACTGACTCCTGGCTCTGTGCTCAGGGGCTCACTCTTGGCTCTGTGCTCAGGGGCTCACTCTTGGCTCTGTGCTCAGGGCTCACTCCTGGCTCTGTGCTCAGGGCTCACTCCTGGCTCTGTGCTCAGGACTCACTCCTGGCTCTGTGCTCAGGGCTGACTCCTGGTTCTGTTCACTCCTGGCGGGCTTGGAGAGACCCTGTGGGGTGCTGGGGATGGAGACCGGGTCTGGTGCATGTGCCCTGCCCACTGTCCTATCGCTACAGCCTTCTCTTTGTGCTTTTTCAAATGCTATGACCGACGCAGAGATCTCTCTGTAATGAGGAGAATTTTCCATGACCTCAGAGGAAGCATTTGACTTGGGAAAGAAGAAGCAGGCCCAGACCAGTGGGCTGACTGGCTCATATCACGACCAGGGATTAAGAGCAGCTGAGCCCAGGGTGGCCAGCGGGATCGGAGGGGAGTCCCCACTGGACAGACCCCACAGTGTAGGGCCTGGTCTGTGTCTCATCTGCTTGGCAGAGTCCTGTGCCCACTCCTGTGAGCACCAGGACCTGAGTCCCCGCGCCCTCTTCTCCTCAGGGACAGGATCGGGGGAGGGGTTGGTAGTGGGGCAGCAGAGCCCTGAGACCTGCCCACGACCCTGAACCCTCTTCCTGCTGCCCTTGGATGGGGCAGGGGACTGGTGGGGGTGGGAACGGTCTCCTAGGGTCTCGCCAAGCGCTGGTCGGGGTCGGACAGCTCTGTCCTCGGGCTCAGGAGGTGCCTGGCCGCCAGGAAGCCCCTGACCCTGGGTGGGGGTAGCCCCCTGTGCCTTGGAGCCCAGATGCCCACCTGGACGCGAGTTTGGACCTGCCTCTTACCGATGAGGGTCCCCAGCAAGGCGCTGGCAGCTGGCCACAAGCTGCCCGATGGCGGCCACTGAGGGAGGTTGGTGGCCAGCAGGAGCAGGGCCACGTTCTCCAGTGACATCACCTGTGAGGAGGAGACAGAAGGGTCACCCTCCCCTCAACCCCTTTTAGGGCTCAACTGTGGCCCAGCCAGTGCCCAGGAACCCCCTTCCCCCAGTCCACGGGGAACCCTGGTCCTCCACACCCCAGTCCCTGGGGCCTAAGCCAGGCGCTCCTCACCCCTGAGCACTCATGCTCACACCCTCGCACTCACAGGCCGCACACACTGACACACACATTTCAGCCTCCTATACACACAGCACCACTCACACAGATACACACTCATCCCCTCACACAAACTCTCATACCTACCCCTTCACAAACATACCCTCACACACACACGAACCCCCTCACACACATTCACCCCCTCACACAAACACTCATACTCACCCCCTCACACACACACAAACCCTCACACACATTCATCCCCTCACACACTCACCCCCTCACACACACACCCTCACACACACACACTCACCGCCTCACACACACAAACCCTCACATACACACACCTTCACACACTCACCCCCCATACACACCCCCTCACATACACACCCTCACACACAGACACTCACCCCCTCACACACACACTCACCACACACACACACACACACTCACCGAATTCCCCTGCCCCCCCATGCAGCCCCTGCCAGGCGGTAGGACTTGCCGTGTAGAAGGCAGCCACGCGGCGCCCAGAGGGGCCGCCCCAAAAGTTCAGGTAGCAGAAGATGCCCACAGCGCCCACGAGCAGGTTGAAGAGCCTCCAGTGGCAGGTGCTGTCCACCACGTCGCTCTGCTGCGTCACCAGCCAGAAGGTCATGGCCAGCCAGTGTGCACCTGGGAGGGAGCAGCCAGTGAGGGTCCAGCTGTGGAGGGCATAGCCCTGAGCAGCTTCCGCCTGGTCCAGTCACAGAGAGCAGCCCCCTCCCAACGCTGTGTGCTTCCTGGCCTCACGGTGAGAGCAGGGGTAGGAGGTACCTAGCTGGGTCCCACCCTACTGGGTGGAGTTTTCCCAGGGGTGAGGGGGCTGGGCCACACCTGGCTGCCCAGCTGCCTTAGGCCAGGGAACTTACAGTGGCAGGGATGGAGCTGGGTCATCTGTGCACAGGGGAGCGTCTCAAGCCCTGAAGTCTTAAATAAGCTGGACACACAAGCCCACCTGACCAGCAGGGCTCTTCTGGTCCTTGGGCCTTAGCCCTTGCCCTGGGGAGAGCTGTGGCCCCGGATCCTCTGTTCACGCCCATGAGGCCTACCTGAGGGGCTTTGGGTCAGGGGAGTCCCAGAGGAAGTGAGGGCCAGGCCCCCCCCCCCCGCCCCCCAGAGGCGCCTGCAGTCTCTGCCCCCTGATAGGCTTCTAGAAGCCTCTCAGGTGTGGAGCTGGGGCTCGAGGGGAACCAACTTTGGGCCGGACCCTCCTTCTGTGTCCTGGCCAGCACAACAGACCCGAAGGGCCCTGAGCAGTGTGTGGCCAGTTCTCCCGGCCCAGCACATCAGGTCCTTCCTTCCTGCTAGGGTCCTGCTGCCTCAGGCTCAGCCAGAGGGTCTAAGTCCCTGAGTCCACACCCCCCCCCCCCCACACACACACCCCAGCCGGCCCCTTCAGCGAGCAGCAGCTGTGTGAGGGCATCTTGTCCTGCCCTGCGCATTTCGGTCACATAGGAGAGGGGCTGGACCGGGCGAGGCTCACCTGTGACAACCAGCACCCAGAGGCGGTGAGTTCTGCAGAAGAGAACCAGGCTGAGGACACGGGCGGCCAGCATGCCCATCCTCCAGAGCAGCTGGCACAGCAGAGCCACCCATGGTGCCGGGGGTCCGCCCCGCCTCATGGCACCCAGGCACTGTGTGTAGCAGGCCAGTGTCCAGGACAGCGACAGCCAGGCACACAGGGCACTCACCCCTGCAAGGAAGGGGCCAGCACAGAGTTGGGCACGTGGGAGCGATCACAGGGTGCCCCAAGCAAGTGCCCCAGTGCACGATTTGCAGCCACACGCATGCTTATGTCTACACGGGGCAGAGAGAGGGCAGCTGGGAACCGTGCACACACACACACACACACACACACACACACACACACACACACACGCACACGCACATGCACACGCACACACACACACACACGTCTGCCCGCGGCGGAGAGGGTTGGCTGGGGAATCGCAGCAAACACACATGCACACCACACATGTGTCTGCATGGGTAGAGAGGGCAGTGGAAACTGCAGCAAACATGCACACACATGTTTATACGGGTCAGAGAGGCAGCTGGGAAACTGCAGCAAACACACATGCATATACATGTGTCTGTACGAGTGGAGAGAGGGCAGCTGGGGTACCATGATGCTGGCTCCCCCCAATTCCTGGCCCTTTCTCCCAAGTCCCTGGATAAAAGCAACCACAGCCCTGACCCCCCACCCCCTAGCTGGAGGCAGGGCTCAGAGACAGCTCGTGGCCCAAATGAACCCCACTCGGGTCTGCAGAGGAAGCTTTGGGGAGACCTTTGATAAAGATGGTTCAAGTTTGGGCTGGAAGGTCACCTGCGAGCACTCAGGAGCAGGATGGAGCCACGAGAGGAAAAGGAGGAGTAGAACCCACAGAGATGAGGGAGAGGGGCTGAGACACCTCCCCCATGCTGGGGCCGTGCTCCCCAGGGCTGTTTCCATGTGGTTCAGCTCCCACGTGGCTCTGGGGGTCAGGTAAGGATCCCGCTTCCCCTGGAAAAAGCTGATGTTGCTGCAAGGCAGGTCCCTTCCCGGGGGGCTTCTGTCCAGGCCCATCTGGGGGGGTGGCGCCCGGTCTCCCCTCACCTGGCATGATGGCCCCGGGGTCCGGTGCGAGGAGGATGTAGGTCTGCAGCAGCAGGTGCGGCGTAGACTGCAGCAGGGCCTCGAGCAGGCGCAGGGTCCCCAGGGTGGCACCCTCTAGCGGTGGCAGCTGGCCCGGGCCACTGTGTCCCTTGCACAGAAGTGTCCATGCCGCATTCCAGTGCCTGAAAAGGGACGCGTGTTCAGGGGCCGACTGGGCTCCAGGGCCTCATGCAGGGCCATGTGGCAGGTGGCTCTCCCGGAGTCCCAACTGTACCCGAAACCATGGCACCCGGCTGCAGCCATTGTAGTCCCCAGAGCAGCCACAGTGCGGGGGCTGTGGGGACTCAGGCCTACGGGCTGTGGTGGGGCAGGAGGGGGGGGACTCCAGGGTGAGGTGTATGTGCATGTGTGCAATCCATGTCGGGACATGTGTGCATGTGTGTGGTTCATGTCAGGGCATGTGTGTGGTCCGTGTCAGGGCGTGTGTGTACATGTGTGGCCTGTGTCAGGCATGTGTGCACGTGTGTGGTCCATGTCACAGTATGTGTGTGTGTGTGTGTGTGTGTGTGTGTGCGATCTGTGTTGGGGTGTGTGTGCACATGTGCAGTCCATGTCGGGGCATGTGTGAGTGTGTGAGGGTCATGGGGCTGGACCCGTCCTCACCGCTTCCACACGCCCAGCTGAAGCAGGTGCAGCAGCAGCAGCCCGCAGCCTCTGCGTCCATCTCGGTCCTCCCGGAACCACAGGTAGCTCAGGCCCTGGACCAGCAGGCCGGGCAGCTGCAGGCCCAGGCCCAGCCACCCCCACAGACAGTGGCCGGTGGTGAAGTAGTAGATAGGGCTGCAGAGTCCTGGGGAGCAGAGGGCGGGGTGACTGTGGGGCTGTGCCCAGGGCCCCCACAGGCCTGACGGGGCTAGAGAGGGGCTGGAGAGGCAGGACGGGCAGCTGCCATGGCACCTGGCCCTGCGAGCACGTGGGGATGGGGCTTGTCCCTCGGGGTCCAGGGGCAGTGCTGAAGTGAGTGCCCCCTTCCGCCTGTCCCAGTCTGCGGCCACCTGAGGGTTAAAATGCCAGGACACTGCCCAGCGCTTGGTGCTCACTAAGGCTCAGGGTAGCCTAGGGCTGGGCGCTGGTCGGGCAGGTGGTGGTGGTGGGGTCTGGATCTGCCCTCCAGGGACAGATCTGAGCCTGTCTGGGTCCCCGTGCCTGCTGGAAGCCCTGGGGTCAGGGGGTGGGGAGTCGCATCTGCACAGGGAGCCTCTGGGATCAGATCCCTGAAATCCAGCCGGCGCGGAAAGGGTTACAGATTCAAACGCAAAAGGCGCTAAAAAGTGTTGCCATCTTGTGTCTGCCGGCGGGAAAGCTGGGGATGGAGTCACAGTCCACCCGGTTCCCAGGAGACCTGCACAGAGGCCGGGGCAGGTGGGGGAGAGCAGCACCGGACTATTTGACCTCTGGAGGTCAGTGCGGGGGGGAGGGGCATGAGATCCAGGTGCGCGGGGGGGGGGGGGGGGGGGGGGCATGAGATCCAGGTGCATATGCAGGGCTGGGGGGGGGGGAGCATTCTGGGGAATATGGGAGAGATCGCGCATTCTGGGGGCGCCCGGGGAGACCGTGCGTCTGGGGGCTCGCGTCCCTGAGTCAGACGGCTGCGGGTGGTGTGGAGGGGCTGTCCACTCACGCGTGCTCTGCTCGGCCACCAGCAGCAGGGCCCAGACGCCCAGCACCGCCGCCTGCATCCTCTGCCTCGGCCTGGCGGCTCGGCCCGCCCCTTTCCCCGCCCGCGTGGGGATCCCGGTCCCGGGTCCGTTCGCATTTCCGGGCTGTGACCAACCCGCCCAGTGGTGGCGCCGACTTCTGGCCGGTCGGAGAAGTGCCCCGCTCGGCTGCCTTGAAGAGCGTCCAGGTGGGCTCGGACAGGACCTGGGCAAGGCGGCTTTTCTTCCAGTCCAGGAGCCCTGAAAAGTACCTGGTATCCACTGGGCCCCCCTGGGCCGGCCTTTCCCCAGGCCCAGCTGCTGACCAACGCATCCACCTCTCCTACATGTGCTGACCCTGGAGTGAAGTCAGGATCTGTGCCCACGGGGACGGGGTGGGGGGGTGGCAGGTTGGTGCACGCGCATCCTTTTAGTTCTAGTTCGGGAACTTCCTGACAGCACCCTTGGGTGTTGCCGCTCCCCACTGTCTGGCCTGGGCCCCTGCAGAGGGTCTGGCCCCACAGAAGGGGTCACAGCCGGCCAGGTTGACCCAAGAGCAGGGCTGGGGTGGGGTTCTCTTGGAGTTATGTGATGTTGAGCCCCTGCAATGAGACCCTCATCTGACACTTTCTTCAGTCCTGGGTCTAGGGTGAAGGAGCCCACTGGTTGGGAGAAGCTCCAGGTATGAGGGGATGGAGAGAGGGAGGGAGGGAAGAGGAGGAGGAGGAGGAGGAGGAGGAGGAGGAGGAGGAGGAGGAGGAGGAGGAGGAGAAGGAGGAAGAGGAGGAGGAGGAGGAGGAGAAAGGCGTGCAGGTCCCTCCCAGCTCTCCACACCAGATCTTTCTGGGGCGGGGGAGGGGGGATGGTGAGCGGAATGGGGATGGCAGCAGGAAATAGAGCCCATCTGGGCTGCTTCTTCCGACCCAGACCCAGAGGGAGCAGTCAGCCCGCGACGGCTTCATTAGCACCTAGCCATTGCCTTAAACTTTGGAGGAAAAGTAAGAGCCGGAGAGTTCATCATCATCATCATCATCATTTTAATTAATTAATTAATTAATTAATTATTTTTTGCTTTTTGGGTCACACCCAGTAATGCACATGGGTTACTCCTGGCTCTGTGCTCAGGAATTACCCCTGGCAGTGCTCAGGGGACCATATGGGATGCTGGGAATCGAACCCGGGTCGGCCGCGTGCAAGGCAAATGCCCTGCCCACTGTGCTATTGCTTCAGCCCCGATCATTTTAATTTTTAATGTAGGAGTACTGCTATTTATTCAGCCACTGATTAAGCTGATTGAAGCGGGCAAGAGTTCATTATTTTGAGTCAAGAAGAGAGGGACAGACATAGAAGGACTACACTCATTTGTGGCGTATAAAGTAACAGAATGAAGACTAACACCCAAGGATAATAGAGATAACGGCCAAGAGGATTGCACATGGCTTGGAAGCCCGCCTCACATGCTGGGGGGAAAGGCAGCTGGGGTAGAGAAGGGACCACCAAGTAAATGATGGTTGGAGGGCTCGCTCGGGTTGGGAGATTTGTGCTGAAAGTAGATTATGGACTGAACACACGGCCACTTAGAACCTGTATTGTAAACCATAACACCCAAAAGGAGAGAGAGAGAGTAAGAGGGAAGGTTTCTGCCACAGAGGCGGGGGGTGGGGGCGCAGGGGTGCTGGGAAGGGATGGGGTGGCAGGAGGGATACTGGGAACATTGGTGGTAGAGAATGGGCACTGGAGGAGGGATGGGTACTGAATCATTGTCTGACTGAAATGTAATCGCGAAAATTAAACAAATAAATAAATAAATAAAATCTGTCTGTCCTCCCGTTGTTCATCGATTTGCTAGAGCAGCCCCAGTCATGTCGTCTCCATTGTGAGACTTGTTGTTACTGTGTTTGGCATATCAAATACATCATGGGTAACTTGCCAGGCTTTGCTGTGCGGGCGAAATACTCTCAGTAGCTTGCCGGGCTCTCCGAGAGAGGTGGAGGAATCGAACCCGGCTCAGCCAGGCCGGTGGCTTGCAAGGCAAACTCCCTACCGCTGTGCTATTGCTCCAGCGCAAATAAAAAAATAAATAAAATCTGCAAAAGAAATAAAGGGGAAAAATACATAATAAAAGAATTCATTATTTAAAAAAATCTAATGATTGTTCTTGACAAGATAGAATTTGTACACACAAACTCTGTGTATACAAAATGTGTGTATGTGTTTTCATAAAAAAAAAAAATCCTGCTTACCCAGCAGGGGAGCGACCATGATCAGGAAGGTGGTTTTCTCAGGGCAAGGTTCATCTGGACGTGCTGACCCCTGCGACTGGCCCAATGGCCACTGGGCTGCACAATTTACGTGGGGATGGGGGACTATATTCATACTCTCCCCTAAGAGTCCCCAACTCTATTTAGATACCAGAGTTTACAAAGTTGTTCATAATGCAGCTGTTCTGGGCATTCAGTCCCACCACCACCACTGTCCCTAGCTCCCCACCCATTCCTCTAATTCATTCATTTTATGTTGCTTGTAACAATAAAGTGGTAAGTGGAATTACCAAAACATAATAGAAGAAAATTTGCAAAAGTTGTTGCATCTGACAATGCAACAATGAAAGTCACCTCCGTGGGTGTGCTGAGCTGTCAACTGCTGCTGGAACACCCCCTGCTATGTTCCAGCTTCCTGGGCTTTTATCATTAGGAGGTGGCTGTGCCTCCCCGCCACCCCTTTGGGGTCTATGGACCTGGTGTGGGGTCCGCGTGGGTCCCCGCAGCGTCAGTCGTGTGGCAGTGGAGGTGACCGTGGCAGTGGCTGCTGGGGCTTCGGCAGGGCTGGGCCTTAGTCCCCTGCCCCGGGAGCCCTAGACTTCTCAGCCGGAATACCCGTGAAGCTCAGCTCATGACTTGCCTCTACCCAGGGATTGCTCACGAGGCCACAAAACCGGGCCATGTCCATGGTGGAGGCTGTGGGATGACAAGATGCATTATCAATTTTATTGCTAAAATAAAAAGGAACTTGGGGCTGGAGCGATATCACAGTGGGTAGGGCATTTGCTTTGTATATGGCCGACCTGGGTTCAGTCCCCTGCATCCCATATGATCCCCTGAGCACCTTCAGGAATAATTCCTGAGTGCAGAGCCAGGAGTAACCCCTGTGCATTGCCAGGTGTGATCCAGAAAGCAAAAATAAATAAAATAAAATAAAATAAAAGGAATTCATTGTCTGGGTTGGGGGTCCACACCCAGCAGTCCTGGGGAAACCAAACAAAGCTGGCTTTGAACTTGGGCTGGCTACGTGCAAGATAAGCACCTTAACTAACCCCTGCACAGTCTCTAGGACCTGGCCTGGGCGTTTTAAGGAACTTGTTTGAGAAGGTGGGAGAGGGGCTGGGTGGAAGGGTCCCGACCCTTGGCCGGTTTCAGACATTAGGGTTTTCTCCCGTCCTCTCTGTGCCCCAGGCTCCAAGGGTGCGTCATTTCTCTCTGAGCCGGTCTCTGATTCAGCCTGAGTCAGTCTCGGACTCACAGATGCGGCTCTTCAACCCCTAGAAGCAGAAAAACCAGCTGATGAGTCAGTTGAACGGGCCTCCGGGGTCAAGGAGACACCCAGCATGGAAAGGCCGCTCGGCCTCCTGACCGTGGGAGGGACGGTGCTGTAACCACCTGTGTGTGTGTGTGTGTGTGTGTGTGTGTGTGTGTGTGTGTGTGTGTGTGCTGTCTATCTGTGTCAGAGTACTGTGTTGCTGAACTCAGGGGCTGATGTCAGGGCCCTGGGATGCGTTTGTTCTGCCCTTTCCATATGCTCAGAACCTGGCACCAGAGCCCTCCTTCTCCCGAAAACCACCCAGGGAAGTCATGGAGTTGAGTGCCCATATCCCGCTGGACCGAGTGACCTCTCTGCAGAGCGACCAGTCCGTTTTTGGGTCCTGGGAGCAGCAGCCCTGCCTGTGCAGCCCTAGCTCTGGTCTCGTAGCTTCCCAGCTCAGACCAACCTCCTGCACCCGAGGGCAGCCTCTGCTCTGGGTCTGTTTGGACAAATGGGACAGTTGTTCTATTGCTTCTCACACTCTGTGTCAGCGGCAGCTTGTTCTGCTGTGGTTTGACTTGTTTCTCTGACTTCTGTTTTTCCTGGAGATTGTTATTTGGTGCCTGGGACTGGATCTGTTTCACGTCCAACCACCATTTTTTTTTCCTTTTGGGGTCACACCCGGTGATGCACACAGGTTACTCCTGGCTCATGCACTCAGGAATCACTCCTGGTGCTCTGGGGACCATATGGGATGCTGGGAATCGAACCCGGGTCGGCCACATGAAAGGCGAATGCCCTCCCTACTGTCTATGGCTCCAGCCCCATCAGACCACTTTTAAGTAGTGTTTCTAGGTGGTGCCGTGTCCTTCCTGCTCACTATCTGGGGGCTCCTCATTGGGCCGCTTCCCACTAGAGACATCTTCAGCTTCAGGCTGCCGACCCCCAGCCTTTAACCACAGATTCCTGGCCCTGGTTTTTCGCAGAGGGGTTTGAGATGGTGTGTTTGAAGATGCTTTGCCTGGCCACGTTGAATGAGTTTCAGTGAGCATGTTCTCTGCTGGAATAGGAAACATCCAAGCCTGCCCCTCAAATGAAGCTGTTGTGTGTTCCCGTGACCCACCAGCTTTGGGGGGGGACTCCCTAGTAGTTTATGTTTATTCAGGGTGTTCCCAAGTGGTTCTCAGGAGTGTCAGGACCCGGGCTGGCAGCTTAGAGCAAAGGCCAGGGAGCTGAGGTGCTGCTCGGGCCTGCCAGTGCTCAGGGTCCCAAGCCAGAACACAACCCAGCAGAGTTCAGAGACCTTGGGGTGGCAGGAATTCATCTCGGGTTGAGCCTGTGCCAGGCCCATGGCTCACCCTTTGTCCTCTCTCCTGGCCGTGGGGTTTCCCTCCTCTGGCCAAGCCCCTCCGGCTCCACTGTCTCCTTTTTGGAGTGAGAGAGTCAAGACTGGCCTGTGCGCAAGGAAAGCTCATCACTCCTGGCCTTCCCTGCGTTTTCCAGGGAGAAATGCCTGTTACTCTGAGCAGAGACGTTGATTGGGTCACGATAGTCTCAAAGGTAAGGTATTTTTGCTTTCCTGGAAACTTCTGGGTGGAATGCATAGGGTCAACCTGGTGCTTCTCGTGTTTTACCCTCATGTGTGTGCTGGAGATAACAGGCTCCCGCAGGCTGCTGCTGTGCGTGGTGTCTGCGTGTCCTCCCGGCCTGCATGTCCTCCTGGTGTGCCCCTTGTGACTAGAGGGTCGCATTACCCAGCACTGAGTCACTTAGGGAGGAGTCGAGGGCACTGGGGCACTGGCACATCTCCGTAGAGCAGGTCACTCTCCCAGAGCTACTACCCAGGAGTGATGCAACACTCTTAGACAGGACTCTGAGAGGGGAGGGTCAGTGCATGCAAGGGACAGACTTCCCACAGCCTCCGGGAGGTCTTAGGGCTTCCAGAGGCAGCCAGGGGCAGAGCTAGGACAGTGGAACATGGCTGACTAGGTAGGGGGTCGATCCCCAGCAGCCTCCATGGGACCCTGAGCCCACCAAGAGAGATCTGACTGTAGAGCCAGGATACGGGCCTTTGGGTCAGGTCCCTAAACAAACAAGGATGCCCCCAGTTGCTGCCTGGTTTTATATACTGGTCCAGCCCCGCAGCATCAGGGAACTGGGCATGCAGAGCCGATTTAGATTTCGCGAGGTGCAGACCACAGGCTGATGGCACAGGAGGCATCAGGATGGACATTGAGGGGCAGCAGTGATTACAGAGGGGCCAAAGGAATGCAATGCCCCTGCAGGATAAGGGGAAATGGAAGGTCAGATTAGTGATTCCCTGGGGAAGATGGGTAGAAGCAGAAACAAAATTATTTATCCAAATTCCATCACAATTGCCAATCAGTTATTTGTCTAAATTCTATTACTACCAATCAGTTATTTAGCTAAATTCCATTAATACCAGTCAACTATTTGTCTCGATTCCATAGATGTCAACACCCCAAGTTCCAAACCCGGCCGCTGGTGATTCCAATCATTAATCTATCAGGAAATGTCAGCCCCCCTGGCTCCACCCAATTACCCCCTGACCGGGTCCTGGGAGCTTCTCACAGTTCAATGGATGCAGTTGGGTTTGGAGCTTCACCAGCAGGGACTTTAGTCACCGGTTAGACATGTGTTCTTTGAAAATCGAGATTTTACCTGTTGCCTGTAACAAGAAGCGCTGTCCTTGAGTATTACCCACTTTCGGCTGTGTTCCTCTCAATGCTGTGCTTGTTCCTGCCATTGGCACTCACTAACCTGGAACAGATCTCAGCCCATAAAGGAGACTGGCTGGGTTCGTGCCCCCTCCACCCTGCCAACTCCCGGCTCCCATCCTTTATGGCTCTAGGTGTGTCTTTGTATAACGTGCTCATTGTCTGGTCAGTCTGAGCAGCCGGAGCAAGATGACTGAGGCTGGGTGGGTCCACTAGTTTGTTTCTCACTGGGGTCTGGGGTTAGGGGAGGGGGTAATAGGTCTTAGAGCCTCATCACACCTCACACATCTCTCCCGTGTCCCTTCTTGGAATCTAGGAGGACACTAATCCCCTCTGTGGGCCTGCCTGTAGCCTGTCACCTTCCTGCCCCGCCCCTGAGTTTGGTACTGGGATTACCTTGCAACACTTGTCCTAGGAGAGGCAGACATCCCGTCTCTGGGCTTGTGCGTCTATTCCTGATGCAACCGTTTAAGACTGCACGGCTGCATTGCCACGGCAGTGGCCAGCTCCAGCTCCGGCCTCTGCCCGCCTTCCTCCCTCCGCATCTCCTTCCCCTGCTGGCAGCCGTCTCCCACAGATGGGTCAGCAGACACTGCCCCCGAATCTGAAGCCACGAATATGCCTGTCCATGGTGCTGCGACTCTAAGATGGAAGAGTTGGAGCTAACGCTTCCCTTTGTCTTTGGGTGCAGGACTCCTCCAAACAGTGCTCAGGGGACCCAGACCCTTGTACCTGTGACTCTCAACCAGCGGGGCCCATGGTTCAGGAGGGCCAGAGGAAGTGGAATCCCACATGCCTTTAGGGCCATGCAGGGGTGTGGCCATGCTAACATAAGGCCACGCTCAGTAATTTTCCTTTCTAAAAGGAGGGCATAGACCAAAGTGGTTTGGAAATATCTGGTCTAGATGCTTGTTTTGCTTTTCAAACACTCGCTTGACGTTTATTAGGTTCTTTCAGATAGAAATCATCTATGCATATATAGGAGTCATATATATTTTTATACAAATATTTTCCCTTCTGGGACAATTTATTTCATTATTTCTTTGATCATGGCTTTCTTTATATTTCCCTTCTTCTCTTTCTGCAATCCCTGTGAGCAGAGAACTTTTTTTTAAATTAAGACTTTTATTTTGCAATGTCAGAATTGAACCATTGTGAAGCATGAGTGTTGTACCTCAGACTCATCCCTAGCCCCAAGTTATGTAGACAATTGAATAGTATTCAGCTGGAAAGAAAGATAGGATCTGAAGAGAGAGTACAGGGGCCAAGGTGATTGTCTTGTACTCTGCCAACCCCAGTTCATCAAGTCTTTTGCATCAATGTGATTCCTGAAAACCACTGGGAATGATCCCTGAGCAAACAGCCAGGAGTAAACTCTGAGCACTGCTCATGTGGACCTCCCAAACAAACAGCACACAAAAATATGAAATTGGCTTAGAGGAATAGAGCAGTGGCTTAGTGTGCTAAAAATTTAATATATATAAAATTTTTATACATTGTAAAATTTCAGCACCATAGACCATATCCACACAATAACCAAGTTCATTGAGGTTTCTCGGGAGTTCAAGATGCCGCTCTGTCTAACGTTCATTGACTTAAAGAAGGCCTTTGATTCTGTTGAGACAGAAGCGGTCATTGAAGTCCTATCCAATCAGGGCATTCAAACTCAATACATCAAGATCCTCTGTGAGCTGTATTACGGATTCACTACCAGGATCTCACCATTCTACAAAGAAGTAATGATTGATGTCAAGAGAGGGATTCGGCAGGGTGATACCATTTCACCGAAACTCTTCAGTGCCACCCTCGAGAACATCATGCGAGGACTGGAATGGGAAGGAATGGGAGTGAAGATAGATGGTCGGCAACTACACCACTTCCGCTTTGCCGATGACATTGTTTTAATAACACCAAACATTAGCCAAGCGGGACAAATGCTGGCCGACTTCGACTGTGAGTGTGGAAAGGTCGGACTACAGCTGAATCTTATGAAGAACAATGTTTATGAGAAACAGCATCGTTCCTGACGCCCCATTCGCTCTCAACAGAATGACCATCTCTGAATGCAACAGCTTTGTGTACCTAGGTGGAGAGGTCAACATGACAAATGACCTGGCACCCGAGCTGCGCAGGAGGAAGAGAGTGGCTTGGAATGCCTTCAAGAGCATCGAAGAAATAGCTAAGAGAACAAAGAACCTCCGGCTCCGGGCACATCTCTTTGATTCCACTGTTCTTCCTGCAAACAGGATGAGAACACTATTCGGGTCTCCCAAAGAGGAATTGAAAGAGCTATGCTTGGAATATCACGTTTCACTCAAATGAGAGAAAGAATTCGGAGTTCCGACCTCCATCGACGATCAAGAATCAGGGACGCTGTCTTCTTTGCCAAGGTGTCAAAAATCTGATGGGCTGGTCACGTAATGAGATTTAAAGACGACCGCTGGACTAGAGCTGTTATGGACTGGATTCCACGGGATGTCAAAAGACCTCGTGGCTGCACACCTACCAGATGGTCAGACTTCTTCATCAAGATCATGAACGATTGGCTTGAGGCTCTTCGTGTTCCTAGAATGAACAGACGCCATTGGGCTACACTAGCACGCGACAGGGACAAATGGAGACGTTACTGGCACCCACTTGAGCAAATCAACGATCAACGGGAAGTCAGTGATCAAGTGATTGTAAAATTTTATATCTATTTTATATGTTTATATTTTAAAATTATATAAACTTATAGAGAGTATTTAAAAATTATTTATATAGAGCTTTTTTGTAATGCCTAGCTTTTCTCATTGCCAATTAGATTTTTAAAAAATTTTTATTAGTGAAACACCATGAGGTACAGTTGTAGACTTGCAAATTTTTGTGCTTGGGTTTTATTTATATATTGATTGAGTACCCATGCCTCCACCAGTGCCCATTTTCCACCACCACTATTCCCAGTATCCCTCCCACCCCCATGCCCCCATCCCACCTTGCCTCTATGGTAGGGCATTCCCTTTTGTTCTCTCTCTCCTTTTGGGTGTTGTGGTTTGCAAAAGAGGCATTGAGTGGCAATCATGTTCGGTCAATAGTCTACTATCAGCATGCTTCTCCCATCCTGGGAGGATCCTCCTAACAACCTTTATTTGGTGCTTCCTTCTCTATCTGAGCTGCCTTTCCCCCTAGCATGTGTTGCTGGCCTCCAAGTCATGGAGCAAACCTCCTGGTACTAATCTCAGCCACTCTTGGGTGTTAGTCTCCTATTTTGGTACTTTATGTTCCCCAGATCAATGCAATCTTTCTATGTCTATCCCTCTCTTTCTGACTCATTTTGCTTACCATGATACTTTCCATGTAGTACCACTTGTATGTAAATTTCATGACTTTATCTTTTCTAACAGCTACATAGTACTCCATTGTGTAGGTGTACCAAAGTTTCTTTAACCAGTCGTCTGTTCTCGGGCACTCAGGTTTTTTCCAGATTCTGGCTATTGTAAACAGTGCTACAATGAACAAACAAGTGCAGATGTCACTTCGACTATACTTTTTTGCATCTCTGGGATATATTCTCAGGAGTGGTATTGCTGGGTCAAATGGGAGCTCAATTTCTAATTTTTTGAGAATCGTCCATACTGTTTTCCAGAAGGGCTGAACCATTCGGCATTCCCATCAGCAGTGAAGGAGGGTCCCTTTCTTGCCACATCCATGCCAACACCAGTTGCTTTTGTTCTTTTGGATGTGGGCCAGTCTCTGTGGTGTGAGATGATATCTCATTATTGTTTTGATCTGCATTTCCCTGATGGTTAATGATGTAGAGCATTTTCTCATGTGCCCTTTTGCCATTCGGATTTCTTCTTTGAGAAAGTTTCATTTCGTCACCCCATTTTTTGATGGGGTTGGTTGTTTTCTTCTTGTGGAATTCAACCAATACTTTGTATATCCTTGATATCAACCCCTGATCGGATGTAGAACTTTTTAAGTACATCACCAACATCTCTCATTTTTGCTCTTGTTTGTTTGGGGTTTTTTGTTTTGTTTTGTTTTTTTGGGTCACACCTGGCAATGCACAGGGGTTATTCCTGGCTCTGCACTCAGGAATTACTCCTGGCGGTGACTTGAGGGACAATATGAGATGCTGGGAATCGAACCCAGGTCGACTGCGTGCAAGAGAAACGCTCTACCCGGTGTACTATTGCTCCAGCCCCTTGTTTGGGATTTTGGGGGGGTGTTCAGATCCCTGACTCTGTGCTGGGGAACCATAATTGGTGCTGGGGACACACCTGGGTCAGATGCCCTCCCTGCTGTCGGCTCTCTGGCCTCACCACTGTTCTTTTTTTTTTTTTTAATTTTTATTAGTGAAACACCATGAGGTACAGTTGCAGTCTTAAAAATTGTTGTGCTTGGGTTTCAATTATACAATGATTGAGTACCCATCCCTCCACAAGTGCCCATTCTCCACCACCACTGATCCCAGTATCCCTCCCACCCCCATTCCCCCATCCCACCCTGCCTCTGTGGCAGGGCATTCCCTTTTGTTCTCTCTCTCCTTTTGTCACCACTGTTCTTAACTTCCCTTCCTCTTTCATAAATCCATCTGCCGGGAGTTGCTTTATACTATTTATTTGAAATTTAAAAAATGAGCAAACAGCAAACAAAAACAAAGGCTCTCTGAGGCTTGAACTGATTTCCCTGGAGAGGCTGGGCAGGACAGAACCAGCCCTGTGGCTGCTAGCGGGCATGCGTGGGCTTGGCCTGAGGGCTGGTTTTGCCTTCCTGGCTCAGAGCTCGGCCAGCTGCCTGCCGGGGCAGGGTTAGAGACAGGGCACGAACTGGCCAGAAGGAAATGAAGAAGAGCTCGATTAGGATGAAGAGCTCTCAGGCCCTCTGGGCAGGCTGCGCGGCCTTGTCCGGTGCTGGCCTCGGGGAGAAGTGGTCAGAACCAGGCTGGGAACTAGGTGGGATGTGGCCAGGGGCCTGAGGGTCTGATGGCTGTGGCACCCTGTTGGAATGTGTTTTTGAAGATGTCAGACCAGGGTCCAGGGAGGCGTCTCAGAGAGGGAGCTCGCAGCCCACCAGGGAGGTCCTGGGTTTCATTCCCAGCTCGACCACAGATGGACGCCCCATGCCTGACACACAGAACGTACAGAGTCCCCGCGCCGGAGGTGGCTGCCAAGCACAGGCGGGTCATGGGAGACTGAGGACAGGCCCGAGGGTGCCTTCCTGGCCCAGATGAGAGTGGGGAGGGTCCTGGAATCACCGGGAGCTGCTGGGGCCAGAGCACCTGGGGGTGGGGTGAGGGAGCCCAGAACAGCAGCCGACACAGTGCTGCACTCACGGGAGTCCGGGAAGAACTTGGCATTCCAGGGGTCCCCTGGAGGGGCAACTGCCTGGGTCATGTTCCCGTCTGTGGGGCTTGGGTCTGGATAGAGCACCTGCTCTTGGAGCGAGCCCCTGCCCTCTCGAGCAGCTGTGACCAAAGGTTTCCAGAGTTGGCGGGGTCAGGCAAGGGCACTGAGCAGTGTCCCCGTGACTGGGCAGGGCCCACAGACTCGGTGTCCCCCTCAACCTGGGCCTGTCTCGGTGCCACTCACCCCATCCCAAAGTAGGCACAAACCCACATTGGTGGAAAGGAGCTTCCAGAGAGACAGCGGCCAGGAAGTCTTTTATTAGAATCTGCTCAGGCCACAGTGCCCAGGCAGGCCCGTCCTGGAGCTCAGCTCACACTGCACTTGGCTCTAATGCTGAAACAGGTTCCAACGGGGTGGATATAAGTGGGCACAGGGAGAAGTTTCAAGTGTCCCCTTGCTTAACACAGGGGCTGGGGTCATGTAAGCATCATGGGAGTTCTGGCAGGGAGAAAAAAAAATAATAATGTATTACATTTCATATTATATTCCAAAAGCCAGATTGGCCGATTGAACCAGGGTCGGCCGAGAGCAAGGCAAAGGTCCTCCCACTGTACTATCACTCATAGAGACGTTTGAAAGCCAAGAATAGCTGAGACACCTTCAGGTGGGAAGTTGGAGAACTTGTTTTCTGGATTTCCAAACTAATTATAGAGTCACAGTAACAAAGTGCTTTAGTGCAGAGAAAAGCAGGTGACTATGCAAAGGAAGAGAATGGTGGGGAAGAGGCAGAGGTAGGGAGGGAGAGAGAGAAAGAGAGAGAGGGAGGGAAAGAGAGTGAGAGAGAAAGAGAGTGAGAGAGTCAGAGACAGAGATCATGTTGAAATGACACCCTGTTCAGAGCAGTGCTTAGTCCCTCATTAAAGAAGACATGACTAGGGACAAATGGATATTTTGACTGAAAAATGAATTCACATGTACCCCCTTAGCTCTCTCTCTCACTCTCTTTCTTGCTCTCTCTTTTTCTCTCTCACCCTCTCTCTGTCTCTGTCCCTGTCTCTGTCCCTGTCTCTGTCTCTGTCTCTCTCTCTGTCTCTCTCTCTCTCACACACACACACACACACACACACACACGCTCGTTCTCCCAGGTCACACCATATTCAAAGACACACATCCCAGCTCACACCAGACATGCACCCTCCTCCCCGCTCCTACACGCCACATTCCCATGTTCGTGCTCTCAGCTCACTCCACACACGTGTCGAAAACTTGCTCAGGTGAATCGTATCACTGTATCACTGTCTTCCTGTTGTTCATCGATTGCCTCGAGCAGGTCCCAGTAGCGTCTCTTTCGTCCTAGCCCTGAAATTTTAAAAAGTGCCACATTCGAGGCTCTTTCAGGGTCAGGAGAATGAGACCCATAATTGTTACTGGTTTTTGGCATATTGAATACACCACGGGGAGCTTGCCAGACTCTGCCGTGTGGGCAGGATACTTTTGGTAGCCTGCCAGGTTCTCCAGAGTAAGAATTAGATGATAAGATGTTGTGCAGCCGCGAATCGTAAGCCTACCTCAATGTCAGTGGAAAAACAATAAACTACTGAAAGTCAGTGTCAAAGTTTTTCTTTGTGTCTCTGGGTAAAGCAAAAAGGTTTCCCAAGGTACAAAAGGATTAACTAAAGGGAAGCTGAGAGACGTTCCACCACATTAAAATCAGCGCCTCAAACCTCCCCAAAGTCCCTCTGAAGGCCTGGGGGAGAGAGCTGTGTGCAGTGCTCAGGACTGCCTGGCTGTGTGCTGAGTGACAGGACTGTGGGCCCAGGCCGGCCCGAGAGTACTGTGTGTCCTCCCCGAGATACTTGTGTGTGTGTGTGTGTGTGGGGGGGGGAGCTGGGGAGAGAGGACGCAGCTCTGCTTTGCCCTTGGTCATGCCCCTCTCTGATTCCTGCTAAGGCACCTGATTGTCTCTGAGCACTGCCGGGGGGAGAGTCTGAGCACAGAGCAAAGGTATGACCCCAACCAAAACCAAACAGATTCAAAAGGCCAGTTTGTGCTTGTATATACACAAAGGCGCCCAACTTGGCGTTTCTCGGAGAGAGGTACAGTAGGAGGTAAGACCCTCTGAGATGCCATGAAAACCGCCGAAGGCTATGCGCTAAGGCTAGTTGGCGTTATCAGGCCTGGGGAGGGGTGTGACACCACGGGAAGCCACCGGGCCATCCCGTGGGCGTGCAGATAAGATGGAGGGCTTTATCACTATCTGTTCAGGTGGAATGCGAGCCGCCTATCCCTTGAGCCAGGGCTGATGTCCCCCCACTCTTGGCCTCTCACCCAGGAAACGCACGCACGGCAGAACCAGGCTGTGTTAACCAGGGAAACGCTAATATGGCCGGGGTATAAGGAAGAAGGGATGCCATTGCCCAGCTCAGCGCTGGTGCCCCCAGCTCTGACTCACATGGGAGAGTCAGGAGAGCTTGTGTTTTGTCTGTCTGTGTGTTTTGTCTGTGTTAGTGTGTTTGTTTGTGCTTTCCTGGTGCTGGGGTCAAATCCAGGCTGCTCCAGGGAAGTTGTTTGCAAAGAATCCCTTGGTACACATTCATGCTAGTGCCTTTGGGACCTTATTTCTTTGACAATTCAATAAGTGAAAGGTCGAAATGTGGGACAGCCTCCCTCTCTCCCGCTGGGGCCAGTGGGCAGGGCCGGGCTCCTGCAGGGACCTGGGCCCAAGCCAAGTGCCTCAGCGGAGCTGTCTTCTCTGGCAGAGGTGCAGACAGCTGCAGAGGCCTCAGTTTCCCTCACACACTGGCCCCTTGGTGGCACCTTCTGGAAGTCATCTGCTCAAAGCTCAGGATCAGTTAGTCCCAGCCACCTCAGCCACCAACAGCAACCAGAAATACACCAACGGGTGTCTGAAGAACAAAGCCCCGTGGCAGGGACACACCGTGTCCTCCTTGCGCACAGCCTGGCTGGGCAATGCACTGAGCAGTGCCGTCCTGTGACCCTTGCCAGACTGGGAGCCTTGGGGACAGAGCAGTGTGGTCTCTGGGGTCTCCTCCAGGCATGCAGACCCCACCCCTGTTTGCTGGACTCGGGGGAAGAAACTGCATCAGTAGCTGCAGGGGCAGAGCTGCCTTCTGGGATGGTGGGGCCCAAGGGAAGGCAGCGTCCACGGCACCCCAAAGTGCACAGGGCAGCCCCTGAGTTCCTCCTCTTTGCCAGGCTCTCCAGGGAGTGGCTTGGCTGCACTGACCCTGCCACTAGACACTCATATTTCCAAGCTTTGTGCATTGACACTGAGCCCCAGACAGAGTATGAGAAGCTGAGGCTTGGGGGGGGGGGGGTGGGAACTGAGCTGCCCTCAGGGGTCTGCTCAGGTGCTCACTGACCACATGCACCCCAGAAATAAGAGAATAGATTGACCACCCCGCCCTTCCGTCCACCTGGCCGCTTAGGCATAGGAAACACTCAGTTCACAAGTTACTCACTGCGGTGGGATGGGCCTCTGCTGGGTGCCCGTGGACACGGGCTCTCTGTAGGGCTGCAGAGAGAAAGGCAGTGAGGTCTGGGCCTTGTAGGTGGCTGGCCTCAGTTCAATCTTCATCAAGGTCCAGCAAGCCCCCCGCCCCACAGGACTGATGTTGAGCACTGAGCCAGGAGTAATTCCAGAGCACCGTGCAGTGTGACCCCAAACTCTGAAACCAGCATTCTCTACCTAGGAAACGGGCACAATTTTCAGACCTCAGGGGGCTTGCCTGCCCAGGGATGTGGCCCCGGGGAGGGGCCAGAGAGGCACATACTGGGCCACGTCCACTGCAGGGGGCTGCCCTCAGTGCCAGGGACTCAGCTTGAGGCTCCCGGCTGGTCAGCTCAGCCTGGTCACGGATGGACATGGGGTCCACGCTCAGCCTCGGGGGTAGTCCTCCTTGGCCCTCGGGACACCCAAAGCCCCGTGTCCAGTGTCAGCCCAGCGCTGCTGTCCCGCGCTCACCCACAGAGGCGTGGACAAAGATCAGGCCCGAGGCCAGCAGCAGGCAGCACAGGACCCTCATGGTGGCGGGCAGCAGGTGGATAGGGCAGGCTCTTGGGGCTGTGGAGCTGTCCACTCCAGCGAACGCTCCTTAGTCCAACCTGGCCAGACTGACGTGGGAGGCTCGGTGGAGGTGTGATCAGACATAGGGAGGGCAGGGGGGAGCTGGAGGCTCTGGGCTGCATGTCCTGTGCCCGGCTGTGATGCTGGCTGAGAAGGCACTCGTCATCATGAGAACCACACAAAGGTGGTGGCCGGCTGCCAGCTTTCTCTCTGTGTGTGGGAGCGCTGGGGACAGTTGGGCAGGAAACAAGGCACAGCCTGGCCTGAGGGGCCTGGCAGACAGTTGCTGGGGTTCAGAGTGACCCGTACCCTGGCAGGAAGTGGGTGTGTCCTCTTCATCTCTCCCTGAAGGTGGGCCTTAGGGACAGCTGCAGAACAGACACCTGGGCAGGGGTGTGGTGTGGAGGTGGGGTCTGAGGAGCCTGTTCGGTGAGTCCCCAGAACTCTGCTTGTCAGGGAAGACTGACGTTGGGGTGTTGCACTCCAAACCCCTGGTTGTGAGCCCACAGAAGCCCCCTGGGAGAGCAGGAAGCAGGGCAGTGGCTGTACTCATGGGGCTCCGGGTAGAAGTCTGGGTCCTGGGGACACCTTTAGAGGCAGCTGTCCGGCTCATGGTTCTAGCTACAGGGAACGGGTCTGGACAGAGCTTGTGGTATGTCCTGGCCCAGGCCCGGCTCACACAAGGGCCATGATCAAAGGTATCGGAAGAGTTGATGGGGGAGGGGGGGCAGGCAAAGGCGGCTGAGCAGCGTCCTCCTGACCGGCAGGGCCCACAGACTCGGCATCCCCCCCCAACCCGGGCCTGTCTCGGTGCTGCTCACCCCACCTCAAACTGGACACAAACCTACATTGGTGGAAAGAAGCTTCTGGAGAGACAGAAGGTCAGGAAGTCTTTTATTAGAATCGGTTCAGGCCGCGGTGCCCAGGCAGGCCCATCCTGGAGCTCAGCTCATGCAGCACTTGGCTTTGCCACTGTAGCAGGTTCCCTCGTGGTGGGTGTAGAGCGGGCACGGGGAGAAGTGGCAGGTGCCCCCTCGCTTAGCACAGTGGTACTGGTCGTACTTGGGGCTGGGGTCAAGTAAATTTGACAGGGACCCTGGAAGGGAGAGAAAGGAAACACTCAGACTGGGCGGGCTGCCACATGGCTCAGAGCATTCCCCCTAGGAGTGGGCCTTAGCGGGCACGTTAGGGGCCGCCTCCCACAGGGTCTCCTCTCCCTCCTGGGAACCTGCACAGTTGCCAAGGGCGGAATGCTGGGCAGTGCTCCTGCCCGGCTCGTGGTGTCCATCTGGCCAGGCGAGTGGGGGTCTCAGCCTGCAATCCCACCCAGCCTGTGCACCCCACACCCAGCACCATTTCTGCAGACACCTGTGAACACTGGGGTCAGGCTGGGCTGTAGGCCGCTCCTGCTGTCTGCCGGGGCGGGGCGGGGGGGAGGGCGGTGTGCCTGAGCTTCCATGAGTGATCAGCCCCAGGCACCGGCAGCTCTGACCACGGGGCCTTAGTGGGACTGTTTGGCGGGCGGCTCTGGAGCGGGCAGGACCAGGAGCCAGCGTGGGGATCCAGGTACTTTGATCTTGCAGCCCTAGCACTGGGGTTTCCTGGGGTGTGGCTGGCTGTTGCCAGGTGTCGGGCACCGCAGGACCCAGAGTTCTGCAACCTCGGGCACCCGTCTGGAGCCGCCTGGCCAAGTCCCTGGCATAGCCCGTGGTCCGTGAACACTGCTGAGGAGTCCCCCAGAGACTCATGGTTGAATGGGACATATTAATGTAAACTTCCAGGGGCTGCTGAACGCTAAGAAGAGGCTGGCAGGACCCTGGGAGCACAGAGAAAAGAGCCATGCAGGGACAGGAGAAGCGCCTTGAGCACTGGGAGGTTCCCACCTTCGGGCTGGGGGGGATCTGCAGAGTGGGCCACGGCCTCTACACATTGTCCAGGGCTGCTGTGTGCTCGGACAAGGCCAGTGCCACGGCCTTCAGCACACAGCACATACATGTACATGCACCTACCACACGGGTGCGAGCACACACATGTACACCAACGTGCACACGGGATATACACACACATACATACCACACAGAAACATACACGTACACAGACACAATGCACATGTGTACACTTTCCTGCACACAAACATGGGCACAGCACAGACAGACACAAAAGCACACATAGACACAGAGGCGCACATGCCTGCACACATAGACAGAAGTTCATGCATACACAGGCCCCTACCTTACTGGTGTCAGAGAACTAGTGGTAAAAAATTCTGGGCCATGGTTTGGAAACAGAATCTATAGTTGTGAATCTATTGTTAATGGGTGATTTTTATGAAGAAGCTAAAGTCTGGAATAGGTAAGACAGAAAAATAAAACTATTCATGCAGTCCTATAAAAATAGAAAGGCCACTTAAGCAACTGTGAACATTTAGTGGGGGAAAAAATCCTAGAAATCTACTGTTTAAAATAAGAAAGAATTTGAAAACCTAAAAAGCTCCAGAATTATGAAAGAGATGGTTGCCTGTAGAACTCTCGGCTCAGCTGGATCGTCAGCACATTCTCCCCGACAGCAAACAAGCACAACAAGCACATGTTTGTCAGGTAGGAAAAGGCAGAGAAGATCCCAGGTTAGACTGTGACCCCAGCATGGTCTTAATGCCGATGTCCAGAAGGATCAGGAATCCAGGGAAACTTACAGGGAAGGAAACAGAACACTGGACGGCCAACCTCCCAATCCGCAGGGCTCAAGAGTCACGTCCAGGATGCCACAACAGGGTCAGAACGTGCGAGGTTGATTTCACAAACACGAGACTTCACTTGACCATGGAAGCATGCACTGCCAGTTAGCATGGAGGGAGAAAAACCCTTTGGTCATCTTCATTAGAAAGAATTCATTGACTGCAAAGAATTTAGTATTGACTCACAAGGAAAAGTCAGCACAGAGAGACTGGAATCAACTTCCTTAATCTGACAAGGAACATCTGCAGGAACTCAGTGCACAGTTTGCTACTGGGCAGATCAGATACAGCTTCCTGAGACTGATAAGCGAACGGCTCCCCCCCCCCCCCCCCCCCATTTCCATTTGCTCTGTACCTGATTTACTAGCCAGGGAGGAATCAAAGAAAAGGGCTTTTAGCCAGGAGCAAGGGCTGGAGAGGAAGAAAAGAACTTATCCTATTTACATGTATGATAATGATATATTGATAGACTAAAAGAAGTTTGGAGCTGCCCCCCACGAGCGGCTCTCCGGCACGGCCACGGCCCCGGAGGCACAAGGACTTAGCACAGAGAACCAGCCGCTTGGAGCAGAAAAGCAAATGGACTTGTGTTGATCCGCGCCACCAAGCCTGCCCGGAGGGGGAAGGGCGTTGACCAGCCCGCCCGTTCCTCTCTGGAAAGAAAGATGGCGGCCGCACGGGAGCCTTGTGGAAAGCGGGTTTGAGCCGGGCTCGGGGGGGGGAGCAGCGGGGACCTCATGGGAAGGGGGGCTTTGTGGGCCGTCCCCCACGCCCCACCGGGGTCGCCAGCTGCCCCCCACGAGCGGCTCTCCGGCACGGCCACGGCCCCGGAGGCACAAGGACTTAGCACAGAGAACCAGCCGCTTGGAGCAGAAAAGCAAATGGACTTGTGTTGATCCGCGCCACCAAGCCTGCCCGGAGGGGGAAGGGCGTTGACCAGCCCGCCCGTTCCTCTCTGGAAAGAAAGATGGCGGCCGCACGGGAGCCTTGTGGAAAGCGGGTTTGAGCCGGGCTCGGGGGGGGGAGCAGCGGGGACCTCATGGGAAGGGGGGCTTTGTGGGCCGTCCCCCACGCCCCACCGGGGTCGCCAGCTGCCCCCCACGAGCGGCTCTCCGGCACGGCCACGGCCCCGGAGGCACAAGGACTTAGCACAGAGAACCAGCCGCTTGGAGCAGAAAAGCAAATGGACTTGTGTTGATCCGCGCCACCAAGCCTGCCCGGAGGGGGAAGGGCGTTGACCAGCCCGCCCGTTCCTCTCTGGAAAGAAAGATGGCGGCCGCACGGGAGCCTTGTGGAAAGCGGGTTTGAGCCGGGCTCGGGGGGGGGAGCAGCGGGGACCTCATGGGAAGGGGGGCTTTGTGGGCCGTCCCCCACGCCCCACCGGGGTCGCCAGCTGCCCCCCACGAGCGGCTCTCCGGCACGGCCACGGCCCCGGAGGCACAAGGACTTAGCACAGAGAACCAGCCGCTTGGAGCAGAAAAGCAAATGGACTTGTGTTGATCCGCGCCACCAAGCCTGCCCGGAGGGGGAAGGGCGTTGACCAGCCCGCCCGTTCCTCTCTGGAAAGAAAGAGGGCGGCCGCACGGGAGCCTTGTGGAAAGCGGGTTTGAGCCGGGCTCGGGGGGGGGAGCAGCGGGGACCTCATGGGAAGGGGGGCTTTGTGGGCCGTCCCCCACGCCCCACCGGGGTCGCCAGCTGCCCCCCACGAGCGGCTCTCCGGCACGGCCACGGCCCCGGAGGCACAAGGACTTAGCACAGAGAACCAGCCGCTTGGAGCAGAAAAGCAAATGGACTTGTGTTGATCCGCGCCACCAAGCCTGCCCGGAGGGGGAAGGGCGTTGACCAGCCCGCCCGTTCCTCTCTGGAAAGAAAGATGGCGGCCGCACGGGAGCCTTGTGGAAAGCGGGTTTGAGCCGGGCTCGGGGGGGGGAGCAGCGGGGACCTCATGGGAAGGGGGGCTTTGTGGGCCGTCCCCCACGCCCCACCGGGGTCGCCAGCTGCCCCCCACGAGCGGCTCTCCGGCACGGCCACGGCCCCGGAGGCACAAGGACTTAGCACAGAGAACCAGCCGCTTGGAGCAGAAAAGCAAATGGACTTGTGTTGATCCGCGCCACCAAGCCTGCCCGGAGGGGGAAGGGCGTTGACCAGCCCGCCCGTTCCTCTCTGGAAAGAAAGATGGCGGCCGCACGGGAGCCTTGTGGAAAGCGGGTTTGAGCCGGGCTCGGGGGGGGGAGCAGCGGGGACCTCATGGGAAGGGGGGCTTTGTGGGCCGTCCCCCACGCCCCACCGGGGTCGCCAGCTGCCCCCCACGAGCGGCTCTCCGGCACGGCCACGGCCCCGGAGGCACAAGGACTTAGCACAGAGAACCAGCCGCTTGGAGCAGAAAAGCAAATGGACTTGTGTTGATCCGCGCCACCAAGCCTGCCCGGAGGGGGAAGGGCGTTGACCAGCCCGCCCGTTCCTCTCTGGAAAGAAAGATGGCGGCCGCACGGGAGCCTTGTGGAAAGCGGGTTTGAGCCGGGCTCGGGGGGGGGAGCAGCGGGGACCTCATGGGAAGGGGGGCTTTGTGGGCCGTCCCCCACGCCCCACCGGGGTCGCCAGCTGCCCCCCACGAGCGGCTCTCCGGCACGGCCACGGCCCCGGAGGCACAAGGACTTAGCACAGAGAACCAGCCGCTTGGAGCAGAAAAGCAAATGGACTTGTGTTGATCCGCGCCACCAAGCCTGCCCGGAGGGGGAAGGGCGTTGACCAGCCCGCCCGTTCCTCTCTGGAAAGAAAGATGGCGGCCGCACGGGAGCCTTGTGGAAAGCGGGTTTGAGCCGGGCTCGGGGGGGGGAGCAGCGGGGACCTCATGGGAAGGGGGGCTTTGTGGGCCGTCCCCCACGCCCCACCGGGGTCGCCAGCTGCCCCCCACGAGCGGCTCTCCGGCACGGCCACGGCCCCGGAGGCACAAGGACTTAGCACAGAGAACCAGCCGCTTGGAGCAGAAAAGCAAATGGACTTGTGTTGATCCGCGCCACCAAGCCTGCCCGGAGGGGGAAGGGCGTTGACCAGCCCGCCCGTTCCTCTCTGGAAAGAAAGATGGCGGCCGCACGGGAGCCTTGTGGAAAGCGGGTTTGAGCCGGGCTCGGGGGGGGGAGCAGCGGGGACCTCATGGGAAGGGGGGCTTTGTGGGCCGTCCCCCACGCCCCACCGGGGTCGCCAGCTGCCCCCCACGAGCGGCTCTCCGGCACGGCCACGGCCCCGGAGGCACAAGGACTTAGCACAGAGAACCAGCCGCTTGGAGCAGAAAAGCAAATGGACTTGTGTTGATCCGCGCCACCAAGCCTGCCCGGAGGGGGAAGGGCGTTGACCAGCCCGCCCGTTCCTCTCTGGAAAGAAAGATGGCGGCCGCACGGGAGCCTTGTGGAAAGCGGGTTTGAGCCGGGCTCGGGGGGGGGAGCAGCGGGGACCTCATGGGAAGGGGGGCTTTGTGGGCCGTCCCCCACGCCCCACCGGGGTCGCCAGCTGCCCCCCACGAGCGGCTCTCCGGCACGGCCACGACTCCAGGACACAGAAACCAATCTCTTAACTAGCTAACTTTTAATAGAAATTCTTCCAGGGTCAATAAGTAAAATAGCAGAAATTCAAAACCGCGCGGCCGCTATCGCGGCCGCGCGACATCATTTTATTCTTAAACCAAGTTGTAGAAAGCAAATCATTTCACAACGCTGTTTCAGCATGTCTGATTGGGGGGGGGGGGGTGGGTCGTAAACTCTTAACAATAATTGTGCATCTTCTATCGAAATAATCTATCTAGTCAAAGTAGATAGAGTATTAACTAGAACTCATCTACCTCACAAGAATTGGGAGGGGTGGGAGGTGGGGGTCTATTGGGGTTCGGGGTTAAAAATGAGTATTGGTAAAGGGAAATGTGTTCGGTATCTACATGACTGAGACCTAAACCCGAAAGCTCTGTAACTTTTCCCACAGTGATTCAATAAATAAATAAATTATTAAAAAAAAAAAAAAAAAAAAAAAAAAAAGAAGTTTGGCATATTGAATATGGAGCGATAGCACAGCGGGTAGGGCGTTTGCCTTGCACGCAGTCAACATGGCAGACCCGAGTTCGATTCCTCCGCCCCTCTCGAGAGTCCGGCAAGCTACCGAGAGTATCCCGCCCGCACGGTAGAGCCTGGCAAGCTCCCCGTGACGTATTCGATATGCCAGACACAGTAACAACAAAGTCTCCAATGGAGACGTTACTGGGCTCGCTCGAGCAAGTCGACGATCAACGGGAGGGCCTTTACCTTTTCTTTACCTTTAAAAGAAGTTTGTTTTGCTTTGGGTATGAACCACTTTCTCACACACGCATGGAGTTCCAGCACTTACCCCAACTCAGGGTTGTTGTTTTTTTTTCTTCCAAGTTTGATGTATTTGAGACCAAGGAACAAAAAAGGAAAAGAAAAAAAAAGAACGAGAATACATGGATTTTACTTCTGTATATTGAAGTATCCACAGGGCAGAGCTGCAGGGTGGAGGGATCCCAGGCAACTCAGCATCCACGGACCCCATAGCTCACAGGGTGGCTCTGGCTGGCCCCTGAGATCCTCCACTTTGCTGGGCTCTCCAGGGAGTGGGCAACTGCGCTGACCCCATCACTAGACACGTTTTCAAGACTTCCCACATTGATGCTTGGCCCCCTGCAGCATATCAGCCTGACCGAGAGTGAGACGCTGAGGCTTTGGGGATGTGGGGGGGGCTGAGCTACCCTCAGGGGTCTGCTCGGGTGTTCACTGACCACATGCACCCCAGAAATAAGAGCTGACCACCTGCCCTTCCACCTGAAGAGGACAGAGTCAGGCCTTTGCCTTGGACGGGGCCAACCCCAATTCAATCTCTGGCACCATATATAGATCATCTGAGCCCCTTCCCCATGGGTGACACTGAGCACTGAGCCAGGAATAATCCCAGAGCACCATGCAGTGTGACCCCAAACTCTAAACCCAGCAATCTCTGCCTGGGAAACGGGCACAGTTTTCAGATGCGTCCCAGCTGGGTCATGGGACCAGCATCTCACCCCAGTGCCCTGTGAGTCCCTGCCGCAGCCCTGGCCAGCAGCTGGGACTGGTCCAGGCCCCAGAGCGGGCAAGTGACAGTGAGGGACAGCAGTGGCCCCGGCAGCCTGGTCTTGGTCAGAGGTGCAGTGGGCCCGGAGTCACTGGGCTGGAGAGCCCTGCCCAGGGCAGGGAGGCTGCTGGAGCACCTAGGGCTGGGCTGGCCAGCCGTGCTGGTGAGTGCAGGGCCGCTGAGCTGGGCACCCCGCCCGGGAACCGGGTGATACAGATCCTGCAACCCGGCCCTGGTGGGCGCCGGCCTCTCAGGGTGAGCTGACCTGTCCACTGCGTGAAGCTCCTCCACGCAGGACGCCTGACCAGACCAGGGTGGGAGCTGCCAGCCCAGGGTCATGGAGGGGCCAGAGCGAGGCCCATGCTGGACCACGTCTACTCCAGGGGGCTTCCCTCAGTGCCAGGGACTCAGCCTGAGGCTCCCGGCAGGTCAGCTCAGCCTGGTCGTGGATGGACACAAGGTCCATGTCAGCCTTGGGGACAGTCCTTGCTCAGCCCTTGGGACACCTGAGTCCCCGTGTCCAGCATCAGCCCAGCGCGGCTGTCCTGGGCTCACCTGCAGAGTCGTGGATGAAGAGCAGGTCCAAGGCCAGCAGCAGGCAGCACAGAACCCTCATGGTGGCGGACAGGGGGTGGACAGGGTAGGCTCTCGGGGCTAGAGGGACACGGCTCCTGAGTGTGGTGTCTCTATAGGCTGGAGAGTGGCCCAGTCGCGCTGTGGAGCTGCGGCGCTGTTTAATCCAGTGAACGCTCCTGTCCCGCCTGCCACACTGACGTGGGAGCACAAGGCCTGGCCCAGCTGGCACCGCCCTGCAGGGACTCCGGCTGGTTGGGGCTTGTTTGCCCTCTGGGCTGCCAGGTTGGTTCCTGCTGGGCCAGCGCCAGTCGGATGGCTAGAGCAGGACTCCAGGAGAGCCTGGCCTGCCCCACCCAGCCCACTCTGCCTCCCCTCAGCAGGGCTGTAGCCCCATGCAGCCCCCGTGCCAGGCCGGAGTCTGCTCCCCAGGTCCTGCTCACGTTAGGGGAAGGGGCTGGGCTGGCGGGGCAGGGCAGGACAGACTGGCTGGTTCTGCTGCTGAGCGCAGAGGCCCCAGGCTGTGTCCCTGCTCTGCTGACCCCAGCCGGGGACTTGGGGCCGCTTCTCCCCTTCTCTCCCTCGGCCTGTGAGTGCGTGTGTGGGTGGCAGGGAGCAGGGAGGAGTCAGGGTGGGGCCGCCAGCTCTAAGCAGCAGGGCTGGTCAGCTCCACGCCTGCACGTTGTTTCTTGAGCAGGCAGTGATCTTCCGGGAGTCCAGGAGAGGGGCACAGCCCTCCCGGGGCACTGCAGCTGGCAAGCCTCAGGCTGGTGGTCCGTGTTGCTCGATTCTGCTCGGGAGCCCCCAATCCCCACTGCTGTTCTCTGTGGGGCTCTGGCAGGCACTGTCCCCCTCGCCCCACAGGGAGGGACCACCTGGGATAGGGGGTGGGTGGGGAGAGCCCACTTGGCAGACAGTCACCATCCACCAGACAGCACAACTCCCCAGGGTGTCTCCAGGCCTGGGCAAGTCTTGGAGGACAGTCCCTGGGTCCTCGAGTCTACCTCATCACTCTATGTGTGCATGCATAGATGCCCATACACACATATGCACGCAGACACCTGTGTGGACAACATACATACAGTCACACACACACAGAATACCTCTACACACAACACACACACACACACACACACACACACACTCATAGGGGCGCGGGACTTTGGGCTGGGTGGGGCCAGGCCATGACAGAGGAACCGGTTCCTTCTGGAGGGGACTTGGGGCAGCGGGTGGCTTCCGGAGCTCAGAGGGGCAGAAGGGCCCGTGGGCCAGAGAAAGCCACTGGGGCCCACTTGGAGGTGCTGCCCAGCAGAGGGCGACAGAGCCACAAGGCAGAGCCGGTGCCATTGCCCGGCCCTCCCTCCTCACTCTCTCCCTTCCTCTCTCTCTCTTTTTCTCTCTCTGTCTCTCTCTCTGTGTCACTCTGTCTCTCTTTCTGTCTCTATCTCCCCCTCTCTCCGTCCCTCCTCTGTCTCTTATCTCTCTGTCTCTGCCTTTGTGTCTCTGTGTCTCTGTCTCTTTCTGTCTCTGTCTATCTCTGTCTCTCCATCTTTTTCTCTCTGTCTCTCTCTCTGTCTCTCTGTCTTCCGTCTCTCTCTGTCTCTGTCTCTCACCTCTCCATCTCTTTCTCTCTGTCTCGTCTCTCTCTCTCTGTCTCCCTCTGTCTCTCATCTCTGTCTATCGTCTCTCTATCTCTTTCTCTCTGTCTCTTTCTCTTCCTCTCTCCCTCCCTCCCCCCTTTTGGGTGCTGTGTTTGCGGTACAGACACTGAGAGGTCATCCTGTTTGTTCCTTTGCCCACTTGCGCCTGCAGTTCCGATCCAGAGCGATCATTTCTGACTTCCGTCGTCACAGCGCTCCCATCTCTGTCCCCACTGCCGCTCGGGCTGGGCCTTTGGTCCCAGAGGAGACACCGGAGCCAGGCCGGCCTTGCGGGCAGCAAACTCAGCAGCAGGCAGTGACAGATGCCAGGCCCAGGGGCAGTTCAAACCTGTCTCGAGCATCCTTATCCCGAGCGCTCAAGCACCCCCCAGCCAAATCTCCCGACCTCCCTTCCTCCCAGGAGGGGAGGGAGCAGTGCTGAGGGGCTCCTCTGGGCTCTGGGTTCAGGTGTGACCCCAGCGGTCCTGGGGACCGTCTGCGGCTCTGGCCCGTGGGCACAGGACGCTCTGGCCAGCCATGTCCTTCTTAATCAGCTCTGGTTCTGTTTTGGTTTTGCTCTTTATGACTCCTTCAGCAGTGCTCAGGGCTTTTCCTCCCAGCTCTGAGCTCAGGACTCAGTCGGGGTGTGGTGCCCTGTACCAGTCCCGGCTGGCGGCACTGTCGCTCCAGGCCCCTGACTCAGCTCGGTCACCGCCTTCCTGGGGGCCTGTCAGTCCCAGGACGCGCCCTGGCGACCAGAGCTGTCAGGAGGGGGGTGACCCTGGCAACCTGTCACTCACTCAGAGGGACTTTCCGCTGTCCCCTCTCCAGCCGTCCTCCCTGCCCGGTCCCCTCTCCAGCCCGTCCTTCCCCTGTGCTCAGAGACACCCCCTGCTGGAGAGGGGACCCCTGTGCAGCGCCGGGCCGTGGGGTCAGCTGTGTGCCAGGCAAAGGCCTGTCTCTGAGATCATGCCCGAGGATGGAGATTTGGTCTAAGCCCCACCTGCAGTCCAGGAGAAACACACAACACACCCAGCTTGTGCTCAGGTCTGTATTTGGGTGGGGTGGGGTGGGGGGACAGGACAGTCCGGGGATGGGCTGTTGCCAGGCGACCACTGAGCCCAGCGCAGGGACGGAGCGATGGCGTCCTCCAGGCGACCCGCCGGCTCAGTAGCAGCAGCGTAGGTACTGCACGCCGCCTCGGATAGGGCACCTCCCCGCGACTCGCTCTCCCTGCCTGCAGGGCCGGCGTCGGCAGCGGCAGATGTCGTTCTTCCCCTGGGCTGGACACACGGGGGATCATTAGTAATGGAGATGGGCCAGCGTGTGTGCGCATGGCTGGTGCACGTGTGCGTGTCTGTCTGCACGTGTGTGCGTGTCTCTGCCTGTCTGTCTGCCTGTGTGCACATGCACATGTTCCTCTCTCTGTGCAAATAGGAGTGTAGGCATGTATGTATGTTTGTGTCCATTCATGGATGAGCACTCTGTGTGCACACGAATGTGGGTCCGTGTGTGTATGAGTGCACATGTGTGTGCATGTGAGCACCTCTGTGCCTGTGTGTACGTGTGCACGTGTGTGCACGTATGTGCATGTGTGTGGGAGGCACAGCCGGAGCCAGAGCCAGGGCCTCCGCAGACGTCCAGCTGTGTCTCCACATGGGGTCGGGACCCAGGGACGCAGGGCACCCTCGGGCAGCTCCTGCTAGGACTTTGCTGATGTCCTCCTGTCCCCGTTTCCTCCCCTGCCGCGTGGACACAGCCTGCCCCCGGAGGCAGCTCCGTCCAGTGCTGCTGGGACCCAAAAGTCTCCATCAGACCTGTCCATGGCATAGGAGACAGACGATGCCCTGGGTGGGTCCAACAAGGAGCCTTTGGAAAGTGAGTCTGCAGCGACCCCTGGTTCCCCCCTCCCCGCTCATTTGGGGGTGAGGAGGTGGGTGGAGAAGGGATCTCGGGGCAGCCCCAGGGGCTCTGGACTGCCGAGGGTCCTGGCAGGGCAGGCAGATGGGTCTTACCTGCCACCTCTCGTGTCAGCTGCTCGTCCCCGAAGAAGGACACGGCCACGTCCTGCTTCTCGTCCTCGGGCTGTTCCTGCCCGTCCATCATGGGCGCCTGCTCTTCTGCGTCTCTGGCCTGCTCAGCCGCCAGGGCTGTCGGGGCCAGCGTGTCGGCCACCAGCTCTGTGGCCCCTTCGAGGGGCTCAGCCCACCCGGGGAGGGCCAGGACGAGAAGGGCAGCGAGCAGGCCAAGGGTCCTCATGCTGGACACTGAAGGGCAGGACAGGAGCAGCCGGAGCTGGTGACCTGAGGCCACTCCTGGGCTTTATAGTTCAAGGGGCGGGAGCAAGAGTGCAGAGATGGGAGCCGTGAGGGGCTTGTTCTCCAAGGGGCTTTGATGCTGCTGTTCCCGCGGCCACAGGACTGGCCGCCCATCCCCCTTCCCCGTCCCCCGGGGCCAGCTGTGGTGAGATAAGGGAGCTGCGCCGGGCGCTGGCTCCCATCTGCTGCTGTTTACCTGCAGGTCCGGCACGAAGACCAGGCTCAGTGACCTGGGCTTGCCCCTTCTTCCCCCCAGGTGGCCTGGGCCCCAGGCGGGGCATATCTGCCCAGGAGCAAGGCTTGGAGCTGGGGTGTCTGCTCAGTGTGGGGGACAGGTGGGGAGCCCAGGAGCAATAGGACAAAGGTTTCTGGGAGCCAGGGTACCTGCTGGCCCTGCTGCCCCACAGCTCTGGGTGCTGCCTCTCAGCCCGCAGCCCCTGGGGTGCCGAGGTGGGGCAGTGTCCCGGGTGGTCAGGGTCAGCCCCCCAGTGAGCCTCCTGCCACCTCCCCTGGGTGCTACCTGTGCCCGGCGTGTGCCCATGGCCCTGCCCTGCTCTGCTGCTGACGCGAGCCTGCCAGGCTCTGGGCTTGGGCTGGTTCTGCCCTTGGCAGTGCGAGGTCTGTTTGGGGGCATCCTCCTATTGGCAGCCTACTGCTCCCTTTCTAAATTGAGGAGCGGGTCGGGGACTCACCTTCCTTGATCAGAGTGCGGAGTGTTTGTGCCCACAGAGGTGCCTCCGACTCAGGAGCGTCCTGCTGAGGGTTCAGGTCAAGGTCCAGGGGCCTGTGTTGTCCCGCCCTGTCACGCTTTGCCGTCAGGGAGCCTCGCAGTGAGCCTGTGTGAAGTCAGGGCGGTGGCCCGGCAGTTGCCGGGTGCTGAGCAGAGGTGCTCCCAGCAGCTGCGTGTCCCGCCCCCCCCCACCCCCCTTGAGCTCGCCCGCCAGTCCTGCTCTGCTCCCGGCGTCCGGCCGGCGCGGTCACCCCAGTCCCTCACAGTCATCTCACTGCTGCTCGCCTCCAGATGCTCTGGGTCCCTGTGTGAGGCCCCAAAGCAAGATCCTGAGCAGCCACGACAGCCTATAGCTAACATGAAGTCTCAACTAGGCCTCAGGTTCTGTTTCCCCAAAGCAGGACATGCAGTTTCTGGCAAACCCCCAGATGAGTAACTTCCCGAGATAAAGGAATTGGGCAGTAGGATCTGGCCAGTCATGAGGGGTAACTGTACTCTCCTTAGAAACTGTTGCTAACCACTGGCTAATTGCTGGCCACCATTGTAATAGGGCCGATGCTAAAAATAGACCAGTATATAAATTAACTCTTAACTCTGAACCCTATATAAGCTGCTTCTGATTCGGAATCGGGGTCCTTGTCAAGACTCCACTGCATTGGATGAGACTTGGACCCTAGCTCGAGCTAGCGCTGGCTTGGGCTAGTGATTAAGTTCCTTTGCTTTTGCATTCGCACGTGTGGAACTGGGTTTCTCCCAATTGGGGATCTGAAACTTGGGCACAACATTTGGCGCATTGGCCAGGAAACCCTAGCGGTTGCGATCCCTCCACATATGATATAGGAACTTTATCCAAGTTTTGCCAGTTTTGGAAAACTGGACTGAGTTGGCCAAGTTTTGCTGGTTTTGGAAAACCAGAGTTTTGCCAGTTTTGGAAAACTGGACTGTGCTGGCTCTTTCTTGCATAGAAACCCGGCCTGGCAGGATGCTAGTCAGGGGGACTAATGAAAGGGCCCAATCTGGAAGACCGGCAGAGGACCTAGACGGATACACCAGAGGGTCGCTAGTCGGTAGTGTGGGAGATGTCCCCACTACTCCTGAAATGCCCCGAGAACGGTGGATGCTGTTCTGTAGGGAAATTTTCAGGGTACCTGAATCTGAATCTGAATCTGAAGCACGCATTATTTAGTTTTTTTACAGCCGTTGTGTGTCTGTTGTCTGAGTGTCTATTCTTGTTTTGTTGTTAGTCTTGTTTTCTGTGAGCCTTTTTTCTCTGGCCTCCCCTAATTCACCATCTAGGCATGGGTCAGAATTAGTGCACCCCACTTTCCCTGTGACCGACCATTTCAGTGATTTCAGGTCCAGGGGCAGCAACCTCTCGGTAGAGGTGAAGAGAGGTAAACTGATAACTCTGTTTTACAGAATGGCCAGCCCTCAGCATTAACTGGCTAGCACAAGGCACTTTTGATCTGGGGACCATTTTGAAAAGTTAAAGTTTTCTTTCCAGGACCAGGAGGACACCTGGACCAGACCCCTTCCATCCTGATCTGGCAGGAACTGGTTGAGAGATTCCTGCCTGGTTAAAAACAAGAGTGTTTTGAAACAGTGCAAAGATAAAATTAGGTTACATCAAGATAAAGTTTTCTCGTGCTTTCATAAACAGTGACTGTCCAAATGTTTTCTATTGCTGCTATTTAAAAGTTTGGTGAGCACCAATGCCTGTTTCTGTGTCGAAAGCATGTTTGAATTGTGAAATTGTTAAAATATGGAGACGCTACTGGGCCCGCTCGAGCAAATCGACGATCAACGGGAGGGCCTTTACCTTTACCTTTACCTTATCTGGTGTAAAAATCTTATGATTTGAGATAATTAAGACCTTTAAAATTAAGCCAAGGAAGATTTTCCTAAGTTTCATAAAAATTAATGGTTTATATTTACTTGTATTTTCACTGGATTATTAGAATGTGAGTTGAAATTAATGTGACATGAAAACAAGTTTTAAGAGTAATGGGTTAAAATGTGAGTTTCTAAAGTTATAGAATTGGTTGCAAAACTCATACCCTATCAATGTTTTATTTGATTTCTCAGATTGTTAGTAACCTAAATTTCAGGAGCTACTGAAACCACAGAATTGTGCCTTGATAAAAGTTGAAGATATTGGGCTTTCCTGCTGAAGCGCCAAACAAGCTTTTTCACTGGGAAAAAAAGAAAAAAAAAAGGGAAAATGTTCACTTTTAAAAATTCAAGCGGCTACAGAGAGCCCGCTTAACTTTAGTGGTTTCTGAAAATGGGGAAGTGCATGAATGAGGCACAAAGCCCTGAACTGCCCTAGCAACTGATGTCCCGATGAGAAAGAACTATCCTGTTTTCTGTGTTTTAATTTTTTTATATCTGTTTCCCTAAACATTGGAATTCTAAAGATAAAGTTTCAAATGTAAAGTGAACTTTTGCCAACTGGATATATATTATAAGATCTTTAATTGTGAGGATTGTAACCCTTCTGAATATCTAAAGGACTGATATAATGCTTTTGAAAGAGAACTGCAGAGGTAAATGAAATAAAGTTTAGCAACTTCTTTCCAAATTTCTTGGTAGGGCAAGCTATATTAAGTTCAGTAAAATAAGGAGGTTGAAGCCTGTGAGATATGATTATACGAAGGGAAAATAAGTGTGCATTTTAAGTAAAAAGGATGATGGATGGAGAGAGAGATCATTAGAGGAAAAAGGGAAAGAAATCCTGTTAAAACTGGTTTTGAGGAACAGGACAGAACGAACATAAAGGAATGTGTCGAAGGCTTGAGTATGTGAAGAAATGTGTGTGTAGATTTGAGGTTGCATTTTTTTTTCTTTTTGGGTCACACCCGGCGATGCACAGGGGTTACTCCTGACTCTGCACTCAGGATTTACTCCTGGCAGTGCTCAGGGGACCATATGGGATGCTGGGAATCGAACTCGGGTCGGCTGTGTGCAAGGCAAATGCCCTACCCGCTGTGCTATCTCTCCAGCCCTGAGGTTGCCTTTTTAAGAAAGAGAACTGTGAGCAAATTGTATTTTTACAAGAAACTCTTTAAATTATCTGCAGAATTGTTTTAGTATCCAGAATTTTGTTACAGTGCTCTTAGATAATTGGAAGTCAAGGTTTTCAACATGGAACTAAATGAGTTGGGTAAAATATTTGCTTTTCTCTCCTCAGTGCCATGAAGCATTAAGGCATTATGTTTGTTTGCATAAACCCAGACAAGAGCCTTTTCTCTCTGCTATAGGTACTAACCCTGGTGCAGACAGGAAAACCAGCAATGGGACCCCAAAAGCCCTCTTCTAGGGAAAGAGTCAGGCGATTGGTCTGAATGACAGTAAGCAGGTATTTAACAGTTACTGAGTTACTTTTTCAAGTACCCTACAAATCTCAGGGAGACCCTAAAGGCTGGCCGCCTCAAAGAAGGAAGGACTGGACATTGTCTGTACTGGGCAAAATGAGGAAGCTGGAAATATGCAGTGACTCACTCAACCTGGGAACCTCCTTCAGTGTCCAAAAACTGACGGTCGAGATCTCTCCCATTCCCCTGAAGAAGGGATGGGATGGGCTCCTGACTGCCAGGACATTCCTACGGAGGTGAGAGGCCAGAGACCACATCCAGTTCATCGTGGGAACTGATTTTCACATCTTATGGTCAAATCTGGGGTAGCCCTGATGTGAGGTAAGCATTAAAATTCAATTATTGACGTGTCTCCTGCTCTGTCTTTGATCAACCTCCAGGACTTCTCAGTACAGGATACCCCAAGTGGAGAGTTCTCCAATCTTGCTGTGCTTATACAAAGGAACAAGCCAGGTTTGTTAAGCTGTCTAGCAAATTTAACATGGAGTAGGAGAGAAAACCATGTTTCTATAACTTTTTTTTAAATAAAAAAAATAGATTCTAGTTTTACAAAGGTGATTGAATAATTGGGTAATTTTAATTTAGTAAGCTGTCTATAGGGGCTGGAGCAATAGCAAAACATAAATAAATAATAAATAAATAAATAATGTTTAAAAAAGTACTGGCACCTGGACTAAAGCAGTGAAATATTAATGAAAGAGACGAACAGGGCAATAAGAAGGAAGTAACTCAGACCTGTGCTTCCTACTCCATTGATAATTGGTTCTTGAACCCTGAGCATTTGAGCATTTGTCATTTGTTTTTCCGTCTCCAAGATTTGGTCATTTCAATATAGCATTCTTAAGTCTAACTGACTTGATCTTTCAACTTCATTGTCTGGGGCTCATTAAAAACGAAGGTAGCTTTCACCCCTTGTGCAGACAGGACCAGTGTCCCTGTGTCAGCAGGAAGCAGCTCCCGAAGACAGAACTTTGACCATTTTCCTGTTAAAGATTTAAGGTGGTGAAATCCCTAAGGGAAAATGGTATAGATAGATAGATTAAGGAAACCCTACCCTGTAATATCAATTGCTCTGTTGTGAGTGCAAATCCCCTTTACAGAGGAACTCTGTTCCCTTTGAAATTCTTTTGGGTCAACTCTCACTACTCCAACTTAGCCTAGAAAAGGAAGTGTAGGCCAGAATGTATAATCTCTCTCTTCTCCAGTCATTACTAGCCTTTACAGGTATCAAGGCCCAGTTCCATGGAGGATTTGGAGCACACTGCCAGAGTGAACTCCTCATCTGTACGCATTGGGAGATCTGGTCTGAATCAGGCGACATAAGACTGCTACCCGCAAACCTCAGTGGAGCGGTCCTTGTACCGTGATCCTGACCACACCAACTGCTCTGAAGGAGGACATAATCAAAAAGCTGCCTTTCCCTTGGAGACAGAACAACATTGACCAGTGGCATGTCCAGAAAATGGGAGACCACCATTGTAATAGGGCCGATGCTAAAAATAGACCAGTATATAAATTGCCTCTTGACTCTGAACCCTGTATAAGCTGCTTGTGATTTGGAGTTGGGATCCTTGTCAAGATTCCACTGCGTTGGATGAGACTTGGACCCTAGCTCGAGCTAGCGCTGGCTTGGGCTAGTAATTAAGTTCCTTTGCTTTTGCATTCGCACGTGTGGAACTGGGTCTCTCCGCAATTGGGGATCTGAAACTTGGGCACAACACCTGTGTCCACGCTTGCTGGTCTCCCGTCTCTCTGAGGGCAGCCTGGCCCTAAAGCCTCTCCCAGACCCAGGGTTCAGCCTTGGCTGGACCAGGCTGAATCTCCAACAGGCCAATGGGGCATTTCGAGCCCTGAGTTCTAGACACTCAGTCCCACCCAGAGGTGCTGGCGTTGCTGGGCCTGGGTGCTGAGTGTAATGTTGTCGTGGAGAGGCTCTGGCTGTGCCTGGGATGGACAGACCTGAGCATCTCGCTGTTCGTGTGGCCATCACTAGAGGGACAGGCGGCTTGGCCGAGCCCTGCCATGCCCACAAACAGGCCATGCGGGCTGCAAATGAGGAGTGTGTTTCCATGGACGTGGGGCCCAGCTCCCAGGTGTGGCCACGCTCCCCAGGGCCATACGGAGGTGCCTGTCCGCGTGTGACTCTTTCTCTGGCCCTGGTGGCTCCTGAGTCCTGGCTGCCCTCTGCTGGCCTCTCAGCTGACCTCTCACCCTCCACCCCAGGGTCAGGCTGCAGTCAGCTCCTGCATTTTGCATTTTGAGATCTGCTTCCCTCTTGCCATCATATTGGTGAAGTCGTTCTACCTCGTTTGTGTGAAAGCATCAGAATCTGGTTCCAGAAATGCTTGGGACCACCCAGGCCCAGGGACGGGGGTGGGAGGGGCAGGGGGGAAGGGAGGAGTCCAGCCCAGGGCTGCACACATTAGCTCTTAGCTGTCCCACCTTTGAGCCCACATCCCTGCCATTTGGGTCAAATCTTCTATCATGAATTTGCTACAACACATTGTCTTTACTTTGTTTTTTTTTTTTTATTTTTTAAATTTTATTTGTTGAATCACCATGAGAATAGTAACAAAGCCTTTCAGTTCAAGTCTCGGTCAGTCATACAATGATCAAACACCCGTCCCTTCACCAGTGCACATTTTCCACCACCAAGAACCCCAGTATACTCCCCCTCCCACCTACCTCCCACCATCTGGCATGCGGGTACCAGGACATTTTTCCAAACTGCGCGGCTGCTTATGCATTGTCTTTACTTTGGAGGTGGACTTGGGCTTTGTGTGTGTGTGAGCGCCCATTGCTCAGAAGGAAGCAAGAGAGACCCGCACAGAGACGGTTCCCAGGATACTGCCCCCTGGGGGCCAGTGCTGGCCAACAGGCGTAGGGACAGACCAGCAGGAGGCAGAAGGCAAAGCACACAAAGAGTGAATTTAATGGTTCATTTTATTTTGGAGAGCAAAGGGGGATACACATCTCGAGAAACAGCCGCTGATGGCACCCTGGAGTGTCAGTACATCGTGCGCTGATGGCAGCACAGAGAAAACTTCATGTCAGGGCGGCCACAAATGCCAAGAGGCTGCTCATGACGTCGGCAGCTCTTGGACCTGCAGTAGCAGAACACTCTGCGCTCACTTCCTGCGGGGAGAGAGGAGGAGTGTGAGCCCCAGAGGGAGGCGCAGTCGCAGCCCCTGCACTGGTCATGGGGCTGCCCAGTGCCCAACGGGCAGCCAGCCCCAGCCAGGAAGGCTCCTCCAGGCTGTGCCAGGGCCCAGGTTCCCCCCCCACCAGCTCCGCCCACGCACCCCCTCTCCCCCTCCTCTGCCCGGCCCCTCCTCCCTGTGCCCTGCTGCCCCACTGAGGGCCACACACGGGCGGCTCTCACCTGATGGGTCAGCCTCTCGTGTCAGACGCTCGTCCCCGTAGAAGGACACGGCCATGTCCTGCTCCCCGTCCTCGGGCTGGTCCTGTCCGTCCATCATGGGCGCCTGGTCCTCAGCCATCAGGGCGGTCGGGGCCAGCGCATCGGCCACCTGCTCTGCAGTCCCTTTGAGAGGCTCAGCCCGCCCGGGGAGGGCCAGGACGAGAAGGGCAGCGAGCAGGACGAGGGTCCTCATGCTGGACACTGAAGGCAGGACAGGTGCAGCCGGAGCTGGTGAGCTGAGGCCACTCCTGGGCTTTATAGTCTGAGGGGTGGGTGCAGGCCCCCAGCAGCAGGGAGGGGCGTGTGGGGAGCTCGCGCTCAAAGGGGCTTTGATGCTGCGGTTCCCGTGGCCACAGGCCTGGCCAGGTGAGCGGCTTCTCCCCACCTGGCTGGCCGCGGTGAGATAAGGGAGCTGGACTGGGCCCTGGCTCCCATCTGCTGTTGTTTACTTGCAGGGTCAGCACAAAGGCTCGGTTCCCGCTCCCCAGCCCGCACCCCCACCGCCCACACTCCCCACTGCCCACCCCCCCGGTGACCGTGACCAGCCACATCTGCAAGCAACCACCCTGCCGGGTCTCCACACTCAGAGCCTCCTGACCTTTTGCTGAAGCAGACCTGCCCTTGAGCTGCTCCAGGGAACTTGGCGGGCCCCAGCCCCGAGGGCCAAGTGGGCCTGGGTTCTCATGGCCCGACCACTGCCTGAGAGCCCAACCCCGAAGCCAAAGATGGCGGAGGAAGTGGAGGTGAGGGCTGCGTGGTCCCTTCTCTGCTCTTCATGTATGGGAAGGAGCAGCAGAATCTCCTCGTCATAGACTCCGGGTGGATAGAAAGGCCCGAGTCCACCCCAGAGCCACGGAACACAAACTCGGCAATGTGCCGGGACCACTCATATACGCAGCTTGCGAAAGGGTGCAGAGACCGAGGCCACGCTGGGCCGGAGGGTGGGGGTCTGCCCCCAGCTCTGGGGGAACGTGGGCGCCTGCCTCAGTGAGAACCAGGGCCGAGCTCGGGGACCAGAGGAGTCAGCTAGAGCAACCACAGTGGGTCAGGGAGCACAGTGAGGTCAGGGGACACAGCAGGGTCGGGGGGCACAGTGGCATTTACCCCAGCCTGTTAATTCCTTTGCAAACAAAAGGGCTTTTTCTTTTCTTTTCTTTTTTTTTTTTTTCAAAATACGCCCGATCTGCCTATTGTCTGTCATCTACAAGTTGTTCACTCGAGTCATCCTGAATAGGATTGGCAGAACACTAGATGAAGGACAACCATGTGAGCAAGCCGGGTTTCACAAAGGATTCAGCACCATCGACCATATCCACACGATAACCAAGCTCATCGAGGATTCTCAGGAGTTCAGGATGCCGCTCTGTTTAACATTCATTGATTTAAAGAAGGCCTTTGATTCTGTTGAGACGAAAGTGGTCATTGAAGCCCTAGCCAATCAGGGCATTCAAACTCAATCCATCAGGATCCTCCGTGAGCTGTATTACGGATTCACTACCAGGATCTCACCATTCTACAAAGAAGTAATGATTGATGTCAAGAGAGGGATTCGGCAGGGTGATACCATTTCACCGAAATCTTCAGTGCCACCCTCAAGAACATCATGCGACAACTGGAATGGGAAGGAATGGGAGATAGATGGTCGGCAACTATACCACCTCCGCTTTGCTGATGACATTGTTTTAATAACACCAAACATCAGCCAAGCGGCACAAATGCTGGCTGACTTCGACTGTGAGTGTGGAAAGGTCGGACTACAGCTGAATCTTATGAAGACAATGTTTATGAGAAACAGACTCATTCCTGATGCTCCATTTGCTCTCAATGGAACGATCGTCTCCGCATGCAACAGTTATGTGTACCTGTACATGTGTACATGTGTACATGACAAATGACCTGGCACCTGGCACCTGGCACCTGAGCTGCGCAGGAGGAAGAGAGCAGCTTGGATTGTCTTCAAGAACGTCGAAGAAATAGCTAAGAGGACGAAGAACCTCTGGCTCCGGGCACATTTCTTTGATTTCACTGTTCTTCCTGCATTAACATACGCTTCAGAGACCTGGGCCCTACGCAAAGAGGTTGAGAATGCTATTCGGGCCTCCCAAAGAGGAATTGAAAGAGCTATGCTCGGAGTATCACGTTTCACTCAAATGAGAGAAAGAATCCGGAGTTTTGACCTCCATCAGCCACCAAGAAGCAGGGATGCTGTCTCGTTTGCCAAGGTGTCAAAAATCAGATGGGCTGGTCACGTAATGAGATTTAGAGATGACCACTGGACTAGAGCCGTTACTGACTGGATTCCACGGGATGTTGAAAGACCATGTGGCCGCCCACCTACCAGATGGTCAGACTTCTTCATCAAGATCATGAATGATCGGTTTGAGGCTCTTCGTGTTCCTAGAATGAACAGATGCCATTGGGCTACACTAGCACTCGACAGGGACAAATGGAGACATTACTGGTGCCCGCTCGAGCAAATCGACGATTAACAGGAAGTCAAGTGATCAAGTGACTTTTTAAAAAAAAAAACCCTGTGAGATAGACTCACAAAGCTGTTCATGGTTGGGTTTCAGTCAGACAGTGTTCCAACACCCATCCCTCCCCCAGTGCACATTTCCCAGCACCAGTGTCCCCAGGTTCCCTCCCATCACTCCCACCCACCAACCCCACCTGCCTCTGTGGCAGGCGCTTTTCTTCTGTCTCTGTGTCTCTGTGTCTCTTTCTGTCTTCCTCCCTCCCTCTTCCTCCCTCTCTGTCTCTGTCTCTGTCTCTCTCTCTCTCCTTTTGGGTATTGTGGCTTGCAGTGCAGATACTGAAAGATTATCAGGAATACCCCTTTACCTACTTCTAACACTCAGTTCTTGACCATTGTGATCATTCCCAGCCATTACTGCCGTCCTGGTCCCATCTCTGTCTCACCTACTCTCCGCCCCACACACACCTGTGGTTGATCCCGGCTATTGATGATTGGCCATTTCCTGTATCCCGAAAGGGCTTTTCCTGATTCCAGGAAGGGCTTCTTCCTCCTAGCATCGGAAAGGCTGAGTGCAGGACCCCACATGTGTTTGGTGGCCAGCAACCATGTGCCCAGAGAACTTGGTCAAATCGAGTGACCCGTGTGCCCAGCGGCCACGGGCAGTTCTACTCCCTGCTGTGCCAGGCCCTTTCAACTGTGGCACAGAGAAGGAAGCCGCGGACCTGACCCTCTTGTCCTATACTGTGGGCACGGAGGAAACCCCTGCTCATGGGTGCCCGGTGGGGGTGACTGAGAGTGACCAGGGAGAGTGGGGCGTGTCAGGGGGCACACAGGGTGCTAAGGAGGACAGTCACAGCCACACCACTGCTGTCAGCCGATGCAGGAAGGGTGACGGGGCAGGGCAACTGGGCACCTTCACATTGGGCTCCCAGAACCTGTCGCCTGGACCCCAAAGATGAGGCCCATCATCACAGAAAGGAAACAAATAAATGGGTATCCTCTGAAGGACACATTTCCTTGGCCAGACCAGGTGATGGCCCCTTACGCCTCGGGGGCCCTGTTGTGTATGGGGGGCTAGGGCCCGAGCACGGGCTTGAGTTGGGAGCCTGAGTCTTTGCAGACATGCCCTGCCTGGGGTCCAGCCCCTTGGGGAAAGAAAGGGCTAGCCGATGTCACTGAGCAGGAGTCAGGAATTTGTGCCAACACCACAGGTAAACAGAAGCAGATGGGAGCCAGTGCCTGGCCCAGCTCCCTTATCTCACCGCGACTGGCCGGCGGGGACGCTGCTCACCAGGCCCGGCCTGTGGCAGCAGGAACTGCAGCATCAAAGCCCCTTTGAGTGTGAGCTGTCCACCCACCCCTCCCCAGGCTGGGGGCCTGTGCCAGTCCCTCGGACTATAAAGCCCAGGAGTGACCTTGCCTCACCAGCTCCGGCTGCTCCTGTCCTGCCTTCAGTGTCCAGCATGAGGACCCTCAGCCTGCTCGCTGCCCTTCTCGTCCTGGCCCTCCCTGGGCAGGCTGAACTCCTTGAAGGGGCCGCAGAGCAGGTGGCCGACGCTCTAGCCCCGATGGCCCTGACGGCCGAGCAGGCCAGTGACGCAGAGGCCCAGGCATCCATGGACGGGCAGGACCAGCCCGAAGATGAAGAGCAGGACCTGGCTGTATCCTTTTATGGGGATGAGCGTCTGACACGAGAGGCATCAGGTGAGAGTCGCCCATGTGTGGCCCTTGGTGGGGTCAGCAGGGCACAGGGAGGAGGGGGCGGGCAGAGACGGGTGACGGGGGCAGTGTGGGCAAAGTTGGGCGGGGTGGGAACCTGGACCCTGGCACAGTCTGGTTGGGGCTGGCTGCCCACCGGGCACTGGGCACCCCGGTGACCGGTGCAGAGGCTGCGGCTGTGGGTCCACCGGTCTCATCCTCCTCCTCTCTCCCTGCAGCAAAGGGGGTGCTCCATTGCTCCTGCAGAAGCGGCCGTTGCAAGAGCAAAGAGCAACAGATCGGTGTCTGCCATCAGGGCCCCTGGACTTACCGATTCTGCTGCCGCCGGGCGTAACGGCCAGACAGAAGCCTGCACCCCCATGATGTCCTGAGGGCTCTGCACGGGGGTCCTCACTTTGGCTTTTCATTGTTCTCACCAGAATAAATGGCACCAGCAAACTCTCTGCGTCTCCGCAGTTGTCTATGGTTGATCTGTCCATCATATACATACCAGCCTTGTATGTGCATTTGTGTGTGTCTGTGAGTCTGTGTGTGTGTGCCTGTGCGTGTATCTGTGTGCATGTGTGTCTCTGTGTCTGTGTATGTGTGTGTGTGTTTGTGTATGTGTGCGTGCCCATGTATGTATGTGTGAGGGCGGGGGGGGGGTCTCCTGCCACTATTTGGGTAAACCTCGTGCCCGTGGTTTCCTTTTCTGTGCCACAGTTGAGAGGGCCTGGCACAGCAGGGAGTAGAGCTGCCGTGGCCACTGGGCACACGGGTCACTTGATTCAATGAAGTTCTCCTGGCACATACACAGGTGGGGTCCTGCACTCAGCCTTTCCAGTGCAAGGAGGAAGAAGCCCTTCCTGGAACTGGGATAAGCCCTTTTGGGCTTCGGGGACAGGCCAATGGCCAGGATCAACCACAGGTGTGTGTGGGGCAGAGGGCAGTTGAGACAGAGAAGGGAGCAGGGTGGCAGTAATGGCTGGGAATGATCACGATGGTCAAGAACTGAGTGTTAGAAGTAGGTAAAGGGATATACCTGGTAACCTTTCAGTATCTGCACTGAAAACCACAATACCCAAAAGGAGAGAAAGAGAGAGAGAGAGAGAGAGAGAGAGAGAGAGAGAGAGAGAGAGAGAGACAACAGAGACAGACATGGACAGAGAAAGAGACAGAAACAGAGAGACAGAGGCAGAAAGATAGAGACAGAGATGGGGCAGAGACAGAGACAGAGACAGAGACACAGAGAAATGTGGGAAAAGTGCACTATGGGAGGGACTGGTGTTGGACACTGTATGACAGAAACACACCCATGAACAGCCTTGTGAGTGTCTATCTCACAGGGATTCAATAAAAAAAAAAAATCTTTGAAAAAGAACAAACCCTTTGCAATCCTGGAGTTCGCAGAGCAGGAGGGCATGTACATTCCACCCACAACCTCCTGGCCATGGACGATCAGTAACTGACTCATGAGCCTCCTGCCTGCTGGTCAGCCTTCCCTAAACTTCCCTGGACACCACTGAGCCTATAAGTTGCCAGTACAGTGAAGCATGGACCATCCTCTTTCTTGTGTTTCCAGGCAAATGTAGCCTTTCCCTTTGGCTAGATAGATGTGGTGACATTGCCACGAGAAAGGGCCAGCAGCAATGTGTTCTGATTTCTAGCACCTGCTATTAAACTTTGTCTTATTAAACCAAATCGTGGCTATCAAGTCTTTCCAGAGGTCCCGAGAGGAGTGGGAAAGGAACGTGTCTTCCTCCCTTTCCCGACAGCCATTCACTTTCTCAAGGTCCCTTTCCCATCTCCTATCCCTTTTTTAAAAAATTTTTATTAAGTATACAATGGGGAGGTTTGTTGAGCATCCATCTTCTTTCCCAGAGGGCTCGACCAAGTTACGTATTCTAGAGGTCGTCCTGAGTGCCAAGCTCTGTGTTTCTTTTTATAAATTTACTTATTTATTTATTTATTTTTTATATTGACTCACCATGAGGGCTGGAGCAATAGCACAGCGATAGGGCATTTGCCTTACACAAGGCTGACCTGGCCGAACCTGGTTTAATTTTTCTGCCCCTCTCAGAGAGCCTGGCAAGCTACTGAGAGTATCTCGCCCGCAAGGCAAAGCCTGACAAGATACCCATGACGTATTCGATATGCCAAACACAGTAACAACAGGTCTCACAATGGAGATGTTACTGGGCCCGATCGAGCAAATTGATGAACAACGGGAGGACAGTGCTACAGTGCATTGTGAGGTACAGTCACAGTCTTACAAATGTTCGTGCTTACGTTTCAGTCATACAATAATTGAGTGCCCATCCCTCCACCAGCATCCGTTTTCCACCACCAATGATCTCAGTATCCCTCCCACCACTCCCACCCCTCCCCCCTCCACCCTACCCCGCCTCTGTGGCAGTGCATTCCCTTTTGCTCTCTCTCTCCCTTTGGATGTTGTGGTTTGCAAGAGAGGTATTGAGTGGCCTTCATGGTTGGTCTATAGCCTATTGTGAATATGCCTCTCCCATGCCGAGCGGGCTCTCGGAGAACCCTTTACATGGTGAGGACTCTGAGACTCTTAGACCTTCTGTTTGTCCCAGACTAGCTTTGACTGGGGGTCAGGCCTTATGCTGTCACCTCACCCCTTGCATCTTGTCCTGCCACAGCCCTGCTCCCTGATTAATGGCTTCCCTCCCTCCAGGGTGCTCCCACTGGAGCCAGAAACACTGGTCTGTGGAGACACTGGTTTCAGTCAGCATGGTGGCTCTTATCTAGTGATCCTTCTGTAAACTTGGCCAGTTTGGGTAACAAATCTCCACTGTGAGTCCAGATCCTCTCCCTTCCCCTCTCCCACAGGGATTGGGGTCCTGAGGTTAGACACAAACCCACTAACAAGCCAGAGCCAAAAGCAACTTCTACTAGTTCTTCGGAGGAGAGAGAAGGGAGCCTGGGTGCGAGAGAGGAAGCTAGAACAAGACTCTGGGAGAATGAGCTAGAGCTCTTTTCTCCTGCACTGGAAGATTCCTTTCCTATGCAACGTGGCCCTGTCCACCCAGATCCCCACTTCTTCCTGCCTGCTGGCTAGCCAGATGCAGGCTCTCCACCTGGGTGGGTTCTGTCAGGAAGATCTCACCCCTGAGTGGTCAAGTCGTTCCCTGCCATCACCCAGCCTGTCCTGTTCACGCCTGACCTCTCCCTCCTGCTGTGCCAGGGAGGGACTCAAGACTCTCCATTGGTCACACTCCCAAGGAAATCCCAGGAACCTTAAATCTTCCCCCATGACATTTGGTTGTCAGCGATAAGGCCTCAGTAATTTTATACTGTAATGAGCTCTTTAAATGTATAAATTCTTATTTTTATTTTTTTTTCATTCTGTATTTAACATCAATGAACTGAGTCAGATTCAGAAAATAATTGCAAATGTTCACATTCGGTATCTTGCAATGATCCAGTTTTGTATTTAATATAAATATAACAACATGAACAAAAAGATAAATAAAAAGCCGTTTTGTTTGCAAAGGACAAAATCGGTTGGAGTCAATCCCACAGGGTCCCTTGAACCGGCTATGCCCCCAAGCCCCTGACCCACTGTGGCTGCTCTGGCTGACTCCTCTGGTGCCCAGAGCTCAGCACTGGTTCCTGCTGAGACAGGCGCCCACATGCCCCCGGAGCGTGGGGGGCAGACCCTCACCCTCTGACCCAGAGTGAACTCATTTTTGCATCCCCCTGGCAGCTGCGTGTGTGAGTGCTCCTGTCACGTTGCCGTGTCTGCGTGTTCCGTGGCTTCGGGGTGGACTCGGCACCTTCTATTCACCTGGCGTTTCTGATGAGGATGTTCTGCTGCTCCTTCCCATGTGTGAAGAGCAGAAAAGTGACACACAGCCCTTGCCCAACATCCTCTGCTGTCTTTGGCTTTGGAGTTGGGCACCCAGGCAGCATTCAGAGGCCATGAGAGCCAGGTCCACTTGGCCCTGCTACTCGCACCTGCCAGGACCTCTGTAGCAGCTGGGGTTAGGGCTGGGTTGAGTAGAGGTCAGGAGGCTCCGAGTGTGGAGGACAGCAGGGCAGTTGCGTGCAGTTGTGGGCGGCCACTGGTCACTGGGGAGAGCAGGAACCAGGCCTTTGTGCCGACCATGCAGGTGAACATCAGCAGGTGGGACCCAGCACTCAGCCCAGCTCTTTAATCTCACTATTGCCGGCCCAAGGGGATGCCGCTCGCCCAGCCAGGCCTGTGGCCATAGGATCCGCAGCATCAAAACCCTTTTGAGCGAGAGCCGTCCACCCACCCCTCCCTTTGCTGGGAGCCTGTTCCCGCCCCTCAGACTATAAAGCTCAGGAGTGGCCTTGCCTCACCAGCTCCTGCTGCTCCTGTCCTGCCCTCAGTGTCCAGCATGAGGACCCTCGGCCTGCTCGCTGCTCTTCTTGTTCTGACCCTCCCAGGGCGGGCTAAGCCCCTTGAAGGGGCTGCAGAGCAGCTGGCCGACACGCTGGCCACGGGGACCCTGGTGGCCGAGGACCAGGTGCCTGTGATGGACAGGCAAGACCAGCCAGATGACGAGGAGCAGGACATGGCCGTGTCCTTCTATGGGGACGAGCGTCTGACATGAGGGGCAGACCCATCAGGTGAGAGCCACCAGTGTGTGGCCCTTGGTGGGGTCAGCAGGGCACAGGGAGGAGTGTCCGGTCAGAGGTGGGTGAGGGGGGCAGCGTGGGCGGAGCGGGGTGGGGCTGGTACCTGGGCCATGGCACAGCCTGGCTTTGGCTGGCTGCTTGCTGGGCACTGGGCATCCCCGTGATCGGTGCAGGGGCTGCGGCTGTGGTTCCCCCAGGCTCACCATTCTCCTTTCTCCCTACAGCACGGGCAAATCCCATTTGTTTCTGCAGGAGAAGCTCTTGCTATGCAAGGGAGTTTCAGAATGGTGTCTGCCGACACAATAAGCTCCGATTGTGCTGCATCCGGTTGTAGTGGCCAGATGGAAGTCTGCGGTCCCTGGAAGGCTGTGTGCTCCGCACAGGGATCCTCACATAGGCTTTTCATTGTTCTTGCCAGAATAAATGGCACCAGCAAACACTCTGAGTCTTCGTAGTTTTCTATGGTTGAGCTGTCCATCATATACATACCAGCCGTGTGTGTGCATCTGTATGTCTCTGTGAGTTTCTGTGTGTGCCTGCGTGTTTGTCTCTGTGTATGTGTGTCTGTGTGTGTGTGTGTGCATATGAGTGTGTGTTCGTCTCTGTGTGTATACGTGCGTGTGCGCGCGCGCGTGTGTGTGTGTGTGTGTGTGTTTCTTGCCGCTATTTGGGTAAACCTTGTTCCTCTGGTTTCCTTCTCTGTGCCACAGTTGAGTGGGCCTGGCACAGCAGGGAGTAGAGCTGTCGTGGCCACTGGGCACACGGGTCACTCAATTCAATGAAGTTCTCTGGGCAGACAGCACAGGTTGGGGTACTGTACTAAGCCTTTCATACCGGGAGGAAGAAGTCCTTCTCCTGGAACTGGGACAAGCCCTGGGGACTGGCCAATGTCCAGGATCAACCATAGGTGTGTGTGTGGCAGAGGGCAGATGAGACAAAGAAGGGACCAGAATGGCAGTAATGGCCGAAAATAATCACAATGGTCTAGAACTGAGTGTTAGAAGTAGGTAAAGGGATATACCTGGTAACCTTTCAGTATCTGCATGGCAAACCAAAATGTCAAAGGGGGCGTGAGGGGAGAGACAAACAGAGAGCCAGAGATGGAGACAGAGTGGGAGACACAGAGAGACACAGAGACAGAAGTAAAGCTCCTGCCATAGAGGCAGGCAGGGGGTCGTAGGGTGGGATTGTTCGGAGAGAACCTGGGAACACTGGTGCTGGGAAATGTGCACTAGGGGAGGGACGGATGTTGGACACTGTATGACTGAAACAAAACAATGAACTGCTTTGTGAGGGTCTATCTCACATGGATTCAATAAAAAAAAAATCTTTGAAAAAGAACAAGCCCTTTGCAATCCGGCAGTTCCCAGAGAAGGAGGGTATGGTACCCTCAAACCACAGCCTCCTGGCCATGGACAATCAGTAACTGACTCATGAGCCTCCTGCCTGCTGGTCAGCCTTTCCTAAACTTCCCTGGACACCACTGAGCCTATAGGTTGCCCTTACAGTGAAGCACGGACCAACCTCTTTCTTGTGTCTCCCGGCTCTCGTGTGCATGCAAGAAAGCCTTTCCTTTTGGCTAGATAGGTGTGTGACATCGTCACAAGAAAGGGCCAGCAGCAATGTGTTCTGATTCCTAGCACCTGCTATTGAACTGTGACTTATTAAACCAAATCGTGGCTATCAAGTCTTGCCAGGGGCCCCAAGAGGAGTGGGGAAGGAATGTGTCTTCCTCCCTTTCCCGACGCCATTCCCTTTCTCAAGGTCCCTTTCCTATCTCTTTCCCTTTTTTTTTTTGTAGGAGTACTGCTATTTATTCAGCCACTGATTAGCTGATTGAATTGGGCATGAGCTCCACCTTAATTTTTAAAAAAATTTTTATTTATTTTTTCCTTTTTATATTTATTTATTGAATGACTGTGGGAAAAGCTTCTAAGCTTTCAAGTTTAAGTCTCAGTCATACAATGATCAAACACCTTTCCCTTCACCAGTACTCACTTTTCACCACCAAGAACCCCAGTATACCCCCCTCCCACCTCTCCAAATGCCTGTGAGGCAGATGATTTCTACTTAACTCTTCTCTACATTGATTACATTCACTATTTTGACAAAAGATGCACCATTATTGTTTAGAATTTCCCCCCAAACAATCAGAATTGCTGAAAAGGCATTGTGACGTATTTTGTTTTCTATAGCTGGTTATGAGAATCATCTAATGTCACACAGCCACCATTTTGGATTTCTGCAAAGAGCCAGATAATTATGAGGTTGGTTTCTGTGTGTCTGGTATTATGGCCATGTCGGAGAGCTGCTCGTGGAGAGTAACTCATGACCTCGGTAGGGCGTGAAGGACGTGCCAGTACCGCCCCCCTTCCCATGAGACTTCAGTTGCCCCATCACTGCCAGCACATACCTGGCTTTCCAATAAGCTCTGAGCCAGCAGCCTCCTTGTATGCAGTCCAGATGCATTTCTGCCAAAAGCTGCTGGGTTTCAAGATTTGTTTCTGAGTCTCCGGCATCATGGCCATTAATCAGCTTGATTAGGAGTCAGAGGGGCTGTTTGTAGGTGGCGACTCGGGGTCTCGTTGCAATGGGGAGAGAGTCGGCTCCACCCCCATTTGGTGAGGCCCCCTGTGTATCGTCACTGCAGGCCCAAACATGACTGTCCAGTGGCCTCTGGAGGATGGTGGTCACCAGTCCGCCAGGGGGAACAGGCCAAGGCACGAAACCTATTCCCACCTGGAGTGGCCCAGCGCCATTAACCTACTGCAGAAACAGAACAAATTTCTGCCGAAGCCTTTGGGTTCCGAGATTCGTTTCTGAGTCTCTGGGATCATGGCCATTAAGCAGTTTGATCAGGAACCAGAGAGGCCTTGCCTCCAATTTTATAGCTGAGCCGGAGATGGTTTGTGTGTGTGTCTCCCACAAACCTAACTTTTGGCCATTTACTTTCTTGGTAAACTTTGCCCCAAGTTTTGGGGTCTGGCCAAAGGCGCAGCAGCAATTTTGGGGTATCTGAAAGTCTGACGTTGCCATCAGGCTGCTGATGCAGTCACCTCACAGGTACAGATTGACCTGCTGGCGGCACCATACCCCCTTCTCTTTCCCTTTTTGAGGATACAATGGGGAGGTTTGTTGAGCATCTACCTTTTTTCCCAGAGAGCTTGACCAAGCTACGTATTCTAGAGGAAACCCTGAGTGCCAAGCTCCGTGATTCTTTTTATATATTTATTTATTTATTTATTTATTTATTATATCGAATCATTGTGAGTGCTGGAGCAATAGCACAGCAGCAGGGCATTTGCCTTACACAAGGCTGACCTGGCTGACCTTGGTTTGATTCTTCTGTCCCTCTCAGAGAGCCTGGCAAGCTACCAAGAGTATCTCGCCCGCAAGGCAAAGCCTGGCAAGATACCCAATGACATATTCAGTATGCCAAACACAGTAACAACAGGACTCACAATGGAGACATTACTGGGCCTGCTCGAGCAAATTGATGAGCAATGGGAGGACAGTGGTACAGTGCACTGTGAGGTACAGTCACAGTCTTACAAACTTTCATGCTTACATTTCAGTGATACAATGATTGAGTACCCATCCCTCCACCAGTGTCTATTCTCCACCACCAATGATCCCAGAATCCCTCCCACCACTCCCACCCCATCCCCCCTACCCCACCCCTCCTCTGTGGCAGGACATTTCTTTTGCTCTTTCTCCCCCTTTGGGTGTTGGGTTTGCAATAGAGGTATTGAGTGGCCTTCATGTTTGGTCTACAGCCTATTTTCAGCACGCGGCTCCCATCCCAACCGGGCTCTCTTAGAACCCGTTACGTGGTGAGGACTCTGAGATTCTTAGACCTTCTGTTTGTCCCAGACTAGCTGGGACTGGGGACCAGGCCTTCTGTTGTCACCTCACCCCTCGCATGCTTGTACTCCTCACAGCCCTGCTCCCTGAGTAATGGACTTCCCTCCCACCAGGGTGCTCCCACTGGAACCAGGAACACTGGTCTGTGGAGACACTGCTTTCAGTCAGCATGGTGGCACTTATCTAGTGATCCTTCTGTAAACTTGGCCAGTTTGGGGAACAGACCTCCACTGTAAGACCAGACCTGCCCACTTCCCATCTCCTTCAGGGATTGGGGTCTGGGGTTAGACACAAACCCACTAACAAGGCAGAGTCAAAGCAACTGCTACTACTTCTTTGGAGGAGAGAGAAGGGATCCTGGGTACGAGAGAGGAAGCTAGAATGAGGCTCTGGGAGAATGAGCTGGGGCTCTCTTCCCTGCTCTGGAAGATTCCTCTCCTATGCAACGTGGCCCTGTCCACCCAGATCCCCACTTCTTCCTGCCTGTTGGCTAGCCAGATGCAGGCCCTTCAGCTGGTGGGTTCTGTCAGGGAGATCTCAACCCAGAGTGGGCGGGTCGTTCCCTGCCATCACTCAGCCTGTCCTGTTCAAGCCTGACCTCTCCCTCCTGCTGTGCTGGGGAAGATTCAAGACTCTCCATTGGTCACAATGCCAAGGAAATCCCAGGAAACTTAAATCTGCCCTCATGACATGTGGTGATTTTATACTGTAATGAGCTCTTTGAATGTATAAATTCTTATTTTTATGTTTTTTTTTTAAATTCTGTATTTAACATCAATGAACTGGGTCAGATTCAGAAAATAATCGCAACTGTTCACATTCGGTACCTTGCAACGATCCAGTTTTGTATATACATAGAAATACACCGACATGAATACAAAATAAATAAAAAAGCCGTTTTGTTTGCAAAGGAAGAAACCAGCTGGAGTAATCCAACTGTGATCCTTGAACTCGTGGTGCCTCCCACCACCACCCTTTACCGCTGTGGCCATCCTTGCTGAAGCCTCTGTTGCCCAGAGTTCAGCCCTGGTTCCTGCTGAGATAGATGGACACGTGCCCCCGGAGCATGGTGGGCAGACCCCTTGCCTCCGACCCAGTGTGACCGAGGTCCCTGCATCCCCATGCCAGCTGCATGTGCAAGTGGTTCCGGCATGTCACTGTGTCTGCGTGTTTTGTGGCTCTGCGGTGGACTCAGCACCTTCTATTCACCTGGAGTTTCTGATGAGGAGGTTCTGCTGCTCCTTCCTGTGTGTGAAGAGCAGAGAAGCAACAACACAGCCCTTGCCCCAACTTCCTCAGTTGTCTTTGGCTTTGGGGTTGGGCACCCAGGCAGCATTCAGGGGCCACAAGAGCCCAGGCCCAGTTAGCCCTGCGACTGGCACCTGCCAGGACCTTTGGGGCAGCTGGGATCAGGGCTTGGTTCAGTGGAAGTCAGGAGGCTCTGAGTGTGGAGGCCAGCAGAGCAGTTGCGTGCAGTTGTAGTTGGCCACTGGTCACCGGGGGGGGGGAGCAGGAACCAGGCCTTTGTGCCGACCCTGTAGGTAAACAGTAGCAGATGGGAGTCAGCGGCCAGCCCAGCTCTTTAATCTCACTATGGCTGGCGCAAGGGGACGCCGCTCGCCCGGCAAGGCCTGTGGCCATAGGATCCGCAGGATCAAAACCCCTTAGACTGTGAGCCGTCCACCCGCCACTCCCCGCGCTGGGGCCCTGCGCCTGCTCCTCGGACTATAAAGCCCAGGAGTGGCCTTGCCTCACCAGCTCCGGCTGCTCCTGTCCTGCCCTCAGCATCCAGCATGAGGACCCTCGGCCTGCTTGCTGCCCTTCTTGTCCTGGCCCTCCCCGGGTGGGCTAAGTCCCTCGAAGGGGCCACAGAGCAGGTGGCCGACACACTGGCTATGAGGCCCCTGGTGGCCGAAGACCAGGCGCCTGTGATGGACGGGCAAGACCAGCCTGAGGACAAGGAGCAGGACGTGGTCCTGTACTTCTATGGGGATGAGCGTCTGACACGAGATGCGTCAGGTGAGAGCCCCCCTTGTGTGACCCTTGGTGGGGTCAGCAGGGCATAGGGAGGAGGGGCCGGGCAGAGGCGGGGGAGGGGGGCAACGTGGGTGGAGCTGGCCTCTGGCACAGCCTGGCTGGGAGTGGCTGCACGCTGAGCACTGGGCACCCCCGTGACTGGTTTAGGGGCTGCGGCTACGGCTACCCCTGGGCTCACTCCCCCTCTCTCCCTGCAGCACGGCAAGGGACCATTTGTACCTGCAGAATCTTCTCTTGCAAGCGTACGGAGTTTCAGAATGGTGTCTGCGCACATGGCTTTGTGGCACGCCGATTGTGCTGTACCCGGTTGTAACGGCCAGATGAAAGCCTACGGTCCCAGGAAGGCTGAGGGCTCTGCACAAGGATCCTCACATAGGATTTCCATTGGTCTCTCCAGAATAAATGTCACCAGCAAACACTCTGAGTCTTCGCAGTTTTCTATGGTTGATCTGTCCATCGTATACATACCAGTGTATGTGTGCATCTGTGTGTCTCTGTGAGTTTCTGTGTGTGTGCCTGAGAGTTTGTCTCTGTGCATGTGTGTGTTTGTGTGTGTTTGCATATGAGTGTGAGTTAGTTTGTGTTTGTATACGTGTGCGTTTGTGTGTGTGTGTCTTGCTGCTACTTGGTTAAATCTTGTGCCTGTGGTTTCCTTCTCTGTGCCACAGTTGAGAGGCCCTGGCACAACAGGGAGTAGAGCTGCCATGGCCACTGGGCACACGGGTCACTCAATTCAATGAAGTTCACTGGGTACACGGCAAAGGTGTGGGGTCCTGTACTCAGCCTTTCCAATGCAAGGAGGAAGAAGACCTTCCTGGATCCCCGAAAAGCCCTTTTGGGATATGGGGACTGGCTAATCGTCAATGGCCAGGATCAACCACAGGTGTGTGTGGGGCGGAGGGCAGGTGAGACGGAGGGCAGGTGGGATCGGGATGGCAGTAATGACTGAGAATGATCATGATGGTCAAGAACTGAGTGTTAGAAGTAGGTAAAGGGGTATTCCTGATAATCTTTCAGTATCTGCACTGCAAACCACAATGCCAAAGGGGGGGGGCTATAGAGACAGGGAGACACAGAGAGAGATGGAGCAGAAACGGAGACAGAGAGACAGAGATGGAGACAGAGACAGAGATGAAGACAGACAGACACGAAGAGAGAAGAAAGTGCCTGCCATACATGCAGGCGGTGGGTGGTGGGATGGAATTATTGGAAGGGAACCTGGGGACGCTGGTCCTGGGAAATGTGCACTGGGGGAGGGACGGGTGTTGGAACCTGTATGATTAAAGTCCAACCATGAGCAACTTTGTGAGGGTCTGTCTCACAGGAATTCAATAAAAAAAATCTTTGAGAAAGATCAAGCCCTTTGCAATCCTGGAGTTTCCAGAGAAGGAGGGCACGGTACCCACCACCCACAGCCTCCTGGCCATGGATGATCAGTAACTGACCCATGAGCCTTCTGCCTGCTGGTCCACTTTCCTAAACTTCCCTGGACACAACTGAGCCTATAGGTTGCCCTTACAGTGAAGCATGGACCAACCTCTTTCTTGTGTCTCCCAGCTCTCATGTGGGTACAAGGCAGCCTTTCCCTTTGGCTAGATAGACGTGTGACATTGCCACGAGAAAGGGCCAGCAGCAATGTGTTCTGATTCCTAGCTCCTGCTATTGAACTGTGCCTTATTAAACCAAATCGTGGCTATCAAGTCTTGCCAGGGGTCACGTGAGGAGTAGGAAGGAACATGTCTTCCTCCCTTTCCCAACTCCATTCACTTTCTCAAGGTCCCTTTCCTATCTCCTTTCCCTTTTTTTATACAATGGGAACGTTTGTTGAGCATCCACTTTCTCTCCTAGAGAGCTCAACCAAGTCACATATTCTAGAGATCGTCCTGAGTGCCAAGCTCATTTCTACCTAAGACATGTAATCCATTCTATTCTGACATTCTTTGTGTGTGTCTGTATGTATGCATGTTTTTTTTGTAGGGTCCATGTGTACGTGTGTCTATAATATATACTGTATGTAAAAATATGGTCATAGTCAAGAAAACATATACAGAGAGATACTCCTTTGCAGACATTCCTGGCCCCCTGTCACAGGCCTGGACTCTGGGCTTCTTTTATTTATTTATTCTATTGAATCAGCTTGAGGTCTGCAGCAATAGCACAGTGGTAGGGCATTGGCCTTTCATGTGGCCTGCCTGGCCGACTCGGGTTCGATTCCTTCGCCCCTCTCAGCGAGCCTGGAAAGTCACTCAGAGTATCTTGCCAGCGAGGCATAGCCTGGCAACCTAACCATTGTATTTGATATGTCAAACTCAGTAACAGCAAGTCTCACAATGGAGATGTTATTGGTCCCAGTCGAGCAAATCGATGAATAATGGAAGGACAGTGCTACAGTGCTACTGTGAGGTACTGTCACAGTCTTACCAACTTTCATGCTTATGTTTCAGTGATACAATGATCAAGAACCCATCCTCCACCAGTGTCCGTTCTCCACCACCAATGATCCCAGAATCCCTCCCACCACTCCCACCCCACCCCCTCTACCCCACCCAGCCTCTGTGGCAGGGCATTCTCTTTTGCTCTCTCTCTCTTTGGGTGTTGTCGTTTCCAATAGAGGTATTGAGTGGCCTTCATGTTTGGTCTATAACCTACTTTCAGCATGCCTCTCCCATCCCGAGCGGGCTCTCTCAGATCGCTTTACGTGGTGAGGACTCTGAGATGCTTAGATGTTCTCTTTGTCCAAGACTAGCTAGTACTGGGGACCAGGTCTTCTATTGTCACCTCACCCTTTTCATCCTCGTCCTGCCAAAGCCCTGCTCCCTGAGTAACGGACTTCCCTCCCTCCAGGGTACTCTCACTGGAGCCCGGAACAAGGGTCTGTGGAGACACTGGTTTCAGCCAGCATGGTGGCACTGATCCAGTGATTCTTCTGTAAACTTGGCCAGTTTGGGGAACAGAGCTCCACTGTAAGTCCAGACCCGCCGACTTTCCATCTCCTTCATGGATTGCGGTCTGGGGTAAGACACAAACCCACTAACAAGGCAGAGCCAAAAGCAACTGTTAACGAGTTCTTCAGCACAGCGGGTAGGGCGTTTGCCTTGCACGCCGCCAACATGGCCGGCCAGAGTTCGATTCCTCCACCCCTCTCGGAGAGCCTGGCAAGCTACCGAGAGTATTCGATATGCCAGACACAGTAACAACAAAGTCTCCAATGGAGACGTTACTGGGCCCGCTCGAGCAAATCGATGATCAACGGGAGGGCCTTTACTTTACTTTACTAGTACTTCAGAGCAGAGAAAGGGAGCGCAGGTGTGAGAGGAAGCTAGAACGGGACTCTGGGAGAATGAGCTGGGGCTCTTTTCTCCTGCGCTGGAAGATTCCTCTCCTATGCAACGTGACCCTGTCGACCCAGATCCCCACTTCTTCCTGCCTGCTGGCTAGCTATATGCAGGCTCTCCACCTGGGTGGGTTCTGTCAGGGAGAACTCACCCCAGAGTGGGTGGGTCGTTCCCTGCCATCACTCAGCCTGTCGTGTTCATGCCTGACCTGTCCCTCCTGCTTGCAAGGGAGGGATTCAAGACTCTCCATTGGTCACAATCACAAGGAAACCTCAGGAACCTTAAATCTTCCCCCATGGCATGTGGTTTTTTCAGCGATCAATCCTCAGTAATTTTATACTGTCAAATGAGCTCTTTGGATGTATAAATTCTTATTTTTATGTTTTTTTATTCTGTATTTAACATCAATGAACTGAGTCAGATGCAGAAAATAATCGCAAATGTTCACATTCCGTATGATTCAGTTTTGTATCTACATAGAAATATACTGATATGAATACAAAATAAATAAAAACTGTTTTGTTTGCAAAGGAAGAAACCAGCTGGAGTAATCCAACTGTGACCCTTCAACTGGTGGTGCCCACAGCCCAAACCGCCCTGTACTGCTGTGACCATCCTTGCTGAAGCCTCTGTTGCCCAGAGTTCAGCCCTGGTTCCTGCTGAGACAGGTGCCCACGAGCTTCTGGAGGGGGCAGACCCCCGCCCTCTGACACAGTGTGACCCTGATCCCTGCATCCCCATGCCAGCTGAGTGTGCGAGTGGTTCTGGCATGTTGCCATGTCTGCATGTTTTGTGGCTCTGGGGTGGACTTGGCATCTTCTATTCACCTGGAGTTTCTGATGAGGAGTTTCTGCTGCTCCTTCCCGTGTGTGAAGAGCAGAGAAGTGACACACAGCCCTTGCCCCAACTTCCTCAGTTGTCTTTGGCTTCGGGATTGGACACCCAGGCAGCATTCAGGGGCCATGAGAGCCCAGGCCCAGTTAGCCCTGCGACTGGCACCCACCAGGACCTCTGGAGCAGCTGGGATCAGGGCTTGGTTCAGTGGAGGTCAGGAGGCTTGAGTGTGGAGGCCAGCAGGGCGGTTTCATGCTGTTGTGGTCAGCCACTATCACTGGGGAGAACAGGAAGCAGGCCTTTGTGCTGACCCCACAGGTAAACAGCAGCAGATGGGAGCCAGCACCCAGCCCAGTTCTTTTATCTTACCATGGCCAGCCCAAGGGTACGTCGCTCACCCAGCCAGGCCTGTGGCCGCAGGATCCGCAGCATCAAAACCCCTTTGAGCGGGAGCCGCCTACCCACCCCTCCCCATGCTGGGGGCCTGCGCCTGCCCCTCAGACTATAAAGCCCAGGCGTGGCCTCCGCTCACTAGCTCCTGCTGCTCCTGTCCTGCCCTCAGTGTCCAGCATGAGGACCCTCAGCCTGCTCGTTGCACTCCTTGTCCTGGCTCTCCCAGGGTGGGCTAAGCCCCTTGAAGGGGCTGTAGAGCAGGTGGCCGACACGCTGGCCACGGGGGCTCTGGTGGCCGAGGACCAGCCGCCTGTGATGGACGGGCAAGACCAGCCCGAGGACAAGGAGCAGGACATGGCCGTGTCTTTTTACGGGGACGAGCGTCTGACACGAGGGGCTGATCCATCAGGTGAGAGCCACCAGTGTGTGGCCCTTGGTGGTGTCAGCAGGGCACAGGGAGGAGTGGCCCGGTCAGAGGTGGGTGAGGGGGGCAGCGTGGGCGGAGCGGGGTGGGGCTGGTACCTGGGCCATGGCACAGCCTGGCTTTGGCTGGCTGCTTGCTGGGCACTGGGCATCCCCGTGATCGGTGCAGGGGCTGCGGCTGTGGTTCCCCCAGGCTCACCATTCTCCTTTCTCCCTACAGCACGGGCAAATCCCATTTGTTTCTGCAGGAGGTCTTGCTATGCAAGGGAGTTTCTGAATGGTGTCTGCCAACACAATAAGCTCCGATTGTGCTGCATCCGGTTGTAGTGGCCAGATGGAAGTCTGCGGTCCCTGGAAGGCTGTGTGCTCCACACAGGGATCCTCACATAGGCTTTTCATTGTTCTTGCCAGAATAAATGGCACCAGCAAACACTCAGAGTCTTTGTAGTTTTCTATGGTTGAGCTGTCCATCATATACATACCAGCCGTGTGTATGCATCTGTATGTCTCTGTGAGTTTCTGTGTGTGCCTGCGTGTTTGTCTCTGTGTATATATGTCTGTGTGTGCATATGAGTGTGTGTTCGTCTCTGTGTGTATATGTGCGTGTGTGCGTGTGTGTGTGTGTGTGTTTCTTGCCGCTATTTGGGTAAACCTTGTTCCTCTGGTTTCCTTCTCTGTGCCACAGTTGAGTGGGCCTGGCACAGCAGGGAGTAGAGCTGTCATGACCACTGGGCACACGGGTCACTCAATTCAATGAAGTTCTCTGGGCAGACAGCACAGGTTGGGGTACTGTACTCAGCCTTTCATATCAGGAGGAAGAAGTCCTTCTCCTGGAACTGGGACAAGCCCTGGGGACTGGCCAATGTCCAGGATCAACCATAGGTGTGTGTGTGCCTGAGGGCAGATGAGACAAAGAAGGGACCAGAATAGCAGTAATGGCTGGAAATGATCACAATGGTCTAAAACTGAGTGTTAGAAGTAGGTAAAGGGTTATACCTGGTAAACTTTCAGTATCAGCATGGCCAACCAAAATGTCAAAGGGGGCGTGAGGGGAGTGACAAACAGAGAGCCAGAGATGGAGACAGAGTGGGAGACACAGAGAGACACAGAGACAGAAGAAAAATGCCTGCGATAGAGGCAGGCAGGGAATGGTAGGGTGGGATTGTTCGGAGAAAACCTGGGAACGCTGGTGCTGGGAAATGTGTGCTAGGGGAGGGACGGATGTTGGACACTGTATGACTGAAACACAACAATGAACTGCTTTGTGAGGGTCTATCTCACATGGATTCAATAAAAATATCTTTGAAAAAGAACAAGCCCTTTGCAATCTGGCAGTTCCCAGAGAAGGAGGGCATGGTACCCTCAAACCACAGCCTCCTGGCCATGGACAATCAGTAACTGACTCATGAGCCTCCTGCCTGCTGGTCAGCCTATCCTAAGCTTCCCTGGACATCACTGAGCCTATAGGTTGCCATTACAGTGAAGCTCGGACCAACCTCTTTCTTGTGTCTCCCGGCTCTCATGTGCACGCAAGACAGCCTTTCCCTTTGGCTAGATAAAAGGTAAGGTAAAGGCCCTCCCGTTGATCGTCGATTTGCTCGAGCGGGCCCAGTAACATCTCCATTGGAGACTTTGTTGTTACTGTGTCTGGCATATCGAATACTCTCGGTAGCTTGCTGGGCTCTCCGAGAGGGGCGGAGGAATTGAACTCGGGTCGGCCATATTGGCCGCTTGTAAGGCGAATGCCCTACCACTGTGCTATCGCTCCAGATAGACGTGTGATATTGCCACGAAAAAGGGCCAGCAGCAATGTGTTCTGATTCCTAGCATCTGCTATTGAACTGTGACTTATTAAACCAAATCGTGGCTATCAAGTCTTGCCAGGGGCCCCAAGAGGAGTGGGGAAGGAACGTGTCTTCCTCCCTTTCCCGAAGCCATTCCCTCTCTCAAGGTCCCTTTCCTATCTCTTTCCCTTTTTTTTGTAGGAGTACTGCTATTTATTCATCCACTGATTAGCTGATTGAATTGGGCATGAACTCCACCTTAATTTTTTAAAAATATTTATTTATTTTTTTCCTTTTTATATTTATTTATTGAATGACTGTGGGAAAAGCTTCTAAGATTTCAGGTTTAAGTCTCAGTCATACAATGATCAAACACCTTTCCCTTCACCAGTACTCACTTTTCACCACCAAGAACCCCAGTATACCCCCCTCCCACCTCTCCAAATGCCTGTGAGGCAGATGATTTCTACTTAACTCTTCTCTACATTGATTACATTCACTATTTTGACAAAAGATGCACCATTATTGTTTAGAATTTCCCCCCAAACAATCAGAATTGCTGAAAAGGCATTGTGACATATTTTGTTTTCTATAGCTGGTTATGAGAATCATCTAATGTCACACAGCCACCATTTTGGATTTCTGCAAAGAGCCAGATAATTACGAGATTGGTTTCTGTGTGTCTGGTATTATGGTCATGTCGGAGAGCTGCTCGTGGAGAGTAACTCATGACCTCGGTAGGGCGTGAAGAACGTGCCGGTACCGCCCCCCTTCCCATGATACTTCAGTTGCCCCATCACCGCCGGCTCGTACCTGGCTTTCCTATAAGCTCTGAGGCAGCGGCCACCTTGCTACCAGGGGGGAAAAAGGCGGAAGGGAGCAACACCCTTTCTCTCCCAGGGAGGCATGGCTCCGTAGTTTAACGCATGATTTATTCACTTTTCTTATGCAAGCACCTGGGCACTTGGACTAAGTCCTTTTGCCTCTGGAGCCATGGCCATGCCAGAGAGCCGCTTATGGAGGGCAACTCATGACCTCGGTAGGGCATGAAGGACAAGCCGGTACCACCCCCTTCCCATGAGACTGCAGTTGCCCCATCACTGCCAGCTCATACCTGGCTTTCCAATAAGCTCTGAGCCAGCAGCCACCTTGTATGCAGTCCAGATGCATTTCTGCCAAAAGCTGCTGGGTTTCAAGATTTGTTTCTGAGTCTCCGGCATCATGGCCATTAATCAGCTTGATTAGGAGTCAGAGGGGCTGTTTGTAGGTGGCGACTCGGGGTCTCGTTGCAATGGGGAGAGAGTCGGCTCCACCCCCATTTGGTGAGGCCCCATGTGTATCGTCACTGCAGGCCCAAACATGACTGTCCAGTGGCCTCTGGAGGATGGTGGTCACCAGTCCGCCAGGGGGAACAGGCCAAGGCACGAAACCTATTCCCACCTGGAGTGGCCCAGCGCCATTAACCTATTGCAGAAACAGGAGAAATTTCTGCCAGAAGCCTTTGGGTTCCGAGATTTGTTTCTGAGTCTCTGGGATCATGGCCATTAAGCAGTTTGATCAGGAACCAGAGAGGCCTTGCCTCCAATTTTATAGCTGAGCCGGAGGTGGTTTGTGGGTGTGTCTCCCACAAACCTAACTTTTGGCCATTTACTTTCTTGGTAAACTTTGCCCCAAGTTTTGGGGTCTGGCCAAAGGCACAGCAGCAATTTTGGGGTATCTGAAAGTCTGACGTTGCCATCAGGCTGCTGATGCAGTCACCTCAGAGGTACAGATTGACCTGCTGGCGGCACCATACCCCCTTCTCTTTCCCTTTTTGAGGATACAATGGGGAGGTTTGTTGAGCATCTACCTTTTTTCCCAGAGAGCTTGACCAAGCTACGTATTCTAGAGGAAACCCTGAGTGCCAAGCTCCGTGATTCTTTTTATTTATTTATTTATTTATTTATTTTTTATATTGAATCATTGTGAGTGCTGGAGCGATAGCACAGCAGTAGGGCATTTGCCTTACACAAGGCTGACCTGGCTGACCTTGGTTTGATTCTTCCACCCCTCTCAGAGAGCCTGGCAAGCTACCAAGAGTATCTCGCCTGAAAGGCAAAGCCTGGCAAGATACCCAATGACATATTCAGGATGCCAAACACAGTAACAACAGGACTCACAATGGAGACATTACTGGGCCTGCTCGAGCAAATTGATGAGCAATGGGAGGACAGTGGTACAGTGCACCATGAGTATAGTCACAGTCTTACAAACTTTCATGCTTACGTTTCAGTGATACAATGATTGAGTACCCATCCCTCCACCAGTGTCTATTCTCCACCACCAATGATCCCAGAATTCCTCCCACCACTCCCACCCTATCCCCCCTACCCCACCCCGCCTCTGTGGCAGGGCATTTCCTTTTGCTCTCTCTCTTCCTTTGGGTGTTGGGTTTGCAATAGAGGTATTGAGTGGCCTTCATGTTTGGTCTACAGCCTATTTTCAGCACACGGCTCCCATCCCAACCCGGCTCTCTGAGAACCCGTTATGTGGTGAGGACTCTGAGATTCTTAGACCTTCTGTTTGTCCCAGACTAGCTGGGACTGGAGACCAGGCCTTCTGTTGTCACCTCACCCCTCGCATGCTCGTACTCCTCACAGCCCTGCTCCCTGAGTAATGGACTTCCCTCCCACCAGGGTGCTCCCACTGCAACCAGGAACACTGGTCTGTGGAGACACTGGTTTCAGTCAGCATGGTGGCACTTATCTAGTGATCCTTCTGTAAACTTGGCCAGTTTGGGGAACAGACCTCCACTGTAAGACAAGACCTGCCCACTTCCCATCTCCTTCAGGGATTGGGGTCTGGGGTTAGACACAAACCCACTAACAAGGCAGAGCCAAAAGCAACTGCTACTACTTCTTTGGAGGAGAGAGAAGGGATCCTGGGTAAGAGAGAGGAAGCTAGAATGAGGCTCTGGGAGAATGAGCTGGGGCTCTCTTCCCTGCTCTGGAAGATTCCTCTCCTATGCAACGTGGCCCTGTCCACCCAGATCCCCACTTCTTCCTGCCTGTTGGCTAGCCAGATGCAGGCCCTTCAGCTGGTGGGTTCTGTCAGGGAGATCTCACCCCAGAGTGGGCGGGTCATTCCCTGTCATCACTCAGCCTGTCCTGTTCAAGCCTGACCTCTCCCTCCTGCTGTGCCAGGGAAGATTCAAGACTCTCCATTGGTCACAATGCCAAGGAAATCCCAGGAAACTTAAATCTGCCCTCATGACACGCGGCAATTTTATACTGTAATGAGCTCTTTGAATGTATAAATTCTTATTTTTATGTTTTTTTTCCATTCTGTATTTAACATCAATGAACTGGGTCAGATTCAGAAAATAATCGCAAATGTTCACATTCGGTACCTTGCAACGATCCAGTTTTGTATATACATAGAAATACACCGACATGAATACAAAATAAATAAAAAAGCCGTTTTGTTTGCAATGGAAGAAACCAGCTGGAGTAATCCAACTGTGATCCTTGAACTGGTGGTGCGTCCCACCACCACCCTTTACCGCTGTGGCCATCCTTGCTGAAGCCTCTGTTGCCCAGAGTTCAGCCCTGGTTCCTGCTGAGATAGATGGACACGTGCTCCAGGAGCATGTTGGGCAGACCCCTACCCTCCGACCCAGCGTGACCCCGGTCCCTACATCCCCATTCCAGCTGCATGTACGAGTGGTTCTGGCACGTCACTGTGTCTGCGTGTTTTGTGGCTCTGGGGTGGACTCAGCACCTTCTATTCACCTGGAGTTTTTGATGAGGAGGTTCTGCTGCTCCTTCCTGTGTGTGAAGAGCAGAGAATCAACAACACAGCCCTTGCCCCAACTACCTCAGTTGTCTTTGGCTTTGGGGTTGGGCACCCAGGCAGCATTCAGGGGCCACAAGAGCCCAGGCCCACTTGGCCCTGCGACTGACACCTGCCAGGACCTTTGGGGCAGCTGGGATCAGGGCTTGGTTCAGTGGAAGTCAGGAGGCTCTGAGTGTGGAGGTCAGCAGAGCAGTTGCGTGCAGTTGTATTCGGCCACTGGTCACCGGGGAGGAGCAGGAACCATGCCTTTGTGCCGACCCTGTAGGTAAACAGTAGCAGATGGGAGTCAGCGGCCAGCCCAGCTCTTTAATCTCACTATGGCTGGTCCAAGGGGACGCCGCTCGCCCGGCGAGGCCTGTGGCTATAGGATCCGCAGGATCAAAATCCCTTAAACTGTGAGCCGTCCACCCGCCCCTTCCCGTGCTGGGGGCCTGCGCCTGCCCCTCGGACTATAAAGCTCAGGAGTGGCCTTGCCTCACCAGCTCCAGCTGCTCCTGTCCTGCCCTCAGCATCCAGCATGAGGACCCTTGGCCTGTTTGCTGCCCTTCTTGTCCTGGTCTTCCCCGGGTGGGCTAAGCCCCTCGAAGAGGCCACAGAGCAGGTGGCAGAAACAATGGCCACTAGGGCCCTGGTGGCCGAGGACCAGGCGCCTGCGATGGATGGGCAAGACCAGCCTGAGGACAAGGAGCAGGACGTGGTCCTGTACTTCTATGGGGATGAGCGTCTGACACGAGATGCGTCAGGTGAGAGCCGCCCTTGTGTGGCCCTTGTTGGGATCAGCAGGGCACAGGCAAGAGGGGCTGGGCAGAGCTGGGGGAGGAGGGCAGAGTGGGAGGGGCTGGGCTCTGGGACAGCCTGACTGGGGCTTGCTCCACGCCGGGCACTGGGCACCCCAGTGACTGGTTTAGGGGCTGTGGCTGTGGCTCCTCCCAGGCTCACCCTTTCCCTCTCTCCCTGCAGCACGGCAAGGAACCATTTGTACCTGCAGAATCTTCTCTTGCAAGAGTACGGAGTTTCAGAATGGTGTCTGCAGACGAGGTGTTGTGGCACGCCGTTTGTGCTGCACTCGGTTGTAAAGGCCAGATGGAAGTCTGCTTTCCCAGGAAACCTGAGGGCTCCACACAGGGATACTCACATAGGATTTCCATTGGTCTCTCCAGAATAAATGGCATCAGCAAACACTCTGAGTCTTCTCAGTTTTCTATAGTTGATCTGTCCATCATATACATACCAGTGTATGTGTGCATCTGTGTGTCTCTGTGAGTTTCTGTGTGTGTGCCTGAGAGTTTGTCTCTGTGCATGTGTGTGTTTGTGTGTGTTTGCATATGAGTGTGAGTTAGTTTGTGTTTGTATACGTGTGCGTGTGTGTGTGTGTCTTGCTGCTACTTGGTTAAACCTCATGCCTGTGGTTTCCTGATCTGTGCCAAGGTTGAGAGGGCCTGGCACAACAGGGAGTAGAACTGCCATGGCCACTGGGCACACGGGTCACTCAATTCAATGAAGTTCACTGGGCACACGGCAAAGGTGTGGGGTCCTGCACTCAGCCTTTCCAATGCAAGGAGGAAGAAGACCTTCCTGGAACCACGAAAAGCCCTTTTGGGATTTGGGGACTGGCTAATAGTCAATGGCCGGGATCAACCACAGGTGTGTGTGGGGCGGAGGGCAGGTGAGACAGAGGGCAGGTGGGACTAGGATGGCAGTAATGGCTGAGAATGATCATGATGGTCAAGAACTGAGTGTTAGAAGCAGGTAAAGGGGTATTCCTGATAACCTTTCAGTATCTGCACTGCAAACCACAATGCCAAAGGGGGGGGGGTATAGAGACAGGGAGACACAGAGATAGATGGAGCAGAAACGGTGACAGAGAGACAGACATGGAGACAGAGACAGATGAAGACAGACAGACAGGGAGAGAGAAGAAAGTGCCTGCCATACATGCAGGCGGTGGGTGGTGGGATGGAATTATTGGAATGGAACCTGGGGACACTGGTCCTGGGAAATGTGCACTGGGGGAGGGACGGGTGTTGGACCCTGTATGATTAAAGCCCAACCATGAGCAACTTTGTGAGGGTCTATCTCACAGGGATTCAATAAAAAAAAATCTTTGAGAAAGATGAGGCCCTTTGCAATCCTGGAGTTTCCAGAGAAGGAGGGTATGGTACCCACCACCCACAGCCTCCTGGTCTTGGATGATCAGTAACTGACCCATGAGCCTCCTGCCTGCTGGTCCACCTTCCTAAACTTCCCTGGACACAACTGAGCCTATAGGTTGCCCTTACAGTGAGGCATGGCCCAACCTCTTTCTTGTGTCTCCCGGCTCTTGTGTGGGTACAAGGCAGCCTTTCCCTTTGGCTAGATAGACGTGTGACATTGCCACGAGAAAGGGCCAGCAGCAATGTGTTCTGATTCCTAGCTCCTGCTATTGAACTGTGCCTTATTAAACCAAATCGTGGCTATCAAGTCTTGCCAGGGGTCACGTGAGGAGTAGGAAGGAACATGTCTTCCTCCCTTTCCCAACGACATTCAATTTCTCAAGGTCCCTTTCCTATCTCCTTTCCCTTTTTTTTATACAATGGGGACGTTTGTTGAGCATCCACCTTCTCTCCTAGAGAGCTCAACCAAGTCACATATTCTAGAGGTCGTCCTGAGTGCCAAGCTCATTTCTACCTAAGACATGTAATCCATTCTATTCTGACATTCTTTGTGTGTGTCTGTATGTGTGCATGTTTTTTTTTGTAGGGTCCATGTGTACGTGTGTCTATAATATATACTGTATGTAAAAATATGGTCATAGTCAAGAAAACATATACAGAGAGATACTCCTTTGCAGACATTCCTGGCCCCCTGTCACAGGCCTGGACTCTGGGCTTCTTTTATTTATTTATTCTATTGAATCAGCTTGAGGGCTAAAGCAATAGCACAGTGGTAGGGCATTGGCCTTTCATGTGGCCTGCCTGGCCGACTCGGGTTCGATTCCTTCGCCCCTCTCAGAGAGCCTGGAAAGTCACTCAGAGTATCTTGCCAGCGAGGCATAGCCTGGCAACCTAACCATTGTATTTGATATGTCAAACTCAGTAACAGCAAGTCTCACAATGGAGATGTTATTGGTCCCAGTCAAGCAAATCGATGAATAATGGAAGGACAGTGCTACAGTGCTACTGTGAGGTACTGTCACAGTCTTACCAACTTTCATGCTTATGTTTCAGTGATACAATGATCAAGAACCCATCCTCCACCAGTGTCCGTTCTCCACCACCAATGATCCCAGAATCCCTCCCACCACTCCCACCCCACCCCCTCTACCCCACCCAGCCTCTGTGGCAGGGCATTCTCTTTTGCTCTCTCTCTCTTTGGGTGTTGTCGTTTCCAATAGAGGTATTGAGTGGCCTTCATGTTTGGTCTATAACCTACTTTCAGCATGCCTCTCCCATCCCGAGCGGGCTCTCTCAGATCGCTTTACGTGGTGAGGACTCTGAGATGCTTAGATGTTCTCTTTGTCCAAGACTAGCTAGTACTGGGGACCAGGTCTTCTATTGTCACCTCACCCTTTTCATCCTCGTCCTGCCAAAGCCCTGCTCCCTGAGTAACGGACTTCCCTCCCTCCAGGGTGCTCCCACTGGAGCCCGGAACAAGGGTCTGTGGAGACACTGGTTTCAGCCAGCATGGTGGCACAGATCCAGTGATTCTTCTGTAAACTTGGCCAGTTTGGGGAACAGAGCTCCACTGTAAGTCCAGACCCGCCGACTTTCCATCTTCTTCATGGATTGCGGTCTGGGGTAAGACACAAACCCACTAACAAGGCAGAGCCAAAAGCAACTGTTCACGAGTTCTTCAGCACAGCGGGTAGGGCGTTTGCCTTGCACGCCGCCAACATGGCCGGCCAGAGTTCGATACCTCCACCCCTCTCGGAGAGTCCGGCAAGCTTCCGGGAGTATTCGATATGCCAGACACAGTAACAACAAAGTCTCCAATGGAGACGTTACTGGGCCCGCTCGAGCAAATCGATGATCAACGGGAGGGCCTTTACTTTACTTTACTAGTACTTCAGAGCAGAGAAAGGGAGCGCAGGTGTGAGAGGAAGCTAGAATGGGACTCTGGGAGAATGAGCTGGGGCTCTTTTCTCCTGCGCTGGAAGATTCCTCTCCTATGCAACGTGACCCTGTGGACCCAGATCCCCACTTCTTCCTGCCTGCTGGCTAGCTAGATGCAGGCTCTCCACCTGGGTGGGTTCTGTCAGGGAGAACTCACCCCAGAGTGGGTGGGTCGTTCCCTGCCATCACTCAGCCTGTCGTGTTCATGCCTGACCTGTCCCTCCTGCTTGCAAGGGAGGGACTCAAGACTCTCCATTGGTCACAATCACAAGGAAACCTCAGGAACCTTAAATCTTCCCCCATGGCATGTGGTTTTTTCAGCGATCAATCCTCAGTAATTTTATACTGTCAAATGAGCTCTTTGGATGTATAAATTCTTATTTTTATGTTTTTTTTTATTCTGTATTTAACATCAATGAACTGAGTCAGATGCAGAAAATAATCGCAAATGTTCATATTCCGTATGATTCAGTTTTGTATCTACATAGAAATATACTGATATGAATACAAAATAAATAAAAACTGTTTTGTTTGCAAAGGAAGAAACCAGCTGGAGTAATCCAACTGCGACCCTTCAACTGGTGGTGCCCACAGCCCAAACCGCCCTGTACTGCTGTGACCATCCTTGCTGAAGCCTCTGTTGCCCAGAGTTCAGCCCTGGTTCCTGCTGAGACAGGTGCCCACGAGCTTCTGGAGCGTGGGGGCAGACCCCCGCCCTCTGACACAGTGTGACCCTGATCCCTGCATCCCCATGCCAGCTGAGTGTGCGAGTGGTTCTGGCATGTTGCCATGTCTGCATGTTTTGTGGCTCTGGGGTGGACTTGGCATCTTCTATTCACCTGGAGTTTCTGATGAGGAGTTTCTGCTGCTCCTTCCCGTGTGTGAAGAGCAGAGAAGTGACACACAGCCCTTGCCCCAACTTCCTCAGTTGTCTTTGGCTTCGGGATTGGACACCCAGGCAGCATTCAGGGGCCATGAGAGCCCAGGCCCAGTTAGCCCTGCGACTGGCACCCACCAGGACCTCTGGAGCAGCTGGGATCAGGGCTTGGTTCAGTGGAGGTCAGGAGGCTTGAGTGTGGAGGCCAGCAGGGCGGTTTCATGCTGTTGTGGTCAGCCACTATCACTGGGGAGAACAGGAAGCAGGCCTTTGTGCTGACCCCACAGGTAAACAGCAGCAGATGGGAGCCAGCACCCAGCCCAGTTCTTTTATCTTACCATGGCCAGCCCAAGGGTACGTCGCTCACCCAGCCAGGCCTGTGGCCGCAGGATCCGCAGCATCAAAACCCCTTTGAGCGGGAGCCGCCTACCCACCCCTCCCCATGCTGGGGGCCTGCGCCTGCCCCTCAGACTATAAAGCCCAGGCGTGGCCTCCGCTCACTAGCTCCTGCTGCTCCTGTCCTGCCCTCAGTGTCCAGCATGAGGACCCTCAGCCTGCTCGTTGCACTCCTTGTCCTGGCTCTCCCAGGGTGGGCTAAGCCCCTTGAAGGGGCTGTAGAGCAGGTGGCCGACACGCTGGCCACGGGGGCTCTGGTGGCCGAGGACCAGCCGCCTGTGATGGACGGGCAAGACCAGCCCGAGGACAAGGAGCAGGACATGGCCGTGTCTTTTTACGGGGACGAGCGTCTGACACGAGGGGCTGATCCATCAGGTGAGAGCCACCAGTGTGTGGCCCTTGGTGGTGTCAGCAGGGCACAGGGAGGAGTGGCCCGGTCAGAGGTGGGTGAGGGGGGCAGCGTGGGCGGAGCGGGGTGGGGCTGGTACCTGGGCCATGGCACAGCCTGGCTTTGGCTGGCTGCTTGCTGGGCACTGGGCATCCCCGTGATCGGTGCAGGGGCTGCGGCTGTGGTTCCCCCAGGCTCACCATTCTCCTTTCTCCCTACAGCACGGGCAAATCCCATTTGTTTCTGCAGGAGGTCTTGCTATGCAAGGGAGTTTCTGAATGGTGTCTGCCAACACAATAAGCTCCGATTGTGCTGCATCCGGTTGTAGTGGCCAGATGGAAGTCTGCGGTCCCTGGAAGGCTGTGTGCTCCGCACAGGGATCCTCACATAGGCTTTTCATTGTTCTTGCCAGAATAAATGGCACCAGCAAACACTCAGAGTCTTTGTAGTTTTCTATGGTTGAGCTGTCCATCATATACATACCAGCCGTGTGTATGCATCTGTATGTCTCTGTGAGTTTCTGTGTGTGCCTGCGTGTTTGTCTCTGTGTATATATGTCTGTGTGTGCATATGAGTGTGTGTTCGTCTCTGTGTGTATATGTGCGTGTGCGTGCGTGTGTGTGTGTGTGTGTGTGTGTGTGTGTGTGTGTGTGTGTTTCTTGCCGCTATTTGGGTAAACCTTGTTCCTCTGGTTTCCTTCTCTGTGCCACAGTTGAGTGGGCCTGGCACAGCAGGGAGTAGAGCTGTCGTGGCCACTGGGCACACGGGTCACTCAATTCAATGAAGTTCTCTGGGCAGACAGCACAGGTTGGGGTACTGTACTCAGCCTTTCATATCAGGAGGAAGAAGTCCTTCTCCTGGAACTGGGACAAGCCCTGGGGACTGGCCAATGTCCAGGATCAACCATAGGTGTGTGTGTGCCTGAGGGCAGATGAGACAAAGAAGGGACCAGAATGGCAGTAATGGCTGGAAATGATCACAATGGTCTAAAACTGAGTGTTAGAAGTAGGTAAAGGGATATACCTGGTAACCTTTCAGTATCTGCACGGCAAACCAAAATGTCAAAGGGGGAGTGAGGTGAGAGACAAACAGAGAGCCAGAGATGGAGACAGAGTGGGAGACACAGAGAGACACAGAGACAGAAGAAAAATGCCTGCGATAGAGGCAGGCAGGGAATGGTAGGGTGGGATTGTTCGGAGAAAACCTGGGAACGCTGGTGCTGGGAAATGTGTGCTAGGGGAGGGACGGATGTTGGACACTGTATGACTGAAACACAACAATGAACTGCTTTGTGAGGGTCTATCTCACATGGATTCAATAAAAATATCTTTGAAAAAGAACAAGCCCTTTGCAATCTGGCAGTTCCCAGAGAAGGAGGGCATGGTACCCTCAAACCACAGCCTCCTGGCCATGGACAATCAGTAACTGACTCATGAGCCTCCTGCCTGCTGGTCAGCCTATCCTAAGCTTCCCTGGACATCACTGAGCCTATAGGTTGCCATTACAGTGAAGCTCGGACCAACCTCTTTCTTGTGTCTCCCGGCTCTCATGTGCACGCAAGACAGCCTTTCCCTTTGGCTAGATAGACGTGTGATATTGCCACGAAAAAGGGCCAGCAGCAATGTGTTCTGATTCCTAGCATCTGCTATTGAACTGTGACTTATTAAACCAAATCGTGGCTATCAAGTCTTGCCAGGGGCCCCAAGAGGAGTGGGGAAGGAACGTGTCTTCCTCCCTTTCCCGAAGCCATTCCATCTCTCAAGGTCCCTTTCCTATCTCTTTCCCTTTTTTTTGTAGGAGTACTGCTATTTATTCATCCACTGATTAGCTGATTGAATTGGGCATGAACTCCACCTTAATTTTTAAAAAAAAATTATTTATTTTTTTCCATTTTATATTTATTTATTGAATGACTGTGGGAAAAGCTTCTAAGCTTTCAGGTTTGAGTCTCAGTCATACAATGATCAAACACCTTTCCCTTCACCAGTACTCACTTTTCACCACCAAGAACCCCAGTATACCCCCCTCCCACCTCTCCAAATGCCTGTGAGGCAGATGATTTCTACTTAACTCTTCTCTACATTGATTGCATTCACTATTTTGACAAAAGATGCACCATTATTGTTTAGAATTTCCCCCCAAACAATCAGAATTGCTGAAAAGGCATTGTGACATATTTTGTTTTCTATAGCTGGTTATGAGAATCATCTAATGTCACACAGCCACCATTTTGGATTTCTGCAAAGAGCCAGATAATTACGAGATTGGTTTCTGTGTGTCTGGTATTATGGCCATGTCGGAGAGCTGCTCGTGGAGAGTAACTCATGACCTCGGTAGGGCGTGAAGAACGTGCCGGTACCGCCCCCCTTCCCATGATACTTCAGTTGACCCATCATCGCCGGCTCGTACCTGGCTTTCCTATAAGCTCTGAGGCAGCGGCCACCTTGCTACCAGGGGGGAAAAAGGCGGAAGGGAGCAACACCCTTTCCCTCCCAGGGAGGCATGGCTCCGTAGTTTAACGCATGGTTTATTCACTTTTCTTATGCAAGCACCTGGGCACTTGGACTAAGTCCTTTTGCCTCTGGAGCCATGGCCATGCCAGAGAGCCGCTTATGGAGGGCAACTCATGACCTTGGTAGGGCATGAAGGACGAGCCGGTACCATCCCCCTACCCATGAGACTGCAGTTGCCCTTTCACCACTAGTTCATACCTGGCTTTCCAGTAAGCTCTGAGGTGGCGGCCACCTTGCTGCCGGGGGTTGGGGGGGGGCGGGAAGACGGAAGGGAGCAACACCCTTTTCCTCCCAGGGAGGCATGGCGCCATAGTTTAACGCATGGTTCATTCACTTTTCTTCTGCAAGCTTCCAGGCTCTCGATTAAGTCCTTTTGCCTGTGAGCCATTGCTGTGCCAGAGAATCATTTGAGGGGGGCAACTCATGACCTCGGTAGGGCATGAAGGACAAGCCGGTACCACCCCCTTCCCATGAGACTGCAGTTGCCCCATCACTGCCAGCTCATACCTGGCTTTCCAATAAGCTCTGAGCCAGCAGCCACCTTGTATGCAGTCCAGATGCATTTCTGCCAAAAGCTGCTGGGTTTCAAGATTTGTTTCTGAGTCTCCGGCATCATGGCCATTAATCAGCTTGATTAGGAGTCAGAGGGGCTGTTTGTAGGTGGCGACTCGGGGTCTCCTTGCGATGGGGAGAAAGAGTCAGCTCCACCCCCATGTGGTGAGGCCCCATGTGTATCGTCACTGCAGGCCCAAACCTGACTGTCCAGTGGCCTCTGGTGGATGGTGGTCACCAGTCCGCCAGGGGGAACAGGCCAAGGCACGAAACCTATTCCCACCTGGAGTGGTCCAGCGCCATTAACCTACTGCAGAAACAGGAGAAATTTCTGCCAGAAGCCTTTGGGTTCCGAGATTTGTTTCTGAGTCTCTGGGATCATGGCCATTATGCTGTTTGATCAGGAACCAGAGAGGCCTTGCCTCCAATTTTATAGCTGAGCCGGAGGTGGTTTGTGGGTGTGTCTCCCACAAACCTAACGTTTGACTGTTTACTTTCTTGGTAAACTTTGCCCCAAGTTTTGGGGTCTGGCCAAAGGCACAGTGGCAATTTTGGGGTATCTGAAAGTCTGACATTGCCATCAGGCTGCTGATGCACTCACCTCAGAGGTACAGATTGACCTGCTGGCGGCACCATACCCCCTTCTCTTTCCCTTTTCGATGATAAAATGGGGAGGTTTGTTGAGCATCTACCATCTTTCCCAGAGAGCTTGACCAAGCTACGTATTCTAGGGGAAACCCTGAGTGCCAAGCTCCGTGATTCTTTTTATTTATTTATTTATTTATTTTTTATATCGAATCATTGTGAGTGCTGGAGCGATAGCACAGCAGTAGGGCATTTGCCTTACACAAGGCTGACCTGGCTGACCTTGGTTTCATTCTTCCATCCCTCTCAGAGAGCCTGGCAAGCTACCAAGAGTATCTCGCCCGCAAGGCAAAGCCTGGCAAGATACCCAATGACATATTCAGTATGCAAACACAGTAACAACAGGACTCACAATGGAGACATTACTGGGTCTGCTCGAGCAAATTGATGAGCAATGGGAGGACAGTGGTACAGTGCACCATGAGGTACAGTCACAGTCTTACAAACTTTCATGCTTACGTTTCAGTGATACAATGATTGAGTACCCATCCCTCCACCAGTGTCTATTCTCCACCACCAATGATCCCAGAATCCCTCCCACCACTCCCACCCCATCCCCCCTACCCCACCCCGCCTCTGTGGCAGGGCATTTCCTTTTGCTCTCTCTCTTCCTTTGGGTGTTGGGTTTGCAATAGAGGTATTGAGTGGCCTTCATGTTTGGTCTATAGCCTATTTTCAGCACGCGGCTCCCATCCCAACCGGGCTCTCTTAGAACCCGTTACGTGGTGAGGACTCTGAGATTCTTAGAACTTCTGTTTGTCCCAGACTAGGTGGTACTGGGGACCAGGCCTTCTGTTGTCACCTCACCCCTCGCATGCTCGTACTCCTCACAGCCCTGCTCCCTGAGTAATGGACTTCCCTCCCACCAGGGTGCTCCCACTGCAACCAGGAACACTGGTCTGTGGAGAAACTGTCTTCAGTCAGCATGGTGGCACTTATCTAGTGATCCTTCTGTAAACTTGGCCAGTTTGGGGAACAGACCTCCACTGTAAGACCAGACCTGCCCACTTCCCATCTCCTTCAGGGATTGGGGTCTGGGGTTAGACACAAACCCACTAACAAGGCAGAGCCAAAAGCAACTGCTACTACTTCTTTGGAGGAGAGAGAAGGGATCCTGGGGACGAGAGAGGAAGCTAGAATGAGGCTCTGGGAGAATGAGCTGGGGCTCTCTTCCCTGCTCTGGAAGATTCCTCTCCTATGCAACGTGGCCCTGTCCACCCAGATCCCCACTTCTTCCTGCCTGTTGGCTAGCCAGATGCAGGCCCTTCAGCTGGTGGGTTCTGTCGGGGAGATCTCACCCCAGAGTGGGCGGGTCATTCCCTGTCATCACTCAGCCTGTCCTGTTCAAGCCTGACCTCTCCCTCCTGCTGTGCCAGGGAAGATTCAAGACTCTCCATTGGTCACAATGCCAAGGAAATCCCAGGAAACTTAAATCTGCCCTCATGACACGCGGCAATTTTATACTGTAATGAGCTCTTTGAATGTATAAATTCTTATTTTTATGTTTTTTTCCCCATTCTGTATTTAACATCAATGAACTGGGTCAGATTCAGAAAATAATCGCAAATGTTCACATTCGGTACCTTGCAACGATCCATTTTTGTATAGACATAGAAATACACCGACATGAATACAAAATAAATAAAAAAGCCGTTTTGTTTGCAAAGGAAGAAACCAGCTGGAGTAATCCAACTGTGATCCTTGAACTGGTGGTGCGTCCCACCACCACCCAGTACCACTGTGGCCATCCTTGCTGAAGCCTCTGTTGCCCAGAGTTCAGCCCTGGTTCCTGCTGAGATAGATGGACACGTGCCCCAGGAGCATGTTGGGCAGACCCCTACCCTCCGACCCAGCGTGACCCCGGTCCCTACATCCCCATTCCAGCTGCATGTACGAGTGGTTCTGGCACGTCACTGTGTCTGCGTGTTTTGTGGCTCTGGGGTGGACTCAGCACCTTCTATTCACCTGGAGTTTCTGATGAGGAGGTTCTGCTGCTCCTTCCTGTGTGTGAAGAGCAGAGAAGCAACAACACAGCCCTTGCCCCAACTACCTCAGTTGTCTTTGGCTTTGGGGTCGAGCACCCAGGCAGCATTCAGGGGCCACAAGAGCCCAGGCCCACTTGGCCCTGCGACTGACACCTGCCAGGACCTTTGGGGCAGCTGGGATCAGGGCTTGGTTCAGTGGAAGTCAGGAGGCTCTGAGTGTGGAGGCCAGCAGAGCAGTTGCGTGCAGTTGCAGTCGGCCACTGGTCACCGGGGGGAGCAGGAACCAGGCCTTTGTGCCGACCCTGTAGGTAAACAGTAGCAGATGGGAGTCAGCGGCCAGCCCAGCTCTTTAATCTCACTATGGCTGGCGCAAGGGGACGCCGCTCGTCCCGAAAGGCCTGTGGCCATAGGATCCGCAGGATCAAAACCCCTTAGACTGTGAGCCGTCCACCCGCCACTCCCCGCGCTGGGGCCCTGCGCCTGCCTCTCGGACTATAAAGCCCAGGAGTGGCCTTGCCTCACCAGCTCCGGCTGCTCCTGTCCTGCCCTCAGCATCCAGCATGAGGACCCTTGGCCTGCTTGCTGCCCTTCTTGTCCTGGCCGTCCCCGGGTGGGCTAAGCCCCTCGAAGGGGCCACAGAGCAAGTAGCCGACACACTGGCTATGAGGCCCCTGGTGGCCGAGGACCAGGCGCCTGTGATGGACGGGCAAGACCAGCCTGAGGACAAGGAGCAGGACGTGGTCCTGTACTTCTATGGGGATGAGCGTCTGACACGAGATGCGTCAGGTGAGAACCCCCCTTGTGTGGCCCTTGTTGGGATCAGCAGGGCACAGGCAAGAGGGGCTGGGCAGAGCTGGGGGAGGAGGGCAGAGTGGGAGGGGCTGGGCTCTGGGACAGCCTGACTGGGGCTTGCTCCACGCCGGGCACTGGGCACCCCAGTGACTGGTTTAGGGGCTGTGGCTGTGGCTCCTCCCAGGCTCACCCTTTCCCTCTCTCCCTGCAGCACGGCAAGGAACCATTTGTACCTGCAGAATCTTCTCTTGCAAGAGTACGGAGTTTCAGAATGGTGTCTGCAGACGAGGTGTTGTGGCACGCCGTTTGTGCTGCACTCGGTTGTAAAGGCCAGATGGAAGTCTGCTTTCCCAGGAAACCTGAGGGCTCCACACAGGGATACTCACATAGGATTTCCATTGGTCTCTCCAGAATAAATGGCATCAGCAAACACTCTGAGTCTTCTCAGTTTTCTATAGTTGATCTGTCCATCATATACATACCAGTGTATGTGTGCATCTGTGTGTCTCTGTGAGTTTCTGTGTGTGTGCATGAGAGTTTGTCTCTGTGCATGTGTGTGTTTGTGTGTGTTTGAATATGAGTGTGAGTTAGTTTGTGTTTGTATACGTGTGCGTGTGTGTGTGTGTCTTGCTGCTACTTGGTTAAACCTCGTGCCTGTGGATTCCTTCTCTGTGCCAAGGTTGAGAGGGCCTGGCACAACAGGGAGTAGAGCTGCCATGGCCACTGGGCACACGGGTCACTCAATTCAATGAAGATCACTGGGTACACGGCAAAGGTGTGGGGTCCTGCACTCAGCCTTTCCAATGCAAGGAGGAAGAAGACCTTCCTGGAACCACGAAAAGCCCTTTTGGGATTTGGGGACTGGCTAATAGTCAATGGCCGGGATCAACCACAGGTGTGTGTGGGACGGAGGGCAGGTGAGACAGAGGGCAGGTGGGACTAGGATGGCAGTAATGGCTGAGAATGATCATGATGGTCAAGAACTGAGTGTTAGAAGTAGGTAAAGGGGTATTCCTGATCTGCACTGCAAACCACAATGCCAAAGGGGGGCGTATAGAGACAGGGAGACACAGAGATAGATGGAGCAGAAACAGAGACAGAGAGACAGAGATGGAGACAGAGACAGAGATGAAGACAGACAGACATGGAGAGAGAAGAAAGTGCCTGCCATACATGCAGGCGGTGGGTGGTGGGATGGAATTATTGGAAGGGAACCTGGGGACGCTGGTCCTGGGAAATGTGCACTGGGGGAGGGACGGGTGTTGGACCCTGTATGATTAAAGCCCAACCATGAGCAACTTTGTGAGGGTCTATCTCACAGGGATTCAATAAAAAAAATCTTTGAGAAAGATCAAGCCCTTTGCAATCCTGGAGTTTCCAGAGAAGGAGGGTATGGTACCCACCACCCACAGCCTCCTGGTCTTGGATGATCAGTAACTGACCCATGAGCCTCCTGCCTGCTGGTCCACCTTCCTAAACTTCCCTGGACACAACTGAGCCTATAGGTTGCCCTTACAGTGAGGCATGGCCCAACCTCTTTCTTGTGTCTCCCGGCTCTTGTGTGGGTACAAGGCAGCCTTTCCCTTTGGCTAGATAGACGTGTGACATTGCCACGAGAAAGGGCCAGCAGCAATGTGTTCTGATTCCTAGCTCCTGCTATTGAACTGTGCCTTATTAAACCAAATCGTGGCTATCAAGTCTTGCCAGGGGTCACGTGAGGAGTGGGAAGGAACTTGTCTTCCTCCCTTTCCTGACGCCATTCACTTTCTCAAGGTCCCTTTCGTATATCCTTTCCTTTTTTAGGATACAATGGGGACATTTGTTGAGCATCCATCTTCTCTCCTAGAGAGCTCAACCAAGTCACATATTCTAGAGATCGTCCTGAGTGCCAAGCTCATTTCTACCTAAGACATGTAATCCATTCTATTCTGACATTCTTTGTGTGTGTCTGTATGTATGCATGTTTCATTGTAGGGTCCATGTGTACGTGTGTCTATAATATATACTGTATGTAAAAATATGGTCATAGTCAAGAAAACATATACAGAGAGATACTCCTCTGCAGACATTCCTGGCCCCATGCCACAGGCCCGGACTCTGGGCTTCTTTTATTTATTTATTCTATTGAATCAGCTTGAGGTCTGCAGCAATAGCACAGTGGTAGGGCATTGGCCTTTCATGTGGCCTGCCTGGCCAACTCAGGTTCAATTCCTTTGCCCCTCTCAGAGAGCCTGGAAAGTCACTCAGAGTATCTTGCCAGCGAGGCATAGCCTGGCAACCTAACCATTGTAACTGATATGTCAAACACAGTAACAGCAAGTCTCACAATGGAGATGTTATTGGTCCCAGTCGAGCAAATCGATGAACAATGGAAGGACAGTGCTACAGTGCTACTGTGAGGTACTGTCACAGTCTTACCCACTTTCGTGCTTATGTTTCAGTGATACAATGATCAAGAGCCCATCCTTCCACCAGTGTTTGTTCTCCACCACCAATGATCCCAGAATCCTTCCCACCACTCCACCCCATACCCCCTACCCCACCCCGCCTCTGTGGCAGGGCATTCTCTTTTGATCTCTCTCTCTCCCTTTGGGTGTTGTGGCTTCCAATAGAGGTATTGAGTGGCCTTCATGTTTGATCTATAACCTATTTTCAGCACACCTCTCCCATCCTGAGCGGGCTCTCTGAGATCGCTTTATGTGGTGAGGACTCTGAGATTCTTAGATGTTCTCTTTGTCCCAGACTAGCTGGTACTGGGGACCAGGTCTTCTGTTGTCACCTCACCCTTTGCATGCTCGTCCTGCCACAACCCTGCTCCCTGAGTAACGGACTTCCCTCCCTCCAGGGTGCTCCCACTGGAGCCCGGAACAAGGGTCTGTGGAGACACTGGTTTCAGCCAGCATGGTGGCACTGATCCAGTGATTCTTCTGTAAACTTGGCCAGTTTGGGGAACAGAGCTCCACTGTAAGTCCAGACCCGCCGACTTCCCATCTCCTTCATGGACTGCAGTCTGGGGTAAGACACAAATCCACTAACAAGGCAGAGTCAAAATCAACTGCTACGAATTCTTCGGAGCAGAGATAGGGAGCGCGGGTGTGAGAGGAAGCTAGAATGGAACTCTGGGAGAATGAGCTGGGGCTCTTTTGTCCTGCGCTGGAAGATTCCTATCTCATGCACCATGGCTCTCTCGACCCAGATACCCACTTCTTCCTGCCTGCTGGCTAGCTAGATGCAGGCTCTCCACCTGGGTGGGTTCTGTCAGGGAGAACTCACCCCAGAGTGGGTGGGTCGTTCCCTGCCATCACCCAGCCTGTCGTGTTCATGCCTGACGTGTCCCTCCTGCTTGCCAGGGAGGGACTCAAGACTCTCCATTGGTCACAATCACAAGGAAACCACAGGAACCTTAAATCTACCCTCATGACATGTGGTTTTTCAGCTATCAATCCTCAGTAATTTTATACTGTAATGAGCTCTTTGAATGTATAAATTCTTATTTTTATGGTTTTTTATTCTGTATTTAACTTCAATGAACTGAGTCAGATTCAGAAAATAATCGCAAATGTTCACATTCGGTCTCTTGCAATGATCCAGTTTTTTATCTACATAGAAATATACTGACATGAATAAAAAATAAATAAAAAGCCATTTTGTTTGCAAAGGAAGAAACCAGCTGGAGTAATCCAACTGTGACCCTTTAACGGTGTTGCCCCCAGCCCAAACCGCCCTGTACTGCTGTGGCCATCCTTGCTGAAGCCTCTGTTTCCCAGAGTTCAGCCCTGGTTGCCGCTGAGACAGGTGCCCACAGGCTTCTGGAGTGTGGGGTGCAGACCCCGGCCTCTGACACAGTGTGACCCCGATCCCTGCATCCCCATGCCAGCTGCGTGTGCGAGTGGTTTCAGCATGTTGCCGTGTCTGCATGTTTCGTGGCTCTGGGGTGGACTCAGCACCTTCTATTCACGTGGAGTTTCTGATGAGTAGGTTCTGCTGCTCCTTCCCGTGTATGAAGAGCAGAGAAGTGACACTCAGCCCTTGCCCCAACTTCCTCAGTTGTCTTTGGCTTTGGGGTCGGGCACCCCAGGCAGCATTCAGGGGCCACGAGAGCCCAGGCCCACTTGGCCCTGCGACTGGCACCCGCCAGGACCTCTGGAGCAGCTGGGGTCAGGGCTTGTTTCAGTGGAAGTCAGGAGGCTCGAGTGTGGAGGCCAGCAGGGCGGTTGCAAGCTGTTGTGGTCAGCCACTATCACTGGGGAGAACAGGAACCAGGCCTTTGTGCTGACCCTGCAGGTAAACAGCAGCAGATGGGAGCCAGCACCCAGCCCCGTTCTTTTATCTCACCATGGCCAGCCCAAGGGGACGTCGCTCGCCCAGCCAGGCCTGTGGCCGCAGGATCCGCAGCATCAAAGCTCCTTTGAGGGCAAGCCGCCCACACCCCCTCCCTGTGCTGGGTGCCTGTGCCTGTCCCTCGGACTATAAAGCTCAGGAGTGACCTCGGCTCACCAGCTCCGGCTGCTCCTGTCCTGCACTCTGTGTCCAGCATGAGGACCCTCAGCCTGCTCGCTGCCCTTCTCGTCCTGGCCCTCCCGGGGCAGGCTAAGCCCATCGAAGAGGCCACAGAGCTGGTGGACAACACCCTGGCTACGAGGGCCCTGATGGCCGAAGACCAGGCGCCTGTGATGGACGGGCAAGACCAGCCCGAGGACATGGCCGTGTCCTTCTATGGGGACGAGCGTCTGACACGAGAGGCTGACCCATCAGGTGAGAGCCGCCCTTTTGTGGCCCTTGGTGGGGCCAGCAGGGCACAGGGGGGAGTGGCCAGTCAGAGGTGGGTGAGGGGGGCAGCGTGGGCAGAGCGGGGTGGGGCTGGTACCTGGGCCATGGCACAGCCTGGCATTGGCTGGCTGCTTGCCGGGCACTGGGCACCCCCATGATCAGTGCAAGGGCTGCGGCTGTGGTTCCCCCAGGCTCACCATTCTCCTTTCTCCCTACAGCACGGGCAAATCCCATTTGTTTCTGCAGGAAAAGGTCTTGCTATGCAAGGGAGTTTCAGAATGGTGTCTGCCAACACAATAAGCTCCGATTGTGCTGCATCAGGTTGTAGCGTCCAGATGGAAGCCTGTGGTCCCAGGAAGGCTGTGTGCTCCGCACAGGGATCCTCACATAGGCTTTTCATTGTTCTTGCCAGAATAAATGGCACCAGCAAACACTTTGAGTCTTCGTAGTTTTCTATGGTTGAGCTGTCCATCGTATACATACCAGCCGTGAGTGTGCATCTGTATGTGTTTGTTTCTGTGTGTGCCTGCGCGTTTGTCTGTGTATGTGTGTCTGTGTGTGTGTGTGCATATGAGTGTGTGTTCGTCTGTGTGTCTATACATGCATGTGTGTGTGTGGGTGTTTGTGTGTTTCTTGCCGCTATTTGGGTAACCTTGTTCCTCTGCTTTCCTTCTCTGTGCCACAGTTGAGTGGGCCTGGCACAGCAGGGAGTAGAGCTGTCGTGGCCACTGAGCACACAGGTCACTCAATTCAATGAAGTTCTCTGGGCAGACAGCACAGGTGTGGGGTACTCTACTAAGCCTTTCATACCTGGAGGAAGAAGTTCTTCTCCTGGAACTGGGACAAGCCCTGGGGACTGGCCAATGTCCAGGATCAACCATAGGTGTGTGTGTGGCAGAGGGCAGATGAGACAAAGAAGGGACCAGAATGGCAGTAATGGCCGGAAATAATCACAATGGTCTAGAACTGAGTGTTAGAAGTAGGTAAAGGGATATACCTGGTAACCTTTCAGTATCTGCACGGCAAAACAAAATGTCAAAGTGGGCGTGAGGGGAGAGACAAACAGAGAGGAGAGATGGAGACAGAGTGGGAGACACAGAGAGACACAGAGACAGAAGAAAAATGCCTGCCACAGAGGCAGGCAGGGGGTGGTGGGATGGGATTGTTCGAGAGAACCTGGGAGCGCTGGTGCTGGGAAATGCGCATTAGGGGAGGGACGGATGTTGGACACTATATGACTGAAACGCAACAATGAACAGCTTTGTGAGGGTCTGTCTCACAAGGATTCCATTAAAAAAAATAACGTTGAAAAAGAACAAGCTCTTTGCAATCTGGGAGTTCCCAGAGCAGGAGGGCATGGTACCCTCCAACCATAGCCTCCGGGCAATGAACGATCAATAACTGACCCATGAGCCTCCTGCCTGCTGGTCCGCCTTTCTTAAACTTCCCTGGACACCACTGAGCCTATAGGTTGCCCTTACAGTGAAGCACGGACCAACCTCTTTCTTGTGTCTCCTGGCTCACGTGTTCACGCAAGACAGTCTATCCCTTGACTAGATAGATGCGATGACATTGCCATGAGAAAGGGCCAGCAGCAATGTGTTCTGATTCCTAGCACCTGCTATTGAACTGTGCCTTATTAATCCACATCGTGGCTATCAAATCTTGCCAGGGGCCCCTAAGATGAATGGGGAAAGAACGTGTCTTCCTCCCTTTCCCAATGCCATTCCCTTTCTCAAGGTCCATTTTCTATCTCCTTCCCTTTTTTAGGATTCAATGGGGAGGTTTGTTGAGCACCCATCTTCTTTCCCAGAGGGCTTGACCAAGTTACGTATTCTAGAGAAAGTCCTGAGCGCCAACCTCTGTGCTTCCTTTTATTTATTTAATTTATTTTTTATATTGAATCACTGTGCGGGCTGGAGTGATACCACAGCGGTAGGGCATTGCCTTGCATGAGGCTGACCTGACCAACCCTGGTCCGATTTTTCCGCCCCTCTCAGAGAGCCTGGCAAGCTACCGAGAATATCTCACCCGAAAGGCAAATCCTGGCAAGATACCCATGACATATTCTATATGCCAAACACAGTAACAACAGGACTCACAATGGAGACATTACTGGGCCTTCTCAAGCAAATTGATGAACAATGGGAGGACAGTGGTACAGTGCACCGTGAGGTACAGTCATTCTTACAATTTTCATGCTTATGTATCAGTGATACAATGATTGAGTACCCATCTCTCCACCAGTGTCCATTCTCCACCACCAATGATCCCAGTATTCCTCCCACCACTCCCACCCCGTCCCCCCCACACCACCCTGACTCTGTAGCAGGTCATTCCCTTTTGCTCTCTATCTCCCTTTGCGTGTTGTGCTTTCCAATAGAGGTATTGAGTGGCCTTCATGTTTGTTCTATAGCCTATTTTCAGCACGCGGCTCCCATCCCTAGTGGGCTCTCTGAGAACGCTTTACGTGGTGAGGACTCTGAGATTCTTAGACCTTCTGTTTGTCCCAGACTAGCTGGGACTGGGGACCAGGCCTTCTGTTGTCACCTCACCCCTCGCATGCTCGTCCTCCTCACAGCCCTGCTCCCTGAGTAAGGGACTTCCCTCCCTCCAGGGCGCTCCCACTGGAGCCAGGAACAATGGTCTGTGGAGACACTGATTTCAGTCAGCATGGTGTCACTTGTCTAGTGTTCCTTCTGTAAACTTGGCCAGTTTGGGGAACAGACCTCCACTGTAAGTCCAGACCCACCGACTTCCCATCTCCTTCAGGGAATGGGGTCTGGGTTTAAACACAGACCCACTAAAAAGCCAGAGCCAAAAGTAACTGCTACGAGTTCTCCGGAGCAGAGAAAGGAAGCGTGGGTGTGAGAGAGCAAGCTAGAACGGGACTCTGGGAGAATGACTTGGGGCTCTTTTCTCCTGCACTGGAAGATTCCTCTCCTATGCAACGTGGCCCTGTCGACCCAGATCCCCACTTCTTCCTGCCTGCTGGCTAGCCAGATGCAGGCTTTCCAGCTGGGTGGGTTCTGACAGGGAGATCTCACCCCAGAGTGGGCGGGTTATCTCCTGACATCCCCCAGCCTGTCGTGTTCATTCCTGAGCTCTCCCTCCTGCTGTGCCAGGGAGGGACTGAAGACTCTCCATTGGTCACAATCCCAAAGAAATTCCAGAAACCTTAAATCTTCCCCCAGAAGATGCGGTAATTTTATACTGTAATGAGCTCTTTGAATGTATAAATTCTTATTTTTATGTTTTTCTTTTCATTCTGTATTTAACATCAATGAACTGGGTCAGATTCAGAAAATAATCGCAAATGTTCACCTTCGGTATTTTGCAACGATCCAGTTTCGTATTTACATAGAAATATACTGACATGAATACAAAATAAATAAAAAGACGTTTTGTTTGCAAAGGAAGAAACCAGCTGGAGTAATCCAACTGTGATCCTTGAACTGGTGGTGCTTCCCACCACCACCCCGTACCGCTGTGGCCACCCTTGCTGAAGCCTCTGGTGCCCAGAGTTCAGCTCTGGTTCCCACTGAGACAGATGGACACGTTCCCCTGGAGCATGGTGGGCAGACCCCTGCCCTCCGACCCAGTGTGACCCAGGTCCCTGCATCCCCATGCCAGCTGCATGTGCGAGTGGTTCTGGCACGTCACTGTGTCTGTGTGTTTTGTGGCTCTGGGGTGGAATCAGCACCTTCTATTCACCTGGAGTTTCTGATGAGGAGGTTCTGCTCCTCCTTCCCATGCGTAAAGAGCAGAGAAGGACCACACAGTCCTTGCCACAACTTTCTCTGCTGTCTTTGGCTTCAAGGTCGGGTACCCAGGCAGCATTCAGGGGCCACGAGAGCCGAGGCCTACTTGGCCCTGCAACTGGCACCTGCCAGGACCTCTGGAGCAGCTGGGATCAGGGCTTGGTTCAGTGGAAGTCAGGAGGCTCTGAGTGTGGAGGCCAGCAGAGCAGTTGCGTGCAGTTGTAGTCGGTCACTGGTCACGGGGGGCAGGAACCAGGCCTTTGTGCTGACCCCGCAGGTAAACAGCAGCAGATGGGAGCCAGTGCCCAGCCCAGCTCTTTAATCTCACTATGGCTGGCCCAAGGGGACACTGCTCGCCCAGCTAGGCCTGTGGCCGCAGAATCCACAGCATCAAAGCCCCTTTGATGGCAAGCCGCCCACCCGCCCCTCCCTGTGCTGGGGGCCTGCGCCCACTTCTCGGACTGTAAGGCCCATAAGTGGCCTTGGCTCACCAGCTCTGGCTGCTACTATCCTGCCCTCAGTGTCCAGCATGAGGACCCTCGGCCTGCTCACTGCCCTTCTCGTCCTTGCCCTCCCCGGGCGGGCTAAGCCCCTCGAAGGGGCCACAGAGCAGGTGGCTGACACACTGGCCATGATGGCCCTGGTGGCCGAGGACCTGGCACCTGTAATGGACGGGCAAGACCAGCCTGAGAACGAGGAGCAGGACATGGCTGTGTCCTTCAACGGGGACGAGCATCTGACAAGAGAGGCTGACCCATCAGGTGAGAGCCACCTTGTGTGGCCCTTGGTGGGGTCAGCAGGGCACAGGGAGGAGGGGTCGGTTCGAGGCAGGTGAGGGGGGTAGTGTGGGCGGAGCTGGGTGAGGCTCGTACTTGGGCCCTGGCACAGCCTGGCATGGGCCGGCTGCCTGCCGGGCACTGGGCACCCCCGTGACCAGTGCACGGGCTGTGGCTGTGGCTCCTCTGGGCTCACCCTTCCCCTCAGTCCCTGCAGCACGGCGAGAGACTATCTGTACCTGCAGAATCCTCTCTTGCAAGCGTACGGAGTTTCAGAATGGTGTCTGCAGACAAGGTGTTGTGGCACGCCGATTGTGCTGCATCCAGTTGTAATGGCCAGATGGAAGCCTGCGTTCCCAGGAAGACTGAGGGCTCCACACAGGGATCCTCACATAGGCTTTTCATTGGTCTCGCCATAATAAATGGCACCAGCAAACACTCTGATTCTTCACAGTTTTCTATGGTTGATCTGTCCATTGTATACATACCAGCCATTTGTGTGCATCTGCGTGTCTCTGTGAGTTTCTGTGTGTGTGCCTGAGTGTTTGTCTCTGTGCATGTGTTTGTGTATGTGTGTGTTGCATATGAGTGTGAGTTTGTTTGTGTGTGTATACATGTGCGTGTGTGTGTGTGTGTGTGTGTGTTTGCTGCTATTGGGGTAAACTTCGTGCCTGTGGGTTTCCTTCTCTGTGCCACAGTTGAGAGGGCCTGGCACAGCAGGGAGTAGAGCTGCCCTGGCCACTGGGCACAAAGGTCACTCGATTCAATGAAGTTCTCTGGGCACATGACACAGGTGTGGGGTCCTGCATTCAGGCTTTCCAATGCAAGGAGGAAGAAGCCCTTCCTGGAACCAGGAAAAGCCCTTTTGGGATATGGGGACTGGCCAATCATCAATGGTCGGGATCAACCACAGGTGTGTGTGGGGCGGAGGGCAGGAGAGACAGAGAAGGGACCAGGATGGCAGTAATGGCTGGGAATAATCATGATGGTCAAGAACTGAGTGTTAGAAGTAGGTAAAGGGGTATTCCTGATAATCTTTCAGTATCTGCACTGCAAACCACAATGCCAAAGGGGGGGTGTATAGAGACAGGGAGACACAGAGAGAGATGGAGCAGAAACGGAGACAGAGAGACAGAGATGGAGACAGAGACAGAGATGAAGACAGACAGACACGGAGAGAGAAGAAAGTGCCTGCCATACATGCAGGCGGTGGGTGGTGGGATGGAATTATTGGAAGGGAACCTGGGGACGCTGGTCCTGGGAAATGTGCACTGGGGGAGGGACGGGTGTTGGAACCTGTATGATTAAAGCCCAACCATGAGCAACTTTGTGAGGGTCTATCTCACAGGGATTCAATAAAAAAAAATCTTTGAGAAAGATCAAGCCCTTTGCAATCCTGGAGTTTCCAGAGAAGGAGGGCATTGTACCCACCACCCACAGCCTCCTGGCTATGGACGATCAGTAACTGACCCATGAGCCTTCTGCCTGCTGGTCCACCTTCCTAAACTTCCCTGGACACAACTGAGCCTATAGGTTGCCCTTACAGTGAAGCATGGACCAACCTCTTTCTTGTGTCTCTTGGCTCTTGTGTGGGTACAAGGCAGCCTTTCCCTTTGGCTAAATAGACGTGTGACATTGCCACGAGAAAGGGCCATCAGCAATGTGTTCTGATTCCTAGCACCTGCTATTGAACTGTGCCTTATTAAACCAAATCGTGGCTATCAAGTCTTACCAGGGGTCACGTGAGGAGTGGGAAGGAACTTGTCTTCCTCCCTTTCCTGACGCCATTCACTTTCTCAAGGTCCCTTTCGTATATCCTTTCCTTTTTTAGGATACAATGGGGACATTTGTTGAGCATCCATCTTCTCTCCTAGAGAGCTCAACCAAGTCACATATTCTAGAGATCGTCCTGAGTGCCAAACTCATTTCTACCTAAGACATGTAATCCATTCTATTCTGACATTCTTTGTGTGTGTCTGTATGTATGCATGTTTCGTTGTAGGGTCCATGTGTACGTGTGTCTATAATATATACTGTATGTAAAAATATGGTCATAGTCAAGAAAACATATACAGAGAGATACTCCTTTGCAGACATTCCTGGCCCCATGCCACAGGCCAGGACTCTGGGCTTCTTTTATTTATTTATTTATTCTATTGAATCAGCTTGAGGTCTGCAGCAATAGCACAGTGGTAGGGCATTGGCCTTTCATGTGGCCTTCCTGACCGACTCAGGTTCGATTCCTCCACCCCTCTCAGAGAGCCTGGAAAGCCACTCAGAGTATCTTGCCAGCAAGGCAAAGCCTGGCAACCTAACCATTGTATTTGATATGTCAAACACAGTAACAGCAAGTCTCACAATGGAGATGTTTTGGTCCCAGTCGAGCAAATCGATAAACAATGGAAGGACAGTGCTACAGTGCTACTGTGAGGTAGTCACAGTCTTACCAACTTTCGTGCTTATGTTTCAATGATACAATGATCAAGAACCCATCCTTCCACCAGTGTTTGTTCTCCACCACCAGTGATCCCAGAATCCCTCCCACCACTCCCACCCCATCCCCCCTACCCCATCCCGCCTCTGTGGCAGGGCATTCCCTTTTGCTCTCTCTCTCCCTTTGGGTGTTGGGGTTTGCAATAGAGGTATTGAGTGGCCTTCATGTTTGGTCTATAGCCTATTTTCAGCACGTGGCTCCCATCCTGAGCAGGTTCTCCAAGAACCCTTTACGTGGTGAGGACTCTGAGATTCTTAGATGTTCTGTTTCTCCCTGACTAGCTGGTACTAGGGACCAGGTCTTCTGTTGTCACCTCACCCCTCGCATGCTCATCCTGCCACAGCCCTGCTCCCTGAATAATGGACTTTCCTCCCTCCAGGACGCTCCCACTGGAGCCAGGAACAAGGGTCTGTGGAGACAGTGGTTTCAGTCAGCATGGTGGCACTTATCCAGTGATCCTTCTGTAAACTTGGCCATTTGGGGAACATTCCTCCTCTGTAAGTCCAGACCTGCCGACTTCCCCTCTCCTTCCCAGTAATTGGGGTCTGGGGTTAGACACCAATCCACTAAGAAGCCAGAGCCCAAAGCAACTGCTACTAGTTCTTCGGAGCAGAGAAAGGGAGCGCAGGTGCGAGAGAGGAAGCTAGAACGGGACTCTGGGAGAATGAGTTGGGGCTCTTTTCTCCTGCGCTGGAAGATTCCTTTTCAATGTTTATGGGAAACAGCCTTGTTCCTGATGCCCCATTCGCTCTCAACGGAACGACCATCTCTGGATGCAACAGTTATGTGTACTTAGGTAGAGAAGTCCACATGATGAATGACCTGGCACCTCAGTTGTGCAGGAGGAAGAGAGCAGCTTGGAACGCCTTCAAGAGCGTCGAAGAAATAGCTAAGAGGACGAAGAACCTCCGGCTCTGGGCACATCAATTTGATTCCACTGTTCTTCCTGTATTAAAATATGCCTCAGAGACCTGGGCCCTAAGCAAACAGGTTGAGAATGCTATTTGGGTCTCCCAAAGAGGAATTGAAAGAGCTATGCTTGGAGTATCACTTGGAGTATCATTTGACCTTCATTCAAATGAGAGAAAGAATATGGAGTTCCGACCTTCATTGACTATCAAGAATCAAGGAAGCTGTTTCATTTGCCAAGGCATCAAAAATTAGATGGGCTGGACACGTAATGAGATTTAGAGACAACTGTTGGACTAGAGCCGTTACCGACTGGATTCAACGGGATATCAAAAGACCATGTGGCTGCCCACCTACCAGATGGTTAGACCTCTTCATCAAATCATGAACGATTGGTTTGAGGCTCTTCGCGTTCCTAGAACGAACAGATGTAACTGGACTACACTAGAATGTGACAGGGACAGACGGAGATGTTACAGGCGCCCGTTCGAGCAAATCGACGATTAAGGGGAAGTCAAGTGATCAAGTGATCAACGGTCAAGACTCAGAGACTACAAAACCCAGCTCCCAGAAGAGAACAGCACAGAGTCTCCTGCCCGCACACCTGGCTGTCCTCTCCGAGGCCCTTTGGAGGGGGGCAGGTTGAGTTTCTCTCCCTGCCCCAAGCAGAGCTCTGGCAGCCGGAGACTTCCAGAACCAGCCACAACCATGCTGAGACCACTCTCCACAAGCAAGAAGGTACCGGCAGAGGAACAAAGGCATGCGGGTCCCGGGGCTGAGATCTCCAAGCCTGCTTGGATCGGGGCTGAGCATCCTCCACCCAGCTCCTCCATTTTCCAGTAGGCCGGGGTCACACCCACCAACTGGCCTCCTGGCACCATGTAATCCCATCAACGGCCAAGACCCAGAGACTATAAAACCCAGCTCCTGGAAGCGCTACATCTTATTATCTCATTCTTACTTTGGACAACCTGGAAGGCTACCAAATGTAACCTGCCCACATGGCACAGTCTCGCAAACTCCCCATGACGTACCCAATATGCCAAATACCAGTAACAATGACGGGTCTCATTCTCCTAACCCTGAAAGAGCCTTGAATATGGCACTTTTTAAAATCTCAGGGCTAGGACGAAGGAGACGTTAATGGGGCCTGCTCGAGGCAATCGATGAACAACAGGATGATTGAGATCGTGATCATGATGTCAAACACAGTAACAATAAGTCTAACAATGGAGATGTTACTGGGCCCGCTCAAGCAAATCGATGAACTAATGGGAGGACAGTGGTACAGTGCTACTGTGAGGTACAGTCACAGTCTTACAAACTTTCATGCTTACATTTCAGTGATACAATGATCAAGTACCCATCCTTCCACCAGTGTCCATTCTCCACCACCAATGATCCCAGTATCCCTCCCACCACTCCTACACCATCCCCCCTACCTCACACCGCCTCTGTGGAAGGGCATTCCCTTTTGCCCTCTCTCCCTTTGGGTGTTGTGGTTTGCAATAGAGGTATTGAGTGGCCTTCATGTTCAGTCTTTAGCCTATTTTCAACATGCCTCTCCCATCCCGAGCGAGCTCTCCAAAAACCCTTTACGTGGTGAGAACTCCGAGATTCTTAGATGTTCTGTTTGTTTGGGACTAGCTTTGACTGGGGACCAGGCCTTATGCTGTCACCTCACCCCTCACATGCTCCTCCTGCCACAGCCCTGCTCCCTGGTTAATGGCTTCGCTCCCTCCAGGGCACTCCCATTGGAGCCAGGAAAATGGGTCTCTGGAGACACTGGCTTCAGTCAGCATGGTGGCCCTGATCTAAAGATCCCTCTGTTTACTTGGCCAGTTAGGGGAACAGACCTCCACTGTAAGTCCAGAACCCCCACTTCCCCTCTCCCTCAGGGATTGGGGTCTGGGGTTAGACACCAACCCACTAACAAGCCAGAGCCAAAAGCAACTGCTACAAGTTCTTCGGAGCAGAGACAAGGGAGCCTGGGTACGAGAGAGGAAGCTAGAACGAGACTCTGGGAGAATGAGCTGGGGCTCTTTTCTCCTGCACTGAAAGATTCCTTTCCTATGCAATGTGGCCCTGTCCACCCAGATCCCCACTTCTTCCTGCCTGCTGGCTAGCCAGATGCAGGCTCTCCAGCTGGGTGGGTACTGTCAGGAAGAGCTCACCCCTGAGTGGGCGGGTATTTCCCTGCCATTCCCCAGGCTGCCCTGTTCAAGCCTGACCTCTCTCTCCTGCTGTGCCCGAGTGGATTACACACTTTCCATTGGTAACAATAGGAAGGAAATCCCAGTAACCTTAAATCTTCCCCCATGACATGCAGTTTTCAGTGATCAGACCACAGTAATTTTATACTATAATGAGCTCTTTGAATGTATAAACTCTTATTTTTATGTTTTTTTCATTCTGTATTTAACATCAATGAACTTAGTAAGATTCAGAAAATAATTGCAAATGTTCACATTCGGTATATTGCAACGATCCAGTTTTGTATTTACATAGAAATATACTGACATGAATAAAAAATAAATAAAAAGCCGTTTGTTTGCAAAGCAAGAAACCAGCTGGAGTAATCCAACTGTGACCCTTGAACTGGTGGTGCCTCCCCCACACCTCCCCCCCCCCCCCCCCCCCCGCCTCGTACCGCTCTGGCCACCCTTACTGAAGCCTCTGGTGCCCAGAGTTCAGTCCTGCTTCCGGCTGAGACAGGTGAACACGTGCCCCTGGAGAGTGGTGGGCAGATCTCAGCCCTCCAACTTAGCGTGGACTCAGTCTCTGCACCTCCTCGGCAGCTGCATGTGTGAGTGGTCCCGGCATGTTGCTGTGTCTACGTGTTCTGTGGCTCTGGGGTGGACTCGGCACCTTCTATTCACCTGGAGTTTCTGATGAAGAGGTTCTGCTGCTCCTTCCCGTGCATGAAGAGCAGAGAAGTGACACACAGCCCTTGCCCCGACTTCCTCTGCTGTCTTTGGCTTCGGGATTGGACACCCAGGCAGCATTCAGGGGCCACGAGAGCCAGACCCCTTGGCCCTGCGACTGGCACCCACCAGGACCTCTGGAGCAGTTGGGGTCAGGGCTTGGTTCAGTGGAGGTCAGGAGGCTCGAGTGTGGAGGCCAGCAGGATGGTTGCATGCTGTTGTGGTCAGCCACTATCACTGGGGAGAACAGGAACCAGGCCTTTGTGCTGACCCCGCAGGTAAACAGCAGCAGATGGGAGCCAGCACCCAGCCCAGTTCTTTTATCTCACCATGGCCTGTCCAAGGGGATGCCGCTCGCCTAGCCAGGCCTGTGGCCGCAGAATGTACAGCATCAAAACCCCTTTGAGCGAGAGCCGCCCATCCGCTCCTCCCCGCGCTGGGGGTCTGCACCTGCCCCTCGGACTATAAAGCCCAAGAGTGGCCTCGGCTCACCAGCTCCGGCTGCTCCTGTTCTGCCCTCAGTGTCCAGCATGAGGACCCTTGGCCTGCTCGCTGCCCTTCTTGTCCTGGCCCTCCCCGGGTGGGCTAAGCCCCTTGAAGGGGCCACAGAGCAGGTGGCCAACACACTGGCTACGAGGCCCCTGGTGGCCGAAGACCAGGCGCCTGTGATGGACGGGCAAGACCAGCCTGAGGACAAGGAGCAGGACGTGGTCCTGTACTTCTATGGGGATGAGCGTCTGACACGAGATGCGTCAGGTGAGAGCCCCCCTTGTGTGACCCTTGGTGGGGTCAGCAGGGCACAGGGAGGAGGGGCCAGGCAGAGGCGGGGGAGGGGGGCAACGTGGGTGGAGCTGGGCTCTGGCACAGCCTGGCTGGGAGTGGCTGCACGCTGAGCACTGGGCACCCCCGTGACTGGTTTAGGGGCTGCGGCTACGGCTACCCCTGGGCTCACCCTCCCCCTCTCTCCCTGCAGCACGGCAAGGGACCATTTGTACCTGCAGAATCTTCTCTTGCAAGCGTACAGAGTTTCAGAATGGTGTCTGCGCACATGGCTTTGTGGCACGCCGATTGTGCTGCACCCGGTTGTAACGGCCAGATGAAAGCCTGCGGTCCCAGGAAGGCTGAGGGCTCTGCACAAGGATCCTCACATAGGCTTTTCACTGGTCTTGCCGGAATAAATGTCACCAGCAAACACTCTGAGTCTTCGCAGTTTTCTATGGTTGATCTGTCCATCGTATACCTACCAGTGTATGTGTGCATCTGTGTGTCTGTGAGTTTCTGTGTGTGTGCCTGAGCATTTGTCTCTGTGCATGTGTGTTTGTGTGTGTATGTGCATATCAGTGTGTTTGTTTTTTGTGTGTATATGTGTGTGCGTGTGTGTGTGTGTTTGTGTGTGTGTGTCACTGCTATTTGGGTAAACCTTGTGCCTGTGGTTTCCTTCTCTGAGCCACAGTTTAGAGCGCCTGGCACAGCGGGGAGTAGAGCTGCCGTGGCCACTGGGCACACAGGTCACTCAATTCAGTGAAGTTCTCTGGGCACATACACAGTTGGGGGTCCTGCATTCAACCTTTCCAATGAAAGGAGGAAGAAGCCCTTCCTGGAACTGGGGAAAGCCCTTTTGGGATATGGGGACTGGCCAATCGTCAATGGCCGGCGTCAACCACAGGGGTGTGTGGGGCAGAGGGCAGTTGAGACAGAGATGGGACCAAGATGGCAGTAATGGCTGGGAATGATCACGATGGTCAATAACTGAGTGTTAGAAGTAAGTAAAGGGATATACCTGGTAACCTTTTAGTATCTGCACTGAAAACCACAATTCCCAAAGTGGGAGAGGGGGGAGAGAGAGAGAGACAGACAGACAGACAGAGACAGAGACAACAGAGACAGACATGGACAGAGAAAGAGACAGAAACAGAGAGACAGAGACAGAGGCAGAAAGACAGAGACAGAGATGGGGGCAGAGACAGAGACGGAGACACAGGGAAATGTGGGAAATGTGCAATGGGGGAGGGACAGGTGTTGACACTATGACTAAAGCCCAACCATGAACAGCTTTGTGAGGGTCTATCTCACAGGGATTCAATAAAAAAACAAGTCTTGGAAGGAGGGTCCCTTTCCTGCCACATCCGCGCCTGCACCAGTTGCTTTTTTTCTTGTGAATGTGGGCCAGTCTCTGTGGTGTGAAATGATATCCCATTGTGGTTTTGATCTGCATCTCCCTGATGATTAATGATGTGGAGCACTTTCTCATGTGCCTTTTAGCCATTCGGATTTCTTCTTTGAGAAAGTTTCTGTTCATTTCATCACTGTTAGTGGGAATGCCGACTGTTTCAGTCCTTTTGGAAAACAGTATGGACGATTCTCAAAAAATTAGAAATTGAGCTCCCATTTGACCCAGCAATACCACTCCTGGGAATATATCCCAGAGAAGCAAAAAAGTATAGTTGAAGTGACATCTGCACTTGTTTGTTCATTGAAGCACTCTTTACAATAGCCAGAATCTGAAAAAAACCTGAGTGCCCGAGTACAGATGACTGGTTAAAGAAACTTTGGTACATTTACACAATGGAGTACTATGTAGTGGTTAGAAAAGATTAAATCATGAAATTTACATACAAGTGGTACTACCTGGAAAGTATCATGTTAAGCGAAATAAGTCAGAGAGGGACAGACATAGAAAGATTGTATTCATTGAGGAAAATAAAGTAACAAAATAGGAGACAAACACCCAAGAATGGCCGAGATTAGTATCAGGAATTTTGCTACATGGCTTGGAGGCCAGCCACACATGCCTGGGGAAAAGGCAGCTCAGATAGAGAAGGGAGCACCAAATAAAGGGTGTTGGGAGGATCCTCCTAGGATGGGAGAAGCATGCTGAAAGTAGACTATAGACCAAACATGATTGCCACTCAATGCCTCTTTTGCAAACCACAACACCCAAAAGGAGAGAGAGAACAAAAGGGAATGCCCTGCCATAGAGGCAGGGTGGGATGGGGGGGATGGGGGGTGGGAGGGATACTGGGATCTGTGGTGGGAAATGGGCACTGGTGGAGGGATGGGTATTTGATCATTGTATAATTGAAACCCAAGCACAAAATTTGTAAGGCTACAACTGTAACTCATGGTGTCTCACTAATAAAAAAAAAAACTAATGAACACACACACACACACACACACACATACACACACAAGAAACAAGTCTTTGAAAAAGAACAAGCCCTTTGCAATTCTGAAGTTCACAGAGCAGAAGGGCATGGCCTCCTCCACCCACAGCCTCCTGGCCATGGATGATTACTAACTCACCCATGAGTCTCCTGCCTGCTGGTCAACCTTCCCTAAACTTCCCTGGACACCACTGAGCCTATAGGTTGCCCTTACAGTGAAGCATGGACCAACCTCTTTCTTGCATCTCCTGGTGAAGGTAGCCTTTCCCTTTGGCTAGATAGATGTGTGACATTGCCACGAGAAAGGGCCAGCAGTAATGTGTTCTGATTCCTAGCACCTGCTATTGAACTGTGCCTTATTAAACCAAATCGTGGCTATCAAGTCTTGCCAGGGGCCACATGAGGAGTGGGAAGGAACAGTCTTCCTCCCTTTCCTGACGCCATTCACTTTCTCAAGGTCCCTTTCCTATATCCTTCCCTTTTTAAGGATACAATGGAGAGGTTTGTTGAGCATACACCTTCTTTCCTAGAGATCTCAACCAAGTCACATATTGTAAAGGACATCCTGTGTGCCAAGCTCGTTTATACCTAGGATGCGTAATCCAGTCTATTCTGTCATTCTCTGTGTGTGTCTGTATGTATCTTTGAACTCCATTTCACAGGTCAGGACCTTCTGTTTGTCCCGGACTAGCTGGTACTAGGGACCTGGTCTTCAGCTGTCACCTCACCCTTCACATGCTCCTCCTGCCACAGCCCTGCTCCCTGAGTAATGGCTTCTCTCCTTCCAGGGAGCTCCCACGGGAACCAGGAACACCGGTCTGTGGAGACACTGGCTTCAGTCAGCATGGTGGCACTTATCTAGTGATCCTTCTGTTAACTTGGCCAGTTTGGGGAACAGACCTCCACTGTAAGTCCAGATCCACAGACTTCCCATCTCCTTCAGGGATTGGGGTCTGGGGTTAGACACAAACCCAGTAACAAACCAGAGCCAAAAGCCACGGCTACGAGTTCTTCGGAGCAGAGAAAGGGAGCATGGGTGCGAGAGAGGAATCTAGAAAAGGACTCTGGGAGACTGAGCTGGGGCTCTTTTTTCCTGCACTGGAAGATTCCTTTCCTATGCAATGTGGCCCTGTCCACACAGATCCCCACTTCTTCCTGCCTGCTGGTTAGCCAGATGCAGGCTCTCCAGCTGGGTGGGTTCTGTCAGGGAGAGCTCACCCCAGAGTGGGCGAGTCGTTCCCTGCCATCACCCAGCCTGTCCTGTTCAAGCCTGACTTCTCACTCCTTCTGTGCCAGGGAGGCAGGCACTCAAGACTCTCCATTGGTCACAATCCCAAGGAAATCCCAGGAACCTTAAATCTTCCCCCATGACATGCAGTATTTTATACTGTAATGAGCTCTTCAATTGTATAAATTTTTATTTTTGTTTTTTTTATTCTGTATTTAACGTCAATGAACTGAGTCAGATTCAGAAAATAATTGCGAATGTTCCTATTTGGTATCTTGCAACGATGCAGTTTTGTATTTACATATAAATATACGGACATGAACAAAAAAGAAATAAAAAGTCTTTTTGTTTGCAAAGGAAGAAAGAAGCTGGGGTAAATCCTACTCTGACCTTCGACCCCACTGTACCTCCTGGCCCTGCTGTGACCCCCGACCTGCTGTGGCCACCCTGGCTGACTCCTCTGGTGCCCGGAGCTTAGCCCTGGTTCCCTCTGAGACAGGCGCCCAAGTGCCCCTGGAGTGTGGGTGGCAGACCCTCGCCCTCCAGCCCAGCATGACCTGGATCTCTGCATCTGCATCTTGGCAGCTGCGTGTGGGAGTGGTCCCGGCACGTTGCTGAGTCTCGCGTTCCGTGTCTCTGTGATGGACTCAGCACCTTCTATCCACCTGGAGTTTCGACGAGGAGGTTCTTCTGCTCCTTCCTGTGTGTGAAGAGCAGAGAAGCGACCACGCAGCCCCCTCGCCCCCAACTATGTCTGCCATCTTTGGCTTTGGAGTTGGGCTTCCAGGCAGCGATCAGGGACCACGAAAGCCCAGGCCCACTTGGTCCTCAGGTCTGGTGCTCTCCAGGACCCCTGGAGCAGCTCAGGGACAGGGTTGGGTTCAGTGGAGGTCAGGAGTCTCTGAGTGTGAAGGCTGGCAGGGCGGCTGCATGCAGGTGTGGTCAGTCACCGGTCACCAGGGGGAGCAGGAGCCAGGCCTTTGTGCCGACCCCGCAGGTAAACAACAGCAGATGGGAGCCAGCGCCCTGCTCAGCTCCCTTATCTCACCGCGGCCGCAGTATCCCGTAGCATCAAAGCCCCTTTGAGTGCAACCCCCCCACGTGCCCCTCCCCGTGCTGGAGGCCTGTGCCCGTCCCTCGGACTATAAAGCTCAGGAGTGGCCTCGGCTCACCAGCTCCGGCTGCTCCTGTCCTGCACTCAGTGTCCAGCATGAGGACCCTCGGCCTGCTCGCTGCCCTTCTCGTCCTGGCCCTCCCTGGGCGGGTTGAGGCCCTCGAAGGGGCCGCAGAGCAGGTGGCCAACATGCTGGCCATGAGAGCCCTGATGGTCTAGGACCAGGTGCTCGTGATGGATGGGCAGGACCAGCCTGAGGACGAGGAGCAGGACCTGGCTGTGTCCTTCTATGAGGACAAGCGTCTGACACGAGAGGTGTCAGGTGAGAGCCACCCATGTGTGGCACTCGGTAGGGTAGCAGGGAACAGGGAGGAGGGGGGAGGCAGACGTGGGTGAGGGGGCAGCGTGGGTGAAGCTGGGCGGGCGGGAACCAGGGCCCTGGTACAGCCTGGCTAGGGCTGGCTGCCCGCTGGGCACTGGGCACCCCTGTGACCGGTGCAAGGGCTGCGACTGTGGCTGCGGCTCTCCCAGGCTCACCCTCCTCCTCTCTCCCTGCAGCACAGAGAAGCCTCATTTGCTCTACAAAAGCAGCTTTTGCATGAGTAATGAGCACCAGATTGGTGTCTGCCATCAGGGCTCCAGGACTTACTGATTCTGCTGCCACCGGGCGTAGGGGCCAGATGGAAGCCCGCACCCCCATGGTGTCCTGAGGGCTCTGCACGGGGGTCCTCACTTTGGCTTTTCACTGGTCTCGCCAGAATAAATGGCATCAGCAAACTCTCTGTGTCTTTGTAGTTTTCTTAGGTTGTTCTGTCCATCATATACGTACCAGCCGTGTGTGTGTGCGTCTGTGTCTGTCTCTGTGAGTTTGTGTGTGTGCTTGTATGTGTGCCTGTGTGCATACGGGTCTGCGTTTCTGTGTCTGTGTGCGTGTGTGTGTACGCAGGATGCATGTGTGCTTGTGTATTGCATGCATGTGTGTGCGCATTGTGCGTGTATTACATGTGTGTGTGCGCATGTGTACGTGTATGTGCGCGTGTGTGTCACACACACACGTGTGTGTGTGTGTGAGGGGGGTCCTTTGCCTTTATTTGGGTTGTCTATGACGCTGACTCTGTCCTTTGGCCAACCAAGACGCCTCGGCTTGGCCTTCCCTAGACCTGCGTCTGAATACCCCCTGGCATTGGCAGGCAGCCGCTGCCCCTTGGGTGCTCCCCGTGTCTCCCAGCTCAGCTCTGTTTCTCGCTTTCCTACTGCCTCCTCCATGCCCGGGCCCCTGCATGCATCCTTTAGATTCTGCAGGAGCCACACACATCCTCCCCGGCCTCCTGTCTGCGTCCTTCTCCCCAGCACCGCTCTTTCGCTGGCAGCACGCAGGCGCCTCTCCCCCTTGACATGCTCCAGTTTGGCCGTGGGCCTGGGCGCTCCCCGCCTGCTTGGGGCAGAGTCTATCCCAGGCTAAGGCACTGACTGGCTCCCGTACCCCAAAGGTCTCTGCAGGGGTGGGGGCACGGTTTGCAGTACTGACTGGGGGTGGGAGCAGGCAGTTTGGCCCCAGCAGATGCGTGCTCGATCTGCGCTTGCCCAGTCAGTGTTCCCTCTGGGTGAGTGGCGAGGGAACTGACCGTTGGTTACTCTCAGGCCATTGGTGGGAACCCCAGGAACCGGGGCACAAGAATGACCGAGGGGCCGACCAAAAGGCAGGAAGGGTGGTGAGAGGGTGTCGGACAGGCTGAGGGGTGGACACCGAAGAGGCGATGCATGGGTGCTAGACAGGCTGTGTGTGGGCGCTGGACAGGTAGAGTGACAGCTCGACAGGCTGGGAGAGGGCTCAGAGCAGGAACTGGGCGTCTGGTCCCCACCCGCTGTTTCTCATCCTGCGGAGTCCAATGATCTCAGGTTTGTTCCCCCACCCCAGCCCCCTCCCCTCCCACACACCCTGGACCACAGGCCTCCTGTCTGCCAGGGGCTGTGCCCACACTCCACATGGAGCACGCGGGGTCTTCAGCTGCAATCCCTGAGACTGCCCGTCTGTCTCTGACGATGCCTGTGGCCCTGAGCCTGTGCTGGGCGAGTCCGGCAGTGAAGGCGAGAGCTGGGCAGAGGGCGGCCCCCAGGCCCTTCCTTAGACCCTACACTGCACACCTCCAGCAGACAGGAGCCCCTGCTGTGGTGCCCAAGCTGCTGAGCTCTGGGCCCGTGCGCAGGCCTGCTGCCCACTGCTGACCGCTCCTGCCCACTGCTGCCAATTGCTGCCCATTCCTGCCCACTCCTGCCCGCTGCTGCCCACTCCTGTCTGCTCCTGCCCCCTGCTGCCCATTCCTGCCCACTGCTGACCGCTCCTGCCCACTGCTGCCCGTTCCTATCTGCCGTTGCCTACTGGCTCTCACAGGCTTGCTGCCATGTCCCCCTTTCTGCCCAAGGAAGGGGACACTACCTCCTGAGCTGGAGCCCGGATGAAGAGCCTGATGGGCCCCTTCTGTGGCCATACCCAGAGGGCGGTGCTGGATGGCCAGGCTGGCGAGGACTCTCCCATCTGAGTAGTGAAGGGCCCCAGGTGCTGCAGAGCAGATTCTGGAAGGTTCCGGAGCAGGCACCAGCAGGAGGGACAGAGCCTCCGAGTGTGGGTGTGCGAGGGACCTCACAGAGAGGGGCCGGAGCTTCTCGGTGGGGTTAGATGGAAGGACTCGTCCTTCAGGGCACAGAGACCCCTGGCTGGGGGCATGGAGGGCATCTGTTTGGTGAGAGTGGCCAGTCCCCCGGGGCCTGTCTTGTCAGAGACCCCAGGAGTAGAGAGGGCTAATCCCAGGGCCGCTCCACCCCCAACCTGTCTCTCCCTCCACGTCACTTCTTCTGTTCACTTTCTCTTCCTGACAATCTCCTCACCTTCCCTGCCACTTCTAGAACATTCCCTCCAGCCTCCTAAACCCTTAACATCTCTCCACCCAAAGTGGTGTCTCTTGGTGAAGGGAATCCCTAGGGGAAGGCAGTCACCTCAGTCTCACCCCTGCAGTCACCAGCAAGTGCAAAGGGCCAGGGGTCGAATTTCACAGCTGTTACCAGACCCCCCCCCCCCCCCCCCACACACACACACACACTCCCTCAGTGAACACAGACCAACCTGTGCCTAATGCATGAGCTGGAATTCTTATTCATGCCCTGCAAGACATTGAAGGTTTTCATGGAGTAAAACCCATGTTCTTTAAAAAAGAACAAAAACAAACAAACCACAGACCCCTGAAACATGTATATTGTAATACCTAAAAATAATAAAAATCCAAATAAATATGAAACAATAATCCTCTTTTAGAAGTCACTTTGCTTGGCCTTTGGCTCTGAAGGAAACGTGTTGAATATGCGGTTGGCCACAGGAGCAACGTGAGTGAAGCGGAGGGCAGGTGGAGAGCTCTGCACGGAGCTAACTCAGACATTCTGCAAAGTGAAGAGCTGGGCTGGCAGCCGCCCTGCAGCCTCGCTGACCGGGACAAGTCTCTCTCTTAGAGAGTGGCCAGGTGGAACAGTGTTCGGGAGCTTCAGCAAGTGCTGGCCAGTGCAGTTGTGGACGAAAGAAAACAATTACTCAGAACCAAAGCGACCTACTGGTCATTATTAGATTTGTCACTGGGTGCCTGTTTGAAAAGGGAGCATGCAGAGGCTAAGGAGCTTGTCTTGCACGGGGCTTACACCAACTCAGTCCCCAACCCTGCAGAGGGTCCCATGAAGCCCTTCAGGAGTCAGTCCTGAGCACAGAGCCAGGAGTCAGCCCTGAGCACAGAACCAGGAGTCAGCCCTGAGCACAGAACCAGGAGTCAGCCCTGAGCGCAGCTCAAAACAAAAACAAACAAAAAACAAAAACCAAGAGGGAAAAGTAGTGTCTTAGAAACAAGTCCAGATATATTAAATGATCGTATTATTAAATAATTTAATTTATATAACAATTGCATCCTTTACATAGTAATTATTAAGGCCAAGAGGCAAAAGCTGGCCATGTGAAGATTAGGATGTTGGATTGGGGAAGGAGCTCTACCCAGCTGAGACCTGGGAAGCGAAGGTGAAGTGGAGGGTGGGGCTGGTGCCCGCAGGCCTATTGAGTGTATGAGGGAAAACAGTGGCTGGGCTTGTTACCTGCTAGCAAATAGTTTGATTGACAGATGGCCTAGCCACTTTGATCAAGTGAGCAATAAAGGAGGGGGCTGGCGCGATAGGACAGCAGGAAGGGAGCTTGCTTTGCACGTGCCAGACCCGCGTTCAATCCCCGATATCCCATATGGTCCCCTGAGCAATGCCAGGCGTAATTCCTGAGTGCAGAGGCAGGAGTAGCCCCTGAGCATCACTGGCTGTAAAACCCCACTCCCTCCCCAAAAATAATCTTAAGCAATAAACAAAAGGCTCACAATTTAAAGTAAAACCTAACCCGGCTGCAGAAACATGTACCAAATTTAGCAGACTCCAGCTGGGTCAGCCATGGCCAGACGTCAGCTCTGCCCCACTGACAGAGCCCCAGGGCTGGTTTGCCACCGCCCCCCCCCCCCCACCCCAAGGTCTAATCCCTTCCATTGCCTCTGGGGTCTGTCTTCTGCTTCCTGAATCACTTCCTGGTGTGCCACCCTCCAATTCCATCCACTTTGCAGCCAGCTGCAAACTTCCATCTTTTCTCCTGACTCAACAGCACCCATTCCTCGTGGGGCTGGGGCAAGGTGCCTGGAGAGGAGCCAGGAGGCAGAGACCTGGGCTTCCCAGGAGGATGGACCCAGTTAGAAATGAAAACAGTGACTTCTGAGCCCCTCTTAACCAGTGATGCAAGCTACACCCCTTCACTGCTCCCCGCAGACTCCCTCCACCCCCACCCACCCTAACCTCTGACGGTTCTGAGTCTCATTGTGCAGCGTACAGCAGGTGAGACCTGGAGGTTTAGATTACAGATACTTTGCCCCATACCGTAGAATCACCACTGCCACATCTCTCTCGGTTCTCTTTCATTTTTTTCCATTTATTTATTTATTTATTTATTTATTTATTTTAGTAAGCTGTCACTGTCACAGCTTACTAAACAATGCCATTGTTCATCAATTTGCTCAAGTGGGCCCAGTAACGTCTCCATTGTGACAATTGTTACTGTGTTTGGCATATCTGTATACCTTATTTAATTTTTTTCATTTAAAAAATTTTTTATATATTTTTAATTTTAGTGAATCACTGTGACATAGTTACAAAACTTTCATGTTTGAGATTCAGCCATACAGTCATTCAACACCCATCCCTCCACCAGTGCACATTCTCCACCACCAATGTCCCCAGTATCCTCCTCCCTCTCCATCCCAGTCCTTACCCTGTTTCTGTGGCAGACAATTTCCCCAAAACTCTCTCTTTACTTCGGGGCTTTATGTTTTGTCCAAATTACCCCACCACCATTCAAGCCTGCCTGCCAGGGGCAGATGCTAGATAATTTATTTTCCATTGCTCATTTTAAATATCATGAGAATTCCCGCAGCTGCTTTGTGGCGTGCACTTCTGGAATCCTACATTGTAAATGGTTGGGTTCCAGGGACATCTCTGTAGGGCTCTAATCTATTTTGGGATTCAACTGGGTGTCTCTGGACCAGGGCTGTTGGTGTGCTAAGATAGAATCAGGAGGAAGCTTATGGGCATCGCAGCCAGGCCGCAGAGCGAGCAGAGCGCTGGGGGAGGGACAGCCCAGTGCCTCTGCCAGCATGAGGCTTGGAGATTTCAGTCCTGGAACCCACATACCTGGGCCTTGCTTATGGCAGCTCTTGGTAGCCGGGATTCCATCTGGAGTAGGTGGGGAGACTGCACCTGTTCTCCCTCCTTCCCTCCTTCCCTCCCTCCTCCCTCCCTCCCTCCCTCCCTGCCTCCCTCCCTCCCTCCCTCCCTCCCTCCCTCCCTCCCTCCTTCTCTCTCCCTCCTTCTCTTCTTTCTTTCTCTGTCTCCCTTTCTCCTCCCTTTCTTTCTCTGTCTCCCTTTCCCTCCTTCCCTCCTCCCTCCCTCCCTCACTTCCTCTATCTCTTCCTCTCTCTCTCCCCCTTTCTCTCTTCCTCTCCCTTTCTCCCTTTCCCTCTCTCTCCCTCTCCCTTTCTCTCCCTCATTCCCTCCATCTCTCTTCCTCTCTCCGATTCCCCCCCATTTTTCTCCCTGAAATCCAGGCTTTATAGACACGCGTTCGCATGTTGCACACCCATGCCGATGGGTACACAGGGACCTAGAGAAGCCAATGCCCAGTCGGGGCCAGAGGCTCCGGGGGTCAGCAGGAGCTTCTCAGTGGCCGCCAGTCCAGAGGCCTGTCTGCACTGACCCGAGAGACACGAGAGAGACGCTGCGTGAGAGTGAGCCTGAAGGCACTTTACTGGGTGTGGGGTGTGGCCTGGCGGGCGCTAGAGGCGGCAGCAGTGCTGGTGGCGGCCCCGGCAGGGTGCGGGCAGGATGACACAGCCGTGTGTGCTCTCGTGCTTGCAGGCTCCCCCCATTTTCTCACAGGCCGACCTCTTCTTCTGGAACCCTTCAGCGAGGGGAGGGAAGGAAGGAGAAGAGCGTTTGTTTGTGTGGCCCCCAGCGGCTGGTTCCCATAGGCCCCCGGCTCCCACTGTTTCCGACTTTTTTTTTTATTTAAATTTTGGAGAAAAGTTCAGAAGCAAAATATTTGACCTTCAAGATAGTTCTAGCAGCTCAAAGTCGAGTTGGCACATCATCGCACCGTGTACCCGGGACTGTGGCAGTGACAGAGGAGCCGGCGGCTCCCAGACAGGGTTCCCTGGCCCCTTGCTATGGAGTGCGTGGCTGCCGGGGGCTCTGTCCTCTTCCTGGGCCACAAGGAAACTAGCTCAGAGGCAGCGTGACACGGGATGCTGGCCTCAGTTCCAGGGATGGCAGCCGACCAGCCCGCTGGAGCGGGAGGTAGGCAGTGGGGGTGGGGTGCGCTGAGTCCTCTCCCTCCCCGTCCACCTCCATGCCATGCATGGGAAGGCACACTAAGTCAGCACTTCGAGGACCCCGCAGGACTTCCTGTGGATGAAGCTGGAAGGAAGGTGAGTGGAGTTCAGGTGGTTGGTGACGACACAGGAAAGCAAGCGGCGTAGGAGTGAGAGGGGCTGACTGACGCCAGAGAGGCAGGACAGCCGAGCAAGAAGGACCAAGAGCAGGGGCTGGAGCCATAGCACAGTGGGGAGGGGATTTGCTTTGCATGCAGCCAACCCGGATTCGATTCCCAGCATCCCATATGGTCCTCTGAGCACCGCCAGGAGTAGTTCCTGAGTGCAGAGCCAGGAGTAACCCCTGTGTATCGCCGGGTGTGACCCAAAAATCAAATAACAAAAAAAAAGAAGGACCAAGAGCAGACAAGGAGGAAGGGGGTTTTATACAGATGTGAGGGTATAAGTGGGGGTGCACTCTCCACCCGGGGAGGGGGGTTGGCCCCAGGGTGCTTGCCTTGCGGACCCACAGATTTCACCAAGTTTCGCAGGAAAGCGAGGGAGAAGTAATGATCTGTGTGCAAAATGCAAGCACCATAGCTCTGTAGCACTGTCCTCCCATTGTTCACCCACTTGCTTAAGCAGGCATCAGTAATGTCTCCATTGTGAGACTTCTTGTTACTGTTTTTGGCATATTGAACAAGCCATGGGGAGATTTCAGGCTCTGCCGTGCAGGCAAGATACTCTCGGTAGCTTGCCGGGCTCTCCAAGAGGGATGGAGAAGTTATGAATTATGTCTGTAGTTCATATGCACGCTCATAAATAGAAATTCCTATGGATGTGGACCAAAGTGAACAATAAACTTATGAAATGACAGCAAGTATACTGATCAACCATACTACAAATGGTTATGCATTTATATTCTCTATTAATATCTGTAATTGCATAATTTTTGGCCGGTTATAGAACTCTGTGTCTTGAGGTGTCCCTGCCTGTTGATGCATCCCTCTCTGTCTCTCTCCGCCCATCTGCCTCAGTCCCCGGGAGTCCTTTGCCCTGCAGGCCTGCATGTCTGATTCCGATTTTGTAGGATTTTCTGATCCCATAGTTGGCTTAGCTGCTGGATTCTGCTGGGACCCAGGGCTGAGCCCGTAAGCACAGACGGGAGACCCTGGGCTCGGCTGCCAGCTGCGGCTTCTGAGGAGCGGTGGTGAGCGGAGGTCCCCACCGACATCCATCCTCTCCATGAGCAGAAGCACCTTTCAGGATGGCCTCGCGACAAGAAGTCTCACAATGGAGACCTTACTGATGCCTGCTTAAGCAAGTGGGTGAACAATGGGAGGACAGTGCTACAGAGCTGGTCACCACCCTATCACCTGGCCCGGGCTGGCATCAGGGGGGGTGCCAGGGGAGGTGCCAGACACCCAGTTAACTTTGGAAGTCAGATAAACATCAACATCCTTTAGTACAAGTCAGTTCAGCACACTGCACGCTGTTTAGTCAGACCAAACAAATAAAAAGTCAGCGCTTTCCCTTCTAGCTGTGGATGCTCCGTAAAAGCAAGGGGCCACACCCACCTGCACTACGACCCCACACGCGATCTGTGTGCTTCTGAGTCTTGGCCGAAAGAGGTGGAAACCCCTGCCTCAAGCCCTGGGAAGAGCCTGCATGTTTTTGTGGCTGTGGCTGAAAAAGCAGGATGGCTGTGGTGATTCACTGTGGCCAGTGCTGGCTCCAGGAAGTCATTCTTTTTCATATATGTATACACATATATATGTATATATACATATATATGTATATATGAACAAATCATAGAGGTAAAAGTTATATATATGTGAGCGATAGCACAGCGGGTAGGACGTCTGCCTTGCACGCAGCCAACGTGGCCGACCCGAGTTCGATTCCTCCGCCCCTCTCGGAGAGCCCGGCAAGCTACCGAGAGTATTCGATATGCCAGACACAGTAACAACAAAGTCTCCAATGGAGACATTACTGGGCCCGCTCAAGCAAATATATATATATACATATGTATATATATATATATATATATATATATATATATCTCGGAGAGTCTGGCAAGCTACCAAGACTATCCTGCACACACAGCAGAGCCTGGCAAGCTAGCCATGTTGTATTTGATATGCCAAAAACAGTAACAATTAACAATAGCGGGTCTCATTTCCTGGACCCTGAAAGAGCCTTCAATATGGCAGTATTGGGAGATGAGTAAGGAGAGGCCGCTAAAATTTCAGGACTGGAATGAATGGAGACGTTACTGGTGCCTGCTCAAGCAAATCCATGAACAACGAGATGACAGTGATACTGACAGTGATATATATATGTAGTCTCCTAGGGCTGGAGCGATAGCACAGCGGTAGGGCATTTGCCTTACAAGCAGCCAACATGGCCGACCCGAGTTCGATTCCTCCACCCCTCTCGGAGAGCCCGGCAAGCTACCGAGAGTATCTCGCCCACACGGCAGAGCCTGGCAAATTACCCGTGATGTATTCGATATGCCAAACACAGTAAGAACAAGTCTCACGATGGAGATGTTACTGGGCCCACTCGAAAAAATTGATGAACAGTGGGAGGACCGTGACCATGATATAGTCTCCTGCCCGTGCCTGGCCATCCTCACCGGGGCCCCTTGGAGGGGGGAGGGTTGAGTTTCTCTCCCTCCCCCCCCCACTCCGAGCAGAGCCCCAGCAGCTGAGGACCTCCGGAGCCAGCCACAGCCATGCTGGGACCACTCTCCACACGTCCGAACAGGCCGCATGCATGAAACAACTGGCAGAGGAACCCAGGCATGCGGGTCCCGGGGCTGAGGTCTCCAAGCCTACTTGGATTGGGACTGGGCCTTCTCCACCTAGACCCTCCATCTTCCAGTAGGTAGGCATCACACCCACCAGCTGCCGCCAGCGCCAGGTTGGTCCCATCAATGGCCAAGACGCAGAGACTATAAAACCCAGCTTCCGGAAGCGCGCGGCCGAAAATCTTAACATCTTATTATCTTATTTTTTCTTTGGAGAACCTGGCAGGCTACCAAAAGTATCCTGCCCGCACGGCAGAGTCTGGCAAACTCCCCGTGTCGTACTCAATATGCCAAATACCAGTAACAATGATGGGTCTCATTCTCCTAATCCTGAAAGAGCATTGAAATGGCTCTTTTAAAATCTCAGGGCTAGGAAGAAGGAGACATTACTGGTGCCTGCTCGAGGAAATCGACAAACAACAGGATGATCATGATCGTGATATATGTGTGTGTGTGTGTGTGTGTGTGTGTGTATATATTTGTGTCACATCGCGGTGCTCAAGCCTTACTCCCGGCCCTGTGCTCAGGGTTCACTCCTGACAGGGTTTGGGGGACCAAATGGGGTGTCGGGGTTCAAACCTGGGTCAACCACAAGCCAGGCAAGTGCTTTATCCATGGGGCTATCGCTCCGGCACCTGTAGATGCCATTAACACTCGCAGAAAATGTTGTCACAGGCGACCCCCATATGGGCAGTTATTCCTGAGTTGTACAAATGGAGTCAGTTTGGCTTCAGACTTCTGGCTTGTCCCTCTTCGCACCCCACCAGTTGGGCCCACAGCGCACCTGATACTGTCCAGGCGAGACATACGAGGAAGAGGAGGAGGAGGAACAGTAGCCTCATGATGGAAAATAAATTTTTGGGGTTCTAGGGATGCTGGTGCTGACTGGTGGTGTTCTTTAGTGCAAGCCAATAGAAGCAGATGATCTGGGAAGAGTTTGAAACATGAGGGTTAGAGAGAGAAAGTTTCCCATTACAGCAAGTGACTGGGCTCGGGTGAGGACGTGGTTGCATGCGTACGATTTTAGGGGCTAAAGCGATAGCACAGCTGGTAGGGTGTTTGCCTTGCACATGGCCGACCGGGGTTCAATTCCCAGCATCCCATATGGAGCACCGCCAGGAGTAATTCCTGAGTGCATGAGCCAGGAGTAAACCCTGTGCATCACCGGGTGTGACCCAAAAAGAAAAAAAAAAGAACGATTTTATCCCTGGGTAACAAGAAAAAAAAAATCTCAGAAAAACCATGTATCAAGGAATTTTCCTGCCAGCAGGAAGTGCCTCCAACTAGTCAGTGTCCAACTAGCCTGGGTCAGTGATTCCAAGATTTAGTGTCATTTTGAGAGGAGAAAAATAATTTAAAAGTTCTTTTTTTTTAAATCATTCATTCACCCACCAGCCATATGGCCTGTGTACCACCGGCTCTTGGTCTTTCTGCTGAGTTTTGTAAAGAACATTTTCTCTTTTTTTCCCTAACTTTTTTTGGTCACACCCAGAGATGCTCAGGGGTCACTCCTGCCTCTGCACTCAGCAATCTCTCCTGGCAGTGCTCAGGGGACTCTATGGGATGCTGGGGACTGAACTGGGGTCAGCCAGGTGAGTGGCAAATGCTGTCCCCCCTGTACTATCGCTCTGGCCCTATTTTCTCTTCTTATCTGAGCAATACGGTGACCAGCAGGTCCCGGAATGCTCTGTCCAGCACACACACCCCGCGGAGGGTCCCCTCACCCATGTGCCCAGGCCCCCTCCTGCCCACTATCCCCAGCCCAGCACAGTCCCTTGGCCAGTTCTCCGTTCCCAGGCCTCTGGTCAGCAGCTGCTTCCTGGCACTCCTGTGGGTGAGGGAGATGACTGTCCTCTCTCCGGCTCCCTCCCACCACCCTCTCTCAGCATGGGGCAGCTTGCTATGCCCCTGCCTACTGGCAAATGTTCACTTTACTTCAGGAATACAAAGAAAATCCTCCTTTTTAGATATTAAAAAAAAAATCACACCTGGCGATGCACAGGGGTTACTCCTGGCTCATGCACTTAGGAATTACTCCTGGCAGTGCTTGGGGGACCATATGGGATGTTGGGAATCGAACCCGGGTCAGCCGCGTACAAGACAAACGCCCTACCCTCTGTGCTATTGTTCCAGCCCCTCTCTCTCAATTCCTGTCCGCTCTTTTCAAAGAGAATCACATCATTGGATTCGTCAGGTCAGACTGGCACAGGGGTGAGGGCTGGGTGAGAGGTTGGGAGCCCAGAGCATCCGGGGTGACAAACACCGCAGCCCCGCACCCCATACCCCATACCCTACAACCCTGCACTCCTGTACCCCTGTGTTTTCACACCCCACACCCCTGCACCCTGCACCCCTGCACCTCCGCACCCATGCCCCACACCCCTGCACCCTGCACCCTGTACCCATGCACCTGCACCCTGCACCCCACACCCCTGCACCCTGCACCCCTGTACCCGCACCCCTGCACCCCCGCATCCCTGTACCCCTGCGTCTCCACACACCCCTGCACCTGTACCTCTGCACCCCCATTTCCCACACCCCTGTACCCCTGCACCCATACCCTACACCCCTGCATCCTACACCCGCACCTCTGTACTCCACACCTCCACATGCTACCCCACATCCCCACCCCACACCCCCACACCTTCCATACCCTCGTACCCCACACCCCTGCGTACAGCAGTGCAGGGCCAGGTCCGGCAGTCACGCTCTGCAGCTGCCCCTTGCTTTCCTGTTTGTTCCCGCCACTTTCCCACTAACACCAACACACTCTCTCCTGTGCATAGTTCCCATGTGTTCATATGTGTGTTCATATATGTATGCTGGCATATGTCTGCCTAGCCAGGACTCCCTTACAGGCCAGAGCCTCTGCTGTTGCCAGGATAGTTCCCGGCAGTGGGAGGTAGAGAAACGCCTGCCTCGGTGACTGAGGGCTGGCAGGGGAGTTCCAACCACAGTGAGCAAAGGATCGGCACAGGAAAGGAAGAGGAACCCTCTCACCACTGCAGAAACTGCCCTGTCCTGGTCCTGGTGGAGGTACCAGGAGGGAGGCAGGGAACGGACTGTCACGGAGAGCGCTGAGGCGAGCTGGGGGGAATCTGCCTCAGGAAGACGGCAGCCAGCCGAGGCTTCCCTCTCCCTCTCATGGGCCTCAGACAAGCCCTGCAACTCCTAGGCAGGGTCTCGGGGCACCCCCCAACCCCCTCACAAAGGGTCATGAAGGGTCATGAGGCGGGAAAACTTTGGCCGCCGTCAGGCCCCAGAACCACACCCATGTTTCTCTCTCCCACGCAGGGCTGAGTGACCCAGGAAAACAGGAACATTTTCATTGGTATTTTTCACTCCTGGGGTTTGGGGCCTCACCAGCAGTGCTCAGGCCTTTCTCCCTTGCTCTGTGCTCAGGAGCCAGTCCTGGTAGGCTGGGGGGTGGGGTGGGATTACACAATGCCCGGGGACACAGCGAGCTAGGCCATCTGCGAAGCAAATGCCCCCTACATGCCACTATTTCTCTGGCCCCAAACACGGCTATTTCCAACCTGAATGGGGCCCAGCTGCATCCTTCAGAAGCCCTGGGACTGGGCCCTGGCTGGGAAGGGTGACATTTTGGTGTGGAACCTGTGTGTGCACCCGTGGAATTCCACCCTGGGAGCTCCGTCTCTTGCCCTGCTCACACTTGCTCCAGGTCCGATCCTGGCACCCTCAGGAGTGACCCTGAGAGCCCAGAGTGATCCTCCAAATCAAATAGAAAGTCATGCTTCACCTCCCTGGGCTCGGGGACGATTTTAGGGCCCAGCAACAGTGACCTTTTGTGCTGATAGCGACGGGCAAGAGGGAAGCAGAGACGGAGGATGTCTGCCCACACCCCGCCTCACAATTATTCTCTGTACCCCGGAAGCCGTTCTCGTCATGCACCCTCGGGCCACCCCCGCAACCCACCTTCTCTGGGTTCCTCCCCCTGGAGAGCTGACATAGCCCATGGCAGGCCCGGGGCCCCAACACCCATGTGCCCGTGACCACACAATTGGCAGGCTGGCCGCGGGTGCCTGGGTATTGTTACCTCAGCTGACAGGACTGCTCTCGGAGGACAGAGGAGGCGAGGCAGTCCTGGTGGGCTTAAGCCCGGGGAGAGAGGTTCGGGGAGGAAGTGCCTCCAGATAGATTATTCTTCCAAGAGCTTCTGCCGAAGCACGGAGCCTACGGAGGGAGGCAAGGGCAGTGGTGAGCGAGTGAGGTCAGTTTTGGTGTCTGTAGCTTCAGCAGAGAACGGGTGAGACAGACAAGTGCGTATCATTAGGAGAAAGCGGCCCAGGGGCCAGTGGAGAGGGTGGCGCAGGCCAGCTCATGAGCCTGTTCAAGTCGGGGACCTCCAGGACTCAGCGCCCCTGGACACGGGCACACCACAGGCCCCTCCAGCCCCCCACCAAACAAAGTTCTTGCTTCTGTTTGGCCGGAACCTCTCGGGAAGCCCCGGGATTCACAGTGTTCCTGCAGGGCCCATGGGCCAGGAACACCCATCTGCGCCAGCACCCTATGCTGGACTCCCCATGGCTACTCCTGCTGCCTGGCAGAGGCCCCGAGCACAGCACAGCCTTTGGAGTCTGTCAGACAGCCATGTTTTGGTGAGGGCGAAACTGATGCCAATGACAGGCTGCAGCTATCATTAAGGCTCAATGAGGCCTCAGTTTCTGTTTCCCCAAAGCAGGACTTGCAGTTTCTGGTAAATTCCCAGTTGAGTAATGTGCCAAGATAAGGAATTGGGCAGTTGGGTCTGGTCAGTCCTGAAGGGTCACTGTCCCCTCCTTAGAAACTGTTGCTAACCATTGTCTGCTCCCCAATCTCAGCCCCAAATCCTGTGGGCTGAGGCATGATCAGCAGAAGCGGCTCCAAGGGTCGGAAGTATTTCCTGAGGGTGAAACATCCCAGTTACCTCAGCTCAAAATCGCAGTGTGGGGAGAGGGGTTGGGGATAGGGAAGGAGGGAGAGAGGGAAAGGGAAAGGGAGGGAGAGAGAGAGAGGAAGAGGAAGGGAGGAGGGAGAGAGAGAAAGAGAGGGAAGAGGGAGAGAGGAAAAGAGGGGGAGAGAGGGAGAGAAAGGGAGATAGAGAGGGAGAGAGCAAGAGAGGAGGAGAAAGAGGGGGAGGGGAGGGGAGGAGAGAGAGGGAAAGGGAGGAGAGAAGGGGAAAGAGGGAGGGAGGAAGGGAAAGAGAAAGGGAGAGAGGGCAGGCAGCCTTCCTCGGATCATGCCTGGCACCCGGAAGCTCCTCCCTGGGTTTCTGCCTCGACCTCCACAAACCCAAACATCCCAACAGCGACATCAATAAAATTGGTCCATTGAGCGAGCGAGCGCTTGGCAAGAGACTTTCTAAGACCTGGTTTCCCTGCCTCCTGCCCTGCCTCTTCTTCACCCCTTCCACTGGCCTCCCTGGGGTTCAGGGTTACCGAGCAGATGGCAGACAGAATGCTCACACACACACGAGAGAGAGAGAGAGAGAGAGAGAGAGAGAGAGAGAGAGAGAGAGATATGAACCCACTCAGGAAGGCGCCCACCGGCAGGACTTGGGGCAGCAAAGCCCCACGGTGCTGTCCTTCTGGCCAGGCTGGCCTTCCTATATCCACTCTCCTGGGTTCCCTGCAGTCCCCAGCCATGAAGCGTGAAGAAGTTGCCAAGCGTGTGCTATGAGACACAGGTAGAGTTCTTGCCCACATGGCAAAGGACAGGGGGAGAAGGGTGGGCTCCTCAGTGGCGTCGTCAGGAGTGCCTGGTGTGGGCCCTCTGCAGGGTCCTGGGCTCCCACAGTCAGTCACACTGGCTGGAAATAGTTTGCAGGAGAGGCGAGGCCAGAGGGAGGAGCCCCAAGGTTCTTCCAGCCCCGCCCCCGCCACTTTCAGGTGCTGGCAGCGGAACTGCCACCAGGGGGAGGCGACTGGCAGGGAGCGCTCAGACAGGCCCAGCCTGCAGAGCAGCTCTGTCCCCACGGGCGTCAGCGTGCCCGGGACTCTCAGCGTGGCCTCCCCGGAAGGCGCTGCCCTGATCACGAGAGACATCTTGTCTCTCACGCGGGGCAACGCCCAGGGACCAGCAAGACCCCAGGTGCCGTCTCCACCCACAGGCTCTGCTGGAGCTCAAAAGGAAGGGGAAGCACAGGAATGAGAGCCGGCTGGGCTGTGAGGAAGTCTGCACAGCATTCACCAGGGGGGCTTCCAGGCCTGCCTGGTGCAGACTGGCCTTGAGCCAGGCCTTCCGGGCCCCTTCCTGCCCCCCGCATCCGGACTCAGCATCTTCTCTTCTGTTCTTCCCCCCTCCCTCTCTCTCCCTCTCTCCCTCTCTCCCTCCCTCTCTCCCTCTCTCACTTTCTCTCTCTCCCTCTCCCTCTCTCTCTCTCCCTTTCTCCCCCCACCCCCGTCTCTCCATCTCTCTCCCTCCCTCTTTCTCCCTCTCTCTGTCCTTTCCCTCTCTCCCTCTCTCTTTCTCCCTCCCTCTCTTTCTCCCTCTCTCCCTCTCCCTTTCTCTCTCTCTTTCTCCCTCTCTCCCTCTCTCCCTCTTCCTCCCTCTCTTCCTCTCTCCTTCCCTCTCTTTCCCTTTCTCTCCCTCCCTCTCTCTCCCTCCCTCTCTTTCTCCTTCTCTCCCACTCCCTTTCTCTCCCTCTCTCTCCCTCCCCATCAACTTCATTCAAACACAGGATTTACAAAGGTGTTCACATATACTTGTTTTAGATATTGGATATCCTGTCCCCAGCCCCACTGTCCCGTGATCGCCCCTCCACAGAGCCCCAGTCCCCTACGCCGGCCACCCCTAGGCAGGGAGCAATCCATTTCCTTCCTACTGCCTAGTGAGTCCACACACCTACCTCCAGTGGTGTCACCAGGTGGCCTGAGGCAGGCCCAGCCTCCGCATTATCGTTTCACTCACTGAACTTAGCAGGCGCCCTTAATTTTCCCATCTGATTTTCTTGTTTCTAAAGAGCTGTCTGTTCTATGACTTTAGGAGGTTTGGTGTGGCCACAGCTGTTTGCTTCAGGGGCCTTGGGGCTGGGCGGTCAGCTGCAGGCCTTTCTTTGGCCTCTCTGAGAGCCCTGAAGCCGGGCTGTTTCTCTGGCCATGTGGGAGCAGGATGTGGGTGGGTGGCAGGGACGGGTCTGCCCCCTCCTGCTCAGGTGCAGAGATCCACGCCAGTGATGGCCGGGCCTTCCCGGGATAACTCAGCTCCAGCATCCATCTTCCCTCATTCCCTAAAGCCTGGGGTCTACCAGGGCTCACCAGGGAGTGTGTGTGTGTGTGTGTGTGTGTGTGTGTGTGTGTGTGTGTGTGTCACTCTGTCAGTCTCTGTCTCTTGCTCTCGCTTTCACTCTGTCTCTTTCTATTGTCCCTCTGTCTCTCTCTGTCTCTGCCTGTCTGTCTTTCGTTCTCTCCCTCCCTCTCTGGCCCTGGAATAAAGCATTTTTTCAAGTAAAACACAGATGTGCAGTGACCCTTAATGTCTTATTTTCCCTGCTCTGGGGACGCATGTCCCCGTGGTCACTGTACACTGACCCCACCACGGCACAGGCCAGTTAAGGTCACAGTCACTCACATATTCCACTGCATTCCTGCCCACAGGGACAAGACCATTGTCCCATAGGAGACTATCGTGGGGTCCAGACAGGTGAAGGGCCGTGTCCAGTCCCAGCACCAGAATGGCTGAAGGTCGCCCGGACGAACTGAGCCTCTCGGAGTGTTCAGACCTGGCCACCATCAGGCCCCGCTGTTAGAGGACTTCCAATGCCCCAGAGTGCTCTGTGTGTGGCCATGGGCTCCCCTTCCATGTCCCCTTTGCAGTGCTGATGTCTTGGTCAGACGTGTCCCTTGCATTCATTGTGGCACTTTGATGTCAAGGCACCCCACGAAGGTCATTGTCAAGGCCAGCGCGGGCTGTTTCCCTACCCCCAGCTTACCCCTTGGACAGAAAGCTCAATCTATCTTGCTTCTTGTCCCCACCTGTGCCTTTACCTTCATCCCTAGTGTTGAGCAGGTGTGAGGGCGACCTTCTCACATTCCCTTGACGATGACGGACCCTTGACTCCATTTCCTGTACTTGGGGTCAAGAGCAGCAAAGGAAACAGCATGCAAAGGCTTCCGGGGCTTGGCAGAATTTGTTTCCAAACTGCATGTATATCTGGGGGAGGGGTTATCCCCCAAATAGAGGCCCCCTGAGCCTGAAGGGCATGGACTCAACTGGGACCCAGCGGGGATTCAGAATGATGTTTCCCCACATGGATGCACAGATGCTGTTGGAGCCCAGAGGGGACACCAGCTGGACTCGTTTTGGGTGGGATCTTAAGAGGAAGGGGACAAAGGCAGTGTGTAGGAGGGTGAGAATCTCGCCCCAGAGTGGAGACTGTCCACACCCTCCCCCTCCCTACCTGAACCCTGGTCTGAGGGATTAATAAACAGTGAATTAATTAATTATTAGAAGGAAGAATCAATAATTGAATAATGAATCAATCAATAATTAATTAAACACTGAATAAATGAAACAGCTAATAATTGAACAATGACTTTACTGACAATTGACTAGTGGGTCAATTAATAGAATAATGAATTAAGTAATAAATTGGATGATTAATTGATTAGGTCGGTGAAACTTGTTGTTTCTTTCATTCCCCTTAATAAACAAGTGAAAGCCCCAGTGGTTTCCTGGCTTCTCACAGAATCGTCACTATTGATGATTAGGCTCTTCCATTCTCTCCCTGCTTATCCTTATCCTTTCATCCCTTCCTCTGTTTCTAGTTTCTTGTGACTGAAATTCAACTGTTGACCTGGAAACTTACCCTCCCAACTCCTGCCTTTATCCCATTCCTCTGTTTTAATATCTTTCTAAACATGGATTAATCATCTTTTCTCTCTCTTGTTACTTCATTTCTTTAGAATGTGAGTGTGTGTGTGGGGTGTGTGTGTGTGTGTGTGTGTGTGTGTGTGTGTGTGTGTGTGACTCTGGATTTGGAGGCCACACCCAGTTGTGCTCAGGGCTTCCTCCTGGCTCTGTGTTTGGGGATCACTCCTGGCAGTGCCTGGGTTTGAACCAGGCTTGGCCGCATGCCAGGGAAGTGCCTTAACCCCTGTACTCCGTCTGGTCTACCTCTTGATTTCTCAATATTATTTGATTCAGGCTGATCTACTCTTGATGGTGCCATACACATCCAACTTTGCTTATTTGAAATGAAATAGGTTATTTTTTTTTTTCATGCCTGGAAGTACTATTTAGTCCCTTCTATCTTTCCAGCCCCGTCATGATGAGGCTTTCTTTTTGAACCTGGATATACCTGTACTGTCTGTAGCCGCCCTTCGACCTGGCCGCTGAGTCTCGCCCTGTCATGATGGGTGTGTTTGAACTGGCTCTTGGTCATGGCCAGGCTTTCCGGCTTCCGAGCGCACCTGTAATTCCTGATTAGATTCAGTGTGTACAAAGCCGCCACTGACGGCATCCCTCCCCGTCAGGAGCGAGTTCAACCAACCATATCCCTCCCCTCAGGAGGGTGCCCCACTGACCACGTCCTTCCCCCTCAGGAGTGAGCCCCACTGAGTGTCCCTCCCCTCAGTAGTGAGCTCCACTGGTCACATCCCTCCCTCAGGAGTGACCCCCACTGACTATGTTCCTCCCCTCAGGAGCGAGCCCCACTGACCATGTCCCTCCCCCTCAGGAGTGAGCCCCACTGACCATGTCCTTTCTTCCCCCTCAGGAGCGAGCCCCACTGACCATGTCCCTCCCCCTCAGGAGTGAGCCCCACTGACCGTGTCCTTCCCCCTCAGGAGTGAACCCCACTGACCACATCCCTCCCCCTCAGGAGTGAGCCCCACTGACCACATCCTTCCCCTTAGAAGTGAGCCCCACTGACCACATTCCTCCCCCTTAGTAGCGAGCCCCACTGACCACGTCCCTCCCCCTCAGGAGTGAGCTCCACTGACCATGTCCCTCCCCCTTAGGAGTGAACCCCACTGACCACGTCCCTCCCCCTCAGGAGCGAGCCCCACTGACCACATCCCTTCCCCTCAGGAGCAAACCCCACTGACCACATCTCTCCCCCTCAGGAGCGAGCCCCATTGACCACGTCCTTCCCCCTCAGGAGTGAGCCCCTCTGACCGTGTCTCCCCCATCTGGAGTGTCCCTTTACCCATCCTCAGAGCTCACAGGTTGCAGACAGCTTCACTCGGGAGCAACTTCTAAAGACCTGCCAGTGTCACACCCAAATGACTGCACCCCAGGCCAAGCACACAGACCCCCTCCTGGGCCCTGTGGTTCTCTGGGATAGATGTCTGACTCTCCCCTGACCCCCGAAGCCCCTCCAGCTGTGCTGATATCGAGGGGTCCCTCTGCAGACTTGGGGCCTCTCTCACCCCCTGCCCCCAGACACAGGCACCTGTGTTGCCTGCACCTGCTCTCAGTCCCCCTGCCCCCTGCAGAGTCTGTGATGCTGCTCCTTGCTGGGCTGGCTGGAAGGTCAGCCTGGCCTGGACGCTCTCACTTTCCCTGGCTCTGCTCGCTCGCTCTCTCGCTCTTTTGTGGTCTCACTCACTCTCGCTCTCGCTCTCTTTTGCTCTCACTCTCACTAAGTCTTGCTCTCTCACTGACTCTCACTCAGTCTCTCAGTCTCTCACTCACTCTTGCTCTCTCCCTTACTCTCACTCTCTCTCTCACTCATTCTCTCTCTCTTTAAAATGTAGGAGTATTGCTATTTATTCAGCCATTGATTAGGCTGATTGAATTGGGCAAGAACTCCACCTTACTTTTTGTTTTCTCTTTTTTATGAATTTATTTATCGAATCACTGTGAGAGCAGTTACAAAGCTTTCGGGTTTAAGTCTCAGTCATACAATGATGAAACGCCCGTCCCTTCACCAGTCTCACTCATTCTTGCTCTTTTGTTCACTCTCACTGACTTTCACTCTCTCTTCCTCTCTCATTGATTCTTTCGCTCTTGCTCTTTCTCTCTCACTCTCTCATGCTCTCTCTCTCACTCTTTAGCTCTCGCACTCACCCTTGCTCTGCTCGCTCGCTCTCTCGCTCTCTTGTGATCTCACTCACTCTCGCTCTCGCTTTCTTTTGCTCTCCCTCTCACGAACTCTCTCTCACTGACTCTCAGTCTCTCACTCACTCTTGCTCTCTCTCACTTTCACTCTCTCACTCTCACTAGCTCTCTCACTCTTCTGCTCACACTCACTGACTTTCACTCTCCTGCTCTTGTTGAGTCTTTCACTTTCTCACTCTCACTCTCATGCTCTCTCTCACTCTCTAGCTCTCTCACATGCCCTTGCTCTGCTCGCTCGCTCTCTCGCTCTCTTGTGGTCTCACTCTCGCTCTCTTTCGCTCTCACTCTCACTAATTCTCACTCTCTCACCGACTCTCAATCTCTCATTCACTCTTGCTCTCTCTCTCATTCTCCGACTGACTCTCACTCTCTCACTTTCACTCACTCTCACACTCTCCTTCACTTACTCTCACTGACTTTCACTCTCTCTTGCTCTCTCACAGATTCTTTCACTCTCTCATTCCCGCTCTCGCTTTCTCTGTCACTCATGTGTCTCTCACTCTCTTGCTCTCTCACTCACTCTTGCTCTCTCTCTCCCTCAGTCTCAATCTCTCTTGCTATCTCTCACTCTCCCACTCTCTCTCTCCTGCTCTCTCTCACTCTTGCTCTCACTGACTTTCACTCTCTCTCTCGCTTGCTCGCTCATTCGTGCTCCCAGAGCCTCACAGCTTGCACTGACCCCTGGACCTTTGCCTGGGCCAGCCAGTCTGTCCTGCACAAGATGCTGGAGTGACTCCTGTGACAGCTGCGGCCCAGTCGCAGTCAGGGCATCTGCCCCTTCTTCCCAGAGCCCATTTGTCCTGTTTCTGCTGCCCCAGTGCCTTGTGTTAGACTGGTGTCCATGAGACCGGCTGCTCCATCCACTGGCTTCCTTCTTTCCTTGTCTGCCTGGACACAGGCTCAGCCATACCTCTGAGTTCATTCATGTGCGGGCCCTTCCTTGGGCAGCCCGGCAGTGACCAAGGTGAGATTCTCATCTCCCAGAGAACCATGAGCCCAGACCCAGAGAAGGAGACATAGAGATGTGCCTGATGCACATGAGCACAGGGCTGGGAGCCTGGCAAAGAGCCCGCGGAAGACCTTGAGCGGTGGGAACGAGCGAGGGAGAATGGGATGCCTGAGGGACAGAGGGAGAGACAGGCCACATATAGCAGGGTCGCTGTGGGGTCCACCCAGACACGGTGAGCAGACAGCAGGGGGCGTCCGAGGAAATGCAAGTGACCTGTTTACCCAGAGCGTGGTGCGTGCACAGGGACATCACAGGCTGGAGAGACCAGACAGCAAGGTGGGGGGGGGGGGAGCGACCTCTTGGGGTGGGGTGTCCCCTCACCGTGGACCCTGCAGTCCCCGCGCGACTACTGCTCGCTCCAGCTCGGGGGGTTGCTAGGTGTCCTGACCCCGTTCTGCAGCCACCACGAGAACCAGACAGGCAGGATAAGCTGAAGGCAGCAGCCTCGCTCAGGTCCCGCCCCCAGCGTGGCCTCGTGCCCTGGGCATACCGCTGGGCTGGCCGCGAGCCCCCCAATCAGATTCAAGACAACGGAACCAGTGTCTCGAGTTTTTGGAAGAGTTTAATTTCCTAGCGGGCTACAGAGGCGAGGATGTTCCTCTCCGCGTCCGGTGCTCGCATCACGGCTCACTTCCTCCTGCGGCAGCACTTGCGGCCAGCTGAGGAACAGCTGCCAATGGGCTCCTCCCTGGGCAGGCAGCTGACCAGCGCACAGCGCCCACCGCGCAGCCGGCAGTAGTAGCGTCTCACTGCGTTCACGATGCCGCCGTCACCTGCCGGACACATGCGTTCAGTCAGGCTGCCCGGGCCGCCACGCCCTGCAGCTCAGACGAAGGACCGACCAGGACCCGTCCACTCTGACAACGATGGCCATGGACAGCTCAGCTAGCTGGGGCAGAGGTGTGGTGAACACCTGGGTCTCCTGAGCGCCCCCAGATTGTCCTTGGACACAGCAGTCTGTGAGTCTGGTGGGGACAGTCACCCGGGGGCGGCTGTCTGTACTCTCAGCGGGTGACACAGGTGTGGTTAGTTTTGTAATAGCGACTCGGGGGACACTGAGGGTCTGGCGGAAGCTAATCGGGTGGTTCCACCTGGGCCCTACTGGGTCTACGCCTCCTGCAGACCAGATGGGTGTCTCCGGGCTTTTCCCTGTGCCCCCTCCCCGCGTCCCCTCCCCACGCCCCCTCCCCAACCCCCTGCCCACCTTACCTGGGACAGGAGTCAGGAACAGGCAGAGCAGTGCCAGGAGCAGTGCCTGGATCCTCATGGCGGGCCAGCGAGGCAGCAGCTGAGGCTGGCGAGACCCATGCCCGGCCCCTTATAAAGGCTCGCGGAACAGCCCTAGCACAGCCGCCGCGATTCCCGTCATGTCCCAGCGATGACAGGATGACGTGCTCCCGGGCTTCATACCAAGGGCTCTTAGCACACAGCACACGCCCACTCACCAGGGCATCTCGAACCTCCGGGGGAAGCACAGCTGCCCGGCAGGCAACCACCCCACTGCCCTCAGGCTCCGCTCTGCCAGAGCCGCAGCTGGGAAAGTGCTGCTGCCTCCTCCAGGGAGCACCCCAGGGCTGCACCTGAGCCATCCCTTGCTGGTCCCTGTGACTTTCTCACCCTTCTTGGACAACCTGGGCCCCATGGAGCCCCTCGGACACTACAGACTCTATGGATGGGCTGGGGCGGGATGAAGTAGGGGGCAAGAGGGGGCAGAGTCAGCTACCAAGGGAGCCCCGAGTCCGTTCCGTGGGGGTGGGGTGGCGAGAAGCGCAGGGACAGGCCAGCTGTCCCCCACGGCCTACGAAGTCCCCAAACCATGAGTCAGGGAGGCGCCTCACTTCCCTTCATCTGAGAGGGAGAATGCGGGGTGACGGCCTGGTGGGTAAAACCCACGCGCGCTTCCAACCTCCTCCTTGGAGCCAGGGCAGTCTGGAAGCCAGGCCAGGTGCCTGCGGGAAGGTGAGGTGGATGGACGCGGCTGCTCTGAGCGTGGGAACATGGCTGGCGGGGGTGTCAGGAGCCCGGGAAGTCGCTGACGGTTGCTCTGGAGATGAGCTCCATGTGCAGGGGGCTGAGGGAGGGGGCCTGGAGGGAACATCCAGTGTGGTTGGTTCTTTCTTCCTGAGAGCCTCCGGGGTTAAGATGCAGAAGCCAGAGAGCAGCGCTCGTGACTGTCACCACAGGGGCCCCACTCAGAGTGACAGAGACACAGGAGAGAAGGAGCTGGCAGGACAGGACGGCTACTGTGGTCCCAGGAAATTTCGAGTCTGGGCCCTCTGTGTTTCTATCTGTTTAATTTTTTTTAATTTCATGTATTTTGTCTGTTTTTCCTGAGGTGCTCGGGGCTCACTGCTGAGGGCCTCCGGGAAGGCTCCTGAGGTGTTCAGGGCACTGCTGAGGGACTCAGGGAAGGCTCCTGAGGTGCTCAGGGCACTTCTGAGGGTTTCAGGGAAGGCTCCTGAGGTGCTTGGGGCTCAATGCCGAAGGGCTCAGGGAAGGCTCCTGAGGTGCTCAGGGCTCACTTCTGAGGGGTTCAGGGAAGGCTCCTGAAGTGCTTGGGGCTCAATGCCGACGGGCTCAGGGAAGGCTCCTGAGGTGCTCAGAGTTCACTTCTGAGGGGCTCAGGGAAGGCTCCTGAGGTGCTCAGGGCTCACTTCTGAGGGGTTGAGGGAAGGCTCCTGAGGTGCTCAGGGCACTGCTGAGGGCTCAGGGAATTTTCCTGAGGTGCTCAGAGCTCCACATATGGTGTCAGGGATTGAATGAAGGTCAGTTGTGTGCAAGGCTTGTGCCTTCACCTCTGAGCTCTCTCTTTGACCCTTAGTTCACTTTTTAATTTTTTTGTGGTTATTTTTTCTTGGCAGTGTTCAAGGCTAACTCTGTGCTCAGGGGTCACTCTAATGGGTGCTCAGGGCCCCCTATGCAGTGCTGGGCATCAAGCCCGGGTCAGCCACCTGCCAGGCAAACACCTTCCTCTATGTTGTGTCTCTGACTTCTGAGCGCTCTGTCTGGATTTGTGCTTTCCTCCTGAGCTGGTCTGGGGAGGAAGCAGAGATGGTGGGGGGGGGGGAGGGGGGAGGAAGGTGTTGGGCGGGAGCGTATCGGCTGAGCCATGTCAGAGGATGAGGGTGAGGGTGGGGCGGGTGCTGGAAATTTCTGGACTCACCCCACCACGGGCAGCTTAGGAAGAGTCACCCCAGAGAGGTGACGGGGACAGAGACTGGCGCGTCTATACCGTGGGACCCTACTCAGCTGTAAGCAGGGACACTCGTGCCTTTGGCTGCCCCATGGAGGGGTTGGAGGGGTGCTGGGAGAGAGGGTCAGGGGAGGGGCAGGTTCAGAAGGGGCTCTCTCATGGATGGGGTGTAAACACACTGTGGGGGGACAACACACGCCCAGGGGCAGCAGGGACCAAGGGTCAGTCTTCAACAGGAAGTTTGCCTTGGGGAGAGAGGGGATCAGATGGGAGGAACCTTGGGAGGGATGTGGACCCTGGTGAGGGTGTGGTGCTGGAACAGGCTGTGCACCAAACCCTGCCATTAATCGTATTGTAAATCACGGTGTCAAATTCAAATATTTTTTCCTTTTTGATCACACCCAGCAATGCAACAGGGGTTACTTCTGGCTCTGCACTCAGGAATTACTCCTGGTGGTGCTCAGGGGACTATCTGGGATGCTTGGAAACGAACCCGGGCCGGCCGTGTGCAAGGCAAACGCCCTACTCGCTGTGTTATCGCTCCAGCCCCAAATTCAAATTTTTTAAAAGTTTAAAAATGATTCAACTGCAATTTGGTGAGCAAGCTAGCCTATACATATTTGCATGTGAAGCTATTATATCTCTTCATGTAATTCTATAGAAAGTTAATTGGAATATCTTAATAAAAATGGTTATTTGGGGGCTGGAGTAATAGCACAGCGGGTAGGGCATTTGCCTTGCATGTGACCAACCCAGGTTCAATTCCCAGCATCCCCTGAGCACCACCAGGAGTAATTCCTGAGTGCAGAGCCAGGAGTAACCCCTGTGCATTGCTGGGTGTGACCCAAAAAGCAAAAAAAAAAAAAGGTTATTTGAAAATAATCAAGAGAGGTTCTTGGGAGTAAAAGCCCTTCTCCTTGAGGGCTGGTCTGGAGCTCGCCCACCCCCGCCTACTCTCAGAGGACAGGGGAGAGCAGGTACGTGTTTGGAAAGCAGTCAGTCTAGGTTCTTACCCTTGGGGACACACCTGGAAGAGCTTGGGGCTCACTCCTGGCAGTGCTCGGGGAACCGCGTGGGTGCTGGGATAGGACCCAGCTCAGCTGCGTGCAGGGCAAGGGCCGTCCCCGCTGTGCTGTCTCTTGGGTCCCTAGAGCATCCTAAAGTCAAGTGTGGATGGTGAAGGACAAACAGCAGATCGAGAAGGTGAGTCCTGCCCTGAGCCCTGCCCTGAGCACTGCCCCTCTGAGCCCTGCCCTGAGCACTGCCCCTCTGAGCACTTCCTCGAGCACTGTTCCCTCTGAGCACTGTCCCCTCTGGGTCCTGCCCCGAGCCCTGCCCTGAGCACTGTCCTGAGCACTGTTCCCTCTGAGCACTATCCCCTCAGAGCCCTGCCCTGAGCCCTGCCTTCCGCCTTCTCTGCCTCGTCTTCCTCACTGCGGTCTGTGCTGGGGTCTGTGAGCCTCTGGCCCTCAGCAGCCCCACGTGCCCCATGGGACAGGAGCCCAGATCAGCGGCGTTCGAGTGCCATGACCCACCAGGACACGGGCTGCTCCCCGCCAGGGGTGTAGACAGGAGGCTTCTGCCGACTCCCTCTGACCCCGACTCCCCTCACCTTCCTCTGTGTAGGGAGCATGGCTGAGGGCCGGGGCAGCGGCAACCCGGCCCGGTTCTGTGCCCAGCAGCGCCTGGCCCCTGAGTGCGGGGTCCACCCCAAGGGCCCTGGCACACCAGGGTGTCCTGGCTCAGCCTTACACACCATCCCCCACTTGCTCCTGCGGGGCCCTGCCTGGTGGTCTGGTTCCGGGGGGTCGGGAGCAGGCATGCGGCCCCCGTGGTGTCCTGCTAGGCAGGGCCTGAGGAGGTGCCTGAGCAGAGTGCCAGCATCTCCCACACTGAAACCTCTTCCATTCGTCCCCAGAAAGCCTCACACCTCAACACAGCACAGTTGATGCCTTGTTCACAGTGGCATCAATGCTGCCAGGGACGGAGAGAGAAGTGAGACTAAAGCCCTGGGCTCCCAGCTCCTGGCTCTGTGTGAGCACAGCAGGAGGCACAGACAGGGCTGCCCAGCTGCAACCCAGCACTGTCCATTTCTCCCTCTGTCCCTCCTTGGCTCCTTAGGGAGTGTTTTTCCCTCTCCCTGCAGCTCTGGGAAGGAGACGTCCCCCCGTGATGACGGGAAGGAGGGTGACACAGCTGGCGTTAGTTGAGCTCATACTACGCACGGGGTGCCAAGCTGAGCAGTTCATACTTGTTGAGTCACGTCATGGTCCAACCATGCGGGTACAGCCTTACCTGCATGCCACTGACCAGGAAACCAAGACGGGGGCTAAGAACATGCCCGTGATCGGAACACTCCCCTACTTCCTCCTCAGGGGCCCTCCTGAGCACACGGGCTCTCGGGGTGGGGACTCGCCATGCCTCAGGTCACACGGCTTCTAGCTTCCTTACGAGTAAAACCACGGCTGCGTTTTCCCGACCCTGTAGTTACTCGGGGGTCATCACTATGCGGGTAATGGCTCACACTTTCGCCTCACTGCACCCTGTAATCACACCTTCCCTCTTTCTAGAAGCTCCTGAGAGGGCTTTGTGACGGAGCCAGGAAGCTGGAATTTTTCCTTCTGATTTGTCCCTTTCCCTAATTGCCCAAACACAGTCACTCACCTTGTCCAGCCAGTGGCCTCTGCTCAGGCTGTCACACTGTTCACCTCAAGCCCGGGGTGGTGCTCTGTGTGGTGCCGCTCCGGTCAGCGATTTTGGAGGACACCTTTGTCGTTGCACTCAGGCGAGCACCAAACTCCATCCTGAATCTCTGGCTGCCTTTCGTAGGTGGCATCTTTCTCTCTGCATTGGTGAGAAACCCGCACGCCCGGCCTGCAATGCTTTCATTCACTGGGATAACCAGACATGCTTGCGAAGTAAAAATTTCAAAGTTAGGAGCAGAAAGGAAAATAATGGCAAAAAGAAGTAAAGCCAGAAATTGTAAGCACAGAGAGTATCAGCAAGTCGAGTTGGCAAAGGATGGAGAGATAGCAGGGGCAGTGGGAATGCGTCCAGGACTGGACGGATGTGATGGTACCTAATGCCAGAATGCTCGAGAGGGGCTGTGTGGCCAGAGGTGGGTGTTGCGGAGGACAAACAGCCGCTCGCGTCTCTACAGGAAGTGGAATCGCAGGAGCGGAGCAAGAGTCCGGGCCCCTGCAGGCTCCAGCCCCTGCTCACACTGGTCCCAAACATTTGCAGGGCTCCCTGTGGAGCAGAAGCACAGGTCTCCGTGGCCAAGAGAGGGATGCATGGCTGCCCTTCACACAGCAGCGGTGCTCCTGAAGGGACAGGCGAAGCCAAAGAGACAGGCCAGGAGGGAAGGCCCTTGCTCTGTGGGTGGCTGGGGTGGCTCTGACCCGGCTTTGACTCCCAGCCTCTGCCAGGAGCGGCCCTGAGCACAGAGCCGGGAACTCTTCCTGCAGAGAGACACAGACATGAGGAACAGGGTCGCCCAGAAGCTGGAACAGAGCAGCCGTGTCTGGGAAGGACAGCAGCTGCAGAAGCCAGTGGAGGGGCATGCGGGCCTCAAAGGCAGAGAGACACGGTGGGTGGGCGGGAGGCGGACAGGAGGCGGGCACACCGCTCTGGACTCAGGTTGGCGACGGCACTCCTGGCAGGCTCCGACCTGCTCAGGAATGTGAAGCCTTACAGGGCCGTGGGACTTTCCCGGTCCACAATAACACAGCGGCTCTCTGGAACCCCAGGGGCAAACGCTAGAAGGGAGCAGCATGCGTCAGACCACCCCAGGGTGCCTCTGCCCACTTGGCAACAGCCTCTCCAGGGCCAAGGGAGAGACGGTGGTGCTGCCCTTTGCCCTGCAGTGGGGCTGCTTCCACAGCCCTTCGTGTTTGGTCCCCCGGGAGTAGCTGCAGCCAAGTCCCGCCCCACCCCTCTGTGCTGGTGGGAGCTCTGGGGCAGGAGTTTGGGGGCCTCGGGGTCCCCACAAAGCAATCTAGCTCTGTGGGCTGGGGGCCGGAGTGGAGGCGGTGCCGTGCGCAGGATACAGGGGTGCAGGGGCGGCAAAGTCCTTGCCAGTGACACCATGGAGATCAGAACCAACGCAGACTCCCCCGCATGGAAACCATCTTGGGTGTGGCACTCAGCCAGTAGCATCCACATGGCTGGTCGGATCCTCTGCAGGGTCTGAAGTGGGGAGGTGGGGGGGAGGGGTAGGAGGACTTGGGCCAGTCTGGCTAGGTTAGGAGGAGGGAATTGTTGGGGTCAAATGGGGTTTCAGCCGCAAGGGGCTCACGGCTGCCTGAGTCCGCTCTGTGGGAGGCCGTTCAGCTGCCCTTACGCCCTTCTGCATCCCTGGGCTTAGCCTGGGGCTTCCCCATGGATGTGGTGGAGAATGGGCAGCGAGGAAGCCCTGGCCCGCTCCACCCGCTGACCCTGGCTTAGCACTGGGTCATTTACCCGCAGCAAGAGAATTTTAGTCTAATGATGCGGACGCCTCTGGGAACTCTCCCCAGCCTTCTCTTGGGAGAGTTCTGGGGTGTCTGCATCAAAAGCCTTTGTGATTGCTGCCTATAAATATTTTGGGGGCTTTGCTGGACACTCAGTCTCTTGCGACTCTTCAACTCTCCCATCACAAACAGGCCCATGGCACGGTCCCAGGGAAGTGTCCTCTCCAATGCAGGCCACTGCAGCAGGAGCCCGAGGCCTCTGAACCCAGCAACATTCCCTAGCCAGCGCGTCAGCGGGAAGGCCGCTCTGTCCGCCCCTGCTCTCCTGCCCGCACTCACAACCAGTACAGGCCTGGATGTACTGGTGCTCGTTCCCGACACATGGGGGGCTCAGGCAACTCTTGGCCTTGCCTGCTGACTCCGGAGAGACCACCTGCCATGCTCTGAGCTGCCCATGAGAGTCTCATGGTCAGGAGCCCAGGGCCAGGGCAGCCTGACCCGGGGGTTGGGGCAATGATCTTGAGTAGATGCAAGATTATTTGGGGGGATTATCTCCAGTGGAGGCAATTGAGACTCACACCTGTTGCTTTGCCCAACTCCCTCGAGGCCAATAGAAAAGGCGCCTGGTTTGTGGGGGTCTCGGAGGCAGGGGTCTGAGTATCCCTCCTCGGTATCGAGTGCAGTAAACCGGCCTTTGCTCTTGCTAATGCGCCTCCTGGCATTGGGACAGTTTCCTCATCATCAGCCTCCCAGGGGAGGGGAAGATCATCTTATTCCCCAACAGAGCCAAGAGAAGCTCCCGGCAATGGCCACTGAGACCCCAAACCCAGCAGCCTGCAAGAGAGCCATGCCCCAGCAGCCACGAGTGAGCTCGGAGAGACAGTGGGCTGCAGGGTGCTAGAGCTCCCTGGCCCAGAGGCACCGCTGGCCCAGTTTCCACAGCCCAGGAGGAGATCACGCCAGCACCCTCTCCCCAGCCACTACAGTTTGGGGTGATTTACCTCACAGCGATGGGCAACAGTTATAGCGTGGGGTCCAGAACATGGGTGCACCGCATCTCTGATACCCTAGTGGGGAAGGGGGGAGAGAGTCCTGCCTTGTCAGGTTGTTGGACATACGTTTTCCCACAGCATCCATCAAAGCTGTGAAGGGGTGAACTGTTTCTTTCCTTGCCGTTGCCCCTGTCAGTCACTGAAGCAGCTCTGGGGACCTTCGGATGCTGTGCTGATGTGTGTCAGCCTGAGAGAAAAGGACACTCGCTGCACGGAGCTTCTCCCAGCCCCTGCCCTGCCCCCCCCCCCCCAACCACCTTAGCAATGGACTTTGACCTAGGTAGTAGCCCCACGAGGGGGCAGGTTGGAGAAACCCTATAAAGCCACCTTGAACAAAGGGAGGGCACATATGCTGTCCTGGCCATTTGCCGCTTGTGTCCATGTGGCTGGGCACATGTGTCACCCACATCTCCCCTTTTGAGCTGCGGGCTTTCATGCTTTCCTGTCTAATGCTGGTGTGTGTGTGTGTGTGGGGGGGGGGGAGGTCTCTGCACCCTTGGGGAAGCTCACGCACTGTCTTGAGCGTTAGTCAACTCTCTCTCTCTCTCCTTCCCTTCACACACCTCCAAATAAAATCGGCTCTTACTTCACCGCTCATCTACTCTTGAAATTCTTTTCCGCTGGTGTCCATCGGGAAGAGGACAGACCTGGCTGTACTGGTGTCCATCGGGAAGGGGACAGGCCCGACTGTACTGGTGTACATTGGGAGAGGGGACATGCCCGTCTGTACTGGTATCCAATTGGATAGTGGGCAGGCCTGGCTCTCAGTGCACAGGACATAGAAACCCGTGAACTCGACATTAGTGTCCACTGCCTAGGACCCACCCCCAGATTCTGAGAAGACAATCTGTTCCCGTGTCCCAGGTCCCGGTGCTTCCTGCTGCTTCACGGTGGGGGCCCACAGTCAGGGGGAAGAAGTATCTCCCTCAGGCTTGGCCACCAACAGGAGGGTACCCCTGGTCATTGCCCAGTCTCTGTCTGTGAGTGTGTCTGCCTGACTGTCCATCTGTCTGTCTGCCTGTCTGTTTGTCTCTCTTTCTCTGTGTATATGTGTGTTTGTGTGTGTGTGACCTTCTCTATCTATCTGTCTATCTGTCTGTGTGTGTGTGTTTGTATGCATGTGTGTGTATATTTGTGTGTGTGTGTGTGTGTGTGTATGTGTGTGTCCCTCTCTGTCTGCCTGTCTGTCTGTGTTTCTCTTCCCCCATCCACCCCCTCTATTTCTCAGCAGACAGAGAAAAGCCCCTTGCTTTCCTTCTCCCTTCCTCTTTGGAGGGTCACCTGCCCCCATCCAGGAAGAAAGACTGAGCTGCAGGAGGGAAGCCTTTGTAGAAGATTCTAGAACCCAACCGTCCTTCTGGAAGAATGGAGCCAGAACCACCCACAGCTGCTCTCAGTCCCTCCCTGCAAACCGCCCTGCGGGAGAGGGTTAGTGAGGGGGCAGCTGGGGCATGAACCCCAGAGGGCTCAGGGGCTCCCTCCAGGCTGTACTGGGCAGGGGGTGACCCACTGCAGTGCCTGCCTGACCCCAGGAATCTGGACAGCAGCAGAGCCCCTCCAGGATCCCTGGGGAGCCAGTGAGGGTAGCTGCTGGCCAGGCTCTGACAAAGCTGCAGCCCCATGGACCCCTGCTTGTCCCGAGGGCCTGGGGTGCCAGTCTGGGGCTCGTAACTGCGGTTCCTTCTCTGGGTGCTCTTGGGGAGGGGACATGGTCGGGCTCCTCCACCCCCAGCCAAGCTCTGTCCAAGGCGGGTGCCAGCATCACTCAACGCTGCTGGTGGCCTGTCCCTGCTGCCCTGCTTCCCAGGGACCATGGCTCCGGAGAAGGGAGGTCCCGGCCCGAGCGCCAAACTTAGCCCTGCGTCACCAGCTGGACTGGATTCCGGGGCCCTCCAGCCTTCCGGGAAGGCCCTACTGCATCCCTGAGGCTGTCCCGGGCCTGTCACTGTGTTCCCAGCACCCCGGCCGATCTGGGCCCGAGCTGCAGGCTCACTGAGGTGGGAGGAAGAGACTGGCCAGGCCTCACCTGCCCTGCTCTGGACTCCTCCAGGGCCCTCTAGCTGGACGATTCTGAGTCTCCTCCCTCCCCTCTCCTCCCCTCCCCTCCCTCCCTCTTTCCCCTTTCTCCCCTCACTTCCTTCTTTCCCTCCTCCCTCCCCTCCCTCTTCTCCCTTTCTCTCCTCTCTCCTTTTTGTATTTTTTAATTTTATAAAGTAGTTCACAATATTTGATTATATTTAATATTCAAACACCCATCCCACCACCATGACACCATTCCACCACCGTATTTCAGATGTTTCCATCCTGAACCCCAATCTTTGTCCCAAAGCAGAACCAAAATAATATATTTTATACTGTTTGTTATGAAAAACTGCTGAAAATTCTACAAATAAGTATCCTTAGAGGAAAGAGGGTGACGATTGCTATATATCACCCAGGGACCAGTAAGCCTTTCTATAGGAGATCACTAACATGTTGTTGAAGGTTGAGCCTTGTGTGCTTACACACACACACACACACACACACACACACACACACACATTTATATGTTAAAAAAAATTCACTCTGATATTGGTTGCTTACTACTGTGAACCCCATCAGATGTGGTGTGGTACTCTTAGAGGATGGGTAGGGTGTGTGGCATGAAGTGTCCAGGAATAGGATCACTGGTGGGTGAGGCTTGGCCCGAGTGTGTGGAGAGCGGGTGCGAGTCGGTGGCTGTTGAGTTCTGGAGATTTTCAGCTGCTGGGGCTGGGTCCCTTGGGCTGGGAGGGCTCGCACTGGCCCCCTCTGGTGGCCAGTGAGCCTCTCTCCCTTCTCTGCTTCCTTCCTCCCGTCTCCCCTCTCCTTTCCCCCCGCCCTCCCTCCTTCCCTCCATCCTTCCGTCCTCTCCCTTCCTCCCTCCCTCCCTCCTCCTCTGCTTCCTCCCCTCCCTCCTCCTGCAGAGGCTCATAGGTTGTGGAGGTAGAATGATACTCAGGACACCCAGACAGAGGAGGGGCCCGTGGGGTCCCAGACAAGCCCCTAACAGACCGCCCTGTGCCTGGAGATTCTGGGGTGAGGGCCCGAAGTTCAAGTCTCACCCCAGCCTGGGGGGGTCCTGCCCAGCTGGCTCCTATGTACTTGTACCCGTGGCCCCACACCAGGCTCTGAGGGTTGGGCCAGCTGGGCCTCGAGTGAGTGGGCTATGGGGGCCGAAGGGCTGGCGTGTGCCCCCAGCTGACCACGTCCTGCAGAGATTCCTGGGCCGTCCGAGTCGGCTCTGGCCTCTCCTGGGCTGAGCAGAAACTGCCCCTGCCTGTGGCCACCTGAGGGGTGGGCTGGGCCCCTCCAGCACCCCCTGCTGGGGATGTGCTGACCCTGGGGGGCAGCAGAGAGCTTCATGGGTGCCCCCCAGCCCCAGCCCCAGGGGAGTGGCCCAACCCCCTGCTCTGGCTGTGGCCCCCTGACTGGAAAGGGGCCGGCCGGAAGCAGCAGTCCCCTCTCCCGGCGAGGGGAGATGCTATGAGTGTCCCCCTGCCACCCCTGCCAGCCTGTGCTTGCGTCCACTCCTGGTGTGTGAGTCTGTGCTCACTGGGGGTGCTCAGGGGTCACTCCTGGCGGGCTCAGGGGCTATCTGGGGTGAGACCATGGCAAGTGCCCGGCCTTCTGTGCTCCAGCTCCGGTCCTCGAGTCCCTTCATTGCCACAGCCCATGGCAACCCTTGTAGCTGGGTGAGACCCACCCAGGGCCTGCCTTTATGCCCACCACCCACCACCACCGCCCACCACCCACCACACACCACCACCCGCCTAGCTCCATCTTTGGGCAGAGCCAAGGTCGCCCTCTGCTGGTCAGCGTGGGTGCTGCTAGACCCCATCCTCTGACGAGAAATCAGACTCTCAGACTTGTACTTGATCATTTTCACCCCTAGTTTTGGGGCCACGGCTGGCGGGATTCTGGGGGCTATTCCCGTGTGGCGCGCGAGGGCCCTGTGTGCTGCTATGAAGAAACCGGACACCACCCGAGCGCCTTAACCCTGCATGTCTATCTGGCCCCAACTGGATCATTTCCTGAGGAGGAAACGGAGGCTACAGAGATAAAGCACCTGAGAGGCCGCGAGGTTCGTGCTGGGCTCAGCCTGACCGTCCCCACCACGGAGAGGTGTCCTTGGACACAGTAGGGATCCGGTGCGCTTGACTAACCACAACCAAACCACTATTGCTGGAGAGGCTGTGCCCGCTGGTATGGATGGTGAGTGTCCCTGCCAAGCAGGTCTCCCTGTGCATCTGTCTCCCATCAGAGGCCTCAAGGGGCCTTTGCTTCACCCGCTGGCCCGAGGCTCTAAGTGAAAGACACAGGAAAGCCGGGGCAGGCTCTGGGTGCAGGAGGCTGAACCTGATGGATGATAAACATGAAAAGAGCCACCCGGCATCACATCAGCCCCTCACCATGGCATCTCCAGTCCCATCTGGGGCTGTAGGTGTCTGGGGGTTGGCAGGAACTGGGAAGAGCTTGCTGGGTCCTCTTAGAGGCACTCTTGGGTCCCTCGGGGACAGTCCATGCCACCAACAGAGACACAAGCCTGTCGCAGGTGAGAAAAGCCCGTGGTCAGCGGGGAACACAGCCCCTGATCTTTATTGTGGTGCCTGCAGGAGTGGGGCTGGGGGCAGACGGCGCGGGGTCTGGGCGTGGGGCCCCACGGGGAGCAGAGGCTTAGGAATCTCGCATGGCTGCAGCAGCAGACAACAGGACAGGGAGCGGCGGCACAGGCCCACAAGCTCTTCGCTCTTCTGGCAGTGCTCCTCACAGCGGCCCTTCATCCGGGAGCACCTCTCGTCAAAAAACTCACTCCTGCCTGGAAAGGGAAAGGTGGTGAGGGAGAGGTTAGCCTCACACTGCCCGTCACCGGGAAAGCGGGAACTGCTGGGGATTTCCCTGGGCGTGTCCTCTCCTTCCACAGAGGGGGCACCGGGCCCCCCTCCCTGCCCAGGCTCTGTTAATTCTGGACACGGCTGACTCTTGGGACATCAGGCTGGATGGGGGACAGCCTCAGGGCCGCCACTGGCCACCTGGAGCAAAGGCCAGAAGCTCGCAGATGTTGGTTCCAAGTGCATGCAGATCCCTTCCCCAGCAAGCGAACGAGGTCCGGCTCCGTCCACTAGGAGCAGGGGACATGGGACAGCCTGGGGCCTACACACCCCCTTCCTGCCCTACTGGCCAGGCCCTGCAGAGCCCAGGCTCAGGGTCCAAGGAGGAGAACCTAGGTGCAGCCTCAGGGGAGCGAGTCCCAATGGGAAGGACATTCTGTCACTGAGCCAGAACACGGGCTCAACCCCCTGCCCTGCTCTGGACATCCCAACAAGCTGGGCTCTCGTCACCCCTGACCTTCTCCCTGGGAACAGACCAGCTGTGCCTTCTGAGGGGTCGAGCTTCACACGCAGCAGCCCTGGGCAGGAGCCTGGCCACAGGGTTCCCAGCCCACATTCCTGCCCTGCCAGCCCAGAAGTTTCATTCCCAGGGTCACTCAGCTTGGGAGGACAGAGGGTCCCGGGAGAAGCTGGTGTGGAGCTGGAAGTGCGGTCCAGTTTGCGAGGCTTGGGGACAGTCCATCTAACACCATGTGCCTGAGAAACAGCGTTTTCTACTCTCCTGCTGAACCTACTGTCCTGTTCAGGGCCATCTCGGTGCCCTTGGTCACACTCTCTCCTCCCCATCTCTGACGACTCACTGCTGTCCTGGCCTTCTGTCCATGGCCTGGAGATGAAGCCAGCCCCTGGCCCTACTTCCACGGTGTCTTTCTGAGACACCAGGGCACCCCTTAATAACAGTGCCAGGAGACAGGCCCAGCAGAAGTGGCACTAGGAGTGTCATCCCTGACAGCCAGTGCCCTCTAGGGCCAAGACCAGGGCCACTGCCTCCCATGGGAGTCACACGGACAATCACAGCAGAGTCCCCGGCCAGGCGCCTTACCTGGGGCCACCCAGGAGAGGAGAGCCAGGAGAAGCAGCAGTGTCCTCATGCTGGTGGCTCCGTGGGGCTCGGCGTTCTGAGGACAGCAGCAAACACCCACCCTGCTCCTGCCCAGCCGATAGCATCTTGACCGCTGACCCACAGTAAGAGGGAGGCGTTTTGTGCCATGCGGCTGCAGCCCACACAGCCCAAAATGTCCCTTGGTTCCAGCCCTTATTGCTCTGGTTCTGAAACAGGGCCGGGAGCACAGAGCAGCCGATCAGAGCAGCAGGAACGAGGGTCCTGGGACCCGCATGTTGGCTCTTGTTGCAGTTGGCACCGGGAGCGAGTCACTGCCTGTGAGCACTGTGGGGTGAACACTCCATGTTCCAAGCTGGTACACTGGGCTGGATGGAGTCTAGATCTCAGCCCTGAGCCATCTCAGCTGTGAGCCCCTTGATCACTTGAGGGTGTCTCATGTCTTTACTAAAAACTGTGACTCTCCATCAGGACAGACAGAGAAATGCTGCCAGTGGAGCAGCGTCCTGCTACCAGGTGTCATGCAAGAGGTGAAAATACAAATTCAAAAGCACCCACATGTCTCTCTGCCTGAGACTCATCCTCCTAAACTCCCATGGATGGATGATGGTGCTGAGGGAGCGCTCTCTGGGACTGGTCCCCTGGACCAACCACGGCCCAACCTCTTCTGTACGCCCCCCTCGCCCCCAGTTGAGTGAGGGGACCAGCAGGACATGGGGGTGGGCGAGGTGGACACTCTGCTGTCCAGGACCTGGCCTGAGGGTGCACAAGGCCCCGAGTGGCCCCCAGGAGGCTGTGGTGCCCACATGAGTGAGGGACCCTGCGTCACCTCCAGGAGGTGCACTGGATCGGTGACTCCTTTGTACAGGGTGTGAGAGTTTCTGAATTTGGGGTTTGGACAAGAAAAGGGCAGGAGTTCAGGGGCCAGGGCAGTGCTGGGCAGCACGTGCATGGTTGCTAAGGATGAGGGCAATTCCGAAGATAGGGAATGAGACCACTTCCCTCCAAGGATGAGAGGAGTACAGGAGTGGGACCCCAAGGGCCCTAAAAGACATGGCAGGAAGAGGGGAGCGGGCGGAACTCAGGGGACAGAGTGTTCGCTAGTGATGGGCTGGGTGCTTAGTGGACCAATAGTCACTGGGGGCTAATTCGTGGGAAATGCAGGACAGATCCTCAGAGCGGAAACGGTTGTTGGTGTGGCTGAAAGCAATGGGGTTTCTGAGTAACTGAGCCGGGGGTGGCTGGCTTGGAGCCCACACCTGAGCCATATAAGCCCCAGTGCTCAGGGGCCCTTCATAGACGTGTGGGCACAGGAGCCCGGAAGCAGGTGGAGGCACTCAAGCGGGGCAGGGTCAAGAGGTCAAGAGTGTCCACAGTGCAGAGTCCAGCGAGAAGCCAATCCGGGCTTCCGGAGGCCGAGGTTCCCACCAGTCATAGCAGTGCCCGATCCTGGCAATAGGGCCTGGAATGTTTCAGTCGATTCACTTCACTGACTGAGAAGTTTGGCCCGGCAGTATTTCCGGCAGCTCAGCCCCTGATCCGGGCAGTCTGCATGCGGCCTCTCCCCTGTCAGCCTCGAGAACCGTGTCCCCCCCCGGACCTCGGCTCTGTGGTGAAGAGTCTCCCTCCCTTCAGCCGGGCCCGGCAGGATGAAGCTGCTTCTTGCTGTTGCTTGTTGCTTCCTTCTGGCTCAGCTTCCAGCAGGTAAACGGGGATGGGTGGGAGGGTGGGTGGGTGGGTGGGGAATGGGTCAAACTGCTGGGGCAGACACAGTTCACAATTCCTGCCTGCCTTGGCCACACACGCTTCTCAGGGTCTCTCTTGGGACCTCCCAGGGGTCTCTGCTCCCTCCTGGGATTACTTAAATTAATGTCTGACCTGACCGATCTCTCGCTGTGAATCCAGCTGCTTCTCTGTGATACCATGAGGATACATTCTCCAGGGCTGGCAGGGACAGCTGTGGCATGGGTGTCATTGCCTGCATGGTCATTTCCCTCCCCAATGTGCTTTGTTTCGCATTTAGGGTGCCAGGCAGGATTTGAGAATAACCGTCTGTTTCTGACAGGTGAGTTCCTTCTCTTGTGTATCATTTTCACTCTTAGAACTCTGACCCGCTCACTCCCTGGGGACACTTGAGCTCATCAGCCTCGCAGGTCACAGAGACACCGGAAGTCATAGAGTGGCAGTGCCTGGCAATGGTCCGGCTACCAGCACACTATTCTCCTCTCAGCCTCGGGTTCGACAGTCCCCATGGTTTCCATCCATAGAGAAATCACTGCTGCTGCCTTTCCTTCGGCCATCAGAATGTGGGCCTGTTTTTGTGGTCTCCCATCAGTTCATGTTCTGGGATTGGGCTCAGCTATCCACCTCACCCTGGTTCTGTTCCCTGAACAGAGACAGTGTCAGAGGTGTCGCTGCCCCTGTGTGGAGCAGTGGGTTGGAAAGAGAGGCAAGTCCTGAGGGCATCCCCTGTTTCAGAGAGTCTCTCCCTGTGGAGCATGGCTACAGGCACTGGAACAGATAAGACCCTACCTTGCAAAGTGGCCCAGATGGGAGGAACTGTGCAAACTTGGCAAGAACAGGGTGTCAACACCAGGTGTCCGGCCCTGAGCCTCATCCGACCCCCTAGTCACATGTGCCCCAAATACAGACACTGTCATCTACACTGAGTAAATCATCCTAGGCACAGTATCTAGCCTTAATTTGGATTGGACCAGGGCAAAGCAGAGTAGGAAATGTGATAGGCCAATAATGCTGAACTTTATGTGATTGGACCTTCCTGGAAAGCTAAGACCCTCTATAAAATATGTGTGTATTTGGCAATGAAGTAAAGAGTCACTGGCTGCTCCTGAGGTTGCTTCTCCACACCCCTGTCATCCTTGGTCCCACGTGCCCAGACACGCTGAGCAACGTGATAGGGTACAGTTGGGCAAAATGTTCCCCAACATCTCCCAGCGCACAGCCCAATGCTCTGAGGGCCTGTGAGGGGCGCCCTGGGCAGCAGCATCCCAGGAGCATCTGGGAGGGGTCGGGCTGCTGCCGCTGCCGAGACGCACTTGAGGCCTCAGCACTGCTGGGCTCTGGCGCCTCATCCCCACGTGCCCCCAAGAACCCCATCAGACTCTTCCCACCTGGAGCCTCAGGGCCGACAGGTTGAGATGTGCAGTGCTGGGAAGCGAAGAAAGATCAGTGCCTGAGCAGCTTCTGGTGCCAGCCCAGCAAGTCACTCATTGTGGCCCTGACTCGGGGGATGAACCCAGCCAGCAGATGCCCTCAGAGCAGCTCTAAAGGCCCTGATGTCTGACACCAAAGATGGAGTAGGGGGTATCTCTCAGGGAACAGAGGGACAGTACGGCAAGTCCGGCTCCTGTCCTGCCTACAGCCAACCTGGATTCACCCTCCACTCCCCAAAGATCACAGAAACCAAATAACAGTGATCTTGGAAGGCACAGCATGGGCAGCCCTGATCACTGCCAGTGTGGCCCCAAACACAAGTACAATGAAAGAAATGGTCTCTTGCGACCGAGGGGCAGCACCAGCAGAAAATTTTTAAAAATCGTGAAGGATTCTGGAATGTCGTTGGACAGAGGGAGAGCACAGCTTGGCCTCTATCTGAGCCCAGTGGCCTCCCCGGGCTGACACGAGGAGTCTTGATGCTGCGACTCACTTTTGGTCTAGCAGAATCCCACGATGCTCCCTCCTGCAGGGCGGAGTCCTCAGCTCACTTGGGATCTTCCTTGTGGCTCGTGGATTGCGGTGTCCCCTCCCTTCCTTCCGACCTCACATGGTTATAAACACAGTAAGAGGGTTTGTGCCTACATGCTGATTAAGAATGTAGACACCCACTGCATTCTGAAAACACAGGTGTCTCTGAAAGCTCTGGGCCAGTTCCTAAAAACCCTTTAGACTCTTAGACAGAAGCCCTTTAGGCTATCAGATACAAACCATTTATAAGCCTAGATACAAATCCTTTAAACGTTTTTTCTTTTATGTTTTTAAAATATTTTTTTAAATTTTGGGGTCACACCCAGTGATGCACAGGGGTTACTTCTGGCTCATGCACTCAGGCGGTGTTACCCTTGCGGTGCTCGGGGGACCATAATGGGATGGCAGGAATAGAACGCGGGTTGACCTCAAGCAAGACAGCCGCCCTACCACCCCCCCCACCCCTCCAATATAGCTCCAGCCCCAAATCCTTTAAACTCTTAGACCCTTTAGGCTATTTGATACAAACCCTTTAAAGTCTTAGACACAAACCCTTTAGTCTATTTGATGCAAATCCTTTATAATCTTAGATACAAACACCTTTGATTCTTAGAAACAAACGCTTTAGACTCTTAGATACAAACCCTTTAGACTTTGAGATACAAACAATTTAGACTCTTAGATACAAACCTTTTAAACAATTAGATACAAACCCTTTAGACTATTAGATACAAACCCATTGACACTTAGACACAAATCCTTTAGACTTAGATACAAACCCTTTAGACTCTTAGACACAACCCCTTTAGAATCTTAGATACAAACCCACAGTTTCTGTGGACTGGGCGTCCTTGGGAGGAAAGACTCAGGAATGTGTGTCAGCATCTCTCTCTGTCTCTGTCTCTGTCTGTCTCTGTCTCTCTCACAGGTGATTTCGCTCCGTGTGAGCCCTGCAGGCTGGGCCGGGGCAAGTGCAGAAAGGAGTGCCGAGAGGACGAGATTGCCATGGGGAATTGCAAGCTCAGCTTCTTCTGTTGCCAGCCGAGGTTCCCTTAGCCGGGCCAGTTTCCTGTCGCCATTTCCTTCCTCCCGGTCATAATGGGAACCCACAAGGTGCCCATATCCTGTTCTGTATTGATATTGATGCGTGCAGTACCACCCACAGTGTTGTGAGTGGAGTTATGAATTGATGAAATACACAATATTCTTTGCATTCCCTGAGTTCTCGGCCTACCTCTGGGGCATCCTCAATGCTTCTCTGACTGTATTGGGCCTAGAACAATGCGTCAGATGGAGGATTTGGGGACATTATTCCATACACCTATGTGCTGTCATATGAGGCGCCTGGAGCACTACTTGGCACTGGCCACATCAGATAATCCCCTTCCATATCTTGGGAACCATGGAGGACCTGATGGCTTCCTCTACCGTGTCTTCTCTGTCACTGCACTCTGCCTGGAACTCTCCAGTGTCCTCCTCTAACCTCCTGGGCTCACGTCCATGTTACCCGGGGGCGACAACTGCTGTCTCTCTCATTACACTGTGGATCTTCTTAGATTCCATCTCAGAGATATCCCACGGGACTTTCTCTCTGTCTGATGCAGTCCACTTAGCATAGTGTGTCCACTGTTGATACACGTGGTCACAAATGGCCTCCAAGAACCCAGCACATGGAAAGATGCCCAGCAACTCCGAATCAGGAGACTCTAAACCAACACAGGCAAGTAAACACCTGTTGGCACAGGTAACCTGGAGCAAGAAAAAGCAGGTGCCGGGTGAGATGTGGGGCTTGGAGACCCTCTGCCTGGCCTCAAGGCTACAGCCCTAAGGGCACCTCCTAACCGGGAGTGCGGGTGCTGGAGGTTTGTGGGAAACAGAAGGTAATTCTTAAGTGCTATGACTTTCGCTGATTCAATACCACAGGTGCCCACAGCGAAAAGGCCCAGCTACTGGTGTCCATGGCAACCGGCCTGCAAAAGATTGAAGGAACGAGTGAGACCATCCCTGAATACTAGATGCAAAGTTTGAAGGAGAGAAGGTCGGGCACGGGCATATGCAGAGTCCCACCCTCAGGGCAGTCACGACCAGGCAGATACTGACCCCCAGGACAGATCAGGGCAGCACGGGGCATGCATATTCGAGGTGGTACCTGCCAGGGAGCGAGGGAGATATAGGGGGATGTTCCTTGGATCTGCCTGGCTGTGGAATGAGTGTGGGTGTGACCCTGGGTACCAGCTGGACCCTGCCTGAAGGGAGAGTTGGGAACCATTCCCCGTTCCCAGGTTTCTCCCAGCTCCGAGCTCTGAAGTTTCTCGGGGTGGCCGTGAAGTGAAGTTTCCTGTTATGGTCTCATACCTGTGTATGAGTTTGACCCCTGGCTAGGTGTTAGACATCTCTGGATCAGAAACGGTGTTCAGTGTTGGCCTGATGCACCACCTAGCAACACACGTCCCATTATGCTCTGACCCGGAGCACTCTGAAACTTGGAACGTGCAGTCTGCGCGTCACCACCCTCTGCAGGGACCCAACAGGCGTCAGGAGCCCCTTCTCAGGATCACTCAGTCATCCCCATCATCCTGGAACCACAGAGACAGTCTGCTGGCCCCGGGCCCTGGTGTCCACCTTTAGGTCTTTGAGTTGCTCTGTGTGAGCCTGTAGCAGGTGATGGGTGGGACCTAGCCCAAGCAGGGATGAGAGAGGAAAAAGGATCCTGTCGGGTGGGACCCAGGCTCTGCAGGACTTGGGGCCTTTCTCCAGAACCAACTCCCACCCCAACACCCTGCTCAACCCAAAATTCTTGTCCAGGGCCCACTTCAGGCTGAGCTGAGAGAAACCCCAACCCAGCTCGGTTAGGAGGTCAAGAATGCTCTCCTGAGCCCTCGGTCTTGCCCCGTCCTAGTCCTTTTGGATGCAGGAACCAGGGGGAGGGGACACGGAGTTTGCGTGATTGGAGTCACCTGCCAGGGAGAGACCAGACACGAGTGCAATTCAGACACTTTATTGGAGGAAAGTCACTGACATGGGGAGTCCCAATGACACCCCAGGGCACAGTCCCAATGACATGCCCCGTCATGTTCTGAACACACACGGGACACAAGCAATGCAGAGCTCACCCACCGGACACACAACCCAGCACAGTCAGGGCACTGCTGGGCATGCACACTTAACATGGTCCCTGCCAGGATCCTCGCCCGGCCATGGCAGAACAAAGGGCCATGGTCCTACTGCCTCCTTCCTCTCTGTCCACTCCTGCTGAGTTTGTGGGAACAGGATGAAACAGCCTCAGACGCAGGAGATGGAATTCTACTCAGAGTCCAAACTCCAAACGATGCTTCTTGGGCACATGAGTGTGAGTCCCATCTTGGCCCCTGTAGGATAACACTCTTTTGTCCTTCCTCAGGTAGCTTAGGTTTGTCAGGTCACACCCATCTAAGAACACTGAACTTGTATTGTAAGCAATGTCCTTTCTGTGTCGACACAGGAAGACAGTTAATATTATGCTTTGTAACTTGGGAGTTGATTGACTCCGAATAATATTTACTCCTGGGCATCTGATTTCTTGACTCAGTTGCCCTTAGTTCCTAGCACCCCAAAAGCAGGGTCCTGACGAAGGACTGAATGGACCCAGGGAAAGCAGTGAGCTACCCTGGCATCGAAATGGGCCAGGCCAAAGAGCCACGATACTCAACTGTAAGTTGAGGGCATGATCATGGACAAATGCTGTCATGATCCAAAAGTAAGTAACGACGAGACTAGGACCCTGCTGGAGCTAGGAAGATTAACCTGGCCTGAGGACTGCGAAATGTATAGTGAGATGTTCTCAGGAAGAACCAAACTAAATTTATATCTCTTACTGTGCTCATACAGAATGACATTGCTAGAAATATTAGAAGTAGATTTATTACAACTATTTAAGTAGATTACTAACTGAAGGAAGAACACACCCTTGTTGGGATCCCACCCTTGGTGGATCTCCTAGTAATATGAAGTAATCTCTGTAGATGAGATTTTATCCTTGAGTTAATCTCCTGGAGGAGTGGTCTTACCTCTCTTTGTTGATTCATCAGTATTCAAGCCACCTTTATGTCACCGCCTTATGTGACTGCTATATAAACTAAGACGTAAGCTCGGAAAAAGGATGAGAAGTGAGAGAGCTCGGGCTCCAGAGATTCAGAGTCAGAGCCAGAAGGAGAGAGCTTCCAAGACTGGGGCCCAGGAGAGAAGGAGGCAGAGAAAGACAGGAGTGAAGAGGATTGGAATAAACTACTATTGATATAGACTGGCCTGGCCCCCGTTTTTTCTTCCGTCTGCCCTTGGCCAACAGCCGTTCCGATCCAGGCCACACACAGTGGCTCAAGAGCACCGAACGCAGGCAGTGAAACAGTGTCGTCCAGTGAGCCCGTGAACATACATCCTTCGGCGTGATAAGATTTTACAGGCCCCCAATTGCCAACAGTCGCTCCTGCTCTGAGACAGGTCCTAGGGGTCCTCCAGATAAAGTCTGGGCCCAGGGGTCTCCTCCCCAGATACAGGGCAGTCCAGGTTCTGCGCAACAGAGTGGGGCGGGGGCACAGGCTGGTGGGCATCGGAGGGTCAGCTCAGTCCTGCCTGCTCTCGACAGAGGACAAGGACACCAGGAGGTCCTCAAAGAGCACACTGAAGGGGCACAGCGTCGGGCCCACAGTGGGCAGGCTGTGGGCAGGGGGCTCAGGGGCAACCAGGATTCCACAGCTCCACTGGTCCCCATGCAGCCTCCGGAACACCATGGTGAGGAGCCAACCCACCACAGGTGCCTCGAGAGGATGTGGGGGGCTCCCAGGGCAGGCTGGGCTCCCCAGCCCTCCAGGACTGCAGGCCTGGGGCTGGGAGACTTCTTCAGGCACCTGTGTGTCTTGCTGGCTGTTCTCCTGGGAGTGGGCAGGAACTGGGGCCCGGGCAGGCTGGTCAGTTCCAGGGGCCAGAGTGTCCTGTCCATAGCCCCCACCCAGCCCAGTGCCCGGGCTGCTTCTCAGAGGCGGGAGTCAGGGGCCGAGCTTTTGTTCCTTTGGGGGACAGGAGGTGGCATCTGCGGGTGTACTGGCCACTCTCTTAACCACTGCTCCATTGCTGCTGCGGAGGGCTCCAAACTGCATAAGTGCCCGGGGCTTGGGGCTGGGTGCCAGGTTAGGTGTGTGGGTGGCCGCCCATGCAGAACTCCTGGACACAGGCACGCAGCTCTGTGAGCGGCTGGGCTCATTCTCAGTCTCGGGGCTCTGCTCAGGGCAGGTCCTAGGTGGTCCTCGAGGGAATTCCTCAGCCTGGACGGGTTCGTCAGGGATGTGCCCAGGCTGGGCTCTGCATGGCTGCTGCAAGGAAAGAGAGAAAAGCACAAATTAGACACACTGACATTTGCCTCCCCAGCTCAGATCCAAACCAGTGTTCAAGCTGAAGGTCCTCAGCACAGGAGAACCCTGGGCTAGACAGCGAGAGGGATGTGAGAGGGGAACTCCAGGGGGCAGCTGCTGTGAGGGGTGTGGACTCTGCCCTCCACACACAGCCTGGACAAAGGCTCGGCTGCTGCTTGCATCGGGCAGAAACTGAAGCCCAGAGATGGGAATGATAGCAGCCTTGGCCTCCCAACCGGACACCCTCCTGAAGAGACTTAACCTCCCACAGCACCACAAGGGATGTCGCTGAGGGCAGAGGTCACCCACGGCAGTGAAGCCACAGCACGAAGGGCACAAAAACTGCGGGGGCTGCGGGAAGGGGAGCAGGGCCCTCCCACAGAAGGGGGTCCAGGGTCAGGGAGGAATGGGCAAGACTTGGCATCTCTGTACTCACCCTCATGTAGTCCTTCCCATCCTTCACGATGGCCTGGGCCTTTCGGACCTGTGTCCTGGGGCATCTCTGAGGCAGAGACCCTTCCTGGGCACAAGCCTAAAAATAGCATGTTAGAGAGTCAGTTATCCTGGGCCCATCCTCCGATCATCCACCCCTGTCCCAGGTGCCCGACCTCTCCCGCAGCTCTGTGGGAGAGTGGAGGGAGAACATTTTGCCTCAGCACCAACATCTTCTCCTGCTGGACTATCCCCCATCCTCCCTCCTCCACCCCGCAGGGTGTGTGATAGTTTTTGAATTTGGGGGTTGGGAAAGGAAAGGGCAGGAGCTTGGGACCAGAGTAGTGTTGGGCAGCATGTGCATGGTTGGCAACAACTGGGGCCCTTACAGAGATAGCTAATGAAGCCACCTCCCTTCCAAGAATGAGAGGAGCCCAGGGGAGGGACCCCGAGGGGCCAAAAGATGTTGCAGGAGGCGGGTAGGCCCCAGCTCAGGGGACAGAGTGTTTGCTAGTGATGGGATGGGTTCTTAGTGACCGACAGTCACTGGGGGCTAATTCATGAAAAATGCAGGACAGATCCTCAGAGCTGCTGAAACTGTTCGTTGGCATGGCTGAAAGAAATGGGGTAACTGAGTTTGGGGCGGCTGGGTTGCAGCCCAGCACGGAGCCATAAAAGCCCCAGTACTCAGGGGCCCTTCATAGACATGTGGGTGCAGGAGAGCCCAGAAGCAGGTGGAGGCGCTCATGCGAGGTAAGGTCAAAGGCCAAGAGTGACCGCAGTGCAGAGTCCAGCGAGAAGTCAATCCTGGGCTTCCGGAGGCCAAGGTTCCCACTAGTCACAGCAGTGCCCGATCCTGGCAATGGGGCCTGGGAACATTTCAGTCGATTCACTTCACTGACTGAGAAGTTTGGCCCGGGAGTATTCCATTGGCTAAGCCCCTGTCCGGGAGTGCTTGTGGCCCACTCCTTTGTCAGCCTCGGGAGCCGCATCCCTCCACCCCCCCCCCCGGACCCTGGCTCTGTGCTGGAGAGCCCTCCCTCCCTCCCCACTGACCTGGCAGGATGAAGCTGCTTCTTGCCTTTGCCTTTTGCTTCCATCTGGCTCAGCTTCCAGCAGGTAAACTGTGGGGATGAACTGCTGGGTCGGACGCAGTTCACAATCCCTGCCTGTTGCGGCCACAAACACTTCTTGCCGTCTCTCTCGGACTTTCCTAGATTCTCTGCTCCCTCCCAGGATTACTTAAAGTAACATCTAAGCTGACCTAGCGCTCACTGCGAATCCAGGTGCCTCTCTCTAATGCAGTGTGGACACGTGGCTGGGTGGGGACAGCTGTGGCAAGGGTGTCATCGCCTGCACGGCCGTTTCCCTTCCCAATGTGCTTTGTTTTGCATTTAGGGTGCTAGGCAGGATTTCAGATTAACCGTCAATTTCTGAAAGGTGAGTTCCTTCTCTTGTGCAAGTTTTTCACTCTTAGAATTCTGATCCTCCCACTCTCTGGGGACAATTGAATCCTCCAGCCCTGCAGGTCACAGTGACCCCTGGAGTGGTAGAACGGCAGTGGGCTTGGCAGCACCTGTGTTTTTCCATCCACAGAGAATTCACTGCTGCTACCTTTCCTCGCTATTGGCATGTGCGCCTACTGTGGTCTCCTGTGAGTTCAGGTTCTGAGATTGGGCTCAGCTATTCCTCTCACTCTGGTAACGTTCCCAGAACAGAGATGGAGTTAGAGGTGTTGCTGTCCCAGTGTGGAGCATTAGGCCAGAGAGAGAGAGAGGCAGGTCCAGAGGGCATCTTCTGTTTTAGAGAGTCTCTTCCTGTGGAGTATTTGGATCATCACTGGAGCAGGTCTGACCCAACCTTGCAAAGTGGCCAAGAAGGAAGGCTCTGAAGAAAGGAGGATCTGGGCAATGTTGGCAACAACAGAGTGTCAGCACCAGGTGTCCAGCTTTGACCCTCATCCAATCTCCTAGTCACATGTGCCCAAGGCACAGAAAGGACTTAACCCAGAGCCTGGTAACTTGCGGCAGAAAAGTGAATGGACTATGTGTTAAACTACGGTGTCATGTCTCCCTGGAGGGATAGGGTGTCTGTTCCTTCTGCCTTCCCCCACCCCCACCCCCAGCAGCAAGATGGCCAGGGCCTTAGAGCTTATTGGAAAGTCAGGTATGAGTTGGCAGTGACGGGGCAACTGCAGCCTGATGAGATGGGGAGCAGTACAGGAAACCTTCACGCCCTACTGAGGACATGAGTTGCCCCCCACGAGCGGCTCTCCGGCATGGCCATAGCACCAGATGCATAGAAACCAATCTCATAATTATCTGGCTCTTGGCAGAAATATCTCCAGACTTAATTAGTAAAATATCAGAAATCCAAAATAGCGGTCATGCAACATTATATGGTTCTCATAATCAGCTATAGAAAACATTATTTCACAATCCCTTTTCAGCAGTTCGTATTGTTGGGGAAATTCTAAACAATAATGGTGTGTCTTTTGTTGAAATAATTAATGTAACCAAAGTAGAGAGAGAGTTAAGTAGAAATCATCTGCCTCACAGGCAATGGGAGAGGTATGAGGGGGGAATATATTGGGGTTCTTGGTGGTGAAAAATAAGTACTGGTGAAGGGAAGGGTGTTTTATCATTGTATGACCGAGACTTAACCTGAAAGCTCTGTAACTTTTCCCACAGTGATTCAATAAATAAATATAACAAACAAACAAAAAACCAAAAAGAATCCTTTCCTGAGTCCCCTGCCTTGCCCCTTCCTGGTTCTATTAGACACAGGAACCAGAGGGGACATGGTGTGTGCATGATCAGAGACACCTGCCAGGGAGAGACCAGACACAGGTGCAATTCAGACACTAAGTCACAGACATGGGGAGTCCCAGTGACACTACGGGCACAGTCCCAATGACATTCTCAGTCATGTTCTGCACACAAACGTGACATGGGCAATGCACAGCCCACCCACCACACCCACGACCCAGCAAAGTCAGGGCAACACTGGGCGTGCACATGAGTCATGGTCCCTGTCATGGTCTTCGCCCGGCTATGGCAGAATGAAGGACCACAGTCTTGCTGCTGCCTTCCTCTCTCCATCTGCTCAAAATGAGTCTGTGGGAACAGGATGAAACAGCCTCAGTCAGGCACAGGAACTGGAATACTACTGAGAGTCCAAACTCTGAACGATCCTTCACGGGCACCTGAGTGCATGTCCCATCTTGGCCCCCAACTGCCAACAGTCCCCGTGCTCTGGGCCAGATCCTAGGGGTCCCCAGTGACAGTCTGGGCATCAGGGGTCTTCTCCTTAGCTGCAGGGCATCCAGGTCTCATGCGACGGGGGGGGCACAGGCTGGTGGGCATCAGTGGGTCAGCTCAGTCCTGCTCACTCTCATCAGAGGACGAGGGCACCAGGAGGTCCTCATAGAGCACACTGAAGGGGCGCGGGGTTGGGCAAACGGCAGGCTTACTAGGGGCTGGGGGCTCGGGGGCAATTAGGAATCCACAGCTCCACTGGTTCCCATGCAGCCTCCAGAACACCATGGTGAGGGACCGGCCTGCCACAAGGGTCTTGGGAGAAGGCAGTGGGCTCCCAGGGCAGGCTGCGCCCCTGTGCCCACCAGGACTGCAGACCTGGAACTGTGATCCTACTTCAGGTGTGTTCACATCTTTCTGGTCATTCTCCTGGACAAGGGCAGGAACTGTGACCTGGGAAGTGTCATCAGTTCCAGGGGCCAGAGTGTCCCGTCCATGGCCTCCACCCATTCCTGTGCCTGGGCTTCTTCTCAGAGACAGGAGGCAGGGGCCGAGCCTCTGTTTCTTTTGGGGACTGTGGGCGGCATCTGTGGGTGTGCTGGCCGCTCTCTTACCCACTGCTCCATTGCTGCTACTGAGGGCTCCAAACTGGATTAGTGCCCGGGGCTTGGGCCTGGGTGCCAGGTTAGGTGTGCAGGTGGCTGCCCATGAGGGGCTCCTGGACAGAGGCATGAATCTCTGTGAGAAGCTGGGCTCTCTCCCAGTTTCAGAGCTCTGTTCAGGGCGGATCCTGTGTGGTCCTCAAGGAGACTCATGAGCCTGGACAAGTCCTTCAGGGATGTGCCCAGGCCAGGCTCTGCATGACAGATGCAAGGAGAGAGAGAGAAGAGGACAAATTAGACACACTGACATTTGCGTCCCCAGCTCAAACCCAAACCAGAGTGTATGCTGATGATCCTCAGCACGGGAGAACCTGATTGGACAGAGAGAGGGACATATGATAGGGGAACTCCAGGGGGCAGCTCCTGTTGGGGGTGTGGACGCTGCCCTCCACAGGCCACAGACTGGACAGAGGCTCGGCCGCTGCTTGCATCGGGCAGAAACTGAAGCCCAGAGAAGTGAATGATGGCAGCCTCAGCTTGCCAACCAGGACACCTTCCTGAAGAGGCTTAATCTCCCACAGCATCACAAGGGATGTTGCTGAGGGTAGAGTTCACCCATGGCAGCGAGGCCACAGCACAAAAGACACCCTCCCTTCAGGGCCTGAGGGAAAGGAAACAGGGCCCTCCCACAGAAGGGGGGTCTAAGGTCAGGGAGGAATGGGTGAGGCTTGGCATCTCTGTACTCACCCTCACGTACTCCCAGGACTCCTTCCCATCCTTCGCGATGGCATGGGTCTTCCGGTCCTGTGTTGTGGGGCATCTCTGCGGCAGAGACTCCCTCCCGGGCATGAGCCTGCAAACAGCATGTCAGAGTCAGTCATCCCAGGCCCATCCCCCTATCACCCACGCCTGTCCCTGGTGTCTGACCTGTCCTGCAGCCCTGTGGGAGAGCATCAGGGACTCTGCACCAATGTCCTCCCCTGCTGGGCCATCCCCCGTCCCTCCCTCCTCCACCCCCCCAGGCCTCTCTCTGGGTGACACGAATCTGACCTCAGGCCCCAGGAGAGAGGCTCCCTCTGACAGGTAGGAGGTAGGCTCCCTCCTGCCCCACTCTCCCATGCTGCCCGGCCAAGCGTCCTCACGTGAGGAGGGAGACACAGAATCTGGGATGCAGCCCCAAGCTGCTGGAACCGCCTAGTACTCACCCGGGTGCACAGGCCTTCAGGACATCGGGCCCCTTGAAGGGCGCTGGTGCACAGCGTGGCGGCATGTTCTCCTTCCCCTTTGGATGTCCCAGGGGCTGAAGGACCAGGGCCCCCTGCCCTTGCCTGATGGGGCACCTGGGGTTCCGTGCCCGGTGCCCGAAGGCTCCACAGTCCTTGCACTTCACCTGTGGAGAGAAGGGCAGAGTGAGTCAGGGGCTCTTTGAGTCGCGTGTAGGTTCAGACGGGGCTTCCCAGTGGACAAGGACCCCATCCCCATGGGCAACCCCTGGGAGATGATGGGCCAGAGCTTCTGTGGCCACCACAATCCAGGATAGGGAAGCCTGGAAGACTCATGTCAGCATGGGCAGCCCGATTCCTCACGGGCCAACACCCCGTGGTATCAGCAGCAAACAGAAGCCGGGTCCTGGCAGGACCTGAGGCCAGAGCACAGGCGGCCCTGCCCAAGGCACTGATGCCCAAGGAAAAGCTCTGCCCGCCTGACCCTGGATGGGCTCTGAGACCAGCTCTGAGAGCCCGGGACAAGGCAGAGCCCGGCATGCTCACTTCTCCTTCCAGCCTGACCCTGGGCCCTCCACCCTCCTGCCTCACCCCCCACCACCACCATCCCACCACTTACCCTGGGGTCCTCATGCTCCGGGGCTCCTCCCGGGGGCACCTTCCAGGCTTGGGATTTCTGGGATCTAGGGCCCCCGGGTTGAGCAGGTCGCCCCCACATGGAACTCATCTCTGTGGACTGGCACCACACTGTGTCCCAACCACAGTCGGCTTCCTAAAGAAATGAGAAAGAAGCATGAGTCATTCACAGACCCACACATGGCCACACTGCAAACCCCAACACACAGACATATGCACACACACATGCATATGCACACACAGACACCCACACACACAATCTCACACGGCAGATTCACTCACACACGCACACAGAGACATACACATGCACATACAACGTGCACATACACACATAGACAGCTGTGTTCTGAGTTTTGCAGGGACCCCCACACTCCCACTTAGATGTGCCCAAGTTGGTGATGCTCTCTCCCACCATGCCTCGGCATGTACCCCTGTCCCTTAACAGTCCCCAGCCCTGCACCCCCGTTCTGGAAAGTCCACTCACCTGATCGAACACAGACACACACAAATGCACATACACACACATATCCACACACATTCACACATACACACACACAGAAACCCTCTGTGCACTTTATAGGGAATCCAGAAGCCCTCACCAATGCGCCCAGTACAGGGGATGCCTAAGCTCCCTGTGCCTGCCTCAGCACATTCTCCTCTCCCAGTAGAGCACCAAGCACAACCTTCTGTTTCAAAGAGCCCCCAGTCAGCACCCCTGAATGAGCCCAGATGGAAAGTCCACCCACCTAATCGTGGTGGCCATCCTCTGCCGTGGCCTTCAATGCTGCTAAGTTGGGGAGACTGGACAAGGCGCTCAGAAATGCTGCGTCCCCGTGGAAGGTGAAATCATGAAAGGATCCACTTCCTGGAAATTCCCCCTTATATAGGTTCCAGGTGGGAGTGGGTGGAGCCTGTTGTGTTCATCAAGCCTGGTCCTGGGGAGACCCTCCCTATTCTGCTCCTCCCACCACCTTCTCTCTGGACACATGACTCGAGGTATTGGAAAGAACCTCTCAGCTCCCTGTCTGTGTTGGGTAGGATGCCCTGGCTTTGTGTCCTGGACCCAGCAGACATCCCTGGAGAGCCAGCTCCTTCCATTTGTCAGACACTCATGCTTTAAACTTTCTCTTATAATAGGACTTTATTTTCATGAAGTTGTTCATAGTAATTTATTACATTCAATATTTCTACACGAATCCAACCACCACTGCCCCTTTCCACCACCATACTTTGGATTGAACAACCATCACCCAAGCACACCAGAATATCAGCCTCTAAAGAATTTATTGTGTATTGCTGGTTATAAATAATCCACTAAATATGACAAAAAAGTTTCTTAGAGGAAAGTGTGTGAAGAACAGTATTTCCTCTTGTCAGTGAAATGACATGGACCTGATAGTGCAGCTGAGAGGTAGAGAAGGTGTATGCCAGGGGTTTAGTGGCCAGAAAGTTCTGGGAGAGTTCAAAATTGACCCCTGAGGCTACTTACTGTGCCCCTCCTTAACTGTGGCCCACCCAACCTGTCTCACACACTTCCCGTGCCCTCTCCCTCCATGTCTCACCCCCTTCCTGTGGCCAGTCCATAATTACTGTCCAAAGTCACCGGACACCTGCTGCAGGCTGGCCCTCACCTCTCACTGTGCCCACAGGCCCTAGCCAGAGACCTGCCATCTCAGTCCTGCAGACTCAGGCCCTCGGGGTGTCACCTTCCAGGAGGGTTTTCCTGCTGGTACCCTAGAGGGCATAGCAGGAGGACAGCGGAGGTACACTCTCCTGACCCGCCAAGGTTGTGTAATTGCAGCACCGAGGGCTTCCTGAGCAGTGTGAGTTCTCTCTGGGGCCCAGGTTCAGATGCAGAGCTGAGCATTCTCACTGTGGATGTCTCACATAGGGGCTCCCTCTACCCAGAACAACGTGGATGGTGCACATAGGGGTTCTCCTTCCCTAGGGGATGTCCTCTCTAGGCTCGCTGACCACTGACGGCTCTTTCATCTGAGGCCAGGCCAAGGTTTCTGTGGTATAAATCCTCTTGCCGTGTGTCCTGCTGCTCTTTGCCCTTCACATTCCAGTTGTCCCACAACACAGTTGAATCAGGATTTCTCTCTCTCCTCCTGAGGACAAAGGGGGTTTAGGCTCTACCAGAAAACTAGACACAGGATCTTCATGTTTCCACTGCCAGGTCTGGGTAGAGACACAGAGGCCACTGTTTCCTGGGCTGACAGAGAAGGACATTCACACCCTCAGCCCCTCATCACTTCATGAGCTCCTGCTTTTTGTGACAGAAATCTAACTCTGCCATGACAGTAAGAGACCCCGGAAAGCCATGGCCTGCGCAGTCCCAAGGCACATGGGCTCCAGGCCTCCAGAGATCAGCTGTGACCTCAGTCATGGTCCCAGGGGCGTCTCCTGGTTGTGGTCTCCTCAGGCCTCCCCACCTCAAAGACCTCACAGGGGACACAAGAACTGGAGTGAGTTCTACATGTCTGTCGACTCAAGACAACAGGAGTTCGCAGGAGAATGTTCCAGTGAATCCACAGAGTAACCTTCCCCTACTGGCACCCGACCCATAGGAGAGGAATAACGAGTCTCTCCATGTGACTCCGGAACATCCGGAAACGAATACACTAAGTTCATGGCCATGTCCTCAGTGGGGGGAATGTCCTGCATTGCCAAGGCATCCGTCGGCTTATCTCTGTGGGAAGGCTTGGCCTTAGAGAGTGTCAGCCTGGACCAGAGCTGGGAGGACTCTGAGATGGAATGCCGGCATCACACTATGTGTGACTGTCTCTGTCAGCACAGAAAACAGGGCCAGCCCCATTGGGAGGACAAGGGTGCCCTGGGGTGCAGCACAGACCAAATACCAGTGACTAGCAAATCACAAAAAGTGGTCACTGAGAAAAATCTCACATCTTTACAGGTGTGTTGGCGCCCACTTTAGTTCCACTCACACTAAAGGGCCAGCGCTATGTTTCTCTTCTCTTGGATTTTTGTGACTCATGACCGATTTGTCTACATCCAGACCTGGCAGTGGAAACTTGAAGCTCCTGGATCTAGTTTTCTGGTAGGGCCTAAAGCCCCCTCTGTCCACAGATGGGGAGAGAAAACTTCTGGTTCAGCTCTGTCGAGGAATGATGAGAATATGAAGGGCAAAGAGCAGCAGGACACATGGGCAAGCAGAGGACTAACATTGCCAGGTAAAACTTGGCATGGCTTCAGATAAAAGATCCATCAGTGGTCAGGGATCCCAGAAAGGAAATACCGGGGTGTGTGGAGGGGAGCCCCAATGCCCACTGTACACAGTGATATTATTCAGCTACAGGTGAACCCAGCCCCCAGAGAGAACTCACACCACAAAAACAAGCCAGCAGTCGCCCTCCCAGAAGCTAGGTCGGTCAGGAGAGTGACCCTCTGCATTCTCTCACTCTGCCCTGTGAAGCTACAGAACGAAATCCCTCCTGGAAGATTCCTGAGGACCTGAGTCTGCAGGGCTGAGAGGGCAGGTGCCTGGCTAGGGCCTGTGGGCTCAGTGAGAGGTGAGGGCCAGTCTGCAACAGGTGTCAGATGACCTTGTACAGTAAACAGGGAGGGGCCACACAAAGTGTCAGACAGGTAGAGAGGGGCCACAGGAAGTGGGGCAGACGGGTAAGGAGGGGCCACAGTTAGGGAGGGGCACAGGAGGTAGTCTCAGGGTTATCATTCAGTTCTCCCAGAACTTTCTGGCCACTAAACCCCTGGCAGACACTTTGCTTCTTGGCTGCACTATCAGCTCCAGATAATTTCACTGACAAGAGTGAACTACTGTTCTTCATACACTTTCTTCTGAGAACCCATTTTTTGCTTTTTTGGGCCACACCTGGCGATGTACAAGGATTACTCCTGGCTCTGCACTCAGGAATTACTCCTGGCACTGCTCAGGGGACCGTATGGGATGCTGGGAATCGAACCTGGGTCAGCCGCATGTAAGGCAAATGCCCTACCTGCTGTGCTATCTCTTCAGCCCCCTTAGAATCCATTTTTGATCTTATTTACCAAACTATTCAAAATAAGCAGTACAAAAAATATAAGGCCTGTTTTTCGTGCAGGCTTAGGCGGTGGTTGATCAATCCTAAGTCATGACGAACCCTCCTCACCTGTGCTCGCCCCAACTGAATGGGGACCCAGTGGGACATGGGGGCGGGCGAGATGGAGACTCTGCTGTTCAGGATCTGGCCTGAGGGTAAGCAAGGCCCCAAGAAGTCCCCAGGTGGTGACTGCGCCACATGAGAGAGGGGCCCTCCAGGAGGTGCACTGGGTTGGTGATTCCTGTGAGGGGGCGTGAGAGTTTCTGAATTGGGGGATTGGACAAGGAAAGGGGAATGTCTCAGGGGCCAAAGCAGGGCTGGGTAGCATGTGCACAGTACAGAGAAACAGGGCAATTCCGGAATTGGGGCACGAGGCCACTAAGGCTACTAAGGATGAGAGCATCCCAGGAGAGGGACCCCGAGGGGCCAAAGGGATGTGGAAGGAGGTGGGGAGTGGGCGGAGCTCAGTGGACAGAGTGTTTTCTAGTGACGGGCTGGGTTCTTAGTGACCAATAGTCACTGGGGGCTAATTCATGGGAAATGCAGGACAGATCCTCAGAGCTGCTGAAACACTCGTTGGAGTGGCTGAAAGCAATGGAGTATCCGCATAACTGACCCGGGAGGTGACAGTGTTGGATCCCACGACTGAGGCATATAAGCCCCAGTGTTCAGGGGCCCTTCATAGATGTGTGGGAGCAGGAGAGCCCAGAAGCAGCTGTAGAAACTCATGCAGGGCAGGGTCAAATACCAAGAATGACCATAGTGCAGAGTCCAGGGCAAAACCAATCCCACCAGTCACAGCAGTGATGGATCCTGGCAATGGTGCTTGGAACGTTTGAGTCAATTCACTTCACTGACCGAGAAGTGGGGCCCGAGAGTAATTCCATCGACTCAGCCCCTGACCCGGGGAGTCTGCGCAGCCCCTCTCCTGACAGCCCCGGGAGCCGCATCTCCCCTAGATCTCGGCTTTGTGCTGGAGAGTCTCCCTTCCCACAGACCCAACAGGATGAAGTTGCTTCATGCCTTTGCCTGTTGCTTCATTCTGGCTCACCTTCCAGCAGGTAAATGGTGGGGATGAGCTGCTGGGCGGACACAGTTCACAATTCCCGCCTGTTGCGGCCACAAGCAGTTCTCGGGGTCTCTCTTGGAACTTCCTAGATTCTCTGCTTCCTCCCGGGATTACTTAAAGTAACATCTAAACTGAAATACTACACGCTGCAAATACAGCTGCCTCTTTCTGATGCAGTGTAGACATGGGGCTGGGTGGGGACAGCTGCAGCAAGGGTCTCATCACCTGCACGGCCGTTTCCCTGTCCAATGTGCTTTGTTTTGAATTTAGGGTACAAGGTAGGATTTGAGAATAACTGTCAATTTCTGACAGGTGAGTTCCTTCTCTTGTGTATGGTTTTCACTCTTAGAACTCTGACCCACCCAAACTCTGGGGACAATCTGCCTACAATGAGAAGGTCACAGAGACATCGGGATTCATAGTACGGCAGTGGGCTCAGTGGCACCTGTGTTTTCCATTCACAGAATTCACTGCTGCTACCTTTCCTTGACATCGGCATATGAGCCTACTGTGGTTTCCCGTGAGTTCAGGTTTTCAGATTGGGCTCTGCTATCCATCTCACCCTGGTTCATTCCCTGAACAGAGACGATGTTAGAGGTGTTGCTGCCCCAGTGTGTAGAGTAGCGGGCCAAAGAGAGAGGCAGGTCCTGAGGGCGTCTCCCATTTCAGAGAGCATTCGAATGGTCACAGAAGCAGATCAGTCCCGACCATGCATAGTGGCCCAGAAGCAAGGCTCCACAGAAAGGAGGAACTGAGAAAAGTTGGCAAAAAAGTGTCAGCACCCAGTGTTCAGCTTTGAGCCTCATACAACCTCCTAGTCACATGGACCCAAGACACAGAAATTATCCTGTAAACTTAGCAGGTCATCGTTGGTCCCACGTTCCTGAAACAGCTGAGCAACATAATTGGGCACCGTTGGGGTTCTTCTGGATCTCTAATACTCTGGGCACTGTTCCCCAACATCTACCATTGCACGGGCCAATGGTCTGAGGACCTGTGATGGATGCCCTGGGCAGCATCATTGGAGAGCAACTGGGAGGGGCTGGGTTACTACCACTACTGAGAGGCACTCAAGGCCTCAGCACTGCTGGGCTCTGGTGCCTCATCCCCACATGCCCCCAGGGCCCCACCAGACTCTCCCCAACCCAAGCCTCAGGGCCGCCAGGTTGAGATGCACAGTGCTGGGGAGTGAAAAAGGGGCAGTGCATGAGCGACTTCTGGCACCAGGCCGACTGGTCACTAATAGTGGTTATGACTCAGGGGATGAATGTGAACCCCAAAGATGCTCTTAGAAAATCTCCGAAAGCCCTGCCCAAATAACAGCACACAAAGAATTTATTGTGTATTGCTTGTCATAAATAATTTACTAAACATGATAAAACAGAAAGGTTCCCAGAGGAAAGTGTGTGAAGAACAGTAGTTCACTCTTGTCAGTGAAATGATCTGGGCCTGACAGTGCAGCTGAGAGGCAGAGAAAGTGTCTGCCTGGGTTTTAGTGGCAGGAATGTTCTGGGAGAGTTCAATGTTGACCCCTGAGGCTACTTCCTGTGCCCCTCCCTAACTGTGGCCCACCCTACCTGTCTCACACACTTCCTGTGCCCTCTCCCTCCTTGTCTCACCCCCTTTCTATTACCAATCCTGAATTAGTGTCCAAAGTCACCTGACACCTGTTGCAGGCTGGCCTTCACCTCCCACTGTGCCCACAGGCCCTAGCCAGGGACCTGCCCACTCAGCACTCCAGGCTCAGGCCCTCGGGTCATTACCTTCCAGGATCGTTTTCCTGCTGCTATTCCAGAGAGCACTGTGGGAAAACGGGGAGGGGGGACACTCTCCTGATCTGCCCTGGTTCTGGGAGGGCAACGCCGAGTTCTTCCTGTGCAGTATGAGTTCTCTCTGGTGGCTGGACTCAACTGCAGGGCTAGCTATTCTCACTGTGGACGGTGCACATAGGGGCTCCCTCTACCCAGAACATAGTGGATGGTGCACATAGGAGTACCCCTTCCCTAGGGGATGTCCTCTCTGGGCCTGCTGACCACTTCTGGCTCTTCCATCTGAGACCAGGCCAAGGTTTCCATGGTGTAAATCCTCTGCTTGGCTGTGTGTCCTGCTTCTCTTTGCCCTTCACATTTCCATTGTCCCACGACAGAGCTGACTCAGGCTTTCTCTCTCTCCACCTGAGGACAGAGGGGGCTTTAGGCCCTACCAGAAAACTAGACACAGGAGCTTCGAGTTTCCACTGCCAGGTCTGGGTGCAGACAGAGAGGTAACTGTTTTCAGGACTGACAGAGAAGGACAGTCACACCCTCAGCCCCTCATCACTTCAGGAGCTCCTACCTGGTGTGACAGAAATCAACCTCTGCTCTGACAGTTGGAGACCCCAGAAAGCCATGGTCTGCGCATTCCAAAAGCATCTGGGCTCCAGGCCTCCAGAAATAAGCTGTGACCATGGTCATGATCCTGGGAAAATCTCCCGGATGTGGACCCCTCAGGCCTCCCCACTCAAAGGCCTTACCGGGGACCCCAGAGTTGGGGTGAGTTATACATGTCCTTGTACTCAAGCAAACAGGAGTTTCCAAATAATGATCCATTTAATCCACAGAGTCAACTGCCCCTACTGGCACCCGAGCCATAGAGGAGGAATGACGAGTCTCCCCATGTGACTCTGGAACATCCGGAAACAAATACATACAAGTTCAGGGCCATGTCCTCATTGGGGGAAGTTGTCCTGCATTGCTGAGGCCTCTGCCAGCTTCTCTCTGCGGGTAAACATGCAGACAGCTTGGCCTTAGACAGCATCAGCATGGACTGGATCTGGGAGCACTAGGAGAAGGGATTCCGGCATCACAATAAGTGTGACTGTTCGTCTCTGTCAGCACAGGAAACAGGGCTAGCCCCGTTGGGAGGATGAGGATGCCCTGGGGGCAGCACAGACCAAATACCAGTGATGAGAAAATCCCGAAAAGTGGTCACTGAGAAAAATCTCATGTCTTTCCACTTGGGTTGGCACCCGCTTCAGTTCTGGTCACACTGAAAGACCAGCGCTATGTTCTCCTTGGTCCTTTGTGACTCACAACAGATTTGTCTCCATCCAGACCTGGCAGTTGAAACTTGAAGCTCCTGGGTCTAGTTTTCTGGTAGGGCCTAAAGCCCCCTCTGTCCACAGGTGGGGAGGTGGGGAGAGAATACCTCTGATTCAACTGTGTCGAGGGATGATGGGAATCTGAAGGGCAAAGAGCAGCAGGACACACGGGCAAGCAGAGGCCTCACACTGCCGGTAAAACTTGGCATGGCTTCAGATGGAACATCTGTCAGTGATCATCAAGCCCAGAAAGTAAATACCGGGGCTGGGGAAGGGGAGCCCCTAATGCTCATCGTGCATAGTGATATTATTTAGCTCTACAGATCAAATCAGCCCCAGAGAGAACTCACACCACACGTACAAGCCTGTGGTTACCCTCCAGAACCTGGGTGGGTCAGGAGAGTGACCCCCAGCATCCTCTCAAACAGCCTGTGTAGCTGCAGCAGAAATACCCTCCTGGAAGGAGATGCCAGTGTGCCTGAGTCTGCAGGGTTGAGAGGGCAAGTCCCTGGCTAGGACCTGTGGGCACAGTGACAGGTGAGGGCCAGCCTAAAATCGGTGTCAGGTGACCTTAGATAGTAATATGGAGGGGCCACAGAAAGGTGTGAGACAGGTAGACAGGGGCCATAGGAATGTGGCCAGCCTAGTAGGGAGGGGCCACAGTTTGGGAGAGGCTCGGGAGATAGTCTCAGGCAGCATTCAGTTCTCCCAGAACTTTCTGGCCAGTAAACCCCTGGTAGACACTTTTTCTACCTCTCAGCTGTACTATCAGGCCCAAATATTTTCACTGATCACTTGACTTGACTTCCTGTTAATCGTCGATTTGCTTGAGCGGGCGCCAGTAATGTCTCCAGTTGTCCCTGTTGCGTGCTAGTGTAGCCCAATGGCGTCTGTTCGCTCAAGGAATATGAAGAGCCTCAAACCGATCGTTTATAATCTTGATGAAGAAGTCTGACCATCTGGTAGGTGGGCAGCCATGTGGTCTTTTGACATCCCATGGAATCCAGTTGGTAACAGCTCTAGTCCAGCGGTCATCTTTAAATCTCATTACGTGACCAGCCCATCTGATTTTTGACGCCTTGGCCAACGAGACAGCGTCCCTGATTCTTGATTGTCGATGGATGACGGAACTCCGGATTCTTTCTCTCATTTGAGTGAAACGTGATATTCCCAGCATAGCTCTTTCAATTCCTCTTTGGGAGACCCGAATAGTGTTCTCATCCTGTTTGTGTAGGGCCCAGGTCTCTGAGGCATATGTTAATGCAGGAAGAACAGTGGAATCAAAGAGATGTGCCCGGAGCCGGAGGTTCTTCGTCCTCTTAGCTATTTCTTCGACGCTCTTGGAGGCATTCCAAGCCGCTCTCTTCCTCCTGCACAGCTCGGGTGCCAGGTCATTTGTCATGTTGACCTCTCGACCTAGGTACACATAGCTGTTGCATTCAGAGATGGTCATTCCATTGAGAGCGAATGGGGCGTCAGGAACGAGGCTGTTTCTCATAAACATTGTCTTTGTAAGATTCAGCTGTAGACCACCTTTCCACACTCACGGTCGAAGTCGGCCAGCATTTGTGCCGCTTGGCTGATGTTTGGTGTTATTAAAACAATGTCATCAGCAAAGTGGAGGTGGTGTAGTTGCCGACCATCTATCTTCACTCCCATTCCTTCCCATTCCAGTTCTCGCATGATGTTCTCGAGGGTGGCACTGAAGAGTTTTGGTGAAATGGTATTACCGTGCCGAACCCCTCTTTTGACATCGATGATTACTTCTTTGTAGAATGGTGATATCCTAGTAGTGAATCCGCAATACAGCTCACGGAGGATCTTGATGTATTGAGCTTGAATGCCCTGATTGGCTAGGGCTTCAATGACCGCTTCCATCTCGACAGAATCAAAGGCCTTCTTTAAATCAATGAACGTTAGACAGAGCAGCAGCTTGATCTCCTGAGAAAACTCAATGAGCTTGGTTATCGTATGGATGTGGTCGATGGTACTGAATCCTTTGCAGAACCTGGCTTGCTCGCATGGTTTTCCTTCATCTAGTGTTCTGCCAATCCTATTTAGGATGACTCGAGTGAACAACTTGTAGATGACAGACAACAGGCAGATCGGGCGATAGTTGCCAATGTCATGGATGTCTCCCTTCTTGAACAGTAGTACAGTCCTGCTGGTTTTCCATTGGGATGGAACCTTGCATTCAGACAGGTAGCGTGTGAAGAGCCGAGCCAGCGTATTGATGAGTACTGACAGTAGGTTCTTCAGGTGTTCAGGTCTGACCTTGTCTGGGCTGGGTGCTGTTCGTTTCTTTACTGACGAAATGGTGTGTCGGATTTCGGAAGGGAGAACATTGGGAACGACATATCCATCCTGTGGAATTTGGTATGTTGGCAAGTGGACATGGCTATCAAAGAGATTTGAGTAGAAGTCATGGATAATCTTCTCCATTGCCATTCTGGAGGATGTGATGGATCCATCAGGACGTCAGAGGTCAGTCATCTTGGTTTTGTAGTTGGCGAAGGACAGGCGGGCGTAACGAATACTTTTCCTGGCTTCTGCCGCATCTACCAGCACTTCTGCTCTTCTCTCTTTGAGGTCTTCCTTGATTGCATCTCTGCACTGCTTTGCGAGCTCGGATGTTCACTTGCAGTTGCCTGAGGCATGCGCCAAACCACGTTGGCGAATAAGCTCAAGAGTTTTCGAAGACAGGCATTTTTTTGTGGCTATCTCTCTCTTTACGTTCCTCACACAATCATGGAGGTGCTGAACCAGTCGATCATATTCCTCTTCAATGTTGTTAACAATTGCATCTTCCCATGTTGCTGCAATAGTGCCAAAGAGCTCCCAGTTGGTGGTCGTTCTGGGAGTTCTCTTTTTAAACTTTGCAGCCCTTTCTCCCTGCTCTGTAAAGTAGAATTTTGCACGAAGGAGACGGTGGTCTGATCCCGTTTGTAATTTTGGGACAACAGCGACAGCGGTCAGGCAAAACCGTCGATTGAATATGATGTGGTCTATTTCGTTGTGGAATCGTCCACCGGGAGACTCCCATGTCCAACATTTAGAATCAGCCTTCTGGAACTGTGAGTTACCATGGATGGTCTTGGTCGACATGAAGAACTCAGACAGTCTCTCACCCTGTTCGTTCCATTCTAGTCCATGGGTCCCTATGTGAAGTTCTTCATCTGACAAGAGTGAATTACTGTTCCTCACACACTTTCTTCTGAGGACCCATTTTTGATCATATTTAATGAACTATTCAAAACAACTAGTACAAAATAAAAAATAAAAAATATAAGGACGTCCCTCTCGGAGAGCCCGGCAAGCTACCGAGAGTATCTTGCCCGCACGGCAGAGCCCGGCAAGCTCCCCGTGATGTATTCAATATGCCAAACACAGTAACAACAAATTCTCCAATTGAGACGTTACTGGGCCCGCTCGAGCAAATTGATGATCAACGGGAGGGCCTTTACCTTTACCTTTATAAGGCCGTTATTTGTGCAGGCTTGGGAGTGGTTGTTCAATTCTAAATCATGGTGAACACCCCTCACCTGTGCTCGCCCTCAGCTGAGTGGGGGCCCAATGGGACAGGGGGCGGGCGAGGTGGAGACTCTGCTGTCCAGGGCCTGGCATGAGGGTAAACAATATCCCGAGTAGCCCCTAGGTGGTAACGGCGCTGCATGAGAGAGGGACCCTGCACCACCTCCAGGAATTGCACTGAGTCATTGACTTCTGTGAGGGTGCATGAGAGTTTCTGAATTTGGGGGGTGGACAAGAAAAGGGCAGGGGTTCAGGGGCCAGGGAAGTGCTTGGCAGCATGAGCACGGTTGCTGAGGATGAGGGCAATTCCGGAGATGGGGCACAAGACCAGAGCAGCCCGAGAGATGGAAATTGAGGGGCCAAAGGGATGTGGCAGGAGGTGGGGAGTGGGCGGAGCTCATGGGACAGAGTGTTCGTTAGTGACAGGCTGGGTTCTTAGTAACGAATAGTCACTGGGTGCTAATTATGAAAAATGCAGGACAGATCCTCAGAGCTGCTGAAATGCTCGTTGACGTGGCTGAAAGCACTAGAGTATCTGAGTAACTGAGCCAGGGGCGGCAGGGTTGGATCCCATCACTGAGCCATATAAGCCCCAGTGTTCAGACTTCATAGATGTGTGGGCACAGGAGAGCCCAGAAGCAGGTGGAGACACACATGCAGGGTATGGTCAAATTCCAAGAGTGACCATAGTGCAGTGTCCAGCATGAAGCCAATCCCACCAGTCTCAGCAGTGCTGGATCCTGGCAATGGGGCCTGGTACATTTGAGTCGATTCACTTCACTGACCAAGAAGTGGGGCCGGGGAGTACTGCTGTCCACTCAGCCCCTGACCCAGGCAGTCTGTGTGTGGCCTCGCCCCTGTGAGCCTCGGGAGCCTCATCCCCCCTGGACCCCGGTTTTGTACTGGAGAGTCTCCCTTCCCACAGACCCAACAAGATGAAGCTGCTTCTTGCCTTTGCCTGTTGCATCCTTCTGGCTCACCTTCCAGCAGGTAAATGGTGGGGATGAACTGCTGGGCAGACACAGTTCACAATTCCCGCCTGTTGTGGCCACAAGCACTTCTTGGTGTCACTCTTGGACCTTCCTAGATTCTCTGCTCCCTCCTGGGATTACTTAAAGTAACATCTAAGCTTAACTACTTAACTATCGCTGCAAATACAGCTGCCTCTCTCTGACACATGAGACATGAAACTGGGTGCAGACAGCTATGGCAAGGGTGTCATCGCCTGCACGGTCGTTTCCCTTCCCAATGTGCTTTGTTTTGCATTGAGGATACCAGGCAGGATTTGAGAATAAACGTCAATTTCTGACAAGTGAGTTCTTTTTCTTGCGTATGTTTTTCAGTCTTAGAACTCTGACCCTCTGACCCGCCCAACCTCTGGGGACAAGGACACCACCAGCCCCACAGGTCACAGAGACACTGGGAGTCATTGAACAGCAGTGGGCTTGGCAGCACCTGTGTTTTCCATCCACAGAGAATTCACTGCTGCTACCTTTCCTCGACATCGGTATGTGGGCCTACTGTGGTCTCAGTGAGTTCAGGTCCCGTGAGTTCAGGTCCTGAGATTGGGCTCTGCTATCCCTGGTTCTGTTCCCTGAACAGAGATGGTGTTAGAGGTGTCACTGCCCCTGTGTGGATCAGTGTGCTGGAGATAGAGGCAGGTCCTGAGGGGGTCTCCCATTTCAGAGAGTCCCTTCCAGTGGAGTATTTGGATGGTCACAGGAACAGGTCAGACCCGACCTTGGAAAGTGGCCCAGAATGAAGGCTCCACAGAAAGGAGGATCTGGGTAAAGTTGGCAAAAAGAGAGTGTCAGCACCAGGTGTTCAGCTTTCAGCCTCATCTAACCTCCTAGTCACATGGACCCAAGACACAGAAAGTATTATGGACAGTTAGCAGATCATTCTAAGCGCAACATCTAGCCTTGATTGGGATTGGACCAGGGAAGAGTAGAGTAGGAAAGGTTATAGCCAATACTGCTGAACTTTATGTGATTGGACTTTCCTGTAAAGCCAAGACCCTCTATAAAATATGTTTGTGTGTGGGTGGCAATGAAGTGAACAGCCGCTGGCTGCTCCCAAGGGTGTGCTTCTCTGCACTCCCGTCATCCTTGGCCCCATGTGCCTGGAAAAGCTGAGCAACTTAATTGGGCACCGTTGGGGTTCTGCTGGATCTCTAATATCTGGGCCCTGTTCCAGAACATCTACCATCACATGGCCCAACGCTCTGAGGGCCTCTTATGGGCGCCTTGGCAACTGCATCCTGGGAGCATCTGAGAGGGGCTGGGCTGCTACCACTGACGAGACGCACTGGAGGTCTCAGCACTGCCGGAACCTGGCACATCATCCCCATGCTCCCCCAGGGCCCCATCAGACTTTCCCCCACCAGAGCCTTGGGGTCTCCAGGTTGAGATGCAGTGCTGGGGAGTGAAATGGGTCAGTGCCTGAGTGACTTCTGGCACCGGCCCAACCGGTCACTCACTGTGGCCCTGACTCAGAGGATGAATGTGAACCCCGAAGATGCTCTCAGAGAATCTCTGAAGGCCCTGCTCAAATAAAAGCCTACAAAGAATTTATTGTGTGTTGCTTGTTATAAATAATTCACTAAACATGATAAAACAAAAAGGTTCCCAGAGGAAAGTGTGTGAAGAACAGTAGTTCACTTTTGTCAGTGAAATGATCTGGGCCTTACAGTGCAGCTGAGAGGCAGAGAAAGTGTCTGCCAGGGGTTTAGTGGCCGGAAAGTTCTGGGAGAGTTGAATAATTACCCCTGAGGCTACTTCCTGTGCCCCTCCTTAACTGTGGCCCACCCAACCTGTCTCACATACTTCCTGTGCCCTCTCCCTCCCTGTCTCACCCCCTTCCTGTGATCAGTCCCTAATTACTGTCCAAAGTCACCTAACAACTGTTGCAGACTGGCCCTCACCTCTCACTGTGCCCACAGGCCCTAGTCAGGGACCTACCCACTCAGCACTGCAGGCTCAGGCCCTCTGGGCATTACCTTCCAGTTAGGTTTTCCTGCTGCCACCCCAGAGGGCACTATGGGAAAACAGCGGGGGTTGGGGACACTCTCCTGACCCGCCCCAGTTCTGGGAGGGCAACGCCGAGTGCTTCCTGTGCAGTATGAGTTCTTTCTGGTGGCTGGACTTAACTGTAGAGCTAACTATTCTCACTGTGGACGGTGCACATAGGGGCTCCCCTTCCCCCTGGGATATCCTCCCTGGGCTTGCTGACCACTGACGGCTCTTCCATCTGAGGATAGGCCAAGGTTTCCCCCGGTATAAGTACACTGCTTGGCCATGTGTCCTGCTACTCTTTGCCCTTCACATTCCCATCGTCCCACGACAGAGCTTACTGAGTTTTTCTATCTCTCCGCCTGTGGAAATAGGGGGCTTTAGGCCCTACCAGAAAACTAGAACCAGAAGCTTAGAATTTCCACTGCCAGGTCTGGGTAGGAACAAACAAGTCAATGTTTCCTGCGCTGACAGAGAAGGAGAGTCACACCCTCAGTCCCTAATCACTTCAGGAGCTCCTACCTCGTGTGACAGAAAACAATCTCTGTCCTGACAGTCAGAGACCCCAGAAAGCCATAACCTCTGCAATCCCAATCACCTGTGCTCCAGGCCTCCAGAGATCAGCTGTGACCGCGGTCATGGTCCTAAGGACATCTCCTGGCTGTGGCATCCTCAGGCCTCCCCACTTAAAGACCTCACGGGGGACCCCAGAGTTGGGGTGAGCAATACGTATCCGTGGACTCAAGCAAACGGGAGTTTCCAAGAGAATGTTCCATTTAATCCACAGAGTCACCTGCCAGTACTGGTACCCGAGCCAGAGGAGAGAAATGACGAGTCTCTCCATGTGCCTCTGGAACATCTGGAAATGAACACATACAGGTTCAAGGCCATGTTCTCAGTGGGGGAAGTTGTCCTGCATTACAAGACCTCTGCTCGCTTGTCTCTGCTGACCTATCTCACTGTGGACATCGCAATAGGGGCTCCCTCTGGCCGGAACAATGTGGATGGTGCACATAGGGACTCCCATTCCCCAGGGGATGTCCTCCCTGTCTTCGCTGACCACTGAAAGCTCTTCCATCTGAGGCCAGGCCAAGGTTTCCCGCCAATATAAGGCCTCTGCTTGGCCAGGTGTCCTGCTGCTATTTTCCCTTCACATCCCCGTCATTCCATGACAGAGATAACTCAGGCTTTCTTTCTCTCCACCTGAGGACAGAGGGGGCGTTAGACCCTACCAGAAAACTAGACCTAGCAGGTTCGAGTTTCCACTGCCAGGTCTGGGTGGAGACAAACAGGTCACTGTTTCCTGGGCTGACAGAGAAGGACAGTCACACCTTCAGTTCCTCATCACTTCATGATCTCCTACCTGGTGTGACAGAAATCAACCACTACCATGACAGTAAGAGACCCCAGAAAGCCATGGCCTGCATAGTCCCAAGGCACATCAGCTCCAGGCCTCCAGGGATCATCTGGGCCTGAAGTCAGGGCCCAGGGCCGTATTCTAGCTGTGGCTTCCTCAGGTCTCCCCACCTCAAAGGCTTTACAGGGGACGCCAGTGCGGGGGTGAGCTCTACATGTCCATGGAGTCAAGCCAACTGGAGTTTGCAGGAGAATGTTCTGGTGAATCCACAGAGTCACCAGCCCCTACCGGTACCTGAGTCAGAGGAGAGGAAGGACCAAGTCTCTCCATGTCTCTTCAGAACATCCCAGAATGAACTCGCACAGGGTCAGGACCATGTCCTCAGTGTGGGGAGTTTCCTGCATTGCTGAGGACTCCACCAACTTCTCTCTGCGGGGAAACATGCAGAAGGCTCAGTGTCAGACAGCGTCAGCCTGTACGGGAGCTGGAAGGACTCTGAGAATGGATGCTGGCATCACAATATGTGTGACTGTTTGTCTCTGTCAGCACAGGAAAACAGGGCCAGCCCCACTGGGAGGACGAGGGTGCCCTGGGGGGGGCAGCACAGTCCAAATACCAGTGGCAAGCAAATCATGAAAAAGTGGTCACTGAGAAAAATCTCGCGTTGTTCCAGGTGGGTTGGCGCCCGCTTCCATTCCGGTCACACTCAAGGGCCGACGCTCTGTTCCCCTTAGTCCTTTGTGACTCACGACCGATTTGTCTTCATACAGACCTGGCAGTGGAACCTTGAAGCTTCTGGGTCTAGTTTTCTAGTAGGGCCTAAAGCCCCCTCTGTCCACAGGTGGGGAGAGAAAAACCTTGAGTCAGCTCAGCCATGGGACGAGGAGATGTGAATGGAAAAGAGCAGCAGGACACGCGGGCAAGCAGAGGCCTGACACCACCAGTAAAACTTGACATGGCCAATTCAGGTGAAAGATCCGTCAGTGTCACCAAGTCAAGAATGGAAATACAGGGGTGTGGGGAGGGGAGCCCCTATGCCCAGCGACGATAGTGATATTAGCCAGCTCTACAGCTGAATCCGCCCCCCAGAGAGAACTTACACTACACAGGCAAGCCCACGGCCGCCCTCCCAGAGCCAGAGCAATTCAGGAGTGTGTCCCCCCAGCATCCTCTCTGCCCTGTAGGCCAGCAGCAGGAAAACCCTTCTGGAAGGAGACGGCCGAGGGCCTGAGTCTGCAGAGCTGAGAGGCCAGGTGCCTGGCTAGGGCCTATGGTCACAGTGAGAAGTGAGACCAGTCTGCAGCAGGTGTCAGGTTTCCTTGGACAGTAAACAGGGAGGGGCCACAGAAAGGTGCGAGACAGTTAGGAAGGGGCCACAGTTAGGGAGGGGCACAGGAGGTAGTCTCAGGGGTCAACATTCAGCTCTGCCAGTACTTTTCGGCCACTAAAGCCCTGGCAGACACTTTCTATGTCTCTCAACTGCACTCCCCAGTGTTCACCTTTGAGCCTCATTCAACCTCCAATGTCACATGAACCCAAGACACAGAAACTATCGTGTACAATTAGCAGGTCATCCTAAATGCAACATCTAGTCTGGATTGGGATTGGACCAGGGCAAAGCAGAGTAGCAAAGGAGATAGGTCAATAATGCTGAACTTTATGTGATTGGACCTTCCTGGAAAGCTGAGACCCTCTATAAAATATGTGTGTATTTGGCAATGAGGTAAACAGTCATGGCTGCACCCAGGGGTGTTTCTCTGCACGACCATCATCCTTGGCCCCATGAACCCGGACCCACTGAGCAATGTAATAGGGTACCATTGGGGTTCTTCAGGATCTATAATACTCTGGGTACTGTGCTCCAACATCTCTCACTGCACAGCCCAATGCTCTGAGGGCCTGTGGCAGGCGCATGGGCAGCACTATCCCTGGAGCAACTGGGAGGGGCCGGGCTGCTGCCGCACTCGAGGCATTAGCACTGCTGGGCTCTGGAGCCTCATCCCCACGTGCACCCCAGGGCCCCATCAGACTCTCCCCCACCCGAGCCTCAGGCCCTCCAGACTGAGACGCACAATGCTGGGGAGTGAAGAAGGGTCAGTGACCGAGTGACTTCAGGTTCCGGCCTGACCGTTCACTCACTGTGGCCCTGACTCGGGATGAACTCAAATCTCGAAGATGATCTCAGAGCATATCTGAAGGCCCTGATGCCCGAGACCACTCATGGGACAGGGGGATCAGCTCAGGGGACAGAGGGAACAGCACGCAGGTCCTGATTCTGTCCTGCCTACAGTAACCTGAGTTCAACCCTGGCACCCCTAAGTTCACGTAAACCCCAACAACAGTGATCCTGGAGGGACAACATGGGCAGCTCTGAGCACTTCAAGTGTGGCCCAAACACAAGCACAGTGAAAGAAATGGTCTCTTGCCACCGAGGGGAAGCATCAGCAGAAGATTTTTTAAAATGGTGAAGGATTCTGGAGTGTCGTTGGACAGAGGGGGCGCACAGCTCAGCCTCTACCTGAGCCCAGTGGCCTCACCGGGCTGACATAAGGGGTCCTGGTGCTGCGAATCACTCTGAGGCAGCAGAACCGCATGGTGATGCCTCCCGCAGGGCGGAGTCCTCAGCCGGAGGTTTATGGGAAACAGAAGATAATTTGTGAGTGCTGTGACTTTCACTGATTCAATACAACAGGCGCCCACAGAGGAAAGGAACTGTTACTGGTACCCGAGGTAAACGACCTGCAGAAGATTGAAGGAATGAGTGTGAGACCATCTCTGAACACTAGGTGCAAAGTCTGAAGGAGAGAGAGTTGGGCATGGGCATATGCAGAGTCCCACCCTCAAGGCATTCACGGCCAGGCAGATATTGACCCCAGGACAGATCAGAGCAGTGTGGGGCATGCACATTCGAGGTGGTACCTGCCAGGGAACGAGGTTGATATTCCTTGGATCTACAAAGGCTGCGGGACGAGTGTGTCGCAACCCTGGGTACCACCATGGACCTGCCTAAGGGGAGAATCGGGAACCATCTCCTGTTCCCGGGTATCTCCCAGCTCCGAGCTCTGAAGCTTCTCAGGGCGGCCGTGAAGAGGAGTTTCCTGTTATGGTCTCGTACCTATATATGAATTTGACACCTGACTGGGTGTCAGACATGTCTGGATAAGAAACGGTGTCCAGTGTTGGCTTGATGGACCACCTGGAAACATGCCTCCCAGTATCCTCTGCCCCAAGCATTCTGGGACTTGGAACATGCACTCAACGGGGCACCAACTTCTGTAGGGACCCGATAATAGTCAGGAGCCCCTTCTCTGGCTCACTCGGCCACTCCCATCATCCTGGAACCACAGAGACATTCTGCTGGTCCTGGGCCCTGGTGTCTACCATTAGGTCCTTGAGTTGCTCTGTGTGATCTTATAGAGGGTAAAGGGTGGGACCCAGACCTAAAAGGGCTTAGGAAGGGAAACTGGTTCCTGTTGGGTGCGACAGAGTTGGCTGGGGAGGGGACTGGAGGGGCTTGGTGAGTTTCTCTGGAACTGACTCCCACCTCCACCCCCGAAATTCCTCTCCAGGGCCCACTTTGGGCTGAGCTGAGAGAAACCCAAAACCAGCCTGGTCAGGAGGTCAAGTATCCTTTCCAGAGCCCATGGCCTTGCCGCATCTTGTCCTGCTGTATGCAGTAACCAGGGGGAGAGGACACAGTGTATGCATGATAGGAGACTCCTGCCAAGGAGAGACCAGACACGGGTGCAATTCAGACACTTTATTGGAGGAAAGTCATTGACATGAGTCGGCCCAAGACTCCCCCCTCCCACCCCAGGCACAGTCCCAATGACACGCCCTGTCATGTTCTGCCTACACTCGTGACATGGGTAATGCAGAGCCCACCCACCATACTCACGACCCAGCACCTTCAGGGTAATGCTGGGCATGCACAAGCAACATGGTCCCTGCCATGGTCCTCCCCTGGCCATGACAGAACAAAGAGCCACGGTCCTGCTGCCACCTTCCTCTCTCCGTCCGCTCCCGCTGAGTCTGTGGGATGAAGCAGCCTCAGGCACAGGAGCTAGAATTCTACTGAGAATTCCAAACTCTAAACAATCCTTCACGGGCACCTGAGTGCATGTCCCATCTCGGCCCCAAACTGCCAACAGTCCCCCCTGCTCTGGGCCATGTCCTAGGGGTCCCTAGAGACAGTCTGGGCCGGGGATCTTCTCTTCAGCTGAAGGACATTTCAGGTCTCAAGGGGTGGAGGGGCACAGGCAAGTGGGCATTGGAGGGTCAGCTCAGTCCTGCTCGCTTTCATCAGAGGACGAGGACACCAGAAGGTCTTCATAGAGCACACTGAATGGGCGCGGGGTTGGGCACATGGCAGGCAAGTTGTGGGCAGGGGTCTCAGGGGCAACTAGGAATCCACAGCTCCAGTAGTCCCCATGCTGCCTCCGGAACACCATGGTGATGGGCCCGCCCACCACAGGGGCCTCGGGAGGAGGTGGGGGTCTCCCAAGGCAGGATGCACCCACGTGCCCACCAGGAATGCAGGCCTGGGGCTGGGATCCTAGTTCGGGCTCCTTCACATCTTGCTGGCCACTCTCCTGGGCAAGGGCAGGAACTGGTACCCGGGCAGGGTGGTCAGTGCCAGGGGCCAGATTGTCTTGTCCATGGCCTCTACCCATTCCTGTGCCCAGGCTGCTTCTTTGAGGCAGAGGGCAGGCGCTGAGCCTCCATTTCTTCGGGGGACTGTGGGTGGCTTCTGCGGGTGTGCTGGCCACTCTCTTACCCACTGCTCCATTGCTGCTGCTGAGGGCTCCAAACTGAATGAGTGCCCGGGGCTTGTGGCTGGGTGCCAGCTTAGGTATGCGGGTGGCTGCCCATGCAGGGCTCCTGGACAGAGACACGCATTTCTGTGAGAGGCTGGTCTCTCTCCCAGTTTCAGGGCTCTGCTCAGGGCAGTTCCTGTGTGGTTCTTGAGGCAACTCATGAGCCTGGAAGGTTCCTTCAGGGATATGCTCAGGCCAGGTTCTGCATGACTGCTGCAAGGAGAGAGAAGAGGACAAATTAGACACCCTGACATTTGCGTCCCCAGCTCAAACTCAAACCAGAGTCCATGTTGATGATCCTCAGAATGGAAGAACCCAACTGGACAGCGAGAGGGACATGGGAGGGGAACTCCAGGGGGCAGTTGATGTGGGGTGTGTGGACTCTCCCCTCCATCAACCATAGCCTGGACAGAGGCTCAGCCACTGCCTGCATTGGGTGGAAACTGAAGTCCAGAGACGGGAACACCTGCAGCCTCAACCTCCCAACCGGGACACCCTCCTGAAGAGACTTAATCTCTCACAGCACCACAAGGTATTTCCTGATGTCAGAGATCACCCACAGCAATGAGGTCACGGCACAAATGGGGCACCCTCCCTCTGTGGGTTGAGGGAAGGGGAGTAGGTCCCTCACAGAGAAGTGGGGCCTGGTGTCAACAATGAATGGGCGAGACTTGGCCCCTCTCTACTCACCCTCACGCAGCCCCAGGACTCCTTTGCTTCCTTCATGATGGTCTGGGCCTTCCGGTGTGTGTTCACGGTGTTTTCACGGTTCATACCTGTGGTCACAATGGCTTTCAAGAGCCCAGCACATGGAAAAATGCCCAGAACCTCAGAATAAGAGACTCTAAACCATCACACGTGAGTGAACATCTGTTGACATGTTTAACTTGGAACAAGAGAAAGCAGTTGGCAGGAGAGACATGGTGACTGGAGACATTCTGGCCTGGACTTAAGGTCACGGCCCTGCGTGGGCATCGCTGCCCTGACTGGGAGTGCTGGTGCTCGAGGTTTGTGGGAAAGAGAAGGTAATTCATGAGTGCTATGACTTTTACTGATTCAATAAAATTCAATTCAGGCGCCCACAGTGGAAAGTCCTGGTTACTGGTAGCCATGGCAACCGACCTGTAGCAGATTGAAGGAACGAGTGTGAGACCATCCCTGAGCACTAGGTGCAAAGTTTGAAGGAGAGAGGGTTTGACACAGGCATATGCAGAGTCCTACCCTCAGGGCAGTCAGGGCCAGGCAGATACTGACCCCAGGACAGTTCAGAGCAGCGCAGGGCATGCACATTCGAGGTGGTACCTGCGAGGGAGCAAGGGTGATGTTCCTTGGATCCGCAAAGGATGCGTGACGAGTGTGGGTGGGACCTTGAGTATACCACCCGGGCTCAGCCTGAGGGGAGTCGGGAACCATCCCCCATTCCTGGTTATCTCCCAGCTCCGAGTTCTGAAGCTTCTTAGGGAGGCCGTGTAGTGGAGTTTCCACTTAAGGTCTCATACCTATGTGTGAGTTTGATCCCAGGCTGGGTGTCAGACATCTCTGGATCAGAAACTGTGTCTGGTGTCGACCTAATAGATGACCTGAAAACACGCTCCCAGTATCCTCTGTCCTGGAGCACTCTGGGACTTGGAATGTACAGTTAGCGGGACACCAAACAATACAGGAACCGGACAGGCCTCAGGAGCCCCTTCTCTGGCACACTCGGCCACTCCCATCATTCTGAATCCACAGAGACGTTTCGCTGGCCCTGGGCCCTGGTGTCCACCCTTAGGTCCTAGAATTGTTCTGTGGGAGCATGTAGTGGGTGATGTGTGGGACCCAGAATGACCAGGGCTTAGAAAGGGAAACTGGATCCTGTCGGGTGGGACACAGAGCCGGTTGTGAATGGGCCTCTAGGGGCTTGGTGCATTTGTTCGGAACTGACTCCCACCCCACCCCCTGCTAAACCTGAAATTCCTGTCCAGGGCCCACTTTGGGCTGAGCTGAGAGAAACCCCAACAGAGCCTGGTCAGGAGCTCAAGAATCCTTTCCTGAGCAGATGCCCTTGCCACATTCTGGTCCCATTAGACGCAGGAAGCAGAGAGGACATGGTGTGTGTGTGATCAGAGATGCCTTCCAGGGAGAGACCAGACAAGGGTACAATCCAGACACTTTTTTGTAGGAGAGTCACCGACATGGGGAGACCCAATGACACTCCAGGCAGTGTCCCAATGACATGCCCTGTCATGTTCTGCACACACACGTGACATGGGCAATGCAGAGCCCACCCACCACATCCACGATTCAGCACAGTCAGAGCAATGCTGTGTGTGCACATGCAACATGGTCCTTGCTGTGGTCTTTGCCCGGCCACAGCAGAACAAAGGGCCACGTTCCTGCTGCTGCCTTCCTCTCTCTGTCCGCTCCCGCTGAGTCTGTGGGATGAAACAGTCTCAAACGCAGGAGTTGGAATTCCACTGAGAGTCCAAACTCTGAACAATCTTTCACAGGCACCTGAGTGCGTGTCCCATCTCCGCCCCCAAATGCCAACAGTCCCCCCTGCTCTGGGCCAGATCCTAGGGGTCCCCAGTGACAGTCTGGGCCCGAGGGGTCTCCTCCTCAGCTGCAGGGCATCCAGGTATCTTGCGGCAGAGGGCTTAGGTTGGTGGGCATAGGTGGGTTAGATCAGTCCTGATCGCTCTTGTCAGAGGACGAGGACACCAGGAGGTCCTCATAGAGCACACTGAGGGGCGAGGGGTTGGGCTCACAGTGGGCGGGCTGAGGACAGGGGGCTCAGGGGCAACCAGTAATCCACAGGTCCACTGGTTCCCATGCAGCCTCCGAAACAACATGGTGATGGGTCAGTCCGCCACAGGGGCCTCGGGAGGAGGCAGAGGCATCTCAGGGCAGGCCATGTCCCCATGCCCACAAGGACTGCAGGCATGGGGCTGGGATCCTACTTCGGGCACTTCCATGTCTTGCTGGTCATTCTCCTGGGCAAGGGCAGGGACTGGTGTCTGGGCAGGGTGTTCAGTTCCAGGGGCCATAGTGTCCTGTCTGTGGCCTCTGCCCATTCCTGTGTCCAGATTGCTTCTCTGAGGCTGGGGGCATGGGCAAAGCCTCTGTTTCTTCAGGGGACTGTGGGCAGCATCTGCGGGTATGCTGACTGCTCTCTTGCCCACTGCTCCATTGCTGCTGCTGAGGGCTCCAAACTGGATGAGTGCCTGTGGCTTCGAGATGGGTGCCAGTTTAGGTGTATAGGCAGCTGCCCATGTGGGGCTCCTGGACAGAGACAGGCTTCTCTGTGAGAGGCTGTTCTCTGTCCCAGTCTCAGAGCTCTGCTCAGGGTGGGTCCTGTGTGGTCCTCGAGGCGACTCATGAGCCTGAAGGGGTCCTTCAGGGATGTGCCCAGGCCGGGCTCTGCATGGCTGCTGCAAGGAAAGAGAGAGAAAAGGACAAATGAGACACACTGACATTTGCATTCCCTGCTCAGACCCAACCCAGAGTCCGTGCTGATGATCCTCAGCACGGGAGAAACTGACTGGACGGGGAGAGGGACATGGGAAGGGGGGATTTAAGGGGGCAGCTGCTGTGGGGTGTGTGGAGTCTACCCTCCACAAGCCACAGTCTGGACAGAGTCTCGGCAGCTTTCATGGGGCAGAAACTGAAGCCCAGAGACAGGAATATTTAGCAGCCTCAGCCTCCCACCGGGACACCCTCCTGAAGAAAATTAATCTCCCACAGCAGCACAAGGGACGTTGCTGAGGGTAGTGTTCACCCACAGCAGCGAGGCCCTGGAAGGAAAGACATGCCCTCTTCGGGCGCTGTGGAACGGGGGGAAGGGCCCTCCGACAAAAGGGGGCCCAGGGTCAGGGAGGAATGGGTGAAGCTTGGCATGTCTGTACTCACCCTCACGGACTCCCAGGACTCCTTCCCATCCTTTGCGACGGCCTGGATCTTCTGGTGCTGTGTCGTGGGGCATCTCTGTGGCAGAGACTCCCTCCTGGGCATGAGCCTGCAAACAGCATATCAGAGTCAGTCGTCCCAGGCCCACCCCCATATCGTCATCCCTGTCCTGGTTCCCTAACCCGTCCCGCAGCCCTGTGGGAGAACGGAGGGAGAGCATCGGCCTCTGCACCAATGTCCTCCCCTGCTGGACTGTCCCACGTGCCTCCTTTCTCCACCCCCCCAGAGCCTTTCTCCAGGTGCCATGACCCTGCCCTCAGGTTCTGGGTGAGAGGCGCCCTCTTAAACAGAGGATGTAGGCTCCCTCCTGCCCCCACTCTCCCGGGCAGCCTGGCAAGCATCCTCACGGGAGGAGGGAGACGGAATTCGGGTTTCAGCTCGACGATGGTGGAACTGACCCTGTCCTCACCTGGGTGCAAAGGCCTTCGGGACTTCGGGCCCCTTGGTAGGTGCTGGCACACAGCGGGGCGGCATGTTCTCCTTCCCCTTCAGGTGTCCCAAGGGCTGCAGGACCAGGGCCCCCTGGCAGCACCTGATGGGGCACCTGGGGTTTCGAGCCCGGTGCCCGAAGGCGCCGCAGTCCTTGCACTTCACCTGCGGAGAGAAGGGCCAGAGTGAATGAGGGGCACTTGGAGTCGCGTGCAGGGTCAGAGGGGGCTCTCCAGTGGGAGCCACAAGGACAAGGACGCAATCGCCACGAGCGACCCCTGGGAAATGCCTGCCCAGAGCTTCTGTGGCCACGGCAGGCCAGGACAGGGGGGCCTGAAGGACTCATGTCGGCATGGGAAGCCTATTTGTCATGGGCCAACACCCTGTGGCATCAGCACCAAATGGAAGCTGTGGCCTGGCAGGGTCCAAGGCCAGAACATAGGTGGCCGTGCCCATGGCACTGTTGTCTGAAGGAAAGCCCTGCCTGCCTGACTCAGGATGGACTCAGACCAGCTCCGAGAGCCTGGGATAAGGCAGAGCCAGAGGTCTCACTTCCCCTCCTGGCCTGACCCTGTGCTCTCCATCCTCCTGCATCCTCCCCCACCAGCCCACCACTTACCCTGGGGTCCTCATGCTCTGGGGCTCCTCCCAGGGGCATCTTCCAGGCTTGGGCATTTTGGGCTCCTGGGCCCGTGGGCCGAGCGGGTCGTCCCCACATGGAACTCATCTCTGTGGAGTGGCACCACACTGTCTCCCAATCAAAGTCGTCTTCCTAAAGAAATAAGAAGCTTGAGTCACTCACAGACCCACACGCGGCCACACACTGCAACCCCCAACACATGCACACACACAGACACATGCACACATAGTCACTCACATGCACATTCATACCACACACACACACCCACACACATGCAAAGACAGACACCCACACACACATTCTGACACATGCACATCCACTCACACATGCACACAGAGACATACTCATGCACACAAAAGTGACACACACAGAAAGCCAACCGTGCTCTGAATTTTTCAGGTACCCCCACACTCCCTCTCAGATGAACCAAGGTTGGAGATGTTTTCTCCCACCCTGCCTCGGCACATACCCCACTCCCTGCACAGTCCTCAGGCCTGCATCCCCGTCAGAGAGGGTATGGAAACTCCACTCAGCTGATTGCACACAGACACACAAATGCACATATACACACACACACGCACACACGTGCACACACAGAGCCCCTCTGTGCACTTTATAGGGAATCCACAGGCCCACTCAGAAGCTCTCAGTACAGGGGATGGCTATGCTCCCTGCCTGCCTTAGCAAATCGTCCTCTCCCAACAGAGCCCCTAGCACAACCTCCTGTTTCAAAGAGTCCCCAGCCTGCACTCCTGCCTGAGAGCAGATCGAAAGTCCACTCACCTGATCGTGTTGGCCGTTCTCTGCTGTCGTCTTCAACGCTGCTAAGCCAGGGAGGCTGGACAAGGCACTCAGAAATGCTTCGTCCCTGTGGCAGGTGAAGCCCAGAAAGGATCCACTTCCTGGACGTTCCCCTTTATATGGGCTCCAGGAGGGAGTGGGTGGGGCCAGCCCGGTCCATCAAGTCTGGTCTTGGGGAGACATTCTCTATACTGCTCCTCCCACCACCTGCTCTCTGGACACACAACTCACATGTGCTGGAGAGAATCTCTGAGCTCCCTGTCATTGTTGGTAGGATGCCCCTGGTACTGTGATCTGGGCCCAGAGGACGTACTTGGAGAGTCAGCTCATTCCATTTGTCAGACACTCACGCTTTAAACTTGTTCTTATAATAAAACTTGATTTTCATCAAGTTGTTCATAATAATTTATTACATTCAATATTCCAACATGAATACCACCACCATTACCCCTTCCCACCACCATACTTTGAATTGAACAACCATCACCCAAGCCCGACCGAATAACAGACCCCCAAAAATTTATTGTGCATTGCTTGTTATAAATAATTCACTAAATATGATAAAAACAAAAGGTTTCCAGAGGAAAGTGTGTGAAGAACAGTAGTTCATTCTTGTCAGTGAAATGATGTGGGCCTGATAGTGCAGCTGAGAGGCAGAGAAAGTGTCTGCCAGGGGTTTCATTTAATCACTTAACTTCCCGTTAGTCATCGATTTGCTCGAGCGGGCACCATTAACATCTCCATTTGTCCCTGTCGCGTGCTAGTGTAGCCCAATGGCATCTGTTCGCTCCGGGAACATGAAGGGCCTCAAACCGATCGTTCTGATCTTGACGAAGAAGTCTGACCATCTGGTAGGTGGGCGGCCACGCGGTCTTTTGACATCCCGTGGAATCCAATCAGTAACAGCTCTAGTCCAACGGTCGTCTTTAAATCTCATTACGAGACCAGCCCATCTGATTTTCGACACCTTGGCAAATGAGACAGCGTCCCTGATCCTTGATCATCGACGGATGTCAGAACTCCGGATTCGTTCTCTCATTTGAGTGAAACGTGATATTCCAAGCATAGCTCTTTCTATTCTTCTTTGGGAGACCTGAATAGCGTTCTCATCTTGTTTGCGTAGGGCCCAGGTCTCTGAGGCATATGTTAATGCAGGAAGAACAGTGGAATCAAAGAGATGTGCCTGGAGTCGGAGGTTCTTCGTCCTCTTAGCTATTTCTTCGACGTTCTTGAAGGCGTTCCAAGCCGCTCTCTTCCTCCTACGCAGCTCGGGTGCCAGGTCATTTGTCATGTTGACCTCTCGACCTAGGTACACATAGCTGTTGCATTCTGAGATGGTTGTTCCATTGAGAGCGAATGGGGCGTCAGGAACGAGGCTGTTTCTCATAAACATTGTCTTCGTAAGATTCAGCTGTAGTCCTACCTTTCCACACTCACGGTCAAAGTCGGCTAGCATTTGTGCCGCTTGGCTGATGTTTGGTGTCATTAAAACAATGTCATCAGCAAAGTGGAGGTGGTGTAGTTGCCGACCATCTATCTTCACTCCCATTCCTTCCCATTCCAGTCGTCGCATGATGTTCTCGAGGGTGGCACTGAAGAGTTTCGGTGAAATGGTATCACCCTGCCGCACCCCTCTCATGACATCAATGATCACTTCTTTGTAGAATGGTGAGATCCTGGTAGTGAATCCGCAATACAGCTCACGGAGGATCCTGATGTATTGGGCTTGAATGCCTGATTGGCTAGGGCTTCAATGACCGCTTCTGTCTCAACAGAATCAAAGGCCTTCTTTAAATCAATGAACGTTAAACAGAGCAGCATCTTGAACTCCCGAGAAACCTCAATGAGCTTGGTTATCGTGTGGATATGGTCGATGGTGCTGAATCCTTTGCGGAACCTGGCTTGCTCGCATGGTTGTCCTTCATCTAGTGTTCTGCCAATCCCATTTAGGATGACTCGAGTGAACAACTTGTAGATGACAGACAATAGGCAGATCGGGCGATAGTTGCCAATGTCATGGATGTCTCCCTTCTTGAACAGTAGTACGGTCCTGCTGGTTTTCCATTGGGACGTAACCTTGCATTCAGACAGGTAGCGAGTGAAGAGCCGAGCCAGTGTATTGATGAGTACTGACGGCAGGTTCTTCAGGGGTTTAGTGGCTGAAAAGTTCTGCGAGAGTTGAATGTTGACCCCTGAGGCTACTTCCTGTGCCCCTCCCTAACTGTGGCCCCTTCCTACCCGTCTCACCCCCTTCAGTGCCCTTTCCCATTCTGTCTGACTTCCTTCCTGTGGAAAATCACCAATTAGTGTCCAAAGTCACCTGACACCTGTTGCAGGCAGGCTCTTAACTCTCACTGTTCCCACAGGCCCTAGCCAGGGACCTGCCAACTTCAGACCTTCAGACTCAGGCCCTCAGGGCGTCACCTTTCAGAAGGGTTTTCCTGCTGCTACCCCAGAGGGCAGAGTGGAAGGACAGAGGGGGACACTCTCCTGACCTGCTCAGCTTCTAGAAGTATGACACTGAGGGCTTCCAGAGCGGCTTGAGTTCTCTGGGGGGGGCAGGGTCAGATGCAGACCTAACCGTTATCACTGTAGATATCTCACATAGGGCTACCTTAGTCCTGAAAAATGGGAATGGTGCACATAGGGGTTCCCCTTCCCTTTGGGATGTCCTCCCTGGGCTGGCTGACCACTGAGGCTAGGCCTAGGCTACAGGAACTCATCGCAGGGGTCAACATTCAGCTCTCCCAGCCCTCCCTAAGCACTTCCATCTGAGGTTAGGCCAAGGTTTCCACCGGTATAAGTCCTCTGCTTGGCCGTGTGTCCCGCTGTTCTTTGCTCCTCAAATCCCCACCATCGCACGACAGAGCTGACTCAGGCTCTCTCTCTCTACCTGAGGACAGAGGGGGCTTTAGGCCTTACCAGAAAACTAGACCCGGGAGGTTCGAGTTTTCACTGCCAGGTCTGGATAGAGACAAACAAGTCATGGTTTCTAGGGCTGAAAGTAAAGGACATTCACACCCTGAGCCCCTCATCAGTTCAGGAGGTCCAACCTGGTGTGACAGAAATCAACCTCTGCCATGACAGTAAGAGACTCCAGAACACCATGGCCTGTGCATTCTCAAGGCATGTGGGCTCCAGGCTTCCAGTGATCAGCTGTGACCTCGGTCATGGTCCCGGGGGCATCTCCTGGCTGTGGCCTCCTCAGGCCTCCCTGCCACAAAGGCCTCACAGGGGACACAGAGCTGGAGTGAGTTCCACATGTCCGTGGAATCAAGTCAACAGGAGTTTGCCGGATAATGTTCCAGTGAATTCACAGAGTGACCTGCCCCTACTGGCACCCAAGCCATAGGAGTGGAATGACGAGTCTCTTCCTGTGTCTCCAGAACATCCAGAAACGAATACACACAAGTTCAGGGCCATGTCCTCAGTGGGGGGAGTTTTCCTGCATTGCCAAGGCCCAAGTCCACTTCTCTCTGCGGGGATATATGCAGAAGGCTCTGCGTCAGACAGCTTCAGCCTGGACTGGAGCTGGAGGACTCTGAGAAGAGATGCCGGCATCACACTATGTGTGACTGTTTGTCTCTGTCAGCACAGGAAACAGGGTCAGCCCATTTGGAAGGACACGGATGCCCTGGGGGGGAAGCACAGACCAAATACCAGTGAGAGCAAATCACGAAAATGTGGTCGCTAAGAAAAATCCCACGTCTTTCCAAGTGGGTTGGCGCCCGCTTCTGTTCTAGTCACACTCAAGCTCCAGCGCTATGTTCCCCTTGGTTCGTTGTGACTCACAACAGATTGTCTCCATCCAGATCTGGCAATGGAAACTTGAAGATCCTGGGTCTAGTTTTCTGGTAGGGCCTACAGCACCCTCTGTCCACAGACAGGGAGAGAAAACCTCTGATTCAGCTCTGTCGAGGGATAATGGGAATATGAAGGGCAAACAGCAGCAGGACAAGCGGGCAAGCAGAGGCCCAACACAGCTGATAAACCTTGGCATTTCCTCAGATGTAAGATCCGTCATTGCCCAGCGAGACCAGAAAGGAAATACCATGTGGGGGGAGGGGAGGCCCTATGCCCATTGTCCACGGTGATATTAGTCAGCTCTACAGGTGAACCTGTCCCCAGAGAGAACTCACATTCCCCAGGGGCGGCCACTCTTGTCTCTCTCATTACACTGTGGATCTTAGATTCTGATCTCAGAGTGATCCCACTCTGTCTGATCGGTTCCACTTAGCATAGTATGTTCATGGTTCATACCCGTGGTCACAAATGGCCTTCAAGAGCACAGCCCATGGAAAGATGTCCACCACCTCCGAATAAGAGACTCTAAATCATCATGGTCGAGTTAACACCTATTGACATGGCTAACCCGGAACAGAGAAAGCAGGTGATGGGTGAGATATGGGGACTGGAGACCCTCTTGCCTGCACTCAAGGCCACGTGTGAATGAGCCTTGATAGCCTGACTGGGCGTGACAGTGCTGGAGGTTTGTGGGAAACAGAAGGTAATTCATGAGTGTTGTGACTTTCACTGATTGAATACAACAGGCTCCCACAGCGTAAAGACCCAGATACTGATACCCATGGCAACCTACCTTTAGCAGATTGAAAGAACGAGTGTGAAACTGCCCTGTGCACTAGGTGCAATGTATGAGGGAGAGAGGGTCGGGCACGGGCATATGCAGAGTCCCACCCTCAGGGTAGCCAGGACCAGGCTGATACTGGCCCCCTGACAGATCAGGGCAGTGCTGGTCATGCACATTTGAGGTAGTACATACCAGGCAGCAAGGATGATGTTCCTTGGATCTGCAAAGGATTCGGGATAAGTGTGGCATGACCCTGGGTACCACCCGGGCCCTGCCTGGACGGAGAGTCGGGCACTGTCCCCCGTTCCATATCTCTCCCAGCTCTGAGCTCTGAAGCTTCTTGGGGGAGGATGTGAAGCAGAGTTTCCTCTAATGGTCTTAATCCTCTGTGTGAGTTTGACCCCAGGCTGCGTGTCAGACATCTCTGCATCAGAAACGTTGCCCGGTGTCAGCCTGATGGACCACCTGGAAACACGCCTCCTGGTATCCTCCAGCCCAGAGCACTCTGGGATGTGGAATGTGCAATCGGTGGGTCACCAACTTCTACAGGGTCCTGAGAGGACTCAGGAGTCTCTTCTCTGGCTCACTCAGTCACTACCATCATCCTGAAACCACAGAGATGGACCGTTGGCCCCTGGCCATGGTGACCACCATTAAGTCCTTGAATTGCTCTGTGTGAACGTGTAGCGGGTGACGGGTGGGACCCAGACCAAGCAGGGCTTAATGAGGGAAACTGGATCCTGTCGGGTGGGACACAGAGCGTGCTGGGAAGAGGCCTGGAGGGCTTGGTGCATTTCTCTGGAACTGACTCCCACCCCTACCCCCTGCTCAATCGAACATCCTGTCCAGGGCCCACTTCTGGCTGAGCTGAGAGAAATTCCAAATCAGTCTGGTCAGGAGGTCATGAATCCTTTCCTGAGCCCTTGGCCTTGCCCCATCCTGGTCCTAGTGGATGCAGTAATCTGGGGGAAGGGACACTGTGTGCGTGATAGAAGAAGACTGCCAGGGAGAGGCCAGACACGGGTGCAATTCACACACTTTATTGGAGGAAAGTCACCGACATGGGGAGTCCCAATGACACACCGGGCACAGTCCCAATGACACACCCCATCATGTTCTGCATACACTCGTGACATGGACAATGCAGAGCCCACCCACCCTGCACCCACGACCCAGCACAGTCAGGGCAATGCTGGGCATGCAAACGCGACATGGTCCCTGCCATGGTCCTTGCCTGGCCATGCTGAACGAAGGGCCCCGCTTGTACTGCTGCAGGAGTGGCCACATCCACTCCCACTGAGTCTGGACACAGGAGTTGGAATTCTACTGTGAGTCCAAATTCCGAATGATCTTTCACAGGCACCTGAGTGTGTGTCCCATCTCGGTCCCCAACTGCCAACACTCTTCCCTGTTCTGGACCAAGTCCTTGGAATATCCAGTGATAGTCTGGGTCCAAGGGGTCTCCTCCTCAGTTGCAGGGTGTCCAGGTCTTGTGCGGCGGAGGGGGGCAGAGGCTGGTGGGCATCAGTGGGTTAGCTCAGTCCTGCTCGCTTTCCTCAGAGGACGATGACACCAGGAGGTCCTCATAGAGCACACTGAAGGGGCGCGGGGTTGGGCTCAAGACTGGCGGGCTGCAGGCAGGGGGCTCGGGCGCAATCAGGAATCCACAGCTCCACTGATCCCCATGCAGCCTTCGGAACACCATGGTGATGGGTGGGAGGAGGCGGGGGGGGGGACTCCCAGAGCAGGCCAGGGCCCCGTGTCCACCAGGACTGCAGACCTGGGACTGGGAACCTACTTTGGGCACCTTCACGTCTTGCTGGCTGCTCTCCTGGGCAAGAACAGCATTTGGGGCCCAGGTATGGTGGTCAGTTCCAAGGGCCAGAGTGTCCTGTTCATGGCCCCCACCCATTCCTGTGCCTGGGCAGCTTCTCCAAGATGGGGGGTAGGGGCTGAGCCTCCATTTCTTCGGGGAACTGTGGGTGGTGTCTGCAGGTGCACCGGCCGCTCTCTTGCCCACTGTTTCAGCACTGCTGCTGAGGGCTCAAAACTGGATGAGTGCCCAGGGCTTGGGCCTGGGTGACAGGTTAGGTGTGCGGGTTGCTGCCCTTGTGGGGCTACTGGACAGAGACACGCATTTTTGTGAGAGCCCAGCCCATGGGCGACAGCGCTATGAAAGACTGAAGTTTAGTGATATTAAAGACATTAAGGATGCTGTTGCCTCCTGTGACCCAACCACTACCTTTACTATAAGCCTCTTAGAATCCCTTAGCGAGATCTGGCTCACCCCTAACGACTGGTTTTCCCTGACCCGTGCCCTTTTAAACTACGGGGATTATCTGCTCTGGAGGGAAGACTATCATGATCGCTGTCAGGATACGGCCCGAAGGAATCTCGCTGCTGGAGGGTCCTCCTCCTCCTGGGTACTGAGCAAATTCCTGGGTAACGCTCCCTTTTCCTCTAATGAGGTTCAGGCTCAATTTCCCTCTCCCCCCCCCTCGGCCTTCTCACGCAGATTCAGGCGGCAGCCTTGAAGGCTTGGAAGGGTCTCCCAACCAAGAGTTCCGTTGTCACCTCTCTTGTCAGAGTCCGCCAGGGCCCTAACGAGCCCTACAATGACTTTGTTGGCCGCCTGGTGGAGGCTGCTGAGCGCCTCCTGGGGGGAGGCGACACTGATAACGACTTTATTCGCCACCTAGCCTATGAAAATGCTAATTCTGTCTGCCAGGGCATCCTTCGTCCTCATAAATGGGGCAAGACCCTCTCTGACTACCTCCGCCCGTTCGCCGATGTAGACCCCGCCTCTCACAAAATGGGACTGGCTATTGGGTCAGCCTTTAAAGGTTTGACTAATACTCCTGTGACCGCTCTGGCCAACCCTAGAATCTGCTTTGGCTGCAACAAGCCTGGCCATTTCCGGCGCCACTGCCCAGAGCGGGGGAGGGCAGGCGTGCCCCTTACAATATGCCCCAAGTGTAAGGACGGGTACCATTGGGCATCAGACTGCAGGATTGGAGTTGCCTCTCACCCGGGAAACTAGTCGAGGGGCTGGCCCCAGGGCCCCGTAATGCAGCAGGCAGCTGGGGCACTCCCCTTTCTTCCCCTCAATCACTGCCGCCTCCGGCTATTGTTCCGCCTCATGTTTTGATTCCCTCCTGCGTGCCATCCCAGGAAGCTCCAAATTGGACCTCTGTACCGCCTCCCCCACAATCCTAACCCAGGCGCAGGGACCTCAGCCCATCCCAGTCAATTTCCAGGGGCCCCTGCCTGCTGGAATTGTTGGCCTCATTATCAGGAGGGGGAATCTTATATTGGAGGGATTCCAGGTTCTCCCCGGCACTATAGATGATACTCTCACTGGCCAGCTTAGCGTTATGGCCGTGACTACGTCCTCATTCCTGAGTGTAGATCTGGGTGCCCGCATTGCTGAATTGCTCCTTATCCCACCCAGCGCCGCCCCTGGCGTCACCGGCCCCCCGCCACCGGGGGTGTTCTGGGCTCAGGTTATACAGGAGTGTAAGCCACTCCTGACCCTCACCATCTTAGGCAGATCTTTTACCGGCCTTATAGATACTGGAGCTGATACTACCATCATTACTACCAGGGACTGGCCGCCAGACTGGCCAATCTCCCCCTCTTTAACACACCTGCAGGGGATTGGCCATTCAAAAAAACCCGATGTTGAGCTCAGCTGAGCTCAAGTGGTGCACCCCCGAAGGAAAGGAAGGCCACGTCCGCCCCTACATCCTCCCCGACCTGCCTGTTAATCTGTGGGGAAGGGACGTCCTGTCCCAAATGAACCTGATCCTAGTAGATACCAAAGACCTCATTCAGAAGTGATGCGCTCTCCAAACCCTCTCATGGTTCCCTAACTTAGAGGTAGACTACTGTCATGTAGCTAATAACTACAGCACCCCGGTGCCCAAGTCAGTGTGTGTTTCCAGCTGGCCCATGCCACATTTCTTGTGCCCTGGACACGTCGGATCCTGCGTGCAGGGATGACCGAGCTTACTTCTGTGCCACAGAAGCCTGTGCGTCCTTCAGCACAGCCGTCCAGGCTCTCGGCACCTACCCCGATTACATCTCCTATTCTCACCTTTCAGCTCCCGCTGGTCAATCCAGCTGTCGCCCCCCTGCAGCGACTCCACTTGTAGGAATTTTCGGCTTTCTTTCACCCAAGCAGGGAGAACCCTTCCCCCTTCTCGATGGGCCGCTAACGGCCTGGTCTGGGGAGTCACCTTGAGTGGCTCGACCCCAACAGGGCACCCGATCAGGTGGTTTCTCCGTCTTCGCCGTACCGTATCCCAAGCCCTCCCTGACGCACAGCCTGGTCCGTCACCTTTGCCTCCCGCACTCCATCCGCCTGTCCCCGTTACAACTCCAAAGATCAGTCGACACTTTTCACAATATTTCCCCCTTCCTTCCCCTCCTCCCCGCCATTTCTGCCACCTCTCCTGGCTGGCTCTGCGGACGCCCTCAGGGCCCTAGTGACTGCCTCCTTTGCCTCCTTGAATGCGACTTCCCCAACACGGAATCCTGCTGGCTTTGCCTTCAGCCGGCCCACCCATTTTTTTGATGCTATTGGCTACAATGCTTCCTATGGTATTTCTCTTTTGCCTCCCTCATCTTGGGGACCCCCTTTGGGACCTCGATATCCTTACCTTTCTCTATCCTCGACCTCTGGCTCCGGACACTGCATTGGCTCCGTTCCTTCAGCCTACGTAAGCCGTTGCACCCGGATCACTCCTGACCTGCATTTTCCCCCCACCTTCTGGGTAACCCTGACCGAGGATGCCTGGTGGCTATGTTCAGTGACAGGCCTGACTCCTCATCTCGCTGCCTCTGTTTTTTACTCCTCTTCAGAATTCTGTATGACTGTTCTGGTGGTCCCCCATATTTTGTACCATCCAATTTCCACCCTTTATGATTACTGGTCCTTGCACGATGTTGCCTCACCCCACTGATTCCACCGTGAGCCTGTCTCTGCCATCACCATCGCCACCCTGTTCACCCTTGGCCTTGCGGGCGCCGGCACAGGCATTGCCGCCCTGGCTTCTCAGCACTGTGGTCTAGCTACACTTTGCACCGCCGTGGATGCCAATTTAGAGCACCTTGAACAATCCATCTCTCAACTCGAGGATTCGCTGACATCTCTTTCGAAGGTTGCTCTTCAAAACCGCCGAGGACTGGACTTGCTCTTTATGAAAGAGGGGGGATTGTGTGCTGCCTTGGGGGAGGAGTGTTGCTTTTATGTTAACCACAGTGGAGTGAATAAAAACTCCACGCGAGAATTAAGGGAAGGTTTAGAGTGGAGACGTCGGGAACGCGAGTCTTCTAGCTCTGGGTGGGCCCTGCACACTCTACTTCCTTACTTGTTGCCAGTCTTGGGTCCCCTGACTGCCCTTTTATTGATCGCTACTGTGGGCCTCTGCATTTTTAACCAAATTACCGCTTTTGTTAGACAGCAGATAGCTTCTCTATCTGCCAACCCCATACAAGTACGTTACCACTGCCTGGCAATGGAAGATGCTTCCCCGGACTGTGCAGCCGCAAAATCTGCTGCTGCAGAGGACAGCTCGCGGGTCGTGGTTGATTGGACCCATCCTTGAGTTGTTCTTGGCCAGCTCCCCCGCCCCTCTCTGATCTGACACTCTGGGTATGAAAGAGTCGAACTTTACCCTATTCCATTTCTTTTTCAGCCGCTAGGTGTCTGGCAAAGCACTGCAAGGGAGGCCTCATGGCTGCTTCCGACTCCCTGTGGAGTACACTGGGCCTGTATGGAGGTTTCCTCTGCCTAGCGCTGGCCCTTTTCCGTGGCTCCCCTCCACTAGTAGGGTGATCAGGGGAAAACGGGCATTGTCTACTCTCCTCCCCTCCGCAAAACAGAGGTATTCTGGGTATTTTGGAGGGGCCCAGTCAATGCTCCCCCTAGCTGGCGTCTTTTATAATAAAGGAAGGGGGAGATGTGGGAAGCTGGCCCTTTAACTGACCAAGGGCCTAAGTGCCTGTGCTATGTATGGTCATCTTGACCTATGACCCCGAGGCAGGCACAGCCTGTGCTATGTATGGTCGTCTTGGCCTACATGACCCCGCAACAGACAAAACCAGTGCTATGTATGGTTATCTTGATGTATGGTTATCCTGAGAGAACATCTGTCATGGCTGTCAGTAATAACAAGAAGTAACTATCTCGTGTCTGGTACGTGATGCATATAAATTTTATAAATCATATGGACATGGCCCTTTGTGTAACTACCTCATGTCTGGTACAAGATACGCATAAACTTTATGCGTGATATGTGAAAACAAACCTTCCTAACCATATATGGGCACGACCTTTTGTGTAGCTGCCTCACTAATGGATATATACCCTGATTGCCCCCAATAAAGTCTGTCCCTTTTTCTCTCTGTTTCTAAACTGTGCTCTGTCTCTTGTGTCTTGTGTTCATTCGGTCGGTCCTTCCCTGCACCTACGGATCCTAGGGCCACCTCTGCGGGCTGGAGAGTGGTCTGGCGCCCCCCCCCCCCCCCCCGCGCACGCCTGGAACGGTCACCCTAGGCAGCAGCACCCCGTAGCACCTGGGAGAGACAAGGGTGCTGCCATTGCCAAAATGCACTTGAGACCTCAGCACTGCTGGGCTCTAGCACCTCATCTCTACGCGCCCCTGTGCCCCATTAGACTCTCTCCATCCAAGCCTCTGGGCCGCCAGGCCAAGATGCACAGTGCTGGGGAGTGCACCTGCAGATGTAACCCACAGTCCCTCGAAGAAATGGAGGCTCGGCCTCAGTCCCTGTCCCCAGTCTCGGAGAAGCTTCCCAGGTACAGGAATGGGCAGGGTCCATGGGCAGGACACTTCGGCCCTTGGAACTGACCACCCTGCCCGGGCCCCAAATGCTGCTCTTGCCCAGGAGAGCATCCAGCAAAACGTAAAGGTGCCTAAAGTAGTTTCCCAGCCCCAGGTCTGCAGTCCTGGTGGACACAGGGCCCCGGCCTGCTCTGGGAGCTCCCCGCTCCTCTCAACGACCCTGTGTCAGGCTGGCCCATCACCATGGTGTTCCGGAGGCTGCATGGGGATCAGTGGAGCCGTGGATTCCTGTTTGCCCCCGAGACCCCTTCCTGCAACCCACCTGCTATGAGCCCAACCCCACGCCCCTTCAGTGTGCTCTATGAGGACCTCCTGGTGTCATCGTCCTCTGATGAGAGTGAGAAGGACTGAGATGACCCGCTGATGCCCAACAGCCTGTGCCCCCAGCCGTGTGAGACCTGGAACATCCTTCAGCTGAAGAGGAGATCCCTGACCCAGACTGTCTCTGGGGACCCCTAGGACATGGCCCAGATCAGGGGGGACTATTGGCAATTGGGGGTTGAGATGGGACACAAACTCAGGTGCTCATGAAGGATCGTCTGGAGTTTGTATTCTCAGTAGAATTCCAACTCCTGCATCTGAGGCTGTTTCATCCCACAGAGAGGGAGGGGGCATTAGGACCATGGCCCTTGTTCTGCCGTGGCTGGACGAGGACTATGGCAGGAACCGTGTTGTGTGTGCATGCCCAGCTGTGCCCTGACTGTGTTGGGTCGTGGGTTCAGGGTGGGTGGGCTCTGCATTGCACATGTCACATTTGTGCGCAGAACATGATGGGGCGTGTCATTGTGACTGTGCCCAGGGTATCATTGGGACTCCCCATTGTTGGTGACTTTCCTCCAATAAAGTGTCTGAATTGCACCTGTCTGGTCTCTCCCTGGCAGGCCTCTCCTAACACGCCCACACCGTGTCCCCTCCCCCTGTGACTGCATCCAGTAGGACCAGGATGGGGCAAGGCCAAGAGCTCAGGAAAGAATTTATGACCTCCTGACCAGGCCAGTTTGGGGTTTCTCTCAGCTCACCCAGAAGGGGGCCCTGGACAGGAAGTACTTTTGAGTGGGGGTGAGGGTGGGAGTCGGTTCCAGAGAAACGCAACAAGCCCTCTAGGCCCCTTCCAATCGGGTCTGTGTTCCACCCGACAGGATCCAGTTTCCCTCCCTAATCCCTGCTTTCTCTGGGTCCCACCCATCTGTGTGTTGTTCACACAGAGCAACTCAAGGACTTAACGGTAGACATGAGGACCAGGGACCAGCGGACTGTCTCTGTGGTTCCAGGATGATGGGAGTAGCTGAGTGAGCCAGAGAAGGGAGTCCTGAGGCCTGTCAGATCCCTGTAGAGGTTGGTGACCCGCTGACTGCAAATTCCAAGTCCCACAGTGCTCCAGGCCGGAGGATACCCGGAGGCGTGTTTCTAGGTGATTCATCAGGCTGGCAACTGGACACCGTTTCTGATGCAGAGATGTCTGACACGCAGCCTGGGGTCAAACTCACACAGAGGTACAAAACCATTAGAGGAAACTCCACTTCACATCCTCCCCAAGAAGCTTCAGAGCTTGCAGCTGAGAGAGATCCGGGAACGGGGGACAGTGCCTGACTTTCCCCCAAGGCAGGGCCCGGGTGGTACCCATTGTCATGACCACACTTATCCTGAATCCTTTGCAGCTCCTAGGAACATCACCCTTGTTCCCAGGTAGGTACCGCCTCAAATGTGTATGCCCAGCACTGCCCTAATCTGTCCTGGGGTCAGTTTCTGACTGGCCGTGGCTGCCCTGAGGGTGGGAGGCTGCATATGCCCATGCCTGACCCTCTCTCCTTCAAACATTCACCTAGTGCGCAGGGACGGCTTTACACTCGTTCCTTCAATCTGCTAAAGGTCGGTTGCCGCAGGTACCCATATCCGGGCCTTTTCGCTGTGGGCTCCTGTTGTATTCAATTAGTGAAAGTCACAGCACTCACAAAATACCTTCTGTTTCCCACAAACCTCCAGCACTGGCATGCCCAGTCTTGGCAGTGATACCTAATCAGGTCCGTGGCCCTCAGTGCAGGTCAGAAGATCTCCAGTCTCCACCTCTTGCCCGCCACCTTCTATGTCTTGTTCCGGGTTAGCCATGTCAACAGGTGTTCACTTGCCCAAGATGATTTAGAGTGTCTTATTTGGAGGTTCTGGGCATTTTTCTATGTGGCCCTTGGAGGCCATTTGTGAGTACGCGTATGAACCACGGACACACTCTGCTAAGTGGACCAGGTCAGACAGAGTGGGATCACTATGAGATCAGAATCTACGATCCACAGTGTAATGAGACAAGAGTGGCCACCCCTGGGGAACGTGGACATGAGCCCAGGAGGTTAGAGGAGGCCACCGGGAGGTCCAGGCAGAGTATAGTGATGGAGACATGGCAGGGGAAGCCATTGGATGCTCTGCAGTTCCCGAGTTACAGATGGGGGTTATCTGACGTGGAGGGCACCAAGTAGCACTCCAAGAGTGATCCTATGACAACACATAGGTGTATGGAATAATGTGCTGAAGTCCTACATCTGACGCATTGTTCTTGGCCCAATACAGTCAGAGAAGCATTGAGGACGTCTAGGAGGTAGGCTGAGAACTGAGGGAATGCAAACAGTATTGTATATCCATCGATTCATAACTTCACTCACAATACTGTGGATGGCGCTGCATGGATCACTACCAGTACAGAACAGGATATGGACACCTTGTGGGTTCCCGTTATGTCCAGGAGGAAGGAAATGGTGACAAGAAACTGGCCTACTTAAGGAAACCTCGGATGGTAATAGAAGAAGTTGAGCTTGCAATTCCCCATAGCAATCTCGTCCTCTCACCACTCCTGTCTGCGCTTGCCCCAGCCCAGCCAGCATGGCTCACACAGAGCAAAATCACCTGGGAGAGAGAAAGAGACAGGAACAGAGACAGAAACAGAGACAGAGAGAGATGCTGACACACACTTCTGAGACTCTGAGAGGGCGCCCAACCCAGAGAAAGGGTGTATTTGTATCTAAGATTATAAAGGATTTGTATCTGGTAGCCTAAAGGGTTTGTTTCTAAGCGTTTAAAGGATTTGTACCTAGGACTATAAATGGTTTGTATCTAAAAGGGTTTGTTTCTAAGCGTTTAAAGGATTTGTACCTAGGACTATAAATGGTTTGTATCTAATAGTGAGCCTGGCAAGCTCCCCGTGATGTATTCGATATGCTAAACACAGTAACAACAAAAGTCTCCAATGGAGACGTTACTGGACCCGCTTGAGCAAATCGATGAACAACGGGAGGACAGTGACAGTGATTTAATAGTGTAAAGGGTTTGTATCTAATAGCTTAAAGGGTTTGCATCTTATAGTCTAATGGTTTGTGTCTTCGAGACTAAAGGGTTCTCAGGAACTAGCCCAGAGCTTACAGAGACGCCTGCGTTTTCAGAATTCAGTGGGAGTCTGCATGCTTCAGCAGCGTGTAGGCTCAAATCCTGTTACCATGTTTATAATCTTGTGAGGGCAGAATGAAGGGAGAGGACACCACTATTTGAGAGCCACAAGTTATATCCCGTGTGAGTTGAGAACTCCGCCTTGCTGGAGGGAGAACTGTGGGTTTCTGCTGCCCGAGAGTGAGTCATAGCATGAGGATCCCTCATGTCAGCCCAGTGAGGACGCTGGCCTCAGGGAGAGGCCGAGCTGTGCTCTCCCTCTGTCCAACGACATTCCAGAATCCTTCACGATTTTTAAGAACTTCTGCTGATGCTGCCCCTTGATGGCAAGACACCATATCTTTCACTGTGCTTGTGTTTGGTAACACTGACAGTGCTCAAGCATGCCCATGTTGTACCCTCCAGGATCACTGCTCTTGGAGTTTGCATGATATTTTTTGTGCGAGGCTTGAACTCAGGCTGGTGTAGGCAGAACATGAGCCGGACCTGCTGTACTGGCCCCTCTGTCTCCTGAGCTGGTCCCCCAAGCCCCATGAGTGGTCTCTGGCATCAGGGCCTTCTGAGATGCTCTGAGAGCATCTTAGCGTTTCGGGTTCATCCCCTGAATCAGGGCCACAGTGAGTGACTGGTCAGACCAGTGTCAGATGCTGCTCAGGCACTCGCCCTTTTACACTCCCCAGAACTGTGCATCTCGGCCTGACAGCCCAGAGGCTCATATGGGGGAGAGTCTAATGGGACCCAGGGGCACGTAGAGATGAGGCGCCAGAGCCCGGCAGTGCTGAGGCCTCACGTGCGTCTCGGCATTGGGAGCAGCCCAGTTCCTCCCAGACTGTAATGGATGCTGCTGCCCAGGGTGACCATCACAGGCGTTCAGAGCATTGGGCCATGTGCTGGGAGATGCTGGGAAACAGTGCCCAGAGTATTAGAGATCCATCAGAACCCCAACAGTGCCCTATTATGTTGCTCAGAAGGTCCGGGCATGTGGGGCTAAGGATGATGGGCGTGCAGACAAACACCTTTGGGAACAACCAGCGGCTGTTCACTTCATTGCCACACACACACACACACACACACACACACACACACATTTTATAGAGGGTCTCGGCTTTACAGGAAAGTCCATTCACATAAAGTTCAGCATTATTGACCTATCACCTTCCTACTCTACTTTGTCCTGGTCCAATCCCAATCAAGGCTAGATATTGCGCTTAGCATGACCTGCTAAGTATATAGAATAGTTTCTGTGTCTTGGGTCCATGTGACTAGAAGGTTGGATGAGGCTGAAAGCTGAACACCGGGTGCTTACACTCTTTTTTGCCAACTTTTCCCAGATCCTCCTTTCTGTGGAGCCCTCCTTGTGGGATACTTTGCAAGTTCGGGTCTGACCTGCTCCAGTGACCATCTGAATACCCCACAGGAAGAGACTCTCTGAAATGGGAGATGCCCTCAGGACCTGCCACTCTCTTTGACCTAGTGCTCCACACTGGGGCAGCAACACCTTTACCACTGTCTCTGTTCAGGGAACAGAACCAGGGTGAGACGAATAGTGGAGTCCAATCTCAGAACCTGAACTCACGGGAGACCACAGTAGGCCCACGTACCAATGGTGAGGAAAGGTAGCAACATTGAATTCTCTGTGGATGGAACACACAGGTGCCACCAAGCCCACTGCTGTTCTATGACTCCTGGTGTCTCTGTGAACTGCAGGGCTGGTGGGCTCAAGTGTCCCCAAAGAGTGAGCCAGTCAGAGTTCTAAGACTGAAAAACTTACACAAAAGAAGAAACTCACCTGTCAGAAATTGATGGTTATTCTCAAATCCTGTCTGGCACCCTAAATCCAAAACAAAGCACATTGGAAAGGGAAACGGCCTTGCAAGCAAAGACACCCTTACCACAGCTCTCCCTACCCAGCCACCTGTCCACTCTGTGTCAGAGAGAGGCATCTGTATTCACAGCGAGCGCTAGGTCAGCTTAGATTTTACTTTAAGGAAACCCGGGAGGGACCAGAGACCCTAGGAAGGTCCCAAGAGTGACCCCGAGAAGTGCTTGTGGCCATAGCAGGTGGGAATTGTGAACTGCGTCTGCCCTAGCAGCTCGTCCTACCTTTTACATGCTGGTAGGTGTACCAGATGGAAAAAACAGGCAAAGGCAAGAAGCAGCATCATCCTGCCTGGCCTGTCGGGAGGGATGGAAACTCTCCAGCACAGACCGCCCAGACCGTGGCTCCAAGGCTGACAGGGGAGTGTGCCGCAAGCAGACTGTTTGGACAGGGGCTGAGCCGAAAGAAATACTCCTGGGTCCCACGTATCAGTCAGCGAAGGGAATATACTCAAACGTTCTCAGGTTCCATTGCCAGGATCGCACACTTCTGTGATTGGTGGAAAACTTGGCTTCCTGAAGCCCAGGATTTACTTCTCTCTTGATTCTGCACTATGTTCAATCGTGAACTTTGACCATTCCCTGCATGAGCTCCTCCACCTGCTTCCAGCCTCTACTACTTCCACACTTTTATGAAGGGCCCCTGACCACTGGAGCTTATATGGCTCCAGGCTGGGCTGCAACCAAACCTACCCCCCTGCTCAGTTACCCCATTCCTTTCAGCCATGTCAACGAGCAGTTCCAGCCACTCTGAGAATCTATCCTGCATTTCCCATGAATTAGCCCCCAGTGAATATTGGTCAAGAAGCACCCATCCCTGGAGCCCATATGCCTTGAGACTGCACGGGCCATGGTGTTCCGGAGTCTCGACTGTCATGGCAGAGGTTGATTTCTGTCACGCCGGGTTGGACCTCCCGAACTGATGAGGGGCTCAGAGTGTGAATGTCCTTTCCTTTCAGCCCTGGAAACCATGACTTGTTTGTCTCTATACAGACCTGGCAGTGAAAACTCGAACTTCCTGGGTCTAGTTTTCCAGTAAGGCCTAAAGCCCCCTCTGTCCTCAGGTTGAGAGAGAGAAAGCCTGAGTCAGTTCTGTCGTGCGATGGTGGGGATTTGAGGAACAAAGAACAGCAGGACACACGGCCAAGCAGAGGACTTATACCGGTGGAAACCTTGGACTAACCTCAGATGGAAGTGCTTAGGTAGGGCTGGGAGAGCTGAATGTTGACACCTGAGACGACTTCCTGTAGCCTAGGCCTAGCCTCAGTGGTCAGCCAGCCCAGGGAGGACATCCCCAAGGAAAGGGGAGCCCCGAGAAGTGCTTGTGGCCACAACAGGCGGGAATTGTGAACTGCATCTGGATGATGGAAGGAGGATGATGGGAGTTGCCTAGTGAGCCAGAGCAGGGGCTGCTGAGTCCTGACTAGTCCCTGCAGAGGTTGAAGACCCGCTGACTGCGTGTTCCGAGGTCCAGAGAGCTCCGGAATGGAGGTTACCGGGAGGCGTGTTTCCCGGTGGTCCATCAGGTCCAACGGAACACCGTATCTGCTCCAGAGATGTCTGACACCCAACCTGGGGTCAAACACACACAGAGCTACAAGTTCTTTACAGGAAACTCCACTTCACAGCCGCCTTGAGAAGCTTCAGTGCTCAGAGCTGGCAGATACCCGGGAACAGGAGACGGTTCCCGACTCTCCTCTCTGGCTGGGCCTGGCTGGATACTATGGTCGTGCCCACATTCCTCCCAAAGCCTTTGCGGTTCCAAGGAACATCACCCTCCTCCCTGGCAGGTACCACCTCGAATGTAACATACCTTGTGCTGCACTGATCTGGCCTGGGGGCAGTATCAGTATCTGCCTAGTCAAGGCTGCCCTGAGAGAGGCACTCTGCATGTGTGCTGCCCAAACCTCTCTACTTCAAACTTTACAAGTAGTGCTCAGGGACTGTCTGAAACTCGTTCTTTCAATCTGCTGCAGGTCGGTTGCCGTGGGTACCAGTAACCGGGCCTTTACTCTGTGGGTGCCTGTAGTATTGAAGCAGCGGAAATCACAGAACACATGAATTACCTCTGTTTCCCACAAACCTCCAGCACTGGCACTCCCAGTCAGGGCAGAATTGCCCACTCAGGGCTGTCACCTTGAGTCCAGGCCAGAGAGTCTCCAGTCCCCATGTCTCGTTCGCCACCTACTTTCTCTCATTCCGGGTTACCCGGGTCAACAGGAGTTCTCTTGCCCGTGATGGATTAGAGACACTTATTCGAGGTGCTGGGCATTATTCCATGTGCTCAGCTCTTGAAGGCCATATGTGACTATGAGTAAGAACCGTGGGCAAACTATGCTAAGAGAACCACGCCAGACAGAATGAAATCTCTCTGAGTTCAGAATCTATGATCCACAGGTTAATGAGAGACAGAGACAAGAGTGGCCACCCAAGGGGAACGTGAAGTGAAGGAACGCACTTGCCAGAAATTGACGGTTATTCTCAAATCCTGCCTGGCAACCTAAGAGCAAAACAAAGCACAGTGGGAAGGGAAACGCCCTTGCAGGCAATGACACCTGTGCCACAGTTGTCCCCACCCAGTCCCGTGTCCAAACTGCTTCAGAAAGAGGCAGCTGGATTCGCAGCGAGCGCTAGGTCAGCTTAGATGTTACTGTAAGTCATCCCCAGAGGGAGCGGTGACACTAGGAATACCCTTAGAGAGACCCCGAGAAATGTTTGTGGCCACCACAGACGGGAATTGTGAACTGCATCTGCCCAGCACCTCGACCCCTAGTTTACAAGCTGGAAGCCCATCCAGAAAGAAAAATCAGGCAAAGGCAAGAAGCAGCTTCATCTTGCCAGGTCCGTGGGGAGGGAGACTCTCTAGCACAAAGCTGGGGGCGGGGGGCGGGGGGTGGAGTGGTGATGCGGCTCCCGAGGCTCACAGGGGAGGGGCCTCACGAAGACTGCCTGGGTCAGGGACTGACACGACAGAAATAGCCCAGGACCCCACTTCTAGGTCAGTGAAGTGAATTGACTGAAACGTTCAGGCCCCATTGCCTGGATGCAGCACTGCTGAGACGGGTGGGATTGGCTTCGTGCTGGACTCTGCACGAAGGTCACTCTTGGAATTTGACCCTGACCTGCACGTGTGTCTCCACCTGCTTCTGGGCCCTACTGTGCCCGGACGGCCAGGAAGGGCCCCGGATCACTGGGGCTTAGATGGCTCAGTCGGGGGCTCCAACCCTGCCGACCCCGGCTCAGGTATTCAGATACTCCATTGCTTTGAGCTACACCATCGAGTGTTTCAGCAGCTCTGAAACACTCAAACTTAGCCCCCACAGACTATTGGTCACTCAGAACCCAGCCCATCACTAGCAAGCACTCTGTCCCCTGAGGTCCGCCCACTCCTCACCTCCTGCCACATCCCTTTGACCCATCGGGGTCCCTCTCCAGGGCCACTATCAAACGTGGAGGGGTGGTGCCTGGTGTCTCATCGCTGGAAATGCCCTAGTCCTCGGCAACCGACTACGTGGTGCCCAGCACTGCCCTCACTCCCGAGCTTCTGCCATTTTCTTGTCCAACCCCCAAATTCAGACACTCTCATGCCTCCTTACAGAAGTCACTGACCCAGTGCACCTCATGGAGGTGGCAAAGGGCCCCTCTCTCATGCGGCGCGGTTGCCACCTGGGAGCTACTTGGGGCTTTGTTTACCCTCAGGCCATACCCTGGACAACAATTTCACCACCTTGCCTGCCCCCAGGTACATTGGGCCCCTACTCAGCTGAGGGCAAGCACAGGTGAGAAAGATTCGTCATGACTTAGGATTGAACAACCTCCACCCAAGCCTGCCCAAATAACAGACCTTATATTTTGTATTTTTTTACTGCTTGTTTTCAATAGCTCGCTAAATATGATTACAAATGTGTTCTCAGAAGAAAGCATGTGAATAACAGTAGTTCACTCGTGTCAGTGAAAATATCTGGACCTGATAGTGCAGCTGAGAGGTAGAGAAAGTGTCAAACAGGGGGTTAGTGGCCAGAAAGTTCTGGGAGAACTGAATGCTGACCCCTGAGACTACCTCCTGTGCCCCTCCCTAACTGCGGCCCCTCCCTACACGTCTGGCCCCCTTCCTGTGGCCCCTCCCTTCCTGTCTCGCACCTTTGTGTTTAGTGTTAAGGTGACCTGACACCTCTTGCAGGCTGGCCCTCATCTCTCACTGTACACACAGGTCCGAGCCAGGAACATGCCCTCTCAACCCTGCAGACTCAGGCACTCTGGCATCTGTTTCCAGGAGGGTATTTCTTCTGCCGCTACACAGGCAGAGCGAGAAGACACTGGGGGTCACTCTCCTGACCCACCCAGGTTCTGCGAGGGTGGACTCGGGCTTGTGTGTGTGGTCTGAGTTCTCTCTGGGGGCCAGGTTCACCTGTCGAGCTGACTAATATCACTGTGGACAGTGTGCATAGGGCCTCTCCTCCCTCCACCCCGGTATTTGCTCTTGGGCTCGCTGACCACTGACGGATCTTCCATCTGAGGATATGCCACGGTTTATCAGCAGTGGGAGGGCTCTGCTTGCCCGCTTGTCCTGCTGCTGTTTGCCCTTCATATTCCCAGCATCCTTCGACAGAGCGGAACCAGAGGTGTTCTCTCCCCATCTGTGGACAGAGCGGGCTATAGGACCTACCAGAAAACTAGACCGAGGACCTTCAAGTTTCCACTGCCAGGTCTGGATGGAGACAATCTCCTGTGAGTCACAAAGAATGAAGGGGAACATAGCGCTGGTCCTTGAGTGTGACTGGAAGAGGAGCGGGTGCCAACGCACTTGGAAAGACGTGAGATTTTTCTTAGTGACCAAATTCTTGTGATTTGCTCTCCCTGGTATTTGGTCTCTGCTGACCCCTTGGGCACAGAACGCAGGAATTACCTCTGTGTCACACAAACCTCCAGCGTGGCGCTCCCAGTCAGGGCAGAATTGCCCACTCGGGGCTGTCATCTTGAGTCCAGGCCAGAGATTCTCCAGTCCCCATGTCTCGCCCGCCACCTACTTTCTCTCATTCTGGGTTGCGGGGGGCCCCGCCAGACCACTCTCCGGCCCGCGGAGGTGGCCCTAGGATCCGTAGGTGCAAGGAGGGACCAACCGAATGAAGACGCAAGACACAAGAGACAGAGTACAGTTTAGAAACAGAGATAAAGACACAGGACAGGACAGGACTTTATTCAGTGCAGCAGGGCTATTATATACTTTGCGACGCAGGAAACTATGCTTACGTCACAGAAGGCAATTACATCACTAGGTCATATCATATATTGTTAGGAGAGTTTCAAAAATTACATGTTCCATGTGCTTGATTAGTCAGTGTCAGTTACTTCTTATTCTTGGGCTATCTGTGACAAATGTTTTCTTTTAGATAATCATACATAGCTCATAATATGCATAGTCTGTGGTCAGAGCAGACGCAGTACCAGATTTGCGCTAGTCAGGACCCGCTTGTTCAGGGTCACATAGGCCAAGATAACCATACATAGCACAGGCACGTAGGCCCTTGGTCAGTTAGAGGGCCAGCTTCCCACATCTCCCCCTTCCTTTATTATAAAAGACGCCAGCTAGGGGGAGCATTGACTGGACCCCTCCAGGATATCAAGACTATCTGGTGGGCGTCTGACTGAACATGTTGGACGCAAAGGACCTCATTAATGAGATTCCAATAAGAAAAGGTTGGAACGGGGATTCTCTCAGGGCCAAATGTCCTGTAATAGTCTTTAGGAAGTCTCCTACATGGCCCCAACGTTTCTCATCGATGGTCCCCTCTTGAGGGAACCAGGGACAGATCTCCTCAATAAGGAGAAAGAAATCTACAAGATCCTTTTTCTTGACCCGGATACCCCGGTGCTTAAGGGAGGTCTTTAAACCTCGAACAAACAATTCTTTCTTGCTTAAACCCTGACCCATATTCCAAGGTCAGGCAAAACAGATACACACAAATATACAGGCCACTAAACAAAAAATGAGAAATATAGACGAAGAAAAAATAGAAGACAGACAAGACATGAAAAGAATAGAGCGAATAGAGACAAGACAGAAGATGGGTCACTGGAAGGCTAACCCCCACGCGAATACCCAGGGGAAACAGACGTAAGACACGGGGGAGGCCCGACAAAGGGGCCCACTCAGGTACTCGTCTGGCCAGTGGGAAACTTAGCCGTAGTGGATCAGCCAAAGGTGACTTGCGGCCGACGTCTAAGTCAGCACAACCATAGACCATATGTTTCCCGTGGAATCGCAGACGGCCCACTCAGATTCCATAGCCTTTCGCGGACCTTAAGGGTGCCCAGCCGTGGAACCACAGACTCGAATCAGAGGCGAGGACGCCTCTGACCGCTCATTCACTCACACACACATTCCACAGAGGACACGACAAAGGGGGGCGTGGGGGGCCTTATCCAACCCAGTGACCGTCTCATACTCCTACTATGAGACTGAACACTCGATTCGCCCCTTGATGCTGCCCTACTCATCCTCAATCACGAGACAGGGACTTCCAAGTTAGGTGCGCACTTACCTTTCTGTGCGTCCCGGTGGCCACCGCTTCCGGAAGGGGAGTTCGGCAGTCATCTCCCAGACACCACCCCGCATGGGGGCCAGTTGTGGGGGGCCCCGCCAGACCACTCTCCGGCCCACGGAGGTGGCCCTAGGATCCGTAGGTGCAAGGAGGGACCAACCGAATGAAGACGCAAGACACAAGAGACAGAGTACAGTTTAGAAACAGAGATAAAGACACAGGACAGGACAGGACTTTATTCAGTGCAGCAGGGGTATTATATACTTTGCGATGCAGGAAACTATGCTTACATCACAGAAGGCAATTACATCACTAGGTCATATCATATATTGTTAGGAGAGTTTCAAAAATTACATGTTCCATGTGCTTGATTAGTCAGTGTCAGTTACCTCTTATTCTTGGGCTAGCTGTGACAAATGTTTTCTTTTAGACAACCATACATAGCTCATAGGCTGTGGTCAGAGCAGACGCAGTACCAGATTTGCGCTAGTCTTCGAAAACTCTTGAGCTAATTTGCCAGCGTGGTTTGGCGCATGCCTCAGGCAACCGCAAGCTAACGTCCGAGCTCGCAAAGCAGTGCAGAGATGCGACCAAGGAAGACCTCAAAGAGAGAAGAGCAGAAGTACTGGTAGATGCGGCAGAAGCTGGAAAAAGTATTCGTTACGCCCGCCTGTCCTTCGCCAACTACAAGACCAAGATGACTGCCCTCCAACGTCCTGATGGATCCATCACATCCTCCAGAATGGCAATGGAGAAGATTATCCATGACTTCTACTCAAATATCTTTGATAGCCATGTCCACTTTCCGACATACCAAATTCCACAGGATAGATATGTCGTTCCCAACGTTCTCCCTTCCGAAATCCGACACGCCATTTCGTTGGTAAAGAAACAAACAGCACCCGGCCCAGAAAAGGTCAGACTGAAGAACCTGCCATCAGTACTCATCAATACACTGGCTCGGCTCTTCACTCGCTACCTGTCTGAATGCAAGGTTACGTCCCAATGGAAAACCAGCAGGACCGTACTACTGTTCAAGAAGGGAGACATCCATGACATTGGCAACTATCGCCCGATCTGCCTATTGTCTGTCATCTACAAGTTGTTCACTTGAGTCATCCTAAATAGGATTGGCAGAACACTAGATGAAGGAAAACCATGCGAGCAAGCCAGGTTCCGCAAAGGATTCAGCACCATCGACCATATCCACACGATAACCAAGCTCATTGAGGTTTCTCGGGAGTTCAAGATGCCGCTCTGTTTAACGTTCATTGATTTAAAGAAGGCCTTTGATTCTGTTGAGACAGAAGTGGTCATTGAAACCCTAGCCAATCAGGGCATTCAAGCCCAATACATCAAGATCCTCCGTGAGCTGTATTGCGGATTCACTACCAGGATCTCACCATTCTACAAAGAAGTGATCATTGATGTCATGAGAGGGGTTCAGCAGGGTGATACCATTTCACCGAAACTCTTCAGTGCCACCCTCGAGAACATCATGCGACGACTGGAATGGGAAGGAATGGGAGTGAAGATAGATGGTCGGCAATTACACCACCTCCGCTTTGCTGATGACATTGTTTTAATAACATCAAACATCAACCAAGCGACAGAAATGCTTGCTGACTTTGACCATGAGTGTGGAAAGGTAGGACTACAGCTGAATCTTACGAAGACAATGTTTATGAGAAACAGCCTCGTTCCTGATGCCCCATTCACTCTCAACAGAACGACCATCTCCAAATGCAACAGCTATGTGTACCTAGGTCGAGAAGTCAACATGACAAATGACCTGGCACCCGAGCTGCGCAGGAGGAAGAGAGTGGCTTGGAACGCCTTCAAGAACGTCGAAGAAATAGCTAAGAGGACGAAGAACCTCCGGCTCCGGGCACATCTCTTTGATTCCACTGTTCTTCCTGCATTAACATATGCCTCAGAGACCTGGGCCCTATGCAAACAGGATGAGAATGCTATTCAGGTCTCCCAAAGAAGAATAGAAAGAGCTATGCTTGGAATATCACTTTTCACTGAAATGAGAGAAAAAATCCGGAGTTCCGACATCCGTCGACGATCAAGAATCAGGGACGCTGTCTCATTTGCCAAGGTGTCAAAAATCAGATGGGCTGGTCACGTAATGAGATTTAAAGATGACCGCTGGACTAGAGCTGTTACTGACTGGATTCCACGGATGCCAAAAGACCACGTGGCCGTCCACCTACCAGATGGTCAGACTTCTTCGTGAAGATCACGAACGATTGGTTTGAGGCTCTTCATGATCCCAGAGCGAACAGATGCCATTGGGCTACACTAGCACGCGACAGGGACAAATGAAGACGTTACTGGCGCCCGCTGGAGCAAATCGACGACTAACGGGAAGTTAAGTGATTAAGTGAAGTGAAGTTCCAGGCCTCATTGCCTGGATGCGGCACTGCTGAGATGGGTGAGATTGGCTTCGCGCTGGACTCTACACTAAGGTCACTCTTGGAGTTTGACCCTGACCTGCATGTGCGTTTCCATGTGCTTCTGGGCCCTACTGCGCCCAGACGTCCACGAAGGGGCCCTGATCACTGGGGCTTATATGGTTCAGTTGTGGGCTCCAACCCTGCCAACCCCGGCTCAGGTATTCGGATACTCCATTGCTTTGAGCTACACCATCGAGTGTTTCAGCAGCTCTGAAACACTCAAACTTAGCCCCCAAAGACTATTGGTCACTCAGAACCCAGCCCGTCACTAGCAAACACTCTGTCCCCTGAGCTCCGCCCACACCCCACCTCCTGCCAAATCCCTTTTACCTATCGGGGTCCCTCTCCCGGGCCACTATCAAACGTGGAAGGGAGGTAGGTGCCTGGTGTCTCATCGCTGGAAATGCCCTAGTTCTCGGCAATTGAGTACGTGGTGCCCAGCGCTGCCCTCACTCCCGAGCCTCTGCCCTTTTCTTGTCAACCCCCAAATTCAGAAACTCTCACGCCTCCTCATGGAAGTCACTGACCCAGTGCACCTCATGGAGGTGGCAAAGGGGCCCTCTCTCATGCAGCGTGGTTGCCACTTGGGGGCTACTTGGGGCTTTGTTTACCCTCAGGCCATACCCTGGACAACAATTTCCCCACCTCGCCTGCCCCCACGTACATTGGGCCCCCACTCAGCTGAGGGCAAGCACAGGTGAGAAAGGTTCGTCATGCCTTAGGATTGAACAACTTCCACCCAAGCCTGCCCAAATAACAGGCCTTATATTTTGCATTTTTTTACTGCTTGTTTTGAATAGCTCGCTAAATATGATCACAAATGGATTCTCAGAAGAAAGCGTGTGAAGAACAGTACTTCACTCGTGTCCGTGAAAAGATCCGGACCTGATCGTGCAGCTGAGAGGTAGAGAAAGTGTCAAACAGGGGTTTAGTGGCCAGGAAGTTCTGGGAGAACTGAATGTTGACCCCTGAGACTACCTCCTGTGCCCCTCCCTAACTGCGGCCCCTCCCTACACGTCTGGCCACCTTCCTGTGGCCTCTCCCTTCCTGTCTCGCATCTTTGTGTTTACTGTTAATGTGACCTGACACCTCTTGAAGGCTGGCCCTCATCTCTCACTGTACCCACAGCAGGAGCCAGGAACCTGCCCTCTCAACCCTGCAGACTCAGGCACTCTGGCATCTGCTTCCAGGAGGGTATTTCTGCTGCCGCTAAACAGGCAGAGCGAGAAGACACTGGGGGTCACTCACCTAACCCACCCAGGTTCTGCGAGGGTGAACTCGGGCTTGTGTGTGTGGTCTGAGTTCTCTCTGGGGGCCAGGTTCACCTGTCGAGCTGACTAATATCACTGTGGACAGTAGGCATAGGGCCTCTCCTCCTTCCACCCCGGTATTTGCTTTCTGGGCTTGCTTACCACTGACAGGTATCTTCCATCTGAGGCTATGCCAAGGTTTATCAGCAGTGCGAGAGGTCTGCTTGCCCGCTTGTCCTGTTGCTGTTTGCCCTTCATATTCACGGCATCCCTCGACAGAGCTGAACCAGAAGTCTTCAATGTTGCCTACTGACCAAGTAAAAGAATGCTTGATTTTTCATTCCCCCTTTGTCCCGCTCAAAGCTGGGCAACTTACCAGTACAGGACGTTTCAGTTTGGGGAAAATGCACCCTCGTAAATGATTTGTAAATGATGTATGAGGAGCAGCACAATCTTTGCAGATATGTCAAAGCTATATCAAAGCCGGTCGTTCTGACCAATAGCATTATGTCAAAAGGGTCACCAGGTGGCTGACCAACAGTGCATGGCTCTGCTCATTGTCCCATCCACTTTCCCACGTCCCATGCACTTTCCTTTTTTTTTGGGTGGGCTGTGGAAACATACTTAAGTCTGTACCTATGATCTGAATAAACACACGCATTCATGCCATCTCCTGAATGACGGAACCCTGTGTGACTCGAGTGCTGATTTCACCCTGACGGCCCGATCCTGGCTCGGCCCCGCAGCTCCGGACGTGGCAAGTGGAGGTTCCACCGAGATCAGGTATGAGGGAGAACCAGACAGGGCTCACATGCGCATAGGCAGGGGGAGAGCCTGCGTATAGGCAGGGGAAAAACCGCATATAGTCGGGGGATTAAACAGTTTATGGTGCACCATGGGAAATTTTAACTCAAAAACTCGGCTGGCCACCGAGTTGACTGAGTTACTGAAACAGCAGGGAACTGCTATTAAGTTTAGGACCACACTCGAGTTCATTACAGTAATAGGGGAAGTCAGCCCTTGGTTCCTGACAGGGGGAGAATTCAGAGTCTGTGACTGGGAACAGGTTAAGATAGATCTACAGAGAGCACTCAGAGATAGGGGGTCGGATAGGGTTCCCGTCGCTACATTCTCCCTCTGGAGATTGGTTAAAGATGCTCTGTCAATCACCCGTGTCCGGGTGCAGGAACAGCTGTGTGACCTCCAAAAAACCTTCGGGGAAATCCAGGAGGAGGAAACAGGGCGCTCTCTGCAGGGGGACGCTGGCGATGATATAGCAGGACATGAATCTGCTGAAGCTCCCGCGATTTCTGAATGTGGGAGCCAGACTCCTCTTGCCCCCGATCTAGACACAGAAGAAAGGCAGCTCCTCTCTGCTCCCAGACCTCCCCACCAATCTTTGGGGGCGAGATATACTCTCGGCCATGGGCGCAGTTCTAGTCACACCGCCTGGCCACCTCCAGACCACCCCCCCCCCCGGTTTCTTTCCGGACTATAGCCCATATTACTAGTGATTACCCGGCCCCGGGGCAAGGGGACACCATAACTCTGATACCCGTGGAAAAACTGGAAGGGGCCGCAACCCCTGGGCCGGAACATAAGCCTTTTCAATCGGGGCCACTGTTGAGCGGCCTCCCCCCACCCCCATTACCTGGAAATCAGATGATCCAGTCTGGGTGGAGCAGTGGCCCCTACCTAAAGAGAAATTACAGGCCGCACATGCCCTAGTGTCCGAGCAATTAGAAAAGGGGCACAATACCCCATCCACATCTCCCTGGAATACCCCAATCTTTGTTATAAGGAAAAGGACAGGCGGGTGGAGATTATTGCAAGATCTCTGAGCAGTCAATGACACCATGCATCCAATGAGGGCCCTGCAGCCAGGGCTCCCCCATCCCTCCGCTATATCAAAGTCCTGGCAATTGTTAGTGATAGATCTTAAAGATTTTTCTTTCAATATTCCATTAGCTCCTAAAGATTGTCAAAGATTTGCCTTCTCTCTACCTTCCCCCAATTTTCAGGAGCCCTATCAGCGCTACCAATGGGTAGTCCTTCCCCAGGGCATGACTAATAGTCCCACTATGTGTCAGATATATGTTTCGGCAGTTTTAGCGCCCGTTCGGGCTCGTTTCCCCAACGCACTTTTGATTCATTATATGGATGACATCTTAGCCGCCTGCCCCACCAAAGACCTGTTACTTCAACTCTATGATCATGTCCGGATCACCCTGGAATTAGCAGGACTTGTAATCTCCCCGGACAAGGTACAGCTCTCCCACCCATACAGATATTTAGGATACACCATAAACAAGGTGGGAATAGTGCCTCAAAAAATACAGTTTGCCACTTCTCATTTAAAGACTCTACACCAATGGCAACAGTTTTTGGGAGAACTCCAGTGGCTCCAACCATCCTTCTCCCTGCCCACGGGAGAGCTCAAACCTCTTTTCGAACTATTTAAGGGGGATTCCGACCCCTCCTCACCTCGTCAATTGACCCCTGAGGCACAATTGTCTCTTAGAAAAGCGGGGGATGCCTTAGAAGAATTGCAAATACACAATATTGATTACAATCTACCACTACAATTTATAGTGCTTGCTTCAGAGTTTGCCCCAGCTGGAGTTTTCTGGCAGACTGGTCCATTATATTGGGTCCACCTCTCTGCTTCCCCTACCCAAACGGTGATTCCCTATCCCACCTTAGTTTCTCAATTACTCAGGAAGGCCAGAACCATAGGGTGTGCACTCTTTGCTAAGAATATGGACATATTGGTCGTTCCCTATTCCAAAGAAATAATCAATAATCTGATACAATATGATGATTCCTGGTGCCTTTTTGTCTGCTCCTTTAAAGGCCAAATTACACAGGCATATCCCAAACATAAACTCCTGCAAAGCTTCAGGATTTGTCCTATTATGTTCCCCCAAATCATTAAGACTACCCCCCTTCCGGGCGCACGGACCCTCTTTACTGATGGCTCTAAAAGCAGTCGAGCCGTAGTGGTTGATGGGCAGGTTGTTCACGCCATACAGCTTGCTGAGACCTCGGCGCAATTTGCAGAAGTATCTGCTGTATTATTGGCCTTGCAGACATTCCCTAATGAGCCCCTCAATATTTACACTGATAGCGTGTATGTTGCCAATATCTTCCCTCAATTAGAAAGAACAACCCACATAGGTGAGGGCTCAAAAATTTTATCTCAATTACAAACATTGCAACTGTTGATTTGGGCCAGAAAGGACCCCCTCTTTGTGGGTCAAATTAGAGGACAGTCTGGCCTCCCGGGACCCCTTGCAGAAGGTAATGAACGAGCAGATAAAGCTACCCACTTAATAATGATACCCTAGAATATGATAAGGCCATACAGCTACATAAAAAATTCCACCTTAATGCCCAGGCTCTCCGTTTTCATACGGGTTGTTCCAAAGCTGAGGCTCTCTCCATAACCACCGTTTGTCCCGCCTGTGCTCCTTATATACATTCCCCATCCCTGGGAGTCAATCCTAGAGGATTGAGAGCAAATGATATTTGGCAAATGAATGTGACCCACACTAATTCAATGGGTAACCAGCATTATCTTCATGTCTCGATAGACACACACTCAGGCATGATTTTTGCCTCTCTACATGCCGGGGGGAAAAAAGAAACATGTTATAGATCACCTTACTGCCGCTTTCTCATATATGGGAAATCCCAGGCAAATTAAAACTGACAATGGACTGGCCTATACAAGCCGCACCTTTCCTTTCTTTTGTGAAACCTGGGATATTGCACATACAACAGGCATTCCCTATAACCCCCAAGGACAAGCTATCATAGAGCGAGCGCACCGACATCTCAAAACTTATATTTCTAAAACAAAAGAGTGTGAGATCTACCAAGGCTGTCAAGGGTCACAAGCGCTCCTATCCACAACCTTATTCATTTTAATTTTTTGCTCCTCGATGATTCGGGCCGCAGTGCAGCCCAACGTCACTTCGCTACTCCGGCTCCCCTTAAAGCAATGGTGAAATGGAAGGATCTGTCCTCAGGAACCTAGCAACCACCGGCAGCGATACTTGCCAGAGTCAGAGGTGCAGTCTGTGTGTATCCAACTAATGCAGAAAAACCCATTTGGGTACCGGAATGCCTGGTCAGGCCAATACACGAGCCCCCCGATCATTTTGTCCCGCACAGCTGGGAAAGATAATGAAACTCACCTCCAGGGTACTTAGCCCTGAGACGAACCTCTCTTTTTTCCACAGGAACAAAATGACCACAACGACGCTTATCACCTGGACCCTCGTTATATTATTAATGAAGGACCCTACCGAAACCCATGCCAATCGACACCAACCATTCAAGCAGACCTGGGTCATCAGGAGTGGAGAGGACTACGAGGTTTGGAGTACCACAAGCTGTGATGCAGCACCTCTTAATCAGTGCTTCCCCGACTTATATTTTTCCCTGGAAGACGCTTACCCCTTTCAGGATGGTCTTGAAAGGCCTGGGGCCAGAGCCTCTATGAGACGCAATGGCTTTTTTACCTGGCCCGGGTTCCGGACAGGCCAATGGAGGAAAACCTGCGGTGGCCTTTAATCTTACTACTGTGCCAGTTGGTCTTGCGTAGATTCTAACGATGGCTATTGGAAATGGTCGGTTGACCACGACCTGGTTAATATTTCTTATGCTGTGCCACTGAGATGTGGCTCATGTTCTGTACAATACCATCCCCAAAATGCTTCTGGTCAAAATCTCCTTCACTGATAAGGGAAGGTCGGAGACCCGATGGGTCAACGGCCTGAATTGGGGACTTATGTGGTGTAGCAGACCATGGCATGGAGTTATCCTGCAGATCCTCTTAAAAATCGAACCCGTGCAGCAGGTTCCGCTAGGCCCTAACCAGGCACTTGAGGCTCCAAAACATCCTCTTAAGCCCACCATCACTACCACGGCTGGCCCTAAGGCGATGCTACCTCCTGTTACAGCCGGCCCATCCATCCCAAACCCCAGTCTTGGCCCAATCATTAACGCCCTCAGGAGTCTTATCGACGCCACATATCAGACTCTGAATGCTACTGCCCCAAACCTGACTGAAGCCTGCTGGCTGTGCTATAGCCCCACACTGCCATTTTATGAGCCTATGGGTATTAACGCCTCATACAATGTTAATTACAGAGCCCCTGGGGAGTGGAAGGCCCGCCCCCAGGGATTGACCATGACCCAAATTAGCGGTCAAGGGACATGTGTAGGTACAGTCCCTCAAAACAAGAAGGAGTTGTGTGCACATAATGTGGAGTCCCCGGGATGGAGTAACTCCGCCTGGATCTCACCAACAATTGGAGCTTGGTGGGCCTGTTCACATTCAGGATTAACTCCCCACTTGGCAGGCTCAGTATTTAATGCCTCCCAAGAATTTTGTCTTATGGTTATTGTCATCCCAAAAATTATATACTACCCTGCTGAGGTACTCCTTGACTACTGGTCCAATTCCCCTGATGTCCTGCGTAGGAACCGCAGGGAACCCATATCCGCACTAACCATTGCCCCTCTGTTTGGCATAGGCCTGGCTGGTGCTGGCACTGGCATCGCTGCTCTGGCATCCCAATATTCTGGCCTATCTTCTCTAAGAACAGCCATTGATGAGGACCTGGACCGAATAGAAAAATCTATTAACCATCTTGAAAAGTCCTTGACCTCCCTGTTGGAAGCAGTCTTGCAAAATAGGAGGGGGCTCGACTTGCTCTTCCTTAAAAACGGAGGGCTGTGCGCAGTGCTGGGAGAAGAGTGCTGCTTTTACGCCGACCACACGGGGGTAGTTCGAGATTCCATGGCTAAGCTGAGAGAAGGCCTGGAACGTTGTAAAAAGGAGAGAGAGGCTCAGGAAGGGTGGTTCGAGTCTTGGTTTAATCAATCCCCCTGGTTCACCATCCTGATATCTACTATAGCAGGCCCTCTGATCATACTATTACTGATGCTTATATTCGGGCCCTGCATCCTGAGCCGACTTTTCTCATTTGTCAGAGACCAGATTGGCAGGGTTGATCGGCAAATCACTCAAATTCATTTTACACAGCTGAGAGAAACTAGCAAAGAGCAGCCCTATTCAGATGGGTATTTCTAATGGGCCTGGGAAGCCTCTTTCTTTATCTGTTGCAGCAACCTCATCCTGTGGCCGGTACCTGAAAATGCAGGAGGAGAAGGAGTGCGGACCGGACCTGTACAGAAACCCCAGATCACTGAACAAAGAGATCCCCATCACCCCTCTACCCTACCCCTGTCCCTCTTTTCTGAGCCATGCTCCATTCTGTTCAAGCCACACTGGGACCTGCCTGGTCTGATAGAAATGTCATCAATCCTCCCCTATGCCTCCTCACGGTTAAGGAAGTATGCCCTTGCCCAGGATACCCAATGACGGGCAACTTCTGTCACTGCTGCGCACACCTTAGACAGGGGCTAAAGCATTCTCCCCAAGGACGGGTACCACGGCGGGGCGACGGACGACCTAAGACAGGGGTCCTGGCGTGCCATAATTGGAAAAAAGGGGTGAGATGTTGCCTACTGACCAAGTAAAAGAATGCTTGATTTTTCATTCCCCCTTTGTCCTGCTCAAAGCTGGGCAACATCCCAGTACAGGAGGTTTCAGGTTGGGGAAAATGCACCCTCGTATATGATTTGTAAATGATGTATGAGGAGCAGCACAATCTTTGCAGATATGTCAAAACCATATCAAAGCAGGGCGTTCTGACCAATAGCATTATGTCAAAAGGGTCACCAGGTAGCTGACAAACGGTGCACGGCTCTGCTCATTGTCCCATCCACTTTCCCACGACCCATCCACTTTACTTTCGTTTGGGTGGGCTGTGGAAACATACATAAGTCTGTATCTATGCTCTGAATAAACGCACGCATTCATGACATCTCCTGAATGACGGAACCCTGTGTGACTCGAGTGCTGATTTCACCCTGACGGCCCGACCCTGGCTCAGGCCCGCAGTGCCGGACGAGGCAGTTCTCTCCCAATCTGTGGTAAGAGGGGCCTATAGGACCTACCAGAAAACTAGGCCCAAGACCTTCAAATTTCCACTGCCAGGTCTGGATGGAGACAATATGCTGTGAGTCACAAAGAACCAAGGGGAACATAGCGCTGGCCCTTGAGTGTGACTAGAACAGAAGCTAGCGCCAACCCACTTGGAAAGATGTGAGATTTTTCTTAGTGACCACATTCTTGTGATTTGCTCTCCCTGGTATTTGGTCTCTGCTGACCCCTAGGGTACCTGTGTCCTTCAAGAAGGGTTGATCCTGTTTCCTGTGCTGACAGACACAAAGAGTCACACATGGTGTGATGCCGGCATCCCTTCTCAGAGTCCTCCAGCTGCAGTCCAGGCTGACACTTTCTGAGGCAGAGACTTCTGCACGTAGCCTCGCACGAAAAAGTGGCCTTGGGCCTTGGCAATGCAGGAAAACTCCCCCCACTGAGGACATGGCCCTGAACATGAGTCTATTCGTTTCCAGATGTTCTGGAGACACAGGGAGAGACCCGTCATTCCCCTCCTATGGCTCGGGTGCCAGTACGGGCAGGTGACTCTGTGCATATACTGGAACATTCTCCTGCAAACTCTTGTTCACTTGAGTCCACGGACATGTCGAACTCACTCCAGCTCTATGTCCCCTGTGAGGCCTTTGTGGTAGGGAGGCCTGAGGAGGCCACAGCCAGGAGATGCCCCCGGGACCTTGACCGAGGTCACAGCTGATCTCTGGAAGCCTGGAGCCCACATGCCTTGAGACTGCACAGGCCCTGGTGTTCTGCAGTCTCTTCCTGTCGTGGCAGAGGTTGATTTCTGCCACGACGCGTTTGACCTCCCTAACTGATGAGGGGCTCAGAGCGTGAATGTCCTTTCCTTTCAGCCCTGGAAACCATGACTTGTTTGTCTCTATCCAGACCTGGCAGTGAAAACTCGAACCTCCTGGGTCTAGTTTTCCGGTAAGGCCTAAGGCCCCCTCTGTCCGCAGGTGGAGAGAGAGAAAGCCTGAGTCAGTTCTGTCGTGCGATGGTGGGGATTTGAGGAGCAAAGAAAAGCGGGACACACGGCCAAGCAGAGGACTTATACCGGTGGAAACCTTGGCCTAACCTCAGATGGAAGTGCTTAGGGAGGGCTGGGAGAGTTGAATGTTGACCCCTGAGGCGACTTCCTGTAGCCTAGGCCTAGCCTCTGTGGTCAGCCAGCCCAGGGAGGACAGCCCCAAGGGAAGAGGAACCCCTATGGACACCATTCCCTTTGTTCCGGACTGAGGTAGCCCTATGTGAGATGTCTACAGTGAGAACGGTCAGGTCTGCATCTGAACCCGGCCCTCCCGCCCCCCCGCAGAGAACTCTAGAAGCCCTCAGTGCCATACATCCAGAACCTGAGCAGGTCAGGGGTCTGTCCCCCTCTGTCCTCCCACTCTGCCCTCTGGGGTAGCAGCAGGAAAGCCCTTCTGATAGGTGACGCCCTGAAAGCCTGCGTCTGAACGTCTGAGGTTGGCCGGTCCCTGGCTAGGGCCCAGGGACACAGTGAGAGGGGAGGGCCAGCTCGCAACAGGGGTCAGGTGACCTTGGAACTAGGGATTTGCCACAGGAAGGAAGTCAGGCAGGGAGGGAAAGGGCATTGGAAGGGGGTGAGACGGGTAGGGAGGGGCCACAGTTACGGAGGGGCACAGGAAGTAGCCTCAGGGGTCAACATTCAACTCTCGCAGAACTTTTCGCCACTAAACCGGGGGCAGACACTTTCTCTGCCTCTCAGCTGCACTGTCAGGCCCACATCATTTAACTGACAAGAGTGAACTACTGTTTTTCACACACTTTCCTCTGGGAAACTTTTGTTTTTATCATATGTAGTGAATCATTTATAACAAGCCGTGCACTATAAAGTTTTGGAGGTCTGTTATTCGGGCGGGCTTGGGTGATGGGTGTTCAATCCAAAGTATGGTGGTGGGAAGGGGTAATGGTTGTGGGATTCATGTTGGAATATCGAATGTAAGAAATTATTATGAACAACTTCTTGACAATAAAGTTTTATTATAAGAACAAGTTTAAAGCATGAGTGTCTGACAAATGGAACGAGCTGACTCTCCAAGTCCGTCCTCTGGGCCCAGGTCACAGGACCAGGGACATCCTACCTGACAAGGACAGGGAGCTCAGAGGATCTCACGATCACCTGCGGGTCGTGCGTCCAGAGAGCAGGTGGTGGAAGGAGCAGTCTAGAGAATGTCTCCCCCGGACCAGACTTGGTGGACAGGGCGGGCCCCGCCCACTCCCACCCGGAGCCTATATAAAGGGGAACGTCCAGGAACTGGATCCTTTCTGGGCTTCACCTTCCACGGGGACACAGCATTTCTGAGCTCCTGATCAAGCCTCCCTGACTTAGCAGCGTTGAAGACGACAGCAGAGAACAGCCACCACGATCAGGTGAGTGGACTTTCGATCTGCCCTCAGGCGGGAGTGAAGGCTGGGGGCTCTTTGAACACGAGGTTGTGCTAGGGGCTCTGTCGAAAGAGGAGGATGTGCTAAGGCAGGCGGAGGGAGCAGACATCCCCTGTCCTGGGAACATCAGACTGGGCGTGTGGATTGCCTATAAAGTGCACAGAGGGGCTCCGTATGCGTACGTGTGCACGTGTGTGCGTACGTGTGTGTACTTGTGCGTTTGTGTGTGTCTGTGTGCGATCAGGTGAGTGGACAGTCCATACCCTCTCAGGCGGGGGTGCAGGGCTGGGGACTGTGCCGGGAGCCCATTGTGTGCAGGGGGAGACAGCAGCGCCATTCTGGGATCCCAATCTAGTGGGATTGTAGGGGTCGCTGCAAAACTCAGAGCACCGTTGGATATGTGTGTGTGTCACATTGTGTGTGCGTGTATAGGTCTCTGTGTGCACATGTGAGTGGATGTGCATGTGTGAGAATGTGTGTGTGGGTGTCTATGCTTGCATGTGTGTGGGGATGTGTGTGCGTGTGGTCTGAATGTGCATGTAGGTGTCTGTGTGTGGATGTGCATGTATGTGTGCACGTGTCTGTGTGTGTGCGTGTGTTGGGGGTTGCAGTGTGTGGCCACGCGTGGGTCTGTGAGTGACTCAAGCTTCTTCTTTCTTTAGGAAGACGACTGTGATTGAGACCCGGTGTGGTGTCAATCCACAGAGATGAATTCCATGTGTGGACGACCCGCTCGGCCCAGGGGCCCAGGAGCCCAAAAAGCCCAGGCCTGGAAGACGCCCCCGGGAGGAGTCCCAGAGCGTGAGGACCCCAGGGTACGTGGTGGGCGGGTGGGGGAGGATACAAGAGGGTGGAGAGCCCAGGGTCAGGCCAGGAGGGGAAGTGAGGCCTCCGACTCTGCCTTATCCCAGGCTCTCAGAGCTGGGCTGAGTCCATCCCGGGTCAGGCGGGCAGGGCTTTCCTTCAGACAGCAGTGCCGTGGGCAGGGCCACCAGTGCTCTGGCCTTGGACCCTGCCAGGCCACAGCTTCCATTGGCTGCTGATGCCACAGGGTGTTGGCGCATGAGCAATAGGCTTCCCATGCCGACATGAGTTCTTCAGGCCCCCCTGTCCTAGCCTGCAGTGGCCACAGAAGCTCTGGGCAGGCATTTCCCAGGGGTCGCTCATGGCGATTGCGTCCTTGTCCTTGTGGCTCCCACTAGAGAGCCCCCTCTGACCCTGCACGCGACTCCAAGTGCCCCTGACTCACTCTGGCCCTTCTCTCCGCAGGTGAAGTGCAAGGACTGCTGCGCCTTCGGGCACCGGGCTCGAAACCTCAGGTGCCCCATCAGGCGCTGCCAGGGGGCCCTGGTCCTGCAGCCACTGGGACACCTTAAGGGGAAGGAGAACATGCCGCCCCGCTGTGTGCCAGCACCTACCAAGGGGCCCGAAGTCCCGAAGGCCTTTGCACCCAGGTGAGGACAGGGTCAGTTCCACCATCGTCGAGCTGAAACCCGAATTCCGTCTCCCTCCTCCCGTGAGGATGCTTGCCAGGCTGCCCGGGAGACTGGGGGAAGGAGGGAGCCTACATCCTCCATTGAAGTGGGCGCAACTCACCAAGGGACTGAGGGCAGGGTCGTGGTACCTGGAGAAAGGCTCTGGGGGGGGGGGATGGAGAAAGGAGGCACGTGGGACAGTCCAGCAGGGGAGGACATTGGTGCAGAGGCCCGATGCTCTCCCTCCGTTCTCCCACAGGGCTGCGGGATGGGTTAGGCACCCAGGACAGGGGTGACGATAGGGGGGTGGGCCTGGGACGACTGACTCTGATATGCTGTTTGCAGGCTCATGCCCAGGAGGGAGTCTCTGCCGCAGAGACGCCCCACGACACAGGACCAGAAGACGCAGGCCATCGCAAAGGATGGGAAGGAGTCCTGGGAGTATGTGAGGGTGAGTACCCGATGGCAAGCCTCATCCATTCCTCCCTGACCCTGGGCCCCCTTTTGTCGGAGGGCCCTTCCCCCCGTTCCACAGCGCCTGAAGAGGGCGTGTCTTTCCTTCCAGGGCCTCGCTGCTGTGGGTGAACACTACCCTCAGCAACGTCCCTTGTGCTGCTGTGGGAGATTAATTTTCTTCAGGAGGGTGTCCCGGTGGGAGGCTGAGGCTGCTAAATATTCCTGTCTCTGGGATTCAGTTTCGGCCCCATGCAAGCGGCCAAGACTCTGTCCAGGCTGTGGCTTGTGGAGGGGACTGTGCACACACCCCACAGCAGCTGCCCCCTCATGTGCGCCCTTCCCATGTTCCTCTCACCGTCCCGTCAGTTTCTCCCGTGCTGAGGATCATCAGCATGGACTCTGGGTTGGGTCTGAGCAGGGAATGCAAATGTCAGTGTGTCTAATTTGTCCTTTTCTCTCTCTTTCCTTGCAGCAGCCATGCAGAGCCCGGCCTGGGCACATCCCTGAAGGTCCCGTCCAAGCTCATGAGTCGCCTCGAGGACCACACAGGACCCACCCTGAGCAGAGCTTCGAGACCGGGACAGGGACCAGCCTCTCACAGAGAAGCCTGTCTCTGTCCAGGAGCCCCGCATGGGGCGCCGTCTGCACACTGGCACCCATCTCGAAGCCACAGGCACTCATCCAGTTTGGAGCCCTCAGCAGCAGCGATGGAGCAGGGGGCAAGAGAGTGGCCAGCGTCCCCGCAGATGCTGCCCACAGTTCCTCGAAGAAACGGAGGCTTGGCCCGTGCCCCCAGCCTCAGAGAAGCAGTCTGGGCACAGGAATGAGCAGAGGCCACGGAGAGGACAGCACGGCCCCTGGAACAGACCACGCTGCGCAGACACCAGTTCCTGCCCTTGCCCAGGAAAATGGCCAGCAGGACGTGAAGGCGCCCATAGTTGGATCCCGGCCCCAGGCCTGCAGTCCTTGTGGGCACGGGGGCACGGTCTGCCCTGAGACGCCTCCACCTCCTCCCGAGGCACCTGACTCAGGCCGGCCCATCACCATGGTGTTCCGGAGGCTGCCTGGGAACCAGTGGAACTGTGCATTACTGGCTGCCCCCGAGACCCCTGCGGACAGCCCGCCCACTGTGAGCCCAACCCCGCGCCCCTTCAGTGTGCTCTATGAGGACCTCCTGGTGTCCTCGTCCTCTGATGAGAGCGAGGAGGACTGAGCTAAGCCATGTGTGCACACAAGCCTAAGCCTCCTGCTGCACAACACCTGGACACCCCGCAACTGAGAAGGAGACCCCTCGGGCCCAGACTGTCACTGGGGACCCCTGGAACCTGGCCCAGAGCAGGGGGGACTGTTGCCAGTTCGGTGCCGAGATGGGACACACACTCAGGTGCCTGTCAAGGTTTGTTCCGAGTTTGGACTCTCAGTGGAATTGCAACTCCTGCGTCTGAGACTGTTTCATCCCACAGACTCAGCGGGAGCGACAGAGAGGAAGGCAGCAGCAGGGCCGTGGCCCTTCGTTCTGCAGTGACCAGGCAAGGACCATGGCAGGGACCATGGTGCATGTGCACGCAGAGCGTTGCCCTGACTGCTGGGTCGTGGGTGTGGTGGGTGGGCTCTGCATTGCCCATGTCACGTGTGTGTGCAGAACATGATGGGGCATGTCATTGGGACTGTGCCCGGGGTGTCATTGGGACTCCCCATGTCGGTGACTCTCCTCCAATAAAGTGTCTGAATTGCACCCGTGTCTGGTCTCTCCCTGGCAGGCCTCTCCGATCACGTACACACTGTGTCCCCTCTGGTTCCTGCGTCTAATAGGACCAGAATTGGGCAAGGCCGTGGGCTCAGGAAAGGATTCTTGACCTCCTGCCCGGGCCGGCTAGGGCTTTCTCTAAGCTCAGCCCAAAGTGGGCCCTGGACAGGACTTTCAGCTTGAGCAGGGGTTGGGAGTGGGAGTCGGTTCCGCATAAACACACCAAGCCCTTCAGGCCCCTTCCCAGTTGGCCTTGTGTCCCACCCAACAGAATCCAGTTTCCCACTCGAAGCCTGCTATATGCGGTTTCACCCATCACCCTCTACAGGCACACACTGAGCAGCAACTCAAGGACCTAAAGATGGACACCAGGGCCAGGGGCCGGCGGACTCTCTCTGTGGATCCAGGATGATGGGAGTTGCCTAGTGAGCCAGAGCAGGGGCTGCTGAGTCCTGCCGAGTCCCTGCAGAGGTTGGTGACCCACTGACTGCGTGTTCCGAGTTCCAGAGAGCTCCGGAATGGAGGAGACCGGGAGGCGTGTTTCCAGGTGGTCCAGCAGGTCCACACCGGACACCGTATCTGCTCCAGAGATGTCTGACACCCAACCTGGGGTCAAACGCCCACAGAGCTGCAAGTTCTTTACAGGAAACTCCACTTCACAGCCGCCTTGAGAAGCTTCAGTGCTCAGAACTGGCAGATACCCGGGAACAGGGGACGGTTCCCGACTCTCCTCTCTGGCTGGGCCTGGCTGGATACTATGGTCGTGCCCACATTCCTCCCAAAGCCTTTGCGGTTCCAAGGAACATCACCCTCCTCCCTGGCAGGTACCACCTCGAATGTAACATACCTTGTGCCACCCTGATCTGGCCTGGGGTCAGTATCTACCTGGTCAAGGCTGCCCTGAGGGAGGCACTCTGCATGTGTGCTGCCCAAACCTCTCTACTTCAAACTTTATAACTAGTGCTCAGGGACTGTCTGAAACTCGTTCTTTCAATCTGCTGCAGGTCGGTTGCCGTGGGTACCAGTAACCGGGCCTCTACTCTTTGGGCGCCTGTAGAATTGAAGCAGCGGAAATCACAGAACGCAGGAATTACCTCTGTTTCCCACAAACCTCCAGCACTGACACTCCCAGTCAGGGCAGAATTGCCCACTCGGGGCTGTCACCTTGAGTCCAGGCCAGAGAGTCTCCAGTCCCCATGTCTCGCCCGCCACCTACTTTCTCTCATTCCGGGTTACCCGTGTCAACAGGTGTTCTCTTGCCCGTGAAGGATTCGAGTCACCTATTCGAGGTGCTGGGCATTTTTCCATGTGCTCAGCTCTTGAAGGCCATATATGACCATGGGTATGAACCGTGGACACACTATGCTAAGAGAACCACGTCAGACAGAATGAAATCTCTCTGAGATCAGAATCTCTGGTCCACAGGTTAACGAGAGAGAGAGAGAGAGAGAGAGAGAGAGAGAGAGAGAGAGAGAGAGAGAGAGAGAGACAAGAGTGGCCACCCAAGGGGAACGTGAAGTGGAGGAACGCACTTGCCAGAAATTGACGGTCATTCTCAAATCCTGCCTGGGAACCTAAGAGCAAAACAAAGCACATTGGGAAGGGAAACGCCCGTGCAGGCAATGACACCTGTGCCAGAGCTGTCCCCACCCAGTCCCATGTCCAAACTGCTTCAGAAAGAGGCAGCTGGATTCGCAGTGAGCGCTAGGTCAGCTTAGATGTTACTGTAAGTAATCCCCAGAGGGAGCGGTGACACTAGGAATACCCTTAGAGAGACCCCGAGAAGTGCTTGTGGCCACAACAGGCGGGAATTGTGAACTGCATCTGCCCAGCAGCTCGACCCCCGGTTTACCAGCTGGAAGCCCATCCAGAAAGAAAAATCAGGCAAAGGCAAGAAGCAGCTTCATCTTGCCAGGTCCGTGGGGAGGGAGACTCTCTAGCACAAAGCTGGGGGCGGGGGGCGGGGGGTGGAGTGGTGATGCGGCTCCCGAGGCTCACAGGGGAGGGGCCTCACGAAGACTGCCTGGGTCAGGGACTGACACGACAGAAATAGCCCAGGACCCCACTTCTAGGTCAGTGAAGTGAATTGACTGAAACGTTGCAGGCCCCATTGCCTGGATGCAGCACTGCTGAGACGGGTGGGATTGGCTTCGTGCTGGACTCTGCACGAAGGTCACTCTTGGAATTTGACCCTGACCTGCACGTGTGTCTCCACCTGCTTCTGGGCCCTACTGTGCCCGGACGGCCAGGAAGGGCCCCGGATCACTGGGGCTTAGATGGCTCAGTCGGGGGCTGCAACCCTGCCGACCCCGGCTCAGGTATTCAGATACTCCATTGCTTTGAGCTACACCATCGAGTGTTTCAGCAGCTCTGAAACTCTCAAACTTAGCCCCCACAGACTATTGGTCACTCAGAACCCAGCCCATCACTAGCAAGCACTCTGTCCCCTGAGGTCCGCCCACTCCTCACCTCCTGCCACATCCCTTTGACCCATCGGGGTCCCTCTCGCGGGCCACTATCAAACGTGCAAGGGAGGTGCCTGGTGTCTCATCGCTGGAAATGCCCTAGTCCTCGGCAACCGACTACGTGGTGCCCAGCTGTGCCCTCACTCCCGAGCCTCTGCCCTTTTCTTGTGCAACCCCCAAATTCAGAAACTCTCACGCCTCCTCACGGAAGTCACTGACGCAGTGCACCTCATGGAGATGGCAAAGGGCCCCTCTCTCATGCGGCACGGTTGACACTTGGGGGCTACTTGGGGCTTTGTTTACCCTCAGGCCATACCCTGGACAACAATTTCACCACCTCGCCCACCCCCAAGTACATTGGGACCCCACTCAGTTGAGGGCAAGCACGGGTGAGAAAGGTTTGTCATGACTTAGGATTGAACAACCTCCACCCAAGCCTGCCCAAATAACAGGCCTTATATTTTGCATTTTTTTACTGCTTGTTTTGAATAGCTCGCTAAATATGATCACAAATGGGTTCTCAGAAGAAAGCGTATGAAGAACAGTAGTTCACTCGTGTCCGTGAAAAGATCCAGACCTGATCGTGCAGCTGAGAGGTAGAGAAAGTGTCAAACAGGGGTTTAGTGGCCAGAAAGTTCTGGGAGAACTGAATGCTGACCCCTGAGACTACCTCCTGTGCCCCTCCCTAACTGCGGCCCCTCCCTACACGTCTGGCCCCCTTCCTGTGGCCCCTCCCTTCCTGTCTCGCACCTTTGTGTTTACTGTAAATGTGACTTGACACCTCTTGCAGGCTGGCCCTCATCTCTCACTGTACGCACAGGTCCGAGCCAGGATCATGCCCTCTCAACCCTGCAGACTCAGGCACTCTGGCATCTGCTTCCAGGAGGGTATTTCTGCTGCCGCTACACAGGCAGAGCGAGAGGACACTGGGGGTCACTCTCCTGACCCACCCAGGTTCTGCGAGGGTGAACTCGGGCTTGTGTATGTGGTCTGAGTTCTCTCTGGGGGCCAGGTTCACCTGTCGAGCTGACTAATATCACTGTGGACAGTGGGCGTAGGGCCTCTCCTCCCTCCACCCCGGTATTTGCTCTCTGGGCTCGCTGACCACTGGCGGATCTTCCATCTGAGGATATGCCACGGTTTATCAGCAGTGGGAGGGCTCTGCTTGCCCGCTTGTCCTGCTGCTGTTTGCCCTTCATATTCCCGGCATCCTTCGACAGAGCTGAACCAGAGGTGTTCTCTCCCCATCTGTGGACAGAGCGGGCTATAGGACCTACCAGAAAACTAGACCCAGGACCTTCGAGTTTCCACTGCCAGGTCTGGATGGAGACACAGGGCTGCTGTGAGTCACAACGAACGAAGGGGAACATAGCGCTGGCCGTGGAGTGTGACTGGAAGAGGAGCGGGCGCCAACCCACTTGGAAAGACGTGAGATTTTTCTTAGTGACCACATTCTTGTGATTTGCTCTCCCTGGTATTTGGTCTCTGCTGACCCCTAGGGCACCTGTGTCCTTCAAGAAGGGTTGATCCTGTTTCCTGTGCTGACAGACACAAACAGTCACACATAGTGTGATGCCGGCATCCCTTCTCAGAGTCCTCCAGCTGCAGTCCAGGCTGACACTTTCTGAGGCAGAGACTTCTGCACGTAGCCTCGCACGAAAAAGTGGCCTTGGGCCTTGGCAATGCAGGAAAACTCCCCCCACTGAGGACATGGCCCTGAACATGAGTCTTTTCGTTTCCAGATGTTCTGGAGACACAGGGAGAGACCCGTCATTCCCCTCCTATGGCTCGGGTGCCAGTACGGGCAGGTGACTCTGTGCATATACTGGAACATTCTCCTGCAAACTCTTGTTCACTTGAGTCCACGGACATGTCGAACTCACTCCAGCTCTATGTCCCCTGTGAGGCCTTTGTGGTAGGGAGGCCTGAGGAGGCCACAGCCAGGAGATGCCCCCGGGACCGTGACCGAGGTCACAGCTGATCTCTGGAAGCCTGGAGCCCACATGCCTTGAGACTGCACAGGCCCTGGTGTTCTGCAGTCTCTTCCTGTCGTGGCAGAGGTTGATTTCTGTCACGCCGCGTCGGACCTCCCGAACTGATGAGGGGCTCAGAGCGTGAATGTCCTTTCCTTTCAGCCCTGGAAACCATGACTTGTTTGTCTCTATCCAGACCTGGCAGTGAAAACTCGAACCTCCTGGGTCTAGTTTTCCGGTAAGGCCTAAAGCCCCCTCTGTCCGCAGGTGGAGAGAGAGAAAGCCTGAGTCAGTTCTGTCGTGCGATGGTGGGGATTTGAGGAGCAAAGAACAGCGGGACACACGGCCAAGCAGAGGACTTATACCGGTGGAAACCTTGGCCTAACCTCAGATGGAAGTGCTTAGGGAGGGCTGGGAGAGTTGACTGTTGACCCCTGAGGCGACTTCCTGTAGCCTAGGCCTAGCCTCTGTGGTCAGCCAGCCCAGGGAGGACAGCACCAAGGGAAGAGGAACCCCTATGGACACCATTCCCTTTGTTCCGGGCTGAGGTAGCCCTATGTGAGATGTCTACAGTGAGAACGGTCAGGTCTGCATCTGAACCCGGCCCTCCCGCAACCCCGCAGAGAACTCTGGAAGCCCTCAGTGCCGTACATCCAGAACCTGAGCAGGTCAGGAGACTGTCCCCCTCTGTCCTCCCACTCTGCCCTCTGGGGTAGCAGCAGGAAAACCCTTCTGATAGGTGACGCCCTGAAAGCCTGCGTCTGAACGTCTGAGGTTGGCCGGTCCCTGGCTAGGGCCCGTGGACACAGTGAGAGGGGAGGGCCAGCTCGCAACAGGGGTCAGGTGACCTTGGAACTAGGGATTTGCCACAGGAAGGAAGTCAGGCAGGGAGGGAATGGGCATTGGAAGGGGGTGAGACGGGTAGGGAGGGGCCACAGTTACGGAGGGGCACAGGAAGTAGCCTCAGGGGTCAACATTCAACTCTCGCAGAACTTTTCGCCACTAAACCCGGGGCAGACACTTTCTATGCCTCTCAGCTGCACTGTCAGGCCCACATCATTTAACTGACAAGAGTGAACTACGGTTTTTCACACACTTTCCTCTGGGAAACTTTTGCTTTTATCATATGTAGTGAATCATTTATAACAAGCCGTGCACTATAAAGTTTTGGAGGTCTGTTATTCGGGCGGGCTTGGGTGATGGGTGTTCAATCCAAAGTATGGTGGTTGGAAGGGGTAATGGTTGTGGGATTCATGTTGGAATATCGAATGTAAGAAATTATTATGAACAACTTCTTGACAATAAAGTTTTATTATAAGAACAAGTTTAAAGCATGAGTGTCTGACAAATGGAACGAGCTGACTCTCCAAGTCCGTCCGCTGGGCCCAGGTCACAGGACCAGGGACATCCTACCTGACAAGGACAGGGAGCTCAGAGGTTCTCTCGATCACCTGCGGGTCATGCGTCCAGAGAGCAGGTGGTGGAAGGAGCAGTCTAGAGAATGTCTCCCCCGGACCAGACTTGGTGGACAGGGCAGGCCCCGCCCACTCCCGCCCGGAGCCTATATAAAGGGGAACGTCCAGGAACTGGATCCTTTCTGGGCTTCACCTTCCAAGGAGACGCAGCATTTCTGAGCTCCTGATCAAGCCTCCCTGACTTAGCAGCGTTGAAGACGACAGCAGAGAACGGCCACCACGATCAGGTGAGTGGACTTTCGATCTGCTCTCAGGCGGGAGTGAAGGCTGGGGGCTCTTTGAACACGAGGTTGTGCTAGGGGCTCTGTCGAAAGAGGAGGATGTGCTAAGGCAGGCGGAGGGAGCAGACATCCCCTGTCCTGGGAACATCTGACTGGGCGTGTGGATTGCCTATAAAGTGCACAGAGGGGCTCCGTATGCGTACGTGTGCACGTGTGTGCGTACGTGTGTGTACTTGTGCGTTTGTGTGTGTCTGTGTGCGATCAGGTGAGTGGACAGTCCATACCCTCTCAGGCGGGGGTGCAGGGCTGGGGACTGTGCCGGGAGCGCATTGTGTGCAGGAGGGGAGACAGCAGCGCCATTCTGGGATCCCAATCTAGTGGGATTGTAGGGGTCGCTGCAAAACTCAGAGCACCGTTGGATATGTGTGTGTCACATTGTGTGTGCGTGTATATGTCTCTGTGTGCATGTGTGAGTGGATGTGCATGTGTGAGAAGGTGTGTGTGGGTGTCTATGCTTGCATGTGCGTGGGGATGTGTGTGCGTGTGGTCTGAATGTGCATGTAGGTGTCTGTGTGTGGAAGTGCATGTATGTGTGCACGTGCCTGTGTGTGTGCGTGTGTTGGGGGTTGCAGTGTGTGGCCACGCGTGGGTCTGTGAGTGACTCAAGCTTCTTCTTTCTTTAGGAAGACGACTGTGATTGAGACCCGGTGTGGTGTCAATCCACAGAGATGAATTCCATGTGTGGACGACCCGCTCGGCCCAGGGGCCCAGGAGCCCAAAAAGCCCAGGCCTGGAAGACGCCCCCGGGAGGAGTCCCAGAGCGTGAGGACCCCAGGGTATGTGGTGGGCAGGTGGGGGATGATGCAAGAGGGTGGAGAGCCCAGGGTCAGGCCAGGAGGGGAAGTGAGGCCTCCGCCTCTGCCTTATCCCAGGCACTCAGAGCTGGGCTGAGTCCATCCCGGGTCAGGCGGGCAGGGCTTTCCTTCAGACAACAGTGCCGTGGGCAGGGCCACCAGTGCTCTGGCCTTTGACCCTGCCAGGCCACAGCTTCCATTGGCTGCTGATGCCACAGGGTGTAGGCACATGAGCAATAGGCTTCTCATGCCGACATGAGTCCTTCAGGCCCCCCTGTCCTAGCCTGCAGTGGCCACAGAAGCTCTGGGCAGGCATTTCCCAGGGGTCGCTCATGGCGATTGCGTCCTTGTCCTTGTGGCTCCCACTAGAGAGCCCCCTCTGACCCTGCACGCGACTCCAAGTGCCCCTCATTCACTCTGGCGCTTCTCTCCGCAGGTGAAGTGCAAGGACTGCGGCGCCTTCGGGCACCGGGCTCGAAACCTCAGGTGCCCCATCAGGCGCTGCCAGGGGGCCCTGGTCCTGCAGCCACTGGGACACCTTAAGGGGAAGGAGAACATGCCGCCCCGCTGTGTGCCAGCACCTACCAAGGGGCCCGAAGTCCCGAAGGCCTTTGCACCCAGGTGAGGACAGGGTCAGTTCCACCATCGTCGAGCTGAAACCCGAATTCCGTCTCCCTCCTCCCGTGAGGATGCTTGCCAGGCTGCCCGGGAGACTGGGGGAAGGAGGGAGCCTACATCCTCCATTGAAGTGGGCGCAACTCACCAAGGGACTGAGGGCAGGGTCGTGGTACCTGGAGAAAGGCTCTGTGGGGGAGGGGGGGTGGAGAAAGGAGGCACGTGGGACAGTCCAGCAGGGGAGGACATTGGTGCAGAGGCCCGATGCTCTCCCTCCGTTCTCCCACAGGGCTGCGGGATGGGTTAGGCACCCAGGACAGGGGTGACGATAGGGGGGTGGGCCTGGGACGACTGACTCTGATATGCTGTTTGCAGGCTCATGCCCAGGAGGGAGTCTCTGCCGCAGAGACGCCCCACGACACAGGACCAGAAGACGCAGGCCATCGCAAAGGATGGGAAGGAGTCCTGGGAGTATGTGAGGGTGAGTACCCGATGGCAAGCCTCATCCATTCCTCCCTGACCCTGGGCCCCCTTTTGTCGGAGGGCCCTTCCCCCCGTTCCACAGCGCCTGAAGAGGGCGTGTCTTTCCTTCCAGGGCCTCGCTGCTGTGGGTGAACACTACCCTCAGCAACGTCCCTTGTGCTGCTGTGGGAGATTAATTTTCTTCAGGAGGGTGTCCCGGTGGGAGGCTGAGGCTGCTAAATATTCCTGTCTCTGGGATTCAGTTTCGGCCCCATGCAAGCGGCCGAGACTCTGTCCAGGCTGTGGCTTGTGGAGGGGACTGTGCACACACCCCACAGCAGCTGCCCCCTCATGTCCGCCCTTCCCATGTTCCTCTCACCGTCCAGTCAGTTTCTCCCGTGCTGAGGATCATCAGCATGGACTCTGGGTTGGGTCTGAGCAGGGAATGCAAATGTCAGTGTGTCTAATTTGTCCTTTTCTCTCTCTTTCCTTGCAGCAGCCATGCAGAGCCCGGCCTGGGCACATCCCTGAAGGTCCCGTCCAAGCTCATGAGTCGCCTCGAGGACCACACAGGACCCACCCTGAGCAGAGCTTCGAGACCGGGACAGGGACCAGCCTCTCACAGAGAAGCCTGTCTCTGTCCAGGAGCCCCGCATGGGGCGCCGTCTGCACACTGGCACCCATCTCGAAGCCACAGGCACTCATCCAGTTTGGAGCCCTCAGCAGCAGCGATGGAGCAGGGGGCAAGAGAGTGGCCAGCGTCCCCGCAGATGCTGCCCACAGTTCCTCGAAGAAACGGAGGCTTGGCCCGTGCTCCCAGCCTCAGAGAAGCAGTCTGGGCACAGGAATAAGCAGAGGCCACGGAGAGGACAGCACGGCCCCTGGAACTGACCATGCTGCCCAGACACCAGTTCCTGCCCTTGCCCAGGAAAATGGCCAGCAGGACGTGAAGGCGCCCGTAGTAGGATCCCGGCCCCAGGCCTGCAGTCCTTGTGGGCACGGGGGCACGGTCTGCCCTGAGACGCCTCTACCTCCTCCCGAGGCACCTGACTCAGGCCGGCCCATCACCATGGTGTTCCGGAGGCTGCCTGGGAACCAGTGGAACTGTGCATTACTGGCTGCCCCTGAGACCCCTGCGGACAGCCCGCCCACTGTGAGCCCAGCCCCGCGCCCCTTCAGTGTGCTCTATGAGGACCTCCTGGTGTCCTCGTCCTCTGATGAGAGCGAGGAGGACTGAGCTAAGCCATGTGTGCCCACCAGCCTAAGCCTCCTGCTGCACAACACCTGGACACCCCGCAGCTGAGAAGGAGACCCCTCGGGCCCAGACTGTCACTGGGGACCCCTGGAACCTGGCCCAGAGCAGGGGGGACTGTTGCCAGTTCGGTGCCGAGATGGGACACACACTCAGGTGCCTGTCAAAGTTTGTTCCGAGTTTGGACTCTCAGTAGAATTGCAACTCCTGCGTCTGAGACTGTTTCATCCCACAGACTCAGCGGGAGCGGACAGAGAGGAAGGCAGCAGCAGGGCCGTGGCCCTTTGTTCTGCAGTGACCAGGCAAGGACCATGGCAGGGACCATGGTGCACGTGCACGCAGAGCGCTGCCCTGACTGCTGGATCGTGGGTGTGGTGGGTGGGCTCTGCATTGCCCATGTCACGCGTGTGTGCAGAACATGATGGGGCATGTCATTGGGACTGTGCCCGGGGTGTCATTGGGACTCCCCATGTCGGTGACTCTCCTCCAATAAAGTGTCTGAATTGCACCCGTGTCTGGTCTCTCCCTGGCAGGCCTCTCCGATCACGTACACACTGTGTCCCCTCTGGTTCCTGCGTCTAATAGGACCAGAATTGGGCAAGGCCGTGGGCTCAGGAAAGGATTCTTGACCTCCTGACCAGGCCGGCTAGGGCTTTCTCTAAGCTCAGCCCAAAGTGGGCCCTGGACAGGACTTTCGGGTTGAGCAGGGGTTGGGAGTGGGAGTCGGTTCCGCATAAACACACCAAGCCCTCCAGGCCCCTTCCCAGCTGGCCTTGTGTCCCACCCAACAGAATCCAGTTTCCCACTCGAAGCCTGCTATATGCGCTTTCACCCATCACCCTCTACAGGCACACACTGAGCAGCAACTCAAGGACCTAAAGATGGACACCAGGGCCAGGGGCCGGCGGACTCTCTCTGTGGATCCAGGATGATGGGAGTTGCCTAGTTTGCCAGAGCAGGGGCTGCTGAGTCCTGGCGAGTCCCTGCAGAGGTTGGTGACCCACTGACTGCGTGTTCCGAGTTCCAGAGAGCTCCGGAATGGAGGAGACCGGGAGGCGTGTTTCCAGGTGGTCCATCAGGTCCACACCGGACACCGTATCTGCTCCAGAGATGTCTGACACCCAACCTGGGGTCAAACGCCCACAGAGCTACAAGTTCTTTACAGGAAACTCCACTTCACAGCCGCCTTGAGAAGCTTCAGTGCTCAGAGCTGGCAGATACCCGGGAACAGGGGACGGTTCCCGACTCTCCTCTCTGGCTGGGCCTGGCTGGATACTATGGTCGTGCCCACATTCCTCCCAAAGCCTTTGCGGTTCCAAGGAACATCACCCTCCTCCCTGGCAGGTACCACCTCGAATGTAACATACCTTGTGCCGCCCTGATCTGGCCTGGGGTCAGTATCTGCCTGGTCAAGGCTGCCCTGAGGGAGGCACTCTGCATGTGTGCTGCCCAAACCTCTCTACTTCAAACTTTACAAGTAGTGTTCAGGGACTGTCTGAAACTCGTTCTTTCAATCTGCTGCAGGTCGGTTGCCGTGGGTACCAGTAACCGGGCCTTTACTCTGTGGGCGCCTGTAGAATTGAAGCAGCGGAAATCACAGAATGCAGGAATTACCTCTGTTTCCCACAAACCTCCAGCACTGACACTCCCAGTCAGGGCAGAATTGCCCACTCGGGGCTGTCACCTTGAGGCCAGGCCAGAGCGTCTCCAGTCCCCATGTCTCGCCCGCCACCTACTTTCTCTCATTCCGGGTTACCCGTGTCAACAGGTGTTCTCTTGCCCGTGAAGGATTAGAGTCACCTATTCGAGGTGCTGGGCATTTTTCCATGTGCTCAGCTCTTGAAGGCCATATGTGACCATGGGTATGAACCGTAAACACACTATGCTAAGAGAACCACGTCAGACAGAATGAAATCTCTCTGAGATCAGAATCTCTGGTCCACAGGTTAACGAGAGAGAGAGAGAGAGAGAGAGAGAGAGAGAGAGAGAGAGAGAGAGACAAGAGTGGCCACCCAAGGGGAACGTGAAGTGAAGGAACGCACTTGCCAGAAATTGACGGTCATTCTCAAATCCTGCCTGGGAACCTAAGAGCAAAACAAAGCACATTGGGAAGGGAAACGCCCGTGCAGGCAATGACAGCTGTGCCACAGCTGTCCCCACCCTGTCCCATGTCCAAACTGCTTCAGAAAGAGGCAGCTGGATTCGCAGCGAGCGCTAGGTCAGCTTAGATGTTACTGTAAGTAATCCCCAGAGGGAGCGGTGACACTAGGAATACCCTTAGAGAGACCCCGAGAAGTGCTTGTGGCCACAACAGGCGGGAATTGTGAACTGCATCTGCCCAGCAGCTCGACCCCCAGTTTACCAGCTGGAAGCTCATCCAGAAAGAAAAATCAGGCAAAGGCAAGAAGCAGCTTCATCTTGCCAGGTCCGTGGGGAGGGAGACTCTCTAGCACAAAGCTGGGGGCGGGGGGCGGGGGGTGGAGTGGTGATGCGGCTCCCGAGGCTCACAGGGGAGGGGCCTCACGAAGACTGCCTGGGTCAGGGACTGACACGGCAGAAATAGCCCAGGACCCCACTTCTAGGTCAGTGAAGTGAATTGACTGAAACGTTGCAGGCCCCATTGCCTGGATGCAGCACTGCTGAGATGGGTGGGATGGGCTTCGTGCTGGACTCTGCACGAAGGTCACTCTTGGAATTTGACCCTGACCTGCACGTGTGTCTCCACCTGCTTCTGGGCCCTACTGTGCCCGGACGGCCAGGAAGGGCCCCGGATCACTGGGGCTTATATGGCTCAGTCGGGGGCTCCAACCCTGCCGACCCCGGCTCAGGTATTCAGATACTCCATTGCTTTGAGCTACACCATCGAGTGTTTCAGCAGCTCTGAAACACTCAAACATAGCCCCCACAGACTATTGGTCACTCAGAACCCAGCCCATCACTAGCAAGCACTCTGTCCCCTGAGGTCCACCCACTCCTCACCTCCTGCCACATCCCTTTGACCCATCGGGGTCCTCTCGCGGGCCACTATCAAACGTGCAAGGGAGGTGCCTGGTGTCTCATCGCTGGAAATGCCCTAGTCCTCGGCAACCGACTACGTGGTGCCCAGCTGTGCCCTCACTCCCGAGCCTCTGCCCTTTTCTTGTGCAACCCCCAAATTCAGAAACTCTCACGCCTCCTCACGGAAGTCACTGACGCAGTGCACCTCATGGAGATGGCAAAGGGCCCCTCTCTCATGCGGCACGGTTGACACTTGGGGGCTACTTGGGGCTTTGTTTACCCTCAGGCCATACCCTGGACAACAATTTCACCACCTCGCCCACCCCCAAGTACATTGGGACCCCACTCAGTTGAGGGCAAGCACGGGTGAGAAAGGTTTGTCATGACTTAGGATTGAACAACCTCCACCCAAGCCTGCCCAAATAACAGGCCTTATATTTTGCATTTTTTTACTGCTTGTTTTGAATAGCTCGCTAAATATGATCACAAATGGGTTCTCAGAAGAAAGCGTATGAAGAACAGTAGTTCACTCGTGTCCGTGAAAAGATCCGGACCTGATCGTGCAGCTGAGAGGTAGAGAAAGTGTCAAACAGGGGTTTAGTGGCCAGAAAGTTCTGGGAGAACTGAATGCTGACCCCTGAGACTACCTCCTGTGCCGCTCCCTAACTGCGGCCCCTCCCTAAACGTCTGGCCCCCTTCCTGTGGCCCCTCCCTTCCTGTCTCGCACCTTTGTGTTTACTGTAAATGTGACTTGACACCTCTTGCAGGCTGGCCCTCATCTCTCACTGTACGCACAGGTCCGAGCCAGGATCATGCCCTCTCAACCCTGCAGACTCAGGCACTCTGGCATCTGCTTCCAGGAGGGTATTTCTGCTGCCGCTACACAGGCAGAGTGAGAGGACACTGGGGGTTACTCTCCTGACCCACCCAGGTTCTGCGAGGGTGAACTCGGGCTTGTGTATGTGGTCTGAGTTCTCTCTAGGGGGCAGGTTCACCTGTCGAGCTGACTAATATCACTGTGGACAGTGGGCGTAGGGCCTCTCCTCCCTCCACCCCGGTATTTGCTCTCTGGGCTCGCTGACCACTGACGGATCTTCCATCTGAGGATATGCCACGGTTTATCAGCAGTGGGAGGGCTCTGCTTGCCCGCTTGTCCTGCTGCTGTTTGCCCTTCATATTCCCGGCATCCTTCGACAGAGCTGAACCAGAGGTGTTCTCTCCCCATCTGTGGACAGAGCGGGCTATAGGACCTACCAGAAAACTAGACCCAGGACCTTCGAGTTTCCACTGCCAGGTCTGGATGGAGACACAGGGCTGCTGTGAGTCACAACGAACGAAGGGGAACATAGCGCTGGCCCTGGAGTGTGACTGGAAGAGGAGCGGGCGCCAACCCACTTGGAAAGACGTGAGATTTTTCTTAGTGACCGCATTCTTGTGATTTGCTCTCCCTGGTATTTGGTCTCTGCTGACCCCTAGGGCACCTGTGTCCTTCAAGAAGGGTTGATCCTGTTTCCTGTGCTGACAGACACAAACAGTCACACATAGTGTGATGCCGGCATCCCTTCTCAGAGTCCTCCAGCTGCAGTCCAGGCTGACACTTTCTGAGGCAGAGACTTCTGCACGTAGCCTTGCACGAAAAAGTGGCCTTGGGCCTTGGCAATGCAGGAAAACTCCCCCCACTGAGGACATGGCCCTGAACATGAGTCTATTCGTTTCCAGATGTTCTGGAGACACAGGGAGAGACCCGTCATTCCCCTCCTATGGCTCGGGTGCCAGTACGGGCAGGTGACTCTGTGCATATACTGGAACATTCTCCTGCAAACTCTTGTTCACTTGAGTCCACGGACATGTCGAACTCACTCCAGCTCTATGTCCCCTGTGAGGCCTTTGTGGTAGGGAGGCCTGAGGAGGCCACAGCCAGGAGATGCCCCCGGGACCGTGACCGAGGTCACAGCTGATCTCTGGAAGCCTGGAGCCCACATGCCTTGAGACTGCACAGGCCCTGGTGTTCTGCAGTCTCTTCCTGTCGTGGCAGAGGTTGATTTCTGTCACGCCGCGTTGGACCTCCCGAACTGATGAGGGGCTCAGAGCGTGAATGTCCTTTCCTTTCAGCCCTGGAAACCATGACTTGTTTGTCTCTATCCAGACCTGGCAGTGAAACCTCGAACCTCCTGGGTCTAGTTTTCCGGTAAGGCCTAAAGCCCCCTCTGTCCGCAGGTGGAGAGAGAGAAAGCCTGAGTCAGTTCTGTCGTGCGATGGTGGGGATTTGAGGAGCAAAGAACAGCGGGACACACGGCCAAGCAGAGGACTTATACCGGTGGAAACCTTGGCCTAACCTCAGATGGAAGTGCTTAGGGAGGGCTGGGAGAGTTGACTGTTGACCCCTGAGGCGACTTCCTGTAGCCTAGGCCTAGCCTCTGTGGTCAGCCAGCCCAGGGAGGACAGCACCAAGGGAAGAGGAACCCCTATGGACACCATTCCCTTTGTTCCGGGCTGAGGTAGCCCTATGTGAGATGTCTACAGTGAGAACGGTCAGGTCTGCATCTGAACCCGGCCCTCCCGCAACCCCGCAGAGAACTCTGGAAGCCCTCAGTGCCGTACATCCAGAACCTGAGCAGGTCAGGAGACTGTCCCCCTCTGTCCTCCGACTCTGCCCTCTGGGGTAGCAGCAGGAAAACCCTTCTGATAGGTGACGCCCTGAAAGCCTGCGTCTGAACGTCTGAGGTTGGCCGGTCCCTAGCTAGGGCCCGTGGACACAGTGAGAGGGGAGGGCCAGCTCGCAACAGGGGTCAGGTGACCTTGGAACTAGGGATTTGCCACAGGAAGGAAGTCAGGCAGGGAGGGAATGGGCATTGGAAGGGGGTGAGACGGGTAGGGAGGGGCCACAGTTACGGAGGGGCACAGGAAGTAGCCTCAGGGGTCAACATTCAACTCTCGCAGAACTTTTCGCCACTAAACCCGGGGCAGACACTTTCTATGCCTCTTAGCTGCACTGTCAGGCCCACATCATTTAACTGACAAGAGTGAACTACGGTTTTTCACACACTTTCCTCTGGGAAACTTTTGTTTTTATCATATGTAGTGAATCATTTATAACAAGCCGTGCACTATAAAGTTTTGGAGGTCTGTTATTCGGGCGGGCTTGGGTGATGGGTGTTCAATCCAAAGTATGGTGGTTGGAAGGGGTAATGGTTGTGGGATTCATGTTGGAATATCGAATGTAAGAAATTATTATGAACAACTTCTTGACAATAAAGTTTTATTATAAGAACAAGTTTAAAGCATGAGTGTCTGACAAATGGAACGAGCTGACTCTCCAAGTCCGTCCGCTGGGCCCAGGTCACAGGACCAGGGACATCCTACCTGACAAGGACAGGGAGCTCAGAGGTTCTCTCGATCACCTGCGGGTCATGCGTCCAGAGAGCAGGTGGTGGAAGGAGCAGTCTAGAGAATGTCTCCCCCGGACCAGACTTGGTGGACAGGGCAGGCCCCGCCCACTCCCGCCCGGAGCCTATATAAAGGGGAACGTCCAGGAACTGGATCCTTTCTGGGCTTCACCTTCCAAGGAGACGCAGCATTTCTGAGCTCCTGATCAAGCCTCCCTGACTTAGCAGCGTTGAAGACGACAGCAGAGAACGGCCACCACGATCAGGTGAGTGGACTTTCGATCTGCTCTCAGGCGGGAGTGAAGGCTGGGGGCTCTTTGAACACGAGGTTGTGCTAGGGGCTCTGTCGAAAGAGGAGGATGTGCTAAGGCAGGCGGAGGGAGCAGACATCCCCTGTCCTGGGAACATCTGACTGGGCGTGTGGATTGCCTATAAAGTGCACAGAGGGGCTCCGTATGCGTACGTGTGCACGTGTGTGCGTACGTGTGTGTACTTGTGCGTTTGTGTGTGTCTGTGTGCGATCAGGTGAGTGGACAGTCCATACCCTCTCAGGCGGGGGTGCAGGGCTGGGGACTGTGCCGGGAGCGCATTGTGTGCAGGAGGGGAGACAGCAGCGCCATTCTGGGATCCCAATCTAGTGGGATTGTAGGGGTCGCTGCAAAACTCAGAGCACCGTTGGATATGTGTGTGTCACATTGTGTGTGCGTGTATATGTCTCTGTGTGCATGTGTGAGTGGATGTGCATGTGTGAGAATGTGTGTGTGGGTGTCTATGCTTGCATGTGTGTGGGGATGTGTGTGCGTGTGGTCTGAATGTGCATGTAGGTGTCTGTGTGTGGAAGTGCATGTATGTGTGCACGTGCCTGTGTGTGTGCGTGTGTTGGGGGTTGCAGTGTGTGGCCACGCGTGGGTCTGTGAGTGACTCAAGCTTCTTCTTTCTTTAGGAAGACGACTGTGATTGAGACCCGGTGTGGTGTCAATCCACAGAGATGAATTCCATGTGTGGACGACCCGCTCGGCCCAGGGGCCCAGGAGCCCAAGAAGCCCAGACCTGGAAGACGCCCCCGGGAGGAGTCCCAGAGCGTGAGGACCCCAGGGTATGTGGTGGGCGGGTGGGGGAGGATGCAAGAGGGTGGAGAGCCCAGGGTCAGGCCAGGAGGGGAAGTGAGGCCTCTGACTCTGCCTTATCCCAGGCTCTCAGAGCTGGGCTGAGTCCATCCCGGGTCAGGCGGGCAGGGCTTTCCTTCAGACAACAGTGCCGTGGGCAGGGCCACCAGTGCTCTGGCCTTGGACCCTGCCAGGCCACAGCTTCCATTGGCTGCTGATGCCACAGGGTGTTGGCGCATGAGCAATAGGCTTCCCATGCCGACATGAGTTCTTCAGGCCCCCCTGTCCTAGCCTGCAGTGGCCACAGAAGCTCTGGGCAGGCATTTCCCAGGGGTCGCTCATGGCGATTGCGTCCTTGTCCTTGTGGCTCCCACTAGAGAGCCCCCTCTGACCCTGCACGCGACTCCATGTGCCCCTCACTCACTCTGGCCCTTCTCTCCGCAGGTGAAGTGCAAGGACTGCGGCGCCTTCGGGCACCGGGCTCGAAACCTCAGGTGCCCCATCAGGCGCTGCCAGGGGGCCCTGGGCCTGCAGCCACTGGGACACCTTAAGGGGAAGGAGAACATGCCGCCCCGCTGTGTGCCAGCACCTACCAAGGGGCCCGAAGTCCCGAAGGCCTTTGCACCCAGGTGAGGACAGGGTCAGTTCCACCATCGTCGAGCTGAAACCCGAATTCCGTCTCCCTCCTCCCGTGAGGATGCTTGCCAGGCTGCCCGGGAGACTGGGGGAAGGAGGGAGCCTACATCCTCCATTGAAGTGGGCGCAACTCACCAAGGGACTGAGTGCAGGGTCGTGGTACCTGGAGAAAGGCTCTGTGGGGGGGGTGGAGAAAGGAGGCACGTGGGACAGTCCAGCAGGGGAGGACATTGGTGCAGAGGCCCGATGCTCTCCCTCCGTTCTCCCACAGGGCTGCGGGATGGGTTAGGCACCCAGGACAGGGGTGACGATAGGGGGGTGGGCCTGGGACGACTGACTCTGATATGCTGTTTGCAGGCTCATGCCCAGGAGGGAGTCTCTGCCGCAGAGACGCCCCACGACACAGGACCAGAAGACGCAGGCCATCGCAAAGGATGGGAAGGAGTCCTGGGAGTATGTGAGGGTGAGTACCCGATGGCAAGCCTCATCCATTCCTCCCTGACCCTGGGCCCCCTTTTGTCGGAGGGCCCTTCCCCCCGTTCCACAGAGCCTGAAGAGGGCGTGTCTTTCCTTCCAGGGCCTCGCTGCTGTGGGTGAACACTACCCTCAGCCACGTCCCTTGTGCTGCTGTGGGAGATTAATTTTCTTCAGGAGGGTGTCCCGGTGGGAGGCTGAGGCTGCTAAATATTCCTGTCTCTGGGATTCAGTTTCGGCCCCATGCAAGCGGCCGAGACTCTGTCCAGGCTGTGGCTTGTGGAGGGGACTGTGCACACACCCCACAGCAGCTGCCCCCTCGTGTCCGCCCTTCCCATGTTCCTCTCACCGTCCAGTCAGTTTCTCCCGTGCTGAGGATCATCAGCATGGACTCTGGGTTGGGTCTGAGCAGGGAATGCAAATGTCAGTGTGTCTAATTTGTCCTTTTCTCTCTCTTTCCTTGCAGCAGCCATGCAGAGCCCGGCCTGGGCACATCCCTGAAGGTCCCGTCCAAGCTCATGAGTCGCCTCGAGGACCACACAGGACCCACCCTGAGCAGAGCTTCGAGACCGGGACAGGGACCAGCCTCTCACAGAGAAGCCTGTCTCTGTCCAGGAGCCCTTCATGGGGCGCCGTCTGCACACTGGCACCCATCTCGAAGCCACAGGCACTCATCCAGTTTGGAGCCCTCAGCAGCAGCGATGGAGCAGGGGGCAAGAGAGTGGCCAGCGTCCCCGCAGATGCTGCCCACAGTTCCTCGAAGAAACGGAGGCTTGGCCCGTGCCCCCAGCCTCAGAGAAGCAGTCTGGGCACAGGAATGAGCAGAGGCCACGGAGAGGACAGCACGGCCCCTGGAACTGACCATGCTGCCCAGACACCAGTTCCAGCCCTTGCCCAGGAAAATGGCCAGCAGGACGTGAAGGCGCCCGTAGTAGGATCCCGGCCCCAGGTCTGCAGTCCTTGTGGGCACGGGGGCACGGTCTGCCCTGAGACGCCTCCACCTCCTCCCGAGGCACCTGACTCAGGCCGGCCCATCACCATGGTGTTCCGGAGGCTGCCTGGGAACCAGTGGAACTGTGCATTACTGGCTGCCCCCGAGACCCCTGCGGACAGCCCGCCCACTGTTAGCCCAACCCCGCGCCCCTTCAGTGTGCTCTATGAGGACCTCCTGGTGTCCTCGTCCTCTGATGAGAGCGAGGAGGACTGAGCTAAGCCATGTGTGCCCACCAGCCTAAGCCTCCTGCTGCACAACACCTGGACACCCCGCAGCTGAGAAGGAGACCCCTCGGGCCCAGACTGTCACTGGGGACCCCTGGAACCTGGCCCAGAGCAGGGGGGACTGTTGCCAGTTCGGTGCCGAGATGGGACACACACTCAGGTGCCTATCAAGGTTTGTTCCGAGTTTGGACTCTCAGTGGAATTGCAACTCCTGCGTCTGAGACTGTTTCATCCCACTGACTCAGCGGGAGCGGACAGAGAGGAAGGCAGCAGCAGGGCCGTGGGCCTTTGTTCTGCAGTGGCCAGGCAAGGACCATAGCAGGGACCATGGTGCCTGTGCACGCAGAGCTTTGCCCTGAATGCTGGGTGGTGAGTGTGGTGGGTGGGCTCTGCATTGCCCATGTCACGTGTGTGTGCAGAATATGATGGGGCATGTCATTGGGACTGTGCCCGGGGTGTCATTGGGACTCCCCATGTCGGTGACTCTCCTCCAATAAAGTGTCTGAATTGCACCCGTGTCTGGTCTCTCCCTGGCAGGCCTCTCCGATCACGTACACACTGTGTCCCCTCTGGTTCCTGCGTCTAATAGGACCAGAATTGGGCAAGGCCGTGGGCTCAGGAAAGGATTGTTGACCTCCTGACCGGGCCGGCTAGGGCTTTCTCTAAGCTCAGCCCAAAGTGGGCCTTGGACAGGACTTTCGGGTTGAGCAGGGGTTGGGAGTGGGAGTCGGTTCCGCATAAACACACCAAGCCCTCCAGGCCCCTTCCCAGCTGGCCTTGTGTCCCACCCAACAGGATCCAGTTTCCCACTCGAAGCCTGCTATATGCGGTTTCACCCATCACCCTCTACAGGCACACACTGAGCAGCAACTCAAGGACCTAAAGATGGACACCAGGGCCAGGGGCCGGCGGACTCTCTCTGTGGATCCAGGATGATGGGAGTTGCCTAGTGAGCCAGAGCAGGGGCTGCTGAGTCCTTCCGTGTCCCTGCAGAGGTTGGTGACCCACTGACTGCGTGTTCCGAGTTCCAGAGAGCTCCAGAATGGAGGAGACCGGGAGGCGTGTTTCCAGGTGGTCCATCAGGTCCACACCAGACACCGTATCTGCTCCAGAGATGTCTGACACCCAACCTGGGGTCAAACGCCCACAGAGCTACAAGTTCTTTACAGGAAACTCCACTTCACAGCCGCCTTGAGAAGCTTCAGTGCTCAGAGCTGGCAGATACCCGGGAACAGGGGACGGTTCCCGACTCTCCTCTCTGGCTGGGCCTGGCTGGATACTATGGTCGTGCCCACATTCCTCCCAAAGCCTTTGCGGTTCCAAGGAACATCACCCTCCTCCCTGGCAGGTACCACCTCGAATGTAACATACCTTGTGCCGCCCTGATCTGGCCTGGGGTCAGTATCTGCCTGGTCAAGGCTGCCCTGAGGGAGGCACTCTGCATGTGTGCTGCCCAAACCTCTCTACTTCAAACTTTACAAGTAGTGTTCAGGGACTGTCTGAAACTCGTTCTTTCAATCTGCTGCAGGTCGGTTGCCGTGGGTACCAGTAACCGGGCCTTTACTCTGTGGGCGCCTGTAGAATTGAAGCAGCGGAAATCACAGAACGCAGGAATTACCTCTGTTTCCCACAAACCTCCAGCACTGACACTCCCAGTTATGGCAGAATTGCCCACTCGGGGCTGTCACCTTGAGGCCAGGCCAGAGAGTCTCCAGTCCCCATGTCTCGCCCGCCACCTACTTTCTCTCATTCCGGGTTACCCGTGTCAACAGGTGTTCTCTTGCCCGTGAAGGATTAGAGTCACCTATTCGAGGTGCTGGGCATTTTTCCATGTGCTCAGCTCTTGAAGGCCATATGTGACCATGGGTATGAACCATGGACACACTATGCTAAGAGAACCACGTCAGACAGAATGAAATCTCTCTGAGATTAGAATCTATGATCCACAGGTTAATGAGAGACAGAGACAAGAGTGGCCACCCAAGGGGAACGTGAAGAGAAGGAACGCACTTGCCAGAAATTGACGGTCATTCTCAAATCCTGCCTGGCAACCTAAGAGCAAAACAAAGCACATTGGGAAGGGAAACGCCCGTGCAGACAATGACACCTGTGCCAGAGCTGTCCCCACCCAGTCCCATGTCCAAACTGCTTCAGAAAGAGGCAGCTTGATTCGCAGCGAGCGCTAGGTCAGCTTAGATGTTACTGTAAGTAATCCCCAGAGGGAGCGGTGACACTAGGAATACCCTTAGAGAGACCCCGAGAAATGTTTGTGGCCACCACAGACGGGAATTGTGAACTGCATCTGCCCAGCACCTCGACCCCTAGTTTACAAGCTGGAAGCCCATCCAGAAAGAAAAATCAGGCAAAGGCAAGAAGCAGCTTCATCTTGCCAGGTCCGTGGGGAGGGAGACTCTCTAGCACAAAGCTGGGGGCGGGGGCCGGGGGGTGGAGTGGGGATGCGGCTCCCGAGGCTCACAGGGGACGGGCCTCACAAAGCCTGCCTGGTTCAGGGACTGAGATGACAGAAATAGCCCAGGATGCCACTTCTAGGTCAGTGAAGTGAATTGACTGAAACATTGCAGGCCCCATTGCCTGGATGCAGCATGCTGAGAAGGGTGGGATTAGCTTCGCGCTGGACTCTGCACGAAGGTCACTCTTGGAATTTGACCCTGACCTGCACGTGTGTCTCCACCTGCTTCTGGTCCCTACTGTGCCCAGACGGCCAGGAAGGGCCCCGGATCACTGGGGCTTAGATGGCTCAGTCGGGGGCTCCAACCCTGCCGACCCCGGCTCAGGTATTCAGATACTCCATTGCTTTGAGCTACACCATCGAGTGTTTCAGCAGCTCTGAAACACTCAAACATAGCCCCCACAGACTATTGGTCACTCAGAACCCAGCCCATCACTAGCAAGCACTCTGTCCCCTGAGGTCCGCCCACTCCTCACCTCCTGCCACATCCCTTTGACCCATCGGGGTCCCTCTCCCGGGCCACTATCAAATGTGGAAGGGAGGTGCCTGGTGTCTCATCGCTGGAAATGCCCTAGTCCTCGGCAACCGACTACGTGGTGCCCAGCTGTGTCCTCTCTCCCGAGCCTCTGCCCTTTTCTTGTGCAACCTCCAAATTCAGAAACTCTCACGCCTCCTCACGAAAGTCACTGACGCAGTGCACCTCACAGAGATGGCAAAGGGCCCCTCTCTCATGCCGCGCGGTTTACACTTGGGGGCTACTTGGGGCTTTGTTTACCCTCAGGCCATACCCTGGACAACAATTTCACCACCTCTCCTGCCCCCACGTACATTGGGCCCCCACTCACCTGGACGCAATCACGGATTAGAAAGGTTTGTCATGACTTAGGATTGAACAACCTCCACCCAAGCCTGCCCAAATAACAGGCCTTATATTTTGCATTTTTTTACTGCTTGTTTTGAATAGCTCACTAAATATGATCACAAATGGGTTCTCAGAAAAAAGCCTGTGAAGAACAGTAGTTCACTCGTGTCAGTGAAAATTTCTGGACATGATCCTGGAGCTGAGAGGTAGAGAAAGTATCAAACAGGGATTTAGTGGCCAGAAAGTATGGTGGTCGGAAGTGGTAATGGTTGTGGGATTCATATTGTAATATTGAATGTAAGAAATTATTATGAACAACTTCTTGAAAATAAAGTTTCATTATAAGAACAGGTTTAAAGGATGAGTGTCTGACAAATGGAACGAGCTGACTCTCCAAGTCTGTCCTCTGGGCCCAGGTCACAGGACCAGGGGCATCCTACCTGACAAGGACAGGGAGCTCAGAGGTTCTCTCGATCACCTGCGGGTCGTGCGTCCAGAGAGCAGCTGGTGGAAAGAGCTGAATTCCAACTCCTGCGTCTGAGACTGTTTCATCCCACAGACTCAGTGGGAGCGGACTTATAGGAAGGCAGCAGCAGGGTCGAGGCCTTTTGTTCTGCAGTGGCCAGGCAAGGATCATGGCAGGGACCATGTTGCATGTGCATGCAGAGCTTTGCCCTGACTCTGCTGGATCGTGGGTGTGTTGGGTGGGCTCTACATTGCCCATGTCACGTGTGTGTGCAAAACATGACAGGGCATGTCATTGGGACTGTGCCCGGGGTGTCATTGGGACTCCCCATGTCGATGACTCTCCTCCAATAAAGTGTATGAATTTCACCCATGTCTGGTCTCTCCCTGGCAAGAATCTCTGATCACGCACACACTGTTTCCCCTCTGCTACCTGAGTCTAAAAGGACCAGAATACGCCAAGGTCGTGGGCTCAGGAATGGATTCTTGATCTCCTGACCGGGCCAGGTAGGGGTTTCTCTCAGCTCAGCCCAAAGTGGGCCCTGGACAGGACTTTCGGGTTGAGCAGGGGTTGGGAGTGGGAGTCGGTTCCGGATAAACACACCAAGCCCTCCAGGCACCTTCCCAGCTGGCCTTGTGTCCCACCCAACAGGATCCAGTTTCCCTCTCTAAGTTTGCTATATCCAGTACCACCCATCACCCTCTATAGGCTCACACTGAGCAATTCAAGAACCTAACGGTGGAAACCAAGACCAGGGGTCGGTGGACTGTCTCTGTGGTTCCAGGTTGATGAGTTGCCTAGTGAGCCAGAGCAGGGGCTGCTGAGTCCTGCCGAGTCCCTGCAGAGGTTGGTGACTCGCTGACTACACGTTCCAAGTTCCAGAGAGCTCCGGAATGGAGGATACTGGGAGGCGTGTTTCCAGGTGCTCCATCAGGTCCACATCAGACACCATATCTTATCCAGAGATGTCTGACACCCAGCCTGGTGTCAAACTCACACCGAAGTATATGTCCATTAGAGGATACACTGTTTCACGGCCGCCCTGAGAAGCTTCCATGCTCGGAGCTGGCAGATACCAGAAACGGGACAGTTCCTGATTCTCTCCTCAGGCTGGGCCTGGGTGCTAACTATGGTCATGCCCACATTCTCCCCAAAGCCTTTGTGGATCCAAGGAGCATCACCCTTTCTCCCTGGCAGGTACCACCTCGAATGTAACATCCCTTGTGCTGCCCTGATCTGGCCTGCGGTCAGTATCTGCCTGGTCAAGGCTGCCCTGAGGGAGGCACTCTGTATGTGCGCTGCCCAAACCTCTCTACTTCAAACTTTGCAAGTAGGCTCAGGGACTGTATCAAACTCGTTCTTTCAATCTGCAGCAGGTCAATTGCCAAGGATACCAGTAACCGGGCCTTTTCTCTGTGGGTGCCTGTTGTATTGAATCAGCGAAAATCACAGAACGCAGGAATTACCTTCTGTTTCCCACAAACCTCCAGCACTGGCACTCCCAGTCAGGGCAGAATTGCCCACTCGGGGCTGTCACCTTGAGTCCAGGCCAGAGAGTCTCCAGTCCCCATGTCTCGCCCGCCACCTACTTACTCTCATTCCGGGTTACCCGTGTCAACATGTGTTCTCTTGCCCGTGATGGATTAGTCACTTATTCGAGGTGCTGGGCATTTTTCCATGTGATGGGCTCTTGAAGGTCATATGTAACCATGAGTATGAACCATGGACACACTATACTAAGAGAACCACGTCAGACAGAATGGAATCTTTCTGAATCAGAATCTAAGATCCACAGGTTAACGAGAGAGACAAGAGTGGCCACCCAAGGGGAATTTGCATGTGAGCCCAGGAGGTTAGAGGAGGCCACTTGGAGGTCCAGGCAGAGTATAGTGGTGGAGATGACATGTCAGGGTAAACCATCGGGTTCGTGGTGGTTCCTGAACTACGATAGGGATTATCTGACGTGGAGGGCACCAATAGTGCTCCAGGAGTGATCATATGACAACACATAGGTGTATGGAATAATGTGCTGAAGTCCTCCATCTGACGCATTGTTCCTGGCCAAATACAGTCAGAGAAGCATTGAGAATGCCTTCGAGTTAGGCAGAGAACTGAAGCAATGCAAACAGTATTGTGTGTCCATCCATTCATAACTGCACTCACAATACAGTGGATGGCACTGTATTTATCAATATCAGTACTGAATAGAATATGGGCACCTTGTGGGTGTCCATTATGCCCAGGAGGAAGGAAACGGTGACAGGAAACTGGCCTGATTTAAGGCAACCTTGGCTGGCAACAGAAGAAATTGAGCTTGCATTTCCCCGTGGCAATCACGTCCTCTCACCCCTCCTGTCTGCACTTGTCCGGGCCCAGCCTGCAGGACTCACACAGAGCGAAATCACCTGGGAGAGAGACAGAGACAGAGAGGGAGAGAGATGCTGACCCACATTCCTGAGGCTCTGCAAGTAAGGGCCCCCATGCCACAGAAAGGTTTGTGGGTTTGTATTTAAGATTATAAAGGATTTGTATCTAATAGTCTAAAGGGCTTGTTTCTAAGAATTTAAAGGATTTTTATCTAAGATTATACATGGTTTGTATCTCAGAGTGTAAAGAGTTTGTATCTAATAGCCTAAAAGGTTTGTATCTAATAGTCTAAAGGGTTCTCAGGAACTGGCCCAGAGCTTCCAGAGACGCCTGTTTTTTCAGAATACATTCAGTGTCTCCATTCTTAAGCAGCGTGTAGGCACAAACCCTCTTACCATGTTTATAACCTTGTGAGGGGGGAAGTAAGGGAGGTGACACCAAAATCCACGAGCACAAGGAAGATCCCAGGGAGCTGAGGACTCTGCCCTGCAGGAGGGAGCACAGTGGGGTTCTGCTGTCCAAGAGTGATTCCCAGCACGAGGACCCCTCATGTCAGCCCAGTGAGGCCGCTAGGCTCAGGTAGAGGCCGAATTGTGCTCTCCTTCTGTCCAACGACATTCCAGAATCCTTCAAAATTTTCAAAAATCTCCCGCTGATGCTGCGCCTTGGTGGCAAGAGACCATTTCTTTCATTGTGCTTCTGTTTGGGTCACACTACAGTGCTCAGGACTGCCCATGCTGTGCCCTCCAGGATCACTGTTCTTGGAATTTGCATGATGTTTTGGGGGCTGTCAGGTTGAACTCAGGTTGGTGTTGGCAGGACAGGAGTCAGACCTGCGTAGTATCCCTTTTGTGCCCTGAGATGTTCCCACCTGTCCTGTGAGAGGTCTCGGGCATCAGGGCCTACTGAGATGCTCTGAGAGCATCTTTGGGGTTAGGGTTCATCCTCTGAGTCAGGGCCACAGTGAGTGTTCGGTCGGTCCAGTGTTAGGAATCACTCGGGCACTGACCTTCTTCACTCACCGGCACTGTGCATCTCAGCCTGGTGACCCAAGGCTCGGGTGGGGGAGAGTCTGATGAGAGCCTTGTGGGCTCGTGGGGATGAGGCGCTAGATCCCGACTCTGCTGAGGCCTTGAGTGCTTCTCGGCAGCGGAAGCAGCCCGGCCCCTCCCAGATAATATGGGACGCTGCTGCCTAGGCACCCATCACAGGCCCTCAGAACGTTGGGCAGTGCACTGAAAGATGTTGGGGCACAGTGCCCAGAGCATTAGAGATCCATCAGAACCCCAACGGTGCCCTATTACGTTGCTCAGCAGGTCCAGGCACGTGGGACCAAGGATGATGGGCGTGCAGAGAAATACCCTTGGGAGCAGCAGTGACCATTTACTTCATTGCAGAATACACACATTTTTATAGAGAGTCTCAGCTTTACAGGAAAGTCCAATCACATAATGTTCAGCAGAATTGAAGTATCACCTTTCCTACTCTGCTCTGCCCTGGTCCATCCCAATCCAAGCTGCTGTTGCGCTTAGGATGATCTGCTAATTGTACATGATAGTTTCTGTGTCTTGGGAGCATGGGACTAGGAGGTTGGATTAGGGTCAAAGTTGGACACCTGGTGGTGACACTCTGTTGTTGCCATCTTTACCCATATTCTCCTTTCTGCAGGGCCTTCCTTCTCAGCCACTTTGCAAAGTCAGGTCTGATCTGCTCCAGTGACCATCCGAATAATCCACAGGAAAAGACTCTTTAAAACCTCTGTACCTACTTCTCTCTTCAGCCCGCTGCTCCACACTGGGACAGCAACACCTCTAACAACTGTCTCTGTTAAGGGAATGGAACCTGGGTGAGACGGATAGCTGAGCCCAATCTCAGAACCTGAATTCACAGGAGATGACCGTAGGTACACGTGCCAATGATGAGAAAAGGTAGAAGCAGTGAATTCTCTGTGGAGAGAAAGCACAGTTGCCCCCAAGCCCACTGCCGTTCTACCCTTCCTGGTGTCTCTGTGACCTGTGGGGCTCGTGGGCACAAGTGTCCTCAGAGAGTGGGCGGTCAGAGTTCTAAGAGTGAAAAACATACACAAGAGAAGGAACCTGTCAGAAATTGATAGTTATTCTCAAATCCTGTCTGGCACCCTAAGTGCAAACCAAAGCACATTGGGAAAGGAAACGACTGTACAGGTCAAGACATCCTTGCCACAGCTGTCCCCCCAGCCCCATATGCATACTGTGTCAGAGAGAGGGAACTGGATTTGCATCGAGTACTAGGTCAGGTTAACTGTTACTTTAAGTAATTCTGGGAGGAAGCTGGGACCCTAGGAAGGTCCCAAGAGAGACCCCGAGAAGTGCTTGTGGCCAGAACAGGCAGGTATTATGAACTGCATCTGCCCCAGCAGGTCATCCCCACAGTTTACCTGCTGGAAGCTGAGCCAGAAGGAAGCAACAGGCAAAGGCAAGAAGCAGCTTCATTCTGCCGGGCCTGTCTGCAGGGAGGGGGACTTGGAGAGAGCCATGGGCTGGGGGATGAAGTGGCTCCCAAGGCTGACAGGGGAAGGGCCGCACACAGACTGCCCAGGTCAGGGTCTGAGATGACGGAAATACTCCGGGACCCACTTCTCAGTCAGTGAAGTGAATCGACTGAACCGTTCCAGGCTCCATTCGGCACTGCTTTGACTGGGGGAAACCTTGACTTCCAGAAGCCAGATTGGCTTCTCGCTGGACTCTGCACTGTGGTCACTCTTGGCCTCTTGGCTCTGCACTGCACGATTGCCTCCATGGGCTTCCAGTCTTTCCTGCGCCCACACATCTATCAAGGGCCCCTGTGGCCGGGTTCTTACATCACTCAGGCGTGTGCTCCCACCCAGCTGCCCTGGGTCAGTTAACCCATTGCTTTCAGCCACGCCAACAAGCAATTTCAGCTGCTCTGAAGATCTGTCCTGCATTTCCCATGAATTAGCCCCCAGTGACTATTGATCACTGAGATCCCAGCCCGTCACTAGCAAACGTTGTGTCCCCTCATCTCAGGCCACTCCCTGCCTCCTGCCATGACCCTTTAGAACGTCGGGTCCCTCTCCCATGCTCCTCTCATTCTTAGAAGAGAGGTGGCCTCCTGCGCCACCTCCGGAAGGGTCCCCGGTCCCGCCAACTGTGCACGTGCTTCACAGAACTGTCCTGCTCCCTGAACTCCTGCCCTTTCCGAGTCCAACCCCCAAATTCAGAAACTCTCACACCCTGAACAAAGAAGTCACTGACCCAATGATTCTCCTGAATTAGACATGGATCCATCACTCAGATGGGCACTGCATCCTCTGAGGGCTACCTGGAGCCTTGTGCACCTCATGCCAGGTCCTGGGCAGCGAGGTCTACACCTCGCCTGACCCCATGTCCCGTGGGCCCACAATCAGCACGGGTGAGCACAGGTGAGGAGGTTTTACCATGACTCGAAATTGGTCAACTACCACCCAAGCCTGCAAAAATAACATGCCTTATATTTTTTATTTTGTATTGCTTGTTCTGAAAAATTCGCTAAATATGATCACAAAAGGGTGCCGAGAAGAAAATGTGTGAAGAAGAGTAATTCACTCTTGGCAGTGAAATTATGTGGGACTGATAGTGCAGCTGAGAGGCAGAGAAAGTGTCTGCCCGGGGTTTAGTGGCCGGAAAGTTCTGGGAGGGCAGAATGCTCACTCCTGAGACTACCTGCTTTTCCCCTCCCTAACTGTGGCCCATCCCTACGCATCTGGCCTCCTTCCTGTGGCCCTCCCTGTCTCATGCCTTTGTGTGGCCCCTCCCTGATTAATGTCCAAGGTCACCTGACACCTGATACAGGTTGGCCCTCACCTCTCACTCTTCCCACAGGCCCTAGCCAGGGACCTGCTTTCTCAACCTTGAAGACTCAGGCCCCAAGCGTCCCCTTCCAGGAGGGTTTTCCTGCTGCTGCCCCACTGAGCAGACCGAAAGGATGCTGGCGGGACACTCTCCTGAACACCCAGGCTCTGGAAGGTTGATCAAGGTCTTGCTTGTGTACTATGAGTTCTCTCTGGGGGCTGGGTTCAGCTGTAGAGTGGACAAATATCACTGTGGATGGTGAGTATAGGGACTCTCCTCCCCCACACCTATATTTGCTTTCTGGGCTCACTGACCACTGACATATCTTCCATCTGGGACAATGCCAAGGTTTCCCAGAGGTATAAGGCCTCTGCTTTCACATGTGTCCTGCTGCTCTTTGCTGTTCAGAACCCGAAGTTCCATGACAGAGCTCGTTCAGGGTTTCTCTCTCTCTGCCTGCAGAAAGAGGAGGTTTTAGGCCCTACCAGAAAACTAGACCCAGGATCTTCAAGTTTCCACTGCCATGTCATATGGAGACAAATCCGTCGTGAGTCACAAAGGACCAAGAGGAACAGAGTGCTGGCTCTTGAGTGTGGCCTGAACGGATGCGGGCACCAACCCACCAGGGAATATGTGAGATTTTTCTCAGTGACCACTTTATTGTGATTTGCTAGTCACTGGTATTTGTGCTGCCCCCAGGGCACCCACGTGCTCCCAATGGGGCTGGCCCTGTTTTCTGTGCTGACAGAGATAAACAGTCACACATATTGTGATTCTGGCATCCCTTTTCAGAGTCCTCCCAGCTCTGGTCCAGGCTGGCGCTGTTCGAGGCTGAGCTTTCTGCATGATTCCCTGCTGAAAAAGCGGGCGGAGGCCTCAGTAATGCAGAACAACATCCCCCACTGAGGACATGGCCCTGAATCTGTGTGTATTCATTTCCAGATGTTCCGGAGACACGTGGAGAGACTCATCATTCCTCTCCTCTGGCTCAGGTGCTGGTAGTAGCAGATGACTCTGTGGATTAAAATGAACATTCTCTTGGAAACTCCCGTTTGCTTGGGTCCACGGATATGTAGACCCACCCCAACTCTGGGGTCCTCAGTGAGGTCTTTGAGTGGGGAGGCCTGAGGAGGCCACAGCCAAGAGACGTCCCAGGACCATGACCGCAGTCACAGCTGATCTCTGGAGGTCTGGAGTCCTGGTGCTTTGGGACTCCACAGGCCAAGGCTTTCCAGGGTCTCTGACTGTCAGGGCAGAGGTTGATTTTTGTCACACGAGGTAGGACCTCCTGAAGTGATGAGGGGCTGAGAGTGTGACTGTCCTTCTCTGTCAGCCCAGGAAACAGTGGGTTGTTTGTCTCTACTCAAATCTGGCAGTGGAAACTAGAAGTTCCTGGGTCTAGTTTTCTGGTAGGGCCTAAACCCCCTTTGTTCTCAGGTGGAGAGAGAGAAATCCAGAGTCAGCTCTGTCGTGGGATGATGAGAATATGAAGGGCAAAGAGCAGCAGGGTACATGGCCAAGCAGTGGACTTATAGCGGTAGAAACCTTTGCCTAGCCTCAGAATGAAGAGGTGTCAGTGGTCAGCAAGCCCAGGGAGGATACCCCAGGGGGGAAGGGAGCCCCTATGTGCACCATCTGAGACATTCCGGGTAGACGGAGCCCCTATGTGCACCGTCCACAGTGAGAATAGGTAGCTCTGCAGTTGAGTCCAGCCACCAGAGAGAACTCACACCACACAAGAAGCACTCGACATTGCCCTCCCAAAACTGGGGCGGGGGAGGAGAGTGTTCCACCTCCCACTGTTTTCGCACTGTGCCCTCTGAGGTGGCAGAAGGAAAACTCTCCTGGAATGTATGCCCCGAGGGCCTGAGCCTGGAGTGCTGAGTGGCCAGGTCCCTGGCTAGGGCCTGTGGGCACAGTGAGAGGTGATAGCCAGCCTGCAGCAGGTGTCTGGTGACTTTGGACAGTAATTAGGGACTGGTCACAGGAAGGGGGTGATACAGGGAGGGAGAGGGCACAGGAAGTGTGTGAGACAGGTTAGGTGGGCCACAGTTAGGGAGGTGCACAAGAAGTAGCCTCGGGGGTAAATATTCATCTCTCCCAGAGCTTTCCACCCACTAAACCCCTGGCAGACACTTTCTCTGCCTCTCATCTACACTATCAGGCCAAGATCATTTCACTGACAAGAGTGAACTACTGTTCTTCACACACTTTCCTCTGGGAACCTTTTTGTTTAATCATGTTTAGTCAATTATTCATAACAAGTGTGGGAAACCAAGAGCCCTCTCATAGACCCTGGCCGTGGTTCCCATGTTAGGAACTGCTTGGGACAGACATTGGTGACAGTCTCCCAGGACTTCCTGATCTCAGCTGATACCTGACCATAACATCAGGCTAACAGTTATCTTATCTGGCCTTACCTATAGTAACCGCCAGGATGCATCTACTGCCCTAAGATCCTTTGATATGCAAATGTAAAGCTCAGGATGCACCTACTGCCCTAAGACCCTTTGATATGCAAATGTAAAGCTCAGGATGCACCTACTGCCCTAAGACCCTTTGATGTACAAATGTTTACCTTGAATGTTAGGTAAAGCTCTTGTGGCTGACCTTACCATGTATGGCTATATTGCTTCTACTCCTGACTGGGCTGCCCCGACCCTATATAAACAGCCTGTAGCCCCCAATAAAGTTCTGTCCCTTTTTCTCTCTATTTCTAAACTGTACTCTGTCTCTTGTGTCTTGTGTTCATTCGGTTGGTCCTTCCCTGCACCTACGAATCCTAGGGCCACCTCCACGGGCCGGAGAGTGGTTTTGCAGGCCCTCCGCAAACAAGCAATACACAATAAATTCTTTGTGTGCTGTGATTCGGCTAGGTCCTTCAGAGATTCTCTGAGAGCATGTTAGCGGTTCGAGTTCATCCCCTGAGTCAGGGCCACAGTGAGTGACTGGTCGGGCCATTGCCAGAAGTCGCTCGGTCACTGACCCTTCTTCACTCCCCAGCACTGTGCATCTCAACCTGGCGGCCCTGAGGCTCGGTGGGGGAGAGTCTGATGGGGGCCCTGGGGACACTTGGGGATGAGGCGCCAGAGCCCGGCTGTGCTGAGGCCTCGAGTGCATCTCAGCAGCGGTCTCACCCAGCCCCACCCAGATGCTCAACGGATCCTGCTCCCAGGGCACCCTTCACAGGCTCTCAAAGCATTGAGCCGTGCTATGGTAGATGTTCTGGAACAGAGCCCAAATATTAGAGATCCAGCAGAACCCCAATGGTGCCCAATTACGTTTCTCAACTGTTCCAGGCACGTGGGGCCAAGGATGATAGAAGTGCAGAGAGACACAATTGGGCGCAGGGAGCGGCTGTTCACTTCGTCCCCCCCCCCCCCACACACATTTTATAAAAGGTCTCGGATTTACAGAAAAGTCCAATCACATAGAGTTCTGCACTATTGGCCTATCTCCTTTCCTACTATGCTTTGCCCTGGTCCAATCCCAATCAAGGCTAGATGTTTAGCTTAGCATGACCTGCTAAGTGTACAGGATTGTTCCTGTGTCTTGGGTCTGTGTGACTAGGAGGTTGGATAAGTGTCAAAGCTGAACACCGGGTGCTAACACTACTTTTTCCAAGTTTTCCCAGATCCTCCTTTCTGTGTAGTCTTCCTTCTGGGCCACTTTGCAAGGTTGGGTCTGACCTGCTCCTGTGACCACTGCTCCAGTGACCATCTGAATACTCCACAAGAAGAGACTCTTGATATTGGAGACACTCTCAGGACCTGTTTCTTTCTCCGGTCCGCTGCTCCACACTGGGGTAGCGACACCTCTAACACCATCTCTGTTCAGGAAACAGAACCAGGGTGAGACAGCAGAGCCCAACCTCAGAATCTGAACTCACAGGAGACCACATTAGGCCAACGTGCCAATGGTGAGGAAAGGTAGCAGCAGCGAATTCTCTGTGGATTAAAAACCCAGGTGCCGCCAAGCCCACTCTCATTCTACGACTCTGGTGTCTGTGAACTACAGGGCTGGTGGGCTCAAGTGTCCCCAGAGAGTGGGCTGGTCTGAGTTCTAAGAGTGAAAAACTTACATAAGAGAAGGAACTCACTTGTCAGAAATAGACAGTTAGTCTCAAATCCTGCCTGGCAACCTAAAGGCAAAACAAAGCACATTGGGAAGGGAAACGGTCGTGCAGGCAATGACACCCATGTCACAGCTGTTCCCGCTCAGTCCCATGTCCAAACTGCGTCAGAGTGAGGCAGGTGGATTCTCAGCAAGCACTAGGTCAGCTTAGATGTTGCTGTAAGTAATCCCGGGAGGTAGCAGAGACACTAGGAAGGTCCGAGAGAGATCCCGTGAAGTGCTTCTGGCCTCAACAGGAGGGAATTGTGAACTACATCAGTGAACTGCCCAGGAGCTTGTTTTCCCCCTCCCCCAATTTACCTGCTTAAAGCTGAGCCAGAAAGATAAAAAAGGCAAAGGCAAGAAACAGCTTCATACTGTCAGGACCGTGTGGAGAAAGACTCTCCAGCACAAAGCTGGGGTCGGGGGGGAAGTGGCTCCTGAGGCTCACAGGGGAGGGGCCACATGAAGACTGCCTGGGTCAGGGGCTAAGCTGACAGAAATATCCCACTTCTAGGTCAGTGAAGTGAATTGACTGAAACGTTCCAGACCCCATTGCCTGGATGCGGCACTGCTGAGACGGGTGGGATTGGCTTCACGCTGGACTCTGCACTAAGGTCACTCTTGAAATTTGACCCTGACCTGCACGTGTGTCTCCACCTGCTTCTGGGCCCTACTGCGCCCAGACGTCCACGAAGGGGCCCTGATCACTGGGGCTTATATGGCTCAGTCGTGGGCTCCAACCCTGCCGACCCCGGCTCAGGTATTCGGATACTCCACTGCTGTCAGCTGCAAAAACGTGTTTCATCAGCTCTGAAACACTCAAACTTAGCCCCCAAAGACTATTGGTCACTAAGAACCCAGCCCATCACTAGGAAACACTCTGTCCCCTGAGCTCCGCCCACTCCCCACCTCCTGCCACATCCCTTTGACCCATCAGGGTCCCTCTCCCTGGACACTATCAAACGTGGAAGGAAGGTGCCTGGTGTCTCATCGCTGGAAATGCCCTAGTCCTCGGCAACCGAGTACGTGGTGCCCAGCACTGCCCTCACTCCCGAGCCTCTGCCCTTTTCTTGTCCAACCCCCAAATTCAGAAACTCTCACGCCTCCTCACTGAAGTCACTGACCCAGTGCACCTCATGGAGGTGGCAAAGGGCCCCTCTCTCATGCGGCGTGGTTGCCACTTGGGGGCTACTTGGGGCTTTGTTTACCCTTAGGCCATACACTGGACAAAAATTTCTCCACCTGGCCTGCCCCCATGTACACTGGGCCCCCACTCAGCTCAGAGCAAGCACAGATGAAAAAGGTTCATCATAACTTAGGATTGAACAACCTCCACCCAAGCCTGCCCAAATAAAAGGCCTTATATTTTGTATTTTTTACTGCTGGTTTTGAATAGTTCACTAAATATGACCACAAATGGGTTCTCAGAAGAAAGTGTGTGAAGAACAGTAGTTCACTCGTGTCAGTGAAAAGATCCGGACCTGATACTGCAGCTGAGAGGTAGAGAAAGTGTAGAACAGGGGTTTAGTGGCCAGAAAGTTCTGGGAGAACTGAATGCTGACCCCTGAGACTACCTCCTGTGCCCCTCCTTAACTGTGGCCCCTCCCTACATGTCTGGCCCCCTTCCTGTGGCCCCTCCCTACCTTTCTCGCACCTTTGGGTTTACTGTTAATGTCACCTGACATCTCTTGCAGGCTGGGCCTCATCTCTGCCTGTACACACAGGCCCGAGCCAGGAACCTGTCCTCCCAATCCTGCAGACTCGGGCACTCTGACATCTGCTTCCAGGAGGGTATTTCTACTGCCGCTACACAGGCAGAGCGAGAGGACGCTGGGAGTGGTCACTCTCCTGACCCACCAAGGTTCTGCGAGGGTGAACTCGGGCTTGTGTGTGTGGTGTGAGTTCTCTCTGGGGCCCAAGTTCACCTGTTGAGTTGACTAATATCACTGTGGACAGTGGGCATAGGGCCTCCCCTCCCCCACCACGGTATTTGCTTTCTGGGCTTGCTGACCACTCACGGATCTTCCAACTTAGAAAATGCTAAGGTTTATCAGCAGTGGGAGGGCTCTCCTTGCCCCTTTGTCCTGCTGCTGTTTGCCCTTTATATTCACGTCATCCCTCGACAGAGCTGAACCAGAGGTGTTCTCTCCCCATCTGTGGACAGAGCGGTCTTTAGGCCCTACGAGAAAACTAAACATAAGATCTTCAAGTTTCCACTGCCAGGTCTGGATAGAGACAATCTGCTGTGAGTCACAAAGAACCAAGGGGAACTTAGCGCTGGCCCTTGAGTGTGACTAGAACAGAAGCGGGCGCCAACCCACTTGGAAAGACGAGAGATTTTTCTTAGTGACCACATTTTTGTGATTTGCTCTCACTGGTATTTGGTCTGTGCTGCCCCCCTAGGCCACCCGTGCGCTTCAAGATGGGCTGACCCAGTTTCCCTTGCTGAAAGACACAAACAGTCACACATATTGTGATGCCGGCATTCCTTCTCAGAGTCCTCCAGCTCCAGTCCAGGCTGACACTTTCTGAGGCAGAGACTTCTGCATGTAGCCTCGCAGAAAAAAGTGGTCTTGGGCCTTGGTAATGCAAGAAAACTCCCCCCACTGAGGACATGGCCCTGAACTTCACTCTATTTGTTTCCAGATGTTCTGGAGACACAGAGAGAGGCTGGTTATTCCTCTCCTATGGCTGGGGTGCCAGTAGGGGCAGGTCACTCTGTGGATTCACTGGAACATTCTCCTGCAAATTCTTGTTAACTTGAATCCACGGACATGTAGAACTCACTCCAGCTCTGTGTCCTCTTAGAGGCCTTTGTGGTGAGAAAGCCTGATGAGGCCACAGCCAGGAGGTTCTCCCGGGACCATGACCGAGGTCACAGCTGATCTCTGGAAGCCTGGAGCCCACATGCCTTGAGACTGCACAGGCCATGGTGTTCTGGAGTCTCTTACTGTCATGGCAGAGGTTGATTCCTGTCACACCAAGTTGGACCTCCTGAACTGATGAGGGGCTCAGGGTGTGAATGTCCTTTTCTGTCATCCCAGGAAACAGTGACTTGTTTGTCTCTACCCAGACCTGGCAATGGAAACTCGAACCTCCTGGGTCTAGTTTTCCGGTAAGGCCTAAAGCCCCCTCTGTCCTCACGTGGAGAGAGATAAAGCCTGAATCAGCTCTGTCGTGTGATGGTGGGAATGTGAGGAGCAAAGAACAGCAGGACACACGGCTAAGCAGAGCACTTATACCGGTGGAAACCTTGGCCTATCCTCAAATGGAAGTGCTTAGGAAGGGATGGGAGACTTGAATGTTGACTTCTGAGACTAATTCCTGTAGCCTTGGCCTAGCCTCAGTGGTCAGCCAGCTTAGGGAGGACATCCCCAAGGGATGTCCTCAGTGTCGTACTTCCAGAATCTGAGAAGGTCAGGAGAGTGTTCCCCTCTGTCCTCCCACTCTGTCCTCTGGCCTTCTGATAGGTGAAGCCCTGAGGGCCTGAATCTAAAGGTCTGAGGTTGGCGCGTCCCTGGCTAGGATCTGTGGGCACAGTGAGAGGTGAGGACCTGCCTGCAACAGGTGTCAGGTTACTTTGGACACTAATTAGTGATTTGCCACAGGAAGGAAGTCAGACAGGGAGGGAAAGGGCACTGGAAGGGAGTGTGACTAGTAGGGAGGGGCCAAAGTTAGGGAGGAGCACAGAAAGTAGCCTCAGGGGTCAACATTCAACTCTCGCAGAACTTTTTGGTCACTAAAACTCTGGCAGACACTTTCTCTGCCTCTCAGCTGCACTATCAGTCCACATCATTTAACTGATAAGAGTGAAATACTGTTAGACCTTTGTGATGGGGAGGCCTGAGGAGACCACAGCCAGGAGATGCCCCGGGGACCATGACTGAGGTCACAGCTGATCTCTGGAAGCCTGGAGCCCACATGCCTTGAGACTGCACAGGACATGGTGTTCTGGAGTCTCTTACTTTCATGGCAGAGGTTGTTTTCTGTCACACCAGGTTGGACCTCCTGAACTGATGAGGGGCTCAGGGTGTGAATGTCCTTTTCTTTCAGCCCTGGAAACCATGACTTGTTTGTCTCTATCCAGACCTGGCAGTGAAAACTCGAACCTCCTGGGTCTAGTTTTCTGGTAAGGCTTTAAGCACCCTCTGTCCTCAGGTGGAGAGAGGGTCAGCCAGCCCAGGGAGGACATCCCCAAGGGAAGAGAAGCCTCTATGTACACCATTCCCATTTTTCCGGGCTGAAGTAGCCCTATATGAGATGTCTACAGTGAGAACGGTCAGGTCTGCATCTGAACCCGGCCCCCCCGCAGAGAACTCATGCCGCTCAGGAAGCCCTCAGTGTCATACTTCCAGAACCTGAGCAGGTCATGACAGTGTCCCCCTCTGTCCTCCCACTCTGCCCTCTGGGGTAGCAGCAGGAACACGCTTCTGGTAGGTGACGCGCTGAGAGCCTGAGTCTGAAAGTCTGAGGTTGGCCAGTCCCTGGCTAGGGCCTGTCGGCACAGTGAGAGAGGAGGGCCAGCTTGCAACAGGGGTCCGGTGACCTTGGAACTAGGGACTTGCCACAGGAAGGAAGTCAGACAGGGAGGGAAAGGGCACTGGAAGGGGGTGAGACGGGTAGGGTGGGGCCACAGTTAGGGAGGGGCACAGGAAGTAGCCTCAGGGGTCAACATTCAATTCTCGCAGAACTTTTCGCCACTAAACCCGGGGCAGACACTTTCTCTTCCTCTCAGTTGCACTAGCAGGCCCACATCATTTAACTGACAGGAGTGAACTACTGTTCTTCACACACTTTCCTCTGGGAATCTTTTTTTAATCATATTTAGTGAATTATTTATAACAAGCAATGTACTATAAATTTTGGGGGGTCTGTTATTCGGGCGGGCTTGGGTGTTGGTTGTTCAATCCAAAGTGTGGTGGTGGACTCCTGACCTGACGGCGGCGCCCATCTCATCTTAATTCCAGGTCAGAACAGCTGCCGGCTCGCGACCCTGGGACCTCCATCTTTCCCTGCAGGACCCCAGGTGTCCCCCGTGATGCCTGAAGAGAAGCAGTTTTGAGCGTCTGCCCTGCCCTCTTCACTCCTGACCTGACGGCGGCGCCCATCTCATCCCAAACCCAGGGTTCTGTAGAGGCGTGGCCTCCTCAAAGTGGGCGTGGCCTCAAAAGTGGGCGTGGCTTAATTTCCAGCGGGCCAACGCTCACACGGCCGCAGGTTGTTTTCCCACGCTAAGGAACCTAGTACCCAAGGAATCTAGTAACCCAACCTACTCAGCAATATGAAGAAACAAAGAAAATCTCCAACACAAGGGGAGAACAACGAAAACAATCTAGACCATTCTGTCAATACAGCTCACCTAAGGGACCTCTCTGACATAGAATTCAGGTACGAAGTCATCAAGATGTTCAATCAACTCAATGAAACAGTCAGACAGACAGCCAGTAACACCACAGAAAAAATCGACAAATTACGAGAAGAAATGAGGGCAGAAATGTCACGATTAAAAGATTCCATAGATGAAATGAGAAATTCAGTTTCTTCTCTTAAAAATAGAATGACCGTAGCTGAAGAGAGAATCAGTGACCTGGAAGATCAGCTGCAACAAGCCAACACGCAACAACAAACACTGGCAAGGGACCTCAAAATGGCTCTACAGAGAATCAGAGTCCTAGCAGATGATTCCAAGAGGAACAATATTAGAATCATGGGACTACCTGAACCTCAGGGAAACAATCCCAACGAAAAAAAACACCGTCAAACAAATCATTGCTGAAAACTTCCCAGAGCTGCACAATGCAGCCATTCAGGTTCAAGGAGCCAGAAGGGTGCCAGCTAAAAGAGACCCCAACAAAAACACTCCAAGACATATCATACTTAGAATGATCGATACTGCCGATAGAGACACAATACTGCAAGCAGCAAGAGCAAAGAAGGAAATCACATACAAAGGAGCATCCCTTAGATTCACAGCAGACCTATCAGAGGAAACCCTACAAGCCCGAAGGCAGTGGCGAGATATAGTCAAAAAACTCATGGAAATGAATGCTTTCCCAAGAATACTCTACCCGGCTAAACTCTCCCTCAAAATCGAAGGAACAGTACATTATTTTATAGATAAACAGCAGCTCAGGAACTTCATAGACTCAAAACCAAACCTAAAGCAAGGCCTAAAGGGGCTACTATAAGAAAAGACAAACCCTACAACCACAACACACCCGCACAGAAACATGACACAAAACCCCATAACCATTCTCTCTCTCAATGTCAACGGTCTAAATTCACCAGTTAAGAGACACAGAGTGGCAAAATGGATACAGAGACAGAACCCAACATTCTGCTGCCTACAAGAAACTCACCTCAACAGCCAGAGCAAACACAGACTCAAAGTCAAAGGATGGAATACAATCCTGCAAGCAAACAACTCCCTCAAAAAAGCTGGGGTGGCCATACTAGTATCTGACAACATTAATTTCACCTTGAAAAAGATTAGAAGGGACAGTGAAGGCTATTTTCTCTTCATCAAGGGATACGTACAACAGGAAGAAATCACACTCTTAAATGTATACGCACCTAATGAGGGAACAGCTAAATATTTAAAACAACTGCTAACAGATTTTAAGGAGGACATCACTACCAACACAATAGTACTTGGAGACTTCAACATCGCCTTATCACCTCTGGATAGATCAACACGAACAAAACCCAGCAAGGAATTATTGGCTTTGAAAGAAGTAATAGAAGAGAAAGGGCTTATGGACTTATACAGGGCTTTACACCCCAAAAAGAAAGAATACACATTCTTCTCCAGTGCGCACGGAACATTTTCCAAAATAGACCATGTGCTAGGACACAAAACATACCTCAACAGAATCAAGAAGATAGAAATAGTATCAGCCATCTTTTCAGACCATGATGCACTGAGGATAGAAGTGAATCACACACAGACACGGAGAACCAAATCAAACACCTGGAAATTAAACAACTCGATGCTGAACAATGAGTGGGTCAGGAACGAAGTCAAGGATGAAATCAAAAGATACCTGGAAACAAATGAGAATGAAGACACAAACTACCAGAACTTATGGGATGCAGCGAAAGCTGTATTAAGGGGAAAATTTATAGCTCTGCAAGCCTATCTTAAGTCGATAGAAACGATGCACATAAACAATTTGACCTCACAGCTCAAGACCTTAGAAAAGGATCAACAGAAAGAGCCTAAATCAGGCAGAAGGAAAGAGATCATAAAACTTAGAGCAGAAATCAACGACATGGAAAACAAAGAAACAATCTGAAAGATCAATGAAACCAAGAGCTGGTTCTTCGAGAAAATAAATAAGATAGATAAACCACTAGCAACACTCACAAAGAAACAGAGAGAGAGAACCCTAATAAATGGAATCAGAAATAAGAATGGGGATATCACAACAGAAACTAAAGAAATTCAAGAGATCATCAGAGACTACTTTGAAAGTCTCTATGCCACGAAACACGAGAACCTAGAAGAAATGGATAAATTCCTGGATCTCTACCATCTCCCAAAGCTGAATCAAGAAGATATAGAGTACCTGAATAGACCCATTCACATCAAGGAAATTGAAACTGTAATCAAAAGTCTTCCCAAAAACAAAAGCCCAGGCCCAGACGGATTTACTAGCGAATTTTTCCAAACATTTAAAGAGGACCTATTGCCAATTCTTCTCAAGCTTTTCCAGGAAATTGAAAAAACAGAAACTCTCCCAAACAGCTTCTATGAAGCCCATATCTCTCTAATACCAAAAGGAAACAAAGACACCACAAGAAAAGAAAACTACAGGCCAATATCCCTGATGAACACGGATGCGAAGATTCTCAACAAAATACTAGCCAATAGAATACAACAACTCATCAAAAAGATCATACATCATGACCAAGTGGGATTCATCCCAGGGATGCAAGGATGGTTCAACATTCGGAAATCAATCAACATAATCCATCATATCAACAAAAGAAAAGATAAAAATCATATGATCATATCAATAGACGCAGAGAAAGCTTTTGACAAGATCCAGCATCCATTCATGATGAAAACCCTTGCCAAAATGGGGATAGAGGGGACTTTCCTCAATATAGTTAAAGCCATCTACCACAAACCTACAGCAAACATCATCCTCAATGGGGAAAAACTGAGACCCTTCCCCCTAAGGTCAGGGACGAGACAAGGATGCCCACTCTCTCCACTACTGTTCAATATAGTACTGGAAGTACTTGCAATAGCGATTAGGCAAGAAAAAGATATTAAGGGCATCCAGATAGGGAAAGAAGAAATTAAGCTCTCACTATTCGCAGATGACATGATACTATACTTAGAGAACCCTAAAACCTCTACCAAGAAACTCCTAGAAACAATAGGCTTGTATAGTAAAGTGGCAGGCTATAAAATCAATACCCAAAAATCCATGGCATTCCTATACGCAAATAGTGAAAGAGAAGCAAGTGACATCAAGAAAACAATCCCATTCACAATTGTGCCCCAGAAAATCAAGTATCTAGGAATCAGCTTAACTAAGGAAGTAAAGGACCTGTACAAGGAAAACTACAAAATGCTACTTCAGGAAATAAAAGAGGACACGAGGAAATGGAAAAATATCCCCTGTTCATGGATGGGGAGAATCAACATCATCAAAATGGCAATACTTCCCAAAGCACTGTACAAATTCAATGCAATCCCTATAAGGATACCCATGACATTCTTCAAAGAAATGGAGCAAACACTCCTGAAATTTATATGGAACAATAAGCCCCCACGAATAGCTAAATCAATTCTTGGGAAAAAGAAAATGGGAGGAATCAACCTCCCTAACTTCAAACTCTACTACAAGGCAGTAATAATTAAAACAGCATGGTACTGGAACAAAAGCAGAGCTGCAGACCAATGGAACAGAGTTGAATATACTGACATTTCCTCCCAAACATATAATCATCTAATTTTTGATAAGGGGGCAAGAAAAGTGAAATGGAGCAGGGAAAGCCTCTTCAACAAACTGTGCTGGCAAAATTGGACGGCTACATGCAAAAAAGTGGGCTCAGATCTCTGCCTAACACCATGCACAAAAGTAAGATCAAAATGGATTTATGACCTCAACATCAGACCAGAATCCATAATGCTTATTGAAGACAAAGTCGGCAAAACTCTCCATGATATTGAAGCTAATGGTATCTTCAAAGATGTCACGCCACTGGCCGAGCAAGTGAAAACAGAGATAGACAAATGGGACTATCTTAAACTAAGAAGCTTCTGCACCTCCAAAGAAACAGTGACCAAAATACAAAGACAGCCTACAGAATGGGAAAGGATATTCACCAAGTACACATCCGACAAGGGGTTGATATCAAGGATATACAAGGTACTGGTTAAACTCCACAAGAAGAAATCACCCAACCCCATCAAAAAATGGGGTGAGGAAATGAACAGAAACTTTCGCAAAGAAGAAATTCGAATGGCAAAAAGGCACATGAGAAAATGCTCTACATCACTAATCATCAGAGAGATGCAGATCAAAACCACAATGAGATATCATTTCACACCACAGAGACTGGCCCACATCCACAAGAACAAAAGCAGCCGGTGCTGGCGCGGATGTGGCGAGAAAGGGACCCTCCTTCACTGCTGGTGGGAATGCCGGCTGGTCCAACCCTTTTGGAAAACAGTATGGACGACTCTCAAAAAATTAGAATTTGATCTGCCATTTGACCCAGCTATAGCACTCCTGGGAATATATCCCAGAGAGGCAAAAAGGTATAGTCGAAGTGACATCTGCAATTGTTTGTTCATTGCAGCACTCTTTACAATAGCCAGAATCTGGAAAAAACCTGAGTGCCCAAGAACAGATGACTGGTTAAAGAAACTTTGGTACATTTACACAATGGAGTACTATGTAGCTGTTAGAAAAGATGAAGTTATGAAATTTACATACAAGTGGTACTACATGGAAAGTATCATGTTAAGCGAAATGAGTCAGAAAGAGCGGGATAGACACAGAAAGATTGCATTCATCTGGGGAACATAAAGCAACAAAAAGGGAGAGTGACACACAGGAATGGCTGAGATTAGTACCAGGAATTTTGCTCCATGAATGGAAGGCCAGCCACAGGCTCTAGGTGAAAAGGAAGCTCAGATAGAGAAGAGAGTACCAAATGAAGGGTGTTGTGAGGGCCCTCCCAGGGTGGGAGAAGCATGCTAAAAGTAGTCGATAGACCAAACATGATTGCCACTCAAAGCCTCTCTTGCAAAACACAGTACCCAAAAGAAGAGAGAGAGAACAAGGGGGAATACCCTGCCACAGAGGCAGGATGGGACGGGGGGGGGGATGAGGGTGGGGGGATGCTGGGACCCATGGGGATGGATGACGGGCACTGGTGGAGGGATGGGGACTTGATCATTGTATAACTGAAACCCAAGCACAAAATTTGTAAGCCTATAACTGTACCTCATGGTTTTTCAGTAATAAAAAAAGAAAAAAAAACAAAGTGTGGTGGTGGGAAGGGTTAATGGTTGTGGGATTCAAGTTGGAATATTGAATGTAGTAAATTATTATTATAAAGAACTTCTTGATGCGGGGGGCCCCACCAGACCAATCTCCAGTCCGCGGAGGTCACCCTAGGATCCGTAGGTGCAAGGAAGGACCAACCGAATGAAGACGCAAGACACAAGAGACAGAGTGCAGTTTAGAAACAGAGATAAAGACACAGGACAGGACAGGACTTTATTCAGGGCAGCAGGGGTATTACATACTTTGCAACGCAGGAAACTATGCTTACATCACAGAAGGCAATTACATCACTAGGTCATATCATATATTGTTAGGAGAGTTACAGAAACTACATGTTCCATGTGCTTGATTAGTCAGTGTCAGTTACTTCTTATTCTTGGGCTATCTGTGACAAATGTTTTCTTTTAGATAGTCATACATAGCTCATAATATGCATAGGCTGTGGTTAGAGCAGACGCAGTACCAGATTTGCGCTAGTCAGTACCCGCTTGTTCAGGGTCACGTAGGCCAAGATAACCATACATAGCACAAGCACATAGGCCCTTGGTCAGTCTAAGGGCCACCTTCCCACATCTCCCCCTTCCTTTATTATAAAAGACGCCAGCTAGGGGGAGCATTGACTGGACCCCTCCAGGATATCAAGAAGACCTCTGTTTTGCGGAGGGGAGGAGAGTAAATAAAGCCTATTTCCCCTGCTCACCCTACTAGTGGAGGGAAGCTGCGGATAAAGGCCAGGCTAGTCAGCGGAAACCTCCATGCAGGCCCAGTGTACTCCACAGGGAGTCAGAAGCAGCCATGAGGCCTCCCTTGCAGTGCTTTGCCAGACACCTAGCGGCTGAACAAAAATGGAATAGGGTAAAGTCCGACTCTTTCGTACCCAGAGTGTCAGATCAGAGAGGGGCGGGGGAGCTGGCCATAAACAACTCAAGGTTGGGTCCAACCAACCACGACCCATGAACCATCCTCTGCAGCAGCAGATTTTTGTGGCCGCATAATCCAGGGAAGCATCTTCCATTGCCAGACGGTGGTAATGCCCTCGTATGGGTTCGGCAGATAGAGAAGCTATCTGTTGTCTAACCAAAGCAGTAAGTATAGTAAAAATGCATGGGCCAATAGTGGCAAATAATAAAAGAGCAGTAAACGGTGTCCTAATAGGGGTGATATGTAGGGTAACAGGGAATGGAGGCCCCATCCTGCAATGGAGGACTCACGCTCCCTTTTTCTCTGCTCCAAACCTTCTCGAAGCTTGCGCATGAAGTCTTTAATCACACCACTGTGGTCAACATAAAAGCAACATTCCTCCCGCAAGGCTGCGCATAATCCCCCTCCCTCATAAATAGCAAGTCCAGTCCCCGGCGATTCTGGAGGGCTACTTCCGACAGGGACGTCAAGGAAACCTCAAGTTGAGAGATGGACTGTTCGAGCCGCTCCAAATCAGCGTCTGTGTAAACTCACACAAAGAGGGGGCACGGCACCTAACTCAGCGGCGGTGGCTCTATCTCTCCCGCCGCCCGCCTTCGGTAGTCTCACCCTTCTCCCACCCCAGAGAGGTCGATGGCGATGGTCAGGCAGAGGAAGGAACGAGGGCCAGGCTGGTAGGTATTAGTCGTAGTTTATTCTGATTCTCTCCTCATCTCTCCTTCTGTCTCTGCCCCCATTCTTCCTCCCCCAGCTACTTCATTCTCCTTCTCCATTCCCCTTCATCCTCCTTCTCTGGAGTCTGGGTTCTGATCCTCTCTGAACTCTCTTCTTCCTTCTCTTCTATCTCTGCCCCCTTTGCCCAATCTACTGTCTCCTTATATCTCCCTCCAAGAGGAATTGGGGAAAACAATTACATAGGTGTGGCCACAATCAATAGGGGTGGAGATCAACAGGGGTAGAAATCTTAGCCTCAGGGAAGACCACTCCTAGGACAGATCCTTCCTCAGCAGGAGGACCCACCCTAGAGCAGAATCCCATGGGCGTGCCTCTCCTCTCCTTGTCCGACAAGCATACAAGAATATAATATAAATCATTTTGTATGGATACAGTAAGAAATATCTTAAACTTATAGAATTGCTCTCCTAGGGCCATCTTGATCTCAGACTACGGTGCTCAGGCCAGATAGTCTTTCCCACCCCTAGCAGGATCCTAGTCTTGTCGTTACCTTGGATCATGACAGCATTTGTCCATGATCAAACTCTTAACTTATAGTTAAGAATCGTGGCACTTTGGCCTGGCCCATTTCGCTGCCAGGGTAGCTCACTGCTTGCCCTGGGTCCATTCAGTCCCTCGTCGGGACCCTGCTTTTGGGGTGTTAGGAACTAAGGGCAACTGAGGCTTAAGTCGAGAAAGCAGATGCCCGGGAGTGAATAATATTCAAGGCCAATCAAATCCTAAGTTACAAAGCATAATGTTAACGGTCTTTCTGTATCTATACAAAAAGGATATTACTTTAAGGTAAACTGTTCATAAGGCATAAGGAGAGGAGAAAGGCAATATTTCACTCATACATATAAAATCATAAATTTCTGGGAAACTGATCTTACAAATTAACAAAGTCTGATTAAGGGGAAAGCTGATTAACTGGATGGGGAGGAGAGCATAGGGAAGACTGTTTACATGTTTACATGTAAACACAATGGAAGTGGAAGTGCCTCTGGAGCACTGTGGTGGGTGTAACCAGATTAATGGGTGTAACCAGATCAAACCTAAGCTTCTTGAAGGGCAAAGCAATGTTACCCCAACATCTCCCCCTTTTCTGTTTACAAAACACAAAATTTGAAATAGAAAGAGTAACAATTACAAGCACAAATGTCTCATTTGATCACAATTTGAAGAGTTGTTTCTGCAACAGCAACAGAATTAACCTAAAATGTTTGGAGCTATATTCCAACATCTCCCTCTTTTCTATTTACAAAACGCCAAAGATCATAATAATTCCGATGGGTCAGGGACTCAGTATTAGCTAGTCTTTTCCGAAAGAGGCAGGATCCTATAGCCTATAGAATGAACATGATCAATAAGGCCATACCAGCACTACCAAGAGCGTGGGTAATGCTTTGCCACCATGACCTCGGGTCAAGGCCCTGTAAGGCCTCCGCAATACCCTGGACTAAGTTTTCATACTGAACTCCTGGGAGTTTATCCTTAAACACTCGAACAATCTCATCCTGAAGGGCGAGGGTATCTAAAGACATATTTCCCTTCAGATCTTGCAAATGGTATCTGATTTTGTCCCAAGTATGAGCAGACCCATTATATCTATTGGGGGTAACACAGAAAGAAGAGCTATTCCAGTCACAAAACAGTCTCATTTGTTGCTCTAAGATATCAACGCGCCCCTGGACCCAAAGTAATGCTTGTTGTAAAGTGTCCAATCATTGCTCGACATCGTGGTTGATGGTAGCCTGCATTTTCCAGAGGTGGTGAGAGTCATTTTGCCAGGTTTTGACGAAATCGTGCGTCTGGATTGATGTTTGAAGAGCTGTTCCCGCAACAGCAGCAGTAGTGGTCACAGCAATGAGTCCCAGGATAGCCACAATCAGGAGTCCAAGGAATCGTCGAGAACGTTGGAGCAGTCATTTCACAACTTCAGTCAGGAGTCCTTCAGCAGGGGAGCGTTGCCATTCTCTGGTCAGGTTCACTGGTAGCCATATGTGCGATCTGGCCCTTAATAAAATTATACTGTAGGGAGAATCTTGGATTGAGAGGGAAGAATTGAGACAGGTAAACAATGCACAATCACGACAAGAAACCTTTTTATCAATAGGATCGAAAGAAAGAGTGCCTCGAGCAAACACATAAGGATGCTTGACACATGCCTGTATGTAAAAAGAGGAGTTATAATTAATGTAATAAGTAAAATTTTGTTGCTTAGAGCCACGCAAGTATCCATCCCAGTAGTGACCAGGGCTTAGGGCTGCAGCCACCTTCCATAGATCGGTATGTTCCGGATAGAGTGTTCCATTACGCGTAGCTCGAGGTCGAGGGGGGAGGCGTATCCCCCATCGTGCCATTCTAGCAGTTTGTGGGTCTTGAATATGAAAGCTTGGAGGAGAGCTAAAAGGAGAAGTGATACACCACTTAGCTGCAGGGAAAAAATGACATTTAGTGTAATCTGGATCATCGGAACAATCAGGAACGAACTTGCCTCTAGGTCCCCAGTCTATCAGCTCGTAATCCTTACGATGAGATAGTTTGCCTAGGGGGAAACGGCATTCAGTCCACTCCCTGGGCGAGTACTTCCAATCTTTCATAGAGATAAATTCACAGCGAGGGATGGGGGGTTGACCTAGAGAGGTTAAGTTAGTGAATGTCACATCAATAGAAAGAAAACGTGTAAAAGAAAAATCTTTTAGCCAGTGATCAGGAGTGGTATGCATAGGGGGCTTGGTATGAATCCAAGTCTGAGGGTGAAGGGAAAGACATGGAGGCGCTCCAATGCAGACGGGATCAAGTGAGTATCCTAGAGAAAAGTTAAAAGGTGTTCCTTCTTCATTGGTAACTGAGGCAACTGTGAATCCCAAGGAGGGGGTAAAAGGAAGGAATTGTTAGTCCAAACACGGGGTCCCGGCATGGTCCAATCCACAACCTGTAAAAGTGGGGGGTGAGGAATGTAAGTCCAGTAGACATGTTTAGCTTCACTTACCACAGGACTGCAGAGCAAGATTGCCATTATAACCAAAAATGGGTTTTTAAGGGTAAAGAGAGTGTAGGGGGTTCTGAGGATGGCTTCTCCTTTTCGGATCTGATGTTTGGTGTGACCCCATAATATTTTACAAGGGCTAGAGGCCTTTGTCTGGGTTTTTTTTCTGCCGACCTTTAGGGATCGCTTTTTCTTTGGCAGATCCTCTGTTGTCGGAAGTTCCTCCAGTTTCTTGATTTTCAGCTGGGACAGGTCTAGCGATGTCTTGGAGTTGGGTTTTTTCGGGTTGTGGAGTCTCTGATGGTTTGAAGGCCACATCAGGTGGGTGAATTCGACTCCTGATGAGACGCAACGGGACCCATAGTTTCTTAGTTGGATTATCATCTGTTGAAACAAAAGCATAGCCTTTTCCTCGAATGAGGAGTTTCCCTGCTACCCATTCTTTGTCAATTTTAACCCAAATAGGAAAATTAATATTTTTCTGGGTTTGTGCATCTTCCTGAAAATGCTTTTCGGCTGCTGAATGTGGCTCTCCTTGATGTAAATTTAAAAAATTTAGAGTAAACAATGTCAAGGACAAGGAATCAAGTGGAGGCATACCTCCCTTTTTGTTTTTTAATAATTATGTTTTGAGGGTTCTGTGAGCACGTTCAACTATGCCTTGTCCCTGTGGGTTATAAGGAATTCCAGTAATGTGTTTGATTTGCCATTCATCACAAAAAGCTTTAAAAGCTTTACTAGTATAGGCTGGGCCATTGTCAGTTTTGATAGCAGAGGGAACACCCATGACAGAAAAACACTGTAATTGAAGCGAGCAGACTGCTTTGGCTCTCTCAGAAGACATGGGAATTGCCCACAGGAAGCGAGAATAGGTATCTATTGCCACATGAAGAAAAGGTTTGTTAGGAAAGCACGTGACATGGGTAATATCCATTTGCCACAATTCATTGGTCTGCAGGCCTCGGGGATTAGCTCCCGCCACATGGGGGGTGCAGTGTAAAGGAGCACAGATAGAGCAAGCAAGGACATCGCAGCACGAAGTGTAGCTAAACCGGAGTGCTGTGAGGTCAGGGCAGTGATGCCCGTACCAGCACCCGCAAGGCCGAAGGTGAAGAGGGCAGCGAAGGTGAGGGCGGTTACAGGCTCGCGTTGGGACCAGTGGGGCAAGGTGATGTCGTGTCGGGACCAGTAATCATAGAGGGTAGAAGGAGGGTAGTACAAAACACGTGGGAGCACCAAAACCGTCATACAGAACTCCAAAGAGGAGTTAAAAGCAGAGGCAGCAAGATGAGGAGTCAGGCCCGTCACTGAGCAAAGCCACCAGGCTTCGTCAGTCGGGGTGACCCAAGAGGCAGGGGAGAAATGTGGGTCGGGAGTAATCGCGGCACAGCGGCTAAAATAGGCTGGAGGAACAGAACCAATGCAGTTGCCGGAGCCAGAAGTCGAGTACAAGGAAAGGTGGGGATACCGAGATCCCCAAGCTGGTCCCCAGTTTGAAGGGGACAAAGAAGAGATAAGATAGAAAACATTGTGATAGATGGCATCAAAAAAGGGAGGGGCTGGCTGAAGGCAAAGCCAGCAGGATTCAGTAAGCTCGGGGGAGGTTCGATTCAAGGAATCGAAGGTGGCCGATATGAGCTGAAGCATCGCAGCTGAAGAATCAAGAAGGGCCAAATCAGCAGGGGAGGGTGAGGAGGTGGGCCCCAGGGGAGGAGTCGGTACCAGGGGGGCAGGAGTCAAGGTCGGGGGCCTAAAAGTAAAAGGGGGCTGTGCCTTCGGAGTGGAACTCACAGGTAAGGACCGGGGGAAGGTTTGGTGAATACCGAAAAGAAGGCCAGGGGCCGATGCAACATACAGGCGCAATCCCCAAAGAAGGCCAACTCTGGCCCATTGCAGAGAGGAGAGCATCCTGCCAGCAGTGGTGAATGAAAAGCGAAGGAGCTTACAGTAGTGATCACCGGCAGGGGGCTGGCATGGAATAGTGCCAGGATACCTCTGTGCCGAAGAAAGAGTAATCAGGTCGGATGTGGAGGGACGAACCCAATAAGCCGTACCAACGGTCTCGCAGCCCCAGCGCTTGCAGAAAAAGTCAGTGGCATCTCCACATCCTGAGATCCTCTTACGGCCAGGGCAGACGTAGTTCTCAGATTCCCACTTAGCTTGACAGGAGGGTTGCCACAACAGGGGAATGAGTGAGCAGAAGTTCACCTCTAAGTCAGGAAACCAAGAAAGGGTTTGTAAGGCACACTAAGAAAGAACACTCCGGTGTCCATCTGCCTCTCGCGCGAAGACTTGTCAGCAGATGGGCATTGCCCGGTGGGGTTCAACAAGCAGGGTGTAGGGCTTATGAAGGTTCCATGGGGTCAGCAGAGTCAGGATCAGAGGCAAGAGGATGTTTCTCAGGGCTGACATCTGAAAGAGAGGGAGAATGTTTCTCAGGGCCTTCAGGATCCCTGGAAGGAATTATAAGATCCGTTTGCCGGAGCAGCCTCTCTGGGAGCCAACGTGCAGCCCCCTTGCTGGTGTCATAAACACAGGCGTGTCCAGATCAAGACCGAGTCTGGGCCATGCCACTGTGCAGTGAGGGGGTCCTTCCATTTAGCCATAGCATAGGAGTTTTTGGAGTCAGGATGCCAGAAACGATCCGCAGCACTGCGGCTATCCTTATCCAGGCTCAAGAAATTGAGCACAAATTGCACGTGGGACAGCAGCGTCTTAGGGGAGCTAGTGGCAACATATAAGTCCCTTTCCTTCATCAATTTGGAGATATACATTTTAAGGGTAGAGTGGGCTCTTTCCACAATGCCCTGGCCTTGTGGGTTGTAGGGAATTCCAGTGGTATGTTGAATTTGGAGCTTCTTACAAAAGTCCTGGAACTTCTTCCCTGTGTAACCCAGGCCATTGTCCGTCTTAATGCGCTGCAGCTTCCCCAGGATAGATAGGCAGTAAAGGACGTGAGTGATAACATACTTAGAGGCCTCGCCTGTCTGAGCAGATGCACATATATATCCGCTAAAGGTTTCAATTATCACATGGACATATCTAAGCCGTCCAAAAGAGGAGACATGGGTAACATCCATTTGCCAGAGTACATTAGGAACCAGCCCCCTGGGATTAACTCCCAGGTAGGGTGTGGGTAGGAAGGTTACACAAGACTGGCACTGCTTTACAATTTGTCGGGCCTGTTCTCGAGAGATTTTAAACATCATTCTAAAAGTAATAGCATTAAGGTGATGAAGTGCATGAGCCTTAGTGGCCTCGGATACAGGGTCTGGATTGGCAATAGAGGCTGCAATCAGCCGAGTGTCTCGATCAGCCCTGTCATTGCCTTCTGATAGTGGGCCGGGGAGCCCAGAGTGGGCTCTTAGATGTCCTACGAAAAAGGGGAGACGGTGGGAGCAGATGCACTGTTGAATCTGTAAGAACAAACTGGTTGCCTGAGAGGATTCCTTAATATAGCTGACAGTTTCAAGGAGCGGAACGGAAAAGGCTACATAGGCACTATCTGTGTATAAATTAAAAGCTGTCTGGGGGAAGTTCTGAAAAACCTTACAGATGGCTGACAGTTCCACCAACTGGGCGTATGTATAGTCCGTGTGAGAGGAGACAACGTTCTCTCGGTGCACATAATCTGCCACACCATTAGATGATCCATCGGTAAAGATAGTGGGAGCCCCGGGAATGGGGTCCTTACTAGTGACCGTGGGGAAGGTCCATCTGTGGATCTTGCAGAATTGAATCAGTCTGTCTGGAGGGTAATGATTATCTATGAGTCCCTCGAAAGAGACATAGGCTATGGGCCAGTGTTGCCTACTGACCAAGTAAAAGAATGCTTGATTTTTCATTCCCCTTTGTCCTGCTCAAAGCTGGACAACTTCCCAGTACAGGAGGTTTCAGTTTGGGAAAAATGCACCCTCATAAATGATTTGTAAATGATGTACGAGGAACAGCACAGTCTCTATGGATATGTCAAAACTATAACAAAGCAGGCCGCTCCGACCGGTAGCGTTAGGTCGAAAGGGTCACCAGGTAGCTGACCAACGGTGCATGGATCTGCCCACTGTGACTGACCAACGGTGCATGGCTCTATTCATCGTCCCATCCACTTTCCCACGTCCCATCCCCTTTCCTTTCTTTCGGGTGGGTTGTGGAAACATACTTAAGTCTGTACCTGTGCTCTGAATAAACGCACGCATTCATGCCATCTCCTGAATGACGGAACCCTGTGTGACTCGAGTGCTGATTTCACCCTGACGGCCCTCTCCTGGCTCGGCTCTGCAGCGCCGGACGCCGCAAGTGGAAGTTCCACCGAGATCAGGTACGAGGGAGAACCGGACAGGGCTCACCTGTGCATAGCAGGGGGAGAGCCTGCGCATAGCAGGGGGAGATACCGCATATAAGCAGGGGAAACAGTGCATGGTACCATGGGAAATTCTGACTCAAAAACTCGGCTGGCCACCGAGTTGACTGAGTTACTGAAACAGCAGGGAACTGCTATTAAGTTTAGGACCGCGCTCGAGTTCATTACAGTAATAGGGGAAGTTAGCCCTTGGTTCCTGACAGGGGGAGAATTCAAAATCTGTGACTGGGAACAGGTTAAGATAGATCTACAGAGAGCACTCAGAGATAAGGGGTCGGATAGGGTTCCCATCGCTACATTCTCCCTCTGGAGATTGGTTAAAGATGCACTGTCAACCACCCGTGTCCGGGTGCAGGAACAGCTGTATGACCTCCAAAAAACCTTCGGGGAAATCCAGGAGGAAGTAACAGGGCGCTCTCTGCAGGGGGACGCTGGCAATGATATAGCAGGACATGAATCTGCTGAAGCTCCCGCGATTTCTGAATGTGAGAGCCAGACTCCTCTTGCCCCCGATCTAGACACAGAAGAAAGGCAGCTCCTTTCTGATATAGAGGATATTAAGAATAAAATTAAGCAATTGGAAACCAAAACCTCGGACGGGGCAATCTCCCTAGAACCACCCCGGTCCTCCCAGTCCCCAGTCTCTCCAGTTGCCCCACCACCATATATAGAGCCCTCTGCTACTCAGCTCCCTCCTGTTTTGCATCGACCTAGCCCGTGAGGGACGTGAGCCTAAGGGAGTAACCCTCCTCTGCCATCAAGGCTTCCCGGTGCTGGAACGCCTTGATGCACAGGGCCGTCCCCAACGGCGGCATGAGCCCATTGGTTTTAAAGAACTTAAAGGCGCTAAGGAAGCAGTGACAAATTACGGATCTCAGGCACCATTTACTCTCTCTTTGATTGAATCTTACCAAGCTGATTGGCTGACCCCTAGTGACTGGCAACAACTCTGCCGAGCAGCTCTCTCAGGAAGGGATTACCTCCTGTGGCGCAGTGAATTTCAAGAGTGCTGCTCAGAGGTCGCCAGGCTTAATATCCAAGCTGGCAGGCCTCAGCATAACACGGACATGTTGACGGGCTCGGGACAGTACTCCTCAATCGATGCTCAAATAGATTATGAGGGAGGCACCTATGCCCAAATCGCAGCAGCTGCCATCAAATCTTGGAAACGCCTCCCCTCTGGCAGCCCCGGAGAGCAAATCTCCAAAGTCCTTCAGGGACCGTCCGAGCCCTATGCCGATTTTGTTTCAAGATTGCTGCAACTTGCAGGGAAAATTTTTGGCAATATAGAACAGGCCATGCCCATAATTCAGCAATTGGCTTATGAGAATGCCAACAAATTCTGCCAAGAGGCCCTTAGGAACAACCGTAGAGGGACCCTTAACGACATGCTCCGCACATGCCGTGACATAGATGCTACTCACATCCAGGGCCAGGTTATGGCCGCTGCCATTAAACAAGGTTTCCAGGCTTTCAGGGATTCCCCACAAAAGCCCCAGCAAGGCCGCTATCAATGCGGACAGCCAGGCCATTTCAAAAAGGAATGTCCCAACAACCCCTTGAGGAAGAAGGGGGGATCACCTGGGCTGTGTCCCAGATGCAAAAAAGGCAATCACTGGGCAGCCGAGTGTCGTTCCCGACGGGATAACTTAGGCAATCGACTGCCACAGGGAAACGGCGGGAGGGGCCTGCCTCGGGCCCCGCAAGCCTTCAGGCACGAGGCCTATCAGACATCGGGTCAAAGCATCAGCCCGCTCTCGATAGCTTTCCTCCCTCTGTCAGGGGCTCCTCAATTCCCAGCTCAGGTCTAGACCTTTATGCCTCTGTCCAGGCGGTACTAACACCATCTATGGGAATTCAAAGTTTGGAGACGGGGTTCTATGGCCCCCTACCGCCCGGAACCACTGGCCTCATTCTAGGGTCAGAAAAGGCTCTCCCGCAAGGATTGCAGATACACCCAGGATCTATCACAGAGTGCTACATAGGACAAATTCATGTCTTGGCAGATTCCCCCCGTGGCATTGTGACGATAGAAAAGGGACAGCTGATTGCACGCCTGCTCCTCCTCCCGACGTGGCAAGGCCCCACCTCGACGCTCTCGGTCCAGGGTCAGACAAACGGAGACTGCTCAGATAATCCAGCCCAAATATTTTGGATTGCCCATATGGCTTCCCGACCACGCTGTGCGCTAAGAATCAACTCAAAGGAATTCTCTGGGCTATTAGATACTGGGGCGGATGTCTCAGTGATATCCAGTAAATATTGGCCTGCCAACTGGCCTGCCACAATGGCTACAGCCGTTTTGCAAGGACTTGGCCAAGTCCAACCCAGCCGTAGCGCCCAAGTATTGACCTGGGAGGACGCCGAGGGCCGTAAGGGCCAGTTCCAGCCTTATATTGTCCCAGACCTCCCCACCAATCTTTGGGGACGAGATATACTCTCAGCTATGGGCGCGGTTCTGGTTACATCATCCAGTCGCTTGCAGACATCCCCAGTCTCCTTTAAGACCATAGCTCATATCGCTAGTGACTGCCCATCCTCCGGGCAGGAAAATCCTGTGACTTTAATGCCCATTGAGGAACTGGAAGAAACTACCCCTTTTTAATCGGGGCCACTGTCGAGCGGCCTCCCCCCACCCCAATTACCTGGAAATCAGATGATCCAGTCTGGGTGGAGCAGTGGCCCCTCCCTAAAGAAAAATTACAGACCGCCCATGCCCTAGTATCTGAGCAATTAGAAAAGGGGCACATTACCGCATCCACATCTCCCTGGAATACCCCAATCTTTGTTATAAGGAAAAGGACAGGTGGGTGGAGATTATTGCAAGATCTCAGAGCAGTCAATGCCACCATGCATCCAATGGGGGCCCTGCAGCCAGGGCTCCCCCATCCCTCCGCTATACCAAAGTCCTGGCAATTGTTAGTGATAGATCTTAAAGATTGTTTTTTCAATATTCCATTAGCTCCTAAAGATTGTCAAAGATTTGCCTTCTCTCTACCTTCCCCCAATTTTCAGGAGCCCTATCAGCGCTACCAATGGATAGTCCTTCCCCAGGGCATGACTAATAGTCCCACTATGTGTCAGATATATGTTGCAGTGGCTTTAGCGCCAGTCCGGGCTCGTTTCCCCAACGCACTTTTGATTCATTATATGGATGACATCTTAGCCGCCTGCCCCACCAAACACCTGTTACTTCAATTCTATGATCATGTCCGGTTCGCCCTGGAATCAGCAGACCGTGTAATCTCCCCAGACAAGGTACAGCTCTCTCACCCATACAGATATTTAGGATACACCATAAACAAGGTGGGAATAGCGTCTCAAAAAATACAGTTTGCCACCTCTCATTTAAAGACTCTACACCAGTGGCAACAGTTTTTGGGAGAACTCCAATGGCTCCGACCATCCTTCTCCCTGCCCACGGGAGAGCTCAAACCTCTTTTCGAACTATTGAAGGGGGATTCTGACCCCTCATCACCTCGTCAATTGACCCCAGAGGCACAATTGGCTCTTAGAAAAGCAGAGGATGCCTTAGAAGAAATGCAAATACACCATATTGATTATAATCTACCACTACAATTTATAGTGCTTGCTTCAGAGTTTGCCCCAACTGGAGTTTTCTGGCAGATTGGTCCATTATATTGGGTCCACCTCTCTGCTTCCCCCACCCGAACAGTGATTCCCTATCCCACCTTAGTTTCTCAATTACTCTGGAAGGCCAGAACCATAGGGTGTGCACTCTTTGCTAAGGATATGGACATATTGGTCGTTCCCTATTCCAAAGACATGATTAATAATCTGAAGCAATATGATGATTCCTGGTGCCTTTTTGTCTGCTCCTTTAAAGGCCAAATTACACAGGCATATCCCAAACATAAACTCCTGCAAAGCTTCAGGATTTGCCCTATTATCTTCCCTCGAATCATTAAGACCACCCCCCTTCCGGGCGCACGGACCCTCTTTACTGATGGCTCTAAAAGCGGTCGAGCCGCAGTGGTTGATGGGCAGGTTGTTCACGCCATACAGCTTTCAGAAACCTCGGCGCAATTTGCAGAAGTATCGGCTGTATTATTGGCCTTGCAGACATTCCCTAATGAGCCTCTCAATATTTACACTGATAGTGTGTATGTTGCTAATATCTTCCCCCAATTAGAAACAGCACCCCACATAGGTGAGGGCTCGAAATTTTTATCTCAATTACAAACATTGCAACTGTTGATTTGGGCCAGAAAGGACCCCCTCTTTGTGGGTCATATTAGAGGACACTCTGGCCTCCCGGGACCCCTTGCAGAAGGCAATGAACGAGCAGATAAAGCAACCCGCTAAATAACGACATCCCTAGAATATGATAAGGCCATGCAGCTACATAAAAAATTCCACCTTGATGCCCAGTCTCTTCGTTTTCATACGGGTTGTTCCAAAGCTGAGGCTCTCTCCATAACCACTGTCTGTCCGGCTTGCGCTCCTTATATACATTCCCCGTCCCTAGGAGTCAATCCTAGAGGATTGAGAGCAAATGATATTTGGCAAATGGATGTGACCCACACTAACTCATTGGGTAACCGGCATTATCTCCATGTCTCGATAGACACACACTCGGGCATGATTTTTGCCTCACTACATGCCGGGGAAAAAACGAAACATGTTATAGATCACCTTACCGCCACTTTCTCATATATGGGAAATCCCAGGCAAATTAAAACTGACAATGGACCGGCCTATACAAGCCGTTCCTTTCATTCCTTTTGTGAAACCTGGGGTATTGCACATACAACAGGCATTCCCTATAACCCCCAAAGACAGGCTATCATAGAGCGAGCGCACCGACATCTCAAAACTTACATTTCTAAAACAAAAGAGGGTGAGACCTACCAAGGCTGTCAAGGGCCACAAGCGCTCCTATCCACAACCTTATTCATTTTAGATTTTTTGCTCCTCGATGATTCAGGCCGCAGTGCAGCCCAACGTCACTTTGCTACTCCAGCTCCCCTTAAAGCAATGGTAAAATGGAAGGATTTGTCCTCAGGAACCTGGCAACCACCGGCAGCGATACTTGCCAGAGTCAGAGGCGCAGTCTGTGTATATCCAACTAATGCAGAAAAACCCATTTGGGTACCGGAACGCCTGGTCAGGCCAATACATGAGCCCCCCGAACATTTGTCCCCGACAGCTGGGAAAAATAATGAAACTCACCTCCAGGGTACTTAGCCCTGAGACAAACTTCTCTTTTTTCCACAGGAACAAAATGACAGCAACGACGCTTGTCGCCTGGACCCTCGCTATATTATTAATGAAGGACCCAACCGAAACTCATGCCAATCGACACCAACCATTCAAGCAGACCTGGGTCATAAGGAGTGGAAAGGACTACGAGGTTTGGGGTACCACAAGCTGCGACACAGCACCCCTTAATCAGTGCTTCCCTGACTTATATTTTTCCCTGGAAGATGCCTACCCCTTTCAGGATGGTTTTGAAAGGCCTGGGGCCAGAGCCTCTATGAGACGCAATGGCTTTTTCACCTGCCCCGGGTTCCGGACAGACCAATGGAGGAGAACCTGTGGTGGCCCTGAATCTTACTATTGTGCCAGCTGGTCTTGCATAGATTCTAACGATGGCTATTGGAAATGGTCGGTTGACCACGACCTGGTTAATATTTCTTATGCTCTGCCACTGAGATATGGCTCCTATTCTGTACAATACCACCCCCATATGCTTCTGGTCAAAATCTCCTTCACTGACAAGGGAAGGTCGGAGACCCGATGGGTCAACGGCCTGAATTGGGGACTTATGTGGTATAGCAGGCCATGGCATGGGGTTATCCTGCAGATCCTCTTGAAAATCGAACCCGTGCAGCAGGTTCCGCTAGGCCCTAACCAGGCACTTGAGGCTCCAAAACCCCCTCTTAAGCCCACCATTACTACCATGGCTGGCCCTAAGGCGACACCAGCTCCTGTTACAGCCGGCCTATCCATCCCAAAACCCAGTTTTGGCCCAATCATTAACCCCCTCAGGAGTCTTATCGATGCCACATATCAGACTCTGAATGCTACTGCCCCAAACCTGACTGAAGCCTGTTGGCTGTGCTATAGCCCCACACCACCGTTTTATGAGGCTATGGGTATTAACGCCTCCTACAATGTTAATTACAGAGCTCCTGGAGAGTGGAAGGCCCGCCCCCAGTGATTGACCATGACCCAAATTAGCGGTCAAGGGGCATGTGTAGGTACAGTCCCTCAAAACAAGAAGGAGTTGTGTGCACAGAATGTGGAGTCCCCAGGGTGGAGTAACTCCGCCTGGATCTCACCAACAATGGGAGCTTGGTGGGCCTGTTCACGTTCAGGATTAACTCCCCACTTGGCAGGCTCAGTATTTAATGCCTCCCAAGAATTTTGTCTTATGGTTATTATTGTCCCAAAAATTATATACCACCCTGCTGAGGTACTCCTTGACTATTGGTCCAATTCCCCTGATGTCCTGCGGAGAAACCGCAGGGAACCCATATCCGCACTAACCATCGCCACTCTGTTTGGCATTGGCTTGGCAGGTGCCGGCACTGGCATCGCTGCTCTGGTAACCCAGCATTATGGCCTATCTTCTCTAAGAGCAGCTATTGATGAGGACCTGGACGGAATAGAAAAATCTATTAGCCATCTTGAAAAGTCCTTGACCTCCCTGTCGGAAGTAGTCTTGCAAAATAGGAGGGGGCTCGACTTCCTCTTCCTTAAAAACGGAGGGCTGTGTGCAGCGCTGGGAGAAGAGTGCTGCTTTTACGCCGACCACACGGGAGTAGTCCGAGATTCCATAGCTAAGCTGAGAGAAGGCCTGGAACGGCGTAAAAAGGAGAGAGAGGCTCAGGAAGGGTGGTTTGAGTCTTGGTTTAATCAATCCCCCTGGTTCACCACCCTGATATCTACTATAGCAGGCCCTCTGATCATACTATTACTGATGCTTACATTCCGGCCCTGCATCCTGAGTCGACTTGTCTCATTTGTCAGAGACCAGATTGGCAGGGTTGATCGGCAAATCACTCAAATTCACTTTATGCAGCTGAGAGAAACTAGCAAAGAGCAGCCCTATTCAGAAAGGTATTTCTAATGGGCCTGGGAAGCCTCTTCCTTTATCTGTTACAGTGACCTGATCCCGTGGACAGTACCGGAAAACGCAGGAGGAGAAGGAGTGCGAACCGGACCTGTACAGAAACCTTGGATCACTGAGCGAAGAGATCCCCATCACCCCTCTACCCTACCCCTGCCCCTCTTTTCTGAGCCACGCTCCATTCTGGTCAAGCCACACTGGGTCCTGCCTGGTCTGGTAGAAATGTCATCAATCCTCCCCTATGCCTCCTCACGGTTAAGGAAGTATGCCCTTGCCCAGGATACCCAATGACGGGCAACTTCTGTCACCGCCGCGCACACCTAAGACAGGGGTTAAAGCATTCTCCCCAATGACGGGTACCACGGCGGGGCGACGGACGACCTAAGAAAGGGGTCCTGGCGTGCCATAATTGGAAAAAAGGGGTGAGATGTTGCCTACTGACCAAGTAAAAGAATGCTTGATTTTTCATTCCCCCTTTGTCCTGCTCAAAGCTGGGCAACTTCCCAGTACAGGAGGTTTCAGTTTGGGAAAAATGCACCCTCGTAAATGATTTGTAAATGATGTACGAGGAACAGCACAGTCTCTATGGATATGTCAAAACTGTAACAAAGCAGGCCGCTCCAACCGGTAGCGTTAGGTCGAAAGGGTCACCAGGTAGCTGACCAACGGTGCATGGATCTGCCCACTGTGACTGACCAACGGTGCATGGCTCTATTCATCGTCCCATCCACTTTCCCACGTCCCATCCCCTTTCCTTTCTTTCGGGTGGGTTGAGGAAACATACTTAAGTCTGTACCTGTGCTCTGAATAAACGCACGCATTCATGCCATCTCTTGAATGATGGAACCTTGTGTGACTCGAGTGCTGATTTCACCCTGACGGCCCTCCCCTGGCTCGGCTCTGCAGCGCCGGATGCGGCAGAGAGAGAGAGAGAGAGAGAGAGAGAGAGAGAGAGAGAGAGAGAGAGAGATAAGAGTGGCCACCCAAGGGGAACGTGAAGTGAAGGAACGCACTTGCCAGAAATTGACGGTCATTCTCAAATCCTGCCTGGCAACCTAAGAGCAAAACAAAGCACATTGGGAAGGGAAACGCCCGTACAGGCAATGACACCTGTGCCACAGCTGTCCCCACCCAGTCCCATGTCCAAACTGCTTCAGAAAGAGGCAGCTGGATTCGCAGCGAGCGCTAGGTCAGCTTAGATGTTACTGTAAGTAATCCCCAGAGGGAGCGGTGACACTAGGAATACCCTTAGAGAGACCCCGAGAAGTGCTTGTGGCCACAACAGGCGGGAATTGTGAACTGCATCTGCCCAGCAGCTCGACCCCCAGTTTACCAGCTGGAAGCCCATCCAGAAAGAAAAATCAGGCAAAGGCAAGAAGCAGCTTCATCTTGCCAGGTCCATGGGGAGGGAGACTCTCTAGAACAAAGCTGGGGGCGAGGGGCGGGGGTGGAGTGGTGATGCGGCTCCCGAGGCTCACAGGGAAGGGGCCTCATGAAGACTGCCTGGGTCAGGGACTGACACGACAGAAATAGCCCAGGACCCCACTTCTAGGTCAGTGAAGTGAATTGACTGAAACGTTGGAGGCCCCATTGCCTGGATGCAGCACTGCTGAGATGGGTGGGATTGGCTTCGTGCTGGACTCTGCACGAAGGTCACTCTTGGAATTTGACCCTGACCTGCACGTGTGTCTCCACCTGCTTCTGGGCCCTACTGTGCCCGGACGGCCAGGAAGGGCCCCGGATCACTGGGGCTTAGATGGCTCAGTCGGGGGCTCCAAACCTGCCGACCCCGGCTCAGGTATTCAGATACTCCATTGCTTTGAGCTACACCATCGAGTGTTTCAGCAGCTCTGAAACACTCAAACTTAGCCCCCACAGACTATTGGTCACTCAGAACCCAGCCCATCACTAGCAAGCACTCTGTCCCCTGAGGTCCGCCCGCTACTCACCTCCTGCCACATCCCTTTGACCCATCGGGGTCCCTCTCGCGGGCCACTATCAAACGTGCAAGGGAGGTGCCTGGTGTCTCATCGCTGGAAATGCCCTAGTCCTCGGCAACCGAGTACGTGGTGCCCAGCTGTGCCCTCACTCCCGAGCCTCTGCCCTTTTCTTGTGCAACCCCCAAATTCAGAAACTCTCACGCCTCCTCACGGAAGTCACTGACGCAGTGCACCTCATGGAGATGGGAAAGGGCCCCTCTCTCATGCGGCACGGTTGACACTTGGGGGCTACTTGGGGCTTTGTTTACCCTCAGGCCATACCCTGGACAACAATTTCACCACCTCGCCCAACCCCAAGTACATTGGGACCCCACTCCGTTGAGGGCAAGCACGGGTGAGAAAGGTTTGTCATGACTTAGGATTGAACAACCTCCACCCAAGCCTGCCCAAATAACAGGCCTTATATTTTGCATTTTTTTACTGCTTGTTTTGAATAGCTCGCTAAATATGATCACAAATGGGTTCTCAGAAGAAAGCGTATGAAGAACAGTAGTTCACTCGTGTCCGTGAAAAGATCCGGACCTGATCGTGCAGCTGAGAGGTAGAGAAAGTGTCAAACAGGGGTTTAGTGGCCAGAAAGTTCTGGGAGAACTGAATGCTGACCCCTGAGACTACCTCCTGTGCCGCTCCCTAACTGCGGCCCCTCCCTACACGTCTGGCCCCCTTCCTGTGGCCCCTCCCTTCCTGTCTCGCACCTTTGTGTTTACTGTAAATGTGACTTGACACCTCTTGCAGGCTGGCCCTCATCTCTCACTGTACGCACAGGTCCGAGCCAGGATCATGCCCTCTCAACCCTGCAGACTCAGGCACTCTGGCATCTGCTTCCAGGAGGGTATTTCTGCTGCCGCTACACAGGCAGAGCGAGAGGACACTGGGGGTCACTCTCCTGACCCACCCAGGTTCTGCGAGGGTGAACTCGGGCTTGTGTATGTGGTCTGAGTTCTCTCTAGGGGCCAGGTTCACCTGTCGAGCTGACTAATATCACTGTGGACAGTGGGCGTAGGGCCTCTCCTCCCTCCACCCCGGTATTTGCTCTCTGGGCTCGCTGACCACTGACGGATCTTCCATCTGAGGATATGCCACGGTTTATCAGCAGTGGGAGGGCTCTGCTTGCCCGCTTGTCCTGCTGCTGTCTGCCCTTCATATTCCCGGCATCCTTCGACAGAGCTGAACCAGAGGTGTTCTCTCCCCATCTGTGGACAGAGCGGGCTATAGGACCTACCAGAAAACTAGACCCAGGACCTTTGAGTTTCCACTGCCAGGTCTGGATGGAGACACAGGGCTGCTGTGAGTCACAACGAACGAAGGGGAACATAGCGCTGGCCCTGGAGTGTGACTGGAAGAGGAGCGGGCGCCAACCCACTTGGAAAGACGTGAGATTTTTCTTAGTGACCAAATTCTTGTGATTTGCTCTCCCTGGTATTTGGTCTCTGCTGACCCCTAGGGCACCTGTGTCCTTCAAGAAGGGTTGATCCTGTTTCCTGTGCTGACAGACACAAACAGTCACACATAGTGTGATGCCGGCATCCCTTCTCAGAGTCCTCCAGCTGCAGTCCAGGCTGACACTTTCTGAGGCAGAGACTTCTGCACGTAGCCTCGCACGAAAAAGTGGCCTCGGGCCTTGGCAATGCAGGAAAACTCCCCCCACTGAGGACATGGCCCTGAACATGAGTCTATTCGTTTCCAGATGTTCTGGAGACACAGGGAGAGACCCGTCATTCCCCTCCTATGGCTCGGGTGCCAGTACGGGCAGGTGACTCTGTGCATATACTGGAACATTCTCCTGCAAACTCTTGTTCACTTGAGTCCACGGACATGTCGAACTCACTCCAGCTCTATGTCCCCTGTGAGGCCTTTGTGGTAGGGAGGCCTGAGGAGGCCACAGCTAGGAGATGCCCCCGGGACCGTGACCGAGGTCACAGCTGATCTCTGGAAGGCTGGAGCCCACATGCCTTGAGACTGCACAGGCCCTGGTGTTCTGCAGTCTCTTCCTGTCGTGGCAGAGGTTGATTTCTGTCACGCCGCGTTGGACCTCCCGAACTGATGAGGGGCTCAGAGCGTGAATGTCCTTTCCTTTCAGCCCTGGAAACCATGACTTGTTTGTCTCTATCCAGACCTGGCAGTGAAAACTCGAACCTCCTGGGTCTAGTTTTCCGGTAAGGCCTAAAGCCCCCTCTGTCCTTAGGTGGAGAGAGAGAAAGCCTGAGTCAGTTCTGTCGTGCGATGGTGGGGATTTGAGGAGCAAAGAACAGCGGGACACACGGCCAAGCAGAGGACTTATACCGGTGGAAACCTTGGCCTAACCTCAGATGGAAGTGCTTAGGGAGGGCTGGGAGAGTTGACTGTTGACCCCTGAGGCGACTTCCTGTAGCCTAGGCCTAGCCTCTGTGGTCAGCCAGCCCAGGGAGGACAGCCCCAAGGGAAGAGGAACCCCTATGGACACCATTCCCTTTGTTCCGGACTGAGGTAGCCCTATGTGAGATGTCTACAGTGAGAACGGTCAGGTCTGCATCTGAACCCGGCCCTCCCGCAACCCCGCAGAGAACTCTGGAAGCCCTCAGTGCCGTACATCCAGAACCTGAGCAGGTCAGGAGACTGTCCCCCTCTGTCCTCCCACGCTGCCCTCTGGGGTAGCAGCAGGAAAACCCTTCTGATAGGTGACGCCCTGAAAGCCTGCGTCTGAACGTCTGAGGTTGGCCGGTCCCTGGCTAGGGCCCGTGGACACAGTGAGAGGGGAGGGCCAGCTCGCAACAGGGGTCAGGTGACCTTGGAACTAGGGATTTGCCACAGGAAGGAAGTCAGGCAGGGAGGGAATGGGCATTGGAAGGGGGTGAGACGGGTAGGGAAGGGCCACAGTTACGGAGGGGCACAGGAAGTAGCCTCAGGGGTCAACATTCAACTCTCGCAGAACTTTTCGCCACTAAACCCGGGGCAGACACTTTCTATGCCTCTCAGCTGCACTGTCAGGCCCACATCATTTAACTGACAAGAGTGAACTACGGTTTTTCACACACTTTCCTCTGGGAAACTTTTGTTTTTATCATATGTAGTGAATCATTTATAACAAGCCGTGCACTATAAAGTTTTGGAGGTCTGTTATTCGGGCGGGCTTGGGTGATGGGTGTTCAATCCAAAGTATGGTGGTGGGAAGGGGTAATGGTTGTGGGATTCATGTTGGAATATCGAATGTAAGAAATTATTATGAACAACTTCTTGACAATAAAGTTTTATTATAAGAACAAGTTTAAAGCATGAGTGTCTGACAAATGGAACGAGCTGACTCTCCAAGTCCGTCCGCTGGGCCCAGGTCACAGGACCAGGGACATCCTACCTGACAAGGACAGGGAGCTCAGAGGTTCTCTCGATCACCTGCGGGTCATGCGTCCAGAGAGCAGGTGGTGGAAGGAGCAGTCTAGAGAATGTCTCCCCCGGACCAGACTTGGTGGACAGGGCAGGCCCCGCCCACTCCCGCCCGGAGCCTATATAAAGGGGAACGTCCAGGAACTGGATCCTTTCTGGGCTTCACCTTCCAAGGAGATGCAGCATTTCTGAGCTCCTGATCAAGCCTCCCTGACTTAGCAGCGTTGAAGACGACAGCAGAGAACGGCCACCACGATCAGGTGAGTGGACTTTCGATCTGCTCTCAGGCGGGAGTGAAGGCTGGGGGCTCTTTGAACACGAGGTTGTGCTAGAGGCTCTGTCGAAAGAGGAGGATGTGCTAAGGCAGGCGGAGGGAGCAGACATCCCCTGTCCTGGGAACATCTGACTGGGCGTGTGGATTGCCTATAAAGTGCACAGAGGGGCTCCGTATGCGTACGTGTGCACGTGTGTGCGTACGTGTGTGTACTTGTGCGTTTGTGTGTGTCTGTGTGCGATCAGGTGAGTGGACAGTCCATACCCTCTCAGGCGGGGGTGCAGGGCTGGGGACTGTGCCGGGAGCGCATTGTGTGCAGGAGGGGAGACAGCAGCGCCATTCTGGGATCCCAATCTAGTGGGATTGTAGGGGTCGCTGCAAAACTCAGAGCACCGTTGGATATGTGTGTGTCACATTGTGTGTGCGTGTATATGTCTCTGTGTGCATGTGTGAGTGGATGTGCATGTGTGAGAATGTGTGTGTGGGTGTCTATGCTTGCATGTGTGTGGGGATGTGTGTGCGTGTGGTCTGAATGTGCATGTAGGTGTCTGTGTGTGGAAGTGCATGTATGTGTGCACGTGCCTGTGTGTGTGCGTGTGTTGGGGGTTGCAGTGTGTGGCCACGCGTGGGTCTGTGAGTGACTCAAGCTTCTTCTTTCTTTAGGAAGACGACTGTGATTGAGACCCGGTGTGGTGTCAATCCACAGAGATGAATTCCATGTGTGGACGACCCGCTCGGCCCAGGGGCCCAGGAGCCCAAAAAGCCCAGGCCTGGAAGACGCCCCCGGGAGGAGTCCCAGAGCGTGAGGACCCCAGGGTATGTGGTGGGCAGGTGGGGGATGATGCAAGAGGGTGGAGAGCCCAGGGTCAGGCCAGGAGGGGAAGTGAGGCCTCCGCCTCTGCCTTATCCCAGGCACTCAGAGCTCGGCTGAGTCCATCCCGGGTCAGGCGGGCAGGGCTTTCCTTCAGACAACAGTGCCGTGGGCAGGGCCACCAGTGCTCTGGCCTTTGACCCTGCCAGGCCACAGCTTCCATTGGCTGCTGATGCCACAGGGTGTAGGCACATGAGCAATAGGCTTCCCATGCCGACATGAGTTCTTCAGGCCCCCCTGTCCTAGCCTGCAGTGGCCACAGAAGCTCTGGGCAGGCATTTCCCAGGGGTCGCTCATGGCGATTGCGTCCTTGTCCTTGTGGCTCCCACTAGAGAGCCCCCTCTGACCCTGCACGCGACTCCAAGTGCCCCTCATTCACTCTGGCCCTTCTCTCCGCAGGTGAAGTGCAAGGACTGCGGCGCCTTCGGGCACCGGGCTCGAAACCTCAGGTGCCCCATCAGGCGCTGCCAGGGGGCCCTGGTCCTGCAGCCACTGGGACACCTTAAGGGGAAGGAGAACATGCCGCCCCGCTGTGTGCCAGCACCTACCAAGGGGCCCGAAGTCCCGAAGGCCTTTGCACCCAGGTGAGGACAGGGTCAGTTCCACCATCGTCGAGCTGAAACCCGAATTCCGTCTCCCTCCTCCCGTGAGGATGCTTGCCAGGCTGCCCGGGAGACTGGGAGAAGGAGGGAGCCTACATCCTCCATTGAAGTGGGCGCAACTCACCAAGGGACTGAGGGCAGGGTCGTGGTAACTGGAGAAAGGCTCTGTGGGGGGGGGGGGTGGAGAAAGGAGGCACGTGGGACAGTCCAGCAGGGGAGGACATTGGTGCAGAGGCCCGATGCTCTCCCTCCGTTCTCCCACAGGGCTGCGGGATGGGTTAGGCACCCAGGACAGGGGTGACGATAGGGGTTGGGCCTGGGACGACTGACTCTGATATGCTGTTTGCAGGCTCATGCCCAGGAGGGAGTGTCTGCCGCAGAGACGCCCCACGACACAGGACCAGAAGACGCAGGCCATCGCAAAGGATGGGAAGGAGTCCTGGGAGTATGTGAGGGTGAGTACCCGATGGCAAGCCTCATCCATTCCTCCCTGACCCTGGGCCCCCTTTTGTCGGAGGGCCCTTCCCCCCGTTCCACAGCGCCTGAAGAGGGCGTGTCTTTCCTTCAAGAGCCTGGCTGCTGTGGGTGAACACTACCCTCAGCAACGTCCCTTGTGCTGCTGTGGGAGATTAATTTTCTTCAGGAGGGTGTCCCGGTGGGAGGCTGAGGCTGCTAAATATTCCTGTCTCTGGGATTCAGTTTCGGCCCCATGCAAGCGGCCGAGACTCTGTCCAGGCTGTGGCTTGTGGAGGGGACTGTGCACACACCCCACAGCAGCTGCCCCCTCATGTGCGCCCTTCCCATGTTCCTCTCACCGTCCCGTCAGTTTCTCCCGTGCTGAGGATCATCAGCATGGACTCTGGGTTGGGTCTGAGCAGGGAATGCAAATGTCAGTGTGTCTAATTTGTCCTTTTCTCTCTCTTTCCTTGCAGCAGCCATGCAGAGCCCGGCCTGGGCACATCCCTGAAGGTCCCGTCCAAGCTCATGAGTCGCCTCGAGGACCACACAGGACCCACCCTGAGCAGAGCTTCGAGACCGGGACAGGGACCAGCCTCTCACAGAGAAGCCTGTCTCTGTCCAGGAGCCCCGCATGGGGCGCCGTCTGCACACTGGCACCCATCTCGAAGCCACAGGCACTCATCCAGTTTGGAGCCCTCAGCAGCAGCGATGGAGCAGGGGGCAAGAGAGTGGCCAGCGTCCCCGCAGATGCTGCCCACAGTTCCTCGAAGAAACGGAGGCTTGGCCCGTGCCCCCAGCCTCAGAGAAGCAGTCTGGGCACAGGAATGAGCAGAGGCCACGGAGAGGACAGCACGGCCCCTGGAACTGACCATGCTGCCCAGACACCAGTTCCTGCCCTTGCCCAGGAAAATGGCCAGCAGGACGTGAAGGCGCCCGTAGTAGGATCCCGGCCCCAGGCCTGCAGTCCTTGTGGGCACGGGGGCACGGTCTGCCCTGAGACGCCTCTACCTCCTCCCGAGGCACCTGACTCAGGCCGGCCCATCACCATGGTTTTCCGGAGGCTGCCTGGGAACCAGTGGAACTGTGCATTACTGGCTGCCCCCGAGACCCCTGCGGACAGCCCGCCCACTGTGAGCCCAACCCCGCGCCCCTTCAGTGTGCTCTATGAGGACCTCCTGGTGTCCTCGTCCTCTGATGAGAGCGAGGAGGACTGAGCTAAGCCATGTGTGCCCACCAGCCTAAGCCTCCTGCTGCACAACACCTGGACACCCCGCAGCTGAGAAGGAGACCCCTCGGGCCCAGACTGTCACTGGGGACCCCTGGAACCTGGCCCAGAGCAGGGGGAACTGTTGCCAGTTCGGTGCCAAGATGGGACACACACTCAGGTGCCTGTCAAGGTTTGTTCCGAGTTTGGACTCTCAGTGGAATTGCAACTCCTGCGTCTGAGACTGTTTCATCCCACAGACTCAGCAGGAGCGGACAGAGAGGAAGGCAACAGCAGGGCCGTGGCCCTTTGTTCTGCAGTGACCAGGCAAGGACCATGGCAGGGACCATGGTGCACTTGCACGCAGAGCGTTGCCCTGACTGCTGGGTCATGGGTGTGGTGGGTGGGCTCTGCATTGCCCATGTCACGCGTGTGTGCAGAACATGATGGGGCATGTCATTGGGACTGTGCCCGGGGTGTCATTGGGACTCCCCATATCGGTGACTCTCCTCCAATAAAGTGTCTGAATTGCACCCGTGTCTGGTCTCTCCCTGGCAGGCCTCTCCGATCACGTACACACTGTGTCCCCTCTGGTTCCTGCGTCTAATAGGACCAGAATTGGGCAAGGCCGTGGGCTCAGGAAAGGATTCTTGACCTCCTGACCGGGCCGGCTAGGGGTTTCTCTAAGCTCAGCCCAAAGTGGGCCCTGGACAGGACTTTCGGCTTGAGCAGGGGTTGGGAGTGGGAGTCGGTTCCGCATAAACACACCAAGCCCTCCAGGCCCCTTCCCAGCTGGCCTTGTGTCCCACCCAACAGGATCCAGTTTCCCACTCGAAGCCTGCTATATGCGGTTTCACCCATCACCCTCTACAGGCACACACTGAGCAGCAACTCAGGGACCTAAAGGTGGACACCAGGGCAAGGGGCCAGCGGAATATCTCTGTGGATCCAGGATGATGGGAGTTGCCTAGTGAGTCAGAGCAGGGGCTGCTGAGTCCTGCCGAGTCCCTGCAGAGGTTGGTGACACACTGACTGCATGTTCCGTGTTCCAGAGAGCTCCGGAATGGAGGAGACTGGGTGGCGTGTTTCCAGGTGGTCCATCAGGTCCACACCGGACACCGTATCTGCTCCAGAGATGTCTGACACCCAACCTGGGGTCAAACGCCCACAGAGCTACAAGTTCTTTACAGGAAACTCCACTTCACAGCCGCCTTGAGAAGCTTCAGTGCTCAGAGCTGGCAGATACCCGGGAACAGGGGACGGTTCCCGACTCTCCTCTCTGGCTGGGCCTGGCTGGATACTATGGTCGTGCCCACATTCCTCCCAAAGCCTTTGCGGTTCCAAGGAACATCACCCTCCTCCCTGGCAGGTACCACCTCGAATGTAACACACCTTGTGCCGCCCTGATCTGGCCTGGGGTCAGTATCTGCCTGGTCAAGGCTGCCCTGAGGGAGGCACTCTGCATGTGTTCTGCCCAAACCTCTCTACTTCAAACTTTATAACTACTGCTCAGGGACTGTCTGAAACTCGTTTTTTAAATCTGCTGCAGGTCGGTTGCCGTGGGTACCAGTAACCGGGCCTTTACTCTGTGGGCGCCTGTAGAATTGAAGCAGCGGAAATCACAGAATGCAGGAATTACCTCTGTTTCCCACAAACCTCCAGCACTGACACTCCCAGTCAGGGCAGAATTGCCCACTCGGGGCTGTCACCTTGAGTCCAGGCCAGAGAGTCTCCAGTCCCCATGTCTCGCCCGCCACCTACTTTCTCTCATTCCGGGTTACCCGTGTCAACAGGTGTTCTCTTGCCCGTGAAGGATTCGAGTCACCTATTCGAGGTGCTGGGCATTTTTCCATGTGCTCAGCTCTTGAAGGCCATATGTGACCATGGGTATGAACCGTGGACACACTATACTAAGAGAACCACGTCAGACAGAATGAAATCTCTCTGAGATCAGAATCTATGGTCCACAGGTTAACGAGAGAGAGAGAGAGAGAGAGAGAGAGAGAGAGAGAGAGAGAAGAGTGGCCACCCAAGGGGAACGTGAAGTGGAGGAACGCACTTGCCAGAAATTGACGGTCATTCTCAAATCCTGCCTGGGAACCTAAGAGCAAAACAAAGCACATTGGGAAGGGAAACGCCCGTGCAGGCAATGACACCTGTGCCACAGCTGTCCCCACCCGGTCCCATGTCCAAACTGCTTCAGAAAGAGGCAGCTGGATTCACAGCGAGCGCTAGGTCAGCTTAGATGTTACTGTAAGTCATCCCCAGAGGGAGCGGTGACACTAGGAATACCCTTAGAAAGACCCCGAGAAGTGCTTGTGGCCACAACAGGCGGGAATTGTGAACTGCATCTGTCCAGCAGCTCGGCACCCAGTTTACCAGCTGGAAGCTCATCCAGAAAGAAAAATCAGGCAAAGGCAAGAAGCAGCTTCATCTTGCCAGGTCCGTGGGGAGGGAGACTCTCTAGCACAAAGCTGGGGGCGGGGGGCGGGGGGTGGAGTGGTGATGCGGCTCCCGAGGCTCACAGGGGAGGGGCCTCACGAAGACTGCCTGGGTCAGGGACTGACACGACAGAAATAGCCCAGGACCCCACTTCTAGGTCAATGAAGTGAATTGACTGAAACGTTGCAGGCCCCATTGCCTGGATGCAGCACTGCTGAGACGGGTGGGACTGGCTTCGTGCTGGACTCTGCACGAAGGTCACTCTTGGAATTTGACCCTGACCTGCACGTGTGTCTCCACCTGCTTCTGGGCCCTACTGTGCCCGGACGGCCAGGAAGGGCCCCGGATCACTGGGGCTTAGATGGCTCAGTCGGGGGCTCCAACCCTGCCGACCCCGGCTCAGGTATTCAGATACTCCATTGCTTTGAGCTACACCATCGAGTGTTTCAGCAGCTCTGAAACACTCAAACTTAGCCCCCACAGACTATTGGTCACTCAGAACCCAGCCCATCACTAGCATGCACTCTGTCCCCTGAGGTCCGCCCACTCCTCACCTCCTGCCACATCCCTTTGACCCATCGGGGTCCTCTCGCGGGCCACTTTCAAACGTGCAAGGGAGGTGCCTGGTGTCTCATCGCTGGAAATGCCCTAGTCCTCGGCAACCGACTACGTGGTGCCCAGCTGTGCCCTCACTCCCGAGCCTCTGCCCTTTTCTTGTGCAACCCCCAAATTCAGAAACTCTCACGCCTCCTCACGGAAGTCACTGACGCAGTGCACCTCATGGAGATGGCAAAGGGCCCCTCTCTCATGTGGCACGGTTGACACTTGGGGGCTACTTGGGGCTTTGTTTACCCTCAGGCCATACCCTGGACAACAATTTCACCACCTCGCCCACCCCCAAGTATATTGGGACCCCACTCAGTTGAGGGCAAGCACGGGTGAGAAAGGTTTGTCATGACTTAGGATTGAACAACCTCCACCCAAGCCTGCCCAAATAACAGGCCTTATATTTTGCATTTTTTTACTGCTTGTTTTGAATAGCTCGCTAAATATGATCACAAATGGGTTCTCAGAAGAAAGCGTATGAAGAACAGTAGTTCACTCGTGTCCGTGAAAAGATCCGGACCTGATCGTGCAGCTGAGAGGTAGAGAAAGTGTCAAACAGGGGTTTAGTGGCCAGAAAGTTCTGGGAGAACTGAATGCTGACCCCTGAGACTACCTCCTGTGCCCCTCCCTAACTGCGGCCCCTCCCTAAACGTCTGGCGCCCTTCCTGTGGCCCCTCCCTTCCTGTCTCGCAAATTTGTGTTTACTGTAAATGTGACTTGACACCTCTTGCAGGCTGGCCCTCATCTCTCACTGTACGCACAGGTCCGAGCCAGGATCATGCCCTCTCAACCCTGCAGACTCAGGCACTCTGGCATCTGCTTCCAGGAGGGTATTTCTGCTGCCGCTACACCGGCAGAGCGAGACGACACTGGGGGTCACTCTCCTGACCCACCCAGGTTCTGCGAGGGTGAACTCGGGCTTGTGTATGTGGTCTGAGTTCTCTCTAGGGGCCAGGTTCACCTGTCGAGCTGACTAATATCACTGTGGACAGTGGGCGTAGGGCCTCTCCTCCCTCCACCCCGGTATTTGCTCTCTGGGCTCGCTGACCACTGACGGATCTTCCATCTGAGGATATGCCACGGTTTATCAGCAGTGGGAGGGCTCTGCTTGCCCGCTTGTCCTGCTGCTGTTTGCCCTTCATATTCCCGGCATCCTTCGACAGAGCTGAACCAGAGGTGTTCTCTCCCCATCTGTGGACAGAGCGGGCTATAGGACCTACCAGAAAACTAGACCCAGGACCTTTGAGTTTCCACTGCCAGGTCTGGATGGAGACACAGGGCTGCTGTGAGTCACAACGAACGAAGGGGAACATAGCGCTGGCCCTGGAGTGTGACTGGAAGAGGAGCGGGCGCCAACCCACTTGGAAAGACGTGAGATTTTTCTTAGTGACCACATTCTTGTGATTTGCTCTCCCTGGTATTTGGTCTCTGCTGACCCCTAGGGCACCTGTGTCCTTCAAGAAGGGTTGATCCTGTTTCCTGTGCTGACAGACACAAACAGTCACACATAGTGTGATGCCGGCATCCCTTCTCAGAGTCCTCCAGCTGCAGTCCAGGCTGACACTTTCTGAGGCAGAGACTTCTGCACGCAGCCTCGCACGAAAAAGTGGCCTTGGGCCTTGGCAATGCAGGAAAACTCCCCCCACTGAGGACATGGCCCTGAACATGAGTCTATTCGTTTCCAGATGTTCTGGAGACACAGGGAGAGACCCGTCATTCCCCTCCTATGGCTCGGGTGCCAGCACGGGCAGGTGACTCTGTGCATATACTGGAACATTCTCCTGCAAACTCTTGTTCACTTGAGTCCACGGACATGTCGAGCTCACTCCAGCTCTATGTCCCCTGTGAGGCCTTTGTGGTAGGGAGGTCTGAGGAGGCCACAGCCAGGAGATGCCCCCGGGACCGTGACCGAGGTCACAGCTGATCTCTGGAAGCCTGGAGCCCACATGCCTTGAGACTGCACAGGCCCTGGTGTTCTGCAGTCTCTTCCTGTCGTGGCAGAGGTTGATTTCTGTCACGCCGCGTTGGACCTCCCGAACTGATGAGGGGCTCAGAGCGTGAATGTCCTTTCCTTTCAGCCCTGGAAACCATGACTTGTTTGTCTCTATCCAGACCTGGCAGTGAAAACTCGAACCTCCTGGGTCTAGTTTTCCGGTAAGGCCTAAAGCCCCCTCTGTCCTCAGGTGGAGAGAGAGAAAGCCTGAGTCAGTTCTGTCGTGCGATGGTGGGGATTTGAGGAGCAAAGAACAGCGGGACACACGGCCAAGCAGAGGACTTATACCGGTGGAAACCTTGGCCTAACCTCAGATGGAAGTGCTTAGGGAGGGCTGGGAGAGTTGACTGTTGACCCCTGAGGCGACTTCCTGTAGCCTAGGCCTAGCCTCTGTGGTCAGCCAGCCCAGGGAGGACAGCACCAAGGGAAGAGGAACCCCTATGGACACCATTCCCTTTGTTCCGGGCTGAGGTAGCCCTATGTGAGATGTCTACAGTGAGAACGGTCAGGTCTGCATCTGAACCCGGCCCTCCCGCAACCCCGCAGGGAACTCTGGAAGCCCTCAGTGCCGTACATCCAGAACCTGAGCAGGTCAGGAGACTGTCCCCCTCTGTCCTCCCACTCTGCCCTCTGGGGTAGCAGCAGGAAAACCCTTCTGATAGGTGACGCCCTGAAAGCCTGCGTCTGAACGTCTGAGGTTGGCCGGTCCCTGGCTAGGGCCCGTGGACACAGTGAGAGGGGAGGGCCAGCTCGCAACAGGGGTCAGGTGACCTTGGAACTAGGGATTTGCCACAGGAAGGAAGTCAGGCAGGGAGGGAATGGGCATTGGAAGGGGGTGAGACGGGTAGGGAGGGGCCACAGTTATGGAGGGGCACAGGAAGTAGCCTCAGGGGTCAACAATCAACTCTCGCAGAACTTTTCGCCACTAAACCCGGGGCAGACACTTTCTATGCCTCCCAGCTGCACTGTCAGGCCCACATCATTTAACTGACAAGAGTGAACTACGGTTTTTCACACACTTTCCTCTGGGAAACTTTTGTTTTTATCATATGTAGTGAATCATTTATAACAAGCCGTGCACTATAAAGTTTTGGAGGTCTGTTATTCGGGCGGGCTTGGGTGATGGGTGTTCAATCCAAAGTATGGTGGTTGGAAGGGGTAATGGTTGTGGGATTCATGTTGGAATATCGAATGTAAGAAATTATTATGAACAACTTCTTGACAATAAAGTTTTATTATAAGAACAAGTTTAAAGCATGAGTGTCTGACAAATGGAACGAGCTGACTCTCCAAGTCCGTCCGCTGGGCCCAGGTCACAGGACCAGGGACATCCTACCTGACAAGGACAGGGAGCTCAGAGGTTCTCTCGATCACCTGCGGGTCATGCGTCCAGAGAGCAGGTGGTGGAAGGAGCAGTCTAGAGAATGTCTCCCCCGGACCAGACTTGGTGGACTGGGCAGGCCCCGCCCACTCCCGCCCGGAGCCTATATAAAGGGGAACGTCCAGGAACTGGATCCTTTCTGGGCTTCACCTTCCAAGGAGACGCAGCATTTCTGAGCTCCTGATCAAGCCTCCCTGACTTAGCAGCGTTGAAGACGACAGCAGAGAACGGCCACCACGATCAGGTGAGTGGACTTTCGATCTGCTCTCAGGCGGGAGTGAAGGCTGGGGGCTCTTTGAACACGAGGTTGTGCTAGGGGCTCTGTCGAAAGAGGAGGATGTGCTAAGGCAGGCGGAGGGAGCAGACATCCCCTGTCCTGGGAACATCTGACTGGGCGTGTGGATTGCCTATAAAGTGCACAGAGGGGCTCCGTATGCGAACGTGTGCACGTGTGTGTGTACGTGTGTGTACTTGCGCGTTTGTGTGTGTCTGTGTGCGATCAGGTGAGTGGACATTCCATACCCTCTCAGACGGGGGTGCAGGGCTGGGGACTGTGCCGGGAGCCCATTGTGTGCAGGAGGGGAGACAGCAGCGCCATTCTGGGATCCCAATCTAGTGGGATTGTAGGGGTCGCTGCAAAACTCAGAGCACCGTTGGATATGTGTGTGTCACATTGTGTGTGCGTGTATATGTCTCTGTGTGCATGTGTGAGTGGATGTGCATGTGTGAGAATGTGTGTGTGGGTGTCTATGCTTGCATGTGTGTGGGGATGTGTGTGCGTGTGGTCTGAATGTGCATGTAGGTGTCTGTGTGTGGAAGTGCATGTATGTGTGCACGTGCCTGTGTGTGTGCGTGTGTTGGGGGTTGCAGTGTGTGGCCACGCGTGGGTCTGTGAGTGACTCAAGCTTCTTCTTTCTTTAGGAAGACGACTGTGATTGAGACCCGGTGTGGTGTCAATCCACAGAGATGAATTCCATGTGTGGACGACCCGCTCGGCCCAGGGGCCCAGGAGCCCAAAAAGCCCAGGCCTGGAAGACGCCCCCGGGAGGAGTCCCAGAGCGTGAGGACCCCAGGGTATGTGGTGGGCAGGTGGGGGATGATGCAAGAGGGTGGAGAGCCCAGGGTCAGGCCAGGAGGGGAAGTGAGGCCTCCGCCTCTGCCTTATCCCAGGCACTCAGAGCTCGGCTGAGTCCATCCCGGGTCAGGCGGGCAGGTCTTTCCTTCAGACAACAGTGCCGTGGGCAGGGCCACCAGTGCTCTGGCCTTTGACCCTGCCAGGCCACAGCTTCCATTGGCTGCTGATGCCACAGGGTGTAGGCACATGAGCAATAGGCTTCCCATGCCGAAATGAGTTCTTCAGGCCCCCCTGCCCTAGCATGCAGTGGCCACAGAAGCTCTGGGCAGGCATTTCCCAGGGGTCGCTCATGGCGATTGCGTCCTTGTCCTTGTGGCTCCCACTAGAGAGCCCCCTCTGACCCTGCACGCGACTCCAAGTGCCCCTCATTCACTCTGGCCCTTCTCTCCGCAGGTGAAGTGCAAGGACTGCGGCGCCTTCGGGCACCGGGCTCGAAACCTCAGGTGCCCCATCAGGCGCTGCCAGGGGGCCCTGGTCCTGCAGCCACTGGGACACCTTAAGGGGAAGGAGAACATGCCGCCCCGCTGTGTGCCAGCACCTACCAAGGGGCCCGAAGTCCCGAAGGCCTTTGCACCCAGGTGAGGACAGGGTCAGTTCCACCATCGTCGAGCTGAAACCCGAATTCCGTCTCCCTCCTCCCGTGAGGATGCTTGCCAGGCTGCCCGGGAGACTGGGAGAAGGAGGGAGCCTACATCCTCCATTGAAGTGGGCGCAACTCACCAAGGGACTGAGGGCAGGGTCGTGGTACCTGGAGAAAGGCTCTGGGGGGGGGGGATGGAGAAAGGAGGCACGTGGGACAGTCCAGCAGGGGAGGACATTGGTGCAGAGGCCCGATGCTCTCCCTCCGTTCTCCCACAGGGCTGCGGGATGGGTTAGGCACCCAGGACAGGGGTGATGATAGGGGGGTGGGCCTGGGACGACTGACTCTGATATGCTGTTTGCAGGCTCATGCCCAGGAGGGAGTCTCTGCCGCAGAGACGGCCCACGACACAGGACCAGAAGACGCAGGCCATCGCAAAGGATGGGAAGGAGTCCTGGGAGTATGTGAGGGTGAGTACCCGATGGCAAGCCTCATCCATTCCTCCCTGACCCTGGGCCCCCTTTTGTCGGAGGGCCCTTCCCCCCGTTCCACAGCGCCTGAAGAGGGCGTGTCTTTCCTTCCAGGGCCTCGCTGCTGTGGGTGAACACTACCCTCAGCAACGTCCCTTGTGCTGCTGTGGGAGATTAATTTTCTTCAGGAGGGTGTCCCGGTGGGAGGCTGAGGCTGCTAAATATTCCTGTCTCTGGGATTCAGTTTCGGCCCCATGCAAGCGGCCGAGACTCTGTCCAGGCTGTGGCTTGTGGAGGGGACTGTGCACACACCCCACAGCAGCTGCCCCCTCATGTGCGCCCTTCCCATGTTCCTCTCACCGTCCCGTCAGTTTCTCCCGTGCTGAGGATCATCAGCATGGACACTGGGTTGGGTCTGAGCAGGGAATGCAAATGTCAGTGTGTCTAATTTGTCCTTTTCTCTCTCTTTCCTTGCAGCAGCCATGCAGAGCCCGGCCTGGGCACATCCCTGAAGGTCCCGTCCAAGCTCATGAGTCGCCTCGAGGACCACACAGGACCCACCCTGAGCAGAGCTTCGAGACCGGGACAGGGACCAGCCTCTCACAGAGAAGCCTGTCTCTGTCCAGGAGCCCCGCATGGGGCGCCGTCTGCACACTGGCACCCATCTCGAAGCCACAGGCACTCATCCAGTTTGGAGCCCTCAGCAGCAGCGATGGAGCAGGGGGCAAGAGAGTGGCCAGCGTCCCCGCAGATGCTGCCCACAGTTCCTCGAAGAAACGGAGGCTTGGCCCGTGCCCCCAGCCTCAGAGAAGCAGTCTGGGCACAGGAATGAGCAGAGGCCACGGAGAGGACAGCACGGCCCCTGGAACTGACCATGCTGCCCAGACACCAGTTCCAGCCCTTGCCCAGGAAAATGGCCAGCAGGACGTGAAGGCGCCCGTAGTAGGATCCCGGCCCCAGGTCTGCAGTCCTTGTGGGCACGGGGGCACGGTCTGCCCTGAGACGCCTCCACCTCCTCCCGATGCACCTGACTCAGGCCGGCCCATCACCATGGTGTTCCGGAGGCTGCCTGGGAACCAGTGGAACTGTGCATTACTGGCTTCCCCCGAGACCCCTGTGGACAGCCCGCCCACTGTGAGCCCAACCCCGCGCCCCTTCAGTGTGCTCTATGAGGACCTCCTGGTGTCCTCGTCCTCTGATGAGAGCGAGGAGGACTGAGCTAAGCCATGTGTGCCCACCAGCCTAAGCCTCCTGCTGCACAACACCTGGACACCCCGCAGCTGAGAATGAGACCCCTCGGGCCCAGACTGTCACTGGGGACCCCTGGAACCTGGCCCAGAGCAGGGGGGACTGTTGCCAGTTCGGTGCCGAGATGGGACACACACTCAGGTGCCTGTCAAGGTTTGTTCCGAGTTTGGACTCTCAGTGGAATTGCAACTCCTGCGTCTGAGACTGTTTCATCCCACAGACTCAGCGGGAGCGGACAGAGAGGAAGGCAGCAGCAGGGCCGTGGGCCTTTGTTCTGCAGTGGCCAGGCAAGGACCATAGCAGGGACCATGGTGCCTGTGCACGCAGAGCTTTGCCCTGAATGCTGGGTCGTGAGTGTGGTGGGTGGGCTCTGCATTGCCCATGTCACGTGTGTGTGCAGAATATGATGGGGCATGTCATTGGGACTGTGCCCGGGGTGTCATTGGGACTCCCCATGTCGGTGACTCTCCTCCAATAAAGTGTCTGAATTGCACCCGTGTCTGGTCTCTCCCTGGCAGGCCTCTCCTATCACGTACACACTGTGTCCCCTCTGGTTCCTGCGTCTAATAGGACCAGAATTGGGCAAGGCCGTGGGCTCAGGAAAGGATTGTTGACCTCCTGACCGGGCCAGCTAGGGCTTTCTCTAAGCTCAGCCCAAAGTGGGCCCTGGACAGGACTTTCGGGTTGAACAGGGGTTGGGAGTGGGAGTCGGTTCCGCATAAACACACCAAGCCCTCCAGGCCCCTTCCCAGCTGGCCTTGTGTCCCACCCAACAGGATCCAGTTTGCCACTCGAAGCCTGCTATATGCGGTTTCACCCATCACCCTCTACAGGCACACACTGAGCAGCAACTCAAGGACCTAAAGATGGACACCAGGGCCAGGGGCCGGCGGACTCTCTCTGTGGATCCAGGATGATGGGAGTTGCCTAGTGAGCCAGAGCAGGGGCTGCTGAGTCCTGCCGAGTCCCTGCAGAGGTTGGTGACCCACTGACTGCGTGTTCCGAGTTCCAGAGAGCTCCGGAATGGAGGAGACCGGGAGGCGTGTTTCCAGGTGGTCCATCAGGTCCACACCGGACACCGTATCTGCTCCAGAGATGTCTGACACCCAACCTGGGGTCAAACGCCCACAGAGCTACAAGTTCTTTACAGGAAACTCCACTTCACAGCCGCCTTGAGAAGCTTCAGTGCTCAGAGCTGGCAGATACCCGGGAACAGGGGACGGTTCCCGACTCTCCTCTCTGGCTGGGCCTGGCTGGATACTATGGTCGTGCCCACATTCCTCCCAAAGCCTTTGCGGTTCCAAGGAACATCACCCTCCTCCCTGGCAGGTACCACCTCGAATGTAACATACCTTGTGCCGCCCTGATCTGGCCTGGGGTCAGTATCTGCCTGGTCAAGGCTGTCCTGAGGGAGGCACTCTGCATGTGTGCTGCCCAAACCTCTCTACTTCAAACTTTACAAGTAGTGTTCAGGGACTGTCTGAAACTCGTTCTTTCAATCTGCTGCAGGTCGATTGCCGTGGGTACCAGTAACCGGGCCTTTACTCTGTGGGCGCCTGTAGAATTGAAGCAGCGGAAATCACAGAACGCAGGAATTACCTCTGTTTCCCACAAACCTCCAGCACTGACACTCCCAGTCAGGGGAGAATTGCCCACTCGGGGCTGTTACCTTGAGGGCAGGCCAGAGAGTCTCCAGTCCCCATGTCTCGCCCGCCACCTACTTTCTCTCATTCCGGGTTACCCGTGTCAACAGGTGTTCTCTTGCCCCTGAAGGATTAGAGTCACCTATTCGAGGTGCTGGGCATTTTTCCATGTGCTCAGCTCTTGAAGGCCATATGTGACCATGGGTATGAACCATGGACACACTATGCTAAGAGAACCACGTCAGACAGAATGAAATCTCTCTGAGATTAGAATCTATGATCCACAGGTTAATGAGAGACAGAGACAAGAGTGGCCACCCAAGGGGAACGTGAAGTGGAGGAACGCACTTGCCAGAAATTGACGGTCATTCTCAAATCCTGCCTGGCAACCTAAGAGCAAAACAAAGCACATTGGGAAGGGAAACACCCGTGCAGACAATGACACCTGTGCCATAGCTGTCCCCACCCAGTCCCATGTCCAAACTGCTTCAGAAATAGGCAGCTTGATTCGCAGCGAGTGCTAGGTCAGCTTAGATGTTACTGTAAGTAATCCCCAGAGGGAGCGGTGACACTAGGAATACCCTTAGAGAGACCCCGAGAAGTGTTTGTGGCCACCACAGACGGGAATTGTGAACTGCATCTGCCCAGCAGCTCGACCCCTAGTTTAGTAGCTGGAAGCCCATCCAGAAAGAAAAATCAGGCAAAGGCAAGAAGCAGCTTCATCTTGCCTGGTCCGAGCGGAGGGAGACTCTCTAGCACAAAGCTGGGGGCGGGGGCCGGGGGGTGGAGTGGGGATGCGGCTCCCGAGGCTCACAGGGGACGGGCCTCACAAAGCCTGCCTGGTTCAGGGACTGAGATGACAGAAATAGCCCAGGATGCCACTTCTAGGTCAGTGAAGTGAATTGACTGAAATATTGCAGGCCCCATTGCCTGGATGCAGCATCCTGAGAAGGGTGGGATTAGCTTTGCGCTGGACTCTGCACGAAGGTCACTCTTGAAATTTGACCCTGACCTGCACGTGTGTCTCCACCTGCTTCTGGTCCCTACTGTGCCCAGACAGCCATGAAGGGCCCCGGATCACTGGGGCTTATATGGTTCAGTCATGGATCCAACACTGCCGACCCCAGCTCAAGTATTCAGATACTCCATTGTTTTGAGCTACACCATCGAGTGTTTCAGCAGCTCTGAAACACTCAAACATAGCCCCCACAGACTATTGGTCACTCAGAACCCAGCCCATCACTAGCAAACACTCTGTCCCCTGAGGTCCGCCCACTCCTCACCTCCTGCCACATCCCTTTGACCCATCGGGGTCCCTCTCCCGGGCCACTATCAAATGTGGAAGGGAGGTGCCTGGTGTCTCATCGCTGGAAATGCCCTAGTCCTCGGCAACCGACTACGTGGTGCCCAGCTGTGTCCTCTCTCCCGAGCCTCTGCCCTTTTCTTGTGCAACCTCCAAATTCAGAAACTCTCACGCCTCCTCACGAAAGTCACTGACGCAGTGCACCTCATAGAGATGGCAAAGGGCCCCTCTCTCATGCCGCGCGGTTTACACTTGGGGGCTACTTGGGGCTTTGTTTACCCTCAGGCCATACCCTGGACAACAATTTCACCACCTCTCCTGCCCCCACGTACATTGGGCCCCCACTCACCTGGACGCAATCACGGATTAGAAAGGTTTGTCATGACTTAGGATTGAACAACCTCCACCCAAGTCTGCCCAAATACCAGGATTTATATTTTGTATTTTTTTACTGCTTGTTTTGAATAGCTCACTAAATATGATCACAAATGGGTTCTCAGAAAAAAGCCTGTGAAGAACAGTAGTTCACTCGTGTCAGTGAAAATTTCTGGACATGATCCTGGAGCTGAGAGGTAGAGAAAGTATCAAACAGGGATTTAGTGGCAAGAAAGTATGGTGGTCGGAAGTGGTAATGGTTGTGGGATTCATATTGTAATATTGAATGTAAGAAATTATTATGAACAACTTCTTGAAAATAAAGTTTCATTATAAGAACAGGTTTAAAGCATGAGTGTCTGACAAATGGAACGAGCTGACTCTCCAAGTCCGTCCTCTGGGCCCAGGTCACAGGACCAGGGGCATCCTACCTGACAAGGACAGGGAGCTCAGAGGTTCTCTCGATCACCTGCGGGTCGTGCGTCCAGAGAGCAGCTGGTGGAAAGAGCTGAATTCCAACTCCTGCGTCTGAGACTGTTTCATCCCACAGACTCAGTGGGAGCGGACTTATAGGAAGGCAGCAGCAGGGTCGAGGCCTTTTGTTCTGCAGTGGCCAGGCAAGGATCATGGCAGGGACCATGTTGCATGTGCATGCAGAGCTTTGCCCTGACTCTGCTGGATCGTGGGTGTGTTGGGTGGGCTCTACATTGCCCATGTCACGTGTGTGTGCAAAACATGACAGGGCATGTCATTGGGACTGTGCCCGGGGTGTCATTGGGACTCCCCATGTCGATGACTCTCCTCCAATAAAGTGTATGAATTTCACCCATGTCTGGTCTCTCCCTGGCAAGAATCTCTGATCACGCACACACTGTTTCCCCTCTGCTACCTGAGTCTAAAAGGACCAGAATACGCCAAGGTCGTGGGCTCAGGAATGGATTCTTGATCTCCTGACCGGGCCAGGTAGGGGTTTCTCTCAGCTCAGCCCAAAGTGGGCCCTGGACAGGACTTTCGGGTTGAGCAGGGGTTGGGAGTGGGAGTCGGTTCCGGATAAACACACCAAGCCCTCCAGGCACCTTCCCAGCTGGCCTTGTGTCCCACCCAACAGGATCCAGTTTCCCTCTCTAAGTTTGCTATATCCAGTACCACCCATCACCCTCTATAGGCTCACACTGAGCAATTCAAGAACCTAACGGTGGAAACCAAGACCAGGGGTCGGTGGACTGTCTCTGTGGTTCCAGGTTGATGAGTTGCCTAGTGAGCCAGAGCAGGGGCTGCTGAGTCCTGCCGAGTCCCTGCAGAGGTTGGTGACTCGCTGACTACACGTTCCAAGTTCCAGAGAGCTCCGGAATGGAGGATACTGGGAGGCGTGTTTCCAGGTGCTCCATCAGGTCCACATCAGACACCATATCTTATCCAGAGATGTCTGACACCCAGCCTGGTGTCAAACTCACACCGAAGTATATGTCCATTAGAGGATACACTGTTTCACGGCCGCCCTGAGAAGCTTCCATGCTCGGAGCTGGCAGATACCAGAAACGGGACAGTTCCTGATTCTCTCCTCAGGCTGGGCCTGGGTGCTAACTATGGTCATGCCCACATTCTCCCCAAAGCCTTTGTGGATCCAAGGAGCATCACCCTTTCTCCCTGGCAGGTACCACCTCGAATGTAACATCCCTTGTGCTGCCCTGATCTGGCCTGGGGTCAGTATCTGCCTGGTCAAGGCTGCCCTGAGGGAGGCACTCTGTACGTGCGCTGCCCAAACCTCTCTACTTCAAACTTTGCAAGTAGGCTCAGGGACTGTATCAAACTCGTTCTTTCAATCTGCAGCAGGTCCATTGCCAAGGATACCAGTAACCGGGCCTTTTCTCTGTGGGTGCCTGTTGTATTGAATCAGCGAAAATCACAGAATGCAGGAATTACCTTCTGTTTCCCACAAACCTCCAGCACTGGCACTCCCAGTCAGGGCAGAATTGCCCACTCGGGGCTGTCACCTTGAGTCCAGGCCAGAGAGTCTCCAGTCCCCATGTCTCGCCCGCCACCTACTTACTCTCATTCCGGGTTACCCGTGTCAACATGTGTTCTCTTGCCCGTGATGGATTAGTCACTTATTCGAGGTGCTGGGCATTTTTCCATGTGATGGGTTCTTGAAGGTCATATGTAACCATGAGTATGAACCATGGACACACTATACTAAGAGAACCACGTCAGACAGAATGGAATCTTTCTGAATCAGAATCTAAGATCCACAGGTTAGCGAGAGAGACAAGAGTGGCCACCCAAGGGGAATTTGCATGTGAGCCCAGGAGGTTAGAGGAGGCCACTGGGAGGTCCAGGCAGAGTATAGTGGTGGAGATGACATGTCAGGGTAAACCATCGGGTTCGTGGTGGTTCCTGAACTACGATAGGGATTATCTGACGTGGAGGGCACCAATAGTGCTCCAGGAGTGATCATATGACAACACATAGGTGTATGGAATAATGTGCTGAAGTCCTCCATCTGACGCATTGTTCCAGGCCAAATACAGTCAGAGAAGCATTGAGAATGCCTTCGAGTTAGGCAGAGAACTGAAGCAATGCAAACAGTATTGTGTGTCCATCCATTCATAACTGCACTCACAATACAGTGGATGGCACTGTATTTATCAATATCAGTACTGAATAGAATATGGGCACCTTGTGGGTGTCCATTATGCCCAGGAGGAAGGAAACGGTGACAGGAAACTGGCCTGACTTAAGGCAACCTTGGCTGGCAACAGAAGAAATTGAGCTTGCATTTCCCCGTGGCAATCACGTCCTCTCACCCCTCCTGTCTGCACTTGTCCGGGCCCAGCCTGCAGGACTCACACAGAGCGAAATCACCTGGGAGAGAGACAGAGACAGAGAGGGAGAGAGATGCTGACCCACATTCCTGAGGCTCTGCAAGTAAGGGCCCCCATGCCACAGAAAGGTTTGTGGGTTTGTATTTAAGATTATAAAGGATTTGTATCTAATAGTCTAAAGGGCTTGTTTCTAAGAATTTAAAGGATTTTTATCTAAGATTATACATGGTTTGTATCTCAGAGTGTAAAGAGTTTGTATCTAATAGCCTAAAAGGTTTGTATCTAATAGTCTAAAGGGTTCTCAGGAACTGGCCCAGAGCTTCCAGAGACGCCTGTTTTTTCAGAATACATTCAGTGTCTCCATTCTTAAGCAGCGTGTAGGCACAAACCCTCTTACCATGTTTATAACCTTGTGAGGGGGGAAGTAAGGGAGGTGACACCAAAATCCACGAGCACAAGGAAGATCCCAGGGAGCTGAGGACTCTGCCCTGCAGGAGGGAGCACAGTGGGGTTCTGCTGTCCAAGAGTGATTCCCAGCACGAGGACCCCTCATGTCAGCCCAGTGAGGCTGCTAGGCTCAGGTAGAGGCCGAATTGTGCTCTCCTTCTGTCCAACGACATTCCAGAATCCTTCAAAATTTTCAAAAATCTCCCGCTGATGCTGCGCCTTGGTGGCAAGAGACCATTTCTTTCATTGTGCTTCTGTTTGGGTCACACTACAGTGCTCAGGACTGCCCATGCTGTGCCCTCCAGGATCACTGTTCTTGGAATTTGCATGATGTTTTGGGGGCTGTCAGGTTGAACTCAGGTTGGTGTTGGCAGGACAGGAGTCAGACCTGCGTAGTATCCCTTTTGTGCCCTGAGATGTTCCCACCTGTCCTGTGAGAGGTCTCGGGCATCAGGGCCTACTGAGATGCTCTGAGAGCATCTTTGCGGTTAGGGTTCATCCTCTGAGTCAGGGCCACAGTGAGTGTTCGGTCGGTCCAGTGTTAGGAATCACTCGGGCACTGACCTTCTTCACTCACCGGCACTGTGCATCTCAGCCTGGTGACCCAAGGCTCGGGTGGGGGAGAGTCTGATGAGAGCCTTGTGGGCTCGTGGGATGAGGCGCTAGATCCCGACTCTGCTGAGGCCTTGAGTGCTTCTCGGCAGCGGAAGCAGCCCGGCCCCTCCCAGATAATATGGGACGCTGCTGCCTAGGCACCCATCACAGGCCCTCAGAACGTTGGGCAGTGCACTGAAAGATGTTGGGGCACAGTGCCCAGAGCATTAGAGATCCATCAGAACCCCAACGGTGCCCTATTACGTTGCTCAGCAGGTCCAGGCACGTGGGACCAAGGATGATGGGCGTGCAGAGAAATACCCTTGGGAGCAGCAGTGACCATTTACTTCATTGCAGAATACACACATTTTTATAGAGAGTCTCAGCTTTACAGGAAAGTCCAATCACATAAAGTTCAGCAGAATTGAAGTATCACCTTTCCTACTCTGCTCTGCCCTGGTCCATCCCAATCCAAGCTGCTGTTGCGCTTAGGATGATCTGCTAATTGTACATGATAGTTTCTGTGTCTTGGGAGCATGGGACTAGGAGGTTGAATTAGGGTCAAAGTTGGACACCTGGTGGTGACACTCTGTTGTTGCCATCTTTACCCATATTCTCCTTTCTGCAGGGCCTTCCTTCTCAGCCACTTTGCAAAGTCAGGTCTGATCTGCTCCAGTGACCATCCGAATAATCCACAGGAAAAGACTCTTTAAAACCTCTGTACCTACTTCTCTCTTCAGCCCGCTGCTCCACACTGGGACAGCAACACCTCTAACAACTGTCTCTGTTAAGGGAATGGAACCTGGGTGAGACGGATAGCTGAGCCCAATCTCAGAACCTGAATTCACAGGAGATGACCGTAGGTACACGTGCCAATGATGAGAAAAGGTAGAAGCAGTGAATTCTCTGTGGAGAGAAAGCACAGTTGCCCCCAAGCCCACTGCCGTTCTACCCTTCCTGGTGTCTCTGTGACCTGTGGGGCTCGTGGGCACAAGTGTCCTCAGAGAGTGGGCGGTCAGAGTTCTAAGAGTGAAAAACATACACAAGAGAAGGAACCTGTCAGAAATTGATAGTTATTCTCAAATCCTGTCTGGCACCCTAAGTGCAAACCAAAGCACATTGGGAAAGGAAACGACTGTACAGGTCAAGACATCCTTGCCACAGCTGTCCCCCCAGCCCCATATGCATACTGCGTCAGAGAGAGGGAACTGGATTTGCATCGAGTACTAGGTCAGGTTAACTCTTACTTTAAGTAATTCTGGGAGGAAACTGGGACCCTAGGAAGGTCCCAAGAGAGACCCCGAGAAGTGCTTGTGGCCAGAACAGGCAGGTATTATGAACTGCATCTGCCCCAGCAGGTCATCCCCACAGTTTACCTGCTGGAAGCTGAGCCAGAAGGAAGCAACAGGCAAAGGCAAGAAGCAGCTTCATTCTGCCGGGCCTGTCTGCAGGGAGGGGGACTTGGAGAGAGCCATGGGCTGGGGGATGAAGTGGCTCCCAAGGCTGACAGGGAAAGGGCCGCACTCAGGTCAGGGTCTGAGATGACGGAAATACTCCGGGACCCACTTCTCAGTCAGTGAAGTGAATCGACTGAACCGTTCCAGGCTCCATTCGGCACTGCTTTGACTGGGGGAAACCTTGACTTCCAGAAGCCAGATTGGCTTCTCGCTGGACTCTGCACTGTGGTCACTCTTGGCCTCTTGGCTCTGCACTGCACGATTGCCTCCATGGGCTTCCAGTCTTTCCTGCGCCCACACATCTATCAAGGGCCCCTGTGGCCGGGTTCTTACATCACTCAGGCGTGTGCTCCCACCCAGCTGCCCTGGGTCAGTTAACCCATTGCTTTCAGCCACGCCAACAAGCAATTTCAGCTGCTCTGAAGATCTGTCCTGCATTTCCCATGAATTAGCCCCCAGTGACTATTGATCACTGAGATCCCAGCCCGTCACTAGCAAACGTTGTGTCCCCTCATCTCAGGCCACTCCCTGCCTCCTGCCATGACCCTTTAGAACGTCGGGTCCCTCTCCCATGCTCCTCTCATTCTTAGAAGAGAGGTGGCCTCCTGCGCCACCTCCGGAAGGGTCCCCGGTCCCGCCAACTGTGCACGTGCTTCACAGAACTGTCCTGCTCCCTGAACTCCTGCCCTTTCCGAGTCCAACCCCCAAATTCAGAAACTCTCACACCCTGAACAAAGAAGTCACTGACCCAATGATTCTCCTGAATTAGACATGGGTCCATCACTCAGATGGGCACTGCATCCTCTGAGGGCTACCTGGAGCCTTGTGCACCTCATGCCAGGTCCTGGGCAGCGAGGTCTACACCTCGCCTGACCCCATGTCCCGTGGGCCCACAATCAGCACGGGTGAGCGCAGGTGAGGAGGTTTTACCATGACTCGAAATTGGTCAACTACCAACCAAGCCTGCAAAAATAACATGCCTTATATTTTTTATTTTGTATTGCTTGTTCTGAAAAATTCGCTAAATATGATCACAAAAGGGTGCCGAGAAGAAAATGTGTGAAGAAGAGTAATTCACTCTTGGCAGTGAAATTATGTGGGACTGATAGTGCAGCTGAGAGGCAGAGAAAGTGTCTGCCAGGGGTTTAGTGGCCGGAAAGTTCTGGGAGGGCAGAATGCTCACTCCTGAGACTACCTGCTTTTCCCCTCCCTAACTGTGGCCCATCCCTACGCATCTGGCCTCCTTCCTGTGGCCCTCCCTGTCTCATGCCTTTGTGTGGCCCCTCCCTGATTAATGTCCAAGGTCACCTGACACCTGATACAGGTTGGCCCTTACCTCTCACTCTTCCCACAGGCCCTAGCCAGGGACCTGCTTTCTCAACCTTGAAGACTCAGGCCCCAAGCGTCCCCTTCCAGGAGGGTTTTCCTGCTGCTGCCCCACTGAGCAGACCGAAAGGATGCTGGCGGGACACTCTCCTGAACACCCAGGCTCTGGAAGGTTGATCAAGGTCTTGCTTGTGTACTATGAGTTCTCTCTGGGGGCTGGGTTCAGCTGTAGAGTGGACTAATATCACTGTGGATGGTGAGTATAGGGACTCTCCTCCCCCACACCTATATTTGCTTTCTGGGCTCACTGACCACTGACATATCTTCCATCTGGGACAATGCCAAGGTTTCCCAGAGGTATAAGGCCTCTGCTTTCACATGTGTCCTGCTGCTCTTTGCTGTTCAGAACCCGAAGTTCCATGACAGAGCTCGTTCAGGGTTTCTCTCTCTCTGCCTGCAGAAAGAGGAGGTTTTAGGCCCTACCAGAAAACTAGACCCAGGATCTTCAAGTTTCCACTGCCATGTCATATGGAGACAAATCCGTCGTGAGTCACAAAGGACCAAGAGGAACAGAGTGCTGGCCCTTGAGTGTGGCCCGAACGGATGCGGGCACCAACCCACCAGGGAATATGTGAGATTTTTCTCAGTGACCACTTTATTGTGATTTGCTAGTCACTGGTATTTGTGCTGCCCCCAGGGCACCCACGTGCTCCCAATGGGGCTGGCCCTGTTTTCTGTGCTGACAGAGATAAACAGTCACACATATTGTGATTCTGGCATCCCTTTTCAGAGTCCTCCCAGCTCCGGTCCAGGCTGGCGCTGTTCGAGGCTGAGCTTTCTGCATGATTCCCTGCTGAAAAAGCGGGCGGAGGCCTCAGTAATGCAGAACAACATTCCCCACTGAGGACATGGCCCTGAATCTGTGTGTATTCATTTCCAGATGTTCCGGAGACACGTGGAGAGACTCATCATTCCTCTCCTCTGGCTCAGGTGCTGGTAGTAGCAGATGACTCTGTGGATTAAAATGAACATTCTCTTGGAAACTCCCTTTTGCTTGGGTCCACGGATATGTAGACCCACCCCAACTCTGGGGTCCTCAGTGAGGTCTTTGAGTGGGGAGGCCTGAGGAGGCCACAGCCAAGAGACGTCCCAGGACCATGACCGCAGTCACAGCTGATCTCTGGAGGTCTGGAGTCCTGGTGCTTTGGGACTGCACAGGCCAAGGCTTTCCAGGGTCTCTGACTGTCAGGGCAGAGGTTGATTTTTGTCACACGAGGTAGGACCTCCTGAAGTGATGAGGGGCTGAGAGTGTGACTGTCCTTCTCTGTCAGCCCAGGAAACAGTGGGTTGTTTGTCTCTACTCAAATCTGGCAGTGGAAACTAGAAGTTCCTGGGTCTAGTTTTCTGGTAGGGCCTAAACCCCCTTTGTTCTCAGGTGGAGAGAGAGAAATCCAGAGTCAGCTCTGTCGTGGGATGATGAGAATATGAAGGGCAAAGAGCAGCAGGGTACATGGCCAAGCAGTGGACTTATAGCGGTAGAAACCTTTGCCTAGCCTCAGAATGAAGAGGTGTCAGTGGTCAGCAAGCCCAGGGAGGATACCCCAGGGGGGAAGGGAGCCCCTATGTGCACCATCTGAGACATTCCGGGTAGACGGAGCCCCTATGTGCACCGTCCACAGTGAGAATAGGTAGCTCTGCAGTTGAGTCCAGCCACCAGAGAGAACTCACACCACACAAGAAGCACTCGACATTGCCCTCCCAAAACTGGGGCGGGTGAGGAGAGTGTTCCCCCTCCCACTGTTTTCGCACTGTGCCCTCTGAGGTGGCAGAAGGAAAACTCCTGGAATGTATGCCCCGAGGGCCTGAGCCTGGAGTGCTGAGTGGGCAGGTCCCTGGCTAGGGCCTGTGGGCACAGTGAGAGGTGATAGCCAGCCTGCAGCAGGTGTCTGGTGACTTTGGACAGTAATTAGGGACTGGTCACAGGAAGGGGGTGATACAGGGAGGGAGAGGGCACAGGAAGTGTGTGAGACAGGTTAGGTGGGCCACAGTTAGGGAGGTGCACAAGAAGTAGCCTCGGGGGTAAATATTCATCTCTCCCAGAGCTTTCCACCCACTAAACCCCTGGCAGACACTTTCTCTGCCTCTCATCTACACTATTAGGCCAAGATCATTTCACTGACAAGAGTGAACTACTGTTCTTCACACACTTTCCTCTGGGAACCTTTTTGTTTAATCATGTTTAGTCAATTATTCATAACAAGTGTGGGAAGCCAAGAGCCCTCTCATAGACCCTGGCCGTGGTTCCCATGTTAGGAACTGCTTGGGACAGACATTGGTGACAGTCTCCCAGGACTTCCTGATCTCAGCTGATACCTGATCTATAGCCACATAACATCAGGCTAACAGTTATCTTATCTGGCCTTACCTTTAGTAACCTCCAGGATGCATCTACTGCCCTAAGATCCTTTGATATGCAAATGTAAAGCTCAGGATGCACCTACTGCCCTAAGACCCTTTGATGTACAAATGTTTACCTTGAATGTTAGGTAAAGCTCTTGTGGCTGACCTTACCATGTATGGCTATATTGCTTCTACTCCTGACTGGGCTGCCCCGACCCTATATAAACAGCCTGTAGCCCCCAATAAAGTTCTGTCCCTTTTTCTCTCTATTTCTAAACTGTACTCTGTCTCTTGTGTCTTGTGTTCATTCGGTTGGTCCTTCCCTGCACCTACGAATCCTAGGGCCACCTCCACGGGCCGGACAGTGGTTTTGCAGGCCCTCCGCAAACAAGCAATACACAATAAATTCTTTGTGTGCTGTGATTCGGCTAGGTCCTTCAGAGATTCTCTGAGAGCATGTTAGCGGTTCGAGTTCATCCCCTGAGTCAGGGCCACAGTGAGTGACTGGTCGGGCCATTGCCAGAAGTCGCTCCGTCACTGACCCTTCTTCACTCCCCAGCACTGTGCATCTCAACCTGGCGGCCCTGAGGCTCGGTGGGGGAGAGTCTGATGGGGGCCCTGGGGACACTTGGGGATGAGGCGCCAGAGCCCGGCTGTGCTGAGGCCTCGAGTGCATCTCAGCAGCGGTCTCACCCAGCCCCACCCAGATGCTCAACGGATCCTGCTCCCAGGACACCCTTCACAGGCCCTCAAAGCATTGAGCCGTGCTATGGTAGATGTTCTGGAACAGTGCCCAAATATTAGAGATCCAGCAGAACCCCAATGGTGCCCAATTACGTTTCTCAGCTGTTCCAGGCACGTGGGGCCAAGGATGATAGAAGTGCAGAGAGACACAATTGGGCGCAGGGAGCGGCTGTTCACTTCGTTTCCCCCCCCCCACACACACACACATTTTATAAAAGGTCTTGGATTTACAGAAAAGTCCAATCACATAGAGTTCAGGACTATTGGCCTATCTCCTTTCCTACTATGCTTTGCCCTGGTCCAATCCCAATCAAGGCTAGATGTTTAGCTTAGCATGACCTGCTAAGTGTACAGGATTGTTCCTGTGTCTTGGGTCTGTGTGACTAGGAGGTTGGATAAGTGTCAAAGCTGAACACCGGGTGCTAACACTACTTTTTCCAAGTTTGCCCAGATCCTCCTTCCTGTGGAGTCTTCCTTCTGGGCCACTTTGCAAGGTTGGGTCTGACCTGCTCCTGTGACCACTGCTCCAGTGACCATCTGAATACTCCACAAGAAGAGACTCTTGATATCGGAGACACTCTCAGGACCTGTTTCTCTCTCCGGTCCGCTGCTCCACACTGGGGTAGCGACACCTCTAACACCATCTCTGTTCAGGAAACAGAACCAGGGTGAGACAGCAGAGCCCAACCTCAGAATCTGAACTCACAGGAGACCACATTAGGCCAACGTGCCAATGGTGAGGAAAGGTAGCAGCAGCGAATTCTCTGTGGATTAAAAACCCAGGTGCCGCTGAGCCCACTCTCTTTCTACAACTCTGGTGTCTGTGAACTACAGGGCTGGTGGTCTCAAGTGTCCCCAGAGAGTGGGCTGGTCTGAGTTCTAAGAGTGAAAAACTTACATAAGAGAAGGAACTCACTTGTCAGAAATAGACAGTTAGTTTCAAATCCTGCCTGGCAACCTAAAGGCAAAACAAAGCACATTGGGAAGGGAAACGGTCGTGCAGGCAATGACACCCATGTCACAGCTGTCCCCGCTGAGTCCCATGTCCAAACTGCGTCAGAGTGAGGCAGGTGGATTCTCAGCAAGCACTAGGTCAGCTTAGATGTTGCTGTAAGTAATCCCGGGAGGTAGCAGAGACACTAGGAAGGTCCGAGAGAGATCCCGTGAAATGCTTCTGGCCTCAACAGGAGGGAATTGTGAACTACATCTGTGAACTGCCCAGGAGCTTGTTTTCCCCCTCCCCCAATTTACCTGCTTAAAGCTGAGTCAGAAAGATAAAAAAGGCAAAGGCAAGAAGCAGCTTCATACTGTCAGGACTGTGTGGAGAAAGACTCTCCAGCACAAAGCTGGGGTCCGGGGGGGAAGTGGCTCCTGAGGCTCACAGGGGAGGGGCCACATGAACACTGCCTGGGTCAGGGGCTAAGCTGACAGAAATATCCCACTTCTAGGTCAGTGAAGTGAATTGACTGAAATGTTCCAGGCCCCATTGCCTGGATGCGGCACTGCTGAGATGGGTGGGATTGGCTTCACGCTGGAGTCTGCACTAAGGTCACTCTTGAAATTTGACCCTGACCTGCACGTGTGTCTCCACCTGCTTCTGGGCCCTACTGCGCCCAGACGTCCATGAAGGGGCCCTGATCACTGGGGCTTATATGGCTCAGTCGTGGGCTCCAACCCTGCCGACCCCGGCTCAGGTATTCGGATACTCCACTGCTGTCAGCTGCAAAAACGTGTTTCATCAGCTCTGAAACACTCAAACTTAGCCCCCAAAGACTATTGGTCACTAAGAACCCAGCCAGTCACTAGGAAACACTCTGTCCCCTGAGCTCCGCCCACTACCCACCTCCTGCCACATCCCTTTGACCCATCAGGGTCCCTCTCCCTGGACACTATCAAACGTGGAAGGAAGGTGCCTGGTGTCTCATCGCTGGAAATGCCCTAGTCCTCGGCAACCGACTACGTGGTGCCCAGCACTGCCCTCACTCCCGAGCCTCTGCCCTTTTCTTGTCCAACCCCCAAATTCAGAAACTCTCACGCCTCCTCACTGAAGTCACTGACCCAGTGCACCTCATGGAGGTGGCAAAGGGCCCCTCTCTCATGCAGCGCGGTTGCCACTTGGGGGTTACTTGGGGCTTTGTTTACCCTTAGGCCATACACTGGACAAAAATTTCTCCACCGGGCCTGCCCCCATGTACACTGGGCCCCCACTCAGCTCAGGGCAAGCACAGATGAAAAAGGTTCATCATAACTTAGGATTGAACAACCTCCACCCAAGCCTGCCCAAATAAAAGGCCTTATATTTTGTATTTTTTACTGCTGGTTTTGAATAGTTCACTAAATATGACCACAAGTGGGTTCTCAGAAGAAAGTGTGTGAAGAACAGTAGTTCACTCGTGTCAGTGAAAAGATCTGGAACTGATACTGCAGCCGAGAAGTAGAGAAAGTGTAGAACAGGGGTTTAGTGGCCAGAAAGTTCTGGGAGAACTGAATGCTGACCCATGAGACTACCTCCTGTGCCCCTCCTCACCTGTGGCCCCTCCCTACATGTCTGGCCCCCTTCCTGTGGCCCCTCCCTACCTTTCTCGAACCTTTGTGTTTACTGTTAATGTCACCCGACATCCCTTGCAGGCTGGGCCTCATCTCTGCCTTTACACACAGGCCCGAGCCAGGAACCTGTCCTCCCAATCCTGCAGACTCGGGCACTCTGACATCTGCTTCCAGGAGGGTATTTCTACTGCCGCTACATAGGCAGAGCGAGAGGACGCCTGGGGTGGTCACTCTCCTGACCCACCCAGGTTCTGCAAGGGTGAACTCGGGCTTGTGTGTGTGGTGTGAGTTCTCTCTGGGGCCCAAGTTCACCTGTTGAGCTGACTAATATCACTGTGGACAGTGGGCATAGGGCCTCCCCTCCCCCACCACGGTATTTGCTTTCTGGGCTTGCTGACCACTCACGGATCTTCCAACTTAGAAAATGCTAAGGTTTATCAGCAGTGGGAGGGCTCTCCTTGCCCCTTTGTCCTGCTGCTGTTTGCCCTTTATATTCACGTCATCCCTCGACAGAGCTGAACCAGAGATGTTCTCTCCCCATCTGTGGACAGAGCGGTCTTTAGGTCCTACGAGAAAACTAAACATAAGATCTTCAAGTTTCCACTGCCAGGTCTGGATGGAGACAATCTGCTGTGAGTCACAAAGAACCAAGGGGAACTTAGCGCTGGCTCTTGAGTGTGACTAGAACAGAAGCGGGCGCCAACCCACTTGGAAAGACGAGAGATTTTTCTTAGTGACCACATTTTTGTGATTTGCTCTCACTGGTATTTTGTCTGTGCTGCCCCCCTAGGCCACTCATGAGCTTCAAGATGGGCTGACCCAGTTTCCCTTGCTGAAAGACACAAACATTCACACATATTGTGATGCCGGCATCCCTTCTCAGAGTCCTCCAGCTCCAGTCCAGGCTGACAATTTCTGAGGCAGAGACTTCTGCATGTAGCCTCGCAGAAAAAAAGTGGTCTTGGGCCTTGGTAATGCAAGAAAACTCCCCCCACTGAGGACATGGCCCTGAACTTCACTCTATTTGTTTCCAAATGTTCTGGAGACACAGGGAGAGGCTGGTTATTCCTCTCTTATGGCTGGGGTGCCAGTAGGGGCAGGTCACTCTGTGGATTCACTGGAACATTCTCCTGCAAATTCTTGTTAACTTGAATCCACGGATGTGTAGAACTCACTCCAGCTCTGTGTCCTCTTAGAGGCCTTTGTGGTGAGAAAGCCTGATGAGGCCACAGCCAGGAGGTTCTCCCGGGACCATGACCGAGGTCACAGCTGATCTCTGGAAGCCTGGATCCCACATGCCTTGAGACTGCACAGGCCATGGTGTTCTGGAGTCTCTTACTGTCATGGCAGAGGTTGATTCCTGTCACACCAGGTTGGACCTCCTGAACTGATGAGGGCTCAGGGTGTGAATGTCCTTTTCTGTCATCCCAGGAAACAGTGACTTGTCTCTACCCAGACCTGGCAATGGAAACTCGAACCTCCTGGGCCTAGTTTTCCGGTAAGGCCTAAAGCCCCCTCTGTCCTCACGTGGAGAGAGATAAAGCCTGAATCAGCTCTGTCGTGTGATGGTGGGAATGTGAGGAGCAAAGAACAGCAGGACACACGGCTAAGCAGAGCACTTATACCTGTGGAAACCTTGGCCTATCCTCAGATGGAAGTGCTTAGGAAGGGATGGGAGAGTTGAATGTTGACTTCTGAGACTAATTCCTGTAGCCTTGGCCTAGCCTCAGTGGTCAGCCAGCTTAGGGAGGACATCCCCAAGGGATGTCCTCAGTGTCGTACTTCCAGAATCTGAGAAGGTCAGGAGAGTGTTCCCCTCTGTCCTCCCACTCTGTCCTCTGGCCTTCTGATAGGTGAAGCCCTGAGGGCCTGAATCTAAAGGTCTGAGGTTGGCGCGTCCTTGGCTAGGATCTGTGGGCACAGTGAGAGGTGAGGACCTGCCTGCAACAGGTGTCAGGTTACTTTGCACACTAATTAGTGATTTGCCACAGGAAGGAAGTCAGACAGGGAGGGAAAGGGCACTGGAAGGGAGTGTGACTAGTAGGGAGGGGCCAAAGTTAGGGAGGAGCACAGAAAGTAGCCTCAGGTGTCAACATTCAACTCTCGCAGAACTTTTTGGTCACTAAACCTCTGGCAGACACTTTCTCTGCCTCTCAGCTGCACTATCAGTCCACATCATTTAACTGATAAGAGTGAAATACTGTTAGGCCTTTGTGATGGGGAGGCCTGAGGAGAACACAGCCAGGAGATGCCCCCGGGACCATGACTGAGGTCACAGCTGATCTCTAGAAGCCTGGAGCCCACATGCCTTGAGACTGCACAGGACATGGTGTTCTGGAGTCTCTTACTTTCATGGCAGAGGTTGTTTTCTGTCACACCAGGTTGGACCTCCTGAACTGATGAGGGGCTCAGGGTGTGAATGTCCTTTTCTTTCAGCCCTGGAAACCATGACTTGCTTGTCTCTATCCAGACCTGGCAGTGAAAACTCGAACCTCCTGGGTCTAGTTTTCTGGTAAGGCTTTAAGCACCCTCTGTCCTCAGGTGGAGAGAGGGTCAGCCAGCCCAGGGAGGACATCCCCAAGGGAAGAGAAGCCTCTATGTACACCATTCCCATTTTTCCGGGCTGAAGTAGCCCTATATGAGATGTCTACAGTGAGAACGGTCAGGTCTGCATCTGAACCCGGCCCCTCCGCAGAGAACTCATGCCGCCCAGGAAGCCCTCAGTGTCATACTTCCAGAACCTGAGCAGGTCAGGAGAGTGTCCCCCCCTCTGTCCTCCCACTCTGCCCTCTGGGGTAGCAGCAGGAACACGCTTCTGGTAGGTGACGCGCTGAGAGCCTGAGTCTGAAAGTCTGAGGTTGGCCAGTCCCTGGCTAGGGCCTGTGGGCAGAGTGAGGGGGGAGGGCCAGCTTGCAACAGGGATCCGGTGACCTTGGAACTAGGGATTTGCCACAGGAAGGAAGTCAGACAGGGAGGGAAAGTGCACTGGAAGGGGGTGAGACGGGTAGGGTGGAGCCACAGTTAGGGAGGGGCACAGGAAGTAGCCTCAGGGATCAACATTCAATTCTCGCAGAACTTTTCGCCACTAAACCCCGGGCAGACACTTTCTCTGCCTCTCAGTTGCACTAGCAGGCCCACATCATTTAACTGACAGGAGTGAACTACTGTTCTTCACACACTTTCCTCTGGGAATCTTTTGTTTTTTATCATATTTAGTGAATTATTTATAACAAGCAATGTACTATAAATTTTGGGGGGTCTGTTATTCGAGCGGGCTTGGGTGTTGGTTGTTCAATCCAAAGTGTGGTGGTGGGAAGGGTTAATGGTTGTGGGATTCAAGTTGGAATATTGAATGAAGTAAATTATTATAAACAACTTCTTGATGCGGGGGGCCCCGCCAGACCACTCTCCAGCCAGCAGAGGTCGCCCTAGGATACGTAGGTGCAAGGAGGGACCAACCGAATGAAGACGCAAGACACAAGAGACAGAGTGCAGTTTAGAAACAGAGATAAAGACACAGGACAGGACAGGACTTTATTCAGGACAGCAGGGGTATTACATACTTTGCGACGCAGGAAACTATGCTTACATCACAGAAGGCAATTACATCACTAGGTCATATCATATATTGTTAGGAGAGTTACAAAAACTACATGTTCCATGTGCTTGATTAGTCAGTGTCAGTTACTTCTTATTCTTGGGCTATCTGTGAGAAATATTTTCTTTTAGATAATCATACATAGCTCATAATATGCATAGACTGAGGTTAGGGCAGACGCAGTACCAGATTTGCGCTAGTCAGTACCCGCTTGTTCAGGGTCACGTAGGCCAAGATAACCATACATAGCACAGGCACGTAGGCCCTTGGTCAGTCAAAGGGCCACCTTCCCACGTCTCCCCCTTCCTTTATTATAAAAGACGCCAGCTAGGGGGAGCATTGCCTGGACCCCTCCAGGATATCAAGAAGACCTCTGTTTTGCGGAGGGGAGGAGAATAAATGAAGCCTATTTCCCCTGCTCACCCTACTAGTGGAGGGAAGCTGCGGATAAAGGCCAGGCTAGTCAGCGGAAACCTCCATGCAGGCCCAGTGTACTCCACAGCGAGACGGAAGCAGCCATGAGGCCTCCCTTGCAGTGCTTTGCCAGACACCTAGCGGCTGAACAAAAATAGAATAGGGTAAAGTCCGACTCTTTCGTACCCAGAGTGTCAGATCAGAGAGGGGCCCGGGAGCTGGCCATAAACAACTCAAGGTTGGGTCCAACCACCACGACCCATGAACCATCCTCTGCAGCAGCAGATTTTGTGGCTGCATAATCCAGGGAAGCATCTTCCATTGCCAGACGGTGGTAATGCCCTCGTATGGGTTCGGCAGATAGAGAAGCTATCTGTTGTCTAACCAAAGCAGTAAGTATAGTAAAAATGCATGGGCCAATAGTGGCAAATAATAAAAGAGCAGTAAACGGTCCTAATAGGGGTGATAGGTAGGGCAACAGGGAATGGAGGCCATATCCTGCAATGGAGGATTCACGCTCTGTTTTTCTCTGCTCCAAACCTTCCTGAAGCTTGTGCATGGAGTCTTTAATCACACCACTGTGGTCAACATAAAAGCAACATTTCTCCCGCAAGGCTGTGCATAATCCCCCCCCCCCCTCATAAATAGCAAGTCCAGTCCCCGGCGATTCTGGAGGGCTACTTCCGACAGGGACCTCAAGGAAACCTCAAGTTGAGAGATGGACTGTTCGAGCCGCTCCAAATCGGCGTCCACCACGGCACCAAGTGTAGTTAAACTGGAGTGCTGTGAGGTCAGGGCAGTGATGCCCGTACCAGTGCCCGCAAGGCCGAGGGTGAAGAGGGCGGCGACGGTGAGGGCTGTTACAGGCTCGCGTTGGGACCAGTGGGGCAAGGTGATGTCGTTTGGGGACCAGTAATCATAGAGGGTAGAAGGAGGGTAGTACAAAACACGTGGGAGCACCAAAACCTTCATACAGAACTCCAAAGAGGAGTTAAAAGCAGAGGCAGCAAGATGAGGAGTCAGGCCCGTCACTGAGCAAAGCCACCAGGCATCCTCAGTCGGGGTGACCCAAGAGGCAGGGGAGAAATGTGGGTCAGGAGTAATCGCGGCACGGCGGCTAAACTAGGCTGGAGGAACAGAACCAATGCAGTTGCCGCAGCCAGAAGTCGAGGACAAGGAAAGGTGGGGATACCGAGATCCCCAAGCTGGTCCCCAGTTTGAAGGGGACAAAGAAGAGATAAGATAGAAAACATTGTGATCGATGGCATCAAAAAAAGGAGGGGCTGGCTGAAGGCAAAGCCAGCAGGATTCAGTAAGCTCTGGGGAGGTTCGATTCAAGGATTCGAAGGTGGCCGATACGAGCTGAAGCATCGCAGCTGAAGAATCAAGAAGGGCCAAATCAGCAGGGGAGGGTGAGGAGGTGGGCCCCAGGGGGGAGTCGGTACCAGGGGGGCAGGAGTCAAGGTCGGGGGCCTAAAAGTAAAAGGGGGCTGTGCCTTCGGAGTGGAACTCACAGGTAAGGACCGGGGGAAGGTTCGGCGAATACCGAAAAGAAGGCCAGGGGTCAATGCAACATACAGGCGCAATCCCCAAAGAAGGCCAACTCCAGCCCATTGCAGAGAGGGGAGCATCCTGCCAGCAGTGGTGAATGAAAAGCGAAGGAGCTTACAGTAGTGATCACCGGCAGGGGGCTGGCATGGAATAGTGCCAGGATACCTCTGTGCCGAAGAAAGAGTAATCAGGTCGGATGTGGAGGGACGAACCCAATAAGCCTTACCAACGGTCTCGCAGCCCCAGCGCTTGCAGAAAAAGTCAGTGGCATCTCCACATCCTGAGATCCTCTTATGGCCAGGGCAGACGTAGTTCTCAGATTCCCACTTAGCTTGACAGGAGGGTTGCCACAACAGGGGAATCAGTGAGCAGAAGTTCACCTCTAAGTCAGGAAACCAGGAAAGGGTTTGTAAGGCGCACTTAGAAAGAACACTGCGGTGTCCATCTGCCTCTCGCGCGAAGACTTGTCAGCAGATGGGCATTGCCCGGTGGGGTTCAACAGGCAGGGCGTAGGGCTTATGAAGTTTCCATGGGGTCAGCAGAGTCAGGATCAGAGGCAAGAGGATGTTCCTCGGGGCTGAAATCTGAAAGACAGGGAGAATGTTTCTCAGGGCCTTCAGGATCCCTGGAAGGAATTATAAGATCCGTTTGCCGTAGCAGCCTCTCTGGGAGTCAACGTGCAGCCCCCTTGCTGGTGTCATAAACACAGGCGTGTCCCCTGCCCAGATCAAGACCGAGTCCGGGCCATGCCACTGTGCAGTGAGGGGGTCCTTCCATTTAGCCATAGCATAGGAGTTTTTGGAGTCAGGATGCCAGAAACGATCCGCAGCACTGCAGCTATCCTTATCCAGGCTCAAGAAATTGAGCACAAACTGCACGTGGGACAGCAGCGTCTTAGGGGAGCTAGTGGCAACATATAAGTCCCTTTCCTTCATCAATTTGGAGATATACATTTTAAGGGTAGAGTGGGCTCTTTCCACAATGCCCTGGCCTTGTGGATTGTAGGGAATTCCAGTGGTATGTTGAATTTGGAGCTTCTTACAAAAGTCCTGGAACTTCTTCCCCGTGTAACCCGGGCCATTGTCTGTCTTAATGCACTGCGGCTTCCCCAGGATAGATAGGCAGTAAAGGACGTGAGTGATAACATTCTTAGAGGCCTCGCCTGATGAGCAGATGCACATATATATCCGCTAAAGGTATCAATTACCACATGGACATATCTAAGCCATCCAAAAGAGGAGACATGGGTAACATCCATTTGCCAGAGTGCATTAGGAACCAGCCCCCTGGGATTAACTCCCAGGTAGGGTGTGGGTAGGAAGGTTACACAAGACTGGCACTGCTTTACGATTTGTCGGGCCTGTTCTCAAGAGATTTTAAACATCATTCTTAAAGTAATAGCATTAAGGTGATGAAGTGCAGGAGCCTTAGTGGCCTCGGATACAGGGTCTGGATTGGCAATAGAGGCTGCAATCAGCCGAGTGGCTCCATCAGCCCTGTCGTTGCCTTCGGATAGTGGGCTGGGGAGCCCAGAGTGGGCTCTTAGATGTCCGACGAAAAAGGGGAGACGGCGGGAGCGGATGCACTGTTGAATCTGTAAGAACAAACTGGTCGCCTGAGAGGATTCCTTAATATAGCTGACAGTTTCAAGGAGCGGAACGGAAAAGGCTACATAGGCACTATCTGTGTATAGATTAAAAGCTGTCTGGGGGAAGTCCTGAAAAACCTTACAGACGGCTGACAGCTCCACCAACTGGGCGGATGTATAGTCCGTGTGAGAGGAGACAACGTTCTCTCTGTGCACATAAGCTGCCACACCATTAGATGATCCATCGGTAAAGATAGTGGGAGCCCCGGGAATGGGGTCCTTACTAGTGACCGTGGGGAAGGTCCATCTGTGGATCTTGCAGAATTGAACCAGTCTGTCTGGAGGGTAATGATTATCTATGAGTCCCTCGAAAGAGACACAGGCTATGGGCCAGTCATCGGAATTCTGGAGTAGCCAGTTTACCTGGTCCCGGTCATAGGGCTGAATGATGGTGGTCGGCTCTAAGCCAAAGTATTTTCTGCAAAATTCCCTCCCTAGTCTAATCAATGAGGAAACAAGGAAGTAATAGGGAATGAGGACTCGTCTGGGGGTCGTGGGCAGAGACAACAAGGAGACGGGATGGGTCTGCCAAATAAGACCTGTAGGAGAGTGTGGGGTCGCAAAAATTATCAGAGAAAAGGGGAGCTCATAGTCCAGGGCAACAATGAACTGTTCATCAATGGCTCGCTCTACGAGAGCAAGGGCGTCTCGGGCGTCATTCGTGAGTGTACGGGGGGAACTAGGACCTGGGTCACCCCAAAGAGTGTCAAACAGGGGCTTGAGGTCATATTGTGTCAGCTTAAGTCAGGGTCTGAGCCAGTTAATATTGCCTAGCAGCTGCTGAAAGTCATTTAAAGTCCTCAATTTGGAAGTCATGAGCTGAGCCTTCTGGATTCTGACCCTGGATCGATCAATCTGAAACCCTAAGAAGGAGTAGGGGTCACTCATCTGAATTTTGTCTTGAGTTATGGAAAACCCCGCGTGAGTCAAGGTGTCAATCATATGTCCGCAGCAACGCATAACTTCATCTGGATGCGGGTCAGCAAGCAGAATATCGTCCATGTAATGGATGACATAAAGATCTGGCCATTTTTCCCTAACGGGGGCCAGAACACTCGCAACATACATCTGACACAAAGTGGGGCTGTTAGCCATTCCTTGGGGCAGCACTTTCCACTGAAAACGCTTCATGGGGCCTTTAAAATTAGTTACCGGAATACTAAAAGCAAAACTGGGGCGATCATCGGGGTGGAGAGGTATCTCTAAAAGCAATCCTTTAGGTCTATGACGATCTTGTGCCACAGGGCGGGGATGGCTACAGGGGATGGTAATCCAGGCTGTAATGCTCCAAAAACCATCATGGTCTTGTTTACTGCCCTCGGATCTTGGAGCAGGCACCACTTCCCCGATTTCTTCTTGATCACAAAAATGGGAGTATTCCAGGGGGAATTGGTCGGTTCTAAGTGTCCAGCAGCGAGTTGCTCCTGCACTAGCGCCCCAACTGCAGGCAGTTTTTCTGAGGACAGGGGCCATTGATCTACCCACACAGGGTCATCTGATCGCCAGATGATTTTATCAGCATGGGGTACAGGCAACTCAATGGCCATTATGGTAAATTTCCCAGTCCTAGTCATCCTATAGAGGGGAAGGCATCACGGGTTCAGTGAGGCCCTGGGAGTGCCTTCCCAGACCTTGGCCAGCAAGATAGCCATGCTGAAGTAAAAGATCTAGGCCTTTGGTATCTACTAGGATCAGGTCCATTTGGGACAAGACATCCCTCCCCCACAGATTAACAGACAGGTCGGGGAGGACATAGGAGCGGACGTGGCCTTCCCTTCGTTCGGGGGTCCGCCATTTGAGCTCAGCCGAGCTCAACATTGGGTTTTTTGAATGGCCAATCCCCTGAAGGTGTGTTAAAGAGGGGGAGAGTGGCCATTTAGACGGCCAGTCCCTGGTAGTAATGATGGTAGTATCAGCTGCAGTATCTATAAGGCCGGTAAAGGGTCTGCCTAAGATGGTGAGGGTCAGGAGTGGCTTACACTCATTTATAGCCTGAGCCCAAAACACCCCCAGTGGCTGGGGGCCAGTGACACTAGGGGCGGTGCCGGGTGGGATGAGGAGCAATTCAACAATGCGGGCACCCAGATCTATACTCAGGAATGAGGATGTAGTAACGGCCATAACACTAAGCTGGCCAGTGAGAGTATCGTCTATAGTTCCGGGGAGGACCTGGAATCCTTCCAGTATAAGATTCCCTCTCCCGATAATGAGGCCAACCATTCCGGCAGGCAGGGGGCCCTGGAAATTGACGGGAATGGGCTGAGGTCCCTGCGCCTGGGTTAAGATTGTGGGGGAGGTGGTACGGAGGTCCAATTTGTAGCTGCCTGGGATGGCATGCAGGAGGGAATCGAAGCCAGAGGCGGAACAATGGCCGGAGGCGTCAGAGTTTGGGGAGGAAGAAAGGGGAGTGCCCCAGCTGCCTGCTGCATTATGGGGCCCTGGGGCTGGCCCCGCAACAAGTTTCCCGGGCGAGCTGCAACTCCAACTTGGCCCCTAGATGCCCAATGATACCCTTTCTTACACTTGGAACATAATGTCTGAGGCGCATACAGCCATCCCTGCTCCGGACAGTTGCGTTGGAAATGAACAGGCTTGTTGCAGCCAAAGCAGACTCTAGGGTTGGCTGGAGTGTTTATGCGAGTATTGGTCAAACCTTTAAAGGCTGCTCCAATAGCCAGTCCAATTTTATGAGAGGTGGGGTCTACATCAGCGCACAGGCAGAGGTAGTCAGAGAGGGTCTTGCCTCGCTTGTGAGGGCGAAGGACACCCTGGCAGATAGAATTGGCACTTTCATAGGCTAGGTGGCGAATAAACTCGTTATCAGTATCACCTCCTCCCAGGAGGCGTTCAGCAGCCTCCATCAGGCGGCCTACAAAGTCATTGTAGGGCTCGTTAGGGCCCTGGCGGACCTTGGCAAGAGAGGTGACAACGGAACTCTTGGTTGGGAGACCCTTCCAAGCCTTCAGGGCTGTCGCCTGAATCTGTGTGAGAAGGCCAGGAGGGTACTGAGCCTGAACCTCATTAGAGGAGAAGGGAGCATTACCCAGAAATTTGCTCAGAACCCAGGAGGAGGAGGACCCTCCCGCAGCAAGATTCCGCCGGGCCATGTCCTGACAGCGATCATGATAATCCGCCTTCCAGAGCAGATAGTCTCCACGACTTAAAACGGCACGGGTTAGAGAAAACCAATCATTAGTGGTGAGCCAGACCTCGCTAAGTGACTCTATAAGGGTCAGAGTAAAGGGGGCAGTTGGACCACAGGAGGCAACAGCATCCTTAAGATCCTTGATATCACTAAACTTCAGCCGGCCATAGCGCTGTCGCCCATGACCTTCCGAGAGGGTCTCCGGGGGCTCGGGGTCCCCCGGGTCCCCACCTGGGTCAGGAGCCTCCTCGAGGCCCTCACGGTCTTCCAGGGAGTCTGCCTTCTGGACTGCTCCCTCCCGATCCTCCCCTGAGTGAGCTCAGGACCCGGTTCGAGGTGAGGGGCGTCTACCTGACCGAAGAACAGGGAAGTTCTGAGGGGCTTGTGGCTGAGCCTTAAGCGGGGGGCTTTGTGAATCAGGCGGGGCATTGGGGAACAGTTCAAGTTGCCTGGTTTGCCCTAGAAGGTCCAGGAATTCCTTCTTTTGTTGCAAGAAGGAGCGGAGCATCTGAGCGTCCTGCGTCAGGCGCTGAGTGGCAAGACGAAAGGCGGAGCCTGCAAGGGGTGGGGAAAGATAATCGCTTGCCCCGAAATAGACTTCGGGATTGTATGGAGGGGGGCGGCGAGGAGAGGCAAGGGGGGCTGGGGCTGCCAAGGGCCTCTCGGGTGCACGAAAGCCTGCAGCTGCATCCCCAAGGTCAGCAACATTCTCAGGGGGAAGAGCATCAGAGTCCGAGGAATGTGCAGGGGAGTGTTTGGGGAGGGGATCCCTGATAACTGGATATAAGCGTGGCATCAAACACCCAGAGGAATCGGACCGAGAGTCCGCAAAAGGTTTCTCGGGTGGCACCCCAGGGGCATAGGGATGGACACAGAGGGACATGGGGACCTTCGAGGTTCCTCTGGCTCTACGGGGTGTGTGGGAGGAACAGAAGGCGGGCGAGAAGGCACATGAGGGTTAGAAGGGCGATAGTCTTTAAGAAAGGTCTCAGAGTCTTGGACTATCTGGTGGGCGTCTGACTGAACATGTTTGACGCGAAGGACCTCATTAATGAGATTCCAATAAGAAAAGGTTGGAATGGGGATTCTCTCAGGGCCAAATGTCCTGTAATAGTCTTTAAGAAGTCTCCTATATGGCCCCAACGTTTCTCATCGATGGTCCCCTCTTGAGGGAACCAGGGACAGATCTCCTTAATAAGGAGAAAGAAATCTAGAAGATCCTTTTTCTTGACCCCGATACCCCGGTGCTTAAGGGAGGTCTTTAAACCTCGAACAAACAATTCTTTCTTGCTTAAACCCTGACCCATATTCCAAGGTCAGGCAAAACAGATACACACAAATATACAGGCCATAAACAAAAAATGAGAAATATAGACGAAGAAAAAATAGAAGACAGACAAGACATGAAAGAATAGAGCGAATAGAGACAAGACAGAAGATGGGTCACTGGAAGGCTAACCCCCACGCGAATACCCAGGGGAAACAGATGTAAGACACGGGGGAGGCCCGACAAAGGGGCCCACTCAGGTACTCGTCTGGCCAGTGGGAAACTTAGCCGTAGTGGATCAGCCAAAGGTGACTTGCGGCCGACGTCTAAGTCAGCACAACCATAGACCATATGTTTCCCGTGGAATCGCAGACGACCCACTCGGATTCCGTAGCCTTTCGGGGACCTTAAGGGTGCCCAGCCGTGGAACCACAGACTCGAATCAGAGGTGAGGACGCCTCTGACCGCTCATTCACTCACACACACATTCCACAGAGGACACGACAAAGGGGGGCGTGGGGGGGACCTTATCCAACCCTGTGACCATCTCATACTCCTACTATGAGACTGAACACTCAATTCGCCCCTTGATGCTGCCCTACTCGTCCTCAATCACGAGACAGGGACTTCCAAGTTAGCTGCGCACTTACCTTTCTGTGCATCCCGGTGGCCACCGCTTCCGGAAGGGGAGTTCGGCAGTCGTCTCCCAGACACCGCCCCGCATGGGCACCAGTTGCGGGGGGCCCCGCCAGACCACTCTCCGGCCCGAGGAGGTGGCCCTAGGATCCGTAGGTGCAAGGAGGGACCAACCGAATGAAGACGCAAGACACAAGAGACAGAGTACAGTTTAGAAACAGAGATAAAGACACAGGACAGGACAGGACTTTATTCAGTGCAGCAGGGGTATTATATACTTTGCGATGCAGGAAACTATGCTTACATCACAGAAGGCAAATACATCACTAGGTCATATCATATATTGTTAGGAGAGTTACAAAAACTACATGTTCCATGTGCTTGATTAGTCAGTGTCAGTTACCTCTTATTCTTGGGCTAGCTGTGACAAATCTTTTCTTTTAGACAACCATACATAGCTCATAGGCTGTGGTCAGAGCAGAGGCAGTACCAGATTTGCGCTAGTCTTCGAAAACTCTTGAGCTAATTTGCCAGCGTGGTTTGGCGCATGCCTCAGGCAACCGCAAGCTAACGTCCGAGCTCGCAAAGCAGTGCAGAGATGCGATCAAGGAAGACCTCAAAGAGAGAAGAGCAGAAGTACTGGTAGATGCGGCAGAAGCTGGAAAAAGTATTCGTTACGACCGCCTGTCCTTCGCCAACTACAAGACCAAGATGACTGCCCTCCAACGTCCTGATGGATCCATCACATCCTCCAGAATGGCAATGGAGAAGATTATCCATGACTTCTACTCAAATCTCTTTGATAGCCATGTCCACTTTCCGACATACCAAATTCCACAGGATAGATATGTCGTTCCCAACGTTCTCCCTTCCGAAATCCGACACGCCATTTCGTTGGTAAAGAAACAAACAGCACCCGGCCCAGAAAAGGTCAGACCAGAACACCTGAAGAACCTACCGTCAGTACTCATCAATACACTGGCTTGGCTCTTCACTCGCTACCTGTCTGAATGCAAGGTTCCATCCCAATGGAAAACCAGCAGGACCGTACTACTGTTCAAGAAGGGAGACATCCATGACATTGGCAACTATCGCCCGATCTGCCTATTGTCTGTCATCTACAAGTTGTTCACTTGAGTCATCCTAAATAGGATTGGCAGAACACTAGATGAAGGAAAACCATGCGAGCAAGCCAGGTTCCACAAAGGATTCAGCACCATCGACCATATCCACACGATAACCAAGCTCATTGAGGTTTCTCGGGAGTTCAAGATGCCGCTCTGTTTAACGTTCATTGATTTAAAGAAGGCCTTTGATTCTGTTGAGACAGAAGCGGTCATTGAAACCCTAGCCAATCAGGGCATTCAAGCCCAATACATCAAGATCCTCCGTGAGCTGTATTGCGGATTCACTACCAGGATCTCACCATTCTACAAAGAAGTGATCATTGATGTCATGAGAGGGGTTCAGCAGGGTGATACCATTTCACCGAAACTCTTCAGTGCCACCCTCGAGAACATCATGCGACGACTGGAATGGGAAGGAATGGGAGTGAAGATAGATGGTCGGCAATTACACCACCTCCGCTTTGCTGATGACATTGTTTTAATAACATCAAACATCAACCAAGCGACAGAAATGCTTGCTGACTTTGACCGTGAGTGTGGAAAGGTAGGACTACAGCTGAATCTTACGAAGACAATGTTTATGAGAAACAGCCTCGTTCCTGATGCCCCATTCGCTCTCAACAGAACGACCATCTCCAAATGCAACAGCTATGTGTACCTAGGTCGAGAAGTCAACATGACAAATGACCTGGCACCCGAGCTGCGCAGGAGGAAGAGAGTGGCTTGGAACGCCTTCAAGAACGTCGAAGAAATAGCTAAGAGGACGAAGAACCTCCGGCTCCGGGCACATCTCTTTGATTCCACTGTTCTTCCTGCATTAACATATGCCTCAGAGACCTGGGCCCTATGCAAACAGGATGAGAATGCTATTCAGGTCTCCCAAAGAAGAATAGAAAGAGCTATGCTTGGAATATCACTTTTCACTGAAATGAGAGAAAAAATCCGGAGTTCCGACATCCGTCGAAGATCAAGAATCAGGGACGCTGTCTCATTTGCCAAGGTGTCAAAAATCAGATGGGCTGGTCACGTAATGAGATTTAAAGATGACTGCTGGACTAGAGCTGTTACTGACTGGATTCCACGGATGCCAAAAGACCACGTGGCCGCCCACCTACCAGATGGTCAGATTTCTTCGTGAAGATCACGAACGATTTGTTTGAGGCTCTTCATGATCCCAGAGCGAACAGATGCCATTGGGCTACACTAGCACGCGACAGGGACAAATGAAGACGTTACTGGCGCCCGCTCGAGCAAATCGACGACTAACGGGAAGTTAAGTGATTAAGTGAAGTGAAGTTCCAGGCCTCATTGCCTTGATGCGGCACTGCTGAGATGGGTGAGATTGGCTTCGCGCTGGACTCTACACTAAGGTCACTCTTGGAGTTTGACCCTGACCTGCATGTGCGTTTCCACCTGCTTCAGGGCCCTACTGCGCCCAGACGTCCACGAAGGGGCCCTGATCACTGGGGCTTATATGGCTCAGTTGTGGGCTCCAAACCTGCCAACCCCAGCTCAGGTATTCGGATACTCCATTGCTTTGAGCTACACCATCGAGTGTTTCAGCAGCTCTGAAACACTCAAACTTAGCCCCCAAAGACTATTGGTCACTCAGAACCCAGCCCGTCACTAGCAAACACTCTGTCCCCTGAGCTCCGCCCACACCCCACCTCCTGCCAAATCCCTTTTACCTATCGGGGTCCCTCTCCCGGGCCACTATCAAACGTGGAAGGGAGGTAGGTGCTTGGTGTCTCATCGCTGGAAATGCCCTAGTTCTCGGCAACTGAGTACCTGGTGCCCAGCGCTGCCCTCACTCCCGAGCCTCTGCCCTTTTCTTGTCCAACCCCCAAATTCAGAAACTCTCACGCCTCCTCATGGAAGTCACTGACCCAGTGCACCTCATGGAGGTGGCAAAGGGGCCCTCTCTCGTGCAGCGTGGTTGCCACTTGGGGGCTACTTGGGGCTTTGTTTACCCTCAGGCCATACCCTGGACAACAATTTCCCCACCTCACCTGCCCCCACGTACATTGGGCCCCCACTCAGCTGAGGGCAAGCACAGGTGAGAAAGGTTCGTCATGCCTTAGGATTGAACAACTTCCACCCAAGCCTGCCCAAATAACAGGCCTTATATTTTGTATTTGTTACTGCTTGTTTTGAATAGCTCGCTAAATATGATCACAAATGGGTTCTCAGAAGAAAGCATGTGAAGAACAGTAGTTCACTCGTGTCCGTGAAAAGATCTGGACCTGATCGTGCAGCTGAGAGGTAGAGAAAGTGTCAAACAGGGGTTTAGTGGTCAGAAAGTTCTGGGAGAACTGACTGTTGACCCCTGAGACTACTTCCTGTGCCCCTCCCTAACTGCGGCCCCTCCCTACACGTCTGGCCCCCTTCCTGTGGCCCCTCCCTTCCTGTCTCGCACCTTTGTGTTTACTGTTAATGTGACCTGACACCTCTTGAAGGCTGGCCCTCATCTCTCACTGTACCCACAGCCGGAGCCAGGAACCTGCCCTCTCAACCCTGCAGACTCAGGCACTCTGGCATCTGCTTCCAGGAGGGTATTTCTGCTGCCGCTAAACAGGCAGAGCGAGAAGACACTGGGGGTCACTCTCCTGACCCACCCAGGTTCTGCGAGAGTGAACTCGGGCTTGTGTGTGTGGTCTGAGTTCTCTCTGGGGGCCAGGTTCACCTGTCGAGCTGACTAATATCACTGTGGACAGTAGGCATAGGGCCTCTCCTCCTTCCACCCCGGTATTTGCTTTCTGGGCTTGCTTACCACTGACAGGTATCTTCCATCTGAGGCTATGCCAAGGTTTATCAGCAGTGCGAGAGGTCTGCTTGCCCGCTTGTCCTGTTGCTGTTTGCCCTTCATATTCACCTCATCCCTCGACAGAGCTGAACCAGAAGTCTTCAATGTTGCCTACTGACCAAGTAAAAGAATGCTTGATTTTTCATTCCCCCTTTGTCCCGCTCAAAGCTGGGCAACTTCCCAGTACAGGACGTTTCAGTTTGGGGAAAATGCACCCTCGTAAATGATTTGTAAATGATGTATGAGGAGCAGCACAATCTTTGCAGATATGTCAAAGCTATATCAAAGCCGGTCGTTCTGACCAATAGCATTATGTCAAAAGGGTCACCAGGTGGCTGACCAACAGTGCATGGCTCTGCTCATTGTCCCATCCACTTTCCCACGTCCCATGCACTTTCCTTTTTTTTTGGGTGGGCTGTGGAAACATACTTAAGTCTGTACCTATGATCTGAATAAACACACGCATTCATGCCATCTCCTGAATGACGGAACCCTGTGTGACTCGAGTGCTGATTTCACCCTGACGGCCCGATCCTGGCTCGGCCCCGCAGCTCCGGACGTGGCAAGTGGAGGTTCCACCGAGATCAGGTATGAGGGAGAACCAGACAGGGCTCACATGCGCATAGGCAGGGGGAGAGCCTGCGTATAGGCAGGGGAAAAACCGCATATAGTCGGGGGATTAAACAGTTTATGGTGCACCATGGGAAATTTTAACTCAAAAACTCGGCTGGCCACCGAGTTGACTGAGTTACTGAAACAGCAGGGAACTGCTATTAAGTTTAGGACCACACTCGAGTTCATTACAGTAATAGGGGAAGTCAGCCCTTGGTTCCTGACAGGGGGAGAATTCAGAGTCTGTGACTGGGAACAGGTTAAGATAGATCTACAGAGAGCACTCAGAGATAGGGGGTCGGATAGGGTTCCCGTCGCTACATTCTCCCTCTGGAGATTGGTTAAAGATGCTCTGTCAATCACCCGTGTCCGGGTGCAGGAACAGCTGTGGGAACTCCAAAAAACCTTCGGGGAAATCCAGGAGGAGGAAACAGGGCTCTCTCTGCAGGGGGACGCTGGCGATGATATAGCAGAACATGAATATGCTGAAGTCCCCGTGATTTCTGAATGTGGGAGCCAGACTCCTCTTGCCCCCGATCTAGACACAGAAGAAAGGCAGCTCCTCTCTGGTCCCAGACCTCCCCACCAATCTTTGGGGGCGAGATATACTCTCGGCCATGGGCGCAGTTCTAGTCACACCGCCTGGCCACCTCCAGACCACCCCCCCCCGGTTTCTTTCTGGACTATAGCCCATATTACTAGTGATTACCCGGCCCCGGGGCAAGGGGACACCATAACTCTGATACCCGTGGAAAAACTGGAAGGGGCCACAACCCCTGGGCCGGAACATAAGCCTTTTCAATCGGGGCCACTGTTGAGCGGCCTCCCCCCACCCCCATTACCTGGAAATCAGATGATCCAGTCTGGGTGGAGCAGTGGCCCCTACCTAAACAGAAATTACAGGCCGCACATGCCCTAGTGTCCGAGCAATTAGAAAAGGGGCACAATACCCCATCCACATCTCCCTGGAATACCCCAATCTTTGTTATAAGGAAAAGGACAGGCGGGTGGAGATTATTGCAAGATCTCTGAGCAGTCAATGACACCATGCATCCAATGAGGGCCCTGCAGCCAGGGCTCCCCCATCCCTCCGCTATATCAAAGTCCTGGCAATTGTTAGTGATAGATCTTAAAGATTTTTCTTTCAATATTCCATTAGCTCCTAAAGATTGTCAAAGATTTGCCTTCTCTTTACCTTCCCCCAATTTTCAGGAGCCCTATCAGCGCTACCAATGGGTAGTCCTTCCCCAGGGCATGACTAATAGTCCCACTATGTGTCAGATATATGTTTCGGCAGTTTTAGCGCCCGTTCGGGCTCGTTTCCCCAACGCACTTTTGATTCATTATATGGATGACATCTTTGCCGCCTGCCCCACCAAAGACCTGTTACTTCAACTCTATGATCATGTCCGGATCACCCTGGAATTAGCAGGACTTGTAATCTCCCCGGACAAGGTACAGCTCTCCCACCCATACAGATATTTAGGATACACCATAAACAAGGTGAGAATAGTGCCTCAAAAAATACAGTTTGCCACTTCTCATTTAAAGACTCTACACCAATGGCAACAGTTTTTGGGAGAACTCCAGTGGCTCCAACCATCCTTCTCCCTGCCCACGGGAGAGCTCAAACCTCTTTTCGAACTATTTAAGGGGGATTCCGACCCCTCCTCACCTCGTCAATTGACCCCTGAGGCACAATTGTCTCTTAGAAAAGCGGGGGATGCCTTAGAAGAATTGCAAATACACAATATTGATTACAATCTACCACTACAATTTATAGTGCTTGCTTCAGAGTTTGCCCCAGCTGGAGTTTTCTGGCAGACTGGTCCATTATATTGGGTCCACCTCTCTGCTTCCCCTACCCGAACGGTGATTCCCTATCCCACCTTAGTTTCTCAATTACTCAGGAAGGCCAGAACCATAGGGTGTGCACTCTTTGCTAAGAATATGGACATATTGGTCATTCCCTATTCCAAAGAAATAATCAATAATCTGATACAATATGATGATTCCTGGTGCCTTTTTGTCTGCTCCTTTAAAGGCCAAATTACACAGGCATATCCCAAACATAAACTCCTGCAAAGCTTCAGGATTTGTCCTATTATGTTCCCCCAAATCATTAAGACTACCCCCCTTCCGGGCGCACGGACCCTCTTTACTGATGGCTCTAAAAGCAGTCGAGCCGTAGTGGTTGATGGGCAGGTTGTTCACTCCATACAGCTTGCTGAGACCTCGGCGCAATTTGCAGAAGTATCTGCTGTATTATTGGCCTTGCAGACATTCCCTAATGAGCCCCTCAATATTTACACTGATAGCGTGTATGTTGCCAATATCTTCCCTCAATTAGAAAGAACAACCCACATAGGTGAGGGCTCAAAAATTTTATCTCAATTACAAACATTGCAACTGTTGATTTGGGCCAGAAAGGACCCCCTCTTTGTGGGTCAAATTAGAGGACAGTCTGGCCTCCCGGGACCCCTTGCAGAAGGTAATGAACAAGCAGATAAAGCTACCCACTTAATAATGATACCCTAGAATATGATAAGGCCATACAGCTACATAAAAAATTCCACCTTAATGCCCAGGCTCTCCGTTTTCATACGGGTTGTTCCAAAGCTGAGGCTCTCTCCATAACCACCGTTTGTCCCGCCTGTGCTCCTTATATACATTCCCCATCCCTGGGAGTCAATCCTAGAGGATTGAGAGCAAATGATATTTGGCAAATGAATGTGACCCACACTAATTCAATGGGTAACCGGCATTATCTTCATGTCTCGATAGACACACACTCAGGCATGATTTTTGCCTCTCTACATGCCGGGGGGAAAAAAGAAACATGTTATAGATCACCTTACTGCCGCTTTCTCATATATGGGAAATCCCAGGCAAATTAAAACTGACAATGGACTGGCCTATACAAGCCGCACCTTTCCTTTCTTTTGTGAAACCTGGGATATTGCACATACAACAGGCATTCCCTATAACCCCCAAGGACAAGCTATCATAGAGCGAGCGCACCGACATCTCAAAACTTATATTTCTAAAACAAAAGAGTGTGAGATCTACCAAGGCTGTCAAGGGTCACAAGCGCTCCTATCCACAACCTTATTCATTTTAATTTTTTGCTCCTCGATGATTCGGGCCGCAGTGCAGCCCAACGTCACTTCGCTACTCCGGCTCCCCTTAAAGCAATGGTGAAATGGAAGGATCTGTCCTCAGGAACCTGGCAACCACCGGCAGCGATACTTGCCAGAGTCAGAGGTGCAGTCTGTGTGTATCCAACTAATGCAGAAAAACCCATTTGGGTACCGGAATGCCTGGTCAGGCCAATACACGAGCCCCCCGATCATTTTGTCCCGCACAGCTGGGAAAGATAATGAAACTCACCTCCAGGGTACTTAGCCCTGAGACGAACCTCTCTTTTTTCCACAGGAACAAAATGACCACAACGACGCTTATCACCTGGACCCTCGTTATATTATTAATGAAGGACCCTACCGAAACCCATGCCAATCGACACCAACCATTCAAGCAGACCTGGGTCATCAGGAGTGGAGAGGACTACGAGGTTTGGAGTACCACAAGCTGTGATGCAGCACCTCTTAATCAGTGCTTCCCCGACTTATATTTTTCCCTGGAAGACGCTTACCCCTTTCAGGATGGTCTTGAAAGGCCTGGGGCCAGAGCCTCTATGAGACGCAATGGCTTTTTTACCTGGCCCGGGTTCCGGACAGGCCAATGGAGGAAAACCTGCGGTGGCCTTGAATCTTACTACTGTGCCAGTTGGTCTTGCGTAGATTCTAACGATGGCTATTGGAAATGGTCGGTTGACCACGACCTGGTTAATATTTCTTATGCTGTGCCACTGAGATGTGGCTCATGTTCTGTACAATACCATCCCCAAAATGCTTCTGGTCAAAATCTCCTTCACTGATAAGGGAAGGTCGGAGACCCGATGGGTCAACGGCCTGAATTGGGGACTTATGTGGTATAGCAGACCATGGCATGGAGTTATCCTGCAGATCCTCTTAAAAATCGAACCCGTGCAGCAGGTTCCGCTAGGCCCTAACCAGGCACTTGAGGCTCCAAAACATCCTCTTAAGCCCACCATCACTACCACGGCTGGCCCTAAGGCGATGCTACCTCCTGTTACAGCCGGCCCATCCATCCCAAACCCCAGTCTTGGCCCAATCATTAACGCCCTCAGGAGTCTTATCGACGCCACATATCAGACTCTGAATGCTACTGCCCCAAACCTGAGTGAAGCCTGCTGGCTGTGCTATAGCCCCACACTGCCATTTTATGAGCCTATGGGTATTAACGCCTCATACAATGTTAATTACAGAGCCCCTAGGGAGTGGAAGGCCCGCCCCCAGGGATTGACCATGACCCAAATTAGCGGTCAAGGGACATGTGTAGGTACAGTCCCTCAAAACAAGAAGGAGTTGTGTGCACATAATGTGGAGTCCCCGGGATGGAGTAACTCCGCCTGGATCTCACCAACAATTGGAGCTTGGTGGGCCTGTTCACATTCAGGATTAACTCCCCACTTGGCAGGCTCAGTATTTAATGCCTCCCAAGAATTTTGTCTTATGGTTATTGTCATCCCAAAAATTATATACTACCCTGCTGAGGTACTCCTTGACTACTGGTCCAATTCCCCTGATGTCCTGCGTAGGAACCGCAGGGAACCCATATCCACACTAACCATTGCCCCTCTGTTTGGCATAGGCCTGGCTGGTGCTGGCACTGGCATCGCTGCTCTGGCATCCCAATATTCTGGCCTATCTTCTCTAAGAACAGCCATTGATGAGGACCTGGACCGAATAGAAAAATCTATTAACCATCTTGAAAAGTCCTTGACCTCCCTGTTGGAAGCAGTCTTGCAAAATAGGAGGGGGCTCGACTTGCTCTTCCTTAAAAACGGAGGGCTGTGCGCAGTGCTGGGAGAAGAGTGCTGCTTTTACGCTGACCACACGGGGGTAGTTCGAGATTCCATGGCTAAGCTGAGAGAAGGCCTGGAACGTTGTAAAAAGGAGAGAGAGGCTCAGGAAGGGTGGTTCGAGTCTTGGTTTAATCAATCCCCCTGGTTCACCACCCTGATATCTACTATAGCAGGCCCTCTGATCATACTATTACTGATGCTTATATTCGGGCCCTGCATCCTGAGCCGACTTTTCTCATTTGTCAGAGACCAGATTGGCAGGGTTGATCGGCAAATCACTCAAATTCATTTTACACAGCTGAGAGAAACTAGCAAAGAGCAGCCCTGTTCAGATGGGTATTTCTAATGGGCCTGGGAAGCCTCTTTCTTTATCTGTTGCAGCAACCTCATCCTGTGGCCGGTACCTGAAAATGCAGGAGGAGAAGGAGTGCGGACCGGACCTGTACAGAAACCCCAGATCACTGAACAAAGAGATCCCCATCACCCCTCTACCCTACCCCTGTCCCTCTTTTCTGAGCCATGCTCCATTCTGTTCAAGCCACACTGGGACCTGCCTGGTCTGATAGAAATGTCATCAATCCTCCCCTATGCCTCCTCACGGTTAAGGAAGTATGCCCTTGCCCAGGATACCCAATGACGGGCAACTTCTGTCACTGCTGCGCACACCTTAGACAGGGGCTAAAGCATTCTCCCCAAGGACGGGTACCACGGCGGGGCGACGGACGACCTAAGACAGGGGTCCTGGCGTGCCATAATTGGAAAAAAGGGGTGAGATGTTGCCTACTGACCAAGTAAAAGAATGCTTGATTTTTCATTCCCCCTTTGTCCTGCTCAAAGCTGGGCAACATCCCAGTACAGGAGGTTTCAGGTTGGGGAAAATGCACCCTCGTATATGATTTGTAAATGATGTATGAGGAGCAGCACAATCTTTGCAGATATGTCAAAACCATATCAAAGCAGGGCGTTCTGACCAATAGCATTATGTCAAAAGGGTCACCAGGTAGCTGACAAACGGTGCACGGCTCTGCTCATTGTCCCATCCACTTTCCCACGACCCATCCACTTTACTTTCGTTTGGGTGGGCTGTGGAAACATACATAAGTCTGTATCTATGCTCTGAATAAACGCACGCATTCATGACATCTCCTGAATGACGGAACCCTGTGTGACTCGAGTGCTGATTTCACCCTGACGGCCCGACCCTGGCTCAGGCCCGCAGTGCCGGACGAGGCAGTTCTCTCCCAATCTGTGGTAAGAGGGGCCTATAGGACCTACCAGAAAACTAGGCCCAAGACCTTCAAATTTCCACTGCCTGGATGGAGACAATATGCTGTGAGTCACAAAGAACCAAGGGGAACATAGCGCTGGCCCTTGAGTGTGACTAGAACAGAAGCTAGCGCCAACCCACTTGGAAAGATGTGAGATTTTTCTTAGTGACCACATTCTTGTGATTTGCTCTCCCTGGTATTTGGTCTCTGCTGACCCCTAGGGCACCTGTGTCCTTCAAGAAGGGTTGATCCTGTTTCCTGTGCTGACAGACACAAAGAGTCACACATGGTGTGATGCCGGCATCCCTTCTCAGAGTCCTCCAGCTGCAGTCCAGGCTGACACTTTCTGAGGCAGAGACTTCTGCACGTAGCCTCGCACGAAAAAGTGGCCTTGGGCCTTGGCAATGCAGGAAAACTCCCCCCACTGAGGACATGGCCCTGAACATGAGTCTATTCGTTTCCAGATGTTCTGGAGACACAGGGAGAGACCCGTCATTCCCCTCCTATGGCTCGGGTGCCAGTACGGGCAGGTGACTCTGTGCATATACTGGAACATTCTCCTGCAAACTCTTGTTCACTTGAGTCCACGGACATGTCGAACTCACTCCAGCTCTATGTCCCCTGTGAGGCCTTTGTGGTAGGGAGGCCTGAGGAGGCCACAGCCAGGAGATGCCCCCGGGACCGTGACCGAGGTCACAGCTGATCTCTGGAAGCCTGGAGCCCACATGCCTTGAGACTGCACAGGCCCTGGTGTTCTGCAGTCTCTTCCTGTCGTGGCAGAGGTTGATTTCTGTCACGCCGCGTTGGACCTCCCGAACTGATGAGGGGCTCAGAGCGTGAATGTCCTTTCCTTTCAGCCCTGGAAACCATGACTTGTTTGTCTCTATCCAGACCTGGCAGTGAAAACTCGAACCTCCTGGGTCTAGTTTTCCGGTAAGGCCTAAAGCCCCCTCTGTCCGCAGGTGGAGAGAGAGAAAGCCTGAGTCAGTTCTGTCGTGCGATGGTGGGGATTTGAGGAGCAAAGAACAGCGGGACACACGGCCAAGCAGAGGACTTATACCGGTGGAAACCTTGGCCTAACCTCAGATGGAAGTGCTTAGGGAGGGCTGGGAGAGTTGACTGTTGACCCCTGAGGCGACTTCCTGTAGCCTAGGCCTAGCCTCTGTGGTCAGCCAGCCCAGGGAGGACAGCACCAAGGGAAGAGGAACCCCTATGGACACCATTCCCTTTGTTCCGGGCTGAGGTAGCCCTATGTGAGATGTCTACAGTGAGAACGGTCAGGTCTGCATCTGAACCCGGCCCTCCCGCAACCCCGCAGAGAACTCTGGAAGCCCTCAGTGCCGTACATCCAGAACCTGAGCAGGTCAGGAGACTGTCCCCCTCTGTCCTCCCACTCTGCCCTCTGGGGTAGCAGCAGGAAAACCCTTCTGATAGGTGACGCCCTGAAAGCCTACGTCTGAACGACTGAGGTTGGCCGGTCCCTGGCTAGGGCCCGTGGACACAGTGAGAGGGGAGGGCCAGCTCGCAACAGGGGTCAGGTGACCTTGGAACTAGGGATTTGCCACAGGAAGGAAGTCAGGCAGGGAGGGAAAGGGCATTGGAAGGGGGTGAGACGGGTAGGGAGGGGCCACAGTTACGGAGGGGCACAGGAAGTAGCCTCAGGGGTCAACATTCAACTCTCGCAGAACTTTTCGCCACTAAACCCGGGGCAGACACTTTCTCTGCCTCTCAGCTGCACTGTCAGGCCCACATCATTTAACTGACAAGAGTGAACTACTGTTTTTCACACACTTTCCTCTGGGAAACTTTTCTTTTTATCATATGTAGTGAATCATTTATAACAAGCCGTGCACTATAAAGTTTTGGAGGTCTGTTATTCGGGCGGGCTTGGGTGATGGGTGTTCAATCCAAAGTATGGTGGTGGGAAGGGGTAATGGTTGTGGGATTCATGTTGGAATATCGAATGTAAGAAATTATTATGAACAACTTCTTGACAATAAAGTTTTATTATAAGAACAAGTTTAAAGCATGAGTGTCTGACAAATGGAACGAGCTGACTCTCCAAGTCCGTCCTCTGGGCCCAGGTCACAGGACCAGGGACATCCTACCTGACAAGGACAGGGAGCTCAGAGGATCTCACGATCACCTGCGGGTCGTGCGTCCAGAGAGCAGGTGGTGGAAGGAGCAGTCTAGAGAATGTCTCCCCTGGACCAGACTTGGTGGACAGGGCGGGCCCCGCCCACTCCCACCCGGAGCCTATATAAAGGGGAACGTCCAGGAACTGGATCCTTTCTGGGCTTCACCTTCCACGGGGACGCAGCATTTCTGAGCTCCTGATCAAGCCTCCCTGACTTAGCAGCGTTGAAGACGACAGCAGAGAACGGCCACCACGATCAGGTGAGTGGACTTTGGATCTGCTCTCAGGCGGGAGTGAAGGCTGGGGGCTCTTTGAACACGAGGTTGTGCTAGGGGCTCTGTCGAAAGAGGAGGATGTGCTAAGGCAGGCGGAGGGAGCAGACATCCCCTGTCCTGGGAACATCTGACTGGGCGTGTGGATTGCCTATAAAGTGCACAGAGGGGCTCCGTATGCGTACGTGTGCACGTGTGTGCGTACGTGTGTGTACTTGTGCGTTTGTGTGTGTCTGTGTGCGATCAGGTGAGTGGACAGTCCATACCCTCTCAGGCGGGGGTGCAGGGCTGGGGACTGTGCCGGGAGCGCATTGTGTGCAGGAGGGGAGACAGCAGCGCCATTCTGGGATCCCAATCTAGTGGGATTGTAGGGGTCGCTGCAAAACTCAGAGCACCGTTGGATATGTGTGTGTGTCACATTGTGTGTGCGTGTATAGGTCTCTGTGTGCACGTGTGAGTGGATGTGCATGTGTGAGAATGTGTGTGTGGGTGTCTATGCTTGCATTTGTGTGGGGATGTGTGTGCGTGTCGTCTGAATGTGCATGTAGGTGTCTGTGTGTGGATGTGCATGTATGTGTGCACGTGTCTGTGTGTGTGCATGTGTTGGGGGTTGCAGTGTGTGGCCACGCGTGGGTCTGTGAGTGACTCAAGCTTCTTATTTCTTTAGGAAGACGAGATTGAGACCCGGTGTGGTGTCAATCCACAGAGATGAATTCCATGTGTGGACGACCCGCTCGGCCCAGGGGCCCAGGAGCCCAAAAAGCCCAGGCCTGGAAGACGCCCCCGGCAGGAGTCCCAGAGCGTGAGGACCCCAGGGTACGTGGTGGGCGGGTGGGGGAGGATGCAAGAGGGTGGAGAGCCCAGGGTCAGGCCAGGAGGGGAAGTGAGGCCTCCGACTCTGCCTTATCCCAGGCTCTCAGAGCTGGGCTGAGTCCATCCCGGGTCAGGCGGGCAGGGCTTTCCTTCAGACAACAGTGCCGTGGGCAGGGCCACCAGTGCTCTGGCCTTGGACCCTGCCAGGCCACAGCTTCCATTGGCTGCTGATGCCACAGGGTGTTGGCGCATGAGCAATAGGCTTCCCATGCCGACATGAGTTCTTCAGGCCCCCCTGTCCTAGCCTGCAGTGGCCACAGAAGCTCTGGGCAGGCATTTCCCAGGGGTCGCTCATGGCGATTGCGTCCTTGTCCTTGTGGCTCCCACTAGAGAGCCCCCTCTGACCCTGCACGCGACTCCAAGTGCCCCTGACTCACTCTGGCCCTTCTCTCCGCAGGTGAAGTGCAAGGACTGCGGCGCCTTCGGGCACCGGGCTCGAAACCTCAGGTGCCCCATCAGGCGCTGCCAGGGGGCCCTGGTCCTGCAGCCACTGGGACACCTTAAGGGGAAGGAGAACATGCCGCCCCGCTGTGTGCCAGCACCTACCAAGGGGCCCGAAGTCCCGAAGGCCTTTGCACCCAGGTGAGGACAGGGTCAGTTCCACCATCGTCGAGCTGAAACCCGAATTCCGTCTCCCTCCTCCCGTGAGGATGCTTGCCAGGCTGCCCGGGAGACTGGGGGAAGGAGGGAGCCTACATCCTCCATTGAAGTGGGCGCAACTCACCAAGGGACTGAGGGCAGGGTCGTGGTACCTGGAGAAAGGCTCTGGGGGGGGGGATGAAGAAAGGAGGCACGTTGGACAGTCCAGCAGGGTAGGACATTGGTGCAGAGGCCCGATGCTCTCCCTCCGTTCTCCCACAGGGCTGCGGGATGGGTTAGGCACCCAGGACAGGGGTGACGATAGGGGGGTGGGCCTGGGACGACTGACTCTGATATGCTGTTTGCAGGCTCATGCCCAAGAGGGAGTCTCTGCCGCAGAGACGCCCCACGACACAGGACCAGAAGACGCAGGCCATCGCAAAGGATGGGAAGGAGTCCTGGGAGTATGTGAGGGTGAGTACCCGATGGCAAGCCTCATCCATTCCTCCCTGACCCTGGGCCGCCTTTTGTCGGAGGGCCCTTCCCCCCGTTCCACAGCGCCTGAAGAGGGCGTGTCTTTCCTTCCAGGGCCTCGCTGCTGTGGGTGAACACTACCCTCAGCCACGTCCCTTGTGCTGCTGTGGGAGATTAATTTTCTTCAGGAGGGTGTCGTCCCGGTGGGAGGCTGAGGCTGCTAAATATTCCTGTCTCTGGGATTCAGTTTCGGCCCCATGCAAGCGGCCGAGACTCTGTCCAGGCTGTGGCTTGTGGAGGGGACTGTGCACACACCCCACAGCAGCTGCCCCCTCATGTGCGCCCTTCCCATGTTCCTCTCACCGTCCCGTCAGTTTCTCCCGTGCTGAGGATCATCAGCATGGACTCTGGGTTGGGTCTGAGCAGGGAATGCAAATGTCAGTGTGTCTAATTTGTCCTTTTCTCTCTCTTTCCTTGCAGCAGCCATGCAGAGCCCGGCCTGGGCACATCCCTGAAGGTCCCGTCCAAGCTCATGAGTCGCCTCGAGGACCACACAGGACCCACCCTGAGCAGAGCTTCGAGACCGGGACAGGGACCAGCCTCTCACAGAGAAGCCTGTCTCTGTCCAGGAGCCCCGCATGGGACGCCGTCTGCACACTGGCACCCATCTCGAAGCCACAGGCACTCATCCAGTTTGGAGCCCTCAGCAGCAGCGATGGAGCAGGGGGCAAGAGAGTGGCCAGCATCCCCGCAGATGCTGCCCACAGTTCCTCGAAGAAACGGAGGCTTGGCCCGTGCCCCCAGCCTCAGAGAAGCAGTCTGGGCACAGGAATGAGCAGAGGCCACGGAGAGGACAGCACGGCCCCTGGAACAGACCACGCTGCGCAGACACCAGTTCCTGCCCTTGCCCAGGAAAATGGCCAGCAGGACGTGAAGGCGCCCATAGTTGGATCCCGGCCCCAGGCCTGCAGTCCTTGTGGGCACGGGGGCACGGTCTGCCCTGAGACGCCTCCACCTCCTCCCGAGGCACCTGACTCAGGCCGGCCCATCACCATGGTGTTCCGGAGGCTGCCTGGGAACCAGTGGAACTGTGCATTACTGGCTGCCCCCGAGACCCCTGCGGACAGCCCGCCCACTGTGAGCCCAACCCCGCGCCCCTTCAGTGTGCTCTATGAGGACCTCCTGGTGTCCTCGTCCTCTGATGAGAGCGAGGAGGACTGAGCTAAGCCATGTGTGCCCACCAGCCTAAGCCTCCTGCTGCACAACACCTGGACACCCCGCAGCTGAGAAGGAGACCCCTCGGGCCCAGACTGTCACTGGGGACCCCTGGAACCTGGCCCAGAGCAGGAGGGACTGTTGCCAGTTCGGTGCCGAGATGGGACACACACTCAGGTGCCTGTCAAGGTTTGTTCCGAGTTTGGACTCTCAGTGGAATTGCAACTCCTGCGTCTGAGACTGTTTCATCCCACAGACTCAGCGGGAGCGGACAGAGAGGAAGGCAGCAGCAGGGCCGTGGCCCTTTGTTCTGCAGTGACCAGGCAAGGACCATGGCAGGGACCATGGTGCATGTGCACGCAGAGCGTTGCCCTGACTGCTGGGTCGTGGGTGTGGTGGGTGGGCTCTGCATTGCCCATGTCACGTGTGTGTGCAGAACATGATGGGGCATGTCATTGGGACTGTGCCCGGGGTGTCATTGGGACTCCCCATGTCGGTGACTCTCCTCCAATAAAGTGTCTGAATTGCACCCGTGTCTGGTCTCTCCCTGGCAGGCCTCTCCGATCACGTACACACTGTGTCCCCTCTGGTTCCTGCGTCTAATAGGACCAGAATTGGGCAAGGCCGTGGGCTCAGGAAAGGATTCTTGACCTCCTGCCCGGGCCGGCTAGGGGTTTCTCTAAGCTCAGCCCAAAGTGGGCCCTGGACAGGACTTTCGGCTTGAGCAGGGGTTGGGAGTGGGAGTCGGTTCCGCATAAACACACCAAGCCCTCCAGGCCCCTTCCCAGTTGGCCTGGTGTCCCACCCAACAGGATCCAGTTTCCCACTCGAAGCCTGCTATATGCGGTTTCACCCATCACCCTCTACAGGCACACACTGAGCAGCAACTCAAGGACCTAAAGATGGACACCAGGGCCAGGGGCCGGCGGACTCTCTCTGTGGATCCAGGATGATGGGAGTTGCCTAGTGAGCCAGAGCAGGGGCTGCTGAGTCCTGCCGAGTCCCTGCAGAGGTTGGTGACCCACTGACTGCGTGTTCCGAGTTCCAGAGAGCTCCGGAATGGAGGGGACCGGGAGGCGTGTTTCCAGGTGGTCCATCAGGTCCACACCGGACACCGTATCTGCTCCAGAGATGTCTGACACCCAACCTGGGGTCAAACGCCCACAGAGCTGCAAGTTCTTTACAGGAAACTCCACTTCACAGCCGCCTTGAGAAGCTTCAGTGCTCAGAGCTGGCAGATACCCGGGAACAGGGGACGGTTCCCGATTCTCCTCTCTGGCTGGGCCTGGCTGGATACTATGGTCGTGCCCACATTCCTCCCAAAGCCTTTGAGGTTCCAAGGAACATCACCCTCCTCCCTGGCAGGTACCACCTCGAATGTAACATACCTTGTGCCGCCCTGATCTGGCCTGGGGTCAGTATCTACCTGGTCAAGGCTGCCCTGAGGGAGGCACTCTGCATGTGTGCTGCCCAAACCTCTCTACTTCAAACTTTATAACTAGTGCTCAGGGACTGTCTGAAACTCGTTCTTTCAATCTGCTGCAGGTCGGTTGCCGTGGGTACCAGTAACCGGGCCTTTACTCTGTGGGCGCCTGTAGAATTGAAGCAGCGGAAATCACAGAACGCAGGAATTACCTCTGTTTCCCACAAACCTCCAGCACTGACACTCCCAGTCAGGGCAGAATTGCCCACTCGGGGCTGTCACCTTGAGTCCAGGCCAGAGAGTCTCCAGTCCCCATGTCTCGCCCGCCACCTACTTTCTCTCATTCCGGGTTACCCGTGTCAACAGGTGTTCTCTTGCCCGTGAAGGATTCGAGTCACCTATTCGAGGTGCTGGGCATTTTTCCATGTGCTCAGCTCTTGAAGGCCATATGTGACCATGGGTATGAACCGTGGACACACTATGCTAAGAGAACCACGTCAGACAGAATGAAATCTCTCTGAGATCAGAATCTATGGTCCACAGGTTAACGAGAGAGAGAGAGAGAGAGAGAGAGAGAGAGAGAGAGAGAGAGAGAGAGAGACAAGAGTGGCCACCCAAGGGGAACGTGAAGTGAAGGAACGCACTTGCCAGAAATTGACGGTCATTCTCAAATCCTGCCTGGGAACCTAAGAGCAAAACAAAGCACATTGGGAAGGGAAACGCCCGTGCAGGCAATGACACCTGTGCCACAGCTGTCCCCACCCAGTCCCATGTCCAAACTGCTTCAGAAAGAGGCAGCTGGATTCGCAGTGAGCGCTAGGTCAGCTTAGATGTTACTGTAAGTAATCCCCGGAGGGAGCGGTGACACTAGGAATACCCTTAGAGAGACCCCGAGAAGTGCTTGTGGCCACAACAGGCGGGAATTGTGAACTGCATCTGCCCAGCAGCTCGACCCCCAGTTTACCAGCTGGAAGCCCATCCAGAAAGAAAAATCAGGCAAAGGCAAGAAGCAGCTTCATCTTGCCAGGTCCGTGGGGAGGGAGACTCTCTAGCACAAAGCTGGGGGCGGGGGGCGGGGGATGGAGTGGGGATGCGGCTCCCGAGGCTCACAGGGGAGGGGCCTCACGAAGACTGCCTGGGTCAGGGACTGACACGACAGAAATAGCCCAGGACCCCACTTCTAGGTCAGTGAAGTGAATTGACTGAAACGTTCAGGCCCCATTGCCTGGATGCAGCACTGCTGAGACGGGTGGGATTGGCTTCGTGCTGGACTCTGCACGAAGGTCACTCTTGGAATTTGACCCTGACCTGCACGTGTGTCTCCACCTGCTTCTGGGCCCTACTGTGCCCGGACGGCCAGGAAGGGCCCCGGATCACTGGGGCTTAGATGGCTCAGTCGGGGGCTCCAACCCTGCCGACCCCGGCTCAGGTATTCAGATACTCCATTGCTTTGAGCTACACCATCGAGTGTTTCAGCAGCTCTGAAACACTCAAACTTAGCCCCCACAGACTATTGGTCACTCAGAACCCAGCCCATCACTAGCAAGCACTCTGTCCCCTGAGGTCCGCCCACTCCTCACCTCCTGCCACATCCCTTTGACCCATCGGGGTCCCTCTCCCGGGCCACTATCAAACGTGCAAGGGAGGTGCCTGGTGTCTCATCGCTGGAAATGCCCTAGTCCTCGGCAACCGACTACGTGGTGCCCAGCTGTGCCCTCACTCCCGAGCCTCTGCCCTTTTCTTGTGCAACCCCCAAATTCAGAAACTCTCACGCCTCCTCACGGAAGTCACTGACGCAGTGCACCTCATGGAGATGGCAAAGGGCCCCTCTCTCATGAGGCACGGTTGACACTTGGGGGCTACTTGGGGCTTTGTTTACCCTCAGGCCATACCCTGGACAACAATTTCACCACCTCACCCACCCCCAAGTACATTGGGACCCCACTCAGTTGAGGGCAAGCACGGGTGAGAAAGGTTTGTCATGACTTAGGATTGAACAACCTCCACCCAAGCCTGCCCAAATAACAGGCCTTATATTTTGCATTTTTTTACTGCTTGTTTTGAATAGCTCGCTAAATATGATCACAAATGGGTTCTCAGAAGAAAGCGTGTGAAGAACAGTACTTCACTCGTGTCCGTGAAAAGATCCGGACCTGATCGTGCAGCTGAGAGGTAGAGAAAGTGTCAAACAGGGGTTTAGTGGCCAGAAAGTTCTGGGAGAACTGAATGCTGACCCCTGAGACTACCTCCTGTGCCCCTCCCTAACTGCGGCCCCTCCCTACACGTCTGGCCCCCTTCCTGTGGCCCCTCCCTTCCTGTCTCGCACCTTTGTGTTTACTGTAAATGTGACTTGACACCTCTTGCAGGCTGGCCCTCATCTCTCACTGTACGCACAGGTCCGAGCCAGGATCATGCCCTCTCAACCCTGCAGACTCAGGCACTCTGGCATCTGCTTCCAGGAGGGTATTTCTGCTGCCGCTACACCGGCAGAGCGAGAGGACACTGGGGGTCACTCTCCTGACCCACCCAGGTTCTGCGAGGGTGAACTCGGGCTTGTGTGTGTGGTCTGAGTTCTCTCTGGGGGCCAGGTTCCCCTGTCGAGCTGACTAATATCACTGTGGACAGTGAGCGTAGGGCCTCTCCTCCCTCCACCCCGGTATTTGCTCTCTGGGCTCGCTGACCACTGACGGATCTTCCATCTGAGGATATGCCACGGTTTATCAGCAGTGGGAGGGCTCTGCTTGCCCGCTTGTCCTGCTGCTGTTTGCCCTTCATATTCCCGGCATCCTTCGACAGAGCTGAACCAGAGGTGTTCTCTCCCCATCTGTGGACAGAGCGGGCTATAGGACCTACCAGAAAACTAGACCCAGGACCTTCGAGTTTCCACTGCCAGGTCTGGATGGAGACACAGGGCTGCTGTGAGTCACAACGAACGAAGGGGAACATAGCGCTGGCCCTGGAGTGTGACTGGAAGAGGAGCGGGCGCCAACCCACTTGGAAAGACGTGAGATTTTTCTTAGTGACCACATTCTTGTGATTTGCTCTCCCTGGTATTTGGTCTCTGCTGACCCCTAGGGCACCTGTGTCCTTCAAGAAGGGTTGATCCTGTTTCCTGTGCTGACAGACACAAACAGTCACACATAGTGTGATGCCGGCATCCCTTCTCAGAGTCCTCCAGCTGCAGTCCAGGCTGACACTTTCTGAGGCAGAGACTTCTGCACGTAGCCTCGCACGAAAAAGTGGCCTCGGGCCTTGGCAATGCAGGAAAACTCCCCCCACTGAGGACATGGCCCTGAACATGAGTCTATTCGTTTCCAGATGTTCTGGAGACACAGGGAGAGACCCGTCATTCCCCTCCTATGGCTCGGGTGCCAGTACGGGCAGGTGACTCTGTGCATATACTGGAACATTCTCCTGCAAACTCTTGTTCACTTGAGTCCACGGACATGTCGAACTCACTCCAGCTCTATGTCCCCTGTGAGGCCTTTGTGGTAGGGAGGCCTGAGGAGGCCACAGCCAGGAGATGCCCCCGGGACCTTGACCGAAGTCACAGCTGATCTCTGGAAGCCTGGAGCCCACATGCCTTGAGACTGCACAGGCCCTGGTGTTCTGCAGTCTCTTCCTGTCGTGGCAGAGGTTGATTTCTGTCACGCCGCGTTGGACCTCCCGAACTGATGAGGGGCTCAGAGCGTGAATGTCCTTTCCTTTCAGCCCTGGAAACCATGACTTGTTTGTCTCTATCCAGACCTGGCAGTGAAAACTCGAACCTCCTGGGTCTAGTTTTCCGGTAAGGCCTAAAGCCCCCTCTGTCCGCAGGTGGAGAGAGAGAAAGCCTGAGTCAGTTCTGTCGTGCGATGGTGGGGATTTGAGGAGCAAAGAACAGCGGGACACACGGCCAAGCAGAGGACTTATACCGGTGGAAACCTTGGCCTAACCTCAGATGGAAGTGCTTAGGGAGGGCTGGGAGAGTTGAATGTTGACCCCTGAGGCGACTTCCTGTAGCCTAGGCCTAGCCTCTGTGGTCAGCCAGCCCAGGGAGGACAGCCCCAAGGGAAGAGGAACCCCTATGGACACCATTCCCTTTGTTCCGGACTGAGGTAGCCCTATGTGAGATGTCTACAGTGAGAACGGTCAGGTCTGCATCTGAACCCGGCCCTCCCGCCCCCCCGCAGAGAACTCTAGAAGCCCTCAGTGCCATACATCCAGAACCTGAGCAGGTCAGGGGTCTGTCCCCCTCTGTCCTCCCACTCTGCCCTCTGGGGTAGCAGCAGGAAAGCCCTTCTGATAGGTGACGCCCTGAAAGCCTGCGTCTGAACGTCTGAGGTTGGCCGGTCCCTGGCTAGGGCCCAGGGACACAGTGAGAGGGGAGGGCCAGCTCGCAACAGGGGTCAGGTGACCTTGGAACTAGGGATTTGCCACAGGAAGGAAGTCAGGCAGGGAGGGAAAGGGCATTGGAAGGGGGTGAGACGGGTAGGGAGGGGCCACAGTTACGGAGGGGCACAGGAAGTAGCCTCAGGGGTCAACATTCAACTCTCGCAGAACTTTTCGCCACTAAACCCGGGGCAGACACTTTCTCTGCCTCTCAGCTGCACTGTCAGGCCCACATCATTTAACTGACAAGAGTGAACTACTGTTTTTCACACACTTTCCTCTGGGAAACTTTTCTTTTTATCATATGTAGTGAATCATTTATAACAAGCCGTGCACTATAAAGTTTTGGAGGTCTGTTATTCGGGCGGGCTTGGGTGATGGGTGTTCAATCCAAAGTATGGTGGTGGGAAGGGGTAATGGTTGTGGGATTCATGTTGGAATATCGAATGTAAGAAATTATTATGAACAACTTCTTGACAATAAAGTTTTATTATAAGAACAAGTTTAAAGCATGAGTGTCTGACAAATGGAACGAGCTGACTCTCCAAGTCCGTCCTCTGGGCCCAGGTCACAGGACCAGGGACATCCTACCTGACAAGGACAGGGAGCTCAGAGGATCTCACGATCACCTGCGGGTCGTGCGTCCAGAGAGCAGGTGGTGGAAGGAGCAGTCTAGAGAATGTCTCCCCCGGACCAGACTTGGTGGACAGGGCGGGCCCCGCCCACTCCCACCCGGAGCCTATATAAAGGGGAACGTCCAGGAACTGGATCCTTTCTGGGCTTCACCTTCCACGGGGACGCAGCATTTCTGAGCTCCTGATCAAGCCTCCCTGACTTAGCAGCGTTGAAGACGACAGCAGAGAACGGCCACCACGATCAGGTGAGTGGACTTTGGATCTGCTCTCAGGCGGGAGTGAAGGCTGGGGGCTCTTTGAACACGAGGTTGTGCTAGGGGCTCTGTCGAAAGAGGAGGATGTGCTAAGGCAGGCGGAGGGAGCAGACATCCCCTGTCCTGGGAACATCTGACTGGGCGTGTGGATTGCCTATAAAGTGCACAGAGGGGCTCCGTATGCGTACGTGTGCACGTGTGTGCGTACGTGTGTGTACTTGTGCGTTTGTGTGTGTCTGTGTGCGATCAGGTGAGTGGACAGTCCATACCCTCTCAGGCGGGGGTGCAGGGCTGGGGACTGTGCCGGGAGCGCATTGTGTGCAGGAGGGGAGACAGCAGCGCCATTCTGGGATCCCAATCTAGTGGGATTGTAGGGGTCGCTGCAAAACTCAGAGCACCGTTGGATATGTGTGTGTGTCACATTGTGTGTGCGTGTATAGGTCTCTGTGTGCACGTGTGAGTGGATGTGCATGTGTGAGAATGTGTGTGTGGGTGTCTATGCTTGCATTTGTGTGGGGATGTGTGTGCGTGTCGTCTGAATGTGCATGTAGGTGTCTGTGTGTGGATGTGCATGTATGTGTGCACGTGTCTGTGTGTGTGCGTGTGTTGGGGGTTGCAGTGTGTGGCCACGCGTGGGTCTGTGAGTGACTCAAGCTTCTTATTTCTTTAGGAAGACGACTGTGATTGAGACCCGGTGTGGTGTCAATCCACAGAGATGAATTCCATGTGTGGACGACCCGCTCGGCCCAGGGGCCCAGGAGCCCAAAAAGCCCAGGCCTGGAAGACGCCCCCGGGAGGAGTCCCAGAGCGTGAGGACCCCAGGGTACGTGGTGGGCGGGTGGGGGAGGATGCAAGAGGGTGGAGAGCCCAGGGTCAGGCCAGGAGGGGAAGTGAGGCCTCCGACTCTGCCTTATCCCAGGCTCTCAGAGCTGGGCTGAGTCCATCCCGGGTCAGGCGGGCAGGGCTTTCCTTCAGACAACAGTGCCGTGGGCAGGGCCACCAGTGCTCTGGCCTTGGACCCTGCCAGGCCACAGCTTCCATTGGCTGCTGATGCCACAGGGTGTTGGCGCATGAGCAATAGGCTTCCCATGCCGACATGAGTTCTTCAGGCCCCCCTGTCCTAGCCTGCAGTGGCCACAGAAGCTCTGGGCAGGCATTTCCCAGGGGTCGCTCATGGCGATTGCGTCCTTGTCCTTGTGGCTCCCACTAGAGAGCCCCCTCTGACCCTGCACGCGACTCCAAGTGCCCCTGACTCACTCTGGCCCTTCTCTCCGCAGGTGAAGTGCAAGGACTGCGGCGCCTTCGGGCACCGGGCTCGAAACCTCAGGTGCCCCATCATGCGCTGCCAGGGGGCCCTGGTCCTGCAGCCACTGGGACACCTTAAGGGGAAGGAGAACATGCCGCCCCGCTGTGTGCCAGCACCTACCAAGGGGCCCGAAGTCCCGAAGGCCTTTGCACCCAGGTGAGGACAGGGTCAGTTCCACCATCGTCGAGCTGAAACCCGAATTCCGTCTCCCTCCTCCCGTGAGGATGCTTGCCAGGCTGCCCGGGAGACTGGGGGAAGGAGGGAGCCTACATCCTCCATTGAAGTGGGCGCAACTCACCAAGGGACTGAGGGCAGGGTCGTGGTACCTGGAGAAAGGCTCTGGGGGGGGGATGGAGAAAGGAGGCACGTTGGACAGTCCAGCAGGGGAGGACATTGGTGCAGAGGCCCGATGCTCTCCCTCCGTTCTCCCACAGGGCTGCGGGATGGGTTAGGCACCCAGGACAGGGGTGACGATAGGGGGGTGGGCCTGGGACGACTGACTCTGATATGCTGTTTGCAGGCTCATGCCCAGGAGGGAGTCTCTGCCGCAGAGACGCCCCACGACACAGGACCAGAAGACGCAGGCCATCGCAAAGGATGGGAAGGAGTCCTGGGAGTATGTGAGGGTGAGTACCCGATGGCAAGCCTCATCTATTCCTCCCTGACCCTGGGCCGCCTTTTGTCGGAGGGCCCTTCCCCCCGTTCCACAGCGCCTGAAGAGGGCGTGTCTTTCCTTCCAGGGCCTCGCTGCTGTGGGTGAACACTACCCTCAGCCACGTCCCTTGTGCTGCTGTGGGAGATTAATTTTCTTCAGGAGGGTGTCGTCCCGGTGGGAGGCTGAGGCTGCTAAATATTCCTGTCTCTGGGATTCAGTTTCGGCCCCATGCAAGCGGCCGAGACTCTGTCCAGGCTGTGGCTTGTGGAGGGGACTGTGCACACACCCCACAGCAGCTGCCCCCTCATGTGCGCCCTTCCCATGTTCCTCTCACCGTCCCGTCAGTTTCTCCCGTGCTGAGGATCATCAGCATGGACTCTGGGTTGGGTCTGAGCAGGGAATGCAAATGTCAGTGTGTCTAATTTGTCCTTTTCTCTCTCTTTCCTTGCAGCAGCCATGCAGAGCCCGGCCTGGGCACATCCCTGAAGGTCCCGTCCAAGCTCATGAGTCGCCTCGAGGACCACACAGGACCCACCCTGAGCAGAGCTTCGAGACCGGGACAGGGACCAGCCTCTCACAGAGAAGCCTGTCTCTGTCCAGGAGCCCCGCATGGGACGCCGTCTGCACACTGGCACCCATCTCGAAGCCACAGGCACTCATCCAGTTTGGAGCCCTCAGCAGCAGCGATGGAGCAGGGGGCAAGAGAGTGGCCAGCATCCCCGCAGATGCTGCCCACAGTTCCTCGAAGAAACGGAGGCTTGGCCCGTGCCCCCAGCCTCAGAGAAGCAGTCTGGGCACAGGAATGAGCAGAGGCCACGGAGAGGACAGCACGGCCCCTGGAACAGACCACGCTGCGCAGACACCAGTTCCTGCCCTTGCCCAGGAAAATGGCCAGCAGGACGTGAAGGCGCCCATAGTTGGATCCCGGCCCCAGGCCTGCAGTCCTTGTGGGCACGGGGGCACGGTCTGCCCTGAGACGCCTCCACCTCCTCCCGAGGCACCTGACTCAGGCCGGCCCATCACCATGGTGTTCCGGAGGCTGCCTGGGAACCAGTGGAACTGTGCATTACTGGCTGCCCCCGAGACCCCTGCGGACAGCCCGCCCACTGTGAGCCCAACCTTGCGCCCCTTCAGTGTGCTCTATGAGGACCTCCTGGTGTCCTCGTCCTCTGATGAGAGCGAGGAGGACTGAGCTAAGCCATGTGTGCCCACCAGCCTAAGCCTCCTGCTGCACAACACCTGGACACCCCGCAGCTGAGAAGGAGACCCCTCGGGCCCAGACTGTCACTGGGGACCCCTGGAACCTGGCCCAGAGCAGGAGGGACTGTTGCCAGTTCGGTGCCGAGATGGGACACACACTCAGGTGCCTGTCAAGGTTTGTTCCGAGTTTGGACTCTCAGTGGAATTGCAACTCCTGCGTCTGAGACTGTTTCATCCCACAGACTCAGCGGGAGCGGACAGAGAGGAAGGCAGCAGCAGGGCCGTGGCCCTTTGTTCTGCAGTGACCAGGCAAGGACCATGGCAGGGACCATGGTGCATGTGCACGCAGAGCGTTGCCCTGACTGCTGGGTCGTGGGTGTGGTGGGTGGGCTCTGCATTGCCCATGTCACGTGTGTGTGCAGAACATGATGGGGCATGTCATTGGGACTGTGCCCGGGGTGTCATTGGGACTCCCCATGTCGGTGACTCTCCTCCAATAAAGTGTCTGAATTGCACCCGTGTCTGGTCTCTCCCTGGCAGGCCTCTCCGATCACGTACACACTGTGTCCCCTCTGGTTCCTGCGTCTAATAGGACCAGAATTGGGCAAGGCCGTGGGCTCAGGAAAGGATTCTTGACCTCCTGCCCGGGCCGGCTAGGGGTTTCTCTAAGCTCAGCCCAAAGTGGGCCCTGGACAGGACTTTCGGCTTGAGCAGGGGTTGGGAGTGGGAGTCGGTTCCGCATAAACACACCAAGCCCTTCAGGCCCCTTCCCAGCTGGCCTGGTGTCCCACCCAACAGGATCCAGTTTCCCACTCGAAGCCTGCTATATGCGGTTTCACCCATCACCCTCTACAGGCACACACTGAGCAGCAACTCAAGGACCTAAAGATGGACACCAGGGCCAGGGGCCGGCGGACTCTCTCTGTGGATCCAGGATGATGGGAGTTGCCTAGTGAGCTAGAGCAGGGGCTGCTGAGTCCTGCCGAGTCCCTGCAGAGGTTGGTGACCCACTGACTGCGTGTTCCGAGTTCCAGAGAGCTCCGGAATGGAGGGGACCGGGAGGCGTGTTTCCAGGTGGTCCATCAGGTCCACACCGGACACCGTATCTGCTCCAGAGATGTCTGACACCCAACCTGGGGTCAAACGCCCACAGAGCTGCAAGTTCTTTACAGGAAACTCCACTTCACAGCCGCCTTGAGAAGCTTCAGTGCTCAGAGCTGGCAGATACCCGGGAACAGGTGACGGTTCCCGACTCTCCTCTCTGGCTGGGCCTGGCTGGATACTATGGTCGTGCCCACATTCCTCCCAAAGCCTTTGAGGTTCCAAGGAACATCACCCTCCTCCCTGGCAGGTACCACCTCGAATGTAACATACCTTGTGCCGCCCTGATCTGGCCTGGGGTCAGTATCTACCTGGTCAAGGCTGCCCTGAGGGAGGCACTCTGCATGTGTGCTGCCCAAACCTCTCTACTTCAAACTTTATAACTAGTGCTCAGGGACTGTCTGAAACTCGTTCTTTCAATCTGCTGCAGGTCGGTTGCCGTGGGTACCAGTAACCGGGCCTTTACTCTGTGGGCGCCTGTAGAATTGAAGCAGCGGAAATCACAGAACGCAGGAATTACCTCTGTTTCCCACAAACCTCCAGCACTGACACTCCCAGTCAGGGCAGAATTGCCCACTCGGGGCTGTCACCTTGAGTCCAGGCCAGAGAGTCTCCAGTCCCCATGTCTCGCCCGCCACCTACTTTCTCTCATTCCGGGTTACCCGTGTCAACAGGTGTTCTCTTGCCCGTGAAGGATTCGAGTCACCTATTCGAGGTGCTGGGCATTTTTCCATGTGCTCAGCTCTTGAAGGCCATATGTGACCATGGGTATGAACCGTGGACACACTATGCTAAGAGAACCACGTCAGACAGAATGAAATCTCTCTGAGATCAGAATCTATGGTCCACAGGTTAACGAGAGAGAGAGAGAGAGAGAGAGAGAGAGAGAGAGAGAGAGAGAGAGAGACAAGAGTGGCCACCCAAGGGGAACGTGAAGTGAAGGAACGCACTTGCCAGAAATTGACGGTTATTCTCAAATCCTGCCTGGCAACCTAAGAGCAAAACAAAGCACAGTGGGAAGGGAAACGCCCTTGCAGGCAATGACACCTGTGCCACAGTTGTCCCCACCCAGTCCCGTGTCCAAACTGCTTCAGAAAGAGGCAGCTGGATTCGCAGCGAGCGCTAGGTCAGCTTAGATGTTACTGTAAGTCATCCCCAGAGGGAGCGGTGACACTAGGAATACCCTTAGAGAGACCCCGAGAAGTGCTTGTGGCCACAACAGGCGGGAATTGTGAACTGCATCTGCCCAGCAGCTCGACCCCCAGTTTACCAGCAGGAAGCCCATCCAGAAAGAAAAATCAGGCAGAGGCAAGAAGCAGCTTCATCTTGCCAGGTCCGTGGGGAGGGAGACTCTCTAGCACAAAGCTGGGGGCGGGGGGCGGGGGATGGAGTGGGGATGCGGCTCCCGAGGCTCACAGGGGAGGGGCCTCACGAAGACTGCCTGGGTCAGGGACTGACACGACAGAAATAGCCCAGGACCCCACTTCTAGGTCAGTGAAGTGAATTGACTGAAACGTTGCAGGCCCCATTGCCTGGATGCAGCACTGCTGAGACGGGTGCGATTGGCTTCGTGCTGGACTCTGCACGAAGGTCACTCTTGGAATTTGACCCTGACCTGCACGTGTGTCTCCACCTGCTTCTGGGCCCTACTGTGCCCGGACGGCCAGGAAGGGCCCCGGATCACTGGGGCTTAGATGGCTCAGTCGGGGGCTCCAACCCTGCCGACCCCGGCTCAGGTATTCAGATACTCCATTGCTTTGAGCTACACCATCGAGTGTTTCAGCAGCTCTGAAACACTCAAACTTAGCCCCCACAGACTATTGGTCACTCAGAACCCAGCCCATCACTAGCAAGCACTCTGTCCCCTGAGGTCCGCCCACTCCTCACCTCCTGCCACATCCCTTTGACCCATCGGGGTCCCTCTCGCGGGCCACTATCAAACGTGCAAGGGAGGTGCCTGGTGTCTCATCGCTGGAAATGCCCTAGTCCTCGGCAACCGACTACGTGGTGCCCAGCTGTGCCCTCACTCCCGAGCCTCTGCCCTTTTCTTGTGCAACCCCCAAATTCAGAAACTCTCACGCCTCCTCACGGAAGTCACTGACGCAGTGCACCTCATGGAGATGGCAAAGGGCCCCTCTCTCATGCGGCACGGTTGACACTTGGGGGCTACTTGGGGCTTTGTTTACCCTCAGGCCATACCCTGGACAACAATTTCACCACCTCGCCCACCCCCAAGTATATTGGGACCCCACTCAGTTGAGGGCAAGCACGGGTGAGAAAGGTTTGTCATGACTTAGGATTGAACAACCTCCACCCAAGCCTGCCCAAATAACAGGCCTTATATTTTGCATTTTTTTACTGCTTGTTTTGAATAGCTCGCTAAATATGATCACAAATGGGTTCTCAGAAGAAAGCGTATGAAGAACAGTAGTTCACTCGTGTCCGTGAAAAGATCCAGACCTGATCGTGCAGCTGAGAGGTAGAGAAAGTGTCAAACAGGGGGTTAGTGGCCAGAAAGTTCTGGGAGAACTGAATGCTGACCCCTGAGACTACCTCCTGTGCCCCTCCCTAACTGCGGCCCCTCCCTACACGTCTGGCCCCCTTCCTGTGGCCCCTCCCTTCCTGTCTCGCACCTTTGTGTTTACTGTAAATGTGACTTGACACCTCTTGCAGGCTGGCCCTCATCTCTCACTGTACGCACAGGTCCGAGCCAGGATCATGCCCTCTCAACCCTGCAGACTCAGGCACTCTGGCATCTGCTTCCAGGAGGGTATTTCTGCTGCCGCTACACAGGCAGAGCGAGAGGACACTGGGGGTCACTCTCCTGACCCACCCAGGTTCTGCGAGGGTGAACTCGGGCTTGTGTATGTGGTCTGAGTTCTCTCTGGGGGCCAGGTTCACCTGTCGAGCTGACTAATATCACTGTGGACAGTGGGCGTAGGGCCTCTCCTCCCTCCACCCCGGTATTTGCTCTCTGGGCTCGCTGACCACTGGCGGATCTTCCATCTGAGGATATGCCACGGTTTATCAGCAGTGGGAGGGCTCTGCTTGCCCGCTTGTCCTGCTGCTGTTTGCCCTTCATATTCCCGGCATCCTTCGACAGAGCTGAACCAGAGGTGTTCTCTCCCCATCTGTGGACAGAGCGGGCTATAGGACCTACCAGAAAACTAGACCCAGGACCTTCGAGTTTCCACTGCCAGGTCTGGATGGAGACACAGGGCTGCTGTGAGTCACAACGAACGAAGGGGAACATAGCGCTGGCCCTGGAGTGTGACTGGAAGAGGAGCGGGCGCCAACCCACTTGGAAAGACGTGAGATTTTTCTTAGTGACCACATTCTTGTGATTTGCTCTCCCTGGTATTTGGTCTCTGCTGACCCCTAGGGCACCTGTGTCCTTCAAGAAGGGTTGATCCTGTTTCCTGTGCTGACAGACACAAACAGTCACACATAGTGTGATGCCGGCATCCCTTCTCAGAGTCCTCCAGCTGCAGTCCAGGCTGACACTTTCTGAGGCAGAGACTTCTGCACGTAGCCTCGCACGAAAAAGTGGCCTTGGGCCTTGGCAATGCAGGAAAACTCCCCCCACTGAGGACATGGCCCTGAACATGAGTCTATTCGTTTCCAGATGTTCTGGAGACACAGGGAGAGACCCGTCATTCCCCTCCTATGGCTCGGGTGCCAGTACGGGCAGGTGACTCTGTGCATATACTGGAACATTCTCCTGCAAACTCTTGTTCACTTGAGTCCACGGACATGTCGAACTCACTCCAGCTCTATGTCCCCTGTGAGGCCTTTGTGGTAGGGAGGCCTGAGGAGGCCACAGCCAGGAGATGCCCCCGGGACCGTGACCGAGGTCACAGCTGATCTCTGGAAGCCTGGAGCCCACATGCCTTGAGACTGCACAGGCCCTGGTGTTCTGCAGTCTCTTCCTGTCGTGGCAGAGGTTGATTTCTGTCACGCCGCGTTGGACCTCCCGAACTGATGAGGGGCTCAGAGCGTGAATGTCCTTTCCTTTCAGCCCTGGAAACCATGACTTGTTTGTCTCTATCCAGACCTGGCAGTGAAAACTCGAACCTCCTGGGTCTAGTTTTCCGGTAAGGCCTAAAGCCCCCTCTGTCCTCAGGTGGAGAGAGAGAAAGCCTGAGTCAGTTCTGTCGTGCGATGGTGGGGATTTGAGGAGCAAAGAACAGCGGGACACACGGCCAAGCAGAGGACTTATACCGGTGGAAACCTTGGCCTAACCTCAGATGGAAGTGCTTAGGGAGGGCTGGGAGAGTTGACTGTTGACCCCTGAGGCGACTTCCTGTAGCCTAGGCCTAGCCTCTGTGGTCAGCCAGCCCAGGGAGGACAGCCCCAAGGGAAGAGGAACCCCTATGGACACCATTCCCTTTGTTCCGGGCTGAGGTAGCCCTATGTGAGATGTCTACAGTGAGAACGGTCAGGTCTGCATCTGAACCCGGCCCTCCCGCAACCCCGCAGAGAACTCTGGAAGCCCTCAGTGCCGTACATCCAGAACCTGAGCAGGTCAGGAGACTGTCCCCCTCTGTCCTCCCACTCTGCCCTCTGGGGTAGCAGCAGGAAAACCCTTCTGATAGGTGACGCCCTGAAAGCCTGCGTCTGAACGTCTGAGGTTGGCCGGTCCCTGGCTAGGGCCCGTGGACACAGTGAGAGGGGAGGGCCAGCTCGCAACAGGGGTCAGGTGACCTTGGAACTAGGGATTTGCCACAGGAAGGAAGTCAGGCAGGGAGGGAATGGGCATTGGAAGGGGGTGAGACGGGTAGGGAGGGGCCACAGTTACGGAGGGGCACAGGAAGTAGCCTCAGGGGTCAACATTCAACTCTCGCAGAACTTTTCGCCACTAAACCCGGGGCAGACACTTTCTATGCCTCTCAGCTGCACTGTCAGGCCCACATCATTTAACTGACAAGAGTGAACTACGGTTTTTCACACACTTTCCTCTGGGAAACTTTTGCTTTTATCATATGTAGTGAATCATTTATAACAAGCCGTGCACTATAAAGTTTTGGAGGTCTGTTATTCGGGCGGGCTTGGGTGATGGGTGTTCAATCCAAAGTATGGTGGTGGGAAGGGGTAATGGTTGTGGGATTCATGTTGGAATATCGAATGTAAGAAATTATTATGAACAACTTCTTGACAATAAAGTTTTATTATAAGAACAAGTTTAAAGCATGAGTGTCTGACAAATGGAACGAGCTGACTCTCCAAGTCCGTCCGCTGGGCCCAGGTCACAGGACCAGGGACATCCTACCTGACAAGGACAGGGAGCTCAGAGGTTCTCTCGATCACCTGCGGGTCATGCGTCCAGAGAGCAGGTGGTGGAAGGAGCAGTCTAGAGAATGTCTCCCCCGGACCAGACTTGGTGGACAGGGCAGGCCCCGCCCACTCCCGCCCGGAGCCTATATAAAGGGGAACGTCCAGGAACTGGATCCTTTCTGGGCTTCACCTTCCAAGGAGACGCAGCATTTCTGAGCTCCTGATCAAGCCTCCCTGACTTAGCAGCGTTGAAGACGACAGCAGAGAACGGCCACCACGATCAGGTGAGTGGACTTTCGATCTGCTCTCAGGCGGGAGTGAAGGCTGGGGGCTCTTTGAACACGAGGTTGTGCTAGGGGCTCTGTCGAAAGAGGAGGATGTGCTAAGGCAGGCGGAGGGAGCAGACATCCCCTGTCCTGGGAACATCTGACTGGGCGTATGGATTGCCTATAAAGGGCACAGAGTGGCTCCGTATGCGTACGTGTGCACGTGTGTGCGTACGTGTGTGTATTGCGCGTTTTTGTGTGTCTGTGTGCGATCAGGTGAGTGGACAGTCCATACCCTCTCAGGCGGGGGTGCAGGGCTGGGGACTGTGCCGGGAGCGCATTGTGTGCAGGAGGGGAGACAGCAGCGCCATTCTGGGATCCCAATCTAGTGGGATTGTAGGGGTTGCTGCAAAACTCAGAGCACCGTTGGATATGTGTGTGTCACATTGTGTGTGCGTGTATATGTCTCTGTGTGCATGTGTGAGTGGATGTGCATGTGTGAGAATGTGTGTGTGGGTGTCTATGCTTGCATGGGTGTGGGGATGTGTGTGCGTGTGGTCTGAATGTGCATGTAGGTGTCTGTGTGTGGATGTGCATGTATGTGTGCACGTGTCTGTGTTTGTGCGTGTGTTGGGGGTTGCAGTGTGTGGCCACGCGTGGGTCTGTGAGTGACTCAAGCTTCTTCTTTCTTTAGGAAGACGACTGTGATTGAGACCCAGTGTGGTGTCAATCCACAGAGATGAATTCCATGTGTGGACGACCCGCTCGGCCCAGGGGCCCAGGAGCCCAAAAAGCCCAGGCCTGGAAGACGCCCCCGGGAGGAGTCCCAGACCGTGAGGACCCCAGGGTATGTGGTGGGCAGGTGGGGGATGATGCAAGAGGGTGGAGAGCCCAGGGTCAGGCCAGGAGGGGAAGTGAGGCCTCCGCCTCTGCCTTATCCCAGGCACTCAGAGCTCGGCTGAGTCCATCCCGGGTCAGGCGGGCAGGGCTTTCCTTCAGACAACAGTGCCGTGGGCAGGGCCACCAGTGCTCTGGCCTTTGACCCTGCCAGGCCACAGCTTCCATTGGCTGCTGATGCCACAGGGTGTTGGCACATGAGCAATAGGCTTCCCATGCCGACATGAGTTCTTCAGGCCCCCCTGTCCTAGCCTGCAGTGGCCAAAGAAGCTCTGGGCAGGCATTTCCCAGGGGTCGCTCATGGCGATTGCGTCCTTGTCCTTGTGGCTCCCACTAGAGAGCCCCCTCTGACCCTGCACGCGACTCCAAGTGCCCCTGACTCACTCTGGCCCTTCTCTCCGCAGGTAAAGTGCAAGGACTGCGGCGCCTTCGGGCACCGGGCTCGAAACCTCAGGTGCCCCATCAGGCGCTGCCAGGGGGCCCTGGTCCTGCAGCCACTGGGACACCTTAAGGGGAAGGAGAACATGCCGCCCCGCTGTGTGCCAGCACCTACCAAGGGGCCCGAAGTCCCGAAGGCCTTTGCACCCAGGTGAGGACAGGGTCAGTTCCACCATCGTCGAGCTGAAACCCGAATTCTGTCTCCCTCCTCCCGTGAGGATGCTTGTCAGGCTGCCGGGAGACTGGGGGAAGGAGGGAGCCTACATCCTCCATTGAAGTGGGCGCAACTCACCAAGGGACTGAGGGCAGGGTCGTGGTACCTGGAGAAAGGCTCTTTGGGGGGGGTGGGTGGAGAAAGGAGGCACGTGGGACAGTCCAGCAGGGGAGGACATTGGTGCAGAGGCCCGATGCTCTCCCTCCGTTCTCCCACAGGGCTGCGGGATGGGTTAGGCACCCAGGACAGGGGTGACGATAAGGGGTTGGCGTGGGACGACTGACTCTGATATGCTGTTTGCAGGCTCATGCCCAGGAGGGAGTGTCTGCCGCAGAGACGCCCCACGACACAGGACCAGAAGACGCAGGCCATCGCAAAGGATGGGAAGGAGTCCTGGGAGTATGTGAGGGTGAGTACCCGATGGCAAGCCTCATCCATTCCTCCCTGACCCTGGGCCCCCTTTTGTCGGAGGGCCCTTCCCCCCGTTCCACAGAGCCTGAAGAGGGCGTGTCTTTCCTTCCAGGGCCTCGCTGTTGTGGGTGAACACTACCCTCAGCAACGTCCCTTGTGCTGCTGTGGGAGATTAATTTTCTTCAGGAGCGTGTCCCGGTGGGAGGCTGAGGCTGCTAAATATTCCTCTCTCTGGGATTCAGTTTCGGCCCCATGCAAGCGGCCGAGACTCTGTCCAGGCTGTGGCTTGTGGAGGGGACTGTGCACACACCCCACAGCAGCTGCCCCCTCATGTCCGCCCTTCCCATGTTCCTCTCACCGTACAGTCAGTTTCTCCCGTGCTGAGGATCATCAGCATGGACTCTGGGTTGGGTCTGAGCAGGGAATGCAAATGTCAGTGTGTCTAATTTGTCCTTTTCTCTCTCTTTCCTTGCAGCAGCCATGCAGAGCCCGGCCTGGGCACATCCCTGAAGGTCCCGTCCAAGCTCATGAGTCGCCTCGAGGACCACACAGGACCCACCCTGAGCAGAGCTTCGAGACCAGGACAGGGACCAGCCTCTCACAGAGAAGCCTGTCGCTGTCCAGGAGCCCCGCATGGGGCGCCGTCTGCACACTGGCACCCATCTCGAAGCCACAGGCACTCATCCAGTTTGGAGCCCTCAGCAGCAGCGATGGAGCAGGGGGCAAGAGAGTGGCCAGCGTCCCCGCAGATGCTGCCCACAGTTCCTCGAAGAAACGGAGGCTTGGCCCGTGCTCCCAGCCTCAGAGAAGCAGTCTGGGCACAGGAATAAGCAGAGGCCACGGAGAGGACAGCACGGCCCCTGGAACTGACCATGCTGCCCAGACACCAGTTCCTGCCCTTGCCCAGGAAAATGGCCAGCAGGACGTGAAGGCGCCCGTAGTAGGATCCCGGCCCCAGGCCTGCAGTCCTTGTGGGCACGGGGGCACGGTCTGCCCTGAGACGCCTCTACCTCCTCCCGAGGCACCTGACTCAGGCCGGCCCATCACCATGGTGTTCCGGAGGCTGCCTGGGAACCAGTGGAACTGTGCATTACTGGCTGCCCCTGAGACCCCTGCGGACAGCCCGCCCACTGTGAGCCCAACCCCGCGCCCCTTCAGTGTGCTCTATGAGGACCTCCTGGTGTCCTCGTCCTCTGATGAGAGCGAGGAGGACTGAGCTAAGCCATGTGTGCCCACCAGCCTAAGCCTCCTGCTGCACAACACCTGGACACCCCGCAGCTGAGAAGGAGACCCCTCGGGCCAAGACTGTCACTGGGGACCCCTGGAACCTGGCCCAGAGCAGGGGGGACTGTTGCCAGTTCGGTGCCGAGATGGGACACACACTCAGGTGCCTGTCAAGGTTTGTTCCGAGTTTGGACTCTCAGTGGATTTGCAACTCCTGCGTCTGAGACTGTTTCATCCCACAGACTCAGCGGGAGCGGACAGAGAGGAAGGCAGCAGCAGGGCCGTGGCCCTTTGTTCTGCAGTGACCAGGCAAGGACCATGGCAGGGACCATGGTGCACGTGCACGCAGAGCGCTGCCCTGACTGCTGGGTCGTGGGTGTGGTGGGTGGGCTCTGCATTGCCCATGTCACGCGTGTGTGCAGAACATGATGGGGCATGTCATTGGGACTGTGCCCGGGGTGTCATTGGGACTCCCCATGTCGGTGACTCTCCTCCAATAAAGTGTCTGAATTGCACCCGTGTCTGGTCTCTCCCTGGCAGGCCTCTCCGATCACGTACACACTGTGTCCCCTCTGGTTCCTGCGTCTAATAGGACCAGAATTGGGCAAGGCCGTGGGCTCAGGAAAGGATTCTTGACCTCCTGACCGGGCCGGCTAGGGCTTTCTCTAAGCTCAGCCCAAAGTGGGCCCTGGACAGGACTTTCGGGTTGAGCAGGGGTTGGGAGTGGGAGTCGGTTCCGCATAAACACACCAAGCCCTCCAGGCCCCTTCCCAGCTGGCCTTGTGTCCCACCCAACAGAATCCAGTTTCCCACTCGAAGCCTGCTATATGCGGTTTCACCCATCACCCTCTACAGGCACACACTGAGCAGCAACTCAAGGACCTAAAGATGGACACCAGGGCCAGGGGCCGGCGGACTCTCTCTGTGGATCCAGGATGATGGGAGTTGCCTAGTTTGCCAGAGCAGGGGCTGCTGAGTCCTGCCGAGTCCCTGCAGAGGTTGGTGACCCACTGACTGCGTGTTCCGAGTTCCAGAGAGCTCCGGAATGGAGGAGACCGGGAGGCGTGTTTCCAGGTGGTCCATCAGGTCCACACCGGACACCGTATCTGCTCCAGAGATGTCTGACACCCAACCTGGGGTCAAACGCCCACAGAGCTACAAGTTCTTTACAGGAAACTCCACTTCACAGCCGCCTTGAGAAGCTTCAGTGCTCAGAGCTGGCAGATACCCGGGAACAGGGGACGGTTCCCGACTCTCCTCTCTGGCTGGGCCTGGCTGGATACTATGGTCGTGCCCACATTCCTCCCAAAGCCTTTGCGGTTCCAAGGAACATCACCCTCCTCCCTGGCAGGTACCACCTCGAATGTAACATACCTTGTGCCGCCCTGATCTGGCCTGGGGTCAGTATCTGCCTGGTCAAGGCTGCCCTGAGGGAGGCACTCTGCATGTGTGCTGCCCAAACCTCTCTACTTCAAACTTTATAACTACTGCTCAGGGACTGTCTGAAACTCGTTCTTTAAATCTGCTGCAGGTCGGTTGCCGTGGGTACCAGTAACCGGGCCTTTACTCTGTAGGCGCCTGTAGAATTGAAGCAGCGGAAATCACAGAATGCAGGAATTACCTCTGTTTCCCACAAACCTCCAGCACTGACACTCCCAGTCAGGGCAGAATTGCCCACTCGGGGCTGTCACCTTGAGTCCAGGCCAGAGAGTCTCCAGTCCCCATGTCTCGCCCGCCACCTACTTTCTCTCATTCCGGGTTACCCGTGTCAACAGGTGTTCTCTTGCCCGTGAAGGATTAGAGTCACCTATTCGAGGTGCTGGGCATTTTTCCATGTGCTCAGCTCTTGAAGGCCATATGTGACCATGGGTATGAACCGTGGACACACTATGCTAAGAGAACCACGTCAGACAGAATGAAATCTCTCTGAGATCAGAATCTATGGTCCACAGGTTAACGAGAGACAGAGAGAGAGAGAGAGAGAGAGAGAGAGAGAGAGAGAGAGAGACAAGAGTGGCCACCCAAGGGGAACGTGAAGTGGAGGAACGCACTTGCCAGAAATTGACGGTCATTCTCAAATCCTGCCTGGGAACCTAAGAGCAAAACAAAGCACATTGGGAAGGGAAACGCCCGTGCAGGCAATGACACCTGGGCCACAGCTGTCCCCACCCGGTCCCATGTCCAAACTGCTTCAGAAAGAGGCAGCTGGATTCACAGCGAGCGCTAGGTCAGCTTAGATGTTACTGTAAGTAATCCCTGGAGGGAGCGGTGACACTAGGAATACCCTTAGAGAGACCCCGAGAAGTGCTTGTGGCCACAACAGGCGGGAATTGTGAACTGCATCTGCCCAGCAGCTCGACCCCCAGTTTACCAGCTGGAAGCCCATCCAGAAAGAAAAATCAGGCAAAGGCAAGAAGCAGCTTCATCTTGCCAGGTCCGTGGGGAGGGAGACTCTCTAGCACAAAGCTGGGGGCGGGGGGCGGGGGATGGAGTGGGGATGCGGCTCCCGAGGCTCACAGGGGAGGGGCCTCACGAAGACTGCCTGGGTCAGGGACTGACACGACAGAAATAGCCCAGGACCCCACTTCTAGGTCAGTGAAGTGAATTGACTGAAACGTTCAGGCCCCATTGCCTGGATGCAGCACTGCTGAGATGGGTGGGATTGGCTTCGTGCTGGACTCTGCACGAAGGTCACTCTTGGAATTTGACCCTGACCTGCACGTGTGTCTCCACCTGCTTCTGGGCCCTACTGTGCCCGGACGGCCAGGAAGGGCCCCGGATCACTGGGGCTTATATGGCTCAGTCGGGGGCTCCAACCCTGCCGACCCCGGCTCAGGTATTCAGATACTCCATTGCTTTGAGCTACACCATCGAGTGTTTCAGCAGCTCTGAAACACTCAAACTTAGCCCCCACAGACTATTGGTCACTCAGAACCCAGCCCATCACTAGCAAGCACTCTGTCCCCTGAGGTCCGCCCACTCCTCACCTCCTGCCACATCCCTTTGACCCATCGGGGTCCCTCTCCAGGGCCACTATCAAACGTGGAGGGGAGGTGCCTGGTGTCTCATCGCTGGAAATGCTCTAGTCCTTGGCGACCGACTACGTGGTGCCCAGCAGTGCCCTCACTCCCGAACTTCAGCCATTTTCTTGTCCAACCCCCAAATTCAGACACTCTCATGCCTCCTTACAGAAGTCACTGACCCAGTGCACCTCATGGAGGTGGCAAAGGGCCCCTCTCTCATGCGGCGCGGTTGCCACCTGGGAGCTACTTGGGGCTTTGTTTACCCTCAGGCCATACCCTGGACAACAACTTCACCACCTCGCCTGCCCCCAGGTACATTGGGCCCCTACTCAGCTGAGGGCAAGTACAGGTGAGAAAGATTCGTCATGACTTAGGATTTAACAACCTCCACCCAAGCCTGCCCAAATAACAGACCTTATATTTTGTATTTTTTTTACTGCTTGTTTTCAATAGCTCGCTAAATATGATTACAAATGTGTTCTCAGAAGAAAGCATGTGAATAACAGTAGTTCACTCGTGTCAGTGAAAATATCTGGACCTGATAGTGCAGCTGAGAGGTAGAGAAAGTGTCAAACAGGGGGTTAGTGGCCAGAAAGTTCTGGGAGAACTGAATGCTGACCCCTGAGACTACCTCCTGTGCCCCTCCCTAACTGCGGCCCCTCCCTACACGTCTGGCCCCCTTCCTGTGGCCCCTCCCTTCCTGTCTCGCACCTTTGTGTTTAGTGTTAATGTGACCTGACACCTCTTGCAGGCTGGCCCTCATCTCTCACTGTACGCACAGGTCCGAGCCAGGAACATGCCCTCTCAACCCTGCAGACTCAGGCACTCTGGCATCTGTTTCCAGGAGGGTATTTCTTCTGCCGCTACACAGGCAGAGCGAGAAGACACTGGGGGTCACTCTCCTGACCCACCCAGGTTCTGCGAGGGTGGACTCGGGCTTGTGTGTGTGGTCTGAGTTCTCTCTGGGGGCCAGGTTCCCCTGTCGAGCTGACTAATATCACTGTGGACAGTGGGCATAGGGCCTCTCCTCCCTCCACCCCGGTATTTGCTCTCTGTGCTCGCTGACCACTGACGGATCTTCCATCTGAGGATATGCCACGGTTTATCAGCAGTGGGAGGGCTCTGCTTGCCCGCTTGTCCTGCTGCTGTTTGCCCTTCATATTCCCGGCATCCTTCGACAGAGCTGAACCAGAGGTGTTCTCTCCCCATCTGTGGACAGAGCGGGCTATAGGACCTACCAGAAAACTAGACCCAGGACCTTCAAGTTTCCACTGCCAGGTCTGGATGGAGACAATCTCCTGTGAGTCACAAAGAATGAAGGGGAACATAGCGCTGGTCCTTGAGTGTGACTGGAAGAGGAGCGGGTGCCAACGCACTTGGAAAGACGTGAGATTTTTCTTAGTGACCAAATTCTTGTGATTTGCTCTCCCTGGTATTTGGTCTCTGCTGACCCCTTGGGCACAGAACGCAGGAATTACCTCTGTGTCACACAAACCTCCAGCGTGGCGCTCCCAGTCAGGGCAGAATTGCCCACTCGGGGCTGTCATCTTGAGTCCAGGCCAGAGATTCTCCAGTCCCCATGTCTCGCCCGCCACCTACTTTCTCTCATTCTGGGTTGCGGGGGGCCCCGCCAGACCACTCTCCGGCCCGCGGAGGCGGCCCTAGGATCCGTAGGTGCAAGGAGGGACCAACCGAATGAAGACGCAAGACACAAGAGACAGAGTACAGTTTAGAAACAGAGATAAAGACACAGGACAGGACTTTATTCAGTGCAGCAGGGGTATTATATACTTTGCGACGCAGGAAACTATGCTTACGTCACAGAAGGCAATTACATCACTAGGTCATATCATATATTGTTAGGAGAGTTACAAAAATTACATGTTCCATGTGCTTGATTAGTCAGTGTCAGTTACTTCTTATTCTTGGGCTATCTGTGACAAATGTTTTCTTTTAGATAATCATACATAGCTCATAATATGCATAGTCTGTGGTCAGAGCAGACGCAGTACCAGATTTGCGCTAGTCAGGACCCGCTTGTTCAGGGTCACATAGGCCAAGATAACCATACATAGCACAGGCACGTAGGCCCTTGGTCAGTTAGAGGGCCAGCTTCCCACATCTCCCCCTTCCTTTATTATAAAAGACGCCAGCTAGGGGGAGCATTGACTGGACCCCTCCAGGATATCAAGACTATCTGGTGGGCGTCTGACTGAACATGTTGGACGCAAAGGACCTCATTAATGAGATTCCAATAAGAAAAGGTTGGAACGGGGATTCTCTCAGGGCCAAATGTCCTGTAATAGTCTTTAGGAAGTCTCCTACATGGCCCCAACGTTTCTCATCGATGGTCCCCTCTTGAGGGAACCAGGGACAGATCTCCTCAATAAGGAGAAAGAAATCTACAAGATCCTTTTTCTTGACCCGGATACCCCGGTGCTTAAGGGAGGTCTTTAAACCTCGAACAAACAATTCTTTCTTGCTTAAACCCTGACCCATATTCCAAGGTCAGGCAAAACAGATACACACAAATATACAGGCCACTAAACAAAAAATGAGAAATATAGACGAAGAAAAAATAGAAGACAGACAAGACATGAAAAGAATAGAGCGAATAGAGACAAGACAGAAGATGGGTCACTGGAAGGCTAACCCCCACGCGAATACCCAGGGGAAACAGACGTAAGACACGGGGGAGGCCCGACAAAGGGGCCCACTCAGGTACTCGTCTGGCCAGTGGGAAACTTAGCCGTAGTGGATCAGCCAAAGGTGACTTGCGGCCGACGTCTAAGTCAGCACAACCATAGACCATATGTTTCCCGTGGAATCGCAGACGGCCCACTCAGATTCCATAGCCTTTCGCGGGCCTTAAGGGTGCCCAGCCGTGGAACCACAGACTCGAATCAGAGGCGAGGACGCCTCTGACCGCTCATTCACTCACACACACATTCCACAGAGGACACGACAAAGGGGGGCGTGGGGGGGCCTTATCCAACCCAGTGACCGTCTCATACTCCTACTATGAGACTGAACACTCGATTCGCCCCTTGATGCTGCCCTACTCATCCTCAATCACGAGACAGGGACTTCCAAGTTAGGTTGGACGCACTTACCTTTCTGTGCGTCCCGGTGGCCACCGCTTCCAGAAGGGGAGTTCGGCAGTCATCTCCCAGACACCGCCCCGCATGGGGGCCAGTTGTGGGGGGCCCCGCCAGACCACTCTCCGGCCCACGGAGGTGGCCCTAGGATCCGTAGGTGCAAGGAGGGACCAACCGAATGAAGACGCAAGACACAAGAGACAGAGTACAGTTTAGAAACAGAGATAAAGACACAGGACAGGACAGGACTTTATTCAGTGCAGCAGGGGTATTATATACTTTGCGATGCAGGAAACTATGCTTACATCACAGAAGGCAATTACATCACTAGGTCATATCATATATTGTTAGGAGAGTTACAAAAACTACATGTTCCATGTGCTTGATTAGTCAGTATCAGTTACCTCTTATTCTTGGGCTAGCTGTGACAAATGTTTTCTTTTAGACAACCATACATAGCTCATAGGCTGTGGTCAGAGCAGACGCAGTACCAGATTTGCGCTAGTCTTCGAAAACTCTTGAGCTAATTTGCCAGCGTGGTTTGGCGCATGCCTCAGGCAACCGCAAGCTAACGTCCGAGCTCGCAAAGCAGTGCAGAGATGCGATCAAGGAAGACCTCAAAGAGAGAAGAGCAGAAGTACTGGTAGATGCGGCAGAAGCTGGAAAAAGTATTCGTTACGCCCGCCTGTCCTTCGCCAACTACAAGACCAAGATGACTGCCCTCCAACGTCCTGATGGATCCATCACATCCTCCAGAATGGCAATGGAGAAGATTATCCATGACTTCTACTCAAATCTCTTTGATAGCCATGTCCACTTTCCGACATACCAAATTCCACAGGATAGATATGTCGTTCCCAATGTTCTCCCTTCTGAAATCCGACACGCCATTTTGTTGGTAAAGAAACAAACAGCACCCGGCCCAGAAAAGGTCAGACCAGAACACCTGAAGAACCTGCCGTCAGTACTCATCAATACACTGGCTCGGCTCTTCACTCGCTACCTGTCTGAATGCAAGGTTCCGTTCCAATGGAAAACCAGCAGGACCGTACTACTGTTCAAGAAGGGAGACATCCATGACATTGGCAACTATCGCCCGATCTGCCTATTGTCTGTCATCTACAAGTTGTTCACTCGAGTCATCCTAAATAGGATTGGCAGAACACTAGATGAAGGAAAACCATGCGAGCAAGCCAGGTTCCGCAAAGGATTCAGCACCATCGACCATATCCACACGATAACCAAGCTCATTGAGGTTTCTCGGGAGTTCAAGATGCCGCTCTGTTTAATGTTCATTGATTTAAAGAAGGCCTTTGATTCTGTTGAGACAGAAGTGGTCATTGAAACCCTAGCCAATCAGGGCATTCAAGCCCAATACATCAAGATCCTCCGTGAGCTGTATTGCGGATTCACTACCAGGATCTCACCATTCTACAAAGAAGTGATCATTGATGTCATGAGAGGGGTTCAGCAGGGTGATACCATTTCACCGAAACTCTTCAGTGCCACCCTCGAGAACATCATGCGACGACTGGAATGGGAAGGAATGGGAGTGAAGATAGATGGTCGGCAATTACACCACCTCCGCTTTGCTGATGACATTGTTTTAATAACATCAAACATCAACCAAGCGACAGAAATGCTTGCTGACTTTGACCATGAGTGTGGAAAGGTAGGACTACAGCTGAATCTTACGAAGACAATGTTTATGAGAAACAGCCTCGTTCCTGATGCCCCATTCGCTCTCAACAGAACGACCATCTCCAAATGCAACAGCTATGTGTACCTAGGTCGAGAAGTCAACATGACAAATGACCTGGCACCCGAGCTGCGCAGGAGGAAGAGAGTGGCTTGGAACGCCTTCAAGAACGTCGAAGAAATAGCTAAGAGGACGAAGAACCTCCGGCTCCGGGCACATCTCTTTGATTCCACTGTTCTTCCTGCATTAACATATGCCTCAGAGACCTGGGCCCTATGCAAACAGGATGAGAATGCTATTCAGGTCTCCCAAAGAAGAATAGAAAGAGCTATGCTTGGAATATCACTTTTCACTGATATGAGAGAAAAAATCCGGAGTTCCGACATCCGTCGATGATCAAGAATCAGGGACGCTGTCTCATTTGCCAAGGTGTCAAAAATCAGATGGGCTGGTCACGTAATGAGATTTAAAGATGACCGCTGGACTAGAGCTGTTACTGACTGGATTCCACGGATGCCAAAAGACCACGTGGCCGTCCACCTACCAGATGGTCAGACTTCTTCGTGAAGATCACGAACGATTGGTTTGAGGCTCTTCATGATCCCAGAGCGAACAGATGCCATTGGGCTACACTAGCACGCGACAGGGACAAATGAAGACGTTACTGGCGCCCGCTGGAGCAAATCGACGACTAACGGGAAGTTAAGTGATTAAGTGAAGTGAAGTTCCAGGCCTCATTGCCTGGATGCGGCACTGCTGAGATGGGTGAGATTGGCTTCGCGCTGGACTCTACACTAAGGTCACTCTTGGAGTTTGACCCTGACCTGCATGTGCGTTTCCACCTGCTTCTGGGCCCTACTGCGCCCAGACGTCCACGAAGGGGCCCTGATCACTGGGGCTTATATGGTTCAGTTGTGGGCTCCAACCCTGCCAACCCCGGCTCAGGTATTCGGATACTCCATTGCTTTGAGCTACACCATCGAGTGTTTCAGCAGCTCTGAAACACTCAAACTTAGCCCCCAAAGACTATTGGTCACTCAGAACCCAGCCCATCACTAGCAAACACTCTGTCCCCTGAGCTCCGCCCACACCCCACCTCCTGCCAAATCCCTTTTACCTATCGGGGTCCCTCTCCCGGGCCACTATCAAACGTGGAAGGGAGGTAGGTGCCTGGTGTCTCATCGCTGGAAATGCCCTAGTTCTCGGCAACTGAGTACGTGGTGCCCAGCGCTGCCCTCACTCCCGAGCCTCTGCCCTTTTCTTGTCAACCCCCAAATTCAGAAACTCTCACGCCTCCTCATGGAAGTCACTGACCCAGTGCACCTCATGGAGGTGGCCAAGGGGCCCTCTCTCATGCAGCGTGGTTGCCACTTGGGGGCTACTTGGGGCTTTGTTTACCCTCAGGCCATACCCTGGACAACAATTTCCCCACCTCGCCTGCCCCCACGTACATTGGGCCCCCACTCAGCTGAGGGCAAGCACAGGTGAGAAAGGTTCGTCATGCCTTAGGATTGAACAACTTCCACCCAAGCCTGCCCAAATAACAGGCCTTATATTTTGCATTTTTTTACTGCTTGTTTTGAATAGCTCGCTAAATATGATCACAAATGGATTCTCAGAAGAAAGCGTGTGAAGAACAGTACTTCACTCGTGTCCGTGAAAAGATCCGGACCTGATCGTGCAGCTGAGAGGTAGAGAAAGTGTCAAACAGGGGTTTAGTGGCCAGGAAGTTCTGGGAGAACTGAATGTTGACCCCTGAGACTACCTCCTGTGCCCCTCCCTAACTGCGGCCCCTCCCTACACGTCTGGCCACCTTCCTGTGGCCCCTCCCTTCCTGTCTCGCATCTTTGTGTTTACTGTTAATGTGACCTGACACCTCTTGAAGGCTGGCCCTCATCTCTCACTGTACCCACAGCAGGAGCCAGGAACCTGCCCTCTCAACCCTGCAGACTCAGGCACTCTGGCATCTGCTTCCAGGAGGGTATTTCTGCTGCCGCTAAACAGGCAGAGCGAGAAGACACTGGGGGTCACTCACCTAACCCACCCAGGTTCTGCAAGGGTGAACTCGGGCTTGTGTGTGTTTCTGAGTTCTCTCTGGGGGCCAGGTTCACCTGTCGAGCTGACTAATATCACTGTGGACAGTAGGCATAGGGCCTCTCCTCCTTCCACCCCGGTATTTGCTTTCTGGGCTTGCTTACCACTGACAGGTATCTTCCATCTGAGGCTATGCCAAGGTTTATCAGCAGTGCGAGAGGTCTGCTTGCCCGCTTGTCCTGTTGCTGTTTGCCCTTCATATTCACGGCATCCCTCGACAGAGCTGAACCAGAAGTCTTCAATGTTGCCTACTGACCAAGTAAAAGAATGCTTGATTTTTCATTCCCCCTTTGTCCCGCTCAAAGCTGGGCAACTTACCAGTACAGGACGTTTCAGTTTGGGGAAAATGCACCCTCGTAAATGATTTGTAAATGATGTATGAGGAGCAGCACAATCTTTGCAGATATGTCAAAGCTATATCAAAGCCGGTCGTTCTGACCAATAGCATTATGTCAAAAGGGTCACCAGGTGGCTGACCAACAGTGCATGGCTCTGCTCATTGTCCCATCCACTTTCCCACGTCCCATGCACTTTCCTTTTTTTTTTGGGTGGGCTGTGGAAACATACTTAAGTCTGTACCTATGATCTGAATAAACACACGCATTCATGCCATCTCCTGAATGACGGAACCCTGTGTGACTCGAGTGCTGATTTCACCCTGACGGCCCTCTCCTGGCTCGGCTCTGCAGCGCCGGACGCGGCAAGTGGAGGTTCCACCGAGATCAGGTACGAGGGAGAACCGGACAGGGCTCACCTGCGCATAGCAGGGGGAGAGCCTGCGCATAGCAGGGGGAGATACCGCATATAAGCAGGGGAAACAGTGCATGGTACCATGGGAAATTCTGACTCAAAAACTCGGCTGGCCACCGAGTTGACTGAGTTACTGAAACAGCAGGGAACTGCTATTAAGTTTAGGACCGCACTCGAGTTCATTACAGTAATAGGGGAAGTCAGCCCTTGGTTCCTCACAGGGGGAGAATTCAGAGTCTGTGACTGGGAACAGGTTGATAGATCTACAGAGAGCCCTCAGAGATAGGGGGTTGGATAGGGTTCCCGTCACTACATTATCCCTCTGGAGATTGGTTAAAGATGCTCTGTCAATCACCCGTGTCCGGGTGCAGGAACAGCTGTGGGAACTCCAAAAAACCTTCGGGGAAATCCAGGAGGAGGAAACAGGGCTCTCTCTGCAGGGGGACGCTGGCGATGATATAGCAGAACATGAATATGCTGAAGTCCCCGTGATTTCTGAATGTGGGAGCCAGACTCCTCTTACCCCCGATCTACACACAGAAGAAAAGCAGCTCCTCTCTAGTCCCAGACCTCCCCACCAATCTTTGGGGGCGAGATATACTCTCGGCCATGGGCGCAGTTCTAGTCACACCGGCTGGCCACCTCCAGACCACCCCCCCCCGGTTTCTTTCCAGACTATAGCCCATATTACTAGTGATTACCCAGCCCCGGGGCAAGGGGACACCATAACTCTGATGCCTGTGGAAAAACTGGAAGGGGCCGCAACCCCTGGGCCGGAACATAAGCCTTTTCAATCGGGGCCACTGTTGAGCGGCCTCCCCCCACCCCCGTTACCTGGAAATCAGATGATCCAGTCTGGGTGGAGCAGTGGCCCCTACCTAAAGACAAATTACAGGCCGCACATGCCCTAGTGTCCGAGCAATTAGAAAAGGGGCACAATACCCCATCCACATCTCCCTGGAATACCCCAATCTTTGTTATAAGGAAAAGGACAGGCGGGTGGAGATTATTGCAAGATCTCTGAGCAGTCAATGACACCATGCATCCAATGAGGACCCTGCAGCCAGGGCTCCCCCATCCCTCCGCTATATCAAAGTCCTGGCAATTGTTAGTGATAGATCTTAAAGATTGTTCTTTCAATATTCCATTAGCTCCTAAAGATTGTCAAAGATTTGCCTTCTCTCTACCTTCCCCCAATTTTCAGGAGCCCTATCAGCGCTACCAATGGGTAGTCCTTCCCCAGGGCATGACTAATAGTCCCACTATGTGTCAGATATATGTTTCGGCAGTTTTGGCACCCATTCGGGCTCGTTTCCCCAACGCACTTTTGATTCATTATATGGATGACATCTTAGCCGCCTGCCCCACCAAAGACCTGTTACTTCAACTCTATGATCATGTCCGGGTCACCCTGGAATCAGCAGGACTTGTAATCTCCCCGGACAAGGTACAGCTCTCCCACCCATACAGATATTTAGGATACACCATAAACAAGGTGGGAATAGTGCCTCAAAAAATACAGTTTGCCACTTCTCATTTAAAGACTCTACACCAATGGCAACAGTTTTTGGGAGAACTCCAGTGGCTCCGACCATCCTTCTCCCTGCCCACGGGAGAGCTCAAACCTCTTTTCGAACTATTGAAGGGGGATTCCGACCCCTCCTCACCTCGTCAATTGACCCCTGAGGCACAATTGGCTCTTAGAAAAGCGGGGGATGCCTTAAAAGAAATGCAAATACACAATATTGATTACAATCTACCACTACAATTTATAGTGCTTGCTTCAGAGTTTGCCCCAGCTGGAGTTTTCTGGGAGACTGGTCCATTATATTGGGTCCACCTCTCAGCTTCCCCAACCTGAACGGTGATTCCCTATCCCACCTTAGTTTCTCAATTACTCAGGAATGCCAGAACCATAGGGTGTGCACTCTTTGCTAAGGATATGACATATTGGTCGTTCCCTATTCCAAAGAAATAATCAATAATCTGATACAATATGATGATTCCTGGTGCCTTTTTGTTTGCTCCTTTAAAGGCCAAATTACACAGGCATAACCCAAACATAAACTCCTGCAAAGCTTCAGGATTTGTCCTACTATGTTCCCCCGAATCATTAAGACTACCCCCCTTCCGGGCGCACGGACCCTCTTTACCGATGGCTCTAAAAGCAGTCGAGCCGTAGTGGTTGATGGGCAGGTTGTTCACGCCATACAGCTTGCCGAGACCTCGGCGCAATTTGCAGAAGTATCTGCTGTATTATTGGCCTTGCAGACATTCCCTAATGAGCCCCTCAATATTTACACTGATGGCGTGTATGTTGCCAATATCTTCCCTCAATTAGAAACAGCAACCCACACAGGTGAGGGCTCAAAAATTTTATCTCAATTACAAACATTGCAACTGTTGATTTGGGCCAGAAAGGACCCCCTCTTTGTGGGTCAAATTAGAGGACAGTCTGGCCTCCCGGGACCCCTTGCAGAAGGTAATGAACGACCAGATAAAGCTACCCGCTTAATAATGATACCCTAGAATATGATAAGGCCATACAGCTACATAAAAAATTCCACCTTAATGCCCAGGCTCTCCATTTTCATACGGGTTATTCCAAAGCTGAGGCTCTCTCCATAACCACCGTTTGTCCCGCCTGTGCTCCTTATATACATTCCCCATCCCTGGGAGTCAATCCTAGAGGATTGAGAGCAAATGATATTTGGCAAATGAATGTGACCCACACTAATTCACTGGGTAACCGGCATTATCTTCATGTCTCAATAGACACACACTCAGGCATGATTTTTGCCTCACTACATGCTGGGGGGAAAAAAGAAACATGTTATAGATCACCTTACTGCTGCTTTCTCATATATGGGAAATCCCAGGCAAATTAAAACTGACAATGGACTGGCCTATACAAGCCGCACCTTTCCTTTCTTTTGTGAAACCTGGGATATTGCACATACAACAGGCATTCCCTATAACCCCCAAGGACAAGCTATCATAGAGCGAGCGCACCGACATCTCAAAACTTATATTTCTAAAACAAAAGAGTGTGAGATCTACCAAGGCTGTCAAGGGTCACAAGCGCTCCTATCCACAACCTTATTCATTTTAATTTTTTGCTCCTCGATGATTCGGGCCGCAGTGCAGCCCAACGTCACTTCGCTACTCCGGCTCCCCTTAAAGCAATGGTGAAATGGAAGGATCTGTCCTCAGGAACCTGGCAACCACCGGCAGCGATACTTGCCAGAGTCAGAGGTGCAGTCTGTGTGTATCCAACTAATGCAGAAAAACCCATTTGGGTACCGGAATGCCTGGTCAGGCCAATACACGAGCCCCCCGATCATTTTGTCCCGCACAGCTGGGAAAGATAATGAAACTCACCTCCAGGGTACTTAGCCCTGTGACGAACCTCTCTTTTTTCCACAGGAACAAAATGACCACAACGATGCTTATCACCTGGACCCTCGTTATATTATTAATGAAGGACCCTACCAAAACCCATGCCAATCAACACCAACCGTTCAAGCAGACCTGGGTCATCAGGAGTGGAGAGGACTACGAGGTTTGGAGTACCACAAGCTGCGATGCAGCACCCCTTAATCAGTGCTTCCCCGACTTATATTTTTCCCTGGAAGATGCTTACCCCTTTCAGGATGGTCTTGAAAGGCCTGGGGCCAGAGCCTCTATGAGACGCAATGGCTTTTTTACCTGCCCCGGGTTCCAGACAGGCCAATGGAGGAAAACCTGCGGTGGCCTTGAATCTTACTACTGTGCCAGTTGGTCTTGCGTAGATTCTAACGATGGCTATTGGAAATGGTCGGTTGACCACGACCTGGTTAATATTTCTTATGCTGTGCCACTGAGATGTGGCTCATGTTCTGTACAATACCATCCCCAAAATGCTTCTGGTCAAAATCTCCTTCACTGATAAGGGAAGGTCGGAGACCCGATGGGTCAACGGCCTGAATTGGGGACTTATGTGGTATAGCAGACCATGGCATGGAGATATCCTGCAGATCCTCTTAAAAATCGAACCCGTGCAGCAGGTTCCGCTAGGCCCTAACCAGGCACTTGAGGCTCCAAAACATCCTCTTAAGCCCACCATCACTACCACGGCTGGCCCTAAGGCGATGCTACCTCCTGTTACAGCCGGCCCATCCATCCCAAACCCCAGTCTTGGCCCAATAATTGACACCCTCAGGAGTCTTATCGATGCCACATATCAGACTCTGAATGCTACTGCCCCAAACCTGACTGAAGCCTGCTGGCTGTGCTATAGCCCCACACTGCCGTTTTATGAGCCTATGGGTATTAACGCCTCATACAATGTTAATTACAGAGCCCCTGTGGAGTGGAAGGCCCGCCCCCAGGGATTGACCATGACCCAAGTTAGCGGTCAAGGGACATGTGTAGGTACAGTCCCTCAAAACAAGAAGGAGTTTTGTGCACATAATGTGGAGTCCCCGGGATGGAGTAACTCCACCTGGATCTCACCAACAATTGGAGCTTGGTGGGCCTGTTCACATTCAGGATTAACTCCCCACTTGGCAGGCTCAGTATTTAATGCCTCCCAAGAATTTTGTCTTATGGTTATTGTCATCCCCAAAATTATATACTACCCTGCTGAGGTACTCCTTGACTACTGTCCAATTCCCCTGATGTCCTGCGTAGGAACCGCAGGGAACCCATATCCGCACTAACCATTGCCACTCTGTTTGGCATAGGCCTGGCTGGTGCTGGCACTGGCATCGCTGCTCTGGCAACCCAATATTCTGGCCTATCTTCTCTAAGAACAGCCATTGATGAGGACCTGGACCGAATAGAAAAATCTATTAACCATCTTGAAAAGTCCTTGACCTCCCTGTTGGAAGTAGTCTTGCAAAATAGGAGGGGGCTCGACTTGCTCTTCCTTAAAAACGGAGGGCTGTGCGCAGTGCTGGGAGAAGAGTGCTGCTTTTACGCTGACCACACGCGGGTAGTTCGAGATTCCATGACTAAGCTGAGAGAAGGCCTGGAACGTTGTAAAAAGGAGAGAGAGGCTCAGGAAGGGTGGTTCGAGTCTTGGTTTAATCAATCCCCCTGGTTCACCACCCTGATATCTACTATAGCAGGCCCTCTGATCATACCATTACTGATGCTTACATTCCGGGCCCTGCATCCTGAGCCGACTTTTCTCATTTGTCAGAGACCAGATTGGCAGGGTTGATCGGCAAATCACTCAAATTCATTTTACACAGCTGAGAGAAACTAGCAAAGAGCAGCCCTATTCAGATGGGTATTTCTTTTTTTTTAATATAAATAATTTAATATATTGAATATAATACATAAATGTTTATACAAACACTTTTTATTAAAGTATTTTATAAACAATGCGTAATAGTATAATATATGCATAATAGTATTATATATATATATTGGGTAGACTTGAAATTTTTTTTTTCTTTTTTTTATTTATTTATTTTTTTACAGTTGTAGATTTACAATTTTTTTTGTGCTTGGGTTTCAATTATACAATGATCAGATACCCATCCCTCCACCAGTGCCCGTTTTTCACCACCATGGATAATATCCCTCCCACCCCCATCCCCCCATCTTCCCCTGCCTCTGTGGCAGGGCAATCCCCTGTGTTCTCTCTCTCCGTTTGGGTGTTGTGGTCTGCTAAAGAGGCATTGAGTGGCAAACATGTTCAGTCCATAGTCTACTTTCCACATGCATCTCCCCTCCTGGGAGGATCCTCCAAACATCCTTTATTTGGTGCTCCCTTCTCTATCTGAACTGCCCTTTCCTCTAGGATACCCGGCTGGCCTCTAAGTTATGGAGGAATCCTCCTGGTGCTGATCTCAGCTATTCTTGGGTATTAATCTCATACTTTGTTACTTTATATCCCCCAGATGAATGCAATCTTTCTATGTCTATCCCTCTCTTTCTGACTCATTTCGCTTAGCATGATACTTTCCATATTGTACCACTTGTATGTAAATTTCATGACTTCATCTTTTCTAACAGCTACATAGTACTCCATTGTGTAGATGTACCAAAGTTTCTTTAACCAGTCATCTGTTCTTGGGCATTCAGGTTTCTTCCAGTTTCTGGCTATTGTAAAGAGTGCTGCAATGAACAAACAAGTACAGATGTCACTTCGACTATACATTTTTGCCTCTCTGGGATATATTCCCAGGAGTGGTATTGCTGGGTCAAATGGGAGCTCAATTTCTAATTTTTTGAGAATCGTCCATACTGTTGTCCAGAAGGGCTGAACCAGTGGACATTCCCACCAACAGTGAAGGAGTGTCCCTTTCCCGCCACATCCGTGCCAGCATTGGTTGCTTTTGTACTTTTGAATGTGGGCCAGTCTCTGAGGTGTGAGATGGTATCTCATTCTGGTTTTGATCTGCATCTCTCTGATGATTAATGATGTAGAGCATTTTCTCATGTGCTTTTTTGCCATTCGGATATCTTCTTTGAGAAAGTTTCTGTTCATTTCATTGCCCCATTTTTGGATGGGGTTGGATGTTTTCTTCTTGTGGAGTTTAACCAGTATTTTGTATATCCTGGATATCAACCCCTTGTCAGATGTGTATTCGGCGAATATCCTTTCCCATTCTGTAGACTGTCTTTTTATTTTGGTCACTGTTTCTTTGGAGGTGTAGAAGCTTCTTAGTTTAAGATAGTCCCATTTATCTATCTCTGTTTTCACTTCCTCGGCCAGTGGCATGGCATCTTTGAAGATACCATTAGCTTCAATGTCATGGAGGGTTTTGCCACCTTTATCTTCAATGTACCTTATGGTTTCTGGTCTGATGTTGAGGTCTTTAATCCATTTTGATCTTACTTTTGTACATGGTGTTAGGCAGAGTTCTGAGCCTATTTTTTGCATGTAGCCATCCAATGATGCCAACATAATTTATTAAAGAGGCTTTCCTTACTCCACTTCACATTACTTGCACCTTTATCAAAGATTAGATGATCATATGATTGAGGGGAGATGTCAGTGTATTCAACCCTGTTCCATTGGTCTGCAGTTCTGCCTTTGTTCCAGTACCATGCTGTTTTAATTATTACTGCTTTGTAGTACAGTTTGAAGTTAGGGAGGTTGATTCCTCCCATTTTCTTTTTCCCAAGAATTGCTTTAGCTATTCGTGGGGGCTTATTGTTCCATATAAATTTCAGGAGTGTTTGCTCCATTTCTTTGAAGAATGTCATGGGTATCCTTATAGGGGTTGCATTGAATTTATACAATGCTTTCGGTAGTATTGCCATTTTGACAATGTTAAGTCTCCCGACCCATGAGCAGGGGATATCTTTCCATTTCCTCATGTCTTCTTTTATTTCCTGAAGTAGCGTTTTGTAGTTTTCTTTGTACAGGTCGTTTACTTCCTTAGTTAAGCTGATTCCTAGGTACTTGATTTTCTGGGGCACAATTGTGAACGGGATTTTTTTTTCATGTTGCTTTCTTCTCTCTCACTGTTTGTGTATAGGAAAGCCATGGACTTTTGGGTATTGATTTTATAACCTGCAACTTTACTATACGAGTCTATTGTTTCTAGGAGTTTTTTGGTGGAGGTTATTGGGTTCTCTAAGTAGAGTATCATATCATCTGCGAATAGTGAGAGCTTGATTTCTTCCTTTCCTACCTGAATGCCCTTAATATCTTTTTCTTGCCTAATCGCTATTGCAAGTACTTCAAGTACTATATTGAACAGAAGTGGAGAGAGTGGGCATCCCTGTCTCGTCCCTGATCTTAGAGGGAAGGCTCTCAGTTTTTCCCCATTGAGGATGATGCTTGCTGTAGGCTTGTGGTAGATGGCTTTAATTATGTTGAGGAAGGTCCCCTCTATACCCATTTTGGCTAGGGTTTTCATCATAAAGGGGTGCTGGATCTTGTCAAATGCTTTCTCTGCATCTATTGATATAATCATATGCTTTTTTATCTTTTCTTTTGTTGATATGATGGATTATGTTGATTGATTTTCGAATGTTAAACCATCCTTGCATCCCTGGGATGAATCCTACTTGGTCATGGTGTATGATCTTTTTGATGAGTAGTTGGATTCTATTTGCTAGTAGTTTGTTGAGGATCTTTGCATCTGTGTTCATCAGGGATATCGGCCTGTAATTCTCTTTCTTTGTGGTATCTCTGTCTGCTTTTGGTATCAGTGTGATATTTGCTTCGTAGAAACTGTTCGGAAGTGTTTTTGATATTTCAATTTCGTGGAAAAGCTTAAAGAGCATTGGGAGTAAGTCCTCTTTAAAGATTTGGAAGAATTCACTAGTGAATCCATCCGGGCCAGGACTTTTGTGCTTGGGGAGACTTTTTATTACCAGTTCAATTTCCTTGATGGTGATAGGTCTGTTCAGGTATTCCAGGTCTTCTTGGTTCAGCCTTGGGAGTCTGTAGGAGTCTAGGAATTTATCCATTTCCTCGAGGTTTTGATGTTCCATGGCATAAAGCTTCTCAAAGTACTCCCTGAGGATCCTCTGAATTTCTGTGGTTTCTGTTGTAATGGCCCCCTTTTCATTTCTGATTCGGTTTATTAGGGTTTTCTCTCTCCCTTTCTTTGTGAGTTTTGCTAGCGACTTAACGATCTTGTTAATTTTCTCAAAGAACCAGCTTTTGGTTTCATTGATCTTTCAGATTGTTTTTTGGGTTTCCATCAGATGGGTATTTCTAATGGGCCTGGGAAGCCTCTTTCTTTATCTGTTGCAGCAACCTCATCCTGTGGCCGGTACCTGAAAACGCAGGAGGAGAAGGAGTGCGGACTGGACCCGTACAGAAACCCCAGATCACTGAACAAAGAGATCCCCATCACCCCTCTGCCCTACCCCTGTCCCTCTTTTCTGAGCCACGCTCCATTCTGGTCAAGCCACACTGGGACCTGCCTGGTCTGATAGAAATGTCATCAATCCTCCCCTATGCCTCCTCACGGTTAAAGAAGTATGCCCTAGCCCAGGATACCCAATGACGGGCAACTTCTGTCACTGCTGCACACACCTTAGACAGGGGCTTAAGCATTCTCCCCAAGGACGGGTACCACGGCGGGGCGACAGACAACCTAAGACAGGGGTTCTGGCGTGCCATAATTGGGAAAAAGGGGTGAGATGTTGCCTAGTGACCAAGTAAAAGAATGCTTGATTTTTCATTCCCCCTTTGTCCTGATCAAAGCTGGGCAACATCCCAGTACAGGAGGTTTCAGGTTGGGGAAAATGCACCCTCGTAAATGATTTATAAATGATGTATGAGGAGCAGCACAATCTTTGCAGATATGTCAAAGCCATATCAAAGCAGGGCATTCTGACCAATAGCATTATGTCAAAAGGGTCACCGGGTAGCTGACAAAAGGTACATGGCTCTGCTCATTGTCCCATGCACTTTCCCACGTCCCATCCACTTTCCTTTCTTTTGGGTGGGCTGTGGAAACATACATAAGTCTGTACCTATGCTCTGAATAAACACATGCATTCATGACAACTCCTGAATGACGGAACCCAGTGTGACTCGAGTGCTGATTTCACCCTGACGGCCCGACCCTGGCTCAGCCCCGCAGTGCCGGACGAGGCAGTTCTCTCCCAATCTGTGGAAAGAGCAGCCTATAGGACCTACAAGAAAACTAGGCCCAGGACGTTCAAATTTCCACTGCCAGGTCTGGATGGAGACAATCTGCTGTGAGACAAAAAGAACCAAGGGGAACATAGCGCTGGCCCTTGAGTGTGACTAGAACAGAAGCTAGCGCCAACCCACTTGGAAAGATGTGAGATTTTTCATAGTGACCACATTCTTGTGATTTACTCTCACTGGTATTTGGTCTCTGCTGACCCCTAGGGCACCTGTGTCCTTCAAGAAGGGTTGATCCTGTTTCCTGTGCTGACAGACACAAACAGTCACACATAGTGTGATGCCGGCATCCCTTCTCAGAGTCCTCCAGCTCCAGTCCAAGCTGACACTTTCTGAGGAAGAGACTTCTGCAAGTAGCCTCGCACTAAAAAGGGGCCTTGGGCCTTGGCAATGCAGGAAAACTCCCCCCACTGAGGACATGGCCCTGAACATGAGTCTATTCGTTTCCAGATGTTCTGGAGACACAGGGAGAGACCCGTCATTCCCCTCCTATGGCTCGGGTGCCAGGACGGGCAGGTGACTCTGTGCATATACTGGAACATTCTCCTGCAAACTCTTGTTCACTTGAGTCCACGGACATGTCGAACTCACTCCAGCTCTATGTCCCCTGTGAGGCCTTTGTGGTAGGGAGGCCTGAGGAGGCCACAGCCAGGAGATGCCCCCGGGACCGTGACCGAGGTCACAGCTGATCTCTGGAAGCCTGGAGCCCACATGCCTTGAGACTGCACAGGCCCTGGTGTTCTGCAGTCTCTTCCTGTCGTGGCAGAGGTTGATTTCTGTCACGCCGCGTTGGACCTCCCGAACTGATGAGGGGCTCAGAGCGTGAATGTCCTTTCCTTTCAGCCCTGGAAACCATGACTTGTTTGTCTCTATCCAGACCTGGCAGTGAAAACTCGAACCTCCTGGGTCTAGTTTTCCGGTAAGGCCTAAAGCCCCCTCTGTCCTCAGGTGGAGAGAGAGAAAGCCTGAGTCAGTTCTGTCGTGCGATGGTGGGGATTTGAGGAGCAAAGAACAGCGGGACACACGGCCAAGCAGAGGACTTATACCGGTGGAAACCTTGGCCTAACCTCAGATGGAAGTGCTTAGGGAGGGCTGGGAGAGTTGAATGTTGACCCCTGAGGCGACTTCCTGTAGCCTAGGCCTAGCCTCTGTGGTCAGCCAGCCCAGGGAGGACAGCCCCAAGGGAAGAGGAACCCCTATGGACACCATTCCCTTTGTTCCGGACTGAGGTAGCCCTATGTGAGATGTCTACAGTGAGAACGGTCAGGTCTGCATCTGAACCCGGCCCTCCCGCCCCCCCCCCCCCCCGCAGAGAACTCTAGAAGCCCTCAGTGCCATACATCCAGAACCTGAGCAGGTCAGGGGTCTGTCCCCCTCTGTCCTCCCACTCTGCCCTCTGGGGTAGCAGCAGGAAAGCCCTTCTGATAGGTGACGCCCTGAAAGCCTGCGTCTGAACGTCTGAGGTTGGCCGGTCCCTGGCTAGGGCCCGTGGACACAGTGAGAGGGGAGGGCCAGCTCGCAACAGGGGTCAGGTGACCTTGGAACTAGGGATTTGCCACAGGAAGGAAGTCAGGCAGGGAGGGAAAGGGCATTGGAAGGGGGTGAGACGGGTAGGGAGGGGCCACAGTTACGGAGGGGCACAGGAAGTAGCCTCAGGGGTCAACATTCAACTCTCGCAGAACTTTTCGACACTAAACCCGGGGCAGACACTTTCTATGCCTCTCAGCTGCACTGTCAGGCCCACATCATTTAACTGACAAGAGTGAACTACTGTTTTTCACACACTTTCCTCTGGGAAACTTTTGTTTTTATCATATGTAGTGAATCCTTTATAACAAGCCGTGCACTACAAAGTTTTGGAGGTCTGCTATTCGGGCGGGCTTGGGTGATGGGTGTTCAATCCAAAGTATGGTGGTGGGAAGGGGTAATGGTTGTGGGATTCATGTTGGAATATCGAATGTAAGAAATTATTATGAACAACTTCTTGACAATAAAGTTTTATTATAAGAACAAGTTTAAAGCATGAGCGTCTGACAAATGGAACGAGCTGACTCTCCAAGTCCGTCCTCTGGGCCCAGGTCACAGGACCAGGGACATCCTACCTGACAAGGACAGGGAGCTCAGAGGATCTCACGATCACCTGCGGGTCGTGCGTCCAGAGAGCAGGTGGTGGAAGGAGCAGTCTAGAGAATGTCTCCCCCGGACCAGACTTGGTGGACAGGGCGGGCCCCGCCCACTCCCACCCGGAGCCTATATAAAGGGGAACATCCAGGAACTGGATCCTTTCTGGGCTTCACCTTTCACGGGGACACAGCATCTCTGAGCTCCTGATCAAGCCTCCCTGACATAGCAGCGTTGAAGACGACAGCAGAGAACAGCCACCACGATCAGGTGAGTGGACTTTCGATCTGCTCTCAGGCGGGAGTGAAGGCTGGGGGCTCTTTGAACACAAGGTTGTGCTAGGGGCTCTGTCGAAAGAGGAGGATGTGCTAAGGCAGGCGGAGGGAGCAGACATCCCCTGTCCTGGGAACATCTGACTGGGCGTGTGGATTGCCTATAAAGTGCACAGAGGGGCTCCGTATGCGTACGTGTGCACGTGTGTGCATACGTGTGTGTACTTGTGCGTTTGTGTGTGTCTGTGTGCGATCAGGTGAGTGGACAGTCCATACCCTCTCAGGCGGGGGTGCAGGGCTGGGGACTGTGCCGGGAGCGCATTGTGTGCAGGAGGGGAGACAGCAGCGCCATTCTGGGATCCCAATCTAGTGGGATTGTAGGGGTTGCTGCAAAACTCAGAGCACCGTTGGATATGTGTGTGTGTCACATTGTGTGTGCGTGTATAGGTCTCTGTGTGCATGTGTGAGTGGATGTGCATGTGTGAGAATGTGTGTGTGAGTGTCTATGCTTGCATGTGTGTGGGGATGTGTGTGCGTGTGGTCTGAATGTGCATGTAGGTGTCTGTGTGTGGATGTGCATGTATGTGTGCACGTGTCTGTGTGTGTGCGTGTGTTGGGGGTTGCAGTGTGTGGCCACGCGTGGATCTGTGAGTGACTCAAGCTTCTTATTTCTTTAGGAAGACGACTGTGATTGAGACCCGGTGTGGTGTCAATCCACAGAGATGAATTCCATGTGTGGACGACCCGCTCGGCGCAGGGACCCAGGAGCCCAAAAAGCCCAGGCCTGGAAGACGCCCCCGGGAGGAGTCCCAGAGCGTGAGGACCCCAGGGTATGTGGTGGGCGGGTGGGGGAGGATGCAAGAGGGTGGAGAGCCCAGGGTCAGGCCAGGAGGGGAAGTGAGGCCTCCGACTCTGCCTTCTCCCAGGCTCTCAGAGCTGGGCTGAGTCCATCCCGGGTCAGGCGGGCAGGGCTTTCCTTCAGACAACAGTGCCGTGGGAAGGGCCACCAGTGCTCTGGCCTTGGACCCTGCCAGGCCACAGCTTCCATTGGCTGCTGATGCCACAGGGTGTTGGCGCATGAGCAATAGGGTTCCCATGCCGACATGAGTTCTTCAGGCCCCCCTGTCCTAGCCTGCAGTGGCCACAGAAGCTCTGGGCAGGCATTTCCCAGGGGTCGCTCATGGCGATTGCGTCCTTGTCCTTGTGGCTCCCACTAGAGAGCCCCCTCTGACCCTGCATGCGACTCCAAGTGCCCCTGAGTCACTCTGGCCCTTCTCTCCGCAGGTGAAGTGCAAGGACTGCGGTGCCTTCGGGCACCGGGCTCGAAACCTCAGGTGCCCCATCAGGCGCTGCCAGGGGGCCCTGGTCCTGCAGCCACTGGGACACCTTAAGGGGAAGGAGAACATGCCGCCCCGCTGTGTGCCAGCACCTACCAAGGGGCCCGAAGTCCCGAAGGCCTTTGCACCCAGGTGAGGACAGGGTCAGTTCCACCATCGTCGAGCTGAAACCCGAATTCCGTCTCCCTCCTCCCGTGAGGATGCTTGCCAGGCTGCCCGGGAGACTGGGGGAAGGAGGGAGCCTACATCCTCCATTGAAGTGGGCGCAACTCACCAAGGGACTGAGGGCATGGTCGTGGTACCTGGAGAAAGGCTCTGGGGGGGGGGTGGAGAAAGGAGGCACGTGGGACAGTCCAGCAGGGGAGGACATTGGTGCAGAGGCCCGATGCTCTCCCTCCGTTCTCCCACAGGGCTGCGGGATGGGTTAGGCACCCAGGACAGGGGTGACGATAGGGGGGTGGGCCTGGGACGACTGACTCTGATATGCTGTTTGCAGGCTCATGCCCAAGAGGGAGTCTCTGCTGCAGAGACGCCCCACGACACAGGACCCGAAGACGCAGGGTCGCAAAGGATGGGAAGGAATCCTGGGAGTATGTGAGGGTGAGTACCCGATGGCAAGCCTCATCCATTCCTCCCTGACCCTGGGCCGCCTTTTGTCGGAGGGCCCTTCCCCCCGTTCCACAGCGCCTGAAGAGGGCGTGTCTTTCCTTCCAGGGCCTCGCTGCTGTGGGTGAACACTACCCTCAGCAACGTCCCTTGTGCTGCTGTGGGAGATTAATTTTCTTCAGGAGGGTGTCCCGGTGGGAGGCTGAGGCTGCTAAATATTCCTGTCTCTGGGATTCAGTTTCGGCCCCATGCAAGCGGCCGAGACTCTGTCCAGGCTGCGGCTTGAGGAGGGGACTGTGCACACACACCACAGCAGCTGCCCCCTCATGTGCGCCCTTCCCATGTTCCTCTCACCGTCCCGTCAGTTTCTCCCGTGCTGAGGATCATCAGCATGGACTCTGGGTTGGGTCTGAGCAGGGAATGCAAATGTCAGTGTGTCTAATTTGTCCTTTTCTCTCTCTTTCCTTGCAGCAGCCATGCAGAACCCGGCCTGGGCACATCCCTGAAGGTCCCGTCCAAGCTCATGAGTCGCCTCGAGGACCACACAGGACCCACCCTGAGCAGAGCTTCGAGACCGGGACAGGGACCAGCCTCTCACAGAGAAGCCTGTCTCTGTCCAGGAGCCCCGCATGGGGCGCCGTCTGCACACTGGCACCCATCTCGAAGCCACAGGCACTCATCCAGTTTGGAGCCCTCAGCAGCAGCGATGGAGCAGGGGGCAAGAGAGTGGCCAGCGTCCCCGCAGATGCTGCCCACAGTTCCTCGAAGAAACGGAGGCTTGGCCCGTGCCCCCAGCCTCAGAGAAGCAGTCTGGGCACAGGAATGAGCAGAGGCCACGGAGAGGACAGCACGGCCCCTGGAACAGACCACGCTGCGCAGACACCAGATCCTGCCCTTGCCCAGGAAAATGGCCAGCAGGACATGAAGGCGCCCATAGTAGGATCCCGGCCCCAGGCCTGCAGTCCTTGTGGGCACGGGGGCACGGTCTGCCCTGAGACGCCTCCACCTCCTCCCGAGGCACCTGACTCAGGCCGGCCCATCACCATGGTATTCCGGAGGCTGCCTGGGAACCAGTGGAACTGTGCATTACTGGCTGCCCCCGAGACCCCTGCGGACAGCCCGCCCACTGTGAGCCCAACCCCGCGCCCCTTCAGTGTGCTCTATGAGGACCTCCTGGTGTCCTCGTCCTCTGATGAGAGCGAGGAGGACTGAGCTAAGCCATGTGTGCCCACCAGCCTAAGCCTCCTGCTGCACAACACCTGGACACCCCGCAGCTGATAAGGAGACCCCTCGGGCCCAGACTGTCACTGGGGACCCCTGGAACCTGGCCCAGAGCAGGGGGGACTGTTGCCAGTTCGGTGCCGAGATGGGACACACACTCAGGTGCCTGTCAAGGTTTGTTCCGAGTTTGGACTCTCAGTGGAATTGCAACTCCTGCGTCTGAGACTGTTTCATCCCACAGACTCAGCGGGAGCGGACAGAGAGGAAGGCAGCAGCAGGGCCGTGGCCCTTTGTTCTGCAGTGACCAGGCAAGGACCATGGTAGGGACCATGGTTCACGTGCACGCAGAGCGATGCCCTGTCTGCTGGGTCGTGGGTGTGGTGGGTGGGCTCTGCATTGCCCATGTCACGCTTGTGTGCAGAACATGATGGGGCATGTCATTGGGACTGTGCCCGGGGTGTCATTGGGACTCCCCATGTCGGTGACTCTCCTCCAATAAAGTGTCTGAATTGCACCCGTGTCTGGTCTCTCCCTGGCAGGCCTCTCCGATCACGTACACACTGTGTCCCCTCTGGTTCCTGCGTCTAATAGGACCAGAATTGGGCAAGGCCGTGGGCTCAGGAAAGGATTCTTGACCTCCTACCAGGGCCGGCTAGGGGTTTCTCTAAGCTCAGCCCAAAGTGGGACCTGGACAGGACTTTCGGGTTGAGCAACGGTTGGGAGTGGGAGTCGGTTCCGCATAAACACACCAAGCCCTCCAGGCCCCTTCCCAGCTGGCCTTTTGTCCCACCCAAGAGGATCCAGTTTCCCACTCGAAGCCTGCTATATGCGGTTTCACCCATCACCCTCTACAGGCACACACTGAGCAGCAACTCAAGGACCTAAAGATGGACACCAGGGCCAGGGGCCGGCGGACTCTCTCTGTGGATCCAGGATGATGGGAGTTGCCTAGTGAGCCAGAGCAGGGGCTGCTGCGTCCTACTGAGTCCCTGCAAAGGTTGGTGACCCACTGACTGCGTGTTCCGAGTTCCAGAGAGCTCCGGAATGGAGGAGACCGGGAGGCGTGTTTCCAGGTGGTCATCAGGTCCACACCGGACACCGTATCTGCTCCAGAGATGTCTGACACCCAACCTGGGGTCAAACGCCCACAGAGCTACAAGTTCTTTACAGGAAACTCCACTTCACAGCCGCCTTGAGAAGCTTCAGTGCTCAGAGCTGGCAGATACCCGGGAACAGGGAACGGTTCCCGACTCTCCTCTCTGGCTGGGCCTGGCTGGATACTCTGGTCGTGCCCACATTCCTCCCAAAGCCTTTGCGGTTCCAAGGAACATCACCCTTCTCCCTGGCAGGTACCACCTCGAATATAACATACCTTGTGCTGCCCTGATCTGGCCTGGGGTCAGTATCTACCTGGTCAAGGCTGCCCTGAGGGAGGCACTCTGCATGTGTGCTGCCCAAACCTCTCTACTTCAAACTTTATAACTAGTGCTCAGGGACTGTCTAAAACTCGTTCCTTCAATCTGCTGCAGGTCGGTTGCCATGGGTACCAGTAACCGGGCCTTTACTCTGTGGGCGCCTGTAGAATTGAAGCAGCGGAAATCACAGAATGCAGGAATTACCTCTGTTTCCCACAAACCTCCAGCACTGACACTCCCAGTCAGGGCAGAATTGCCCACTCGGGGCTGTCACCTTGAGTCCAGGCCAGAGAGTCTCCAGTCCCCATGTCTCGCCCGCCACCTACTTTCTCTCATTCTGGGTTACCCGTGTCAACAGGTGTTCTCTTGCCCGTGAAGGATTACAGTCACCTATTCGAAGTGCTGGGCATTTTTCCATGTGCTCAGCTCTTGAAGGCCATATGTGACCATGGGTATGAACCGTGGACACACTATGCTAAGAGAACCACGTCAGACAGAATGAAATCTCTCTGAGATCAGAATCTATGATCCACAGGTTAATGAGAGACAGAGACAAGAGTGGCCACCGAAGCGGAACGTGAAGAGAAGGAACGCACTTGCCAGAAATTGACGGTCATTCTCAAATCCTGCCTGGGAACCTAAGAGCAAAACAAAGCACATTGGGAAGGGAAACGCCCGTGCAGGCAATGACACCTGTGCCACAGCTCTCCCCACCCAGTCCCATGTCCAAACTGCTTCAGAAAGAGGCAGCTGGATTCGCAGCGAGCGCTACATCAGCTTAGATGTTACTGTAAGTCATCCCCAGAGGGAGCGGTGACACTAGGAATACCCTTAGAGAGACCCCGAGAAGTGCTTGTGGCCACAACAGGCGGGAATTGTGAACTGCATCTGCCCAGCAGCTCGACCCCCAGTTTACCAGCTGGAAGCTCATCCAGAAAGAAAAATCAGGCAGAGGCAAGAAGCAGCTTCATCTTGCCAGGTCCGTGGGGAGGGAGACTCTCTAGCACAAAGCTGGGGGCGGGGGGCGGGGGGTGGAGTGGTGATGCGGCTCCCGAGGCTCACAGGGGAGGGGCCTCACGAAGACTGCCTGGGTCAGGGACTGACACGACAGAAATAGCCCAGGACCCCACTTCTAGGTCAGTGAAGTGAATTGACTGAAACGTTGCAGGCCCCATTGCCTGGATGCAGCACTGCTGAGACGGGTGCGATTGGCTTCGTGCTGGACTCTGCACGAAGGTCACTCTTGGAATTTGACCCTGACCTGCACGTGTGTCTCCACCTGCTTCTGGGCCCTACTGTGCCCGGACGGCCAGGAAGGGCCCCGGATCACTGGGGCTTAGATGGCTCAGTCGGGGGCTCCAACCCTGCCGACCCCGGCTCAGGTATTCAGATACTCCATTGCTTTGAGCTACACCATCGAGTGTTTCAGCAGCTCTGAAACACTCAAACTTAGCCCCCACAGACTATTGGTCACTCAGAACCCAGCCCATCACTAGCAAGCACTCTGTCCCCTGAGGTCCGCCCACTCCTCACCTCCTGCCACATCCCTTTGACCCATCAGGGTCCCTCTCGCGGGCCACTATCAAACGTGCAAGGGAGGTGCCTGGTGTCTCATCGCTGGAAATGCCCTAGTCCTCGGCAACCGACTACGTGGTGCCCAGCTGTGCCCTCACTCCCGAGCCTCTGCCCTTTTCTTGTGCAACCCCCAAATTCAGAAACTCTCACGCCTCCTCACAGAAGTCACTGACGCAGTGCACCTCATGGAGATGGCAAAGGGCCCCTCTCTCATGCGGCACGGTTGACACTTGGGGGCTACTTGGGGCTTTGTTTGCCCTCAGGCCATACCCTGGACAACAATTTCACCACCTCGCCCACCCCCAAGTACATTGGGACCCCACTCAGTTGATTGCAAGCATGGGTGAGAAAGGTTTGTCATGACTTAGGATTGAACAACCTCCACCCAAGCCTGCCCAAATAACAGGCCTTCTATTTTGCATTTTTTTACTGCTTGTTTTGAATAGCTCGCTAAATATGATCACAAATGGGTTCTCAGAAGAAAGCGTGTGAAGAACAGTACTTCACTCGTGTCCGTGAAAAGATCCGGACCTGATCGTGCAGCTGAGAGGTAGAGAAAGTGTCAAACAGGGGTTCAGTGGCCAGAAAGTTCTGGGAGAACTGAATGCTGACCCCTTAGACTACCTCCTGTGCCCCTCCCTAACTGCGGCCCCTCCCTACACGTCTGGCCCCCTTCCTGTGGCCCCTCCCTTCCTGTCTCGCACCTTTGTGTTTACTGTAAATGTGACTTGACACCTCTTGCAGGCTGGCCCTCATCTCTCACTGTATGCACAGGTCCGAGCCAGGATCATGCCCTCTCAACCCTGCAGACTCAGGCACTCTGGCATCTGCTTCCAGGAGGGTATTTCTGCTGCCGCTACACAGGCAGAGCGAGAGGACACTGGGGGTCACTCTCCTGACCCACCCAGGTTCTGCGAGGGTGAACTCGGGCTTGTGTATGTGGTCTGAGTTCTCTCTGGGGGCCAGGTTCACCTGTCGAGCTGACTAATATCACTGTGGACAGTGGGCGTAGGGCCTCTCCTCCCTCCACCCGGGTATTTGCTCTCTGGGCTCGCTGACCACCGACGGATCTTCCATCTGAGGATATGCCACGGTTTATCAGCAGTGGGAGGGCTCTGCTTGCCCGCTTGTCCTGCTGCTGTTTGCCCTTCATATTCCCGGCATCTTTCGACAGAGCTGAACCAGAGGTGTTCTCACCCCATCTGTGGACAGAGCGGGCTATAGGACCTACCAGAAAACTAGACCCAGGACCTTCGAGTTTCCACTGCCAGGTCTGGATGGAGACACAGGGCTGCTGTGAGTCACAACGAACGAAGGGGAACATAGCGCTGGCCGTGGAGTGTGACTGGAAGAGGAGCGGGCGCCAACCCACTTGGAAAGACGTGAGATTTTTCTTAGTGACCACATTCTTGTGATTTGCTCTCCCTGGTATTTGGTCTCTGCTGACCCCTAGGGCACCTGTGTCCTTCAAGAAGGGTTGATCCTGTTTCCTGTGCTGACAGACACAAACAGTCACACATAGTGTGATGCCGGCATCCCTTCTCAGAGTCCTCCAGCTGCAGTCCAGGCTGACACTTTCTGAGGCAGAGACTTCTGCATGTAGCCTCGCACGAAAAAGTGGCCTTGGGCCTTGGCAATGCAGGAAAACTCCCCCCACTGAGGACATGGCCCTGAACATGAGTCTATTCGTTTCCAGATGTTCTGGAGACACAGGGAGAGACCCGTCATTCCCCTCCTATGGCTCGGGTGCCAGGACGGGCAGGTGACTCTGTGCATATACTGGAACATTCTCCTGCAAACTCTTGTTCACTTGAGTCCACGGACATGTCGAACTCACTCCAGCTCTATGTCCCCTGTGAGGCCTTTGTGGTAGGGAGGCCTGAGGAGGCCACAGCCAGGAGATGCCCCCGGGACCGTGACCGAGGTCACAGCTGATCTCTGGAAGCCTGGAGCCCACATGCCTTGAGACTGCACAGGCCCTGGTGTTCTGCAGTCTCTTCCTGTCGTGGCAGAGGTTGATTTCTGTCACGCCGCGTTGGACCTCCCGAACTGATGAGGGGCTCAGAGCGTGAATGTCCTTTCCTTTCAGCCCTGGAAACCATGACTTGTTTGTCTCTATCCAGACCTGGCAGTGAAAACTCGAACCTCCTGGGTCTAGTTTTCCGGTAAGGCCTAAAGCCCCCTCTGTCCTCAGGTGGAGAGAGAGAAAGCCTGAGTCAGTTCTGTCGTGCGATGGTGGGGATTTGAGGAGCAAAGAACAGCGGGACACACGGCCAAGCAGAGGACTTATACCGGTGGAAACCTTGGCCTAACCTCAGATGGAAGTGCTTAGGAAGGGCTGGGAGAGTTGAATGTTGACCCCTGAGGCGACGTCCTGTAGCCTAGGTCTAGCCTCTGTGGTCAGCCAGCCCAGGGAGGACAGCACCAAGGGAAGAGGAACCCCTATGGACACCATTCCCTTTGTTCCGGGCTGAGGTAGCCCTATGTGAGATGTCTACAGTGAGAACGGTCAGGTCTGCATCTGAACCCGGCCCTCCCACAACCCCGCAGAGAACTCTGGAAGCCCTCAGTGCCGTATATCCAGAACCTGAGCAGGTCAGGAGACTGTCCCCCTCTGTCCTCCCATTCTGCCCTCTGGGGTAGCAGCAGGAAAACCCTTCTGATAGGTGACGCCCTGAAAGCCTGCGTCTGAACGTCTGAGGTTGGCCGGTCCCTGGCTAGGGCCCGTGGACACAGTGAGAGGGGAGGGCCAGCTCGCAACAGGGGTCAGGTGACCTTGGAACTAGGGATTTGCCACAGGAAGGAAGTCAGGCAGGGAGGGAATGGGCATTGGAAGGGGGTGAGACGGGTAGGGAGGGGCCACAGTTACGGAGGGGCACAGGAAGTAGCCTCAGGGGTCAACATTCAACTCTCGCAGAACTTTTCGCCACTAAACCCGGGGCAGACACTTTCTCTGCCTCTCAGCTGCACTGTCAGGCCCACATCATTTAACTGACAAGAGTGAACTACGGTTTTTCACACACTTTCCTCTGGGAAACTTTTGTTTTTATCATATGTAGTGAATCATTTATAACAAGCCGTGCACTATAAAGTTTTGGAGGTCTGTTATTCGGGCGGGCTTGGGTGATGGGTGTTCAATCCAAAGTATGGTGGTGGGAAGGGGTAATGGTTGTGGGATTCATGTTGGAATATCGAATGTAAGAAATTATTATGAACAACTTCTTGACAATAAAGTTTTATTATAAGAACAAGTTTAAAGCATGAGTGTCTGACAAATGGAACGAGCTGACTCTCCAAGTCCGTCCGCTGGGCCCAGGTCACAGGACCAGGGACATCCTACCTGACAAGGACAGGGAGCTCAGAGGTTCTCTCGATCACCTGCGGGTCATGCGTCCAGAGAGCAGGTGGTGGAAGGAGCAGTCTAGAGAATGTCTCCCCCGGACCAGACTTGGTGGACAGGGCAGGCCCCGCCCACTCCCGCCCGGAGCCTATATAAAGGGGAACGTCCAGGAACTGGATCCTTTCTGGGCTTCACCTTCCAAGGAGATGCAGCATTTCTGAGCTCCTGATCAAGCCTCCCTGACTTAGCAGCGTTGAAGACGACAGCAGAGAACGGCCACCACGATCAGGTGAGTGGACTTTCGATCTGCTCTCAGGCGGGAGTGAAGGCTGGGGGCTCTTTGAACACGAGGTTGTGCTAAGGGCTCTGTCGAAAGAGGAGGATGTGCTAAGGCAGGCGGAGGGAGCAGACATCCCCTGTCCTGGGAACATCTGACTGGGCGTGTGGATTGCCTATAAAGTGCACAGAGGGGCTCCGTATGCGTACGTGTGCACGTGTGTGCGTACGTGTGTGTACTTGTGCGTTTGTGTGTGTCTGTGTGCGATCAGGTGAGTGGACAGTCCATACCCTCTCAGACGGGGGTGCAGGGCTGGGGACTGTGCCAGGAGCGCATTGTGTGCAGGAGGGGAGACAGCAGCGCCATTCTGGGATCCCAATCTAGTGGGATTGTAGGGGTCGCTGCAAAACTCAGAGCACCGTTGCATATGTGTGTGTCACATTGTGTGTGCGTGTATATGTCTCTGTGTGCATGTGTGAGTGGATGTGCATGTGTGAGAATGTGTGTGTGGGTGTCTATGCTTGCATGTGTGTGGGGATGTGTGTGCGTGTGGTCTGAATGTGCATGTAGGTGTCTGTGTGTGGATGTGCATGTATGTGTGCAGGTGTCTGTGTGTGTGCGTGTGTTGGGGGTTGCAGTATGTGGCCACGCGTGGGTCTGTGAGTGACTCAAGCTTCTTATTTCTTTAGGAAGACGACTGTGATTGAGACCCGGTGTGGTGTCAATCCACAGAGATGAATTCCATGTGTGGACGACCCGCTCGGCACAGGGGCCCAGGAGCCCAAAAAGCACAGGCCTGGAAGACGCCCCCGGGAGGAGTCCCAGAGCGTGAGGACCCCAGGGTATGTGGTGGGCGGGTGGGGGATGATGCAAGAGGGTGGAGAGCCCAGGGTCAGGCCAGGAGGGGAAGTGAGGCCTCCGCCTCTGCCTTATCCCATGCACTCAGAGCTCGGCTGAGTCCATCCCGGGTCAGGCGGGCAGGGCTTTCCTTCAGACAACAGTGCCGTGGGCAGGGCCACCAGTGCTCTGGCCTTGGACCCTGCCAGGCCACAGCTTCCATTGGCTGCTGATGCCACAGGGTGTAGGCACATGAGCAATAGGCTTCCCATGCCGACATGAGTCCTTCAGGCCCCCCTGTCCTAGCCTGCAGTGGCCACAGAAGCTCTGGGCAGGCATTTCCCAGGGGTCGCTCATGGCGATTGCGTCCTTGTCCTTGTGGCTCCCACTAGAGAGCCCCCTCTGACCCTGCACGCGACTCCAAGTGCCCCTCATTCACTCTGGCCCTTCTCTCCGCAGGTGAAGTGCAAGGACTGCGGCGCCTTCGGGCACCGGGCTCGAAACCTCAGGTGCCCCATCAGGCGCTGCCAGGGGGCCCTGGTCCTGCAGCCACTGGGACACCTTAAGGGGAAGGAGAACATGCCGCCCCACTGTGTGCCAGCACCTACCAAGGGGCCCGAAGTCCCGAAGGCCTTTGCACCCAGGTGAGGACAGGGTCAGTTCCACCATCGTCGAGCTGAAACCCGAATTCCGTCTCCCTCCTCCCGTGAGGATGCTTGCCAGGCTGCCCGGGAGACTGGGGGAAGGAGGGAGCCTACATCCTCCATTGAAGTGGGCGCAACTCACCAAGGGACTGAGGGCAGGGTCGTGGTACCTGGAGAAAGGCTCTGTGGGGTGGGGCGGGGGGTGGAGAAAGGAGGCACGTGGGACAGTCCAGCAGGGGAGGACATTGGTGCAGAGGCCCGATGCTCTCCCTCCGTTCTCCCACAGGGCTGCGGGATGGGTTAGGCACCCAGGACAGGGGTGACGATAGGGGGGTGGGCCTGGGACGACTGACTCTGATATGCTGTTTGCAGGCTCATGCCCAGGAGGGAGTCTCTGCCGCAGAGACGCCCCACGACACAGGACCAGAAGATGCAGGCCATCGCAAAGGATGGGAAGGAGTCCTGGGAGTATGTGAGGGTGAGTACCCGATGGCAAGCCTCATCCATTCCTCCCTGACCCTGGGCCCCCTTTTGTCGGAGGGCCCTTCCCCCCGTTCCACAGAGCCTGAAGAGGGCGTGTCTTTCCTTCCAGGGCCTCGCTGCTGTGGGTGAACACTACCCTCAGCAACGTCCCTTGTGCTGCTGTGGGAGATTAATTTTCTTCAGGAGGGTGTCCCGGTGGGAGGCTGAGGCTGCTAAATATTCCTGTCTCTGGATATCAGTTTCGGCCCCATGCAAGCTGCCGAGACTCTGTCCAGGCTGTGGCTTGTGGAGGGGACTGTGCACACACCCCAAAGCAGCTGCCCCCTCATGTCCGCCCTTCCCATGTTCCTCTCACCGTCCAGTCAGTTTCTCCCGTGCTGAGGATCATCAGCATGGACTCTGGGTTGGGTCTGAGCAGGGAATGCAAATGTCAGTGTGTCTAATTTGTCCTTTTCTCTCTCTTTCCTTGCAGCAGCCATGCAGAGCCCGGCCTGGGCACATCCCTGAAGGTCCCGTCCAAGCTCATGAGTCGCCTCGAGGACCACACAGGACCCACCCTGAGCAGAGCTTCGAGACCGGGACAGGGACCAGCCTCTCACAGAGAAGCCTGTCTCTGTCCAGGAGCCCCGCATGGGGCGCCGTCTGCACACTGGCACCCATCTCGAAGCCACAGGCACTCATCCAGTTTGGAGCCCTCAGCAGCAGCGATGGAGCAGGGGGCAAGAGAGTGGCTAGCGTCCCCGCAGATGCTGCCCACAGTTCCTTGAAGAAACGGAGGCTTGGCCCGTGCCGCCAGCCTCAGAGAAGCAGTCTGGGCACAGGAATGAGCAGAGGCCACGGAGAGGACAGCACGGCCCCTGGAACAGACCACGCTGCGCAGACACCAGTTCCTGCCCTTGCCCAGGAAAATGGCCAGCAAGACGTGAAGGCGCCCATAGTAGGATCCCGGCCCCAGGCCTGTAGTCCTTGTGGGCACGGGGGCACGGTCTGCCCTGAGACGCCTCCACCTCCTCCCGAGGCACCTGACTCAGGCCGGCCCATCACCATGGTGTTCCGGAGGCTGCCTGGGAACCAGTGGAACTGTGCATTACTGGCTGCCCCTGAGACCCCTGCGGACAGCCCGCCCACTGTGAGCCCAACCCCGCGCCCCTTCAGTGTGCTCTATGAGGACCTCCTGGTGTCCTCGTCCTCTGATGAGAGCGAGGAGGACTGAGCTAAGCCATGTGTGCCCACCAGCCTAAGCCTCCTGCTGCACAACACCTGGACACCGCGCAGCTGAGAAGGAGACCCCTCGGGCCCAGACTGTCACTGGGGACCCCTGGAACCTGGCCCAGAGCAGGGGGGACTGTTGCCAGTTTGGTGCCGAGATGGGACACACACTCAGGTGCCTGTCAAGGTTTGTTCCGAGTTTGGACTCTCAGTGGAATTGCAACTCCTGCGTCTGAGACTGTTTCATCCCACAGACTCAGCGGGAGCTGACAGAGAGGAAGGCAGCAGCAGGGCCGTGGCCCTTTGTTCTGCAGTGGCCAGGCAAGGACCATAGCAGGGACCATGGTGCCTGTGCACGCAGAGCTTTGCCCTGAATGCTGGGTCGTGAGTGTGGTGGGTGGGCTCTGCATGGCCCATGTCACGTGTGCCTGCAGAATATGATGGGGCATGTCATTGGGACTGTGCCCGGGGTGTCATTGGGACTCCCCATGTCGGTGACTCTCCTCCAATAAAGTGTCTGAATTGCACCCGTGTCTGGTCTCTCCCTGGCAGGCCTCTCCGATCACGTACACACTGTGTCCCCTCTGGTTCCTGCGTCTAATAGGACCAGAATTGGGCAAGGCCGTGGGCTCAGGAAAGGATTCTTGACCTCCTGACCGGGCCGGCTAGGGCTTTCTCTAAGCTCAGCCCAAAGTGGGCCCTGGACAGGACTTTCGGGTTGAGCAGGGGTTGGGAGTGGGAGTCGGTTCCGCATAAACACACCAAGCCCTCCAGGCCCCTTCCCAGCTGGCCTTGTGTCCCACCCAACAGAATCCAGTTTCCCACTCGAAGCCTGCTATATGCGCTTTCACCCATCACCCTCTACAGGCACACACTGAGCAGCAACTCAAGGACCTAAAGATGGACACCAGGGCCAGGGGCCGGCGGACTCTCTCTGTGGATCCAGGATGATGGGAGTTGCCTAGTGAGCCAGAGCATGGGCTGCTGAGTCCTGCCGAGTCCCTGCAGAGGTTGGTGACCCACTGACTGCGTGTTCCGAGTTCCAGAGAGCTCCAGAATGGAGGAGACCGGGAGGCGTGTTGCCAGGTGGTCCATCAGGTCCACACCGGACACCGTATCTGCTCCAGAGATGTCTGACACCCAACCTGGGGTCAAACGCCCACAGAGCTACAAGTTCTTTACAGGAAACTCCACTTCACAGCCGCCTTGAGAAGCTTCAGTGCTCAGAGCTGGCAGATACCCGGGAACAGGGGACAGTTCCCGACTCTCCTCTCTGGCTGGGCCTGGCTGGATACTATGGTCGTGCCCACATTCCTCCCAAAGCCTTTGCGGTTCCAAGGAACATCACCCTCCTCCCTGCCAGGTACCACCTCGAATGTAACATACCTTGTGCCGCCCTGATCTGGCCTGGGGTCAGTATCTGCCTGGTCAAGGCTGCCCTGAGGGATGCACTCTGCATGTGTGCTGCCCAAACCTCTCTACTTCAAACTTTATAACTAGTGCTCAGGGACTGTCTGAAACTCGTTCTTTCAATTTGCTGCAGGTCGGTTGCCGTGGGTACCAGTAACCGGGCCTTTACTCTGTGGGCGCCTGTAGAATTGCAGCAGCGGAAAGCACAGAACGCAGGAATTACCTCTGTTTCCCACAAACCTCCAGCACTGACACTCCCAGTCAGGGCAGAATTGCCCACTCAGGGCTGTCACCTTGAGTCCAGGCCAGAGAGTCTCCAGTCCCCATGTCTCGCCCGCCACCTACTTTCTCTCATTCCGGGTTACCCGTGTCAACAGGTGTTCTCTTGCCAGTGAAGGATTAGAGTTACCTATTCGAGGTGCTGGGCAATTTTCCATGTGCTCAGCTCTTGAAGGCCATATGTGACCATGGATATGACCCGTGGACACACTATGCTAAGAGAACCACGTCAGACAGAATGAAATCTCTCTGAGATCAGAATCTATGATCCACAGGTTAATGAGAGACAGAGACAAGAGTGGCCACCCAAGGGGAACGTGAAGAGAAGGAACGCACTTGCCAGAAATTGACGGTCATTCTCAAATCCTGCCTGGGAACCTAAGAGCAAAACAAAGCACATTGGGAAGGGAAACGCCTGTGCAGACAATGACACCTGTGCCACAGCTGTCCCCACCCAGTCCCATGTCCAAACTGCTTCAGAAAGAGGCAGCTTGATTCGCAGCGAGCGGTAGGTCAGCTTAGATGTTACTGTAAGTAATCCCCAGAGGGAGCGGTGACACTAGGAATACCCTTAGAGAGACCCCGAGAAGTGTTTGTGGCCACCACAGACGGAAATTGTGAACTGCATCTGCCCAGCAGCTCGACCCCTAGTTTACAAGCTGGAAGCCCATCCAGAAAGAAAAATCAGGCAAAGGCAAGAAGCAGCTTCATCTTGCCTGGTCCGAGCGGAGGGAGACTCTCTAGCACAAAGCTGGGGGCGGGGGCCGGGGGGTGGAGTGGGGATGCGGCCCCCGAGGCTCACAGGGGAGGGGCCTCACGAAGACTGCCTGGGTCAGGGACTGACACGACAGAAATAGCCCAGGACCCCACTTCTAGGTCAGTGAAGAGAATTGACTGAAACATTGCAGGCCCCATTGCCTGGATGCAGCATGCTGAGAAGGGTGGGATTAGCTTCGCGCTGGACTCTGCACGAAGGTCACTCTTGGAATTTGACCCTGACCTGCACGTGTGTCTCCACCTGCTTCTGGTCCCTACTGTGCCCAGACGGCCATGAAGGGCCCCGGATCACTGGGGCTTATATGGTTCAGTCATGGATCCAACCCTGCCGACCCCAGCTCAGGTATTCAGATACTCCATTGCTTTGAGCTACACCATCGAGTGTTTCAGCAGCTCTGAAACACTCAAACATAGCCCCCACAGACTATTGGTCACTCAGAACCCAGCCCATCACTAGCAAGCACTCTGTCCCCTGAGGTCCGCCCACTCCTCACCTCCTGCCACATCCCTTTGACCCATCGGGGTCCCTCTCCCGGGCCACTATCAAATGTGGAAGGGAGGTGCCTGGTGTCTCATCGCTGGAAATGCCCTAGTCCTCGGCAACCGACTACATGGTACCCAGCTGTGTCCTCTCTCCCGAGCCTCTGCCCTTTTCTTGTGCAACCTCCAAATTCAGAAACTCTCACGCCTCCTCACGAAAGTCACTGACGCAGTGCACCTCATAGAGATGGCAAAGGGCCCCTCTCTCATGCCGCGCGGTTTACACTTGGGGGCTACTTGGGGCTTTGTTTACCCTCAGGCCATACCCTGGACAACAATTTCACCACCTCTCCTGCCCCCACGTACATTGGGCCCCCACTCACCTGGACGCAATCACGGATTAGAAAGGTTTGTCATGACTTAGGATTGAACAACCTCCACCCAAGTCTGCCCAAATACCAGGACTTATATTTTGTATTTTTTTACTGCTTGTTTTGAATAGCTCACTAAATATGATCACAAATGGGTTCTCAGAAAAAAGCCTGTGAAGAACAGTAGTTCACTCGTGTCAGTGAAAATTTCTGGACATGATCCTGGAGCTGAGAGGTAGAGAAAGTATCAAACAGGGATTTAGTGGCCAGAAAGTATGGTGGTCGGAAGTGGTAATGGTTGTGGGATTCATATTGTAATATTGAATGTAAGAAATTATTATGAACAACTTCTTGAAAATAAAGTTTCATTATAAGAACAGGTTTAAAGCATGAGTGTCTGACAAATGGAACGAGCTGACTCTCCAAGTCCGTCCTCTGGGCCCAGGTCACAGGACCAGGGGCATCCTACCTGACAAGGACAGGGAGCTCAGAGGTTCTCTCGATCACCTGCGGGTCGTGCGTCCAGAGAGCAGCTGGTGGAAAGAGCTGAATTCCAACTCCTGCGTCTGAGACTGTTTCATCCCACAGACTCAGTGGGAGCGGACTTATAGGAAGGCAGCAGCAGGGTCGAGGCCTTTTGTTCTGCAGAGGCCAGGCAAGGATCATGGCAGGGACCATGTTGCATGTGCATGCAGAGCTTTGCCCTGACTCTGCTGGATCGTGGGTGTGTTGGGTGGGCTCTACATTGCCCATGTCACGTGTGTGTGCAAAACATGACAGGGCATGTCATTGGGACTGTGCCCGGGGTGTCATTGGGACTCCCCATGTCGATGACTCTCCTCCAATAAAGTGTATGAATTTCACCCATGTCTGGTCTCTCCCTGGCAAGAATCTCTGATCACGCACACACTGTTTCCCCTCTGCTACCTGAGTCTAAAAGGACCAGAATACGCCAAGGTCGTGGGCTCAGGAATGGATTCTTGATCTCCTGACCGGGCCAGGTAGGGGTTTCTCTCAGCTCAGCCCAAAGTGGGCCCTGGACAGGACTTTCGGGTTGAGCAGGGGTTGGGAGTGGGAGTCGGTTCCGGATAAACACACCAAGCCCTCCAGGCCCCTTCCCAGCTGGCCTTGTGTCCCACCCAACAGGATCCAGTTTCCCTCTCTAAGTTTGCTATATCCAGTACCACCCATCACCCTCTATAGGCTCACACTGAGCAATTCAAGAACCTAACGGTGGAAACCAAGACCAGGGGTCGGTGGACTGTCTCTGTGGTTCCAGGTTGATGAGTTGCCTAGTGAGCCAGAGCAGGGGCTGCTGAGTCCTGCCGAGTCCCTGCAGAGGTTGGTGACTCGCTGACTACACGTTCCAAGTTCCAGAGAGCTCCGGAATGGAGGATACTGGGAGGCGTGTTTCCAGGTGCTCCATCAGGTCCACATCAGACACCATATCTTATCCAGAGATGTCTGACACCCAGCCTGGTGTCAAACTCACACCGAAGTATATGTCCATTAGAGGATACACTGTTTCACGGCCGCCCTGAGAAGCTTCCATGCTCGGAGCTGGCAGATACCAGAAACGGGACAGTTCCTGATTCTCTCCTCAGGCTGGGCCTGGGTGCTAACTATGGTCATGCCCACATTCTCCCCAAAGCCTTTGTGGATCCAAGGAGCATCACCCTTTCTCCCTGGCAGGTACCACCTCAAATGTAACATCCCTTGTGCTGCCCTGATCTGGCCTGGGGTCAGTATCTGCCTGGTCAAGGCTGCCCTGAGGGAGGCACTCTGTATGTGCGCTGCCCAAACCTCTCTACTTCAAACTTTGCAAGTAGGCTCAGGGACTGTATCAAACTCGTTCTTTCAATCTGCAGCAGGTCCATTGCCAAGGATACCAGTAACCGGGCCTTTTCTCTGTGGGTGCCTGTTGTATTGAATCAGCGAAAATCACGGAACGCAGGAATTATCTTCTGTTTCCCACAAACCTCCAGCACTGGCACTCCCAGTCAGGGCAGAATTGCCCACTCGGGGCTGTCACCTTGAGTCCAGGCCAGAGAGTCTCCAGTCCCCATGTCTCGCCCGCCACCTACTTACTCTCATTCCGGGTTACCCGTGTCAACATGTGTTCTCTTGCCCGTGATGGATTAGTCACTTATTCGAGGTGCTGGGCATTTTTCCATGTGATGGGCTCTTGAAGGTCATATGTAACCATGAGTATGAACCATGGACACACTATACTAAGAGAACCACGTCAGACAGAATGGAATCTTTCTGAATCAGAATCTAAGATCCAAAGGTTAACGAGAGAGACAAGAGTGGCCACCCAAGGGGAATTTGCATGTGAGCCCAGGAGGTTAGAGGAGGCCACTGGGAGGTCCAGGCAGAGTATAGTGGTGGAGATGACATGTCAGGGTAAACCATCGGGTTCGTGGTGGTTCCTGAACTACGATAGGGATTATCTGACGTGGAGGGCACCAATAGTGCTCCAGGAGTGATCATATGACAACACATAGGTGTATGGAATAATGTGCTGAAGTCCTCCATCTGACGCATTGTTCCAGGCCAAATACAGTCAGAGAAGCATTGAGAATGCCTTCGAGTTAGGCAGAGAACTGAAGCAATGCAAACAGTATTGTGTGTCCATCCATTCATAACTGCACTCACAATACAGTGGATGGCACTGTATTTATCAATATCAGTACTGAATAGAATATGGGCACCTTGTGGGTGTCCATTATGCCCAGGAGGAAGGAAACGGTGACAGGAAACTGGCCTGATTTAAGGCAACCTTGGCTGGCAACAGAAGAAATTGAGCTTGCATTTCCCCGTGGCAATCACGTCCTCTCACCCCTCCTGTCTGCACTTGTCCGGGCCCAGCCTGCAGGACTCACACAGAGCGAAATCACCTGGGAGAGAGACAGAGACAGAGAGGGAGAGAGATGCTGACCCACATTCCTGAGGCTCTGCAAGTAAGGGCCCCCATGCCACAGAAAGGTTTGTGGGTTTGTATTTAAGATTATAAAGGATTTGTATCTAATAGTCTAAAGGGCTTGTTTCTAAGAATTTAAAGGATTTTTATCTAAGATTATACATGGTTTGTATCTCAGAGTGTAAAGAGTTTGTATCTAATAGCCTAAAAGGTTTGTATCTAATAGTCTAAAGGGTTCTCAGGAACTGGCCCAGAGCTTCCAGAGACGCCTGTTTTTTCAGAATACATTCAGTGTCTCCATTCTTAAGCAGCGTGTAGGCACAAACCCTCTTACCATGTTTATAACCTTGTGAGGGGGGAAGTAAGGGAGGTGACACCAAAATCCACGAGCACAAGCAAGATCCCAGGGAGCTGAGGACTCTGCTCTGCAGGAGGGAGCACAGTGGGGTTCTGCTGTCCAAGAGTGATTCCCAGCACGAGGACCCCTCATGTCAGCCCAGTGAGGCCGCTAGGCTCAGGTAGAGGCCGAATTGTGCTCTCCTTCTGTCCAACGACATTCCAGAATCCTTCAAAATTTTCAAAAATCTCCCGCTGATGCTGCGCCTTGGTGGCAAGAGACCATTTCTTTCATTGTGCTTCTGTTTGGGTCACACTACAGTGCTCAGGACTGCCCATGCTGTGCCCTCCAGGATCACTGTTCTTGGAATTTGCATGATGTTTTGGGGGCTGTCAGGTTGAACTCAGGTTGGTGTTGGCAGGACAGGAGTCAGACCTGCGTAGTATCCCTTTTGTGCCCTGAGATGTTCCCACCTGTCCTGTGAGAGGTCTCGGGCATCAGGGCCTACTGAGATGCTCTGAGAGCATCTTTGGGGTTAGGGTTCATCCTCTGAGTCAGGGCCACAGTGAGTGTTCGGTCGGTCCAGTGTTAGGAATCACTCGGGCACTGACCTTCTTGACTCACCGGCACTGTGCATCTCAGCCTGGTGACCCAAGGCTCGGGTGGGGGAGAGTCTGATGAGAGCCTTGTGGGCTCGTGGGGATGAGGCGCTAGATCCCGACTCTGCTGAGGCCTTGAGTGCTTCTCGGCAGCGGAAGCAGCCCGGCCCCTCCCAGATAATATGGGACGCTGCTGCCTAGGCACCCATCACAGGCCCTCAGAACGTTGGGCAGTGCACTGAAAGATGTTGGGGCACAGTGCCCAGAGCATTAGAGATCCATCAGAACCCCAACGGTGCCCTATTACGTTGCTCAGCAGGTCCAGGCACGTGGGACCAAGGATGATGGGCGTGCAGAGAAATACCCTTGGGAGCAGCAGTGACCATTTACTTCATTGCAGAATACACACATTTTTATAGAGAGTCTCAGCTTTACAGGAAAGTCCAATCACATAAAGTTCAGCAGAATTGAAGTATCACCTTTCCTACTCTGCTCTGCCCTGGTCCATCCCAATCCAAGCTGCTGTTGCGCTTAGGATGATCTGCTAATTGTACATGATAGTTTCTGTGTCTTGGGAGCATGGGACTAGGAGGTTGGATTAGGGTCAAAGTTGGACACCTGGTGGTGACACTCTGTTGTTGCCATCTTTACCCATATTCTCCTTTCTGCAGGGCCTTCCTTCTCAGCCACTTTGCAAAGTCAGGTCTGATCTGCTCCAGTGACCATCCGAATAATCCACAGGAAAAGACTCTTTAAAACCTCTGTACCTACTTCTCTCTTCAGCCCGCTGCTCCACACTGGGACAGCAACACCTCTAACAACTGTCTCTGTTAAGGGAATGGAACCTGGGTGAGACGGATAGCTGAGCCCAATCTCAGAACCTGAATTCACAGGAGATGACCGTAGGTACACGTGCCAATGATGAGAAAAGGTAGAAGCAGTGAATTCTCTGTGGAGAGAAAGCACAGTTGCCCCCAAGCCCACTGCCGTTCTACCCTTCCTGGTGTCTCTGTGACCTGTGGGGCTCGTGGGCACAAGTGTCCTCAGAGAGTGGGCGGTCAGAGTTCTAAGAGTGAAAAACATACACAAGAGAAGGAACCTGTCAGAAATTGATAGTTATTCTCAAATCCTGTCTGGCACCCTAATTGCAAACCAAAGCACATTGGGAAAGGAAACGACTGTACAGGTCAAGACATCCTTGCCACAGCTGTCCCCCCAGCCCCATATGCATACTGTGTCAGAGAGAGGGAACTGGATTTGCATCGAGTACTAGGTCAGGTTAACTGTTACTTTAAGTAATTCTGGGAGGAAGCTGGGACCCTAGGAAGGTCCCAAGAGAGACCCCGAGAAGTGCTTGTGGCCAGAACAGGCAGGTATTATGAACTGCATCTGCCCCAGCAGGTCATCCCCACAGTTTACCTGCTGGAAGCTGAGCCAGAAGGAAGCAACAGGCAAAGGCAAGAAGCAGCTTCATTCTGCCGGGCCTGTCTGCAGGGAGGGGGACTTGGAGAGAGCCATAGGCTGGGGGATGAAGTGGCTCCCAAGGCTGACAGGGGAAGGGCCGCACACAGACTGCCCAGGTCAGGGTCTGAGATGACGGAAATACTCCGGGACCCACTTCTCAGTCAGTGAAGTGAATCGACTGAACCGTTCCAGGCTCCATTCGGCACTGCTTTGACTGGGGGAAACCTTGACTTCCAGAAGCCAGATTGGCTTCTCGCTGGACTCTGCACTGTGGTCACTCTTGGCCTCTTGGCTCTGCACTGCACGATTGCCTCCATGGGCTTCCAGTCTTTCCTGCGCCCACACATCTATCAAGGGCCCCTGTGGCCGGGTTCTTACATCACTCAGGCGTGTGCTCCCACCCAGCTGCCCTGGGTCAGTTACCCCATTGCTTTCAGCCACGCCAACAAGCAATTTCAGCTGCTCTGAAGATCTGTCCTGCATTTCCCATGAATTAGCCCCCAGTGACTATTGATCACTGAGATCCCAGCCCGTCACTAGCAAACGTTGTGTCCCCTCATCTCAGGCCACTCCCTGCCTCCTGCCATGACCCTTTAGAACGTCGGGTCCCTCTCCCATGCTCCTCTCATTCTTAGAAGAGAGGTGGCCTCCTGCGCCACCTCCGGAAGGGTCCCCGGTCCCGCCAACTGTGCACGTGCTTCACAGAACTGTCCTGCTCCCTGAACTCCTGCCCTTTCCGAGTCCAACCCACAAATTCAGAAAATCTCACACCCTGAACAAAGAAGTCACTGACCCAATGATTCTCCTGAATTAGACATGGGTCCATCACTCAGATGCGCACTGCATCCTCTGAGGGCTACCTGGAGCCTTGTGCACCTCATGCCAGGTCCTGGGCAGCGAGGTCTACACCTCGCCTGACCCCATGTCCCGTGGGCCCACAATCAGCACGGGTGAGCGCAGGTGAGGAGGTTTTACCATGACTCGAAATTGGTCAACTACCACCCAAGCCTGCAAAAATAACATGCCTTATATTTTTTATTTTGTATTGCTTGTTCTGAAAAATTCGCTAAATATGATCACAAAAGGGTGCCGAGAAGAAAATGTGTGAAGAAGAGTAATTCACTCTTGGAAGTGAAATTATGTGGGACTGATAGTGCAGCTGAGAGGCAGAGAAAGTGTCTGCCAGGGGTTTAGTGGCCGGAAAGTTCTGGGAGGGCAGAATGCTCACTCCTGAGACTACCTGCTTTTCCCCTCCCTAACTGTGGCCCATCCCTACGCATCTGGCCTCCTTCCTGTGGCCCTCCCTGTCTCATGCCTTTGTGTGGCCCCTCCCTGATTAATGTCCAAGGTCACCTGACACCTGATACAGGTTGGCCCTCACCTCTCACTCTTCCCACAGGCCCTAGCCAGGGACCTGCTTTCTCAACCTTGAAGACTCAGGCCCCAAGCGTCCCCTTCCAGGAGGGTTTTCCTGCTGCTGCCCCACTGAGCAGACCGAAAGGATGCTGGCGGGACACTCTCCTGAACACCCAGGCTCTGGAAGGTTGATCAAGGTCTTGCTTGTGTACTATGAGTTCTCTCTGGGGGCTGGGTTCAGCTGTAGAGTGGACTAATATCACTGTGGATGGTGGGTATAGGGACTCTCCTCCCCCACACCTATATTTGCTTTCTGGGCTCACTGACCACTGACATATCTTCCATCTGGGACAATGCCAAGGTTTCCCAGAGGTATAAGGCCTCTGCTTTCACATGTGTCCTGCTGCTCTTTGCTGTTCAGAACCCGAAGTTCCATGACAGAGCTCGTTCAGGGTTTCTCTCTCTCTGCCTGCAGAAAGAGGAGGTTTTAGGCCCTACCAGAAAACTAGACCCAGGATCTTCAAGTTTCCACTGCCATGTCATATGGAGACAAATCCGTCGTGAGTCACAAAGGACCAAGAGGAACAGAGTGCTGGCTCTTGAGTGTGGCCCGAACGGATGCGGGCACCAACCCACCAGGGAATATGTGAGATTTTTCTCAGTGACCACTTTATTGTGATTTGCTAGTCACTGGTATTTGTGCTGCCCCCAGGGCACCCACGTGCTCCCAATGGGGCTGGCCCTGTTTTCTGTGCTGACAGAGATAAACAGTCACACATATTGTGATTCTGGCATCCCTTTTCAGAGTCCTCCCAGCTCCGGTCCAGGCTGGCGCTGTTCGAGGCTGAGCTTTCTGCATTATTCCCTGCTGAAAAAGCGGGCGGAGGCCTCAGTAATGCAGAACAACATCCCCCACTGAGGACATGGCCCTGAATCTGTGTGTATTCATTTCCAGATGTTCCGGAGACACGTGGAGAGACTCATCATTCCTCTCCTCTGGCTCAGGTGCTGGTAGTAGCAGATGACTCTGTGGATTAAAATGAACATTCTCTTGGAAACTCCCGTTTGCTTGGGTCCACGGATATGTAGACTCACCCCAACTCTGGGGTCCTCAGTGAGGTCTTTGAGTGGGGAGGCCTGAGGAGGCCACAGCCAAGAGACGTCCCAGGACCATGACCGCAGTCACAGCTGATCTCTGGAGGTCTGGAGTCCTGGTGCTTTGGGACTGCACAGGCCAAGGCTTTCCAGGGTCTCTGACTGTCAGGGCAGAGGTTGATTTTTGTCACACGAGGTAGGACCTCCTGAAGTGATGAGGGGCTGAGAGTGTGACTGTCCTTCTCTGTCAGCCCAGGAAACAGTGGGTTGTTTGTCTCTACTCAAATCTGGCAGTGGAAACTAGAAGTTCCTGGGTCTAGTTTTCTGGTAGGGCCTAAACCCCCTTTGTTCTCAGGTGGAGAGAGAGAAATCCAGAGTCAGCTCTGTCGTGGGATGATGAGAATATGAAGGGCAAAGAGCAGCAGGGTACATGGCCAAGCAGTGGACTTATAGCGGTAGAAACCTTTGCCTAGCCTCAGAATGAAGAGGTGTCAGTGGTCAGCAAGCCCAGGGAGGATACCCCAGGGGGGACGGGAGCCCCTATGTGCACCATCTGAGACATTCCGGGTAGACGGAGCCCCTATGTGCACCGTCCACAGTGAGAATAGGTAGCTCTGCAGTTGAGTCCAGCCACCAAAGAGAACTCACACCACACAAGAAGCACTCGACATTGCCCTCCCAAAACTGGGGCGGGTGAGGAGAGTGTTCCCCCTCCCACTATTCCGCACTGTGCCCTCTGAGGTGGCAGAAGGAAAACTCCTGGAATGTATGCCCCGAGGGCCTGAGCCTGGAGTGCTGAGTGGGCAGGTCCCTGGCTAGGGCCTGTGGGCACAGTGAGAGGTGATAGCCAGCCTGCAGCAGGTGTCTGGTGACTTTGGACAGTAATTAGGGACTGGTCACAGGAAGGGGGTGATACAGGGAGGGAGAGGGCACAGGAAGTGTGTGAGACAGGTTAGGTGGGCCACAGTTAGGGAGGTGCACAAGAAGTAGCCTCAGGGGTAAATATTCATCTCTCCCAGAGCTTTCCACCCACTAAACCCCTGGCAGACACTTTCTCTGCCTCTCATCTACACTATTAGGCCAAGATCATTTCACTGACAAGAGTGAACTACTGTTCTTCACACACTTTCCTCTGGGAACCTTTTTGTTTAATCATGTTTAGTCAATTATTCATAACAAGTGTGGGAAGCCAAGAGCCCTCTCATAGACCCTGGCCGTGGTTCCTATGTTAGGAACTGCTTGGGACAGACATTGGTGACAGTCTCCCAGGACTTCCTGATCTCAGCTGATACCTGATCTATAGCCACATAACATCAGGCTAACAGTTATCTTATCTGGCCTTACCTTTAGTAACCTCCAGGATGCATCTACTGCCCTAAGATCCTTTGATATGCAAATGTAAAGCTCAGGATGCACCTACTGCCCTAAGACCCTTTGATGTACAAATGTTTACCTTGAATGTTAGGTAAAGCTCTTGTGGCTGACCTTACCATGTATGGCTATATTGCTTCTACTCCTGACTGGGCTGCCCCGACCCTATATAAACAGCCTGTAGCCCCCAATAAAGTTCTGTCCCTTTTTCTCTCTATTTCTAAACTGTACTCTGTCTCTTGCGTCTTGTGTTCATTCGGTTGGTCCTTCCCTGCACCTACGAATCCTAGGGCCACCTCCACGGGCCGGAGAGTGGTTTTGCAGGCCCTCCGCAAACAAGCAATACACAATAAATTCTTTGTGTGCTGTGATTCGGCTAGGTCCTTCAGAGATTCTCTGAGAGCATGTTAGCGGTTCGAGTTCATCCCCTGAGTCAGGGCCACAGTGAGTGACTGGTCGGGCCATTGCCAGAAGTCGCTCCGTCACTGACCCTTCTTCACTCCCCAGCACTGTGCATCTCAACCTGGCGGCCCTGAGGCTCGGTGGGGGAGAGTCTGATGGGGGCCCTGGGGACACTTGGGGATGAGGCGCCAGAGCCCGGCTATGCTGAGGCCTCGAGTGCATCTCAGCAGCGGTCTCACCCAGCCCCACCCAGATGCTCAACGGATCCTGCTCCCAGGACACCCTTCACAGGCCCTCAAAGCATTGAGCCGTGCTATGGTAGATGTTCTGGAACAGTGCCCAAATATTAGAGATCCAGCAGAACCCCAATGGTGCCCAATTACGTTTCTCAGCTGTTCCAGGCACGTGGGGCCAAGGATGATAGAAGTGCAGAGAGACACAATTGGGCGCAGGGAGCGGCTGTTCACTTCGTTCCCCCCCCCCCCACACACACACACACATTTTATAAAAGGTCTCGGATTTACAGAAAAGTCCAATCACATAGAGTTCAGGACTATTGGCCTATCTCCTTTCCTACTATGCTTTGCCGTGGTCCAATCCCAATCAAGGCTAGATGTTTAGCTTAGCATGACCTGCTAAGTGTACAGGATTGTTCCTGTGTCTTGGGTCTGTGTGACTAGGAGGTTGGATAAGTGTCAAAGCTGAACACCGGGTGCTAACACTACTTTTTCCAAGTTTGCGCAGATCCTCCTTCCTGTGGAGTCTTCCTTCTGGGCCACTTTGCAAGGTTGGGTCTGACCTGCTCCTGTGACCACTGCTCCAGTGACCATCTGAATACTCCACAAGAAGAGACTCTTGATATCGGAGACACTCTCAGGACCTGTTTCTCTCTCCAGTCCGCTGCTCCACACTGGGGTAGCGACACCTCTAACACCATCTCTGTTCAGGAAACAGAACCAGGGTGAGACAGCAGAGCCCAACCTCAGAATCTGAACTCACAGGAGACCACATTAGGCCAACGTGCCAATGGTGAGGAAAGGTAGCAGCAGCGAATTCTCTGTGGATTAAAAACCCAGGTGCCGCCAAGCCCACTCTCATTCTACGACTCTGGTGTCTGTGAACTACAGGGCTGGTGGGCTCAAGTGTCCCCAGAGAGTGGGCTGGTCTGAGTTCTAAGAGTGAAAAACTTACATAAGAGAAGGAACTCACTTGTCAGAAATAGACAGTTAGTCTCAAATCCTGCCTGGCAACCTAAAGGCAAAACAAAGCACATTGGGAAGGGAAACGGTCGTGCAGGCAATGACACCCATGTCACAGCTGTCCCCGCTGAGTCCCATGTCCAAACTGCGTCAGAGTGAGGCAGGTGGATTCTCAGCAAGCACTAGGTCAGCTTAGATGTTGCTGTAAGTAATCCCGGGAGGTAGCAGAGACACTAGGAAGGTCCGAGAGAGATCCCGTGAAGTGCTTCTGGCCTCAACAGGAGGGAATTCTGAACTACATCTGTGAACTGCCCAGGAGCTTGTTTTGCCCCTCCCCCAATTTACCTGCTTAAAGCAGAGTCAGAAAGATAAAAAAGGCAAGGGCAAGAAAAAGCTTCATACTGTCAGGACCGTGTGGAGAAAGACTCTCCAGCACAAAGCTGGGGTCCGGGGGGGGAAGTGGCTCCTGAGGCTCACAGGGGAGGGGCCACATGAAGACTGCCTGGGTCAGGGGCTAAGCAGACAGAAATATCCCACTTCTAGGTCAGTGAAGTGAATTGACTGAAACGTTCCAAGCCCCATTGCCTGGATGCGGCACTGCTGAGACGGGTGGGATTGGCTTCACGCTGGACTCTGCACTAAAGTCACTCTTAAAATTTGACCCTGACCTGCACGTGTGTCTCCACCTGCTTCTGGGCCCTACAGCGCCCAGACGTCCACGAAGGGGCCCTGATCACTGGGGCTTACATGGCTCAGTCGTGGGCTCCAACCCTGCCGACCCCGGCTCAGGTATTCGGATACTCCACTGCTGTCAGCTGCAAAAACGTGTTTCATCAGCTCTGAAACACTCAAACTTAGCCCCCAAAGACTACTGGTCACTACGTACCCAGCCCGTCACTAGGAAACACTCTGTCCCCTGAGCTCCGCCCACTCCCCACCTCCTGCCACATCCCTTTGACCCATCAGGGTCCCTCTCCCTGGACACTATCAAACGTGGAAGGAAGGTGCCTGGTGTGTCATCACTGGAAATGTCCTAGTCCTCAGCAACCGAGTACGTGGTGCCCAGCACTGCCCTCACTCCCGAGCCTCTGCCCTTTTCTTGTCCAACCCCCAAATTCAGAAACTCTCACGCCTCCTCACTGAAGTCACTGACCCAGTGCACCTCATGGAGGTGGCAAAGGGCCCCTCTCTCATGCGGCGCGGTTGCCACTTGGGGGCTACTTGGGGCTTTGTTTACCCTTAGGCCATACACTGGACAAAAATTTCTCCACCTGGCCTGCCCCCATGTACACTGGGCCCCCACTCAGCTCAGAGCAAGCACAGATGAAAAAGGTTCATCATAACTTAGGATTGAACAACCTCCACCCAAGCCTGCCCAAATAAAAGGCCTTATATTTTGTATTTTTCACTGCTGATTTTGAATAGTTCACTAAATATGACCACAAATGGGTTCTCAGAAGAAAGTGTGTGAAGAACAGTAGTTCACTCGTGTCAGTGAAAATATCTGGACCTGATACTGCAGCTGAGAGGTAGAGAAAGTGTCAAACAGGGGTTTAGTGGCCAGAAAGTTCTGGGAGAACTGAATGCTGACCCCTGAGACTACCTCCTGTGCCCCTCCTTAACTGTGGCCCCTCCCTACATGTCTGGCCCCCTTCCTGTGGCCCCTCCCTACCTTTCTCGCACCTTTGGGTTTACTGTTAATGTCACCTGACATCTCTTGCAGGCTGGGCCTCATCTCTGCCTGTACACACAGGCCCGAGTCAGGAACCTGTCCTCCCAATCCTGCAGACTCGGGCACTCTGACATCTGCTTCCAGGAGGGTATTTCTACTGCCGCTACACAGGCAGAGCGAGAGGACGCTGGGAGTGGTCACTCTCCTGACCCACCCAGGTTCTGAGAGGGTGAACTCGGGCTTGTGTGTGTGGTGTGAGTTCTCCCTGGGGCCCAAGTTCACCTGTTGAGGCTGACTAATATCACTGTGGACAGTGGGCATAGGGCCTCCCCTCCCCCACCACGGTATTTGCTTTCTGGGCTTGCTGACCACTCACGGATCTTCCAACTTAGAAAATGCTAAGGTTTATCAGCAGTGGGAGGGCTCTCCTTGCCCCTTTGTCCTGCTGCTGTTTGCCCTTTATATTCACGTCATCCCTCGACAGAGCTGAACCAGAGGTGTTCTCTCCCCATCTGTGGACAGAGGGGTCTTTAGGCCCTACGAGAAAACTAAACATAAGATCTTCAAGTTTCCACTGCCAGGTCTGGATAGAGACAATCTGCTGTGAGTCACAAAGAACCAAGGGGAACTTAGCGCTGGCCCTTGAGTGTGACTAGAACAGAAGCGGGCGCCAACCCACTTGGAAAGACGAGAGATTTTTCTTAGTGACCACATTTTTGTGATTTGCTCTCACTGGTATTTTGTCTGTGCTGCCCCCCTAGGCCACCCGTGCGCTTCAAGATGGGCTGACCCAGTTTCCCTTGCTGAAAGACACAAACAGTCACACATATTGTGATGCCGGCATTCCTTCTCAGAGTCCTCCAGCTCCAGTCCAGGCTGACACTTTCTGAGGCAGAGACTTCTGCATGTAGCCTCGCAGAAAAAAGTGGTCTTGGGCCTTGGTAATGCAAGAAAACTCCCCCCACTGAGGACATGGCCCTGAACTTCACTCTATTTGTTTCCAGATGTTCTGGAGACACAGAGAGAGGCTGGTTATTCCTCTCCTATGGCTGGGGTGCCAGTAGGGGCAGGTCACTCTGTGGATTCACTGGAACATTCTCCTGCAAATTCTTGTTAACTTGAATCCACGGACATGTAGAACTCACTCCAGCTCTGTGTCCTCTTAGAGGCCTTTGTGGTGAGAAAGCCTGATGAGGCCACAGCCAGGAGGTTCTCCCGGGACCATGACCGAGGTCACAGCTGATCTCTGGAAGCCTGGAGCCCACATGCCTTGAGACTGCACAGGCCATGGTGTTCTGGAGTCTCTTACTGTCATGGCAGAGGTTGATTCCTGTCACACCAAGTTGGACCTCCTGAACTGATGAGGGGCTCAGGGTGTGAATGTCCTTTTCTGTCATCCCAGGAAACAGTGACTTGTTTGTCTCTACCCAGACCTGGCAATGGAAACTCGAACCTCCTGGGTCTAGTTTTCCGGTAAGGCCTAAAGCCCCCTCTGTCCTCACGTGGAGAGAGATAAAGCCTGAATCAGCTCTGTCGTGTGATGGTGGGAATGTGAGGAGCAAAGAACAGCAGGACACACGGCTAAGCAGAGCACTTATACCGGTGGAAACCTTGGCCTATCCTCAAATGGAAGTGCTTAGGAAGGGATGGGAGAGTTGAATGTTGACTTCTGAGACTAATTCCTGTAGCCTTGGCCTAGCCTCAGTGGTCAGCCAGCTTAGGGAGGACATCCCCAAGGGATGTCCTCAGTGTCGTACTTCCAGAATCTGAGAAGGTCAGGAGAGTGTTCCCCTCTGTCCTCCCACTCTGTCCTCTGGCCTTCTGATAGGTGAAGCCCTGAGGGCCTGAATCTAAAGGTCTGAGGTTGGCGCGTCCCTGGCTAGGATCTGTGGGCACAGTGAGAGGTGAGGACCTGCCTGCAACAGGTGTCAGGTTACTTTGGACACTAATTAGTGATTTGCCACAGGAAGGAAGTCAGACAGGGAGGGAAAGGGCACTGGAAGGGAGTGTGACTAGTAGGGAGGGGCCAAAGTTAGGGAGGAGCACAGAAAGTAGCCTCAGGGGTCAACATTCAACTCTCGCAGAACTTTTTGGTCACTAAAACTCTGGCAGACACTTTCTCTGCCTCTCAGCTGCACTATCAGTCCACATCATTTAACTGATAAGAGTGAAATACTGTTAGACCTTTGTGATGGGGAGGCCTGAGGAGACCACAGCCAGGAGATGCCCCGGGGACCATGACTGAGGTCACAGCTGATCTCTGGAAGCCTGGAGCCCACATGCCTTGAGACTGCACAGGACATGGTGTTCTGGAGTCTCTTACTTTCATGGCAGAGATTGTTTTCTGTCACACCAGGTTGGACCTCCTGAACTGATGAGGGGCTCAGGGTGTGAATGTCCTTTTCTTTCAGCCCTGGAAACCATGACTTGTTTGTCTCTATCCAGACCTGGCAGTGAAAACTCGAACCTCCTGGGTCTAGTTTTCTGGTAAGGCTTTAAGCACCCTCTGTCCTCAGGTGGAGAGAGGGTCAGCCAGCCCAGGGAGGACATCCCCAAGGGAAGAGAAGCCTCTATGTACACCATTCCCATTTTTCCGGGCTGAAGTAGCCCTATATGAGATGTCTACAGTGAGAACGGTCAGGTCTGCATCTGAACCCGGTCCCCCCGCAGAGAACTCATGCCGCTCAGGAAGCCCTCAGTGTCATACTTCCAGAACCTGAGCAGGTCAGGACAGTGTCCCCCCCTCTGTCCTCCCACTCTGCCCTCTGGGGTAGCAGCAGGAACACGCTTCTGGTAGGTGACGCGCTGAGAGCCTGAGTCTGAAAGTCTGAGGTTGGCCAGTCCCTGGCTAGGGCCTGTCGGCACAGTGAGAGAGGAGGGCCAGCTTGCAACAGGGGTCCGGTGACCTTGGAACTAGGGACTTGCCACAGGAAGGAAGTCAGACAGGGAGGGAAAGGGCACTGGAAGGGGGTGAGACGGGTAGGGTGGGGCCACAGTTAGGGAGGGGCACAGGAAGTAGCCTCAGGGGTCAACATTCAATTCTCGCAGAACTTTTCGCCACTAAACCCGGGGCAGACACTTTCTCTTCCTCTCAGTTGCACTAGCAGGCCCACATCATTTAACTGACAGGAGTAAACTACTGTTCTTCACACACTTTTCTCTGGGAATCTTTTTTAATCATATTTAGTGAATTATTTATAACAAGCAATGTACTATAAATTTTGGGGGGTCTGTTATTCGGGCGGGCTTGTGTGTTGGTTGTTCAATCCAAAGTGTGGTGGTGGGAAGGGATAATGGTTGTGGGATTCAAGTTGGAATATTGAATGTAGTAAGTTATTATAAACAACTTCTTGATGCGGCGGGCCCCACCAGACCACTCTCCAGTCAGCGGAGGTCACCCTAGGATCCGTAGGTGCAAGGAAGGACCAACCGAATGAAGACGCAAGACACAAGAGACAGAGTGCAGTTTAGAAACAGAGATAAAGACACAGGACAGGACAGGACTTTATTCAGGGCAGCAGGGGTATTACATACTTTGCAACGCAGGAAACTATGCTTACATCACAGAAGGCAATTACATCACTAGGTCATATCATATATTGTTAGGAGAGTTACAAAAACTACATGTTCCATGTGCTTGATTAGTCAGTGTCAGTTACTTCTTATTCTTGGGCTATCTGTGACAAATGTTTTCTTTTAGATAATCATACATAGCTCATAATATGCATAGGCTGTGGTTAGAGCAGACGCAGTACCAGATTTGCGCTAGTCAGTACCCGCTTGTTCAGGGTCACGTAGGCCAAGATAACCATACATAGCACAGGCACGTAGGCCCTTGGTCAGTCAAAGGGCCACCTTCCCATATCTCCCCCTTCCTTTATTATAAAAGACGCCAGCTAGGGGGAGCATTGACTGGACCCCTCCAGGATATCAAGAAGACCTCTGTTTTGCGGAGGGGAGGAGAGTAAATAAAGCCTATTTCCCCTGCTCACCCTACTAGTGGAGGGAAGCTGCGGATAAAGGCCAGGCTAGTCAGCAGAAACCTCCATGCAGGCCCAGTGTACTCCACAGGGAGTCGGAAGCAGCCATGAGGCCTCCCTTGCAGTGCTTTGCCAGACACCTAGCGGCTGAACAAAAATGGAATAGGGTAAAGTCCGACTCTTTCGTACCCAGAGTGTCAGATCAGAGAGGGGCGGGGGAGCTGGCCATAAACAACTCAAGGTTGGGTCCAACCAACCACGACCCATGAACCATCCTCTGCAGCAGCAGATTTTTGTGGCCGCAAAATCCAGGGAAGCATCTTCCATTGCCAGACGGTGGTAATGCCCTCGTATGGGTTCGGCAGATAGAGAAGCTATCTGTTGTCTAACCAAAGCAGTAAGTATAGTAAAAATGCATGGGCCAATAGTGGCAAATAATAAAAGAGCAGTAAACGGTGTCCTAATAGGGGTGATATGTAGGGTAACAGGGAATGGAGGCCCGATCCTGCAATGGAGGACTCACGCTCCCTTTTTCTCTGCTCCAAACCTTCTCAAAGCTTGTGCATGGAGTCTTTAATCACACCACTGTGGTCAACATAAAAGCAACATTCCTCCCGCAAGGCTGCGCATAATCCCCCCTCCCTCATAAATAGCAAGTCCAGTCCCCGGCGATTCTGGAGGGCTACTTCCAACAGGGACGTCAAGGAAACCTCAAGTTGAGAGATGGACTGTTCGAGCCGCTCCAAATCGGCGTCCATCGCGGCACGAAGTGTAGCTAAACTGGAGTGCTGTGAGGTCAGGGCAGTGATGCCCATACCAGCGCCCGCAAGGCCGAAGGTGAAGAGGGTGGCGACGGTGAGGGCGGTTACAGGCTCGCGTTGGGACCAGTGGGGCAAGGTGATGTCGCATGGGGACCAGTAATCATAGAGGGTAGAATGAGGGTAGTACAAAACACGTGGGAGCACCAAAACCATCATACAGAACTCCAAAGAGGAGTTAAAAGCAGAGGCAGCAAGATGAGGAGTCAGGCCCGTCACTGAGCAAAGCCACCAGGCTTCGTCAGTCGGGGTGACCCAAGAGGCAGGGGAGAAATGTGGGTCGGGAGTAATCGCGGCACAGCGGCTAAAATAGGCTGGAGGTACAAGAAGAAAACATCCAACCCCATCCAAAAATGGGGCAATGAAATGAACAGAAACTTTCTCAAAGAAGAAATCCGAATGGCAAAAAAGCACATGAGAAAATGCTCTACATCATTAATCATCAGGGAGATGCAGATCAAAACCACAATGAGATACCATCTCACACCTCAGAGACTGGCCCACATTCAAAAGAACAAAAGCAACCGATGCTGGCGTGGATGTGGCGAGAAAGGGACACTCCTTCACTGTTGGTGGGAATGTCGACTGGTTCAGCCCTTCTGGAAAACAGTATGGACGATTCTCAAAAAATTAGAAATTGAGCTCCCATTTGACCCAGCAATACCACTCCTGGGAATATATCCCAGAGAGGCAAAAATGTATAGTCGAAGTGACATCTGCACTTGTTTGTTCATTGCAGCACTCTTTACAATAGCCAGAAACTGGAAGAAACCTGAATGCCCAAGAACAGATGACTGGTTAAAGAAACTTTGGTACATCTACACAATGGAGTACTATGTAGCTCTTAGAAAAGATGAAGTCATGAAATTTACATACAAGTGGTACAATATGGAAAGTATCATGCTAAGCGAAATGAGTCAGAAAGAGAGGGATAGACATAGAAAGATTGCATTCATCTGGGGGATATAAAGTAACAAAGTATGAGATTAATACCCAAGAATAGCTGAGATCAGCACCAGGAGGATTACTCCATAACTTAGAGGCCAGCCAGGTATCCTAGAGGAAAGGGCAGTTCAGATAGAGAAGGGAGCACCAAATAAAGGATGTTTGGAGGATCCTCCCAGGAGGGGAGATGCATGTCGAAAGTAGACTATGGACTGAACATGTTTGCCACTCAATGCCTCTTTGGCAGACCACAACACCCAAAAGGAGAGAGAGAACACAGGGGATTGCCCTGCCACAGAGACAGGGGGGATGGGGGGATGGGGGTGGGAGGGATATTATCCATGGTGGTGGAAAATGGGCACGGGTGGAGGGATGGGTATCTGACCATTGTATAATTGAAACCAAAGCACAAAAAATTGTAAATCTACAACTTTAAAAAAAATAAAATAAAATAAAGGGAAAAAAAAATAGGCTGGAGGAACAGAACCAAGGCAGTTGCCGGAGCCAGAAGTCGAGGACAAGGAAAGGTGGGGATACCGAGATCCCCAAGCTGGTCCCCAGTTTGAAGGGGACAAAGAAGAGATAAGATAGAAAACATTGTGATCGATGGCATCAAAAAAGGGAGGGGCTGGCTGAAGGCAAAGCCAGCAGGATTCAGTAAGCTCGGGGAAGGTTCGATTCAAGGAATCGAAGGTGGCTGATACGAGCTGAAGCAGCGCAGCTGAAGAATCAAGAAGGGCCAAATCAGCAGGGGAGGGTGAGGAGGTGGGCCCCAGGGGAGGAGTCGGTACCAGGGGGGCAGGAGTCAAGGTCGGGGGCCTAAAAGTAAAAGGGGGCTGTGCCTTCGGAGTGGAACTCACAGGTAAGGACCGGGGGAAGGTTCGGCGAATACCGAAAAGAAGGCCAGGGGCCAATGCAACATACAGGCGCAATCCCCAAAGAAGGCCAACTCCGGCCCATTGCAGAGAGGGGAGCATCCTGCCAGCAGTGGTGAATGAAAAGCGAAGGAGCTTACAGTAGTGATCACCGGCAGGGGGCTGGCATGGAATAGTGCCAGGATACCTCTGTGCCGAAGAAAGAGTAATCAGGTCAGATGTGGAGGGACGAACCCAATAAGCCTTACCAACGGTCTCGCAGCCCCAGCGCTTGCAGAAAAAGTCAGTGGCATCTCCACATCCTGAGATCCTCTTACGGCCAGGGCAGACGTAGTTCTCAGATTCCCACTTAGCTTGACAGGAGGGTTGCCACGACAGGGGAATGAGTGAGCAGAAGTTCACCTCTAAGTCAGGAAACCAGGAAAGGGTTTGTAAGGCGCACTTAGAAAGAACACTCCGGTGTCCATCTGCCTCTCACGCGAAGACTTGTCAGCAGATGGGCATTGCCCGGTGGGGTTCAACAGGTAGGGCATAGGGCTTATGAAGGTTCCATGGGGTCAGCAGAGTCAGGATCAGAGGCAAGAGGATGTTCCTCGGGGCTGACATCTGAAAGAGAGGGAGAATGTTTCTCAGGGCCTTCAGGATCCCTGGAAGGAATTATAAGATCCGTTTGCCGGAGCAGCCTCTCTGGGAGCCAACGTGCAGCCCCCTTGCTGGTGTCATAAACACAGGCGTGTCCCCTGCCCAGATCAAGACCGGGTCCGGGCCATGCCACTGTGCAGTGAGGGGGTCCTTCCATTTAGCCATAGCATAGGAGTTTTTGGAGTCAGGATGCCAGAAACGATCCGCAGCACTGCGGCTATCCTTATCCAGGCTCAAGAAATTGAGCACAAACTGCACGTGGGACAGCAGCGTCTTAGGGGAGCTAGTGGCAACATATAAGTCCCTTTCCTTCATCAATTTGGAGATATACATTTTAAGGGTAGAGTGGGCTCTTTCCACAATGCCCTGGCCTTGTGGGTTGTAGGGAATTCCAGTGGTATGTTGAATTTGGAGCTTCTTACAAAAGTCCTGGAACTTCTTCCCCGTATAACCCGGGCCATTGTCTGTCTTAATGCACTGCGGCTTCCCCAGGATAGATAGGCAGTAAAGGACGTGAGTGATAACATTCTTAGAGGCCTCACCTGTCTGAGCAGATGCACATATATATCCGCTAAAGGTATCAATTACCACATGGACATATCTAAGCCATCCAAAAGAGGAGACATGAGTAACATCCATTTGCCAGAGTGCATTAGGAACCAGCCCCCTGGGATTAACTCCCAGGTAGGGTGTGGGTAGGAAGGTTACACAATACTGGCACTGCTTTACCATTTGTCGGGCCTGTTCTCAAGAGATTTTAAACATCATTCTTAAAGTAATAGCATTAAGGTGATGAAGTGCATGAGCCTTAGTGGCCTCGGATACAGGGTCTGGATTGGCAATAGAGGCTGCAATCAGCCGAGTGGCTCGATCAGCCCTGTCGTTGCCTTCCAATAGTGGGCTGGGGAGCCCAGAGTGGGCTCATAGATGTCCTACGATAAAGGGGAGACAGCGGGAGCGGATGCACTGTTGAATCTGTAAGAACAAACTGGTCGCCTGAGAGGATTCCTTAATATAGCTGACAGTTTCAAGGAGCGGAACGGAAAAGGCTACATAGGCACTATCTGTGTATAGATTAAAAGCTGTCTGGGGGAAGTCCTGAAAAACCTTACAGATGGCTGACAGCTCCACCAACTGGGTCGATGTATAGTCCGTGTGAGAGGAGACAACGTTCTTTCGGTGCACATAAGCTGCCACACCATTAGATGATCCATCGGTAAAGATAGTGGGAGCCCCGGGAATGGGGTCCTTACTAGTGACCGTGGGGAAGGTCCATCTGTGGATCTTGCAGAATTGAATCAGTCTGTCTGGAGGGTAATGATTATCTATGAGTCCCTCGAAAGAGACATAGGCTATGGGCCAGTCATCGGAATTCTGGAGTAGCCAGTTTACCTGGTCTCGGTCGTAGGACTGAATGATGGTGGTCTGCTCTAAGCCAAAGTATTTTCTGCAAAATTCCCTCCCTTGTCTAATCAATGAGGAAACAAGGAAGTAATAGGGAATGAGGACTCGTCTGGGGGTCGAGGGCAGAGACAACCAGGAGACGGGATGGGTCTGCCAAATAAGACCTGTAGGAGAGTGTGGGGTCGCAAAAATTATCAGAGAAAAGGGGAGCTCATAGTCCAGGGCGACAATAAACTGTTCATCAATGGCGCGCTCTACGAGAGCAAGGGCGTGTCGGGCGTCATCCGTGAGTGTACGGGGGGAACTAGGATCCGGGTCACCCCGAAGAGTGTCAAACAGGGGCTTGAGGTCATCCTGTGTCAGCTTAAGGCAGGGTCGGAGCCAGTTAATATTGCCTAGCAGCTGCTGAAAGTCATTTAAAGTCCTCAATTTGGAAGTCATGAGCTGAGCCTTCTGGACTCTGACCCTGGATCGATCAATCTGAAAGCCTAAGAAGGAGTAGGGGTCACTCATCTGAATTTTGTCTTGAGCTATGGAAAATCCCGCGTGAGTCAAGGTGTCAATCATATGTCCGCAGCAACGCATAACTTCATCTGGGTGCGGGCCAGCAAGCAGAATATCGTCCATGTAATGGACGACATAAAGATCTGGCCATTTTTCCCTAATGGGGGCCAGGACACTCGCAACATACTTCTGACACAAAGTGGGGCTGTTGGCCGTTCCTTGGGGCAGCACGTTTCACTGAAAACGCTTCATGGGGCCTCTAAAATTAGTTACCGGAATACTAAAAGCAAACCTGGGGCGATCATCGGGGTGGAGAGGTATAGAGAAAAAGCAATCTATAACGATCTTGTGCCATAGGGCGGGGATGGCTACGGGGGATGGTAATCCAGGCTGTAATGCTCCAAAAACCATCATGGTCTTGTTTACTGCCCTCAGATCTTGGAGCAGGCACCACTTCCCCGATTTCTTCTTGATCACAAAAATGGGAGTATTCCAGGGGGAATTGGTCGGTTCTAAGTGTCCAGCAGCGAGTTGCTCCTGCACTAGCGCCTCCACTGCAGCCAGTTTTTCTGAGGACAGGGGCCATTGATCTACCCACACAGGGTCATCTGATCACCAGATGATCTTATCAGCATGGGGTACAGGCAAGTCAATGGCCATTTTGGTAAATTTCCCAGTCCTAGTCGTCCTACAGAGGGGGAAGGCATCACGGGTTCAGTGAGGCCCTGGGAGGGCCTTCCCAGACCTTGGCCAGGAAGATAGCCCTGCTGAAGTAAAAGATCTAGGCCTTTGGTATCTACTAGGATCAGGTCCATTTGGGACAAGACATCCCTTCCCCACAGATTAACAGGCAGGTCGGGGAGGACATAGGGGCGGACGTGGCCTTCCTTTCCTTCGGGGGTTCGCCACTTGAGTTCAGCTGAACTTAATATCGGGTTTTTTGAATGACCAATCCCCTGCAGGTGTGTTAAAGAGGGGGAGAGTGGCCATTCAGACGGCCAGTCCCTGGTAGTAATGACAGTAGTATCAGCTCCAGTATCTACAAGGCCGGTAAAGGGTCTGCCTAAGATAGTGAGGGTCAGGAGTGGCTTACACTCCTTTATAGCCTGAGCCCAAAACACCCCCGGTGGCTGGGGGCCGGTGACACTTGGGGCGGTGCCGGGTGGTATGAGGAGCAATTCAGCAATGAGGGCACCCAGATCTATACTCAGGAATGAGGACGTAGTAACGGCCATAACACTAAGCTGGCCAGTGAGAGTATCGTCTATAGTGCCAGGGAGGACCTGGAATCCTTCCAATATAAGATTCCCTCTCCCGATAATGAGGCCAACCATTCCGGCAGGCAGGGGGCCCTGGAAATTGACGGGAATGGGCTGAGGTCCCTGTGCCTGGGTTAAGATTGTGGGGGAGGTGGTACGGAGGTCCAATTTGGAGCTGCCTGGGATGGCACGCAGAAGGGAATCGAAGCCGGAGGGGAAACAACAGCCAGAGGCAGCTGAGTTTGGGGAGGAAGAAAGGGGGGTGCCCCAGCTGCCTGATGCATTACGGGGCCCTGGGGCCGGCCCCGCAACAAGTTTCCCGGGTGAGAGGTAACTCCAACCCGGCAGTCTGATGGCCAATGGTACCCGTCCTTACACTTGGGGCATAATGTATGGGGCACGCGCACCCTACCCCGCTCTGGGCATTGGCTCCGGAAATGACCACAATTGTTGCAGCCAAAGCAGAGTCTAGGGTCGGCTGGAGTGGTTATGAGAGTATTGGTCAAACCTTTAAAGGCTGCCCCAATAGCCAGTCCAATTTTATGAGAGGTGGGATCTACATTGGCGCACAGGCGGAGGTAGTCAGAGAGGGTCTTGCCTCGCTTGTGAGGGTGAAGGACGCCCTGGCAGATAGAATTGGCATTTTCATAGGCTAGGTGGCGAATAAACTCGTTATCAGTATCACCTCCTCCCAGGAGGCGTTCAGCAGCCTCCATCAGGCGGCGGCCAACAAAGTCATTGTAGGGCTCGTTAGGGCCCTGGCGGACCTTGGCAAGAGAGGTGACAACGGAACTCTTGGTTGGGAGACCCTTCCAAGCCTTCAGGGCTGTCGCCTGAATCTGGGTGAGAAGGCCAGGAGGGAACTGAGCCTGAACCTCATTAGAGGAGAAGGGAGCGTTACCCGGGAATTTGCTCAGTACCCAGGAGGAGGAGGACCCTCCTGCAGCGAGATTCTGCTGGGCCATGTCCTGACAGCGATCATGATAATCCGCCTTCCAGAGCAGATCGTCTCCACGACTTAAAACGGCACGGGTTAGGGAAAACCAATCGTTAGGGGTGAGCCACACCTTGCTAAGTGACTCTATAAGGCTCAGAGTAAAGGGGGCAGTTGGACCACAGGAGGCAACAGCATCCTTAAGATCCTTGATATCACTAAACTTCAGCCAGCCATAGCGCTGTCGCCCATGAACTTCCGCGTGGGGCTCCGGGGGCTCGGAGTCCCCCGGGTTCCCACCTGGGTCAGGAGCCTCCTCGAGGCCCTCACGGTCTTCGAGGGAGTCTGCCTCCTGGGATGCTCCCTCCCCATCCTCCCCTGAGTAAACGCAGGACCCGGTACGAGGTGAGGGGCGTCCACCTGACCGAAGAACAGGGAAGTTCTGAGGGGCTTGTGGTCGAGCCTTAAGCGGGGGGCTTTGTGAATCAGGCGGGGCATTGGGGAACAGGTCAAGTTGCCTGATTTGCCCTAGAAGGTCCAGGAATTTCTTCTTTTGTTGCAAGAAGGAGCGGAGCATCTGTGCGTCCTGCGCAAAGCGCTGAGTGGCAAGACGAAAGGGGGAGCCTGCAAGGGGTGGGGAAAGATAATAGCTCTCCCTGAAATAGACTTCGAGATTGTACGGAGGGGGGCGGCGAGGAGAGGCAAGGGGGGCTGGGACTGCCAAGGGCCTCTCGGGTGCACGAAAGCCTGCAGCCACTTCCCCAAGGTCGGCAACATTCTCAAGGGGAAGAGCATCAGAGTCCGAGGAATGTGCAGGGGAGTGTTTGGGGAGGGGATCCCTGATAACTGGATATAAGCGTGGCATCAAACACTCAGAGGGATCGGACCGAGAGTCCGCAAAAGGTTTCTCGGGTGGCACCTCAGGGGGCATAAGGATGGACACAGAGGGACACGGGGACTGACAAGGTTCCTCTGTCTCTGCGGTGGGGGTGGGGAGAACAGAAGGCGAACGGGAAGGCACATGAGGGTTAGAAGGGCGATAGTCTTTAAGAAAGGTCTCAGAGTCTTGGACTATCTGGTGGGCTGAACATGTTGGACGCGAAGGACCTCATTAATGAGATTCCAATAAGAAAAGGTCGGAACGGGGATTCTCTCAGGGCCAAATGTCCTGTAATAGTCTTTAAGACAGTCTCCTACATGGCCCCAACATTTCTCATCGATGGTCCCCTCTTGAGGGAACCAGGAACAGATCTCCTCAATAAGGAGAAAGAAATCTACAAGATCCTTTTTCTTGACCCGGATACCCCGGTGCTTAAGGGAGGTCCTTAAACATCGAACAAGCAACTCTTTCTTGCTTAAACTCTGACCCATTGTCAGAGGTCAGGAGAAACAGCGTTCAAAGATACAGATACACACGAATATACAGATTATGAAACAGAAAATGAGAAATATAGGAAGAAGAGAGAGAGTAAGACAGACGAAAGGAATAGAAGGCAGACAAGACATAAAGATTGACGAGACAGGAGATGGGTCACTGGAAGGCTGTGCCCCCCCCCCCCCGTGAATACCTGGGAAGAACAGACGCAAGACACGGCGGAGGCCCAACAAAGGGACGCACTCAGGTGCTTATCTGGCCGGCGGGAAACTTAGCCGTAGTGGATCAGCCAAAGGTGACTTGCGGCCGACGTCTAAGTCAGCACCACCTTAGACCATATGTTTCCCGTGGAACCGCAGACAGCCCACTCGGAATCCGTAGCCTTTCTGGGACCTTAAGGGTGCCCAGCCGTGGAACCACAGACTCGAATCAGAGGCGAGAACGCCCCTGACCACTCATTCACTCACACACACATTCTACAAAGGACACGACAAAGGGGAGTGGGGGAGACTTATCCAACCCAGTGACCATCTCATATACCTCATATGAGACTGAACACTCAATTCTCCCCTGATGCCGCCCCGTCGATCTCTATAACGAGCCAGGGGCTAGTACCCACTCGGCCTCGAACGAGACGAGGATCTGCCCACTCGGCCTCGAACGAGACAAGGACTTTTGATTAGTCGCGCACTTACCTTTCCATGCGTCCCGGTGGCCACCGCTTCCTGAAGGGGAGTTCAGCAGTCATCTCGCAGACACCGCCCCACGTTGGGCGCCAGTTGCGGCGGGGGCCCGCCAGACCACTCTCCAGCCCACGGAGGTGGCCCTAGGATCCGTAGGTGCAAGGAGGGACCAACCGAATGAAGACGCAAGACACAAGAGACAGAGTGCAGTTTAGAAACAGAGATAAAGACACAGGACAGGACAGGACTTTATTCAGGGCAGCAGGGGTATTACATACTTTGCAATGCAGGAAACTATGCTTACATCACAGAAGGCAATTACATCACTAGGTCATATCATATATTGTTAGGAGAGTTACAAAAACTACATGTTCCATGTGCTTGATTAGTCAGTGTCAGTTACTTCTTATTCTTGGGCTATCTGTGACAAATGTATTCTTTTAGATAATCATACATAGCTCATAATATGCATAGGCTGTGGTTAGACCAGACGCAGTACCAGATTTGCGCTAGGCAGTACCCGCTTGTTCAGGGTCACGTAGGCCAAGATAACCATACATAGCACAGGCACATAGGCCCTTGGTCAGTTAAAGGGCCACCTTCCCACATCTTGAAAATAAAGTTTTATTATAAGAACAAGTTTAAAACATGAGTGTCTGAAAAATGGAACAAGCTGATTCTCCAAACACGTCTCTGGGCCCAGGTCACAGGACCAGGAGCATCCTACTTGACAAGGACAGGGAGTACAGAGGTCCTTTCGATCACCTGCAGGTCGTGCGTTCAGAGAGCAGGTGGTGGAAGGAGCAGTATAGAGAATGTCTCCCCCGGACCAGACTTGTTGGACAGGGCGGGCCCCAACCACTCCCAACCAGAGCCTATATAAAGGGGAACGTCCAGGAAGTGGATCCTTTCTGGGCTTCGCCTTCCACGGGGACGCAGCATTTCTGAGCTCCTGATCAAGCCTCACTGACTTAGCAGCAATGAAGACGACAGCAGAGAACGGCCACCACGATCAGGTGAGTGGACTTTTGATCTGCTCTCAGGCGGGAGTGAAGGCTGGGGGCTCTTTGAAACAGGAGGTTGTGCTAGGGGCTCTATCGAAAGAGGAGGATGTGCTAAGGCAGGCAGAGGGAGCATATATCCCCTGTCCTGGGAACATCTAAGTGGACTTGTGGATTGCCTATAAAGTGCACAGAGGGGCTCTGTATGTGTATGTGTGCACGTGTGTGCATATGTGTGTGTATTTGTGCATTTGTGTGTGTGTGTGCGATCAGGTGAGTGGACATTCCATACCCTCTCAGGCAGGGGTGCAGGGCTGGGGACTGGGCAAGGAGCGAATTGTGTGAGGAGGGGAGACAGCATCGCCATCTGGGATCCCAATCTACTGGGATTGTAGGGGTCGCGGCAAAACTCCGTGCACCGTTGGATATGTGTGTGTGTCACATTGTGTGTGCGTGTATATGTCCCTGTGTGCATGTGTGAGTGGATGTGCATGTGTGAGAATGTGTATGTGTTTCTCTCAGCTCAGCCCAAAGTGGCCCTGGAAAGGACTTTCGGGTTGAGCAGGGGTTGGGAGTGGGAGTCGGTTCCGGATAAATACACCAAGCCCTCCAGGCCCCTTCCCAGCTGGCCTGGTGTCCCACCCAACAGGATCCAGTTTCCCACTCTAAGCCTGCTATATCCGTTTCCACCCATCACCCTCTACAGGCTCACATTGAGCAGCAACTCAAAGACCTAAAGGTGGACACCAGGGCCAGGGTTCGGCGGACTCTCTCTGTGGATCTAGGATGATGGGAGTTGCCTAGTGAGCCAGAGTAGGGGCTGCAGAGTCCTGCCGAGTCCCTGCAGAGGTTGGTGACCCGCTGACTGCATGTTCCGAGTTCCAGAGAGCTCCGGAATGGAGGATACTGGGAGGCGTGTTTCCAGGTGGACCATCAGGTCCACACCGGACACTGTACCTGCTCCAGAGATGTCTGACATCCAACCTGGGGTCAAACTCACACAGAGGTACAAGTAATTTACAGGAAACTCCACTTCACAGCCACCTTGAGAAGCTTCAGTGCTCAGAGCTGGCAGATACCCGGGAACAGGGGAAAGTTCCCAACTCTCATATCTGGTTGGACCTGGGTGGAAACTATAGTCATGCCCACATTCCTCCCAAAGCCTTTGTGGATCCAAGGAACATCACCCTCCTCCCTTGCAGGTGCAACCTCGAATATAACATACCTTGTGCTGCCCTGATCTGACCTGGGGGCAGTATCTGCCTGGTCAAGGCTGCCCTGAGGGAGGGACTCTGCCTGTGTGCTGCCCAAACCTCTCTACTTCAAACTTTACAAGTAGTGCTCAGAGATGGTCTCAAACTCGTTCTTTCAATCTGCTGCAGGTTGGTTGCCGTGGGTACCAATAAATGGGCATTTACTCTGTGGACGCCTGTTGTATTGAATCAGCGAAAATCGCAGAACGCAGGAATTACCTTCTGTTTCCCACAAACCTCCAGCACTGGCACTCCCAGTCAGGGCAGAAATGCCCACTCAGGGCTGTCACCTTGAGTTCAGGCCAGAGAATCTCCAGTTCCCATGTCTCGCCCGCCACCTACTTTCGCTTCTTCCGGGTTACCCGTGTCAACAGGTCTCTCTTGCCCGTGATGAATTAGAGTTATTTATTCGAGGTTCTGGGCATTTTTCCATGTGCTGAGCTCTTGAAGGCCATATGTGACCATGGGTATGAACCATGGACACACTATGCTAAGAGAACCACGTCAGACAGAATGAAATCTCTCTGAGATCAGAATCTATGATCCACAGGTTAACGAGAGAGAGAGAGAGAGAGAGAGAGAGAGAGAGAGAGAGAGAGAGAGAGAAGAGTGGCCATCCAAGGGGAACGTGAAGAGAAGGAACGCACTTGTCAGAAATTGACGGTTATTCTCAAATACTGCCTGGAAACCTAAAAGCAAAACAAAGCACATTGGGAAGGGAAACGCCCGTGCCCCTAATGACACCCGTGCCACAGCTGTCCCCACTCAGTCCCGTGTCCAAACTGCTTCAGAAAGAAGCAGCTGGATTCGCAGCGAGCGCTAGGTCAGCTTAGATGTTACTGTAAGTAATCCCAAGAGGGAGCACTGACACTAAGAATACCCTTAAAGAGACCCCGAGAAGGGCTTGTGGCCACAACAGGCGGGAATTGTGAACTGCATCTGCCCAGCAGCTCGTCCCCCAGTTTGCCAGCTGGAAGCCTATCCAGAAAGAAAAAACAGGCAAAGGCAAGAAGCAGCTTCATCTTACCAGGTCCGTGGGGAGGCACTCTGGCATCTGCTTCCAGGAGGGTATTTCTGCTGCCGCAACACATGCAGAGCGAGAGGACGCTGGGGGTCACTCTCCTGACCCACTCAGGTTCTGCGAGGGTGAACTCGGGCTTGTGTGTGTGGTTTGAGTTCTCTCTGGGAGCCAGGATTACCTGTTGAGCTGACTAATATCACTGTGGACAGTGGGCATAGGGCCTCTCCTCCCTCCACCCCGGTATTTGCTTTCTGGGATCGCTGACCACTGACAGGTCTTCCATCTGAGGATATGCCACGGTTTATCAGCAGTGGGAGGGCTCTGCTTGCCCGCTTGTCCTGCTGCTGTTTGCCCTTCATATTCCCAGCATCCCTCGACAGAGCTGAACCAGAGGTGTTCTCTCACCATCTGTGAACAGAGGGGGCTATAGGACCTACCAGAAAACTAGACCCAGGATCTTCAAGTTTCCACTTGCCAGGTCTGGATGGAGAAAATCTGCTGTGAGTCACAAAGAACCAAGGGAAACATAGCCCTGGCCCTTGAGTGTGACTAGAACAGAAGCGGGCGCCAACACACTTGAAAAGACGTGAGATTTTTCTTAGTGACCACATTCTTGTGACACTACCTCCACTACCCATCTGCCACCACACTCCAGGACGCTTTCCGGACCCGCGCAGCCGAGCGACACATCATAAGATACCAAATACCCATCACCCAGAATTTCCATACCATATTTGATAGGGTTCAATTATGATAACACATACGAGGGCGATTAGAGGTCGCCCCAAAAGCCTCTATCCCTCTCGGAAAGACTGGCAAGCTACCGAGAGTATTCCGCCCGCATGGAATTGCCTGGCAAGCTATCCGTTGTGTATTCGATATGCCAAAACCAGTAATTACAACTGGTCTCCTTCACCTGACCCTGAAGGCTTCAGCGACATGGCAGCACTGAGAAGGATGAGAAAGGAGAGGCCGATAAAATCTCAAGGCCGAACTAGGCTGCCACAACGAAGGAAGACAAAAATGATCGTCTGTACTTTCAATGCACGTACGCTAGCATCAGATGCATCCAGCGAGGACCTGATGGTACAAGCACGAATGATCAAGTACGACATCATTGGTCTGACCGAGACCAGAAGGCACGAATCTCACCATGCCGTTTTCGACACTGGAGAAGAATTGTTCCTCGGAACATGCGATAAAAGAGGTGTTGAAGGCGTCGGTGTCCTTGTCAACACAAACTTGACCAGGAGCATTGATTCATTCGAATGCCTAACAACCCGAATTGGCCGTTTACATTTGAATAGATGTGGCTCACTGCCAGCAGTTTCTATCTTCGTTGTCTACGCACCAACATCTCATTATGATGTAAGAGAAATCGAGAAGTTCTACATGGAGCTGGAGAAGCTCTCTAAAGAAGACCACACCTTCTACAAGATCATTGTGGGTGATTTTAATGCCAAGATAGGACCGAGAAGATCAGCTGAAGAACTTCACATCGGGAACCATGGCCTAGAATGGAACGAACAGGGTGAGAGACTGTCTGAGTTCATCATGTCGACCAAGACCATCCACGGTAACTCACAGTCCCAGAAAGCAGAATCTAAACATTTGACATGGGAGTCTCCCGGTGGACGATTCCACAACGAAATAGACCACATCATATTCAATCGATGGTTTTGCCTGACCGATGTCGCTGTTGTCCCAAAATTCCGAACGGGATCGGACCACCATCTCCTTCGTGCAAAATTCTACTTCACAGAGCGGGGAGAAAGGGCTACAAAGTTCAAAAAGAGAACTCCCAGAACGACCACCAACTGGGAGCTCTTTGGCACTATTGCAGCAACATGGGAAGATGCCATTGTTGACAATATTGATGAGGAATACGATCGACTGGTTCAGCACCTCCATGATTGTGCGAGGAATGCCGAGAGAGAGATAGCCACAAAAAAAAAATGCCTGTCTTCGAAAACTCTTAAGCTTATTCGCCAACGTAGTTTGGCGCATGCCTCAGGCAACTGCAAGCAAACGTCCGAGCTCTCAAAGCAGTGCAGAGATGCGATGAAGGAAGACCTCAAAGAGAGAAGCGCAGAAGTGCTGGTAGATGCGGCAGAAGCTGGGAAATATATTCGTAACGCCCGCCTGTCCTTCGCCAACTACAACACCAAGATCACTGCCCTCCAACGTCCTGATGGATCTATCACATCCTTCAGAACGGCAATGGAGAAGATTATCCATGACTTCTACTCAAATCTCTTCGATAGCCATGTCCACTTGCTGACATACCAAATTCCACAGGATGGATATGTCGTTCCCAACGTTCTCCCTTCCGAAATCCAACACGCCATTTCATCAGTAAAGAAATGAACAGCACCTGGCCCCGACAAGGTCAGACCTGAACACCTGAAGAACCTGCCGTCAGTACTCATCAATACAGTGGCTCGGATCTTCACACGCTACCTGTCTGAATGCAAGGTTCCGTCCCAATGGAAAACCAGCAGTACCGTCTACTGTTCAAGAAGGGAGACATCCATGGCATTGGCAACTATTGCCCGATCTGCCTATTGTCTGTCATCTACAAGTTGTTCACTCGAGTCATCCTAAATAGGATTGGTAGAACATTAGATGAAGGATAACCATGTGAGCAAGCCAAGTTCCGCAAAGGATTCAGCACCATCGACCATATCCACACGATAACCAAGCTCATTGAGGTTTCTCGGGAGTTCAAGATGCCTCTCTGTTTAACATTCATTGATTTAAAGAAGGCCTTTGATTCTGTTGAGAAGGAAGCGGTCATTGAAGCCCTAGCCAATCAGGGCATTCAAGCCCAATACATCAAGATCCTCAGTGAGCTGTATTGCGGATTCACTACCAGGATCTCACCATTCTACAAAGAAGTGATCGTTGATGTCAAGAGAGGGGTTCGGCAGGGTGATACCATTTCACCAAAACTCTTCAGTGCCACCCTCGAGAACATCATGCGATGACTGGAAAGGGAAGGAATGGGAGCGAAGATATATGGTCGGCAACTACACCACCTCCACTTTGCTGATGACATTGTTTTAATAACACCAAACATCAGCCAAGCGGCACAAATGCTGGCCGACTTTGACCATGAATGTGGAAAGGTAGGACTACAGCTGAATCTTACGAAGACAATGTTTATGAGAAACAGCCTCGTTCCTGATGCCCGATTCGCTCTCAACAGAACGAATATCTCCAAATACAACACCTATGTGTACCTAGGTCAAGAATTCAACATAACAAATGACCTGGCACCCGAGCTGCGCAGGAGGAAGAGAGCGGCTTGGAACACCTTCAAGAACGTCGAAGAAATAGCTAAGAGGACGAAGAACCTCCGGCTCCGGGCACATCTCTTTGATTCCACTGTTCTTCCTGCATTAACATATGCCTCAGAGACCCGGGCACTACGTAAACAGGATGAGAATGCTATTTGGGTCTCCCAAAGAGGAATTGAAAGAGCTATGCTTGGAATATCACGTTTCACTCAAATGAGAGAAAGAATCCGGAGTTCCGACATCCGTCGACGATCAAGAGTCAGGGACGCTATCTCATTTGCCATTTCATTTTTTTTTATTTCATCATCCTGTTATTCGTCGATTGCCTCAAGCAGGCCCCAGTAACGTCTCTTTCATCCTAGCCCTGAGATTATATTCAAGGCTATTTAGGAGAATGAGACCCATCATTGTTACTGGTATTTGGCATATTTGGTACGCCACGGGGAGTTTGCCAGACTCTGCCCTGTGGGCAGGCTACATTCGATAGCCTGCAAGTTTGTCCAAAGTAGGAATGAGACAATAAGATGTCTTAAAAAAAAAAGTTCTGATAAGATGTCGCGCGGCCACGAATGCGGCCGCGCGGTTCCAGGATCTGGATTTTATAGTCTCTGAGTCTTGGCCGCTGATGGGATTACACGGCACCAGGGGGCCAGGTGGTGGGTGTGACCCCCGCCTACTGGGATTTGGAGGATCTGGGTGGAAGATACTCGACTCCAATCCGAGTAGCCTTGGAGGTCTCACCCACCACTTGGCCCCCTGGCGCCGTGTAATCCCATCAGCGGCCAAGACTCAGAGACTATAAAATCCAGATCCCGGACGAGAACAGTGCAGTCTTCTGCCCCCGCGCCTGGGTGTTCCTTCCCGGGGCCCCTTGGAGGGGAGCGGGTTGAGCTTTCCTCCCCGCCCCGACCAGGGCTCCAGCAGCCGAAGACCTCCAGGACCAGCCACCACCATGCTGAGACCACTCTCCACACACCTGAAGGTACTGGCAGAGGGACAAAGCCACGCGGGTTCCGGGGCCGAGACCTCATTTGCCAATGTGTCAAAAATCAGATGGGCTGACCACGTAATGAGATGTAAAGATGACCGCTGGACTAGAGCTGTTACTGACCTGATCCCACAGGATATCAAAAGACCGTGTGGCCACCCACCTAGCAGATGGTCAGAATTCTTCATCAAGATCATGAATGATCGGTTTGAGGCTCTTCATGTTCCCAGAGCGAACAGATGCCATTGGGCTACACTAACACGCGACAGGGAGAAATGGAGAGGTTACTGGCGTCCACTCGAGCAAATCGACGACTAACAGGAAGTTAAGTGATTAAGTGATTCCCGGCATCCCTCGACAGAGCTGAACCACAGGTGTTCTCTCCCCATCTGTGAACAGAGGGGGCTTTAGGACCTACCAGAAAACTAGACCCAGGATCTTCAAGTTTCCACTTGCCAGGTCTGGATGGAGACAATCTGCTGTGAGTCACAAAGTGTGATGCCGGTGTCCCTTCTCAGAGTCCTCCAGCTCCAGTCCAGGCTGACAATTTCTGAGGCAGAGACTTCTGCATGTAGCCTCGCAGAAAAAAGTGGCCTTGGGCCTTGGTAATGCAAGAAAACTCCCCCCACTGAGGACATGGCCCTGAACTTGAGTCTATTCGTTTCCAGATGTTCTGGAGACACAGGGAGAGACCCGTCATTCCTCTCCTATGGCTCGGGTGCCAGTACAGGCAGGTGACTCTGTGCATATACTGGAACATTCTCCCGCAAATTCTTGTTCACTTGAGCCCACGGACATGTAGAACTCACTCCAACTCTATGTCCCTTGTGAGGCCTTTGTGGTGGAGAGGCCTGAGGAGGCGACAGCCAGGAGATGCCCCCGGGACCATGACCGAGGTCACAGCTGATCTCTGGAAGCCTGGAGCCCACATGCCTTGAGACTGCACAGGACGTGGTGTTCTGCAGTCTCTTACTGTCATGGCAGAGGTTGATTCCTGTCACACCAGGTTGGACCTCCTGAACTGATGAGGGGCTCAGGGTGTGAATGTCCTTTTCTGTCAGCCCAGGAAACAGTGACTTGTTTGTCTCTACCCAGACCTGGAAGTGGAAATTCGAACCTCCTGGGTCTAGTTTTCCGGTAAGGCCTAAAGCCCCCTCTGTCCTCACGTGGACAGAGATAAACCCTGATTCAGCTCTGCGTGTGATGATGAGAATATGAGGAGCAAAGAAAAGCAGGACACACGGCCAAGCAGAGGACTTATACTTGTGGAAACCTTGGCCTATCCTCAGATGGAAGTGCTTAGGGAGGGATGGGAGAGTTGAATTTTGACCCCTGAGGCTAATTCCTGTAGCCTTGGCCTAGCCTCAGTGGTCAGCCAGCGTAGGGAGGACATTCCCAAGGGAAGAGGAACCCCTATGTACACCATTCCCATTTTTCTGGGCTGAGGTACCCCTATGTGAGATGTCTACAGTGAAAATTGTCAGGTCTTCATCTGAACCTGCCCCCATCACCAGAGAACTCACGCCGCTCAGGAAGCCCTCAGTGTCATACTTCCAGAACCTGAGCAGGTCAGGACAGTGTCCCTCTCTGTCCTGCCACTCTGCCCTCTGGCGTAGCAGCAGGAAAACCCTTCTGAAAGGTGACGCCCTGAGGGCCTGATTCTGAAGATCTGAGGTTGGCAGGTCCCTTGCTAGGATCTGTGGACACAGTGAGAGGTGAGGGCCTGCCTGCAACAGCTGTCAGGTGACTTTGGAAACTAATTAGGGATTTGACACAGAAAGGAATTCAGACAGGGAGGAAAAGGGCACTGTAACGGGATGAGACGGGTAGGGAGGGGCCACAGTTAGGGAGGGGCACATGATGTAGCCTCAGGGGTCAACATTCAATTCTCGCAGAACTTTTCAGCCACTACCCTTGCAGACACTTTCTCTGCCTCTCAGCTGCACTATCAGGCCTACATCATTTCACTGACAAGAGCAAACTACTGTTCTTCACACACTTTCCCCTGGGAACCTTTTGTGTTTTATCATATTTAGTGAGTTATTTATAAAAAGCAATGCACAATAAACCATTGGGGTTCGGTTATTCGGGCAGGTTTGGGTGATAGTTGTTCAATCCAAAGTATGGTGGTGGCAAGGCGGAATGGTGGTGGGATTCATGTTGGAATATCGAATGTAATAAATTATTATGAACAACTTCTTGAAAATAAAGTTTTATTGTAAGAACAAGTTTAAAGCATGAGAGTCTGACAAATGGAACGAGCTGACTCTCCAAGTACATCCTCTGGGTCCAGGTCACAGGACCAGGGGCATCCTACCTGACAAGGACAGGGAGCTCAGAGGTCCTCTCGATCACCTGCGGGTTTTGCGTCCAGAGAGCAGGTGGTGGAAGGAGCAGTATAGAGAATGTCTCCCCAGGACCAGACTTGATGGACAGGGCGGGCCCCACCCACTCCCACCTGGAGCCTATATAAAGGGGAAAGTCCAGGAAGTGGATCCTTTCTGGGCTTCGCCTGCCACGGGTCACAGCATTTCTGAGCTCCTTATCAAGCCTCCCTGACTTAGCAGCGTTGAAGACGACAGCAGAGAACGGCCACCACGATCAGGTGAGTGGACTTCAATCTGCTCTCAGGCGGGAATGCAGGCTGGGGGCTCTTTGAAACAGGAGGTTGTGCTAGGGGCCCTGTAGGGAGAGGAGGATGTACTAAAGCAGGCGGAGGGAGCATAGCCATCCCCTGTACTGGGAGCATCTGAGTGGGTATGTGGATTCCCTATATAGTGCACAGAGGAACTCTGTTTGTGTATGTGTGCACGTGAGTGCGTATATGTGCATTTTTAAATGTCTGTGTGCAATCAGGTGAGTGGACATTCCATACCCTCTCAGGCGGGGGTGCAGAGCTAGGGACTGTGCATTGGCAGGATGTGTGCCGAGGCAGGTGGGGAGAGAGCATCGCCATTCTGGGATGCCAATGTAGTGGGATTGTAGGGGTCCCTGCAACACACAGAGCACGGTTGGATATGTGTGTGTCACATTGTGAGTGCGTGTATATGTCTCTGTGTGCATGTGTGAGTGGATGTGCATGTGTGAGAATGTGTGTGTGGGTGTCTCTGTGTGCACGTGTCTGTGTGTGCACATGTCTGTGTGTGTGTGTTGGGGGTTGCAGTGTGTGGCCACTTGTGGGTCTGTGAGTGACTCAAGCTTCTTATTTCTTTAGGAAGACGACTGTGATTGGGACACAGTGTGGTGCCAATCCACAGAGATGAGTTCCATGTGGGGACTACGCGCTAGGCCCAGGGGCCCAGGAGCCCAAAAAGCCCAAGCCTGGAAGACGCCCCCGGGTTTAGCCCCAGACCATGAGGACCCCAGGGTAAGTGGTGGGCTGGTGGGGGAAGATACGGGAGGGCGGAGAGCCCAGGGGATGGCCAGAAGAGGAAGTGAGAACTCCGGTCTGCCTTATCCCAGGCTCTCAGAGCTGGGCTGAGTCCATCCCGGGTCAGGAGGGCAGGGCTTTCCTTCAGACAACAGTGCCGTGGGAAGGGCCACCAGTGCTCTGGCCTTGGACCCTGTCAGGCCACAACTTCCATTTGCTGCTGATGCCACAGGGTGTTGGCGCATGAGCAATAGGCTTCCGATGCCGACATGAGTCCTTCAGGCCCCCCTGTCCTAGCCTGCCGTGGCCACAGAAGCTCTTGGCAGGCATTTTCCAGGGGTCGCTCATGGCAATTGCGTCCTTGTCCTTGTGCCTCCCACTGGAGAGCCCCCTCTGACCCTGCACGCGACTCCAAGTGCCTCTGACTCACTCTGGCCCTTCTCTCCGCAGGTGAAGTGCAAGGACTGCGGCGCCTTCGGGCACCGGGCTCGAAACCCCAGGTGCCCCATCAAATGCTGCCAGGGGACACTGGTCCTGCAGCCATTGGGACACCTGAAGGGGAGGGAGAACATGCCGCCCTGCTGTGTGCCAGAACCCTCCAAGGGGCCCGAAGTCCCGAAGGCCTTTGGACCCAGGTGAGGACTGGGTCAGTTCCACCATCTTCGAGCTGAGACCCGAATTCTGTGTCTCCCTCCTCCCGTGAGGATGCTTGCCAGGCTGCCCGGGCTAGTGGGGGAAGGAGGGAGCCTACATCCTCCGTTTAAGTGGGCACAACTTCACCCAGGGACTGAGGGTAGGGTCGTGGTACCTGCAGAAAGGCTCTGGGGGGTGGAGAAAGGAAGCACGTGGGACAGTCCAGCAGGGGAGGACATTGGTGCAGAGGCCCGATGCTCTCCCTCCGTTCTCCCACAGGGCTGCGGGATGGGTTAGGCACCCAGGACAGGGGTGACGATAGGGGGGTGGGCCTGGGACGACTGACTCTGATATGCTGTTTGCAGGCTCATGCCCAGGAGGGAGTCTCTGCCGCAGAGACGCCCCACGACACAGGACCAGAAGACGCAGGCCATCGCAAAGGATGGGAAGGAGTCCTGGGAGTATGTGAGGGTGAGTACCCGATGGCAAGCCTCATCCATTCCTCCCTGACCCTGGGCCCCCTTTTGTCGGAGGGCCCTTCCCCCCATTCCACAGCAGCTGAAGAGGGCATGTCTTTCCTTCCAGGGCCTCGCTGCTGTGGGTGAACACTACCTTCAGCAATGTCCCTTGTGCTGCTGTGGGAGATTAATTTTCTTCAGGAGGGTGTTCCGGTGGGAGGCTGAGGCTGCTAATATTCCTGTCTCTGGGATTCAGTTTCGGCCCCATGCAAGTGGCTGAGACTCTGTCCAGGCTGGGGCTTGTGGAGGGGACTGTCCACACACCCCACAGCAGCTGCCCCCTCAAGTCCGCCCTTCCCATGTCCCTCTCCCTGTCCAGTCAGTTTTCCCGTGCTGATGATCATCAGCATGGACTCTGGTTTTGGTCTGAGCAGGGAATGCAAATGTCAGTGTGTCTAATTTGTCCTTTTCTCTCTTTCCTTGCAGCAGCCATGCAGAGCCCAGCCTTGGAACATCCCTGAAGGTCCCGTCCAAGCTCATGAGTCGCCTCAAGGACCACACAGGACCCACCCTAAGCAGAGCTCCGAGACTGGGACAGAGAACAGCCTCTCACAGAGAAGCCTGTCTCTGTCCAGGAGCCCCGCCTGGGGAGCCGTCTGCACACTGGCACCCATCTCGAAGCCACAGGCACTCATCCAGTTTGGAGCCCTCAGCAGCAGCGATGGAGCAGTGGCCAAGAGAGCGGTCAGCGTACTAGCAGATGCTGCCCTCAGTTCCTCGAAGTAACGGAGGCTTGGCCTGTGCCCCCAGCCTCAGAGAAGCAGTCCGGGCACAGGAATGGGCATAGGCCACAGACAAGGCACTATGGCCCCTGGAACTGACCACGCTGCCCAGACACCAGTTCCTGCCCTTGCCCAGGAAAATGACCAGCAAGACATGAAGGCGCCCGTAATAAGATCCCAGCCCCAGGCCTGCAGTCCCTGTGGGCATGGGGGCACAGCCTGCCCTGAGACGCTTCCACCTCCTCCCGAGGCCCCTGAGTCAGGCCGGCCCATCACAATGGTGTTCCAGAGGCTGAATGGGGACCAGTGGAACTGTGGATTACTGGTTGCCCCTGAGGCCCCTGTCCTCAGCCAGCCCACTGTGAGCCCAACCTCGCGCCCCTTCAGTGTGCTCTATGAGGACCTACTGGTGTCCTCATCCTCTGACAAGAGCGAGCAGGACTGAGCTAACCCACCTATGCCCACTAGCCTAAGCCCCCTGCCGCGCAATACCTGGATGCCCTGCAGCTGAGAAAGAGACCCCTTGGGCCCAGACTGTCACTGAGGACCCCTAGAACCTGGCCCAGAGCAGGGGGGACTGTTAGCAGTTGGGGGCCGAGATGGGATACACACTCAGGTGCCCGTCAAGGATCATTCAGAGTTTGAAATCTCAGTGGAATTACAACTCCTGCGTCTGAGACTGTTTCATCCCACAGACTCAGCAGGAGTGGACAGAGAGAGGAAGGCAGCAGCAGGACCATGGCCCTTTGTTCTGCTGTGGCCAGGCAAAGACCATGGCAGGGACCATGTTGCATGTGCGCACGCAGCATTGCTCTTACTGTGCTGGATCGTGGGTGCTGTGGGTAGGCTCTGCATTGCCCATGTCACATGTGTGTGCAGAACATGACAGGGCATGACATTGGGACACTGCCCAGAGTGTCATTGGGACTCCCAATGTCGGTGACTCTCCTCCAATAAAGTGTCTGAACTGCACTCGTGTCTGGTCTCTCCCTGGCATGTATCTTCCATCACACACGTACCTTGTCCCCTCTGCTTCCTGCATCTAATAGGACCAGAATGGGGCAAGGCTGTGGGCTCAGGAAAGGATTCTTGACTTCCTGACCGGGCTGGGTTGGGGTTTCTCTCAGCTCAGCCCAAAGTGGGCCCTGGACAGGAATTTCGGGTATAGCAGGGTGTGGGGGTGGGAGTCAGTTCTGGAGAAATGCACCAAGCCCCTAGAGGCCCATTCACAGCCGGCTCTGTGTCCCACCCGACAGAATCCAGTTTCCCTTTCTAAGCCCTGCTCATTCTGGGTCCCACCCATCACCCACTACATGCGCACACAGAGCAATTCTAGGACCTAACGGTGCACACCAGGTCCCGGGGCCAGCGGACCGTCTCTGTGGATCCAGAATGATGGGAGAGGCCAAGTGTGCCAGAGAAGGGACTCCTGAGGCCTGTCAAACACCTGTGTCATTTGGTGACCCACTAACTGTATGTTCCAAGTCCCAGAGTGTTCCGGGATGGAGTATACCGGAAGTGTGTTTCCAGGTCATCCATTAGGTCGACACCAGACACAGTTTCTGATCCAGAGATGTCTGACACCCAACCTGTAATGAAACACACATAGGTATGAGACCTTAAGTGGATACTTCAGTTCACGGCCGCCCTGGAAGCTTCAGAGCTCAAACCTGGGAGACAGCCGGGAACAGGGGACTGTTCCTGACTCTCCCCTCAGGCAGAGCACGGGTGGTACCCAGGGTCCCACCCACACTCATCACGCATCCTTGCGGATCCAAGGAACATCACCCTCGCTCCCTCGCAGGTACCACGTCGAATGTGCATGCCCCGTGCTGCTCTGAACTGTCCTGGGGTCAGTATCTGCCTGGTCGTGGCTGCCCCGAGGGTGGGACTCTGCATATGCCCATGCCCGACCCTTTCTCCTTCAAACTTTGCACCTAGTGCTCAGGGATGGTCTCACACTTGTTCCTTCAATCTGCTACAGGTCAGTTGCCGTGGGTACCAGTAACCAGGCCTTTCCACTGTGGGCACCTCAATTGAATTTTATTGAATCAGTAAAAGTCACAGCACTCATGAATTACCTTCTCTTTCCCACCTACCTCCAGCACCAGCACTCCCAGTCAGGGCAGCGATGCCCACGCATGGCTGTGACCTTAAGTCCAAGCCAGAAGGTCTCCAGTCTCCACGTCTCGCCCGTCAACTGCTTTCTTTTGTTCTGAGTTACCCATGTCAACAGGTGTTCACTCACGTGTGATGGTTTAGAGTCTCTTATTCAAAGATGCTGGGCATCTTTCCATGTGCCGGGCTCTTGAAGGCCATTGTGACCACAGGTATGAACCGTGAACACACTATATAAAATGGACCAGGTCAGACAGAGTGGGATCTCTCTGAGATCAGAATCTAAGATCCACAGTGTAATGAGAGAGACAAGAGTGGCCACACCTGGGGCATGTGGACGTGAGCCCAGAAGTTTAGAGGAGGCCACTGGGAGGTCCATGCAGTGTATAGTGATGGAGATGACACAGGAAAAGCCAACAGGAAAAGCCAACTGGTCCTCAGTGGTTCCCGAGCTAGGAATTGGGTTATCTGGCATGAAGGGCATCAAGTAGCACTCCAGGAACAATCCTATGACAACACATAGGTGTATGGAATAATGTGCCATAGTCCTCCATCTGACGCATTGTTCTAGGCCCAATACAGTCAAAGAAGCATTGAGGACGCCTACAGATAGGTTGAGAACTGAGGAAATGCAAACAGTATTGTGTATCCATCAATTCATAGCTTCACTCACAACAATGTGGGTGACACTGCATGGATTATTATCAACACAAAACGGGATATAGGCACCTTTTGGGTTTCCATTATGCTCGGGAGGAAGGAAACGGTGACAGGAGGCTGGCCTACTTAAGACAACCTCAGCTGGCAACAGAAGTAGTTGAGCTTGCAATTCCCCTTGGCAATCTCATCCTCTCGCCACTCCTGTCTGCACTTACCCCAGCCAAGCCTGCAGGGCTCACAGGGAGCTAAATCACCTGTGAGAGAGACAGAGACAGACACAGATATGGAGAGAGATTCTGACACACATTCCTGAGTCTCTGCAAGCAAGGGCGCCCAGCCCACAGAAAGGATGTGTTTGTATCTAAGATTATAAGGGATTTTTATCTAATAGCCTAAAGGGTTTGTTTCTAAGAGTTTAAGGGATTTGTATCTAGGATTATAAATGGTTTGTATCTAATTGCCTAAAGGGTTTGTGTCTAAGAGTCTAAAGGGTTTGTGTCTAAGAGTCTAAAGGGTTCTCAGGAACTTGCCCAGAGCTTTCAGAGATGCCTGCATTTTCAGAATGCTTGGGTGACTCCATTCTCAAGCAGCATGTAGGCACAAACCCTGTTGCCGTGTTTATAACCTTGTGAGGACAGGACGCTGGGAGGAGACACCACAATCCACGAATCACAGGAAAGATCCCAACAAGCTGAGGACTCCAGCCTGCTGGAGGGAGCACCGTGGGGTTCTGCTGGCCGTAGAGTGAGTCGCAGCACACGGACCCCTCATGTCTGCCCGGTGAGGCCATTGGGCTCAAGTAGAGGCCAAACCCTGCTCTCCCTATGTTCAATGACATTCCAGAATCCTTTACAATTTTTAAGAATTTCTGCTGCTGCCCTTCGGTGGCAAGAGACTGTTTCTTTCACTGTGCTTGTGTTTGGGTCACACTGGCAGTGTTCAGGGCTGCCCATGCTGTGTCCTCCAGGATCACTGTTGTTGGGGTTTGCATGAACTTAGGTGTGCCAGTGTTGAACTCAGGTTGCTGTAGGCGGACAGGAGCCAGACCTGCATACTGTTCCCTCTGTCACCTGAGCTCCCCCTGCCCCGTGAGTGGTCTCGGACATCAGGGCCTTCAGAGATTCTCTGAGAGCATCTTTGGGGTTTGGGTTCATCTCGTAATCAGGGCCACAGTGAGTGACTGGTAGGTCCGGTTCCAAAGTCCCTTGGGCACTGACCCTTCTTCACTCCTCATCACTGTGCATCTCAGCCTGGCGCCCCCAAGGCTCGGTTTGGGGAGAGTCAGATGGGGCCCCTGGGGGCATGTGGGGATGAGGCCTCGAGTGTGTCTCAGTAGAGACAGCAGCCCGGCCCCTCCCAGATGCTCCCAGGATGCTGCTCTCCAGGGAGCCAGTCACAGGCCCTGAGAGCGTTGGGCCGTGCACTGAGAGAGGTTGGGGAACAGTGTCCAGAGTATTAGAGATCCAGCAGAACCCCAACGGTGTCCTATTACGTTGCTCAGCTGGTCCGGGCTAATGGGGCCAAGGATGACGGGCAGGCAGAGAAATACCCTTGGGAGCAGCCAGTGACTGTTCACTTCATTGCCAAATACACACATATTTTATAGAGCTTCTAGGCTTTCCAGGAAGGTCCAATCACATAAAGTTCAGCATTATTGTCCTATCACCTTTCCTACTCTGCTTTGCGCTGGTCCAATCCCAATGAAGCTAGATGTTGCAGTTAGAATTACCTGTTAATTGTACATGATAGTTTCTGTGTCTTTGGCTCATGTGACTGGGAGGTTGGATGAGGTTCAAAGATGGACACCAATTGCTGATACTTTTCTTGCCAACTTTTTTTTGTTTTGGGGTTTTTTTGGGGGGTCGCACCTGGCAATGCACGTGGATTACTCCTGGCTCTGCACTCAGGAGTTACGCCTTGCGGGACTCAGGGAAACGTATGGGATGCTGGGAATCGAAGTCAGGTTGACCACATGCAAGGCAAATGCCCTACCTGCTGTGCTATCTCTCCAGCTCCGTATTCTTGCCAACTTAGTCCAGATTCTCCTTTCTGCGGAGACTCCCTTCTGGGACACTGTGCAAAGTCATGTCTTACCTGCTCCAGTGCCCAACCGAATGCTTCACAGTTAGACACTCTCTGAAACAGGGGACACCCTCTGGACCTGCCTCTCTCTCCAGCCCTCTGAGACACACAGGGGCAGCAACAGCTCTAATACCATCTCTGTTCAGGGAATGGAACCAGGGTGAGATGAACAGCCGAGCCCAACATCAGAACCTGAACTTATGGGAGGCCACAATAGGCCCTCGTGCCAGTGTCGAGGAAAGGCATTAGTAGCAAATTCTCTGTGGATGGAAACCACAGGTACCGCCAAACCGGAAGCTGATGGGCAAATAGTGTGCTGGGCACCGGCAATTGTCAGGCACTGCCGTTCTACGTCTCCTGGTGTCTCTGTGACCTGCAAGGCCTGTGGGCTCAAGCTTCTCCAGAGAGTGGGAGGGGTCAGAGTTCTAAGAGTGAAAAACATACACAAGAGAAGAAACTGACCTGCCATAAATTAATGGCTATTCTCAAATCCTGCCTGGGTCCTAAATGCTAAACAAAGACCATTGGGAACAGAAATGGCTGTGCAGGCAATGACACCCGTGCCACAGCTGTCCCCACCCAGCCCATGTCCACACTGCATCAGAGAGAGGCAGCTGGATTCGACGTGAGCGCTAGGTCAGCTTAGATGTTACTTTAAGTAATCCAGGAAGGCAGCAGAGACACTAGGAAGGCCCCTAGAGAGACTCCGAGAAGTGCTTGTGGCCCCAACAGGCAGGAATTGTGAACTGTGTCTGCCCCAGCATCGCATCCCCACAGTTTACCTGCTGGAAGCTGAGCCAGAAGGAATCAACAGGCAAAGTCCTGAAGCAGCTTCATCCTACCGGGCCCGTCGGGAGGGAGGAAGGACTCTCCAGCACAGAGCCAGGGACCTGGGGGGAACATGGATCCCGAGGCTGACAGACGAGGGGCCAAACGAAGACTGCCCGGGTCAGGGGCTAAACAGATGGAAATACTCTGAGGCCCCACTTCTCAGTCAGTCCGTTGAATCGACTAAAACGTTCTAGGATCAGGCATTGCCAGGATTGGGTACTGCTGTGACTGGTGGGAACCTCGGCTTCCAAGACCAGGATTGGCTTCACACTGGACTCTGCACTGTGGTCACTCTTGGCCTTTGACACTGCCCCGCATGAGCGCATCTACCTCCTTCCAGTCTCTCCTGTGGCCACATGTCTATGAAGGGTCCCTGAACACTGGGGATTATATGGCTCAATGTTGGGCTCCAACCCAGCCGCTCCCGACTTAGTTACTCCATTGTTTTCAGATACACCAACGAGCAGTTCCAGCCATTCTGAGGATCTGCATTTCCCATGAGTTAACCCCCAGTGCCTATTGGTCACTAAGAACCCAGCCCGTCACTGGCAAACACTCTGTCCCCTGAGCTCGGGCCACTCCCGCCTCCTGCCACATCCCTTTGGACTCTCAGGATCCCTCTCTGGGCTCCTCTTGTTCTTGGAAAGGTGGTGGCCTCATGCCCCATCTCCGAAAGGGCCCCAAGTCTCGCCAACCATGCACGTGCTGCCCAGCACTGCCCTTGTCCCTGAGCTCCTGCCCTTTCCTTTCCCAACGCCCAAATTCAGAAACTCTCACACCCCATACAAAGGAGTCATTGACCCAAAGATTCTCCTGGAGTAGGGATGGGCCCCTCACTCAGGTGGGTTCTGCAGCCTCTGGGGGCTACTCTGGGCCTTGTAAACATCACACCAGGTCCTGGTCAGCAAGGTCTACATCTTGCCTGACCCCATGTCCCGTTGGGCCCCCACAAAGCTGGGGGCAAACACAGGTTAGAAGGTTTTACCATGACTTCAGATTGATCAATCACCACTCAAACCTGCATGAATAACAGGCAAAAATTTTTATTTTATATTTTTTGTTTTGAATAATTCAATAATTATGATTTTTAAAAGATTCCCAGAAGAAAGAGTGTGAAAGAGAGTAGTTCACTCTTGTCAGTGAAATGATCCAGGTCTGATAGTGCAGCTGAAAGGCAGAGAAAGTGTCTGCCAGGGGTTTAGTGGCCAAAAAGTTCTGGGAGATCTGAGTGCTGACACCTGAGACTACCTCCTGTACTCCTCCCTAACTGTGGCCCCTCCCTACATGTCTAGCCCCCTTCCTGTGGCCCCTCCCTATTTACTGTCCAAGGTCACCTGACACCTGCTGCAGGCTGGCTCTCTCCTCTCACTGTGCCCAAAAGTCCTAGCCAGGAACCTGCACTCTCAGGTCTGCAGACTCAGGCCCTCGGACATCTCCAGGAGGGTTATCCTGCTGCAGCTCCAAAGGGAAGACCAAGAGGACGCTAGGGGAACACTCTCCTGAACCACCCAGGCTCTGGGAGGATGACCAAGGTCTTGCTTGTTTGATGTGAGTTCTCTCTGGAAGCCGAGTTTAGCTGACTAAGATCACTGTGGACGGTGGGGCATAGGGGCTAGCCTCCACCCACCCCGGTATTTCCTTTCTGGGCTTGGTGACCATTGACGGCTCTTCCTTCTGAGGCCATGCCAAGGTTTCCCAGCAGTGTGAGTACTCTGCTTGCTCATGGGTCCTGCTGCTCTTTGCCCTTCATATTTCTATCGTCCCATGACAGAGCTGACATGGGATATTTTCTCTCCCTTTCTGTGGACAGAGGAGCCTTTAGGCCCAACCAGAAAACTAGACCCAGAAGCTTCAAGTTTCCACTGCCAGGTCTTGATGGAGACAAATCTGTCATGAGTCACAAAGGACCAAGAGGAACAGAGCGCTGGCCCTTGAGAGTGACTAGAACATAGCGGGTGCCAACCCACCAGGAAAGATGTGAGATTTTTCTCAGTGACCACATTTTCAGATTTGCTTGTCATGGGTATTTGGTCTGTGCTACCCCCCAGGGCACCCTCATCCTCCCAATGGGGCTAGCCCTGCTTCCTGTGCTGCCAGAGACAGTCAGACATATTGTGATGCCGGCATCCCTTCTCAGAGTCCTGCCAGCTCCCATTCAAGCTAACATTGTCTGAGGCCGAAACTTCTGCATGTTTCCCCGCAGAGAGAAGTGGATGGAGGCCTTGGCAATGCAGGACAACTCCCCCCACTGAGAACCTGGCCCTGCCCCTGTGTGTGTTCGTTTCCTGATATTCTGGAGACACATGGAAAGACTCATCATTCCTCTCCTATGGCTCGTGTGCCGGTAGGGGCAGGTGACTCTGCGGATTCACTGTGGAACATTCTCCTGCAAACTCCCATTGGCTTGAGTCCACGGACATGTAGAGCTCGCCCTAGCTCTGGCATCCCCTGTGAGGCCTTTGAGTTGAGGAGTCTGAGGAGGCCATAGGCAGGAGAGACCCCCGGAACAATGACCGCAGTCACAGCTGATCTCTGGAGGTCTGGAGCCCCCTGTGTTGGGATTGTGCAGGCCATAGCTTTCCGGGGTCTCTGACTGTCAGGGCAGAGGTTTATTTCTGTCACACCAGGTAGAAGCTCCTGAAGTGATGAGGGGCTGAGGGTGTGAATGTCCTTCTCCATCAGCCCAGGAAACAGTGACTTGTTTTTCTCCACCCAGACCTGGCAAAAACTCAAAGCTCCTGGGTCTAGTTTTCTGGTAGGGCCTAAAGCCCCCTCTGTCCTCAAGTGGAGAGAGACAACGCCTGAGTCAGGTCTGTAGTGGGACGACGGGAATGTCAAGGGCAAAGAGCAGCAGGACACACGGCCAAGCAGAGGACTTATACCGGTGGAAACCTTGGACTAGCCTCAGATGGAAGAGCCATCAGTGGTCAGCGAGCCCAGGGAGGATATCCCTTGGGGATCGGGAGTCCCAATGTGCACCATCCACATTGTTCTGGCCCTCTGTGCCCCTATTTGCGATGTCCACAGTGAGAATGTTCAACTCTGCAACAACCCGGCCCTGAGAGAGAACTCACACAACACAAAAACCCTCAGTGCCACCCTCCCAGAGTCTGGGAGGGTCAGGAGACTGTCCCTCCAGTGTCCTCCCACTCTGCCCTCTGAGGTAGCAGCAGGAAAACCCTCCTGAAAGGCGACTCCCTGAGGGCCTGATCCTGGAGGGCTAAGAGTGCAGGTCCCTGGCTAGGGCCTGTGGGCACAGTGAGAGGTGAGGGCCAGCCTGCAGCAGGTGTCAGGTGACCTTGGACATTAATTAGGAATTGGTTACAGGAAGTGGTTGAGACAGGGAGGGGGCACCATTAGAGAGGGGGACAGGAAGTAGCCTTGGGGGTCAACATTGAACTCTCCCAGAACTCTCTGGCTATTAAATCCCTGGCAAACACTTTCTCTGCCTCTCAGCTGCACTATCAGGCCCAGATATTTTCACTAACAGAGTGACCTACTCTTCTTCACACACTTTCCTCTGGGAACCTTTTCGTTTTATCCTCTTAGTGAATTATTTACAACAAGCAATACACAATAAATTCTTTAGGGGCTGTTATTTGGGCGGGCTTAGTTCCTGGTTGTTCAATCCAATGTCATGGTGGTGGGAAGGGGTAATGGTGGTGAAGTTCATGTTGCTGTATTGAATGTTATAAATTAGTATGAGCAACTTCATGAAAATAAAGCTCTATTATAAGAAAATGTTTAAATCGTGAGTGTCTGACAAATGCAAGGCCCTGACTCTCCAAGGACACCCTCTGGGCCTAGGACAGAGTACCAGGGGCATCCTACCCGACACAGACAGGAAGCTAGAGGTTCTCTCCAGCACCTGCGAGTCATGTGTCGTGTGTCCAGAGAGCAGGTGGTGGGAGGAGCGACAAAGGGAGGAGGGTCTCCCCAGGACCCAGCGTGATAGACAAAACAGGCCCCACCCACTCCAACCCGGAGCCTATATAAAGGGGAACTTCCGGGAAGTGGATTCTTTCTGGCCTTCACCTGCCACGGGAATGCAGCATCTCTGAGCGCCTTGTCCAGCTTCCCCTACTCAGCAGCATTGAAGGCCACAGCAGAGGACTGCCACCACGATCAGGTGAGTGGACTTTCCATCTGGGATCAGGCAGGGATGCAGGGCTGGGGGCTGTGCAGGGAGAGGGGTATATGCCGAGGCAGGACTGGAGATAGCATACCCATTCTGCGCACATCTTAGTGGAAGCGTGGAGGTCCCTGAAAGCTCAGAGCACAGCTGTCTCTGTACATATGTTCACATTGTGTCCGTGTGTAAATCTCCGTATGCGTGTGTGAGGGAATATGCATGTGTGAGAATGTGTGTATGGGTGTCTGTTGTCTGTGTTTGCGTGTGGTATGAATGTGCATGTGGGTGTCTGTGTATGCATATGCATGTGTGTGCATGTGTCTGTGTGCATGTGTCTGTGTGTATGTTGGGAGTTGCAATGTGTGGCTGTGTGTGGGTCTTGTGTGACTCAAGCTTCTTTCTCATTTCTTTAGGAAGCCGATTGTGGTTGGGACACAATGTGGTGTGAATCCACAGAGATGAGTTCCATGTAGGGACGACCCACTCCACCCAGGGGCCCAGAAAGCCCAGGCCTGGAAGATGCTCCCGGTAGGAGCCCTGGAGCATGAAGACCCCAGGGTAAGTGGTGGGCTGGTGGGGAGGAAGCGGGAGGGTGGAGGGCCCAGGGACAGGCCGGGAGGGGAAGTGAGCGTGCCTGGCTCTGCCTTGTCCCGAGCTCTCAGAGTTGGTCTCGGGGCCCATGCCATCCAGGCGGGTAGGGCTTTCCCTCAGGCATCAGTGCCGTGGGCACAGCTGCCTGTGCTCTGGCCTCAGACCCTGCCAGGCCCCAGCTTTTGTTTGCCACTGATGCCAAGGGGGTGTTGGCCCTTGTGGAATTGGGCTGCCCATGCTGAGACGAGTCCTCCAGGCCCCCACGTCCTGGCCTGCGGTGGCCACAGAGGCTCTGTGTCGGCAATTCCCAGGGGTCCCCAGAGGGACGGGGTCCTTGTCCTTGCGGCTGCCACTGGACAGCCCTTCTCTGACCCTGCACATGGCTCGCAGAGCCCCTATCTCACTCTGGCCCTTCTCTCCGCAGGTGAAGTGCAAGGACTGCGGTGCCTTCGAGCACAGGGCACGGAACCCCAGGTGCCCCATCAGGCGCTGGCAGGGGGCCCTGGTCCTCCAGCCCCTGGGACGCCCGAAGGGGAAGGAGAACATGCCGCTCCGCTGTGCGCCAGTGCTCTTGAGGGGGCCTGACGTTCCAAAGGCATGTGCACCCAGGTGAGTACTGGGTGGTTCCACCAGCTCAGCGGGGGGTCCCATATTCTAGTCTCCCCCTTCCCATGAGGACCCTTGGCCTGGAAGCCTGGGAGGGTGGGGGCAGGAGGGAGCCTACATCCTCCCTTTAAGAGGGTGCCTCTCACTTGGGGTCTGAGGGCAGTGTCGTGGCACCTGCAGAAAGGCTCTGGGGGGTGGAGGAGAGAGGGACAGGGTACGGTCCTGCAGGAGAGGACGTTGGTGGAGAGGCCTGATGCTCTCCCTCCACTCTCCCACAGGGCTGCGGCACGGGTCAGGCACCCAGGAGAGGGTGGACAATCGGGGGATTGGCCTGGGATGACTGACTCTCTGACATGCTATTTGCAGGCTCATGCCCGGGAGGAGGTCTCTGCTGCAGAGATGCCCCATGACAAAGGACCAGAAGGCCCAGACCATCGCGAAGGAAGCGAAGGAGTCCTGGGACTGCGTGAGGGTGAGTAGAGAGGGGCCAAGTCTCGCCCATTCATTGTTGACACTGGGCCCCACTTCTCTGTGAGGGACCTACTCCCCTTCCCTCAATCCACAGAGGGAGTGTGCCCCATTTGTGCAATGGCCTCATTGCCATGGGTAATCTCTGACATCAGGAAATCCCTTGTGGTGCTGTGAGAGATTAAGTCTCTTCAGGAGGATGTCCCATTTGGGAGGTTGAGGCTGCAAGTGTTCCCGTCTCTGGGCTTCAGTTTCCATTCAATGCAGGCAGTGGCTGAGCCTCTGTTCAGGCTATGGTTGATGGAAGGGAGAGTCCACACACCCCACATCAACTGCCCCCTGGAGTTCCCCTCCTATGTCCCTCTCGCTGTCCAGCTGGGTTCTTCCATTCTGAGGGTCATCAACATGGACTCTGGTTTGAGTTTGAGCTAGAGACGCAAATGTCAGGGTGTCTAATTTGTCCTCTTCTCTCTCCTTGCAGCAGTCATGCAGAGCCTGGCCTGGGCATATCCCTGAAAGAACCGTCCAGGATCATGAGTCGCCTCAAGGATCACACAGGACCTGCCCTGAGCAGAGCCCTGAAACTGGGAGAGAGACCAGCCTCTCACAGAAATGCGTGTCTCTGTCCAGGAACCCTGCATGGGCAGCCACCCGCATACCTAAGCTGGCACCCAGCCACAAGCCCCAGGCATTCATTCAATTTGGAGCCCTCAGCAGCAGCAATGGAGCAGTGGGTAAGAGAGTGGCCAGCACACCCGCAGAAGCCACCCACAGTCCCCCGAAGAAACGGAGGCTCGGCGCCTGCCCTCTGCCTCAAAGAAGCAGCCCGGGCACAGGAATGGGCAGAGGCCATGGACAGGACATTCTGGCCCCTGGCACTGACCACCCTGCCCAGGTACAAGTTCCTGCCCTTGCCCAGGAGAGTGGCCAGCAAGATGTGAAGGAGCCCGAACTAGGATCCCAGCCCCAGGCCTGCATTCCTGGTGGGCACGTGGGTGCATCCTGCCTTGGGAGACCCCCACCTCTTCCCGAGGCCCCTGTGGTGGGCGGGCCCATCACCATGGTGTTCCGGAGGCAGCATGGGGACTACTGGAGCTGTGGATTCCTAGTTGCCCCCGAGACCCCTGCCCACAACTTGCCTGCCATGTGCCCAACCCCGCGCCCGTTCAGTGTGCTCTATGAAGACCTTCTGGTGTCCTCGTCCTCTGACAAAAGCGAGCAGGACTGAGCTGACCCTCCAATGCCCACTAGCCTGTGCCCCCCACCCCTTGAGACCTGGAATTTCCTTCAGCTGAAGAGAAGATCCCCGGCCCAGACTGTCTCTAGGGACCCCTAGGACCTGGCCCAGAGCAGGGGGGACTGTTGGCAGTTTGGGGCCGAGATGGGACATGCACTCAGGTGCCCGTGAAGAATTGTTTAGAGTTTGGAACTCTCAGTAGAATTCTAGTTCCTGTGCCTGAGGCTGCTTCATCCCACAGACTCAGCGGGAGCGGACGGAGAGAAGAAGGTGGCAGCAGGACCGTGGCTCTTTGTTCTGTCATGGCCGGGGGAGGACCATGGCAGGGACCATGTTGCTTGTGCATGCCCAGCATTACCCTGAAGGTGCTGGGTCGTGAGTATGGTGGGTGGGCTCTGCATTACCCATGTCACGAGTGTAGGCAGAACATGACAGGGCGTGTCATTGGGACTGTGCCGGGGGGCGGGGAGTCTTGGGCCTACTCATGTCAATGACTTTCCTCCAATAAAGTGTCTGAATTGCACCCATGTCTGGTCTCTCCTTGGCAGGAGTCTCCTATCATGCACACACTGTGTCCTCTCCCCCTGGTTACTGCATACAGCAGGACCAAGATGGGGCAAGGCCATGGGCTCTGGAAAGGATACTTGACCTCCTGACCAGGCTGGTTTTGGGTTTCTCTCAGTTCAGCCCAAAGTGGGCCCTGGAGAGGAATTTTGGGGGTGGAGGTGGGAGTCAGTTCCAGAGAAACTCACCAAGCCCCTCCAGTCCCCTCCCCAGCCAACTCTGTCGCACCCAACAGGAACCAGTTTCCCTTCCTAAGCCCTTTTAGGTCTGGGTCCCACCCTTTACCCTCTATAAGATCACACAGAGCAACTCAAGGACCTAATGGTAGACACCAGGGCCCAGGACCAGCAGAACATTTCTGTGGTTCCAGGATGATGGGAGTGGCCGAGTGAGCCAGAGAAGGGGCTCCTGACTATTGTCAGGTCCCTGCAGAGGTTGGTGCCCCGTTGAGTGCACGTTCCAAGTCCCAGAAAATTTGGGGCAGAGGATACTGGGAGACGTGTTTCCAGGTGGTCCATCAGGCAGACACTGGACACCGTTTCTGATCCAGACATGTCTGATACCCAGCTAGGTGTCAAATTCATATACAGGTATGAGACCATAACAGGAAACTCCTCTTCATGGCCGTCACGAGAAACTCCAGAGCTCGGAGCTGGGAGATACCCGGGAACGGGAGATGGTTCCCGACTCTCCCCTTAGCAGGTCCATGGTGGTACCCAGAGTTGCGACACACTTGTCCCGCAGTCTTTGCAGATCCAAGGAACATCAACCTCGTTCCCTGGCAGGTACCACCTCAAATGTGCATGCCCCGTGCTGATTTGATCTGTCCTGGGATCAGTATCTGCCTGGCCGTGGATGCCCTGAGGGTGGGACTCTGCATATGCCCGTGCCCGACTCTCTCTCCTTCAAACTTTGCACCTAGTGCTCAGGGATGGTCTCACACTCATTCTTCAATCTTCTGCAGATCGTTTACCTCGGGTACCAGTAACAGTGCCTTTCCTCTGTGGGCGCCTGTTGTATTGAATCAGTGAAAGTCACAGCACCCACGAATTACCTTCTGTTTCCCATAAACCTCCAGCTGAGGACTCCGCCCTGCTGGAAGCAGCACCATGGGGTTCTGCTGCCCCAGAGTGAGTCACAGCACCAGGACCCTTTATGTCATCTTGGTGAGGCGACTGGGCTCAGGTAGAGGCCAAGCTGTGCACCCTCTCTGTCCAACGACATTCCAGAATCCTTCACGATTTTTAAAAATCTTCCACTGATCTGCCCCTTGGTCGCAAGAGACCATTTCCTTCACTGTGCTTGTGTTTGGGCCACACTTGAAGTGCTCAGGGCTGCCCATGTTGTGCCCTCCAGGATCACTATTGTTGGGGTTTGCGTGAACTTAAGGGTGCCAGGGTTGAACTCAGGTTGCTGTAGGCAGGACAGAAGCCGGAACTGCGTACTGTTCCCTCTGTCCCCTGAGCTGTTCCCCCCTGCCCCGTGAGTGGTCTTGGGCATCAGGGCCTTCAGAGATGCTCTGAGATCATCTTCGGGGTTTGAGTTCATCCCGAATCAGGGCCACAGTGAGTGAACGGTCGGCCTGGAGCCAAAAGTCGCTCTGGCACTGACCCTTCTTCACTCCCCAGCAATGTGCATCTCAGCCTGAAGGCCCTGAGGCTCAGGTGGGAGAGAGTCTGATGGGGCCCTGGGGGCACGTGGGGATGAGGCACCAGAGCCCAGCAGTGCTGAGGCCTCGAGTGCATCTTGGCAGCGGCAGCAGCCCGGCCCCTCCCAGATGCTCCTGGGATAGTGCTGCCCATGTGCCCGCTACAGGCCCTCAGAGCGTCGGGCTGTGCACCGAGAGATGTTGGAGCACAGTGCCCAGAGTATTATAGATACAGAAGAACCCCAATGGTGCCCTATTACATTGCTCACTGGGTCCGGGATCATGGGGCCAAGGATGATGGGCGTGCAGAGAAACACCCCTGGGTGCAGCCGTGACTGTTTACTTCATTGCCAAATACATACATATTTTATAGAGGGTCTCGGCTTTCCAGGAAAGTCCAATCACATAAAGTTCAGCATTATTGGCCTATCTCCTTTGCTACTCTGCTTTGCCCTTGTCCAATCCCAATCCAGGCTAGATGTTGCGCTTAGGATGACCTGCTAATTGTACACGATAGTTTCTGTGCCTTGGTACATGTGACATTGGAGGTTGAATGAGGCTCAAAGGTGAATACCGGGGAGTGCAGCTGAGAGGCATAGAAAGTGTCTGCCAGGGGTTTAGTTGCTGGAAAGTACTGAAAGAGCTCAATGTTGACTCCTGAGACTACCTCCTGTGCCCCTAACTGTGGCCCCTCCCCACCTGTCTGGTCCCCTTCCTTTGGCCCCTCCCTAACTGTCTCGCACCTTTCTGTGGCCCCTTTCTGTTTACTGTCCAAGGAAACCTGACACCTGCTGCAGACTGGCCCTCACCTCTCACTGTGACCACAGGCCCTAGCCAGGGACCTGGCCTCTCAGCCCTGCAGACTCAGGCCCTCAGCCGTCTCCTTCCAGAAGGGTTTTCCTGCTGCTGGCCCACAGGGCAGAGAGGATGCTGGGTGGACACTCTCCTGAACCGCCCCGGCTCTGGGAGGGCGACCGTGGGCTTGCCTGTGTGGTGTGAGTTCTCTCTGGGGGCCAGATTCAACTGTAGAGCTGACTAATATCACTATGGACAGTGGGCATAGGGGCTCCCCTCCCCCCACCAAGGTGTTTTCATTCCTGGCTTCGTGACAACAAAAGGATCTTTCACCTGAAGAAGCCATGTCAAGTTTTACTGGTGGTGTCAAGCCTCTGCTTGCCCATGTGTCCTGCTGCTCTTTTCCATTCACATCTCATCGTCCCACGGCAGAACTGACTCAAGGTTTTTCTCTCCCCACCTGTGGACAGAGGGGGCTTTAGGCCCTACCAGAAAACTAGACCCAGAAAACTTCAAGGTTCCACTGCCAGGTCTGGATGGAGACAAATTTGTCATGACTCACAAAAGACCAAGGGGAACAGAGCGCCAGCCCTTGAGTGTGACCGGAATGGAAGTGGGCGCCAACCCACCTGGAAAGATGCGAGATTTTTCTCAGTGACCACTTTTTCATGATTTGCTTGTCACTGGTATTTGGCCTGTACTGCCCCCCAGGGCACCCTCGTCCTCCCAGTGGGGCTGGCCCTGTTTCCTGTGCTGACAGAGACAAACTGTCACACATATTGTGATGCCAGGATCCATTCTGAGTCCTTCCAACTCCCGTCCAGGCTGACACTGTCTGATACTGAGCCTTCAGCATGTTTCCCCGCAGAGAGAAGTGGGTGGAGTCCTAAGCAATGCAGGAAACTCCCCCCACTGAGGACATGGCCCTGACCCGGTGCGGGTTCATTCGGGAATGTTCCGAAGAGACATGGAGAGACTTGGTCCTTCCTCTCCTCTAACTCGGGTGCCGGTAGGGGCTGGTGACTCTGTGGATTCACCAGAACATTCTTCTGTAAACTCCCGTTTGCTTGACTCCACAGACATGTAGAGCTCACCCCAGCACTGGCATCCCCTGTAAAGCCTTTGAGGTGGGGAGACCTGAGGAAGCCACAGCCAGAATATGCCCCTGGGCCCTGACTTCGGGCACAGCTGATCTCTGGAGGCCTGAAGCTGATGTGCCTTGGGACTACGCAGGCCATGGTTTTCCAGGGTCTCTTACTATCATGGTAGAGGTTGATTTCTGTCACACCAGGTAGCAGCTCATGAAGTGATGAGGAGCTGAGGGTGTGACTGTCCTCTGTCAGCCCAGGAAACAGTGAACTGTTTGTCTCCACCCAGACCTGGCAGTGGAAACTCAAACCTGCTAGGTCTAGTTTTCTGGTTTGGCCTAAAGCCCCCTCTGTCCTCAGGCGGAGAGTTAGAAATCCTGAGTCAGCTCTTTCGTGGGATGATGGGAATGCGAAGGACAAAGAACAGCAGGACACCCAGCCAAGCAGAGGCCTTATACTGGTGGGAAACCTTGGCCTGGCCTCAGATGGAAGAGCCGTCAGTGGTCAGCAAGGCCAGGGAGGACATCCCCTGGTGAATGTGAAGTTCCTATGTGCACCATCCACGTTGTTCCAGCCAGAGGGAGCCCCTATGTGTGACGTCCACAGTGAGATAGGTCAGCTCCGCAACTGAACCCAGCCCCCAAAGAGAACTCACACCGCACAGGAAGCCCTCGGTGTGACCCTCCCAGAGCCTGAGCGGGTCAGCAGAGTGTCCCCCAGTGTCCTCCCGCTCTGCCCTCTGGGGTAGAAGCAGGAAAGCCCTCCTGGAAGGAGATACCCTGAGGGCCTGAGTCTGCAAGGCTGAGAGGGCAGGTCCCTGGCTAGGGCCTGTGGGCACAGTGAGAGGTGAGGGCCAGCCTGCAGCAGGTGTCCAGTGACTTTGGACAGTAATTAGGGACTGGCCACTGGAAGGGGGTGAGACATAGAGGGAGGGGCCCCACTTAGGGAGGGGCACAGGAAGTAGCCTCAGGGGTCAACATTTAACTCTCACAGAACTCTTTGGCTATTAAACCCCTGGCAAACACTTTCTCTGCCTCTCAGCTGCACTATCAGGCCCAGATATTTGCACTAACAAGAGTGAACTACTCTTTTTCACACACTTTCCTCTGGGAAACTTTCTGTTTTATCATGTTTAGTGAATTATTTATAGCAAGAAATACACAATAACTTCTTTAGGTTCTTTGATTCGGGCAGGCTTAGGTGGTAGTTGTTCAATCCAAAGTCATGGTGGTGGTCGGAGTAATGGTGGTGGGACTTGTGTTGGGATATTATTGAATGTAATAAATTATTGAGAACAACTTTATGAAACTAAAGTTCTACTATAAAAAAAATTTTTTAAGCGTGAGTGACTGACAAATCGAAGGAGTTGACTCTCCAAAGATGCCCTCTGGGCCCAAGACACATTGCCAAGGGCATCCTACCTGACACAGACAGGGAGCTAAGAGGTTCTCTCCAGCACTGGCAGAATCGTGTGTCCAGAGAGCAAGTGGGGGGGGGGGGGGGCAGGGGCAAAGGTTGGGTCTGCCCAGGACCAGGACAGGCCCACCCACTTCCACTTGGAGCCTATATAAAAGGGAACTTCCAGGAAGTGGATCCTTTCTGCCTTCACTTGCCACGGGATGCATCATCTCTAAGCACCTTGTCCAGCCTCCTGACTTTGCAGCGTTGAAGGCCACAGCAGAAGACAGCCATAGCGGTCAGTTGAGTGCCCGGCCTCTCACATAACTGTGTATCTGCCTTCAGGAGCCCCTCATGGGCAGCTGTCTGCATACCTGGCCTGGCTCTCACACCGTGTACTCATACAATTTGGAACCCTCGGCAGCAGCGATAGAGCAGTCGGCAATAGAGCGACCAGCACACCCGCAAACACCACCCACAGTCCCTCAAAGAAACGGAGGCTCAGCCCCTGCCCTCCGCCTCAGAGAAGCAGCACGGGCACAATAATGGGCAGGGGCCACAGTCAGGACACTCTGGCCCCTCGAAATGACCACCCTGTCCAGGTTCCAGTTCCTGCCCACACCCAGAAGACCAGAGAGCACCGAAGAAGGTTCCCAGCCCTAGGCCTGAAGTCCCAGCGGGCAGGGGGACCCGGACTGCCCTGGGAGCTCCCCACCTACTCCCAAGGCCCCTTTGGTGGGCCGGCCCCTCACAATGGAGTTCCAGAAGCTTCATGGGGACCAGTGGAGTTGTGGATTCCTGGTTGCTTCCCTGCCTGCAGCCTGCCCACCGTAGGCCCGACCCCATGCCCCTTCAGTGTCCTCTATGAGGACCTCCTGGTGTCCTTGTCCTCTGACGAGAGTGAGCAGGACTGAGCTGACCCACTGATACCCACCAGTCTGTACCTCTGCCACACGATTCCTGGGCTTTACTGAAGCTGGGTAGGAGACCCCGAGGCCCAGACTATCTCTTGGAGACCCCTTGGACCTGGACCAGAGAGTTTGGACTCTCAGTAGCATTACAGCTCCTGCACTGAGGCTGTTTCACCCTTTGCCCACAGACTCAATGGGAGCGGATGGACACAGGAAGGTGGCAGCAAGACCATGGCCCTTCGTTCTGCCTTGGCCAGGCAAGGACCATGGCAGGGACCATGTCGCGTGTGCACGCCCAGTGGTGCCCTGACTGTGCTAGGTTGTGAGTGCGGTGGGTGGGCTCAGCATGTGCCTGTGTTCCATGTGTATGCAGAGCATGATGGAGCGTGTCATTGGGACTGTGCCCAGGGTGTCATTGGGACTCCACATATCAGTGACTTTCCTCCAATAAAGTTATGAATTGCAACTGTGTCTGGTTTCTCCTTGGCAGGTATCTCTGATCATGGACACTCCATGTCCCATCCCCCTGGTTCCTGTGTCCAACAGGACCAGGACAGAGTGTGGAGGGCCCGCAAAACCACTCTCCGGCCCGCGGAGGTGGCCCTAGGATCCGTAGGTGCAGGGAAGGATCAACCGAATGAACACAAGACACAAGAGACAGAGTATAGTTTAAAAATAGAGAGAAAAAGGGACAGCACTTTATTGGGGGCTACAGGCTGTTTATATAGGGTCCGGGGCAGCCCAGTCAGGAGCAGAGGCAGTATAACCATACATGGTAAAGTCAGCAACAAGAGCTAACATTCAAGGTAAACATTTGTACATCAAAAGGGTCTTATGGCAGTAGGTGCATCCTGAGCATTACATTTGTATATCAAAGGGCCTTATGGCAGTAGGTGTACCCTGAGCTTTACATTTGTATATCAAAGGGTCTTAGGGCAGTAGATGCATCCTGGAGGTTACTATAGATAAGGCCAGATAAGCTGTCAGCCTGATGTGCGGCTATAGATCAGTTATCCGCTGAGATCAGGAAGTCCTGTGAGACTGTCACCAATGTCTGTCCCAAGCAGTTCCTAACATGGGAACCATGGCCAGGGTCTATGAGAGGGCTCTTGGCTTCCCACAACAGAGCAAGGGTGAGGGCTCAAGAGAGGATTCTTGACCTCCTAACCAGGCCAGGTTGGGGTCTCTCTCAACTCAGCCTGCAGTGGGCCCTGGACAGGAATTTCAGGTTGAGCAGGAGGTGGGGTGGGAGTCAGTTCAGGAAAAATGCACCAAGCCCTCCAGGCCGGCTTGGGTTACACACAACAGGATTCAGTTTTCCTCTCTCAGCCCTGCTCTGTCTGGGTCCCGTCCATCACCTGCTACACGCTCACACCGAGCAACTCAAGGACCTAATGATGGACACCAGGACCCAAGGCCAACAGACCATCTCTGTGATTTCAGTATAATGGGAGTGGCCGTGTGAGCCAGAGAAGGGTCTCCTGAGGCCTGTCATGTCCCTCCAGATGGCAGTGACCTGTTGACTGCAGGTTTCAAGTCCAGAGTGCTCTGGGCCAGGAGAGTGCCAGGAGGTATGTTTCCAGGTGGTGCATCAGGGAGACACTGGACTCTGTTTCTGATTCAGAGATGTCTGACACCCAGCCTTGGGTCAAACTCACATGGAAACTCCCTCCACAGCCACCCAGAGGAGGATTCAGAGCTGGGAGCTTGGATAGAACCAGAGGATTCAGAGCTGGGAGCTGGGATAGACCCGGGAATAAGGGTATGGTACCCGGCTCTACCTTCAGGCAGGGCCCTGGTGGTACCCAGGGTCGTGCCCACACTCCTCTGGAAGCCTGGGTGGATCCAAGGAATCATCACCTTTGGACACTGTAAGATACCACCTGGAATGTGCACACCCAGCAATGCCCTGATCTGTGCTGTGGTCAGTATCTGCCTGGTTGTGTGGTCCCTGTGGGTGGGATTCTGCATATGCCTATGCCTGACCCTCTCTCTTTCAAACTGGGCACCCAGTACTCAGGGACTGTCTCAATTATTTCCTTCAATCTGCTGCAGGTGAGTTGCTGTGAGCACCAGTAACCGGGCCATTACACTGTGGGCACCTGTGGTATTGAATCAGAGAAAGTCACAGCCCTCATGAATTTCCTTCTGTTTCCCACAAACCTACAGGACCAACACTCCAGTCAGGGGAGTAATGCCTACTCAGTGCCTTGGCCTTCAAGCCAGGCCAGAGGGTCTCCAGTCCCCATGTCTCGCCCAGAACCTGTTTTATCTTGTTCAGGGTTACCCTGCCAACATGTGTTCACTCGTGTTGGCTTAGAGTCTCCTGATTCGGAGATGCTGGGCATCTTTCCATGTACTGGGCTCTTAAAGGCCATTTGAGAGCACGAGGATGGACTGTGGATGCACTATGCTAAAGTGGACCAGGTCAGACAGGGAGAAAGTCCTGTGGATTCTCTCTGAGATGGAATCTTAAGAAGATCCTCATTGTAATGAGAGAGATGAAAGTGGCCGCCCTCGGAGAACGTGGACATGAGCCCAGAAGGTTAGAAGAGGCCACTGGGAGGTCCAGGCAGAGTGCAGTGACAGAGACGACACGGCAGGGGAAGTCATCAGGTCCTCTGTGGTTCCCAGGGTACAGAAGGGGTTATCAGATGTGTAGGGCTCCAAATAGCACTCCAGGAGCATCATATGACAATACATAAGTGTATGGTATAGCATGCCGAAGTCCTCCATCTGACGCATTGTTCTAGGCCCAATGCAGTCGAGGAAGTTATGAGGATTCCCCAGAGGTAGGCTGAGAACTCAGGGAATGCAAAGAGTATTGTGTATTCCATTGATGGTTACTTCCTATTTTTTGTCCAAGGTCACCTGACACTGCTGCAGGCTGATCCTCACCTCTCACCACCCACAAGCTCTATCCAGAGATCTGCCCTCTCAGCCCTGCAGGCTCAGGCCCTCAGGCCATCTCCTTCCAGGAGGGCTTTTCTGCTGCAGCCTTGCAGGGCAGAGCAAGAGAATGCTGGGGAGGGGGGACACTCTCCTGACCCGCCCAGGCTCTGGGAGGACAGCTTCAGGCTTGCCTATGTGGTGTGACTACTCTGTGGGGGCCGGGTTCACTTGTAGAGCTATTATCACTGTGGAGAGCAGGTATAGGGTCTCCCTTCCCCACCCCACCCCCGTTTGTCCTTTCTGGGCTCGCTGACCACTGATGGATCTTCCATCTGAGGCCATACTAAGGTTTCCCGGCGGTTTGAGGCCCCTGCTTGGCCATGTGTCCTGCTGCTCTTTGCCATTCACATTCCCTTTGTCCCACGACAGAGCTGATTCAGGCTTTCTTTCTCTCCACCTGAGGACAGAGGGGGCTTTAGGCCTACCAGAAAACTAGACCTAGGAGCTTTGAGTTTCCTCTGCCAGGTCTGGATAGAGACAAACAGGTCACTGTTTCCTGGGCTGATAGAGAAGGACAGTCACACCCTCAGCCCCTCATCGTTCATTAGCTCCTACCTGGTGGGACAGAAATCAGCCTCTTCCCTGACAGTCAGAGACCCCGGAAAGCCATGGCCTGCACAGTGCCAAGGCATGTCGGCTCCAGGTCTCCAGAGAACAGCTATGATGACAATCAGGGCCCCAGGGGCATCTCCTGGCTGTGGCCACGAAAGGCCTCCCCACCTCAAAGGCCTCAAGGGGGACTACAGAGCTGGGGTGAGCTGTACATGTCTGTGAATTCAAACCAACAGGAGTTTTCAGGAGAATGTTCCGATGAATCCAGAGAGTCACCTGCCCCTACCGGAACCTGAGCCAGTGGAGAGGAAGGACCGCATATCTCCATGTCCCTACGGAACATCCCGGAATGATCCAACACAGGGTAGGGCCATATCCTCAGTGGGGGGAGTTATCCTGCATTGCCGAGGCCTCTGCCCGCTTCTCTCTGCAGGGAAACATGCAGAAGGCTCGGCCTCAGACAGCGTCAGCCTGGATGGGAGATGGGAACATGCCGAGAAATGGCATTAGCATTGCAATATGTGTGACTGTCCATCTCTATCACACAGGAAACAGGGCCACCTCATTGGGAGGACGAGGGTGCTCTGAGGGGAAGCACTGACCAAACCAGTGACCAACAAATCTCAAAAAAGTGGTCACTGAGAAAAATCTCGCGTCTTTTCAGGTGGGTTGGCGCCCACTTCCGTTCTGGCCAAACTCAAGGGCCAGTGATCTGTTCCCCTTGGTCCTTTGTGACTCCAAGCGATTTGTCTCCATGCAGACCTGGCAGTGGAAACTCGGAAGCTCCTGGGCCTAGTTTTCCGGTAGGGCCTAAAGCCCCCTCTGTCCTCAGGCGTTGAGAAAGTCTGAGTCAGCTCTGTTGTGGGATGGCGGGAATGTGAAGGGCAAAGAGCAGCAGGACACACGGACAAGCATAGGCCTGACACCGCTGGGAAACCTTGGCATTGCCCCCGATGGAAGACCTGTCAGCAGTCAGTGAGCCCATAAAAACATCTCTTGGGGGAGGGGAGCCCGTATGTGCACCATCTATGTCATCCCGGGCAGAGGTAGCCCCTATGTGCACCATCCACAGTGAGAACAGTGAGCTCTGCTGCTGAACCCAGCCCCCAGAGAGATCACAACACACAGGAAGTCCAAGGCGGCACCCTCCCAGAGCCTGGGTGGGTCAGGAGAGTGTACCTCCAGTGTCCTCCCACTCTTCCCTGTGGAGAAGCAGCAAGAAAACTATCCTGGATGGAGATTTCCGAGGCCCTGAGCCTGCAGGCTGAGAGGGCAGGTCCATGGTTAGGGCCTGAGGGCACAGTGAGAGATGTGGGCCAGCCTGCAGCAGGTGTCAGGCGACCTTGGACAATAAACACAGATTTTCTACAGGAAAGTGTGAGACGGGTAGGGAGGGGCCACAGTTAGGGAGAGACACAGGAAGTAGCCTCAGGGGTCAACATTCAACTCTCCCAGAACGTCCAGCCACTAAACACCTGGCAGAAACTTTCTCTGCCTCTCAGCTGCACTATCAGGCCCAGATCATTTCACTGAAAAGAGTGAGCTACTGTTCTCTCCACACTTTCTTCTGAGAACCCTTTTTTTTAAAAAAAATCACGTTTAGTGAATTATTTATAACAAGCAATACGCAATAAATTCTTTAGGGGCTGCTATTTATGCAGGCTAGCATGGTGGTTGTTCAATTCAAAGTCATGGTGGAGGGAAGGGGTAATGGTAGTGGGATTAGTATTGGGATATTGAATTTAATAAATTATTGTGAACAACTTTATGAAAATAATGTTCTACTGTAAAAAAAATTTTAAAGTGTGAGTAACTGACAAATAGAAGGAGCTGATTATCAAAGGACGCCCTCTGGCCTAGGACACAGGGTCCAGGGCATCCTACCCAACACAGATAGGGAGCTGAGAGTATCTCCAGCACTGGCTGAGTCGTGTGGCCACAGAGCAGGTGGTGGAGGCAGTGGTAAAAGGAGGGTCTCCCCAGGACCAGGATTGATTGACAGGATGGGCACCACCCACTCTCTTCTGGAGGATATATAAAGGGGAACTTCCAGAAAGTGGATCTTTTCTGGCCTTCACCTGCCACGGGGATGCATCATCTCTGAGCGCCTTGTCAAGCCTCCCAACTTAGCAGCATTGAAGGCCACAGCGGCAGAGGACAGCCACAGTGGCAGAGGACAGCCACAGTGACCAGGTAAGTGGACTTCCCATCCAATCTCAGTTGAGGGTGCAGGCCTGGGGCTGTTTGAAACAGGAGATGTGCTGGGGGCTAGAGTTGTTAGGGTTGTGCCGGTGCATGTGTATGTGTCTGTGTTTGTGTCTGTGTGTTTGTGTGTGTCTGTGTGCATGTGTGTGTCTGTGTACGTGTGTGTGCATGTGTCTCTGTGTATGTGTGTGTGAATGTGCATGTAGGTGTCTGTGTGTGTGTTGTGTGTGCATGTACATGTGTCTGTGTCTGTGTGCGTGTCTGTGGGTGGCAGTGTGTAGACAAGTTTGGCTCTGCGCATGACTCAAACTTCTTTTTCATTTCTTTAGGAAGTGTGGTTCCAATCCACAGAGATGAGTTCCATGTGGGGACCACCCGCTCAAGCCAGGGGCCCTGGAACCCAGAAAGCTCATGCCAGGAAGATGCCCCCAGAAGGAGCATCAGAACACAAGGACCCTAGGGTAAGTTGTGGGCTCCTAGGGGAGGAAGTGGGAGGGTGGTCAGGCCCAGGGTCAGGCCAGGAGGCGAAGTGAGCGTGCCGTCCTCTACCTTGTCCCGGGCTCTTGGAGCTAATTTCAGAGCCCATCAGGGGGGCAGGGCTTTCCTTCGGGCATCAGTGCCATAGGCAAGGCCACCTGTTCTCTGCCTCAGACCCTGCCAGGCCCCGGTATCCATTTGCAATTAGTGCCACGGGGGTGTTGGCCTTGTGGAATCAGGCTACCTCAACCGGGACGAGTCCTGGGGGCCCTCTCTCTCCCAACCCATTGTGGCCACAGGGGCTCTTGGCTGGCATCTCCCAGAGGTCACCAGGGGGACGGGTTCCTTGTCTTCGTGGTTCCCATTGGGCGGCCCCTCTGATACTGCACGCGGCTCGCAGAGACCCTGCCTCACTTTGACCCTTCTCTCTGCAGGTGAAGTGCAAGGACTGCGGCTCCTTCGGGCACCGGGCACGGAACCCCAAGTGCCCCGTCAGGCTCTGTCATGGAGCCATGGTCCTCCAGACCCCTGGATGCCCGAAGGGGAAGGAGAACGTGCCGCCCCACTGTGCGCCAGTGCCCTCCAGGAGGCATAATGTCCCAAAGGCCTCTGTACCCAGGTGAGTACTAGGCAGTTCCACCATCTTGGAGCTGCATCCCCGATTCTGTGTCTCCCTCCTCCCATGAGGATGCTTGGCCAGACATCCCGGGAGAGTGGGGGCAGGAGGGAGCCTACCTCCTCCCTGTCAGATGATCCCCTCTCTCCCGGGGCCAGAGGGCAGGATCGTGGCATCCAGAGAGAAGCCCTGGGGGAGGTGGAGGAGGGGGGATGGGGACAGTCCAGCAGGGGAGGACGTTGGTGCAGAGACCTGATGCTCTCCCTCCACTCTCCCACAGGCTGTGGCTGTCCCACCTAGGACAGGGGTGGAGGATCGGAGGATGGGCCCGGGATGACTGACTGACATGCTGTTTGCAGGCTCATGCCCGGGAGGGAGTCTCTGCTGCAGAGATGCCCCACAACACAGGACCGAAAGGCCCAGGCCATCGTGAAGAATGGGAAGGAGTCCTGGGACTACGTGAGGGTGAGTACAGAGATGCCAATCTTTTCCCATTCCTCCCTGACCCTAGGCCCCCTTCTGTGTTAGGGCCCTGCTCCCCTTCCCTCAGCCCCCCACTGAGAGGGTGCCCTTCCCGCTGTGGCCTCACTGCTGTGGGTGACCTCTGCCCTCAGCAACATCCCTTGTGAGACTGTGGGAGATTAAGTCTCTTCAGGAGGGGTCCCATTTGGGAGGCCGAGGCTGCCATCATTCCCGTCTCTGGGCTTCAGTTTCCACCCGATGCAAGCAGCAGCTGAGCCTCTGTCCGGGCTGTGGCTGATGTAGGGCAGAGTCCACACAGCCCACAGCAGCTGCCCCCTGGAGTCCCCCCTCCCATGTCCCTCTTGCTGTCCAGCCCAGGGTCCTCCCGTGCTAAGGACCATCAGCATTGACACTGGTTTGGATCTGAGCTGGGAATGCAAATTTCAGTGTGTCTAATTTGTGCCTTTCTCTCTCTTTCCTTGCAGCATCCATGTAGAGCCCGGCCTGGGCACGTCCCTGATGACCCCGTCCGGGCTGTGGAATTGCCTCTCAGACCACCAAGGACCCACCCTGAGCAGAGGCCCGAGACTCGGAGAGAGCCCAGCCTCTTACAGAGCTGTCTGCCTGCGTCCAGAAGCCCCACATGGGCAGCCACCCGCACACCTAACCTGGCACCCAACCTCAAGCCCCAGTCACTTATCCAGTTTTGGGCCCTCAGCAGCAGGGATAGAGCAGTGGGCAAGAGAGCAGCTAGCGCACCTGCAGATGCCACCCACAGTCCCCCGAAGAAATGGAGGTTCGGCTCCTGCCCCCCACCTCAGAGAAGCAGCCTGGACACAGGAATGGGCAGAGGCCACAGACAGGACACTATGATCCCTGGAACTGACCACCCTGCCCGGATACCAGTTCCTGCCCACACCCAGGAGAGCGGCCAACAAGACAGGAAGGCACCCAAAGTAGGATCCCAGCCCCAGGCCTGCAGTCCTGGTGGGCACGGGGGCCCAGCCTGCCTTGAGAACCCCCGCCTCCTCCCAAGGCCGCTGTTATGAGCTGGCCCCTCACCATGGTGTTCCGGAGGCTGCATGGGGACCAGTGGAGCTGTGGATTCCTGGTTACCCCCGAGACCCCGGACCACAGCCCACCCGCTGTGAGCCCAACCTCGCGCCCCTTCAGTGTGCTCTATGAGGACCTTCTGGTGTCCATGTCCTCTGATGAGAGCGAGCAGGACTGAGCTGACCCACCTATGCCCACCAGCCTGTGCCCACCACCATGCGAGACCTGGACCACCCTGCAGCTGGCAAGGAGACCCCTGGGCCCAGACTGTCTCCTGGGGACCCCTAGGACCTAGCCCAGAGCAGGGGGAACTGTTGGCAGTTGGAGGCTGAGATAGGACTGGCCCTCAGATACCCGAGAAGCATCATTTGGAGTTAAGACTCTCAATAGAATTTCAGTGCCTGAGCCTGAGTCTGCTTCATTCTGTTCCCACAGACTCAGCAGGAGCAGATGGAAAGAGGAGGGCAGCAGGAGGACCATGACCCTTCATTCTGCCGTGGCGCCCAAGGACCATGGCAGGGACCATGTCACGTGTGCACGCCCAGCGGTGCCCTAACTGTGCTGGGTCGTGTTGCTGTGGGTGGGTTCTGCATTGCCCGTGTCCCGTGTGTGTGCAGAACATAACAGGGCATGTCATTGGGACTGTGCCTTGGGGTGTCATGGTACTCCCCATTTCGGTCACTTTCCTCCAATAAAGTATCTCAATTGCACCCGTGTCTGGTCTCTCCCTGGCAGGCGTCTTATCACGCACACTCCATATCCCTTCCCCTGTTTGGTTCCTGCATCCAATAGGACCAGGACAGAGCAAGGCCCCAGGAGAGGATTCTTGACCTCCTAACCAGGCCGGGTTGGGGTCTCTCTCAGCTCAGACCTCAATGGGGCCTGGACAGGAATTTAGGGTTGAGCAGGGGGTGCGGGTGGGAGTCCACTCCAGAGCAAGGCCCCAAGCCTTCCAGGTTCCTCCCCAGAGGGGCCTGAGTCCCACCTGACAGGATCCAGTTTCCCTCCCTAAGCCATGCCTGGGTTTGGTTCCTGCCCATCATCCACTACAGGCTCACAAAGAGCAACTCAAGGACCTAATGATGGACACCAGGGCCGGGGCCAAGGGACCATTTCTGTGGTTCCAGGATGATGGGAGTGGCCAAGTGAGCAAGAGAAGGGGCTCCTGAGGCCTGTCAGGTCCCTGCAGAGGGCGGTGACTCCATGTTCCGAGTCCCAGAGTGCTTTGGGCTGGAGGGTACAAGAAGGTATGTTTCCAGGTGGTTCATCAGCCCGACACCGGACACCGTTTCTGATCCAAAGATGTTTGACACCCAGCCTGGGGTCAAACTCACACACAAGTACTAGACCGTAAGAGGAAACTCCCCTTCATGGCTGCCCTGAGGGGCTTCCAGAGCTAGTAGAGATCCGGGATTGGGGGACTGTGCCTGACTCTCCCCTCAGGCAGGACCCCGGTGGTACCCAGGGTCATGCCCACACTCATCCTGCAGCCTTGGCGGATCCAAGGAACGTCACCCTTGCTCCCTGGTAGGTACTACCTCGAATGCGCATGCCCAGTGCTGCCCTGATCTATCCTGTGGTCAGTATCTGCATGGCCGAGGCTGCCCTGAGGGTGGGACTCTGCATATACCTATGACTGACCCTCTCTCCTTCAAACTGGGCACCTAGTGCTCATGGAGGGTCTTAAACTCGTTCCTTCAATCTACTGCAGGTCGGTTGCCGAGGCACCAGTAATCGGGCCTTTGCACTGTGGGTGCCTGTTGTATTGAATCAGCAAAAGTCACAGCGCTCACAAATTACCTTCTGTTTCCCACAAACCTCCAGTGCTGGAACTCCTCGTCAGGGGAGCAATGCCCATTCAGGGCCGTGGCCATGAGTCCAGGCCAGAGGGTCTCCAGTCCCCACATCTCACTCGCCTCCTGCTTTCTCTTGTTCTGGGTTACCCGTGCCAACAGGTGTTCAATCTCCCATGTTGGTTAAGAGTCTCTTATTCGGAGGTACTGGCCATCTTTCCATGTGCTGGGCTCTTGGAGGCCATTTGCGACCAGGTGTATGAACCGTGGACACACTATCCTAAGTGGACCGGGTCAGACAGAAAGTCCTGTGGGCTTTCTCTGAGATGAAATCTAAGAAGATCCACAGTGTAGTGAGAGAGACAGGATTGGCCGCCCCCAGAAAATATGGAAGTGAGCCTAGTAGGTTAGAGGAGGCCACTGGGAGGTCCAGGCAGCGTACAGTGACAGAGATGACATGGCAGAGGAAACCATCATGTCCTCAGTGATTCCCAAGCTATGGAAGGGGGCTATCTGATGTGGAGGGCACAAGTAGCACTCCAGGAGTGATCACATGACAACACAAAGTGTATGGAATAGTGTTCTGAACTCCTCCATCTGATGCATTATTCTAGGTCCAATACAGTCAGAGAATCTAGGAGGACAACTCAGAGGTAGACGGAGAACTCGGGGAATGCAGAATCTTGTGTATTCCATGGAATCATAACTCTACTCACAAACGGTCAGTGGCCCTACACAGATCAATATCAATACAGAATGGGATATGGGTACCTTGTGAGTTCCTGTTATGCCCGGGAGGAAGGAAGTGGTGACAGGAAACTGGCCCGGCTTAAGGGAACCTCGGGTGGCAACAGAAGAAGCTGAGCTTGCAATTCCCCATGGCAATCTCGTCCTCTAGCCACTCGCATCTGCACTTGCCCTGGCCCAGCCTGCAGGGCTCACACGGAGCGAAATCACCTGTGAGAGAGACAGAGACAGAGACAGAGAGGCAGAGAGACAGAGATAGAGAGAGGTGCTGATACACATTCCTGAGGTTCTGCAGGAAAGGGCGCCCAGCCCACAGAAAGGGTAGGTTTGTATCTAAGATTATAAAGGGTTTGTTTGTATTTAAGAGTCTAAAGGGTTTATATCTAAGATTCTAGGGATTTGTATCTAAGAGTCTAAAGGATTTGTGTCTAAGAATCTAAAGGGTTTGTGTCTAGGATTATAAATGGTTTGTGTCTAAGAGTCTAAAGGATTTTCAGGAACTGGCCCAGAGCTTTCAGAGACGCCTATGTTTTCAGAATGCAGTGGGTATATCCATTCTTAAGCAGCGTGTAGGCACAAACCCTCTTACCATATTTATAAAATTATTAGGGCTGGAGTGATAGCACAGTGAGTAAGGCGTTTGCCTTGTATGGCGGCCTGGGTTCGATTCCTCCGCCCCTCTCGGAGAACCCGGCAAGCTACCAAGAGTATCTCGCCTGCACAGCAAAGCCTGGCAAGCTACCCGTGACGTATTCAATATGCCAAAAACAGTAACAACAAGTCTCACAATTTATTCTGAGATGTTACTGGTACCCGCTCAAGCAAATCAATGAACAATGGGAGGACAGACAGTTAGGGCAGAATGAAGGGAGGGGACACCACAATCCACGAACCACAGGGAAGATCCCGAGCAAGCTAAGGACTCTGCCCTGCAGGAGGGAGCACTATGTGGTTCTGCTGTCTGAGAGTAAGTCGCAGCACGAGAAACCCTCATGTCTGCCCGGTGAGGCCGCTGGGCTCCGGTAGAGGCCAAGCTGTGCTCTCCCTCTGTCCAACGACATTCCGGAATCCTTCATGATTTTTAAGAACTTCTGCTGCCTCGGCCCCTCGGTGGCAAGAGACCATTTATTTCACTGTGCTTGTGTTTGAGTCACACTGGCAGTGCTCAGGACTGCCCATGCTGTTCATGGTTGCTGGGGTTTGCATGACCTTAGGGGTGCCAGGGTTGAACTCAGATTGGTGTAGGCAGGACAGGAGCCGGACCTGAGGTCCTGTCCCTCTGCCCGCTGAGCTGGTCCCCGCCTTCCCCGCGGGTAGTCTCAGACATCAGGACCTTGAGAGCTTCTCTGAGGGTGCCTGCTGGCTGGGTTCATCCCTTGAATCAGGGCCATAGTCAGTGACTGACCGGTTGGCGCCGGAATCCACTCGGGCACTAACCCTTCTTCACTCCCCAGCACTGCATCTCAGCCTGGTGGCTCCGAGGCTTGGGTGGGAAGAGTCTGATGGGACCCCTGGGGGCTCGTGGGGATAAGGTGCCAGAGCCCGGCAGTTCTTTTTTTTTAATATTTTTTAAATTTAATTTTTTAATTGGAACACCATGGTTAACAAAGTTATTCACAATACAGTTGTTACATATTCCAACAATGTTCCCTCCAAGAGGATGACCTTCCATCCCTTCTTTTTTTATTATTTATTGAATCACTGTGGGAAAGGTTACAAAGCTTTCAGGTTTAGGTCTCAGTCATGCAAATATCAAACACATTTCCCTTTACCAATACTTATTTTTTACCATGAAGAACCCCAATAAAACCCCACCCCCCACCCCTCCCAGTCCCTGTGAGGCAGATGAATTCTAGTTACCACTCTATCTGCTTTGATTAGATTCACTGTTTCAATAAAAGATTCACCACTATTATTTAGAGTTTCCCCCCCCAAATCAGACATGCTGAAAAAGTATTGTGAAATGATTTGCTTTCTACAGCTGGGTTCAAGAATTAAATGTTAGTTTTGGATTTCTGCTATTTTACCTATTGACCCTGGAAGTATTTCTACTGAAAGTCAGATAGTTAAGAAATTGGTTTCTGTGTTCTGGAGTCGTGGCCGTGCTGGAGAGCCGCTCGTGGGTGGCAACTGGTGGCCTCGGTAGGGCGTGAAGGGTGGACCGAAACGCCCCCCTTCCCATGAGGTTTTAGTCGCCCCCACACCCCCCGCTCATACTTGCTGTCCACAAGGCTCCCATGCGGCCGCCATCTTTCTTTCCAGAGAGGAGAGGGCGAATGGGGCAACACCCTTTCCCCTCCGGACAGACATGACGGCCTGGATTAACGCATAGTCCTTTCACTTTTCTGCTCCAAGCTGCTGGTTTCTGCATTAAGTCCTTGTGCTTCTGGGGCTGTGGCCGTGCTGGAGAGCCGCTCGTGGGGGGCAACTGGTGACCTCGGTAGGGTGTGAAGGACGGACCGGAACGCCCCCCTTCCCATGAGGTTTTAGTCGCCCCCACACCCCCGGCTCATACCTGCTGTCCACAAGGCTCCCATGCGGCCGCCATCCTTCTTTCCAGAGAAGAGAGGGCGAATGGAGCAACACCCTTTCCCCTCCAGCAGACTTGATGGCCTGGATTAACATAGTCCGTTCACTTTTCTGCTCCAAGCTGCTGGGTTCTGCATTAAGTCCTTGTGCTTCTGGGGCTGTGGCCGTGCTGGAGAGCCGCTCGTGGGGGGCAACTGGTGGCCTCAGTAGGGCGTGAAGGACGGACTGGAACGCCCCCCTTCCCATGAGGTTTTAGTCGCCCCCACACCCCCGGTTCATACTTGCTGTCCACAAGGCTCCCTTGCGGCCGCCATCTTTCTTTCCAGAGAGGAGAGGGCGAATGGGGCAACACCCTTTCCCCTCCGGACAGACATGATGAAAGCCCAGCAGTTCTGAGGCCTTGAGTGCATCTTGGCAACAGCAGCAGTCTGGCTCTTTGCAGATGCTCCCGGGATGCTGCTGCCCAGGGTGCCAATCACAAGCCCTCAGAGTGGTGGGCTGTGTGCTGGGAGATGTTGGGCAACAGTGCCCAGAGTATTAGAGATCCAGCAGAACCCCAATGGTGCTCTATTACATTGCTCACCAGGTACAAGCACGTGAGGTCAAGGATAATGGGCGTGCAGAGAAACACCCTTGGGAGCAGCCAGTGACTGTTCACTTCATTGCCAAATACATACATATTTTATAGAGGGTCTCAGCTTTATAGGAAAGTCCAATCACATAAAGTTCAGCATTTTTGGCATATCATCTTTCCTACTACTCTGCTTTGCCCTTGTCCAATCACAATCAAGGCTAGATGTTGCAGGCTTGCCTGTGTGGTGTGAGTTCTCTCTGGGGGCCGGGTTCACCTGTAGAGCTGACTGTCATCACTGTGGACAGTGTGCATAGGGGCTCCCCTCCTCCCCTCAGTATGTCCTTTCTGGGCTCGCTGACCTCTGACGGATCTTCCATCTGAGGCCATGCCAAGGTTTACTGGCTTGATCGTGTGTCCTGCTGCTCTTTCCCTTTACATTCCTGTCATCGCGAGACAGAGCTGACTCGGGCATTCTCTCTCTGCCTGAGTACAGAGGGGGCTTTAGGTCATATCAGAAAACTAGACCAGGAGCTTCAAGTTTCCACTGCCAGCTCTGGATGGAGACGAATCGGGCTCTTGAGTGTGACCAAACGGAAGCGGGCACCAACCCACTTGGAAAGACGCAAGATTTTTCTCAGTGCCCACTTTTTCGTGATTTGCTCGTCACTGGTATTTGTTCTGTGCTGCCCCCTAGGACATCTTCGTCCTCCCAATGGGGCTGGCTATGTTTCCTGTGCTGACAGAGACAAACAGTAGCACATATTGTGATGCCGGCATCCATTTTTGGAGTCCTCCCAGCTTTCGTCCAGACTGACGCTGTCTGAAGCTGAACCTTCTGCATGTTTCCTGGCAGAGAGAAGTGGGCAGAGGCCTCGGCAATGCAGGACAACTCCCCCCACTGAGGACATGGCCCTTAACATGTGCAGGATCATTCTGGGATGTTCCGGAGAGACATGGGGAGACTCGTTCTTCCTCTTCTCTGGCTCGGGTGCTGGTTGGGGCAGGTGACTCTGTGGATTCACAGGAACATTCTCCTGCAAACTCCCATTCTTTTGAGTTCATGGACATATAGAGCTCACCCCCAGCTCTGGCGTCCCCTGTGAGGCCTTTGAGGTATGGAGGCCTGAGGATGCCAAGCCAGGAGACGCCCCCGGGGCCCTGACCACTGTCACAGCTGATCTCCTGAGGCCAGAGTTCACGTGCCTTGGGACTGCGCAGGTCATGACTTTCTGGGGTCTCTGACTGTCAGGGCAGAGGCTAATTTCTGTCACACCAGGTAAGAGCTCATGAACTGAACAGGTTCTGAGGGTGTGACTGTCCTTCTTTGTCAGCCCTGGAAACATTGACCTGTTGTCCCCACCCAGAGCTGGCAGTGGAAATTTGAAGCTCCTGGGTCTAGTTTTCTGGTAGGGCCTAAAGCCCCCTATTTTCTCAAGCAGAGAGAGAGAAAGTCTGAGTCAGCTCTATTGTGGGACGGCGGGAATGTGAAGGGCAAGGAGCAGCAGGACACACTGTCAAACAGAGGCCTTAACCACTGGAGAACCTTGGCCTGGCCTCAGATCAAAGAGTCATCAGCGGTAAGTGACCCCATAAAGGGCATCCCTGGGCGGAAGGGGCCCCTATGTGCACCACCCACGTCATCCTGGGCAGAAGTAACCCCTATGTGCGCCATCCACAGTAAGAAATGTCATCTCTGCAGTTGAATCCGGCTCTCTGAGAGAACTCACACCACACAGGAAGCCCTCGACATCCCCCTCCCGGAGCTTTGGCAGGTCAGAAGAGTGTCTCCCCACTGTCCTCCCACTCTGCCTTGTGGGAAAGCAGAAGGAAAATCCTCCTGAAAGGAGACTCCCAGAGGGCCTGAGCCTGCAGGACTGAGAGGGCAGGTTCCTGGCTAGGGCCTGTTGGCACAGTGAAAGGTGAGGACCAGCATGAAGCAGGTGTCAGGTGACCTTGGACAGTAAACAGGGAGTGGCCACAGGAAGGGGTGGAGATGGGAAAGGAGAGGCTACAGGGATTGAGGGGCACAGGAAGTAGCTTCAGGGGTCAGCATTCAGCTCTTCCAGAACTTTCTGGCCACTATAACCCTGGCTGACACTTTCTCTGCCTCTCAGCTGCACCATCAGTCCCAGATCATTTCACTGAAAAGAGTGAGCTACTGTTCTCTCCACACTTTCTTCTGAGAACCCTTTTTTTAAATCATGTTTAGTAAATTAATTATAACAATCAATACACAATAAATTCTTTAGGGGTTGTTATTCGGGCAGGCTTGGGTAGTGGCTGTTCAATCCAAAGTCATGGTGATGGGAAGGGGTAATGATGGTGGGATTTGTGTTGGGATAGCACAGCGGGTATGGCATTCGCCTTACACGCGGCCAACATGGCCGACCCGAGTTCGATTCCTCCGCCCCTCTCGGAGAGCCCGGCAAGCTACCGAGAGTATTCGATATGCCAGACACAGTAACAACAAAGTCTCCAATGGAGACGTTACTGGGCCCGCTCGAGCAAATCGACGATCAACGGGAGGGCCTTTACCTTTATTGAGAACAATTTCATGAAAATAATGTTCTATTATAAAAAATTTTACAATGTGAGTGACTGACAAATGGAAGAAGCTGACTCTCCAAGGATGCCCTCTGGGCCCAGGACACGGCGTTGGAGGCATTCTACCCAACACAGACAGTGTCTGTGCATGTGTCTGTGTGTGTGCGTGTGTTGGGGGTTGCAGACTCAAGCTTCTTTCTCATTTCTTTAGGAAGCCAACTGTGGTTGGGACACAGTGTGGTGCCAATCAGCAGAGATGAGTTCCATGTGGGGACGACCCGCTCAGCCCAGAGTCCCAGGGGCCCCAAAAGCCCAAGCCTGGAAGAGACCCCTGGGAGGAGCCCCGGAGCGTGAGGACCCTGGGGTAAGTGGTGGGCTGGTGGGGGAGGAAGCAGGAGGGTAGAGGGTCCAGGGTCAGGCCGGGAGGAAAAGTGAGCGTGCCCATCTCAGCCATGTCCCGGGTTCTTGGCACTGGTCTCAGAGCCCATGCCGGGTCAGGCTGGCAGGGCTTTCTTTCCTTCAGGCATCAGTGCCATGGGCAGGGCCACCGTGATTGTTCAACCCAAAGTCATGTGGTGGGAAGGGGTAATGGTGATGGGCTTCATGTTGGAATATTGAATGTAATAAATTATTGAGAACAATATCATAAAAATAAATTTTTATTATGAAAAGATTTTAAAGCATGAGTGACTGACAAATGGAAGGAGCTGACTCTCCAAGGATGCCCTCTGGGCCCAGGACACAGCATTGGGGGCATTCTACCCCACACAGACAGAGAGGTGAGAGGTTCTACCCAGCATTGGCCAAGTTTTGTGCAGGTAAGAGCAGGTGGTGAGGACAGTGGCAAAGGGAGGGTTTCCCCAGGACCAGGCTTGATGGACAGGACGGGCCCCACCCACTCCCACCTGGGGCCGATATAAAGGGAAACTTCCAGGAAGTCAATCCTTTCTGGCCTTCACCTGCCACAGGGATGCAGCATCTCTGGGCACCTTGTCAAGATTCCCGATTTAGCAGCGTTGAAGTGCACAAAGGAATACAGTCATAGTAATCGGATGAGTGGACTTTCCATGAGCTCTCAGGTGGGAGTGCAGGTCTGGGGGGTCTTTGAAACAGGAGTTTGTGCTAGGGGCTCCGTCAGAAGAGGAGGATGTGCTGAGGCAGGGCCAGAGGGAGCATAGCCATCCCCTGTACTGGGTGCATCTGAGTGGGCATGTGGATTCCCTATGAATTTCACAGCAGGGCTCTGTGTGTGCATGTGTGCATTTGTGTGCGTATCTGTGTGTATATGAGCATTTATGTGTTTCTGTGTGTGATGAGTGGCCTTTCCATACCCTCTCAGGCGGGGGTCTAGGGCTGGGGACTGTGCAGGGAGAGGGGTATGTGTGAGGCAGGGTGGGAGAGAGCATCGCCATCCTGGGTGCATCTGAGTGGGAGTTTGGGGGTCCCTGAAAAACTCAGAGCACGGTTGGCTATGTGTGTGTGTCACGTTGAGTGTGCATGTGTATGTCTCTGCGTGCATGCGTGTGTGAGTGGATGTGTATGTGTGAGAATGTGTGTGGGGGTGTCTGTGTTTGCATGTGTGTGTGCTTGTGTGTGCATGTGGTATGAATGTTCGTGTGGGTGTCTGTGTGGGCATGTACGTGTGTGTGTGCAAGTGTCTGTGTGTGTTCGTGTGTTGGGGGTTGCTGTGTGTGGCCGTGTGGGTCTGTGAGTGACTCAAGATTTTTTCTCATTTCTTTAGGAAGCTGACTGTGGTTGGAACAAAGTGTGGTGCCATCTACAGTGATGAGTTCCATGTGGGGATGACCTGCCCGGCCTGGGGACCCAGGAACCCAGAAATCCCAAGCCTGAAAGATGCCCCCAGGAGGAGCCCCGGAGCATGAGGACCCCAGGGTAAGTGGTGGGATTGTGGGGGAGGAAGCAGGAGGGTGTAGGGCCCAGGGTCAGGCCAGGAAGGGAAGTGAGCATGCCTGGCTCTGCCTTGTCCCAGGCTCTCGGTGCTGGTCTCAGAGCCCATGCCGGGTCAGGCGGGCAGGGCTTTCCCTTGGGCATCAGTGCTGTGGGCAGGGTCACCTATGTTTTGGCCTCAGACCGTGCCAGGCCCAGCTTCCGTTTGCTGCTGATGCAAGGGGGGTGTTGGTCCCTGAGGAATCTGAATCTGGCTGCCCATGCCAACATGAGTCCTCCAGCCCCCTCTGTCCTGGCCTGCGGTGGCAACAGAGGCTCTGGGCCAGAATCTCCCAGAGGTCCCCCATGGGGCTTGTGGCTAACACTGGGAAATTCCTTTATGACCCCGCTGGGCTCCAACCCAGCCACCCCCGACTCAGTTACCCCATTGCTTTCAGACACACCAAAGTGTGGTTCCAGCCGCTCTGAGGATCTATCCTGCATTTCCCATGAATTAGCCCCCAGTGAATATTGGTCACTAAGAATCCCACCCATCACTAGCAAAAACTCTATCCCCTGAGCTCGGGCCACTCCCTGCCTCCTGCCACATCCCTTTGGCCCCTCAGTGGCCATCTTCCAGGCTCCTTTCGTTCCTGGAAAGGAGCTGGCCTATGCCCCGTCTCCGGAAGGGCCCCCAGTCTCGCCAACCATGCATGTGCTGCCCAGCACTGCCCTGGTCCCTGAGTTCCTGCACTTTCCTTGTCCAACCCTCAAATTCAGAAACTATCACACCCCGTACAAAGGAGTCACCGACCCAGTGATTCTCCTGGAGTAGGCATGGGACCCTCACTCAGGTGGGCGCTGCAGTATCTGGGGGATACCTGGCTTTGTGTACCTCAACCAGTCCTGGACAGTGAGGCCTGTACCTTGCCTGACCCCATGTCCCGTTGGGGCCCTACTCATCTGGGGTGAGCACAGGTGAAAAGGTTTCATCATGACTTCAAGTTGATCAACCAACAACAACCTGCATGAATAACAGGCCTTATAGTTTTATATTATATTGCTTGTTTTGGGCTGGAGCGATAGCACAGCGGTAGGCATCTGCCTTACAAGCGGCCAACATGGCCGACCTGAGTTCGATTCCTCCGCCCCTCTTGGAGAGCCCGGCAAGCTACCGAGACTATCTCGCCCACACGGCAGAGCCTGGCAAGCTACCATGACGTATTCGATATGCCAAACACAGTAACAACAAGTCTCATATGATGGAGACGTTACTGGGCCTGCTTGAGCAAATCGATGAACAACGGGAGGACCGTGACTGTGACTGACCATGACCGTGATTGCTTGTTTTGAATAATTCACTAAATATGATTTTTTTAAAAAGTTCCCAGAAGAAAGTGTGTGAAGAAGAGTAGTTCACTCTTCTCAATAAAATGATCTGGGCCAGATAGTGCAGCTGCGAGGCAGAGAAAGTGTCTGCCAGGGATTTAGTGGCCAAAAAGTTCTGGGGGAGCTGAATGCTGACACCTGAGACTACCTCCTATGCCCCTCCCTAACTATGGCCTCTGCCTACCCATCTCGTCCTCTTTCTGTGGCCCCTCCCTACCTGTCTCACACCTTTCTGTGGCATCTCCCTGTTTACTGTCCCAGGTCACCTGACACCTGCTGCAGATGGTCCTCACCTCTCACTGTACCCAAAGGCCCTAACCAGGGATCTTTCCTCTCAGCACTGCAGATTCAGGCACTCTGGCATCTCCTTCCAGGAGGGTATTCCTGCTACAGTCCCACAGGGCACATCGAGAGGACACTGGGGGACACTCTCCTGAACCACCCAGGCTCGGGGGGGGGACTGTGGGCTTTTCTGTGTGGTGTGAGTTCTCTCTGGGGGCTGGGTTTAGCTGTAGAGATGAGTAATATCACTCTGGACAGTGAGCATAGGGGTTCCCTCTGCCCACCTTGATATTTCCTTTCGGGGCTCGCTGACCACTGACAGATCTTCTGTCTGGAGCAATGCCAAGGTTTCCCGGCAGTGTGAGGCCTCTGCTTGCCCATGTGTCCTGCTGCTCTTTGCCCTTCACATTCCCAACGTCCCACGACAAAGCTCATTCAGGTTTTCTCTTACCGCCTGAGAAAAGAGGGGACTTTAGGCCCTACCAGGAAACTAGATCGAGGAGCTTCAAGTTTCCACTGCCAGGTCTGGATGGAGACGAATCGGTCGTGAGTCACAAAAGACCAAAAGGAACAGAGTGCTGGCCCTTAACTGAGACCCGAATGGATGTGGGCACCAACCTGCCTGGAAATATGTGAGATTTTTCTCAGTGACCACTTTTTTTGTGATTTCTAGTTACTGTATTTGGACTGTAGTGCCCCCCAGATCATCCTCATGCTCCCAATGGCGCTGGCCCTGTTTTCTGTGCTGACAGAGACAGTCACACGTATTGCGATGCTGGCATCCCTTCTCAGGGTCCTCCCAGCTCCAGTCCAGGCTGACGCAGTCTGAGGCTGAACCTTCTGCATATTTCCCCGCAGAGACAAGCAAGCAGAGGTCTCGGTAATGCAGGACAATATCCCCCACTAAGGACATGGCCGTGAATCTGTGCATATTAGTTTCCAGATGTTCCAGAGACACATGAAGAGACTCATCATTCCTCTCCTTTGGCTCAGGTGCTGGTATTGGCAGGTGACTGTGTGGATTAAATGGAACATTCTCTTGGAAACTCCTTTTTTCTTGAGTCTATGGACATGTACAGTTCACCTCAATTCTGGGGTCCCCGGTGAGGCCTTTGAGTGGGGAGGCCTGAGGAGGCAACAGCCAGGAGACGTCCCCAGGACCATGACTGCAGTCACAGCTGATCTCTGCAGGCCTGGAGCCCAGGTGCTTTGGGACTGCACAGGCCAAGGCTTTCCAGGGTCTCTGACTGTCAGGGTAGAGGTTGATTTTTGTCACACCAGGTAGGACCTCCTGAAGTAATGAGGGACTGAGGGTGTGACTGTCCTTCTCTGTCAGCTGAGGAAACAGTGGCTTGTTTGTCTCTACCCAGACCTGCCAGTGGAAACTAGAAGTTCCTGGGTCTAGTTTTCTGGTAGGGCCTAATGCACCCTCTGTCCTCAGGTGGAGAGAGAGAAAACCTGAGTCATTTCTGTCATGGGACGATGGGAATGTGAAGGGCAAAGAGAAGCAGGACACACGGCCAAGCAAAGGACTTACACCGGCGGAAACTTGGCCTAGCCTCAGACGGAAGAGCCATCAGTGGTCCCGGCCCAGGGAGGATATAGCAGGGGGGAGGGGAGCCCCTATGTGAACCATCCACGTTCCAGGGAGAGGGAGCCCCTATGTTTACCATCCACAGTGAGAATAGTTAGCTCTGCAGTTGAGTCCAGTCACCAGAGAGAACTCACACTGCACAGAAACCACGCTCTTCGTTGCCCTCCCAGAACTGGGGAGGGTCAGGAGAGTGTCCTGCCCCCCCCACTGCCCCGCTGTTTTCCCACTGTGCCCTCTGGGGAAGCAGCAGGAAAACCCTCCTGGAATGTAATGCCCCAAGGGCCTGAGCCTGGAGTGCTGAGTGGGCAGGTTCCTGGCTAGGGCCTGTGGGCACAGTGGGAGGTGAGGGCCAGCCTGCAGGAGGTGTCAGGTGACTTTGGACAGTAATTAGGATTTGGTCACAGGAAAGGGCTGAGACAGGGAGGGAGAGGGCACAGGAAGTGTGTGAGACAGGTTAGGTGGGCCACAGTTAAGGAGGGGCACAGGAAGTAGCCTCAGGAGTATATATTCATCTCTCCCAGAACTTTCCAGCCTCTATACCCCTGGAATACACTTACTCTGCCTCTCAGCTGCACTATCAGGCCCAGATCATTTCACTGACAAGAGTGAACTACTGTTTACACACTTTCTTCTGAGAATACTTTTTTTAAAATCATGTTTAGAGAATTATTTATAGCAAGCAGTATGCAATAAATTCTTTGTGTGCTGTTATTCGGCAGGGCCTTCAGAGATTCTCTGAGAGCATCTTTCGGGTTCACATTCATCCTCTGAGTCAGGGCCACAGTGAGTGACTGGTCGGGCCATTGCCAGAAGTTGCACGGGGACTGACCCTTCTTCACTCCCCAGCACTGTGCATCTCAATCTGGCGGCCCCACGGCTTGGATGAGGGAGAGTCTGTTGGGGCCCCTAGAGACCTGTGGGGATGAGGCGCCAGAGCCTGGCAGTGCTGAGTCCTCGAGTGCATCTCCACAGCAGCATCAGCCTGGCCCCTCCCAGATGCTCCCGGGCCACTACTGCCCAGGACACCCGTCATGGCCCTTAGAGAATTGGGCTGTGCGATGGTAGATGTTCTGGAACAGTGCAGAACCCCAATGGTGTCCAATTACATTGCTCAGCTGTTCCAGGCACTTGGGGCAAAGGATGACAGGAGTGCAGAGAAACCCCCTTGGGAGCAGCCAGCGACTGTTCACTTCATTGCCAAATACACATATATTTTATAGAGGGTCTTGGCTTTACAAGAAAGTCCAATCACATAAAGTTCAGCATTATTGGCCTATCACCTTTCCTACTCTGATTTGCCCTGGTCCAATCCCAATCAAAGCTATATGTTGTGCTTAGTATGACCTGCCTATTGTCCACAATAGTTTGTGGACAATTGGGTCTGTGCCTTGGGTCCATGTGACTAGGAGGTTGGAGGAGACTGAAAGCTGAACACCGAGTGCTGACACTTTTTTTTCCAACTTTGCCCAGATCCTCCTTTCTGTGGAGCCTTCCTTCTGGGCCACTTTGCAAGATCGGGTCCGAACTACTCCTGTGACCATCCTAATACTCCACAGGAAGAGACTCTCTGGAACAAGAGACACCCTCAGGATCTGTCTCTCTTCTGGCCCGCTGCTCCACACTGGGGCAGCAACACCTCTAACACTGTCTCTTTTCAGGGAACGGAACCTGGGTGAGATGAAGAGCAGAGCCCATTTCAGAACCTGAAATCACAGTAGACCACAGTAGGCCGACGTGCCAATATAGAGGAAAGGTAGAAGCAGTGAATTCCCTGTGGATAAAAAACACAGGTGCCACTGAGTCCAAAGCCATTCTACGACTCCCAGTATCTCTGTGACCTATGAGGCTGGTGGGCTCAAGTGTCCTCAGAGAGTGGGCAGTTCAGAGTTCTAAGAGTGAAAGACTTACACAAGAGAAGTAACTCACCTGTCGAAATTGACGGTTATTCTCAAATCCTGACTGGCAACCTAAAGGCAAAACAAAGCACATTGGGAAGGGAAACGGCCGTGCAGGCGATGACACCCTTGCCACAGCTGTCCCCGCCCAGCCCCATGTTCACACTGTGTCAGAGAGAGGCAGCTGGATTTTCAGCGAGCTCTAGGTCAGCTTAGATGTTACTTTAAGTAATCCCGGGAGAGAGCAGAGACCCTAGGAAGGTCCTGAGAGAGACCCCAAGAAGTGCTGTGGCAGTAACAGGCGGGAATTGTGAACTGGGCCTGCCCCATCAGCTCATCCTCACCGTTTACCTCCTGGAAGCTGAGCTAGAAGGAACCAAAAGGCAAAGGCAAGAAGCAGCTTCATCCTGCCGGGTCTGTGGAAAGGGAGACTCTCCAGTACAGAGTTGGGGTCCGAGGGGGATGCGGCATCCGAGGCTGACAGTGGAGGGGCCACAAGCAGACTGCCTGTAACAGGGGCTGAGCCGACAGCAGTACTCCAGGGCCCCACTTCTCGGTCAGTGAAGTGAATCGACTCAAACGTTCCAGGCCCTATTGCCAGGATTCGGCACTGCTGGGACTGGTGGGATTGGCTTCGTGCTGGACTCTGCACTATGGTCACTCATGGTATTTGACCCTGCCCCGCATGAGCATCTTCACCTGCTTCTGGGCTCTCCTATCCCCACACGTCCATGAAGGGTCCCTGATCACTGTGGCTTATATGGCTCAGTTGTGGGCTCCAACCCTGCCGCCCCCTGGTCAGTTACACGGATACTCCATTGCTTTCAGCCACGCCAACGAGCTTTTCAGCAGCTCTGAGGATCTGTCTTGCATTTCCCAAAATTAGCCCCCAGTGATTATTGGTTTCTAAGCACCCATCCCGTCACTAGCAAACACTCTGTCCCCTGATCTCCGCCCACTCCCCACCTCCTGCCATGTCCATTTGGCCGCTCAGGGTCCCTCGCCCGGGCTACTTTCATCCATGGAAGGGAGGTGGACTCGTGCCCCATCTCCAGAATTATCCTTGTACTCAGCAACTATGCACATGCTGCCCAGCACTGCCCTGACCCCTGAGCCCCTGCCCTTTTCTTGTCCAACCCCCAAATTCAGAAACTCTCATGCCCCCTCACAGGAGTCACTGACTCAGTGCACCTACTGGAGGTGGTGCAGAGCTCCTCTCTCATGTGGTGCCACCACCTGGGGGCTACTCAGGGCTTTGTTTACCCTCAGGCCAGGCCCTGGACAGCAGAGTCTCCACCTTGCCCACCCCCAAGTCCCATTGGGCCCCCACTTAGCTGAGAGTAGGCAAAGGTGAGGAGGGTTCACCATGACTTAGGATTGAACAACCATCACCCAAGCCTGCACAAATAACAGGCCTTATATTTTTTTATTTTGCACTGCTTGTTTTGAATAGTTCTCTAAATATGATCACAAATATATCCTCAGAAGAAAGTGTGTGAAGAACAGTAGTTCACTCTTGTCAGTGAAATGATCTGGGCCTGATAGTGCAGCTGAGAGGCAAAGAAAGTGTCTGCCAGAGGTTTAGTGACCAGAAAGTTCCGTGAGAACTGAATGCTGACCCCTGAGGCTATTCCCTGTGCCCCTCCCTAACTGTGGCCCCTCCCTACCCATCTGGCCCCTTTCCTGTGGCCCCTTCCTGTCTCACACCTTTCTGTGGCCCCTCCCTGTTTACTGTCCAAGGTCACCTGACACCTGTTGCAAGCTGGCCCTCACCTCTCACTGTGCCCACAGACCCTAGCCAGTGACCTGGCTTCTCAGCCCTGCAGATTCAGGCACTCTGGCATCTCCTTCCAGGAGGGTATTTCTGCTGCAGCTACACAGAGCAGAGAGAACGCTGGGAGTCACTCTCCTGACCCAACCAGGTTCTGGGAGGGCGACAACAGGCTTGCGTATGTGGTGTGAATTCTCTCTGGGGGCCGGGTTCACCTGTAGAGCTGACTAATATCACTGTGGACGGTGGGCATAGGGGCTCTCCTCCCCCCACCCGTGTATTTCCTTTCTGGGTTGGCTGACCATTGACGGATTTTCCATCAGAGGCCATGCCAAGTTTTACTGGCAGTGTTAGGCCTCTGCTTGTCCGTGTGTCCTGCTGCTCTTTGGCCTTCACATTCCCGTCATCCCTTGACAGAGCTGAATCAGAGCTTTTCTCACCCCGCCTGTGGACAGAGGTGGTATTAGACCATACCAGAAAACTAGACCCAGGATGTTCAAGTTTCCACTGCCATGTCTGGATGGAGACAAATCCGTCATGAGTCACAATGGACCAAGGGGAACACAGCGCTGGCCCTTGAGTGTGAGTGGAACTGAAGAGGGCGACAACCCAGCTGGAAAGACGCGAGATTTTTCTCAGTGACCACTTTTCGTGATTTGCTCGTCAATGGTATTTGGTCTGTGCTGCCCACCTCCCAGGGCACCCTTGTCTTCCCAATAGGACTGGCCCTGTTTCCTGTGCTGACAGAGACAAAGAGTCACACATATTGTGATGCTGGCATCCCTTCTCAGAGTCCTCCCAGCCTTGTCCAGGATGCCGCTGTCTGAGGCCGAGCCTTCTGCATGTATCCCTGTAGAGAGAAGTGGGCTTGGGACTTGGCAATTCAAAACAACTCCCCCCACTGAGGACATGGCCCTGAACTTGAGTGTTTTTCTTCCGGATGTTCCAGAGACCCATGGAGAGACTCATCATTACTCTCCTATGGTTCGGGTGCCAGAAGGGGCAGGTGAGTCTGTGGATTCACTGGAACATTCTCCTGCAAACTCCTGTTGACTTGAGTCCATGGACATGTAGAACTCACTCCAGTTCTTGTGTCCCCTGTGAGGACTTTGTGGTGGGGAGTCCTGAGGAAGCCAAAGCCAGGAGACACCCCCGGGATCATGACCGAGGTCATAGCCGATCTCTGGAGGCCTGGAGCCCACGTGCCTTGGAACTGCTCAGGCCATGGCTTTCCGGGGTCTCTTACTGTCATGGCAGAGGTGGATTTCTGTCACACCAGGTAGGAGCTTGTGACTTGTTTGTCTCCACCGAGACCTGGCAGTAGAAACTCGAAGCTCCTGAGTCTAGTTTTCTGGTAGGGCCTAAAGCCCCCTCTGTCCTCAGGTGGAGAGAGAGAAAGCCTGAGTCAGCTCTGTCGTGTGATGGTGGGAATGTGAAGGGCAAAGAGCAGCATTACACATGGCCAAGCAGAGGACTTATACCAGCGAAAACCTTGCCCTAGCCTCAGATAGACGAGCCCGGGGAGGGCTGGGAGAGTTGAATATTGACCCCTGAGGCTACTTCCTGTAGTCTTGGCCTATCCTCAGTGGTCAGCCAGCCCAGGGAGGACATCCCCTGGGGACTAGAAACCCCTATGTGCACGATCCACATTTTTCCAGGCAGAGGTATTCTATGTGAGACATCCATGGTGAGAACGGTCAGCTCTGTATCTGAACCCGGCCCCCAGAGAGAACTCACACCGCTCAGGAAGCCCTCAGTTTTGTACTTCCAGAACCTGGTCAGGAGAGAAACCCCCCGCTGTCCTCCCGCTCTGTATTCTTGGGTAGCTGCTGCAGGAAAATCCTTCTGGAAGGTGACCCCCGAGGGCCGAGTCTGAAGGACTGAGAGGGCAGGTCCCTGGCTAGGGATTGTGGGCACAGTGAGAGGTGAGGGCCAGCATGCAGCAGGTGTCAGGTGACTATGGACACTAATTAGGGATTGGCTACAGGAAGGGGGTGAAACAGGGAGGGATGGGCCACAGGGAGGGCCACAGGAAATAGCCTCAGGGGTCAACATTTAACTCTCGAAGAACTTTGCGGCCACTAAACCCCTGGCAGACACTTCCTCTGCCTCTCAGGTACACTATCAGGTCCAGAACATTTCACTGACAAGAGTGAACTACTGTTCTTTACACACTTTCCTCTGGGAAACTTTTTGTATTTTTTATCATATTTAATGATTTATAACAAGCAACACAATAAATTCTTAAGGGGCTGTTATTCAGGCGGGTTTGGGTGGCGGTTTTTCAATCCAAAGTCATGGTGTTGGGAAGGGATAATGGTGGTGGGACTCGGGCTGGAATATTGAATGTAATAATTTATTATGAACAACTTCATGAAAATAAAGTTTCATTATAAGAAAAAGTTTAAAGCGTGAGTGTCTGACAAATGGAAGGAGCTGACTCTCCAAGGACGTCTCTGGGCCCTGGACACAGAGCCAGGGGTATCCTACCCGACACAGACAGGGAGCTGAGTCATGTGTTTACAGAGAAGGTGGTGGGAGGAGCAGAATAGGGAGAGTCTCCCCAGTACCAGACTTGATGGACATGACTGGTCCCACCTACTCCCACCTGGAGCCTATATAAAATGGGAACTTCCAGGAAGTGGATCTTTTCTGGACTTCACCTGCCACGGGGACGCAGCATTTCTGAGCGCCTTGTCCAGCCTCCCCAACTTAGCAGCGTTGAAGGCCACAGCAGAGGACGGCCACCACGATCAGGTGAGTGGACTTTTGACATGCTCTCAGGCGGGGGTGCAAGCTAGGTGTTATTTGAAACAGGAGGTTGTGCTAGGGGCTCTGTCAGGAGAGGAGGATGTGCTGAGGCAGGGCGAGAGAGAACATAGCCATTCCGTGTACTGGGAGCATCTAAGTGGGCGTGTGAATTCCCTATAAAGTGCACAGAGGGGCTCTGTGTGTGTATGTGTGCACGTGTGTGTATGTGTGTGTATGTGTGTTTGTGTGTGTCTGTGTGTGATCAGGTGAGTGGACTTTCCGAACCCTCTCAGGTGGGGGTGCAGGGCTGGGGACTGTGCAGGGAGACAAGTATGTGCCAAGACAGGGCAGGATAGAGCATCGCCATCCTGGGTGCAACTGAGTGAGAGTGTGGGGGTCCCTGAAAAACTCAAAGCACAGCTATTTGTGTATGTGCATGTTGTGTGTGCGTGTGTATGTCCCTGTGTGAGTGTGTGAGTCAAAGTGCATGTGTGAGAATGCGTGTGTGGGTGTCTGTATTTGCGTGGGGGGTGTGCATGTGGTATGAATGCGCATGTGGGTGTCTGTGTGTGCATATGCATGTGTGTGCACAAGTGGCTGTATGTGTGTGCAGGTGTTGGGGGTTTCAGTGTGTGGCCATGTGTGGGTCTGTGACTGACTCAACCTTCTTTCTCATTTCTTTCGGAAGACGACTGTGATTGGGACACAGTGTGGTGCCAATCCACAGAGATGAGTTCTATGTGGGAACGACCCACTCGGCCCAGGGGTGCTGGAGCCCAGACAGCTCAAGCCTGGAAGACGCCCTCGGGAGGAGCCTCGGAGCATGAAGATCCCAGGATAAGTGGTGGGCTGATTGGGGGAGGATGTGGGAGGGTGGAGGGCCCAGAGTCAGGCCAGGAAGGGAAGTGAGCACACCCGCCTCTGCCTTGTCCCAGGCTCTCAGAGCTAGTCTCAGAGCCAATGCCAGGTCAGGCGGGCAGGGCTCTCCTTCAGACATCAGTGCCGTGGGCAGGGCCACCAGTGCTCTGACCTCAGACCCTGCCAGGACCCGGATTCCGTTTGCCACTAATTCCAGTGGTTGTTGGCCCGTGTGGAATCGGGTTGCCCATGCCAACACGAGTCGTCCAGGCCTCCCTATCCCATTATGCTGTTGCCACAGAGGCTCTGGGTCAGCATATCCCAGGGGTCGCCCATGATGCCGGCTTCCTTGTCCTCGTGGCTCCCACTGGAAAGCCCCACTCTGACCCTTCACGGGGATCAAGGAGCCCCTGCCTCACTCTGGACCTTCTCTCTGCAGGTGAAATGCAAGGACTTTGGCACCTTTGGGCACTGGACACGGAACCCCAGGTGCCCCATCAGGCGCTGGCATGGGGCCCTGGTCCTCCAGCACCATGGATGCTGGAAGAGGAAGGAGAACATGCCGTTTCTTGTGTGCCAGCACCATCCAGGGGGCCTGATGTCCCAAAGGCCTGTGCACCCAGATGAGTACTGGGTCAGTTCCACCATCTCTGAGCTGCGTCCTGAGTTCTGTGTCTCCCTCCTCCCGTGAGGATGCTTGGCTGGGCAGCCCGAGAGAATGGGGGAGGAAGGAGCCTACCTCCTCCCTGTCAGAGGGCACCTCTCTCTCGGGACCTGAGGGCAGGGTAGTGGCACCCCTTATAGAGGCCCAGTGGGGGGTGGAGGAGGGTGGGTCAGGGGACGGTCCAGCAGGGGAGGATGTTGTTGCAGAGGCTCAATGATCTCCCTCTACTCTCTACAGGGCTGCGGGACGGGGTGTGACCCCAGAACATGGGTGTGATCGTGGGGATGGGCCTTGAATAACTGACTCTCTGATATACTATTTGCAGGCTCATGCCCAGGAGGGGATCTCTGCCGCAAAGACGCCCCATGACACAGGACCGGAAGGCCCAGGCTGTCGTGAAGGACAGGAAGGAGTCCTGGGAGTGTGTGAGGGTGAGTATAGAAATGCCAAGACTTGCGGATTCCTCCATAAGCCCCGGCCCCCCTTCTGTGGGAGGAACCTACTCCCCTTCCCTCAACCCCCACAGGGAGGGTGCCTTTCGTGCTGTGTCCTTGCTACTGGGTGACCTCTTCCCTCAGCAACGTCTCTTGTGGCGATGTGGGAGATTAAGTCTCTTCAGGAGGTTGTCCTGATTGGGAAGCCAAGGCTGCCATCATTCCCGTCTCTGGGCTTCAGCTTCCGCCGAATGCAAGCAGCGGCTGAGCCTCTGTCCAGGCTGCAGCTGATGGAGGGAAGAGTTCACACACCTCACAGCAGCTGCTCCCTAGAGTCCCCTGTCCCTCTCGCTGTCCTGCCCCGGGTTCTCCCGTGCTGAGGACCTTCAACATGGACTCTGGTTTCGGTCTCAACTGGGGATGCAAATATCAGTGTGTCTACTTTGTCCATTTCTCTCTCTCCTTGCAGCAGCCATGCAGAGCCCGGCCTGGGCACATCCCTGAAGGACCCGTCCAGGCTCATGATTCACTTCATGGACCACACAGGACTCGCCCTGAGCTGAGCCCAAAGACTGGGAGAGATGTGTGTCTATGTCCAGTAGCCCCACATGGGCAGCCTCCCGCATATCTAACCTGGCACCCAGCCCCAAGCCCCACGCACTCATCCAGTTTGGAGCCCTCAGAAGCAGCGATGGAGCAGTGGGTAAGAGAGCAGACAGTGCACCCAAGATGCTGCCCACATTCCCCCAAAGAAACGGAGGCTCCCCCAAAGAAAGAATCCTCAGAGAATCAGCCTGGGCACAGGAATGGGCAGAGGCCACGGATAGGACACTCTGGCCCCTGGAACTGACCACCCTGTATGGGCTCCAGTTCCTGCCCTTGCCCAGGATATCAGCCAACAAGACATGAAGGTAACGGAAGTAGGATACCAGGCCCATGCATGCAGTCCTGGTGGACACAGGATCCCGGCCTGCCCTGGGAGCCCCCCACCTCCTCCCTAGGTTCCTGTGGCAGGCAGGAAATGGTGACAGGAAACTGGCCCAGCTCAAGGGAACCTTAGCTGGCAATAGAAGAAGTTGAGCTTGCAGTTCCCTATGGCAATCTCAGCCTCTTGCCACTCCTGTCTCCACTTTCCCCGGCCCAGCCTGCAGGGCTCACACGAAGAGAAATCACCTGTGAGAGAGAAAGAGACAGAGACAGAGATGGAGAGAGGGGCTGACACACATTTCTGAAGCTCAGCAAGCAAGGGCGCGCAGCCCACAGAAAGGGTGGGTTTGTATCTAAGATTTGAAAGGATTTATATCTAATAGCCTAAAGGGTTTGTATCTAATAATCTAAAGGTTTGTTTCTAAGGGTTCTCAGGAACTGGCCCAGAGCTTTCAGAGACTCCTACCTTTTCAGAATGCAGTGGGTGTCTCCATTCTTAAGCAGTGTGTAGGCACAAACCCTGTTACATGTTTATAACCTTGTGAGGGCAGAACGAAGGGAGGGAACCCCACAATCCATGAGCTACAAGAAAGATCCTGAGTGAGCTGAGGACTCCGCCCTGAAGGAGGGAGCACCGTGGGGTTCTGCTGCCCGAGAGTGAGTTGCAGCATGAGGACCACTCATGTCAGCCCGGTGAGGCCACTGGGCTCAGGTAGAGGCCGAACTGTGCTCCCCCTCTGTCCAACGACATTCCAGAATCCTTCACAATTTTTAAAAATCTTTCGCCGATGCTGCCCCTTGGTGGCAAGAGACAATTTCTTTCATTGTGCTTGTGTTTGGGCCACACTGTCAGTGATCAGGTTGCCCATGCTGTGCCCTCCAGGGTCACTGCTGTTGGGAGTTGCGTGACTTTTGGGGTGCCAGAGTTAAACTCAGGTTCCTGTAGGCAGGACAGGAGCCGGACCTGTTGTACTGTCCCCTCTGTCCCCTGAGCTGGTGCCCCTTGCCCAGTGACTGGTCTCAGGCATCAGGGCCTTCAGAGATGCTCTGAGAGCATCTTCAGGGTTTGGGTTCATCCCCTGAGTCCGGACAACTAACTATGAGTTACCAGTCAGGCCATTGCCAGAAGTCACTCAGGCACTGACCCTTCTTCACTCCCTGGCACTGTGCATCTCACCCTGATGACCCCAAGGCTTGGGTGGGGGAGAGTAAGATGGGACCCCTGGAGGTGCATGGGGATGAGGCACCAGAGCCTGGAAGTGCTGAGGCTTTGAGTGCGTTTGGGCACAGGAAGCAGCCCAGCCCCTCCCAGATGCTCCCAGGACGATGCTGCCCAGGGTGCCGTCACAGGACCTCAGAGTGGTGGGCCGTATTCTGGAAGATATTGGGGAACAGTGCCCAGTGTATTAGAGATCCAGCAGAACCCCAACAGTGTCCTATTACGTTGCTCAGCTCAAACCCTATTACGTTTGGGCACATGCGGCCAAGAATGATGGGTGTACGGAGATACACCCTTGGGAGCAGCTAGTGACTGTTCAGTTCATTGCCAAATATACACATGTTTTATAGAGGATCTCAGCTTTACAGGAAAGTCCAATCACATAAAGTTCAGCATTATTGGCCAATCACCGTTCAAAACTGCTCTGCCCTGGTCCAATCCCAATCAAGGCTAGATGTTGCACTTAGGATGGCCTGCTAAGTGTACACGATAGTTTCTGTCTCTGGGTGCATGTGACTGGGAGGTTGGATGAGGCTTAAAGCTGGACACCTGATACTGACACTCTGTTCTTGCCATGTTTTTTTTTTTTTGCTTTCTGTGTCACACCTAGCGATACACAGGTGTTACTCCTGGCTCTGCACTCAGGAGTTACTCCTGGCGGTGCTCAGGCGACCATATGGGATGCTGGGAATTGAACCTGGGGCTGCCACGTGCAAGGCAAACACCCTACCTGCTGTGCAATCTCTCCAGCTCCCTGTTCTTGCCAGCTTTGCTCAGATTCTCCTTTCTTCGGAGCCTCCCTTCTGGACAACTTTGCAAGGTCCAGTCTGACCTGCTCCAGTGCCCATCAGTTGCTCCACAGGGAGATAATCTCTGAAATGGGAGACGCCCACAGGACCTGCCTCTCTCTGGTCCACTGCTCCACACAGGGGCAACGACACCTCTAACATCGTCTCTGTTCAGGGAATGAAACCAGGGTGAGGTGGATATCAGAGACCTGTCTCAGAACCTGAACTCACAGGAGACCACAGTAGGACCACATGCCGATGGCTTGGAAATTCAGCAGCAGCGAATTTTCTGTGGCTGGAAACCACAGGTGCCACTGAGCCAGAGGTTGATGGGCAAATAGTGTTCTGGGCACCTGCAACTGTCAGGCACTGCCATTCTATGACTCCTGATGTCTCTGACCTATGGGGCTGGTGGGCTCAAGTGTCCTCAGAGAATGGGCAGGTCAGAGTTCTAAGTGAAAAACATACACAAGAGAAGGAACACACCTGTCAGAAATTGATGGTTATTCTCAAATCCTGCCTCATACCCTAAATGCAAAACAAAGCACATTGGAAAGGGAAATGGCTGGGAAGGCGAGACACACTTTCCATAGCTGTCCCTGCCCAACCCCATGTCCACACTGTGTCAGAGAGAGGCAGCTGGATTCGCAGCGAGCTCTAGGTCAGCTTAGATGTTACTTTAAGCAATCCCAGGAGGGAGCAGAGACCCTAGGAAGGTCCTGAGAGAGACCCTGAGAAGTGCTTGTGGCCAGAACAGGTGGGAATTGTGAATTGCATCTGCCCCAGCAGCTCATCCCCACCATTTACCTGCTGGAAGCTGAGCCAGACTGCCCAGGTCAGGGTCTGAGCTGACGGAAATACTCCCGTGCCCCACTTCTCAATCAGTGAAGTGAATCGACTCAAACGTTCCCAGGCCCCATTGCAAGGATCGGGCACTGCTATAACTGGTGGAAACCTCAGCCTCCGGAAGCCTGAGTTGGCTTCTCGCTGGGCTCTGCACTGTGGTCACTCTTGGCCTTTGACCATGCCCTGCATGAGCGCCTCCACCTACTTCCAGGCTCTTCTGTGCCCACATACCTATGAAGGGCCCCAAGCACTTGGGCTTATATGGCTCAGGCATGGGCTCCAACCCAGCTGCCCCCGTCTCAGTTACTTGAATACCCCTTTGTTTTCAGCCATACCAACGAGCTTTAAAGCAGCTCTGAGGATCTGTCCTGCATTTCCCAAGAATTAGCCCCAAGTGACTATTGGTAACTAAGCAGCCAGCCGTCACTAGCAAACACTCTGTCCCCTGAGCTCAGGCCATTCCTCTCCTCCTGCTACAACCGTTTGGCTCCTCAGGGTCCCTCTCCTGGGCTCCTCTCATTCTTAGAAGGGAGGTGGCCTTGTGCTCCACCTCCAGAAGCGCCCCCCTCCTCGGCTTCCCAGCACTGCTTCCCAGCACTGCTCTGGTCCCTGAGCCCCTTCCCTTTCCCTGTCCAACTCTCAAATTCAGAAACACTCACTCCCCATCCATAGGAGCCAATGACCCGGTGCACCACCTGGAGGTGGTGCAGGGCCCCTTTCTCATGTGGGCGCTGAAGCCTCCTGGGGGTTACTCGGGGCCTTGTTTACCCTCAGGCCAGGTCCTGGACATCGAGGTCAGCACCTCGCCCATACCCATATTCCATTGAACTCAGCTGAAGGCGAGCACAGGTGAGAAGGGTTTTCCTTGACTTTGTATTGAACAACCACCACCAACCCTGCACAAATAACTGTCGTTGTCACTGTACCTGTCCTTCCTTTGTTCATCAATTTGCTTGAGTAGGCCCAGTAACATCTCCATCGTGAGACTTGTTACTGTTTTTGGCATATTGAATATGTCATGGGTAGCTAGCCAGGCATTGCAGTGTGGGCAAGATACTCTCAGTAGCTTGCCGGGCTATCCAACAGGCCTTATATTTTTTATTTTGTACTGCTTGTTTTGAATAATTCACTAAAGATGAGCAGAAAAGTGTTCGCAGAAGAAAGTGTGTGCAGAACAGTAGTTCACTCTTGTCAGTGAAATGAACTGGGCCTGATAGTCCAGCTGAGAGTCAGAGAAAGTGTCTGCCAGGGGTTTAGTGTCTGGAAAATTCTGGGAGAGCTTAATGCTGACCCCTGAGACTACCTCCTGTGCCCCTCCTTAACTGTGGCCCCTCCCTACCCATATGGCCCCCTTCCTTGGCCCCTCCTACCTGTCTCACATCTTCCTGTGGTCCCTCCCTGTTTACTGTCCAAGGTTACCTGACACCTGCTGCAGGCTGGCCCTCACCTCTCACTGTGCCCACAGGCCCTAGCCAGGGATCCGCCCTCTCAGCCCTGCAGATTCAGGACCTCTGGCATCTCCTTCTAGGAGGGTTTTCCTGCTGTTACCCCAGAGGGCAGACAAAGAGGATGCTGGGGGGACATTCTCCTGACCTGCTCAGGCTCTTGGAGGGCAACTGTGGGCTTGCCTATGTGGTGTGAGTTCTCTCTGGGGGCTGGGTTCAGTTGTAGAGCTGACTAATATCACAGTGGATGGTGGGCATAGGGGCTCCACTCCCTCCACTCTGGTATTTCCTTTCTGGGCTTGGTAACCACAGATGGATCTTCCATCTGAGGCCATGCCAAGGTTTACCGGTGGTGTGAGGCCTCTGCTTGCCCGAGTGTCCTGCTGCTCTTTGCCCTTCATATTCCCATCGTCCAATGACAGAGCTGACTCGGGGTTTGTCTCTCCCCACTTGAGGACAGAGGGGACTTTAGGCCCTACCAGAAAACTAGACACTTCAACAGAAGCTTCAAGTTTCCACTGCCAGGTCTGGATGTAGACAAATCGGTCGTTAGTCACAAAGGACCAGAAGGAACAGAGCCCTGGCCCTTGAGTGTGACCTGAACGGAAGCAGGCAGCAACCCACCTAGAAAGACGTGAGATTTTTTCTCAGTGACAACTATTTTGTCATTTGCTCATCACTGGTATTTGGTCTGTGCTGACCCCCAGGGCACTCTCGTCCTCCCAATGGGGCTGGCCCGGTTTTCTGTGCTGACAGAGACAAAAAGTCACACATATTGTGATGCCGGTATCGGTATCCCTTCTTGGAGTCCTCCCAGCTCTCATCCAAGATGACGCTGTCTGAGGCCGAGCCGTCTGCATGTTTCCCCACAGAGAGAAGCGGGCACAAGACCTCTGCAACGCAGGACAACTCCCCTCACTGAAGACATGGCCCTGACCCTGTGTGGGTTCGTTCCGGTATGTTCCAGAGAGACATGTAGAGACTCAGTCCTTTCTCTCCTCTGGTTCGGGTACTGGTAGTGGCAGGTGACTCTCTGGATTCACCGGAAGATTCTCCTGCAAACTCCCACTGGCTTGAGTCCACAGACATGTAGAGCTCATCCCAGCTCTGGCATCCCCTGTGAGGACTTTGTAGTGGGTAGACCTGAGGAGGCCACAGCCAGAAGATGCCCCCGGGCCTGACCTTGGGCACAGCTGATCTCTGGAGACTCCAGAAGTGATGAGGGGCTGAGGGTGTGACTGCCCTTCTCTGTCAGCCCAGGAAACCGTGACCTGTTTCTCTCCATCCAGACGTGGCAGTGGAGACTCGAAGCTCCTGGGTCTAGTTTTCTGGTAGTGCCTAAAGCCCCCTCTGTCCTCCTTTGGAGAAAGAGAAGGTCTGAGTCAACTCTGTCATGGGACGATGAGAATGTGAAGGGCAAATCGCAGCAGGACACACGGCCAAGCAGAGGCCTTATAGTGGTGGGAAACCTTGGCCTGGTCTCAGATGGAAGAGCTATCAGTGGTCAGCGAGCCCAGGGAGGACATCCCCTGGGGAAAGGGAACCCCTATGTGCACCATTCACATTGTTTCGGGCAGGGGGAGCCCCTATGTGCACCATACACAGTGAGAAGGATCAGCTCTACAACTGAAGCCAACTCCCAGAGAGAACTCACACCGCACAGGAAGCCCTCAGCATTGTCCTCCCAACGCTAGGCGAGTCAGGAGAGTGTCCCCTCGCTGTCCTCCCACTCTGTCCTCTGGGGTAGCAGCAGGAAAACCATTCTGGAAGGTGATGCCCAGAGGGCCTGAGTCTGTAAGGCTGAGAGGGCAGGTCCCTGGCTAGGGCCTGTGGGCACAGTGAGAGGTGAGGGCCAGCCTGCAGCAGTTGTCAGGTGACTTTGGACAGTAATTAGGGAGTGGCCACAGGAAAGGTCGGGAGGGGCCACAGTTAGGGAGGGGCACAGGAAGGGAGGGGCCACAGTTAGGGAGGGGCACAGGAAGGGAGGGCCACAGTTAGGGAGGGGCATAGGAAGTAGCCTCAGGGGTCAACATTCAACTCTCCCAGAACTTTCCGGCCACTAAACCCCTGGCAGACACTTTCTCTGCCTCTCAGCTGCACTGTCAGGCCCACATCATTTAACTGACAAGAGTGAACTACTGTTCTTCGCACACTTTCCCCTGGGAACCTTTTTGTTTTATATGTTTAGTGAATTATTTATAATAGGCAATACACAATAAATTCTTTAGGGGCTGTTATTCTGGCAGACTTGGGTGGTGGTTGTTCAATCCAAAGTCATGGTGGTGGGAAGTAGTAATGGTGGTGGGATTTGTGTTGGGATATTGAATGTAATAAATTATTGAGAACAACTTCATGAAAATAATGTTCTGTTATAACAAATTGTGAAGCATGAGTGAGTGACAAATGGAAGGAGCTGACGCTCCAAGGATACCCTCTGGGCCCCGGACACAGCACCGGGGGCATCCTCCTGACACAGACAAGGATCTGAGAGGTTCTCTCCAGCACTGGTGAAGTCTTGTGTCCAGAGAGCAGGTGGTGAGAGCAGTGGCAAAGGGAGGGTCTCCCCAGGACCAGGCTTGATGGACAGGAAGGGGCCCCACCCACTCCCACCTGGAGCCTATGTAAAGGGGAACTTCCAGGAAGTGGATCCTTTCTGTCCTTCATCTGCCACGGGGACGCAGCATCTCTGAGTGCCTTGTCCAGCCTCCCGACTTAGCAGTGTTGAAGGCCACAGCAGAGGACAGCCTCCGCGATCAGGTGAGTGGACTTTCAATTTGCTCTCAGGCAGGGGTGCAGGCTGGGGCTGTTTGAAATAGGAGGTTGTGCTAGGAACTCTTTCAGGAGAGGAGGATGTGCTGAGGCAGTGCTGGGGAGAGCATAGCCATCCCGTGAACTGGGAGCATTGAGTGTGCGTGTGGATTCCCTATAAAGTGCACAGCGGGGCTCTGTGTTTGTGTATGTGTGCATGTGTGTGGGTATGTGTGTGTATATGTGTGTTTGTGTGTGTCTGTGTGCAATCAGGTGAGTGGGCTTTTCATATACACTCAGGCGGGGCTGCAGGGCTGGGGACTGTGCAGGGAGAGGGGTATGTGCAGAGGCAGGGCGGGAGAGAGCATCGCCATCCTGGGCGCATCTGAGTGGGAGCGTGGGGGTCCCTGCAAAACTCAGAGCATGGTTGTCTGTGTGTATGTGCACGTTGTGTGTGCGTATGTCTCTATGTGCGTGTGTGAGTGTATATGCATGTGTGAGAATGTGTGTGTGGGTGTCTGTGTTTGCGTGTGGTTGGAATGTGAATGTGGGTGTCTATGTGTGCATATGCATGTGTGTGCGTGAGTCTGTATGTGTGCGTGTGTTTGGGGGTTTCAGTGTGTGATCATGTGTGGGTCTGTGAGTGACTCAAGCTTCTTATTTCTTTAGGAAGCCGCCTGTGGTTGGAACACAGTGTGGTGCATATCCACAAAGATGAGTTCCATGTGGGGACGACCCACTCGACCCGGGGGCCTAGGAACCCAGAAAGCCCAAGCCTGGAAGAAGCCCTCGGGAGGAGCCCCGAAACATGAAGATCCCAGGGTAAGTGGTGGGCTGGTGGGGGAGGAAGCAGGAGGGTGGGGGCCCAGGGTCAGGCCGGGAGGGGAACTGAGCGTGCCTGGCTCTGCCTTGTCCGGGCTCTTGGCTCTGGTCTCAGAGCCCATCCCGGGTTAGGCGGGCAGGGCTTTCCCTTGTGCATCAGTGCCATGGGCAGGGCTGTCTGTGCTCTGACCTCAGACCCTGCCAGGCCCCGGCTTCCGTTTGCTGCTGATGCCAGGAGGGTGTTGGCCTGTTTGGAATCGGGCTGCCCATGCCGAGACGAGTCCTCCAGGCCCCCCTGTCCCACCCTACTGTGGCCAGAGAGGCTCTGGGCCAGCATCTCCCAGGGGTTGCCCATGGCGATGGGCTTCTTGTCCTTGTGGCTGCCACTGGGCATCCCCTCTCTGACCCTGCATGCAGCTCATGGAGCCCCTGCCTCATTCTGGCCCTTCTCTCCGCAGGTGAAGTGCAAGGACTGTGGCGCCTTCGGGCACCGGGCATGGAACCCCAGGTGCCCATCAGGCGATGGCAGGGGGCCCTGGTCCTCCAGCCTGTGGGACGCCTGAAGGGGAAGGAGAACATGCCGCCCCACTGTGTGCCAGCGCCCTCCAGGGGGCCCGAAGTCTTGAAGACCTGTGCACCCGGGTGAGTACTGGACCGGTTCCACCATCTTGGAGCTGTGTCTCAAATTCTGTGTCTCCCTCCTACCTTGAGGATACTTGGCCGGACAGACCGGGAGAGTGAGCGGAGGAGGGAGCCTACCTCCTCCCTGTCAGAGGGTGCCTCTCTCCCGGGGCCTGAGAGTAGGGTCATGGCACCCAGAGAGAGGCCCTGGAGGAGTGGAGGAGGGTGGAATGAAAGACGGTCCAGCAAAGGAGGACAGTGGTGCAGAGGCCCTATAGTCTCCCTTCTCTCCCCCACAGGGCTGTGGGAAGGGTCGGGCACCCAGGACAGGGGTACGATAAGGGGATGGGCCCGGGTTGACTGACTCTCTGATATGCTGTTTGTACAGTTGTGCCCGGGAGGGGGTCTGCCACAGAGATGCCCCACGACACAGGACCAGAAGACCCAGGTCATCTCGAAAGACGGAAAGGAGTCCTGGGACTACGTGAGGGTGAGTACGGAGATGCCAATCCTTGCTCATTCCTCCCTGACCCTGGGCCCCCTTCTGTGTTAGGGCCTTGCTCCCCTCCCTCAGCCCACGCAAGAAGGGTGCCCTTCGTGCTGTGTCCTCGCTACCATGGGTGACCTCTGCCCTCAGCAACATCCCTTGTGGTGCTGTGGGAGATTAAGTCTCTTCAGAAGGGTGTCCCGGTTGGGAAGCTTAGGCCTACAGTATCCCTGTCTGTGGGCTTTAGTTTCTGCCCGAAGCAAGCAGTGGCCGAGTCTCTGTCCAGGCTGTGGCCTGTGGAGGGCAGAGTTCACACACTCCACTGCAGCTTCCCCCTGGAGTACCCAGGTCCCATGTCCCTCTCACTGTCCATCTCAGGGTCCTCCCATGCTGAGGACCTTCAGCATGGAAACTGGTTTGGGTCTGAGCTGGGGACGCAAATATCAGTGTGTCTAATTTGTCCATTTCTGTCTCCTTGCAGCAGCCATGCAGAGCCCAGCCTGGGCATATCCCTGAAGGACCCGTCCAGGCTCAAGAGTCACCTCACGGACCACACAGGACCCGCCCTGAGCAGAGCCCCGAGACTGGGAGAGAGACCAGCCTCTCACAGAGATTCGTGTCTCTGTCCAGTAGCCCCGCATGGGCAGCCACCCGCATACCTAACCTGGCACCCAAGCCTCGGGCACTCATCCAGTTTGGAGCCCTCAGCAACAGCAATGGAGCAGTGGGTAAGAGAGCGGCTAGTGCACCTGCATATTCCACCCACTGTCACCCGAAGAAATGGAGGCTCGGCCCCTGGCCTCTGCCTCAGAGAAGCAGCCCAAGCACAGGAATGGGCAGAGGCCATGGACAGGACACTATGGCCTCTGGCCTCTGGAACTGACCACCCTGCACGGGCTCCAGTTCCTGCCCTTGCCCAGAAGATCGGCCAGCAAGACCTGAAGGCTACGGAAGTAGGATCACAGCCCCAGGTATGCAGTCCTTGTGGGCATGGGGGTCCAGCCTGCCCTAGGAGCCCCCCGCCTCCTCCCAAGGCCCCTTGACAGGCCAGCCCCTCACCATGGTGTTCCAGAAGCTACATGGGAACCAGTGGAGCTGTGAATTCCTCGTTGTCCCCGAGCACCCTGCCTGCAGCTGACCCGCTGTGGGCCCCACCCCGAGCCCCTTCTGTGTGCTCTATGAGGACCTCCTAGTGTCCTCATCCTCTGATGAAGGTGAACAGGATTGAGCTGACCCTCCAAGCCCACCAGCCGTTTTCCCCCGCCACGCGAGACCTGGACTGCCCTGCAGCTGAGGAGGAGACCCCCAGGTACAGACTGTCTCTGGAGACCCCTAGGACCTGGCCCAGAGCAGGGGGTACTGTTGGCAGTTGGAGGCTGAGATGGCACACGCACTCAGGTACTGAGTGAATGAAGGAATGTTCTGAGTTTGGACTCTCAGTAGAGTTCTAGCTCCTGAGTCTGAGGCTGTTTCATTCCACAGATCAGCGGGAGTGGACAGAGATAGGAAGGCAGCAGGAAGACTGTGGCCCTTTGTTCTGCCATGGCCGGGCAAGGACCATGGCAGGGACCATGTCGAGTGTGCATGACCAGTGGTGCCCTGACTGTGCTGGGTTGTGAGTACGGTGGGTGGGCTCTGCAATGCCCATGTCCTGTGTGTATGCAGAACATGACAGGGCGTGTCATTAGGACTGTGCTCGGGGTGTCATTGGGGCTCCCCATTTTGGTGATTTTCCTCCAATAAAGTATCTGAATTGCACCCGTGTCTGGTCTCTCCCTGGCAGGGGTCTCCAATTATGCACACTCCATGTCCCCTCCCCCTGGTTTCTTCATCCAACAGGGCTAGGATGGGGCAAGGCCGAGGGCTCAGAAAAGGATTCTTGACCTCCTGACAAGGCCAGTTTGGGGTCTCTCTCAGTTCAGCCCGCAGCAGGCCCTGGACAGGAATTTTGGGTTGAGCAGGGGGTGTGGGTGGGAGTCACTTCCAGAGAAACACACCAAACCCTCATAATGCTCACATACTACTTGCCATTTTCCACAAACCTCCAGCACCGGTATTCCTGGTCAGTGGAGCAATGCTCACTCAGGTACATGGCTTTAAGTCTCACCGGACACCTGGTTGCTCTTGTTCCAGGTTACCTGTGCCAATAGTTGTTCTCTGCCATGTATTTGGTTTAGAGTCTTCTGATTCGGAGGTGCTGCACATCTGTCCATGTGTTGGGCTCAGTGTCGGCCATTTGTGACCACGAAGATCGAGCGTGGACAACTATGCTAAGTGGACCAGGTCAGACAGAGAGAAGGTCCTGTGGGCTCTCTCTGAGATAGAATCTAAGAAGATAAACAGTGTAATGAGAGAGATGGGAGTGGCCACCCCCAGGGAACGTGGACATGAGCCCAGGAGGCTAGAGGAGGCCACTGGGAGGCAGAGTGCAGTGACATAGATGACATGGCAGGGGAAGCCATTGTGTACTGGTGATTCCCGTGCTATGGAAGGGGGTTATCTGACGTGGAGGGCTTCAAGTTGCAGGGGGGCCCTGGTAACCACTCTCCGGCCCGCGGAGGTGGCCCGAGGATTGATCCGATGGTGCAAGGAGGGACCAACCAAATGAACACGAGACACAAGAGACAGAGTACAGTTTAGAAACAGAGAGAAAAAGGGACAGGCTTTATTGAGGGATACAGGCTGTTTATATAAGGTCCTGGCAGCTCAGTCAGGAGCAGAAGCAATATAACCATATATGGTAAGGTCAGCAACAAGAGCTTTACCTAACATTCAAGGTAGATATTTGTACATCAAAGGGTCTTGTGGCAGTAGGTGCATCCTGAGCTTTACATTTGTATATCAAAGGGTCTTAGGGAGTAGATGCATCCTGGAGGTTACTATAGATAAGGCCAGATAAGCTGTCAGCCTGATGTGTGGCTATAGATCAGGTATCCGCTGAGATCAGGAAGTCCTGGGAGACTGTCACCAATGTCTGTCCCAAGCAGTTCCTAACATGGGAACCATGGCCAGGGTCTATGAGAGGGCTCTTGGCTTCCCACATCAAGTAGCGCTCAGGAGCATCATATGACAACACGTAAGTTAATGGAATAATGTGCTGAAGTCCTCCATCTGACGCATTGTTCTAGACCCAATACAGTCTGAGAAGCATTGAGGACGCCATGAGGTAGGCCAAGAACTGAGGGAATGCAAACAGTATTGTGTATCCATCAATTCATAACTCCACTCACAACACTGTCGGTGGCACTGCTCAGATCAATATCAATACAGAACAGGATATGGGCACCTTGTGGGTTCCCATTATGACCGGGAGGAAGGAAATGGTGACAGGAAACTGGCCCAGCTCAAGGGAACCTTGGGTAGCAACAGAAGAAGCTGAGCTTGCAATTCCCCATGACAATCTCGTTCTCTCGGCACTCCTTTCTGCACTTGCCCCGGCCCAGCCTGCAGGGCTCACATGGAGCAAAATCACCTGTAAGAGAGACAGAGACAGAGAGACAGAGACAGAGAGAGCTGCTGATACACATTCCTGAGGCTCTGCAACCAAGGACACCCAGCCCACAGAAAGGGTGGGTTTATATCTAAGATTATAAAGAATTTTTATCTATTAGCCTAAAGGGTTTTTGTTTAAGAGTCTAAAACATTTGTATCTAAGAGTCTAAAGGGTTCTCAGGAACTGGCCCAGAGCTTTCAGAGACGCCTGTGTTTTCAGAATGCAGTCGATGTCTCCATTCTTAAGCAGCGTGTAGGCACAAACCCTGTTACCATGTTTATAACCTTGTGAAAGCGGAAGGAAGGGAGGAGACACCACAATCCATGAGCCACAAGGAAGACACCACAAGCTGAGGACTCCGCCCTGCAGGAGGGAGCACCATGGGGTTCTGCTGCCTGAGAGTGAGTCGCAGCATGAGGACCATTCATGTCAGCCCAGTGAGGCCGCTGGGCTCAGGTAGAGACCGAGTTGTGCTCTCTCTCTGTCCAATGACATTCCAGAATCCTTCACAATTTTAAAGAACTTCTACTGATACTGCCCCTCGATGACAGGAGACCATTTCTTTCATTGTGCTTGTGTTTGGGCCACACTGGTAGTGCTCAGGGCTGTTCATGCTGTGTCCTCCAGGATCACTGTTATTGGGTTTGTGTTATCTTTGGGGAGTGGAGGGTGAACCCAGGTTGGCTGCAGCTAGAACAGGAGCCGGACCTGCCGTACTGTCCCTCTGTCCCCTGAGAGGGTCCCCCATGCCCCGTGGGTAGTCGGGGACATCAGGGCCTTCAGAGCTGCTCTGAGAGCATCTGCTGGCTGGGTTCATCCCCCGAGTCAGGGCCACAATGAGTGACTTGCTGTGCTGGTACCAGAAGCTGCTCAGGCACTGATCTTTCTTCACTTCCCAGCACTGCGCATCTCAGCCTGTCGGCCCTGAGGCTCCAGGTGGGGAGAGTCTGATGAGGTTCTTGGGGGAACGTGGGGATGAGGCGCCAGAGCCCAGCAGTGCTGAGGCCTCAAGTGCGTCTCGGCAGCGGCAGCAGCCCGACCCCTCCCAGATGCTCCTGGGATGCTGCTGCCCAGGGCACCCCTCACAGGCCCTCAGAGCATTGGGCTGTGCGCTGGGAGATGTTGGGGAACATTTTGCCCAACTGTACCCTATCACGTTGCTCAGCGTGTCCGGGCACGTGGGACCAAGGATGACAGGGGTGTGGAGAAGCAACCTCAGGAGCAGCCAGTGACTCTTTACTTCATTGCCAAATACACACATATTTTACAGAGGGTCTTAGCTTTCCAGGAAGGTCCAATCACATAAAGTTCAGCATTATTGGCCTATCACATTTCCTACTCTGCTTTGCCCTGGTCCAATCCAAATTAAGGCTAGATGCTGTGCCTAGGATGCTTTACTCAGTGTAGATGACAGTGTCTGTATTTGGGGCACATGTGACTAGGGGGTCGGATGAGGCTCAGGGCCGGACACCTGGTGTTGACACCCTGTTCTTGCCAAGTTTGCACAGTTCCTCCCTTCTGGGCCACTTTGCAAGGTAGGGTCTTATCTGTTCCAGTGCCTGTTGCCATGCTCCACAGGGAGAGACTCTCTGAAACAGGGGATGCCCTCAGGACTTGCCTCTCTCTCCAACCCACTGCTCCACACAGGGGCAGCGACACCTCTGACACTGTCTCTGTTCAGGGAACAGAACCAGGGTGAGGTGGATAGCTGAGCCCAATCCCAGAACATGAACTGATGGGAGACCACAAAAACAGGCCCACATTCTGATGGCCGAAGGAAAGGCAGCAGCAGTGATTTCTCTATGGATGGAAACCATGGGGGCTGTCGAACCCGAGGCTGAGAGGAGAATAGTGTGCTGGTAGCCGGACCATTTCCAGGCACTGCCACTCTACGACTTCCGGTGTCTCTGTGACCTGCGAGGCTGATGAGCTCAAGTGTCCCCAGGGAGTGAGCGGGTCAGAGTTCTAAGAGTGAAAATGATACACAAGAGAAGGAACTCACCTGTCAGAAACAGACGGTTATTCTCAAATCCTGCCTGGCACCCTAAATGCGAAACAAAGCACATTGGGGAGGGAAACGACCATGCAGGCAATGACACCCATGCCACAGCTGTCCCTGCCAGCCCTGGAGAGTGTATCCTCATGGTATCACAGAGAAGCAGCTGGATTCACAGCGAGAGATCGGTCAGGTCAGACATTAATTTAAGTAATCCCAGGAGGGAGCAGAGACCCCTGGGAGGTCCCAAGAGAGACCCTGAGAAGCGTGTGTGGCCAAGGCAGGCAGGAATTGTGAACTGTGTCTGCCCCAGCAGCTTGACCCATTCCCCACCCACCCACCCACCCTCCCACCCATCCCCGTTTACCTGCTGGAAGCTGAGCCAGAAGGAAGTAACAAGCAACAGCAAGAAGCAGCTTCATCCTGCCGGGCCCGGCTGGAGGGAGGGAGACTCTTCAGCACAGAGCCGAGGTCCGGGGGGGGGACACGGTTCCCGAGGCTGACAGGGGAGAGGCCGCATGCAGACTGCCCGGATCAGGGGCTGAGCTGCCGGAAATACTGCCGGGCCAAACTTCTCAGTCAGTGAAGTGAATCGACTGAAACATTCCAGGCCCTATTGCCAGGATCGGGCACTGCTGTGACTGGTGGGAACCTCGGCCTCCGGAAGCCCGAATTGGCTTCTCGCTGGACTCTGCACTGTGGACACTCTTGGCCTCTTGACCCTGCCCCGCATGAGCGCCTCCACCTGCTTCCGGGCTCCTGTGCCCACACGTCTATGAAGGGCCCTTGAGCACTGGGGCTTATATGGCTCAGGCGTGGGCTCCAACCCAGCCACCCCCAGTTCAGTTATTCAGAAATCCCATTGCTTTCAGCCACACCAACAACCGTTTCCGCTCTGAGGATCTGTCCTGCATTTCCCACGAATTAGCCCCCAGTGACTATTGGTCCACTAAGCACCCAGCCCATCACTAGCGAACACTCTGTCCCCTGAGTTCTGCCCGCTCCCCTCTTCCTGCCATGTCTTTTAGGGCCCTTGGGGTCCCACTCCTGTACTCCTCTCATCCTTGGAGGGAGGTGGCTTCATTCCCTGTCTTCAGAATTGCCCTCGTCCTCAGCAACCATGCACGTGCTGCCCAGCACTGCCCTGGCCCCTGAACCCCTGCCCTTTTCTTGTCCAAACCCCAAATTCAGAAACTCTCACATCCCGTACAAAGGAGTCACCAACCCAGTGCACCTCCTGGAGATGGCGCAGGGCCCCTCACTCATGTGGGCGCCACAGCCTCCTGGGGGCTACTCGGGGTCTTGTGCACCCTCAGACCAGATCCTGGACAGCAGAGTCTGCACCTCGCCTGCCCCCACGTCCTGCTGGGCCCCTCACTCAACTGGGGGGTGTACAGGAGAGGTTGGGCCATGGTTTATCTGGGGAACCCGTCCCAGAGAGCTCTCCCTTAGCACCATCATCCATCCATGAGTGTTTAGGAGGATGAGGGACACGTGGATGCTTTTGAATTTGTGTTTTCGCCTCTTGCATGACACCTGGAAGCAGGACGCTGCTCCACTGGCAGCATTTCTCTGTCCTGATGGAGATTCACAGTTTTCAGTAAAGACATGAGACACCCTCAAGTGATCAAGGGGCTCACAGCTGAGATGGCTCAGGGCAGGGATCTAGACTCCATCCAGCCCAGTGTGTCAGCCTGGGACATGAAGTGTCCACCCCACAGTGCTTACAAGCATTGACTCGCTCCCAGTGCCAACTGAGGAACAGGAGAGCCAACATGCGGGTCCTAAGACCCCCGTTCCTGCTGCTCTGATAGGCTGCTCTGTGCCCCGGGCCCCATTTCGGAACCAGAGCAGCTAAGGCTGGAACCAAGGGACACTCTGGGCTGTGTGGGCTGCAGCCGCGCGGCACGAAACGCCTCCCTCCTACCGTGGGTGAGCGGTCAAGATGCTATCGGCTGGGCAGGAGCAGGGTGGGTATTAGCTGCTGTCCTCAGAACGCCGAGTCCCACAGAGCTGCCAGCATGAGGACACTGCTGCTTCTCCTGGCTCTCCTCTCCCGGGTGGCCCCAGGTAAGGCGCCTGGCCGGGGACTCTCTGCCATGAGTGTCCGTGTGACCCCCATGAGAGGCAGCCACCCTGGTCTCAGCCCTGCAGGGCACTGGCTGTCAGAGACGACCCCACAGTGCCGCTTCTGCTGGGCCCCGCTCCTGGCACTGTTATTAAGGGGTGCCCCAGCCCTACCGTGGGTGTAGGGCCCGGGGCTGGCCTCATGTCCAGGCCGTGGACAGAAGGCCAGAGGAGCAGTGATGTCTCAGAGATGGGGAGGGGGAGAGTGTAACCAGGGGCACCAAGTTGGCTCTGGACGGGACACCAGGTCCAGCAGGAGAGCAGAAAATGCTGTTCCTCAGGCATATGGTGTTAGATGGACTGTCCCCAAAGCCTCGCAAACTGGACCACGCTTCCAGCTCCACACCAGCGTCTCCCGGGACCCTCTTTTCTGCCGAGCTGAGTGACCCTGGGAACAAAGCTTCTGGGCTGGCAGGCAGGAATGTGGATTGGGTGCCCTGTGGCCAGGCTCCTGCCCAGGGTTGCCACGTGCAGAGCTTAGTCCCTCAGAAGGCACAGCTGGTCTGTTCCCAGGGAGGAGATTGGGGGGGTGACGAGCGCCCAGCCTGTCCGAGTGTCCAGAGCAGAGCAGGAGGTTGAGCCCATCCTCTGACTCGGTGACATAACGTTCTTCCCATCGGGACTCGCTCCCTCTGCGCTGCACCTGGGTTCTCCCCCATGGACCCTGAGCCTGGGCTCTGCAGGGCCTAGCCAGCAGGGCAGGAAGGCTGCATGCAGGCCCCGGGCTGTCTCCTGTCTCCCCACTCCTGGTGGACAGAGCCAAACCTCGTTCTCCTGCTGGGAAAGGGATCTGCATGCACTTGGAGCAGACATCTGCAAGGTTCTGGCCTTTGCTCTGGCTGGCCAGTTTTGGCCATGGCACTGCCCCCATCCAGCATAATATCCCAAGGGTCAGTCGTGTCCAGGGCAGAAGAGAGTGGCCCCCGCCAGGGCTTTCCTGCTGTCTCATATCCTTTGACCCCAAGCTCTAGGCTCCGGTCCTGGTCTTTGAACTTGCACCTTTCCCACCTGGCATCGTTATTGCCCATCGGGCCAAAGGAACCCAGCTCTGGCGTCCGGTGCTCCCCGTGGGCTCCTGGGCAGAAACCAAAGTCTCTGTAGATCAGCCTCTGCCTTGGAGCCCAGGTAGTCCCATGCCCAGTGTCTGTGTGTGGAGGGGGGAGGCGGTAAGGGGTCATGAGGATCAGGATGCAGGTCGCCCTCAGCGAGCCCTGGGGAGCCCTTTGCAGACTTGGGTGGGTGCCGCAGCCTGACCGAGGCCCCCAGAGTATCCATGGCCTCCTTCGGTGTCTGTGACAAGTCCCGGGAGCCTGTGGACAAATGTTCTTCCCGTCCGGAGGCCTTTCTCCTTCCAGGTCTCTACTGTGGGTCCCACATTCTGCAGCCCTTTGGGATGAGTTCTTGCCCAGGATGAGTGGGCAGGCACAGCAGGGCCAGACAGCCCTGCAGGCTATCTCAGAACGTTCACCGAGGACAGCTTCTGGGGGCAGCCACACCAAGATGGGTTTGACAGTGCAGGGAGTGGACTGTCCTGCAGGTGGGACAGTCCTGCCCCTGCCCTGCCCCTGGTTACTGCAGCCCTGCCCCTGACCCTGCCCAGGGATCCCCCAGCCCTGCCCCTGCTGTGGAAAGTCGCTGCAGTGTCCCCTGCCTTCTGTCAGCACAGTAAACCTAATCCCTTCTGCTCTGGCCTGTCCATCACAGACGGGCAGGTAATGGCCGAGCCTGGTCCCAGGGGTCTCAGAATCACGAGTATACAAGACAGTGACTACAGCCCGGGTTTGATGCCATCATTCCCAGCCTCCTTGAAGAGACACTAGACCGAGGCCTCCCCACCATGGGCCAGGGGAACCCGATGCTGTGGCTGAGGGTGCTGGGGACACACTCTGGGCCCCATCCACATTGGGGCCACACAGCAGAGCCCAGGATTGCTGAGCGGCCCCAGACCCAAACGTCTTCAGGCAGGGGACCGTGTGTGGAGGTGCTGAGATGGCATGAGGCCAGGGTACTGGGCAGAAGGAGCAAGGACAGAGCCAGTGGCCATGCAGACCAGGACTGAGGGCTTGGGCGCTCCGGGACAGAGCAGAAGTGACCGGGCTGCAGGCGTGAAAGGAGAGAGGCTGGGTGGGAGGAAGGTGAGCTGGTGGGAGGAGAGAGTGGCCAGGTGGGAGAGAGGTGGGCCTATTGGGGGGATGGGCCAGTTCTGATGGGAATATCACCCTGAAGGTCTGAGGGTCAAGGGGGAAGCTAGGAATGGGGGAAGGGACTGGGGCCAGGGGTCTGCCCAACCACACATTTCCCCGAATTACAAGCTGCTTCTGCCCCCAGTCTCAGGTCCGGCCACTCACTCTGACACCTTGTGCTTTAGCAGGAAGTTCTCTGGAGATCAACAGGATCTGTGGCTATGGGACGGCCGTCTGCCGGGTCCTGTGCAAGGAGCAGGAGTCCCAGATCGGAAAGTGTCCCAACACTAACATGTGCTGCTTGCGAAAATGGAATTCCACCATCTGGAACGTGGTGAAATACTGAAGCTCCCGCTGCAGCCCACTAGGTCCCAAGGCGGCAGCCTTTGGCCCAGAGCAATGCCGAAGGAGCTACAGCCATGGCCGGCCCCTATCCCTAGCCCACCCAGACCCCAGCCCACACACGCCCAACAGCCTTCTCTGCCTGTGCGTGGGGGCTGTTTAAAAACAACAACAACAACAAATGATCTCGAATCAGCCCTCCCCAACAAAGGGAAACCTGAGATAAAGGGCTGGAAAGCTGCCCTTAATTCTCACAATATTTGCTTTTCCAATCAGAAGGTTGACAGTGAAGATGCACATGCCTTTGCCGACTGATTAATGAATAAAGATTAGGTGCAGTTTGTTTACCGTGTGCTCTTTCAACACAGAACTGGGGAGGAAGGGGCAGGGTTTCTGCCAGAATGTGGCGGTGCCACTGCCAGTGGGAGGCAGTGAACAGCGGGTTTGCAGCCGGACGCACAGGCTGACTCGGCCTCCTGGAAGTGAAGGAGGTGAGTGATGAAAATAAACTGCAGGCCCGGCTTCCCTCCGGACAGTTTTTTAGGGGAGCAAATTCTTCGCAGGTAAACCTTCTCTTTGCCAAGGCAGCACAGCTAATAAGTGGGGGCAGAGCAACACAAGGAAAACAACAAAATCATGATTTGTGACCTCGCAGGGAAATTCCCAAAGTCATCGCTAGCCCCACTAAAGCAGCCAGCGGCCCTGAAGCTCCTGCCACTGGGGAGCCCGGCCAGCTGCAGCTCATCTCCCCCACCCACCCCCACCGCCCTGGCTTCCCCCACCCCCAAGCCTGGCAAGGCCCAGCTCTGCCACCCCCTGCAAAGTTCCCTTCCTGGGTCACTTCTGAGAACACTCAAGATGCCACTTTAGTCCATCTGAGTACGTGTGGCACATACAGAATTCAGAGAAGGGTCTGTTCACCTCACAAATACGTGCCATCGAATCAGACACGACAATACTGCCACCACTTCCTTAGGAGAACTCAGAGGCCAGTCCAGGGCCCAAGGACCAAAATGGTGTCCTGGGCAGTTTATGAGAACCGGCAGGGGCAGTTCTACCCTTTGTTCCCATAGTCCTTGTGTCCAGGCTGTGGCATAATGTTCCTCCCCCTGACAGGGTCTGTGCCCACCTCCCACCAGCCCCCACCCCGTGACCACATGCCCCCCTGTGTGTAAGCAGGCAGAGGGGGCTGCTTCCCTCATAGCCTGGTGTCCTGCTCGGCTGTCCCACCATCTACTCTGGTGGACCTTCTGGGCCCACGGGGGGGAGCCGCTTCTGAGCCTGTGGGGGCAGACTGAGAGTGCAGGGCAGTGGACGACGGCTAGTTTAAGGGGGTCTGAGCTGGCCCAGGGTGACCCCCGGGTTCAGGCTCAAGGCCCAAACTAGAGATAAAACTCTGTATTTTTGGACGGTACGTGCCCACTGGCCCTCCCCAGGGCTTCCTGGGCAGGGGCGACCTTTAGAGGAGATGAGAAGCCTTGTGTGCCTGGGCGCCCAGCTTGCTAGTGGACACACAGTTCCAGCAAGAAACCTGTGTGAAATGGGAACAGGAGCTACCCAGGGAGGAGATAGAATCTAAGAACAAAGGAGCCCGACCTGGAATGGGCAGTGGGCCAGGCTCTGCCGAGAAACCCATGTATCAGCAGTGACTGGGCGTTTGGGGAGTGATCATGTCCCACCTTCACAAGCCCTCCAGGTACCCAGCCGTGGCCCTCACTCCTGGTCCGAGCACAGGCCGCTCTCTCATCAGCACTGGACTCGGCCACTCTCCAGAAGGCTTCTCACTGCAGATACGCCGCTCTGCACCTCAGAGCTGACAGGGAGTCACACAGTTCCTCCAGGGAGACACTCTGAGATGGAGCCAGCGGGTCTGGGATGGAGTTCAGAAGCTTTAGAGCTGCCACTGGCTGAAGGCTCGGCCGAAGCAGGGTCACCTCTGTGGACATTACTAGCACCTGGCTGTCCAGTGTGTGGAACCCATGTTAGAATCTCGCAGTCATCACTAGGAATAAAGCCAACTGAGAAAGTCTCCTTAAAATGCTGTCACCTGGGCTAGAGCCATAGCACAGCGGGAAGGGCGTTTGCCTTGCATGTAGCTGACCTGGGTTCAATCCCCAGCATCCCGTAGGGTTTCCTTAGCACCAGGAGTAATTCCTGAGTGCAGAGCCAGGGGTAAACCCTGAATATCGCGGGGTGTCACCCAAAAAGTGAAAAAAAATGCTGCTGGTTAGGCACTCCCAGATTTTAGCTTGGTGGCATGAAGTGGCACTCAGGAAAACGTGTTTAAACAGGGCTCCTAGGTGGACACTCTAACATTCATTCTTTTTTTTTTAATTATTATTAGTGAAACACCATGAGGTACAGTTGTAGACTTACAAATTTTTGTGCTTGGGTTTCAATTATACAATGACATAGTACCCATCCCTCCACCAGTGTCCCTTCTCCACCACCACTGATCCCAGTATCCCTCCCACCCCACCCCCACCCGCAGTCCACCCTGCCTCTGTGGCAGGGCATTCCCTTTTGTTCTCTCTCTCCTTTTGGGTGCTGTGATTTGCAAAAGAGGCACTGAGTGGCAATCATGTTCCGCCTATAGTCTACTTTCAGCATGCTTCTCCCATCCTAGGTGGATCCTCCCAACACCCTTTATTTATATATCTAACATTCATTCTTAGTGAGCATAAACTTGGAGTGCGGCTTTCATGAATTACCATGGCTTTGCCTGTGCAGGTGGACACCGCTGGAAGGTCAGCGACCAGTGACCCACACCAGGCCAGGCTTGGGTGTGTGCGGGTGGACAGCTGGAAGGTCGGCGACCACAGTGACCCACGCCAGGCCAGGCTGTAGCTTTACAGAGAAATCGCAGGAAGTGGTCCGCGGGACCCAACCGGAGGGGCTGCCCGAGCCCAGGGTTCCCGGAAGGTTTTGGAACGGTCACTCGGGGTGCGGGCCCACCGCGCTGACCCTCGCTCTAATAGGCCGTCAGGTCCAGGTAGGGCTCCGCCTCCCGCCAAGCTCACTTTGGGCCCAGCCCACCAGACACTTCCGCTTCTGTCCACAGAGCGCTCGCCCCGCCCTGCGTCTTCCGGCGGAAGTGCGCCCGCCCCGACCTGTGTAGGTCCCGTTCCCCGCGGTCCGGCGGAAGTGCGCCGTTCTGGGGACGGCGTGTACCGTTCCGCGCCGCAGGTGGACGTGGCGGGAGAGGATCCCCGGGAGAACCAAGCATCCGAGCTCACCATCCGGTAAGAACCCGCGCTTGGGACGGCGCCGGGAGGGTGGACCTGCGCTAGACCCCCGGTGGCCGCGTCCTTTGCGCCCGGCAGCCTCTTTGTGATGGGCCGTCCCCGGGGATGGGCGCGCGGTGGATCTGGAATGTTCGGAGATCTGCAGTCTGTCGCCTCTGCCCTGGGGAGCTCTGGGGCCCCACGGGCGCCTAGTGACCAGGCACTCTCCCACTGCAGGACCTGGACCGTGCACTGACCCTCTGCGGGCGCCTGACCTCGTACTGTGTACCCCCGCTCCCCCCTCCCCTCCGTGAGCTCCTGGACCTTGCACTGTCCCTCTGCAGACACCTGACCGCGCACTGTCGCCCCGCAGGCTCCTGGACGGTGCATTGTCCCCCTGCTGAGCCTGGACCGTGCACTGTCCCACTGTGGGCGCCGGGACCCTGCATTGTCCCCTCAGGCACTGATCACACACTGTCCCCGCATTTTCACTATTTTTTTTTCTCTTCCTTATTTCAGACCAGATGTCCACAGGACTAACTTTTCAGCATTTCCCCCCCATTTTTTCCCTGTGGTTAAAGAGTCTCTTTAAATAAAATTTAAAGATTTAAAAGATTTCTTTACATAATTTTTTTTGAAAAAATATGTAATGCCCCAAAATGCCGGCACACACTCTTCCTTCCAACTGTAGAGTTGTCCTGTGTCTTGTGTCAGGAGCCTCGGATATTGTCCCTGCATAGGATTTTCCTTCATAATCAGGGAGCACAGAGTACATTTTCTTCCTGAATGGTGTGCCAGGGAAGTTTGGGGCTGACGAGTCAGTGCTCCCAGGTGCACGGGTACCCCAGCCAGTACACAGCATTTGTGGGGTGTTTCTCAGGCACGAAAACTGCCGTGGATGTCGGCTGCTCTCCCCAGCTGTGAGATCTTTGTATCAGCCTGAGACTTCTCTTTCAGAGCTGCTCGCAACCTCTGTCTTCCCTATGGGTGACTCAGGAAGGGAACGCGGAGGGGACGGCGTCCAGAATCAAGCTGACCGCCGCCCTGGCCCTTAAACAACTCTCCAGGTCCCCCCGGCTCACCCCAAGATGAGGATTCCGATTCATCACTGCAGCCCATGTGGATAGTGGACAGCCGGCGAACCTTGGCAGCCGCCCAGGCACCGCCAGCCACTGAGATACTGGAGCCATTGTCCTTCACGCATACCACAGGGATGATTCGGATGTCCAGGTATGGACCCGCGCGGGATCCTCGCTGCTTTGAGAAGAGCAGGGGCCTGAGAGGGTCCAGAGCTCCCGGCCTGTCCAGGTACCCTAAAGGGTCACAGTGGGAGCGACTGACCCGCTTTCTGCCCCGATGCAGCAAGTCCAGGTGAAGCCTTGAGCGCAGGGCTCGGCTGGGGACATGAGAGCCAGTTTCTTCCTCTGCAGAGCCTGTCCACGTCGGAGGATGCTGAGTGAACTGCACCGACACCCTGCAGGTACGTTTGGGCAGACTCAGAACGGCCTCCGGGCAAGCCTGGGTGGGCTGGTGTGGGGGGCGTGGTGAGTCTGCCCGAGCCGTGTACAGCTGGAGCTTTCAGGTTGGCCCCTTCCTCCCGTGATTTCAGAGGTAGTTACTTCTCAGCCTGTGTCCACATTTCACCTCCACGCCCATTGTTGGAGCATCCATCCTCTTGATGCTAGGCGAGGGAGAGCACAGCTACGGGCCGGTGGGATGGGCACCCAAAGGCCAGGGATGCTGGAAATGGGACTCAGGGCTTTGGGCTCCTCTGTGTCTCCTCAGATTTGCCTGCGTGGTGCCGGGAGAGCGAGCGTGAAGCCAAGGAGCCGCTGCCCTGACCCCGACCATGTGGCCTCTGGTGAGTGGACACTGGTGTCCTCTGTAGGGGACTTCCTGCTGACACAGGACGCCGAGCTGCAGCGACACTCCCTGAGGCTCCGTGGGTTGTAGTGGACAGGAGCCCAACAACAAACATCCCTCCAACGCCTACTCGCTGTTTCCCTAGAGGACTAGGGTAGGGCTCCCCAACTTCCCGTCCCCGCCCGCGGCCTCACCAGGAGACCAGGCACCTCTTCATCATGTTGTGGGCAATAAAGGTCCACGTGGTGGATGCAGGTGATGAAGGCAAACAGAATGCAGCGAGGAGGTGCGTCACCAGGGCCACAGGCACGAGGGGACGGTCTCATGAGGTGTGGGCTTGGTAGAACACTCAGGCCGGGGAAGACAGCGCAGTGACCCCCTTCTCCTTCCTGGTCGGACCATGCTGGTGCCTGCACTGTGGTTTGCACCTGGCAGACTGCAGTAGCATCCGTGCGCCCATAAGTAAGTGTCAGCAGGCACACGTGCTTACTTTGGAAATAAGACAGCTAAAAGGATCCTCTTAAAGAGACGGCGAAAACAATCCTCTTAAACATACTGATAAAATTCTCGTTCTTGGGGCTGGAGCAATAGCACAGTGGGTAGAGCATTTGCCTTGCACATGGCCGACCCAAGTTCGATTCCCAGCATCCCATATGGTCCCCCGAGCACCGCCAGGAGTGATTCCTGAGTGTATAGACCAGGAGTAACTCCTGTGCATTGCCAGGTGTGACCCCCCCAAAAAAAAAAATTCTCGTTCTTTTTCCTGCCACATACACACCTGTTTCTGTTAGCCTTCCTGGGGGTCCCTGGAATCGGCCTACAGGGGGTGATGGGCCCCCACCGTGGGTACATACTTAGGAACAGAGGGAAAGTTGTGATCCTCATGGAAGGCTTCTAAGAACTGGATAGCCCAAAGCCAGTGGAGACTCTTTTCCCCTTAGCAAGGGTCAGAGGAGACGGGAGACAGGCCCGAGGGCCCTGAGCAGCAGACGTGGAACTTCATGGTCTCGAGCCCCAGCCCCGTGCACTGATCATGACTTGTCATGTGCTTGAGTCCTGCCCTGCCAAGTCTGTGCCACAGGGGGCAGGTCTTGCCTGGAACCTATTTCTGTGAGTCCAGAGAGTGCCAAGGGCTGCTGTTGGCCACAGGCATTTCATGACTAGGTTGGTGTGGGAGGAATTTTATCCCTGAGTTTTTGAATCTTTCAACACTCATAACAGCTGTTCAGCCTTTCCACAAATGAGGAATTTGAGGGAAATGCCCACCATTGAAAAGAGGTTATTTGCCTCACGATGAAGGTAAAATCACTTGTGATTGCTTCGAGTTTTCATGGTGAATTTTTAAGTGCTGATATGCTAGTCACAGGCCTTAGGGTCGTTGCTGCCACTCCGGGCGGCCTTCAGAACAGGCTCCATTCAGACTCGAACCCAGAGGTGGATGTGGGAAGTAGGTTGGTGTGGGCCCCAGGTCTGGCTCTCCACACTTTCACCCTGCCGCCCTGCCTCGGGATGGTCAGTTCACCTCTGCTCGGAATGTCAGGGACCGTCTGAGCCAGGATCTCCCCAGTTCAGGCAGCGGTGACCTTTGAGGATGTAACCATTGACTTCACCCAGGAGGAGTGGGCCCTGCTGGACACGACTCAGAGGAAGCTCTTCAGAGAAGTGACACTGGAGACTCTGGGCTACCTGGTGTCCGTGGGTGAGTCGGGTGGTGGCCCTTCAGCACCAGCCTCTGCCCCGCTTCTTCCACAGACTCTGCCTGTGTGAATGCCAGTGTCCTGTACCTGCTTACATTCGTTTCCTTCCACACCAGAAGGAATCTTGAGCCAAGTTTGCATTTCTGCTTCTCAGACTCTGATGACTGTCCTTAGTCACCGTGCAGAAGCCTGAAGCTATGCTGAGTGGGAACAAACTTTAGCCATTTCCGCAGAGCTTATATTCAAGTAATAATTCATTTCACAGTGTAGACGTCTAATTTCTACATTGATGAGAAAAGGCAGGATTGTGCATATTGCCTCTGAACTTGAACTTGTGCGTGCCTGTGGGCACCCAGACCATGACATCTTGGGTTTTTGCGTTTGTTTGGTTCTAGGGGGCAGCAGGGTGTGTGGTTTTTGGTGTTTTCTCTGTACAGTATTAGTGCTCGGGTGGAATGTCAGCATTTCCTCAGGTGCCTGCCTTGAATTTGGTCACAACTTTCACTAGCATTAAGTCAGACTTCATCTCCCTTCCCCTGCAGACAGGCTACCAGCATCCACATCTGACTTGCCTTACCCTTTGGAACAAGAAGAGCTGTGGAGTGTGGGAAGCAGATTTCCCCGGGACCAGAGTGCAGGTGAGAGCAGAAAGTGAGTTAGACCCTGTGCCTGTGGCCAGCAGCCCTCCGCAGGGAGACATGGCTGTGATCAACGAACCTATGATCAGTTCTCAGTGAGGAGACGTACCCGTGATCAGTGGTTCTCTGAGATGTACCTGTGGTCAGTGGTTCTCAGTGAGGAGACATACCCATGTTAGTGGTTCTCAAGAGATGTACCTGTGGTCAGTGGTTCTCAGTGAGGAGACATATCCATGTTAGTGGTTCTCAAGAGATGTACCTGTGGTCAGTGGTTCTCAGTGAGGAGACGTACCTGTGGTCAATGATGGTTCTCAGTGAGGAAACGTACCTGTGGTCAATGGTTCTCAGTGAGGAGACGTACCCGTGGTCAGTGGTTATGAGTGAGGAGACGTACCCATGGTCAGTGGTTGTCAGTAAGGAGACATACCTGTGGTCAGTGGTTCTCAGTGAGGAGACATACCCATGGCCATTGGTTCTCAGGAAGGAGACATACCTGTGGCCAGTGGTTCTCAGGAAGGAGATGTACCTGTGGTCAGTGGTTCTCAAGAGATGTACATGTGCTCGGTGGTTCTCAGTGAGGAGAGAGCCTGAAAAATGGCGGCAGAGACTTTATTAAATGAATGATATTTTCTCTAAAGACTAGGCAGAGCAAATTTGTGAATATTGTCATTTTTCCTAACAGTCCCAGTATGTGTGTTGTTCTACCGTTGCCCTTGGCCTGGTGGATGTGATATGTATGTACTTAGCCGGGACTCTTGACCCTCTCCTTGGGAAAGTTCTGCTCTCCTCACCTTGCTTTCTCCTAATGTTTACTCTGATATTTTCACATTTCAACCCTAAATATTTCCAGTGCCCTATTGTCTACTTCTAAAATATTCCATCTAGGGGCTGGAGTGATAGCACAGCGGGTAGGGCGTTTGCCTTGCACGCGGCCAACCTGGGTTTGATTCCCAGCATCCCATATGGTCCCAGGTGCTTTTCAACACTTTTTCCTAATGACATTCTAAATATTTGTGTTTATTCCCAGTTATCTTAGGCAGGGAAAATGCTCTAAAAGAACAAGAAATGACAGCCCTAGAGCACAGGAACAGGAAGAGGCCATCTGCAAACGTGGTGGTGAGTCTCTGAGTATCTCCAAGGGAAGTGCCATGGAGCGGGGTCTCACCATCTCAGCATAGTTACCTCACTTGCATTCACTTGGGATTAAGGGGCCAGAGCGATAGAACAGCGGGGAGGGGGTTTGCCTTGCACGTGGCCAACCCAGGTTCAATCCCCAGCACCCCATATTGTCCCTCCTGGCCTGCCAGGAGTGAGCCCTGTGCACAGAGCCAGGAGTAAGCCCTGAGCACTTCCAGGTATGGCCTAAAAACAAAAACCAAATAAATAAATTGAGATTAAATTTTTTCTGACTTAAAAAAAGAAAGGAGACAGTTTGAATTTCGTGAAGAAATTAACCTGAGCTTAAAACCATCATCTGAAGTCTTATAGTTGCATAAATATTACTCATGTAGCTAGTCTTTAAAACATACTTAAATCTTCCAAAGTGAGCTATAAACTCTGAAGTTTGTATGTTAAGGGGAGGCTGAAGAGATGGTACAGCAGGGAGGGTGCTTGCCGTGCAAACAGTCATCCCTTTCGATCCCCGGCATCCCATATGGTCCCCTGAGCACCCCCAGGAGTAATTCCTGAGTGTGGAGCTGGGAGTAACCCTGAGCATTGTCAAGTGTGACTGCCCTCTGCCAACCCCCCCCCCCCCCAAAAAAAAAAGAAAATTGTCTGTGCAGCAGAGTAACACATCATGTACATGTGAGTAACACTGGGTGTATTTTCAGGGGTAATAAGTTTGATTTCTGCTTCACATGCAGGACAGTGAAGAGCTGCATGTGCTTGGGAAAACCACGAGCCTTTCATGTGCTCCCCCAAAGCAGCGGCCCTGCGGCCCAGCAGAGGCCTTGGAGTGTGGGGCCAAGGAAGATGGCATCCGCAGGAAGTCCTGAGCAGGCGGGTAGGAGCAGAGGCCCCTCCGTGAGCGGCCACAGCCGGGGGCCAGGGTGTGGCAGTGCCTGCGTTGTAGTCGAGCCTTCAGCAACTGCTCGGGCCTCCGGCGCCACGAGATGAGCCACACGGGCGAGTGGCCGTTCGTGTGCTGCGTGTGTGGGAACGCCTTCATCCAGAGCTCCGACCTGAGGAATCACAGGCTCACGCACACCGGGGAGCGGCTCTACACGTGCCACCTTTGTGGCCGCACCTTCAGCCAGTCGTCCAACCTGCGGCAGCACGAGCACACGCACACGGGCGAGCAGCCCTTCTGCCCACGCTGTGCCAAGGCCTTCGGCAAGTGCTCGGCCCTGCGGCGCCACGAGCGCACGCACACTGGGGAGAGGCCATACGCCTGAAGCCAGTGTCCCAGAGCCTTCAGCCAGCGCTCTGCCCTACGGCGCCACCAGGTTACCCACGGCCCGGGGAGGGCCACCATGGACTCTGGCCGCTGCTCCGACTTGAGGTAACACGGCATACGCACATCACAGGTGATGAAAACTGCAGCCCCTTCAGCAGGTGCCATGGGGAGCGCCATGACCAGCTCGCGCTGAAGAGACAGAATCCACATGGAAGGGTCTGGAGCCGTCCCTGCCCATTGGACATACTGATCATTTGCGTGGACGTGAATCTGTAGGCCAGCATCCATGCGGCAAATTCACCAGGCAGTGGAGAGAGAGAAAGAGAGAGAGTGAGAGGGAGAGAGAGAGAGAGAGATGGAGAGAGGAAGGGAAGGAGAGAGGGGGATGGAGAGAGAGAGAAAGGAAGGGAGAGAACTCTGAGAAATGAGCGCAGGCTTCTGCAGCAACAGGCCTGCACCTGACAGACATTAATTTCCCCAGAGAAAGCTGCTAAGCTGTCTTAGTGGGGTGCTTCCATCCACCGTTTACAGTGAAGTGATGTGAGCCAACCCCACTTCATAGACCCCCCTCAGGTCTGTCACCCTTCGGCCGTATACCAGGACCAGGGTACGGAAGGAGACACAGAAGAACGGGACGGGATGACGGGGGTAAAGACGCTGGAAGAAACCACGTCCTTCACGGTTTATTGAAAAGTTGTGAGAAATCCTAGAGCAGTGTGGCAGGCACGAGAGTCCAAACTAAAAGCACCAGCGTGAAATGAACATTTCAGTCACATTTCGTAGTCGACACTGAGCTGCTGGTTATGAGGAGATGGCGAGTCTGAGTGAATCTCCAGCAGAAAGTAGTCGGGGGAAATGCACACAAAGAATTTTTTTTTTTTAAACAGGCTGCTTAGCTTAGACGAGAAAATTACTTTCAGGAACCTGTGACCTAACTAAAATGATCTAGGAGGATTGAATGGTGAAATTTCTAAGAAATTAGATATTCGATAGGTTGTTCCTTGTAAGCATTTAAATAAGCCTTGTTCCTGGAAAAGCTTAATCTGGTGGTGAAATTCTAGTTCTCTGTTTTTTAACTCCTTCCTGCTGTGTTTTCGAAGTTTAAAAATAAATACGGTGTTCATGCCAGGGTGGCCCTACCTGTGCCGTAATTCAGAGCTTCCGTGTGTCTCCTCAGACTCCATTGTCAGCCCGTCCCTGGATGTTTCCCCACCTAAGAGCCTGTGGGCAGACACGGGGACTCTGGGCTATGCCTGTTTGGCGGGCTCTGTGCCTCAGGACCCCATTGGCGGCCCTGCTTGGGCCTGGCACTGCCCAGGTGGCATGGAGGCAGTACCCGGGCATGCTGAGGGGTTGGGAGGGCTCCGGGCAGTGAAACCAGGGACAGAATTCAGTGCCTGGTACTCTGAGGGCCTCTGTTCCATCCTGGCGCTCTCTCCCACCCCTGGAATCACTGCCACTCGTTATCAGTGACCCTGTGATCCGGGTTCCATCTGCTTGCACCCGTCTTGGCAGCCGGCTCTGGCCAGCCCGTCTCCCTCAGGAAAAGCCCCGTGCTCTGCTGCTTCATGCCTCCTCTGATTCTCTGTGTGCTGGTCCATCTTCTCTCGTCTGATCCTTCCACTTCCTACTTAGCTCTTGATCCAGGCTAGTAATGCTCCTTCTGTCCTTACTAGCTCCTCTTGGTTTCAAATATGTTCACATATATCATTAATATGTGTGATTATGGAGGAGGCCCAGTCCCAAACCGAGCAGACTTGGAGATCTCAGTCCTGGGTCCCACACACCTGGGTTCCTCTGCCAGTTCCTTCATGCATGAGGCTTGTCCAAGCGTGTGAAGAGTTGTCTCAGCATGGCTGTGGCTGGGTCCCAGAAGTCTTCAGCTGCTGGGCTCTGCTCAGGGCGGAGAGGGAAACTCAACCCACCCTCCTCCAAGAGGCCCCAGTGAGGACAGCCAGGTGTGGGGGCAGGAGACTCTGTGTTGTTCTCTTCTGGGATCTTGGTTTTATAGTCTCTCTATCCTGGCCGTTGATGGGGTTACACAGCAGTTGGTGGGTGTAACTGTCTAGCTACTGGAAGATGGGGGATCTGGGTGGAGGAGGCCCAATCCCGAACCGAGCAGGCATGGAGATCTCAGCCCCGGGTCCCACACATCTGGGTTCCTCTGCCAGTTCCTTCATGTGTAAGGCTGGTCCAAGCTCAGCCGCGCGACCTCTTATTCTCTAGTTCTCACACTCAGAGAACCTGGCAAACTACTAGGAGTATCCTGCCCGCATATATATGCCTGACTGGGACACCTGTAAAGGTGATTAGAGGCTGCCCCAAAAGCCTCCATCCCTCTCGCAGAGTCCGGCAAGCTACCGAGAGTATCCTGCCTGCACAGCAGAGCCTGGCAAGCTACCCATGGCATACTTGATATGCCAAGAACAGTAGATGGTCCTCATTATCCTGACCCTGAAAGAGCCCCCAGTATGCCATCAGGCTACACTAGCACGTGACAGGGACAAATGGAGACGTTACTGGTGCCCACTCAAGCAAATTGATGAACAACGAGGTGATAGTGACAAGCGATATAATGATATTACACCTTTTCTTCTAAAGATGCTAGGCCAGGTACTTATCCTACACTGTCCAGACTCACCACCTCTTCCTGCTTCTAACTGTCCTGTCAGGAAGGAGAGGTGGGACTAGAGCAATAGCACAGCAGGTAGGGTGTTTGCCTTGCACACAGTCAACCCGGGTTCAATTCCCAGCATCCCATATGGTTCCCTGAGCACCACCAAGAGTAACTTGTGAGTGCATGATCCAGAAGTAACCCCTGTGCATTGCCAGGTGTGACCAAAAAAGAAAAAAAAAACAGGAAGGAGAGGTGAGGTTGGGATGGAGTTCAGCGCTAGAATGCGAACTTTGTGTCACCTCACACATGCGAGGGCCTGGCCGGCAATCCCCGGCTCCACGAGAAAGAGGAAAAGGGAGTAAGGGGGCTTTGTTCCTATTTCTGGTTCCTTAACACGCAACTCCAGACTCGGGGATTGTTTGTCTTCCTTAGCACTCCCCAGCCACACCACCTATATACACACCATTATAGTATATAATACAACAGTTCCTCCTGGGATCCAGAAGCTGCTTTCTCAGCTTACCGGCTAGGCTGCCCCATGCCTCTTCACCTGTGAGTGCCCTGGGCCAGCAAAGTGCGGTCAAACCCTTCTGTGACTGATTTGAAATCCTGCTCCTGTGTCAGGTCAGCCCTGGTGCTGCGACTCACTGTGGCCACGAGGCACCAGCACCAGCAGGGCTGGCCAGCATCTGCCTATCTGTCTGCCCAGGAGGTGACAACAGTCAGCGCCGCCAGCTGTCCATTTCTGCTCCTCCCTCTGGCCTAGCATGGGTGGCGACAATTCTCTTCGCTAAGCATCCCTCATCTGGGATGCTTTTGTGATCACTCTGCTCGACTGGACTGCAACAGAGAACAAATTCAAAATCTCATCTCCGGTGCTAATTTCTTGTTGTCAGTTGGTCAGAAATGTAAATTGGTTTCTAGTAGCATTTTGAAGATAGAATTTATGTCTTTTGTAACTTACTGCATATTTTCAGGTGTTTTTTTTTTAGTTTGTGATTACAAGTCAGGAATTAGGGAGCAGCTGAGCTGAGTGGCTATTACAAGGGTCCATCAAGATGGACCCTTAGGAGTTAAATCAATTTTGGATGGGGCCTTGTGTTCTGAGTCCACAATTACCTTCCAAGGTCACAGGAAACAAGAAGACTCTTACTCTTGAATAATGCAACTGTGAAAAAAAGATTGTGTGGATAAATCAAAGTTCCTTCCACCCTCCCAACCGATAAACAGATCCACCCCACAGGCTCCAGTCAGCCGCGGGAGTCGGCACCTTGCCCACCGTGCTTGTCTAGCCACCAGAGGAAAACTACACTTGAAAAATAGGTCTCAGGTCAACAGCAGCGAGAGCACTGGCCTTGCACGTGGTAGACCTGAGTTTGATCCCCGGTACTCCAAACGGTGCCCTGAGTGAGCCAGGAGTGATCACTGGGTGCAGAGCCAGGAGTAAGCCCAGAGCATAGCCAAGTGTGGTCCCCAAACAAACAAAAATTCAAGCTGTGAGCTAATTAGAACATTTGAGTTAGAACCACAGCAAGAAGCCAACAGGGCACTGGCCTGTGTGTGGCTGAACTGGTCTGGTCACCTGGCATTCATATGGTCCCCCAAGCCCCACCAGGAGTGACTCCTGCTTTGCCAGGTGTGTGGCTCAAAGACAAAAGATAAAAAATTAAAATTATTAAATATATTTCTGAAATGTTTCTATTTGTTCTGCATAAGCCCATGTTTCTCTGTGAAACCTGCTGGATGTTTGCACCCTCACCTCGATTTACAGGGCCTAAGACTGCCTGTGATCTCGGCCCTTGGTTCCCTTGAGGAGTAAAGTTTACCCCATCACTGTCTGTGCCATTTCATGATCTACCCACCAAGGTCCGTATCTGACTTGGCAGGTTTTCTCTGATAAGTCAGCAGTGAAGAATCCACAGGCCGCTCGGTCCACTCACAGCTCTTTGCTCATGTTTTAATGCATTGGTTGCCCTCCGGGTGTCAGGTTAAATGGGGACACTGTATTTCTGAATATCACCCCCTGTCAGATGTATGGGATGCCCAGGATCGAACCTGGGCTAGCCGCATGCAAGTCAAATGCTTTCCACGCTGTGCTATGGCTCCGGCCTGGCTATTGGCATATTTTTTCTTTTTGGGTCACACCCAGCAGTGTACAGGGGTTACTCCTGGCTCGTGCATTCAGGAATTACTCCTGGAAGAGCTCGGGGGACCATATGGGATGCTGGGAATCAAACCCAGGTTGACCGTGTGCAAGGAAAACACCCTCCCCGCTGTGCTATGGCTCCAGCTCAGGTGGCAGCATTTTAAGGAGACTTTCCCAGTTGGTCTTATTCCCAGAGATGACTGTGAGACTCTGACGTGGGTTCCACACACTGGACAGCCAGGTGCTAGTAATGTCCACGGAGGTCACCATGCTTCAGCCAAGCCTTCAGACAGGGGGAGCTCTAAAGCTCCCGAACCCCATCCCAGATCCCCTGGCTCCATCTCAGGGTGTCCCCCTGGAGAAACTGTGTGATTCTCATCAGCTCTGAGGAGCAGAGTGGCGTATCTGCAGTGAGCAGCCACCTGGAGAGTGGCCGAAGCCAATGTCAATGAGAGAGCCACTCGTGCTCGAACCAGGAGTGAGGGCCACGGCTGGGTACCTGGAGGGCTTGTGAAGCTGGGACATGATCACTCCCCAAACACCCGGTCACCACCGATACATGGGTTCCTCGGCAGAGGCTGGCCCACTGCCCATTCCAGGTCGGGCTCCTTTGTTCTTAGATTCTATCTCCTCCCCGGGTAGCTCCTGTTCCCATTTCACACGGATTTCTGGCCGGAACTGTGTGTCCACTAGCAAGCCAGGCGCCCAGGCACACAAGGTTTCTCATCTCCTCTGAAGGTCGCCCCTGCCCAGAAAGCTCTGGGGAGGGCCAGTGTGCACGTACCATCCACGATGCCAGAGAGCCCCAGATACAAACTCTCTTTGCTCTCTGCCCCCTGCAGAGAGGACAGGCCCTGCACTGCTGGGGTCATTGCCCTCTCACTTTGGAGCCAAGTTCTACCAGGTAAGACGCTGTTAAGGCCTGACCAGAGTCGTAAGGGCGGCCGCCAACAAGCCGAGGGGGGGGCCCTGAGACAGTCTACTGCAGAGGGTCAGAGGCCTTCAGCCACTCTATCCTGATTCCTCCACAGCAACTTCTCAGACATGTTTCGGCTCTGTTCGCCCCTTCAACTGGCACGCTCGCTCACTGCTGCAGAGCGACGACAGAGAATAGGGATGACTGCACAGAAGGTATAGTTGCAGACTCGCAGGTGCTCCCGAGAGCACAGGCTTTGCCAGAGGGAGTCCTGGGTTTCGTGGTTCCCCGAGCCCATGACAACGCTGGGTCAGGAGTAGCCCCAGCACTGCTGGGCCCGATTCCCAAACCCCAAACCAAACAAGTGAATAAACAAACGAAACAATACAAAAGTGACTTCAAGCAAAGAACGGTTCCTCCTGTGGGGAGCAGGTCACGTGTTACTCTCCCTGACCAGCCTCAGAGGACAGTGGCTGCCTAAGGCAGAAGGAAAGCAGTGTCCACTCACCTCATCCTCACTTCCCGCACTTCCCTGAGGGCCCACTGTGCAGCTGCCCATGCTAGGCCAAGGTGTCAGCAGACCTGGTTCTGATACCAAGGGGCATAGACGGCCTCAGTTCACGGGCCTTGGGCTTGGGCTTTGGTGGTCAGTTTCTTCCTGTTGTTGTTTGCTTTCTGCTCTGTTTTACGTCCACATGCTATGGTGCTCAGGAACTCATCCTTGCTCTGCTCTCTAAGGTCATTCGCAGTGATGCTGGCATCATGCGTTCTGCCTTTGGCCTCCTGCTTCTGGGCCTGATGGTCCTAAAGTCAAGTCTCACAGTTCTGGACACACAGAGCTTACTAAGCAGCATTCTCCCCTGGATATAGACCTATAGCTCTTAAATGTTTTAAAATACGTTCTTCCATCCCCTCCCAGGAGAGGAAAAAAAAATTAAATGGTCATTCCATTTAAAAAAAAAAAAAAGAGCTATAGGTCGGCCATCTGCGTCTCCAGGAAACAAATACCTTAAACCAAGTTTTAAATTCTTCCAAACTTTGAAATGATTGTTTTTGTTTGTTAGCTTTCATTACCACTCTACAAAACTAAATGAAAGTTTTATAATGGTTGAAAAGGCAGAGACAGAAGCATTACTGAGAGAATAGAATGTACCCAGGCTAGAGAACCAAAGGGACCCAGGCAGAAAGAACAGTACATAGCTGGAGGAGGTGTCCTGGGGGTCATTACAGCACCACCTGGGCTTTCTTCAGAATCTAGAAGAGATGGGGAGAGGAAAAGGGAGGGGGAGGTAGGGGAGGGGAGATGAGGGGAGAGAGAAAGGAAGAAGAGGAGGGGAGGGGGAGGGGGGAGAAAGGAGGGGGAGGAGAGAGAGAGGAGACTAGCTTTTGCTGGGCAAATTGCTTCCTTTGCTTAGTGGAATTTTGTCCTCTGTAACATAAGGCTTTAGACAAGACCATCTATGATGTTCTACGGAGCTCTGGTTTTTTTTATTCTAAAGCAGATATTTAGACATGACAGTGTCTGAACAATATGCAACATGCAGGACTCACTAGCAAAGATCTAATGCATGTCAACAAGAGGGAAATGGCTTGAGACCCCTCCCCAGATCTGACAGCGTCACATTTGCACACAGCTCATCTGGGATTTGAAAAGTTGATTCTCAGAAGTCCACTGCACCAACATTGCACGCATACTTCAGAGTCATGTGCAGTGAGAGTAATGTCAAATTCCCATCTCAGCGTGTTCCAGATTGGGAAGCGGCTCTAAGCCGATCATTCCACCTCACCTTCCCTCGGCCAGGGTCAGCCAGCGTGTGGGATATGTACACAGAGCAAACACATGGGGAGTGTCGCCTTATTCTCCCCAGTTCATCAAGAAATGATCAAAGCAGGGGGAGCACCAGAGAAGACAACGAGAAACCTGGTAATAGAGCCTGTCCAAGTGACTTCACGGGGCCCTGCTCAGCGTGGGGCCCCACCACAAGGGCTCCGTGTGGACCCGTTCTGACCAAGGCCAGCAGTGCTCCTGCTCCCACATGAGCTGGTTTCAGAGAGGGAACTGTCGGGTGTAGCGTGTGGGGGAGGGGGGGCGCAACACACTACAACTTCCAGGGGTGGAAAAGAATTTCCAGTCAGTTCCTGCAGCGTTTGGTCCTTGGGATGATGATCGTGAATCAAAAGAGATTCTTAAGTTATTTCCCAGCTCATCTATTATCAGTTCAGAGTAGGACCCCATCGCCTTCGTCTCGTCTCCATGAATCAGCTACTCTGCGGACACTGAAGTGTTCAGTTGAATTTCAGTTTGATTCAGCCAATATTTATCGGGCGCAAATAGGTTTCCTAAACTGCTATGGACTTGGAAAGATGGCCTCTGTGTCCCAGAGGAGCTGGTCTGTCTGTCAGAGAGAAGCCCGAGAAGCTGACCAGAACAGGCCCTTGGTCACCCACGGGGTGAGTCATGCGCCAACTCAGCACGCAGTAGGGAACCCACAAACACTGCTTAGAGGTTCCGACAAGCATGTTCACCCATCCCTGAAGAGCTCTTTTTTTTTTCTTTTTGGGTCACACCCGACAATGCACAGGGGTTACTCCTGGTACTGCACTCAGGAATTATTCCTGGCAGTACTGGGGGACCATATGGAATGCTGGAAATCGAACCCAGGTTGGCCACATGGAAGGCAAATGCCTTACCTGCTTGCTCTCGCTCCAACCCCGAACTCTTTTTTTTAAAAAGTAGAATTCTCCAGTATGTAGTGGCTTCTGGGATGCAGCTTGAAAGACATCAAAGACAAGAGGTACAAGTGAGCGAAGCCCCGGTGGGGGAGGGGGAGAAGAACTGACGTGGACGGATCGTATAAAATATGAAGAAATATTCCTCCTTAGTAATATCCTTGAGGTCTATGACCACATAGATCGATAGTTCAATTCTACTTCTAGACACATGCAGCACACACGTGTATGCATGTGTGTCTAGAAGGGAGCCATAGGGAGGAGAGAGATCTTCTCCAGAACAGTTTCTTCTAGTCAAATCAGCAGGACCCAACTAACATCAAATAAAAACTGACATGTTTGGGGGCTAAAGAGATAGTAGAGGGGAGGGCACTTTTCTTGCAGGAAGTCAATTGGCTTCAAAGCCCAACCAGGAGTGAGCCCTGAGCACAGAGGCAGGAGTCATCCCAGAGCACAGAGTCAGGAGTCAGCCCTGAGCACAGAGTCAGGAGTCGGCCCTGAGCACAGAGCCAGGAGTGACCCTGAACACCACTGGGCAGGGACAGCTTTATTACCTTACATTTCCCTAGAACAGCCCACTCCATCCAGATCCTCAGTATAGGGAATCTATAGTATTCTAATTTCTGGATTTGCCTCTCCTGTTATTTTAATAAATAAGAAAATACAAAATTTTAATAAACAAGAAAAATAAAAATATAGCAACAAGAAAATACAGAATCTGGTAGTCATGCCTCACATGCTGTTATATTGATACGTTTGTGGACTTTCTATTTCTTAATTGAAATGATTTCTTTAAAAATCACAATGGGAAATAAGTTACACTATGCAGACATGTGCGAGTTTGCTGTTAGAGAAACGCATTATCCACTTGCTGATCTCGTGATTTAGTAACTGGTAGAATGAACATTCAGTGGAATGTTGGAAAAGTTCCAGGTAGAGAGCAAGCTCACAATAAAGAAATGACATTATCTTCCAGATAGGAAGAGGGAAAGGGAACATAGGTGAAAAATGAACTAAGGACAGGGATGATAATCTTGTGTTTCCTTTTTAGGTGGGGGAACTTGAGAATGAAGCAAACAGGAAGTTTAGGAGCATCAACAACAGGAAGTGGCCAGGCTATTACTGCCCTGAGGACATAGGGCAGGGAAGACCCTGCTAACTAGTTCCCTCTAGGGAGCTAGTGAACGAAATCATTAGCTGTAATTACTATAGTTAGATAATTTATAGGAGAAATGGCAGCATAGTAGAACCTCCATACCCCCAGGTCAGTTTGCTACCACTGGGGAGATGGGATCCTTTCTCCTCTTCCTGATCGTGCTTTGACAGCAATCTGCTTCCTCCTTTACTCTTTTAAGGAAAGGCTTTGGTCCAGATTCCTTTTCTCTCTTCCTGGCCAGACTCCCTCTGCTGAGAGCTGCCCTCCGTCCTCGCTGGGACCGCCAACCAGCCCCAGAAGGTGACTGGCGTTGTCTCCGTGTCTCTGGTTACCCACTGTTCCCGGGCAACCTTCCCAGCTGGGCTGGGAGACAGACAGACGTCCCAGTGGAGCCAAGAGCATCCCCGGGAACCTACCCTGGCTCCCGTCAGGGCAGATCAGCATCTGTGTCTGTAAAGGGAATTACAGAGGCATCTGGACTTCCGGAGATTTTCCTCTGGGTCAGGCAAACCAGAACATCAAGACACACGAGAAAAGCCAGTGCATCCAGGGCCTTCTGGCCACGGAGACAGACCGGTGCTCCCCTAAAGCCATCGGCCACTGCAGGCCCACAAGTCTCCCTGAGCTGCCCTGGGAAGGGGTCATGGCCAGGGGCCTTGTCTGTGATGTCAGAGGAGAAAATTTTCACCCCCAGACCAAGCACCCCCAGTGCTTCCCGCCTCCCATGGCCTGTGCCCAGTGACCGCTGGCGGGTCTGCCTCTTCTGGTACTTTCCATGATGTTCCAACAGCCTCCAGCGGTATCCCCACCCTGACTCATCTCTGTATGGTCTTCTCCAGGTCCTGGTGGCCAGGGTGGACCCGATTTAATTCTGCAGTGGTGGCATCCTCTGGCAGAAACCTGGCAGGGACAGCGGTGGTGCCCTCCTACTGAGGAAGGCTGCTGGGCTAACCAAGACACTTCAGGGGGTATCGAAACAGCGGGGTGATGCTGTGCAGGACTTGGCACGGCCTGGGACTGGCGTCTCAGTGCAGGCCACCACAACTCACTGCACCTGGACCTTCTCCTTTGAACCCCGAGGGGTGGGCAGCACGCTGACCAGATACACACTCACATTCCCTCACTTTTGCTTTGATGGTGTTGTTGCTTTGCTCGATGTGTTTGAGGCTCACTCTCCTTCCTCTCCCTTCCCCACCCAGCAGGACCGGGATGTGTGGACAGGGTCTGCTTCCTGAGGCTCAGAGGGAGAAGTCAGGTTACCTTCACGGTCACGGTCACGGTCCTCCCATTGTTCATCGATTTGCTCGAGCAGGCCCAGTAACGTCTCCATCATGAGACTTGTTGTTACTGTGTTTTGCATATCGAGTACGTCACAGGTAGCTTGCCAGGCTCTGCCGTGCGGGCGAGATACTCTCGGTAGCTTGCCAGGCTCTCCGAGAGGGGCGGAGGAATCGAACTCGAGTCGGCCATATTGGCTGCGTGCAAGGCAAACGCCTTACCGCTGTGCTATCACTCCAGCCCAGGTTACCTTATTCCACCAAAAAAAAAGGGGGGGGCAAAAAGCTCTCCTGCTTCTCCCAGCCTGGGGTTGTTTCCAAGATCATTTCTGTCCATCTGGTGTTCCTCTGCTCTTGCATCTTCCCGAATATTCAAAGGCTTGCATTACGTTGAGCACTTCTCTTCCTACTCTCCTTATTTAAAGCAAATGATTTTTTTTTCTTTTTGGGTCGCACCCAGCGATACTCAGGGGTTACTCCTGGATCTGCACTCAGGAATCACTCCTAGCAGTGATTGGGGGACCATATGGGATGCCGGGTATTGAACTCAGGTGGGCTGCGTCCAAGGCCTACCCACTGTACTATTGCTCTGCCCCGAAAGCAAGTGCTTTTTACTCTGTAGATGTTCCTTAATGTTTAAAATTTCTTTTTTTAAATTTTTTAAATTTTATAAGTTTGTTCACAATAATTGATTACATTCAATATTCCAACACCCATCCCGCCACCATGACCCCTTCCCACCACCATTACTTCAAATTTTCCCACCACCACCCAAGCCTGCTCAAAAGGCAGGTCCTAAATAATTTCTTTCGTGTGGCCTGTTATGAATAATATGCTAAAAATGGTTCAAAGGGTTTCCTTCAAGAAGTTTGTTTTCTTTTTCTTAAGGAGCAACGAACCATGGTCAGGCTTTTGCAGTGCCCGGGCTGGGCTCAGGGCTTCAACATGCACAGGACGTACTCTGCCTCAGAGCTACCTACCAGCCCCGGGCAATGGTTCTGATCAGATCTCTCTGCCCACAGCAGGCCTGCTCATTCCTGCTCAGGACCCAGCATTGGACAATCTGTGACCTGTCAACCTTTTGACAAGTGCGCTTTCACTGACTGATGGCACGTCTGCGGCCTGGGACACAAAATATTCTTGAGACTGAAAGGTCCAACAGCCACTCGGCAACCTTCCTCCCAAGTGCCAGAGGCTGTCTCAATCATCACAGCCGACCGGTCACTCTCCTTTCCAGAATCATGAGGATCTTGCTTTTCATCCTTGGGATTCTGGCCTTGCTGTCCGTATTCCCTCAAGGTAAGAGTTATCTGACCCGAGTTATGAAATCCTCCCACTGCCAAGTTATGAAAATATAAATGAAAGCCAAGAAGAGATCTCCCTCGAGTGTTAGAAACGCTAGACAGTGGGATAAGCCCCCTCCCTGCAGACGGCAGAAGGCAAAGTCGAAGCAAAAAAAACTGAAGGAGGGTGGAGGTGACCTAGGGTGTTGGGGCCTCAGGGGCACGTTGGTGATGGTGTGTACAATGCAAATAAAGAAATGGGAAGTTCGGGGCTGGAGCAATAGCACAGTGGATAGGGCATTTGCCTTGCACGCAGCCAACCTGGGTTCAATTCCCAGTATCCCATATGGTCCCCCGAGCAGCGCCAGGAGTATTTCCTGAGTGCATGAGCCAAGAGGAACCACTGTGCATCACCGGGTGTGACCCAAAAAGCAAAAAAAAAGAAAAGAAAAGAAATGAGAAGTTCCTATAGTAAGATGATTAACGTTTTATATTTGCAGTATAAGTGAGATAAAGCTTATCATTGAGAAAGGAATAGAACTGAAAAATATCCACCAGCTATATTCTAGGTATGAAATCCTCCCCCAACCTGTCAGGCAGAGCAGGACAACAGCTCACTCTTCACGCTGAGAAAAAGAAACCCAAGAGGAGTTCATACACCAAAGATACAGCTGTGTCTTACACACAGAGAGTCCTTTACAGAATGACCCCCTTAGGCTGCAGACAGCCAGTCTCTGCTGTGCTATATGTCTCTGTCTGGCCCTTCTTTCACGTGACTGACTGCTGTTCAGTGACTGACCCCCCCCCCCCCCACAGATGCCGTTGGGCCATTACAGTCTTCATGTCCCTGTCCAGATTCACATACGTACCTCTGGGCTGTGAAACTTCATTTCCTTCTTCCCAGATCCAATTCAATGGCATCTGATTTTACAAAATGTCTTAACCAGTTCATCTCTGAATTCTCTGTTTGTTTTTGCATCCGAGGGAATTTCAGTATTTCCAACCTCTCTAAAGGGACCAAAGTTCTCTTGAGTTTGTTCTTCAGAAACATCTGGTTTCATCTATCCAAAGAGAGGGGCTCTTTCCCTGTGTCGGCTCTGGCTCTTGGGAGGGGGGCAGGCATTGTCAGTTTTCTAGCCAGTGTGTGTTCTTTGAGCAAACTGCAATAAACATTTTCCACAAAAAAACAGGCCCAAAAAGAGTATAGTAGAAATGACATCTGCACTTGTATGTTCACTGCTGCACTGTTTACAATAGCCAAAAATCTGGAAAAAAACTGAGTGCTCGAGAACAGAAGACTGGTTAAAGAAACTCTGGCACATCTACACAATGGAATACGATGCAGCTGTTAGAAAAAGATGTAGTCGTGAAATTTGCATATAAGTGGATCAACATGGAAAGTATCATGTTAAGTGAAATGAGTCAGAAAGAGAGGGACAGACATAAAAAGATTGCACTCAACTGTGGAATATAAAGTAACAGAATGGGAGATTAACACCCAAAATAGTAGAGATAAGGACCAGGAGGCGGTTTATTCCATGGCTTGGAAGCCGGCCTCAAATGCTGGGGAAAAAGGCAGCGCAGATAGAGAAGTAAAGGGTGCTTGGAGGACCTGCTCAGGCTGGGAGATGTGTGCCGAAAGTAGACTATAGACTGAACACAATGGCCATTCAATGCCTCTATTGCAAACTAAAACATCCAAAAGGAGAGAGAGAACAAAAGGGAATGCCCGGCCACAGAGGTGGGTGGGGTGGGGGAGGGGGTGGGGTGGTGGGAGGGATACTGGGATCATTGGTGGTGGAGAATGGGCAACGGTAGAGGGAAACAGACTCAGCCCTGTGGGAATGGAAGCACTGCTGGAGCAGAGCACTGGGACTTCAGCGCTCCACCACAAGAGGGAGCAAGAACAGACGGTGTCCACACAGAATGGAAGCAGGTCAGACGCAGGCAAGACCCACAGAGCCAGTCACCCAGAGAAAGGCGGAAAGGCGTGCCTTAAACACTTGCCCGTCCCTCACGAGATCTTGAGTTTGAATCCCAGAGCCGCCCCAGGACTGTGTTCTCTGGAACATCCTCTTGTTGGGAATCCCAGTTAGAAGGGCTTGGAATGGCCCATGGACCAAGGGATCGTGCGGGGAAACGGGGAGTACTGAGCCTAGTCCCCAGTGCCACGCATGCCCCTAGATGACCTGGCTGCCCCCCAGTGCCCAGTCCTTTATCTAAACTCAATAAAGTGATTCATTAATAAGCTCTCTTTGACACGGCCTGGGGAGCGACCCCAGCTTCTGCTGGTGGCTCAGAGCCCTCGAAGCCCAGAAAGTTCATCAGGTCCCGGTCAGACCAACACAGCAAAATTCAGCATAACTGGTGGGTGCCCAGAGGTACCGACAACAGGTCACACAGGAGACCCGGGGGCAACCTTGGGGCCTAATATCAGTCATGGAATAACAAGAAAGCGAAGCTTATAGCTAATGGCTTCCTGGAGCTCTGGGCCATGGCACTCAGGAGCTCAGGGGCTGTTCATATGCCGAGACCTGTAGGAACTGCAAAGTCATGTAGAAAGCACAGCCCGACTGGCCTTCGAAGTCACCAGTCCCAGGGCTGGGCAGTGAAGACAGCAGAGAGACCGCAGCCAGGCACAGGGATAAAGCCCTGAGTCTACTGTGTGCCACGCCTCCACACAGGGCAGCACACAGGGCAGCAGAGCAGCTGGAACAGCCACGCGAGCTCCAGGAGCAGAAACAGGAAACAGTGTCACAGAGAGCAGTGATCCTCCGACAACCAAACTCAGAGCAGGGAACACCGGGGCTCACCTGAGAACAAGCCCTACACTGGTGTTTTTGAGGAAATTGAGTATGCAGCAAGAAAACAGAGAGGGGAAGTCGGGGCGGGGGTCCGCCTGTGCAGGGGGCACAGAGGTGTCGGGCACAGGCCGTGGACTGCGTGGAGGTGGATTCTCCCATCTCACACCGCCTTATTCACAAGAGTCACTGGGAAAAGAAACAGCCCCAGTGCCAAGTGATGGACAGAACAAACAAAAAAAAAACAGAGAAAAAGAAAAGGGGTTCGGACTTAACCTGGAGGCTTTGTACAACCTTACAGAGCAAGGGGAGTTCTCATTGACAACCGCACAGACAGACCTGGAGAGAAGCCGAGAGAAATAGCTGGGCTCAGAAAGCCAGGGCTCCCCACCTAGCGTCTGTGAGACTCAAGAGTCCAGGGGGAAGGGAGCCTGGCCCACTTGTGTGGGGTAAATAAGTTGCAGAACTCTGCACAGATCCTTCCTCCGGCCACCAATGCTGAACAATAGATTGACATTTCCTGAGCAATGCATCTTTTGAGGGCGGCCACTAGCAATCTCCTCTGCCTGCTGGGCCCTGGGCCAATGCCAGAGCCTGATGCTGTGGTGCCGGGATGCTGGGGAGATGCCACCCAGGGGTGCAGGTGGCCTCAGGGGCTGTACTCAGTGGGGCCTAGGCACCAGGTGGAACCCAGAATTGAATCCATGCAAGGCGCTTGCTGGGCATGAAACCCTAACTGCCTAACTGTTGTGCTAACTCTTGATCCCTGAGAGACAGATCTTACCTAAAAGGATCTTCCCACCAGTCATGATCATAATGGAAGTGGATGAAAGTTTGCTGGCATAATAAGTTAAAATAGCACCATCTTGGGCACCATGGGATCCCGCTGCATAAGGAAACAGTGTAAACACAGCCAACAATATGCAAACCTGCCTCACCACGAGTTTGGACATTGGCTGCCAGTAGTTTCTATCTCCTCCAGATGAGAAAGAGCCAGACAGAACTGGCTTCATGGTCTCTCTCCCTCTCCCTCTCCCTCTTCCTCTCTCTCTCCCTCTCCCTCTCCCTCTTCGCTCTCTCCCTCTCCCTCTTCTTCTCTCACTCTCACTCCCTATCTCTCCTTCTCTTCATCTCTCCCTCTCTCTTTCCCTCTCTCTCCCTCTCCCTCCCTCTTCCTCTTTCCCTCTCTCCCTCTCTCTCTGTCTCTCACACACTTTCTCTCTCACATACACACTCTCTCTCACACACACACTCTCTCACACACATTCACACACACACTTTCTCTCGCACACACACTCTTTCTCACTCTCTCTCTCACACCCACATACTCTCTCTCCCTACCCCACCCCTCCGTAAGTACTCACTACTACTCGCTACTACCACTACTACATCTATTACCACTTCCTGTGACTAGTTTTACGGCTTCTGCCACTATACAACTAGCTAAGAGACTCCAACTGGTTCTGACCTAGCATCTAATTCATTTGCAATTTGCTAAAGACACAGAGGATGCTGCGACTAGTTTAATTCTTTAGTAGTGTGTACAACAAGAAAGACATGTTTTCTAGGAAACTCTATGGAGCCAACATCTCAAGCTCTTCAACTGAAAAAATTTTTGTTTGTTTTTGAGCCATTCCCAGCAGTGGTCAGGGCTTATCGCTGGCTCAGACCCTGGTATGGGATGCCAGAGATTGAATCCAGGTCAGACATAGGCAAGGCAAGCACCCTACCGACTGTACTATCTCTCCAGCCCCTTGACAACAACTATATATATGTGTGCGAAAATGATTTGGAAAAGACCTATATATCTATACGGAATATCAATAATTATTGTAGCACTGTAGCACTGCCCTCCTGTTGTTCATCGATTTGCTTGAGTGGGTACCAGTAACGTCTCACAAAAATTCGTGAGACTTGTTGTTACTGTTTTTGGCATATCAAATACATCACGGAGAGTTTGCCAGGCTTTGCCGTGCAGCCGAGATACTCTCTGTAGCTTGCCGGGCTCTTCAAGAGGGGTGGAGGAATCGAACCTGCGTCAGCCACATGCAAGGCAAACGCCTTACCTGCTTGGCAAAGCCTGGCGATAATTATTGTAAGAAGCAAGAATGATATCCATGGATGAAAATTCAAGTGATAGAACCTGTATTTAAAAGTAGGGAAACTGGGGTCTTGGGTGGAGGTTAAGTGGGCACTGGTGAAGGAATTGAGGTTGGAGCAATATATGCCTGCAATGCAATCATAAATATCTTTATAAATTTGTAGTTCATGATGAATGAAAGTTTTAAAAATAATAATAGGTCTCACTCTTCAAGCCCGTATTGTGCCTAGAACACTCGCACTTGGTGGTCTCCCATCTCTTTGCTCACCTATTTCCACTCTGGAGACTCCCGTGTTCTCTCTTATAGATACTTCTCTCTCTTATTGCTCTCACATCCTTCTAAACAAGTTTCAATAAAAACAATCTTGCCTCCCCAGAAATAAAAGGGACCAGAGAGGTAGCTCAGTGGACAGAGCACATGCTTTGCACATAGGGGGCCAGACTTGAACTTGGCCCCACCATCCCCTAGAGGAACTCCAGGAGAACTTCCAGAACCAGGAGTAACCCCTGAGTAACCACTGCTAGGAGTAGACCGAAAACTAAGTTAATTGAATTAGGTTGTCTATAAAGTAAAGAAAGGATCGCTATAGAGCTGAGGAGAATTAAAGTTAAAAACCAGGGAGATGGAAGGAAGTAGAGAAGAAGGAGCCGGGAGGCAGTGAGAGAACGGGCTGAGAAAGCCCGCCGAGAAGCCGAGGCAAGAGCTGGCCATCTCAACAGCTTCCTGCCCAGCTAGTGGGTTCCAGAGGGAAAATCCCCTCTCCCTCTTCTCACTCTCAGCTGGCTTTTTATTGCACCCACGAAGTACAGCAGCAAGAGAGAACCCTCCCATCCTCACCGGCTCTGCATCTGTTTGTCCCAAACGCTGGAGACCTACTTGCTCTTTTTTTTTTCTTTTTGGGTCACACCCAGCGATGCTCAGGGGTTACTCCAGGCTCTGCACCCAGGAATTACCCCTGGCGGTGCTCAGGGGACCATATGGGATGCTGGGAATAGAACCTGGGTCGGCCGCGTGCAAGGCAAATGCTCTACCCGCTGTGCTATTGCTCCAGTCCCCACTTGCTCTTAAGAGTTGCTCAGGATGGGAGATGTGTGCTGAAAGTAGACTATGGACCGAACATGATGACCACTTAATACCCATATTGCAAACCATAACACCCAAAAGGAGAGCTAGAGTAAAAGGGAAGGCTCCTGCCACAGAGGCAAGGGGTGGGGAGTGGCAGAAGGGACATTGGGAACGTTGGTGGCAGAGAATGGGCACTGATGGAGGGATGGGTACTCGATCATTGTATGACTGAAACGTAAGCACGAATGTTTGCAAGTCTGTAACTGTAATCACCTCACAGTGATTCATTAAAAATTAAAATTAAAAAAAAGAGTCAAACATTCCTTCTCGCATGGAGGAGCCTGCCTCGAAGTGACTCATTTCTTTTCCAGTCAGATGTGCTGTAATCATTCTCATCAGATTGGGGGATGATTTGCCTGCGGGGTCCCCAGAGCCAGGCCTCAGCACCACATGGTCTCCCAACCATAGCCTCCAAACCTCATCAATATTCTTGAAACAACTCTCTCATTTATCTTTTCTCATCACAGAAGAAAAAAAAAATCCTGCTACCTGTTGCCAGGAGCCAAAATGTCAGTACAGCCTGACCTGCAATTTAAGAACTAATCTCTTCTTGGAAAAATGTTAAAATACATTGTGTAAGTTTCTGAGCTCTGCCTGGGATAACTGCCATGAGCCCACCGTTAGGACTCACACCACAATATATTGAATATCTGCATGCTTCGTTAATTTCCCATTTTGCCCACTTCCTCATGTAATAAGTAAATAAAAGGCTAGCTTGGGATAAATAAATTTGGAGCTTGATCAGAGTCTTGTCTTGCTTCCATTCTTCTGTTTCTCTTTTTTCCCACTCATGTACCCTCTCCCGGTTATCCACTTTGACTAGTCCCGTGGGTCAGGGCAACCTGTATTTAATATTTCTACTTTTTTTCCTTCATGTTCTACCTCGTTATTTTTCTTTTCCTGGTTAAGATTTCTGTTGATGTTTTAATGCAGTGTGAAATATTTCAGCTGGGTCAGAGCAACAGTTCAGCGTGGAGGGCGCTAGCCAGGTACCCACGGATTCAGGTTCGATCCCCGGCACCCTGTATGGTCCCCCTGCACCTGCCAGTGGTGATCTCTGAGTGTAGAGCCAGAAATAATCCCTGAGCATGGCCAGGTGTAGCCCCAAAACTAACTAAATGAATATCTCCGCCATTCGAGTATGCATAAAGGAGTAACACGGCGTTTTCTCTCCAGATGCCAAGAGCTCTTTTCTTTTCGATAGCTGCTCATGCCGGTTGGAGTGTGACCGCAGTGAGTACCTGGCCCGGTACTGCTCCGACGGGACCATCTGCTGCCTGACCAAGACGATCCCTGACTTTGTGAGGAATAAATAAAGTGTCAGCATTCACGCTCCTCTTTCTCGGCTGCTGAAGAAAATTGCCGATTTCTAGAAGAATAAACAATAGGATGGAAAAAAAGAAAGCCATGATTATTTCCTGCTTAGATGAAAAGAAATAAATTGTATAAAGGCTTACACCCTCTCTTCCTGTTGAATTTATATTGAGTTGCTGTATCTAATACTCACTTGACATAGTGTCATCTCTCCTGCTATCCCCTCTTCCCAACTGTAACCAACCTTAGCACTTCCTTCCCCAGGGTGTCCCTCCTACCTCAGGGTCCTTATCAGTAAAATGGGTCACTAGGGTGCTGTGAAGGTTTTAAGTTAACTGTGTAAAGTTCCTAAGCAGCCCCTGAACCCTAAGGAAGTTCTCTGTGTATTCGCAATGCCTTCACGAGACCAGAGAATGTCATCTGGACTACACCGTTTAAAAACTTGTCCGTCATTCTCTGTGGTCTAAGTTAAGCCTGGGATTTGTTAAAACTTAAGTGGTTATGAAAATAGGGAATATTCTATGCTTGCTAGATATTTGGCCTCCCACAAGCAAAACATGCTAATTCAGCAGCGTGCAAGCCGGTTATCCTGGCCAGAACCTTAGCAGCACTGAAAGGCAACAGAACTGCAGGATACCCGCAGCAGGGCTGTCCCAGGAGGGGTTCACATGGCACATGTCTTCCCCTTAAACACACAGATTTTCTTACCAGCTATGTAGAAAAATGTCTGGAAGTCCTGTGGGGAGAATAGTTAGGGTTTTTTTTTTTAATCTCAAACATGAGACTGGGTTCACAAAGGCATTCATCCATATGTCCAAACGTATCAAATCATATAGTCTAACATTTGACATTTTGTGTCACTTATATCATATAAAGATGTCTTAAAATAGCAAGAGTTCAAATCGAGCTGGGCAGAAGATCATGTGGGTTTTCAAATACCGTGTCCAGAGCATTTATAATACTGCAACAAAGCAGACATGGGTTCTAGACTGTCTCAAAGCAGGGACCTAATTAAGAATAACTGAAGTTTGTGACCATGCCAAAAAATATTAAACAACAAAAAATATCAATCTTTCTTAAAATCCAGTTTGGGAGTCAGAGTGATAGCGCTGCGGGAAGGAGACTGGGTTCAATCCCTGACATCCCTTGGGGTCCCTGAGCACCACCAGCACTGATCCCTGAGCACCTCCAGGTGTGGCCCAAAATCAAAATTAAAAAGAAGTCGTGGGTGGGCCAGAATGATAGCACAGCGGGTAGGGGATTTGCCTTGCACGCGGCCAACCTGGGTTCAATCCCCGGCATCCCATATGGTCCCCAAGCACCGCCAGGAATAACCCCTGAGCATTGCTGGGTGTGACCCAAAAAGCAAAAAAAAAAAAAATGTCGTGGGTAGTTTCTAAGAGGGGTTCAAGTGCAGCTCCTCCTTCCTCGGTCTTAGCAGACCACACAGTTCCTAGACCTTCATTTGCTTCCATTATGACGCGAGCACCAAACTAGCCATATTTCATTTACTTAAAATATTAAAAGCTGAGTTGGAGAAACAGTATGGGTATTTGGCTAACATGTGGCCAAATCCCACCAGGATTCAATCTCTGACACCCTATACAATTCTTCAAACCCTGCCAGCAGTGACCCCTGAGCACGGAACCAAGAGTAAACCCCAAACACTACCAACTGGGACCAAAAAAAATATTTTAAAAAATCTATAGTATTGCTAACCAAAAAGGGGAAAAAAATAGAAATTAGAGACAGGACTAAAGAAACAGTCAGGCACTGCCTTGCACGCGGCTGACCCAGGTCCAATCCTGAGCAGCCCACAGGTCCCCTGAGCTCCACCAGGAACAATTCCTAAGTGCAGAGCCAGGGGTCAGTCCTGGGCACTGCCAGGTGTGGCCCAAAACCAAAAAGAGAGAAAAGAGGAAAAGCAGGTAGTTCAGGGCCTAAGGCCCCTGTGGAAAGCCCAGCTCAGGGGTGTGGGTGGGGAGGGGGGCAGCTTTTCTGGCAGAAGCTGCTCAACAGGAAAGGGCTGTTTGTGCCTCCTGAGAGCTTGGGCGTGGCAGCTGCCTCCTGAGGGCACCCACCGTCCACACTGCCAAAGGCAGTGCCCAAGTCTCCTCCAGCCTGGTCAGACCCTGCCGCCAGACTCCCAGCCATGAGGCTTCTCCTCACTGCTCCCCACACCATGAAGTTTCTTCTCACTCTCCTCATCTTTTCCTTCTCCACGACCTCTACACTGGCAGGTAAATGGGGACCCCGTGGGCTGGGGGCGGCGGCTTGTCTAGACCCGATTCCCCTGAGCCCATCAAAGCACGTCCCCCAGCACCGAGTCCTGGACTGTCCCAACAGCAGAAGCACCTGGATGGTGACCCCTGCCCAAGCTTCTCCCGGGGCCAGAGAGGCTTGAGGGAGGGAGCTGGACTTGCTCAGAACTGAACTGGTTTGATTCCCGGTCCACTAGGAGGCCTCCCCAATCTCAACAGGAGTGATCCTTGAGCACAAAGCCAGGAGTCAGCCCCGAGACCCACCAGGTGTGCCCCCCAACATTACAAGTCTCGGCTTCTCAGAGAAGCTTCATCCTGTCCTTCACGCAGTGAAAATGCACGAGTGTGCCGGACGAGAAAGGCCGGCTCACGGCAGAACCTGCTGCACACGGGGAGACTGCTCAGGGCCATCGTCCCTACACAGCTGGTCTCAGTCCAGTTTTGACACTGCTGCTTGTCTCAAAAGCAGAACACAGCCAAGCATGACCTTCAAGCCCAGCAAACAACCGGACTTGAGAAACTCTCCCGGGCTGCTAAGGCACTTGCCTTGCACGCAGCTCTCTCTGTTAGCTCCCTGCCATCCCGGGGAGGGGGGGGCAGGGGGGTCCCTGAGCCCACCAGTTGTGAACCCTGAGCACAGAGCCAGGAGTCATCCCTGAATCCCACGGGTGCAGCCACGCACAATAGGCCAGAAAATAACCATGACACCGTTTGTTATGCTTGTTCTAAAGTACTGAGGTGACTTGCAGTTAATTCACTATTTGCAGATCCCCACGTCCATGTGGGGTTGGAGGTGGGTCTGGAACAGCTTGGCTGAAGAGTGGAGGAGCTGGTGTGTCACAATGTCTGGTTGGGTCCAGCAGCATGAGGGGAGAGAGAAACAGTGGGCCTCCTTCAGACGAGGTCCAGTGCGGCCAGAGCTGTTCAGAAATCTCACCCTTAGTGCATGTGCCGCCGTGCCCATAGGACGCTGTCAAGCTTGGGTCATGCCCACATCACCCTTCCTGAGGTGTGGACCTTCATGCTCTCCTGTCTGATGCCAGCGTGGTGTGGGAGCCCCCTCTCCACTCCGGAGAAGCCCACCTTCTCTCTTGAGCACTTGATTCTCTCGCCCTCTCTATCTCTTCCCTGCCTCCTCAAAGCTCCCAAATCAAACCTGTATTTTCACTTCACTGCCAAAAGAGAAAGAAGGAAATCTCTCTTTTTTTTTAATTATATGTGCAGTCTCTTGGAAATCTCATTTTTAATGAGCTGAGATTTTAACTCATGAGATGAGTGCTTTAACTCAGCACTCCTGGGTCCGTTCACATCACGCGGGGTTTCGTGAATGTCTCCCCTCCCTGCATAGTCTCCTCACACGTGGACTGGACCTTAAGCCATGCATGGGCACTAACTGGCTGTGCTTAAGCACCCACACAATCCAGACCTCTTGAGGCTGTAGATGAACCGAGTCTACTGTGGTTCGTGGCAGTGAATCAACAGCCACAGAACATCCGAGAACCGCATCTAGCGCACCCATGCCCATCGCTGGTGCAAGAACATTTTGCCTTGTTCTGCAGACCATCGCAACCATCTGGCCTGACTTCTGTCCTGCCCTGCCAGTGACCATGGCCTCTTAGTGTCTCTCACTGGACAGATGTGCTCCAGGACATCATGTAATGGTCAGGGGTCCGAGAAAGAAAGAAAACAGTGGCTCCGAATTTCTCCTGATGGCAAGATACGAATGCCCTTTGCTTTGTTACACTCCCTGACGCATGGAAAGCAGCATTCATGCCCTGATGGTTCCACAGAGTAGCAGGGTTGCAGGAGTGGAAGCCTGAATCTCCTCCACACACATGCCTGGCGGGTGCAGCATCTCACACACATGCTCCTGGGCTTCCGTGTCCCTTCTTGTCTATGCGGTGGTCTAGCTCCTGCTCAGGTGTGTACCCAGCAGTGTGATGGGGCACAGGGGCTCTAACACCCGGCTGGGGTCTGGGAGCTCTGCTCCTGTGCATTTTTCTGCATGTGGGTGTGCCCCTTGGCCCCCCACCACCACAGCACTGAGCCCCTCCCCCAGGCCCCTCCATTGTGGGGAGCAAAACATTAAAAATGTGAAAAAACAATGATTGATGTGTAAATGGTATAGATAACTTGGCTATTTAGAGCAGCATTTCTCAACCAGTCACCCCCACCACCACCACCAGCTGTGTGCTCCCAGCATGCCCCAAGGGAGACACAGGTACAAATCTCTAAAGTAAAGGTGGGCACAGCATGAGCGGGTACCAGGGGAAACGAGGTCGGAAGCGGACACAGGCTGCTGGGCTGTATAGGGTTTGGGCACTCACCTCACACATGCCGCGACCCGATCCTGGCTTGGCCCCAGCACCACCAGCCATGCCTGAGCCCAAAAGGGACCCCTGAGCACTGCCAAGTGTGGACCCCAAAAAAGATAAATTAAAAAGAGAAAGGGGGGAAAGGTTGAGAAATACTGGTTTCGAGTTTTTTGACCATGGGACGACAGCACAGCCAGGAGGGTATTTGCTTGTACACAGCTGACCCGGGTTCAATCCCCGGCATCCCATAGGGTCCTCCGAGCACCATCAGGAGCAAATCCCAATTGCAGAGCCAGGAGTGACCCCTGAGCATTGCCGGGTGTGACCCCAAAACTAAAAATGGAGTATATTGGCAGAGCTGGGAGATTTCTGAGTTATGGAGTGCATCAGCTCAGACCCTCCCAGCCAAATCCCACAGACTGAGTGGCTTAAGCACAGTCGAACCCGGCCAGTTTGGCAGCTAAAAGTCCAAACTCAGTGTCTAAGTCTTGGGCGGCGCAGACTCTGCCTCCGCCTCCTTTTCCCTCTGGAGCGGACCCCCACACACACACTTCTTTCAGTCCCAAGGATGTCAGGGTGAAGGGCCCTCGTCTGGTGACGTCCCCTCCCTCTTGCAGGCATAACCCATCCGGTCCAGTTGGAGCTGCACAAATTCTGCAGCAACGGCGGCACCTGCAGACTTGAGTGCTACAAGAGTGAGATGCTCGTGGACCTCTGCCTGTTCCAGCTCGAGTGCTGCGTCACCGGCAACCCTGAGCCCACGCCCTTGGCCCCCTTCACAGACTGACAGTTGCCAGGCACCGTGCCGGGTGTCTGACCCCTGTTTGTTGCTTCTCCGTGTTTCTTCACGCCCCATAGAGCTCTCAGGCCTTGGATTTAGGGTTGCAGCCTCAGTAAGACAACTCATCCCCCACAAAAACAACTCTGAGGGCCACAGAGAATGAATACCGCACCCAGCACCACATAGGATCCCCGAGCACAGAACCAGGAGTCATCCCTGAGCACAGAGCCAGGAATGAGCCCTCAGCACAGAGCCAGGAGTGAGTCCTGAGCACAGAGCCAGGAGTGAGTCCTGAGCACAGAGCCAGGAGTCATCCCAGAGCACAGAGCCAGGAGTTATCCCAGAGCACAGAGCCAGAAGTGAGCCCTGAGCAAAGAGCCAGGAATCAGCCCTGAGCCCAGAGCCAGAAGCCAGCCCTGAGCACAGAACCGGGAGTGAGTCCTGAGATCAGAGCCAGGAGTGAGTCCTTGAGTCTCACCTGGGGTGACCTGGAGGTGGGGCAGGTGAGCCCACCACCCACCCAAACAGAGACACAAGTCTCCAGAACCCAATCACCAACATGCTTATGGACAATCTCCACAGGCTCAGAACGAGCCTCATTCATGAAAGAACCTGTTGATAAGTTCAGATGTGCAGGTTTTGTGACCAACATCTCCAGGCTCTCACAGAGTTGGGGATGGGCAACTTCTCCCCATCTTCCTGCTCTTCCAGGAGCCCTCGAGCTGCCTCTGGCGCCATGTAAGCTCATTAACCGGCCATGATCCAGAGACTCACAAACAAATCTCAGAAGAGAGCAACACGCTGTAGAGATGCCTCCAGACTCCAAAATCACCATCCAGTTAAAAATCTAACTCCAGCTGCATCAAACTATTTAAAATTTTAGAATTCCTGGAACGCGTGGCCACATTCACAGTCATGTGACATCTCATACCCTACACCACTGATGTCCCAGGAGTAGCACAGCACATTGAAAAAAAGTGTAACATAGAAGGAAACTGATCTCGATCCAAAAAATAACTGCACGTTAAGTCTCAACCTGTAACAGCATGTCAGTAATCTCTTATATATCTTATATAAAGTAATCTCTTATATAAAGGCTCAGTGGCTCCAGGCTGAGATACAACAATCTTCACACCCTTTCTTCTAAGGAAACTTTCTTCGATCATTTTCAGTGGATTATCCATAACAAGTAACACAAAATAAATTATTTAGGGCCTGCTATTGGGGAAGGCTTGGGTGGTTGTTGGGAAAATTCAAAATAATGGTGGTGGGAAGGTGTAAATGGTGATGGGATTGGTGTTGAAATATTAAATGTAATGAAGTATTGTGAACAATCTTATAAAAATAAAATTAAATAAATAAATAGACAAGAGAAAAAATAAAAAGGAGTGAGCCCTGAGCACAGAATCAGGAGGGAGCCCTGAGCACTGAGCCAGGAGGAGGCCCTGGGAACCTCCAGATGAGGCCCAAAACCAAAAAACAAAAAAAAAAATCGTGGCTTATATACACAACGGAATACTACTCACTCAGGCAGAGGAAGCCTGGGAGGGTCCTTGAAGCAGAACCAGCGGCCGGTCCCAGGTGTGGAGCCTAAGGGAGCAGTAGGGGGACTGACAATGGCCAGGGAGACCCTGGGGCGGGGACGGGGCTGTCTAGACATGAATGTCCGGCTGGCACACCCAGTTCTACAATAAACGCTTTTGGTTGAGAAGCTGATGCACAAACCCGCACCCAAGGCTGTGACGGCCAGTGGGGGCATCCTCAGGAGGGCCGGGGTCTGCCCCTCCATGGCTCGGGCTGCAGGGCTGAGCGGGACCAGCTGGTACTCGGGACCACTAGCCCAGCAGAGCCCCAGCTGCAAGCAGCCAACTGTGGTGGTTTCGGTTTGAGGAATTCAGGGCGGGTCCTGGGCTGAAATGGTGCCACACACCCCCACCCCCACCCAAGCCATCTCTGTCCACTCTGCAGCTGGCGGGAGACGAGGAAAGGAGAGGCCATGGCATGTGACCTCCCCAACAAGGGAGAAGGAGGAGGGGAGCTGATGCCCAGCCACACCTTGCGCTCCCTCCTGCTGTGCGGGGAGGGTGTCCCTGCCACTGGTGTGGCCTCTGTCTCCCATCTTCCATTCAGATACACCCACTCAGTCATCCAGCTGAGCCTGGGGGCGGGGGAGGGGGGAGTCCCTGTCCTGAGGGACGGGACCTGGCTGACCCTGAAGCAGGGGCCCCCAGGACCCCTCCAAGGTCCCTCCTGGCCCCTTCCCTAGAAGGATTGGGGACTCTCAGCGCTGATCAGGCCAGGGCAGACACAAGTTCCCGGAGCTAGAAGGACCCAGACACTGGAGACAGACCTGCCCTGCCCGCTCCACCTCTCTGGGTTTCAGCCCCCAAAGTCCACAGACAGAGATCCCCCACCCCAGGCACAGACTGGCCACTCAAGGTCTCCCACCAGCTAGTCCTGCTGTGGCCTGCTGTGAAACCTGAGCGGAAGTGGACTGGCCTGGGCCAGTCCCTGTACAAAAGACACTTTTCTAGGCCTGGACAGTTCAGCGTGTGGCTGACCAGAGATTCCAAACCCGCCCGGAGTGACCCCCCAAACACTGAGCCAGGAGTAAGCCCTGAGCACTGGTGAGTGTAGCCCATGGTTCCCACCCAAGAACACTCAATTCTCAGATAGATGCTGTCCCCTGAGACCTCCTGAGCCCCCAACTTGGGGTACAGGAGACCCTGGGAAGAACACCCTGTTAAAGCCAACGCAGCTCCATGCCCGCAGAATGGCCTCTGGCAGGGCCCTGGGTCCCTTCCCATAGCAGGGCCCTGGCTCCCTCGACCATGACCATGGCCTGCAGAATCAGGTCCAGCTGCCCAGAAACAGGACTCAGATGGGCAGGAGGAAGACCTGGGTAAGACAGGCCACGCAAGGCATTGTACTGCCCACAGGACCAAGGGACACTGCAAGACGGGTCGACACGTTGGTCTTTGGGAGGCTGCAGACACCGTCAGGGGAACATAGTGCCCCCCCCCCCCCCCCGCACACCCTCTGCCTGCATCTGACCCAGTTCCGGCACCGCATGTGCCCAGAGCACAGTCTTTCCCTGAGCTTGGCCCAAAACAACCAAGTGCAGGAAAAACAAACATGAAATTATTGGTGTTTTCCAGGATATGTGCCTTCTCTCCCTTTTTATTTATCTACCATGAGCAGTAGAGTGAGCAGGAAGCCCCCAGTCCCCGCAGATCCCGCCGCTGGGCCTTGCCCGCTAACTCTGTGGCTGCAAGGATGCCGTGCCCCTAGTCACTGTCCAGCCACTGTGGCACCCAGTCCCTAGGGTCCTCCTGCCTGGCCTGGCTGGGGAACGCCACACACAGGGTCAGCGACCCCCCCCCCCCCCCCCCCCGCCGCGCCCTGTGCAGCCGATTGGTCAGGGCTGGGACTTCCCCAGTGGCCAACAGCTCCTGAGTTGGCAGTGAGCGAGGTTCCAGAGGTGACATGCAGAGGGCCAGGGCCAGGGCTAAGGAATAGGTGTTGGTCCCAACCCTGCACCAAGGCTTGGTCCCCCCAGCACTGTCAGAGCAGACCTGGTGCACCCCTGGATGTATCCCCCAAAACCAAAGAAGCTCACAGAAACCCACGAGCTTTGTACTGCATCGGTATGCTCAGTGGGACCCATCCCAGGGACAGAGACGGGACCCGGACAGGGATGGGGATGGGGACAGGAACATGGACACGGACAGAGAAGGAACTCCACAGACCATGGGAGTGAGCCTGAGCGCGCCCTCTGCTGGCCCCTTTGCGGTACAGCTGGGAGCCGCGGGCGCCCAGTGTCCGCCCCAGGTTCGAAAACACCTGCTGACCAGTCTGCAGGGACATGCCGGGAACTCTGTGGGGCAGCCCAGGAAGCTCCAGCCCGAGCGTTTCAGAGCAGGAGTGTGGTGGACAAGGGCACTGCACCAGGCCCACAGGTCTGGAAAGCGAACACAATACATTAATTAGGGCATGAAAGACAGTGGGGGCCACTACCCACTGGCCCTGCAAGGGACTCAAAAAGCCCCCAAGGGGCTGGAGCGATAGCACAGTGGGTAGGGTGTTTGCCTTGCACGCGGCTGACCCGGGTTTGATTCCCAGCATCCCATATGGTCCCCCGAGCACCACCAGGAGTAATTCCTGAGTGCATAAGCCAGGAATAACCCCTGTGCAATGCCGGGTGTGACCCAAAAAGAAAAAAAAAGGAAAAAAAGAATCACACATTGGGCTGGAGAGATAGCACAGCGGGTAAGGATTTTTTCCGTGCCGACCTGAGTTCGATTCCCAGCATCCCATATGGTCCCCTGAGCACCTCCAGGAGTAACTCCTGAGTGCAGAGTCAGGAGTAAACCCTGTGCATCGCCGGGTATGACCCAAAAAGCAAAAAAAAAAAAAAAAAAGCTCCCAAGCACCTGCAGAGCCCACTACATACGAAGCAGCTGAGCATGCAGGTCAGCGCCAGGTCAGCACCAGGTCAGTGCCAGGTCAGTGCACAGTTGAATGCCAGGTGAGCATACAAGTGAGTGCAGGTGAGTGTGCAGGTGAGCGCACAGGTGAGTGCTAGGTGAGCACACAGGCAAGCGCACAAGTGAGTGCCAGGTGAACGTGCACGTGAGCACGCAAGTGTCAGGTGAGCACCAGGTGAGCGCACAGGTGAGCACCAGGTGAACATGCAGGTGAACACACAGGTGAGTGCCAGGTGACTGAGTGCACAGGCAGTGCCAGGTGAGCTCAGGTGAGTGCAAGATGACCGAAGGAGTCCAACACGGGAGCTGGGTCATTCCTCATTTCTGCCACCAGGGGGTGCAGCTGATCTGCTCATCCAGGCCCCAGCCTCTGCTGGCATGACCCGCATAGCTGGTCCAACTTTGGGGAGTGGGACCCCAGCACAGGCCGGGAGGACTCTGGCACTACAGTACAGTCCCCAAGCTGGCAGCGGGCAGCAGGCAGAGTGGGCTTGGAACTCTGCTCCACCAGCTCAGGACAGAACCTCGGGCCACCAAAGGCAAGCAAGATGCCTCCAAACAGATTGAAGCGTCTCAGCTGCAAGAAAGGAACATGCCAGCCAGGACTGTCCACAGACTGGACGATGGCACTGTTAGAGGTGTGGTGGCCTCATCACAGACACAGGATGGGTCTATTAGAGATGGTCCGTGGGTGTGATCTGTGTGCTGACATGTCTTAAGTGCGTCCTAGGTGTGCGGTAGGCACAGTGGTGACCCAGATGTGGGACTCGTTACAAGCATGTGATGAGTTTGGCGCAGAGGTCTGAGAGTAGGTATGTTGGCACCGTGTCATAGATGTGTGATAGCCATTTTGTAGGTTAGTTGGTGAGTTATGGATGTTTTATAGATGTGATTGGTGTCTTAAAAACATATTAGAGACATGTGATGAGTGATTTATAGGTATGTTACAGGGATTTATAGTGTCATAGGTGTGCTGTGTGTCATAACTGCACAGATTTATAGACATGATACACACTCGGTGAGGGATAGGTGTGTTACATGTATGTCATAGAGATGACATAGGTGTGTTATAGAAATGTGTTCAGTGTTTTAGAGGTGTTAGAAGTGTGTTATAGATGTTGCAGAATTAAAGCCATTTTTGGTGTTATAGGTGTTTTCTAAGTATTTTATAAATATGTTATGTTCTAGGGATGTATGTTATCAGTGTTATAGGTGTGTTATAGACTTAGTGTGCAGTAGAGACTTGATATAGGGGTGTTCTAGACAGTCTACCTATGTTATAGACACTGCACATGTGTCATAGACACTGTGTTACAGACACTGTGTGTTACGGACACTGTGTGTGTATTAGACACTGTGTGTGTATTAGACACTGTGTTACAAATACTGTATGTGTGTACTAACTACTCTGTGTTACAGACACTGTATTAGATGCTATATGTTACAGATTCTGTATGTGTGTTACAAATACTGTGTGTGCTACAGACACTGTGTTACAGACACTGTGTTAGACACTGTGTGTTACAGACATTGTGTGTGTTACAGACACTATGTATATATTATAGACACTGTGTGTTATAGATAGTGGACTCCTGTTACAGACATTGTATACATGTTATGGGTTTGTTACACGTGTGCTGTAGCCTGGCTGTTGGCGTGTCATCGATGGTGACAGGGGGCAAAGGGGCACCGGATCCGTCTTGTGGCTGGGTCCCCCCTTGGCGCTGCCCAGGAGGAGCCCACAGCTGGACAGCCTCCCCTAGGCCTCCCAACTGGCCAGCCCCTGGCGGCTCCTGGCCCTCCACACCCCTGCCCGGGCACTCCCAGATAAGCCTGGACTCCCGCGGCTGGCGCCGACCCAGGGGCAGCAGACAGACACGCAGCCCTCGGGACCCTGCCTGCCCCCAGCCCTTCCCGCCCCTCCCTGGCACCAAAACAGATGACTTCATCCGGCTCTGGGCCCAGCCCTGGGAGCAGGGGAGCTGCGGCTGCTCGCTGCTACCTTGGCCCGGCTGGGGAGTGTCCGAGGAGCGTCCAGAGCACAGCTCCCAACCCCTGCCTGGCCCCCCACCCCTCTCCTGAGCCCAGCCGCCCTGGGGAAGTGGGCAACACCCCTTTCCCGCCAGCAAGTGGGAATCTGGGATCCACAGGCCACAGCAAAGGGCTGAGGTTTCATCCTGGGGGGAGGGGGTGTGAAGGGGGGTGCAGTGTCCATCCAAAGCAGGACTGAAGCCACCACTGGCCAGCTGTGTCCATTCCCTCCCATGTGGTGCGTGACCGTGCAGAGGACCCTGTATCCTTCACTGGCCTGGGACCCGGGAACCCTAAATCTGGAAACAATTCGCCCTTGGTTCCCAGTCCCCTGCCAAGACCTGCTGGCACCGCCCAGACCTGGTGCCACCAGCTTGTCTCCGACCCCACCCCGCCCAATCCACACCGAGGGTCTCCTTACCCTGCCCACACCTGGGTCTGCATGAGTTTGACCCCCAGTTCTGGGGACCTGTGGGGAGGCCTTGCTCCAGTTTTGAGACTTGCGTGGATCCCGGTAGGTTGATCATAACAGCAGTGGCCCATGGAAATGTTAGCTGCCTTCTCCTGGGAAGGGAAGCCCCGGATTTTCTTTTCTTTGGGAGTCCACATCCCCAGCAATGCTGGGAATCAAGCCTGGGCAGCCTGGGCTCTGGAGACCTGAACAGCCTCACCTTTGTGCTCACAGAGGGCAGTGTGCAAGGCCCAGTGAGCAGCATTATGTAGAGCACCTCAGGGGACAAGCATGTTCACTGTGACCCATGTCTCTGGCTGCCAGGAGCAGACAGACCTGGTCCTTACGCCTGCAAGCCAGGAGCTCTGCGGCTCATTTACACGCGGAGAGTGGGGTTAGAGGGATGGGACAGTGGGGAGGGCACGCATGTACCCAGCTATGGTCCTGCCAGGAGCAATTCCCGGTGCAGAGCCAGGAGTAAGGGCTGAGCATCGCTGGGTGTGACCCCCAAGCCAAAATGCAGAAGCTCAGAGCTAGATGAGGGGAGCCCAGCGGGTCCCCCCAAGAGTTAATGTCTGTCACCACATCTTACTGGCTGCAGCTTTTCCTCGTCTGTGTGGGCTTGGTCTGGAGGCCACACCTGGCTCTGCACTCAGGATGACTCGGGGCTCGGGGGACCCTATGTCATGCTGAGGACCCGGCCCGGGTCAGCTGCCTGTAAGTGCCCACCCCGCCTCGTCCTGTCCTCTCATGCCCAGCTGCAGAGCCCATTTAAGGGAGAGGGATTCACTGACAATTTGTTGATATGCCCCCCCACTCTCCTCCCTACAGGTAACTCCTACCTGAAGCTACCATTGTCACTGGCAAGCATCTTTTGTTTTGTTTTTGTTTTAAAGGGAGGAGTCCTGGTATTTATTCAGTCATTGAATTGGGCATGAACTTCACTTTACTTTTTTTCTTTTCATTGAATCACCATGAGATACAGTTACGAAGTTTCCACGTTCGAGATTCAGCTGCACAATGATCGAACACCCATCCCTCCACCAGTGCACACTTTCCACCACCAGTGTCCCCAGTATATCCCTCCACCCCCCATCCAAGTCCTACTCTGCCTCCATGGCAGGCAATTTCCCCAGAACACTCTTTCTACTTTTGGGCTTTGTGTTTGGTTTTGTTTTTGCTTTTGGGGTCACACCTGGCGATGCTCAGGGGTTACTCCTTGCTTTGCACTCAGAAATCACTCCTGGCAGTGCTCAGGGGACCATTTAGGATGCTGGGAATTGAACCCAGGTCGGCCGCGTGCAAGGCAAACGCCCTACCCACCGTGCTATCACTCTAGCCTGGGCTTTCTGTTTTGCTCAAATTTTCCCACCACCATTCAAGCCTGCCTGCCAGGGGCAGATGCTGGGTCATTTATTGTCCATTGCTCATTTTGAATATCATGGGTGCTGTGGTAGAGCACTTCTCGAATCCTAGATTGTAAATGGTTGGGTTCCAGAGACATTTCTGTAGGGCACTAATCCATTAGGGGATTCAATTGGGCGTCTCTGGACCAGGGCTGTTGGTGGCAAGCATATTTTGTATTTTTTTACATGTGCATCAGAGCACAAAATACAGGGTTGCCTGCTTTGCCCTGGCTTTTACTCTGTGTTTGTCTCGGGGTCAAACCCAGTGGTGCTCGGGGACTATTCCCTGGGCCCGAGGGAGTGCTTCTAGCAGTGCTGGGCCTGGAACCCGGGTCTCCCTGAGTTCATGGACAGTCCCTGTTCTGCCTTGGGGTGCGGGTGGGGAGCACTGTGCAGTGGCTCTGTCCAGCAGATGTCGCTCAGGTTCCAGCATGGAGGGGGTTGGGGGTGTCCTGAGGAGTGGAGGGGGGGCAGCATAGGATCAGCAGTTGGGGGGCACTTCCTCTCCAGTTCCTTCCTGGGGCAGGGGGCAGGCCTGCGTGGGGTCCAAGTGCTGTGCTGGCTCCTCCCTGGTCCTTTGTGAGTGACCACGGGCTGGTCTGGGCAGAGGAAGAGAAGTTTCTGCGAGGGGCAGCAGCAGAGAAGAGGCTCATCCAGAACGTTCTCTTCGGGTCCCACCCACCTTCCACCTACCCCCAGAACATCCAGGCAGGGACTGTGGCTGCACCTGGAGATGTGCAGGGGCTATTCCCAGCCCTGTGCTCCCCGCTGTGCCCAGAGGGACCGGGCAGGCCTGGGATGGGCCAGGACACCTGTGGGCAGCCACGCCTGGGTCTCTCCTCTCAGAAGGAGCCCATGCGCGGGCGGGGATGCAGGCGGAGGCGGGATGATGGAGTCCAGGCCCAGTGCCCACACCAACTTCCGTTCCCGGCTCCAGACGCAGTCAGCTTGCCGCAGCAGATGAAACTGGGAAGGAAGTGCAGTGGCCACTGTTTGTCCAGGCACGAGAGCCAGACCCAGGGCAAGGGGCCCAGGCTGGGGCCCGGGGAGGCCCAGGGTCCCCCCAGGTGATCTCAGAAGGCTGCAGGAGGCTCCGGTCTAGCTCCTGCCCAGCCCTCCCTGACCTGCCCTCCCTCTGGCCTCGGCACTGGGGAAGGGCCGTGGGAGCTTGGCTACCATTCTCCGGCCCTTATCTGCGTCCACTCAGTCCAGTGACTGCTGCTCTGGGGGTCACGCCTGTCTCCAGAGAGCCGGGCTATCTCACTGACCCGCGGGAACCCTGGCGGGAGCTCATGTTTCTGACGACAACGGCCCCCTGCCCTCTGCCCCCCATACCCCCGCCCGGCGTCGGCCGGCCCGGCAGGCTCCATCACGCCTCACTGAAATAGCAACGCTGATAACACGGACAGACTCACGGCTGGGGCCGCCTCCCCTCTCGCCTGGACCCGGAGGGGCCCTCCGCGCATCCCCTCACAGGAAAGGCCAGTGGTTGGGGGCAGAAGGGGGGTCCGGTATGCATGTGTGGCCCCAAATACCATGGAAAGAAACTGGGGGGGGGGGTGCTGGAGCGATAGCACAGTGGGGAGGGCATTTGCCTTACACGCGGCCGGCCGGGGTTCGATACCCAGCATCGCATAGGGTCCCCCAAGCACTGCCAGGCGTAGTTCCTGAGTGCAGAGCCCTGAGCATTGCCGGGTATGACCCAAAAAGAAAAAAAAAAAAGAAACTGGGGTGGGGGCGCTCACCTCCCCGTCACTGCCCCCTGAGGCACTCCCTGGCAGCCGCATGGACTGGCTTCACTGCCCACCCCCCCGGGGTGACTTCAACCAGGCCCTGACACTGTCTCCCACACACCCAGCCAGCAGATTCCCAGGGCCACAGGTGGGAACCACAGCGGGGAGGGGTCAGCTTGGGGAGGGGGGGGAGTCACAGGAGAAATGAGATGAGCAGGAAAAGACTGAGAGGGTGCTGAAGCCCCCAGGTTGCCTCTGGCCTCCGACTGCCCCGGGGCGTCTCTGGACCCAGCTCACAGAGCGTGACTCGATCTTTCTCCTCCCAAAGCCTGGGACTGGCCAACACAATTCCGTCTACCTGTCGGGACAGGGCGTGTCCGTGGAGCCAGGTGGTCCCCAGCACCACCACCACCACCCTGTCCCCTGGGGCCCTGGACCCCAGTGTGTTTTAGTTCCAGGACAGATTTCAGCAGCAGATAATTCCGTCCAAGTAGCCTGCGGTTTCTGGTTTTGTCCCTTATGCTCGTCTGACGTTTAACTTATGACTTGGTGGTTTCTGTCACCAAAGATTGCTCTGTCTCAAAGGAATATTTGCACGTCTGCGTTCGTTTACTTTGCTCATTCCTGGCTCTGTGCCCCGGGGTCACTCCTGGCTCTGTGCTCAGGGGTCACTCCTGACTGTGCTCAGGGCTCACTCCTGGCTCTGTGCTCAGGATCACTCCTGGCTCTGTGCTCAGGGCTCACTCCTGGCTCTGTGCTCAGGATCACTCCTGGCTCTGTGCTCAGGACTGACTCCTGGTCTGTGCTCAGGGCTCACTCTTGGTTCTGTGTTTAGGGCTCCCTCCTGCTGGTTCTGGGGGCCAGATGTGGTGCGGGGGATTGGAACCTGTGCTGGCCGCATGCCTAAATCCCTGCCTATTACCCCAGTCCAAGGAACATTGCATGATGGAGAACCACTTGACTTTGGAAGGGCCATCTCTGTGACTCGGAGCTTTCCAACACTGATGGGTCCATCCCAAATTCTAACTCCCTTGGGTAATTAGACCCCCAGGGCGCTCCCTATGACCTCGCACCATCTAACAAGTTGTCACAAAGTCCTGCTACTTCCACTGTGGCCTCCCGCAGTCTGTAGGTAGCCCGGCCCGACTTACAGGAGCCTCATTCTTGAAGGTTCCGCGTCACCTGGTTGGCCAGCGCTGGGCCTCGAGGGCTGGGCTGGTGGACCGATTGCCGCATGGAACAGCCCCCTGGACAGTGGAGGGGGCCTTGCTGTCCACTGGTCCCAGCCAGAAACTGCCGCATCTCCCTGCCACAGGACTTCCGGGACTGTTCTGCCCTCCAGCGCCATCTCTCGTGGAAACGATGCCCACGGCCCATGCCTGTCCACCCAGGGAAGGGCCATGAGCTCTGGGGTGGGGGGGGGGGGGCGTGCCAGCTCTAGGAAACTCTGGGACAATTGTTGGAAGGGGCAGCCCTCTTGGTCACTCACTCCAGGGGAAGGAGCTTCCATTTGAGATGATGGAAGGCCTTACTGCCCGTGTCCTGCTCCAGTCATCAGTGACCACCCAGGAGAGTGGACAACGCTTCAATAAAGTATAGCCATGTCCGGCTCAGACCCTGAGCTCAGGGGCAGGAGGACACTAGGGTCTGATGCAGTCTGAGCCCCCAAGGCCAGGGAGCAGGGCCATGCCTGAGCCCCCGAGCCCCAAGCTCAAACATCGGTCACACACAGCCCCGCAGTGCTCAGAGATGGACGAGCAGTGGCTGCCCCATCCCCCCCACCCCCGACGCCCCCTGGCGTGCTCCCTCCTCCGGTGCTCCCTCCTTCCGGGGGCAGGGGGCTGCTCCTGGTCCCCAGCTCTGTCTGCGGATGTGCGGATGTGCGTGGGGCCGGGAGACACAGGCGCCGGGCGGGGGAGGCAAACAGGAAGGGGATGACGATAAGGCAGCAGCGTGCAGCAGTGGCGAGGCTCAGGCGGTGCTGGGGAAGTCCCGGGTACCACAAGGGCGGGCGGGTGGGCGGGCAGGCAGGCGGAGGCAGCAGGTGGGGACGGGAGGCCACGCAGGGAGCACAGCCTCCTCCTGACCCCGCAGACACCCTGGGCCTGGCCCCAGCCTGCCACTCCGTCGTCTCTGTCGAGCATGTCCTCACCACTCCTGCCTCAGGCCCAGCAAGGCCCCCCACACCTGTCCTGAGCTTCCCCCCGCCCCTAAGCCTGCAGCAGGAACCACAGCCAGACTGGCTGCCTGGGGACTTCACAGTTTGGGGGGTGTTTGGATGCTTTTGTGTTGAAGCCTGGCGTGGCTGCACTCAGGGCTCCCACCTGGCTCTGTGCTCAGGGTTGACTCCTGGCTCTGGGCTCAGGGCTGACTCCTGGCTGTGCTCAGGGCTGACTCCTGGCCCTGTGCTCAGGGCTCACTCCTGGCTCTGTGCTCAGGGCTGACTCCCGGCTCTGTGCTCATGGCTCACTCCTGACTGTGCTCGTGGCTGACTCTGGCCATGTGCTCGGGGTCCACTCCTGGCTCTGTGCTTGGGGCTGACTCCTGGCTCTGTGCTCAGGGCTCAGTCCTACCGGGATGCCCGCAGGAGCAGCCATATACCAGCCAGCACTTGGCCTTCTGTCCTCCGTCTCCCACCCCCCTCTGTGCTGGGACCTGCTACCCCTGGAGTTGGGGTGGCTGTGGGGGCCTGTGCCAGGCCATGCCCCACCCCTGTAGCCCTGTCCCCAGTCCCCTTTTCCCTCCTCCCGCCTCACCTCTCCCCATTCCAGGAACAGGCCCCTCCCTGTGGCCGAGGGCATGAGGCCTCCCTCCCCCATGCTCCATTTCGCCCCTCAGGAGCAGGGCCAGGTCCCTTAGAAGCTTCTGGAGCAGAGGTGAGCACAGAGGCCAGTGCGAGTCCTGCGGCTCTGTGCGGAGCCGGGGCTGGGGGCTATGGAGGTCAGAGGGGCCGCTGTGCACGCACCCCGCCGGCAGCCCCAGCACCAGGCCACATTCTGCTCTTTGCTGCCCAGCCGAGTGCCCTCACTCCGCGTCCAAGTCCTCGGCCTGCCTTTCCCAGGGGTCCTGCAAGCCCCCAGGTGACAATCTGGGATGGCAGGACTGGCCTCTCCCAGGGCCTGACACCCCATCTTCCAGCTCCTGACCTTGAGGACCACCACAAGCTCTGGGGCTTGGAGGGAGCCTGTGGGACCCACACCCCTAAGTCTGGGTGTCTGAGCCCCTCTCAGAAGAGGGGTTTCCTCAGGCGTCAAGCGGCTTTCAAGAATGGACTGGGTAATTAGGATGGGCAGGTTCATGGGATGGGGGTGGAACCAGTCCATCTTCCCTGCCCTGCCGAGACCACGAGTTGCCTCCCACAAGCGGCTCTCCAGCTCCGGAATGACCATGATCCCAGAGGCACACAAACCAATTTCGGAACCCAGCAGCTTTTGGCAGAAATCCCTCCAGACTTAATTACTAAAATATCAGAAGTCCAAAATCGCACAGCCACAATAGCAGTCGCACGACATCATATTCTCTTTATAATCAGCAATAGAAAACTAGAAATTATCTAACAATGCCTTTTCACCAGGCCTGATTGTTGGGGGGAAATTCCAAATAATAATGGTGACTATTTTGTTGAAATAATGAATGTAATCAAAGTAGAGAGAGAGAGAGTTAGGTGATAATCATCTGTGTCACAGGCAGGGGGAAGGGTGGGATGGGGAGTATACTGGAGTTCTTGGTGGTGGAAAACGTGCACTGGTAAAGGGATGGGTGTTTGATCATTGCATGACCGAGACTTAAACCTGAAAGCTTTGTAACTGTTCTCATGGTGATTCAATTAAAAAAAAAAAAAAAAGGATGGGCAGGGGTGCTGGCCTGGCATGCGGCCCACCTTGCTTGGTTTGATCCCTGGCACCTCGTGAGTGGGAGATGCTGAGCAGAGCCAGGAAGGACCCTGGAACACCACCAAAATAAAAATAAAATCATTGGCACTTTGCAAGGCCACCCAGGCCTCCATCCCCAGCACCCCGTTTGGAGCCCTGAGCACAGAGTCGAGAGTAAGCCCTGGGAACCACCGGGTGCAGCCCCAAACACAAAAAAGAATAGACTGTCGTAGTTGTGGGACAGTTCTGTCTCAAGAGCCTAGGTGCAAGCTGAACTCCTGTGGGGTCCCAGAGAGATTCTGTGATGTGCGTGGGGCCCGTCTGAAGGGGAACCCCAGGTTGTTGGGTTCCACCGCATCCCATTCAACAGCTGGGCTGACCGGCGTGTGGCTCAGGCTGCTGTGAGATTGCGAGGAGAGACGGTCCTTCGCCCGCATGGCTCACAGGGCACCTGACAGGGCTCAGCACCATGGGGTCGCGGATCTGAGCAAACCCAGCCCGGGGCAGATGCAGGGCAAGCCACATGTGCAGGCAGGAGTGCGGTCTTAGTCACCATCCAGGAAGTGCGGCCAGCCCCGGGAGGAGGGCCCGGGACACAGAACCAGGCAGTGGAGCGGCGAGACCGGTCTGACAGCCACACTCACGGACACACAGCAGTTCCATCCCAGCACCTAGAGCAAAACCCAGACGCAGAGCACGGCCATGAACGCGGCCGGACAATCAGACAGGCAGATGGGCCATGGACTGATGTGCTTCCGCCCCGGACCGGCCATGAGGCCTGTCTCCCAGCTCAGCTCTGTGCGTGCTGCACTGTCCAGGGGTTGGCTGGCCCCTCTGGCCTCCTGGGGACATCCTGTTCGAAGGTCGCTGGCGGAAAGGGAGGAGGGGCCGCCTAACACCCCAGGGAGGGGGTGCTGGCTGCCTGGCCCGTCTCTCCCGGAACAGACCCCTGCCCCTCGGGCAAGGGAGCCATCTCCCCACAACAGGGCTCCCTAGTGCCGTCACACTGCGGGGGCTTCGAGACGAGGGACTTCCGGACGCAGCATGGCGCCCCCACAGTGACCTGAGATGGGGTAAGGCCATCCTCTGCAGAGGGGCACGGGAGGGCCAGCCCTGAGGAGGCTCCACTCTGCCCAAACCAGGGCTCTGGAGGGGCTCTGCCCCCTAAAGCACCAGGCCCCCGCCATGGAGGCCCCCAGTGCCCAGCCCGTCAGGAAGCACTTGCGTCCACCCTGTCCTGCTTCTGCTGACACACGGCCAGCCACATGCCAGCTGTTGCCCAAGAGCTTCCTGAGGCTCCAGCACTCCAAGACACTCAGGGTCATCTCGCAGCTGAGCACCCAGGAGGAAGTGACAGAGAAAGTGCCTTGTCAGGTCCCCGGGGCCTGCAGAGGAGCAGCAGGAGGGAGGCCCAGCCGCCTCCTGAAATGGGAAGAGGCCAGGGCTGGGGGCTGGGGTGGGGGGCAGGGAAGGGGGCTCAGGGGGAATCAGGGCCTGACGGGGAGAGAGGAAAATAAGGCTGGCGGACCGCCTCGGGCCCCCCGGCCTCGTGTGTTAAAGTTCTGCTCTGGACATTTTCCTCCAGATTTGGATTTTTTCTTCTTTTTTTCTTTGTCTCTTCCCCTCTCTTCCTTTGCTTCAAAATGCCTGGGCCAAACCCCGAAACAATCCAGTTTGGAGCAGGCTCTGCCAGCAAGCAGGAGAGACTGCAGGTGCCCCGCGGAGGCCGGGTGCAGGGGACGGGTCACGAGGTGGGCCCCTGAGGGCCACCTGCCTGCCCCTCACAGCCCAGCCACTTCTGCTCAGGCTATAGGATCCACGGAACCACAGAGGCACCCCCTCGGTATCACACAGGGTAAGAACCTTCCAGAAGTGAAAGGCAGTGCCCCTCACTTAGGCCGCAGACTCCGTCTGCCTGCCCCAGCCCCGTGACCACAAGTCACAGCTTACCGCCGGCCCCCACCTTTGTTTCTGGAAATACTCTGAGAGACTCGCCTCGAAAGTGGGAAGAGAAACTCAGAGCTGCCCAGCCAGCGCCACTCTGAGTTTTCTCCCCGAGGTCTCGGCGGCCCATCTCAGCCCGTGTGTTTGTGGGGATCCCATGCTGGACAGAGGCCCCGGCTCGGGGGGCAGGGGGGAGCTCCCGAGGCCAGTTCAGGACTGAGCAGGAAGGGGCGAGGTGGAGAGGATCCAGAGATCCAGAGACAGCCCCTGAGCTCCCTTGGGGCAGGAGGTGCCTTTGGCAGAACCTGCGAAGCCTGCCAGGGCCTCAGAGCCCCTGAGAGGCACCAGAGGGGCCAGCTCCCCGCAGGGCCTTCAGGCACCCACCATTGCAGGGAAGCAGCCTCGACTTCCCTGTTCCACGGTTGCTGCTGGCAGTGCCTCTGCGGGGGGCAGGCAGGTGGGGACCCCAGTCTCCTGCACTTTGCGTTGAGTTGCACGTGAACTTGGCTGCTGAGCCCACAGCCCTGAGGCAGGCGGCCGCGTGCTCAGAACTCAGATGGAAACGTGGTGGGGGGAGCCCCAAAGGCCGTCCCCGCTGAGTGCGGAGATGAGAACTGACCCGCTGGAGGATGACATTGCTTTGTCCTTTCTCCCTTTCTTCACAAGGAGCTTAGGTTTATCAGGTTACACCCGTCACAGTGCTCCCAAGTCACTCCCGTTCCTTCCCTTGCCTGCCCATCGCCACTGACCTCCCTGGGGTGGGGGAAAAGGCGTGAGACGACCGAACGCAGGCAGCAGGAGAGACAGAGCCACCACCACTGCTGTCTTTTTGAAAACACACATCTGGCAACTAAGACCAACCCACCTGGCCCTCATTCCTTCCTTACCCTGCCCATCACCATCGACCTCCCCAGGGTGGGGGAAGTTGCGTGAGACTACCAAACGCAGGTGGTGGGAGAGACAGAGCTGCCGCCGCTGCTTTCTTTTTGAAAATACACAGCTCGCCTGTGGTTCTGGCTGAATCGGGAGCTCCAGGCACCAGGGATTGTTCTAGAAGGAAAGACTCAGCTGCTACCACACCAGGCTTCACTTTGCGTGGGTCCCCCGGGCAGGCTAGAGGCAGCGGCATGACCTTCACCGGCTGTCATCCAGGGTGTCAGTTGGAGACAGGCTTCGTGGTGAAGGGGCCCAGGGAGAAAAGTCAGGACCCTCAAATCCAAGGAGGACGCTCCTGGGACAGATACACTCCATGGGGTGTCCCCACATCTCAGCCTCGGTCTGGGGACGGGGGGCTCCAGGGACCCCTAGCCAGCCCTGTGCAGGGCCCTGCTCCCTGGGAAGTGCATGAGCAGCAGCTCCAGGCTATGGCCCCAAGAGGTGACGGTGATGGTGACAGGGAGCAGGTGAGGCCTGTCTCGTGCTCGTGACCTGGTGGGACATTGGTCACCGAGTGTGCCTGGAAGGGACAGCCTGAAGCTCCGTCCAAGAAACAGCGTGGCAAGCGCCAATCAGAGAGTCGGTGGCCTGTTATCTCTGTAATTGTGTCTCATTAAGGGTTAACTCAGCCTTCCTGGAAGCTCCATGATTGAGCTCCGCTGAGGGCCTCCAGGCCCTGGGCTCCATCCCTAACCCAGTGACCGCTGCTGCTGCAGGGATGAGTCACACGCAGGGCGGGAAGGGGAGGTGGGAGCCCTGCGGCCTGGGGCCCCAAACTAGCGCCAGGGCCAAGGCTACAAGGATCAGTGTTCCCGAGAAGCCACGGGAGGTCTTCCCGCTCGCTCTCTTTCCCACGAGACCCTGCCCTTGGAAGGGCACCCAGCCACCCACATCAGGGACCTGCCAACCCCTGGCCTTGCACCCTGGCCCCAGAGCTCAGCTCCTCCAGAAACATTCAGAAACCCGGCCTCAGTCACATCGTCATGCGAAAGATGGTCGGGGTTTTGGTTTCTGAATTTGGGGCCACACAGGGCGTGCTCAGAGGAGCAAGCATTGTGGGGGTTCAGGCTTCTGCACCTAAGCCTTCGGCAGACCAGCCCTAGGGGCCATCTCTCAGGCAGCAGGGGAAGGACAGTGACACAGGACAGGGCTTGGACGGGCTCCATCCCAGCATCACCCATTCGGCCCTGAGCCGCCAGAAGTGACCCCTGAGCACGGAGCTCTGAGTACCACCTGTGTGCACCTCCCCAAACCAAGAATGACATTTAAAAAAAAAAAAGTCAGGGAGTGCAAATAAGCAGATTTCTCCCTCCCTACTTCTTTGCTGGTGGAAGTCAGACTCAGCCTCAGCACCCAACAGGAAGTGTCTCCATACCTCGCAAGGGTCTGAGTGTCCCAGGCACTCAGACCCCATGGCGGTTGGCCCTGCACAGTACTGGCCAGCTCAGACACTAAAAGGCCTCCTGGCCTCCAGCCCGGGCTCGTGGCCTCAGAGGAGCCAGTCAGGAGCCAGAGCTCGGGCCTGGAGACGACTCACACTGAGGCCTCTGCCCACCTCCCTGCCAGGCCGGCGCCAGAGAGCAGGCAGCCAGGGGGCGGCGGGGCTGGGTGACAGCACCAGGAAGCACACTGGGCTGTCCTGGGGACGGGTCAGGGTCTCCCCAAGAGCCTTGGTATCCCAGAGCATCTTCTCCCGCTTTCCTCCTCTTAGCTCCCTTTCCTCTCTCCCCCTCTCTGCCTCCCCATCCTCCCCATCCTCCTCCCTGTCCTCTCTCCTCCCCATCCTGTTCTCCTCCTCCCCATCCTCCTCCCCTCTTCTCCTCACTCTCCTCCCCTCCTCCCCTCCCTGTCCTTGCTGCCTCCTCCCTGTTCTCCCGCAGTCTCCTGCAGCTCCCCTCCCTCATCCTGTGTGGACTCCAGGTGGCAGAGGGTCCTGTGGGAGCCCCCAGGTCTCCCCCCTGCCCAGGGGCTTTGGCTTAGTGCGAGGCCGTGGGTGTGGGGGACAGGCACCCTCTGCCCCAGGGCACGCAGACCTCAGGGGTGCAGGGGGGACGGCACTGGGCAGGCTTTGCAGCCCCTGAGCCCCAAGCTGCCTTCCCTCGGCCTCCTGACCTACATCTGCAGCAGGTCTGGTCACGCGGTGTGGCCTCACACGCCTCGGGCCAGACGCCGGCCTGGCTGCACCCTGGGGCGCTGGGGAGGTGCCAACAGGCACCACGTGCCCCTGGGGGAGCCCTTCCAGGTGCTGGCGTGAAAGCTCCTGCCTCTCCACTCGTCACTGGCCTGTCCCACACATACACACACATGCACACATGCAAGTACACATGAACCTGCTCACACACATGCCTGCACACACATACATGCATGCACAAACTCACATGCATACACACACATTTGCACATACTGACACACATACATGCATATACACGTATGGGTGCAATCACACATATATGCACACACATGCACATGCACATACACACACTCATACCCACATGCATACATGCATACTTGTGAGAGGCTCAGCAGTAGGACACAGGTGTCTGAGCCTGTACACTAACACACGTGCACACACGCACACGCACATATGCACACATGCACACATGCACACAAGCACACACACGTGAGAGGCTCAGCACCAGAAAACCATGTCTGTCCAGTCCCCCCACACTCGCCCTCCCAGAAGGCCTCTTCCCTACCTGGGCCAGAGAAATAACCCCACCACAGCTCACAGGGAAATGGGAGAGACAATTCCGCATCTCACCTGGTCTCCAGTCTCCTCATGCCCCGCCCTCTCCAGCATCGGCATCGTGGGGCAGCGTGAGCAGCCCTAAGCGAGCCTCCGAGCGTCCCTCCTGTGCCCTGAGCAGAAGCCCCCGGGACCCTCTATGGCAGCACGTGCCCTGAGCTGCCGTCCCAGCCCAGTTGCACAGGGGGGGCTGATGGAGAACCCTGGCATGGGGCGAGGGGGCTTCTCTCTCTCCCCCGCCCCCTGCCCTGGGGACAGTGGACTGGATGTTCCCCGGGCAGTGCGGGCGAGCTCCCTGCCAGACCCTGGGGTCTGTCCCCCAGAAGCGGCACCAGGACACCTCTGTTTGGGACACTTGGGACTCCCCGAGCAGATTTGCCGGCCTCTGCACTAGCCCTCCTCCAGCCGTAGTATACAGCTGCCGGGTGCCTCTTGGCCGGGGCCTTTCCTGTCCCCACGTGGGAAAAGCCCGTCTCACAGGGCCACTCAGAGGCTGCTGGGGGCAAGGTGCCTCATCTCTGTCCACACCCATATCCCAACCATTTATCCACCCACCATCACCAGGCATTTTATTTTAATTTTGTTTTGTTTGGGGGCCACACCTGGCCCTGCCCAGGGCTGAATCCTGGCCCTGCGCTCCTGGTGGAGCTCGGGGGACCGAGGGGGCCAGGGTCCAAACATGGGTTGGCTGCGTGCAAGGCAAGCGCCCTTGCGTACTCTGGCTCCAGTCCCACCAGGCGTTTTAAATCCAGTGCAGACTATGGAGAACTACACTGAGCACCCCCGTTGTTAAGCAGAGCCGTTTGCTCCTGCCATAGAAAGTCTCTGCGCGGATGGACTCACGCACTAAAGCTGAGTATGTGCCTAGTGAGACACGTGTCCTCCGGGCCGTCCACTCCGGTCAGAGCCAGGCGCTTGGTCACTTCCCAGATTTCAGGCCTCTCCTGGGCCTGACCCACTCACTGTTGCCAGCCCAGCCATACTCTGGTTCCGTCCCGCGTTTCCTGCTTGTGCTAGAGCCTGGCTTTGGGGGCTGTGCTGGGGCTCACTCCCCATGCACCTCACTGAGCCCCACTCCCTGTCGGAAGCTTCGTGTCCAGGCTGCTGAGTCACAGGGATCGTCCGGCATGTTTCTGAGGTCAGACACTTTGATTCCTCCTGGGAAAATGCGTGAATGTGGAGCTGAGTGTACAGATTTTAGGCTGTGAGAAAACCAGAGTTGAGGCTGCGAACACGGAGGGGAAGTCATGTGCTCTGCACACAGCTGACCCAAGTTTGATCCCCGACACCCCTTACGCTCCCGACACCCTCCAGGGGTGATCCCTGAGCACAGAACCAGGAGTCAGCCCTGAGCACCACCAGGTTTGGCCCAAAAACTGTAGCACTGTGCTGTAGCACTGTCCTCCCGTTGTTCATCGATTTGCTCGAGTGGGCACCAGTAACGTCTCCATTATGAGACTTGTCGTTACTATGTTTGGCATATCGAATACCACGGGGAGCTTGCCAGGCTCTGCCGTGCGGGCGGGATACTCTCAGTAGCTTGCCGGGCTCTGCAAGAGGGACAGAGGGACGGCCGCATGCAAAGCAAATGCCCTACCTGCTGTGCTATCGCTTGGCCCAAAAAAACAAAAAAGAAAAAAAATCAAAACTGTTAGGGGGTTCTAACAGTTTTGCCCCTTCAGTCTCCTGGGCCCTCCAACATGCCCTGCTATGGAGTCCAGGTTGTATAGGGGTCGCAGATCATGCTGGCAATGCTGGGGGCAGGGATCGGGCAGTGCCAGGTGAGTATCCAGACAGGAGTGGAGAGCCTGCAGGGCTCTCGCACATGAGGGCACAAAAGGGCTGTGGGCAGCCAGCCCGCACCCAAGACCCACTTCATCTGCAGCCCCAGGAGAGCTGGTCCCCCCCACCACCAGAACATTCTGGGAGTGAGTGTGGTGCCCAGGAGTGCGCTGGTGCCCGGGAGCAAGCCTGGTGCCCAGAAACGAGCATGGTGCCCAGGCCAAGGTGAGGCTGTTCACGGGAAGTGATGCTGATCCCAGTCACCACTGGCTTAAGAAAAAAATTTCCCAAGCAGGCAGCTCAGACAGAGAAGGGACCACCAAGTAAAGGGCGCTTGGAGTGCCCGTTCGGGATGGGAGATGTGAGCTGATAGTAGAATATAGACCGAACATGATGGCCACTCAATAACTCTTTTGCAAACCGCAACACCCAAAAGGAGAGAGAGAGAGCAAAAGGGAACGCCCTGCCACAGAGGCGGGGTGGGGGGGATGGGTGGGGGTGGTGGGAGAGATACTGGGGTCATTGGTGGTAGAGAATGAGCACTGGTGGAGGGATAGGTACTCGATCATTGTATAACTGAACCGTAAGCACGAAAGTTTGTAAGTCTGTAACTGCACCTCATGGTGCTTCATTTAAAAATTAAAATAAAATAAATTAATTTCCCAAGCAGACCAATAGTAAAGGAAATACTGTTATTAAGGGAACATGCAAGTGGGGAGAGAGGGAGAGGCGTGCAGGGAAGGAATGAGGAGGGTGAGAGAGGGGAGAGGGCACAGAGGAGCACATAAAAGAGGAGACTGGGGCATGAGCTGGGGTTTGGGTGACTCATGGCGTACAGGTCAGTCATGCTCAGCCCCTGGAGGGGAGAGGGAGACACGGCACATGCCCATGTCCACCCCCGCATCCGTCTGCACCTTCCAGGCTTTGTTTCCACAGAACAAGGGTGAAGCTCGGGGGAAGAGGGAACGTGCTGGGACGTGTCCTCAGAGGGTCAGGGCCAAGCAGGGGAACTGCTGGACGCAGGATTCAGTCGAAGGCAGGCCTGGGGGCTGCTTAAGTAGGGAGAGGGAGAGACGCTCTTTTCACCTTCCCTAAGCTGGAGGGATGAGTGCTCCCTGGGTAGGGTAGGGGCTGGGGGAGCAGGTGTCTGCGGCTGCCTCCCAGGCACCCACAGGAGGAGGAGCCCCACCAGATTTAGAAGAATCTCAGGGATTCTTCTCCCAGGCTATCCTCAGGCCAATCTCACCCTCAATTTCCCCCTTTATCTCAATTTCCCCCTTTATCTCTCCATCAGTGTCACCAACTTCCCTCAGGCCTGGCCTGTGCCCTGACCTGCCCCCTAGGTGCCCCCAGGGCTCAGAAGCCTCCCTCCTTCTCCCCACCTTCTCAGGAGGAAGAAGGAGCCTGGGCTGAAGCAGTTCCCCCAGCAGGAACACCTGGGAGGAGGGAGAACCCTCCATTAGGGTATGATTCGGGCACCAGCCGCCAGGACAGCAGCACCTAGTGACAGCAGGGATCCCCCCAAAGGCAGAAAGATCTGGCAGGGAGCTGGGCAGCTCATACCTGGAATGGGCAATGGGGACCTGGCCCAGGAGTGATGCGAGCCATCAACCAGCCAACTCAGGTGACCAAGCCCATCCTGAGCACAGAGCCCCGAGCTCCATGCTCCCCACCTCAGTAAGCCAAGAGGGATGACCTGCACAAACCCAGAAGCGGGCCCTCAGGAGCCAGAAAGCTGCTCCAGGCAGCCTGGGAAGACACCTCTGACCCCCCTCAGCTTCCCACAGCACCTCACACTCCTGGCCCCAGTGGACGGCAGGGCCAGGTGGGGGCACAGAAGCACCTGCAGTCCACTCCCAGCCTCCCAGGGATCCACAAGCTGAGACCTGAGTACTCGGAACCCAGGACAGCTGGCCTGGCACCCCTTAAATAAAAGCACACACACATATACACACCCATGACACACAAACACACATATACACACCCATACACACATATATACGCACATCCATCTGCACACACATACCCACACTCACACATATATACACACATCCATCTGCACACAAATACCCACACTCACACATATATACACACATCCACACAGACACACATACCCATACTCACACATATATACACACATCCATACAGACACACGTACACATATACACACATCCATGCGCACACATCCACACCCATACACACACATACATACACATATATACACACATAGATGCACACATCCACACCCATACACACAAACACACTCACACACACATATATACACATACACACATCCGTATACACGTACACATACACACGCACACACACATATATACATTTATACACATACATACACATACACACACCTCAGCGCAAAGACGCACAGGGCCGGGCGGAGCGGGCGGCGGGTCACGTGCGCGCGGGGCGGGGCGGGCGGGGCGTGGCGGGCGGCGGATCACGTGTGCGCGGGGCGGGGCGCGGCGGTCACGTGGGGCGCGGCGGTCACGTGGGCGTGGGGGTATTTAGGCGCGCGGGCTGGGCACGGAGCAACCCGGCGGGCGGAGCTCGGTGAGTGCGGATGCGGGTGACCTTGGTTGTCGGGGCCGGGGCCTCAAGGCGGGATGGGGGTAGGGGGATGAGCGCCGAACACGGGGCGGACCCTCAGCTTAGAACCGCGCTCGAGGCGGGGCTGCGGGAGGCCTCCTTCGGGGACACCCAGGCCGCCGGGGGATCAAGCGCCCCCCGTCTGCCGGCCGCCTCGGAGCGTCGGGCGGGAGAGTTCTAGAAGCCGGCGAGCTGGGCCGTCCGGGGGCCCGGGCAGGTGCACGCACCCGGCCCCGAGTCCGGGGCTTCAGCTGTGCGTCCACCCACCAGGTGCTGCCCGGGACGGGCTGAGACCCGAGGCCGGGCCTGGCCGCCCTGCAGGCGAGGCAGCCGCAGAGATGGGAGCGTTCGGCGCCTTTGATGCTGCCTGTGGTCAGAGCCCTGAAGTGCCCGGCCTTAATTGCCCCTCCCAGCCTCAGAGCCCACACCTGGGCCCTCCTCCGCGCTGCCCGACTGCCTGTTCGCACCTGTGCGGCCGCTGGGACACCCCCCCCCCCCCAAGCCCCCGGAAAGACCCTGCTTCTGGGCCTGCAGGAGGGGGCTCCAGCTTCCCCGGGCCTGGGGGCAGCTGCTGGAGGCCGCGGAGCTGTCCCTTGGCGCTATCCCTTGGCTCGCGGGCGCGGTGCCCCGGCCTCTGTGGGTCACTGAGATAAGCCAGGCTTGGGGGTGCAGGAGGAGCCCGTAAACATCAGAGGTGCTGCTTCTCGGCCTGGGCTGGGTCCCCGACTCCCAGCTCACACAGTCACAGGCTCCCGGGAAGACAGCGCCCACCGGGCGGAACTGGGACCGCTGGGAGCGCGGGTGGAGCAGGTTCTTTGACCCAGATTGGGGCGGGGGGTACCATGACAGCCCAGTGCCTGTGGGCCTCCCATCCGCCCCACCACTCGAGCCTGGCTGAACAGCAGCCGCTCCTCCCTGGCCCTCCCTGGCCCTCCCAGGGGCTCCTGGTCCTCCCCAGGACTCCCAGAGTGGCAGGGAGCGGAGGGAACGGATTTGTGGAAGCTTTTGGATGGGACCAGACCTTCAGAACACTCAGGACCCAGGCAGGAGGCCTCAGACCCAACTTGGCTGCCAGCGAGCCAGAGCTTCCAGAACTTTCCATCACTGCCCAGCTCCAGTGTGCCCCAGCTGGGACCTGGGCTGGTAGTGCGGGGGCGTAGTGCTGGGGCGCCTGACTCTGGGGTGTCTGCCAAGAGGCACCCTGGGGCAGGGGGCTAGGGGACTGACATCCTCCCCGGAAGTCTGTGGGCAGTGTTTGGGGTTCCAGCAGCCCCACCCGAGTGACCTAGGCTGGGACTCGGAGGCCAACAGCTGTAGGACAGGGCCCAGTACCCTCCGTCCCGCAACCCCCACCCCTCAGGCGGTTTTCTTCCCTGGCCCTGGCGTGCAGATGGCTGTGGGTGCCTGCGTGAGCGTGTTGGGGCGCTCGTTCCTTTTTTTGGGGCCAGGGGCGGGGGACTCTGCCACACTCTTGGTGCCACACTATTGGCCACTCCCAACTGTTCTGGGACAGAGCTGGGGTCAGCCTGTCAGCGGCTGTGCGCCTCTGCCTTCTCTCTGCCGTCCCCTCAGTTTGGGCGACTGTGTGGCAGGGTCCTGATGGGGCCATGATACTGGGTGCTTCAATCAGGCTCTGCAGTTGGGCAGACAAGATCTGGCCCACTGCCCCTCTCAGCCCTTCCTTGTGGGAGGGTCCCTGGTCACTTGACACCCCTTCCAGAACCTTCTGCAGAGCCTGCAGGGAAGATGTGGTCCTGGCACCCAAAGGGAGAAATGGGGGCCCTGAGATGACCCGGGAGGGTGCCGAGTGCTGTGTGTCCTCTGGTCTGCGGGAGCGTCACGGTGACAATGGCCAACTGTCCCCATCCCAGGGGACTTCCCTCCTGGATATGGTTACATCGGCCCAGCTGTGCCATGTCCCAGGGGACTTTCCTTCTGGGAAAGGATGGGGTTTGCTGAGCTGGGTGGCTCCTGCTGCGGGTCCATCACTAAGGGTTGGGGACAGCGGGTCTGTCACTAGGGGTGGGGGAGACGGTGAGTCCCATCCCCAGGGACCCAGCATGGAGGCTGAAGCTAAGGGTCTGGGTCCCCCACTTTTCTCCTGAAAAGGGAAGTGAGCAAGTAGCTGGCTGTGGGCCTGGCACAGAGAGTGACGCCCACCTTGGTCCTGCCACAATTTGTCCCATAGTCAGGAGCCCGGCACATGCTCCCATAGGGGCACCTTCCCAAGTCCAAAGCGGCCAGGGCGGCACGTGGAGCCCACGGGGGGCAGGAAGTGCACTGGGGGAGGGAGTCCATGGGCAGCCACTTCTCTTGGGGGTGCAGGGGCTGCTGGTCTTGTGAGAGAAATGGGGGTCTGAGGATCGCCGGCAGGCAGGGTGCTTGTCAGGCACACGATCCCGGCACCACGCGTTGCTGTCCGTGGCCGCAAGAGTAGGTGGGCACCTCTGGGTGTGGTCTTGCCCCAAAACAGCACCTGCTGGCCCACAGACAAGAGGCGGCCCTCGCAGAGACCCATTGTCCTCTCTGTCCGTGAGGTGTCCTCGGCTTAATGGGGGTCACCCACCTGGTTTTGGAGTTGGCCAGACCTGGGCTCTGACCTGACACTCTCGGTTCGTCGCTGCTTCCTGTCCCCCTCCCCGGGGCTGGCCTGGGTACTGCCCCATTCTCTCTCTCCCAACCTTCTGGTTAGCGGGTCCTGGGCCCGCCCAGCTGTCCTGGGTCTCCATGTTGTCACTTTCTTCAGTCTACCCAGGAAGTCCTGCCTTGTGCATTTCTGGACACTTACCTAGCAGGGGCTGCCCCGCAGTGCTAGTTAGACTCAGCCGGTACCCGCCCTGCTGGGTCCATCTCCCGGGCACCCCATCGTCTGCTGTTTCTGACGGCCTCCTCCCGACTATGTTGCTGTCTCCTGGTTTGGGGGTCACATGCCATGATGTCAGGCCTGACTCATGGCTCTGCTCACTCCTGGCTCTGTGTTCAGGGCTTGCTCCTACCTCTGTGCTTGGGGCTCACTCCTGGCTCTGTGCTCGGGGCTCACTCCTGGCTCTGTGCTCGGGACTCACTCCTGGCTCTATGCTCAGGACTTGCTCCTGGCAGTACCCTCCCTGCCCAACAGAGAATGTTTGTCATCTTGACTTCCATTTGGGGACGCCTTTGTTCTGTGCACACGGCTGAGTGTGGGCACTGCCGGGAGCGCTCCCTGCCCCAGGAGGCCAGGTGGGGGTGGAGTTCACTTCTGTGCCCCCTCCCCCCATTCCCAGAACTCTCCCCCTCTCACTCCTGGGGAGCTCTGGGGCAGAAAGGAAGGCAAGCAGGGGCTGCCTGGCCGGCCAGGTGCGTCATACCCCGCACGGCGCATGTGAGTCAGCCTGAGCTGGAAGGGGCGTGTCTGGACCGTGGGACTCCCTGCCCACTGCCTCCCACCTGACCTGAAACTGCTCTACCCACCCCCTGCCCGCCTCCCTCTTTATGAACATGGGCCTAAAGTGGGGGGCCAGCTCCCCATTGCTGTGGCCTTGGGAGCCTCCGGCCCCAGTCCAGGGACCCCACTCTCATCACCAGCTGGTCCCTTGAGTCTGCAGGCCACACGTTGGGGGTGGGGGTCGGGCAGCCGTGCCGTGTCCCTCAGCTTCTGTGGCCACAGTGGGGTCAGGTTTTCATGGCCGTTGGGGTCTCTTGTGGGAAGCTGCTCCCCCTGTGGGATGCTGCATCCTGGAACCTTCCCCACGGGAGCTGGACCCCAGCCTGAATGTCGGGGACACTTGCACCCCCACAGCGTGTGGGGGGCAGCAGTGGGACCTGGACGCAGCAGCCCCTGGAGGACCCTCTGCCACGCGTGTGCGCAGGTTGGCCGGGACGGAAGCCCTCAGGGGCTCTGAGCACGGCCAAGCTGACCCGGCTCCTCCTAGGGGAGTACAGGACCCGCTTCCAAAATGTGGCAGCTGCTGGCCACGCTGAGCTGCGTGACGCTGCTGGCGGGGGTGCAGGGTGCCCCAAACTTCCCACCCCTGTCAGATGAGCTGGTCAACTATGTGAACAAGCAGAACACCACGTGGCAGGTGCGTGCGGGGGGGGGGGGGGGATGGAGAGAGGGGGAGGTGCAGGCACGCCTGGGTGTATGGTCAGGGGAGGGGTGTGTGCAGCTGCGTGAGGGGGAGGGGTGCGTGCTGCTGCATGTGGGTGTGTGCAGGGAGCAGGGTGCGTGCCGTGGGGTCCCTGCCCAAGGAGGTAGCTGTGGTGTGGCTGAGGACACGGACAGTGGCACCATTCAGACACGGGTACCCTGGCTGCACCCATGGTGCGGCCACCCTGGGCCCCAGAGCCCAGACCTGAGGCTGCCCAGCCCTGGCGGCTGGATGACCGACGCACGGCTCTTCTGCAGGCGGGACACAACTTCCCCAACGCGCACCTGAGCTATGTGAAGAAGCTGTGTGGGACCGTCCTGGGAGGGCCCCGGCTGCCCCAGAAGTAAGTGTGGGCACGGCTGGACAGTGGCAGGGACGGGAAGCAGTTTCTGTACTTGGCTCCTGTTCTTGATAACAGGCCCCCAGTGGACAAAGGGGCTTTTCTAGAGTGGATTGGAGTCCGGGTGGGCTACCCCTTGGGCTGTGTGGAGCCCCCAGGCCTGCCTTGTCCCCTACCAGACACAGTGACCCCTTCCTGTCCCCCCCACTCCGCCCCACTGGCCTCACCTCATCCCAGAAATGGTGACCCCTGCCTGCCCCCCTCCCGCCCCGCCTGCCTCACCCCTTCCTGGACACGGCAGCCCCTGCCTGTCTCCCGCCACCCTGCCCTGCCAGCCTCAGCCCCTCTCGGACACGGTGACCCCTGCTTGCTTGTCCCCAGAGTGCAGCTGACCGAGCCCATCAAGCTGCCCGAGAACTTTGATGCCCGTGAGCAGTGGCCCAACTGCCCAACCATCAAGGAGATTCGCGACCAGGGCTCCTGCGGCTCCTGCTGGGTGAGGCCTGTAGGGACAGTCACCGGCGTGGCAGGGGTCGGAGGGTGGGCTGGACCCTCATTGAGCCTGCGCTTCACCCATAGGCCTTTGGGGCAACCGAAGCCATGTCTGACCGCATCTGCATCCACACCAGTGGGCGGGTGAACGTGGAGGTGTCGGCCGAGGACCTGCTCACCTGCTGCGGCCTCCAGTGTGGCGAGGGGTGAGCGCCCAGCCCAGTGTCCCCCCACCCAGAGCCCCCTGCCCCCAGTGCCCTATCTCACTGCCCGCGGGCCCATGCGCTAAGCAAGCCGCTCTTCCCTTAGCTGTAACGGGGGCTTCCCGTCTGGAGCATGGAATTTCTGGAAGAAACAAGGCCTGGTGTCTGGGGGTCTCTATGACTCCCACGTGGGTGAGTGGCCCGCGCCTGGTGGGGGAGGGCGTCTGGGAGGGTGCGCCCCCCCACCCCCCGGGCTGACCACCTTCTGGCCTCCAGGCTGCAGGCCCTACTCCATCCCGCCCTGCGAGCACCATGTGAACGGCTCCCGGCCCCCCTGCACAGGAGAGGGGGGTAGCACCCCCAAGTGCAGCAAGAGCTGCGAGGACGGCTACGGCTCCACCTACAAGGAGGACAAGCACTATGGTACGGCCGGCACCCGCACTGCTCCTTGGGGGGAGGTGGTGGGTGCCTCTCGGAGGGAGTGTGTGTGCGTGCGTGTGTACATACGTGTGTGAGTGTGCATGCATGCAGATGCCTATGCAAGCTGCCACACAGGCTGGGTCCTATGCGGACACTCCTGGGCCACAGCAGCCCCCTCACATGTCCCGGCCCTGCAGGCTGCAGCTCATACAGTGTGTCCAGTGACGAGGAGGAGATCAAGGCTGAGATCTACAAGAACGGCCCCGTGGAGGCGGCTTTCTCCGTCTATGGTGATTTCTTCGCATATAAGTCAGGTGTGTGCCCCGGCCAGGGGAGGGGAGGGGGGCTGCATCTTCTGTACCTGCCAGGTGTCCCCTCGTCTCATTACGGGCTCTCTACCAACCACTCACGACCTTTTATTGGGCCTGACAGCAGGGCGAGGAGGCGGGCACCTGGGACCCCCTTCCCAGATCCAGGCCCGCGACCTGCTTCCATTCTACTCCCCACCCTTCAGGGGTGGGCCGTGGGTGAGTCTGCAAGGACCAAACCTGGACTTCAGCTCCCACCTGTTTCCCCTTGTGACCTTTTTTGTTTTTGTTTTTGGCTACACCCAGCAACACTCGGGGCTTCCTCCTGACTTTGTGCTCGGGGGTCACTACTGGCAAGACACCAAGGGGTGCCAGGGGCCAAACCTGCATTGGCCATGTGCCAGGCAAGCGCCCTCCCCGTTGTGCTCTCTCTCGGCCGCTCTGTGACCTAACGTAGGAAGGAGCCGAGAGGAGCCTGCAAGAAAGAAGGAAGGATTCTGTTTCTGTTGCCTGGTCAGCAGCACCTTCTCTTGGACGAGCCCCCCCACCCTGAGATCAGGGCTCGTCCCTGCTGGGGGCCTGCTGACCTACTGAGCACCCCTTTCTCAGGCGTGTACCAGCACGTTGCCGGGGAGATGATGGGCGGCCACGCCGTGCGCATCCTGGGCTGGGGCGTGGAGGACGGCACCCCATACTGGCTGGTGGGCAACTCCTGGAACACAGACTGGGGTGACAACGGTGAGTGGCAGTGTGGGGACAGGGCGGGAAGGCGCCTACCTGGTGCCCCTGCTGTCCAGCACTGACCGCTGACTGTCCTGCCCACCACTCCCCAGGCTTCTTCAAGATCCTGCGTGGCCAAGACCACTGCGGCATCGAGTCCGAGATCGTGGCCGGCCTGCCCTGCACGGAGCATTACGTGCACAGGCTGTGACCCGCATGCACCGCCAACCAGGTGCGGCGGCCCTGGGGAGGGTCTCAACATGCCCATCCTTGTAGTGCTGTCACTCCTGTTCCCCTACCAATCCCCACAAACGAAGGGGCGACTTAGGCTCCACACGGTGCCGGGCAGGGTACCGGCTGCCGCGTCCAGCTTGCCCTCGCATGGCATTCTGACCCAGGCTGTGCCATGCGCCTCAGCTAATCATGTGGACTGAAGACTGGCCAGAAGTGTGTCCTCCTTACAACAGAGCAAGCCCCACCCGCAGGGAGGGACCCCCACTATTCAATCACTGCTTTCACCAATGGGCATGGCCGTGCCAATCAATAAAAGGTTTCTCCTGTGCGGGCTATCCTGATGTCTGTGTGCCAGAGCCCCTGGGAGGGGCTGTCCTGCACTCACTCTCTGGTTACTCTGTCCAATGCTGGGCATGAAGAGCCGGTGTATGGCAGAGACTGGCAGCTAATTTGAAAGGTGGACCCTGGTCCCTGGCACAGCACAGCATAGCTCTGGGCCAGGAGGGATCCCCTCAAACGATCAGCTGTAACGGTTCCCAGCAGCCAAGGGGCCCCCCCACTCAGGAGCCCTGAGCCCCATTGGGTGTGACCCCCAAGCCCTAAGCCAACCGGGCAACTGCAGAGGGCAGAGAGGCCCGTGGGTGCCGAGGAAGGAGCCCCTCTGCCCTGTGGGGAAACAAGACTCCAAGGACAGGAGGCCAGCAGCCTGGTGTTTATTAATCATTGCCACGCAGCACCTCTGTGTCAACTTGGATCTCCGCACATTGCAATAGGCCGCCTCCTTGGGGCCCTGCTACTGCCCTACTGGCTGGGCTTGCCTGCAGGCCCGGTTTGGGGAGGGCAACCCGTCATAGCAGCGCCCATGTCCAGCTGAGTCCAGGGTCTATAAGGGATCGAGGCCGGGGTAGTACTGTCCAGAAAGGTCCGGCCCGGCCGCGCATCTCAATGCTCCCCGCCCTGCACATAGTCCCCCGTGAACTGGGTCAGGGTGCTGAGGTACTGCCAGCTCAGGGCGGCCAGCAGCATGGCGCAGGACAGGTAAACGGGCAAGTAGTGGCTCCTGGACACCAGCTGGCAGTTAGCAAGGCTGTGTGTGCGGACGCTGCAGATGAGCTGCTTGGTCCTGCTGGAGGACGGGTCTGAGTCGGGGATCCTCTGATAGATCTGTGGAGAGGAGCATGAGAGGTGTGAGCGGCCCCCTCACTTCTTACTGGCCCGCTGGCCCAGGGCATGGCTCAGGCAAGGCCAGTAGGCACCGCCAGGAAGACACTATGGCCGACTGTGGGTTGCATCCTTCACCCAAAGCCTCCTTTGGGCCTCACCACAGCCTGGGTTTCTTTGTCCACTGGTCTTGGGGCCACCCCGGGGAACAGGCAGGATGCAGCTGGAGGGGCCGAGCCTGGACCTCCTGCAGACAAAACCAAGGGAGGCCTCCGCCCCCACAGACAGCAAGTTTGCATGGAAATGCTCTTCAGCTGTGCTCGCCGTGTGCTGGGTCACCCATCTACCACTCAAGGCGCAGCAAGGGGTCAGTTGAGTCCCAGGGAGGGGCAAACAGCTGTGCTGCGCTGAGGTCAGATGGAGGCCGGAGAGTCTGCACTGCCAGTAATGGACATTCATCTGGGCCTCGGAGACAGACACCAAGGAGTGTCCAACCACATCACCTGTGCCCACAACCAAACTTCACTCCTGTCACCAGGAAGCACAAGGGCCCCATTGGAGCTGAGCCAGGAGGGGCGTGCACACACCCTGTCTCACAGGCGGCCCCATGCCCAGCCTGACTGTACAGCAGAGCAGCCCCACGGCCACCCACACTGTCCCCAGTCGAGTGGACAGGCCACAGGCACACGCACCTCTCTGAGAGGCACCAGCTCCTGCTCACTGTGGCAGAGGCCTGGGGCCAGGTGACACCACCCCGGTTGGTAGAAGAAGGGCCATTCAGCTGCCTGCAATCATGCTGAGATCAGCAGGCCTTGGGCCCAGATTATGGCCCCAGCTCTGGGGTCAGCATCCAGTTCTCAGGATATAAATAGCACCCGCCATGAACTGGGCCAGGCAGGCAGCTGGCAAGAGGCCACTGGATTCCACACGTATCCTGGGCGGGGGTTGCTCACTAAGGGTTGCAGCACATGAGCCCCTGCTGAGGCCGGAACGGACTCTGCGTGTAACAGCACCCGCCGGCTGAGGGGCCCACGTGCTCGGCCTCGCTCTGGTTCCAGCACCCTGGGTCTCCTAAGCTTCACCAAGTGTTGCCCTGGGGTCCGACAGCACGGAGCCAGGGAGGTCTGGGTTATCTGTCCTAGCACTGGATTCCTGGCCCACAGCAGAAATTGGCGTCTAAGGAACAGCGACCAGGTCAAGCAGGGTTAGGGCTCCCTCCGGGGCTAGGAATGAGAACGAGGGAAACTGAGGCGCCTGTATGCTGACAGTCCACTCTGGTTTCCTGTCCAGCCTCTCTCTGGAGACTGGAAGGACTGAGCCTTGGCGACGCCCTCCCCTCAGCCCCTCACAGAGCCTGGCAGGGCACCCACCTCTTCCATGTACTGCTGGAATATGGCTTTGACGGCGGGCAGGTTGGTGGCGTCCATCATCAGGGTGACCGCCTGCCCTTTGCGGATCTTCACCACCCCCTTGAACACCTGCTGGTTGTTGTAACAGGCAGCCAGCGTGGCGATGGCCATGACCTGCAGAGGCAGGAGAGAGCACGTCCGTGTGACAACGTGCAAAGCACCACCGGGACAGGCTGGCCCTGTGTCCGCATGACCATCCCAGAGCGAGGCTGGGCCTCAGTGGGGGCCACAGGGCTGGGCTGTGGCCTTCCCAGGAGCATGTCTGTCAAGAGACCCAGCATAAAGGTTTCTCTCAGAACAAAGCGGGGGCACTCGGCACCAGGGCCAGCACCCTGGCCCAACTCCACTGGGACAGGAAATGCCCGGCTAGGCTGCTTCCTTGTCTGTGATTCTCAAGGTGAAGGTGGGCAGCATCTCCAGAGACAAGCCGCAGAGCATCCCCTGCTGGGGCTGATCAGGTAAGCGGGGCCAAAGACAGCCGCAGACTCCAGCTCAGCACCACCCAAGCCAGAAAGCACATTCCACGACTCAGCCTCCAGGTGAGTGTCTTTTTTTTTTCTTTTTGGGCCACACCCTGCAATGCTCAGGGGTTACTCCTGGCTCTGCACTCAGGAATTACTCCTGGTGGTGCTTGGGGGACCACATGGGATGCCAGGGATTAAACTGGGGTCAGCCGTGTGCAAAGCAAACGCTCTACCCCCTGTACTATTGCTTTACTATTGCTCCAGTCTTCCAGATGACCACCTTAAGTGTCAGGAAACACTTAAATCATGAGAATGTGGAATGTTCTAGCACATTCTAGGACTCACGTCCTTAGCATATTCTAGGACTCACGTCCTAAATAACAAAGGACAGGGCCCACAGGATGGGGCTCAGTATCTGCATCCAGGAGGGACAAGACCATGTGCTTCTCAGTCTCGTCACTGACACCAGTGTCACGCGTCCTGCAAGCCCCCAGAGCCTGAGGCCTTGGCTTCCAACTGAGAAGCAGGCTCTGACCAGTGCAGAATGGCCAATGGAAAAGTGGAGGAACAACGGCAGATTCCAGAAAGAGCCGTGCGTGCTGCTTGGGGCTGGAGACAAGGTTATGATCTCCATGAAGGAAAATCAACCGTCCTCTTTGAAGGGACCTCCCTGAGTGCAGCACCTCCAGCTCATGACAGCGGACATGGTCATTAGTAAGCAGGAAAAGGAACCCCTGCCTGCGCACCTGTGGGATGGCGCAGAAGTTGAACACGCTCTGGTTCCTCAGGCGGGAGAGGTAGGTGAAGACGTCGGGAACATGCTGCAGCGCGTTGGTGACCAGCTCGTTCAGGCACTGCACCGCCAGGTCCAGGTTCTGGGGCTCGGGGAAATCTTCCAGCTTCTTGACATACTTGCTCCACACCTGGGCAGAGAAGGATACTGACGGCATGCCAACCGCAACACACACCCCAGGAGCAGGGCAGCCACACTGGGGTTGCCTGTGCCCCACAAGCGTGGACCCCAATTACAGCGCTGGGGGTGTCACCTCTCAAGGACCTGGCTCATCTAAGGGATGGAAAACAAGACTACAGAAAGGAAAAAGGGGCCAGAGCAACAGAGATGAACCCAGGTTGAATGCTGGGCACCGCACATGGTCCCCTGAGCACTTTCAGGAGTAATCCCTAAGCACGGAGCCAGGAGGAGCCCCAAGCATCACTGGGTATGGCCCCAAAACAAAACAAAACAATTTTAAAAGAATTATTTTATAGCACAGGATTTCAACTTCTGGAACAAATCCTCATCTGCAGGGCCGGCTGGTTGACCAGAGCTCCGCAATCAAGCCAACAACGAGCTTGTAGGTCTGGCCACTGCAAGAACCAGAGGCTCTCGGCAGGAGAGGGATGAGTCTCCCGAGGGGGTGTCCCACAGCTCCGATTGTGAGGCAGGGAGCCGACTGGAGCATGAGGCCACCACACTGCCCACAAGGCTTTTGGGAGGCATCGTGACTCCCAGGGTCCCAGGACTGTCCTTTCTCTGAATCTGGCATCAGGGAAGGACCGCGAGCTGCCTGTCCCCTGGAGGGCAGGAGCCTGTTTCCAGCGAAACCGTCTGCTGGAGGATCCATTTCTCTCCCTGCCTAAACCAGTATGGGCTGAGGGGAGGCCTGGCCCAGCATCCTTCTTTCCTGTTCTGTGTGCTGGGCAGATAAAACCTGGCTCTGCCAAGAATACGCAGCCTTCTAGACAGTCAGTGGCTAGGGGCCAGAAGCTAGCAGGCGGGGGACACGGGCTGTCGCACCTGCAGTAGCAGAGGGGAAGCCTGTTGAGAGGCAGAGTGCACAGAAACTCACCCGAGCCCAAAGCCCAGAGCCCGGAAGTTTCCATAGCCATGCACGTGGAGGGAGGCAGTCCAGCCACACGGCGACCTGTCAAGCGTGAGTGGTTCCCAGCTGAGAGGCCCTGAGCCCCGCCTGCCCTCACCTCCTTAGGCCAGAACACTCTGCCCTCCCGGAGGTCCTCTAAGAAGTCGCGGATGATGTTGGTCTTCTGCAGGAACAGGCCCATAGAGTTGGACAGTGCCGTGTCTTCACCACACATGGGGTCTTCAAGCCCAGAGGCCGAGAACAGACGGGAAAGGCCAATGCCCACCAGGCCAGCAACGTAGTGGCAGTACTGCAAAAGTAAGTGAGAGGAGCACCTCAGTGGATAGGGAGAGGAAAGGGCTGAGGCCTGCCACTCTTGGGGCTAACAAGACCCCAGGTCCTGTGTGAGGAGCAGTGACAGTGACCCCCAACAACAGGCGACGCCCATGATGTGGACCAGGGACACCCACACACTCAATGATGGAAGGGAAGAAAGAAACACCAGTTTTGAGATCTGAAACTACTGACATCTCCCGATCACATGCAGTGGGCAGGGCCACACAGCAATGTTTCACGTCCGGGTCAGTACCCTACTCTCAGTCCTGGTGGTGAGACAGGCGGGTAGGAAGACCAGAAGGTCTCAGGGGGCCCTGTCCTCCCAGCAACCCCCCTCCCCCACCGCCCCAAGGTCACTGACCTTGTCCCACTCGCTCTCCGAAGTCACTCTCTTCTCCAAGTACTCCGCCATCCCACAGCCCATTTTCTGGCAGGTATCGGCAATCACGGTGCGGAATCGCTCGGCCAGATTTCTAAACTCCAGGGAGATCTGAAATGAAGGGCACAAGCAACAGAAAGCAAGAGCTAAGCACTCCCACTGGTGACACCATGGCCGCCCCATGGCGACAGAACAAAATACCTGCGGAGCGTAGCACACGCAACTCGCCAGAGGCTGGTCCAGAGCCTGACCACTGTGACAGTGATACTGTGGCTCTAAGGAGGAAACACTTGCAGAGGCTGGCTGCATGGGACTCCAAGGACCAATTCCTCATTCCCACAGACTCAGGAGCACAGGTCACTGCCAGGAGCTGGGCACTAAGAGAACCTACCAGAGCCACATACCCTGTAGTATCATGGGCCAGGAGTGGGGGACAGGGGTGTGGACCATGTCTGGCAGCACAGCCACTAGTGGTCACTGGGCGGGGCAGTGACTTTCTCCCACTTTCTGCAGAGCTCTGTTGTCCTGGTCACTGTTTCACAACGAGGGCCCTTGGGTCCCAGACTGTGTGGCAAGTGCCCTGGTGGAATGGACCTGTGCCATGTGGGGGAAGGGCAGTGTGGGTCTGCCAACAGGCAAACAAAACGGGCACCAACCCCCTCAGACGCTGTGATGGGAGCTGGTGCTCTCGGCCTCACCTGGAGCCCTGCTCTGCTCTGGGCGCCCATGACCCCCAGTGCCCAGTTCAAGCCCTGGTCCAGCCACTTCCCTTGGGGGCTCTCAGGCAAGGGCGGCACTAGCGTCAGTTCTGGGGCCCAGGACCTGTGCTGCTCGCCCAGGGTCCTTCCTGGGCAGTACCAAGCCAGTCCTGCAGAGGGGCTAGGTAAGGCGACTCTACTCCAGTCTCAACTGGGGGCCGTGAGGTCCCTGAAGCCCCGACATAGTCCAAGGGGGTCACAGATGAAAAACCACATAAATGGGGCCTCCAGTAGGAAACGGGGTCGGGATGGGGGCATGGTGGAGAGAAGCTGCGGGCACTGCTCCAGCCACAGTGCTCTGTGTCTAGGCCGGTTCAGAGAGCCTGGCCAGGACACTGGTGGCACCAAGGCACAAGGCGCCCAGGCCCACTCTTCCAAGTGCAGCCTAGCCGTCTGGGAAGGGACAGGTTAGAGTTCGCGAGAAGTACCCTTAAGTTGGGGGTCTGGGCTACAGAGGAAGACCCGCACACCAGGCACAGCCTTTCACAACCACCCATCAACCCCAGGTCTACTCCAAAAGTGCATTCATGTCTGTCTTCCATGGCAACAACGCACTGGGGGATTTGTGGAAATTCACAGCGAGCCAAGCATGCGTCTTGCAAGCAGGGGCCACAGTCTGATCCCTGGCACCAGACAGTCCCCCAAGTACAGAGCTGGGAGCAGCCCCTGAGCACTGCTGAGTTGGGCCCCAACATGGGGAGGAAACTCCACAGAACCAACCAGGTAGAGGAGCGAGTCCTTCCCGGGTATGCACGCACATTCTGGGCGAGCAGGACCCAGCCACCTAGCTGAGCACAAAGCATCAGGACACACCGACCCCATGGGCAGGAGCAGAGAGCTAGAACTTGCAGCTCAGCAGGGTCCCCCGTCCTCACGGCCTACAAATCTGCCAGCCCTACGCTACTGGCTCCATGTCCTGCGCTCAGGGCCCTGCGCCTGGAATGCTCAGAACTGCCTCAGCCCTCAGTCCTCACAGCAGAAGCAGGGGCCGCCATTAGCCCAGTTTTAAGGAGAATGCTGCAGACCCAGTCAGCCCGGCTAGCGTGGGGAGGGACGGAGCCCAGCACACACCGTAGGGAAGTCCTCCAGCACTTGGCGGTCCTTCTCCTGACTCTCCAGGAAGCACCAGTCCGGCTCATACAGGTAAGAGTGGAAGTTCTGCAGCATGGGGACCTTCCAGTCTATGGGGATCGTCATGTCATCCTCCACTGTGTCCAGAGCCCGGAGCACCAGGTAGAATATGCAGACAGCATGGCTGGAAAAGAGGAGCCAGGTCAGCAAATACCCGGAAGGGCTCCAGCAGGCCAGGCAGGGGGTCCCGCACCTTCTCCCACTTTCTGCAAGAGGCCGGATGGCCTTCTGCAGTCAACAAGATGAACCTGCCAGCTGGACATCACCACCCACCCAGCTGAGCTGTGAAGAACAACTGTGTGAGACCCAACTGAAGACCAACTGCTGAGACTGAATATTTTGACAGATTTTTTAAAAAATCTGGGCTGGAGGACAGCATGGCAAGTACCACGCAGCCTCACATTCAGTCCCCCCTAGTTCCATCCCTGGCAACCCATATGGTCCCCGAGTCCTGCCAGGAGTGATCCCTGAGCATGAAGCAAGGAGCGCCAGGTGTGGCCCCCAAAACAAAAATAAAAAACAAGTTGAAGACATGCATATCTCAAAACACCGTCATTCAGGAGGAAAGACAACAGGTCTGAGCTCCAGTTCCCACCGGGAACTTCAGAAGGACTACCCCAACAGCTGCAAACACAAAGTAGCAGAAGCCGAGAAAGACGCGTGTCCTGCTCGTTGGACGCGCCGGGGAGAGGACAAAGGCCGTGGGGGTGCAGCTGCTGGGGGCAGCCGGCCCGCCCTCCCTGGCCACTCACCGCAGCTCCTCGTCCAGCGCCTGGATGACGGCCGAGAAGCTGCGGCTGGTCTGATCCAGATACCTGTAGCATGTCTTCATGCTGCTGCTGAGCGCGTCCTGCGGGCACAGACACGGGGCGCTGGGGCACGGCGGGGCGGGCAGGCGGTTCTGCGGACCCCCGCCTGCCCCGCGTGGCCAGCGCCTGCAAGGCCCAGCAGCGGGCACGGGGCAGCCGCGCGGCGGGGGCCGGCCCAGAGTCCGCTGCAAGAGGGACAGGGCCTTGGCGGCCATGGGAGAGCGGGGCTGCTGGCGGCGGCCCCCGGAGACCCGGGCGGAGACACGGGTGGGAGGTGCCCACCGCGGGGCGGGAGCCCAGACCCGCGGGGACGCGGCCGCAGGGCCCGGAGCCCCACCCCAGCCCACCCCCGCGGGCCCCGCCCCCAGCTCGGCATCGGCTCCGCAAGGCCGGCCGGGCCCAGCCCCGCCCACGCCTCTCAGGGCCCCGCCCTCGGCCCGGCCCCGCCCATGCCCCTCCAGACCCCGCCCCCAGCTCTGCACAGGCCGAGTTCAGCCCTGCCCACGCCCCGCCCCTCCGGCCCCGCCCCCACCGGGTCCCGCTCCCCTGGCCTTTCCCCCCACAGCCCCTGGAGACTAAGACGGGCAGTGAGGTCCTTGGGGCCAGCGCTGTTTTCTCCACAGTGCTCCCAGGGCGCCCCAGAGAAAGCGGGAACAAGGCACACGAACACCTTTGCCCATTCTGGGGCCGATGGCCCGGTGGGCGCGCCAGGGCTAGGGGCTGCGGAGCTGTGGGGGCGGGGGTCTCTGATGCTACACCCGCAGTGCCCAGGGCCCAACAGGGCTTGGTCCCATGCATGCCTGTGCCTTCTCCTGATTCTCTCTGGCTCCTGGAATGCCTTGTAGGAGGGCCACTGCCCAGGCTGAACCAAGAGCTCGCAGTTTGCATTCTCCCTTCTTCAAGGGTCAGTGAGACCGGTTCAGGTTGGGGGGGGGGGTGTGCACCCACAAGCCCTGAGTTTATACAGCAGGTTAAGAACGACCAAGCTCGGGGCACAGGCAACACTGCACAGTGCGAATGTGACCTACAACCCTCTCCAAGCCAGAAAGCAGACACTCAGCCTGGCCTCACCAGAAATCGGCGGGCAGAGGAGGTAGAGAGAGGGGTTCCAGCTCAGAAGGCAGGCGAGAGGATGGGGACTGAGCTGAGACCCTTCAGTATGGGCTGCACCTCTCACTGAACAGGACAGGAGCACCCCAGGGCGGCCAGAATCACCACTCTGGCTGGACTAGAGCAGAAATGGCTATTTCCCTGGACATACTGAAAAGCCCCTAGAATTGTAATTAGTAGTCCAGTTTATCAACCCCAATGCCCTATGAATCCTCTCATGACAGAGATGGTCAGCCTCAGTGTCTCCTGAGAGCACAGCTCCGGCTTCTGCTACTACAGGGCGGACGACCTGTTCCCACTCTAAAAAGGGAAGGACACTGGCCTTGCTCGCGCACCAGCAAGGGGATACATACCTCCGGGGTCCTCCAGGAATGATCCCTGAACACAGAGCCAGGAGCAAGCCCTGAGGACTGCCAGTGCCCCCTCCCCCCGCAAGAAGAGCTCCATGAGGCTAGGGTAGCCCATAGTCCGGTGCCCTTGAGGAAACCCCCGACTCCTGGTTCTGCCAGACCCCAGCAGCGACGCAGCCTCGGGACTCTGCATTTCAGGGAGTAGCCCAGGTTGCTCCCAAACACTGCCTGGGAGGACCCCCAGCCCAGATGAGGAGGTCAGAGAACCAAATCGCTGGGAGCTTGCGGGGGGCCCAGGATGCCCCCTGCCACAGCATGGTCACCAGAGAACCTCCAGAAACTGAGTGGGGTAACCCCAAATCCATAAAAACAAATGAGCAGCCAGTGAAAAGGCTTCTCCTTCCCCTCCCCGTCCACTCTCCAGGGACGAGGCCACTGTGTTCCCAGGAGTCTCACTTTAGAGGAAAACAAGCCACAGGGAAACACTCCGTGCCAGATTACAGCGTCCAAGTGTGCCCCCAACTTCAGACTTCAGCCCTGTCTGCTAGTGTTTCCTACCCAGAAACCCTGATCACCCGGTCTAGTCCAGACCCCCCTGCCCTGTCCCCTATGGGAATACTGGGACCAAGAAACACCCCTCACAGCCTGCACCTTCTCCAGCACCAGCAGCGAGAGCTGGAGGCAACTCGTGGCCTTGTCTGATGAATGAATAAGTGCAACAGGAAGTGAGGAAGAAGGAAGGGAGAAAGGAAGGAAGGGGAAAGGAAGGAAGGAAGGAAGGAAGGAAGGAAGGAAGGAAGGAAGGAAGGGAGGGAGGGAGGGAGGGAGGGAGGAAGGGAGGGAAGGAGGGAGGAAGGGAACGAGGGAGGAAGGAGGGAGGGAGGGAGGGAGGGAGGGAGGAAGGAAGGAGGGAGGGAGGGAGGGAGGGAGGGAGGGAGGGAGGAAGGAAGGAAGGAGGGAGGGAGGGAGGGAGGGAGGAAGGGAGGAAGGGAGGGAAGGGAGGGAAGGAGGGAGGAAGGTAGGAAGGGAAGGAGGGAGGGAGCGAAAGGAAAGAGGGAGAGGAAGGAAGGAGGGAGGGAGGGAGAAAAGGAGGGGGGAAGAAAGAAGGAAGGAGTCGGGAGGAAAGGCCGAGGGAGGGAGGGAGGAAGGCAAGAGGGAGGGGAAGGAGGCAGACGGGTGGGCACTAACCCTGGGCAGCAGCAGGAAGGAAGCCTGGGGGGGGGGGGCAAGGTCACCACCAGCGGCTAACCAGAGTCTGGAGCATCTGAGCCTAGGTGGCCTCAAGCCAAAGTTCCAAGTTCTCCTGACAGGGCTAGGAGCTGGGTGAGTCGAGGGAAGTGACCCAACCGCTGTTCACCAGTCCTGGAAAGGTACAAAGGCAGAGACAAAAGACTTGGCTATGATGTCCAGCCTCAGGCCCCGCCAAATTCATGTCTGGAAATGCCACTGGCCACTGGCCACTGATCACTCAACCTCTGGACTCCCTCCCACGAATTAACTTTCTACTCGGGCATGGGGCCCTGTGTACCTGCTGTCTCCTGGCCACGCTCACGTTCCGGAACCATGGGCACTGGGGGCCATGGGCACTCACCCCCTGACCCCATCACACGTGTGCTGACTGGGAGCGGGGCGTGGCCAGTGGGTGGGTGGAGAGGGCGCAGCAGGCTCTGAGGCCAGGCCCAAGCCAGGCTCAGGCATTTGGCCTCCCTCACAGTGTTTCTGGAAGGTTCTGGGGTGTTTAAATGAGAGCTGTGAGGAGGCGCATAAGCTGCTGCTTAAGCCCAACATGGCACAGGACAAATCAAGGGGCTGTGGTTGAGACACTGTGCCACCCAGGCAGACCTCTTAAAGGGGCGAGGGCAATCCGGGGCGAGTACTAGGAAAAGGATGTCTGCCTTTCGTCTGAAAACACCAGTGACCAGAGCCAGAGATGCAGCTCAGTGGCACAGTTTCTGCCTCACCTGTGTGAGGTCTGGGGTTCAATTTTGGACCACAAAAACAAAGGAGGGCTGGAGCGACAGTCCAGTGGGGAGGGAGTTTGTCTTGCACACAGTCAACCAGGCTTCAATCCCCAGAGCTCCATCAGGTCCCCTGAGCACTGCCAGGAGCGATTCCTGAGGCAGAGCCAGGTGTGGCCTAAAACACACAAAAAAACAAACAAAACCAAATGGAAGCCAGTGAGCATGTGTGACCACTGTAAAAGGTCTTTGTTACCTTAAGAAAAAAAGATCACATAACATGGCAGAAATATATGTTTAAACTTGGGCACAGACCTAACACTTGTTGTCGAGGCTTTTTCTACTTCAGATTAAAAAAAAAAAATGGAATTGCAGCTTCCTTGAGTTTTTGTTTTGGAGGAGGAACCTGGGGCCTCACACATTCCTGGTAGGGCCACACATTCCTGCTAGACACGAGCCCCCTCTGAGGACCTGGGGCCCCTCCACACACGTCTCCAGGTGCACACCAGGTCCTTTCTGAGCACTGCTGGGCACAGCCCTCTGGGCCCGAGTACTGCTGGGGTCTGCTAATTTCTGGTACAAGAATCACGGGGAGGGCACCTCAAAACAAACCAACCTCTTGGTCGCTTGAACACGACTGTGTGACGGAGATGACAGGGACCTGCAGTGAGCAGGTGCACAGTCGAGGCTCTGCTGGCTAAGAGGCCACGGGGAAGAAGGGAAGGGCAGAGGACACAGTATTCTGCTCAAAATGAGTCTTCTGTGTTTTGTTCTGGGGGGATGGGGAGGGGCCACACCGGCAGATCTCAGCTCTCTGGGTGCAGGCAGGGCTGCGGCTGGCCCCCTGCCCTGTTTAGAACTGGGAGGTCACAATCTGGCAAAGCTGTCCCCCTCCCTCACACTTAGAAGCCACTATTTACAGGGGGCACGGGGAGCACCAAGGGTCTCTTCTGAGACTCGTGAACTCCTGGGCAAGCACAGGGCCGCCTGCGGGCCCCACCTGGTTCATCTTGGGTATCACCTTCCTGCCCACCCATTGGAGTGCCCCCTGATGGGAGGGTCCAGCAGGCCGCGGAGAGGGCAGCCCACACAGCGCCCGGGGGCGGGTCTGGAGCACAGCCTGGCTGGCATGGCCCCAAACACAAGCCAGAGACTCCGGGTCAGGGCAGGTGGTTTCCAAACCGAGGGTCCTGGATCAAAACCCGAACCCCAGGAGGAGAGAAATGACCCAGGCCGGCGTCCTGTGGGCGTCTCCCTGGAGCCGGGCCCTGCCCAGCGGTGCCCGGCGTAGGGCGCTGAACTGGCACCTTCACCCGCTGGGCAGGGCTGGTAGTGACCAAGCCCAGAAGGATGGGGAACCTGGTCTGGTTTCCTGGATGGGCCGGGGAACGAGCCGCATGCTTTAAGAGGGGCAGCGGGTCCAAGGTGCCTTTCCAGGCTCTGCCGGACGCTGGGCCGCGAGGCCCCTCCCCTGAGCCGCTCCGACGTCGGGGGGACACCGGGTGGCCAACGCGGGTTGGGGCGCCAGGGAAGGGGGTGGCTTCGAGGGCGGGGGACACGGCGGCTGGACACGGCTGAGGCCCCGCGCCCGGCCCCGGCCCCGGGGGACACGGCTGGACACGGCTGCGGGCCCCGCGCCCGGCCCCAGCCCCGCCGCCCGTGGGATGCTCGGCCCACCTGGTTCATCTTGGGTATCACCTTCCGCCGGCCGCCCATCTGGAAGCGCAGCAGGTTGTAGAACTCCTCGGGGCGGCTCAGGCACTTGACGAAGTCCATGGCGGCGGCGGCGGAGGCGGCGGGCAGAGCTCGGACTCACCTGCGGCGCGCGGCGTGGACACGGCGGCCAGCCGGCCCGCGGGACCGATACCGCTGGGCGCGCGGGGCGGGGCGGGGCGCGGGGGGCGGGGCCGGCGTGGGCCACGCCCACCCCGCGTCCTGCGGGCCCCGTCCCTCTCGCCGCATCCCGGGCGCCGGTGGGCGGGCGGGCGCTCATTGGCCGCGCTCCCTCGAACCAGAAAAGCCCCGGCCAATCGGCGGCGGGACGCGCCTGGCGTGACGCCCGCATCTGGCCGCTCATTGGCGAGCGGGAGAGGCGCCGACCAACAGGACAGCGCTGCTTGGGAGGGCGGGCCTCGGCGCGGGGGCCGGCGGGTGGGCGGACTGACGGGGAGCGCGGGCCGCGCGGCTGCCGGGTCGGCTCGGTGGGGGCGAGGGCGAGGGGGGTCGCCTGGAGTCGGGCCCTGCTCAGCCGCCCGCGGTGCTGCTGCCCCGCACCCTGGGGTGGATTTGGGGGCCACGCTCGGGGGCCACGGTGGTGCCCCGGGGCCCCTGGACGATGCCGGGGTCAGACCCTGCCCAGCCGCCCGGCAGGTGCCGTTTGGATCGCGTGATTCCGGGCCCCGCCCAGCCGCGTGGGGGGCGTGAGAGGCGTGAGGGAACCGTGGGAAGAAGCGTCAGGCCCGAGTCTGCAGGGGGAGTCCTGGGCGGGTCTGGGTCTGCGGGAGGCAGGGGCGCGCCGGGAAGGGCCCAGCCAAGGCCCGTGGAGGCTGGCACCAGTGGGGCCACGCAGAAAGGGGACCGGAAGCTGCATCGAGCAACTGTGGTTTGAACCAGGCCAGATGCCTTTCATCTGGGTCAGAATTTCTATTAGAAAACGACCAAATCATCGCTTGAGAAACCAGCTGGGAACCAACTGGCCACCGAGCTGCCACCAGAGGAGACCCTGGCAGAGCCGACTGGAGCCGCCTCGTCCTTGTTCCTCTGCGCGCTTGCCTCTTTTGTTTCCCCGCACGCCCACCTGCTCGTCTGAGCCGTCTAGCCCACGGTGGGACGGCCCCAGACCCTCACAGGCCCTACTTCTCTGGGGCGTGGGGATAAGCCACCCGCCCCTCTCAGCAGCTTCCTCAGGAAACCCGGCTGCGACGCTCCCTCTCCCAGGTCCCCAGCCCCGTCTCTCCTCTGACCTTCCTCTGCTGAGCTGCTCACACCCCCAGGACGCATTGTGAGGGAATTCTCGGAGGTCGTCTCCTGCCGAGTCCTTCCACTGCAAACTGCATGAGGATGCGTGTCAGGATGGTGGAGCAGGGAGGTCAGGGCAGGGGATATGAACGCTGTGGCCTTCGGAGGCCACCAAAAGCAAATCTTTAAAAGTTCTCACAGGAAGAATGTTTGATGTTGGCTAAATGTGTTCTCATTTTCTTCGCAGAATATACATTATCAAATCACTTTGTGCGTTCTAATGTACCCATTATCTCAACTAAACTGGTCATAAATGCTGATCCTAAAGTAAAATTCCGCAAAGGGACAGAGAGTTCACGGTTAGGGCACTAGCCTTGTATGTGGCTGAGTCCTCCGGGTGTAGCCCAACCCCACCCCACCCCCAAATTCCACGGGTCTTTTAAAAAAAAAGAAATCAAAGTGGGCTTTCTGGCATTGGAGAAGGCTTCTCCACTAGCCTGGGGCCATGGCTCAGGGGTAGAGCACCTTCCTCACATGCCAGGCTCCCGCGGTGGAAAAAAAAAATCATCTGTCCACTCCGTGAAGGGCCCTAGAAGACGCTCTTTGGGATTGGAGCCTCCTTCCCAGTTATTCCCAGAGTTCAAACACAGATCCCAGCCTAGACTGGCCCCATTCACGGCCTCTGAACAGGTCTATCTGAGACTCATCCATCTGCCAGCTCATCCCCTGGCTCCCGGCCAGCTTCCTGCAACTTGGAAATACCAGGGGCACATTTTTACACCATCTGTAGTTTTTACCTGCAAGTATCGACATTTCAACACCAGAAGCAACTGGCTGCACTGTTTCTAGCACCGGCTCTGAAGCAGTGTTTGCTGTGTGAAGCAAAGGGAAACTGGCAGGGAGAACTGTCTCCTGGCATCCAAGTTCCTATGGGAAGGCCCCAACTTAAGGGGCCACTAAAAAATAGGGCCTTTTAAGAGTCATTAAATGTGGATGGCAAGATGAGGTCCTAGTCCAGTGAGACTTCATCCCTGTGATCATCACAGTGGCCGAGAATGGGGCTCTGTGAGGGGGGTCCATCTTCCCACATGTGAGCTCCGGCTCTGACCTGACAGCCTGCCTGCATGTGGAGGTATCATGGGGTGTCCCGGCTAAGCAGAGAAAGTGCAGCCATGCATGAGGTGGACTGGGCTGGAGGCAAGCAGATGGGCTGCTGCTCAAGGGCGGCAAGTGGGTGTAGACTGGCTCACAGTCCCGCCAGGCAGTCATCGCTCCCTGCTGCTGCTCCCTTCTGCAGCCCTGTGCCGGCCCTGCTCCCAGCACACTCGCTCCTGGCACTAGGACCCTCTGCTCAACAGAATACCGTGACAAAGGGCTTCACTTCTGCATCCCTGGTCTGGTTTCTCACAAGAAACCACCCGTGGGTGTTCATGTACTGCCAGATAATCACCCATGGGTGTGCCCTGCTATGTAGGAACCCACGGGGGGTGTCTCTGCCCTGCCTCTGGCTTCTCAGCTGAGCAACAAGTGAGCAGGCGGAGGTCGGAAGCCGCTTTTTCTACAGCCCACTGGGCACACAGGAGTAGTGGGCAGCCCGACCCCCACCCCATGCTGCCAGGACCCTCCTCCCAGGGGACAGACAATTAAGGGGTGAGCCTGAGCCCAAACAGGCAAGCTCAGGCGGTGACTTCATGAGCACGGGGGCGGTGGGCTGTTCACAAAGGCTGGATCCAAAACCATTTTTATTCTGCCGCAATGGGACTCCAGCCCTGTGCCTCGGGGTGTGCAAGTTTGCACCCCTCACAATGGTCGAATCCCACAGCAAGTGTGGAGGCAAGCAAGACCCAGCCCCTGACAGACCTCCCCCCACTCCGGGCCCTAGGAGGCCTCCCGCTGGCCCTGCTCCTCCAGAGGCACTTGGGGTTGGCACTGTGGGCACCACCAGGTGAGCCTCTGCAAGCCCCCTGGTGGGCCCAGGGCCTCCCTCTGGACCGGGTGGCCATCAGGGCAGTGCGCTTTCTGGTAGATGTGCGTGTGCTGCCGGCGGCCCTGGGTCTTGCCACGGAGCCAATCTGCGCTGAATGCCAGGGCCTGATCCAGCAGTGTCTCCAGCTGGGCCCGGCTAAGCACGGAGCCCAGTGAGAGTGGGTGTACCCGGGCCTCATACAAGGCTTCGTTCTTGATGACATTCCCTGGGACAAAGACAGAACAAAGCAGTGAGTGACGTCGAGCATGCCCGGGTACCCCAGCATCGCCCCGTCTCCAGCATGAGGGCTGGACTGGCAGGCGTGACCGCTCACCTACACCAGCTGACCCTGGGAGTCCCTCCTCTGTGAAATGAGGCTCCTTTGCATCCTTGCTCTGGGGAGCAGTGAGGGCCCCAGCCCAGGGGGAGAGAGGTGGGCCCTGGGGGTGAGGAGCAGGCACCCAGGCACCTAGGGGATGATGGGAGGATGGCACCACAGCCCTGCACCCTAATCAGCAGCTCTTCCACTTTCCAGGCCTCTCCGTGTCCCCACTGTGGGACGGAACCCGGAGGCCTGGCTGGAAAGACTGAGCAAGGCGGGGGGTGGGGGCTGCAGCTCGTGTGGCACCTGCCCAGGGCTGCTCCTGTCCCCCACTGGGGCTCCTCCCACTGTGCCTTTGCTCTGATGGTCACAGCTGTGGAGGCCACATGCTCAGCAGGAGACGCTGTTACCGTGACAGCCCCAGAGATCCCCTGGAGGGGCTGCAGCCTTTCCACTCACAGGCTACCTCCTGTGCTAATGCAGGCTGGGCCTTGCGGGCGGCCCCAACGCGGTCCCTGGTGGTTTATGTGCTGCTAGTCCCTTGCTCCATCTGAGCTCTGGGGCCTGGGCAGGAAGCCAGCTCACACACTGACACACCTGCCTGGCCGTGCAAGGCCCCACGTCCAGCCCCTGGCACTACAGCGCCCTGACCACTGTGAAGTGTGGACACTATGAAAGCACTGGATGCTGTGGGGGACATACCCACGGTGCTCAGGACAGACTCCTGGCTTGGCTTGGGGGACCACATGGGATCCCGGGGAACAAACCAGGGTAAGCTGTGTGCAAACCAAGAGCTCCCCACCCCCACACCCCAAAACAGAAGGAGAAGCTTAAAGGGGGTCATGTGGTCCCTGAGCCCCCCCCACACACACACACACCCTACCTAGGCCCGAGAAGTGCCTCTGATCCATCAGCGTGTAGCAGACGGGTCTCGCCTGGCCCAGTGCCTCCAGGGCTTGTCCTCGTTGGAACATCTGTGATAGAATGTCAGAGGCAGCTGTGCCCATGGGCCCCGGGCCCCAGGTCAGTTGACAGGCGTAGAAGGTCAGGAAGCTGCCACCTACGAAGCGCAGGAGCAGCCTGGAAGGAAAGAGCCAGCAGGGTGGGGGGCTGTATAGGGGAAGGGGCTCTGCTGGATTCTGCTGAACCCAGTCACTCTGAAGACTCAGCTGGTCGCAGGCCCCGCTTCTGGTACACGCTCACAGCCCTGTAGCCACCGAGAGTCGAGTGCGGGGTCCATCCCACATCCCCTGGTCCCATGCTGTCGGGAACAGCCCAGCACAAATCTCCACCCCCCAATAACTAGCAACTGAGAAGATGCCCAGGTCTTACAAAAAGGAAAGAACTGGGAAATTTGGACATAAGGAAAGGAAACAGGGCCAGAGCGAAGTACAAGCAGGAGGAGTTTCCTTCCTCCTAACAGATCCAGGCTTTACCTCTGGCACCCCGTAAGCTCCCCTGAACCCTGCCATGAGTGATTCCTGACCGCAGAATCAGGAACAAGCCCTGGGCACACTGCACCAAAACAACCAGGGCTGAGGGCTTGAGAAAGAAGCCACATCTGCGATGGGGACGCCGGGTGTCGAGCAGCGCAGAGATGGCTCAGAACCTTCCAGACAGGAGCTGCTGCAAATAGGGGTGGACGTGCTCCAGCAACTCACGCTTGAAATATGTCCAAAGAACACACAACACCCCCCAGGAGAGATTCACGTGCACCCACGTCACCACAGCCTGATTAACAGCTGAGATCTGGAGACGCCCCAAGCACCCAAGGAGAGCTGGGCTGGGGCAAACTCACAGGAGCTACGGCTGGGCGGGGAGAGACGCTAGGGCTGAGCAGGACCAGGCGTGGCACGCAGTGGCTGTGGCAGGAAGAGGAGAAGACAGCTTGCCTTTTGCAGAGCTCCCCGACCCCCGGAAGGAACTGGAAAGGGTTGTGCGAAGCTAAACACAAGAAAGACCCACAGCAGAGTCTTCACTGAGAGACAGATGAGAAGGGAAAGTGCCCAGCAAAGCCCAGCAGAGACCCGAGGCCCAGCCAGAATGGCGAAACTGCAGGCACCGGGAGGGTTCTGACCTCAGGCAGCGGCTGTGCTGTGGGAACAGGACCACCCTAGCGTCTCACCCTCTCCTCACACCCCGCAGCCCTCGGGGCTCAGATATCCCACCTCTCAGCTCCGTTCCACATTCTGATTCTGCCTGGACCTGAGGGGTGACCCATGCCCCTCTAATGCACCGTCGCTTTAAATGGCAACTTCATGGAAATGGCCCATGTGCCCCAGCACAGAGCTCGGAGCTGCCTGAGAAAGAAGCAATGAGGTCACCACATAACCAGCAAACTCATGCCAAAAGATGGAGTGCACCATCACATGAGGCCCCTGTGTGCATTCCAGTTCTTCTTCCTTTAATTTATGACCCTCACTGCTAAGATCGGACCTACGTAGGTCCACATCTAGGTTTCGGGACCCATCACAGTTCAGTGAACGTGATGTTTAGCCAGCCCTCATGCGTGCCATCATCTATTCTGAGGACATTTGGGGGACAGACACAGTGGCCACGGCCAGCTGCCTTCTTCCTCCAAGCTAACCTCAGCCCTAACTTGGCAAAATCAACTTCTTCCCGGAAGGCAGATATGGGCCAGGGGAAAGACACCTGCCTGGCACACAGCCGACGGGGTCTGATCCCCAGCACTGCACAGGGGCTCCTGGGAACTGCCAGGAGGGATCCCAGAGCACAGGGGGTGAGACCCCCACACCAAGGAGAATCAAGTGTTTCCCATCCTCTATGCAGAAACGAACCTTTCCTTTCTGGGGCCACATTTGTTAGTGTTCCAGACTGACGGCTCTGTGCTCAGGGCTGACTCCTGGCTCTGTGCTCAGGGATCTCTTCTGGCTCTGTGCTCAGGCAGGGCTCACCCCTGACTCTGTGCTCAGGGCTCACTCCTCGCAGGCTCAGGGAACCATATAGGATACCGGGGATTGAACCCAGGTCAGCTGCGTGCAAGGCAAACACCCTCCCTGCAGTACTATCACTCAAGCTGGTAGGGATTCTTTAAGTCAACACTGCCCAAATAAAAATTATCTTTGCACCAAGCAAGTCTTAAAAAAAATTTCATTCAGAGAAGCAAATTCCCCTCCTCTCCCTGCTTCTTGTCCCTTTGCTATGGCTGTGATGGGAAAGGGACCCATCTGGCTGAGCCTTGGGTGGGTCTTTCTCGACATGTGGGGTCTCTGGTTAAGTGTTTTAATCAACCTCACCCATTGCCTCTGAGAGCATATCTGAGAAGCAGCGTGAAGTGGGGGCCTGGCTGGTGAGGGTCCCCTCTCCCTTATGGGGAACACACCCAAAACGGCTGGGAACTGCCAGGAAGGTGGCGAAGGCCACGCTCTGGCTCAGGCTGGAGTCAAGCCAGTGAAGGCCAGGGAAAGCTCTGCACCTGGCCATGCTGGGGGAAGCTCCAGAGGATGGGATCTGGGGAACTCTACACATCCCCACATTGCCCACACACACACACACACACATACACTCACACATTGTCACACACACACACACACACACGTGCACATTCCCACATCCCACATGCAAGTACACTCACACATGGCCTCACGCATGCACACACACACTCTCACAGGGACTGAACCCTTTCTGCTGCTCACCCTCCGGACCCTCTTTGTCTGTCTGTCCCCATGTGCAGCAATGAGCAAACTGAGGTATAAAGCCCACGGGACCCCAAAGCTCGGGGCTCACTGCCCTCAGACGGCACCTTTACCACCCAGAGCATCAGGCCACAGAGACAGCCCAGCTCGGACAGAGGGTGGGCCGGGGGTCACTCACAAAGGGTATGGGCCCGACGCTACAAACACAGACATTTCAGGACTTTAGGAAGCAACCGGGAAGGAGAGCAAGGACTGAGCAGCACAAAAACCAAGGATGCAGGGGTGGGGTACCATGAAGTACCCTGCTTCACAGTCAAGGACCACAGAGTGTCTGCCAGCCACAGGCCCATCACCACGTCAAGGTCATAGCTGGACTCAGCACCCCTGGTGGTGGGGCACCTGCTCCCTGACGCCAGCCACGCTTCCCCCAGAAGCTAATGGGGACCCTCATGTCACAGACCAAGAGAGTAATCCCCACAAGAACATGAAAAGCTGGAGCAAGGGCCAGAGCCAGGGTCCAGCGGGGAGACAGCTGACCTTGGCTTGGGTCCCCAGCCTGCAGGAGCAATGCTGAGCATTGCCCAGGGTGGCCCAAAAGCAAAAACAGAATGGAGCATCTCTGGGCGCCCAGGACAGAGCACCCCACATGTGTTGAGAACAACCCAGTGGGCACCGGCACTTGGGGACACCCCAATTCAGTGTGCAAACACCGTGACCCAGTGCAGAGAACCCAAATAAACAGCACAAGGAACAACCACCCATATCCCAAAGAATTCCAGCTGAGAGACAGAGCGCCCCACTCAGGGGTGCAGATCCTGGCCATGGTCTCCCACCGTGCCCCCAGTCCACTGGCCTGACTCACCTGGGAGCGGGGTCCCTCCAGTCGCCCCGCTTGTTGGCCTGGGTGGCCCTGGAGAACTCGTTCCTGCGGATGCTGCCAAACAGGCCGAAGCGCACCTGCAGCCACGTACCGGCTGCATTCCCGCCACACCGGGCAGAGTCTTCCTGGCCACCAGGACCCTCCCGCTGCACCTCTGGCCCAGAGGGCTCAGGTGCACTCTGGCCTCTAGTTTCTTCATCCGGATCAAACCTAAGGAACAGGATCTTCCCGTGGACCTGGAGGAAAGCCAGGGGCCTCAGCCTCTGCTGCGGGCAGTGTCCGTCCCTCACCTCCTCCCAGCCTGAGGGGGCCAGGTGGGACACAGAGAGGCATCCAGGTCTCTGGAGGGTCACCCTCGCCCACATGAGGACAGAAACCACCAGCCATGAGCAGAGCCTGAGAGCGCTACACTTGTCTGGGGCTGGGAACCACACCCACCCTGCCAGGGAATCCCAGGGGTTCCCTGGGCTGGCCTGTGTCTTCCTGTTTCCCCCAGCATTGCTGGCCGGGACCTGCTCTGCCGTTTGAGCCACACCCTCACTGGTGAAAAGACCAACAGCAGCAATCACTTGGTCCCCGATCCACAAACACAGCACCTGAACATCACCTCAGGAAAGCCAGCAGCCTCTTGGCTCATGGACACGGATACAATCTGCAGCCAGGGCCCTTCGCTGTCCCCACCCTCACCCCCCACAGGGCAGTCACTCAGGATTCTGGGTGCTCCCTGGTGCCGGAACCCCGTGGCTGCATACAGGGCGAGCACCGCACTCTCTTCCTGCCAGTCGTGGCTACACACCAGCCAATATTCACGCAATCTGCGCTCACCCACTGCCAAGCTGGCAGGCCTCGCAGGGATTTAGGCTTACAGGTGGATTGTTGACAGGGCCCAGAGTCCTGGTGCTGGCCAAGGAAGACCCAAGAATTCAGCTCGGTTGGGGCAGGGTGCAGGTTCCATGCCCAGCACCCCACCTGCCCCCCCCCCACAACTCACCAGGAGTGACCCCGAGTGCAGAGCCAGGAGAGGTCCCCAAATTGAAACCACAAGAAGCTGAGCTCATTTGCTGAAGTGGAAAGTGTCTCAGCGAAAGGAAGTGAGAAAAGGAAGCCGCAGAGAACGTTCTGGCTGCTTAGGCCTGTTTTCCGACCTAGTACTCAGAACTATGACACGTGGGTTACAGTCCAAGGCGGCTGGGGTTTAGGGTACTTGCAGGCCTGTTGGAGGGCCCGGGAGATCCTGAGTGGCACGGCGGCGCCCTAAGCATCTCAGGTGGGGGGGTCCAGAGCAGGGACGAGGCTCCAGCCTCGCGGGCAGCGACCCTTACTGGATCCTAGCACCCCTGGCAAGGCCCCGGGGCCACCCCGAGCACTACTCGCTTGGCCCCACATGACCCCGCTCTGGGGGAGGGTCCCGCGAGAGAAACTCTTCCCCCCACACACATTTTAAGCACCACACAGCCTGTGCCAGCGGGGCCTGCCCCAGCTACACCAGATGGTCAGCTGACACCACGGGGCCAGGGGGAGCCCCCCCGCCCCCGCAAAAATGCCTTCCCGCAGGGCTCCAGAGCAAGCTAGGTCACCCCGGGCCGCGGACACATGGGCACCTGGGAAGGGCGGTCCGGCAGGGCACTCACCCGGGTGTCCATCAGCCGCAGGCCCTGCAAGGCGGCCGGCTCCAGCTTCCTGGTACTGCCCCCGGCGCTGGCCACGCGCTGCCCCACGAAGGGCGACACTCGCTGGTGGAACACGCGCACGGACGGGCCTTCGGGCATGCCTGCTGCAGAGGGGCGTGTTGAGGGCACGCTGAGCTGTCCCCGCCACCCTGGCCGGTGGCCACCGCTGCCCGTGGTCACCGCCGCGTCCTCCACGGGGGCAGTTAGGACTCAACCACCCCAAACCTGCGGGCCCCTGGCACCAGCCCACCGCGTCTCACCTGTGAGTGCTAGCCGTGCGGAGTCCTGGGAGGGAGGCAAAGCTGCGACAGCCCAGCTGCCAGTGTCCACGGCCCTGGAAGTGCCACCAAGCCTAGGCCTGCCCGGAAGCACGTGACCCGGGGCACGTGGGAGCAGCCAATCCTGGGCCCGCCCGGGAGCATGTGACCGGGGCACGTGGGAGCCAAATCCTGAGCGTGCCCTGGGAGCACGTGACCCCTGGGAGGCTCGAGCAATCCTGAGTCGGCCCTGTGTGCACGTGACTATGGGCATGGGCTGTGCAGCCAACCCTGACTCTGCCGTGTGTGCATGTGATGAGGGCACGTGAGCAGAACCCGCCAATCCTGACTGCCCTTTGCACATGCTCGGGGTACTGGGGGGTTGAAAGCGTCACCAATCATACACCTGCCCTGGGCACGTGACCAGGCACGCGAAGGAGAGGAAGGAGACGTGCAGCCAGACGGCATGCCATTGCACATGTTCCGGTATGCATTCCAGGCTCCTGCGTTGGGTCCTGGGCCCTCCCGAGCCAACTTCTGCTGGGGGCTGGCGGGGCGGAGGGGGCGGCTGCCGCCCCTGGAGTCACTTTCCAAGCACCCCTGACTTGGCATCAGCTGTAGGACCTGACGTAGGCAGGACACTGCCAGCCCCCCCCCCCTGCCCTGAGGCCCCTTAGGCCCTGTGGGGTGTCCCGCTGCAGGCAGTGGGGGACAAGGGCGACCAGTGGCAGGAGTGACCTCGCCGGGCGGGGCAGCGGCGCCTGAGCGAAGCCCCTGACCCGGGTGGGCACCGAGAGCCCAGGAACGGGTCAACGTGGGGTCCTGCTGGGAGAGCAGCGGCGGCAAGCACAGCCCGGGAGCCGTGTGTCTGCCCCGGGAAGTCAGGCCAAGGTCAGTGGCAGTGTCGGCAGTGGAGCTGGAGAAAGGACTGCCCACTACTGGCCTTGCCCCCGTCCTCAGCACGACAGACGCTCCTTGTAGCGGGTGGGCGGAGCCACCCCCGAAAGAAGGCACAGCTCCCACTGATGATGGACACGGACACGGTCCTCCCAGTTGTTCATCGATTTGCTCGAGCGGGCCCAGTAACGTCTCCATCATGAGACTTGTTACTGTGTTTGGCATATGAATACGTCACGGGGATCTTGCCAGGCTCTCGGAGAGGGGCGGAGGAATCGAACTCGGGTCGGCCATGTTGGCTGCTTGTAAGGCAAATGCCTTACCGCTGTGCTATCACTCCAGCCCACTGATGATGTAAATACTTTTTTTTTTTTGCGTTTTTTGGGTCACCCAGCGATGCACAGGGGTTACTCCTGGCTCTGCACTCAGGAATTACTCCTGGCAGTGCTTGGGGACCATATGGGATGCTGGGAATCGAACCGGTCGGCCATGTGCAAGGCAAATGCCCTACCCGCTGTGCTATTGCTCTAGCCCAATGCAAATACTCTTACCGGACAGTCTCTGAGCTGTCAGTTCAGAAGCTAACCCTGACCTTGGCCGGATTCTCAAGTACACCTTTTGGGGAGCTATTCCTGGCACAGTGCTCAGAACCCTGTGGATTCTCAACTGCACCTTTCGCAGAGCTGCTCCTGGCACTGCTCAGTCCCCTGTGGATTCTTTACTACACCTTTTGCAGAGCTGCTCCTGGACAGTGTTCAGTCCCGTGTGGAAGAGGTTCCAGCTGGGGTCTCTCACACCCCAGGCATGAGTGCCAGCCCGGGACACCTCTCCCTGGCCCCCAGGTCCACATTGGGCCCTCCCCAGGATCATCCACAGCTGCCTGCGACCAGTGCCTTGCTGATCAGGAGCCCACATCACCTGATGAGAAGGGAACCCCCCATTTCTAGCTGTGTGGGAGTCCCAGAGCACCTCCAAGTGGCCCTGGAAACAGTATTCACCGCAAAGACGGGCTGCGTGGGGCTCAGAGCTCCCAGAAGACAGATGGACATTCCCCATTCGGCTTTGTGGCTGAAGGTTCAGACCCCTTCCTGGGCCATGGCAGTTGGGCAGTGGGGACTGGAGTTAGGAGTGGGGCCAGACTGTGTCCCCACGGGCGCCAGTGCCTAGCACCCAGTTCCCCCAGCAGGACGAGAGAGGAAAGAGTACAGATAAATTTATTAGTTAAATACTGATTTTACAACCATTTCACCTTAAGACAATGTTAGCAGGCTGTGGGTTAGGGAAGGTACACAGGGCGGCCTTCATGGAGAAAACGATGTCAGTGGTGATCAAAACAGAATCTCGGCTGAAAGACATTTTCTGCTATGGCAGGATGGAGAGGGGGGCTGGGTGCGGGAGAGGGCATGGGAAGGCCACGGTCAGCACTGGCCGGGCGGGGGAGGGGGGGCAGGAGGAGAAGGCCAATTCCAGAACATTCCTCAGCAGCGCAGTGCTTGGGGGCTCTTGGGCATCTCACTGATCTTGCTTCCCATGAGTTTGGGGGGGTCGGGGGGTTCCTGCTTTAATTCATATCACACACCCCCAGCTTCCCCCATCCCAGACAAAGGCCCTTGGCGGGCCCCCAGGGGTGCATCTCAGAAGTCCCCGCAGACACAGAGCGAGGCATGATTCTGACACGGACTCCTGGCCGTGCGAGTGAGCACGGGGCATGGTCTGGGTCAGAACTGCCGCCACCAGCCAGGGACAGCGGAGAGGGGAGCCCAGTCTGTCCCCAGGACGGAGGGGGCGAAGCGGGGGTGGGAGGCGGCCTGGCCCCCCTGTCGCATGGAGCATTCAGTAACACAAGTGCCCCGTGTCTGCATGAGGTCCACAGCGGCCGCGGGGCGTGCCGAGTCTGCAGGGAGTGTTGGGTGCACCCGGAGAGGCTCAAGGACGCTCGCGGGGGGGCGGGCGGGGAACCAGGCCGGAGTCTCTGGCCCCCTAGAAGGGCTCCTGGTCCCCACCTCGAGGGTGTGTGCTCAGAGCCGGCGCCGCACCCCCGCCAGGTGACTTCAAGTTTCTTCCCAGTTGTGGAGTCGCTGCAGGCGGAGCAGGCCGGACCCCCGGCCCGTCCACTCGGCGCGGGCATCAGGAGGGGGCCTTAGGCCGTGATGATGTCCCCGTGGCTGTCGGTCAGGGCCAGGCTGTTCCAAGGGTCCTGCTTGGAGCCGGCCTGCGGGGACTGGCTGACCGAGGACGTGTAGCCTTGCGGGGAGAGCTTCAGGGCCGAGAGGGCGGGGTGCAGGGGGGGTCCGTGGGCAGACATGGCGCTCACGGAGAAGCTCTGAAAGGCAGAGTGGAGTGAGGTCCAGGTGCCGCCCCAGCCAGTCCCACTCCCATCCTGAAGACCCCGGCCAAAGTACCCCCACTCAGCAGCCTGGGCAGTGCCAGCTATGCTCGTGAGTCCTCCACCCCACCCCTCCGTACCTGGGAGATGGAGCTGCTAGGCCCATAGTGGGCCGCCAGCCCGGGCTCTGTCTTGATGGGGCGCAGCTCCTCACTGCCACTGGCCGCCCCGCTGCTGGCAGTGCTGGGCGCTGAGCTGGCGGGGGGCAGGCTCTCGGCACTGGAGGGACCTGTCAGAGGGCACTGTGAGCACCAGGACGGGGTATGCAGAGTCCCTGCCCAGGGCCCGCCCTTCCCCTCACCTGCCGGCGTCTTGGACTTGTTGAGGTTCTTGGGCTTCCGTTTCCTGGTCTGGATCCCCTCCTTCCGCATGGCAAGAGGCCGGGGCACCTAAGGGCGGAGGATACTCCCTCAGCAGGATCCCAGGGCCCACTGAAACCAACCCAGGGGTATGGAGTGGCTGCAGGGCCCTAAACCCCACAAGGGAGGGTGCGCTCCACTGAGCACCAAGGGGCCAGCCAGGCCCTGCAGGGAAGGTCTGAAGACAGTTCCTCCCATCTAGAGGTGCTCGGTCTACTGGGACAAGAACTGGGAAACAGCCAGACTCCTTAGAGGCACAGAAGGAAGAATCCCGAGCTAGTTTTGGAAGAGGAACACGGTACGTGCAATCTAGGAAGGCTTCTGGGGGAGGTGATGCCTGACCAGTAGGCTTTCCCGCGACACACAGAGCTTTCGTCTGTTTGCCATGGGGACACTGGGCACATGGAAAGGATCATTCCAGTGACTCAGCAGGCAGCAAGCAGTGTGGGGGCAGAGGAGGCCATGCCGGGAGGCCCAGAAACCAGTGTCCACAGAGACCCAAAAAATGGGAATGTGCTCTGTACCCCAGTGGTAAGGCTTTTGCCTTGCAGGCAGCCAGCCTGGGCAAGCTGGGTTCGATTCCTCCACCCTTCTCGGAGAGCCCGGCAAGCTACCGAGAGTATATTGCCCGCACGGCAGAGCCTGGCAAGCTACCTGTGACGTATTCAATATGCCAAACACAGTAACAAGTCTCAAAAAAAATGGAGACGTTACTGGGCCTGCTCGAGCAAATCGATGAACAACGGGAGGACAATGTTGTTGTTTGTTTGTTGCTCTGCACCCCGATGTCTGATCAGGACTTGGTGCCTCCCACACGTGGCACCTTGGCCTGAGAAAGGCCACGCCCACGGGGACCCACGGGGACAGGTGGGGCTGGGGATCTGATGCAACAGTGCCCCCAGCATGCATGGCCGCTGACCCCAGCTTCCGCTCAGCAGGGATGCGGGGGGCAGAACCCCACCTTTGCCCTCACGGTGGGTTCCTGCACTGTGTGCAGTGGGGCGCAGGATGACCCCGGAACCCTTTACCTCTCCCCTCTTTCCCCGTGTGCATGACCAAAGTCCCCAGCTTCTGACCCCAACCCCGCAGCTATCCCCTTTCTGCTCTTCTCTCCAGATCTGGCCACTCCAGATGCGTCTGTCCAGTGTCTGTCCTGTGCGAGTGGCCGGCATCTCCCCAGTCAAGGTGCCGCAGGGCCCAGCACAGACAGTGCCGCAGCTGCTGCCCTCCAGCCAGCTGTCTGGTCGCCTCCCCGGGTCTGTCGTGAATGCACGTCAGCATGCGTGCACACAGCCGGGGCCTTGCCTCCGTGCCTCCCAGTTTTTTGTGGACAATCTTTCAGTTTGTTTTTGGGTGCTCAAGACTCTGTTCTTAGGAGTCACTCCTCCTGGCAGGCTTTGGGGGGATCTACGGGGTACCAGGGATCGGATTGAACCCAGGTCAGCTGCATGCAAGGCAGACACCCTCCCCGCTGCAGCCAAAGGACAATCTAACACCTGCACAGCAGCCCTGAGACTCTGGAACTCCCCAACAGAACCAATGTCTCTCCCCATCTTCCTCCTGAACAAAGCAGTGTTGCCTCGGGGCCAACACTTCTTGCAGAAAGAAACAGACCTTCTGAAGCATCGGGAGGAGTGTCCCTAAGACATTTGAGGGGACTGTGACAAGCAATCAGGAGACTCAGCCCCACTCTCAGGCTGATGCCAATGCCTAAAAGATCTCAAGCATACATCTCCAGAGTACATGTCTGTGCTACCCACATGTGTGCCTGTATGTGTGCACACCTGTATATGTCTGTGCCTGTGTATGTATATGTGTGCACACCTATAAGTCTGTGTATACATGTCTGTGGGTGAGTGCCTGTGTGTACATGCCTGTGTTTGCCTGTGTGTGTACATACCTGTGTGTGAGTGCCTGTGAGTACCCATGTGTGTACATACCTGTGTATGAGTACCTGTATGTGAGTGCCTCTGTGTATGCCCGTGTGTGTGTATGCCAGCGTGTGCCCAGGTATATACATGCTTGTGCTGCCTGTGTGTGTGCATGCCTATGTATGCATTCCTGTGTGTGTGTGCATGCCTGTGTGTGCGTGTGCCTGTATGTGGCACTCAGTTCACTCAGGCTTTCAGCGGCATGGCCTTGTGCACTGGGGACAGTGCAGACCATGGATAGTTGGTGCCACTTAATACAGCCACAGAGCAGCTCCAGCCATGTTTCTGTTTGTTCGGGGGCTCCAGCCAGCAACGCTCAGGGCTTAGCCAAGCACTCCTGGGGTTGCTGGGAACTCCGGGGGCTGCCGGGAACGGACCCCGGGCTGGCTGTGTGCAAGGCCACACTCCTGCCTGCTGCACTATTGCTCGAGCGCCAGTAGAGCCACTTTCTCCTGGGCTGGCAGGAAATTTCAGCAGCTTAGCCTCAGCCGGCAGGCCAGCAACTGAAAGCCACTGTGTACTTTATACTGTTACACACACTTCTTTGGTTTGGTTTGTTTAATTTAAATGATATTTGAAGTCAGACTTTCCACCTGGACCGCTGAAAAAGGAACAAAAGGGGAAGCAGCCATGCCCCCTCTGGGGGTGCCCATGAACCAACGGTGTTCTACTTTTGTGTGGGAAGAAGACTATGGGGCACAGGGCAGGGCTCAAAGCCTGGAGCTCGAGGCCAGCACTGCAGGGACCCCAGGCACTGCTGACAGCGGCCCTGGTGCCGACCAGGAACAGCCCCGGGCACCAAAGCCCCCAAACCAGCAAGACCAAAGAATGGGGGGCCACATGCTCTGTGCTGTGTTCTACATGTGACTAAAAACCAAACTCTTAGAGAAACTGTTCTGAATGAAAACATAAGGACTTTACAGGGCAGCGTGACCAGACAACGGGTAGGTCAGTCCCGTGTATCGCCCACAGTGGCCCGAAGTCATCCCTGAGTACCACTGCGTGTGGCGCAAAAACAGACGAAACAAACCCACTCGAAGACTCTGGCGGCTCTGAACTAAGGGAAAGTCCACCCTTCTCCTAACACACACGCATACTGGTCTTTACTTCCTTTTCTGGACTTTTCATATACTCGTGTTAAATGTCGCCTGAATACAATCAAATATGTCTGACTTCTCCCTGGTGGCTTAAGAGTTTGGCAAACTTGCTCCAGAAGTTCTCCTGCAGTTGGGGACTGGTCTTGCTCGCAGGGTCCTCGGGAGCCCAAGGCAGCTAGGGGACAGCAGGCAGCCAGGCCTGGGGCAGGGGGGCGGGGAGGAGGTGTGGGGGGACGACTCACGCCATGGAGCTTCATGTAGAGACCGCATGCATTGCACACGGGCTCGCCCTCAGCGTTGCGGCGCCACAGGGTAGTGGTGGTTGTCTGGCAGTTGGCGCAGGACAGGCCCACACGGCGGGAGGCAGACTGTGACACGGGAGACAGGGAGTCAGGAGACCCCACGGCCACCTCACACCAGGGGCACCCGCTGCCACGCCCGGGTGTGCGATGCCCCCCACCCCAGCCCCAAGTCAGTCGGGGTCTGGCTCAGGGCCTGTGAGGAGCTCAGCAGGCGCAGGTTGCCCGAGTGGACGGCAGGTGCCGGAGAGTGGTGGCCTCCAAATTTGCCCTGTCCATTTCCCCCACTGGTCAAGGCCCAACTGTGGGCCGGGGAGAGCCTCAAAGGGCACACACGTGGGAACGCCCAGTGCTCAGAGCACTGAGGGCCATAGCCCCAGGCCAAAGGAACCTGCAGATAAGTCGGGGGGGGGGGGGGGCAGCTCCCAAGAAGGATGCTGCCCTCCCACGCAGGGCAGGGTGGACTGTCAGGACCCCATGCTGACCTAAAGGCAGGAGAAGGGCAGGTAAGACTGGAAGCCAAAGGCCAAGGGAGGCTATTGCTGCATGCTGAGCTGTGGCCAGGGCGTGGCAGGGAGTGAGGGGTGCCCGGGGGTGCCCGGGAGGGAAAGTATCAGGGCCCGGCTGGGGGCTCCTCACCAGGCGACGCTGCGGCTTGATGAGGGGCCGGTTGATCCCGTTCATCTTGTGATAGAGGCCACAGGCGTTGCACAGGTAGTGGCCGGTTCCATCCCGCCGCCACAGCGGGGTGGACATGGCGCCGCAGTTGACACATTCTCTGCCTTCGGAGAAATCGTCGAACATATCTGCGGGGGGAAGCAAGGGAGCACTCGCATGGGAGCCCGTCCCCGAGACCCTCTCTCCCCCCTTTGGGCGAAACATGGTCCCTGCCGGGGGGGGCGGGCGGGGAGGGAGAATGGGCAGGCACTGGAGGACAGCCAAGGCGCCCCAGAGCCAGACAGAGCGCCCGACAGGCCCATCCTGTCCAGCTGAGCTGGGTCCCCGAGAACCACAGCGTAGCTCACTCCTCTGCTCTTCATAAACGCCACCAGCCATCCCATGTCTCTGCAGCACAGAGGGCAGCAGGGGAAGGCTGGAGGAGCTGACGGGGCCCCATGGCGCCCTCCCCACCACTACACCCCGCTGCAACTGCAGTGCCATGTCCCCCGCATAGTCTATGTCCTCCGCAGGGCACATTCCGCTGAGTGACACGGTGTCCACTCTGGCCTGTCCTCCTGCCAGGGGCCGGCTGGCTCTCTGGGGTCAGGGCCAGAACTCTGCGCTCGGGGATGTGGGCTGGCAGGGGACCCCACTTCACACAGCAAACAGGTGCCTCCTGAGGCCCCAGCTGTCCTGTGCTGGCCACAGGGAATGTCACCGGCCTCCCCCGCACAAGCCACAGGCCATTCCTGCTCCCCAGGCCTGGCTCCCCCGGAGCTGGACAAGGGAGAGTGGGGGGTGGAGGGGGCAATGGCCAGCCCAGCAGGTGCTGCGGACACTAGGTGGCACCACAGCATGGTGTCCCTCTGTGCTAAGTGACCGCACCAGCTTCCTGAGCCAGCAGGCAGCCCCCAGTCCCAGCCCTGGCCCTAGCCCTGCCCGCCTCATTCTGGAAGATTCTGGCAGGTTTCCCAGAGGACAGATAGAAAACTTTAGCCCAAGATTTTGTGTCCAGTGGTGTTCCGGAGACACTCTGTCTGCCACACCGCATGTCCAGCACTGGTGAAGAGAGGCCCCCCACAAGCCCCTGGGTACTCCCTTCTCCTTCCGGACGCAAGCATGCCTGCCTGAGACAAGCACTCAGAGGGAGGACCCTCCTCTCCTGCTGCATGAGCCATGTCTATACCACGGCCTTGCCGCAGCCCCTGAGCCCCCCTGAGGAAGCCCCCGGCCACTCTCAAAGGGGCCACGCTCGGCTGGCATGTGGGCAGCGGGTCTGCTGTGCCCACTGGCTCATGACCATGCCGCAGGGTGCCACGGCTGAGGGGCCTGAGGGCCAGCGCGGTGATGGATGAATATGGACAAGAAGCCGGATCCCCAGGAAAGGGGCTGCCGTGGACAGTTCTGAAAGGCATCTGAAGGCCATGCTCCTCTGCGCAGCTGCTCTGCCAGACACTGCCCCTGCCCCAATCGCTGCACCTCAGCAAAGGCCCACCCACCAACCTGCTCAGAGAGCCACACGCTGGCATAGGGGCTGGCACGGTGGGAATGGGGAAGTCCAGGCCCCAGTCAGAGACAGAGAACTGCCTCCAGCAGGGCAGCACCATCTCCCCCACCCCACCCCAAGGGGACCCAGAGTGTCACACTGTGTGGGTTTTCCTCTGGGGGGGGTTGGCTTTGTATGCGGGAGCTGAACCCCACAGTCCCTCAGCACGCTGGGAGAGGCCCTGAGTAGGGTCTGCCCCCCAATAAAAACACTTGCCATTAAAGATGAAGACCCCTTGGGGCCAGGACAGCTGCACAGCGGGTAAAGCTCCTGCTCGGAGCAGCCTGAGTCCCCAGGAGGGAGGATCCCTGCGTGCAGAGCCAGGAGGAAGCCCCCAGCACTGCTGGGTGTGGACCCTAAGCCAAGGACACCCCGCCCTGCATTTAAAGTAAAACCCCACCCTACATTTCAAAATGTCCACCTGGAGAACAGCACCAGGGCTGGAGGACTGTATGCTGGAGCCTGGGTTTGAGCCTCAGCCCTGACCTCAAGCAATGAGTCGGGAGTGGCCCCTAGTGCTACTTGGCGTGTCCCAAGAGCTACAGGGGAAAAGAGTTCACATAAGGGATGGAACCCAGCCCTGCCGGGAAGAAGCCCTGACAGATTGGGCCCCAAGGCCCAGCACCAAAAGCCCTCATCCCCATTAAAAACGGAAGCAAAGTATCGACCTCCCGGGCAGCTCGCGTGCACTGGGAGTGGCCCCTTCCTACTCGCTCTCACTCGGCTCACATGAGCGTCTTCTCTCCCCAGGATGAGCCCAAGCCCCACAGCTCAGTGGGAGCCACTGTATACAGGCGTGGGCACAGCCAAGGGCATGGCACCATGGGAGTCGCTCAAGCCCTAGGAAGCCACGGGAATGCGGCCACAGCTGGGTGGGTGTGGGCAGTGCCCACTCTGCAGGAGACTTGTAATAGTATCGCAAAGTGGTGTGCAAATATCGGGGGGACTCCCAACAATGCGGTGAAGTGCTTGGCGAACAGCCCAGATGACATGGTGCGTGCTTGTTTGGGCTGAGGGGGACACCAAGGGCCCCTGCCCTGAGGAGTGGCTGGGGGGAAGAGATGGGAGAGAGCTAGCCTTTGCCAGCACTCCTGTGTGGACAGGAAGGACTACAGACTCAGTAGCGGGGAAGGGAGACACACAAACGATAGCCACCGAGAGACAATGGCCACAAGAGACGATGGCCACAGAGAGACAATGGCCACAGGGTGATGATGGCCAGAGAGATGATGGCCACGCTTAACGTGCAGACAGCCTAGTCCGCACTGCTGGAAATGAGTGAATGAATGAATGAACGAATGAGTGCAGGTCACTTCCAGCCAGAGCCTGAGCACAGATGGAGGGGTTCACCCTAGTGACCAGAGAGAACTGACCTGGTCAGCAGCCAACAAGACCGTGGCCACACCTACCCTGCCAGGCATCTTGGGGCCTACCCAGGGGCCGAGCTGGAGCAGCAGGCGGGGACGTGGGGGCAGCCCGTGGGCACTGCTGGACACTGGCTTTCCAACACTGCTTCTGGGTGTACACGGGCTGAAGGTGCACAAACTGCCCAGAGCACCCGGGCCCACCCATGCGTCCCTGGCTGAGACCACCCAGCCCCAGTTCCCAGGGCCCGGGCCAGCCCAGTGGTGCCGCAGCATGCGTCGAGCTTTCCTGGCAGCGGCCAGCCGGTGGCTCCTGGGCTCTGTCAGGCCTGGCTGTGACAGCGCGGCCGAGCCAAAGTGGGGGCAGGGGGGCCTATTCTGGGAGCTCCGGGGCTGAGGCGCCCACACCGCCTCTGCCAAGTCTGCCACAACTACTGCACCAGGAGACAGGCTCCACCCAAGGGGCCCCGAGGCCTGGGTCTCAGGGCGGTGTCGGCGTGGAAGGGATTGCTGACATTACCCACATGCGCACACACCTCTCACACTCACACTAACACTCAGACACACACACACACTCACATACACTCACACACACGCAAACTCTCTCTCTCTCTCTCTCTCTCTCTCTCTCTCTCTCACACACACACACACACACACACACACACACACACTCCCAGACAGCCAAGCTGTGAGACTGTGGAGGGTCCAAGCTTCTGTCCATGCCCGTGGCCAGCAGCTGGAGTACCACATGGTACCTGGCTCTATACCGGCCTCTGGCATGGGGTCTGTGCTCAAGGGCCAGTGTCCAGGGACAGGATAAAGGGAGGAAGGCGGGAGGCCTTTAGGAAATCAGGGCAGGTTCCACGGCCCAGACAGCGAAAGCCTGATGTGGCCAGGACACACGGCATGGGCCCAGCTCGGCCAGCAGAGCCCTACTGCCCAGCTGTCAGTGCAGGACCGACCCTCAGTCCAGAGCTGAGCACTGAGTCCATGAGCCCAGGACAAGGCTGCTGATGGCGAGCCCGGCTGTCCACTCACAGCTGCTTCCTGCTGCGACATGCCACCGTCAGCTCAGGCACTAGCGTGTAGGGAAGGCGTGTGGCACCGCCCGGAAGGTGCGGGGCTAGAGGAGATCTGTGGCTCACTCCAGGCCAGCTCCAGGACACACAGTAGCCTGTCCACCCTGGCCTGTCCAGCCACAGGGCCACAGACCACCCAAAGCACAGCCCCTGTCCCGAGGCCTGTCTGGACTCTACCCTGAGACGGCCATGCTGGGAGTGTGGCTGGCCATGAAGCAGCGAAGGTAGGACCCGCGGACACCACCCCGCCCAGCTGCACTGGTGGCCTCAACCTCTCAGGCCTTCCCGCCACTGCCCCCTGCCTTCCTTTCCAGCGTCGTTCCCCCCCACCTCTGCCTATGGAACATGAGTTCTACACAACGTGGATTCTGGGATGGGCTGTACCCCTCCGCGGGCCTGGAGTGTGCTCGACACACCGTCCGATGTCCGACACACACAGAAGCCCTCCGACACCTTGCACATGGTGAGTCTCCAGCCAGAAGCTCATGCAGGCTCAACAGAGCCACAGAGACCACGCAGGACAATCGGGCGAGTCCATGAAGGCAAGCGTCCAGAAGGTCCCTGACCCGATCTGGCCATCTGGGCATGATACTGCTGCCCACACTGGCCACAGGGCTCCCACTAACATGGCAGCATCACGGGGTGCAGGGGGGTGGGCTGGCCAAGGGTCCCGCGCCCACTATTCCTGCCATACCCGGGACCGCCAGAGCTCAGACACAGAGGATCTGCTCACAGATGGACACGGAGTGACATGGGATCCGGACACACGGACACGAACTGACTCGGGGACACACCCAGCCCAGGCTCTCTGGGGACAGAGTGGTCAGGGATGCGCTGAGTACCCCAAAGGGACCTCCTAACCCCAAAGGGCAGGGAAATGCGGGTCTGTAAGAGGTGGGCTGGTGGGAGCCCCACGGTCTACTGCGGGAGCCTGATGAGAAGAAACCAAATTGCAGTTTAGACTAAGACTCCCCCTTCCTGCAACAGTTTAGAAGCCTGAGCACAGGCTCGGTCAATCCAAGCCGACTGGAGAAGCAAAGGTCCTAGGGCCCGTGATGCAGATGCAAAGGCGGGTAAGGGGGACTCAGGGGATCTTTATGGAGTGATGGGAATGTTCTAAAATCTACCCTGAAATGCCAGCAGGACCTTGAACTGTCCACTACAATGAATCACTGCATTCACAGAACAGAAATGAAGTGGCAACAAAGTAACACGTACAAACAAAATAACTGCTAGGGTGGGCCCCTGGCCTTGGGCTGGGCCCCAAGACGCACACTGGACATCTTCATTCCCCAGAGCCACACACCGGGACTTCTTAACCCGTGATGGCAGCCCCCGCAGCGGGGCGCGGGACAGCACAGGCTGGTCTAGAAAATCTGCCTCCAAGAGCTTGCAGGCAGGGCCAGGCTCGCCTGCAAGGACGGTCACTGGGCTCTTCTTAGCCGGAGCTCAGCGTTGGGTCACAGGATCAGAGATGCCCATGGCCAGCACTTCATAGGCTGCTCTCGGTCGGTTTCTGGGGGAGCCACCCTGTGCTTGGCCACTTGGAGGTCCAGGCTGACCCCCATTCCTGCATCTGAGCCCCCGCTGCACCACGTCCCCGATGCCGATGCCAATGTGGAGGGCAGGAAGGAAACACTGAGTGAATGGCCAGGCCAGCTCCCCGGGGGAAAAGACAATGAGTCTGCAGAGAAAGGGCCGCCGCAGGAACAACTTCCCCTTGGCCTCGGGAATGGCAGCAGCGGGCGGCCAGGGAGATTTATGGAGATATAATGTGACCTCTTTATGGCCTGCCGGGCACGCTCGGGAGATTTACGTCCTTCCAGGGGAGGGGAGAGCCCCGGGGAAGCCACACAAGGCCCCGGCGCCCACAGCGGTCCATGGAGGCGCCCACAGCGGTCCATGGAGATGACGCCTCAGAGCTCACATCCGCTCCCACGCCCCCCCACAACCAGACACACACCAGTGAAGCACCAAGCCCATGAGGGATCCACAGAAGGGACACAACATGTGAGACTCTGAAGACTCTGAGAGGACATGGGTGCAAAACTATAAGGCAACATGAGTGTGAGACTCGGAAGGGGCAGGTATGTGAGACTCTGGGGAGGGGACACATGTGTGAGACTCTAAGGGAGGGGGCATGAGTGTGAGACTCGGGGGATATGAGTGTGAGACCCGGAGAGGCATGATCCCCACAGCCAGGGAGGGAGATCGCTGTCCTCCTCAAGAAGGGCCTCCGGCCACCAGAGGGCGCCGTCGCACCACCCAAAAGACCAGCTGGTGCCGGGGGAATGTCCTCAAGGTCAGAAAAAGTTGCGCCAAGACTGGGAAACCCACCTGCCAAGGGCAGCGTGAGCTGAGTCCCCTCTCTGGACGGCCACCAGTACAGCAGACTGCGACGTCACTGTCGCGGGCATCAACACACGCACTGCACACCACACCTGCAAAACCCTCAAGGTGAAATGCTGCAGCAGTAAGCAGGCAGGGCGCTTGCCTGCAGAGAGCTAACCCAGGCTCCATCCCCTGCATCCTGCACTGTCCCCTAAGCCAGCAGAGATTCTTGAGTGCAGAGCCAGGATTAACCCCTGAGCATCACCAGGTGCAGCCACAGAAAACTAAAAATAAAATTTTAAAAAATGACACATTTTGAGGTCACCCACCCAAACTTATATTTAAATTGTGTTCAATTCCTCCGCCCCTCTCAGAGTGCCCGGCAAGCTACCCAGAGTATCTCGCCCGCATAGCAAAGCCTGGCAAGGTCCCCGTGACTATATATTCGATATGCCAAACACAGTAACAACAAGTCTCACAATAGACTTGTTTACAGGGTCCGCTCAAGCAAATCGAAGAACAACAGGAGGATAGTGCTACAGAATCATAATTGGTACACAATTCCACACCGCACAGAAGGGGCCCTACAAAAAGTAAGTCTCCAATAAGGCCATTTTCCACTCCTTCCCAGAGACAACGGGGCTGACAAGATATCCATTTTCCCAGAATGTCCTACTCTATCACTAAGCACGCTTAATTTTAGGAATTTTGAAAGTCCAGGAAAGTACCAGAATAATACAACCGTCCATTTTCCTCTCAATGATGATCTCTTTGGCTTTAAACTTCGTGCTACCCTTTCCAATCCATTTTCAAGCTTCTGCACACATAAGTGGACCCTGGAATATCTTAAGTATTGTGATGTTTTTAATTTACACAAATGCCTTCAAACCATATATTACACGTATAGGTTTATGTTTTTAAAACAGGACTCATTTTCAGAAAAAAAAATTTTTTTAAAGACTGGGCTGCCCCGCAGTAGGTTACTGGCACTGGGCCACCTCAGGTGGGAATAGGTTTTGTTCCTTGGCCTGTTATTCCTGGTGACTCGGTGGCCACCATCCTCCAGAGGCCACTGGACAGTCAGGTTTGGGCCCACAGTGACGAGATACGCGGGGCCTCATGGGATGGGGGGTGGAATCAGCCCTTTCCTTCTCGCCCCAATGAGACCCTGGGTCGCCACCCACAAACGGCCTCTCTGGCTCCTGATCAAGCTGCTTAACAGCCATGGTCCCAGAAACTCAGGAACAAATCTCGAAACCCAGCAGGTTTTGGCAGAAATCCCTTCAGATTTAATTGTTAAAATTTCGGAATTCCAAAATCGCGCGGCCACTACTGCGGCCTCGTGACATATGTTATTCATAATCAGCAACAGAAAACAAATTGTCTACTGTTGTCTTTTCGACAGATGAGTGTTACGGTAAAACCCCAAATAATAATGGTGGGTCTGGTGTCGAAATATTGAATGTAATCAAAGAAGAAAGAGAGTAATGTGGAAATCATCTGCCCCACAGGAAGGGGAGGGTGTGGAATAGAGGGTATACTGGGATTTTTGGTGGTGGAAAACGGGCATTGGTGAAGAGACGGCTGTTTCATTATTGTATGACCAAGACTTAAACTTGAAAGCTTTGTATCTGCTCTCACGGTGATTAAAAATAAATTTATAAAAAGGAAAAAATAATAAAGACTGGGCTGGACAGATAGTATGGGGAATTACATATTAAATATATCTTACAAAGTATTCTTTTCCATTATGTTTCTGGGTTTTAATTACGTTCCTACATAGGATTAACGTTTTGAGTTGCTGAATAAGGTTTTTCATTATATTAAATATTATTTGGTTCACTTCTGTACTGATGGATATTCAAGGTGTTCCTATTTGCAGCAAATGTTCCAAAAGGCGTATCTTTCTATGTACCTGTTTGTATATATGAGAAAAATATCTCTAGGATATATCAGTTACAGGCATCTTCAAAAATTCACTAATGTGAGCCAGAGAGATAGGTCAGGGGCTAAGGCACTTGCCTTGCACATGGCCAACCCCGCTACATCCCCAAACATGTCAAACAGCCACTACCGAAGTTACACAACACTCATGTTTGGATTTGGTGCTGCTCAGAGCTGTCCTGATTAACTTTTTTTTTGCTTTTTGGGGGGGGTTACACCCAGCGATGCAGAGGAGTTACTCCTGGCTCATGCACTCAGGAATCACTCCTGGCCATGCTTGGGGGACCATATGGGATGCTGGGAATCGAACCTGGGTCAGCCGCATGCAAGGCAAATGTCCTACGCACTGTACTGTCGCTCCAGCCCCCCTGATTAACTTTTGCCTAGCATGGGAGGGCAAACCTCCCCAAATCTCAGCCCTCCCTCCCGACAGCTCTGTTGTTGTGCCCATCAGCTGTCAGTGGAGTTCTGGGGGCACACTTCTTTCCAGAGCTCAGGATGAAGGTGTAGCCTCTGTCTGGGCGACACTGGCCTCATGTGACAGGAGTGAAAACAAAAAAGTGGTATCAGAGCCACAAAATATCTCAACGTAACTTCCAGTCAGCTGCTACTGACGCAAGCGAGGGGGCTTGGACACCTTCGTGTCTTCCGAGAAGCAGCATCTGCCCATGCAGGCGAGCTGCCATGACCAAGGCCCTTGTCTCAGCAGTTGTCCGATAAGGGGGAATATTCGCACCCGGCCCTGCGGTTTCCACAGTGCAGCAAGACCTCGGTACCTCGAAGGGCCCAGGCCTCGTGTCGGCCTCTCCCTGTCGGGTACTGCTGCCAGTAATCCCAGTACCCACATGCAGGTCCAGACGCTGCGCTCTCCTCCAAGAAGACCCCACTTAGGATCCTCGTGTGGGCTGATGCTTCGCCCCTTCTGTCTTCTTTTTAAAAATTACCTTGGCTACCCTTAAACAATTATACTTCCACATAAATTCTAGGAACAGCTTATAAAGCTGCGGCTAAAGAATCCAATTGGCGGGCTGGAGTGATAGCAGAGTGGGTAGGACACTTGCCTTGCTCACAGCTGACCCGGAATCAATACCAGGCATCCCGTAGGGTCCCTCGAGCACCGCCAGGAGTGATTCCTGAGAGCAGAGCCAGGAGGCAGCCCTGAGCATTGCCGGGTGTGGTCCCCCGCCCCCACCCACTCCAGCTGGGTCTGCGTAATATACACACGAGTTTGAGGGCCTTGGTCTGGAGAAAGCAGCTCAACTTCCCAACACAGGGCCCTACGCTCCCTCTCACTCACTGCTGCTCTTCCTGCCTGGGGCTTCATGCAGCGTCACGGCTTCTCCAGAGAAACCTGACTTGCTCACCAAAGTGGATCCATCTCTCACCTGCAGATGAGAACATCGTGGCTTCTCCCAAGGTGTGACTTTCCGACATACATTCACCCCAGCAGGAGGCCGTGGCCTGAGTACTCGTGTGCGTGGGCACGCGGGTGCTTCCGAGCATCGTAAGAGAGAAATTCAGGTTTCATTCTGGGGATTCTCTCGAGTGACCTGGGAGCATTTGGGCAAGAAGGAACGAGGCTCCGCTTCACCACAGGAAGTGTCCTGTGGCCTCCACGTCCTTCGTGGGTGCCACCACCTCTGTCCTCCGGAGCTGCCTCTGCACACGAGGCCAGCGCTCCCGCGGGCCCAGAACCACAGATTTTCTCTCTGGCTGGGGACACCGCTCCATGCTGCTTCACGCCATATCAGAGATTGTCACAAGTCTCCCAGATTTGTTTCCTAAACTTTCTCTTATCTCACTTGTTTATTTATTGGGGTTTGGGGTTTACCTGTTTCGCCTTGGGGCTTGTTTGTTTCTGCTCTAGTTTCTGGACTCTGCAGCCCAGCACAAGGTCAAACTGCCTAAGCCGGGAGAAGCGGCTCCAGGAGGGACCCCTGTTCCCGGCTCCCTTGCCCGCCCAGAGCTCAGCAGCTGAAGCCCAGCCTGGCCTTTCACACGAGTGTTTCCATCCAGCCTCCGCTTCGTCGGCACAGCCAGCCCCAGGAGAGCAGGAGTCCAGGCCAGGCGAGGGAGGACGTCAAGGGACGATGCCACCTGCTGACCAGGCTCCGGGGCACCCCCAGTCTGCTGTCTGCCAAGCTTCTGCACTCTACTTTTCCTCCTACTTTTCATCGTGTATGAAAGAGATGTATGACATGAAATGACCACTGACCACGTGTCCATTCCCCAGAGGCCATTCCCAGGGCCCAGCACATCCAGTCTTATAATCGCTCACCACAACGCCTCACCCCAAACTGAAACTCTGCTTGGTCTCTGGGGCATCAGCATCCAGCAGTGCAGGGGTGGGTTGACCTGGGTCCTCTCAAACCACTTCCTGTCCCCCCACCTTCAGGGGAAAGACCCCATTTTACTCCCTGCCTCTGCTTCTCACCACTTTCTGGAGCTCAGAGAAGAGGAATCACAGAATCTGTCCTTCTTTCACTTACATGAAGTCAAGAGTGATCTGTCCATGTTGACACATGTGCTGGTATGTTTTTTTTTAATTTATTAATTTGGGGGTTTGGGGACATCACAGTCAGCAGTGCCAGGGTGAGAAGGGGAGGCAACCCCCCACCCCTGGGGTTGGTACTTCCAGATGAATGAACACCATGTGTGCAGATTACTCTGCCCATCCACCCCTCTAAGGCACCGGCAGCTTCTTATCAAAGTTAACTTCTGTAGCACTGTCCTCCCATTATTCATCGATTTGCTCAAGTGGGTCCAGTAACGTCTCCATTGTGACACTTGTTATTGCGTTTGGCATATCGAATATGTCATGGGTAGCTTGCCAGGTTCTGCCGTGCGGGTGAGATACTCTCGGTAGCTTGCCAGGCTCTCGGAGAGGGGTGGGGGAATCGAACCTGGCTCAGCCATGTCGGCTGCATGTAAGGCAAATGCCCTACCGCTGTGCAATCGCTCCACCCATCTTTACAAAAAGTGAGACCTCGGGGAGGGATAGGCACTTGGCTGGGCCCTGGAGGGTGAAGCCAACGGCCGGAACTCAGCCCTCAGTGGCTCAGAGCCCAAGCGCACCCACCCAGGCACCTCCTCAGGGCTTCTGGAAGGAACCGAGAGTGTGGGAGCAGCAGCACCGGTCTGTGGCAGCCAGCTTGGGGACACAGGGACGTGAGCATTGACCCAGGTGTCAGGCTGGCCTGGCCTGCCAGACTCAGGCACTCAGCCATCGCGAGTTCTTCTCTGCCTGGCACAGGGCAGCTGCCAGGATCGATAATTAAGCCAGGCAGAGGCAGGCAGTTGGGCCTGGGCACCCTGGACAGCACCCGACACCCCTGCTTCCTCCCACTGCTCACGGACAGGACCAGGCACATCCTTCATGACTGGGAGGAACCCGAGCCGCTTCCTTCCCACTGAGGCTGTGTCAGGAGGTGGCAAAAGCCCCAGTGACCCCTGCCGGCCATGCCCTCAGGGGTGAGGGCTGGAAAGAACCCCACACCCAGGCAGCACTCGCCCCACCCACTCCTACCAGACCCTGTGACAAAGTGGCTCTCAGCCCTGCTTGTGTCCAGGGACATACGCACCACCCATAGGCACATGTGTGGGGCAGCTAGACGAGTGGCCCCTGGCCATTCAGCTCCTTCTCACCTTAATGTCCACCTCCATGCCCAGCAAACCTGCAGCCCTGGGAAGCACTGGCCCCTGGAGGGGGGTGGGGCTGGGAAAGGGGCGATGTGGGAGGTGCCACATTCTGAGATCCCCGACACCCCCGCTGGACTTGTACGGACTCACCCTGCACCGTGTCCCTGTCCCCTCCTTTCTCCGTGCCCGCCCTCCTTCAGGAAGATCCGTGACACGTGACAGAGCCACGCTCTGTGTCAACAACCCCAGCGACCTCTGTGCACGGACACACCCCTCTGTGGACAGGGTCGAAGGCACAAAGCTGGATGCGGGAAAAAGGCTGAGAAAGGAGAGTGCTCGCCGCCAACGGCCTCTGCAGCTGCTTCCCAGGGCCCTGAAGACCCACCTCAGCACCAGCCCGAGGTGAAACCTTTCCAGTGAGCGACCGACGCCAGCAGCTGTGAGGGCCCACGCACGACGGTCCACACTCGTGACCCATGCTCGGACGGCCACACTCGGGACGAAGCCGGGTGCTCTGCTGACAGCGTCATCTCCCGTGATTCACCATCGTCCTCCGTGATGCGACAGTCAGACATGGGTCTTCCGTGAGTGTCAGAGCCAGACCCCCTCGTCACACATCACAGTTCTAGACCCAGCTCAGAACCCAGCGAAGGCTCCGAGAGAGGAGGATGTCAGGCTCATGGCCACCTTGCCCTCATCAGCCCCTGCCATGGCCGCTGATAGCCATGTACGGCTCCAGTGGCACCTGCTCTTCCCCAAACCTGACGAAGGCCTCCCACCACTGCCCACGGCCATCTGGGCCATCCCTGGGATCCAGGCTGCAGGAACATCAGGGAAGGGGCGCAGGTGCGCGCGGATACCTGACATACCCGGGAAAGGCAGGAGGGAACTGGGCAAGAGCCAGACAGTCCAAGAAGCCCAGGTGCCGTGCCCCCAAGCTGGAGGCGGGAGACCGTGTTAGGGCCCAGGCTGGCCCTGTCACTGCAGATCCTCACACACTCTTTTTAAGTTCATGCATTTAAATAAACCAGAGTCTTAAAAAATTGTGATGGGGCCTTGTTTGCTGAAGGTCAGTGGTGCTGGGGGCTGCCAGGATCACCCTCTGGCAATACTCTGGGGCTCAAACAACCCCATAAAGCAAACAAGGACCTCGGGGGCATGTAAGGCCTGCACTGTCCCACCAGGAAGCCTGCACCAACCTCGAGGCTGCTGGGAAGGGGGGCTAGGATGTGAGTCACCAAGTTTAGGTACATAACGATGTGCAAAGGATGTGACTGAACAGCTCAGTGGCGAGAGCACAGTGCTCTCCCTTCCACGCAGAGCTACCCTGCCCGGCCAGCCAAAAGCCACAGGCACACAACAGCACAGGAAGGAGTCCCCAGGGGGCCAGATGGATGGACGCACAGCACACAGCACGGGCTGCACGTTCCCAGAGGAAGGGATTCTCACGCAGGTGGCAGCAGAGAAAATGCAGAAGGCCATGCGCTGCGTCCAAACAATCCCCACGGCAAAGGACCAACACTGCAAGGAACAATCCAGAGAACTGAAGCGGGAGCGGGAGTGGCCAGGGACAGGGCAGAGTTGGAGATGGAGGAGGCTGTGGGGTTCATGGGTGTCACTGCCCTGGACACCGCAGGGGGCAGCAGCTCTGAATCTGACCCTGAGAAGTGTCCACTTGCCAAGTGGGATCCAAGAGGTGCCCTGGTGTCCATGTCATGGTGTGCGACCTCTGACATGCCACAGCAGCCAGGTACCGGGACCCTGACCACGACAGCAGCAGCAGCGGCAAGAGGGGAAACGTTGCCAACTTTGTTATATATACTATTACACAAATTTCTAAAAGATGCAAACTGGAAGCAAAAGTCTTTTCATCCTGAATTTGAATTGGAAATACCGCACAAACACTGGTTGGCTTATCTGCGCTCTGGGCCAGGCAGGGAGTTCAGTCCTCAGAGGAGGAGGAATCAATCCAACAGAAGGAACAAAACCTGCAGAGCTAGTTCCAGAGGGAGCTCTGCGTGCGGGTCCTCTGGGAGAAACAGCCACAGCCACAGCCGGGACACAGGGGGACAGGGATCCCCTCTGGATGGAGCAGGAAGGTCAGACACACTTTTTAAAGATTTTTGTCAAAGAACTGAGGGCCCCACTTGAAGACAGTCCTGAGGGCGAAGATAGGGAATTGGAACATCCTATGTGGGAATTCACAAGCTCTTTGAGATTATTTTGAAAGATTTTTATCCAGGGCCAGAGATAGTAAAGCATTTGCCGGGCATGAGGCCGGCACCCCAAAGAATCCCCTAAGCACCACCTGGGGTGACTCCTGAGTGCAGAGCCAAGAGGAAGTGCTGAGCACTGCCAGGTGTGGCCCTTAAGCCAGAATTTTTTAAAAAATTTAAAAAATTAATCTCTCTCTCATGAGTAATTACTGGTGGGTGCTAGGAAAGCGCTTCACTGAGCACTGTGAAGCCAAGTAGGAGAAGAGTCCTGCCCATCTTCCTGTGCTGCATACCCCAGGCTGACGGGCACGAGGGCAGAGGCCTGCCAGTCTCCGAGGGAGGGGGCAGCTCAGCCTCTGAAAGCACAGACAGACCCAGGCGTGGTCCCACCTGTTCCTGTCAGAAGCCGGTGAACAGACGGGGTCACACACACGTGACGGTCAGAGGGAGACGCAGCTGACCAGAGGCTGGGGACGCGCGGGAGAAGCCTCGTGAAAGGCAGAGGAGCCGGGGAGGGACCCCCCAACCCGTCGACACAGGGACCTGGGGACTCTGGGGTGACAGCAGGAGCATTCTCTACGTGTCCTCTGTCTCGTCTTTGCTCATGTGGTACCACAGGAACTGGGCTCTGGGCCTGCATCCGCACAGACCCAGTAAGTCGCCAGGATTCGCTACACAGGCCAGGCATGGCCCCGAATGCCGGCGGGACACAAGTCCAGGAAAGTGAAGATAGCTCTCTCCTACCTTCCGATGCTCAGATCTTTACACTTTGGTGATCTTGCTGCAACAGTGGGAATCAAACTTCCAGGCCAGAGGCCCAGGGCGAGGTGAAGGCACCCACCCACTCTGCGTGCGGCTACAGCAGCGACGCTGGCTCCAATCTGGGCCCCACATCCGGTCTCCGGAGCACGGTCAGGCACAGCCCTGAATACCAAGGGGTGTGACCCCCCAAAAGCTCCCCATGAGGGGTGCACCCCACTTCCTAAAACAAAATGTCCTCTTCACCCCTAGCCTCCTGGGAGACACCCCCTCCCCCAGGCCTAGAGACTGTTTCTCCGGATGTGACCTTCTGAGACCCTGCACTGAGGGGGGGGGGGATCTGAGCCTTGGTCAGCCAGCCAAGCACCCCCTGTTCCGCAGGACCCCCTCTGGGAAGCGAGATTTGAGGATGTTGCTCCTTAAATCTGATTCAACCTGCACACAAGCTCGACAACAGACACAGAACTTTCTGGAAGGAACCTGCAGCCTGCCCTTCTTTCATCTGGGTCTGTTCCCAGTTGGGAAAGACAGAGGGAGCAGGGCCAGGCCAAACCAAGCAGGGCCGCAGAGCTCAGAAACTGCCACACCACGGCTGGATGGCGTGCCCCAAGCCATGCGCACATATGGAGCCTCAGACAGCTTCCCATGGCCCACCCCACCCCTAGCCCCTAACCACCCTGTAGAGGGACCAGGTCAGCCCTGCATGCTCAGGGCACAGGTAAGAAACCCCCATGACCCGCCAAGCACACACACTCAGATCCACTCACACACATGCTTATACACACTCATCTCACATACACTCACACATAAACACACTCAAACACATACATACACTCACGTGCACACACACTCTCACACATACATTCACACATGCATGTTGCAGTCATTTACACACTCATATCGCCCAGTGTACATGTGCGTACACACCTGCACCCGCATTTATTCTCATACACACACTCATGCACACACTATAATACATGCTTACGCACACACACTCATATAACCCACAGTGCACACACACTCACTCACACACATACTTATATAATGCAGAGCCCATACACTCATTCACACACACACTCAAAACTCACAGTGCACGCACTCTCATACACACACTCATATATACCCAGTGCGCACCCGTATTCACTCATACCCACACGCTCCCGCGCACACGCACTCCCAGTCGGGCCGCAGAGGCCTCCTCGCGTTTCCCAGCTGCGCAGCCTGACACGCCTGGCTCAGGACAGGAGGCGAGGCTCGCGTGTCCTCATGTCCTTGTGGGCTGCTGGCAGGAAGGGACGCTGGGACATCTGCATGGACGCCCTCCTGCTGCTGAACACTCCAACCCGGCTGCCAAACCAGCGGGACAATCTCGGGGCAACTCTGCGTCCTGCAGTTCCCCGGAGCTGTTTTACATTTCAGGGGTCAAGGGTTTGAATTCCGTATCGGAAAAAGCGAAACAAGCCCTGGGCCTTGGCAGAGACTGCAGCTAAGACGGGCACAGACCGTAGGCAGACAGACCCCAGTGGTGGGCTCACGGCTCATGGAATGAGGCAGGGCAAAGTCGCGGGGGCCTTGCTACAGGGAAGCCCGCCCAGCCCTGAAGTGCCAGCCCCACTTCTTAATCTCATAGAAATCAGGGGACTGCTGAGCCCCCCGAGCCTCAGGGCCAGGCCATCACAGGGGCCCCGGAAAATTCAAATACCAGCACAGAGCCTGGGACACAAAAAGTTACAGACTTAAGTAGCAAACCCAAAGGAGTGCACAAACAGTTTTCCCACTGTGTTCACTCCTGGCTCTTTGCTCGGGGATCACTCCTGGCTCTGTGCTCGGGGATCATTCCTGGTTCTGTGCTCAGGGATCACTACTGAAGAACCCAGGAGACCACCCTGGCTGGTCAAGTGCAAGACAATCACCCTACCCCCTGTTGAGGCACTTTGGTCCCCTAGGTCATAAATCTTATAAAAACTTTCCTCAACACTGAAAAGACTAGCCAATTACTTGTATAACCTCTTAAGCATACACACACACACACACACACACACACACACGCACACGCACACACACGCACATGCATGCACACACACATGCATGTGTGCACACTCACACACATTCACAGACACACCCACACCTGGGAGCCTGTAGTGGGTCTCTCCGGGCAGCCAGACTGCCCAGCATGAATGCACACGGGACTGTGAGAGCCCCTCACAGGTCCTTGCTCGATGGGCATGGAATTCAGTAAAGGAAAGAAACTACGCTTCAGAGGATGGCCGCAGGGAGCCCACCTGCTGCCGAGGATTCCAACCGCTCCTTGGAAAGGAAAGCTTTTCTGCAGCCATCTTTGGCCCGGCCAACATTTCCTTTCTTGCAAGTCTGCCGGATTTCCCCAGCAAGCCCACACTTCGTGAGAACCACATTCTTTACTCCGGGTCAAGTTAAGTTCCCTGGAGAGGCTTGGGGAAGGTTGTATTTGCTGTTTGTTTTCCCCACCTACTCGATTTTGAGGGATAACTTATATTATTGCCTCTCTTTGCCTGGTTTGATTTATGATCTTGGAAGTAAGGTCATTCTTTGCGAGGGCAAAGAAAGAAAGGGAAAAAAAAGTTCTCCCCCCACCTAATACCTGATAAAATATCTCCAAAGGTCACTGCAGACCTTGACAGAAACACATACAATTTCAACCCAATCTGATAAAACCACAACTAGAAAACTTTTATCAGGAGAAAATGTAACTTGCCATTTCCCAACTCAATTGACTGAACTTGTTTTATCTGAAATGACAGACGTCGTCAGATAGGAAAAGTTCCCGATAAGCGACCAAATGAGCAGTCCCGAATCAGGTCCGATTGTCTGCTGGGTCAAGCCCCCACACCTGCTCAGGGGGTCAACGAGAGGCTTGGCAGGGTCCCCGAGGGGTTTGGAACACTGCACAAGTGGTGAACTTTGAGACTCCAGCGTTTATTCTGCGATTATAATTAACCTGCTCACCAGTTGCTATCGATCAGTTCTGAATGGAGGTGATAAAGTTTGACTGGATTTCTAGAAGGAGAAATGGAGATTTAAACTGGGAAGAAAAAAGCAAGACTGAAACGTAGTTTAAAGACTGAATTCAGTTTGTTTTTTGAGGGGGTGGTAGCGGTGGAAGCGGTTGGGCTATACCCTTTCACCTTGTAGTGCTCTGAGGCTACTCTGGCTCTGTGCTCAGGGATCACTCCTGGATCTGTGCTCAGGGATCACTCCCAGCTCTGTGCTCAGGGCTGACTTCCAGCTTTGTGCTCAAGCTGATTCCTGGCGGTACCAAGTGCCATGCCAAGGATCTGAGACAGGGTCAGCAGCTTCCAGGCAAGCACCTTATCCCTGCACTGGCTCTCAGGCCCTGGGTTAAAGTTTAAGGAGCCCAAAGTGGGCCCAGATTGGGGCCTCCCAGGGTTTACAAAGTCACGATCCTTCTAGCTTCCCACCACAGTTGGATTGCTCAGGCTCCAATCTCCAGTTTGTGGGTGACCTGCAAGCTGGGGACAGCACTTCTGCCTGTCCCTGTGCTTCTGGGGGTGGATAGGAGAAGACATCGAGAAACATGAAGTCAACTGCTGGGCTCGTGCAAAACGCCGATGGCCAAAAAATCAGATTCCACTCATTGAGATAAGAGCCATGGTGCTGGCTGGATTCTGATTACAGAGCAAGATCAACCCAGAGCCAGAGCTTCCCAGGGGCCCCCGCTCCCTGCCGGCCACAGGGCTGTGCTCCTGGTCTTGCTTCTAGTCGCATCTTTATTAAAAACAAAATCAGGGGCTGGAGCGATAGCACAGTGGGTAGGGCATTTGCCTTGCATGCGCCCAACCCGGGTTCGATTCCCAGCATCCCATATGGTCCCCTGAACACCGCCAGGAGTAATTCCTGAGTGCAGAGCCAGGAGTAACCCCTGTGCAACGCCGGGTGTGACCCAAAAAGCTAAAATATAATTTTTTTAAAAAATCAGTCTGGGGCCTGAGCAACGGAACAGTGAGGAGAGCATTTCCTGACCTGGTGCCATCCCCAGCACCTCATAGAGTCCCCTGAGCACCACCAGGAGTGAGGAGTGATCCCTAGGCACCACAGGGCGTAACCCCAAAACCAAACCAAACAAACAAACAAAACCTAGAATCACTTTAAGGAGTACTGGGGGTAGGGTGGGGGCAGCAGGACTGAGAAAGCAGGGCTTCACCATCCTTCTAAGACCAAAGGACACAGGTAGGGGAGGGGACGGCACCTGCCCTCCTGCCCACACACAGCGGCCGGGGTTCCAGCCCATTACCTGGCCTGGGCCCCAAGTCCCCAAGTCCCCCAGGAGTGATCAGAGCAGAGCCAAGAGTGCGCCCTGAAGCACAGCCAGGGGAGATCCAAGCACCAAGAAAGGAAAATAAATAAGTCAACAAATAAATATGCTATTATAGAGATTTGCCCCAACCACGGGGAGACTCATCGGGGAAATGGGGAACGTGGCATTGTCCTCGGCTGCAGTCGGGGGATTCTAGACGGGTCCTGGGGGGGAGGGGGCAGGGTCCTTCAGGGTTACCCAGAAGACCAACCATATGGGAGAGGAACGGGGCACAGCTGACCTGAGGAAGCCCAAGGTGGAGCTGAGCACTCAGGAGAGTGGGTCCTCACCTGAGGGTTGGAGCCAAGCGCGTCCCTTAGGCTCACAGAGTCGCACATACAGTCCCAGTGGGACCCAGACATCCCCTCAGACCCCAGATGGCCATTAGCCAAGCCGTAATGTCGCCGACTCTCGCATTTATTTGGTAGAACTCAAACACACCCGAGGTTATTTCTACTCTAGCTCCACTTCGGCTTTCTTGGTGGGACAGGATAGGAAGGGGTCTCTGGACCCCACCCAGTGGCACTCAAGGGTCGCTCCTGGCAATGCTCAGGCAATGTGCTGGGGACCGAACAGGAACTGGCGACCTGCAAGTGCCGCCAGACAGCCCCTCCACTTCTGCTTTCTCCCTAAAATGTGTGCACCTGGAACTGTCCAAGGATGCCCATTCCCAACCCTCGGGGCGCCCTTCCCTCTTACAGGAAAGACCTCCGGGGGCTTAGGGCAGCAGCCTGAAAGCTGCCTTCTTCCTCTTTCCTATGCAAACAGCAGCGTTACCTCTGGGGCTGAGAGGCTGAGAGGCCTCTTTCAAGGCCTGACCTTGCCCCGAGGAAGGTCACCTGGTTCTCCAACACCTGTTCCACTCCAGGGAGGGTGGCCGGGGCTGGTGGCCAGTGACTTCTGGTTCCAGCCCCAGGTAGGCGAGAGAGCTGCCCTCCGCCGCAGGTGAGGTGGCAGGGCTGTGTGGGAGCCCGGCCGGGGCAGGGTGGCGGCAGCCAGCGCCCACTGAGGCACTGCTGAGGAGACCCAGGCGCTGTGTGTGCTCACAGGATCCAAAAAGAAAGATACTGTTGGCACAAAGCAAGGAGGGGACCAACTCAGCTGCTGCTGACAGACAGCGAACCAGGCCCCGGGCGGGGAGTCTTACGGGGCCACAAGCAGGAAGGAGCAGCAGGCTCATCCCGAGCTCAGGGACAGAGCAGGCAGGGCCTTCCCACAGGGGACAAGGCGTCCAGCTCAGGAGTGACCAGGCGCTAGGCAGAGAGCTTGAGGTTGGCAGGCTACAACATTATGAAAATCTGTCTCACAGACCATTCTACCACACACACACTCCCAAACATGGCACACTTAAAAACAGGGTTTGAAAACTTTTAACTTCCTTATCATTTTACGTTTCTGGCTAATTACTGTTCAATGTTATTTCCTTTTTAAGGCATGACAGAAATTCCTATAAAAAATGATGACGGTGGTTGAGAAGGACCAGAAGGCCAGACCAACTCAAAGGGTAGCAAAGGCCCGCCAATGTGGGTAAAGCCGGGCTAGCCCCACAGCACCGCACCAATGCTCCAAGCCCCCAAGAAGACGGTTTCACACCCAGGGCAGGCAAATGTCTCACATTCCTGCTGATATTTCCAGACATAAATCATCTATTTTCAAATACATAAACATTGTTTTTTTTTTCTTTTGCACAAACGTAGCACTGTCGTCCCGTTGTTCATCGATTTGCTTGAGCGGACACCAGTAACGTCTCCATTGGGAGACTTGTTACTGTTTTTGGCATACTGAATACACCACGGGGAGCCTTGCCAGGCTCTGCTGTGCGGGTGGGATACTCTCGGTAGCTTGCTGGGCTCACAGACCAGGAATGGAGGAATCGAACCCGGGTCGGCCGCGTGCAAGGTGTGCTATCCGCTGTATAATGTAAAAAAATATCATGCCATGGAATGCCTTTCCTAATCTTTCATACTGACCCAACACCTTGCTGTTTGCAGGGACCAGATGCAATCCCAGTGGATGCCTATCAGACATCCCAGGTCATGTCTGACTTTCACTTCAAGCAGACCTGCAGAAATCCGACAAGTGATGTTTCTGGGTCTCAAACAGCGACTTCGGGACTGGAGGGGTATCCCCAGAGGCTCCTGAAAAGGACAGGCTGATGAAGACCCCGCAGTTCCTATGTGCCACACTTTGGCGGTCTGTTTCCTTATTTAAGTAAAAATGAGAAAACGGAGAACAGGAAAAAAAAGCGTCTCACTGAAACTCTCCTCTGTGTAATCCCCCGAGTGCTTAGAAAGAGCTGAAGAGGGACCAGAGCAACAGCCTAGCGGGGAGGGCACTGGCCTTGCATGAGGGACAGGGCTCTATCCCCTCTGTGTCCCATATGGTCCCCTGAGCCCTTAAGGAGTCTGCCCTGAGCTCAGAGCTGCCAGGTGTGACCCAAAAAACAAACAAAAAAAATAAAAGTATTGAGTGAATGGGCCTGATCTTTCAGTGGGATGTCAGGCGAGTGACAGCGCTGACTCGAAGCGGGGACACGCCTCAGCCCACAGCCTCCACACACACACCGCCCCCCGTCATTGGCTGTCACCCCAGCACACAGACCAGCCCAGCTCACACTGACCGGCTCAGGGTGGTGACCGGAAAGTCAAACAACTTGGCGTTTCTCAAAGACTGACAAATTGGTCTCCGGCCAAACAGGCCACTTTAGAGCTGATCTCACAAAGGCCCACACTGGCTCGCTGATAAGCAACAGGCCCTCGAGGCTCCACTGCCGGGCACTGTGAACACTGCGAAGCCCCCATGCGACCTTCAGGGGGGGCATCTGGGTAACCCAGAGGCGGATTTCACTGTGCTGACCCTCAAAATACTCGGAATTTCTGAGAGCTTCTGAAAACAGGACAATGGTTTGTTCTTCTACTACCCAAGAGGACAGTCATTTCACAAGAGAATCTGTTTTCATAGATCTTCCAGAAGCGTCTACTACAAACAACCTACTCCTCCACTCATGGTTCCTGAGCACTGCCAGGCTCACCCCCGAGCACAGCACAACCAGGTATGGCCTCAACCCCAAACTCATTCATCGAACACAGTGAGGTCCTTCATCTTTATTTTAGTTTTGGGGGAGGCCTCAGCCAGCGATGCTCATGGATTACTCCTGGCTCTGAGCTCAGGAAAACTCAGGGGGACCATATGGGGTGCCAGGGGATGGACCTGGGTTGGCCACATGGAAGGCAGAGGCCCCACCGCTGTCCTGTCTCTCTGGAGCCGGGATTCTTTGCCCTGAAAATCAACATCAGGTGTAGACCCTGATTTAAGGCACGCTGCCAAATCAGACGCCATGTCCCTGCTGTGACAAGGAGGCAGCCGCAAGGCCCCAGCTCCTGCGCCCACTGACCCAGACGTGGCCCTCGCCCTGGTCCTTGCCACAGGCAGATGGCAGTGCCGTCACCCAGTGCCCAGGGTGCTACCAAGAGAGCTCAGGTCCCGGGCCACGAGCACTGGGATGTGCTCAGTCACACTGGCACCGAGTGGGCTCTGTTGGTAGCCCCCCTCCCCCACCACTGCTCGCTCGGGGGTCAGCCCCTCCAGCAGCCACTGTCTGTGGCGTGCCCACGTGAGCACTGAGCCAATTCCCTGCTACATCTCTGCTCAAATATTTGCTAAGTGCCCAGCATGTGCCAGGCACTTAAATATGAGTAAGACTCTGTCCCGGCCCTTGGTAAGGTCACATAATTCCCCTAATGTGCCTAACTGGCGATTTCCACGGGAGTCCAAGGCACAGCACATGCTGAACTTGGAATGAATTAAAGTTCACCGGGCCAGCAGGGCGGGTCTCACAGCCACCTCAGCTGGGCGGCGGCTTCCCAGGGGCTCTCGTGCCTTCTCTCCTGGGTGTCTGCATTTGCTTCTTTCCCACAGCCCACACGGGGCCACTCACTAACGCTACCACGAAGGCGGTCGGCGGGACACGGGGTAGGAAGGCTGCTCATTTCCTCTCACAGAAAGGAAAACGGGTTGAGTCCATGAGTGAAGTCGGAGACGTTTTGCCTACGGCAACAAATGCATTTTTTAAAACCAGCGTTTCTCTTCCTTTTCCCAAATGTGGCCGCCTTCCAACCCAGTATCCATCCTGTGGGCCCCCTGACCTGCGCGTTGGCCCCCTAGTCTCAGACCACAGCTTCCATTCCCAGGATTGTCACTGGAGGTCAGAGTGGGTCCTCTGGACCCTGGCCGGGAAAGCTGCTTGGACAAAGACCAGCTTGGAGATGCCAGTGCATTAGGGCACACGCAGATATAAACATTCTTACTCCAGTGCAAGCGCGACTCCCGGCTAAGGCGTGCTTACCCTTCGGGATCAAACGCAGATGTCAGGCCTTAGGTGAAGCCTTCCAGAAGGTTCTGAGAAGACAGAACCACTGCGCTAGCTTTCCCCTCAGCCCACTACTGCAGGGTGACACTTCACACAAGAGACAGCACTCACTCAGGACAGAAGACAGACGCTGCCCAAATCCTCCAGCTCAGGAGACCCGAGGGAAGGCAGGTAGGCTTCCACCCTGCCCACACTAAACACCAGCATCCAGAGGGTCCACTATCCTCCAATCCTCCTTGCAGCGTCCCCAACCTGGCTAAGGGCGCTCACCCTCACACTTTCCACTCAGCACGCAGTACAAGCTTAAAAGGGCACACATGACTCCCAGCTATGCCAACGGTGGGCTGATCCTGGTGGGCTGATCCTGGCCCGGGGCTGTGTTCACTGGGCAGAAGCACCCTGGAAGTGACCCCTCCCCCAAACACACACACACACACACACACACAGAGTTCTCAGCTCTTCCCTTTGTCGTTGCTGGAGTGAGTAGAAGGCCTCAAGCCTCCAGATTTTGCATCTCTTTCCCTCTAATCAAACAGCAAATTCTCACTCCAGGATTTAAGAGTCTCTGGGCACCTCAGCCCCAAGTTAGAAGCAGAGGCTATCCCCTCCCCTCCCGCTAAGAGAATGCAAGCAGCCCTGCTGGCGAGGGGCTGGCCACTCCATTGTATGGAGATGGGTGCCGCCTTATCTCCACTGGACCCCCAGAGGCAGGAGCCTGGGCCACCCGGCTCTCCCCGGGTGCCGTCTGGCTCCCCCAGCTCACAGTGGTGTGGAGCCACCTCCAGGGTCAATGAGATGCCAGGGGATGTGTATTTGGCTGGGACCCACCTCCAGGCCCAGAGGGTCCTTTAAAAGCTCTTTCAAAGGAACTCAGAAAGCCCAGGGTCAGGCCTTCCTCCGCAAAGTAGGCAAAGTGAGAACAAATGCCAAGGGGTTTAGCACTTGGAAGGTGGTCATGCCAACTGTCTCCAGCAACCCACCCACCTCTTCCCTCCCCTCAGAAAGCCCCTGACGTTCAGCCCCACACTTCGATTCCTGCCAATCCTGCCAAGTGAGGGGCACAAGGTGGTCCCAAGGGGATACCCGGCCAACCTGAGGCCCAGTCCCCTGAGGCTGGGGCGTCCACGTGCAGCACCCTCTCTGGCTCCTTCCTGGTGGCCAGCGAGAGACCCCCACCGACCCTGGGAAACCATCTGACGCCGCCAAGGGAAATGGTCCCACCCCGCGGCCAAATGGCCCTGATCTGGGGACCCAGGGCCAGGCACCAGTCGGCTCCCCTTGAGGTCTCCACGGGGGGCCTCGGGATGGCCAGCACGCAGCTCCCCCTGCCTGAGGGGCCTGCACCAGGACAGTGCGCGCTCACCGGCCCGGCCTCCCCCACCCACCCGCCGCCGCCTCATGGGCCAGATCAACAGGCATGCTGCCCTGGCCTTGGGGGTGTCCGGGGATTGGGGGGGTGACCCCTCCCCACCGCCCGCCCTCCGGGACTCTGGGCACGCGCCCCCCGCGCCGCCCCGTCCCGCCCGCGCCCTCGGGGCGCCCCGTACTCACCTAGGTTGGGGTGCCGGCCAGCGGGGTTGGCGCGGCCGGGCAGGCTGTGCAACACTGGGCCGTCGAAGGGGCCGGCCGAGGCAGCGGCGGCGGCGGCCCAGGAAGCGCCCACGTCGGCCACGTAGGCGGGGTAGGGCCCGGAGTAGGACCCTGCGAAGCCCGCGCGTCCGTACTGCTCGCGGCCCGCCAGCCCCGCGCCCGCTGCCGCGCCGCCGCCGCCGTAGGCCGCCGCCTCCCGGGCCGCAGCGGCCGCCGCGGCCGCGGCCAGCGAGCCCGACGTGGCCGGGAAGGAGAAGCGCGGGGACACCGGCGGAGGCGTGTAGGCCGCGCCTTCGGCGCCCGCCTGGCCCCAGCCCGGGCTGCCCTGCTGCGCCCCGGGCCCCGCGCTCGCCGGGGCTGCCCCTGCGCCGCCACCCGCCGCGCCCGCGCCGCCGCCGGCCGGCAGGTAGGACAGGCCGAGCACGGACGACGGCACCCGCGGCGTGGGCACGTACACGGGCGGGGATGCGGCGGCCGCGCCGTGCACGAAGGCGCCCGCGCCGCCCGCCTCGTAGGCGCCGGGCGGGGGCCCGTGGTTGGACATGGCCAGGCTCTGGTACATGGCCCCAGGCCGCCCCGCGGGGCCCGGCCGCTGCTGGGGGGCGCGGGGCTCCGGCTCTTCGCGGCTGTCGCTCCGGGCGCGCGGGGGGCTCGCGGCGGCGCGCGCTCTCCTCTTCGGGCCGCCCCGCGGCCTGGGGCTCGGCGTGCGGGGCCGGTGCTGGCGCCGACGCCCAGAGCCGAGGGTCCGACGGGCTCCACGCAGCGGTGCGGTCCTGGGGGCGCAACACAGAGGAGACACGTTCAGACTGACCTGAAGGAGCACGGGCCAGGGGACCGGGGGCAGGGCCGCGGGGGAAGGTGCTCGCCCGCCCGGCACGGCCCGGCTCGATCCCTCGCGCTCCCCTACGGCTGTCCCCACAGTCCCCCACACGCGTGATCCCCGAGACAGGAGGGAGCCCCGCGCGCAGTCAGGTGTGGCCCAAAAAACAGGGGAAAAAAGCGGGAAGGCTCGCGCCCCGCAGGCCGACCCGGGTCCCGCGTCTTTGCAGAGAAATCAGGCTTCCCGGATCCGGGCCGGCCGGGATGTTAAGTTGTGAGCCGCGGCTCTTACTTTTGCTTTGCTTCAGGAAGCACTTTATTTTTAGATGATTTTCGAGCAGGTCGTTAAGTCCCAAGGTCAGGGGTTTCTGAGTAGGGTCTGCACCCTCCAGAGCTCAGCTTCCCCGTTCTCACCCCCAGGCACAAGCCTGGGAAAGCTTCAGCCGCCCGTGGAACACCAGAACAAACGTTATGAAACAGCAGCAGTCTAAGACTCTCCGAAACAGTAACAACAGAAAGAACGAATCCTCTGGTCTGGCTAGTCAGAAATGATTGTAGGCCGGTGCTCCTGAAACGGCTGGAGATGCAGCTGGAGCTCAGACCTTCTAGCACAGGGACATGAAACTAATGAGACCAGCGTTTCCTTTTCCATTTTTCTTCCTCTTTCTGTTTTTGAGCCATACCTGGTGGTGCTCAGGACTCACCGCTGATGGGCTGGGGGACCAAACCCTGGCTGGCCAAGTACTGGGTAAGCTCCCTCCCCGCTGTACTACTGCTCTCTGGCCCCAACAATAGAAATGTTTCTTGCAAGTAATTTGTGGTTTCCATTTTTTTGCAGGATGGATACTGCAACCAGTCCAGTGAGAGACATGGAGTAAGGTCACTGCACAGAACAACTCTCTGGGTCCCGGCAGATCTCAGACGGGATTTCTTTCCAAGAGGACTGCCCAAACAGAAGACCCCAGGCCTTGGGAGGGAGGGGGGAATACCAGCCGCAGTACTCACCAACCCTGTCCTGCTCTCCCATCTGTTTCTCTGGTCAAACAAGAGCCTGTGCTCTTGAGTACCTGCTTCTCCAGAAGCCCAGGAGGCCCAAGGGCCTCTCCACATTTTACCAAATAACTGGAAAACTTGTCTAAGTTCCAGTATGGTTAGAGGATAAGAGGGTGGACTCTAGAACCCCGCAAGCTCCAGGCTCTGGGGAAGGCACCCGCCAGCACCCATCTCTCCTGACTGCTAAGAGCACTTTCCTTGTCATGCCAATGTCGTGACAAAGATGTTCTCCACCACTTACTGAGTAACTCCAGGTGCGTTATTTAAACCCATGCCTGTCCTCTCATTGCAAGAGGCACATTTTCAAGGAATCTACCTTGTAGTCATTATGAGGGAGGATGTTAATAAACCTATTTAATGTACATATAGCTAGGTTTTATGAAACTGTTACAACAGGCACAAATAAAGTCCCATATAAGCATTACTATGTAACTTAATGAGCCACAGAAAGTATCTCAAATGTATTAAAAGATACTGTCATCTCTATAATAAATTCTAGAAATCGAATTCTAACGCATTAGAATTCTAATAATGTAATGCTTCCAGTATAAACAGCATTTAATTTTGCAGTATTACTAATAAAATTTTTGTGAAATTAATAGCACTATGTCACATTGGCTATCTTAGGAAGTCCTAAATGGTTTATTTAGTTTTCAAAATATATCATGAATTATTGGTTTGATGAACATTTCTTTCCAGTATGATGTCTGATTAGAAAATGAATAATAATAAAAAACTTTGAGATCTGATATCACCATTTCCCCCTTTGAAAGCGAAGGCCAACTATTAATACCTCATAGGAATGTTGAAGCTTCAAAAATTAAATTAAGAAGTCCACCTTGGTGAAATATTCCATATTTAATTTTACAGAGCAAATATATACTTAACTTGTTTCATTGTGTTTTCTGTAATACTCAGTTCCTGCAACTCTGAAACTTTACTGGAAGGCTTTGTAATTCTGAAACCCAATTTCCAGTCTCTTTAGACACATATGCTAAAATACAGGCTTGAAAACGAGCAAGCCCCCAGGGCCGGTGGGATCATCCTAGCACCGCCTGGAGCGACCCCTCCACGCCCACCAAGGCACCTCCCAGGGTGGCCCAAAACTCAAAGTTACGGGAAAAAAAAATTCTACAAACGAAAAGCAACTGTTCCGAATGCCACAAATCGCACCCTCATAAGACCACCTTCTCTGCCTTTAGTGGCCCAACCGCGACCACCTCCAGGCCGGCGCAGGGCTGGGCAAAAAGTACAAGACAACGTAAGACAAGAGCGGAACCACGACCGTCCGTTTCTGCAAACCAGAGTGGGTTTAGGCGCCGCCAACTACCGCGGGCAGAAGAGGCCTGGCCTCCCAGGGGCGCACGGGCCTGCGCCCGGTCCCTCTCCATCCAGCCGTTCGAGCCAGACCCACGGTCGGCAGCCCACCGCCCCTTTCCCAACTCCTTCCGAACGCGCAAACGTCGCGTCCGTGCACCCGGCCTCCTCGCGGGCCTCGGCTCGGGGCCTGCTGCGCCGAAAAGGGTCTTCCTGGCCCCTGGCGCTGGGCAAGACGGGGCCCATCGGGGGACCCCCAGGCACAGGGCGCGCAAGGCGTCCTCGCCCCTATACCCCAAGACCCTCCGAGCTCCGGGAAGCCCCGTGCCTTCCCGCAGGGGCCCCGCGGCGGTTCCTGGCCGTCCACCTCCGACCCAACCTGGAGGCAGGTCACGACGTCCCTCCGCTCCCCGGGGAGGCCCAGCCCCGAGCCCGGTGGCCACTCTCCGGGCCCGGGCGAGTCGGCAGGGTCGGCGCACCCCGAGCGGACACGCGGCGACTCCGGGGCGTCCCCAGGCGCGGGCCGGGCCGCGGGGCCTCGCTCCCCGCGCCGAGGGCACCCGGCCACGCGGCGGTTCCCGGGGCGGCGGGTCGGGGCGGATGCGTCCTCGGAGGCGCGCGCGCTCCCCGCGCCCTGCGGCGGACGGGCGGGACGGCGACGGCGGTACCTGCGGGACTCGGCGTCCTGGCGCGCCGGGCGCTCCCCGCGCCCACCCGGAGCTTCGGCGGCGGCGGGCGCTGGCGGCCGCAGTGCCGGCAGCGTCCGAGTTCCCCCGGCCGCGCCGGTGCCCGCGCCCCCGCGCCCCGCTCGCCGCCGCTGACTGGCTGGCGGGAGTCACGTGCCGGGGGCGGGGGCGCCGCGGGGCAGCGGGCGGCGGGGCCGCAGGCAAAGTCCAGCGCGGGGCGCTCCGCGGAAGCCGCCCGCGTGCCCGCGCCGTCGCCCGCCGGCCTTGATTCGGGCTCCCGGCGCCCTACGCTCCCCGGTCCGTCCCCGGCCCGGGCGCGGTGCTCGAGGGGCGGGGTCCCGGGAGTAAAAGGGGCCCCCTCGGGCGCGCGCAGCCCCCCATCGCCCGTGGTCAGGGGTCGCCTGGGGGACCCGGCGGGCTGCGCGCGTCCAGGGGCGGTGGTCGTGCGGCTCCTCCTCCCCCGAACTCAGCCCCCCGCGACTGACCGCCCGCAGCCTGCGGGGCGCCCAACTTCGCGAGGGGCAGCCCCAGGAGTCGTACGGACAGAAGGGCCGGCAGCAATCCCTCGCTCTGGGAGCCCGGGCAGAACGCGCGCCCCCTTCTCCCCGCAGCGCTGCGGGGCGAGGCCTCTCCCCTACACACACACCCCTGAGCGGGGCCCGGGAGCGTGGCCAGGCCGGGTTTGGAGCACGGCGGGGCTGCGAGCCCGGGTCCCTCAGACAGGTCTAAAGGTTAATAGAGCAATCACAGGGCCCTATTACCGCGTAAAAATAACCCATCGATTACCGCAGCCTTCAGCCCCAGATAACAGCCGGCCGCGGCTCTCACGCTCTCGGCCACTCGCCCCCACCCCTTCAAGCCCCGCCGCGCGTCCTTCCCGCCCGGCGTTGGGTTCCCGGAGCAGAGCGCAGAGGGCGGCAGGTCCGGAGACCCCTCTGCGGAGCTCCAGCGCTGCGTGTCCTGGCGGGAGACCGGCGTGGGCATGGCTCGGCACGACAGGGGCCCCGACGGTGCGCAGGAGGCCGACGCGCGGGCGCGGGGGAAGGAAACCCCCCAAGGGATCGGGGCCAACTCGTGGGGAGTCTCGGGAAAATCCCAGGGAAGAGCAGAGCGCCGCTGCGCCCGGGCGCCCAGCGAGCACCCAGCCCGAGGCCGGGATCCCCACCCGCCGGCTTTCCCAGCGCCCCGGCAGATCTGATCTGTACCGCAGATGCCAAATCTGGGAGCCGCGTGGGGGAGAAGGTCCCGAGGGTACTGGCTGACCCTACTCGGGCATGATCCTCATGCCCCAGGTTTGGCCCTAGCGGGGGAAGGGACGACCCTCGCTCTATTGGAAGCAGCGACCCCCCGCCAGTCCTTCCCGTCGCTGTGGGTGAAAGACGCTGGAACCTCAAGGCCTGTAGCCTGGGCTGACGTCTTCCCAAACTCGAAAATCTGGACCTAGCCGGACAAAAACCTGCCTCGGCCTCTCTTCTCAGTGGCCATTTGGGCTTCCTGCGTGGGGGTGGTTCTGGTCACTCTCCCTCTCCAAGTTGAGCCTCCAAGGCCCAAGAGGGCTGAATTCGGGGGCGGCAGTGAATTCTTTTACAACAAGCCTTGAAACTTCGCGTCTGGCAGACCGGCCAGCTGAGCGTCCTTCCCCAAGGCCAAGGACACGGCTGTCTGCCCACTTGGGGGCTTCTTCCAGCTGTCCTAGAGGGAACAGTGTATAGAGAGGATAATGACAGACCCAGTCCTGTGTGTCCCTGGTGAGACCCCCTCCCCGCTGTGGAAGAACCGATTTTTTCTAAGACTTTTCCCGACCTGGGGTTCCCAGCAGGCTGGACTGTTTCCCCATACCCCATAGCAGTATTCCAGGAAAGAATCGTTTCTCTGAGAATGCACTCAAGGGCATAGAATTTTGTGACTTTCCTCTCCACTCCAGAACCCCAATTTCCACCAGTTCCAGGAGGACCCAGAAGAGGAATGGCGAGTGATCTACTCTTTGGGGTTAAATCTCTGCTTTCCCCGACTTCCTCCCTCTTTCCTTCCTTATCCCCCCACCATCCCTGCCCATCGCCCCAACCCCCCCCCCCCCCCCCGCCCCCCTCACACACACACACTGGGGAGGCCGGAGCCTGGCCACTGAGCGTTGCCAGGAGCTGGGAGCATTTCAAGGCCTTGCAGGCTGGGCGGGAAGAGGTTTATCGATGTTCCCAGGCTTGTCCCTCGCTCAGAAGCCCACCGCGGGGTGTGTGTGTGTGGGAGGGGGTCTTGAGGTTCAAACTCTTGGATTCTTTTTAGAAAGTGTCCCTGGGTCTGCTTCCGAGGGTGGCCACCCCACTCTGCCCGGTGCCTACATCTTTTCTTGGGTCAGCGTCCACAGGATGATTTTAACACTCTCAACATCTTTTTTCCCCCTTTTCTTACTAGTGGCCTGATAGCTAAAGAGAGGTCATGTTGGGAGATTTTGGACAAAAAAGATAATTACTTAGAGCTATTCTTTGCTTACAAAAGAAATCTCGCTGTGCCTGCACTAAGGAGAATTGGTCCATTTCAGTCTCCTGAGCACCATTGGAACAACGACTCCTGAGCGCGAGAGCCAGGAGTAGCCTTGAGGACTACCAAGTGTGGCCCACCGAGGAAGACAGTGGGGGAGGAGGGAGAGGGAGAGAGAAAGAGTGGTGGGGAGAGACAGAGAGATCTCCAGGCCCCCAGAGTGAATCGGTTCCTGCCGCAGGGAGTGAGATCGGGCTGTGAGCCGCGGATAGCAGATTCCAGCTGCAGTTCCCTGGAAAACGCTCAAACGGGAACGACGGGTTCATAGAGAGACCGGGGGTCTCCCCGCTCCAGGCCAGGGCTTCTGGTGGATCCTCCCCGCCAAAATAAATAAGTCTTGGGTTAACCACCCGCTAGCAGTCTCAAGTTCGGGCGAGCGGGAGACTCAGGCGATCGCGGCGAGGTGCCCAAAACGCACGCGGCCCGAGAAGCCCCAGCCGGAAGAAGTCCCCGGGGACCCGGGGCAGGAGGAGGGCGGCCGGCCAGGGCCACGGATTCCCGGATTCCCGGCTGGCCGCGTAGACGCCTCTTTCGCGGAGGGCGCCGAGACCCGCCCGCAACGAAACCCGGCCCACCCCGTCCCGGCCTGCGGCTTCTCGGACTCCCGCGCCTCCGGCCTGGCCACCCCCGCCCGCGGCGGCCGCCGCCGGTTCCCCTGCAGCCGAGACGGGGAGCGCGGGGCCCGCCCGGGCCGGCCCGCTCCGGGGAAACCCGCACAACGAATTCAGCTCCAGGCCGCCGAGCCCCTTGCTGCCCCGGGACTCCCGGGCTTCGGGCCCCGCAACGTGTTGGTGGGCGCGGGCGGCACCGCGGCCCGGCCTCCTGCCCCCTGCCCCGCGCCGGGGCCGAGCTCTTCCCTGGAAACGGCTCCAGCGCGGAGCCCTCGGGGAGCGAAGGAGCCGTTTCGTCCCGGAGGGCAAGAAGGACGCTGCGCTCTGCAGGGGCGCACGCAAGCACGGGCCCCCTGGCATCCTCCCTACGCCAACGCCAACGAACGGGTAGAAGCTGTCCCACCCGTGCCCCGGGAAGTCATCCCGAGAGGGACGCGGCCACCAGGGCCAGGTACCCAAGTACGCTGCTGGGAAGCCTCCCCACCCAGTGCCTGCCTCGCTGTGACTTTCCCGGCCCAATTCAATATCTGGACTTTCTAGAACGAACGTGGACCGTGGCTTCTCTTTCCAAGCATTCCCTCATGTCCCTTAGAAAATAAATCATAGTTGTAGGTCAAACAGCTTGGTGTCTCCTGGCCTCCCGCCGGTAGGGAAGGAGGGAAAGAAAAGCGAAAGGGAGCCAGGCATTTCCAGCACCTTCTGCAGGGCGGGCGTCAGCGGTTCTCTGGAGTGGGGGGGCACCTCTCTGTCTGGCCAGCGGTGGCCAGGGCTCAAAGCTGGTCTCACCCCTCTGTGGGAGCCGGAGCAGGCGTTGACAGCACCCCTGCACTCGGATTCCCTCCACCAGGCCCCAGCACACCAGGCCCTGGGAAACCGCAGCAGCCGGACTTCCGGCCCCACTGCCTGTGGCCCCGGGTCGGCTCTGGTCCACAGACTGCTGGGGAGGCTCCCTGCCTAGGTCTCCAGCCGGTGACTTGGGACCCCGCTGACACATCCTTCCCCGCTGTGCCTCCCACCACCAGTCAGGGGCTCTACCAGGGCTTCCCCAACCCCCCCACCCATCTATGGGGTTCTACTCCCCTCCCTGCTCTCCCCCCAGAAGGGAGGTCCTCTGGTCACGCTGGCAGGAAGTAATGCCCAATGCGTGTCTGTAGAGTGGTCACTGTCACAAAGAGGGTGCCAGGAGTCAGAGCCAGGAAGACCCCTCAAAGGGGACCAGGAGAAGCCTGCAGATCAGCTCCACCAGGACCACCCCTTCCGAATCCAGGAGGCTGGGAGGGATGGTCCAAGGTACTTTCAGGCACTGTGGGACTGACCCCAGAGGCAGCCTATCGGAGAGCCAGACTGAAACCCTGAGGGAGGGAGGGAGGGAGGGAGGGAGGGAGGGAGGGAGGGAGGGAGGACAGACAGGAGGAAGTCAAAAAAGGCTGGGGGAGGAGGAGAGCTGGGGTAAGGGGGCTGGTCTGGGGGAGCCAGGATGGTCCCATTGTCCTTTCATTCACTCCAGCACTGAGCACCCTGCCTCAGGCTGCCCCAACGGGCTCCAGCGGGGAGGAGAGATTCCGTTTTGTGAGAGGGCTGGAGGAACAGAGAGGGCGCTGGCTGGCCCAGGGATGGGAAGAAAGGAGGCAGGGATGGGGGTAAGCCTTGGAGAGGGTTCCCCCTCTCCCTCCAGGCAGTAGAGATTTGGGGTGAGCAGCACCCCACCCCACGTGCAGGGGACGTGCACGTTTGAGTGACGACCTGTTTCCGCCCCGGCGGCCCCTCCCCCACTACCCTTCCCCTGGCCACAGGGCCCAGCCCGAGGTGACCCCGAGCGAGAAGACGCCCAGGCAGGCGCCGGGCCGTGGCGCGGCCAGCGAGAGACAGGAAAGTGTCGAGGAAGCGCGAAGCCCAAGTGCGAAAACAGTGTCTGCCGCTGGGGAGGGGGGCAGGGGCGCAGCGCCATCACGTCTGCCGTCTGCCAGTCCCTCACCCCTGCCCAGGGACAGACAGCAAGTCCACCTCCTCCCACACCCACAAGGGGGCTGGGAAGAATCCCTTCTTCCAAGGAGCGGGGTTAGGACTCTGCAGAGTCCAGGAGGGGCCCTGAGTCCCAGTGTTCCCATCCCCGTAACCACTACCGGTGCCTGGTAGAAAGTTGGGGTGCTGTGCCCTTAATGGGCCCCTCTAGCCATGCCCTCTGCCTGCCGCCAAGGGGCTAAGACACATGTCAAGGGCAAAGAACAGAGAAAGAAAAGCCGCAGGCAGATACTGCGAAGGGAGCGAAGGGAGCGAGGAGCACAGAGCCCAGAGCTACAGAGCTCCCAGGGAGTGCTCAGCTGACCCTCCCACTCCGCCTCAGCACTCAAATGGGGATCCAGCCTACAGAGCTCCCTGGAGGTGCTCAGGGCCTGCTGGCACCCCACATTCCACGTGGGGTGGGCTGGAGTGGAGGAGGAGAACCGACTCCATTTCACCCAGTCCTAGCCGGCCCTGGACCCCCCAGTCACAGAGAAACCTGTCTGCTGCCACTTGAGAGGTACCCTTTTTTTTTTATCTCCGTCCCTCCCTCCCTCCCTCCCCCCTTCTCTTCCCTGGCTCCTCTCCCTACACACACACACACACACACACACACACACACACACACACACACTTTAGAGAGTCCACACCCCTGGTACATGTTCCACTCCCACCTCAGATACTTCAGACTCATGATTTATATGGGGGAAGATGCCGTTTCCTCCCTGGGCTCTCCTGGTGTGGCCTGCTGGAAGAGCCGCAGAGGCCCCTCTGGACACAGCTCCACTGTCCAACTGGCACCTGCACTCATGTTTCATGTGGCCACAGAAAGGGCGAGATCTTGTTCTCAGTCCCGAGAGGCAGCAACCATCAAGCAGAAGCTCAGTCACTCTCAGCAACAAACTGGCAGGAGAGCAGCGGGGCAGAGCCCAGTGCATGGGGGAGCCTGGCCAGTCTCGGTTCCTCCAGCCAGTCCCCAAGGCAAGTATGCCAAGAGTTGGCCCTGACAAAGGAGCCTGCCCCCTGGGAGCTGGACTGGATTTCCAGATTTCCATGTGGACTCAGACTCGGTGAAAAGTGCTGGTGAAATCTGACCTCCCACAACCCAGTGCTGGGTAAAAGCTGAGCAGGAGAACCAGACAGGGTTCTCAATGCTGACAACTGACAACGGGGGCTGCAGTTCCAGATGCCCCTTCTGGCCACAAGTAAGGCTCCTGTGGGGGGCGTGGGAACAGGAGAGTGGCACAGCAGAGTCCACAGTAGCACCACATCCTCCGGCGGAGCAAGAAATTGTCCTTTCGGGATAGCCAAGGATGGCCAACTCCCCCCCACCCCCTGCCAATCTCTTGAGCACTGCAGGGGAGGACCTCCAATAAATTAAAATAAACCCACAGCTGAGTTACAACAACCAGAGTCTGTCAGACCTGGAACAGAAAGCCACAGGCTACCTGGCCACAGGCTGGCTTTGCTCCCTCTTCAGTAAGTGTGTGTGTGTGTGTGTGTGTGTGTGTGTGGTTTCTACCCCTTCCTACAGATGAGGACAATGTCTTTGTTTCTTTACTTGTTTTTGTTTTGTTTGGCATTGGGGTCCACATCCAGCGATGCTCAGGGGTTATTCCTCACTCTGTGCTCACTCCTGGCTGTGCTCTGGGAACCAGAAGGGGTGGCGGGATCGAACCCAGGTCAGCCACATGCAAGGTGACCGTCCTACCCGCTGATCTCTCTCGCCCCAATGTCATTGCTTCTAACTCCAGCCAAACCGTGGGTCATGGAGGGACAATCAATGTTAAGTCATTGGATTTAACATTGCTTTTCTCACCCTTGTTCCTTGGATTAAAAACCCAACACACCAGCTAACAAAACTCTATGGTCACAAAGCCAGAACAAAAAAAAAAATCATCTGTGTTTCTGCTGGAATAACGCTTTCCTACTCTGTCATCCCACCTCCAGCTATGAGGTGCTGTGAAGGGGGTAAAGGGAGGAGGGAGGGCGGCTGGAGGGGAGAGTGCGATGCCCATGCGTGGCTGAAGTCCCCAGCAAGGTGGATGTGATGTCCACTCTGTGGCCAGGGGCAGATCAAAGGCCACAGTGCGACAGTGCGTGCAGATGAGGGAACCACAAGGGCATCTGTGAGCTCTTCCAGCCTCAGGGTGCTCTGCCCCTTCCAGGTGGTACCCCTTCCTGGCGCAGATGGGCGGACCCACCAAGCTCTGAGAGCGAAGGAGGCAGAATCCCACACGCCCTGGCTGCGCCCGCCAGGCTACACAGCAAACAGGCACCTCCAAGGGCCCGTATCCATCTCCCCTTTAATGCCGTTTCACATGGGTGGACGCGGGCAGACGGGAACGTCGGTCACGGGTCCTGCAAGGTGCTGGGCAGCGGGCAAGACACCAGCGCTGGGAGAGGGGGTCAGATCTGGGCTCTGATTTGCGTTCTGGGATTGGGGGTATTAGAGTTTGGGGGGGGGGGAGGCTGCCCAGCTCCTTCTGACTCGTCTGCGAAGGCTCCTGGCTCCTTAAACGCTCGCCAGAAAGTCCTGAGCGGGAGCAGGCTGGAGAGTCACTAGGGCTGCAATGACAGGGCCGCCTGGAGCGTGGGAGGCCCGCAGGTGGCCCCAGTGGCGCCCCTGTGCCAGCCCGCGGCCCAGAAACGCGAATGAGCCGGAGTCTGGGTGAACCCATCGCCCTCCTACGGGCCGAGGGGCCACCTCCGTGCCACGCGGCGCGTGGGCTCCCCGGGAACGTGCGCCCGGCCGGCCCGCGGGGTGCCCGGCGCGGTGATGGATGGCCACGGCCCGGCGACCTGTCAGGCCTTATTGATGGGGTGCGCGCTGACGGCCGCCGCGTAACCCGGGCGGCGGGAGGCGGGCGCGGGGCGGCGGGCGGGCGGGCGCAGACTCCGCGGCGCTCGGGGTCAGCCCCTGGCCGGCCGCCCCCGCCCCGCGGCGCGCCCCGACCGGCTCCGCGCAGGGAAGCGCCGCCCCGGCCTGGCGCCCCGCGCCGGCCCCGCTTCCTCCCCGCCGCCCTCCGCCTGCCCCGACTAGGGGGCTCCCGGCCTCAAGGGCGCGCGCACCGAGGGACACTGTCCACCCCCGCCACCGGCTCGCTGCCGGGCGGACACTGGTCTTGGGACGAGCGCGCGCGCGGCTGTGACCTCCCGCCGCCCCCCTCCCCCTCGCAAGGGCAAGCTGTCCCGGGCCTCTGGCGTCCTGCGGACGCCAAGGCCACCTTGAGGGCCGTGCCACTGGGACGGGATGAAGACCGCGCACGTCACTGCGCACAGGGCTAGTGGCTTGAGGTTGGTGTGTGAATGGGCGGTCCACTCGGGGTCCAGGCCAGCCCCGCAGTGAGGGTGCCGTGCGCCATCGGAGGAGGCTCAGGTCTGGAAAAAGCTGCACGGAAGACCAGGGTCAGTGGCCGGGCAGCAAGAGAAGTGGCCCTGGCTCTGCCCTGCCTCTGCCCCCCACTGGGGCATGGCCTGGCTGAAAATCCCTGCCCTAAACTGGAGGCCTTCGGACCAGCCCCTCCTGCACCCGCACCCTGACTTTCTGCCCTTAGGCCTGAGCTCAGTCTCAGCCCCAGACAGTGCGGTGGAGCACCTGGAACAGGGACAGATCCTCCTCAGGATGGCCATGTAGGACAAGTCTCATCCACTCAACCTGCCTGGGAGCTGAGCTCCTCCCAAGCACCCACACTCCAGGTGCACAAACAAGGCAGAAAGCTTTCTCGTGTTGCTGCGGTGGTGCTCCCACCCCCACTGCCAGTGGTGCTGGGGACCACAGGCCACACTCGAAAGTACTCATCAAACCCCAGAATGGGACCCTGGATCTGCAGGCATGTCGGGATCCAGCCCTTTCAACCATCCACTGGCTCCCCAAGGCACAAAGCTTTAAAGTAACTCCTCAGCTTAAAAGGTGGGAGAGGCAAGACTTACAGGAAAGCGTTCCAAACCCCAAATAATGCCACTGTGTACAAGGCTGGTAGCGAACGCCATGAGGGTGGATAAGGGGAAATTAGGCTTTCTTTTCAGTAGCTTGTTTTTTGTTTTATTTGGGGGCCACATCCAGCCCAGTGATGGCTCAGGGGTTATTTCTGCCAGGGCTCAGGGGACTGTATGAGATGCCAGGGATCGAACCCAGACTGGCCACATGCAAGTCAAGTGCCCTACAGGCTGTCCTGTCTCTCAGCCCTTCCCCTCCCCCCCACCCCCCAGTGGCTTGCATTTGGGTCTCGTCTGCTTCCATTCTCCTTCCAGTCCTTTCCCTGCTGGTTCCACAACCCTGAGCACTTCTGTTTGATTTTTCCATGTGTCAGTCTGGATGGACATCCCCCCCCCCCCCCGCCGCACTCCCCCCTCCCCCCGGCCACACAGACACACAGACACACACAGCTTCTTGAGACAGAAATCCTGAGTTTCATATCTTGTTTCGCTGCCATCGCTAACACAGAGCGGAGAACTCTGGAAGCTGTCGAATGGAATTGGGAACAATGGCATCACCAGCGTCTTCTCATCCAGCATAAATGTCTGGCTGGCGGGTACTGCAGTGGCAGGGAAGTGGCATGCATGCACTGGCCACAGGGCCTGGTCCCTTCGCTTGGGCAAACACGGAGAAGCTCCTGTGGCCTCAGCAGCAGCTGTGTGGCCAGGGCCCTAATAGAAAGGCCACAGGACATACCCCCTTGTGACCACTGACACAGGCAGTATGGCACCCCGGGGCCACCAGAACCAGTGCACTCGTGTTGGAAACAAGCCAGTCTGCGTGCAGGGAGGACTGGGGGGTCCGGAGTCTTGTGGCTGTTGGAGGGCAGGACTGGGAGCGAGCTCCTGCTCCTGCATTTCAGCACGCTGCCACAGGAAGTGATCTCTCCCCTCTATAAATCTGAACCCCAAGGCCAGGCTCTCCTCAGCTGATGCAATCGCAGAGGGGGAGGATTAGTGATAAGGCAGCCAGGGAGTCTGGGAACCTGCAGAGCTGCTCCATGCCCTCATCTGCAGGAAGGTGGAGACTGAATCCACCTCAGCCCCCGTTCCTGGTCGGGGGGATGCGGGGGCTGCAGAAGGCCAAGGCCAGGTCTCAGGCCCCGTTTCAAACTTGGGGTCCCCCGTGTCCTGAGTTCTCTGCATCCTGCTGAAGCTGCCTCGAGCCCACAGGAGCACTCAGTACCTCTCACACTGGCAGGAGGCTGTACCCACTATTCAGAGGGCTACCAGGGCATCTGCTGCCTTGCCATCACATACACTCACACTCACACACACACTCACATACACACACACTCACACACACACCATGCCACAGAAACTCCATGACCACCCTCTGTCTCTTCATCTTGAAACCCTGGGGTGGTTTCTCACCTACAAAGGCAGGGTTTTGAGTGGATATCTTCCATGGGGCTGGAGAGATAGTACAGGAGCTTCCCCAGCATGTAAGCAGCCTGGTTTGGATTCCCGACACCCCAAATGGTCCAGAGCCTTGGCAAGAGTGATCCCCGAGCACTGCTATATCCTCCATTTTCTCCATCCCCCAGAAAAGCTTCCCTATTTGTGAATGAGGCTCAGGAGGAGTCTCACTGTTTCTCTGTGCTGGACAGTGGAAACAGTGACCTAACGAGTATGTGTTTCTGATGCTGAGTCCTGGCCTCCGGTCCACTGCTGCCAAACTGGGAATGAGAAAACACCACAAAATGCAAGAACCCAACAAGCAGTGCTCACTTCCCGTGGAAGACACTTGTCTATCAACCCACGGAATCCCAGCTCTCCCACACTTGGTTTGTGCTTAAGGAACAGACCACACGGGGTCAGTTCTGATTGGGGTCTTCGATTCACTCTCGTTTTTCTACTTCCTTTCTCAGGAGGAAGGCAGGTTGTGGAGGCAGGGCTGTGGCAAGGGGCCCTCAGGGTGCTCTTGGGGGCAGCCCTGCACCCAGCACCCTCTTGGCTCCTGTGCTGCCACCCCTTCTCTATAGCCCCACTGTCTGTGAGGGTCAAGCCGTGTGCAGGACTGTGCGCTACTTCCTGCTCTGCTCTTGTCAGTCACCTGCTTTTAACCACGCCGGGAGCCTTGCACACAGTAGGTGCTCCCTAAGTGCTCAGAAGAAGGAACAGGTGGACGGCTAGACAAGTCTGGACACAGAGAACCAGCAATGCACCACGGGCAGAGGCCAGGGCTCCTGACCACTTCCTTCCGTTTCACACCGCAAGAGACCTCAGGCGCCACATTGCCCGTGTCTGGCTTTGGAAACCACTTTATTTTCACTGTCTTGATCTCACATGTGTGGGCTCTTAAACTGCTATTTGCTTCCCTTTATAACTTGCACCTTGGAGAGGCTGGGTGATAAATGAGAGATGATTAATTCCTTATTGCTACTTATCTGCCCAATCTATAAACTAGTGTCAGCATTTACTCAGTTGGGTTTAGAGCTGTGCCTGGTATACTTATTAACCTGCTTAAAATACGCCATAAAAATGGGCTTGGTAGGCAGTTCTTTTGACTAATTTTTAAAAATGACATTGGTCATTTTCCACTAACTCATGGGTGACCTTTGGCAAATCACTTAGCCTCCCTGGGCCCCACCTGCAGGGTGAAGCCCTGTGGCGGCAGGGGGTGGGGGAAGCCGACACTGGCTTTCTCCATGCCTGCTTTTCAGGGGAGCTGGTGACCCCTGGTCCTAGCTGAGGAGTACAGACCCCTCCTGGGTCCTGGTTTCCCCGGGACGGGATGTAGTGGCCGGTGACGGGCATTTGGGTCTCGTCTGCTCTGTTAGGGCTGTGATCTTTGAGACACAGCTCTGACAGTGCTTTCTTGTCGACAAACGGGCATAACACTCTTCCCAGCAGCCACACGGCCTCCCCCAGGCTGAGCTCACCCCAGAGGGTGCGCTACATGGACCCAGAGCCTCCAGCTGGAGGCAGCAGATAGATATCTATATCCCCTCTTGTTCACACTCTCTGGCTCCCCTCCTCACGCTCACCACCCTGGGTTGCATCCTTGCCAGGCCGGGGTCACCCTGGTTTGGTCAGGGCTGGGTTGAGTCCCCGCTGTGATTCTCTGTGTGGGGGACACACACCTGTGTGGATTGCTCTTTAGAAGAGTGGCTTCACCATGCCCGGGTGGTGTCTGTCCCAGGTCCTCACCACAGGCAGAGGAGGCCGGAGATGAACTGGCCAAAATGCTGGAGTTCTGCCAGAATTCTATTCATGTTCCAAACACCGACCAGCCAACCAGTCAACCAGATGAAGAGCAAAGACTGACCCCAAAGCTGAGGATGAGGCTCAAGGCCAGAGACGGGTCGATGGTGCGGAGCCCACATTTGACACAAGAGGCTCAGGTACCATCCCTGGCCCTGCGTGGTCCTCCAGGTACCACCAGGAGTGTCCCTGAGCACAGAGCCGGGTGTGGCCCAAGACTAAAATAAAACGAGGCCTAGAGAGAAAGGAGGGCCTGGAAACTCTACACCCTTCAGACTGCAATGGTTTCCTCCCTGAATATTTGCTAACAGTCTAACACTGGTCTCTAGGGCCAGTTTACTTTTATCGTTAGTTACATTACATGCGAGTCAGAAAGGATCTTGGGACGATTTCCTGATTTTTAAGGTGAGGTTTTGATTCTCCACATAGCCATCTCCCTACTATCCTGCCCTGTGGAGGCCCCACAGAGGGGTCAGATAGCTTTCCTATTTTTTTTTTTTTTTTTTTTTTGCTTTTTGGGTTACACTGGCGATGCACAGGGGCTCCTCCTGGTTCTGCACTCAGGAGTTACTCCTGACGGTGCTCAGGGGACCATATGGGATGCTGGGAATAGAACCCGGGTCGGCTGCGTGCAAGGCAAACGCCCTAGCCGCTGTGCTATCTCTCCAGCCCCTAGCTTTCCTATTTGCAAACTGCTGGTCCCTTTCTCTATCAGTTAGAAAATTCCAAGATGGGTATTTTATTTTTCCTGGTTCTTCCCCCGCTTCCCTCCCCCCCCCCCACACACACACACGGGGAGATTTGCTCAGGGGTTAGTCCTGGCTCTGCACTCCTGGCGGTGCTCGGGGGACCATATGGGACCCGGGAATCAAAACTGGGCCAGCCGTGTGCAAGTCAAGCAGTCAAGCTCCCTGCCTGCCACGCCATCACTCTGCTCCCCCAACAATTCCAGTTCCCAAACGCGCGTTTGGTTTCCCTAACAGTTGGGACGCATCTGGTCTGGTGGCTGTTCTACTTGGTTATGAGCCTTCTTGCTTTCACAAGGGTCTTCCTTCCCGGCACTGGAGCCAACTCTCTGGTCTGGGGAAAGATCCCCAGCCAACCCACCTCCTCCCTGCCTCCTCCTCCTCTCTGAAGGCCTCAACAGTCAGCGGCTATTTGCAGCTGGACAAGCACCTGGCCTGACATTCCATCGCATCCTTCTGCCAGCAAAGGGAGTTTGAATAGGAAAAAGTTACAAGAACCTCCACTATTGTTTTCTGTTTCTGAAACACTCAAGGTTACAAGTGATCGGAGAGACAGTCTGAATGCTGAGAAAACATTTGCTGAAGGGGAGGTGGTGGGGTGGCTCCGTGTGGACACATCACCCAACCAAGCGCCAGGACCAGCCGGGGTCCACTGAGTTCTGAGAACGCTACAGCCAAATTCCCTACCCCAGATAAGCTCAACCGTCATAAGCACATAAAATCAAAATAAAAGGATTTAAGACATTCCCTGCACCTAGTCTGTCCTCCCACTTGTTCCAAGTTTTTTCTCTAACTTCACAGAAACAGGAACTCATTGTAGTTCACTGCAGGGAGGGGGAGGGCGAAAGGGAAAGTTAAGAAAAACAAAATCCATCCTTAACCCACCACCCAGAAGGAACCATTGAGAAGTCATTGAGAAAAGACATTTCCTCTCTTTGCCCTCAATTCTACATTTTATAGTGATTTGCAATCTACTTTTTAAATTAAAAATATTGATATTCAAGAAATAAAAAATAAACTGAGAACTTTCCGAATCATTGAATGTTTTAAGAAAGAGGTTGAAAGTTACACTATAGATTTAATATAGCCGATAGATTTAAGCAAACCTAAGCAAACCCATATTGTTTGAAGTTTAGATTACTTTCTTTCTTTTTTTTTTTAAGATGTTTTTTGGGGGGAATGGGGACAGTGTTCAGGGATTACTCCTGGCTCTGTACTCAGGGATCACTCCTGGCAGTGCCAGGGATCAAAGCAAACTCCTTACCATCCATACTATTATCTCTCTGGCCCTGAGTTTAGGTTATTTTCTATTTTTGCTATAAATAAATAAGTGTTTGGCATAGCCTTGTCAAAAACACATACATTTTGATGATAAGAGGCATCTCGTAAACCTCTGATGATTTCCTCGGGCAGATCTCCAGGACTAGATACAATAGACCTAAGAATATGAGCCCTGGCAGAGCTCTGGGTACAGACAAACCACCTTCCAGAAGAGTCACACTGAGAATACCCTCTACCTTGGCAACATTCAGTTTGGGTAAGATAATTTTTTTAAATTTCCATTTATTTATTTATTTAATTTTGCTTTTTGGGTCACATCTGGCGATGCTCAGGGGTTACTCCTGGTTCTGCACCCAGGAATTACTCCTGGTGGTGCTCAGGGGACCACAGGATGCCAGGGATTGAACCCTAGTCAGCTGCGTGCAAGGCAAATGCCCTACCCGCTGTGCTATCGCTCCAGCCCCTGTAAGATAATTTTAATAACACATTTCAGCTTCTCAGGTAAATCTCTACCTCATTAGAAAAACTGGACTTCTGAAGTGTTTTGAAGTCACCGGCTAAGTAGCAAAACAAAGCCAAGGATCCCTGGTGCCCCATGGAAGTGCTCACATGGGTAGAGCACATGGGTAGAGGGGACCCTAGTGCCACATGGAGGAGCACACAGGGTAGAGGGAGCATCTGTCCCCTAAGTTTTGTGAGGATGTAAGGAAAGCCAGAAAGCAGAAATACTGCCAAAGCGCCGCTAGCGGGGAAGACGGGATTCATTTTTTAAAAAAATTTTTATAGCTTTTCGGGTCATAGCCGGCGATGCACAGGATTTGTACTCAGGAATTACTCCAGGCAGTGCTCGGGGGACCATATGGGATGCTGGGAATCGAACCCGGGTCGGCTGCATGCAAGACATATGCCCTACCCACTGTGCTATGGCTCCAGCATGGGAAGGCAGGATTCTAATGCCCACTTCAACTCTTAGCGTGATCGGAACAACATGCACTTGGTACTTTATCAGAGCTAACGTTTCCAGAATGGTCTCTGGGATGAACAGCCTTTTGTAGCTTCTCAGCTTCTGATTGGCACATGGGACTGATCATGCCATACCCGAGGGGAAATGTTATTTCTGGGAAAGGCAGCATCCTCGTCTCTCTGGAAGCACACCCACCTGTCTCATGTCTAGAGAACATTCCAGAAAGTCCCCTGAGCTAACTTTGCAGGTGACAGTGCTGTTGCTGTGCTGGTTGCAACCCCCAGCCTCAGCTGCAGTGAAGGGAGCAGCCCCCACAGAGGGCTCGCAGGCGCCTCCGCGCTTCAGCTGGTGCCTGGCACCGGGCCGCTCCTGCTTCAAGGCTGAAGGGGAGGTGGCAATGCTGCTGACAGCCCTCCCGGCTCCAGCACTGAGTGGACAGGCCGGCACATTTCCCTGGGAAAGAGCCACTGGGTCTCGTTTGAGGATTTGCACGTCTGTGAGCCAACTTGGCAGTGACCAGGGGCTACTCCTGTTGGGCTGGGCAAAGCCCCTGTGGAACCTTCCAGCTTTCCCTGCAGGGAGCCCCCTGGGAGCTGGGGCTAGTGGAGAAAGGAGGGAAGAGAAAGGGCCCTTGTCCCACCCGCTGGGGAGGGATTCCTGCATTGAATGGAAAGCCGGACCAGATAACCTCTGGGCCCCTCCAGCTCCCAACGTCTCCGGGAAGGCAGTCACGGGACAGGAATAGTTGGTTTAGGGGCCGCCCAGCGCCGGGCCAGCAAGTCCTCATCTTGGGCAAATAATTTAACCTGTCAGTACAAGGCACAATGCCTGGCTCCAGGCAGAAGGAGAGCTTTGTAAATGTTTGCCGAATGAATGAATGAATGACAGGCTAGGTGGGCTGATGGAAGTCTCCCACGTTCCACTGGCGGAAAGAAGGCTCCCATAGGTCCTTTGCCTGGGTGGGGAAGTGAACTCAGCTTCCCAAAAGAAAATGGGATCCCCCAACCTGAAGGTGCCCTGGGGGTCTTTCGATGATCACACTTCACACCTCCATCCGGAGGCAGTGCCTGGTCGGCAGAAAACTCTCTTGCCCCCCCCCTCTTTCACACACACATTCATGATACACACATACACCCCCCATATACACACACACCACACACACATCCCACATTCACCACACACTTCCACTCACACATACACACACCACACACATACTCACGACACAAACACATACCCCACACACATATTCACCACACACTTCCACTCACACATATACACACCACATTTATACTCACGAAACACACACATACAACACTACACACACCCTGCACACATATTCCTGACATACACACACGCATGTTCACCCTATACACACATATTCATCACACACACGTACATTCACACACAAACACACACACACACTCAAAACACACAACTTACACATCAGTAGGAGGCAAGTGCTTTGTCAGATTGCAGAAAACTCTTACATATATACACGTGAATGCGTGAATGCGAGCATACACACATGCACACATATACACACTCTTCTCCCCATGTGTGCACGCGCGCGCGCGCGTGCGCGCGCGCGCGCACACACACACACACACACTTCTCCCCCGGCCCACACAAAGGGGCAGCTCTGCACCTCCGCCTCCCACCAGCAGGGGTGCTGGGTGTCGGGTCCCAGTCCCCTCCTCCTGGCCTCGGATAAATGCCTCGTCTAATGGATTGTTCAAGCTGCTGTCCAGATTAGATAGGAAACCCCTCCGTTATCTCGGCTGGAGCAAACCCCAGAGCCTTCTAAGGCAGCCTAGTGAGCACGAAGCCCGGGAACCTAGAGGCCAGACTGCAGGGAGAAACCCAGGGCCCCCCAGCTGCCCCCACCTTGAACCTCCTGCAGAGCTAGTCCTGAATCCCTGGCACTGCTCCACCACCCAGCCACCCCCCTCCAGCAGGCAGCACAGCACGGACAGGAGGGGGATCTCGGCTGAATTCAAGCAAGTGGGCTCTCAAGTTCCAAGAGTCACTTCTTTTTATTTACTCATTTCTGAGCAGAGAGGCAGTGGCACTCCTGGCAGTGCTCGGGTGTGAGATCATGATGAGCCCCGGTGGCTGAGGGAAAGGCAAACGCCTGCCTGCCAGACAGCCTGAGTCTCCAGACAGCCTGAGACTCTCCTGTCATTCCTGAGGGGGGCTCTCCCCGTCTGCCAGAGCCAGGGAATCTTGTTCTAGAATCTTCAGAGAAGGGGCACCCTCCTGTATCCCTCTCCCTGTGAAGGATCTTGGTTTTTAAGGAAAGCACCTTTAGTTTCTTTTAAGAGTTCTATTTTCGTTTGTATTTGGGCCACAGCTGGCCATGCTCAGGGGTTACTCCTAGCTCTGTATTCAGGAAGCACTTCTGGTGGGACTCAGGGGATCATATGGGTGCTGGGGATCGAACCCAGGCTTGCCACGTGCAAGGAAAGTGCCTTAACTGCTGCATTAACACCCCAGCCCCAAGACTGACATTTCTTAAGAATCTTTTTTCTTCTAAGCTATTTTTGGGTCTCTAGCTATTTTTGAAAGCAGAAAGGACCGACTGACCAGCAGAACTGTTAGAGGAAATAAAAAATACTCCTGCCGGCAGCCACAGGGATCCACCCTCCCCCACATACATTGTAACGACAAATTCCACATATAACAACAAATGCCCAGAACTGTATCTCTAAGAAGAGACTATTGGATCATTATTATGCTAGAACTCCAGTGATCTAACAAAAAGCAAATAGAATCTTAGCTCACAAACAACGACAATTTGTCTATCTGCACAGACCATTTTCCTAGTAAATCTTTGCTTACTGGAAACTCAAATCATAAGGCTCGGTGTTAAAAAGTTTCCACAAAGTAAGAGTGGGGGGGGGGGGAATTCTGCGTCATGTTTCGGACAGAGTAAACGAATCTCCTTAGACATACCCTCACCCCTGAAAAATGCTTTCACTGTACGCTATTTATTTAGAAACATAAACTGAAGAAATCCCTTAAGACAACCAAAACAATCACTGAGCAGCTGAGCACCCAGAAATTAAAAGAGTAGCCAGGGGAGGCTTCTGGGTCACCCCACACGACGTGTTAATGGGGACGCTCGAGCCTGTGACCAGAAAGGCCAGTTTGTGAAAAAAAAAACGAAAAAATAAAAAACGAATCCTCGAATCCCCTGTGAGGGCGCGGAGCTGGCGGAGACGCAGGGCTGCCGCGGGGTTGGGAGAAAGGACGCCCGCAGATGCGGAACGAAGGAAGCCGTGGACTGAGGAAAGAGAAACAAAACAGCACCCCAGCCCTGGCATAGAATTAGGGAGAGGGCACGGAGCGACGGGAGCGGGAAAGGGTGCGCACAGGAGAGGCAAAACCCGGGCCCTTGGAGACACGAGGCTAACGAATAAAGGCGCCCCAGAGGGGCGAGCGGGCAGAGGCGCAGGAGGAGAGCAGGGAAGAACAGGCTTCGCAGCCCCGGTGCGGGCATCTGCGGCCACCGTGGCCAGCGGCGGTGTCCCAATGTGTTCCGTGTGGGGGGCACGGGGACGAGGCTCAGAGACAGCCCTTCCCAGAGGCCCGGGGACAGGAGCCTCCGAGGCGGGACCCCAACACCCAGGCTGCCCTTCTCCGTAGGAGCTCGCCGGTAGCGGGGACTGAGGTCCAGAGCCGCCTCCTCGAGCCGGGACGAGAGGGGTTCGGGGTGAGACACCCCTCGGTTCTCGGTTCTCGGCCTGGCGGGAAAGCGGTGGGCCCTGGCGCTTTGCTGGAGCATCGCGGCACTGCGGAGCACCGCGGGCGGCGCGGCCCGATGCGGCCCACGTGGCGCCCTGCTGCCCGCGCTGCGTCTTGGAGCCCGTTTCGGGGGCGAGTACCAGAGCGCCGGGGTCTGCCGGGCAGTCGTTCTGCAAAGAGGCACCGCCGCCTCGCCCGCACCTGGCCTGGACTGAAGCCGCGCGAGATGCTGGGGGCTGCGGGCAGCGCGCGGAGCTGGGGGGTTGCGGCGCTGAGGGCGGCGGGCAGCGCGCGGAGCTGGGGGTTGCGGGGCTGGGGAGTTGCGGGGCTGGGGGCTACAGGGCTGGGGGCGGCGGGCAGTGCGCGGGGTTGGGAGGCTGTGGGTAGCGTGCGGGGCTGGGGACTGCGGGCAGCGCGCGCGGGTTCGCGCGGGTCCCGGCGTCCCTGGCGCTCCCCGCGGGCTCTGGCCCTCTCGGCGTTGTCCTGGGCAGCCCTTGGCAGTGTCCCTCCTCCTCGTTCCGCAAGAAGCGGGATGGAAACCTCGAGCGGAAACGGGGTTTGGGGTGAAAAGCCCCAGACGGAGGGTTCCGAGTGCCGGGCCGACCACCCTCTCCCTCGGCCTGGTCCCGCTTCATCCCTCCCTCCGCGACCCTCCGTGCCGGCGACCGTCCAGCGGCCTGGGCTGTGCTCCCCGGGGGTTATTGGGGATCCCTGGGGTGCGCCGCGCCTGCGCGGGGGTCTGCAGCGCGCGCCGCGGCCCCGGCTCCGCCCGCTCCCCACGCCCTCTCCAGCCCCAGCCGGGCGGCTCCACGCTGGGCTGGAAGATCGGTAGATTTGCCCGGGGAGTTATCGGCCTGGCGGGGCGTCCAGGGTCGCTCCCCGATCCCCGTGCGGCCCGGGGCCTCTTTAAGCTTCTCTAGAAAGCTCCTTCCTCTCCCAGACCGCCCCAGCACCCAGATCAAGCGGTGGACTCTCCGCGGGAGGAGTAGGCCCTTCCCAGGGCCATCTTCCGTGTCGCCCTGGCCAGCAGCGCGTCTAGGGAACCGGCCGCCCTCCCCCAATTGTTGGGATAATTGCGTCGGATCTCCGCTTGGTGCTGTGTTTAGACAACTCGAGATGGATCGCTGTGATTTCTCTAGTCTGCGCGGCTCTGGCTCCGCGCCCCCCGGCCCGCGGCCCCACCCAGAAGGCAGCTCAGCCCTGAGCTCATGCGGACTGTGATGTTCCCTCCCATAAATCAGTTGGCAAATATTAGTAAGGCATTAGAAAGTCATTTTAAATGGGTGTTTAAGTGGGCTGGAGAAACAGAACCGGGATAAGGAACAACTTATTACCATATCCCAACCACTGACCACACAAATGGCTCTTTACAAGGTCTCCCCGGCCACCAAAGCAAAATCTCTCTCCAAGAGGGCAACTCTTTCAAAGTGAAATTTGTTGATAACACCCTTGCTGCTAAAAAGGAATTGCAATGAAGGGTGTTTGCCTTGCACATGGCCAGCCAGGATTTGATCCCCAGCACCCAGCACTGCATATGGTCCCCAGTCTCTGCAGAACTGATCTGGGAGCACAGAACCAGGTGTAAGCCCTGAGTGCCACCGAGTATGGTCCAAAAGCCAAGAAAAGGGAAAAAAAAAATAACTCCAGTGATTTTTTTTTTTAAACTTCAGAGTGTGACTTTATCCTTCTAGCCTACAGCAATCCTTCCAGAGAAGACACAGCCCAGTATTTGGTGACAAACCTCAGGGTCTAGGAGCCCTCCTGAACCACACTTCCCTCAGGCCAGAGCCTGCTGAAATTCCCACATCTCCCTGTATAGGGAGGACACGGGGAGGAGGGAGAGCACCCAGGGAGCATGTGCTGGCAGACAGAGCATGCCAGTGAGCTTGCAGGAAGGCGAGCACTAGGAGGGCGTCTGAGAGTCCCTTTGGGATTCAGGGCTCTGAGGTGCAGAGGGGAAACTGGGAGCTAGGGAAGGGTTTCCCATTCCCCGCTCTGCACAGCAAGAACCTGCTCTGAGTGCAGAGCTCTGGTCACTTGGCACGAAACTGTCCAGTTCTAGAAGCCTTAGGAGACTGGAGTCAAAGCCTGTGGGAAAGCCCCACCCTGGGGTTGAACCTGAGGTTCAATCTCATGGGACCACAGCGTGAAGGGGTGCCCCCCTGCACCTGGTCTCCTCAGCATGAAGCAGTGCCCTCCTGAACCTGGTCTCTTCAGCTTGAAGTGGTGTCCCCCTGAACCTGATCTCCTCAGCGTGGAGCAGTGGCCCCCCTGAACCTGATCTCCTCAGTGTGGAGCAGTGGCCCCCCTGAACCTGGTCTTCTCAGCGTGAAGCACTGGCCCCCCTGAACCTGGTCTTCTCAGCATGAAGCAGTGTCCCCCCCCGAACCTAGTCCCCTCAGCGTGAAGCAGTGGTCCCCCTGAACCTGGTCTCTTCAGCCTGAAGTGGTGCCCCCCCCCCGAACCTGGTCTCCTCAGCGTGAAGCAGTTGCCCCCCTGAACCTGGTCTCTTCAGCCTGAAGTGGTGCCCCCCCTGAACCTGGTCTCTTCAGCTTGAAGTGGTGTCCCCCTGAAGCTGGTCTCCTCAGTGTGAAATGGTGTCCCCCTCTAACCTGGTCTCCTCAGCTTGAAGCAGTGCCCCCCTGAACTTGTCTCCCTCTTCTCCTCAGGGCCTCAGGGTCGTTCCTCACTGAGGAACTGCCTTTCTTCGAGACTAACCCATCGTGCATTTGCACAAACTGAAAGCAGGGGTGCTTCCCATGCATGTCGCTCGCTTCCAAACTGGCCTTGGAGTGTGGGAGGAAAATGGCCTTGGGGCACCCTCACTGCCACCCTCCCTTCCCGTCACAGGGCCAGCTCCGAAAGAAACGGGAAACTGTATCTAGTACCAAGGGAGAGTTCGGCTGGCCCTTGGCCGGTACTAGAAGCCCTGAGGCCCAGCCAGTGGCCTGAAGCAACCACCTCTGGGAGCTTGGGAGCTGACTGGGGCAGGCAGGGGCAGAGCTTCCGAGGGGCGAGGGGTGACAGGGATCCCAGGGAAAGCCTCTGGGCTGAGGAGGAGGAGTCAGAGGGTCCGGCACTCGCCAGATCTGACTGAATTTCCATACGGTCCATATTTTTTCTTGACAGACTAACCATCCTCAACGATCTTTGGCTGTTAGCAAGCTGATCCACAAGATAGAGAAATTAAAATGCCACTGAGCTAGAGAGAGAGAGAAAGAGAGAGACAAAGAGAGAGAGAGAGAGAAATAGAGAAAGAGAGAGAGAGGGGAGAGAGAGAACAGAAAAGGAAAGAGAGAGAGCGAGAGAAGGAGGGGGGAGGGAGAGAGCATGGAAAGAGGGGGTGGGGAAATGGCGCCTGGGGTTGTTGGGGGAGGCCTTGCCTCTGTGGCCGGCCACCCTTTTCTCCGATCCCAAGGCCTCATCCTCCAAGACAGACACTGGGCATAGCCCGACAGGCCCCCTGCTGCCTCCCTGTGCCCTCCTGGGCACCTCCCGCCCTCCCCTGCCCTTCAGAGTTAGAGGGACCAGGCGAGACTCACTCACCGGCTCTGGCGCGTCCCGTGTCCCTGGGCCGCAGACTCCCAGGACTCTGGGCTGCTGTGGGCGGGTGGGAGGGCGGTTAGGAGTCGTCTCCCGGCTCCCTCGGAGCTCCCAGCTTTCCCCTCGGAATTAGATAACAGGAAAAACAGATAAGAGAAGTGGTTCATTAATTCAGCAGCCGCTTTTTTTTTTTTTTTTTTTTTTTTTTTGGTATGTGCACCAGGGAAAGGAAACCTCGCTAGGGAATGAGGTCCTGGTTGGACGTTTTTGAAAAAGTTGTGTTTGCAAGGTTCTAGAGACGCTTCTGCAAGGACCAGAGTGGGCAGGAGGCACCCTGGCCTCCCTCAGCTGCTTTCTGGGGTCCCGGGGTGCACTCGGCGGGGAGGAACAGCTGCACAGCCCTCTCGCCTTGCAGACCCTCAGAGCACTGGCTCTGGGGTTGTTCTCGGGCTCCTCACCCCAGGGGGAGGCAGAGACCTTGTGAGCTCAGTGGCCAGGGAGCTGCTTAGAGCCCGTCCTGCAGCCCGGAAGCGCTGGAGTCCATTTTGGTTTCCAGATCAACTGGTTCCTAAACGGGCAATAAAGAAACCGACCAATCTTTAGGCGCTGCACAGACTCAGAATTCCAGCTTCTGTGAGGTGCCGATTTGCACCATCCTCGAAGGCTCCTGCCCATGGGAGCAACAGGATTGCAACTCTTTGCTGGCCCCCGTGAGACCCAGGCCCTGAGAGACAGCAGAGTAGCAGCCAGAGGCTGTGAGCGAACTCTCGCCCCAGACAGCCAAGCAGAGATACGAGGTCTGGCCCGTGGCTTCATGTCCCTGAATTTCACCCCACATCCCAATGTCTAGGGTCAGGCCCTGCACTTTCTGCAAGGTAAGGAGAGAACGCACACGTTTTTCACTGACTTCCGAACATTGGCCAGGGATCTGAGAGAGATGAGGGTCGGTGAACTGCCGGAAACCAAACCGCAAATGCCTGGTGGAGAAGGAACCAGAGAGATGAGCACCAGGAAAACTGGCAAACCCCCGGGGTGAAATGAATCCTTTTCTCCCAAGAACTTTTGCTCGGGAACATTTGCCTGCATGATGGATAAGGTGTCTATTATTGTTATCTGCCCGTAGACTCTTTTGCTGCCAAATGACTTGTAGAAACTATGCCACAGGAAGATTTTCGTGTAAAACTCCCCGTGGCGTCAGATCATTAAAATTCCTGAACAGTGAGGGCTGGAGAGGCGGCCAGCCGCACCCCGTCCTGGGGGCCTGTCTGCGCCATGCTGCTGCCTCACCCCGGCTTCCCTTCACCGACTGGGGAAGGTTACGATAAAATACAAGACAGAAAAACTCATGCATTTACCTGTTTTGTTTTAAGTTTTGGATGTTTGGGGCCATACCCAGCAGTGCTCACGACTACTCCTGGCTCTGTGCTCAGGGGACTGAACCAGGGTGAGCTGCGTGCCAGGCAGGGGCCCAAGTCTCTGAGCTATTTCTTCAGCCCTATCTCCCCTATTTCTAGGTTTTCATTTGGGGGCTCACGCTCTGCCACTCCCTTCTTGTCTCCTCCACTTTCGAGCTGACAGGTAAGTGGCACAGATCACATGAGGGTGCCCTTCGCCATTGGTCCCTGAAAGCGGTTCCTGGCACGGCCCCTCTCTCCCACTCAGAGAGGTCTGGGGAGGGTGGGGTGAACACAGCACCTGTCCTTGCCTTTCACCCGTGATGCTGGTGTGTCAAAGTTCCCTCCTCCTTTCAGCTGACTTTCATGGGGGCTGGGAGTGGGGGTGTGGGCCCTTCCCGGTGATTCTCAGCAAACCAGCTGGTGCTTCAGGCTGAGTTCTTGAGGGCGCTGTGCTGAGGATGCCTGGGGATTTCTCTCTCAAGGCCCAGTCCTGTCCCTCACATTGTCCACTCATTCCTCCAGGGACCCTGGGCAGCTGTGAGTGATGCTGCGTGGACTTGGTGGGAAGCATGTGTGGTGGAGGAAATGTTCTGTCGTGTGGAGCTGAAATGTGGAGAGGAGGCTCCTCCTATTCCTGCCTAAGTAGACAGTGGGAGCACCACCAGGCTCCTCCTCTTCCTAAGTAGACAGCAGGAGTATCACCAGTTTTCTCAGGCGCTCTGACGGTTCAAACATTGTAGAAAACATCACTTGTGTGTCATCTGAGAATTGCATGGCACTCGCTTCCCTGCGAGGCCAACGGGCTGACTTACGGTGTCAAGAACAGCTGTGTTTCAAGTCTGCTCTGATGTTCATCCCCTGTTCCTACTTGGGGACGCAGCATGGAGGGCGCCCAGATGACTCAGAGCTCCCCCTTAGTGGGTGAGCGTGATTAGCTGCACACTGAGGAAATGCCATGCTGGTCCATTTTTTTTTTTTTTGCTTTTTGGGTCACACCCAGCATTACACAGGGGTTACTCCTGGCTCATGCACTCAGGAATTACTCCTGGCAGTGCTAGGGGGACCATATGGGATGCTGGGAATCGAACCCAGGTCAGTCGCATGCAAGGCAAACGCCCTACCCACTGTACTATCACTCCAGCCCTGCTGGCCCATTTTTGAGTTCTGAAATTATGTTTTCACCACACCCCTTCACTGGGACAGCAAAAACTGCTCACCTTCAGTCTGCGTGCTCTGGAGGCAAAACTCCTTCCCTCCTCAGAAACGGCTTCTGGAGGCTGTGCAGAAGCCCCCGCCCATGCCTGTGACTCCAAGTCCCCCCCACCCCAGCCCCCCAGCCCCAAGAGCAGCTCAGGGTCCACAGTCAGCGCAGAAATCTCCAGAAGAGCCAAGCTTCCACATGTGCACATCTGCAATCTCCTGCCCCTCGGGAAAAGACTGAGCCAGACTGTGACCTGGCTTTGACGTCTCCTTTCGAGCCCGTGGTCTTCAGGAGTGGGGCCCTCCGGGAATTTCTTTTTAGAGGCTAAGAAGACTCTTGGGAGATCTCAGTACTTGACTTTCTTCCCTGTCTTTCAGCGTCTGGCTCCTCTTTCCCAGGCCTGAGTCAGAACTCAGAATTTTCCTGAGATTTCTCAGTCAGGGGTAATGATGAAAAACCCATCTGTATTGGGGTTCCGAAGTTGGTAGGGGCCAGAGAGACGGGATCTAGTTTAGGGTGCTTGCCGTGCACGCGGTCAGCACCGGTCAGATTCCTGCACCATATGGGCCTTAAATGCTGGGGGAGCAACTGCCAAGCCCAGAGCTGAAAGTAGCCCCTGAACACTGCTGGGGTGCCCCAAACCCAGCACCCTGTCAATAATTAAAGCCAAAGTTGGTAGGATGTGTGTCTCCAGACTCCACACAGGGGAGGCTGTGGCACTGACGGAGCATTCCACACCCTCTATCCCTCTGTGCGTCGTGAAGTGAAATGTTTATTCATACCTTTCTTGTATTTTGTTTTGTTTTCTTGTTTTTGGCCATACCTGGTCATACGCAGGGGCTACTCCTGGCTCTGTGCTTGGGGGTTGCTTCGGAGGCTGCTCAGGGGTCAAACCTGGCCCCCCTCATGCCGTCTGCGTTCAGGCTATTGAGCTATCTCCCCAGCCCCCTTTTCACATGTTCTGGTTTATTTGTTTTTCCACCGTTGATATTTGATTTTTTTTTCTTTTTTTGCTTTTTGTGTCACACCCAGCAATCAGGGGTTACGCCTGACTTTGCACTCAGGAATTACTCCTGGTGGTGCTTGGGGAACCATATGGGATGCCGGGGATCAAACCCGGGTCGGCTGCATGCAAGGCAAAGTCCTACCCATTGTACTATCGCTCCAGCCCCTTGAAAAAATTTTATATGTGTTAGGTATGAAGTCCTTTGTCTTTGGATACGTGGTTTGCACGTCTTCTCTTCCTGTAACTTAGCTTTTCCATTAAGACAAAGTTTAGATTTTGATGAAGTCCAATTTATTGATTTTTCTTTCTTCTGTTGTGATTGGTCACTCGTAGCGGTGTGGGGGTCTGGCAGTGCTTGGGGGCCCTCAGGGACACGCCCACTAATATCTACAGGTGCATGTGTGTTAGGGCTCACACCCAGGGCCTTGCCCAAGCTTACCACGAGCTCCACCCCTTGAACCACATCCTTGGTTAAACCTATGTTCTATTTTGAGGTAGTTTTATATAAGGTGTGTGAGATTTATTTAAGCATTTATTTTACCTGCAGATAATGAATTTCTCCAGTGCCATTTCTTAAAAGATCTATCCTTCACTGAATTGCTCTTGCACCTTTGCCAAAAAGCATTTGACCGGGGCTGGAGCGATAGCACAACAGGTAGGGCGTTTGCCTTGCATGTGGCCAACCCGGGTTCAAGTCTTAGCATCCCATATGGTCCCCTGAGCATTGCCAGAAGTAATTTCTTAGTGCAGAGCCAGGAGTAACCCCAGTCCATCGATGGATGTGACCCAAAAAGAAAAAAAAGTCATTTGACTGTACATTTGGGGCTAATTTCTGGTGTCTGCATTCAGTTCCTTTGAGCTCTGAGTTTGTTTTTTGTTTAGAGGCCATAACCAGCCATGTTCAGGGCTCATGCCTGGCTCTAAGCTCAGGGGTCATTCTTGTGCAGTTCCAGGGTCAGCCGCATGCAAGGCGAGCATCTTAACCCTGTTCTATCTCTCCAGCTCCATAAATATTTGAATCTCATTACCAGAATCTTGTCATTTTTTGGGGGGTTAACATGGGTGCAGAGCTGGGGATAAAACACAGAACGTCTATGTGCAAATGAGCTCTAGCCTTTACACTACCTCCCAGGCCTCGGCTTTAGGGAATTTTTAGTATGCGAGTCCTCTACATGTTTGAGCTTGTTTATGCTGATTTACATTTAAGTATTAAAAATTTTAGCAACTATAAACAATACTGTACTTGAAAGTTTAGTTTACATTTATGGTGAATACAAAAACCAAAAGAAAATTTTAAAAGTGTAAGTGAAATAAAGGGGAAAGGTATTATAGACTTTTGAGCGGGCATGCTGCATGTAGCTAGCATTATTGGTTCTAAGCATCCTTTCTAGGGCTGGAGATACAGCACAGGAGGGAGAGTGCTCCCCCTGCATGCTGCTGACCTGGCCACAACCCCCAGCACCTGCACTGCCAGGGCTCATCACCTGCTCAGAGGCGGGAATAGCCCCTGAGCACCACTGGGTATGGCCCAAACCCTCTTCCACTGAAAGAATATTTGATAGATTCCTCAGGGGAAGGGAATCCATGTAGATGGTTAGGCCATCTATAAATTGGCACACTTTTATTCCTTCCTTTCTGATCTGTATTCCTTTCATTTCCTTACCTTATTGTTCTGGCTAGAACTTCCAGTTATTTTGAGTACAATGAGTGAGAGCAGAAATCCTTGTCTGATGGTTAATCTTATGCAAAATGTTCGCCATTATATATAATATCAGCTGTAGGATTTCTAAACTGCTCTTTATATCTGGTGCAGAAAATTTCCTTCTATTTTTTTCTTCTTCTCCTTTTTTTCAAATCTTGAATGGGTGTCAACCCTTGGCAAAATCTTTTTTCTTCTGTACCAGCTGACATGTATACATAGATATACTTGTTTTATATTGGCCAAACTTGATGGCACTCAGGGGGCTTTTCTGGTGCCTTCTGTGCTGGGAATCAACCCTGTGTGCTTCCAATGTTCTCTGACCCTTTGAGCTAGCTCCCAACTCAGACCATTCATCTTTAAAAAAATTAATTTATAAAACAATAAAATAGTTCACAATATTTGATTACATTTAATATTTGAGCACCAATTCCACCACCATAACACTTTCCCACCACCATATTTTGGATGTTTCCATCCTGAACCCCAACCCCTGCCCCAAAGCACTGTTCTAGCACTGTAGCACTGTCCTCCCGTTGTGCATTGATTTGCTCGAGTAGGCACCAGTAACATCTCCATTGTGAGACTTGTTGTTACTGTTTTTGGCATATCGAATACGCCATGGGAGCTTGCCAGGCTCTGCTGTGCCGGCGGGATTCTCTCGGTAGCTTACCAGACTCTCTGAGAGGGACAGAGGAATAGAGAACCGAAATAATATATTTTATATTGTTTGTTATGAAAAATGCTGAAAATGCTCCAAAAAACTTTCCTTAGAGGAGAGTGTGTGAAGATTATTGTATTTCACCCAGGGGCCATTAAGCCCTTCTATAAGAGATTACTAACATATATATATATATATATATATATATATATGTGTGTGTGTGTGTGTGTGTACACATAGTTGTTGCAACAGCTATGTGTACCTAGGTCGAGAGGTCAACATGACAAATGACCTGGCACCCGAGCTGCGCAGGAGGAAGAGAGCAGCTTGGAACGCCTTCAAGAACTTCGAAGAAATAGCTAAGAGGATGAAGAACCTCCGGCTCCGGGCACATCTCTTTGATTCCACTGTTCTTCCTGCATTTGGTGAAATGGTATCATCCTGCCGCACCCCTCTCTTGACATCAACGATCACTTCTTTGTAGAATGGTGATATCCTGGTAGTGAATCTGCAATACAGCTCACGGAGGATCCTGATGTATTGGGCTTGAATGCCCTGATTGGCTAGGGCTTCAATGACCGCTTCCGTCTCAACAGAATCAAAGGCCTTCTTTAAATCAATGAACGTTAAACAGAGCGGCATCTTGAACTCCCGAGAAACCTCAATGAGCTTGGTTATCGTGTGGATATGGTCGATGGCGCTGAATCCTTTGCGGAACCCTGCTTGCTCGCATGGTTGTCCTTCATCTAGTGTTCTGCCAATCCTATTTAGGATGACTCGAGTGAACAACTTGTAGATGACAGACAATAGGCAGATCGGGCGATAGTTGCCAATGTCATGGATGTCTCCCTTCTTGAACAGTAGTACGGTCCTGCTGGTTTTCCATTGGGACGGAACCTTGCATTCAGACAGGTAGCGAGTGAAGAGCCGAGCCAGTGTATTGATGAGTACTGACGGCAGGTTCTTCAGGTGTTCAGGTTTGACCTTGTCTGGGCCGGGTGCTGTTTGTTTCTTTACCAACGAAATGGCGTGTCGGATTTTGGAAGGGAGAACGTTGGGAATGACATATCCATCCTGTGGAATTTGGTATGTTGGCAAGTGGACATGGCTATTGAAGAGATTTGAGTAGAAGTCATGGATAATCTTCTCCATTGCCGTTCTGGAGGATGTGATGGATCCATCAGGACGTCGGAGGGCAGTCATCTTGGTCTTATAGTTGGCGAAGGACAGGCGGGCTTTACGAATACTTTTCCCGGCTTCTGCCGCATCTACCAGTACTTCTGCTCTTCTCTCTTTGAGGTCTTCCTTGATCGCATCTCTGCACTGCTTTGCGAGCTCGGACGTTAGCTTGCAGTTGCCTGAGGCATGCGCCAAACCACGCTGGCGAATTAGCTCAAGAGTTTTCGAAGATAGGCGATTTTTTGTGGCTATCTCTCTCTTGGCGTTCCTCGCACATTCATGGAGGTGCTGAACCAGTCGATCGTATTTCTCGTCAATGTTGTCAACAATGGCATCTTCCCATGTTGCCGCAATAGTACCAAAGAGTTCCCAGTTGGTGGTCATTCTGGGAGTTCTCTTTTTGAACTTTGCAGCCCTTTCTCCCCGCTCTGTGAAGTAGAATTTTGCACGAAGGAGACGGTGGTCCGATCCCGTTCGAAATTTTGGAACAACAGCGACATCAGTCAGGCAAAACTGTCGATTGAATATGATGTGGTCTATTTCGTTGTGGAATCGTCCACCGGGAGACTCCCATGTCCATCGTTTAGATTCTGCCTTCTGGAACTGTGAGTTACCATGAATGGTCTTGGTCGACATGATGAACTCAGACAGTCTCTCACCCTGTTCGTTCCATTCTAGGCCATGGGTCTCGATGTGAAGTTCTTCAGCTGATCTTCTCGGTCCTATCTTGGCATTAAAATCACCCACAATGATCTTGTAGAAGGTGTGGTCTTCTTTATAGAACTTCTCTAGCTCCATGTAGAACTTCTCGATTTCTCTTTCATCATAATGAGAGGGGTGCGGCAGGGTGATACCATTTCACCAAAACTCTTCAGTGCCACCCTCGAGAACATCATGCAACGACTGGAATGGGAAGGAATGGGAGTGAAGATAGATGGTCGGCAACTACACCACCTCCGCTTTGCTGATGACATTGTTTTAATAACACCAGCCAAGCGGCACAAATGCTGGCCGACTTTGACCGTGAGTGTGGAAAGGTAGGACTACAGCTGAATCTTATGAAGACAATGTTTATGAGAAACAGCCTTGTTTCTGACGCCCCATTCGCTCTCAGTGGAACGACCATCTCTGAATGCAACAGCTATGTGTAACTAGGTTGAGAGGTCAACATGACAAATGACCTGGCACCCGAGTTGCGCAGGAGGAAGAGAGCGGCTTGGAACGCCTTCAAGAACGTCGAAGAAATAGCTAAGAGGACGAAGAACCTCCGGCTCCGGGCACATCTCTTTGATTCCACTGTTCTTCCTGCATTAACATATGCCTCAGAGACCTGGGCCCTACGCAAACAAGATGAGAACGCTATTCAGTTCTCCCAAAGAAGAATAGAAACAGCTATGCTTGGAATATCACATTTCACTCAAATGAGAAAGAGAAATCCGGAGTTCTGACATCCGTCAACAATCAAGGATCAGGGACGCTGTCTCATTTGCCAAGGTGTCGAAAATCAGATGGGCTGGTCACGTAATGAGATTTAAAGACGACCGCTGGACTAGAGCTGTTACCGACTGGATTCCGTGGGATGTCAAAAGACCGCGTGGCCGCCCACCTACCAGATGGTCAGACTTCTTCGTCAAGATCATGAACAATCGGTTTGAGGCCCTTCATGTTCCCAGAGCGAACAGATGCCATTAGGCTACACTAGCACGCGACAGGGACAAATGGAGACTTACTGGTGCCCGCTCGAGCAAATCGACGACTAACGGGAAGTTAAGTGATTAAGTGATTAAGTGTGTGTGTGTGTTTTATATATGTATGTGTGTGTGTCTGTAAAAATATATTTCCCTCTAAAATTGGTTGCCTTCCAGTTTACACTGCATCAGATGTGGTAGCTACTCTTGGAGTATGAGTGGTGTGAGATATGAGATGTCCAGGGAAAGGTTTACTTGTGGGTGAGGCTCGTCCTGAGCATGTGGAGAGCGACTGTGAGCAGGGTGGCAGTTGAGTTCTGGAGGTTTTTAGCTGCCGGGGCTGGGTTTCTTGGGGTGGGGAAGGTTCTCATCCGCCCCCCTCTGGGTCGCCCCTAGTGAAACAGCCTGGTGCAAGGTCAGACCATTTATATTTATCTGACTAATATGGTAGGTTACACTGATGTTCAAGGACTAAACCAGCTCTGCATCTGTGGACTAAATCTCACCAGTCATGGTGTTGGGTTGGGGGCCACTCCTGTCTGCTATGGCGTGAAACCTTGCTTGACCTTTGCCTTGGGCCTGTGAAATGTGTCGACTCCTTTTCTAAGATGCCGTGTCCAGAGTCACTGCTGACAATGTTGACAGAGCCCCTCTGGGAGGGTCTGGTTAAAGCAGAGCCCCCTTAGGGTGCTTCCTGTTGGGAGACTATGTAGCAGCAAGAAAGGGCAGGTCCTTTGGCACGAACTGTCTGTCACATGGGGTTTATAGAAACAATATTTTGCTAAAAGAGAACGTATATTGGCGGTGGGCGGGGAGAAGGTGAGCAGGAATGGTCATCTCAAGCCTCGGTTTAGCTCCCAGGAAGCTCAGGTTGGGTTACCTACTCTAGGATTTAGCTCATCGACAACTTTTACACAGAGTGCTTTTAGGAAAAGCTCCAAGTCGGGAGTTAGCTCAAAGAGACCAGGGCAAATTTCTCTTTATCCTATTAACGTGGTGGGTCACGCTGATCTCCAGGGATTAACCCAGCTTTGCATCTTTGGAATAAATCTCACCAGTCGTGGAGTTTAGTTTTTTAATATAATGTTGAATTATATTAGCTAATATAAATGAAGAGATTGGCCACAGGGTCCTTTTTTGTGTACTTCTTCCAAGAGAGGGCCCCTCGTGTGGTGCCTGAGGGACCATGCTCTGCCCAGGATTGAAACCTTGGCTCTCAAATGCAAAGGAGTGCCCACCCGTGCTCCGAGCTCCTCCCCTGGCCCCTCCTTCTGTCTTTCTCAGGTTTTAGAATTAGGGCAATACTAGTGCCATACAATACAGTGGAATATTCCCTTTATTACTATGTTCTAGATGAGATTGTATAGAATTGGTGTCTCCCCCGCACCCCACCATTTATAATATTTGCTAGAATTCTCCAGAGAATCATCTGCGCCTCAGGTTTGTTCTTTCTTTCCTTCTTTCCTTCTTTCTTTCTTTCGTTCTTTTTTTAAATATATATATGTATATATATTTGCTTTTTGGGTCACACCTGGCGATGCACAGGGGTTACTCCTGGCTCTGCACTCAGGAGTTACTCCTGGCGGTGCTCAGGGGACCATATGGGATGCTGGGAATCGAACCTGGGTCGGCTGTGTGTAAGGCAAACGCCCTATCCCCTGTGCTATCTCTCCAGCCCTAAATACATTTTTTAATTGTAAATTTTCCTAAGAGTTATGAGATTATTTAAATGTTTGGTTTCATGTTAAGTAAGTGGGGTAGGTCCATTTCATCCAATTGCTGAAACTGTGGACATTTGAACATAGCATTCTGATTTTTTACGGTTGCAAGGTCTGAAATAATAGCTCCTGATTTATACTGATTTGGACAATATTGTTTTATTTCTTCAAAATTTAGTTTTGTGAATTTTGGTAATTTTTCAAAGAATCAACGTTTGTTTTATTTTATGCACTATTACTTTTCAATTTAAGTGGTAGCTGTCTATATTATTTTCTTTTTACTTTGGATTTATTTTGCTCTTATTCTAGTTTTTGGAGATGGGGGTTTACGTTACTGAGTTGAGGCTTTTCTTCTAAGAAAAAGATCTTTTGCTGTGTCTTTCCAGCAAAATATTGCTTTAATATTGTTCCTCTCAAGTTCTTTGGGTTTTTTTGTTTGTTTGTTTGTTTGTTTGTTTGGGGTGGTGCTGCTCAGAGCCTCCTTCCGCCTCTGCTCAGTCCTGCTGGGCTGGGGAAACCATTTGACCCCAGACTGGCCATCTGCAAGGTAAGCGCCTCTCCTGCTGTACTAGCTCTCCAGCCTGTCCCTTTAACTTTTTATGTTGTATTTTCATTTTCATTCAACTCAATATAGTTTTAAAACTTTTTCTTGAGGCTTCCTCTTAAAGCCAGGGGTTATTTACAAGTGTGTTGTTTAATTCCCAAGTATATAGAGATACCCTATTTTTTTTTTCTGCTATTGATTTGTTTGATTTCATTGTGGTCAGAAATATGTCTGATTTCCATTCTTTTATATTTATTGAAGTTTGTCTTATGATCCAGTATGTGGTCTCCATATTGATTCCACAAACATTTGAAGAAGGGAAAAAAAATACGTGTGTGCTGCTGTTGGGTGGAGTGCCGTATAGATGTTGATTCTATCCCATTAGTGGTTTTGTTCCTATATTGTTTTTTAATATATCTCTGTACTACGTTTTTAGTGGATCATAGGTATTACATTATGTATATTACATTATGTATATATCACTTATCACTGTCTATGTTATCAGAATTTTACCAGTTTGAGTGAAGTGTAGAATTCTTACTTCCCTTTATGTTACACTTGACTCTCTCTGACTTAAGTATGATTAACCTAAATATTTCTCCTACTTGCACTTAAAGCCATACCAATGTTGATTGTTGCTTCACTCCTTTAAAAATCTCAAAGGAGGGGCTGGAGTGATAGCACAGCGGGAAGGGCGTTTTCCTTGCACGCAGCTGACCCAGGTTCGATTCCCAGCATCCCATATGGTCCCCTGAGCACTGCCAGGAGTAATTTCTGAGTGCAGAGCCAGGAGTAATCTCTGTGTATCGCCAGGTGTGACCCCCCCAAAAAAAATCTCAAAGGAGAGGGCTGGAGTGACAGTACATCAGGTAGGGCGTTTGCTTTGCACACAGCCGACCCGGGTTCGATTCCCAGCATCCCTTATGGTCCCCCAAGCACCGCCAGGAGTAATTCCTGAGTGCAGAGCCAGGAGCAACCCCTGTGCATTGCTGAGTATGATCCAAAAAGTAAAAAAAAAAAAATCTCAAAGAAGAAAGAACATCCACTGTATTACCTATTTTTCTACTCATGCTTTTCTTCCTTCCTGGTGTTCCTAGATTCATTGCTTTTTGGTTTGTTTCTTCAGTTTTTTGTTTTTATTGATTTATTTTTTGAGTCATACCTTTCAGTGTTCAGGGGTCACTCCTGGTTGTGCTCAGGGGACCAGGCGTCTCTGGGTATTAAACCTGGGACTTCTGCATGCAAAGTATGTGCTCAACTTGCTGAACTCTCTTTGCACTGATCCCGTGTTTTATTATTTCCTTTCTGTTTAAACAACTTCCTTTGGCCATTCTCTTAAAGGAAGTATTTGGCCAGAAATTATTTTAGTTTTATTGCATCTGAGAATGTCTTAATTTACCCTCATCCTCGATGAGCATTTTGCTAGAAACAGAGCTCCAAGTTGATAGAAATTTTTATCCTTTCTGATAGTTCTTTCCTTTAGCACTTGAGAAAATTTCATGCCACTTCCTCTTGATCTCCATCTGCTGGGAAGTCAGACTCTCTCTACCATCTGTGACGCTGGGAAGAAATTGCTGGATCTCACTTCTGCTTTCCCGGCTGGCCATTTATTGGGTTCTGCCAAGGAGGCTTGGAGGCAGATTGGTGTTGGAACACTGGATGCCTGAAATAACTGTATTATGAACTTCTTGGTAAATTATGTTGTTATCATTAAATTTTTTAAAAAAGAAAATGGAAAGGAAAGTGGAGATTTGCAAGCAATCTTTCTGGAGTCAGGACTGAGAAGAGTGGTCTAAATTGGGTAGTAAGTGGTAAAGGACAAGGAAGAGAAGACAAGGCTAGGCTTAAAGAAAAAGCTCTCTACAGGTTGGAAGGAAGCAAGTGATTATTTTACTCACGTCCCGCAACTGCATTTAAGTATCAATCTGTTTCAGGGTTGGAGAGACCGTACAGACCAACCTCTGTTCAACCCCCCTGCCCGGCATAGGGACCCCTGCACACCACTAGGGGTCACTCCCGAGCACAGAGCCAGGAACAGTCTCTGAGCACTGTGGGCTCTGGATTTGCTGTAACTGATGTTTGTAAGCGAAGTCAGCTTTTCTATACGTAAATAACACATGCAGGGCAATAAAACAGTGTCTGATAATAGAACACTTCAACTTTTTTCTTTCTTGCTTTTTGGGTCACACCCTATGATACACAGTGTTTACTCCTCCTGGTTCTGCACTCAAGAATTACTCCTGGCAGTGCTCGGGGGACCATATGGGTGCTGGAAATTGTAGCCAGGTTGGCCGTGTGCAAGGCAAACGCCCTCCCTGCTATGCTATCGCTCCAGCCCCAGGCCACTTCAACTTGAAATCTGTCACTGTCACTGTCCTCCCGTTGTTCATCGATTTGCTTAAGCGGGCCCAGTAACGTCTCCATTTTGAGACTTGTTGTTACTGCGTTTGGCATATCGAATACGTCATGGGGAGCTTGCCAGGCTCTGCCGTGCGGGCGAGATACTCTCGGTAGTTTCCCTGGCTCTCCGAGAGGGGCGGAAGAATCGAACCCGGCTCAGCTGGGCTGACTGCGCGCAAGGTGAACGCCCTACTGCTGCGCTATCGTTCAACTTGAAATAAGAATTTAAAATTAGTTTCGGGCACAGCACAATGTAATTCATTTTTAAAACTTATCAAATAATAACAGTCCTTTCAGATTGTCATCAAGAACTCCGAATTGCAGTGAAAACAAGGGAAGAAATTTTTGTGGATTTTTTGAAGTTTCTCTTCTCAGAAATGTGTGTGGAGGCTGTGACTCCTAGACAGAGCCTGTACTGTCCGGCTGTGTGCCAGGTCCCTGGCGTCTGGCTCAGTGGCAGACACCGGGAGCAAGTAATGGGTCTGCAGAACCCAGGCAGCAGCCTGTGAAGGACTCAATTCGCCTGGTTAAAAGATGCACCAAACCTGAGAGGAAAAAAATCCAGAAGGTTGCCGCCATCACAACAGCGATAGGATGGAATTTATTGGCTTTTTTTGTGAAATTAATTCATATCCCTATTAATAACACCACTGTTGATGGCTCAATGCCTTTACAGGAAATGTTTTTCATTTGACGATTGGAGAAGTGAGACTTTGAGAAATTTATACGCTAAAAATCTACATATATATATATTTCCTTCTAGGTGTTTTCTATTTCCAAATTAAAATAATTTCAAACTTTATAAAAAGTGATGTTGAAAACATTTAACTTAGGCATCTTTAGACCAAATTATCATCTGTTGTTTGTCTGCAATTCAAACTTAATTTATCTTTGTTTGTTGAGTCTTGATATGGAGAGTGGACGCATACATGTGGGGGGGTAAGAGTGGGCGGGTGTGCGTTGGTGTGATGATGTGAGATGGTGTGAGAAGGCAGGTCCCTGTCTGTGGGTGCGTGTGTGTTGCTGGGGACAGTGGGAGAGGGTGGGTCTTTGTCCTTGATGCATGGACGTAAGAGCATCCAAGTGTGGGTTGTGCACAGGGACACCCACTTTGAGCTGAGAGCTGAATTGTGCCTGTGAAGCCAGAATTTTCCAGGCATCTTTCCGATGTGCAGCTCCGCCAGCTGGGTTTTAGAACTCCCAGCGCTGCCTTGACAATGACCCACTTCGTTCAGGTGGCTCAGCCCCATTGATTCACAATGTCTCCGAGCTCCAGCTGCTGGTGGCCACGTCCACAGGCCAACACAGGGGAGCGCTGGGGCTGGAGGCGAAGGAGGCGGAGGGAAGCTGAGTCAGTGTTTCTGGAGTCAAGTGTCTTCTTCGGAAGGTGCCGAACTCTGTCACCCTGTCATCCTGCTCCATGAGTCACCAAGCCACCCTTCTGGTGGCTGGGGGAGAGGGCAACTTAAAGGAAAAAGCACCTCACGCAGACACACGTATGTGTCTGCATTCAAGATGCTGCAGTTATATGACTCGGGCCCCTGGGAGCCTGTGGTTATGAGGCTGGGGAGGCCGAGGGAGGGCTTTTACTCTACAAGCTCCATGAATGTCATGGCTTTCCAAAAAAGACTTTCACAAAGAGAATGCATCACTGCTAATTGACTGGTCAGAATGGTAATATTATTGTTCATATTAATGCTAAGTAAGTAAAGTAAGTAAAGGCCCTCCCGTTGATCATCGATTTGCTTGAGCGGGCCCAGTAACGTCTCCATTGGAGACTTTGTTGTTACTGTGTCTGGCATATCGAATACTCTCGGTAGCTTGCCGGGCTCTCCGATAGCTTGCCGGGCTCTCCGAAGCTTGCCGGGCTAAGTGATTAAAATTTATTATTTTTGTTTTGGTTTGGGGGCCACACCTGGTGATGCTTGGGGCTGACTCCTGGCTCTGCACTCAGGAATCGGTCCTGGCGATGCTCAGGGAACCACCTGGGATGCTGGGGAAGGAACTTTGTGCAAGGCGAGTGCCCTCCCCACTGCACCATCTCTTCTGTCCCAGAGGCCAATTTTTAAGGTAAAATCTGAGCCCCAATATAGCTATTTCATTCATTTGTTAAGGCTTGTTTGGACCAGAAAGATAGTACAGAGCATAAGGCGCTTGTCATGCTTGCAGCTGACACGAGTTTGAACCCCTATCACCAAATAGGATCGCCCAAGCACCAGACAGGGAACAAAGCCCTGGAGAAAGCCCTGAGCACCTCTGGTAAGCTCTACCCCCAGGTGCCTGCATGGCTGGCATGCTGGGACAGGGTGACTGTGTGCCTGCAGGAGGTCAGGCATTTCTTCATAGCCATCCTGCAGTGAATCCAGGGAGAAGGGCAGGCTTGCAGTTCCTTGGAACTCAGGGACCGTGGCCTTCCTGACTTTTCCTTTTGCCGGAGGATGAAGAGGGTCTCCTCACTTGTTTAGCTTTGAATCAGGAAAATCTGACACTACAAATAAGTTCCTCTGGGGCCTCTCGCAGACACGACCTGTTGCCTTCGGGAGGCACGTCATAAATAACCATCACTCGGACATGATTCTTTGTAAATCTTTATTAATCCACCAGCCTTCCTGTGTTACGATCACTTGGCATAATGCAGTTCATTCATCTTCATGATAGATATGTGCTGGTAGATAGACATTTCCCTTCCGTGTGTGGAGAAACTGAGGCCTGGGGTGTGGGATGATTTACCGCAGCAGCGGCCTCTTATCATGGTGCCCGGGGTTTGGCTCCCCCGTGTTCGGAGTGATGGACGACAGACGAGATCTCTGCAGGGTAGACGCTGTGGGTGACCAGGGCTGATTATTCGGCAGATCCATCATGTTCTGCCACCTCCCCCCCTCCCCTGTGCAATTCCACGTCACTGTGTCCTTGCGGCATTTCTTCAGGGGACCACATTCACAAGTGGCATTCCTTGATGATGATGTTATTTGGGGCCTAGGCATGAATGGCCACTTGGAGCCTACACACACACACACACACACACACACACACACACACGGAGCACATGTCCCCAGTCATACACAACATAGCACATATGCACCATTATACACAGACACACACATAACACATATGCCCCTTCATACACAGGTCCAAACAACACAGCCCAATCATACATGGACACACAAACATAGCATGATCATATATGGACACACATACACAGCCTATATGCCTGATCATACCAAATATTCACACAGTCCATAAGCCCCATCATCTACAGATACACATATCACATATGCCCCATCATACACACACACACACAGCACATATGCCCCATCATACACATAGCCACACAACACAACCCAATCATACATGGACACACAAACACAGCCTATATGCCTGATCATACACACTCACCCAGTACATGTGCCCAATCATACACACATAGCACATATGGCCCATCATACACAGTCACACACATATATCACTTATGCCTGATCATACACACACACCCCCAATACAACCTGCAGTCTGCCCCCCTGCACACACTCACACAGGACCATTCGATCACACCTATGGGGCCGATAAAGCTGGGGGAGCCTGTGGCAGGGTCCCCAGATAGGGCGTCCAGTGTGTGGGCGGGTGACGCCCAATCACAGCAGACCGGTGTTGACTTACACGTGTCCTTATCGGGGAGGGGGGATCAGGGACTCGTGTAAATCAGAAAAGGATTTGATGGATGCTCTCTCCTCCGAGTTTCCAGCCAGAGGACAGGTTTGCTTAAACAAAATATATATTCCTCTTATCTCCCCCAGCAACCAGCCTGCAAGGCCTGTCTCCCTGCGACTCCTCCAAGGCCTATAAAAACTCGGCCTTATCTCGAGTGTGTGAGAGCCTGTGTCTCCAGGGTCTGCGCTAAAATCGCTCTGACAACGTGGGCTCGGGCCCTGCCCCAGCCTCTCGGCAGACAGATGACCTTCCCTTATCTCCGATGGGCTTGGCAATAAATGTCTTCTTCTTAAGATGCCTGTTTAGACTATGCTGGAGAAGAACAGGTACCGGGCCGCTTGATGCAGGGGAAGTTGTTAAGATGTTGGAGACTTAAAACTGGGTCCGATTGTGAGGTTCAAGGGCGCGGCGGGCGGAGCTCAGCAGAGCCCCAGACTCAGGTGGATAGCAGGGCAGCAGGGCCAGTGGGCAGGCGATGACCGCTGGGGCCTCTCCCTTGGGGGCTCCAGAGCTGCTGCCCTTGGCCCAGCAGCTCCACGTGGCCCCCTGGAGGTGGGGGGGGGCAACACAGGCTGGGAGGTGGGCCAGACCCCAGGCCGACCCAGGGGGCTGCGGCCACAACAGCTCCCGTGAGTTCCATCCTCCCGCGACTTTGCCTCCTGGCTGCCTCTCTCGGCTGGTCAGAGGGGAATCCTGAGCTGACCTCCAGTGCCCCAGCTCGGCAACCGTGACCACTTAGTGTCCGCCGGTTGCCCGCACTGAGAGCCCCTCTGGAACAGAGGCAGCCCCCAACCCCATTTTCAGCTCTGTGGTTTGTGCGGGCCCACGGGATGGGAGGCGGTGCCACCAGGCAGCCAGAATTGGGGGTGATGAATGAAGGGGGAGGTGGAGCTGTGCCCTGAAGCGCCCCCGCCCCAGCACGTTGGACCGTTGGCTTGGGGGAAAGATCTTTCTAGAAGCCAGTAAGATGGACCGTGCAAATCCTGCCCCGAGCGGCAGGCGAGGCCTCCTAGGTCCCCTCCTTATTCAGGTGAAAGGTGACATTTTCACTTCTGAACTTGGGTGGCGGGACCCTCCCAACGGCTGCCCTGCGAGGGGAGTGCCAACAGCCATTGGCTCCTTCCTTCTGATCCTGGCTTTTATGGGGCCCTAAAGCAGGCGCGGGAGGCGGCGCCAAGGCAAACAGCAGCGTCCTTGTGTATGTGGCACCCTCGGTCTAAAGGTGCGCATGACGCAACCAGCCCCGGGTGCTCCCAGGAGGTCAGGGTGCAGCTGGCCCCACAGTCCGGCCAGCTGGGAGGGGAGCGGGACTGGCCGCCAGCCGAGGTCCAACTCCAGGATGGAGCCTCCAGAATTCACAGACCCGGCAGGCGGGAGGCTCTGGGTAGTTCCTGGGGCCAAGCTGGAGGAGTTGGGATGAGTTCAATGTTCAGGGGACGAGGGGCCAAGCAGCTTCTGCAGAGAGCAGCCCCCTGAACAATGCCACTGCTCTGGGGACTTGGGGGGCCGGCAGGTGGGAAGAGGCTGGGCTGTAGAGCCAGCTTCTCCATGTGAGTAGAAGGCCAAAGAGGCTGAAGAGCAGGAGTCGGGGGCCGAGCTAAGGCCCCGGACCCTCACAGAGGGACACTTGCCCAAGCCCAGTCTTGGGGCCCCAAAGGATTCTTCCAGCCCCAAAGGAAGCACTGGTTAGAGGAAGAGCCTCATTGGCCAAGGATGGCCCTGGTCCAGCCCCTGCTGGGGTCACTCGGGAGGCAGGGAAGTGGGGGTGCCAGGGGTGGGGGTTGGAGACAGAACTGCACTCTGGGCAGATGCGGTTCTGGGACAGGGGTGTGGGCAGCTGTCTGGCACCGTGGATGTACTCTCCACCCCTGCCCCCCACACGGTGGCATGGCTCTCTTATTTCCTGTTGGTTCTCTGCTGTTTGTGTTTGGGGCCACACCCAGAGGTGCTCAGGGCTCAGTCCTGGAGGGATCATGGACCCCGTGGGGTGCTGGGGGTTGAACCTGGGTTTGACCTGTGCAAGACAAGCGCCCTCCCTGCTGTTCCTGTCACTTTGGGCCTGAGATGGCACGTCGTCTGCCCTGAGTGGGATGCTGGAGGCGCCCAGCTGGGCCCTGGCCAGGTCACTGTGACTGGAGAGACTCCCGTGGCCGTGATTTGGTGAGCCAGGCCCGTGCCAAGCAGGTCTGGAGTGACTGAGCAGCAGCCAGTGGTCCGGCTCCTCCAAGGGGTGGACCCTGTCTGCACTGAGCGGGGCCGTCCAGTTCTCCGTCCCTGTGCGGCCCCATCCCAACAAGAAGCTGTGCACTTGGTCCCTTTCTGAGGGACTCTGCCAGCCACTCTCAGGGCCGTGGACAATAGAGAAGCCGGACACTGCACAGAGCACAGAATACGGGGGTCTCACTGGGGGGCCTGGCCCTTTGGTCCCCATCCTCGCCCTCCAGGGGTGGGTGTCCCTGCTGGGGACAGATGCCCACAGACCGGGACGCCCACGGAGCGGAGTCCTGCCGCTCAGGGCCAGGAGGGCTGCACTGGGTCGCAGGATCGTGCTGAGTCAGTACGGTGGGGTAGGGATGGGGGTCTTCCCCAAGGGTGCCCGTCCACTCTTCCTCTAGACAAGGGGGTGGGGGTGGGGGGAGAGTTTCGACATGGATTGGAGGGGACAAAGGGGCTTGTGACAGAACCTAGGAAATCCACGGAAAGTGCCTCCCCTCCGTGAGATGCTCCGAGTGACTGATGGGGAGCCAGAGGTGGCTGGAGGAGGCTGTTTCAGAGAACAGGAAGAGGCCCCTGGCGAACGGGACCCGCCGGGCAGAAGCCTCAGTTTCCTCCTCTGCAAATGGGCATCCTAGCTGTCTTTGCACAAGGCACCCACACCTTTGGCTTCTCCATTCCCCTCCCACCCCCCAAGCAGGACTGAGAACCATTGCCCCCCGCCCCCCACGGCCATTTGCATATTTATAAGGTGCTCCACGGGCCAGGGCCAACCGAACCAGGCAAGATGTGTCCTGGTCTGTCGTCTCTGCTCCCTGCCCCTGCCCTCTGCACTCTACATCTCGCACCTGCAGCTCTCCCCCACAGCCCACAACTGCCTGCTGAGACCTGGGGACAGGGAGCGGACACCCACAGTGGACAGCGGAACATGCCACAGGTGCCCTGTAATGTCTCCAGGCTGCCTGCACGGGGAATGGGGATCAGGTGCTCCCACCCCCTGGTCCCGCAGACTCCTGCACCCTGGGGTGCTCCCATCCCCTGCTCCCCCCAGACTCCTGCGCCCAGGGGTGCTCCCAGCCACCCACTCCCCCCAGACTTCTGTACCTGGGGGGTGGTTGCCCACAGGCTTCTCTGCCTGCTCTGAGCTGTGGCACAGGGTCCACCCAAACTTCTACTCTCCAAGGATTAGGAAAGCATCTCCTGGGGACAGTGGAGAGGAGGAACCTGTGCTCAGCCACTGCTGGGGTGGGGGGCTCCCCGGTCCGGGGGCGCCACTGTTGGGTGCACGTGGACTCTCCCAAGATGGTGGCACCAGGACTTCCCACGAGACCCAGGAAGCCCGGCCACCACCACTGTGTGGCCTCTCACCTCCTCACGCTGGAGCCAGCCTTTGGATCACACAGTGAGCTCCCTGCGGGCTCTGATGCAGGTCAGGTGTGTATGTGTGTGTGTGTATGTGTGTAGACACGACACACACATTGTGCAGGTGTACGTGTAGATGCACATGTTCATGTGCACACATGTGTGAAAAGAAGCAGACACACCTGTGAGTGGCTGTGTGTGCAGAAGTGTATACGGGTACATACGTGCAGTCAGGCGTGTGTGTGTGCAGAGGTGTATGCGGGTACATACATGAGTTAGGTGTGTGTATATATTGCAGAGGCATGTCGACATGTGTGGGTGCAGGCTTGTGCTTGGCTCCATGCGTGTGTGATCACACCCTCCCTCTGGGGCTCTCAGAGGTGGGCGTACGGAGGCTGCTGCGCCGAGGGTGACCCTTGGGGCCGGGGTGCTGGTGAGACTGACTCGGGCGTGAAGAGCCACGTGCCCCACCGCCCATGGCCGCGTGTGGGGATCCCCGAGTGGTGCCCGCTGAGCCCCCCCTTCTCCTGGCGGAGGGTGGCCTGGCTCTCTCCGTGCTGCCAGCTCGGCCCTGCGGGAGCCTGGGGTGTGCGGGGAGGCTGCCCATAAGCTGTTTATTGCCTGCTGGAATTACTGGGTAAATATTGACCCAAGGCCCGGGCGTCCCAGGAGCTACCTGCTGTTTCCACAGGCCCCTCTGGGGCGCTTTGGACTCTGCCAGCCGGCCATGGCCGCAGGGAGGCAGGTGTCCACCGGGCTAGGCCACAGTGCTAGGCAGCAGGCGAGGCTGTGCCTGACCAAGGTGCAGCTGTGGCCTGGAGCACAGATGACACTGCCCAGAGCGTGTACCCTTGCAGCCCAGCGGGGTCTGGGTCCCCTGAGGAGGGACCTGACACATAGCCAGTCCACGAGTGGCCTCAGGACAGCACCAGGCCCCACCACACCCACGGTGCTCCTTCCTGTCCCTGCCATCCCAGTGACATGGGCGGGGATGCTTCCCCCAGGGGGCCTCTTTCCTGGGGTGAGTCCCTCTGCGGGTACCCAGGCCTCTCCCCTCAGATGGGGTCTCGTGCTGGCCCTGGCAGCTGCGTGCAGGGGTGAGCAGGTGGAGAGCGTGTGCTACTCTCCGCACCCGGAGTCTGGCTGCTCACTCAGAGCTGACCTTCCAGTACAAGGTTGCCAGAAGCTTCTCTCCTGGTCAACTGGCACAGGCCCGTGAAGCCTCAGCCATGTCCCTCCGCGCCACTGTTGGGTGCACGTGGACTCTCCCGAGATGGTGGCACCAGAACTTCCCACGAGACCCAGGAAGCCCGGCCACCACCACTCATGGCAGGGAGTCAACTGCGCTTCGCTGTTCTCGGGAGGTCAGCCTGAACCAACGCTGCTGACGCTGCCCCTGGAGCCCGCGGGAGGCCTGGTGTGCCCAGCAGTAGCCGGGAGCCCCGGCCAGCACTGAATAGATGGGGAGTAGCCCTGAGTACTACTGGGTGTGGCCCCCAACAAAACCTAGTGAGAAGTCTGGTGTTCCCTCCACCCCACCCCAGCTGCTCTGGGTGAGGTGCTGGCTAGCCCCCCGAGTGGACAGAGGAAATGTGGTAGGCAAAGTCCTGGCCGGGCTCTGAGACAGGTTCCAGGTGCCCTTTATACTACAATGCAGAGTTCCGGGCCGAGCCCTGCTCTGCCCCTAGAGCCTGACCGCTGTCACCCATCTCTGCAGTGCCCCTCCGGGGAGGTCTGGTACCAGGTCCACCTTAGCAGAGGCCTGCCATCGAGGAGTTTTTGTTTGTTTGTTTGTTTGTTTGTGGGCCACACTCCGGCTGGTGCAGACTTGCTCCTGGCTCTGTGCTCAGGCATCACTCCTAGAGGTGATTAGGAGGTGCCAGGGGATGCCGGGGATGGAACCTGGGTGAGTCGAGTACAGAGCAGGTGCCCTCCCTGCTGTCCTATCTTCCTAGCTCTGAGTGGGTTTACCCTAAAGGCCTGCTCCCAGTATTTCCTCAAACCCTCCTGTCCCCTCTGTGCGGGTCCCCGAGCTGTGCTGTGAAATCCCTGAGCCTGGGCCTCTCCCCTGGAGATGGTCCTAGAGTGAGTCATCTCTCCCCAGGAGCACACGTCCTCCTTCTGTGACCAGCGCTCCTGCCCGACCCTGGTGGCCGGCTCCTTTTCCCCTGCTGGGCTGGCCAGCTGTTTTATCTCTTATAAAACTTGGGGCGGAGGGGGCTTGCTGGGTCCCACTGAGGCGCTCTGGCTTTCACATGATACACACATGTAAGGCTTCTGTGCTGGCCCCCTTTCTCAAAAATGTTGGCAGAGATAACCAAAACCCAAGCTTCTGTGGAAATTATTTATTTAGTATTAATGGGGCAAAGTGAGATCTTGGCTAGACATTTCAAGCAAACCGGCTCTCTGCTCAGTGGAGTGTGCGAGGCCAGAGACTTCCTGTGACCCCGAAGCTTTCACAAGAGCCAGAGGAGTTGTATTTATAGAACCCGGGTTGATTTTACCCCCACCCCAGCCCTGCGTTTAATCCCAAATACAACAACTCTGGGAGCGCCCACAGGCTGGGTCGGTGTGATGGATGGGCTGGAGGCGGGCTCGGATGAGACTCTGGTGATGAATGGTGCATGGGCGGAGTTCTTGTGGGGGGACCGGGCAGAGGCCAGTGGGGTACACCAGATTTTCAGGAAGCTGCAAGCACAGCCAATTAATAAAAACAGTAACCCTGGCCAGTGCCTTTGGTCCTGTTTCTTGGAGGGCTTTGCACATTGCTCCAAGCTCAGCGGACTCAGCACACCCAAGCCGCGCTGTCCCCTTCCTGCCCTTCTGTAACGACCTGTCCCCCTCTCGGGCCAGACCCTGAGCATCAGCTGTGCACTGGGCGGGCGCTGACTTGGTGACAACTCTGGGTGAAAGACGATTTAAAGACAAGGAGAAACCAAACCTCCCCCTCTCCGGCCCCCAGTCCCTTGGTGCAGCCACAGCCTGGGAGTGAGCAAGTAGAGTATGGTGGGACCTTCAGAATCCTGGGGTGCAGGAAGGAGGATGGAAGTGTTAGGAAACTCGGGTGTTCCTGGCAGTCTCGCCCATGAACTCTGCCTCTGGCACCATGTAAGCTCATTAACAGCTGTGACCCAGAGACTCACAGAAATAAGAGCCACGGTTGCAGAGATGCCACCTGACTCGCGTCAGCCTAAGTCTCACCTGGGGTGCCCCGGGCAGGGTTGAGTGAGCCCAGCACCTGCCCCAGCAGAACCCCAGCAGCTGAAAACCTCTAGAACACAATTGCCACCGTGCTCATGGCCGATCTTCACACACCTGGCTGAGCCACAGGCTTGGGAATGAAACTGCTGAAAAACCCAGGTATGCAGGATTTGTGACCAAAATCTCCAGGTTGTCACGGAGTCGGGAATGGGTGACTCGCCCCCATCTCTCTGTTCTTCCAGGAGCCTATCGATCACGCTCGCAAATTGCCTCTGGCGCCATGTAAACACCCACGACCCAGAGACTCACAGAGAAATCTCAGAAGACAGCAAAGCTGCAGAGATGCCTCCAGACCCCAAATTCACCATCCAGTTAAAAATTTAACTCCAGGGCTTGATCGATAGCACAGCACACAGGGTAGGGTGTTTGCCTTGCACGTGGCTGACCTGGGTTCGATTCCCAGCATCCCATATGGTCCCCTGACCATCGCCTGGGAGTAATTCCTGAGTGCAGAGCCAGGAGTAACCCCTGTGCATCACCAGTGTGACCCCCCCCCCCAAAATTTAACTCCAGTTGTATCACCCTGCTTAAAATTTTAGAGTTCCTGGAGTGTGTGGCTGCATTCACGGCCGCACATCTCATTCTCTAAGCCACCGATGTACCAGGAATAGCACACAGCACATTGGATGGGCTGTAAAGTAGAAGGCAAAATAATATCTATATTAGCACGCAAGGCTCAACCTGGAACAGCATGTTAGTAATCTCTTACATTAGGGCTCAATGTCTCCAGGGTGAGATAGAACAATCTTCACACACTTTATTCTAAGGAAACTCTTTTGGATCCTTTTTAGTGGATTGTTCATAACAAGCAACACAAAATAGATCATTTAGGATCTGCCTTTTGCCCAGGCATGTCTGGTGGTGGGAACATTTTAAATAGTGGTGGTTGGGAGGTGTCATGGTGGTGGGGTTGGTGTTGGAATATTGAATGTAATAACTTATTACGAACAACTTTTAAAAAAAGTGAAAATTAAAGAAAGGCACCACCTCCGGCGCTGGTGCTGGCCCAAGAGGCCATGAAGGGGGAGGGCCCTGGGCCAAGGCTGGAAACTGTCACGCACCCACAGGTGTCCAGGTGTATAAAATAGCAAACAAACTGAACATTTGGAAATTCATTTTAAAGTGTTTGAGAAGCTGGAGGAGCCAGCATGGGGCGGTGAGGTACAGCCAGACACGGCACTGGTGGCACTGCTGTGGGCACCCTCAGTGCCCCCTCATGAGCTCATGTGGGGAAGCGAGAACCGGGAGGGGGGGTCTGAGCTCTGCCGTACCCTTGCTGGGATAGGGGGCCCTATGGGGAAGCTTCCTATGGGTGGGGACCCTATGCTGCCCGTTCTGCTGTGTGGGTCCCTGGGTGACCCTTGTGGATGACTGTATCCTCTGCAGGCACAGGTTAAGGGCACTGACCATTTCAAGAAAAGTCAGGTGGACAGTCCAGCCGCACGTCCAGCCCAGGCCCCATGGCCTCCAGCGGGCACCTCAGATCTCATCCCATCCTTCAGTGGGGCTGGGTCAAGGTCAGCAGTGTTTTTTTCTCTTGGTTTCTTGATCTTTGGGGTCCCTACCACTCTCTGCTGCACTCAAGGCTCACTCCCAGGTCTGTGCTTAGGGCTCACTCCTGGCTCTGTGCTCGGGACTGACTCCTGGCTCTGTGCTCAGGATCACTCCTGGTTCTCTGCTCAGGGATGACTCCTGGTTCTGTGCTCAGGGCTGACTCCGGGCTCTGTGTTCAGGGCTCACTCCTGGCTTTGTACTTGGGGCTCACTCCTGGCTCTGTGCTCAGGGCTCACTTGTGGCCATCCCTGCAGCCTTTTGTGATCAAGACAGGGAATGGAACATACTGGATGCTGTCACCAATGGTAGGACCGTGTTGCTCACCCACACTCACACTCACACTCTCACTCTCATTCACATACACACTCACATACGCACACACACTCACACACTTTCACACACATAAACACACATTCACACACACTCACATACACTGAAACACACACACACACGTGCACACACACACACACACACACACTTTTATTTTTCCTACAGAGTAGTTTCAAACTTACCAGACCGTCGCAAACATGTTACAAGATCTTGCCCAAACCTCAACCCCGTAAGGTGCAGTGTTCCGACTGTGTGCTTATGCTCCTGGCCTCAGAAGACCCTTTTCTCCCTCATGCTGCGGATCATGGGGTTCACGTTATGCCAGTGGGAGGAGGCTGCACCCCAGACTCTGGCCGGACCTGTGGCTGCACTGGATTCTGGCAAAGTCTGCCCAAGGGGAGAAAACCTCGGCCCAAGGGTCTAAATGCCTCCCCTCCCCCAGGGCTCCGGCTGTCCCTGACAACAGGAGCCAAGTGGAAGTCCTTGCTGGGGTCAGCAACTTTGCCCACTGGAGGAGCCTGACCACTCGGACCTCGATCCCAGGCCACGAACAGGTCATTTCTAGCGTGGGGGTCCCAGTCCAGGGACAGTGGTGGGTACTGCCTCAGAGTGGGCTGTCCACTCTCCCCCCCATTCAACATCCACAGTCCCAAATCTCAGGCTGGCAAGCCTGTCAACTTCCGCCTGTCCTCCCAGTCAGTGTCCGGGTCCAGGCCCTGTCTCGGAGACCGGCCTCCCAGACAGGCAGACCCTGGGGCGGGGGAGGGGGCCAGTCGGCAAGGCCAGCACAGTCCTCCAAGAGTTAACCCACATACCAGGCTCGCAATTAGCAAGGAATAATGGGGTGTGATGGGCGGGGTGCAAGGCTGGAACTGATTTTCTGCAGGCAGGCCAGGGGCCTCGCTGGGAGCCTGCCTCCATCCCACCTTATTTCCTGCTCACTGCAGGCGAGGCTGGAGCAGAAACCCTGGGGCTGGGGGCCAGCAATCTGCTTTTGAATCACTTAAACAATGCGGCTGTGCCAGTTAAATGGAGCTTATCCAATGTTACACCTCTTAAAGCCGCAATCAGAGGCGGCAGGATATTCACCACCAAGCCCTGGTTCCCCTCAAAGGGAAACTGAGGTACAGCCCTGGAGGGAGCTGGGAGACAGGTCTGGTCTGAAGGCCTGGAGGGTGGGGGGGTGTGTGAGATCCTTTACTGGGGGGTTCCTGACACGCAGTCGTTGTTTGAGTTTGGTTTGGGGGCTGTACCCAGCAGTGCTCGGGGCTTAATCCTGGCTTGTGCTCAAGGGTCCTGCCTGGTGAGGCCCGGAGGACCACAGGGGGTGCGGGGATGGAACAGGGGTTGGCCGTGTGTGAGGCAAGTCTCTTTCCCGCTGTCCTATCGCTTGGAGCCCAAAATCCCATTTTCCCAAACCTCTGCTCCAGGTCTTGAAGGAAAGAGCCGTGATTCACAGCCAATCATTAAGGAAATCCTTCATGTGCAGGGCCAGAGATAGCCCAGAGAGGAGGGTGTTTGCTTTGCACACAGCCAACCCAGGCTTAATCCCCGGCATCCCATTTGGTCCCCCGAGCACCAAGAAGTGAGTCCTGAGTGCAGAGCCAGAAATAACCCCTGAGCTTCACAGGGTATGACCCCCAAACCAAAAAGTAGAAAAAAGAAAGGAAAAAAAAAGATGTGTTCACGTGTAAGCACCAGCACACAATGACCCCCACCCCACACTCCTCTGCCAGAAGCCAGGGGACTCCCCCTCCTGTAGTGAAGAAGCCTGGGCCACTCGCTCTGGGACTGAACACCCCTGGGTTCCTGTTTCTTTGATTTGGGGCCACATTTGGAGATGCTCAAGGGTGGCTCCTGGCTTTGTGCTCAGGAATTAGTCCTGGCGGTGCTGGGTGGGGGGGGGGGAAGGGGAGGACGGGGGACTTTCTAGGGTGGAGCCCGGGAGGCCATGTGCTAGGCGGATGCCCTCCCTGCTACATGTGCCCTGGCTCCAGCAACCTGGGAATCCCGTTTCTGTCTTTCCTCTGCGCTAATCCTGGACTCAGGCTCCTTGGAGAGGGCGTGTGGCAGCTTCCTGGCCAGTGTCCATGGCTCTGGGCTGCCCAGGTTGGAAGCGGCCCTGGAATCCCCACTGTCAGAGGGGCCAATGACGGGAGCAGGATTCAGCACGAACCTAGTGGCCCAGAGCAGGGTCTCTGAGAAACGCTGGCTTCTGTAGGGTGACCAACAGGTGATCCCTGGGAGTGGACAGAGAGTTCCCAGCTGCAGCACCCTAAGGGGGTCCTGGGGGCCCGCTATGTGGGGAGAGGAACCTTCCCTCCCGCACAGGGCACTCTAGGGCCGGGGGACGGGCGCTGTCAGGACTCAGCAGAGTGCAGGTGGATGCATTCATGCCAGGGACCCTGCAGCTCGGGAGGGAGCCCCTCCGAGGAACAGCCCCCCACAGCTTGTTCAGACTTGCATCTAAGATGTCGCAGGAGGGCTGCAAAGATGCTGCATCCACAGACCCTACCCCGAGGGCTACTTCGCAGCCGGCCAACACGTCAGATGTGATCTGAGCTGAAGAACATGGAAGGGATAAAGATCAACCAACCTGCACCCAGGACAGTGGGTTCACAGCTTCTGGCTGCGGGAGAGACAGAGGAGAACTCAACCCATGAACAAGCAGCCAAGAGGAAGTGGGCCCAGGGGGGACGTGGGGCTTAACAGCACGCAGCAGGGGCACTTGCCAGTATCACAGTTACTGTTGTCAGTGGAGGCTGCACTCGGCAGTGCTCTGAGCTTAGTCCTGGCCCTGTGCTCACGGATCTCTCTGGATGGTGCTCGGGGCCCAGTGGGAAGCTGGGGATTGAACCTGGGCCGACCGTCTAGGCAAGTGCCCTGTCCGCTGCACTGTCGCTGCCCTCCGGGAAACTTATCTAAGTATATACTTTTTATGTCCAAGAAGCAGATGAGGGACCAGAGAGATGGTTCGGGGTAGGGAGGCTGCTGTGCTCCGCTGAGCCCTGACCTGTTCACGGCATGTGGCCCCTGAGCACTGAACCAGGAGCCCACCAGGTGTGACCTCACCAGAAAGTAAGAGAGAGGAAACCGCTGAGAATATTAAGAGAGTCAAGTATGACATCTGGGGGTGGGCTCTGAGATGCCAGATGGAAGCAACAATGACAAAGACACACACGGATATACACGGGCGCAGACACACAGATGCACATGGATGTACATGGGCACAGACACACAGATGCACATGATACACATGGGCACAGACACAGATGCACACGGATACACATGGGCACAGACAGATGCACATGGATACACACGGGCGCAGATACACAGAAGCACACAGATACACGCGGGCATAGACAGACACACAGATGCACAAGGACACACATGGGCGCAGACACAGATGCTAGGCATAGACAGACACACATGGATACACGCGGGTGCAGACACACAGATGCACCTGGATACACATGAGTGTAGACAGACACACATGGATACACATGAGTGCAGACACGCAGATGCAAATGGATACACATGGGTATAGACAAACACACACAGATACACACGGGTGCAGACACAGTTGAACATGGATACACACGGGCACAGACACGCATGGATACACATGGGTATAGACAGACACACACGGATACACATGGTTGTATTTACACAGACACATATGATACACACAGGCATAGACAGATACACATGGGTGTAGACACTGACGCACACAGATACACATGGGCATAGACACACAGATGCACACGAATACACACGGGCATAGACAGACACACATGGACACACAGGTATAGACACACAGATGCACACAGATATACACGGGCATAGACAGATAAACATGGATGGATACACACGGGTATAGACACAGGCACACATGGATACATAAAGGCTCAGACACACAGACGCACATGGATACACACAGTGCAGACACACAGATGCACAGCACACAAACACCCTTGGACATGGATATGCAGATACACGCACACACACATGAACACACGCAGACACACGCGTACACACACGTGTACTAATGGACTGAACCAACCCACCTCTGCTCTGCGCCTGCCTCCCGGTCCCCAGGTCCTCCCCACGGTTCCCAGTGTGTGGGTCAGGTCAGGCACTGGAGGTCTGCGGGCCAGTCCGGCCTGGGGCTCCCCATGTTTGGAGGGCGCCCAGGCCTGGAACACCCTCGCTGCGGATAAGAGTGACCTTGCTGGCCGGGCCAGCGGGCTGGCCGAGGTCACCTCCTCCCTGCACCTGGCTCGGCAGGGATGTCAGAGCCGCCAGCACCGGGTGGAACATGGAGGAGGAGGAGGGAAGGTGGAAGGAGGAGGAGACAAGCTGCTTGGGCCAGGCCCCGCAGTCCCATCCAGCATCCTGGCGATGCTCCAGCTCCCCTCTACACTGTGACTTGGGGGTCTGGGGAGGGCGCCCCAAAGAGAAGCAGCAGCCTGGAGAGAGGGGTGGGGGCAGGCCCTCATTCTACAGCCCCCCTTCAGAAGGTTCCAGTCCTTTCCCGAGACCTGGCAGACAGGCGGTACTGCAATCAATGGGCAGCTGATGACCCAGGGAAGCCCTCAGCACCACCTGGTCTCCTGAGCCTGGGAGGGCCCCTTCGTAGGCCAGTCCTGCTGTGGCAGACAGCATGGGGGTGCGGGAGACAGACAGAGTCTGTGCGGGGGACAGAGTCTGGGGGTGCAGAGTCTGTGTGGGGGGACAGAGTCTGGCTCTGGGTATGGCAGGTAGTGGACATTCAGTCACAGAGTTGGCCCGTGTGGCTAGGGTGTCCCCCAGGGCCGGCGGGCACCTGGCTGACTGCACATTGCAGGTAGTTGGCTGGAGGGCCAGCAGGCTGGGGGCACAGGGCGTGGGGGCTCACGTGGAGGACATGAGTCATCGGCTGCAGGACACAGGGGTCCCCAGGAACTTCCACCACTCAAATTGTGTTGGTCACAGCTGGGACTGGGGGCCTGGGGGTCCAGCCTGGGCCCCAGATGGTCAGGTGGGGAGGTGGCTGGCGGGATCCTCTGTGCAAGGTCAGTGGCCGCAAGGTGTCAGGGTGGGGGTAGCAGAGTCTGGCCCTTCCCAGCAGGCAGCCCTGCCCCCTTCCCAGGGTCCCCTTCCCAGTGTGTGGGGGGGGGGGACGAGGCGGATGGGGGCGCGTCTTTGTCTCTGCCTTCTGGCCTGCCCCCGCTGTACTGCGCCCGTGTTCTGTGCCCCTCAACTCCGGGGTCCCCTGCACCCCCATCGCAGCCCCAGCAGGGTTCTCGAACGCACACACAGGACTCATGTGGCAGCAAGGATGTGTCCCCGAGGGCCTCTGGGCACACCCTTTGCTCTTCAGGAGGCAACGCTGTCCACGGGCAGATGGTGCTCGTCCTGGGTCCCTGCACACAGGCCTGGGGTCGAGGAGACGAGGCTGGGCCATGCTCCTTCCCTTCCCTCCTCAGAATCTGAGGGAGCATCAGGCTTCCCAAGGTTTCTCCCAGCACTGACGGCCACTTGCTTCCCTGGGCATCAGAGGGACTGCGGTCACTCTTCGTGTGGAGCCAAGAGGCCGAGGGGTCAGCGCCAGTCACCCTCCTGAAAGGCCTCCCCTGCATTCCCGGGAGTCCCTGATGGGGCCCACAGCCAGATCAGGGTGACATGCAGGTGTTAAGCCAGCCTGGACACCTGAAATGCCCCCCAGGGCCAGGCACGCCTGCTGGGCCCAGAGCCCCCTAGAGAAGCACATATAGTGAACATGGGTGTGGTCCTGAGCATGTGTGTCTGCGTGGATGCATGCATGCACCAATTCACCTGTACCCCTACATGCGTGTGTGTGCACCTGCATGTATGTTTGCACACTCGTGTGTGCGTGCATGTGCATGCGGGAACATGCATGCATGTGTGTGTGCTGTGGTCCAGCGCCCCGGGTGGAGGGAAGTGGACTGCGTGGCCAGTGGCGTCCTGTGAACCTGCACATTTGCCCAAGGCTGCATTCCTGGGCTTTCCAGCCAGGCAGTTTGATAAGCCGCGACCAAAGTCCGCCTTTCCCCAGCGAGAGCAAACAGGACCCAGGCTAATCCTGGCCCCGGCCCGGGCCTGTCTCTGGGCAACCAGGCCTGCAAGTGGCCGTTCACAGGTCGATCAATGCGGCTACAGGACCGCAGGAGCCCAGGGCGTCCCGTGGGCCTCCCCAGACACCGTGAGGTGCTACGGTCACTGTGGTCACCGCGTCCATCAGCAGAGCTGTCCCCCTTCCTCCTGTGCTTTCCAGCCTCACAGTCTTCGAGCTCTGCCTTGGGTCCCCCTGCCCTGGGAAGCTCTGCCTACCCCAGGTACTCAGGTCTGTCCCTACTCTGGACCTCAAGTGGCCTCAGGTCGGCTGCATAGAGCCGCGCCCATCCAGTCAGTTTGCTCAGGGCCCGATGGCTGGGAAATCACACTGGTGTGAAGGGGAAGCTGGGGGCAGGGCACAGACAGGCAGGGGTTGTATGGCTGGAGCTCCCACCCCGGGAGGTGGGTGAGGCAGGCTCTGAGGTGAGAGGCAGCCCAGGGCAGGCAGGGGGGCACAGACTTTACAAACAGGGTCTTCCAGACTTTCTGCTCCAAGGCAGGGACTGGAGCAGAGGACAGGCTTGTGCATCTCCAGGACAGGGATGGGTGCATCTGTCCATTTTGTCCCTGAGTATGTGTCTGTTCATTCCCCACAGCAGGAAGCAGCTTCCTGGAGAATGAGGCAGCCCTGCAGGGCAGGGTGTGTGCTTGAGTCTGTGTGTATGTGTGTGTGAGTTCACACGCGCATATGAGTGTGCGTGTGTGAGTGTGCGTGATTCTGTGTGTGCATGTGAGTGTACATGAGTGTGTGTCTGTGTGTGCATGCGTGTACATGTGAGTGTGGCATAAGTGCACGTGCGTGTGTGTGCGTGTGTGTATGTGGGTGTGCATGTGTGTAAGTGTGGGTGTGCACGTGAGTGTGTGTGTCTGTGTGCACATGTGCGCGAGTGTGCATGTGTGTCTGTGAGTGTGTGCATGTGCATGAGTGTGTGTGAGTGTGCACGTGCGTGTGTATATGTGTGTGTGGAGTGTGTGAGTGTGCATATGAGTGTGTGAATGCATGTCCATGTGTATGAGTGTACATGAATGTGAGTGTGTATGCGTAAGCGCATATGAGTGTGCGTGTGAGTGCGTGATTTGTGTGTTCATGTGAGTGTGCATAAGTGTGTGTCTGTGTGTGCATGTGTGTACATATGAGTGTGTGCGTATGTGTGTGTCTGTGCGTGTGTGGGTGTGCATGTGAGTGAGTCTGTGTGTGAGTGTGTGCACGTGTGTGTGAGTGCATGTGTGTCTGTGAGTGTGTGCGTGTGCATGAGTGTGTGTGAGTGTGAGTGTGCGTGTGTATATATGTGCGTGTGTGTGGAGTGTGTGAGTGTGATATGAGTGTCTGAGTGCATGTGCATGTGTATGCATGTACATGAATGTGTGTGTGTGTGTGTGTGTGTGTGTGTGTGTGTGTGAGAAAGAGCTCAGCTGTGCATCAGTTCTGGCTCCCTTTCCTGGCCCTCCCACTGTGGGGAAGCAGTATCTCACCTAAACACACAGCAGCGTCGCCCTGAGACCCCAATCTGAGTGAAGCCTTTGCACTCAGTGCTCCGTAGGCCACCCATACATCACCTTTACGATTATCTATCCACCCACCCACCCACCCGCCCGCCCATCCATCTATCGTCCATCTGTCCACGCACCCACCCATCCACTCTCTACCCATCCACCCATTCATCCGTTTAGCATTCATCCATCCACCCACCCATACGTTCACCCGCTTACCATTCATCCGTCTACCTGTCCATCCATCCACCCTCTAGTGACCCATCGTCCATTCACCCACCCACCCACTCCTCTATCCACTTATTATCCACCCATCTGTCCATCAATCCTTCCAGTTAATATCATCCACCACTTATTATCTGCCCACCCATCCAACCATCCACCCTCCAGAAACGTGCCCAGCCGGCTCCCCACCCTTTACTGCCCCTCCACCCACCCCCTCCCCTCCCCACTCGTCCGGGCTCTGTGCCAGGCGCTACGGCCATGTGCTTCATTCAGGTCTACCCTTTGGGCACAGGTGCCGCTGGCAGCAGGCGCTCAGCATAAAACTGGGTGTCTCCTGAGGCTGCTGGAGGAATCCTCACACACCCGGGGCCTGTGGGGTGGGGCCTCTGCCACGGAAGGTCCTCACTGAGTGTGGAGATGAGAGGGTTCGGCAGGGAGGCCATGGGGTGTGACCACTCGAGGGTGCCTGGGCCGTGCAGGCAAGGAGGTGGGCAAACGGGGCAACACCCCGGGTCCTCCAGACGAGGGTGTCGGCGGGCAGGGCGGGCCATTACCCAGCAACAACTCAGCCGCACCAGCAGGGACACTCACCCTGATCCTGCTCAGTGTTGGTGAAGGTGGGGACCTGCCTGCCCAGAGAGGCCGCGTGGGCAGCTAGGAGGCCCTGGAGACTCAGGCCGATGAGTCTCCATCACCATCACCTTCAGCATCCCCCTCCCCATCATGGCCACCATCATGGCCACCCTCTTGACTATGGAAACCAACACTGGCTCTGTGTTTGTCCCACATGACCTGATTCAACGCTCAGAAAATCCCCTCTGGAGAGGGTGGGGGCAAACACAGACAGGCTAGGAGCAGCTGCCCGAGGGGCCTAGACCATTTCGGGTCCTGCCTCCCCCAATGGGGGTGCAGCCCCAACACCTGGGGGTGGGGGAGGGGTGGGCTTCCAGAGTGCACACCCCAGGAAGCTCCAGAGCCCCAACCCGCAAACTGGCTCGGCTTCTAGCTCTCCCCGCCAGCCCCACGCCAGGCCTCTGCCCCCAGCTCCAGAGGCCGCCTCCGACTTCCAGGGGATTCCTCCTCCTCTTTCAGCCGGCTGGGGGGCGGGGGGCTTCACCCACTCCTTCCCCATTAGCGCGTGTGAAAGAAAAGGAATGCCTTTGCTGTTTATCCTTGGGCGGACTCCTAGAGAAGTTGAAGGACACGCTTGGAAGTGTGAAAAGCAACAGGGCCCGAGCATGCCAAGAGGGCCGAGCTCGCCGGTGGTTTTAATCACCTGGAACACCCCCTTTGCATGGAGCGTTTTCTACTCCAACACCTGTGGCCGTAAAGGAACCTTCGCTCTTTCCTCCCGGGGGCCTGGGGTTGCGCTGGGCTGGGCGGACGGCCAGGTCTCCCCCCGCCCCCACCCCCGCCCCGCAGCCTGGCCCCACTCCCCTCCGGTCTGCAGAGGGTGCTGCTTCCGGCCTGCACCCCTTCCCTGCTGTCTGGGGTGGGGGGTGGCACCAGGGCCTTCTGTCTGCTCCCATCGGCTCCTTCCTCCCACTCCGGCTCCTTCCTCCCACTCCCTCTGCCCCGAGGACTCACTGGATGCTCCCTTCAACACAGCAATTGAGGATCCCATGTCTCTTGCCCCGACCCAGGGCACTGCTGCCCCTGGCCCCTCCTCTGTCCCTGGTCCCCTTGGGGAGTCCTGAGACTGGGGCACTTTGCTCCACACTCACTTTGCTTCCTGCTGGTGTCTTGGTCCAGACCCCCGTTTCCATCCATGCCTTCAGCTGGCCCTGCTTGTGCCCCGTGGAGGCCACCCACTTAGCTCATGTGAAGATGGACCCAGGGTCTCTCCAGCACTGCCGAGCTCATGGTGGTCTGAAGCCAGCAGGCAAAGTGGGGCCAGTTCCTCCCTTGAACCTGCCTCCTGAGCTCCTGGGCTCACAGGCAGGCACTCCAGGGTTGCTGGCCGAACCCAAGGGTGGTTCTCCATGGCTCTGCCTCCCCCAGTCCACCCTTGTAAATGCCACCAGCATCTCCGTGGTCAGTTGTGTTGGAGCCACCCATGCACCCCTCCCCCAGCATCTGCTGGGGACACTGAGCATGGAGAGCAGAGGTGGGCACAGGAAGGAGGGAGGTGGTGGCCTGTCTCTGCAGGAAACACTTCTGTGGGCGACATCATGTGAGCATGTTCGTGCCAGGCCCTGACTCGGTCCTGGGCCAGCAGAGTGGATGCAGTGGACCTTGGATGTCCAGACTTTGGCTTCCTGTAAGGCTGCTCACATGCGCAACAGTGAGTCAAAGAGGGAAGGGGCGAAGAGAGTAGGGTCCTTCCCAACCGTGGCAACTGCCTGGACGCTCAGGCCAGCGCGGCCCACCAGAGGGTGGACATGACTCCTTAGCTCTGTCGGACCCAACCGTCTGCCCGCCTGGGAGAGTTGCCCATAACTGTTCCAGAAGACATCACCTTGGGCGTTCCAATACCTAAGTCCATTCCGGACTCACTAGTGATGGGCGAGAAGACAGCAAGTGAATTCAGTGGCGGAGAAAGGACCGGCTGAAGGGGGACAGTCTCCAGCTCCCATCCGGGCTGGCCTCTCCCTGCTCTGCCAGCCTAGTGGGGCCTGCAAGGCAGAGCTCAGGAAGTCACAGGGCGGGGCTGTGGGGCTACTTGTCACCTACCCCACTGGTGCCTGGGTCCCTAACCCAAGGTCCCTAACATTTTTTTTTTTGCTTTTTTTTGGGGTCATACCCAGCGATGCACAAGGGTTACTCCTGGCTCATGCACTGAGGAATTGCTACTGGCAATGCTGGGGGGACCATATGGGATGCCAGGAATCGAAACCAGGTCAGCTGCATGCAAGGCAAATGCCCCACCCACTGTGCTATCACTCCATCCCCCAGTCCCTAACATTGTTAAAGATGAATTCGTTCAAAAACTTCCAGTCCAACTCCAAGCAAGAGAGGTAAGTGTGAGAGCCCTTCTTTCTCTGGCTGGATGTGGGGGGTTACATTTTTGATTTGTTTATTTTGCTTTGGGGGCACACCCAGCAGTGCTCAGGAGTTACTCTGGGCTCTTCACTAAGGAATCACTCCTGAAGGGCTCAGGGGACCTAATGGGATGCTGGGGATGGCACCCAGGTTGGCTGTGTGCAAGGCAGAAGCCTCCCCGCTGTCCTGTCACTCTGGCCCCGGGTGGTGAGGCCAATGAAGGACCAAGCCAGAACCAGGACCCAGTTTCTTCCCCTAACCCACTCTCACAGGACTCAGCTGCCTTTTGGGATGACTTTCGTGAGACCCGCCAGCCAGAGTCCTTCCGTTAACGAAAATGAATCAATTCAGCAAAACAAAATTGAGACGGAGGAACAGGATCAGAGGGCCAGGCTGCCAATCTTAAGACCCTAAACCTGCAGTAAGAACAAGTGTGGTTCTGCTGTAAGGATCAAGGAAGAGTTCACTGAATGCAACAGACATGCCAGCCACACATCTGAGAAACAGCTCACAACCAGAATAGAGAAAGAACTTTAGAAATCAAGCACACGCGTGTACACACACGCACACATGTGCACATGCACACACACAGCAAACATACACGCACATCACACACATGCACATCACACATGCACATATAGGCACATGCACACACATGTACACACAGCACACATACACGCACATCACACACATGCACTCATACCACATGTGCTCACACATGTACACACACGCACACACATGCACACACAGAATTTTTTTAAAATTTCCATTTATTAAATCACAGTGAGAACAGTCACAAAGCCTTTCAGTTTAAGTCTTGGTTGGTCATACAATGATCAAACACCCATCCCTTCATCAGTGCACATAATCAGCAATAGAAAACAAATGACCTAATGATGTCTTTTTGGCAGGTCTGAATGTTGGGGAAAATTCCAAATAATAATGGTGGGTCTTTTGTCATAATATTGAATGTGATCAAAAGACCCACCATTATTATTTGGAATTTTCCCCAACATTCAGACCTGCCAAAAAGACATCATTAGGTCATTTGTTTTCTATTGCTGATTATGAAGAGCATATGATGTCGCGCAGCCGCTGTTGCGGCCACGTGATTTTGGATACCTGACATTTTAATAAATCTAGAGGGACTACTGCCAAAAGCCACTGGGTTCTGACGTTGGTTTGTGATGCACGGGGAATTTGAAACTGGAAACAGAAGTTGAATAAGTATCTCTCCTGAGAGCTACAGATGACCCATAGGAAGATGGATGGGACTCAGGGTCCCTGATGCTCCTGGAAATGCAAATCAAAACTCCAGCCCTTAAACCCTCCTCACACGGTCAGTTACAGCCGCCAACCTGACTGTGCACAATGAATCAGAAATGTCCGGAAGAGGCAGTGCCGGGGGTTGTGGAGCTCCTGTCTCCACTGAACCAAGAGGGGTCCTGTGGATGGGGCAGGAGCTGGGGCAGGTAGCAGAGGGACTCTCTGAGACATTCACCCGTTCCCTAGGGCCCAGAAATCCTCCTTCTAGGCATCTGCCCCGAACATGGCTGGTGATACTGAGGGCACAGCCAGGAGATGTCTGAGGATGCACGGAGTCACATACTTCACAGCCGCAAAAAGGTGACAACAACCCAGTGTCCTTCCATGGACAACTGGACCAGCCAGATGGCTAAACACGCACTGGGTCTTGCCGGGTCAGAGAACGCCCGATGTCCTAGGATGGGCCTCCAGGGATGTGTGTCCACTTCATCACGCAGAGGAAAGAAGCCAGACACAAAGGGCCTGTGCTGCCTGGGTTCACTCCCAGGACTGCGCAGTGGTGTCCAGGGAGAAGAAAGAAAGCAGGCCCGTACAGTGGATGGGAGATGGGGAGCAGCGGGGGAGGGCTTCATGGATGTGGCATTTCTGGTTGGGTGACAGAAAAGTTTTGGAATCTGAAAGTGGCAGTGGCTGTTCATCAGGCAAGTCCAAAATGCCACTGGGAAGTCTTCTGTTACCCTGTTCCACTGTTCCACCCCCTCCACCCCTCCACTGAGGGTGGGCGGCGGGGGGGTGGGGGGGGGAGGAGCTGGTGGCAAGTTTCTCAGAGATTCATTAAGTGTGGAAAGTTTTGAGCCTGCAATGTCTGCGGAGCTGAGCTGTTTGACTGACGGGGTTGAATGGTCTGTTCCAGCCACTGTGGCAGGAACCCCGCAGGTTTCTTCTGGCGCCTGCAGGAGTTAGGGACTGAATGCGTCGTCCAGGGAGCCTGCAGCCGCCTCTGAGCTTCCGGGTGCAACTCTTGAAGAATGCAAGAGAGAAAAACGGGAGTGGCTGGGAGCCTGAGGGCCGAGTGGAGCACATGCTCTGCCCACCGGCTTCATCCCAAGTACCACCCGGCCCCTGAGCACTGCTGGGCGTGGACTAGGACCTACCCTGAATGGTTCAAACTAATGTGTCAGCTGCTCAGTGCCGTCTGGAAGCCTGTTCTTCCGAAACAGGAGCAGCGGGGAGCAGGGGGCACGGCGGGCATCCTTCCTCTGGAGGCCCCGGCTAGCAGGGGACAGTGGGCACAGGCAGGCTTGTTTCGTTAAACTTTCTCTATAACGAACTCGTTTAAAATCTCCAAACTCTGAATGCACAGCACAACGGATCACAAGAAGGCAGAACAGAGGAAAGCGAAGGGACCTTAAGAATGATGGGCGAGGGAAGCCGGGCCAGACCCATCGGCAGCGCCCACCCTTCCCCCACACCCCCAGCCTCACCCTGGAATCCCATGCCCTAGGACAGCAGCGGACAGACAATGCTATTTCCCATCAGCCGGGCAGGAGCCGCCTTATCCTTGGTGTTTTTCTATTAGTCTCACACCCCATTGTCCGGCCTTATCGCCCAGAGCTGACGTCAGGCCTGGCGGGAGCCTGAGCCGCTTCAGCTGGGGGAGGGGGATTCTCAGAGAAGCCTCTTCTCGGCTCCTTCCAGGGCCCGTGGGGGAGGGCAGGGCAAGGTGGTTCCCAGGCAGGCCCTGGGCTTCCTCCCCTTTGTCTGGCACGCGCACCTCCTTTGGACGGGCTCACACCACCGAGCTCCTCTAGCCCCTCACAGAGCTGTTGGGGGGACCCTGGTGGTATGTCCCGGTGAACCAGAGCAGCCAGCCAGGAGCAGAGATAAAGCCCAGGCCAGGTCCTCCAGGTCCACCTGCTCTGTGTCCCCCACACTGGGGCCTTCCCATGATCTGCCTGTGTCAGCGGAAGGAGTGGGCATATATGCGAGTGTACGTGTGTGCACGAGTGTGTGTGCAAGTGTGTGTGCGAGTGTATTTTTGTGTGTGAATGTATGTGTGTATGCATGTATGTGTGCATGTGTGTGTGAGTGTGTGAGTGTATAAGTATGTGAGTGTGTATGTGTGTGCACAAGTGTGAGTGTATGTGTGTGAGTACGTGTGGAGTACGTGTGTGGTGATTGTGTGTATGTGTGTGAGTGTGTATATGTGTGTGAGTGTGTATTTGTGTGTATGTGTATGCATGTGTGTGAGTGTGTATTTATGTGTATGCATGTGTGTGAGTGTATATATGTGTGTGAATGTGTATATGTATGTATGTGTGTGCGCATGTGTGTGAGTATCTGTGTATCCGTGTGTATGTGTGTGCATATGTGTATATGTGTGCATTGTGTGAGTATCTATGTATCTGTGTGTGCATATGTGTATCTGTGTATATGTGTGCATGTGTGTGTGCATGTGTATGTGCATGTGTGTATCTGTGTACGTGTATATGTGTGTGTGCATGTGTGTGTGTGTATGTGAGGGCAGTTGTTGGAAGCCCCAGAGTCTGCTGCCCCCAGCGCACCCCATCTGCAGGTCTGAGTTCCAGGCCCCAGGGCTGCTGCAACAATGAGGGGCTGGTCCGGGCCGGTGTGCAGACAGGAGAGGGGCTGGGGTGCGTGTGGCCCTGAACAAGAGGCTCTTGTGTGCTCACCCGGCACGCCTGTTCTCTGCGCCAGTGTGAGCCCGCGTGAACAGTTTCGACGCGTCACGAAAGCCGAGTGCACCGGCAAGACGGCTTTGGAGGCATGTGTGCACATGCAGCCCAGCAGGGGAGAGCTGAGGGAGCAGGGGGACCCCCTGCCTGCCTGCGCAGTCAGGACCCCCAAGCTGCTGACCCTGGGAGTCACCAGAGGCCTCCTCCCTTCGTCCCCTGCCCCTGGAGTGGGCTGGAGACGCAGCCCGGGCTGGGCCCTTCTCCAGGAGTCAGGGGACAGATAGGCCCCTGGCTTTGCTTCTCTGACGCGTCTTCCCAGGAGGGCGGGAGGCTTCCGCGTGGCCATCATAGTGTGGACAGTGGGGCCCTCCCCATCAGGGCTGCCGTCCCGTGGCCTGGCCCACACCTCAGGGGGCCAGAAGGCCAGGCCCATGCCTCTTCTCCTGTCTACTAGGACAACGGAATCTTCTAGAAGTTCTGGAGGCTGGAGGGCTGAGAATAAAGGGGGTCGGAGTACTGTGAGCAGGGCATGTGCTCTTGAGGCTTTAGTCTTCTCTAGAATATTCCACCCCCCCACCCCCCTCTGCGCACACGTAGGCCACACATGAGGCCGTCTCAGAGGCTACTTCCAGCTCTGTGCTCAGGCTCACCTCTGGCAGTGCTCAGGGGGCCGAGCCAGGGTTGGGGTGCACCAGGCTCGACCCCAGCCCTGTGCCCCCTCTCCGGCCCCATCCGCATCCTTGGAAGGTGCAAATGTTTCCGGTAGGACAGCGGAGATACGCCTGAGTGTGGTCCTCGGGGTGAGCAGGGCCCCGTTTCAGAGGCCAGGGCTGCCTGGCCAGCCCCTCCCCCAGCCCACAGAGGTAGCCACCTGCTCTCCCCGCAACCTTCCCTCCTCCTGAGGTTCTCCCAGCGGCAGGCGGCATTTCTGGGGGGCTGGTGTGGGGGGCTCCCTTGGCTGGAGCCTGGATGATGTCAGGGAGTGAGTCAGGGGGTCCAAGGCCCAGCTGTGTTTCAGGCCCTCCCCCAGGCCAGATAAGGCCCCGGTTATCAGCCTCCCTCGGGGTAGGGGCTGGAGAGCAGACAATACCTGTCCTTCTCCCTCTCCCTGCCCTCTCTTCTCCGGCCTTCACCTTCTGCCTTTCCCCCTGACCCCCATGACCCCCCATTGGGGCACACATGTGGGGTTTAGAAGAGGAAGGGACGCGTCTCCCTGAGCACGTCCCCTCTGCCCCGTCGTCCTTCCGGGAACCTGTGAGCGTCTCCATGTCCTCACTCAGTTCCCACCCACCACCCCAGCCCCCGCAGGAGGCCCCTGGGGCAGGGCTGAAGCTCTCTCAGGGGTGCAGGGAGCTGGCGGTTCAGTGGAGAAGGTGCTGGGCTCCCAGTCTGGAGTGCCCTGGGGGTGCAGAGGCACGTTTCTCGTTTCTCGACAGAGGCAAAGCCACCCACCCTCTCCACAGCTCGACCTCGGGGATCAGGGAAGGTGAGACGGCCATGGACAGGCAGGACGCCAGCCTTGTAGGTAGCTAACTCGGGTCCCCTGGGCACCTCCAGAAGTGACCCCCGAGCGCAGAGCCAGCAGTAGGCCCAAGCACCACTGGGTGTGGGCCCCACACCAAAGAAATAAAACAGGACAGAAGCTGAGGGGTGCGGCGGATGGTGCGGCGGGGAGAACGTTTGCCTGGCCTGCGGCTGACCCGGCTTTGACCCCTGCCATCCTGGATGGCATCCCGGAGCACTGCAGGGAGAGATTCCAGGGTACAGAGTCCTGAGAACCTCCGGGACGAAAACAAAAACAAACAAAAAATAAACGAAAGAACAGAAGCTGATGGCCAGCAGCGACCGTGGTCCCGGAGCCCCCTGGAGAGAACGGACAGACGGGGGTCTCAGGCTGTGTGACTGGACTCGGCAGGGCCGGGTCAGGAGCCCAGACGCAACCGACCGTTTCCACATCTGGCCATCTAGGTCAGCCCCAGCTTGGGGCCAGGGTGGAGGGGTGGGATGTGGGAGACAAGCGTGGGCAGGGGCCAGGGGTGGGCAGCAGACGCCTCCGAGGGACCCAGGCAGGGAGGGGACATGGTTGTCCCCACTCACCCCTGCCCGCCCAGGTCCGCACACAGGGAGCAAGCAGGGTTCCCAACAACCCGTCCCCTCAGCAGGCGGGACGAGCAGGACACGCTGCCAGGCTGCGCTTGGTGCCAGGCGCCACCCGGGGCCGCTGGGGCAGCCTCTGGCCAGCCGCGCCCCCCGTGCTCCTCCCTGGCTCCGCGGGTCTGGCCAGGGCCGGTTCCCCGCTATCTTGTCTCCCCGTTCCCACCACTATCAGCTGCTATCTGTCCCCATGCCGCCGGGCGGGCAGGAAACAGCCTGGGTCTCCTCTCTCCGTCCCGCTCCTTCCTGTCACATCTGCCCTGTCCGGGCGGCCTGCGGCCACTTCCCATCTCGTTTGTTCACTAGCCGCACTTCCACCCTGGCTGGCTGTCCTCAGGAGCCCGGAGGGGGCAGAAGGCCAGGCTGTCCCCCCAGGCGAGTCTCCCGGCCTATCCGCCGGCCACCTCAGGAGGCCACCTCAGGCCTTCCTCAGCCGGCGGCTCTGATTAGGGTCATCGCGCCCATGACTCATGCCCTGTCCAGCAGACACCTCCGTGCTCACTTCCTCCATAGTGGCCGGAGCCCTGGACGAACCCCCGGTTCCTGCCCCGCCACAGCCTGTGATCTGTGGGAGTGGGGGCAGTGGGGTGCCTCAGGGGACACGGCCTCGGGAGGCGAGTGGCCCCTGGTGCTCTGTGGAGGGGCCAGTGATGATCTGCCTCCCAGGGCCCCCTTGCCAAGTGCCCGCTCTCCCGGAGATTCTGTGTCCACCAGCTGCTGGACACACTGGTGGCCCTGATTCGCAGATGGACAGACCGAGACTGTCAGGGGCTGGAGTCAGCACCTGGACCACATCTGGGCCCAGCCTCTGCCTGCACCCCGAGTCTCACCCCGAGGCTGTGGCCTGGTCTGCCTGCTGTCAGCTGGAGACTCCTCCACCTTCAGACTCCTCCCAGCTGGCGTCTGCGTGTCCCCACCTGTAAGGTCAGCAGGAGCCTTACACAGGCCCGTGTGCCTCCCCATTCCTGCCCACGTCCAGCCTGGCTGTCCCCTCGGTGTCCCTCACAGCCCTCTGGGGGTGCCAGCAGGCCGGACCCTTCTTCCAGGATCTCGGGCTGGAGTGATAGGACATGGGGGAGGGCATTGGCCGACCTAGGTTCGATCCCTGGCACCCCATAGGGTCCCCTGAGCATCATCAGGAGTGATCCCTGAGCACAGAACCAGGAGTCAGCCCTGAGCATCTTTGGTGACCCAAAAAGCCTAACTAAATAAATAAATAAAATTGTGGGAAAATGTTTTTTACCCGAGTCTTGCCATTTTATTGATTAAATTTTTTCCACCTGTCCATCCTGTTGTCACTTTTGTGGCTCAGGCCACCAAGGGTCTCACTTGTCCCCGACATCCCACACAGCCCATGGGGTGGGGCTGGGGACTCTGCACGTGGCCTGAGGTCTGCCATGGCCGTTCCCAGGCCTGACCTGGACAATTCGGACCTTTTTGAAGTGTGGGGTTCAGTGACCTCGAGCATGTCCAGCTCCAGAACATTTCCTTTTTAGTCTTTTTGTTTTTTTGGGTCATGCCTGGGGATGTGCAAGGCTGACTCCTGGCTCTGCACTCAGGAATCACTCCTGGCAGTGCTCGGGGACACTATCAAATGTAGGGAATCGAACCCAGGTTAGAAGTGTGCAAGGCACATGCTAGGGGAAAAGTCACCTCAGATAGAGAAGGGAGCACCAAATAAAGGGTGTTGGGAGGATCCTCCCAGGATCGGAGATGCACGCTGAAAGTAGACTACAGACCGAACATGATTGCCACTCAATGCCTCTTCTGTAAACCACAGCACCCAAAAGGAGAGAGAGAACAAAAGGGTATGCCCTGCCACAGAGGCAGGGTGGGATGGGGGGGATGGGGGGTGGGAGGGGTACTGGGATCCGTGGTGGTGGGAAATGGGCACTGGTGGAGGGATGGGTATTTGATCATTGTATAATTGAAACCCAAGCACAAAAATTTGTAAGTCTACAACTGTACCTCATGGTGTCTCACTAATAAAAATTAAAAAAAAAAAAGAAGTGTGCAAGGCAAACGCCCTCCCTGCCGTCCTATCGCTCCGGCCCTCCAGAACCTCTTCATCTTCCCCAGTGTACACCGCACTGGCTAGCATCCAGTAGGATTTGATTCTCTGGCTCCCTTGCCCCTGGACGCACATTCTGCTTTGCTGTCTGTGAGCTGGGTGCCTCAAGGCACTCAGACTGTGCAAATGGACAGATGGACCTTCTGGGTCGGCTCCTGCACTGTGCACGGCGCTGAGGGTCACCAGAGTGGCCACTCAGGAGAGGGCGCCACTATGCGGGACACCCCCTGCCCACCCCTGCCCCCTGCCCCCATCTGTCCCGCCCCCATGTGGGATCTGGCCATAATTCCACATTAGCTCACATATTTTTCTTCCCTTCCTTTGGGGGGACTCTCTAAGCGGTGCTCAGAGCATGCAGCGGCACCTCAGGCAATTCTGGGCTGACTATGCTTCCAGATCTGCACAAGGGCCCGAGGATATCCATGTCGGGGATCCCTGGCCAGGCCCATGGTGCATCTGGGGGTGCAAGGGCCATGGGGGGGCCGCACTCAGGCTGCTGTGCTGTCTCCTGGCCTGCTTCCGTACCTGACCCAGAGCCTCCCCAGAAAGCTTCATAGTGCTGGGCCAGGACTGGCCACCAGCAACCCCTGGGGCAGGCCAGGGGCATCCATCCCTGCATGTCCAGCACCTCAGGAGGTTCTTCCTTCCTGGGGCTATGAGATGGGCAGGCCCTGTGTGACCGCTGGGACCTCGGCACCCTCGTCCTCCTATGCCCTTTATGACAATGGCTGTGGCTGGCATTGGGTGGCCCTGGCATATGTGGGCTATCCCTGGAGCCAACCGGAGCAGCCGCTTCCCCGAGTGTGCCAGCCTGCACTGGATAGGTGAGCCCTGGGCACAGACAGGACTGGCAGACGTGGACAGATGCCGCCCGAGGTAGGAGGAAGGTGAGTCTCTGGAGGCGGCACTGGGCGCTGAGGCGTTAAAGCATCACTGGACTCAGAGCCTGGGGCCATCGTGGCCCGGGAGACACGTCCCTCACACTGGCACCCACGGGACCAGGTCTGTGTTGGGGGACTGGGGCGTCCAGGCCGCCCCACTCATGGACACTCATCAATCCCCCAGAGGGTTCCGACTCTTCAGGAGGACGTGGGCCAGCTGGCCAGCCAGGGCTTCCGATGCTCCTGAGGCGGGTCCCCTCCTTTCACCCCAAAGGCTGGGACTGTGCTGAGACTTGCCAGCCCCATGAGTGCGAGCGGGTGACCTGCCCCCAGCTGGCCGTGCACGAATGGTCAAGGCATCCAGGTGCGGCCGTGGGCTCAGCCGCAGCCCTCAGGCCTCTAGACCCATATTTCAGGGGATGCTGGGAAGCTCCGTGACGAGGTGTGGGGGCTCGGTTTCTCCCTCCAGCAGACACACGGTTCCTGGCGCCTGGCTGCAGCCTCTGCTGCTCACTCACTGTTTCGGGGTCCCGTGGGCGGCCATGCAGAATGTCCACAGACTGGGGTAGACAGACTTTTCCTGTGGCACCAGCTCCCATAGAGGTGCAGAGAGACCCTGGGTGCCACCAACCCTGCCCCAGCAGGCTGGTACACGTCCTGTGGGGTGAGACCAACAGGCTGTTACATGTTCTGCAGGGTGAGACCAGCAGGCTGGCACACGTCCTGCAGAGTCAGAACCCTTGGCCTCTGGCCCAGTGCTGCTCCTCCTGGCCCTGAAGTCCTCACAGCTGGGAGGTTTAGGTGCAGTGCCCAGGGCCCCATACCTGCCACAGGCTGCCCTCACCCCGATCCACAGACCCCCTGGACAGCCTGGACGTGCCCAGAGCCCCTCGGAGGGCAGCAGATGACCCCCCACCCCGATCACAGCAGAGCAGAGCCCAAAGCTGGGCAGCCTGTCCTGCCTCCTGGGGCTGTCCTTGCCCGCACTGGGCCTCTGGGACACGGGGAGAGCAGAGCAGCCAGGCTGGTCCCTGACACGTGTCCACCCTCAGCTTGGCCCGTGAGCAGACACAGCCCCCGCGGAGCTGTCCAGGGTCCTGTGGGCACTTTGCTTTCTGCTGGTCCCCAATCACCCCCAAACTGGCCTGTGTCCTGATCTGTCCTGACTAGGCCGGCGCTGCCGGTGTGATCCCCATGCCGTCCCCTCTCCCTCCCCTCTGGGCTCACTTGCCCATCTGTCCACCCCATGGTGCTTGCCATTCGGCTCTCAGTCCGCCCACCTGTGGCTCCTTCCTCCTGCCCTCTCTGCCCTCCCATCTCTTCACTGTGGCCATGCAGCGACTAAGGGGTCACACACACCTTGTGTCCACTCTGGGGGGCTTATGGCAGCTCTGGGGTCGCTGCTGGCTTCCAGTGTTCCTTGCTGAGAACCAGCAGGACCTCTGAGAGTCCGCTGGCCCCTGGTGGGCGGCCCCTAGGGATGGGCTCATTTCTAAGACGCCGAGGCTGCTTCTGTCCACTGTTCTTGGCTCCGTATCCAGCTGAGGTGAGAGGTGTCTGTAAAGGCCAGCTGTGAGGACCCCAGAGGCCCTGTCCCCTGGGTGGCCGCACACCTCCTGGGTCTCAGCCTGACCAATGGCTTCTTTCAAGGGGACTGACCGGGAAAGGCATCTCTGTTGCCCCACGCCATCCTTCTTGCAAGGAGCTAAGCTCCATGTGCTGCCCCCTCCCTGCCCCTGGCCCAGCTGCTCTTGTGCCCTCTCAGCAAATGCTTCCTGGCTGAGCACTGGACTTGGAGCAGGGGGAGCGACAGCTTTGGACCCGCGTAACAGCTGACGGCAACAGCTTTGGGTCGGTGTCAGAGGAACGTGTGGATTTCAGCCGTGGGCTCTGGGGCTGGATATCTCCAGGGCCCCCAGGACCCGAGTGCCTCTGCCCACTCACTCAGTCTCATGACAGAGGCAGTGTCCCCCGGCTCTGGCTGGACACAGGAGACCCTCACCTGCACCTCTGCCTTATCTGTGTCCACCCTGATCATCAGCGGCCGGCGGGAATGAAGCTTTTCTTGTGAAGGACAGGGACTGTGCTATGGGTCCCCAGAGGGGGAGGGGGCTTGAAAATGTCCCCACACAGGATGAGCCCAGATCCAGCCCTCTGGAGGGGGCCTGGTCTTTACAGAAAAGCCCAGTGAAGGGTTTCTTGGGGGCAGGGGTAGGGTCACACAGTGCAGTGCCCGGGGAACAAGCCAGAGTTGGTTGCCGGAAGGCAAGGCCAAAGCCGTTGCCCCAGGCTCTGTTTCTGGCCTCTGGTTAAGACTCTATTTTTTTTTTTATTTTTATTAGTGAGACACTATGAGGTACAGTTGTAGACTTACAAATTTTTGTGCTTGGGTTTCAATTATACACTGATCAAACACCCATCCCTCCACCAGTGCCCATTTCCCACCACCTCGGATCCCAGTATCCCTCCCACACCCCATCCCCCCCATCCCACCCTGCCTCTGTGGCAGGGCATTCCCCTCTGTTCTCTCTCTCCTTTTGGGTGCCGTGGTTTGCAAAAGAAGCATTGAGTGTATATTATGTTCGGTCTATAGTCTACTTTCAGCATGCATCTCCCACCCTGGGAGGATCCTCCCAACACCCTTCTGAGACGGAACCAGCTGGACCAGCCTCGATTGTGCGTCTGCGTAAAACTGTGTCCAATGGGGGTGTGAGGGGGGGGCACAGCAGGAGCCCCAGGGAGCTAGCCTGGGCCTCCAGGGTGGGTCAAGGTTTGGGGGTGACCGTCAGGCCAGCACGTGGCTTCACCGACACCGCCCAGCGATTTCCTCTGGCTGCCGAGGGGCTGGAACTCCTGTAGGGGACAGGAGGCTGGGGTCCCCGTCTGAGCCACGCTGGGCAGGTGTGTGCAGTGGTGGGGCTGGGGTGGTCCCAGGACCCCCGTACTGCATGAGAGGAGGCCCGTGGCCAGCAGCTGCCCCCTGGCCTCCTGACTACAGAGCAGGGGCAGTGAATCCCAGTACAGCCCCTGGGCCAGGCTGCCAAGCAGGAAAGGAGCACTGACTCGAGAGCATTCCATGTGGCGGCCAAGCTCCGTGTCCAAATGGGCCACAGGCCCTGTCTGGGCCTGGCTGAGGGCCGGGACACGTATCAGGGGCAGAAGTAGGGTTGGGTCAGGGCCTGAGCAGAGGCACGGGGATGACGTCGGCCAGAGGTGTGGCTCTGAAAGTGCCAGGAGCACCAAGCTGGGAGCACCCGCCAGTGCAGTCCAAATGCAGCCTGAGAGTGAGTGTGGGTCACAGGGGAGCAGCCCCCTGGGGACACAGGAGGTGAGGATGGGCGGGCGGGGGTGCCCCTGACACTCCAGAATGTTCCTGCTCCAGGGCTCCTTGCTGTCTTGGATGCTCACAGTCCCTGCACCCGTGACTAGGCCTGCCCCACAGTGACCCTTGGGGGCCTTCAGGAAGTGTCCCTCTGTCCCTCCGTCCCTCCATCCTTCTATCTCTCCGTCCCTCCGTCACTCTGTCCCTCTGTCCCTCTGACCCTCCATCCGTCGGTCCCTCCATCCCTCTGTCCCTCTGTCCCTCTGTCCCTCCATCCCTCTGTCCCTCCGTCCCTCCGTCCCTCTGTTCCTCTGTGCCTCTGTTCCTCTGTCCCTCTGTCCCTCTGTCCCTCCGTCCCTCTGTCCCTGATCCTTCCATCCCCCAGTCCCTCCGTCCCTCCATCCCTCCGTCCCTCCATCCCTCTGTCCCTCCGTCCCTCTGTTCCTCTGTGCCTCTGTTCCTCTGTCCCTCTGTCCCTCTGTCCCTCTGTCCCTCCGTCCCTCTGTCCCTGATCCTTCCATCCCCCAGTCCCTCCGTCCCTCCATCCCTCCGTCCCTCCATCCCTCTGTCCCTCCGTCCCTCTGTTCCTCTGTCCCTCTGTCCCTCTGTCCCTCCGTCCCTCTGTCCCTCATCCTTCCATCCCCCAGTCCCTCCGTCCCTCTGTCCCTCCGTCCCTCCATCCCTCTGTCCCTCCGTCCCTCTGTCCCTCCGTCCCTCCATCCCTCTGTCCCTCCGTCCCTCTGTCCCTCCGTCCCTCTGTTCCTCTGTCCCTCTGTCCCTCCGTCCCTCTGTCCCTCATCCTTCCATCCCCCAGTCCCTCCATCCCTCTGTCCCTCCGTCCCTCCATCCCTCTGTCCCTCCGTCCCTCCGTCCCTCCGTCCCTCCATCCCTCCGTCCCTCCATCCCTCCGTCCCTCCATCCCTCTGTCCCTCCGTCCCTCTGTTCCTCTGTCCCTCTGTCCCTCTGTCCCTCCGTCCCTCTGTCCCTCATCCTTCCATCCCCCAGTCCCTCCGTCCCTCTGTTCCTCCGTCCCTCCATCCCTCTGTCCCTCCGTCCCTCTGTCCCTCCATCCCTCCATCCCTCTGTCCCTCCGTCCCTCTGTCCCTCCGTCCCTCCGTCCCTCTGTTCCTCTGTCCCTCTGTCCCTCCGTCCCTCTGTCCCTCATCCTTCCATCCCCCAGTCCCTCCGTCCCTCTGTCCCTCCGTCCCTCCATCCCTCTGTCCCTCCGTCCCTCTGTCCCTCCGTCCCTCCATCCCTTTGTCCCTCTGTCCCTCCCTACGTCCCTCCATCCCTCGCACAGGACTCCATCATGCAGGGAAGGGAGCAGTAATAGGACCCCAGGCTGAGGAGGGAGAATGGGGGTGCGGCCCAAGTGCGTCTGCCTCTAATCAGGACTCTGAGGGTCTGGGCTTCCGGGGGACAGTTGGGGGAAACAGGCCAGCCCCTCCAGACCAGGCCAGGCTGTGGGGCGGTGGAGCCTCAGAGGCGGGGGCGGGTGGGATGCAGTGGGACCTGTGGGCAGAGCCTAGGGCTGGACAGAAGCTCCGGCAGGAAGGACCAGAAGCGTGCGGTTAGAAGGTGACCGAGACACAGGAAGAGGCCAGAGCTTTAATGACCACCACGAGCAGTGCTCAAACAGCCCTGCTCCCAGCCTTGACCCCCGGCCCGGCCCGCCCGGCTCGGCCCTCGCGGGGTTCTATCTCCTGGCCAGGCCCACACAGCTCGCCCCATCCCCAAGGCCCCGGGCGCCAGGGCTGGGGGAGGGCTGGAATTCAGACTAAACCGTGTCCGGCTCTTCTCAAGGGCACCGCCGGCACGGTCAGGCAGAGATGCAGCTGCTGAGAGAGTCGGGAAGTTGGAGGAGGGGCCCTGGGAAACAGAGCGGGGAGGAGGGAGGCTGGGCCTCGGGGAGCCCTCGTCGGGGACCCTGGGAGGCAGGACCTGGCATGGCTGGTTCCCGCAGGCATTCTCCCCTTTCAGCCGCACAGGGGGGCAGGGCGCAGGCGGCCATGGGCCCATCGCTGATGGAGAAGCCAAGGCATGCCAAGGAGGACAGACAAGTCAGGTGGCTCAGTCGGAGGGGGTGGCGTTTGCTTTGGAACAGACCCGACAGTGCTCGGGGATTACTCCTAGCTCTGCACTGAGGGATCAGTGGTGCTCGGGGGACCGTAGGGGGTGCCAGGGAGCGGAACACCAGTGGGCCACACGCAAGGTAGCACCCTGTCTAGTGTCCTATCGCCCCAGCTCCTGGCTATTAGAAATTTGAAAGAATATCTGTTTCCTCCAACTCGGTCAGGTACCTCAGTGGAGCGGGACTTCCTCACCCTGTTGGCCGAGGTCCTCCCCAGAGCAGGCCGTCTGCCGGCACACAGATGCTCAGCCGACTTGGTTTCGCTTGGTGGAGCAAGTGCAATGCAGCAGAATGAAAGCGAAGGTGCTGGGAGAGGGGCGGCGAGGAGAAGAACCAGGGAGGTGACCGAGGGTAGGGTTTTGATGGCTGAATAGGAGTTTGCTGGAAGTGACAGCAAACAGAGGCTCCTTTCCCCCCTTCAGTTAGATTTCAAGACAAGCTTTCTGCTGGCCTTATGGGCAAGACCTTGACTAAGGGGCTCGTGGCAGAGGGATTAGGATGCAGTCCTGGGTGACCAGCAGAGATGGGCTGGGGGGCCGTGAGCCCAGGGCCGTGCCCAGACCTTCTTCCTTTGACTCTCCGAGAGGCGCTGGCCCACGCCCTGCAGACTCAGAGCTCAGGGGCTCCTGGGGCTTGTGGCTGGCTCCCCGCTCCCAACGTTCCTGCTCTCTCCCAGCTGGCTGGCTTCCTGCCTCCCTTCCCTGCCCGCCGCCCCCCCCCCCCCCCCCCCCCCGCACGCAGCCGAGTCCTCGTCACCATGGACGGAACCAATTAGACGCTCCTCCAGAAATAGAACTTTCTGGTCAAGCTCCAGGTCCCAAGGCCAGAGCTTAAAAATAAGCCTGAAACTTCGCCCCCTAGGTTTCGAGCACCCGGTGGCCCACAGGCGACAGTCTGCAGAAACCCAGGGCCTTGGGAGGGCAGGTGGGCGCGGGCAGGGGAGGTGGGGGCTGCCTGCCGGCCTGTTTCCTGGGAAGGGAGGGCGGCCCTGGGCGGTGTGAGGGGGGCGAGGGGGCAGATAAGCCTCCGTCATTTGTCTTTTTAATTGGCTCCGATGCTCGAGGTACGCAGGCTTGTTATCCTGGCCCTTGGCTGGACCGTGTCCAGGCACCGGGCAGCTAGCCCGCGGCTTGGGGGCAGGGGTTCTGGGGGCCTGGGGTGTGGGGCTGTGGGGGGCAGGGGTGGCTGGGCGCCCTTCCCCCGCCGGAGACCCCCAGGGAGGATGGTCCCGAGACCAAATGGCCGCCGCCCGCGGTCAGCGGCAGCTCTGCACTCTGACATCTCAGAAATGCAGAACGGCAGCTCAGGGACGGAAATAGCCCATGTGGGAGAATCCGCGGCATCCGAGGGCCCCTCGTCCACTCCTGCCCGCGCTGCCTGCGGAAGGTGCTGGAATCCCGCTTGGACCTGACCCCCCGGGCTCAGCTACTCGAACCCAAAGTTCCCCACACCCCCATGGTCTGGGGTCGGGAGAACACATGGCGGGGGAGACGCCGGGGAGGGAATTCTCCTGCAGCCAACCTGGGCGCCAAGGCAAGGGAGGGGGGGGGTCCCTCCCTTTGCACCGCCCGACCCCCAGCCTCAGCCTGTGTGAGGAAGGAGGGGGGAAGCCCTGGGCCAGACAGTTTGGGCTGGGGGTCCTCTGAGCAGGACTCCAGCCCTGCTGAGACCCCCGGGCCCACTTAGGGGCGGGTGGGCATCTCTGCTGCCCACTGCAGCCCTCTGACCAGAATGAGCTGCCCCCTTCCCGCCCCCTCCCTGCCCCCCAGCCCCAGGCTGCCTACAGTGTCAAGGTCTGAGCCCCGCCAGGTCCTGGGACCCCCAGACCTCTGAGCCCAGGGGCTTCGGGCCCAGCCAGCACCCGCCCCCAGGGGGGTTCCCAGCTTCCAGAGCTGGTGAAGGCCCAGGGGGGTCTCGCCACTTCCTGAGGCTGCAGGAACGGGGGTGCTGTCAGCTTCCCTGGGGCGGTGGATCTGTCCTCGGGGTGACCAGAGTTAGGGAGGACCACGGCAGTGATGGCCCGGCAGTGGGCACGGGCTGGGCTGGAGCGAACCCGAGGAGTGTCCTGGGGCCCATGGACTGGGGGTATCAGCTCACCGTGTGTGGTCAGCCCAGGACCTGGACCCCTCTCACCCCCCAGTCCCACCCACACCAGCATGACCAGGGCACCACAGACACCAGTGACCGTAATGACACTGACTATAGTGACCCGATGACCAATATGGTCATAGTTGACCAGGTGACCGTGGTGGCCGGCACCCTCCCTGTCCATGCCCAGGAATCCACCCAGTCAGGCTGGTGCGGGTCAGAGGCACTGCAGGCGTCAGGGTGAGGGCGGCACTGCCTGGGTGTTGGGGGACACTCTATGTCGGGCGTCAGACCTGCAGGGAATGAGCTCTGGCCCCAAACTACCTCCCCGGCCTGTGTTGGCTGATTAGAAAATGATTTTATTTAATTATTTTTAGTTTCTGCTTTTTGGGTCACACCCGGCGATGCTCAGGGGTCACTCGTAGCTCTGCACTCAGGAATCACTCCTGGCAGTGCTCGGAAGACCCTATGGGATGCCAGGGAGTGAACCCAGGAAAAAAATTATTAAAAATAAAAAATCGGGGTCTGGAGCAATAGCACAGCGGGTAGGACGTTTGCCTTGCACGCAGCTGACCTAGGTTCGATTCCCAGCATCTCATATGGTCCCCCGAGCACCGCCAAGAGTAATACCTGAGTGCATAGAACCAGGTGTAACTCCTGTGCATCGCCGGGTGTGACCCAAAAATAAAAAAATAAAAAATAAATAAATAAATAAATAATCGACGCATATGCTGCCTGAGCTCGTGTGCTGCTTGCGCTCACGTGGCCAAGCACATGTGGTGACTGAGCACATGTGTCGCCCGCATCTCCCCTCTTGAGATGTGTACTTTTATGCTTTCCTCTCTAATGCTGGGGTATTTGTAGGGGCTCTCTTCGCCGTTGAAGGAGCCCAAGTTCTCTCTTCAGTGCCTTGCTCTGTCTCTCCGGTTCTCCACCACTCTCTCCCACTTTCCTCTTACTCCTTCCCTTCAAAATTCCTCCAAACAAAATCCGTTTACTTTAAACAATAAATAAATAAATAAATAATCATCTTGTGGGCAGAGTTGATAGCACAGCGGGGATGGTGCTTGTCTTACACACACTGACCTGGGCTGGGTCCCCGGAGCCCGCCAGGAGGGATCCCTGAGCACAGAGCCAGGAGTCAGCCCTGGGCCCTGCTGGGGTGGTCCAGCCCCCTTCACCCCAAAGGTACCTTTGACTGTTCCCCTCAGCCTTGCGGCTCCCCCCACTAAGGGCAGCAAGGGCTCCAGCAGGTGGCAGTAGTGGCCCTGGGGAAAGGCTCCTCAAGTCCACCCGAGACCCAGGGAGATCAGGGGGAGCCTTGTTTCCATTGCCAGCAGGGTCGCTGCCTCCAAGATCTTTGGGGACTGGGGGTGGACACACTCCTAGTCTCCACGACGATGGGACATGCCCCAGGGTGTCCCCGCCTCATGCACACTGACGCCCGCCCCTACCCCACAGCCCCCAACCTGTCACTTAGAAGAGGTGAACAGAGACCGGCCTGGGCTGGGTCTGTAGGGGGGAGAGGTCTTGCTTGCTCGGGTGAAACCTAGGTCCAGTCCCCAACTCCCCAGATGGCCCCCTGAGCCTGTCCGGAGTGACCTCTGAGCACAGAGCCAGGAGCAATCTCCAAGCACCGCTGGGTGTGACCCAAAACACAGAAGCACACAGGGACCCAGCTCTGGGGCCTGTGGCGGGGACGCGTGAGGGTGCATGGCAGGGACACCCCTGGCCCCACAGGCAGCTCCTCAGACAGTGGGTGGGGGGATGGGCTGGTGGCTGGGGAGGCCCCCCCCCCCCCCCCGGCTCCTGACTGGGTGTGAACCCAGCACCCCTGGGCCGGCCAGGAGACGCCCTAGCCCTCTCACTTTGTCTCCTCCCGTGGGCAGTGGCCGTCCGGCCCGGACGCCAAGTGTCCTAAAAATACCGGTCCCCGCCCAGCCCCAGGTTCCCGACAGTGACCAGATGTCACAGGCACCACCCGGCCACCTTGGCGAGTGTCAGCCCGTCCCTGGCCTCGCCCCCCACCCCCAGATCTAAACAGCAGGGGGCTCATGACGGAAGAGCCCGGCCTCGCCCACCCCTCCCTGCCTGAGTGGGGTCCCTGACAGGAGACCCCGCCCGAGTGGGGTCCCTAATGGCTCCTGCCTAGCAGCTCAGGCCTTATCTGCGGGCAGGCGGGTGGGGGGAGCCCTGCTCTGGCCGCTCCCTAATCCTCTCATTTACGTCGCAGACAAGGAGATCAAAGCTCCCGGGCCTGAAACAGGCCGGGCTGGGGCCCGTCCATTAGAGCTGACAAATGCTTTGTCCAGCTGACGGCTGCCAGATAGCCCCCTGAGGGACGCAGGGGTGCGGTCCGGAGGGCGCCTGGCGCAGGGGCCGGAGGGAGCGGCCAGGCCAGAGGAGACCCAGAGGTGGGGCCTGGGGACCCCGACCTCGCCAGCACCCCGCCTTCCTTATGGAAGAGCTCTGCCCACGGCAGCGCCCTCCCGGGACCCTGCACCGGCCCTCCGGGGCCCCATATGACTAGGCGTGGGGGGTCTCCATGAGGGGGCCCGAGAGAAGGGCCCAGAGGGGAAGGAGGAAGAGCCTGTGCTGCCCATGGCCGGTCTGAGGAGATGCCCGGTAGGCCCGCACAGTCGGCCTCTGCCAGGGTCACAAGTGTCCTTGAGAGGGCTGGCGCTCTCCTGGCCAGGAGTGGACATGGACCACTTAGTCCTGAGGAGAAGCAGGGGAGAGGCTGCATGTGAGCGCTTGAGTAATAGTGTGAGCGTGTCAGAGTGAGTGTGTGTGTCAGAATGAAAGTCTGTGTGTCAGTGAATGTGTGTCAGAGTGTGAGTGTGTCAGAGAGTCAGCATGAGTGTGAGTGTCAATGAGTGTGCATCAGAATAAGTGTGTGAGCATGTGTAAATGTGTGTCACAGTGAGTGTGTGGGATTGTGTGTCAGTGTGTGAATGTGTTTTCTGACTGTGTGAGTGTGTATGAATGTGTGTATAAGTGAGTGTATGAGTGCTTGTGTGTGAATGTGAGTGTGGCTGTGTGTGCGTGTGAGTGAATGTGTGTATAAGTGAGCATGTGAATGTATGAATGTGTGTATGAGTATGTGTGACTTGTGAGTGTGTGAGCATGTGTGTGTGTGTGTGTCAAAGTGCGTGTGTGACTGTGTGTGTCAGAGGTGTGCATGTGTTGTCTGAGTGTGTGAGTGTTCAGTATATGAGTGTGTGAATGTGTGAACGTAAAGTGATTGCAAGTGCCGTATGTGTGTGAGTGTGAATGAACGTGCATGTGCATATGTGAGTGTGTGAGTGTATGAATGAGAGTGTGTGAGCGACTATGAGCGTGTGAGTGTTTGAGTGACTATGAGTGTGTGAATGACTGTGGGTGTGTGTCTGAGTGACTGAGTGTGAGTGATTGAGTGTGTGAGTGACTGTGAGCGTGTGAGTGACTGTGAGTGCGTGAGTGAGTGTGTGAGAGAGACAGACGGTGACAGAGCGGTCCGGACAGAACTTCTCAGGCCTGTGTGCAGGAATAGCTGCTCCCCCCTCCCGCCCCCGCCCTGTGAGCTGCACCCCAGGGTGCCGGTGCCTGTCAGGAGCCTCACTTGCCCTAAGGGGAGGCCCAAGGGAACACGTGGACCCCCGGAGGGGAGGGGAGGGGGGCTATGGGCACCACACTCAGGAGTGGCTGGTCCTTGGCCTGCTCGGGCCCCCTGCCCACTACTGTCTCTGGTGGGTGCCGGCTGCCCGCTTCCGGCTGTCTCCTCCTGACCCAGGTTGGGGGTGCATTGGAGCTAGTGCCCCCTTGTCCTCCAGCCCCCACCCCCATGCTCCTGCTGGACTGTGGCCTGGGGGTCTCTGAGGGTGCACCAACACTCACAGCACTGCTGCCTGCATGAGCGCCCCCGGCCGGCCGCACCCAGAGCAGGGTGGGCTCCAGTGCTGTGCAGCCGCCCAGGGCAGAGCAGGGACAGGCTCCAGGGGTCAGAGCCACAGTGGGAGGGGTGGTTTGGACCCAGGCGCCCTCAGCCAGGTCCTCAGCAGGGCGGAAAAGGCGACTGCGGGTCCCAGTGTCCTCGGGGTGCAAAGGTGGGCAGGGAGACGGCAAGAGGTGGCCCTGAAGCTGGGGAGTTCAGTGGGAGAGCATCCGGCCGCCTGTCCCCAGAGCCCTGTGGTGCTCGCCCTGCCGAGCCACACGGTACCTCCCGCTGCGGGAGCTCAAGGTCCCAGAGGCCTGACCAGCTGCTGGCCCCAGGCTGACCCCTGACCCCAAAGTTATCACAGGGAGACAGGCCTGCGGTGGGCCCGGACCACCAACGAGGCAGCCTGGATGGGGCGAGGGCGCGGCCCCGGAACCCAGGGGGCTGCCTGGACTCTCCTTCCTGCACGCACGCAGGGTCAGTCAGAGCTGCTCCAGGCCCCGCCCATAGCTCTCTGCACCCCTGAACCCTCAGTCCTGCCCGCAGCCCCCACCCCCGCACCCTCACTCCTGCTCACAGCCCTCACCCCTGCACCCTCATTCCTGCCCGCAGCCCCCACCCCCGCACCCTCACCACCACCTGCAGCCCCCATCCTGTACCCTCACCCACCCCTACAGCCCCCACCCTGTACCCTCACCCCCATCTGCAGGTCTCACCCCTGCATCCTCACCCATGCCCACAGCTTCCACCCACGCCCACAGCTCCCTGGGACCCCACTACCGTCTCCAAACCCTGCATGAGCACCCCAATTCTGTGTGGGGAGCACCACTGCCAGAGCTCTGCGTTCTTGGCTGAGACAGAGGCAGTTCCCGTGTCCAGCCTGACACCCGCCAGGCCCACACTGACCCACAGGACGCCCCGAAAGCCCCACTCTGATGCCCAGCCTGGCCCCCGTCCTGCTGCCCTGCCATGGGGGTTCCCTGAACTGCCGTATCCCCGCTGAGACCCCGGGCTCAGCTCTGGGCAGGCGTGGGCCTTGGGTATAGGCATGGGCAGGCGGGCACCCAAGAGCAAGGCTGGGGCTGTCCCAGAGGCCGAGCTGGTCCAGGCCTGGCAGCCCCCTGAGAGGACCCAAGCTGGAGGACTCCGAGAGCCTCGTCTCTGCGTGATGGCTGCTGGCCAGGCTGTTCTGCCCTCTGGGACCTTGTCTTGGGACACTGACCACAGTTCTGAGAACATCCGGAGCTCGGCTGTCCCCGAAATGCCCTCGCACTTCCAGGAGCTGATGGAGAAAGACCCCAGAGTCCCAGGTTCCCCTGCAGGCCTGGGGTGGCCGGTTCCTGCGGGGTCGCAGGGAGGGACGAGCAGACGAAGGCCATCGGCCCTGCCCTTCTGTTAAGAGCGGGGCACATCGGAGCTTCCTGTCACTCTCAACTCACCCGTGAGAGGTTGGGGACATCTGTGAGGGGAAACCGAGGCCCAGAGGCAGGCACGTGCCCATGAGATGTGACTCAGGGTGGCCTCTCCCCATCCCGTGGATGGGAAGAGGGATCCTCCCCCTCCAGCGCCCCAGGAAAAGGAAACAAGCTCTCCGTGCGCAGGGCCGAAGCAGGGCCAGAGACGGTCACTCACCCACGGCTGGAGAAGGGACCCCTCACCCCCACACATGCCCAGGGCCAGCCCCGCCACCTGCATGTCACTGCTGATCTCGGGACTTTGTTTCCTCATGGTCCCACCCAGGGCTGGGGGTACTGGATGTCCCTGCTTGTACTGCCACGAGAAGAGGAAGGTCACTTGCACCCTCACCCCTCACCCAGCTGCCCCAGTGAGCTGCCCCCTCCCGGGGTGGTCAGTGTGCCGGTGAGGGCACATGAAGTCCGGACCAAGGTGGCACTTGGGGACAGAGATGGAGGGAGGGAGGGAAGGAGGGAGAGGGGGAGGGAGAGAAGGAGGGAGGGAGGGAGGGAGGGAGGAAGGAAGGAAGGAAGGAAGGAAGGAAGAGAGGGAGGGAGGGAGGGAGGGAGGAAGAGAGGGAGAGAGGGAGGGAGGGAGGGTCCCTCTCTGTCCCCCTCTCCAGGGGCCATTCTGCTGTGTGTCCCCTCCATGTCTGACTCAGAGCCCCGAGTTGAGTGGGTGCACGTCAAGGCCAGAAGGGGGTGCTGCAGGGAACTTCAGTTTCCGGCCTGTCCATCTCCCTCTCCCCACAGAGGCAGCTCTGTCCATCCATCCATCCTTCTGTCCGTCTGTTCAGCGTCCCATGGCCCAGGTTGGGAGTGGGCGGGGCCCGAATCTCCAGGCTGTGGGCCCTGGGCTAGAGCAGAGAAGTCGTGCACCCCTTCTCCTGGGTATGGACAGTCCCTGCAGCACTGACCGGCTCTGCAGTCGGCCCCCTGCTCGCGCCCCTGCAGCTTCTGGGGGTGCCGTGAGCTGAGGCTAGTTTTGGGCCACTCCACGGTGCTCAGGGCTGACTCCTGGCTCTGTGCTCAGGGAACACGCCTGGAGGGCTCGGGGGATGCCAGGGGCCAGTGTTGTGCAAGGCCAGCGCCTGTGGGTGCACCCCAGGTCCCCCAAAAGCCTGCGGGGTTGCAGGTGTAGGGAGGGACCCTCCTCCCCTGCAGCCTGGGCACCAGCCTCTTTGCACCCCAACTTTGGGGCTTGGGCAGGACCTCACCCACCGAGCCTTATTTCCTCACTGCAGGCAGTCGAGGGAGACACTCGCGTACACTCGCGAGAGCAGGAGTGATGAGAGGGTGGGTCACCCAGGGCGTGTGACCAGGAGACCTGGGACGCCCTGGAGTCCACTTGCCTGGTGTGTGTGTGTGGGGGGGCGGTCAGCACCCCTGCCTGCCTATGCCTGCACCCTGCACCCTGCCCTGGAGTGTGTGTGGGGGTGGGTGGGGTCCTGCCCTCTGCCACGTGAGGCCCCCCCAGTACAAGGTCACCCACATTCTGACGGGCACCCTCTGCGGTCGGTCGGGGGCTGTCCCACAGGCACCCCCTTAGGAGGGACTGTGTGAGACTTGGTTTGGCTCCCCCCTCCTGCCCCATGCCCACATGGGGGCGCTGATGAGCTGTTCTCCACTGGTGGGAGGGGTAATCAGGGCTGACCAGGGTCACCTCTGGGGCTGCAGGTTGCTGGGGCAAGGGCGCCACCTGCTGACCGCCACCAGCAGCCTCCTGGCACCCAGGGCCCTCAGGCCAGAGCCCGGTTTCCTGGGGAGCAGCACCATCGCCGTCGGAGCGTCCAGTAAGGACACCGGTAAGGTCACTTTATTACAGCAAAGTCCCCAAGTGCTGGGGCACTGGCCAGGGGAGGGCACAGCCACTGTGGGGTCACCTGCGGGCCAGCCCTGGGGATATTGGAGGGAGTGTCCCCACCAAGTGTGCCTGGTTGCAGCGGGCAGTGCTGGCCCCCAGGGCAGTGGGTAGGGGCCACCTTCCCACTTGTGCCCAGGGCATGTGGCCGGCCAGTTTCCCCCCTGCCGGCTGCCCTAGGGCTGTGGCTCGTACTGCTGCTCCGTGGCCGTGTGGAAATCCTCCAGCACCGATTGCAGGAACTCAAAGGTGGGTCGCTCCTGGGGCCGGCTCCGCCAGCACTGGGCGATGACCCCCTGGTACAGCTCTGGAGGGCACGAGTCGGGCCGGGGCATGCGATAGCCGCGCTCCAGGCTGCTGACGACCTCGGGGTTGCTCATACCTGGGGGTGAGAGGCCAGTGGGGTCTGCCCGGCTGCCAGGGCTGTCGGCTGTGGAGAGCAGCCTTCTCCTGCATCTGGGGAGCCTGTCCAGCCCCTGAGATGGGGGTGGGGGAGGTGTCCGGCCCAGGAGACCCTCCCCACTGCCCTGACGACCTCGAGTCAGAGAAGTGTCAGGGTCAGGACGGGGACCCCAGCCACATCTTGGGCACGGCCAATGGACAGACGCTCACTCTCCACTATGTTCTTTGGAAGTTGTTTGAACCACACATCCTTGGCTCTGTGCCCAGGAGGGCCCCCGGCAGTGCTGGGAAACGTGGGCACTCTCCCTTTCTCTGCGGCCCAGCCAGGCTCTCTGCTCCCTGCCCGGGGTCGTGCGGGGAGGGCGGGTCTCTGCCCACTGCACAGCCCAGCCCCGACGAAAGGGCCTGTGCCCCGGGCACACCCCAGCGAAGCAGGGAGCTGGCGGGACCCTGTGTGAGGCGTCACCTACCTGGGTAGGGGACGCGCCCGTGGGTGACGATCTCCATCAGGAGGATGCCGAAGGACCACACGTCAGCCTTGATAGAGAACACGCCCCATTGCAGGGCCTCAGGGGCTGTCCACTTGATGGGAAACTTGGCTCCTGGGGGACAGCGGGGTGAGGCTTGCCACATGGGCCCCCAGAGAGCCCCACCCCGGCCGCTGCCTGGTTACTGATGGGGTCATAGCTTGCCCCTGCCTGGAAACGGGACATGGCCGTCGATGTCCAGGGCCAGAGGAAGATCCTGTCCTGCTGCCCGGTGAGCTGGCGGGGTGGGACGTGCCTTGGTCCCCCTCACGGCTAACTCCCTGATTGGGGCCCCCAGCCCTCTGCGTCTCTCCAGCTCCGAAGTTCCCTGCGGGGACAGGTCATGGGTTTCTGGAGCTGGGGGGGGGAAGACCTTCCCCCCAGGTGGTCCTGGCAGCGTGGGCCCCTAACTCCGGTGTGGGGAGTGGGGTGCAAGCTTTATAGGGCGTTTCTCCACAGACACCCTCATTCTGGGGTCAACGAGGGCTTGACAGGAAGTGGACTCCAGTGGGGGGATGCTCTCTGCTGCAGGATTCAGGGCCTGCATTTTAGGAATCAGGGGGCTCACTCGGCAGTGACCCCAGATCATGGCTGCGTCCTGGTGAGCCTGACCATGAACGAGGGGCTGCTGGCGTCTCGCTTCCTTCCGGTTGCTCCACTTAAAGCCGCGGTTTCCCAGAACCAGGGCGGGCAGGAAGAGGGGCTTCCTGTTCCCCATATCGCTGGGTGACAGTCACGCCCGCGGCAGACGCGAGAAGGGCCTTGGGGTCAGGACAACGGTGGGCCCCGGGCTCACTCACCGTCCCGGGCTGTGTACTCGTTGTCGATGATCCGGGCCAGGCCGAAGTCGGCCACCTTGCAGGCCAGCGCCTCAGACACCAGGACGTTGGCGGCACGCAGGTCGCGGTGGATGGAATTCATGCGCTCGATGTAGGCCATGCCTTCTGCCACCTGGCGGGAGGCCACAGTGAGGCTGCAGCCCGGGAGCTCAGTGGAGCTGGGCAGGGAGGGGGCAGCGGCTTGTACCACCCCATTTGAGCAAACCAGGCAGGAGTGCCTGTGCGTGCACGTGTGTGCCTGTGTAAGCATGTGTGTGCACATGTGTGCCTGTATGTATCCATGTGTGCTTGTATGTGTACATGTGTGCTTGTGTGTGCACGTGTGTCTGTGCATGTGCTTGTGTATGCAAATCTGTGTGTGCGCGTGGGTGGGTGAGCTCATGTGTGCACATGTGTGTGCATGTGTGTGGGTGAACTTGTGTGTGCATGTGTGTGGTTGAGCTTGTGTTTGCACGTGTGTGTGCATGTGCCTGGGTGAACTCATGTGCACATGTGTGTGTGCATGTGAGCGGATGAGCTCATGTGTGACTCGGGCGTGCGGAGGGGGTCACCCCCTCAGGCAACAGCTGAGTTTCCAAGTCGTTGACCTCAGGCTGGGACCCACCCCGACCAACACTTTGGGGGCTTTGGCGTGGGCTGTCCCTGGCTCCCAGGACACCGGGATGAGGCTGCCGTGTTGGACAGGAGAGGGCAGAGAGACAGGCAGCGGGGGCAGGGGACCAGGCTTGGCCTCCGTGAGGTGGACATGGGTCCCCGGGGCCGTCCAGCCTGCTGTGCACCTCGGGGAAACCTGAGGGGCCCCAAGCTCCTGCTGCCCGCAGGCGCAGCCTCAGTCCTGCCGGCCACAGACCACAGACCACAGCCTTCCTGCTGCGTCCAGCGGTGGCAGATGGGCCGGAGGGAGAGAAGCTGCCAGGAACTCTAGAAGGTTCTGTGGGGAGCCCAGCACTCCAAGGACCCGCCCAAGAGGTGGGATGGTCCCGCCTGTGACAGCAGCAGGGGGCCTCGGGGCAGAGGCGGCCACCAGCCGGGGCCAATCCCAGTGGCCCCAGCGGAGTGTCAGGGATGGGCTCGGGGAGGCTATATGGGGGTCCCGCCCCCCAACTATCGGTCCAGCTATGTCCCCGCCATTCCCGGCGGCTGGGTGTGGCCTGTGCCCAGGGCCCCGGTGGCCGCAGGAGGCCGCACTTGTGTCCCTTCTTTCTTCCTGGGCATGGGGGCAAGGAGACAAGGGTGGGATGGGGACAAGCGGGGACGTGGCAGGCGGAAGGTGCCTTGTCCCATGGTGTGGCGGTGCCCACTGGTCCCAAATGTTTGTGTGTTTCCAACATGTGGGGTGGGGGTTAGGCCACACCCAGCAGCAATGCTCCAGAGGGAACTGGGTCAGCGCCAGCCCCACAGCACCGTCCCTGTGAGACCCCCCTTCCCCAGCCTGGGTGTTTGTGGGGGTTGTTGTTCGGGTTTGGTTTGGAGCCACACCTGGTGCTCAGAGCTGACTCCTGGCTCAGTGCTCAGGGATCACTCCTGTCGTGGCTCAGGGGACCATATGGGGTGTCAGGGATTAAACTCTGGTCAACACATGCAAGGCAAGTGCCCCTCCTGCTAACCCATCATTCCAGTTCATGTGTGTGTGTGTGTGTGCGTGCATGAGTGTGTCTGTGTGTGTGAGTGCATTCACGTGTATATGTACGTGCCTGTGTCTGTGTGTGTGCACGTTCATGTGTCTGTGTGTGCATTCGTGTGTGCGTGTACATGTGTGCGCGTGTGTGCATGTGTGCTTACATGTGTGTGCATGTGTGCTTACATGTGTGTGCATGTGTGCGTGTGCATGCATGTTCTTGTGCTTGTGTGCATACGTGTGTATGCACATATGTGCATGTGTGCTAAGTTTAAACCGCCATGACTTCTTCCTTGCTGTCCCCGCAGCCTTTCCAAGGTGACTGCGTCTAAGTCACAGCATGCAGGGCATGGGCCCCCCCCCTCAGCCGCCCCCGCCCCTCACCTGGGCCGCCATGTCGATGAGCCTGGGGAGGGCCAGGCGGCTGCCCTCATCGGTCTTCAGGAAATCCAGCAGGGACCCTGGGGAACATCACAGCAGCTGAGCTGTGCCCACAGGGGCAGGACTAGGCGGGCGGAGAAGGTCACACTCTGGGTCTCTCTCTGGGTCCTGCTGCTGGGGGTGAGGGTCCCATGGGCGCTGGTGGGGTGGGGCTGAGGGAGCCTCAGGGGACCTGGGTTGGGCGGTCTCTGGCCTGTGGTACCCCACTGGGAACATGGATCAAGAGTGCATGACAGTAGGTGCCTGAGCAGGGGACATCAGCCCAGGGTGGACCCCGCCCGCTGCTGCAGGGTTCCAGGCCTGGCTCGCTCGTGTTCTGGATGTGCAGGATATGGCGGCCTCTGGTCCGGACTTAAACAGGCCTGGGGGTCTCAATGACAAGGGCCCAGTGGGGCAGCAGTGGGGCCCTGCTTGAGGCCCAGCCTGTGACGCACCTCGGGCCATGTACTCGGTGACGATGTAGATGGGCTCCTTGGTGACCACGGCGTAGAGGCGGACCAGCCGCTCGTGCCGTAGCATCTTCATCACGTTTGCCTCCTCCAGGAAGGCCTCCGGGGACATGGTCCCAGCCTTCAGAGTCTTCACGGCCACCTTCACTCTCTGTTTGTAGTAGCCTGAGCAGGCAGAGGCAGGGCTGTGATGGAGCCAAAGAAGCTCTTGGAAGGCTCTAGGTCAGCTCCTGGTGTGCTTGACCCCCACACTGGGCTGGGCCCTGAGGAAGCTGGAGGGACCCTTTGCCTCCCTCTGTGCACCCCGTCTGGAGTCTGGGCAGCAGCTCTTGGTCCTTCTGACCGACCACCACTATCCCTCAGCCCCCTTGGCACCTGGCACCTGGAGCTGCAGCAGAAGCTCCCCACCCCATGTCCATCCAGAGCCAGAGCAGAGGGTCAGCACGACACCTTCAGTCACATCCTGGGCTGTGAGTAAAGAGGAGACCCTCCAGGATGCACAGGACCCCCTGTCCCCAGGACATTTCACCCTGGGAATGAGATATCTTGGGGTCCCCTGGTGCCCTGCGGGGATGCCCAGGGCAGGGCAGGGAGCCAGGCGGCCCCTGCACTGTGGCCCCAGTGGCTCTGCTTAGACTTAGGGCTACACCCAGAGCTGCTCAGTGCCAGGGACCCGGGGAGGGGGGCCCACACTCACCCATCCAGACTTCACCAAACTGCCCGGCCCCCAGCTTCCGGACCAGCCTGATGGCTTGCCGGGGGACCTCCCACTCGTCCTGGGCCCAGGGGTCCTGAGGTGCCGGCCTCATGCAGGGCTGGGCCAACCGTCGGCACAGCCCCTCCCCTTTCTCTGCATCGGGGAGAAAGGCAGCAGGTGACCAGGGCAGCGAGGGACAGCATTCCTGCAGAGTCCCCATCCCACATGCACACGGACACACAGGGATGCACTCATACATGCACACATGCACACGCACACTCATACATACACAAATATGCGCATACATACACACTCATACATACAAACACGCACACACACATACAGGTACACACTGTACACACTCATATGCACACATTCATCTACACACATCCACATGCACGCACACACATGCACACACTCATACGTGCTCACACTCACATATACACATGCACGCACACATGCACACACTTATACATGCACACATTCACATAGGCACACTCACACATGTGTGCACACACACACACGGATTCGTGCCATGAGCTTGTTTGCACACAGCAGGTCTCATTCTCACCAACTTGCTTCACCAAAACCCGTGTAAGCCCCCAACTGGCCACACGTGACCCAGGGGAGAGGGCTGAGCCCTTGGAACCATCAGGTGGACAGTTGCCAAATCTTTATGCCCAGCCAGGAGGGTCCCTGACCCCAGCAGAGCCCCGAGGATTCACGCACCTCAGGGTCCTGGTAAGGAGGAGCCACCCCCTGCAGCTCGGTGCCCCGAGTTTGGCGCCCTGCACCCCACAGCCACACCCCATGCCCTGCACCCCTCGCGTGTGCCCCCCACCCCCAGCCCTCTTACTGGAGTAATGCTGCACCAGAGCCTGGAGTGTGGGGAGGGGCGTCTGCGGAGAGATGCAGTAGCCGCCCTCGTCCAGGGAGTGGATCCTGTAGTGCTTGATCACCTCCCCCTGGGTGGTCACATCCTTCACGGACAGAGCAAAGGCGCCTGCAGCGACAGGCACCGTCAGACAGGACCAGTGGGGCCAGGAGATACCCGGGGGCTCAGAAAGAAGTGCCCAGTGAGCACCTTGTCCTTCATAGCAGGATGAAATCTGGAAGCCTCACTCCTGGGTCTGTCCACACTGGCACTGGTGCCCTCCCGAGTCCCCCCAACAGCCAGAGACACAGGACGCTGCAGCAGACCGAGATCCTCCTGGCCATCAACACTCACCCCACACTTGGGCGCCTGGCCCCTCAGGGACCCTCTGCCAGACTCTTGAAACGATGAGGTTGGAGGGACGAGAAGATCCAACCACACATCATTCATCTACCCAGCATCCACACTCCTCACATCCACCCACCCTCCTGCATACCCACCCACCCATCCACATATCTACCCTCCCATACACCTACCACCCACCCACCATTCCATACACTCACCCATCCACCTATCATCCATCCACCCATCCACCCATCCATCCACCCATCTACCCACCTACATATTTATCTCTCTACCCATCCATCTATCCATCATCCCTCCATCCCAACATCCCTCCTTCTATCCATTCCTCCTTCCATTCAACCCTCCTTCCATCTATCTCTCCTTCCATCCATTTCTCCTTTCATCCCTCCTTCCATCCCTCCATCCATCCATCCATCCATCCAACCATCCATCCATCCATCCATCCATCTTTTCAACCCTGCAGCCAGATCACCTCACATGGAGTTAATGTGTACCCCGGGAAGCCCCTGAGGTCCTGGGCTTGGCTGCAATGACCCCAAAGGTCATCTGAGTCCCAACAGCTCCAGCTAGGGGCCCTTTTCTGCCCTTGCCTCTGCTGGTCTGGGGGAGCAGCACCCGCAAACATCTCAGCATCCGCAGGTCCCCCCAGCAGGGGGCGCTCACCTCTGCTGGTCTGGCTCTGGCGGACCAGGAAGGCGCCCGCCTTGTTGCCGGGCGCTAACAGCTGCCTCTCAGCCTCCTTGCGGCAAATGCTTGGAAAGAACCATCTGGAAAGGGGGCGGACCCCTGAGCAGGGCTGTCATGGTCCTCGTGCCCCCCACCCCACCCCCAGGAGCCCCGAAGGCTCCTGCCCACTCTGGCACCTTTCCTGGCCCCTCCCGGACAGACGGACAGGTCCTCCCCCTCCCAAGGGCTGTGGGGCTGGGGACAGGAGTGTGGACACTGACGTTCCCCACACTGGGGAGGGACACCAGAGGGCAGTGGAGAATCACTGTCCAGAGAGTGGCCAGTGCCGCTGGGTGAAAGAATTGCCAGCAGGGTGAGAGGGCTGGGGGCTCAGCACCCACCAACCCACCTTTCCATCTCTCAACGCCCCCTTCCCTGTGGATGCATCACCCCAAGGTGAGTGCAGGACGGGGCCCCGAGGCCCAACGGGCCTGCTGTGTGTGTGTGGTGTGTGTGTGTGTTTGTGTATGTATGTGTGCGTGTGTGTGTGTATGGTGTATATGCAGTGTATGTGTGTCACCGGTGTGCGTATGGTGTGTATGGTGTGTGGTGTATGTGTGTGTGTGTGTGTGTGTATGGTGTGTGTGTACGGTGTATGGTATGTGTGTGTATGGTGTGTATGTACGGTGTGTGTGTATGGTGTGTGTATGGTATGTGTATGTGTGTGTGTGCACGTGTATGAGTGTATGGTGTGTGTTTATGGGATGTGTGTGTATTTGTGTGTGTCTGGGGGTGGGGACACAGGGTCCAGGGCGGGGATATGGGTGGGAGCCGGACCCTCCCCCCTGCCCGCCAGTCTGTGGGCTGCTGGCCCGGGGCCCCCACCTACGGTTCCACTTCCAGGGCATCCAGTGGGGCCACGAAATTGCCGGGCACCAGGCCTTCCCTGCCCGTGACCAGGGACCGGGCTCGCTGCCAGGCTCCAACCCTGGGGGCAGGAGAGTGAACTGGGGCGCACAGGCCTGCTGCCCCGAACAAGCGGGGCCAGGACACGGGGGCATTTCCCTCTGTGCAGGCCCCCTGGGCTCCTTCCAGCTGGCCAGATTCCGGGCCCAGAGGGGTGCGGCTCGGGGAGGAGGTGCAGGGGGCCCACAGCCCCCCCCCCCACCATGGGACTGTGTGTCAAACTGAGGAGTGAGGGGAGGTAGGACGCATCCACGCAGAGCGGCACCAGGGGTGGGCTGGACCCTGGGCAGGGACAGGGTCAGGGCAGAACCCCAGGGAAGGTCCTGCTATCAGAACACGAGGGACTCTGGGCATAGAGCTGCCTGGAGGAGGAGGTGCCATGAGGGTTTCAGCACAAACATGCAGGGAACAGGCAGGGCGGCTGCCTGGAGGAGGCAGGATGCTACTTCCAGGGCAGGCCGTTGTTTGTTGTTGCTGTTTCTTTGTTTTTGTCGGGGGGGCTGCACCCAGCAGTGCTCATGGACTACTCCCGTCTCTGTGCTCAGAGGGTCGCTTCCAAGGTGCTCAGGGGACTCTACAGTTCCAGGGATCGTAGCACCCATGGGACTGGTGCACAAAAGTCACGTACTCAGCCCACAGTGCTCTATCTCTCTGTCTGCTTCTCTGTCTCTCTGTCTCTGTCTTTCTCTCTCCCTGTCTCTGTCTCTCTCCCTGACCCGGGGGGTGGGTTCTGAGGGACGAATAGGAGTCCAGCAGTGGTGAGGCATGAGTCAGTCAAGGAAACTGGCTCCCGGGCAGGCAGGTGGACGGAAAGGGGTGAGGGGATGAGGGCAAAGAGATGCTGTAGCCGCCATGGAGGGGTGAGGCAAGGGGACCCCATGCGACCTCTGCCCCGGAACTCACTGGCTGAGGATCTGCAGCTTCTCCCCCTTCCGCAGCTGCAGGTCCTGGGCAGTGCGGGCTGAGTGATCGTACAGGGCAACGGCGAAGCACTCCCCTGGGCACAGAGAGAGGCAGGGCGCTGGGCAGGGCAGGGGGAGAGAGGGGAGGGGAGGGGGGAGAGAGGGGAGAGGAAGGCAGGGAAGGGAAGGGGCAGGCCTGGAGCCTTCTGGCCTCTCCTGGCCCGGGTCAGGCGTGGGGGTCAGGAGGCCAAGGAGGGGAAGTGCCACGCGGCAGGGTCTGGCCCCGTAGAGCCACCCGCACCCCACTCCCCTGCGCCCACAGAGCAGCCTCAAGGCTGGTCAATTCCAGGTCACCAGGAGCCCAGCACCCCCCCCCCCCCCCCCCCCCCGTGCTCCACCTCTGCCCTGGGCCCAGCCTCCTCCGGGCCCCTCCTCCCTCCCCCCTGCTCCAGGGGAGGATGCAGCGGCTGTGGCCTCTGGGTGGGGCAGGGACCCGGTGTGGCTTCCAGAAGGCCCAACTCTGGGGGCCCAGAGCTGGAGCAGGGTCACGGGGCCCCGTTGCTCACATCTGGGAGACCCTAGCCTCGCCCCCAGGGCAGGTCCCCGGGGGAAGAAACTGGGGGTGGGGTCCCCAGGCCTGCTCCTGAGCCTGACAGACCAGACGCGGGCTTCTTGGGGCGGGGACCCTCTCACTCCTCCCGTCCCCCCCATCCGTGACGACGTGGGGTGCCCGCACCTGGTGTGGACAAAGAGCTGAGTCGAGTCCCAGGCCGGGCACCGTGTGGAGGGTTCAGGGCAGGACCTCAAGCCCCACCCCCCTGCCGCAGGGGGGAAGACCACTGGCTGCACACCCCCACCCCACTCCACCCTGGCCTGCGCCCACCCAAGGGAGTGAGACCAGGGCAGGGCTGGGCCATGGGGAGAGAGTGGGAGTGCAGGCATTTCAGGGGTGAGAGTCCCCGGGCCACACACCCCAGACTCAGGGGCTCCGAGGGTGCTGTGCTTGGTTCCTGGTGGGAGCAGGGGAAGGGTACCATGGGCAGAGCTGCTCCTGGGACCCGTGCCAACTGCAGGGATGGGTGGTGGGAGCGGGTCTCGGCTTCCCCAGGGGCCCTCCTTACCCTGATCCGGGTCAGGGGGCGCAGGGTCCAGGTGGTCGAACAGGACCTGCAGTGGACACACACATGCATGCACATGCACACACGTGCACACACGCACACACATACACACATGCATGCACACATGCCATGCACATGCACGCGCATATACATACATGCACACACAGACACACACACACACTGATTAGTTCCTCATGGAGGGACATTTGGGGTGCCTGCGGGCAGTTTCTCCCCACCGTGGACAGGGCTGGGAAGTGTGGCCAGGCCTCCGGCTGCCCAAAGACAGACGGCCAGGGGTGTGCGTCCTGCAGGAAGTCACTGTGGGCACTGCTCCCCCATCACCCAGTCCGACCCTCCCTGGGGTGAGCTGGGAGACACGAGGGACTGCACCAGGCGCTTGCCCTGCGGCCCAGGAGGCCCAGACCCCAGGCCCAGCTAGAGCGAGAGCCTGCGTGTCCACGAGGGGCAGCTGCACACCAGGCGGGGCTGGGGTCTCCCAGCAGCAGGACGAGAGTATCTGCTCCATGCAAATGGGCAGTTGGATGGGCGGGCAGCTGGGGGCGCAGCTGGGGTGGGGGATCAGTTCTGGGAGCCTCCTAGGCCCCAGGGCGCCTCCCCACAGAGGACAGAGACCCCCCCAGGCCCCCTGGTGCCGCCCCTCAGGCCCAGTGCCTGGCCTTCTCCCCCCCAGGCTGCCCTTGGGCCCTGGAGCTCAGAATCAGGGGGGCAGCGGGCCAGGGCGTGGACAGCTCCTCAGACTGTCCACGTGAGCGCATGCTCCCTCGCTCTGCCCAGTGCACGGAGTAGCCACTGGGCCAAGGGCATTATCTGGCCTGGCGGAACAGAACGGTCTGGGCCAAACACACAGCTGCATGGAACCCACCCCACCTGGAGAGCACTGGGGACCGGACCCCTGGGACGTGACTGGGGGCAGTGGGCAGGGCCCCTGGGGTACCCTGAGGCCCCACAGGACGTGACTGGGAACAGGCCCCCCAGGACATAGCACTCACCAGGGGCGGCAGGGGCGGAGGGCCTTGGTTCTGGGCTCTGAGCTTCAGGGGGATCCCCCAGTCCTTGGTCTGCTTCCTGCTGCTCACCACCCCCATCCTGTGGGCGCAGATGTGGGGCTTAAGAGGTCCCTGGATCCTCTCCATGGCCCAGCAGGGAGGAGGGTCCGGGGCCGAGGAACCCAGCACAGGGGGGTGGGAGGGAGGGCGGCTCAGCTATTCCACCCTGGGCCCCGGCCAGGGAAAGGGCAGGACAGGTCATCTGCTCCCAAAGGGCCCAGAAATGGCCAGGAACCTTGGCAGGGCCGTGGGGGGGGGGTCCTAGGAAGAACCCATCAGAACATGGGGGCTGGGCCAGCCTGTGTTTCCCTCCCCGGGCAGGGCTCCGCCAGTCGGCTTCCTGGGCTGTCCCGAGCTGAGCCTGACTCTCACCCCAGCCAGTGCTTACACATCTGTGTCTGGCCACTGAGGAGGGTCAACACATGGCCACGGCAGCGGCTTGTCCTTTTAGTGGAATAAATTCGGCCTGCTGAGGGGGAATCTCCACGACCGAAGGGCACCCTTGCTCGTACGTGTGTCAAGGGGGCAGAGCAATATTCGCTGTGCACTCCCAGTAGCAAAGCTCTAGAATGTGGAAGGGCCAGAGAATCGAGCCTCAAAGGAGACAGACAAAAATGAAACTGCCCATCTCAACTCAGTTTTGCGTAAGCAACGTGCACTGTTCCCACACCTCTGGATACAGAGTTTTTTGTTTAGTTTAGTTTTGTTTTAGCACTGTAACACTGCACTGTCCTCCCATTGTTCATAATTTGCTCGAGCAGGCACCAGTAACGTCTCCATTGTGAGACTTGTTGCTACTGTTTTTGGCATTTTGAATACGCCACGGGGAGCTTGCCAGGCTCTGCCATGAGGGCGGGATACTCTCGGTAGCTTGCCAGGCTCTCCGAGAGGGATGGAGGAATCGAAACCAGGTCAGCCATGTGCAAGGCAAATGTCCTACCCGCTGTGCTATCACTCCAACTATTTTTTTAACAAGATGCAATTTATTCTAGATATTTAGATTGCCCAGTCAACTGCAATTATAATTCAAGTCCAAATTATCCACTAAAAAATTCGCTCTAGTTTATTACTTTAATGATATGCTTAAAATGTATAGATTTGCAAAATTTTTTGTTGTTGTTTAATTTTAGTTACATTGAGGCCAATGGGAAAGATTAAAACTAGCACTATACCAAAGTTTTTAATAATGTAAATGAAACCTTTATGCATCTAAGGAATTCTTCTGTTCTCAGTATGATTTCATTGATTTGTTTAAACTGGTGAGAAGACGACAGGGGATTTTTAACTGGAGAGATGGCTCCAGAGAGAGAGAGAGAGAGAGAGAGAGAGAGAATAGTGGAAGGGCGCCTGCCTTGTGGTCACTTCTAGGTGGGTCAATCTCCAGCACCGCAGAGTGACCCCGAGCACAGAGCCAGGAGTCAGTTCTGAACACCTCTGGCTATGGTCCCCAAACAAAAGAAAACCTGTCCCAGTCTTTCGTTTGGTTGCTCTGGTCCTGGCGTGCATGTTCCCCATGTACATCACTCTGGCTGACTCTGGTTTTATTTTGCCTTTTTGTTTGTTTGTTTGCTTGCTTTGTTTTCTTGCTTTCTGGGTTACACCTGGCTCTGCACTCAGGAATTACTCCTGGCGGTGCTTGGGGGACCATATGGGATACTGGGAATCGAACCCAGGTCGGCTCCATGCAAGGCAAACTCCCTCCCCACTATACTATTGCTCTGCCTCCTTATTTTGTTTTTGTGTTTGGATTTCCTGGTGGTGCGCAGGACACATTCCTGGTTTGGTGCTTGGGGGTCCTTATGGCCTTATGGTATCTGGGCTTAGTTGACACTATGGTGTCTGTGCCCGCCTGGTCCCCACGTGCAGAGCAGACATCCGTCCCTGTCATCTTCCTGGCTGGCTCTATCTTTGAACTACCCACGGACCACACACTGGACAATCAATACGCTTCGACACTTTTCGAAATATTGAAATTTTGCAAAATCTCTTGAGCACGGCAGAATAAGGCAAAATTAGATGACGATCTTATCAGAGGGTCCCCCAATGTCTGGGCCAAGCACTCTCCCCTGGAGAGTGCCCCGATCACTCTACCTCACTCAGCGATTCCAAATGCCAGACAGAAAGCCAGGGGCGAACTATGGACCAGTGGTTTCTGAGTGCATCTCACTCACGTGCTTTCTGTGTGTGAGGAATGACCCTATCAGAGCACGTGCCTTGCATGGGGACGCCCCAGATTCTGTCCCTAGCATCCCCTTAGGCCTTGCCACGGATGGCCCTCAGCTGAAGGGAAAACGGAAAACAGAAACAACAATCCACCTTGTCTTCAGCTTTCTCGTGGCACCCTGGGTCAAGTTTGGCGTCAAATGAAACGTCACGCCAAGACCGTAAGCAGCAGAGCACTTTCCGAGAGCGTTCCGAGCCAGAGTTTTGGATGACACCTTAGTCTTCTTTCAGGAACAGTTGCTGATTCGGTGAGGGCCTCCTTAGTACCATATATCTGTCGGAGGCTGAGTTCTGCTGACAAACTTCCTGTGCTGGAACAGGCAGCGTTCCTGGAATCGAGCCTGTGGTTGCCTCGGATGCGTCTGAGGGCGCAGATGCCTCGCTCAGAACGAGAACCTCCCCGGGGCTGAACTGCAGAGTCAGCACCGAGATGATGGTCGTGACTTAAGCGTATACGTAGACGCCTGGTTTCTGCTTGGTCTGAATAATTTAGCAGAGACTGTTTTTTCTCTAAAAGCCAGACGGATCTCAGCCGTAGCCCTGCGGCCCTATAAAGGAGTAAATCTTTAAACATACTTGTGATTATTTTCCAGTCTTGTTCTTCCTCCTCCTTGTCCCATTTTTGATGAGGTCTTCGATTTCTAGGCCATCTTTCATTTATTTCACATTTTCTAAGTTGTTGCTATAAGGAGGTTAAGGCATGATCTTGTCATTTCTTTTAAAGAACAAAATGTAGATCTTGGGTTTGTTTTGTTTTGTGGCCTGGGGTCCTTCCCAGTGGCACTCAGCAGCGCTCTTGGGGGCTGGGGGGGGAGCTGTGGAATGTGGTATCCAGCATCCAATACATTCCATGATGCTGAGCTGGGCAGTTCTTTTATTCCCTTCTCTTTCTTGATTAAAAGTAAGTAAGTAAAGTAAAGGCCCTCCCGTTGATCATCGATTTCCTCAGCGGGCCCAGTAACGTCTCCATTGGAGATTTTGTTGTTACTGTGTCTGGCATATCGAATATGTCATGGGAAGCTCGCCAGGCTCTGTCGTGCAGGCGAGATACTCTCGGTAGCTTGCCGGGCTCTCCGAGAGGGGCGGAGGAATCGAACTCGGGTCGGCCATGTTGGCTGCATGCAAGGCAAACGCCTTACCGCTATGCTATCACTCCAGTCCCTTTCTTGATTAGGTCTCTTTATTTTGGTGGGGTTTTGTTTGTTTGTTTTTTATTTGGGGGAGTCGTACCTGTGATGCTCAGGGGTAACTCCTGGCTCTGCACTCAGAAATTACTCCTGGCAGTTATTAGTATAAATTAAATGCATCTTCAATAATATTTATGATATCTAATTAAAGCTATCCAGAGGTTTACCTAGCTGAATAAAGTTTGAATCTAAGCTAAAATTTTGCAATAATCAAACGGTATTCACTGGAAGAACTGATTCCCAGGGTAAAGGGAAGGAAAGAAAAAAAATAGTGGGACAACATCCATCTAAAGTGCTCCTCTTTTTTTTGTTGTTGTTGTTGGGGTCACACCCAGTGATGCTCAGGGTTTGCTCCTGGCTCTCCACTCAGGAATCACTCCTGAAAGTGCTTGGGGGACCCTACAGGAATGAACCCAGGTCGGCCACATGTGAGGGAAAGGCTGTACTATCATTCTGGTCCCCCAACTAAAATACTTTTGTATCACAAAGACACCATCCAGAAACTGAAAGGCATGTGCAGGGTGGGAGAGACATTTGCAACTCAAATCTCCAACAAGGGGTTAACACCCAACTTGTATAATTCAACCATGCAACCCAACAGGACACACACACACACACACACACACACACACTCACACACTCACTCACTCACTCACTCGCTCACATGTCCAACAATAGTTAACAATTGGCAGAGCCAGAGATAGTCCATCGGGAAGGGTGCTGCCTTGCATGTGGCAGACCCAGGTTCAATCCCTGGCATCCTGTATGATCCTCTGAGCCCTGTCAGGTGTGAGCCCTGAGTGCAGAGCCAGGAGTAATCCCTGAGCACTGCTGCGTGTGTCCCAAAAACAAAAAAAAAAAGGGGGCCGATTTTAGACTATAGACTGAACATGATTGCCACTCAGTGCCTCTTTTGCAAACCACGGCACCCAAAAGGAGAGAGAAAACAAAAGGGAATGCCCTGCCACAGAGGCAGGGTGGGATGGGGGTGATGGGGGTTGGGAGGGATACTGGGATCCGTGGTGGTGGAGAATGGGCACTGGTGGAGGGATGGGTACTCGATCATTGTATAGCTGAAACCCAAGCACAAAAATGTGTAAGTCTACAACTGTACCTCATGGTGTTTCACTAATAAAAATTAAAAAAAAAAAAGAATAAACATGGGACCGGATAGAAAGTACAGTGAGGAGGGCGCTGGCCTTGCACATGGCCCATCTGGGTTCAATCTCCGGCATCCCATGTAGTCCCCCGAGCCTGACAGGAGAGATCCCTGAGCATAGAGCCAGGAGTCAGTCTTGAGCATCACTGGGTCTGGCCCCAAAACAAACAAAACAGAAAAAAACATGTGGTCGCTGGAAAGGGAGAGGCAAGAGGAGTGAGGAAATTAGACCAAAAGGGCTAAGTGGATGTGGAGAGTAGAAAGTGGACAATGGGTCACAGTGCCCCACATCCAAGTGTCAAAGTATAAGCTGAAGCCCCTGCAGCCCGCCCGTGCCTCAGTCATGAAGGGGACCCTGGCCATTGGTGGGAACCGTCTGCCAAGCACCGGCAGATCAACGTCTCCTGGACCTCGAGCTCCAGGGCATGGGTGAGAATGTGGGCTTGGCAAAGTGGCCACTCATTAGAAAAATGCGTCAGGAAGAAATTTTGGCAGCTGGTGAGACAAAGACCACGGACGACTAAGGAAGCGATGGAGCAGGCGGAGAGGCTGACAGTGACAAAATGTCTGTTGGTCTCTGGATGGGAGAAAAGGACAGGCCTGATGTGGCGACGGGATCTGGGACTCAGTGCTCTTTTCATTCTACTTCTCCTTGCCCTGGCCTCCGTCTGATCCAAGATCCACAGGGGCGGCAGTGAGTGTCAGGCCGGGCGGGCGTGAGGTGGGCAAGAATTCAGCCCCACACAGCCAGCAGAGGGACCTTCCTGATGCAGAGGGTGGCCAAGGAAGGGCCTTAGTGCTCACCCCAAGGCAGCCCTGAGTTACTGCTCTGCAGGTGGGAGACAGGCTTCGTTCTTAGCACTCCTACTTCCCTGAGCACTGCAGAGAGAGTCCCACAGCACCCAGCCAGGAGTACAGCAGACCCTGAGCACAACCAGGCACAGGCCCTCAAATGCAGGAATGTCAAGTCAAAAAAAAAATAAGCATTTGTGGCTGGAGCGATGGCACAGTGGGTATGGCATTTTCCTTGCACGCAGCCGACCTAGGTTCGATTCTGAGCATCCCATATGGTCCCCTGAGCACCGCCCAGGGTAATTCCTGAGTGCATGAGCCAGAAGTAATCCCTGTACATTGCCGGGTATGACCCAAAAAGCAAAAAAATAATAATATTTTTTTTCTAAGCATTACAAATAGGTTTGAAGAGTTGAGTAATTCTTTGACATATAAACTCCTACACTCCCATTTTTATTTATTTTTATTTTTTATTTTATTTTTCTATTTTTTAAATTTTTTTATTGAATCACTGTGAGATAGACCCTTATAAAGCTGATTATTTTTAGTAGATTTCCATCAACTAAAATTGTATTAATGAAAACTCTGATATTATGCTTGCATTTATATACTAATTTTACTGATTTTTCTTTATAATGGAAACGGTATGATCACAGCGATGTATAACTAGTAATGATACGAGATAAAGTATATATCATTAGCTTAGACTGGTAAACAGATACTTTTCTACCACTGATTTCAGCTATTAACTTTTAAGAAGATATTTAATCTTTGTGGAACTCGTGTCAGTATTCATGCATGATGTATCTGATGCATGTATCTGATGGTTTTTAAAATGTTTTTACAAACGTGACTTGTTTACAAAAGCAAGTGAATTGATTCACACCCTACTTTTCTACTTAATATATCTTAGTTCTCTTACCACATTAACATAAGTCTTCATTTTTCAGTAAAATAAATAAATAAATAAAGCCCTAAAAAAATAGGCAACTGTCTTTTTTTTTTTTTCTTTTTGGGTCACAACTGGCAATGCACAGGGGTTGGTTCTTCCTGGCTCTGCACTCAGGAATTACTCCTGGTGGTGCTTGGGGAACCATACGCGATACTGGGAATCGAACCCCGCATTGGCTGCATGCAAGGCAAACACCCTACCTGCTGTGCTATTGCTCCAGCCTCCCCCCCTCTTTTTTTTAATGGGGATGTGTGGCTCAGAGCAGCACTAGGGGCAAGACAGGAGGGGGGTCTTCATCATTCCACTTCCCATGAAGCACACTCAACTGTGCAGAGAAGTCAGAGTGGAAGCACCTGCGTCTGCTCTGGGGCCTGCTGAGTAACTCAAGCCATCGGGGCTGCTCCACTGTCCCACTGTGGCTTAGCCATGAGGCCGGGCCCCCACCCCCGGCCTCGTACCCCCTCTCTGGTCTCAAATGCAGAGGTGCCTTTCCCCACACACTCGGCCCCAGGAATCTGTTGAACTGAACAGAGGCAGGACTGCCTGGCCCCAGAGCATCGCACATCGGCCAAAACCCCAGAGACCCCCACAGAGGAGGCAGAGTTTCTCCAAGTCTCCTCACACGGAGACTGATTTCACTTGTTCAAACCATCTCTCCAGGCCAGGCCTGAGCTCAGTGAGAAAACGGGAGCCGTGCATGCCTGAGGCCTGAACTCAACCTTTGGTTCCACGATCTTGATGTTTTTAACCTCTCTCTCTCTCTCTCTCTCTCTCTCTCTCTCTCTCTGTCTCTGTCTGTCTCTCTCTCTCTTTCTTCTTCTTTCTTTCTCTTTTCTGTTAAGCAGATAATATTAGGCATGTCAGAAGTCAGAAAATTCAAATTTGTGCACAGACGAGCACAGGAAACCCCCACCCCCACACACACCTTCTGAGGACCACAAGAACTTCCCCAGAGGTTTTTCACGTTTTTCACCAAACGGGGCTGTGGGGCTGACAGGCCTCAGGGCAGCTATTCCCCTGGGCCTGGCAGTGTGGGTATTTACAGAGCTTTCCTCAGCGCTCACCGCTGTGGGGACTGGACCCAGACAAACTCTGCAGTGCTGGCTATTGGCGATTACAAATAAATGAGATAAACAGCCCCTACCCCAGGTGCCGCACTGTCGGGCCCATGCTTTTCATGCTTTTGTGTGTGTGTGTGTGAAATAAATATATTTTATTTGGAGGATTTTTAAGGTGTGGAAGGGGAGAGTGAGAGAGAGTAACGTACTCAAGAGAGAACACGGGCTTTTCCAAGGGCGGAGAGAGCCCCGACACACATCCTAGACACATTAGACACGAAAGCATGAAAATACATCTCAAGAGGGGAGATGCAGGTGACACATGGGCTCAACACACATGTGCTCAGCCACATGGGCGCAAGCAGCATGTGAGCTCAGGCAGCATATGCGCCCGGGCCCGTGCTTTTTAAGCCTCGGCTAGAGACTCTGCTTAGGGCTGGTGCCCGGTAAGGTCCCTCCCTACCAAGGCAGCCAGAGCTGGTGCCCCTGCACCCTCACCACCAGCCCCCAGCAGGCTAAGGAGGGAATGCTGCCCAGACTGATGAAGGAAATTAGTTTTAATTTCCTCTCTATGCATATTTATCACATATGGACTAACGGCTCATGCCTCTCACGGCAGGATTGGTTGGCTGTGTTATTTTAACACTGAAGCATTTATTGTTTTATACCTAAGACCTCTTTAAATGATCATCAATACATTTTAATTAATATAGCAGTGTGTCCTCTAGATTATGAATCTTTTCCTGGGGAGGTTTTGTTGTTGTCATGTGGTGCTCGGACTTACTCTTGGATCTGAGCTTGGGGATCACTCCTGGCAGGGCTTGGAGGGCCTTATATGGGGTACCAGAGCTCAGTCTCAGGTTAGCCATATGCAAGCAAGCGCCCTTCCCACTACAGTGCATCTCTTCAACCCCTGGGTTTAAACTTTTATATAATATTATGCAAAATAATAACCATGTCAGGGGCTAGAGCGATAGGACAATGGGGAGGGAGTTTGCCTTGCATGCAGCCAACCCGGGTTCGATCCCGGCTTCCCATATGGCCCCTGAGCACCGCCAGGAGTAATTCCTGAGTGCAGAGCCAGGAGTAGCCCTGTGAGCATCGCCAGGTGTGACCCAACCCCCCCCCCCAAAAAAAAACCAAAAAACATCGACATGGTGATAGTATAGGCCTTAAAGCTTCTGCCTTGAATATGATCAACCCCTGTTCAATCCCCCAATTTTAGCCAAACTATTGACTTTTTTAGCCAAATTTGCCTTTGGTGTTCACACTTAAAATATCTTCTTCATCCCAATGTTATAAAAGTTACAGCCTGGTAAAAGCTTCTCACTACCAACTGTAAAGTTGTTAACACATAAAAACACAGAAGCCGACACAAGAAGCACTGATATCTAAAGCTGGAAATACTTATCACACCTACTTCGACCTATTTCTTATCCCCCTTACTATGTTTTTATATCTCTTCCCAAATGTAGCAAAGACTTCATCATTATTTTCTTGCTTTGACTCCAAAAGCCCCCTGGGGTTGGTGGGCATCGATGCCACTCATGGCTTTGTGCGTTTTTTTTTTTGGGGGGGGTGTTGTTTGTTTGTTTTTGGCTTTTTGTTTTGGGTCACACCAGACGATGCTCAGGAATTACTCCTGGCTCTGCACTCAGGAATCACTCCAGGGGTTGCTTGGGGGACCCTATGGGATGCCGAGGATCGAACCCGGGTCGGCCTTGTGCAGGGCAAATGCCCTACCCACTGTGCTATTGCTCCAGCCCCAGCTTTGTGCGTTTTGACAGGTAAATTCTTGCTTTGAGCATTGCAGACATGGACAAGAACGGCATTAAAACTCACGTTACTTTTCTGGCAACTTTGCTCCTTTTGAAACCCCAAGTTGCCTTTTTGAGATTTGCATGTACATCCCTAATTCTCCTATTTTGGGGTTTCGTCCTTTTTCTCCATTAAGGGGAGACACTTAGCCTCATTGCCTCACTGACCCATTCTTCACCAAGGACTGGTCGGCCCTCTGTCTGTCCCCAGCGCGGCCCTGGGCACTTCCCTAGCTCCAACCCACGGGACAAAGGGGACTTTAGCCCACCTGGTGCCCACACTGCCTCCCAGTGCTATGGCCGGTCTCCTCCAGCGCTTGAGGGTCCCTCTCACCCCAGAACCCTGCCCCCCCCACCACCCGAGGCCTCAGCTGCTTCTTCTAAAGCAGGGGGCAGTCAGAGGGCCCCATTTGCTTCTCCTTGACTGCTTTTGAGATGCTTCTCGGTCCTCACCCTCTGAGTGCAGCCTATTCAGAGCCTTCGGACATTCAAATAAATGCACCCTTCCAGCGCAGGTTCCCAACATTGACGGGAAAATGTGGCTGCCCAGAATTCTAGAGCCATTACTGCCTAAAATAGATCTTAAATAGAATACGTAAATAGATCCTATGGGAACACATGAACTTCTGTGAAGAGATGAGCCTTCTAATGGCATAGAGGGATTACCCTCACTAAAGAGAGAACCATGGGCTAAGGTGAAAAAAAAAATTTTTTTTTTACAGTTGCAGACTTACACATTTTTGTGCTTGGGTTTCAATTATACAATGATCAAATACCCATCCCTCCACCAGTGCCCATTTCCCACCACCGCAGATCCTGGTATCCCTCCCACCCCCCATCCCCCCCTCCCACCCTGTCTCTGTGGCAGGGCATTCCCCTCTGTTCTCTCTCTCCTTTTGGGTGTTGTGGTTTGCAAAAGAGACATTGAGTGGCAATCGTGTTTGGTCTATAGTCTACTTTCAGCATGCTTCTCTCATCCTGGTAGGATCCTCCCAACACCCTTTATTTGGTGCTCCCTTCTCTAGCTGAGCTGCCTTTACCACTAGCGTGTGCAGCCGGCCTCCAAGCCATGGACTAAAGTTCCTGGTACTAATTTCGGCCATTCTTGGGTGTTAGTCTCCTATTTTGTTACTTTATGTTCCCCAGATGAATGCAATCTTTCTATGTCTATCCCTTTCTTTCTGAGTCATTTCACTTAACATGATACTTTCCATGTAGTACCACTTGTATGTAAATTTCATGACTTTGTCTTTTCTAACAGCTACATAGTACTCCCTTGTGTAAATGTACCAGAGTTTCTTTAACCAGCCATCTGTTCTCGGGCACTCAGGTGAAAAAAATTCTTTTCAATTTGTTTTGATTTTTAGACCACACCCAGCAATGCCCAGGGGTCACTCCTGGCTCTGCATTCAGAACTACTCCTGGTGGTGCTTGCAGGACCATGGGGGGTCCTGGAGATCAAACCTGGAATGGCTGGGGTGGCCAGTGCCCTCCCCGCTGTACTCTCACTCCAGTGTCCAAACGGCATTTTTTCAGGAACTTTATGTGCTGTTTCAAAGTTTGTGGATCAGGGGCTGGGGAGATGGTACAGAGGTTAAGGCTCTTGCCTTGCATGTGCCCAGCCTTGTTCGTCCCCTAGATCACACACAGTCCCTAAGCCCGTCAGAAGGGCTCCCTGAGCGCAAAGCTGGGAGTAGCACTGAGCACTGCCCAGTGTGGCCCAAATACCAACCAAACAAAACCCCACCCAAAATAACCCTTAATTTTTGTGGCTCGGTGAAGACCAAGAGCAGCAGAGCTGTTGCTGGAACAGGAGGACGGGTTGCGGGAAGCCCCCCGAGGCCCCTTCACGCGCGCCTGAGCAGGGATGAAAGGGCAGGCTCCCGGCAGACTCCCGCCACTCACAGAGCACAGGCTCTTCTGGCACATTCCAGAAGAGCCTCTGGGATCACCCGGGCAACGAAGGGCCATTCAGTGAACAATGCCAGGCGGCAGCTTTCCCGCGGGCACTGCAGCTCCGTCCTCAGCCCCCGTCCGAGGAGCCTCCCCCCGAACCGGCGCAGAAGGGGAGTGTCTGAGGACAGGGAGGTGCGTGTGGCCCCCCCGGGGTCCTTGCCCTGGCCCCCACCCCCATACCCAGGAGCCTCTTTAGTGCCGACATCAGGACTGGTTTAGGGTTCCTGATCAAGAACACCATAGAGCTTTCTAGAAGGGCTGGGACCAGGCTGATCCCAGCCCCGGCTTCGGTTCCTGATCCAGAACACCATAGAACTTTCTAGAAGAGCAGGGACCAGGCTGATCTCAGCCCCGGTCGGGTTGACCTGGCGCCCTGTCCCCCTGAGCAGTGTGGACATCGTGGAAGGAGGCCCGGGAGTGGGGGTCTTCCCAGACGGTCCCTGGACGCTGCTGGGCAAAGCAAGAGGGAGCACTGGGGGATGAGTCTGCATGCAGGGTCATAGGTCAGAGCCACCCGGGGAGGCGTGATGGAGGTGTTATGGGGGCCTGTGGCTCCCCAGCCGAGATGAGATGCCGGGGACAGGCGTCCTGCTTAGGCCTAGAGCGCGTCTAGCAGAGAGGGCCCTGTACAGCTTCTCCCCGGCCAGGGGGCCTCCCACAGACACCCCGGGACAAGAAGAGACAGAACTGTATTTGCAAAGCCTCACTCCCTGCTGGGATTCTGCTCACTCGGGATTGGAGCCCAGTGCCCCAGTCCTGGAGGTGGCCTACAAAGCAGCCCCTTCCCCAGAGAACCTTCCAGAAGTCAGTGCCCACCCAGGCCTGCCACCCCACAGAGTGGAGAGGGGACAGGTCAGCGACGGGTGGGCAGAGAGAGGCTGGGAGGGTGGGGCTGGGGTCCCTGGCCACAGAGCTGCCATCCGGGAGGGTCCTCGCTGCCCTGACAAAGCTCACTGTGGGGGCTCCACCGGCCCCTGCCTGCTGTGCCCAGACACAGGCTCTCTCTGAGCCTGGCTCTGTGGACAACCATGTGTGAGTCCGACAGAAACGCACCTTCCCAGGGGCGGCCAGGACCCTGTGTGTCCCCACGAGCTGAGGGGGAGGCCACGGGAGCAGCCACTGACCTGGACTGAGGTGTTTCCAGCTGCCTTGTAGTGGCTCCGGGACTCGGCGCTAGGATTCGACTCCAGAATCTCAGGGGGACGGGACTGAGGACGCGGGGGCTGAGGGTCGCCTTAACTGCCTGCCGCTGCTGGGAGGAAGTGGCCCTGGGGGGCGGGCCCCAAGCCCAGCTGTGCCCTCGATTTCCCCGGGCCCGTGCAGGGGCAGCCGTCGCCACTGAGGCCTCCAGAACCCCAAACAGCCCCCCCTTCCCCACAGACAGGCTGCGAGGCTGGGACTTCTCTTAGTTCTGGGGTGCAGGGGCCCTGCTCCCCAAAGATGGCTTCTTCTGAGAACCCAGAGCCCCGACACTCACCCACCTGGAATCACCACACTGCCCAAGTTTCTCAGCACAGTGACCTATCTCTAGGTCCAGGGGGGATTTGGAGTCTGGGGAACTCTGGGGGTGTCACGGCTCAACTCAGAAGTCGCCCCTCATGGCTCTCTTGGACAATGAGGACTTTGGTGAGTGATCCTGTGAGTCATGACCCCAGGCTCGAAGTGGGGGGCAGGAGAAGGACCTGAAATGGCCAGGGAATGCTGAGGGAAGGACCCGCAGTGACCATGGGGCACTGGGGGAAGGACACACAGTGGCCAGGGGACGCTGGAGGGAGGGACCCGCAGTGACCAGGGATGCTGGTGGAAGGACCTGCAGTGACTGGGGATGCTGGGGGAGGGAATCACAGTGACCATGGGACACCAGGTGCAGGACCCATAGTGGCCAGGAGACTCGTCTGCTGGGGGAGGAACCCGCAGTGACCACGGGCTCTCTGGGCTCTGCTTACAGCAGCTAGCAGTAAGAAAGGAGCATGAGGGTCCTTCCAGTGTTCTCACTACCCCAGAGAGCGGCCAGCAGTGGGGAGGCCCGAGACCCACTCAGGAAAGCACCCCGTGCCTTCAGTTGGGGCAGTGAACCTTCCCCCGTCTCCTGCCTTGCCATCCCTATTCACAACCCACTGGCACCAGCTGTCATACTCAGGGTCCCCAGGGAGCTGACCGTAGCCCGTGTGGGTCCCTCTATGTGGACATGGCCAGGCCCCAGACATTGGGTCTTGTGGGGGCCGGGGAAACAGGAAACAGAAACAGGGAACAGAAACGTCCCACCGAGAGCCGACGGGGCTTGAGGGAGCCTTGTCTCTGCCTTTCTGGAATAAACAGTTTCCCAGAGAGGCAATCATGTGTCATGGCCCAGAAAGTCTGGAAAGCAAAAATAATCCAAAGCAGAAAACGGGAGCAGGGCGAAGTGCCCACGGAGTGACCTGCTAGGGTTTGCCTTCGACAGGAGGAACAAAGGTGCCGGCCACTGCCTGGCCCCTGGGGGTCCATTGCTGTGGCTGGGCCATCGAACAGAGCAGCCCTCGGAGAATCCCCACATTTATCTCTTTGGAAGTCCGGAGACTTGGGACAAGCTGCTTAAGTCTCCGTCACTGTCTATAACACGGGGCCAGGAATATCGACGGTTTCTTCAGGCCCTCAAGGGTCAAGTGGAGCAATTTCAGTCCTTCTTTGTAAGCTCTAAAGTGTAGCACTGTAGCACTGTCCTCCTGTTGTTCATCGATTTGCTCAAGCGGGCACAAGTAACGTCTCCATTGTGAGACTTGTTGTTACTGTTTTTGGCATATCAAATACGCCACGGGGAGTTTGCCGTGCGGGCAGAATACTCTTGGTAGCTTTCCGGGCTCTCTGAGAGGGACGGAGGAATCAAACCAGGGTCGGCCACATGCAGAGCAAAGACCCTACCTGCTGTGCTATTGCTCCAGCCCAAGCTCTAAAGTACCGGATAAAATTGGTTCAGACCTTGGGGCTGGAGCAATAGCGCAGTGGGTAGGGCATTAGCCTTGCATGTGGATGACCCAGGTTTGAGCCCCAGCATCCTATATGGTCCCTTGAGCACTGCCAGGAGTAACCCCTGTGCATTACTCAGTGTGACCCCAAAAGCCCGCCCCCAGAAAAAAATGGTTCAGACCAAAACGACAGAACAAACATGTTTCCGATGGCCAGGGGAGAGACGGGTTGACCCCAGGACCAGGGCAGGGACAGTCAGGAACAGGGCCAGATTGTCCAGCAGGAGGGAGGGGCCCAGAGGTCATTTGAACTCGGCCTCTGCTGGGACCGGGCTAGCCCACGGGACCCTCCCTGGTCGCTCCCAGCACTTCCGGGCACAACTGTGCCCCTGACCTCAGCTCCTTGATGACACGCCAGGTACTGGGGGATGGTGTCCCCATTTTCCTGTCTTGTGGTCCCCCCTGGCACTTGGGAGGACTTGGGGAGACCGAGAGGACTAAAACCGAACAGGGGAAAACACTGTGCAGTTCCTTCACTCTCATCCCCCAAACTGCCCCCCTCAGAGCCCAGAGCTGACTTGGCAGGAGGAGGAGGACATCCCTGCTTCCTGACCCACGAGGTCCAGGGATCCCTCAGACAGTGCCCGGCTTCTGGGAGGCCCGGGACAAGCGCCCGCCGCCACACGTGTGTCCTGCCCAGCCTCCAGCCTCTGGCCACCCCTTCCCCGCAGCAAGACCCCGGGGAGCACCGAGGAGAAGGAAGTGCAGAGCGGCCAGGAGAGGCAGCCAGGGTCCGGCCCGCCCAGAACATCTGCTGGAAAAGGCCCAAGAGCTCCCCGGAAACAGGTACAAGCCCTACTGGGCTGGCCCTGGGCTTTGGTCTGTGGAGTTTCAAGACCTCCTGCTGCCGAACAAGGAGTTCATCTTCTCCGTAAGTGCTGGAGTGGGGGACAGTCTCGGGGGCCTCAGATACGCCTTCAGCCTCTTCAGCTGGAGAGGAACGAGGAACTTCCCAGGGGGGGCAGGGACGGGTCTGGTGGCCAATCTCCCTCCACACACACCCAGGGCCCAACCAGCAAGACACACGAGTCTCAGGCAGGGCGAGGCTCAGGTCAGCATCACGCAGCCAGAAGACAGTCTTAGGGATCCCACAAGCCCACCCTCTGCCCTCAGAAGTATGTCTGAGGGGCCGAAGAGAGAGAACAGGGGAAGATGATTTCCTTGCACACCTCAAGCCCAGCCAGAAGTTAGCCCTGAGCACAGAGCCAGGAGTGAGCCCTGAGCACAGAGCTGGGAGTGAGCCTCGAGCACAGAGCTGGGAGTGAGCCCCGAGCACAGAGCTGGGAGTGAGTCCCGAACACAGAGTCGGGAGTGAGCCCTGAGTACAGAGCTGGGAGTGAGCCCTGCGCACGAAGCCAGGAGTCTCCCTGAGCACAAATCCAGGAATGAACCCTGAACACTGAGCCAGGAGTCACCCTGAGCTCCCAAACAACAAAGCACACCTGAGCCCCGCGTCCTTGTGCCTCCTAGGACCCACCCCTTTGCTTCGAACCCAGGTTCCTGGCAGAGAAGCAGCAGGACAGGCAGAGAGGGGAACTCATAGCCGTTTCCGCGACCATCCGGGGACCCGGGCTCTGTGGAGAATCTGATGGAATTGGGCAGAGCCCCAGAAACCACACGGAGGCCGCACATGCCTGCAGAGTGCCCAGCCTGGGGTCCCCACCCCAGCCGCGGATCCCAGTGGCCTGTGAGTCACCGTGTGCCCCAGTGAGCATGCGGGTGCCAGAGACCACAGCCGAGGGAGTTACAGAGCGCGGCAGGAAGGCTCGGCGCCCTGATGCCCAGCCCCACCCGGGGGCCCTGCCGAGTGGCGGGGAGCAGCCTGTGGCTGAGATTTAATCACAGCCCCGGGAATCAGGAAACGGGGTGGAGGGGGGGTGGTGCAGGGAGTGTCCCTGCTTCAGCTACAAGCCCCCGAGGACCAATGGGGCGGCCAGCGCTTATCTTGCAAAGGCAAAGCCCTGGGTTTGATCCCCCCCCCCACCACAAAATAAACAAGCCGGAAGGACTTGACGGGTCAGTGGCTCCCGCCGCCCAGGAGAGCCAAGCGTCTGGTCTCTGCTCTCCCGTCCTCTGGGACCCCAACAAGCAGACCCGGTTCCCTCGGAGTCCTCAGGCAAACTGCGTGCTCAGAAGCCAAGTCAGGGATCTGAGGGCTCAGGGAGATTCTCACAGGCACGTCCTGGGGGGTGGAGATAACAAAGCTGAGCCCTGCGCAGGCCCAGCTGCGGCTACTCTGTGCGCTGCCCCCACCCGGGGAGCTGGAGGAGGCCTCGGGGTGCAGGGGGCATGGGGACGTAGTAGATGCACCATCTCCGGGCCCTCCCTGCTGACACCCAGCACTTCCTGCTCCTCTTTGCTGGTGCTGGGAGGGGACCCTGCAGGACCCGAGGGGATCTGGGAGGTTAGAGAAAAGGCCCAGAAGCTTCCCACAGCGCTGGCCGTTGGGTGTGTGTGTGGGGGGGGGGGGGGCTGGGCAGCAGCGTCAGAGCCACCCAGTCCCAGCTCTGGGGTGTGGGTCAGAGCAGTGTCTGTCCATGGAGCTTGGGGACCACGAGGGCTGGGGGCATCGCAACTGTACGGCCTGAGTCGAACGTCTGAACCACATCCTGGTCCCAGGTGCAGGGCAGAGCATCTCCGGGGTGTCGTGAAACAGGGGAGCCGGAAGGAGCCAAGAACCCCACCCGGATATGCAGGAGAAATGTGGCCTCCAGCCCCCACCTGGCCCCCCCAGTGTTGATCCCCACCAGTCCCAACAAGAAAAGCAGGTGTGAGACAGGGAGACGGGCCTGGGCAGGGGCAGCTCTCCTGACCGGATCCACCTGCGAGAGATCCCTCCTGACCGGATCCACTGGGGCCCTCCCAGGTGGGGCTCTCGGGGGCCTTGGTGCCAGGGTGCAGTTTAAAGCCTTATAACAGGTGTTATAAGCCCCCTGGCCTCTGAGCCGTCCCCCCAGCCCCTGTGGTCCAGCTGGGGTGGCCTGTCCTTGCAGGAGGAGAGGTGTCCAGGCTGGGCTGGGTGCAAGCTAGAGGCTCTCAACATTCAGACCCACATTCCCAAGGCTATCACGTTCCTCCCCTCCCGGGGAGAAATGAAACATGATCACCTTCTCCCTTTGCAAGTTTTTAGAATAAATATTTGTGCTTTAAAAAAAAGTGTGTGTGTGTGGAGAGAGAGAGAGAGACAGAGAGACAGAGAGACAGAGAGACAGAGACAAGAGACAGAGACAGACAGACAGAGACAGAGACAGAGACAGAGAGCAGCAGTCAGGTGCCTGTGAGCAGCTAACCGGGGACCAACTCTCTGTGTGGCCCCTGAGCCCTGCAGGATGTAGCCTGGAGGCCCCCAACGAGCCCCAAGCAGCAACACCACCCCACCCCCGCAGGCCCAAACTAACAACATTTTGGCAGAGGAGCTAGAGGGCCGTCTCCTGAGCCATGCCTGGGAGGGTCCCCCCAAAGGAAAAGGGAACAGACGCTTGCCTCTCCTGAAAGGCCTTTGCAAAGGGCAGGGGGCTACTGGGAGTGGCGTGGAGATGCCAGGGCACTGCCGGGAGCCTCAGTTTCCACCCAGATGGAGCCACCGCCTGTGCCTGCTTCAGATGAGTGAGGGGAGACGGGAGTGCAGGGAGCCCAGCGCTGGGATTCCAGTGGGGCTGGGCCGGGCAGCCAGCTGCCAGGGCTACAGCTGGCCGGTCACAGCCAGGAAAGGCCCCGGACTGAGCCTCGGGTCTTGCACAGCCACACGGACCCCCACCTGCAGCCGGGGTGGGGACATGGCTCCACACTCTCCCCCGCAGGCTAGCCACGTGAGGGGTGACTGGGAAGGCAGCGGCCTGGTCTCAGGACTCTGCTGTCTGCCTGCCCCCAGGGGACAGGTGTGTGGGTGCTGAAGCCCTCTCCCCCGCCAGCAAAGCAGGTGCCTGAGAAAGTCAGGAAGTGGGTGGGGGCAGCAGGGCAGAGACCTCGGCACTGATATGACCCTCACGGCACGGGGGCCTGTTCCCGTCCCCACTGCCGGCTCCCATTGAGGCCCTCCTGGGCTTCCCTGAGTACTGCCAGCCACCCCAGCCTCACCTCACACACAGGGCTCGGCCTGCTGGCCTGTCGGGATGAGGCGGGAGGGGCAGGTTCTGGAATGTTCCAGAGAGTGGCTCTCTTCCTGGGACAGGCAATCACCATGCTCTCAATATTTTTTTGACTCTTTACATTGGAATAGCAGGTAGGGTGTTTTGCCTTGCACGCGGCTGACCCGGGTTTGATTCCTCCGTCCCTCTTGGAGAGCCCGGCAAGCTACCGAGAGTATCCCGCCCGCACGGCAGAGCCTGGCAAGCTCCCCATGTCGTATTCGATATGCCAAAAACAGTAACAACAAGTCTCACAATGGAGACGTTATTTGTGCCCGCTCGAGCAAATCGATGAACAACAGGAGGACAGTGCTACAGTGCTACGTTGGAGTAATTGTTGGTTTACAGAAAAGTCACCGAAACTGAGGTGGGAGGACAGTCCAGAGGCCGTCTGCTCCTGGGCACCACCAGGAGTGATCCCTAAGCACAGCCGGCTACACCCCAAACCGGAAAAACTGGGGGAAAGAAAGAACAGGGAAATGGCAGACGGGGCGGGGGGGGGGGGGCGGCGGGGAGAGGGTAGGGGTGGCAGAGAGCGCGTCTCCCACTCCCGGGTTGGGGGGCAGCGAGGCGGGGTCTGGCAGGAGTGGGACAAACGTGGGCTCCAGAGGAAACTGCTTCTTCCTGGCTTCACTCTGACTTTGGGGGGCTCCAAGTGGGGGTCGGGACCCCAGGGCCCCAGGGCCTAACCAGGCCGGCGAGTCACCGCCAAGGCCCAAGGACCCGGTGCTGCTTGGGCCCTGCTGGGTCACACCCCCCGGATCTCCCCCACGGTGCTGCGGGCCCAGGGCTGCGTCCAGCAGGACTCCTGGACTGAGAGCAGTGCTGGATCTCAGGCCCCTGCTAAGTGTGTCCCGGCCGCTGCTCTGCCCCTCCCTTCCCCCCATCCCCGTCCCTGTGGGCCAGGGTCTCGGCCAGGAGGGAAACGCTGGTGTTTCTTGGCGACCCTGAGGCATCTGGAGGCCCCGCCTCTTGTACTAAGGCTTGGGGGTGGGCTGCGGGCTGCGGGCTAGGGGCCCCTGCAGTGCACACGGGGTCACCTGGTCACCACTGCTGCAGGTTCAGGTGGGGGCGCCAGCTTCCCCCTGGGGGACCTGCTCACTGACATGTGTGTCCCACGGCTGCCCCAACTCTGCAGGAGAAGGCCGGACTCAGCCAGAATGACCCACAGGGCACTGCGCAGAACCCCCCAGGGACCTGACTCACCACCGTCACCTACCCCAGCAGCAAGGGCGCTGAAGCGCAACAGCAGAGAAACTGCCTCAGAAAGCAGCAGACAGCACTGAACAACAGGTGGCCCAGGTGGCGCCACCTCAGGGGAACTCTGGAGACCCCCAACAGCCCCGGCTGGCCTCTCCCACGGTCACCATTTTTCCGGCAGGATGAGCACTGCGTGTGCGGGAGGGATGAGGTGTCAGGAAGCCCAAACACCTCCAGACACCGACAGCTCAGCCCACGTTCTCGTTCCCGGGCCCGTCCACTCCCCACCAATCCCCACAGCTCTGGGGCTGAGGCGGCTGAGAACACGAAGGACTCACCTGGGCAGTGCTCAGAGCCTACGCATGGCCTCTCAGATCCCAGGCAGAAGACCCCTCTGGGGCTACGCCAGCGTCCCCCTGCCCCACCCCGTGCTGAGGTGGCTGGGTTGAGGACCGAGCAGTAGATGCATGGCCTTCTGCCTTGATGGCCCACAGGGTCCTTCCTGTGCAGCCTGGCTGGGTGACACCGCCTCCCCCTGCACTCAGCCTCTCTCTTGCTTCATGGGAGGGACCAGGTGGGGCCTGCTGGCTTGGTTCCTCCCTCGGGGTGCACAGGGGCCCCCCAAATCCCAAGGGCTGTGGGTGCTGCAGCTGCCAGTGACCCTCCCCCAAGCTTCAGCAGGCACTGTTACTCTCACTGGAGACATTACTCCACAGAGGCAGGCACTGTTACTCTCACCCGAAGACATTACAGGGGCAGACGCTCTTACTCTCACCAGAGATAATACCTCCACAGTAGCAGGCACTGTTACTCACAATGAGGAAATAAAACTCAGATGGGTTTTTCCTCACACAACCTGACAGAAAAGAGCTCAGGTGTGTGCTAGAGAGGGTTCATCATTAAAAAGATCATACACCATGATGGGGCTGGAGCAATAGCACAGCGGGTAGGGCCTTTGCCTTGCACGCGGCCGACCCAGGTTCTATTTCCAGCATCTCATATGGTCCCCTGAGCACCGCCAGGAGTAATTCCTGAGTGCAGAGCCAGGAGTAAACCCTGTGCATCGCCAAGTGTGACCCAAAAAGCACACACACACACACACACACACACACAAAAGATCATACACCATGACCAAGTGGGATTCATCCCAGGGATGCAAGGATGGTTTAACTAACATTCACATAACTCAATATAATTCATCACATCAATAAAAGAAAAGATAAAAATCATACGATCATCTCAATAGATGCAGAGAAAGCATTTGACAAGATCCAGCACCCATTCATAATGAAAACTCTCAACAAAATGGGAGTTGAAAGAACTTTCCTCAGTATAGTCAAAGCTCTCTACCACAAGCCACAGAGAGTATTATTCTCAGTGGGAAAAAATAAAAGCTTTCCCTCTAAGATCAGGGACAAGACAAGGCTGCTCATTTTCACCACTTCTATTCAATATAGCACTTGAAATACTTGCCACAGCAATTAGGGAAGCAAAAGATATTAAAGGAATTCAGATAGGAAAGGAAGAAGTCAGACTCTAACTATTTGCAGGTGACATGATACTATACTTAAAAAATCCTAAAGGCTCTTCCAAAAAGCTTCTAGAAACAATAAATTTGCATAGTTGAGTGGCAGGTTAAAAAATCAAAACCCCCAAATCTATGGTTTTCCTATATATACAAATAATGAAAGGCAATAATGTATATTAAAGAACAATCCCATTCACAATCTTGCTTCAGAAAATCAAGTAGCTCAGAATCAACTTTTCCCCCCCTTTTTGTATAGAAAGAAAACTTTTGTACAAAACCCTAATTCAAGAAATAAAAGAGGATACTAGGAAATGGAGACACATCCCCTGCTCATGGATTGGGAGAATTAACATTGTCAAAATGACAATACTCTCCAAAGCATTATACAGATTAAATGTGATCCCTGTAAGGATATCCATGACATTCTTCAAAGAAATTGGTCAAACACTCCTGAAATTCATATGAAATAACAAACCCCAATGAATAGCTAAAGCAATCCTTGGAGAAAAAGAAGATGGGAGGCATCGCCTTCCCCAACTTCAAACTGTTCTACAAAGTGGTAGTGATTAAAACAGGATGGTATTGGAATAAAGACAAATCCACATAACAATGGAATAGAGTTGAATATCCTGATACACACCCTCAAATAAATGGTCATTTAACCTTTGATAAAGGAGCAAGAAATATGAAGTGGAGCAAGGAAAGCCTCTTTACCAAATGGTGCTGGGAAAACTGGACAGCTCCATGCAAAAAAATATGGATTCAGACCTCTATCTAATGCCTTGCACAAAAGTCAGATCAAAATGGATAAAAGACCTCACCACCAGACCCAAATTCATAAGGTACATGGAAGAAAATGTAGGCAAAACCCTCCGTGATATTATAGCTAAAGGCATCTTCAAAGATGAGATGCACTAACCAAGCAAGTGGAAGCAAAGATAAAACAAATGGGACAACATTAAACTAAAAAGCTGCTGTACCTCAAAAGAAACAGTGACCAAGATACAAAGACCGTCTACAGAATGGGAAAGATTATTCACCCAATGCCCTTCTGATAAGGGGTTAATATCAAAGATGTACAAGACACTGGTAGAACTTTCCAAGAAAAAAATCTAACCCCATCAAAAAAATGGAGAGAAGAAATGAACAGAAACATCCTCAAGAAGGAATTCAAATGGCCAAAAGGCATATGAAAAAAATGCTCTTTGTCACTAATCATAGGGAGATGCAGATCAAAATGAAAATGAGATATCATCTCACATCATAGAAACTGACACACATCCAAAAGAACAAGAGCAACCAGTGCTGGCACAGATGTGGGGAGAAAGGACCCTCATTCATTGCTGGCAGGAATGCCAACTGATCCAGCCTTTTTGGAAAACAATATTGACATTTCTCCAAAAAAAAAGCCTAGAAATTGAACTCCCAATTTACCCAGCAATACTACTTCTGGGAATATACCCTGGGGGCTCAAAGACACACAGCATAAATGCCATCTGCACTCCCAGGTTCATTGTAGCACTAGTCACCATAGCCAGAATCTGGAAACTACCTGAGTGCCCAAGAACAGATGAATGGATAAAGAAACTATGGCACATCTACATAATGGAATACTATTTGGCTGGTAGGAAAAATGAAGTCATGAAATTTGCCTATAAATGGATGGATGTGGAGAGTATCATGTAGAGTGAAATGAGTCAGAAAGAGATGGGCAGATATAGAATGACTACATTCATTTGTGGAATATAAAAATATGTAGTCGAAGACTAATAGCCAAGGCTGGGAAAAAAGGGGGGACTAGGAGGACTGGAATCAACCACAAGTGTGTGTGGGGTGGAGGGCAGGTAAGATAGAGAAGGGACCAGAATGACAATAATAGCTGGAAAAGATCACGCTGGACAAGAATTGAGTGTTAGAAGTAGGTGATGGAAAAGGAATATATGTATGACAACTGTTCAGTATCTGTATTGCAAACCACAATGCCCAAAAAGAGAGAGAGAGAAAGAAGTGCCTGCCATAGAGGCAGGGGATGATGGAAGGAAACCTGGGGACACTGGTGCTGGGAAATGTACACTGGGGGAGGGATGGGTGTTGAGACACTGTATGACTGAAACCCAACCATGAACAGCTTTGTAAGGGTCTATCTCACAGGGATTCAATAAAATAATAATGTACTGTAGCACTGTCTCCCGGTTGTTCATCAATTTGCTTGAGCGGGCACCAGTAACATCTCTATTGTGAGACTTGTTACTGTTTTTGGCATATCGAATATGCCGCAGGGAGCTTGCCAGTCTCTGCCCAGGGGGTGTAGGCGGGCGGGATATTCTCCCTAGCTCGCAGGGTTCTTCAAGAGGGATGGAGGTATGGAACCCGGGTCAGCCACAAGCAAGGCAAAAGCCCTACCCTCTATGCTATCACTCCAGCCCAAAATAATAAATAAATAAATAAATAAATAAATAAATAAAAGAAAAACTGGACAAACTGGCAGGCTACCGAATGTAACCTGCCCACATGGCAGAGTCTGGCAAACTCCCCATGGCGTACCCAATATGCCAAATACCAGTAACAATGATGGGTCTCATTCTAACGCTGAAAGAGCCTTGAATACGGCACTTTTTAAAAAATCTCAGGGCTAGGATGAAGGAGACGTCACTGGGGCCTGCTCGAGGCCATAGACGAATTACAGGATGGTCGTGATCCTGAAATAAAAGAAAGAGGTGGGGGGGAGCTGGATTACACCCCCTCCTCAGTCCTGGTCCCTCAGAGGAGAAGGCCTGGCACCAGGGTCTGGACCCAGACCTGAGCTGTCCTGTTGGACATCACGGTGCTCAGCGGGTGATGTCCTCCGGTCCCGCCGAGCTGTGCCTAGAACATCTGTCCACTTAATCTGGGCTCTGCCAGGCCTCCAGGGCCCTCCGTTTCCTCCCACGCTGGCTGGGGCGCCCCTGCTCGCCGCTCCCCCCCCCCACCCCCGCCCCCAGGGCCTGGACAGAGCGGGTCAGGGCAGGGACTGGCGGTCATGCTCCCTCCCCGCAAGTCCCATCGCTGGTCCTGGAGGGCTGGGGTGCTCTGGGCCGTCCCCGGGATGCCCCTGCCCCTCCCGGCGGGCGCCCTGCCGAGAGACCGGACTGGGGCAGGAACTCGGTCCGGGTCAGTTTTCAGGGCTGGCACAGCCGGGGCACCGGGCACCGGACGGGCTTTAGGACCCGGCGCGCCGGCTGGACGGGGCTGGGGGCTCTGGGCTGGACCGCGGTCTCCAGGCGACCGCCTGACGCAACCCGGAGAGAAAGAAAGAAAAAGTCCCGGGAAGGGCAGGGCCGGCGGCTCCCGGCGCTCTCCAGGTGGGTCCCGCGCACCGCGCGTCCTGGGCGCGGGGGCGCCGCTGGGGGCCAGTGGGGGCAAGTAGGGGCAAGTGGGAGCAGTGGGGGACAACCGCGGGCAGTGGGGGGCAGTGGGGACCAGTGGAGGCCGCGGGGCAGGTCTGGGGCCGCGCAGGGTCTGGGCGGCGCGCGGGGTCTGGGCGCGCGGGGAAGGGCTGAGAACGCGCGGGGTCTGGGGGCCCGTGAAGTCTGGGGGCGCAGGGATAGGGCTGGGGGTGCGCGGGGTCTGGGGGCGCAGGGATAGGGCTGGGGGTGCGCGGGGTCTGGGGGCGCAGGGCAGGGCTGGGGCGCGCGAGGTCTGGGCGCGCTGGTTCTGGGGGCGCAGGGGCAGAGCTGAGCGCACGGAGTCTGGGGGTACAGGGCGGGGCTGGGGCGCGCGGGGCAGCGCTGGGTGCCCGGGTCCGCACTCAGCAGGTGGTGGGCCTGAGCACCTCTGGGGGCCCCCTTGAGAGCCGCCCCCAAGGAGAAGAGCGTCCCCTCCCACCCATCCCCTTCCTGGGGTCTCACTTCCCTCCTGGGAGGGCTCCTGGTTCTAGATCTGGAGGAGCAGGGAAAGTGCCCAGGCTCGTTGGTCCCCTCCATCCAGAAGCTCCTGCCAGGGGGGCACTGGATGGCCCCAGGGGACCCCAGGGACAGCAGGCAGGGCCTGAGGTGGCACTTCAGCCTGGGGGCTCCACAGTGCCCCCGGCCCTGCCCCTCCATTGAGGGAACTGGGGTGAACCAGGACCTCCTCTGCACCCTGGAGACCGGAAGCAGGTCCGCTTTAGAGACCCAGCAAACTCTCCCCACAAACATGCGGGGGAGGGGGGGAGCAAAGGCTTTGGGACCCCCTTGTAGTGGGACTGAGGTGCAACCCCTCCCTCTCTTCATGACCCTCCCTAGCATCCCCCCACCAGTGTCCCCAACTTTGAAGCCCCACTTTGCCACTCACAGTAGCTGCCATGGTAACTTGAATGAGGGGGAGCGGAGACATCCCTCCACCCACTCCTACCACCCGGATCATGAGGAGAGACCCACAGGGACATGCCCGGGACCCAGCCTGTCCCCTGCTTCTCCGACCCCTCTGGGTGTCCCCCTGCTGGCGTTGAGGGGACCCCTTCATGCCCCTCACCACTCATCCGGAGACCCTGATTTCTGTGGGACTGGTGGGTGTGGTCCCCAGTGGGCGGGCTGCCAGGGAATTACCCCAGTCCTGGGGATCAAGGGCATTGGGAGGATGCGGGTCCTCTGGGGGCCCCCAGTGGGAGCAACCTGGTGGGAGGGGGTGCTTGGGAGGCAGTGCTCACCTCCTCATTAGAAATTCAGGAGGGGCCAGGGGAGATTTAAATATGAAGTGGGCCCTGAGGTTGAAATTGGGGTGACTGTAGGGCCCCCTGGGGGCCCTAGAGGGGGTGTTTGACTCGGGCAGGGGGGTCTGAGCAGGAGGAGTTTGGGATGGCACGTGGGGCCTGTGGTCAGGCTGAGGTGTGGCCCCACCATGGTCAGGCTGAGGCGTGGCCCACCCCTGTGGTCAGTAGTTTCCTGGCCCTGAAGTGGTCTCTTCTTTATGGAGCTGTGGGAAAGAAGGAAAGAAAAGGAGCAAGAGAAACCAGGGTTCCCTTGTGCCCAGCACCTCCTGGGCCCCTCCCCCACAAAGTCCTCCTCGGGAAGGGGACAGGACCCCTTGTCCCCCACCCCCCACCCCAGGCACTCGGCCTTCAGGCCCCTGCACCCAGCCTTTGCAGAGTCCCAGGGCGTAGTGGGGTGCACCTTTGGGGGTGCAAAAAAGCCCAGTTCCTGGAAGGTGACCGGGGCTGGGTGGGGCTGGGTCATGCCCACAGTTTCGGGGTTCAGGACGGCTGAGTGTTGCTTCCTCATTCCAGCAGGTCAGGGGATGAGGATCCTTAACTGGCCACCTCTGAGGCCCACACTGTGCCCCACCAGGTCGGGGAGAGGAGGGAAGGGAAGGGAGGGGAGAAGGGGGAGAGGAAAGGGGGACAGTGGGCCAGCAGCCGCCCCTCTTGCCGGGAAGCCGGGGAGCTGGAAGTGGGTTTGGCCGTGATTGGGGTACAGATGAGATCACTTCAGGCCCTGGGCGGGCGGGATGAGCTCACTCTGGCCCAGCTCCTCGGCTGTGGGCATGTTTGGGCAGTGGCTGGGGTGCCTGCGGGTGCCAGAGCCATGGGGCTTCCTGGGGTTCCGGGGCCCAGGGGCAGTCGGGCCGGGGCTGTCTCCATCCCCGAGAGCCAAGGGCAGACTGAAGCCCAAGTGTCGAGCTCGTCTGCCAGGGCTGCACCCACGTCCCTGCCATGGAGAGCGGGGAGATCCTGCACCCTCAGCCTGTCTCAGCTCACCCTCGGCCCTGGGCGCTGCCGGCCATGGCCCCCAGGCCCCCGAAATCCCACCCCAGTGCTGGGGCGTGCTGGGGACAAGGTACCCCTCTATATGGGGGCTGCCAAGTTCCAGCCCCCGACACCAACATCAGCAAATAAACTAAGATTTTCTAAAAAGCGCAAGTGCCTCGTGACCGTGCAGCCCCGAGCGGTTCCAGCCGCTGCAGCTGAGGGACGGTCCCCCTGCACCCGCTTCTCCTCGCGGCTCCAGTCTGGGGGGTTTCCCCAGACGTCTGTGCACAAAGACCTGCGAGACCCGCATGGGAACGCGTCCCCCCACATGCCTTCCCACACATGCACGGGGCTCACCAGCCCTGGCAGGGCTCCAGCTGGGGTGGCCCCCGGGTAACGGAGCCTGACCCTGGGGTGCAGCCTGGCAGTCGGCTCTGTGAAGGTGGGAAGCTGGAGGATCCCAGGCAGGCTCTGGGTCTGTGCAAGGGAGGGCAGTGAGATGTCTGCTGGCCAGACTTCACCATTTAGAAACTTTCAGAGCCTTCTAGAAGCCTCCAGAATAGACATCTTGCCCGTTCTTCCTTGAGCATCTTCACTCCTAGGGCAGGACCCCCATGCCCTACTTCTAACAGCACCTCTTTCTGTCTGCCACTCCTCAGCTGGACACCGACACCCACCCTGGCCGGTCACCCCAGCAGGCAGGGACCCCCGTGCAGGGCTTCCTGGCATGGACAGCAGATAAAAGCTCTCAGCCTCTCCCCCCACTTCCACCCCGAGGGGCCCCTCTCTTCAGCTGAGACATCTGGGGTTCCCCTGGGAGGCTCCATCGGAACTTTCTCCTTGCCCCCCAAAGATGGGCAAGACTCCTGCGGCCAGGCTCCCTCCTCTGTCCAAGCCAGACATCTAGGTCCATGGTCTGGGGGCCATTCTGACCCCTGGCACCCTGAGGCAGGAGGCCGCACCAGGACAGGGCAATGCTAAAGACTTGCCACTGGTGTGGGCCTTTGGGATACCTGGGAGAAGGTTCTGGAAGGGAAGCCACAGCCCCACCAGGCGGTGGGGGCTGTGGAGGGCTGGGTGGGCTCAGGGTCCCCCACAGGCCCCTGCGTGATGCTGTGGGGAGGACAGGCTGGGCCCAGGGCCAGCTAGAGTCTCTGGCTCCAGAGGCAGAAAGTGGAGCCTAGGGGGGTCTCGGGACCCAGAGGGGGTCTCGGAGCAGGGGCCTGGGACGGAAGTCACGCAGCGCGGCTCTTCCCTGCTCCCGGCCGCCCCAGCCTCGGTCTCCCCCTTTGTGGGGAGGGCGGGGCAGGCTCACCCCTGGCTCCTTCCTGCAGGGATGCTGGCCGGGGCCGTGCCTGGAGGCCGTCAGGGCCTGTCTCCCGCCGTCCCGCCCGCCTGCACCTCCATGTCTCCCAGCCTCTTGGCACAGGCGCCCCCGGAAGCTGCCAGCACTTGTCAGCACCTGCCTGTGGGCACCAGGGGCTCCAGGCAGCCCTGAGCCCGGCGCTTCCGCTGGCTGGGTCCTCCTCATCGGCCGCACAGTCTCACCGCCCGGCCACAGGATGTCCGTGTCCCACGACCGGGTTGAGGAAATGGACGGTGAAGAGTCGGGAGTGGCCAGGGCAGCCCTGCCCGCGGACGACCACCTGCAGAGCCTGAAGGCACTCACGGAGAAACTGAGGCTGGAGACGCGAAGGCCCTCCTACCTGGAGTGGCAGGCCCGGGGGATCCAGGGCACCCCCCTGAGCGGCAGCAGTCCTCGCCCGCCCCATGCCCTGGGCCCCAGCAGGCTGCCCGGCTTCCAGAGCGTGGACGAAGCCCTGGGCTGGCTTCGGAAGGAACTGGTGAGTGGACTCAGGGCTGCCCCACCCCGCCTCCTTCTCGATGCCTCTGTTCTTGCCTCTGTGCCTGCATCTGTGTCTCCGTGTGTCTCTCTGTCTCTGTCTGTCTCTCTCTGTTTCTGTCTCATCTGTCTCTGTCTCTCTCTGTCTCTGTTTCTCTGTCTCTGTCTCATCTCTCTGCCTCCCTTTGTCTCTGTCCCTCTCTATTTGTCTCGCCTCTCTGTCTCTGTCTCTTTGTCTCTGTCTCTCTTTCTCATTTCTCTGCCTCTGTCTCTGTCTCTGTCTCTCTGTCTCTGTCTCTCTGTCTCTCTGCCTCCCTCTGTCTCATCTTTATCTCTCCCCAGCTCTGTCTCCCCATTCCTGCCTTCCCCAGGGCCTCTCCCCAGGCCGTGAGGTCCCACGGGCTTCCTCTGCACTGACCACACACACTCCCGTGAGAGCACGAGTCCATGCTCTGAAGGGGTCCCCAACTCCCGCCATAACCCCCGGACCCTGACTCTCATTCCGTGGAATGACCCGGGCAAGGGCCCTGGGGTGAGGCCACTCTCTGGGACTCCCCTGCCACCACCCTTCAGCACAACCTGGAGAGCAGGACAGCAGGTCACTGACTCGGGGGCGACCATGTATGGATGGCTGTGAGTACTGGGTGTAGGAGCGAGTATAAGTACTGAGTGTGAGCACTGAGCATGGGACTGTGTATAAGTACTGTGCCCTGAGATGGGATGAGGATGGGCTGGGCATGGGATTGAGAGGGGGCAGAGCATGAGCACCAAGGAAGGGGTGAGGAGGGCGAGGACGGACAGTGGGTCGGAGCAAGGGGGTGGGGACAGCCCAGGCACACGTACTCTTCACTGGCTGTAGTCAGGGGCCAGGCTCCGTGGGGGGTCGTGGGGGTCGACTTGCCAAGGAAGTGTGTGTGTGCGCGGTCATTGCCGCCCCGTGTCCTTGTCCCCCGGGAGAGGCCAGAGGAGTCGCTCCCAGGTCACTTGGGTCCAACACGAGCAGAGGAGACCCTGCAGCATCTGTGGCCTCACTGGCCTGCTGCCCGACCTTGAGCCCACTGCTCTGCGCCATTGTCCTTGTCGGGAGTGAGGGGCTGCAGGCAGGTGCCAGCCGCTCTTGGGCCCTGGGCACCTGTGCCTTCTGGGTAGAGGCAGCCCCAGGATTCCCCCTGTACGGCTGTCCGGGCTGTGAGAGACCCCCAGGTCTGCACAGGGAAGCAGCGAAGTGGAGGGACGGGAAGAAGAAAGGCCCCGGGGAGAGAGCGGGAGCCCGCCCAGACGGGGGATTAGGCAGGTGTCCTGGGCCAACCTGGCCGCCTGCCCAGCCTGGCGCCGCCGATCCTGCACTTCCCGCGTGCGGCAGCTCGGGCGTCATACCGGGAGCCCCAGGCCCCCCCCTCCACAGGGCTCCCCAGACACAGCCACTCCCCAAGAAGCTGCACCCCAGGCCCGGCTGCAGGAGCTTCCACAGACGAGGTTGTGGGGACCAAGCGTGAGCGGGGCCGGAAAGGGGCAGCGGGGGGGCTCTCGGGGGCTCTCTGGGGGTCTGGGGTCTGTGTCCTCGGGGTCTGCGTCCTCTCACATGCTGATGGGTGGCATACAGCCAGGCCAGGGGACCAGGAGGCAGGGGATCAGGGACCCCAGCAGTCACAGGTCAAATGAGCAAGGACCGTGACCAGTGGCATGTGCTCCCGACATCCCCAGGGGCAGAGACACCCGGCTAGGGGTCCGAGCCCTCCACCCTCCACTCCCCCAGCCAGAACCCTTCTACGCCCTTGGAGGCCACACCCAGGCCTTCCCTCCCCTCTGGTCCTGTCCTGGGACCACTGGCAGCTCCTCCTGGCGAAATTTCCCAGGAGGAGACTTTTTTTTTTCTTTTTAGGTTACACCCGGCAATGCTCAGGGGTTACTCTCCTGGCTCTGCACTCAGGAATTACTCCTGGCGGTGCTCGGGGGACCATATGGGATGCTGGGAATCAAACCCGGGTCAGCCACGGGCAAGGCAAATGCCCTCCCCGCTGTGCTATTGTTCCAGTCCCAGGAGGTGACACTTTGGAGGTGAAATGCAGCCGGTTCTGGGCAGATGGGTCAGGGTCACCCCACGGCCTCAGCCCACAGGACCATTCCTCAATATTAGGACAGGACAAGTGACTGCCTCCCCACTCTTAATTTTATTTGCACCCAGGGATCATTCCTGTGGTGCTCAGGGCTGCATGGGGGTGCCAGGGATGGAATCTGGCCCATATAGCCACGGGCCAGGCAAGACCCTGCCCACTGGGCTCTGTCCACTTTCCCCGCCTCTAGGACAGGGCATCCCAGGACCATTCAGGACACCACAGTTAGGGGGTCCCCACCATTTGCTCTAGAACTTCCCGCCCCGGACAGCTGGGCTGAGCACAGAAGGTTTGTTTGGTCCTGGCTTGTCCATGCTATGGCGCGTGTTAGGATGTACTCTTGGGAGCGGACTTCCAGACAGTGCTCAGGACGCCAGGGGCAGTTCTTGTCCAACCAGGAAGGAAAGGTCAGTGCTAGGGCCCAGTGGTGCTGCCTGTGGCCAGGGGCTGTGGGGGCTGTGGAGGGGATATGACAGGTGGGTGCACTGGCCTCACTCATGCAGGGCAAGAGGCACGCCCTTCCGGCCCGCCCACACCTTTCCTTTCCACACCTGTAGCTGTGAGAGCACTACAGCTGGAGTCACAGCCTGAAGACCCCGCCAGGCCATCCTGGGGGGCATCTGGTCCCACCTGGGGGCAGCAGGTGGGGACAGAGGACAGGTGGGGCCCACTTTCCTGTCATCCTCACCCTGTGCATGTGTGTACAAGGGCTCATGTATGCACACGTGAACATAATACACATAAGCTGACCCAGGTTGGATGTCTGGGACCCCATCTGAGTCCAAGCACAGAGCTCAGAGTCAGCCCTGAGCACTGCTGGGTGAGGTCCATGGGCAAACAAGGAGAGCAGGGGTGGGGGGTTCTGACCCCAGACCCCGGGGGAGGCGGGAGCTTTGGTCTGAAGCTCTGCTAAGGAATCCTGCAGGGAACTCAGGGCGTCTCGGGGACAGGGCAGTGGCCAGGCTGCTCCTAGCTGGGGTCTGGAGGTCGCGGGGGCCGGGGGGCAGACAGGGAGCTAAGACAGTTGGGCAGCTTCTGCTCTGCGGCCTCCAGCGGACCCACTCGGCAAAGCGCTCAGCAAACAGCGGCCGCCGGGGGGGAGCAGGCGCGGACAGACCCAGCGCGCGTGTCTGAGTGCCTACATGGAACTCGTGGAGGGTGAGCGTCTCTGTGTGCGGGGAATCCAACCAGAGCACTTCCCTTGCTGGAAAGTGTTAATCCTGCTGGTCTTGTCCCAGCCTCCCAGTGCCGACAGCCGACCGACCGTGTCTGGTATGTGCCAACGTGCAGGTGACCTGAAGGTGTCCGGACACACTTGTGCCTCACGCCTCCCAGACTCCGGAATGTTCTGTGTCTGCTGCTTCCCCTCCATGTGATTGCTCCGTGTTTACCTCTCCCTCATTCTCTCCCACAGGGGCTGGGTGGGTTTGGTGTCCTGCGGAGGTGTCCCGCGGGGCTGGCCAGCGGGCGGGCTGCCTGAGTGACCTCCCCTCCCCCCACAGGCCGAGATGCGGCTGCAGGACCAGCAGCTGGCGCGGCAGCTCATGCGTCTGCGCGGCGACATCCACCAGCTGAAGGTGGAGCAGGCGTGCGACCTGCACCGGCGGATGCTGAACGATGCGGCCCTGGAGCTGGAGGAGCGGGATGAGCTGTCGGACCTGTGCGACTGCCCGCCGGCCCCCCACTTCAGCCTGTCCGCCCCGCTCAAGCTCATCGGTGTCACCAAGATGAACCTCAACTCCCGGAGGTTCTCTCTGTGCTGACGCCCCCCACCCCACCCTGCAGCTCCCGTCCCTCTGGACCCGAGTGTGGCCAGGCCCCCACGCCAGTGTCCACCTTCCTGTCCCAGGAGTGCTGGTGCTGGGAGCCACTTCCCACGGCCCCGGGGGCCCCAGCCTGAGGCCCAGACACCAGCTGGTCCTGCAGGACTGGGCAGCAGCAAGACCCAGTCTCAGAGCAGGACTGGAGGACTGTTTGCATTCAGGGACCCTCTGGCACAGACACAGCCCCAGAGAGCCCCTGCCCTGCACCCCAGTCCCGGCCAGGAGGGTGCTGGAGACCCTTCTGCAGACCCTGCGGTGTTGGGCGGTTCGGGGCAGAGGCTCAGGCCTGATCTTAAGGGCGAGTGAGGGCAGGTGTGAGGGTATGTCTGAAGGCTCACCCAGCACCCCAGGGACCCCCTTCATAAGGCAGGAGGAGAGGGACAATGGCTCCCTGGGGTGCGGGAGGAGGGTGGAGGGGGCGTGTACAGCATGTCACAGTCAGGTTCTGCTCTGTGCCCTCCACCGCACGCAGGCCCATGTGCACCTTGGGGCAGAGAACAGCTGAGTGAATGCTGCGTGTGCACATACATGCGCCCACACACGCACACGCCACACATGCACACACCACACGCATGTGAACAGACATGCACACACTTCACACATGTGCTTAGACATACACACATATCACGTGTGTGAACACACACACGCACACACCACACGTGTGTGCACAGACCATCCACACACTTTCACACACAAACTGTACTTTTCCGCTGGTGCACAAACCACACACGTGCCCCCCCCCACATACACGCACACATACTACACACATGCACGTACACACACACACACACACAGAGTGAACCCCTGGGGTAGTTGGAGTTAAAAAAAATAGTTTCTAAACTTTCTGCTCAGGACTCCAAGTAGATGGAGATATTACATAAGTGCAAAAATCAAATATTTACTAATAACAAAACACACAGAAGTTTATTTTCAAAGAAATTTTTAAGATTTTTTCACCAATTCAGCTAGGCCCTGCACGTGGGCCCTCTGGGCAGCCAGATGGTGGCCTCCTGCTGTGGTCTCAGAGCCTGGCCACTCAGCGCCACCCCACCACAGCACCCCCCCAGCCCTGCAGCCCCCCTTCCTCGGGGTGCTCAGCTCAGGGTGCAGGGCACTGCCCTCTGCAGACACTCAGGCCCATTCCACACGGGGTGCAGGAAGTTTTTCTCTAGGGCCTTCTAGAAAGTATCACACACACACACACACACACACACACACACACACACACACACACACCCATCCCTGGCACTGGCCCTGACTACGCATTCCTGTGGGATTCCTGGGCAGGGGCATGGGGCTGGAGCTGGCCCCTCCCCTCCTCCACCGCAATGCCCAGGGCTGGCCTCACCTCAGCCGGCACGGGTTCGAGTCTTTCACGCTCTGGTTCTACACTGTGGTTAGGAAACGTCAAATAAAAAGGCTTCGGGAGAAGATCCCGAGAGAGGAGAATTGGGCCTCCTCGGAGCTGCTGCCCGAGCAGAGAGAGGGCAGCGGGCAGGGAGGGAGGCAGGGGATCCTGGCAGTGCGGGGGAAAATCGGAAGGAAGGGGGTGGGAGGAAAGAGGAAGAAGGGGAGGAAGGAGAGGGAGGGAGGAAGAGAAGGAGAGGAAGGAAGGAAGGAAGGAAGGAAGGAAGGAAGGAAGGAAGGAAGGAAGGAGGGAGGGAGGGAAAGGGAAGAGAACAGCGGAGGAGGGCAGAGGGGCACACTCGGGATTGTTAGTTTGTTCTTGGCCCACACCCAGTAGGCTCAGGGGGCCATACATGGTGCCAGCATCGAACCAGAGTCATTCCTGTGCCCTCCCCGCTGTCCTCTCGTTCCGGCCCAAGAAAGTATCTTGAATGACTTGTGCGTGTGCTCCTTCGGTCCGACCCACTGCACACGCATGTCACTGCAGGCTCTGGGGGCGCCCCGATGCCCGTCACTCCTTTATTGCCAGAATCAGGGGAGGATGCGGCCACTTGGAATCCTTTGACCTCAGGCTCAGGTCAGGAGTGGCTGCAGAGCTGGCTGGCTTCAGCACACCCGTGGGGGCTTGGGGCATATCTCCCCCTATCCTGTCGCCCCTGGACTAGGCAGGTACCCTCAGCGGGGGGCCGTTCTCTCCAGGGCAAGGTGCGGGCACTCATCAAGGAACCACTGAGCAGGAGGGAGCAGGCTGGTGGTCCCTAAGGATGGCCAAGGGTCACGAGGCAGAAAGGACTGTGAGATGCGGGGGCCACTGCATGGGGGAGCAGCCCCACCCCCACCCCGCAGACACCTCCAGGCACAGCTGCCCAGGCCCTCCTGCTCAAGGCCTGATGGGGAGGCTGGTCCGCCCGTCTGCTGGGCTGACGCTGGTATTTCCGAATCCTGTTCTCGGGCTCTGCGCCAACAGCCCTGGAGCTGGCCCGGTGCCTGGGAGGTGCTGGCACTGAGCACTGGGCAGCCCCCACCCCAGTGTGGAAGATAAGCTCAGTGGGGACACTCCCGGCCAGCAGGGACCAGCCCCAGTGGCCATGGACAGGGATGCTGTCCAGATCCAACACGGCCCAGAAGGACCACAGCTGGGAGGGGCAGCCAAGAAGAAGCGTAGCCCCCACACTGTTCTGGGCCGGCTAGGCAGCATGCAGAACAAACGCTGTCCACCCTCCTCCCCCAGATCACCAGAGGAACAGGGGTATAGGGCTGTGGTCGCCCACTTGGTGGTGCTGGGACAGGGTACAGGGCTTGCAGATTCCGGGGAAAGTGAGGCCTGTGGGTCCCAAGCACTCAGGACTGACCCGGGAGGGGCCTCTCTGCACTTCACCTGCTGGGCCCGTAGAAAACAGGTCTCACGTGAGGCCGGGTCCACACTATACCCCTAAACTCCTGCTCCCGGGGTCCCGAGTCCTGGGGCTCAGGGGGTGCCTGTGTGTGGACACAGCAATACAGGTGGTGACAGCAGAGTGTGGGGTCCTCATAGGGAGGGAGAGTGCGGGCCCGACGGCACGAGGCAGGTGCCCAGCTGCTGCCCAGGACACGGGACATGGGGACATGTATCCAGGACACAGGGGAAGGGAGCAGGTGTCCAGGACACGGGGCGAGGGGGCAGGTGCCCATCGGCCAACCTGGAGTGAGCTCACCCACACGCCCGTTGCAGCCCCAGCAGCCTGTGTGGCACTGTGCCCTCTGCGGGCAGGCGTGGACTCTGGCTGGCACCGGGCAGACACTGGCTCTGCCTGTCTGTCTCCCGCCGCAGTCGCAACAGTGCTGACTCTGCTCCCCTGGGCCTCTCGGGCCCCCACGCACCCCGTGGGCCCTGCAGCTGCGTGGCCAGAGAGGCTGGGCTGTGTGTGTGGTGAACATGGGCACCCCAAAGCCCGCAGGGCCTGATCTGCCTCTTCCCGCTTCTGCCTGAGCCTGGGCCTTCCCCTCCTGCCCCCGCACCCACCTGAAGGAATGACCTTAAAGTGTCACCTACAGTGTCTGGACTGAGCGTCAGGCCGCAGCCCCGTGGGGGTACCTCTGACTGCCCAGGGTTCCGGCCAACCAGCAGGTGCTCAGGTACACCCTACCTCCGGCAGTCCTGACTCCCACAGGGCCTGAGACCAGGGCCTGGGTGGGGTTTGGCTCCAGGGAGGAGCAGGGTCAGCCCCGGAGACCCTGGTGTGGACACAGGGCAGAGAGGTCCCAATAGGATCGCTAAGGTTCTGGGCAGAGACCTGGGGACCACCACGGTCTCCCAGGCCCACCTCAGGGGTGCCTGCGCCTGCGGGGAAGGTGCAAAGGCGATCCTGTGGCACCCCCTGCTGGTGGTCTGTGGTACCTGCAGGACAGACTTGGGCCCGGTGCTCAGCCCTGCTGGTGTTTGCTGGACAAGTCCAGGCTCAGGTGGTTTCCACCACCCGAACCCAAAACGGCAGCCAGAGTGCCGCCCGCAGTCTGGGCAGTTGGGGAGCAGAGGTCCTGGCCCATAGACAGACAGGCAGGACAGCAGCAGCCTCGGAGCCCTGAGACAGCCCGGCCAGGGTTGGGTGGAGGCTGAGACCAGCACAGCTGGGAGGTCACATCCTCGCCTACTGCAGGCCAGGAGCAGCCCTCGGGCCCTCACACCCCAGGTGGTCCCTGAGCCCTGCCAGAAGTGATGCTGAGTGCAAAGCCCTGAGCATCACCTTGTGCACAAGAGAGAGAGAGAGAGAGAGAGAGAGAGAAGAAAAGAAGGAATGAGCCTGCCAGAGACACGGACCCAGAGCAGGGCCAGAATCCGCAGGGCCCACTGGAGCTACAGGACAGACCCAGAGCAGGGCCAGAACTGGCGGGGTCCAAGGGAGCCACAGGAGCAGAGTCCTGGTGTGGGCGGTGGGTGTGGAGGAGCCTGGGCCTGAGGCCTGGGGTCCAGAGACGGGTTTGCCTGTAAGAAGCAGGATGGGGCAAGAAGGTGTGACCAGCACCAGGCCCTGCACTCAGGCAATTGAAGTGCAGCTTCCGGTTTCTGCATTTGTCTCTGGGGCAAAGAAGCAAGACTGTGTGGCGAACAGGATGCTTCTGTGCTTCTTGTTGTTTGGAGCCAACCTGGCGATGCTCAGGGTCACTCCTGGCTCTGCCCACCTGCATCAGCTGCCCACAGGGCACTGGGGACGGCGCCCGGCAGGAAATCATTCCACAGAGAAAAGAAGCTGGGGGAGGGGCGGGCCCAAGTGCCCAGTGCCTGGGATGGTCCCCAAAGACCCAACCCACAACCCAGGTGCCCCCCTGGGGGAGTCCAGGGGGCTCTGCACAGGGTCCTTCACTGCCCAAGGACAGCTCAAGCACTGGTCCAAAGCAGGTCCCCGGGACTCAGAGACTGGGGCAGCCTCCCAACACTGGGCCAGGGGGAGCACTGGGAGCAGAGTCTCCGAGCACCGCCACACACGTCATGAGCTGACACTGCCTGCCTCCCCGGCCTCCGGGGCCCTGTCAGGTGCCGTCCAGGACGGATCTTTCAACTCTGAGAGCGAGGCTGAGACGCAGCCTGGGCATGGGGTGGGCACGGGGGGCGGGGCGCGCACCTGTGGCAGGTGACGGCGTGGCATTGAGCGCCGCCTGGGAGCGGGGCCAGCTTTGCAGGGTGATGGGGGCTGTGCCAGCTGCCAAGGTCTGCGGCAGATAAGCAGAGGAGGAGCTGGAGCGGCTCCAGGGAGAGGCCCAACTCCCCCCCCCCCCAGTGGCTGAAGATAGCCCCGCCCCCACCAAGGGTGAGAGAAGCAACACCTGGAGCCTGGAGGGTCCTTCGGGCCCAGCTGAGCCTGAGGGCGTGGGGGGGAGGCACCTCTGCCACAAGAGGGAGGGCGTGGGTGGGGGTGGGGAGGCTGGGGAGCAGGGAGCTGGGGGGAGGGGCCAGCAGGCACGGGAGGAGGGAGGGAGGCACTGAGGGGTGTTGCCGGCGAGGGAGCCCAAGACAGCAGGTGGGAAAACGGGCCAGCAGGGCAGGGGGAGCTGACGGGAGGACCCACAGAGCCCAAGAACAGCGAGGACAAGAGAGGACCCTGGGGCCCGGCTTGGCGCCCAGCAGAGATGGTGGCGAGAGAGCGGACAGTCCAGCGGTGATCCGGAAGCTCCTCCAGGCTCATGGGTAGAATGGCGAGCACGTGCCATGGCGGCACATCTGACACGCACACACTGAGAACACGGCAGAGGTGCCAAGGGCATGCCAAGGTGCCAGGACCATGACTGGCAGAAACGGGCCTCGACGTGCCCTCCCCCAAGGCGGGTGCCCTAGTGCCCTTCAGGGCCTGCTCTGGGCCCTCGACAGCCAACAGAGCTCCAGGAGCCTGTCCGGGGACGGTCACAGAAGGTGACAGGCTCGGGCCTGAGTGCTCAGTCTGGGCAGAGAGAAGCAAAGGGTCCGTCCAGGGTGAGAAGGCTGACAGGTACCGCCGCCCGACCAGGGGTGCATGTGGGTCTGGGGGCTCGTGTCAGAGTTCTGGCCACCTTCAGGACAAGTGTCAGGGCCGGGACGTGGGTCTTCCTTCAGGGACGGCCCCATGCCCCCAGTGCCAGCTCAGCCCAACACGGGGCGACCACGACGGCACCAAGGAACATCATGGCTTCCCCTTCCGGCCCTGCCCTCTGCCAGCTCTCCTACCTGTCCCCCGCCAGGCCCGCCTCCTCCCTGTCTGCTCATCCCTCTGCGTCTGCTTTAGGCTCTGCCCAACTGTCCTTCCCCAGAGATGCTCTCTGGCAGCTTCCTGCCTCTTAGCACCGGCCCCCACCCCCTGCGTGGCCCAGGCCCCTCCTGGTACGCCAGGAGCACAGGGCTCACTTGGGCACTCTCTCCTCCCAACACCCCCTCCTGGTGGGCCCCTCACTGAGGAGCCCGGCATCCCCAGTCTGGGCTCTGGCCGTCCGGGACAGGAAGAGGGCGCTGGGCTGGGGGATCCGGTGTCAGGCTCGGAGGCCGTGCTCTGCCCAGAGCCTGCAGACAGCCTGGCGCCTCCTGCCCCGTGGCCTGAGGCCAGGCTGGCTCAGGGGCCTGCTCTGCCCTTCCCTGCAGCCATCCGGCTCCTCCAGGCCAAAGCCAAATGCGACTCTGGGTCCTGGCCTGCCCAGAGTCTAGGGTCTTTGGTGTAGACACCTGCCCACGGCCTCCGCTCAGCAGACATGGCTTGGCTTTGGGCCATGCTTGATGGTGCTCAGGGCTGCTCCTAGCTCAGTGCTCAGGGATACTCCTAGTTCAGTGTTTAGGGGTCGCTCTGTGCTCTAGTCCTTTGAGCTACTCCGGGTCCCTGTTTCCCTGCCTACATGTCTGCTGTGGGCTGAGACATGTCACATGACATCGCCTGGACCAGCTCCAGCCCCATCCTGAGGCCAAATAAAGTCACCAGGGGCTGCAGTGGTGGGACCCCTGAGCACCATGGGTGGGACTCTCCCGAAACCCGAAGCAAAATCTAGGGAAGCAGTTTGCAAAGTTCAAGTTCCCTTTCTCCTGGGGTTCCCTGGAAATGGCAAGGCCCGAAGAGATGAATCCGGAAAAGATTTCCTCTGCTTAAGATTAAATTGTGACCCATACAAATATAAGTCAAACAAGCTGTGAGATTGTTCATTCATGGCTGAGGAGGGAACCGGTAACAAGTTACGGCTGACTCAGACTAATTTAAAGCACACGCAAGCACATGCACACAGCAAAGGCACACACACAGCAAATGCATGCATGCAACAAATGCACACACAGAGCAAAGACACACACACAGCAAATGCACACACACACATCTAATACACGCACACACACAACATGCACGCCCATAGAGTGTTTCCCATCAATCCTGGGACCCGATCACAGTGATGCAATCTGCTCCTTGAACGTCCTATCGTTCAGGCTTGATTTAATGCCCACGATGGTGCATCATAATGATGTTTGTGTTTGTTTGGGGGCCATACTGGCCATGCGCATGCTTACTCCTGGTCCCCTGACAGGGCTTGAGGGACCATAATGGGTGCCAGGAATTGAAACCCAAGTCAGCCACATGCAAGGCAAATACCCCACCTGCTCTACTACCCCAAAGCTGGGAGACTCAAAAATCACCCACAGCCCCCCTCCAGTGGAACCCCATTTGCTTCCAGAACACAGAAACACGTTTGCATGTGGGGCCAGTCAGAATCCACACCATGCAAATCCTACTCCAAAGCAGATTTTTCCAAAGAACCCCATAACTGAGAGAAATCCATAGGTTTTTTTCTTTTGGCTTTTTGGGTCACACCTGGCGATGCTCAGGGGGTACTCCTGGCTCTGTACTCAGGAATTATCCCCTGGCTTGGATGACAATATGGGATGCCGGGGATTGAACCTGGGTCAGCTCTATGCAAGGCAAACGCCCTCCCCGCTGTGCTGTCAGCCCCAATCTGAGTTTCCAAAAGGCCACCATGTCTGCGTGTTAGCTTCTCTCTGTGAATGGGGCCGCTCCTGGGGCTGGCCAGACAGCCAAGCAGCTCTGCTTAGGTTCAAGAGTGGGGAGTCGGTCCGGAACAATAGTATAGCAGGTAGGGCATTTGCCTTGCACGTGGCTGACCCTGATTCGATTCCCAGTATCCCATATGGTCCCCCATCACTGCCAGTAGTAACCTCTGTGCATCGCCGGGTGTGACCTCCCCCAAAGAAAAAGAGTGGGGAGTGATGGAGGGGACTATGCAGGCCATACAGACTGTCGCCTGTTGAAAGAGGGAAGGTGCTAACTCATTGGAAGTGGGAATGTCGCACTGGGTCACTTTAATACTTATTTGTCTAGGGTTCGGGGCTCACTCCTGGCTGTGTGATCACTCCTGGCAGAGGTCAGGGGGCCACACGTGGTGCTGGGGATCAAACCCAGGCAGGCCTTGTCCAAGACTAGAGTGTGCCCACTGGCCCATCTCCCCGACCCCGTGTTATTTTAAGGTTTCAGCATGGGTGCGAGTAGAAAGAGCCCTCTCAGAGCCAACGTGGGGGCCAGAAAACAAGAAATGACTGAGTGCCTATGGGCTCAGGAAGGCAGCCAGGTTGGGGTCACGGCACAGGGCACGTACAGGTGAGAGCCATGCACACCTGTGGCTCCTCCAGGAAATGCCTCCACGTGTGACTAACTCTGGCCATGGCAACAGGGACTAAAACCAAAGCAATGACGTCCTAGCAAGGGCTTCTGCACAGCAAAAGAAACACGGGCTAAAACAAAACGATGCCAGAGGGAGAGAATGTTTGCCCTCCACACGTCAGATAAAGGATTGGTATCCAGGATATACAAAGGACTCACAGAGATCAACCCCCCAAAATCCCCTAACCCCATCCAAGACTGGAGAGAGAAAATGAACAGACGCTTCTCTGCAGAAATCAGAGGCGGCCAACGTGGAAAGTGCACAGCATCGCCTATTAGGGGGTCCATGCCAGGACGATGGTGCATGTCACACCAGTGAGAATGTCACAGGGCAAAGGAAACAGACCATCTATGTTGGCAGGCACAGGGTGGAAACTCACGCACTGCCTCTGGGAATGCTGCGTGGCCCAGCCCGTGGACAGCCGTCTGGAGGGGCCTCAGAAGAGAATTTCACCACGCCTCTCCTTGGTCACCACCCCAAGCCGCAGACACATTCGTGCCAAAGGCCCTCGCCAGGCACGCGAGCAGGGGTAAGGGGTCAAGCAGGGGTCCACCAACCGACAGCAGGATAGTACAGCGGGTAGGGCATTTGCCTTGCACACTGACCCGGGTTCAATCCCCGGCATCCCATACGGTCCCCCAAGCACCGCCAGGACTGATCCCTGAGTGCAGAGCCAGAAGGAAACCCTGTGCATTGCTGGGTGTGGCCCAAAAAGGGAAAAAAAAGTAAATGGGAGATCACAGGAAGGGACAGGGCCCTGTTGCGTGGACATGTCGGGGCTGTATATAACGAAGCCATAGAGACAACAGCACCGGAAGCAGGGGGCCCCAACTACAATGACCAAATACAAGAAAATGTGCCTGTTGGTGAGGCCGGGCAATGGGAGGGGGATTGGGGTTACGGGTGGAGGGGCCAGGGCTGAGCCACGGCACACCTCAGCCCCAGCTGTGAATAACTGAAAGCCACAGCGCCCCAATTAAAAATTAACTTGACTTTTAAGAAACTACACCAACCAAATATAAAAAGCATACCCGTCAGTGAGGCCGGGGCACAGAAGAGGACCTGAAGACAAAGGTGGAGGCGCTGGTGCCGTAAGACCAGATAAACATTAGAGCGCCTTAATTAAAAATCAACTAAATTTTGTTGTTTTTTTTGTAAATTAAAAAAAAATTTTTTTTTTTGCTTTTTTTTGGGTCATACCTGGCAATGCACAGGGGTTACTCCTGGTTCTGCACTCAGGAGTCACTCCTGGCGGTGCTCAGGGGACCATATGGGATGCTGGGAATCGAACCCGGGTCGGCCGCTTGCAAGGCAAACACCCTACCTGCTGTGCTATCTCTCCAGCCCCTAAATTAAAATTTTTAAAGTGAAATAGAGATGGGGAAAAAGAAAAAGCTGAGCTGCCAAGTCCTGAGACTCGTATTCTGCCGACTGGAAGTTTCCTTTCTGATGGGAATGCTGAGGAACAGCGTGCTCGGCTGCCCTGCCTCCCCTTACACTCGGAACACTGTCCCAGCGCACGCGGCTTATAATGGATAAACCGTCACATGCAGGCCATCTTCACACTTCTCAGTAATTTACACACTGTCGGGGCCGGACAGAGCACAGTGGGTTAGGAGTTTGCTTTGCATTCCACCAACCCGGGTTCAATTCCCAGCACTGCAAAGGGTCCCCTGAGCACAGAGCTAGCAGTGAGCCCTGAGCATAGGTCCGTATGATCCCCTACCAGAAAACACACAAAAAATTTTTGTGGTGCCAGGGATCGAACCCAAGACCTTGCTCACACAGGGTGAGAGCTATCCTGCCGAAACGCAATCCGTCAGGAAGATGAGGGGAAGTGTTCTCTTACATCAAAATACAAGCAAAGAAAAACTTCTTCAGTAAAACTTCTTGCCAGGACTGGGTGGCTCCAGTAAGGGCTTTCTCCACACTGCCGGCCACACACACATGGCAAACAGGACCCCCCCTCACCTCCTTGCTCTGTCTCTCCGAGAGTTTCCAGGGCTACCACGATCTGGCAGAATGCCACGTGGGGACGCCGTGAACCCCATCACTGCTGAAGACGCGCTCTCAGACGGTCCATGTACCCAGGGACAATCTGGCCACATTTCTTAGGCTCCGATGGGTCAGCAAAGAGCACTTTCCAGGAGAGCATCTTTCATGATTTAAAAAAAAAAACATCTTCATGATCCACGTTTCTGTCCGGAATACCACACAGCTGATGGTAATTAAGAAACCATGCCATTCGAGGCAACGGATGGCACGAGAACACATCAGGTTAAGTGAAGTCAGCCAGGACAAACATAGGCTCACTCATAGGTGGGGGGGGGGAGGGGAAGAGAGATGAGAAGCAGCGGGGGACCAGGCAGGGAGTCCGCACAAAGGGGGCGGGAAGGGGTGAGGGAGCCACATACCCAAGGCAGAGTCCACATGTCCAAGACTGCCCTGAAATCACGACACCCAACCTTTAGTTACCTAGCCAGGCGCCTGTCAGGAGGGCAGGTGGGGTCTGGGAACACTGGTGGGGGAAAGCGGACACTGGAGGTGGCATCTACGCGGAGATTCTGCATGTCTAAAACTCAACTATGAATAACTATAAACCACGGTGCTTCCGCTAAAATGACGAGCACACAAACAACGCCCTCCTCAAAAAATGGCTTTGCAACCTTCAATGTCCGGCCAAGAGAACAACTGGAGCCTGGGGGTGATAATCAACTTTAATTAGCTCTGGTACAGCATCATAGGGTCCCACTTCCCAGGAGAAAGGGACACGGTGACAAGGTCCACCCGTGTCCTGTGACATGGGGGCAGCTGGGCACGGTGAAGACACACACACCACCCCTCCCCGGAGCCACTGGTGCCAGCCCGAGCCTGTGAGGGGGACCACAGGACTGAGTGCAGTGCTGGTGGCCTTGTGGGGCTCAGCTGGCCCGGGCCGCCTGGCCGTGGGCTCCGCAGAGATGCAGCATGGTGGCGACCAGCTCCGGGAGGTCAAAGTCATGCTTCCAGCCCCAGTCCTGGCGGGCACGGCTGTCGTCCAGATTCATGGGCCAGCTCTCGGCTGGGAGGAGGGAAAAGCAGCTGAGGTGACCTGGGCTCTGGCACAGAAAGTTCTAGAATATTTTCTTGACAGCCCAGGCGGGAAAGTCTCCATGTGAACAGACCAGCACCGTGGTCACATGGCTACCGCGAGGCCAAGAATGGTGACACTCTGCCCAAACTTGCCCGGTTAGAGGGCCAGCGGGGGACTGTCCAGCACTGGAACACCAGGCCGATGTCATGCCGAGCCTTCCCGCCTCGGGGCCGGCAGTCAGCTCGCTGGGATGGCAGGAGCCCAGCTGCCGGAAACCATGTCCTCCCCCTCATCGCCCCACCCAACGCTGATCCCTCTGCCGAGTGGGAAGGACCTGCTCCCGCCAGCCTGGACCCCGGGGAGGGTTTGCGGCAACCACGACCCACCTATGGCCTGGCGGACAGCCTCCACCTTGTAGGTGACGCGGAAGCCAGGGATGTGCTTGGCCACCTCCTGGGCCAGCTCCTGCGGGCTGAAGCTCATGGCATTGATGTTGTAGGTGCGCAGGGTCAAGGCCTCGGCTGGGGCCTCCATCACCTCCAGCGTGGCCCGGAGGCAGTCCTCGATGTACATCATGGGTAGCCGCGTGTGCGCCTCCAGGTTACACTCAAACGTGCCGCTCTTGACTGCATCATGGAAGATCTGGACAGCGTAGTCTGGAAGAGAGCCACGGCTGTGTGCCTGCATGTGTGTGCACGTATGTACATGTGTGCAGGCATGCATGTGTAGGGGTCTTCTTGGGACCCTGGGCCCGAGTCTCTGACAGCAAGGTGGACTCCTCATGCATGCTAGGCTCAAAAGCACAAAGACCCAGGGGTGGAGGAGGGGTGGGGGGAAGAAGAGGCCCTGGTCAGACACTCCCGACCAGCCTGCCAAGACCATGACCAGCAGCTGGCCCTGCATGCACAGTCTCATGAAACCCAAGCACGGGACACGCTGGGGAGAGAAAATCAGTCTCACATGCTGGGCCCACTCACACCCTGAGAAGAGGCGGCTCCAGGCACAGGCTTTTCTCTGTTTGCTGAGAGGGTCTGGGCAGTCTTGGCCACGTGCTCAGGGGCCAAACCAGGGCCAACAAGCAGCAGCGCACCAGCTTCTATGCTCCCTCTCCTGCCACCCAAAGCTTTTTCAAGGCGACCCAGACCAGTGCCCACTTGGAAACATGGCCTCTCTGGAATCATCTGCCCCCCCTACTGGCCTCAGCCCTCCAGCAGGTAGGAGAGGGTCCCCATGCCAAGAAACTGCACCTATGATGAGCAGGGCATTCTGTTTTTTGGGGTTTTTTGGCTTTTTTGGGGTCACACCCGGCGATGCACAGGGGTTACTCCTGACTGCGTTCAGAATTTACTCCTGGCAGTGCTCAGGGGACCACAGGGGATGCTGGGAATCGAACCCGGGTCGGCCACGTGCAAGGCAAACGCCCTACCCGCTGTGCTATCGCTCCAACCCCGAGCAGGGCATTCTGGCCGCCGTGAGTGGACTCTACCAGGACAGAGCCTGTACTCAGAGCACAGTCTGTGTCTTTATTCTTAGTTTTGGGGTTTGGGTCACACCTGGTGATGCTCAGGGGTTCCTCCTGGCTGTGCACTCAGGAATCCTCCTGGCAGCACTCAGGGGACCCTGTGGGATGCCGAGGACCGAGCCCGTGTCAGCCGTGTGCAAGGTCGGCACCCTCCCCGCTGTCCTATTGCTCCAGCCCCCAAAAGCCATTGGCTACCCGCCTCTTCTACATCGTGGGTCACACATTCCTTTGCATTCCAGGACAGGGCTGAAGCTCCACAAGCCACCCGGACACCCCGCAAGAGGCCCCCAAGGGCTGTGGGGAGCCCGACCTGGCAGGGCAGCACCTACCTGTGGTTCCCCCGCCGGGCATGGTGTCCGCAGAAATGATCCCGGGGTACCGCAGGCAGCGGAAGTCCAGCCCATAGCGGTGATGATAGTACTGCACAAGGGAGAGAAGGTCCTTTCAAAAGCCCCGTCACACGAGGTGGGGCAAGCCAGGGCTGGCGGTCTCTGCAATGACATCCCATGCGGCTACAGTGAAACACTCCCACAGGGGCCACAGACAGTGCAGTGGGCAGGGCACTCGCCTAGCACATGCTGGGTTTGATCCCTGGCGCCCCAAATGGTCCCCTGAGTACACCAGGTGATCCCTGATACAGAGCCAGGGGAAGCCCTGAGCACCATGGGTGTGGCACAAACACAAGATGGTTAATTGCCTGCTTTGTATCTGTATGTGTATGTATGCTGTGTATCTGTGTGTGTGTGTGTATGCTTTGTATCTGTGTGTATGTGTGTGTGTATGTGTGTGTGTATGCTTTGAATCTGTGTGTGTATGTGTGTATATGTATGTATGTGTGTGTATGCTTTGTATCTGTGTGTGTGTGTGTGTGTGTGTGTGTGTGTACGCTATGTAGTTCTAGAAGCTGGATCAGCCTGACTAGGGACGTCTGATCTTTCTCAGGAGACAGTTACACTCACGGTCCTAAAGATTCTGCCCAGCAGCTCTGGGAGGGCAGGGCAAGGGGACAGCTATGTCCCCTACCACAAAGTTCAGTGGCCATCAGCCAAGAGAAAGTGGGGCAGTAAGGGGCGGTGCTAGGGCGGGTCCATGGCACAGTCTAGACTGACCACACCCCCCGCGGTGCAAGCACAACCGAGGGCAGGTGACACCGACCATCTGTCTCCCGGCCCACCACAGCTTACTTCGCCCATGAGCTCCGTGTGGACCTTGGACACCCCGTAGATCGTCCGGGGCCTCTGGGTGCAGAGATCCGGAGCCGGGTCACGAGGAGAGCTGGGACCAAAGGCGCCAATGGTGCTGGGCACAAACAGCCGCAGCCCGTGCTCGGCCGCCACATCCAGGATGTTGTGTAGACCTGAGACGGATGGGCGGAAATGGCAGGTGACCTGCGTGGGTCACACACGCAGCCCGGACTGGAAACGGGGTTGGCAGGAGATTCCTCATGGGAAATACGTGTGGACAGGCGCACGCGCACACACACACACACTCATACACATGCACACTCACACATGTGTGTGCACTCACACAGGCACATACATGTGCACTCACACAGGCACACACACACATGCACACATTGGGCGCGCACATACACACGCACAAAAACACTTGCACGCACACACACAGGCAGGCAGACACACACATGTGCACACTTACAGAGGAACCTACACACACACACAAACACATGCGCACATGGCCCCTGAAATGGGCAACACCCCCCAGCCCCCAACCCCCTTCCCCAGACCCAGACAGCCAGCGGGACCCACCGGTGATGTTGACAGCACGCGCCAAGGACACGTTGGCCTCGCCCACGGCACTGAGCAGCGCGCTGTAGTGGAATAGCCAGCTGATGCGGTTGTTGACCACTACCTCCCGGAGGTGTTTGTAGTCCAGGATGTCTGAATAGACAAAAGGGCCTGGGCCGACCGGGCAGAGCACGTGCAAGGTCAGAGACGAGCGGCCCTCCCTGCACCCCCACACCCCCGGAGCCCCCAGCCGCTAACTAACACCGTCTTCCTCGTGGAAGAACCAGAGGCTGCCTGGGTCTCTCCTGGACAGGGCACCACAGGCAGGAGGCCACTCACCCTCAAAGGGGACCCGGGGACCCGCAGACACACCTCGAAGAGCCACAGCTCGCGCCCATGCCAGTGTCCACTCCCTCTTACCACTGCGGAAAACGTGATCCGAGGGCTTCCTGATGTCTGACAGGATCACGTTGTCTTTCCCAAAGCGCTTCCTGAGGGAGGCCAGGGGCACGTGAGGGTCGCGCTGCCGTTCCTGCTGCCTCCCGCCTTCCCACCCCCCGGCCTCCACCATCAGCTCCCTCCCGGGTGCCCCTCAACCCACACCCCACACCTCCGTGACAGCACCACCATCTCCATCCAGGGTGCCGTCACCCACACCCTGACAGCACCCTCTCAGCTCTGCTCCAGCCCCACATGGCCCGATCTGTCTCCCACCCCCCGCACCTCGGAATCGAGACTCATCAAGAATCACCGAGCCTAAAACAGGGCTGGCCTGTGACAGGCTCTGACCAGGCCCAGACAGGGCAGAGGACAGAAGACAGAGGACATACTCGAGGCACGAGACGTAGACGCACATTCCAACTTCAGTTCTTACCTCAGCAAGTCGGCGAGCCCCACTCCAAGCTGGCCAAGACCCCCTGGTGAAGAAGAACAAACAGGGCACGGGGTGCAGAGCAAGGTCAGGACAGCAACCAAGTCACTGCCATCCCTGGTGCCACGAGGGCACGTGAACAGACACGCCACTCCGTGAACAGTTCACACCCCACGTGAACACAGGCACAGGTCACACCAACGGCCACACTGCCACATGAACAGGGGCACGCACCTAGCAGGCACCCAGTGCCCCTGCTCCGTGAGGGGGACCCGCCTCGTTCTGCCCCAGGCATCCAGGCCACTCACATGCCCACTGCACCCGCAGCCTTGGGGACCAGGACAGCAGCTGGGGCGCCCCACGACCCCGAGCACCATCAGGGAGCCAGGGGAGACTTCAGCATGGCAGGGCCACATCCTCGGACCCAAGCACTGAACTGCCAGCCCAGTTGGCTGGGAATCATTAGGGGACCTGAGGCTGCCTGAACACAGCCCCCAAAAGAACAAAATGCGACGAGGGTGACAAACATACAAAGTGGGACCCGTGCCCCTGAGAGGCCCTGGAGAGTGACGGATGGCCCCATTATAGTTTCGAGGGGCCGAGGACACAGGACCAACCCAGACAGCAGCAGAGGGCAGGGGCACGGGGCAGCACCCAGCACCCCACAACACTGAAGAGCTCGCCTGACCTGTGATCAGGATGCGCGGCCGCTCGGGGTCAGGGGACGAGGCCGAGTGGAAGCTGGCGTCAGGGGGCATCTGCGGAGACGAGCTGCAGAGACAGCGGCAGGGCGGGATGGGCAGATGGGGGGCAGGGGCCAGGCCCCGGGCTCGGCCCAGAGTGCGAAAGACCAGCATTGCTCTTGGTGTCTGCAAGAGAGGGGGGCAGGGTCAGTGCGTGGCCACTGGCCCCCAAGACTCTGAGAGCACAGAACTGGGGCCTCCCCAACACCTCAGACTCATGACTGGAAGGCCACCCTCTCCTGGGACACCCATGCCCACGTGAGTAGCTCCAGCCTGGCATGACACTGGGTAGACCCCAGCCACCCCCCAGAACCCCCATATTCAGGTCAGCCTGTCCCCGGAGGGCAAAGGGGACACCAGCCAACTCCCCTGCTCCGGGGCTGGGGTTGGGCCTGGGCCCTAGTCACTGGCCCCCGGCGTTCCCTGCATGATTAGTCTCCACTCGGCACCCTCACAGGACAGAAGCTGCCCAGCTCTGCCGGGGCCAAGTCTGGACGCGACCCCCATGACAGCACTTTCCTGCAACCCCAAGACAAGAACAGCCCGGGGGAAACGTTCTTCTGCTCCTCAGGGGGTGCACCTGGGCCCAACCCCTCCTCCAGCCTCCTGTGGGAAAGGAAGGGGCGAGGGGCTGGTCATCAGCAGAGCACCCAGCTCAGCGTTCCTGGGCCCCTAGGCCAGGGAAGATTATTTAGGGGTTTGGGCCATGGCCAGCTGGGCTCTGGGGTCACTCCTGTGGAGCTCGGGGGCGCGACGGTGCTGAAGACAGAACTCCAGGGGGCATGTGGCAGGCAAGAGCCTTAGCTCTGGGTTATGGCTCATTCCCGGGCTTAGGGACATGGAGAGCCCCTGGGGCTGGAACATCTAAAGGGACACAGTTCAGGTGACAAGTTTGGGCAGGATACTGAGGGGGCTGGACCATCTGAAAGGACACAGCTCATGTCCTTGGGGTGAAGGACTAAAGAGTCAGACGGAGTCTGTCCACCCCGCCCTTGGGATTGGTCTGGGGGCGCTTTCTCCCTGCAGGCTTGAGGCCCAAATCCCGAGAACCCACGAACAGACCGACAGAAAATTGATCTCTTACAGTGGAAACAGCCCTACCTTACTCCACAACAAACCAGTCAATGCCTGCAGCACATTCGGACAGGTATGTGACAGGCACATGACAGGTGTATGTGACAGGTAGAACAGGCTTATGGCAGGTGTGTGACAGGTACATACATGACAGGTGACAGGTGTGACAGGTTGACAGGTATGGCTGCCCCCACGTTTGCTTCTGCACTCCCGAGGGACTCAGCCCAAGCAGTTGTAGGAGGCATTTCTTGCACTAAAAAAGCCTTTTCAGGTCTTGGTCACCCCCAAACTCCCCCATCTCTTCAAGGCAGTAGACAGCAGCCTGGCAGCACCTGCCCCCCACACTGCAGTGGGTGCCTGGCCCAGGGCTTCCTGGGGGGTCTCCAGGGACTCCTGTCTCCCCTGATGGTCTTTGGGAAAACACAGAGTCAGTGATACAGGCAGAGCCTCCAACTCTCTCCAAAAAGAATGCAAAATAGTGCTCTTCCATTTCAGAAGGAAATCTCAAACCCAAAGGAATTTTTTATACCACTTGAAAATTTAAGTCTAGATTTCAAAGTGTGGGGCCAGGGACTGAAGCAACGGCACAGCGGGGAGGGCCCTGGTCCTGATGGTGGTTCACCCGGCCGCATCCCAGGCACCCCATAAGGTCCCCAGAGCACCGCCAGGAGTGACTGCAGAGTGCAGAGCCGAGGGGAACCCCTGAGCACCGCTGGGCGTGAGCCTCCAAAACAAACAGAGGCTGGAGTGACAGTACAGCAGGGCGGTGCTTGCCTTGCATGTGGCCCAGCCAGGTTTAATCCCCAGGACCCCCATATTGTCCACCGAGCCCCCAAAGTTGAGATTTCAAAATAAGGGTGAATTCAGAGGATGTGGGGTCAGAAAGAACAGGTAGAACTGTGGGTAACCAAGACACTGTGAATTCCTCCTCCAAACCCGGTCATCTCCGTCTGCAATAAACCAGAACCTACTGTCTCTTTGCACCTTTCTTTCCTCCCAACTCAGGGACCGAGGAGTCGTCTGGCTGTGCCACCCCCCTTTCCTGCCCCCGAGGGGTACCCACCCTGCTGGCTGTGAAGGCATTTGGAGTAACTGGGTCAGTTACAGTCCCCAGTCCCAAGACCCGCCCCCAGCCCTGGGCACTCACCCCAGTGGCCCCGCCCGCCCCTCCCCCCACTCCCCAGGTTCCTCCTTAGCCTCGGGGTCTCCACCGAGACCCCCGACAGTTTGCAAAGCTGCCCAGTGGCTGAGTAGGTTGGTCACAGACGTGTCCCTTCACCGGCTGCTCCCGCCTCAGAGGGCTGCGCGATCAGGTCGGGCAGGGACGCGGGGTTCCGCTCGGGTTCGGGGGCACCGTCCCCACCTCTGGGCACCTCTCCGCAGCGCCCAGCCGGTCAGAGGTCCCGGGCCACACCCCCGATCCGGGCTGGGGGCAGTAGGAAGGTCGGGCACCAGGGGCGCGGGGGGCGCGCAGATACCTGTCCCATGCGCCGTGCCCTCGGGATCCGCGGCCTCCAGATGGTCCCCTGGGCGCGGGGCCACGCGTGAGCCCCGCGCACACGCCGACACGGCGACAGGCGAAAGCGCGGGCTGGGACCGGCTGTGCGCCGGGGTGGTTCCGGGGGTCCCTAGGGCGGGGGCGCGGGCTGCGTCCAGGCCCGGGTCCCTGGGAAAGCGCGCGGCGTCACCCTCGGCGGGAGATGCAGGACCAACCGGTTCTGGCACAGCCGCGCCTGTCCCAGCCCCGGGCGCGGGTGCCCAGGTGCCCACCCCAGCTGCATCCCGAATCTCAGCGGCTCTGTACAGGGGTCCCAGCTCTCCGCTCCGGGAGCGACGTCCACCCCTGAAGCCCTCCGGAGCGGACCTCCTCGGAGCACGGTGCCCAGGCCGGCGGCGCCCCAGCTCTCACCTTTCGGCCCGCGCGGCACCCGTCCCCACAGCGCTCCGAGCTGACCTCCCGGCGGGGGTGTCCACGTCAGCAGTGCCCGCGCCCTCCCCGCGCTCCCGCCCGCCCGGGGCGCACGTCCCGAGGCGCGCGGCTCCCGAGGTCCGGGCCACCCGCGCCGGGCGACCCACCCTCGAGCCACCAGGGGGATCGGTCGCGGGACGGGGCCCAGGGCGCCGGGGACACCTGGGCACTGACCTGCGCGCGCGATTCCCGGGACGGCGCGGCAACCCGGCCGAAAAGCACGTGCACGGGGCGGAAGGCGGCGAGCGGGCCCGGGGGCCCCAGCGCGGGAACCTTTAAGCGCTCCCGCCGGCCCGCCCCGCACCCGGCGCACCAATCCCCTCCCTCGGCCGGATCACGGGGGGCAGGGGTGGGGAGGGGGCTATTGCCATGGCAACCCCGCCCCGCACGCCGGGGTCGCGCCCTCGGCCCTCCTTCTGCCCCGAGCCCTGCGCCATGCGCCTGGCGCCAGCGGCGCCCCTCCACCCCGCCGCGGGAACGCGGAATCACCAACGCGCGCGGGACGTGCCAGGCCCCGGGGGCGTGTCCGCGTGGGCACCGCCCGGAAACATGATGCCCACGAGCGCTGCCCCCTCCAAGAAGGTAAAGGCCGTCGGGGATCCCCGGGCTCACCGTGCAGTAGGGGAAGGGATGCTGTGGGCGAGCCCGATCTGGAGTCGGGGCGTCTGGTGTGCGGGCAACCCCCGAGCCCGGGCCCGTGGTCTCGGAGTCCCACCTGGGAAGCAGCGCTGCAAATCCCGCCGCTTCTGCCCTGGCCGCCTCCCCGCCGGGTGCGGGAAAGGCGGATTTGAACCTTCCCGCCCCGCGCCCTAGAGCTGCGGGTCCGGCTCAGAGCGCACCCGGTCTCCGGGTTCGCAGCGGCCTGTCGCGCCCGCCCGGAGGGCTTGCACCGACCCTATGCCCTGGCTGGATTTAAGACCAAAGAAGTCGAGTGTCCTGGGGGACAGCAGCTGCCCAGCACAAGTTTGTGTGACGCTCTTTCAGCGGCAGCCTACGGAGCCCGTCTGTCCACGAGGCACGGCGCTCAGCGTGGTCCCAGGAACAGGCATCTGCCCCACATCTCGTGAACCAGAATTGCCTGTCCCTGAGAACGCCAAGGCATCTGCCGGCCTCTCACACTGGCCAGATAGCGCCAAGTTCTCCAGATAAGGTATGTATGATCTGGGGTATGGGGGTGGGTTGTCGGGATGGTGTTGGTGTGAAGGCAGATTTTCCTGTGCTGGTGGGTTCTTGAAAATTGTAGGAAAGATTTGCACACAAAACTCGGAAGATTGAAAGTTAATCTATTGTATAGTAATGGTGGATGGTTCCAGATCTCCCCAGTCGTCCAGGCCTCTCTTGTACCAAGGAACGATGACCAGGTCCTGTCCCTGAGCTGCTCTCTCCCGTGGGCACCTTCCCCATCTCCGGCCATAGCCCAGTGTTTGGGCAAGGTCCCTGTGTTCCGCCCCAACACTGGGCCTCCCAGCTGTCCCCCTAGCAGTTCCTGTCATCTGGTCCTGGTTTTTCTATTCCCTGGCGATGGCCACGTGCATGTGGGTGAGGGTCCTGTGCTCAGTACCTTGTCACAGCCCTCCTGGACCTGAACTGTCCTGGGCACCTGAACCCTCCTGGACCTAAGCTATTGTTCTGCACACCTGAGCCCTCCTGTACCTGAGCTATCCTGGGCATCAGCCCTGTCTGTACCTGAGATACCCTGGGCACCTGAGCCCTCTGTACCAGAGCTATCCTGGCCATCACCCTGCCTGTACCTGAGCTGTCCTGGCCATCAGCCCTGTCTATACTTGGCCCTGTCTGGCCGCCTCTACTGGGCCATGTCTTGGTGCATGTCAACACCTGTCTGGGGAGAGTTCAGAGTCCATGTGTTCAGAGAGATGGGGCTGGGGGTTTCCATTTATCTGTTGCCAAATCCTAGCCCCCCAACTCTCCGGTTCTACTTCCTGATTGGCTACCTGATCCATGGACAGAGACTTCAAAGTGACGCTCTACAGCTCAGCTCCTGCTGCAATCAGTAGCACAGCAGCTAGGTCGTTTGCCTTGCAGCCGATCTATCCAGTCCCCAAGCACCAGAGGGAAGGTCCCCCTAACACCACCAGAAGTAGCCCCTAAGCATCACTGGTATGACTCCGAAACCAAAAGAAGAATGTATGGTTTGGAACTAGAAAATAGTTTTATCAAGCAGTGTGCTTGCTGGGGTTCCCTTGCGGGCACTGCACAGAATCTTCTCTGAGCGTCACCAGGAGTGACCCCTGAGTAAGCCCAGAGCACTGCCATGTGTGGGCCCAAAACTGGAAGGAAAAACCAACCAAACAAACAAACAAACAAAATGTATGGTCCTGGTGGTGCTCCCTGCTCAGTGCTCACTGCGGGCTGTCAGATCAATCAAAACACTGTCACTGTCCTCACGTTGCTCATCAGTTTGCTCGAGCTGGCCCAGTAACGTCTCCATTGTGACAATTGTTACTGTGTTTGGCATATCGAATACATCACAGGTAGCTTGCCAGGCTTTGCTGTGCGGGCGAGATAATCAAACCTGGCTTGGCTGGGCTGGCTGCGCACAAGGCAAACGCCCTACTGCTGTGCTATCGCTCCAGTCAGATCAAACACGGAGTTTGAATGCCAGAGCACTGAGGGCTGGTCTCTGATGGTTCAATAGTCTCAAGAATGAAAATGCAGAGTAACAAAGATGCCCAGAGTTAGAAATGTTTATTGGAAAGTAGAAGGGAAAGGAGAACTCCCCTGTGGGGTGGAACTTGATCTAGGACCAAGTTAACTATGGCCCTTTTCTTAGGTTTTTATGGGAACACTGGGCCTTTGTGTTAGAGAAAGCCAGGGAAGTCAGAGATAAGGGTTTGTTGCGTGGCCTTTTAATGGAAATGGGGCTCTTTCATTTCTTATCAAGGGGCAAGAATGTTGTGGAGAATGCGAGGTCCTAAAGACCCTTCCCTGGCCCCTTGCCTTAGGTGTTGTCCATTATCTCAGTCTTCAGGTGAGCCTCACCAGAATTTTATGGTGGACAGTTAATCAGAAAGAGTCCAGGATACAGCCGGTAGGGTGCTGGCCTTGCATGCAGCCGATCCAGGTTCGGGTTCGATTCCCAGAATCCCATATGGTCCCCTGAGCACCCCCAGGAGTAATTTCTGAGTGCAGAGCCAGGAGTAACCCCTGTGCACCACCGGGTGTGACCCGAAAAAGAAGCAAAAAAAAAAAAAAGAGGCCAGGAAGAGGAGGGGAGGGGGGGACTGGAGTGACAGTCCACTGGGAGGGCATTTGCACGCCAATTTGATCCCAGTTTGATCCTAATTTGATCCTAGTTTGATCCCCAGCATCCCATATGGTCCCCCAGCACCACCGCCAGGAGTAATTTCTGAGTGCAGTCAGGAGTAACGCCTGACCATTGCCGGGTAAGATCCAAAAAAAAAAAAAAAAAGGTAGGAGGGGGACATTGGCCAGGGGAATCTGAGGCTTTTTCTCAGTCTGCCACAGACTGCAAGGCAAGCATCCCACCCTGCCCCGCCCTGCGCTCCCTCTGGCTGGGAAGGAGTGATTCTAGGAATGTGACTCACCTTTCACAGGCCCATTTTCCAACTTTTTCTCCTGTCATTTTCCCACGTCTATGAGTCTTCCAAGGCACACCTGATTTTGAAATCCTCTGTTTCTGTGATTTGGGGGCCACACCCGGCAGTGCTCAGGGTTACTGCTGACTGCTCGGGAATCACGCCTGTCAGGACTGGTCTGCCACGCACCAGGCCTCACTCGCTAGCGCTTCGATCGCTGCGGCCCCTGAGATGGTTTGTCGTTATTTTTATTGAGCTGTTGTGGTTTATGATAGCAATGTAGGCAGGGATAGGCAGGGAAGGCCCCGTGGCAATGAAATCTCTAGAAAATAAAGCCACCTGGATTGAAAATAAAATGTTTAAGTAGTGAAGTCCCCCAGTCTCCAGCGACCCAGGGGTCACACCTGTAAAGCCGCCTTTTGCAGGCGTTAAATAATCTCATCGGCCACCCTTCAGAACTCATGGCTGCTTCTCTCAGAAGGGAGCATAAAATGAGACCCCCATAACCATGCCATGGGACTCTGCGCCAGGCTGTTTTGACTCAGGGTGCCCCAGAGGGGGGCGGGACCCAGCCCTGGCAGACTACCTCCACTACCCAACCGCCGCCATGCTCCAGGCCGCTTTCCAGACACTCGGTCTGAGCCTCACGCATGAATGAACATATTCTTGGACACATCATAAGACACTCCCTACCCATTTTCCATAATTACCACACCATATTTGATGGGGTTCAGACAGCAGGCAACAAATCATAGAGGGAAATATATATATATATTCCTCTTGGAGAGCCCGGCAAGCTACCTAGAGTATCCCTCCCACATGGCAGAGCCTGGCAAGCTACCCATGACATATTTGATATGCCAAAAATAGTAACACTAATGGGTCTCTTTCCTCTGACCCTGAAAGAGCCTTCAGGATGGCAACATTGGGGAAGATGAGTAAGGAGAGGCTGCTAAAATCTCAGGGCTGGGATAAATGGAGACGTTACTGGCACCCACTCGAGTAAATCGATGAACAACGGGATGACAGTGATACAGTGAAGTCCTAAGTCTGACCCACCATGTGGACACATAAAGCAAGACCTGATAAGTTCTTCTTCAGCAGTGGACCCTGAGGAGATGGCCCCTCCCCGCAGAAAGAGCCTGAAGGAAATTACTGGAGAGCACTCCCCCCAATTCCTTACTTTTATTAACCCTCAACTAGCCCAGACAGAGAAGGCTGGACCCACCCTCCAAGAGAAGATCCAGCAGGAACAAGGTCAAGAAGAGGAGTTTCAAAGAAGACCACTCCCAACTCTACCACTTAGCAGCAATCCTAGCAACAGACTCATATAGTTGGAAAGCCCCAAGTGGGGGTAGCTTGGGAAAACCCTATAAAAGCCACCTTGAACAAAGGAAGGGCCTGCAGATGCTGCCCGAGCCCATGTGCTCCTTGTGCCCACGTGGCCGGGCACATGTGGTGCCCGCATCTCCCCTCTTGAGGTGTGAACATCCCTCTCTAATGCTGGGGTGTGTGTAGGGGTCTCTCTACCCTGGGAGAAGCCCATGTTCTTCCTTGAGTGAGTTACTCTCTCACTCACTTTCTCTCCCTCCTCACCTTCAAAAACCTCCAAATAAAATCTCTTTTACTTCACTGCCCGTCTACTCCTGAAATTCTTTTCCAGAAGGCGAGACAAGAACGTGGTCACCCTGGGTAAGACCTGGGACTTATTTCCTTTTCCGGCAAAGAGCAGATTCTTGCTCCAGCCCGAGTCTGTGGCTCCCTGAGAAATTGGGTGGCGGGGATCAACTCCTCGAGTGGAAGACCAAGCGGACATCAGGTGTGGCCTGACAGCCCCAGAGGATGGCAGAGGCAGACCAGGAGAAAGTGATCATCTCTTTCCTCCCGCTTCACAGAAACCATGCTGGGGCCCACCAACATTAATAGTATCATGGTTGTGTTTTTTTTTTCTTTTTGGGTCACACCCGGCAATGCACAGGGGTTACTCCTGGCTCTGCACTCAGGAATTACCCCTGGCGGTGCTCAGGGGACCATATGGGATGCTGGGAATCGACCCCAGGTCAGCCGCGTGCAAGGCAAACGCCCTACCCGCTCTGCTGTTGCTCCAGCCCCAGTATTATGTTGTTTAACATGCGTCTGTTAGACCATCCACCAGGTCTCGTGTCCCCTTCACCCGCATCCCAGCGTCCCTTCTTCCCCCCACTTTGCACCCCCAGTTCTCAGCTCTATTGAGACTATCTCAGGGTTGTTCCCACCACGGACAGTCTCGCCCCGGCTTCGGTAATGCCACACACAAGGGAGCACACCTAGTTTGGTCTCACTCGCTTCAGTTAGCACCACTCTCCACGTCCACCCAGGTTGCCGAAAGCTGCAGGGTTTCATCTTCTCTCACGGCTGAGGCGTGATGCCTGGTGGAGCCATGCAACTTGTGCTCACATCACCATGGTGCCTGGACCCTGGCAAAGGACTGTTTCAGGGTTTGGGAAGGAATTGCTGGCGCCCATGGAAGTTCTCACTGTCATTTTTTGAGGTTTCCAAACTGTTCCATAGAGGCTGATCTGGACAATGGTCCCACCAACCGTGAATGAGAGACCCTTTTTCTCTGCATGCCGCCAACACTGACTGGTTCCAAACTTCTCAGCTTTGTTTGGGGGAACCACACCCGGAGCTGCTCAGGGCTTCCTCCTGGTTCTGAGCTCAGGGATCTTACAAGTGCCAGGAATTGAATCCGAGCTGGCCTGGTGCAAGGCAAGCGCCCTGCCCGCTGTGCGATTGCTCCAGCCCCACTTACGTACCTAACTTCTCGATGCAGAGGGCATTGGCCAGAGTGAGGCGGAACCTCACTGTCGTTTTGATTGGCATTTCCTGTAAAGCATAAGGAAGCAAAGAGAGCGCTGGTGAGTGAGGAAAGGGCACTCACTCGACCGTCTCCTGGCTCTCTCTAGGTCTTCCCTTTTTTTTTTTTGAGTGGGGGGGTTTGTTTTTGTTGTTGAGCCTCATGAATGAGTTCAATAGCTTAGCTGATCTGTGACCTGCCAATATTTTCTCCCATCCAGCAGTGTGTTTTTAGATTTTATTTCATTTCCTTCACAGAGCAGAAGCTGTTCTGGTAAAATCCTGTTTCTTTATTTCTGCCCTTGATTTCTTTGCTTGTAGGGTTGTGTCTTTGAAAACTCTTCTGAAGCCAGTATCATAGAGAGAGGTTTCTGCCTGTGCCCATTTTCCTCGATGTATCTGATACTGAGTCTTTTGAATCAACTTTTGTGTGCCCTGTGAGAAAGGTTCTGGGTTTTTGTTTGTTTGGGGGTGGAAGGCTGATACCCTGCAGGTGCTCGGGGCTCACTCCTGGAGGTTCCTTGGGGACCATGTGTCGTGCAGAGGGTCAGATCTTGGGTATAGAAGAATTAGCCTGGCAAGCTACCCGTGACATATTCGATATGCCAAACACAGTAACAAGTCTCACAATGTTGCTGGACCTGCTCGAGCAAGTCGGTGAACAACGGGAGGACAATGACAGTGACAGTGATCTTTTGAGAGCTCCTATGCCAAACTGTTCAGAAGGTGCCATTAGGTCCCCGTGTTTGTAATCGTAAGCCACTTATCAGATGGAAAAGTTGATTCTCACCTATTAGTTAAATTACTGAGCTCATTCTTTTCCCTCTCACTTATTTTTTAATTTTGGACCACACCCAGTGGTGCTCAGGGTACCATCTGGGGTGCCAGGGATCGATTCTGGCTGGGCACACGTAAGGCTGGCACCCTACCTGCTGTTCTATCTCTCAGGCTCTGTTACCCATAACTCCAATTTAATATTCTCCACCCTCGTCCACCTCTTTCTTGGTGGAGTGTCACAGCAGAGTCCTGACCCCTGGCTTTCCCGGGGCTGCTTGGCCATGGACCCCTTCCCTGGACAGATCTCTCAAGCCTCCTGACCAGTGAGTGTCCCCTGAACTCTTACAGGCCTGGAAACTTCCCAGAAGGCTTTGAATCTCAAAGCACAGTTGGCTGCTTCTTGGCTTGGGGGATTGTCTGTTCTCATTGTCTCTCGGGGTGGTGTTGAGATCTTTGATGCTCCTCGGTGGCTTTTAGTGGCACTAATGAGGATTTTCCTCTCATAAAGTCCAGCAGCTTTATTTCCATGAGATCTTGTCTACTCAGTATCCAGTTCTCCTCAGGCCTTAATTTCTAGGAAGTTAGTTTAAGTACTACTTTGTTTTCTTCTTCAAGGACCCCAGTCATGTTCCAGTTTTCTTTACACACCTTCTGTTACTTTCAGATCCTGCATGCTGGCCATTTTATTGCCACTCTTGTTTGGGGGCCACCCCGGCAGTGCTCAGGGCTGACTCCTGTCCTGTGCTCAGGGATCATTCTGGCATTCTGGCAGGGCTCGGGGGACCATAGGGAGTACTCAGGAACAAACATGGGTTTGTTTGACCCATGTTCAATCCCTGGCACCCCATATAGTCCCCCAAGACCTGCCAGGAGTGATCCCTGAGCAAGAGGGCCAGGAGTCAGCCCTGAGCACTGCTGGGTATGACGCTTCCTGCCCTCCCCAAAAGCACATCAGTTATCGGTCTCTCAATTTGTTTTCCTGGTGCCTCATGGTTATAGAATGAAATGACATAAAATCGAGAACGTCTCAAAAAGGCAGACCTTGTTGGGCTGGAGGACCGATACCGGGTTTGACAACTGGTTGTTGTGTTAAGACTGACCCATTCTCCTTGAAAAAGAAACAATTTGCTTTACTCTTGGCTTTGGCATCCAGAATGTGTGTATTCACTTGGTCCTTGAGACAGGAGTGGATCGGTAAAGAGGTAGCTAACCGTTTTCAGTTCCCGCATCAATCAATTGTTGACCACTCTATTGATTGTTGGATGACTTTATTGATTGATTATTTTACTGATTTTTTGACTACTGATTGTTTGACTACTTATTTTTGGTTTCTGTTTAACTACTGTTTGCTTTAGTTTTGGTTTCTGTATCAATCAATGAATTGTTTAGCTAACCTCATTGTTTGGCTTGCTTGCTGACTTAGTAAAACTCCAAGAAAGTAGTCTGGCCCTTAAAAAAAAAAACACCTTGTTTTTTACACTTAGGGCTGCCTCTCTCCTCCAGGCTGGTCCAGCTAATAAAGGCTCCATAATTTAAGACAAAATTATGACCTTGTGGAGCACCGTGGGGTGCCTCACCTATAACAGTCTTGATGGTGGATAAAGTGACTGGCCAATTTCCTTCACTGCAAACTCCGTACTTCCCGCACTGTAACTAGCCTTTTCTAGAAAGCCTTGGACAGGACGCGCATTTCCTTGTAACCTCTGCACCGAGTTTTCAGTAGCGTTTTCAGTAGCGGCTGCTGCTGACACTCAGGCCACTTATTCCTGGGAAAATGGCAGATCCTCCTCTCCTCTCGTTTCAGGAGGCGTTCTCTCAGAGAGGAGCCTTCCCTCACTGATCAATTCTTTTTACACCTTTTTTTTATATTTATTTATTTTTTAATAGTGAGACACCATGAGGTACAGTTGTAGACTTACACATTTTTGTGCTTGGGTTTCGATTATACAATGATCAAACACCCATCCCTCCACCAGCGCGCATTTCCCACCACCTCGGATCCCAGCATCCCCTCCCCCCCAGCCCCCATCCCACCCTGCCTCTGTGGCAGGGCATTTCCCTCTCTCTCCTTTTGAGTGCCATGGTCTGCAAAAGAGGCATTGAGTGGCAATCATGCTTGGTCGACAGTCTACCCTCAGCATGCTCTCCCATCATGGGCGGATCCTCTCAACACCCTCTATTTGGTGTTCCCTTCTCTTTCTGAGCTCCCCCTTCCCCTAACATGTGTGGTTGTCCTCCGGGTCATTGAGTAAAATTCCTGGTACTAATCTCTGCCATACTTGGGTGTTAGTTTCCTATTTTGTTACTTTATGTTCCCCAGATGAATGCAATCTTTCTATGTCTATCCCTTTCTTTCTGAGTCATTTCGCTTAACATGATACTTTCCATGTAGTACCACTTGTATGTAAACTTCATGACTTCGTCTTTTCTAACAGCTACATAGTACTCCATTGTGTAAATGTGCCAGAGTTTCTTCAACCAGTCATCTGTTCTCGGTTACTCAGGTTTTTTCCAGATTCTGGCTATTGTAAAGAGTGCTGCAATAAACAGACAATTGCAGATGTCACTTCGGCTATACTTTTTTGCCTCTCTGGGATATATTCCCAGGAGTTTACACCTTTTTTTTAACAATACCATCACTGGTTGATTCATACCCAAGCATCCGGAGGGAATAGTCTGTACTTGCACACTCCGCGGCTCTGGAGGTGGATACACTGAGCTGAGACTTCACTTCAAATGTTTCAGCAAAGTAACAGTCATGTGTGCACATACGCACATTCACACACTAACACACACATTCACACATGCACACTAACACACATTCACACACATATACCTACCCACTCACACACACAACTACCCACTCACACATACACACGCTCGTACATACACACTCACACATACACACACACCTACCCATTCACACATACACACCCAAACACACACATTCACACACACACCCCTACCCACTCACACACACACATTCACACACATTTACCCATTCACATATACGCACTCACACACACATTCATACACACACCTACCCACTCACACATATACACACTCACACGCATACAATCACATTCACACATACACATGCACATATTAGAGCAGATATAATAAAGTGTGATGGATTAGGGGAACCATTGAGGACAACTGTACCATCTGGCAACTTCTCTCACAGATCCAAATTCTTCCAAACTCTATCTAGCGGTTGAGATACTGGGCTTCTTCACAGACATTTGTGTAAAATAAAAAGTCAACAGAGAGGTTTCATTTACCAGCAATATATTCAAATTTTATTACCATTTTCTACAGAAATTCAACACCAGCCTCTGTGCCCCCAGTCCGGGGAGACAGAGAGAAGAGCTTACGCAGCCCTGCATCTAAGAGAAAACCTTTGACAAGACTCTCAATTCCGTGAACGGAGACCACCAAGATGAAGGAGTCTCGTTTGGGGACATCAGTGAACCTACCACTGAGAGAACACTACAAGGAACAGTCGGATATCCCACAGACGGAGGGGAGTTCAGCCTTCCTCCCAGGATTTTATACACATGGAGATATTATCAGGCTCACAACACAGAAGCCCATACATGATAGCTCTCTGCGGCGTTAGCCAAGCACTTAAGACACTTTTGCTGCACAGAACGAGCTTATTGTGTAAGACACGGACAGTGCACTTATACCCGAGTCACATCCACACAAACCAAGAATAGGACCCAACAGCAGGCCACTGAGGAATACAAGGTCCATCTGGACTGCGCTGTGCAGGGACAGTCTTAGTGCAGGCAGGCCCAGGGCTGGCGGATTCCAGATATCGGTGGTTGGGCGGGTGGGCCGCTGTGGCCAGCTCACAGCAGGGCCATTTCCAGAGGGCAGCAGGTGTCTCGGGCAGATGGCCACAGGGCATCAAGGTAACAACTCGTTTTTCTCACAAGCTGCACAGGGTCAGTCTGGAGATCCTCAGTGGCGCCTCACCAGCCATCGCCTTTCAGGACAGGGAAGCATCGATGGTGGGTGCCAACGTCTTCCGGGAAAGTGAGCACAGGGCAGTTTCTCATGGGAGTGCGGGAGAGGCACAGGGCTTCCCAGCGGGAGCTTGGTCTGGGTGCAGACGGGCTTGCACCAGCCTTGCGCTGCGGGGCCACTAGTTTTCGTTGGGTTTCGGTGGTGCTGCAGAGGGGGCCCGGGATAGACATGCAAAGCACATACGTGCTCTACCCCGTGCCACTGACCCAGTAGACCATGCCCTGTACACTGGACTGTGAAGGCAGTGTAAAGGCAAAGGTGGAACCATCCAAGAAAACTGAAACAACAAAACTGATCTCTGAGCAAGTGGTACTTCCCGCTACCTAGGGGGAACACGGAGAGAAGTTCCCATGGGTGCCGTAAGGTGGCGAGTCCCGTAAAATTACGAGCTGGTAAGAAGCGACATGCCAGAGCGAGAACAGAAGCACCTTCTCCCAAATGCCACTTTAAAATTTGCTTCATCCAATGCTGTTTTTGAGAAACAGTACATATTTATCGGTTATTTTAAACTTTACTGGATTTTACAATTTCCTTCTTTCCCACTTAATAAAATTACAATGAAAATTTCCCATTACTGAGAGGTCTTTAAAAAACAAATAGAAGTGATTCCAGGGCACAGCTGTGGGGCCATGTGAATGCAGGGACCCTGGCCAGCGGCAGGGGCCAATGTTCCAGTCTGAATCACCATGTTACTCTGCCTCTTAAGAATCCCCTCACGGAGACCTGAGTACAATGGAGAGAGAAGGGCAGCAGGTCTGGGTGCTCACAGACAGTCTTTGTGGGGCATCCTTCACCCCTGTCGGTGGTGCGCAGCACGCAGGACCCAGCTCTCCATCCCTAAGCCATCACTGACGAGATCAGGGGAGTGGGTGGACGCCTGATTCTGTGGCCCCTCTCCTCACGTCCCTAGTGTCTTCCCAGGGGCACTGCACCACAGCATTCTCCAGCCCGCAGCTGGCAGGCATCAGCACCACAAAGGGCTGAAAATGTCCATAGAATGTGTGCGGCCGTCCCAGACACCTGTTCCTACCACCTGCAGACACTGCAAAGGCCTCAGCCCTCCCCCAGGACAAGGTGAAAGTTAAAATGCAAACCCACCAAACAGCCCCAAGCACCAGGTACTGTCCAGGTATTCCTTGGCTCTGGGTGGCGAGGGACGGTCCTGAGGAGCACGAGCCAGAGACAAAGTGTCCAGCCTGACCAGGCCCAAGGACACATTCCCGGGTCCACCCACGGATCCACCCACCTGCCCATCAGAGTCGGGGCGGGGGAGGGGGTGTGGCGGGGGTGTGGGAGGGGGCACGTCCAAAGCTGCTAGTGTGGCCAGGAAAGGATCTCCCCAGGCCTGGGAGGAAGTGGAAGGGTTGTCCAGTTGCGTGATGGACGTGGGGTGGGAAGGCTGGGCGTGACTCCCCAGGAAGACACACAGGGACAATTCCTATGGCAGACACAGGAGAGCATTTCAAACAGTGCTCAAGATGGGGACGACTCTGTCCCTTCTGCTGAGGCCTCCAGGCCCGAGTGCAAACCACAGCCCCCAGCCTCAAACCAGCCAAGAATAAGATTGCCTGTAGGAGAGAGAGGGAGAGGGGCCGGGGCAGGGCTGCTGGCGAGCCCGCGGGGGGGGGGGGGGCGGGGGGGACAGCAGGAGGAAGAACTGGCCACTCCTGAGGCCTCCAAGTGGCCACAAATTTTAGCCAGAACCTCCTTCTTACTTTCATTCTTACTTTTGTTCCCCTTGAGCCACTCCTGGGGGCGTTGAGGGGGCCGGGCAGTGCTGGCTCCAGAGTCCTGGTTAAAAGCATGTTTATGGTTCGGCATGTAACTCTAGGAATGTTCAGTCTGGGTGAGTTTCATGCTGGAATGCTTGTATACAGCTAATCCTGCTTTGGGGCCACACTCAAGGGTGCCCGGGGCTGACTCCCGGCCCTGTGCTCAGGGATCACTCCTGGAGGGGTCCGGCATGAACCATGGTCAGCCACATGCAAGGTAAGTGCTTCCCGCGCTGCAGAGGGTACGCACACGTGCGGGAGTCCTGAAGGCGCACAGGGTCACGGCCAAGCGTGCTGAGAGAACACAGGGCCACCATGGGGGGGGGGGGGGGGGGAACAGGTGGAGAGAGTAGCATGGAGTGGCAGAAGTGGGGTCACCACCACCACAGCCAACACTGGGAGTCTGTTTCCGAAGCTTCACACGCCACGCTGCATCTTGCTCCTAGCTGTTACCCCCGCCCGGGGCCTCCTGGCCCACGATCGCAGACATTTCCCCAAAGTTCAAGGTAACACCACAGTTTTACCTTAACAAACACTCAAAGCACATTAAAGAAGGAAAGAGAAACAAAACACAAGCCGGGCAGTGAGCTTTTCAGAGGAGGCACCTCCCCTACAGGACGGTGGCCGGCTGGGTCCAGGGTGCCCCTGTAGGCAGCCTGAGCGCAGAGCCAGGGGCAGGAAGAACGCCCTAGTGGGATCAGTAACAGTAGCTTGACCCCCCTATTGCACATTCTTTTAGTGTCTACCGTTAAAAAACAAAATTCGCTTCCAAATGTAAGGACCAAGAGGGCTCTCCCTGTTGCCCTCCTAAAGAAAATTCACCTTGAAAATGTATTGCGAACTTCCGTTCTTGACAAACCAGATCGAGTGCGAGCTTGTTTCATTAGTCCAGAGCTGTTTAAAGAGGATGGCTATTTTACGTGCCACAGACGGCGGGAGGCCGCTCGGCAAACTCAGAGATCGTGATCTGTCAAACCGTTTCTGGCTGAAACGTTTCAGCTCCCTTCCCGGGTGAGGCCGCGCATCTCCTGGGCAGCTCTGCACCTCCCAACGCCTTGAGAAGCTTCTGACAAAAGGCAGGTGAGCCCGGGGCAAGCAGGTCCCTCTGTCCACTGGGATTTGGTGATGGCGCCTCCTGCCCGCCTCCTGCGCAGGAAGTACCTACCAGGCCACAGACGCACACACATGACAGCAGCATTCACTCGTGAGTATTGAGGGGTCCAACGCGGGGAGAGGGGGCTGACGGGCATGGGGCGGGGGTGGGGCTCAGGTCCTGAGGAGGTGGGGTCACTCAGGGGGTCTCCTCCACCCCGCCCTCGGTCTCCAGTTCTGCCAGCTGCCTCCGAAGGAGGTTGACCTTGGCCTGTAATTCCTTGTTATACTTGATGACATTGACCATTTCTTCATAGGCTTCGTCCAGGTACTTGGAGGATCTGTTCCAACGCAGGAACACTCCTGTGGAACCAGGCACGGAGAGCAGAGGGAGAGATACACACAACAGGTTAAACACCCCTCTGCAGAGAAGACGCCACACTAGCAGCCAACATCCCCACCCGACCTCATTATTCACACGGCTTAAGAGCCTCTGAACTAGGGATTCAGCCGTATTCCGGGAGTGTATACAGTCACTCAGTGCCCAAGAAATCCACATTTCTGGGGCTGGAGCAATAGCACAGCGGGTAGGGTGTTTGCCTTGCATGCAGCCGACCCAGATTTGATTCCCAGTATCCATATGGTCCCCCGACCACTGCCAGGAGTAATTCCTGAATGTATGAACCAGGAGTAACACCTGCGCATCACCAGGTTTGACCGAAAAAAAAAAAAAAAAAAACAACAACAACAGAAATCCACATTTCTGTCCCTACATGCCCGTGAATTGTGGAAGAGCCCACAAAATGTGAGACAGATAAAAACTGTTGACAGAGTGGGGAAACGAGCTGCCGGGCTGCAGCGCGGGAAGCCCCTTGACTTCACAACTCTAGCCTTTTGTCATTGCTTTTGCTTCTTCACTCCTGGACCAGACCTTGCCCTGCTGAGGGGCTGCTTCCGGCGCTGAACTGGGTGTCACTCCCGGCAGTGCCAGGGAGAACAGGCGCTCTGCCTGCTGGGCCGTCAGACTCTCTCTCAAGCCCCCAGGACAGGACATGTTCTCTTTATAATTACGAAGTTATTATACCCAGACATGTAAGGCCTCCGTGCATGGAATCATTTTTACCAACCAAAGTTGGAGCAACACAGAAGCACAGGCAGAAAAGCACCCACACTGTCCTGGCAAAGCCATGCTCCCAAACTCTCTGCCTTTCTCTGGGACCTACGAGGCGAGCTTCCAAGTCCACAGGCTACTGCTACTTTCCCCAACAATAATAGTTACCCTTTATGATCAATCTAAAAGAAGACACTTTCTATCCACACAGCCTTAACCAGGCATCCCCAAATAAGGGTGCAGAGACGTGAGCTGGAATGGCAAGTCTCCACGTGGTGACATTGGTGACACTGGCTACTGGTGACTTGGATAGCCCAGAAGTTCATGAAGGCTTTTATTTGGTTTTGGCTGGTTGGTTTCTGGGAGGTCACACCAGAGATACTCAGGGGTTCCTCCTGGCTCTGCACTCAGGAATTACCCTTGGTGGTGCTCAGGGACTGCATGGGATTCGACTGCATGCAAGGGAAGTGCCCTCCCAACTACACGATCACTCCAGCCCCTGGTAAATGCTTTTAAACACTTGTACAGACCAAGCTGCCTGGGCCTAAGACACCCTTCAGTGTAGATCCAAGCTCTCCCCAATCGGGAGGGGTTTCCAGTCTGGCTTCCAGTCTGGCTGTCTTGTATTGATCATTCTATGAACAGGCCATTCTCTGATCCAGGGATCGCTCCCCGGGATGTAGATGCAAGCAGCAGAGAGGCGCTGTAAGGTCAGAATCTAGTGGAGCATCCAGAGCGCGGGGCGGATGCAGGAAGGTGGAACCCAGCAGGGTCCCTTGAACTCTGAGCTGAAGATGCAGCATGTGGCCAGACCATTGGGTGGAGTGGCAGGAACTCGGCCACTGGGTCACACAGGCCCCTGCTGCCTGTCCCTAATTGGGAGAACCGGCCAGTCTCAGGTCCCACTCCCCACACAGCCTGTCCCCACGCAGGCGGGCCCCTGGGATGGGTGGCTTCGAGGAGTGTTCCAGAAGCCCCCTCGGGGAGGCAGCTGTAGGTGCTCAGGTCTGCGTCCCGTCAGAATGGGCCCGGCCATCAAGCCCAGAGGAGTACCAGAGCTGAGCCGCCTCCCAGCTGGATGGACGCAACGCCCAGGTGGAAGCAGAGGAAGCAGCAAGAGGTGCTGAGCCAGAGGACCCAGGCGCAGGACCAACCCCTGAGAGTGGCAGCAAACGGGCCTCTCTGGAGCACAGGTCAGAGGGCGCTGACCACTTTCTTCCTCACAGGCCGCCCCCTCTCCGGGCCGTGCCCACAGCCACTTCAGAGACTATGCTTCCACAGAGCAGCAACCTCTGCTTCAAAACATAAACCAAAGGCTGGAGCGATAGCACAGTGGATAGGGCATTTGCCTTGCATGTGGCCGACCCGGGTTCGATTCCCAGCATTCCATATGGTCCCCTGAGCACCACCAGGAATAAGTCCTGAGTGCAGAGACAGGAAGAACCCCTGTGCATCACCAGGAGTGACCCACTGTAGCACTGTACTCCCTCTGTTCATTGGTTTGCTCGAGCAGGTACCAATAACATCGCCATTGTGAGACTTGTTACTGTTTTTGGCATATCGGAATACACCATGGGGAGCTTGCCAGGCTTTGTCGTGTGGACTGGATACTCTCGGTAGCTTGTCAGGCTCTCCAAGAGGGGCAGAGGAATCGAACCCAGGTCGGCCACATGCAAGGCAAACGCCCTACCCACTGTGCTATTGCTCCAGCCCAGGGGTATGACCCCCAAAAGCAAAAACAAAAACAAAAGCCAGTGCAGGTTAGGGGCCCATTTGGGCTCTGAGATGTGACCAGGAGCTGGGTCATGTCCTGCCTGTGTGCGTCTGTGTGCATTCCCGGGGCCTCACAACACCCAACAACAATGCACTAAACCTGGTCTCTCTGTTGCCTCGCTCTGGAGCTGTGAGTGCTCCAGACCCTCTGAGTGGTCCCCCCAAAGGCCAGCAGCACAGTGCAGAGGTGCTGTAGGTCAAAGACACAATCATCTGGGTGTGAAGGTGGACCAGCGAGGGACGGCATGGATAGCGAGGGCACAGACAGGACACACCTGCCGGAAGGGGCACTGGCAGCCAACCTGCCAGGGGTATGCTACATGGGCCAGCCACACCGGAAATGGCAGCTCGAGGGGCCACAGCTCCCCAACATGCATGTTCTGGAGAGCTACTGGCGACATGACATGGACAGTGGAGATGACCAGATGAAGCCAACGTACGAGACAGACACCAGAGCCAGTGATTCCACTGGCAGAAGCTGCAGGCTCTTCGTCAGGGACGCAAGACTCACCTTCCCACAGCTGCAGGCTCTGGGGCGCCACCGAGGGCCAGATGACCAGGTTGTTGGCCTCATAGAGCGGGTTGGTGAACCTCCTCAGCTCGCTGGGCCGGTTGACCCAGGACCACAGAGACATGGTCTTCTGTTGCAGCTTCAGCTTGCATCTGACCAAGGAAGGAAACAGACGTGCCTGTCAGGGGGGCTGACTGGCTCCATCCACCGGGATGGTCTCTTCCCCATGTTAGGCAATATTCTAAGATAAAAATACCCATCAGAGGGGCCACAGAGACAGCACAGCAGGAAGGGTGTTTGCTCTGCGTGCAGCCAAGCTGGGTTCAGTCCCTGGCACACCACAGAGGCCCCTGAGCACCGCCAGGAGTGACCCCTGAGTGCCGAGTCAGGAGGAAGCCCTGAGCACCGCTAGGTATGACCCAAAAACAAACAAAAACACAATGACAAAACAGAGACTGTTTTACAGGTTTACAGTCAGCAAGAATGATAAGAGCAGAAGCTGGTCAAGGGGGAGGCAGGTCTCAGACTCACACATGAATCAAAATCCGACAGGGGGCTGTTGAGTTGAGCACAGAGGCGGCTGAGCCTGATTCCATCCCCGGCACCATGAGAAGTGACCCCTGAGCCTGGACTGACCCGGAACCAGAACTAAACCTAGAGCATCACCGGGTGTGGTCCAACCCCTCAAAATAACTCAACACAAAAGTGAGGATGTCTGAGTTTGTGTTTTCGTTTGAAGAGTTTACCAAAAAAGAGCTTTGTTTGGGTTATTTCAGAGAAGATCATAAATCATATGCAGCCTGTCGAAAATGAAGACAGAGCCAAATCTCAAAAATCTAGAGACCTGCTTCTGAGGGGCAGCACATCAGACGCACACAACACAGATGCCCAGCCAAGAACATAGTGCTGTTCTGCTCTCCTCTGTCCGACGCACAAGCGCAGGAAAGTCCTGAGGCCACAGCCGTAGGCCCCGCTGGAGAGGCACCAGTAGGGGCTCACTCGAGAACGATAAAGGCTGGACAGACCCCCTGAGTCCCTCTGGCCAGCGAGGACTTCGCTCTTGTCTAGACACCTTGCCACACAGCCCTTGGAGTCCGGGTGTGAGGGGCCCAGGAGCCCTGCAGGCCAGTCAGGACAGGCACAGGCCACAGGGCCAGCAAGTTTTCAGCGATGAAAATGACACAAAAAAGCTCCCTTGCTCACCAAGGAGTGAACCGGGAAATCAGTCACAGAAGAAAACCCAGAACATTTATGAATATGTGAAATTAATAACATGCTTTTAGGTGACTAGTGGTCTTAAGAAGGAATCGCTAGAGAAATCAGAAAATATTTTCAGGAAACAGAAAAACAAAACTGCAGTTGGCTGACAGCATGGTGTGGGACAAGGAGGGCAGTGCTCGGAGGGGACTCTGTCCTGCGACTTTCTATACCAGAAAAAGAAAAATAGATTTCAGACCTATAATCGGACTTTACCCCATAAGGAACTAGAACAATAACAGCAAAATAAAATCAATGGTAGCAGAAGAAAAGAGAAAACCTGAATTAGAAGGAGAGACAAAGAAGAAAAGCATAGGGTGGGGTCTGGGGAGACAGTCCAGTGGGCAAGGCGCTTGCCTTGGATGCAGGTGACCCGGGTTTGAGTCCCCGCATCCCAGATGGTCCCCCAGATCGCACCAGGAGTGATCCCCGAGCACAGAACCAGGAGTCAGCCCTGTGAGTTCCTCTCCCTTTTCTGTTTGCAAAACGCAAAAATATAATAGGCTTGATAGGTTATAGCCTCGGTATTTACTAGTTTTCTCTGAAAGAGGCAGGACCCTATAGTCAATAAAATGGACATAATTGACAAGGCCATAGCAGCATTGCCAACAGCATGGGTGATACTTCGCCACCATGACCTCGGGTGGAGGTTCTGTAATGCATTCCCACAATACTCTGGGCTAAGTTTTCATACTGAACTCCTGGGAGTTTATCATCTTTAAGCACTTAAACTATCTCATCCTGAAGGGCACAAGTATCCAGAGACATATTTCCCTTCAGATCCTGCAAATGTTATCTAATTTGGGCCAAGTATGAGCAGATCCATTGTATCTTTGCGGGGTGACACAGAAAGAAGAACGTTTCCAGTCACAAAACAGCCTCATTTGTTGCTCCAAGGTCTCAGCCCGCCCCTGGACCCAGAGCAGTGCATGTCGTAGAGTGTCCAGTGGGTGCTCAACATCATGACTGACGGCAGCCTGCCCTGTCCAGAGGTGATGAGAGTCATTTTGCCACATTTTGACGAAATCAAGCGTCTGGATGATTTCTAAAGAGCTGTTCCTGCAAGAGCTGGGTAGTGGCCACAGCGATGGGTCCCAGGAGAGCTACGATCGCGACAGCACCAGGACCCCATCATGAACCCTGCAGCAGGGGAGCGCCTGCCATTCCCCGTCCAGGTTCACTGCAGCCATGTATGTGATCTGGCCTTTAGTAAGATTGTACTGCGAGAAGCTTGGACCGAGAAGGAGGAATCCAGACAGGTAAACAAAACACAATCAGGACAAGCAACTCTTTTCTGGACAGGGTCAAAGGAAAGGGAGCCTCGAGCAAACACATAAGGGTGTTTTACACATGCTTTCATAAGGAAAGAGGAGTTATGACTGATGTTATAAGTAAAACTGAGCTACTTGGAGCCACACACATGGCTCCATCCCAATAGTTGCCAGGGCTTGAGGCTAAGGTCAGAACGTTCGGGGTAAAGCGGTCCATTACAAATTGCCCAAGGGCGGTGGGGACCAACATGCCATTCCAGCAGGTTGTGGGTCTAGGGATGAAAGCTAAAAGGAAAACTAGAAAGAGAAGAGACACACCAATTGGCTGCAGGAGGAAAATGACATTTAACACAGTAAGGATGATCAACACAACAAACTTGTCCCTAGGCCCCCAGTCTAGGACTCCCAGCCATCGTGATGACAGAGTTTGTCTAGGGGGGACTGGCATTCTGCTCACTGCCTAGGCGAGTACTTCCAATCTTTCGTAGAGATGGCCTCCCAACTGGAAGGGAAGGCTGTCCTAGAGAGCTCTGATTAGTGGGTGTCACATCACTGGAAAGCATGCGCGTAAGAGAAAACACCTTCTGAAAGTGGTCAGAGATGGTATGAATCAGGGGCTTGATATGAGCCCAAGTCTGGTGGGGAGAGAAACAGAGGGAGACACTCCAATACAAACAGTATCAAGGGAATATCCTGGGGAGAAAATAAAAGAAATTCCTCATTTGGGAACTGAGGCCTCTGAGAATCCCAAGGAAGGGGTAGAAGGAGGGAATTGTTAGTCCAAACACGGAGTCCTGGCATTGTCCAATCCACAGCCTGTAAAAGCCGGGGGCAAGGAAAGCCCAGTAGACATGTTGTGTTGTAAAAACAGGTTTTAAATTTATGACCACCAGTGGCCAATACTTAGGAGTAGCAGTAGGGGAAGGAAAGCCAGGCTGAAGGGCCCCATGGGAACCGTGGTGGAATTAACATTCCGAGGGTCAATCAGCAAACACTACTTGCCTTATTTCTTTCTGATAACCAAGAGAGGGGAATTCCATTCTGAAAGTGAAGTTGTCCCAACTTCACTTCGTGGTTCTAAGGACTCTAACACCCTTAATTTTTCATTGTTAAGGGGCCACTGGGGGAACCACACAGGATCGTGGGATCTCCACTGAATATGGAGGGGTGTCGGGCATAAAGCTGCAGTGTCCCCTATTAAAAAGAGGGTGGGTGGTCTCAGGATTGGAGGCCACAGGAGGAGGCAGAGTGGGGATCCTAATCTGTGCTTGCCATTGTTCAAGTAAATCTAGTCCCCACGAGTTCAGGGGTATGGGTGTTGTGTAGGGCTGGAAAGTGGTTGTAATGCCCTCGTGGCGAAAACATTTTAACCATCTGGCACTCTGCCGGACAGAGGAAGAAGGCATCATGCCTACTCCATGCAAACCGTGGGGTATTGCCTGCACGGCCCAGTTACAGGTCCAATATTGGGTAGAGATGATAGACATCAGCCCCCGAGTCAATCATTCCCTTAATTTGTTCCCATGGATCTCAAGAGTTACAAGTGGGTGGTTGTCCTAAGAGGGGCGACACAGGCCATCAAAGGATTAGTGCTGCCAAAAACCTCCCATCCTAGAGCGAGCAGATTGACTGGGCATAACCAAAGGACGTAAGAGAAGCTGAGCAATGCACTCTCCCTTATCAAATGTCCAAACAATTGGCACCGTGATAACAATCACTATTTCCCCAGTATAATCTGAATCAATGACTCCAGTGAATAGTAATTTCCTTAACAGTCAAACTGCTTCTCCTAAGAGTAGGCCGCAAGTGTCTCGTGGGATTGGTCCCTTTACACCAGGATTTAACTTGTAGGGATACTGGGCAGGGGTTATAGAACTGTATCAGGGCAGGGGATATCCATGGCTGCACTCCCTGCTGAGGCTGGCTGCAGTGAATCTATTGACTGGAGCTCTGAAACTCCACATTGGGAAGAGGGTGCTGCAGTCTGGAATGTCCCCTGGTTTAACAGACCCTGGGGCTGGCCCCCTTGCAGGTTTCCCGAAATCGGTTTACCCATAGCATCAAATCTGGCATGGCAGTCCCTGGCCCAGTGGTTTCCCCTCTTACACCAGGGATAGGGCCTGGGAGGTGCTTTCCTCTTATACCATGCACAGATCCTGGGTGGTGCTTTCGAAGTAGCAGGGGGTTCCCTCTCAAAAGTCACCTGATTTCCCACAATTTAGGGTCACACCCAGCAATGCACAGGGGTTACTCCTGGCTTTACACTCCAGAATTACTCCTGGTGGTGCTTGGGGAACACATGGGATGATGGGAATTGAACCCAGGTCAGTCACATGCAAGTCAAATGCCCTACCCGCTGTACTGTGGCTCCAGCCCCCTGAAATATTTATTCTGAGCTTGTCTCTGTACTGCATAAGCTTCAAAAGCATTCATCTGCGCCTGATGCTTAACAGAACTAACACTACGACACACCTTCATGTACCCCATTATGTCCTCCTTTTCCTTAATGGGGTACAGAATAGCTTGGCAATTCTCATTAGTATTTTCAAAAGCCAATTGTTTCGACAGATTTTGCTGAGTCACTCACTTTACACTGAACCTGCTTCTCAATTGCATCCATGAATCTCCCTATAAAGTCTGCATATGGTTCCAGGACCCCTGGACAATCTTTGTATAGCTTCCCTGAAATTCGACATGTGCACCAATCTTCTCCCAAGCCCCCAGGGAGCCTCACAGACATGAGCAAAAACAGCACGAGACATGGTGACTTGTCTTTTTGGGTCGAGCCATTTCCTTTTACCTATTAACATCTCATAAATCAATTTAATCCCTGAAAATTTTCATCCAGAACGACCTAAGTCATGAAGTTTTGCCTTGGCCTCATCGCTGAACCACATCCTCCATTGCATGTATTGAGAGGGGCTTAAGCACATTTTGCGACCACATAAAAATCTTGCGGTACCCAATAGCCACTTTTACTCCGGCCTCTAAGATCTTCCTCACAGTACGGAGATGTCCATACAAAGCACAATAGGTACAATAGATGGGGTTGAACATTGTTATAACAACAAACAGATGTAAAGCCACTCCTTCAGGGGAAGTTCTAGGGAATTAACAAGGACAAGATCTCACCTGAGGGTTCAGCACTCCAGATTACTAGGAGATACACTCAAGGGCGGATTCCATCCAGGGTATATTGCTTTCTCCTCTCCTCAGCCAGTAATCCATTTAAACAATTATAGTAAATTTACTTCTTATAATATTTCTAGTCATTTTGTATGAATACAGTAAGAAATACATTAAGCTTAAAGGGTGGCTCTTCCTAGGGACCTCTCACTATATATCCCAGAATAGTCCTCAAGCCAGGTTAGTCTTTCCTAACTCCAGCAGGGTCCTTATTCAGTTACTTCTTTTTGGGTCATGACAGAGTTTGTTCCATAAGCTCTTAACTTATTATACTTATGGTGCTTAGCTTGTCCCCTTTTGATGCCAGGGCAGCTTACAGCTTTCCTTGGGTCCATCCTTGTCTCTCGCTGGGACCCTCCTTTTGGGGGTGTTAAGTCAGGTAAAATGATGGATGCCCAGGAGTATTATTTCTGAGTGTATTAATTCCCATGTTACAAAAACATAGCGTCAACTGTCTTCTTGTGTCTATACAAAAAGGACACTGTTGAAGCTACCATGCAAATGACATAAAGGAAAGAGAAAAGCAATATAGGATTCTTAGCACTTGATGGAATTGGGTGTGCCTCAGGGGCACTGTTGTGGGAGTAACTCAATAAATCAAAGCCCCCTGCAGGAGGAGCAAGGATAAACCAATGTTATGCAACAAAGCCCTAAGCCATGCTGAGTGTGACCAAAACAAACAAAGAGAAAAAGAAAATCACTGAATAGTATCATGAAACTCAATGTTGGTTCTTCCAAAAGAAGAAAATTTCCCTTTTAGCTAAAGTGGAAAGAGAGAAAGGGAGAGAAAGCAGGGAGGGAGAAAAGACATGGATAAGTAAAATTAGAAATGAAACGGGCCATAAGCACAACCCAACATAAATAAATCCTATCAGAAGAGACTATGATACACAATTATATGTGAAGTTAGAGTATGGAAGAGAGGGGTAAAGTCTTATAAACATTTAAATTATTTACAACGACTCAAGAAATCAAAATCTTACCAGACATATAACCAAGAGACTGAGTTAGCAATAAAAAAAATTCCAAAAAAAGAAATTATAGAACCTAATGACTTCATTGGTGAGTTCAACCGAACGTTTAAATGGAAATGAAATACTGGTTCTTCTTAAACTTTCTAAGACAGCAAAGGAACATTCCCCAATTCCTACTCCAGAGCATCTTCCATGATCATAAAGGCACCACAAGGAAACAAAACCACAAAGGTGAATTTCCCTTATAAAAAAGATGCAAAAATCCTCAACAAACTACCAGCAAACCCACTCCAACAGCATGTTAGATGGGGTCTACAAAATACCAGTAGGATTATCTTAGGTACAGAAGCTGGTTAGAACATAATAAAAAAACAATCGATACATCACATTACTAGATTGAAGGACAAAGTCACAGGAAACCCAGCATCTCTTCAAAATAAAAACACTGAACAAATTAGGAGCGTGAGGAAATTTTCTCAACACGGCAGATATGTCTGCCAAAAATCCACAGCTAAGCCAGACTCAGCAGGGAGCTCCTGTGAGCACGTGCGTGAGGAAGGAAGCAGCACAACTGTCTCTAGTTACAGGCAACGTGCTTCCAAAGGGCCAGAGAATCCGACAGAACGCACGCGTATGCACACACACGCACACATGCATACACACATACACATGCACACACCCATGCACACACACAATCGTTTTTTGTTTTTTGGGTTTTTTGGGGATTTTTTTTGCTTTTTGGGTCACATCCAGTGATGCGCAGGGGTTCCTCCTGGCTCTGCACTCAGGAATTACCCCTGGCGGGGCTCAGGGGACCATAAGGGATGCTGGGAATCAAACCCAGGTTTGCCACCTGCAAGGCAAATGCCCTACCCATTGTGCTATAGCTCCAGCCCCATAGTCATGTTTCTGTTACCAGCAATTAACTCTCTAAAAAGAAACTAAAAAAAAAAAAAAAAGTCCATTTACAACAGCATTCACAATAATACTGGAGACTACATTTGGCTGCAGAGGAAAGATTTCTGCATCAAAACTAAAATACTGCTAATATAAACAAAAGATGTAAATCAATGGAAAGACACACCAAGATATACTGGAAAGATAAGACAGCGGGGAGGGCAGGGCGCTTTCCCTGCTCGCAGCCAACCGAGGCTCCATCCCCAGGACCCTATTTGGGCCCCCTGAGCACAGAGCTAGGACCAGAGCACAGCCAGTTGTGGCCTCCAAACCAAAAAGAAAGAAAAGCCCCACCATGGTCTAGAAGGCCATGTCACTGGAACACCAGTAAAGCCCGAGTCAACACAACCCCTAACCAAAACCCTCATAGCGCAACCAGATGAAGCATTTAAACAGATATTTGAAAAGACTATTTGAATAGCTATTTCTCAAAGACGCTCAACATCATTATTCATTAAGGAAGAGTGAAAATTCCTCCCGCTGACCTCGGCCTGGCCAGGAGCCTGAAGACACACAAGTGCTGCCGTGGTTTTTAAAGGGTTGTGTGTGTGTGTGTGTGTGTGTGTGTGTGTGTGTGTGTGTGTGTGTGTTTTCAATAGAAGGACTAGTTAAAATTCCAATCTCCCAAATTCATAACGGTGAAGTAATGTTAGATTTTTGCATCCGTAAGAAATATCAATGAGTGGAGTTCATGCACAATTCAATCAGCTAATCAGTGGCTGAAGAAATAGCAGTACTCTTACATAAAAAAAAAAAAAGAAATATCAATGAGAGAGAGGGGAAAAATACCTGCCACAGAGGCAGGCTGAAGAGGGGGGTGGAGGTGGGGGTGGGTGGAAGGGAAACTGAGGACATTGGTGGTGGGAAATGTACACTGGTGGAGGGACAGGCGTTGGAACACTGTATGGCTGAAACCCAATTGTAAACAGCTTTGTAATGGGCTATTTCATGGTGATTCAATAAAAAAAGGAAGAAAAAATTTCAAATGGTGATTTAATTTTAAAAAAATGAAAAAGAATCTCAAATGCCCATTCTTTTAAACATGCTCACTGCTCTTCTAATATCATCCCTTCTACTTTCATTAGAAGATTCTAGATTTCACAGCAGAGATACACAGACCCTAAAGTCAGGAAGCATCAGACCTTCCACTTGGTAATAATGAAGAAAATAGAAGGAAAAGGTGTGGCTAAGTAATGCCTTATTAACTATGAGTTAACTGTAGCATCGCAGAACAGTTCCTAGGGCAGGAAAGTAAAACATGAATTGCAGATCTACGGTGAGCCAACTCAAATGTCACCTCTTCAAAGTAGGCCTGTTTCAGGATCAGAAATAAAAAATATACGCGTAACAATGCAAGGATAATTATCACTCAACCGTCAGCGTGAAACAAAGCAACAGTAAATCTCATGAATGGAAATAAATGTGTCTAGAAGACTCATCTACGCCCAGGGCCTGGAGTGGTGCTATGGCGGGGAGGGGGTCTGCCTTGGACGTGGGCGACCTGGGTTCCATCCCCAACACCCCTTATCATCCACTGTGCCAGAATTCAGGTGAATACAGAGCAAGGAGAGACCCCTGAGCATCCCCAGGTGGGGCCCAAACCACCTCTCCCCAAAACAGTTCACAGAAAAACCCAAACATTTATTCAAGCCTAAACTCCAAATAGAAGAAAACTGCACCCAACTCCCCTGAATGCTTCTGCAGAGCCTCAATTTTATAATGCAAATAGGAGGCACTTCAGCCTGAACATGCCTGGGAACAAGTTAATCCTGTCTCAGCCTCGTACCATAATCAGGGAAAAAAAATTAAGTGCAGATAGCCTTGGGCGTAAAGAAGAAATATTATAAAATATAAATGCACCCATTAAATTGCCTTTGTAGTTTTCATCATAAGAGCCCTATGGGGCTGTGGTAGCAATAGCCAAAACATGTAAAAACTACTGAGAACTTTCTAGAACTTCATACCACCATTCTAATTTTTTTCCCCTAGTCCATCTTTTGGGGGAGGAGAGGGTCGGAGGGCACACCAGCAATGCTCGGGGCTCACTCCTGGTTTGGTGCTCAGGAATTACTCCTGATAGGCTCGGGGTCATGTACGGATGCCAGGGATTGAACCCTCCCAGCTGGACGACAGCCCCGCGCCCCACCCCGCGCCTCTAAAGCCAGAATGTAGATGAAACTCTCATGCTGAAGATCCCCGTGGACTCTACCGCTCGGTCAGCTTCTATTTAAGCCAGCAGAGATGCGACCACTGTCACACACCACAGCCCTCCGCTCTACCAGCTGTCAGAGGGAGCATGAGAGGCGACCATCCTATTTGTCCATGGGCAAAGGAACTGTTCGTGTTTATTTTTCAACCCGGTGTTGGGGCTACCAAGCAAGCCAATCAGCTGCCAGCCCTGCTCATTTACGACAGCCACTGAGAAAATGTCAGACCCCGTTCTGGTCAGAGGGTGGTCTCAAGGTCTGGGGGCAGGGCTGAGGGTGGGGGTGGGGGGCATGCTTTTCAGCCATATCTGGTTTATGCCTTTTCCCTTCTTGGGATCTCGCTCTCTTGCCTAGAAAACCGGACAGGTTGATGGGTTCTGTATGGGGGCTTCTGCCAGAGCGGAGACAGTGCCAGCCTGCACGCGGACGGCAGCGCTTTACGTGGCCACCCAACTCTTGGGGAGAGACCGATGAGCGTGAGGGGTGCCTGTGGCCACCCAGGCTGCAGGACGCTCCCAGCGCAGCCTCGCCCCCAGCAGGGCCCTCACCGACACCCCCTCCCCACATGGGCCAGGGAGCAGGGCACCCACCTCTCGCTCTCATTGTTGCCCAGAAAAGTCCCAAACTGTGAGGCGTAGGCGTGCTCGAAGAGGAGGATGAGGAAGCTCTCGCCAAACTCGAAGGAGCAGGGGAATTGGCGCAGGATCTGCCACACGCAGTCCAGGAAGAGCAGGAAAACGGGCGCCTCCCAGCGCTGCCTGCTGGGGCCATAGGCCGACTGTGCACAGCGCTGCTGGAACGGGTGCCCAGCCTGGGGGAGACAGGGGACAGGTGGCCACCACAGTCTCCTCAGCCCACCATCTCCTCAGTCCCACAAGTCTCTGTCAGCCCCACAGCCTCCTCAGCCCCAGTCTCTGTTGTAAGGGCGAAACTGATGCCATGACAGGCAGCAGATATGGGAAAAATCAAGTAGGCCTCAGGTTCAGTTCCTGGAACTGAAACAGATTCCGTTTCCCAGCAATGAAACAATGCATACTTAGCCAACCTGAACCCACCTAGGGAAGTTCTTGGGCTCAGCAAGTGGGCTCAATTAATCAATTCTCACAATGCCCCAGAAGTTGCTTTCTGTTAACCCTAAAAGAACGAGAAGTCTATGTAATCGTAAAATTGGTGCTGATACTGGAAATTATTGTTTAATTGTTGCCTAACCACTGTTACCCTAGACACTTGCCAAAACACCTTTGTTTGGTAACTAGGATTTTTTTTCTGAAACAATAAGGCATGTACTGCGTATGTAATCAAACCCTATATAAACCGCTTGCTGTCTAAAGTCAGGGTCGCTATCAAGAGACCGCTCTGTGGGTGAGGTAGTTGACCCCAGTATATTGGAATAAAACTCCTACTGTTTTTGCATTATCGAGTTAGTGCTTCTGTCCGTCCCACCGCTTGGGAACCCAGAAGCCCGGGCTTAACGCTGTCAGTCCCACAGCCTCTGTCAGCCCCACAGTGTCCATCAGCCCCACAGTCTCTGTCAGCCCCACAGTGTCCGTCAGCCCCACAGTCTCTGTCAGCCCCACAGTATCCGTCAGCCCCACAGCCTCCTCAGCCCCACAGTCTCCGTCAGCCCCACAGTCTCTGTCAGCCCCACAGTCACTGTCAGCCTCACAGTCACTGTCAGCCCCGTATCAGCCCTTGAGTCAACCCTCACCTGCAGCCACTCTCTCTCGATCAGAGCCTCAAACCCGTGCACGGTCCGGCTTCTGGGGTCCAGGATGATCTGGGCCAGGGAGGTGACCTGCAGTGTGGAGTCGGTGCCTTCAGAGCCATGGATCAGGACAGAGGCGCCTTCCCTGCAGGAGAACCAGAGTCAGTGGGTGGCATCTAGGGCACCCTCAGGCCTACATACAAGCAAGCAGCAGCCTGGGAAGGATGGAGTCCGTCCCCATCTCCAGGGGTGCACGGAGTCCTTCCCGGTCTCCCCACATGCGCACGGAGCCCTTCCCCATTTCTTCCCATGCTCCTCATCTCTCTGCCCCGGAACCTGGTCCTTTGTCTCCGTATCTCCCAGAAGAATGAGTTCTGCCTATCACACAGCACTGGTATACAGACCAGCACCCCTGGGGATCTACATTTTCCCAACAAACACACAGGAAGTGGTCCCCAGTGGCTCTGCTCGCTGAGACCAGCCCCTGGCAGGATCCCCCACTTTGGCAAACAATGGCCTGAAGTGACACATTCCATCACCCGGCTTCTCTTCAACCGTGAAGAAGTTGGATCATGGGGCTAAAGCAATGGCACAGCAGGTTGGGCATTTGCCTTGCATGCGGCCAGCCGGGGTTCAATTCCCAGCATCCCATAGGGTCCCCCAAGCACCACCAGGAGGAATTTCTGAGTGCAGAGCCAGAAGTAACCCCTGTGCATCACGGGGTGTGACCCAAAAGAAAAAAAAAAAGGGAAGCTGAATCACTCTCTGACTTGGAGGTACCAAGAAACGGACTCAGGTGCCTGGCAACGTCCCCTGCACCAACTGCAAAGGTGAGTGCGGCTCATCTGTGCAAGGGCATCAGGGGCTCTGACACCCCCTTCTGCCAGTGACTTCCAGGCCCAAGTGTGGCATGTAGAGAGGCACCCCGACACCTTGCCGCGGTCTTGCACTGACTCTGCCCAGGAGGGGAGAGACCAGAACCAACGGTGCCCTCCAGGGCCTCACAGACACGGGCAGGGACATCCGCCCGCTGAGAAGACAGACAAACTGACAACATCGGGAAAATGGGCTGACCCAGAGCTCAAGGGTCTTATGCAACAAGCACCGGGACCCTTCATGCTCAGGAGCCAGATCCCACACTCTCACTCAGTGCCACAGGCCCTGTGCGGCCACGTTTTCAGACCCCAGGGTGGGCCCTGGAGCCTGGTGAGTGCAGGGCGGGACCTCACCTGTCGATGCACTGGGCGGCCAGGCAGGCAGTGGTCAGAGTCTCCTTGACGTGCGTCAGCCAATTGGAGGCCTCCAGCTTGCTCAGCCATCGGTCCATGTTCTGGGACTGGTCATTACAGGCCTCTACCAGCTTCACGAGGCTCTCCTGAAGGACGTGGTACCTGGGGCAACGACGAGGCACCAAGGGCAGAAAGCAGAACAGTGAGGGAGGGACAGGGCAGCCAGGAGCAAAATCCACGCGCAACTGCCAGAACATTCCCCAGGGACCCTCAAAACACTCCCTAGGCTGGCTGCAGAGAGGCAGCCGGCTCCCGTGGCTCAGCTCCCCAGCAGGGAGAGGCCTGCATGTGGCAGGTAACGTCTGTACCACCATGACCCTTTCTTGCACCACTGCCTCCTGCCCAGAAGACCCTCCCGGTCACTCTCATCATAACGAGGTGTGTGAGTGGGACGAGGGAAGACGAAGCCTCTCAGCACTCCTGGGAGCACATCCATGTCAGGAAGCCACTGCAGGAGCAGAGCCGCCCTGAAGAAGTCGCTGCCTGGCCTGGGCTGCCCCAGACTCCCACCGGGGCTCATTTCCGGCACTCTCGGAATGGGAGTGACTCGGGATTCGAGCCCGCCTACCTCTCGATGGACTTGTGGATGCGCCTCCACTGCGGGTAATGTGCCTCCTGCTCGAAGCCGCCGCCCCGAGCCCGGGCCTGCTGAGCCGCGCCCAGGGGCCGGGTGTCCACGATGTAGCCGCGCTTTCCCGCCCTCAGCGACGCGTTGATGAGCTTCTCGTCCTCACGGCAGCGCCGCCCGCTGGTGCCTGTGAGCGGCTGGCCACTGCGCATGATCACCTGGGGGGCACGGGGGCTCGAGTGTGGCCGCGGCCAGGCCACTGCTGTGGGCCGTGCACGAGGGACACCCGCTCGTGGCAGCCCCTTCGACTCCTGGCCCTTCCCTTGCCCTGGGCTGTGGTGGTGAGACAGTGAGACAGACCGTGGTGGAGAGGGCCCAAAGGCAGGACACTCACATAATTGGGGCTGGCAGGGTCACTGGGGGCCACAGAGGGGCTTGGGGAGGGACCCATGAGAACGCGGTCTGCTCGGTGGGGACCTGATTCCATTCTCCCCAGCGCTGCCAGCCTGGCCCCCTCCTCCGCTCCCCAAGACCTTGCTCTGGGCTAGAGAGTGAGGGTCCCAGGGCCAGCCCATGACACCCCACCCATGACAGTCTGGTGACCGCTGACAGCCCTTTCAAGCCACCCCGGAGCTACTTTTTTTAGAGGGGGTCACACCCAGCAGAGCACAGAAACTCTGCTTAGGAATTACTCCTGGCAGGGTTTAGGGGACCAAATGGGGTGCCTGGGATTGAAACCAGGTTGGCCATGTGCCAGGCAAGCGCCCTCCCCACTGTCCTATTGCTCTGGCCCAAAATCGCCCCCGCCAGGACCTTGACCGTCATCGTGGCACCCCTGGATCTCCACAAAGACTGCCCAGAAAAGCGCTGGCAAACTTTCTTTTTTTCCTTTCTTTCCTTTTTTTTTTTTTTTTTTGACACATCCAGCAATGATCAGGGATTACTCCTGGCTCTGCACTCAGGAATTACTCCTGGTAGTGCTCGGGGGACCATATGGGATGCTGGGAATCGAACCCGGGTCAGCCGTGTACAAGGAGGCAAATGCCCTCCCCGCTGTGCCATCACCCAGGTCTCAATGGTGGCAAACTTCCCACCAGCATTCGCTACTGTCAAGAATGACGAGGGCCTGTTCATACACGCAAAAGCTCCCTAAGGGCCTGAAGGAAAAGCGAGTCCCAGGTGGCACGGGGTGTGGCCGAGAGTACGCAGCCGGGAGTTTCCACGAGGAAGGCATCACAGGGGCGTCTGGGACAGGGCAGGGAGCAGCGCAGGGCGTGGCCACGTCACGGCATCTCTCACTCCTTGACCCCTCGTCCCGTTCGCCCTTGCAGGGATGCGGGCAGAGAATGACGGCAACAGCTGCCCTCCCTCCACTCCTAGACTCCCGACACACCTGGGCCCGGGGGTCCGACCCGCAGCACAGCTGAGGGTGTTGAAAAGGGCCCTGCAGGGCTGCCAGCCTGGCTACCCTTAGGGCCTGACACCCACCTCCCCCAGGGCCTGGCACCCACCACCCCCAGGGCCTGGCACCCACCATCCCGTTCTTCTTATGGTAGTAGCTGAGCACAGGGAAGCGTCCACCTTGGCGGAAGGCGGCCACCTTGCGCAGGGCCTCGTCGTCGATGGCCTTGGGCACGATGACGACTGGCGGGTACGAGGGGCAGACGGTAAAGTCCCTGTTGACGTGACTCAGCCGCCATTCATTGGTCTACAAAGCAAAGGAGGTCTCAGAGCTGGCACGAGGGACCCACCAGGCGCTGGCACCACCATCCTCCGGCCACCCACGCTCAGCCCAGGGGACCCCACGGGCTGCTCAGGGGAAGAAAAGACCCAACCTCAGCCTCAACACCTACCCCTGCACTCGAGACCCCCACCCTCCAGAGGCAGAAGCAGGCCAGGCCGGGGACGCGCCTGCCCCGGAGCAAGAGCAAGTCCCCTGCTCAGACGTCCTGCAAGGCTACTGCCTGCTAGCTCTTGCGGGCTCATGGCTAACGCGGTCTGCCTTGTGACAGGCCATCCTGATGAGCCCCGATCCTGCTCCCTTGTCACTCAGCAGGGGGAGCTGGGACAGGCAGAGCTCTGGGTCAGGGCAGCAGCCACAGAGCTTGGGACAGGAAGACGGCGGGAATAGATGTCTGAAGAATGTAACCACCTTTTCCAGAGGACGAAACCCCACCAGAAGCAGAGCAAGTGCCCCTCGGTGCCACCCAGTCCTCAGACACGAGGGCACCTGAGCTGGTGAGTGGCTAGGAGCACTTGACTCCAGAGAACAAGCCCTAGGCACAGGGATCCCCGCGGGAGAGAAGGCCCGATGCCAGAGCACTCCTTTCCGAACCAAAACTGTCACTGGTTGGTTTTTGCTTTCTGGGGGGCACCTGGCGATGCTCCTGGCTCTGTACTCAGGGACCGCTCCTGGTCATGCTCGGGCGACTGTATGGGATGCAGGGAACCAAACCCGGTTCAGCTGCGTGCCAGGCCAGTGCCCTAACCACTGCACCACTTCTCCGGCCCTCCTTCCCCAGATCAGAGATCCTCTGGCACACAGGGTCCCCAGGAGGGAGCATCTGCGGGGTCACTCACCGCCGAGGAATGGAGCTCGAACTCCTGCTCGGGAAGGAAGGCGTGCCAGCCGTCCTCGATCACCTCGAACATGGGCCGGTAGAAGAAGGGGTACATGAGCGTGATGGAGTCCAGGGTGGACAGCGCCTGGCAGGGATAAAAGTATGAGCCCAGGGGAAAGACGCCGGCCACTCTGGGCCAACACTCTCTGGAGCCCCTGCACCGGGTGATTTGGGGAAGCCAGACAGGGCCTGGTGATGCCCCTGATTCCAGTCACGGCAAGTGCTCATACAGTTGGAAAGAAGCCCCCCAAAGTGAGCAGCACAGCCCCCTGCAGGAGCTATGGAAGCACCACGAGACTCGCCGAGACGCCCAATAAGCCCCTTCCCTCCCGCCTTCAGGAACAGCAGGCACGGAAGGCCCCAGCCAGCCAGTCCAACAGGTGGGAGGGAGGCCAAGCGGCCCACCTAGAGCTCAGAGAAGCCGAGCCAGTCTCAGCCAGCACCGGGCAGGAGAGTGGCCCTCCCCGGCCAGCACGCGCATGGTTTGGGCTTGTTTTACCCTCTTGGATGGAGATAAAACTGGAAAATGGAACCACTATTTTTTTTTTCCTCTTTTTGGGTCACACTCAGTGATGCTCGGGGGTTACTCCTGGCTCTGCACTCAGGAATTACTCCTGGCGGTGCTCGAGGGACCATAGGGGATGCTGGGAATCGAACCCGGGTCGCCCGCATGCAAGGAAAACGTCCTACCCACTGTGCTAATGCTCTAGGCCGGAACCACTATTCTTGACGGACACAGGGGCAGGCTTCACCCCATGGATGGTGGGTGAGGATCCTGGCTCTGCCACATGGGCCTCCGGCTGTGGGCAGCAAGCACGCCCAGGTGCCTGTGATGCCATCGTCACTCCACGGCCACATCACACATGGCGCCCCCCACAGAGCTTGGCCGCCCCGAGCCCCAGGCACTGCTCTGCTCTTCCCGATCTGGCCGCCTCAGCCCGCCTCTGTGCCCCTCAGCACAGCCCTCCAGGCCGGCCTTGTTGGGGCAGAGGGCAGAATCCTTCCTGGCTCTCCACTTCTCTGTGGACACACGGTCACTGCTATACACTGGTTGTTGTGGCTCAACCAGGGGCGCTGACAGGTCCCGGATATGATGACTCATCTCCTGGAGAGATGCCAGGACGGGGTGGCTGGACCACCAGATTAAAGCAGTTCTATCTTTAATGTCTTTTTTTCTTTTTTTTTCGGGGGTGGGGGGACGACATCTGGCTTTGCCGAGGGCTTACTCTGGCTTCTGTGCCCAGGGATCACTCCTGGTGGGGCTTGGGGACCATGTTATGCTGGGGATCAAACCCAGGTGGGCCTCTCTGAACCAGTGTTTCACTTCCTGGGGAAATTCTATGCTGTTTTCCAGCACTGCTCCAGCCCCAAACCAGCAGCCAGGAAGTGGCGAGCACAGTCATGACCCCAATATTCTGATGTTGTGACTTTGCTGCCGTTACAAACCTTTCCTTGAAACATATCATTGCAGAAAGAACCAAACCCACTTGTACTTCCAAAAGGCCCTTGAGGCGGCGGGGAAAGGTTCACGGGCTGAGATGCAGAAGGGCCAGAAGATGGGCCAGCACCTGCCAGTCACCTGGCATGGCCAGGCCTGCTACACTGAGCAGGGACACAGGGCCACTCAGCCGGGCACTCACCCTCCCAGGCCCAGCCAATCCATACGCGTGTGGCAGGGACAGTACCTTGGCACCTTCTCTAAGGCCCACCACTCACGAGGGACAAAGCAGGAGAAGACCCTGCTGGCAGGAACAATAGCACCGAGAGGGCAGCAAAGCCCAACGCCCGGGTCAAGGGTCCGAAGTCCCCGAACCAAGGCAGAACACGAAGCAGCTCGGGGCAGCCCAGGTGACTGGGTGTGGCCCATCCCTCATCCCCCCCTCCTCACCGACCCAACTCCTCCCCGATCAGCCCCCTCACCCCCTAGTCCACTCCCCTCCTCCCCTTCCCCCTCCTCAGCAGTCTCCCCTCACCCTTTCACCCCCTACTCCCATGTTCGTCCAGGTGACATGTGGGGAGGGCGGCGCCCCGACTTCCGGAAGCTGCATTTAGCAGAGGCAGAGAGAGAAAAATGCCACATCCCATTTTCTCAGTGCCACAACACCTGTTCCTCTATTTCTAGTCTCTAAAAAAACTTCACAAAATCCAACAGACTTGGGGGAGCCTGGGGAGGTTGGGTCACACACACTCAGCAATGCTCCAGGGCTCACTCCGGGCTCTGCACCCAGGGGCTATTCCTGGTGGGATCAGGAGACCCTGTGGGGGTCCAACCTGCCTGGTCAGCCACGTGTAAGGTAAACATTCCTCCTGCTCTTCTACTAGTTCTGCCCCTACTAACAGATATTTAGGTCTTTCCGCTTTTTGAAGTTAAGACAGTATTTGGGTGGTGGGAGGGTGGCTGCAAAACCCTTATTAGTCTCTAAGGTCAAGAAAAAAAAATTCGGGGGCTAGAGCAATAGCACGGTGGGTAGGGCATTTGCCTTGCACGCAGCCGACCCGGGTTCAATTCCCAGCATCCCATATGGTTCCCTGAGTATCGCCAAGGGTAATTCCTGAGTGCAGAACCGGGAATAACCCTTGTACGTCACTGGATGTGACCCAAAAAAAGCAAAAAAAGAAAAAGAAAAAAAAATTTGGGAGGGGGTGTGTCTCTGTAACAATCTTGAAAACTCTTTAAGCCAAGTTAATCGCTCCTACAGCGGCCACGACTTAAAAAGCAAATTATAAATGTCGAGCAGATTATTGCTAAGATGGTGAGTCGCTTATCAATTTAAATATTAAATTACCCAAGTAAAGTTTCTATTATTTATAATCTGAATAGAGGCCATATTGTTAAGACAAACAAAAAAATGAACCACATCCTGTCCTAAGCAAACTCAGGATAGGGAAAATGAGGTTTATTACAAACAAATACAAGATTATGATATTTGGGGATTTTCACTTGCTCTCAGGGCCAGGAAAGGGCTCAGGGGCTCGATACTTGCTCGGACCCCAGCACTCCCTGGGCGGGGTTGTGGGTATAGGGCAGCCCAGGCTGCCCCTCCCAAGGACGACGCTGCCAGAGGGAGGAGGCAGGCAAGATGGGAGGGAACGAGGCGGTCACAGCTGTAGGAACCGAGACAGCCGCAGCCAGGGAGGGTGGGCTGGTGGCCTAGTGGGTAGAGCTAAGTCAGGCTTGCAAGATAAATAGGAAGTTCTGCAGATGGACGCACAGCAATGAGCACACAATCACCGCCAAGCCGGATGCTTACACATGTTGACTCAGGGCTGGGGAGATGGCACGCGGTGACACTGGCTGCATCCCCAGCGCTCCGTACACGAGCCCCCAGGCCCACCAGTGGTGACCCCTGAACACTGGCCGGTGTGGCCCCAAAGTAAATAAAAAACCTAAAAAAACTGCAGTAAGGCAATGCCGCCCTCCTCCGCCCCAGCGGCCATGAGTGACTCAGGGCCAGGCTTCTCCCTCAGTCATGAAGGCCTGAGTCACAGACTCAGCCAAATGCCTGTCAGGAAGGAAAACTTACACCGAGTCAGAACAGAATGCTCTTGTTTTATTGTGATTTGTCTTCACAGATTTTGCTTCCAGAACACTTACTTCAATGGAACTGGCTATATTCAAAGACTCTTCCATGCCGGGAATATCCAGCTGAATGATCCGAAAATCTTTACATTTTATAATGATGGTCCCCAGAGGGCCCACAAATCTGTAAAAAAAAAATATATATATATACATAATACATAGCAAATCATGCTTAGAAACGTATGCACACAATCACTTCTTTGGAAAGAGAACATAGTTACAACGGCCACATTCGACTTCCTCCTCCCCAGTTATTCTAACCAAGGGAGAATCGAACTTGGATCATCAAAATACGAGCTACCGAGGTCAGAGCGACAGGACAGCGGGGAGGGCATTTGCCTTGCATGTGCCGACCCAAGTTGTATCCCCGGCATCTCATATGGTCCCTGGAGCACCACCAGGAGTAATTCCTGAGTGCAGAGCCAGGAATAACCTCTGAGCATCACCAGATATGACCAAAAAATGAAAACCAACCAACTAATCCGATGACCTACCAGGCCCTGAGAAAACCTGTATTGAAAATGTCTTCAGATACTGAGAGTGACCCTCACTGGGCTGATTCTCTTCACCTAAACGACAGGGGCAAGTATCTGAGACAAGTGCTCAGCAATGGCGGAGAGGTCTCAAAACACACGCAACACTTGATTTCAGATTTTACTTCCCAACTTGCAGTGACTGATTTGAAACATAAGCGTCTCAGGGCGGGGAAGACGATTCCAAGGGCGGGGCACTTGGTCTGTTAGGGGGAGCCCCCCCCAACACACACCAGTACTGCCAGGGCGTGGCCAAAAGCAAGCCTACAGACAGAAACAAAAGTGCCTTTTTCGTGCTCTTTAAAACTCAGTTAAGGGGCCGGAGCAATAGCTTAGCAGGTAGGGCGTTTGCCTTGCACACTGCCAACTGGGTTGAATTCCCAGCATCCCATATGGTTCCCCAAGCACCACCAGGAGTAATTCCTGAGTGCAGAGCCAGGAGTAACCTCTGAACGTTGCCAGGTGTGACCCAAAAAGCAAAAATAAATAAATAAATAAATAATAAAACTCAGTTATGGGGCTGAAGCGGTAGTATAGCAGGTAGAGGGTTTGCCTTGCACGCGGTTGACCTGGGTTCGATTCCCAGCATCCTATATGGTCCCACCACAGGACTAATTCCTTAGTGCAAAGCCAGGAGTGACCCAAAAAAGCAAAAACAAAAAAAGAACCCCACCTCAGTTAAGAACCAGAGCAATGGTATAGCAGACACGGCACTAGCTCTGCACGCGGCTGACCAGGGTTCCATCCCCGGCATCCCACAGGGTCCCCTGAGCCCCACCAGGAGTGATTCCTGAGTGCAAAGCCAGGAGTGACCCCGGAGCCATTGCCAGGTGTGACTCCCCCCCACTCCCCAATGAAAGAGTTAAATAGAAGCCAAAGAGATAGCACAATAGGTAAGGCACTTGCCTTGCACGCAGCCAGCCCGCGTTCAAGCCCCGCGCGCCGCCAGGAGTGACCCCTGAGCAGACGGCCGGGAGTTAAGCTCCGAGCACAGCCGAGTGTGGCCCACGTGCAAACCAAAAGTCGAGCACGCAAGGCAAGCGCCCACCGCTGCCCGTGCTCTCCGCTTCCTCCGGTCACACGCCTGGAAGCTTCTGGGCCTGTGCCAAGGGTGTGCTGGGTCAGTGCCAGCCCGTCCGCTCTCCCGGAGTCACTCTCACTACCGTCTCTTGTGGGCAGGTTTGTAGCTGTACAGCAAAATTCATCCATTCGTGGTTTATGTCATTCGTGGACTGTCCGGCCGGCTGGCTGCCTAAAGCCCACGAAGCCTGTGGTCTGGCCCTGGGCCTGTCGGGACAGACCTGGATGCTAACCACTGTCGCTCCTCTGCCTGGGTCATCTAACCTGTGAGTGATGTTTGGCTTATTTGGTTTGCAGCCCACACCCGGCAGTGCTCAGAGCTTCCTCCTGGCTCTGCACTCAGGAACCACTCCTGGCGGTGCTTGGGGGACCTGGTGGGGTGCCGGGGATCAAACTGGGCTGGCTGGGTGCAAGGTAAACGCCCCACTGAGCGAGTTATAAATGATCAATAGCCACATGGCCCTTGTGGGAAAAAGGGCCCGGGCCCTGGTGAGTACTGAGTCTGTGAAGTCCTTCTTCCTGCCCTGTCAGCTCCATGGCTCTGCCTCTCCTCTGCAGTCTGTGATCCATCTGCACCCCAGTGCCTTTACACATGGGTTCCCACACAGTCCCCACGCCCGTGCACAGCACCGAGGGCCCTCCACTTGGCTGCCTGTTTGCGTTCATCTGTCCCTGAGTATCTTCTAGCTTCCCTGTGATTTTTTTCTTTTTTTTAAATCCACACAGTTTGGTGCATTTTCCAGTTTTCCCTTGGCTACTGATTTCTAATGTCACGCCACTGTGGTGCGTGAGCTAGGTGGGTGCCAGGCCCCCAGGGACGGTCTTCAAAAGCAGCAGCAGCACAAGACAGCCTGGCCATGGGCAGACGGGCTGGGGGTGCACTCTCGGGGCCAGGGAGAGGCTGAGCTAAGGGCCACCGCCTCCCGATGCACCCCTTCACCTCGCTGAAGCCCGGCTCGCACAGAAAGCAGGCGGCCCCTCTGGAATTGGGTGGGAAGTCGGTCAGCTCTGTAAGCAGGGAGCGCCTCATACACACAGCCTCATACTGGCTGCTCTGCAGACTCTCATGCCCGTATTCTCATGTGCGTCAGGTGCAGGGAAGGCGTTAGAATCCTGACTCCCTGTGACTCTCACTTCTCGTGCCTTCTGTTCCGCGACTGTCCTCGAGCACTCTCGGGCTCTCTGTCCTGGGTGCCATCCGCCTGTGACGCTGAGATCTGTCTGTCTGTCTTTCTCTTTCTTCACACCGGCATTGTTCATGGTCACTTTCCTGGCTGCTGCACTCAGAGCTCACTCCTGGTGGGGCTCAAGGAACCACAAGGGATACCAGGGATGGAACCCAGTCGGCCACGTGCAAGGCAAACTGTACTGTTTCTTAGGCCCAAACTACATTTTTCAAGGTTTCTTCCTAACTACTGGCTCCGTGGGCTCCGAGTCTGCTGAGAAAGAGCCGCGAGGGAGGGAGGGCAGGCAGGCAGAAGGATACAGGGGTCACTGGAAAAGAGCTTCCTTTCTCCCTCCCTCCTTCTTCCTCGGTCCGTCCTTCCTTCCCTCCCTCACTCCTCTCTGGTTCAGAAAAAGCACTTTACCTGTGAGATGCACAAGACCCCAGTAAAAATACTGTGAAAACTCAAATTGGGCAGCTCTGGGAGGCAGTACTCTGGCCTGACCACAGGCCTGGCTTCCCATCACAGCCCAAGGTGGGTGTGTGTAAGTCTCCCACATCCCCCTGCTGACGGGAAGGCTGTATCCTGTGTACCTCCTCGAGCCCTGCCAGGCCCCCAGAGGTGACACGGGTGAGTGGGGTAGGAAGAGCACAGAAAATCCACAAGAAGAAAGGTGGGCGGGAGGGCGGCGCGGGGCTCCCTTGGGTCTTCCCATGTGTTAGTGCCTGTCTGCCCTAGCTGCACTCAGAGCTTTTTTTTTTTTAATTTGGGTCACACCTGGCGATGCACAGGGGTTATTCCTGGCTTTGCACTCAGGACTTACTCCTGGCAGTGGTTGGGGGACCATATGGGATGCCGGGGATCAAACCCGGTTGGCCATGTGCAAGGCAAACGCCCTACCCACTGTGCTATTGCTTCAGCCCCCTGCACTCAGAGCTTTGAAGACGGTACAAAGGGCACTAACGGGGGAGCCAGAGTCCAAGGGGAGGGTTGCCGCTTCCAGCCTAGGGCTCACAGAGGCACTTCGCCATGTGCAGCTGAGCATGGGCTGAGTGAAGAGACGAGAGCCGATTCTTCTCTCCAAGGCACCAGAGAGAGAGCGCGGGACAGACCAGAGAGTAAGGACTCAGCAAGGAGGCCACGGGCAGCTGACCCAGAAGCCCGTGGGTCTGACCGTGCAGGCGAGAGGGGCAAAGCGGGTCTCAAGCCCACCTGCTTCGCACCCTCTGCCCTGGCTGGGGGAGAAAAGGCTTTAGCGTGGGGTGGTCACCATGCCCTGCTCCAGGCTAGGGCCAGAGTACAGGGCAGCAGGGGGGCTTTGGATTCTGCTACACTACCAAGGAAAGACAGGAGCTGGGTGCCACCCACCCGAAGACCATAAGGAACACACAGCTTTGCCAGGGAGCAAATTCTGTTCTCCCCCTGCAGAAAAACGGGCCCCCAGGGACCCCTCGCACAGGGCCCAGGGGCCATCCAGGTATCCCGCACCTCCAATCCCACAAAAAAGGGTGTTAGAAAGAGTGAAAAATAAATGATAGGGACAGGAGCAATAGTGCAACTGGGAGGTGTTTGCCTTGCACGCGCCCGGCATCCCATATGGTCCCCTCGAGAATCACCTGGAGTGATTCCTGAGTGCAGAGCCAGGAGTAACCCCTGAACACTGCAGGGTGTGACCCAAAAGGCAAAAAGAGAGAGAGAGAGAGAGAGAGAGAGAGAGAGAGAGAGAGAGAGAGAGAGACCTCCTGATCACCTCCATGGTGGGAGGTTCAAAGTAAGGACCCAGGTTTGAGGGGGAGGGAAGGACTCTGGCATTTTTTGAGTAGGGGAGAAGGTTTCCTGGCAGGACTGCGCCCAGATGGCTGGGCTGAGGGTCATCCTAGGGACAGCAGGCTGCAGCCTGCCCCTAACCATTATGGACACTGGGAGGCCACGAGCCAGGATGCTCCTTAGAAGAGAGGAGAGGCTGTCCTGTCCTGTCCTGTCCAGTCCCAACGCTCCCACGCTTGCGTCCACCCTGGGGCCAAGACTGGCCATCTTGCACTCATGTTAAAACCCCAGCCATCCCTGCTGGCGTCCGGTGTCCCCACGTCCAGCCAGGTGCCCCCACGCTCATATCTAGCCCACGCCCTCGTGTCCAGTTCCGCGTCCAGTCTGCTCCCCCGTCCTCCCCGGCTGTCCCTGCGCCCCCACATCCAGCCCAGCGTCCAGCCCGGAGACCCTGCGTCCAGCCCGCACCCCTGTCCAGCCCCGCGCCCCCGTCCACCCTGGCCATCCCCGCGTCCAGCCCGCACCCCGCATCCTCCCGTGCCCCTGTCCAGCCAGCGCCCGCGTCCACCCGTGCCCCCGTCCAGCCCGCGTCCAGCCCGGCCCGCGCACCGCTTCTCGAGGGCGTCGATGTTGGCGTGCAGCAGCCACAGCTCCTCGGTGCTGTCCTGGCGCGAGGACAGGATGAGGTGGTGGCCGGTCAGGCACAGCGTCCCCTCCACGGCCGGGTGGAAGGGCCGGTGCAGCACCACGTTGTCCACCCGCGGCGTCTTGATCAGCTCCGCGAACTCCATGGTGGCCGGGCGGGGCAGGGCGGGGCAGGGCGGGGCCGGACTGACCCCTGGAGTTGGGGATGGTCACCGGGGTAGAGGATAACCACTGGGGCAGCGGGGAGGCCGGGCAGGGTCGGGGGTGACCACCGGGGTCTGGGATGACCACTGGGGGTCGGGGATGACCACTGGGGCGGCGGGGAAGGCGGGCGGGGCCGGGAGTGACCACCGGGGTCGGGGATGGCCACTGGGGGCCCGGGGGAGTCCGGGCAGGTCCGAGGGTGGCCACAGAGGCAGGGGAGAAGCCGGGCGGGGCCGAGCAGGGCCGAGGGGCGGCCACCGGGACCGGAGAGGCCGGGCAGGGCCGAGGCCTGTGTCCACCACCGTCGCCGGCCGCGGGGACACGGCGCTGGGCAAGGCCGCAGCCCTCGGCCTGCGCCTCGTACCCCGAGACGCCCGCGATTGGCCCCACCGGCCGGGGAGGGGCGGGGGCGGCGCTGACCAGTGACCAGGAGCGGCCGCCGCGGCACCAGGCACCGAGTCCGCGTCTCTGGGGACTCCTGGCGGAAGTGGACGCTCGCCCCGGGAGATGGCGTCACTCCGGGCGGAAGCGGCGGGCGCGGGCCGGAAGTGTGCTTCACGCGGGTGCCGGTCGCTTCGGCGGCCGTCGGGAAACGGATAGCCTGAGCCTTTTCGTTCCGCCTGGGCTTGGCTTCGGCGCCCACTTGCCCACCAGTCGGCCGAGGAGGGGAACCCGGACTGATAAAGATGCGCTTCCCCTCCCCGAGGCCAGGGCAGGCGCGCCGTGGGTCTGGGTTGGGACTTGCCGCACGGGCCGCAGCACCCTGACCCCAGTGACTTGCTACAAAGCCTCAGCCTATAGCCGAGTCCGAGCTCCTGCAAAACCCTGGGGGCCAAGGCGTGCGGACCTCTCCCCACCGCCTCCACGTTACACACATGGTGCCAGAGCGACACCCGCACCGATGCTCCCTGCCTGCCACCTCCCTCCCAGTGTCAAGAGCATTTTCTTTTTATTTAGTTATTTCCATTTATTTATGTATGTATGTATTGCTTTTTGGGTGTCACCCTGCAATGCCCAGAGGATTACTCCCGGCTCTGCTCTCAGGAATTACTCTTGGCTGTGCTCAGGGACCCTATGGGATGCGGGGGATGGAACCTGTACGGTTTTGGGGGCGGTTTTGGGGAGTTTTTTGTCTTTTTTTTTTCTTTTTGGGTCATACCTGGCAATGCACAGGGGTTATTCCTGGCTCATGCACTCAGGAATTACTCCTGGCGGTGCTCAGGGGACCACCAAATCAAACCCGGGTCGGCTGCGTGCAAGGCAAACATCCTACCCACTGTGCTATCACTCCAGCCCCGGAACCTATAAGGTTTGCTTGGACAAAACGACAACTGGGACAAAATTATGACCAGCTTACAAGACAGCAATATTCCTAGAACCAGAGATCACCGTGCCCTCTGTACAACAGACAGGACTTATGGTCCACCAGGCGCCAGGAGGCCACCACGTTGCATTCCAGGTTCTTCACCATCCGCCATCCCCCCCCACCGCCCCACCCCCCCACCCCGTGGATAATGAGTCCAGACCATGCACACCGGTTCCTCTGGTCCCCTTTTCCTGCCTGACAGCTTATTTGGTTGTCTCCTATTTCCTTCGCTTTATTCTCTCTGTCCCTCTGTCTGCGCCAGACAGGGTTCCCAAATCATTAAGAAACCAGCTGAGCCACTTGCAAGGCGAACACCCTCCCCACTGTGCTATCACTTGGATAAGCATTGGGATCCGCACGTGAAGTGCTTAGTGTTGGTGAAAGCTGCAGAGCAACCAGAAGGACCGGCTCGGGTGCCGTGAGGTCATTCAGGACGGGTCCCTGCTTCTGTCCTTGACCGTCCCAGACGATCCCTTCCTACAGCAATGCTGTCTAGGTCAGTCTGCAAGGTGGGAACAGCCACCGGAAGGGGATAAGTGATATAGAAAGCTGATTTGGGGCCCGAGGACTGTCATGACCCTTCCTCTATGGGTATCCTTCTAACAGTTACCAACAGTTGCAGGTCCGGGAAGACATAAACTTGTTAGCCCTGAGAGAACAGTGTTCTGTCATGCAGAACTGTTAGGGCAAAGCCATAGGAAGTGACTTAAAAATTACATCTCTGGAATTGAAGCTCAAAGCCGGGGCAAGAAGGCCCTGGGAGAAGCGGCCTTGGCCTCCGTGGCCAGGAGCAGAGCGGGGCACGCAGTGCACCGTTTGACCAGCAGGTGGCAGTAGAGGCCGGCAGAGCAGCCGCCGCCCGCTGTATCCCGCTGGTCACTGCCCTCTCTCCCCCCCCCCCCCCCCAACTGGCCGCCTAGGGGGCTGATCAGCTGCAGCAGGTGGTAGCATTTTGGATGCATGTGAAGCACGCAGCGCCCTGCAGGTCTTTCCTTTTAAATCCGGCTTCCAATGAGATCACCAGTAGTGTGATACGGAGCTACCCTCTAGCTTCCAGTTCCCTGGCCGCCTTGGCCATCGTACTCTGGACAGGACGCGGCTTCTGCCCTCTAACTGTAAGCACAAAAGCCAGGGAGCCTACAGCCTCCCCAGGGCCCCGGGAACAGAATTCTGGAGCAAGTCCGGATTGTGGAGGCTCAGATCCCATTCCTGGTTTCACACTTTCTGTCCAAGCCCCTCTGAGGTCAGCATGCAGCTGGCCAGCTGTGTCAGAGGTGGGGAAGATGCAGGGATGTGCTGTGCCAAGGCTTGCTCTGTCCACCGTCCTGGGCTCCCCCGCTTCTTTGCCACAATCAGGCAACCCTGCAAATTCTCCCTGCAATGGGTCCAGCCCCGCCCTCCCGGTCCCTTCTCCCATGGGCCACCCTTCTCCTGTTTACCTGTCCCGGAGTCCTGCTTTCCTTCCCTCTCCAAACCCTTTCGACACCCTCCCCCTCCCGTCCTCCCTAGCCACCTCAAGGGCCCATCAACCCCCTTCTTTGTCCTTCCCAAGTCACCATCCTTAAATGGCCTGAAGTTTCCATTGTGACTCTGCCCCCATGGAGATGCAGTGACTCTGCTCCCACCGATGCCCGCTTGGAAAGGGCCTAGATGCAAGGGTTGGAGTCAGAGCACTGCAGGAAGGCCCCCGGCCTTGCACGTGGCCGACCCAAGTTTCATCTCTGGTGACCCAAGTTTCATCTCCGGTGTCCCAACTGGTCCCCTGAGCCCCATCAGGAGTGGGTGAGCACAGAGTCAGTAGTAAGCCCGGAGCACTGCCAGGTGTCACCCCCCCCAACCCCCAGTTAAAAAAAATACAAACTCTGTAGGCAAGGGCAGAAAAGAGCCCTGCAGCAGGCAAGGGACACTGACATTCACCCGGCCACAGAAGGAAAGTTCTGGAGATAAGGGTGTGGTCCCTGGGGTCTGTGTTCAGATCCTACAGCCTCAGTGGCCACAGACCCCGGGCCAGGCACCCCCTGGCAGTGAGCCAGTCAGAAGAGCAGGAGCTGATATTTGCCAAGAGGGCAGGTGAGCAGGAAGAGGAGCTGTGTTGCTTCCTGAGCAACGCCCCCCACCCCCATGCAGCGGCCAGATAGCCCTCATCTCAGCGCATGTGGGGCCCAGCCCGCTTCGGTCTCAGGGTGCACGGAGGCATGGCCAGCAGAAAGCCCGTCGAGAAAGGCCGGCCGCCTCCATTGCCCCCAGAGCTGCCGTGGCATCACCGCCACTGACTCTGTAGAGTCTCCCCAGAGCCACAGCCCACGCAGAGTCATGAGCCAGGCCTCCCTCCATGTCCCTGCCATGAACAGCGGGGCCCACATGTGCACGGGCTGGGCTGGGGTCCGGAGAGGGAGGAGCAGAGCGAGCAGGGGAGAAGTCATCGGCGCCTTCTCGGTAAAGCGCCTTTCCGCTCATAGCCATAACAAACTAGAAGATGCAATTACGCATAATTGGATATAATTAAAATAAAGAGACATGTCTGAAATAAAGGCGTAATTAAGAAGTGGGAAGATTAAGTAGGTGGGAATGTCAGCGGTGCTAATTCAGAGATTGCTGTTGGGGGTTTGTTCTATTGTGGTGGGGCCTAATGCGGGGTCAGCCCAGCTGGGCTGCATGGCCTCTCCCAGCCCCCGCACAAAACCTAAACGCAAGCAGAAGGACCTGTGGCCACCCCGGGCGGACCAACAGCAGCCAGCAACAAGACCCGGTGTTGGATCAGTCCCCTCAGGGCAGACACTCAGGAAGGCGTGTGGGGCAGTGACCAGGGGCCGTCCAGATGCTGAGGGCCACTGTCCCATGGTTCCGAGGGAAACTGCCTTTCTTGGGAGCTGCTGGAACATGGAGGCGGTGCTGCTCAGCTCCTGCAGCTTCTTCCACGCGCCTCCCAGCCACATGCTTGATCTCTCATTACCTGCCACATCGATTCATCACCTATTAACAAGGAGCGAGACGCAGCCGTGCCCCCTCACAGGCAACTGCTTCCTGGGTGAAAGGTCAGGTATCTGGGGTGCTATCCTTGCAACTTCTCCACCGTCAAATATTTTTCAAAACTAAGGGTTATAAACTATCCAAATAGAAATTGTACAATCATGTCCTCGCTAGGCCTGCGGCTGATGGTAGGTGTGGGCAGGCCTGGGGGGACACTTTCTGGGGCCAGGGGCTCCTAGGGTGGACACTGGGCTGGCAGGCTCAGTCCTGCTGCTGTGGCCTTTGCTGCAGGGGCTGAGGTCCCGGAGAGCTGGGACCTGTGGGAGGGAGAGCCCCCTGTCGCCCCAGGGTCCTCAGACCCTCGAATCCTGTCCTCCGGCCACCTCTGCTTCCTCACTTGCCCGGGGCTCCAGGGCTTCCCCCCTAAGTGCCGTTATCATGGGGGGGAAACGTGAGGTGCAGCAGGGGCCAGCTCGGAGGATTTGCTGGAGCTATTTCTCTGGATCTGGAGAGTCTGTCTCCATCTGCACTCCCACACACTCTTGCACGTACACACACACACACACACACAGACATGCACACACAGAGACATGCACACACATAGACAGGTACACATTCTCAGACACACTCAGAGACACAGATAGATGCACACTCACACACACACACTCAAACGCACATACAGACACACCCAGGCTCACACAGATGCGCACACACAGATCACGCACAAACACAGATGCATACTTATAGACACACAAAGACACAGACACAGACGCAAGCACACACAGACACAGACACATACACCCACAGACACACACACACACACACACACACACACACACACACACAGCCTTTTCAAGTCCCAGGACAGTGTTTGGCGCCCTCTCATGGAACGTCTGAAAATAAAAGGATGCGGGCTCCAGTCCCTCGGTAATAAGGCTAATTATGAGATGAAGTCTATGTGTGCTCCGTGTGCTCCCTTTGTGTCCGTAGCCTCATCCTTAATGGCCTACAAATTAAGCACCTGATCCAGACCCATCAATTACAGGACGAGGAAAAGTCCACTGCTGGCCACATAGCCAGCGAGTGGCGAAAGCGAGGCTAGAAAGGGGTTCTGTCTCAGTACCCGCAGGCATACACTAGCCCAGCGTTCCCAAACCCCGGGAGGGCCCGTCCCAATCTGTGTTTCCGGAAAAGTGTGGTAGGCGATCTAAAGGTCATTTTTTGGACATGCAGAGGTTGGGATTTGCTCTCGAAAAGCAAGGGAGGGGCCAGTGCTGCCTTGGGAAAGCAGGCTGCCTTGCAGGTGGCTGGCCTGCATCTGGTTCCCACACCACATCTGCTCCCTGGGCTCATTCCCTGGCACCCACACAGTCCCCCAAGCCCCGCCAGCAGTGACCCCTAGGGCAGAGCCAGGAGTCCACCTGAGCATCACCAGGTGTGGCCCAAAAACATAAAGAGAAGATAAGCCCCTCCTCCAAGATATCCCCTCTCTCCAGTCCTGAGCCAAACGCCTGAGCAGCCCAGCAATTCCTGAGCCGCGGATGCTACTGGGGCCCTTATTGTGTTGTTTTGGGATTCGGGGCCACACTCAGCAGTGCTGGGCACAGTCCCGGGTGCTGGGCACAGTCCTGGGTGCTGGGGGACATGGAGTGCCAGTCTCCAACCCTGCCCTAGTCTGTTGGTCTGTCGAGATCTTTCTGGCCAGGAGTCTCCCTTCCAGAAGCTTCTCTCCACCACTCTCTCTCCCTCAGGCAGTGCCGCTGGCCCTTAGAGACAGGGACAAGTCGCCTCTGTGTTTTAAAAAATAGACTATTTTCCCCTTGGCTTTGTGGGAGCGCCAAGCCTCAGGCACTGTTGAAAACTCTGGGATAATTCTATCTTAATTACATGGTAGGCAAAGGCTCTAATAAGTTTACGACTCTGCCACCAACACTCAACACTGTCTGGAGATGCCGCCTTCTTCTCCGCCTCATTGCAGGGCTGCTGTGCCCGGGTAATTGTGAGCAATTAAGAGGGAGTGGCCCCGGGTGATTCAGAGACAGTGGCCCATCAGGGGGTGGGCCTGGGATGTCTGGAATTGGGGGAGCAGCCTGGAACCCTAGAGGCAGGCCCGGAGCACCATCGGGTCAAGTGGCTGTGGAGGCTTCCACAGTGGCACAGGGATGGGATTTGCCTGGGCCGCCATCCCTCACTGCCTCCCTGGTCTCTTTCTCTGGACAAGGAAACGATGCGTTGGCAGAGCTGCCCAGCCTGGGCGCTTCCTCTGTATCTGTTGAAGGAGGGAGCGAGTCTTCCGTTCCCCACGAAAAGAAGCTGTCAAAGCAGAGAGGCAAAGGAACTTGGCTAAGACACACAGCGCGATGCAGAGAGGCAAAGGAGTGTCGCTAAGACACACAGCAAGGCGCAGGGTGTTGGGGGCAGAGGCACGTGGGGAACCTTGGTCCTTCTTGTCCCTCCTGCCCACCACCGCTGGGAGGGCCCCAGGGGCCCAGTTCTGCAGGAAGGGGCAGGCACCACCCTGGCTGGGACTCAGGGACCCGTTGCTGAGTGTCTCCCCTTTGGGGGCCCCGCGGGCTCATCAGTCGCCGTGGCTAAAATGGCTCCTCTGCTGGCACTGAGGGACAGATGCGACTTCCTATCTCCCTCCCACTCCTTCAAATTCTAGTGCCCTTCGCACAACGGTAGCTCCTTCTCCAAGCAAAAGTTGCCATGGAAGATTCTGGAAAGCCTGTCACAGGGCAGAGCCACCAGGGCTTGGACTTGGACACGAAGTGGGCAGCTGGGTCACTGGCCCCCCCAGGGCCATGTGACTCCGCCTCACAGACCTCAGGGGGACGATGAAGTCTGTTGTTGTTGTTGTAGTTGGTGCCCCAGCCAGCTGTGCTCAGGGTTGACTCCTGGCTCGGTGCTCAGGGATCCCTCCGAGTGGGGCTCAGGGGACCCCAAGGGGGCCCTGGGTATTGAGCCCGGGTCGGCCGCGTGCAAGGCCAGTGCCCTCCCCACTGCTCCAGCCCCGGAAGGATGGGCCCTTAAGTGTGGCGAAGACAGTTGCTCAGTTTGCTTTCCAGGAGACCTGGGGGCCTTTCTGGGTGCCCCCCGGGGGCTGAGCTCTGGGGAGGGCCTGGGGGGCTGTATGCAGGGATGGAGCAGGTGGAGGGGATGGGCCGTGTGCCACTTTCATCCTGTTCTCCCGTGGGGGATTTGCAAACTCAGAGGAAGGAGAGGTCCAGGCAGGAGGGTTCTCACTGGGTCGCTCCCAGAGCAAGTGGGAGTCCGGGGCCACCCGGAGCACTGATGATTCCCCCCCCCCCCCCGTGTCAGCCCGCCCTGAGGCAGAGAGGGGGCCAAGACTGATCATGCCACCCACTCTCTCCCAGGACGGGCGTCCACCTGAGGCCACCAGCACACAGCAGTCGCAGGCAGTGCCTAGTCAGTGATTCATTCAGGCAGTGCTGGGGGGGGGTGTGGCCGCCCACGGGGGGTTTATTTGGGGTTCCCTCGTTGCTTCTGGAAGCACGACGGCTGCTGCCAGAGTTCCCAGGAGCCTGGCGTGTGCCTCTGACCGCCTCCGCCTTTCTCCAGCCCTGGCACACGTGGCCCTAACTTGGGAGAGCCTGGCACCCGCACCAAACCCACCCCAGGGCCGAGGGCCAGGAAAGCAGGCCAGAGGGACAGAGGGAGGAGGGCTTTGTGGGGGCTGGACGGCCCTCGGGGTGCTCCTAGGAAGGGGGCAGGGGGCCACCTTCTCAGGAGATGCAGGAGGAATGGCCTTGCTCTCCGTCCCCCCATGCTCCTCCCCCTCCTCCCCTCCTCTTCCTCCTCATCCTTCTCTTCCTAGTCTCCCCTATATCCCCTCCTCCCCCTCCTCCTCTTCCCCCTCCTCTCCCCACCCTCTTCCTCCTCTCCTCCTCCTCCCTCTCTCCCTACTCTCCCCCCTCCTCTTCCTCTTCCTCCTCCTCCTCTCTTTCTTCTCTCCTCCTCCTTCTCCTCCTCCCCTTCTTCCTCCTCTCCTCCTCTCCTGTTCCTGCTCCTGCTCCTGCTCCTCCTCCTTCTCCTCCTTTTCCCTTTCTCCCCTCCCCTCCCCTTCCTCCCCTCCTCCTTCCCCATAGCTCGGAATCCCTGCAGCCTCTTTCATCTTCCTGAGTGGCCCTGGGGACTGGAGAATGGCCCTGTCCATCATGTTGTTCCCTTGGCCTTCACCCGACAGTCTCTAGCCCCTTTATCTGCTTCCCGCTGGACCAGGAACAGGCCTGAGCACCCCTGGGAAGCCCCTCCCCTGCCCCACCCTATCAAAACCAAAACCAAACCAAACCTCCTGGTCCAAGTCCTCCACAGTGGTGTTCCCTTCTCCGCAAAGAAGGATCCAAATCTGCTGGATGCCGGCCAGTCGCTCCTCTGTCTGCAGTGGGGTTCATTCCCCCCGAACTGGGTCTTACTTTCCTTTTCTAGGGAAAGTGTCGCTGGATTCACTTCCCCTGGGAGAACCCCGCTTTGACTCGGGTTCTCGAGAGTTTAATGAACATTTCCAAGCCAGCTGGATGCGGCAAGGGACAGGCAGACAAGCTCGCTCTAACTGGGGCACAGCCCCAGGACTCGCTGCACTCCCCACCCTGCCGGTCCTGAACGCTTCCAGGAGCTCCCCTGGCACACAGAGCCCACAGTGGCCTCCACAGACCCCCCAGATGAGACCACCTCAGCGGGAGGGGGCAGCCTGGGGGACTAGCAAGGCAAATACGCTTGTTTGGACACGTGTGGGGGCTTGTCCAGCCAGCACCCCTCTCTTGGGGCGGGCAGTGGCGGTGCACTGGGCTGCTGTGTGCACCCCCTGTCCTTGAAACCCAGGGGGGCTTGGGAGAAGCCGCCCGGCCCACCAGTTTGGGCTCTGTCGTTTAGGGGGAGGGCTTGGGGTCCTGTACCTCTGTGCTCAGGGGTCACGCCCAGGGGTGCTCGGGACCCAGCGGGGGTGTAAGCACCTCAGCCAGTCCCAGCTCTCGGGTTCTGCCATTTCACTCTGACACTGGTTTTTCCTGGCATCTGGGGGTCTGATCCCTGGAGACCACTTGGGGGGACAGGGGCGGAAAGTCCAGCTGGCGAGGTTGGGAGGGGCTCCGAAGGGAAGCCCCCTCACTTCTGCTTCCTTGAGGCTCTGTCTGAACAGTAGATCCGCCTCTGCCCGCCTTCTGAAATGTGCCCTTTTGTCCTCCAGCCTGGGAAAGAAACCCTGGCGGGTTTTAAGTCCTGAAATGGCTTTGTAGGGTTTTATTTGAAATCCAACTGTTTCATGAAAAGCCAAGCCCCACCTGTCTCTCCCCACCCACCCTGGAGCGCTGTGATTCCAACTTCTCACCCTCACTCTCTTCCAACTGCCTCTGCATTCTGTTCAGAAGATCTAGATTCATTTCTGGGATTTTTTTTTTCATTCAACATTTATGTTTCTCTCTTTGAACTTATTATTTTAGCACCCATTGTGAGATGGTTCAGAATTGCCTCATACAGTTCTTCTTTCCAAGAAGCTTGGTTAGACTGATTTTTTTTTTTTGGTTAAGTATTTAAAACCATTAAAGTGCATATAATTTTTTTCCTACAGGAAATTTTCACAGAGCAGCAGCTCCCCCCTAGACAAAGGATTTGGGAGAAGTCGGTGGATAGGAGCCTCAGACAAACCAGCAATGCGCAGAGCCAGGAGTGGAAAAGGTTGGGCATGTGGGCATGTGTGTGTGTGTGTGTGTGTGTGTGTGTTTGTGTGTGTGTGTGTGTGTGTGCGTGCGCGCATATGTGCGCGCGCCCGCACAAGCATGCTGTGCTCAGAGCTTACTCCTGACTCTGTGCTCAGGGATCACTCCTGGAAGGGCTCAGTCAAATCCTATATGCTGTCAGGGTTTGAACTCAGATTGGCCACACACAAGGCAAGAGCCTTTCTTGCTGTCCTGAGAAGTGCCTGAGCTGGGAAGTTCCAGGCCCTGGGATCTCTGTCGGCAGATGGCAAGTGTGAATTAATGTAGACACACTAATAATTAATTGAGGGGCTGGGAGTCCAGTCCAGGGATGGATCACAGCAGAAAATAATCCATGAGCACACAGATCTAGAGAAGGATTGAGGGATAGTTCTTGGGAAATCACCAAGACGTTCAGTCTCATGGGAGTTTGGGATCAAAGCAAACCCAGTAAGCACAGAGCGACCCTCAGACCCGGGGTGGAGGGGGGTTGCACGGGCACGTTGGCCAGCATTGAGACAAGAATAGTGCAGACCTAAGGGCTGAATGGAGACACGACTTTCCCAGAGGGAGGCAGAGTCGACCTCCAGGGGCCTCTCTGAGGTTGAGTGCTCCTGGCAAAAGCCGAGGAGTGGGGACAACTGGGCAGAATGGAGGGGGCTTATGTCTTTAAGATTCAGGCCTGCATGCACACACACACAGGCACACATACAAACACACACACACGCACACATTCACACACCTGGACATACTCACACACCTGCCCAGTTTAGCCCTTTGGCCGCTGATGTGGGTCCTTGACCTAGGAAAGTTTGTGAGGTTTAGGACCAATGAAGGAAGGGAGAAGACCAAGACCACCCCCTCCCAAAGAACCCTAGATTCTTTTTCCCCACTCCCAGGTATAGGCATTACTCAGGGTCCCAGCAAGCTACCGAGAGTATCTCGCCCACACGGCAAAGTCTGGCAAGTTACCCATGACGTATTCGATATGCCAAACACAGTAACAATTATCACAATAGAGACATTACTGTGCCCGCTCGAGCAAATCGATGAACAACGGGAAGACAGTGACAGTGACAGTGACCTTTTAATTTAAGGAGGGCAAGGGGATTACAGACATGGCAGCCAAAAAGTATTTTTTTAAAAAAAGTCATGCACAAGAATTTTACCTGTAGATAAAACAGGCAAGAAACAGAACTCTGTGCCAGATCGACAGTACAGCAGGAAAGGCATTTGCCTTGCACACAGCTGATCTGAGTTCGATCTCCGGCATCCCAGATGGTCCCCTGAGCACCGCCAGGAGTAATTCCTGAGTGCAGAGCCAGGAGGAACCCCTGAGCATCGCCAGGCATGGCCCCAAAAGAAAAACAAGCCAACAAACAAATGGAAATGGACAGCCCCAGCAAGGGTTCAGGGCTTCTACCTGCCACTGTTTGATGCTTCTGCAGATTCTACGTGGCCATCTCTAAAATGAACCGTAGATTCTGCCCACTGGGGTGACCCAGGGGATAGGACTGAGACTGTCTGGAAGCAGTCCTGTAATGCCACGTTAGTGCAAGAAGATTCGGCAGGAGAAGGGGAGGGGAGCGTATTGCACACCCAGAGACTCTAGCCGCTGCAGTGCCAGGCACTGGAGTTGCTGTGTGTCAGCAGGGCCAGAAGCTCCCAGCACCCGGCCTGAGGTGTGTGGTGAGCCAGCTCCTCCCTCCGACTCCCAGGGCCCCCCTCGGTCACGGTCTCTCCCCATGCTGGCATTACAGACAGGAGCTCCCCAGCCTTCCCTTCCCGTGGGCCTCCCTGGTCTGCTTTTCCCTGCCTCATTTTACCAGTGCTGCCAAAGCTGGGAGACAGTCCCGGAGAGTCCTCTCCTCGGGTGCAAGGACCCTCCGGCTGCCAGCATCCCTATGTAACTGGCATTTCTCTCCTTCCAACAGCGTGACCCTTTCCCGGTAGGTACTATTTTTGGAATTGATGAATAATCCAGGAGTTTGTCGAGCTGTTCAGAATGTGTGTTTACTTTTCTTTTTCTTTTTATGGTGCTCTGCTCCTTATAGACAATAGAACTATACAGTTTACATCTGTGAGTGATAAAGCCTAAGAATGTAGTGACTCCTGTCCGCTCAAGAACCAGAACAGTGAGTGTACAGAGGAAAGTCCTGTGTTGAACTTGTTTCTTGGTCGCTTGTGCCTGGTTGCTGTGACACCATGACCCTGAGCAGCGGATGTGACCCTGCAATAGTGTGGTTGCGCACGGTAAGTCTTTGATCGAAACACAAGATGCGCATCTGATTTGTTTCTGTCACCTGTCGACCCAGATGCCACTGCTTCGACCCTGGCCCTGAGGAGCTATTCATGACCTTGACCACAGCCCCGTATCTTGTCCCTGTCTCCATTCTCCCCAGTTTGGAGGCAGGAGACAGATGCGGGGGAAGTCCTTGGAGGAAGGGGCCTGCCTCCAAGAGGTCAGGAGATATTGGAATCAATTAGGAACATCAAGCCAGTTTATTCCATTCTCATACAACTCAAGGGAGCACTAGCCTCCGTGAGCAGATTCTGGTTTGGGCTGTCTTGGTTTTCTGTGATGCCCTAAAGGGACAGATGTCAACACTGACCATCTCGCAGTTTCCACAGGCTGAGCTGGGCCTCCTTCTGCAGTCACCGGCTCTTATCAAAGTGTTGGCCGGGCTGCGCGCTCATCTGCAGGCACGAGTGGGGCAGGGCTCTCTGCTCTCCAAGGGTCCTGGCAAGCACAGGACGTTGGTGGAGTTCAATTCCTTCTTGTTGTTCGCATTTGAGGGCCCAGCTGTTGGCCAGCTGTTGGCTAGAGGCTGTTTGCTTGCCAGTCCTGGAGGTCGCCTTGTCTCAGAAGCTTTACTGGGATAGTTTCTTGCTCCATTCAGCCTCTGAGAAGAGGCCCTAGCTCCAGCCTCTCGCTCCAGCCTGCGCTGGGATCAGCAGTACCAAGTCACTCGTGCTGTGGATTGGAATCAAGTCACAGTTCCTGCCCATGCCCACAGGGCAGAGGTTAACACCAGTGGGAAGCTGGCGGGGAAGTCTCCTGGTCATCTCAGGGCCGCCCCCCACCCGTGCCTAAGGAGACCAGGCTGTGGCACGGGTGGCGGGGCAGAATCACAATTGGATTTATTTTGTTTAACTTTTCTCCCCTAAACAGTACATAGCACAGCGGGTAGGGCGTTCGCCTTACACGCGGCCAACATGGCCGACCCGAGTTCGATTCCTCCGCCCCTCTCGGAGAGCCCGGCAAGCTACCGAGAGTATTCGATATGCCAGACACAGTAACAACAAAGTCTCCAATGGAGACGTTACTGGGCCCGCTCGAGCAAATCGACGATCAACGGGAGGGCCTTTACCTTTTACCTATTCTGCTAAAAACCTTAAGCCAAATAATGCATTGTGCAGTGCTGTTTGGAAGGAGGGCCTTGCTTTCAAATCTAAATTTAAAATCTTTTAATATGCTCCACAAAGTACTTTAGTTTAGGAAATCATAAAATATAAGTGACGAGTGAAAAAGTGTATACACAAAAGAAGGAACGACTTTGCCAATTTTTTTTTTAATGACAATTGATTCTTGTCTGGACTAGAAAAACTAGAAAAACAACCCGTCTGTTTCTGAATATGAGTTTAGCAAAAGAATATTAGCCTCTCAGTGTTTCCTCTAAACTAACGCTAAACTGAAAATAAAATAGTGGTTTTATGGAAATACCAATTCAGAATGCTTCTTTGCAGCCCATTTTTGCTCCAACTTCGATACACTCGTGAGAACTTGTTTTGTTTTGGTTTTTGGGTCTCACCTGACCGTGCTTAAGACACACTCCTGGCTCTGTGCTTGGGGCTCACTCCCAACTCTGTGCTCAGGGCTCACTCCCAGCTCTGTGCTTGGGGCTGACTCCTGGATGGGCTTGGTGGGGAATGACTTGCTGCCCTGCCAGGATTCAAAGCAGAGTTAGTCATGTGCAAAAGAAGAGATGATCACATTCTGAGTCCACATGAGAAATGCCAATCAACCAACCACAATGCTGGTCTCCGGGGCCCTTGGAGCACAGACCAGAACTGCCGTTTCCATCTCTGAGCCCTGCATTCCCTTCCTTAGGACAGACAGATGAGCTGGGGTGGGGCTCCCACCTTGCATGGGGATACCTGGGCTCCATCCTGCGCCCTTAAACAAAATGGGCACAAGAAAGAGGAAAGAGACAGGGAGAGAGAAGAGAGAGAGAGGGAGAGAGAGGGGGGAGAGGGAGAGAGGAAGAGAGGAGAGAGAGGGAGAGAGGAAGAGAGGAGAGAGAGGGAGAGAGAGAAAGAGAGAGGGAGAGAGGAAGAGAGAGGGAGAGAAAGAGAGAGGGAGAGAGGAAGAGAGGAGAGAGGAGAGAGGGAGAGAGGAAGAGAGGAGAGAGGAGAGAGGGAGAGAGGAAGAGAGGAGAGAGGAGAGAGAGGAGAGGGAGAGGAAGAGAGAGACAGGGAGAGAGAGGGGAGAGAAGGAGGAAGAGGAGGAAGAGAAGGAGAGAGAGGGGAGAGGGGAGAAAGGAGAGAAGGAGGGAAAGAGGAGAGAGATGAGGAGAGAAGGGAGAGACAGAGGGAGATGAGAGGGAGAGAGAGGGAGAAAAGGGGGAGAGAGAGGAGAGAAGGAGGGAGAGAGGGAGAGAGGGGAGAGAGAGAGAGAGGAGAGGAGAGAGGGAGAGGAGAGAGAAGAGAGAGGGGAGGGGAACAGCACAGAGAAGAGAGCTGCAGTCTGCAGCCCCACGCAGGTCTCACCCCAGACAAAGATGCTTCCCTTGTCACCCTGAGCTCCCTGGAGGAAGACCTGGATTCAACGTCACCAGCCCCACCTCCCCCGCTCCCCAGCCTCCCTGTCAAGCAGAGCTTGAGACAAATCCTTTCTTTTTATTCAGGAAAAAGTCAGAAGGCTGAGGCAGGGCAGACAGAGTAGGAGAGAGTCTGGTGGGGAGGAGGGGCGGGCGCTCGCCTTGCATACAGCCCACCCGGGTTTGACCTGTAGTGCTCCACGTGCTCCCTTCTTCCTTTCTCCTCCCTCCCTCCCTTCCTCCCTTCCTCCCTCCCTCCCTCCTTCTCTCCATCCTCCCTCCTGCCTTTTCTTCTTCCCTCCCTCCCTCCCTCCCTCCCTCCCTCCCTCCCTCCTTCTCTCCATCCTCCCTCCTGCCTTTTCTTCTTCCCTCCCTCCCTCTCTCCCTCCAACCTTCCCTCTCTCTCTCTCTCTCTCTCTCTCTCTCTGTCTCTCTCTCCCCCCCCCCCCATACTTACTCCAGACTCTGTGTTCAAGAATCACTGCTGATAATTCTCCGGGGATCATGTGCAGTGCTGAGGAGCAAACTGGGCTTGCATGCGAGGCCAGCGGGGTACCTGATGTGTCAAGGTCACTATAGTACCGTGGGGACTGACTATCCTGCCATACTCTTGTCACCGGCTACTTCATCCTTCATGGCTTCCTGGCTCTCTGGTCATGCCATCTTGTTTCTGGGGTATCGGATGCTTTCTATGCTTGGGAGGACTGGGCTCTGCAGGAAGTGCACCTCTCATTTCACCCATCAAAAGAAGCGAGATGCAGTGTAGGTTTTCAACAAGCACTTGCTGAATTAAGAGGGAGCCAAACCTCTGCAGGCCCTGCTACCCAGGGGAGCCAGGTTACTGGCCAGACCTTGAGGTGAGCTGTGTAAGAGGACCATGCTGGCACTCTCATTGTGCCAGAGGCCATGCCACCAGCGTGTGCTCCGATTAAACCTCATCTCTGTGGGGACCAGAACAATAGCACAGTGGGGCGGGCGTTTGCCTTGCATGTGGCCAGCCTGGTTTTAATCCCTGGCATCCCATAGGGTGCCCTGAGCACCACCAGGAGTGATTTCTAAGTGCAGAACTAGGAGTGACCCCTGAGCATCACCAGGTGTGACCAAAAATACAAAAACAAAAATAAAAACAAATAAAGCTCATCTCTGTGGCTGAGACAGAGAGGGACTTGGCTTGCAGTTGCGCCTCGTGCTAGGACGGATCCGGAGCTGACACCCTCAGTCATCCTTGAGCAGCCCCACTATGGCAGGACTAAGGATCTGGGGACTGTTGGCACTGCTCCTAGCCCATGGCCCAGCCCACCGCAGGCTGGGCCCTTCTCTAAGGGACCTGCAGGTTGCACTGTCACCTCAGATGCTGCCCATTCCTTTTTGGGTGTGAATAGCTGATGTAAGAGAAATGGAGCTTGAGTCATGGGGAGAGCACTGTCCTCAGGAGGCGTTAGAGTGAACGGAAATGAAGTTCTCTCCGGGAAGGGTAAGTCAGTTCACAGAAGTCAGAGGTCTTAAGAGACCACAGTCTACAAGATAATCCTCAGCGGTGGCGCCTTTGAAAAGGATTCAGGGCAAGAGACAGGACAGTGGGGAAGGCACCTGCCTTGCCAAAGCCCACTGGGGTTGGACCCCAGAGCGCCGCCCAGAGTAATTCCTGAGTGCAGAACCAGGAGTAACCCCTGAACCTCACTGGGTGTGGGCCCAAACAAAACAAAACAAAAATGATAATGAAGGGACATGCCCACCCCTTCATTCCAACTTGTCTCTGTGGCCTCCCCCCAGCACTGGTCGTCTCTCTGCCACCCCTGCCCCCACCCCCCAGCAGCAACATGTCTAGGTGATCATTCTCACTCACTTCTTGGATGTCTTTTTTTTTCAATCTGCTTTATGCAAATATGATGATGGTCGATAACTTCATTCCTTCATTCATTCCCCCTTTTCTTTTTGCTTTTTGGGCCACACCTGGAAATGCTCAGAGGGGTTACTCCTGATTCTGCACTCTGCACTCAGGAATTACTCCTGGCATGCTCGGGAGACCTTACAGGATGCTGGGGATCGAACCCGCGTGCAAGGCAAACCATGTCCTACCCACTATGCTATTGCTCCAGCCCCTCCTTTTCCTTTTTAAAGAAAATATAATTAGCTTGATTAGTTTTCACCTCGTTATTTTTTGATTTTGGGAGTTGGGGGCCACACCCAGCAGTGTCAGGGGTAACTTCTGGCTCATTAATCAATTCAAATGGGCTGGGGGGGGACCATGTGGGATGCCAGAAACTGAACCCAGATCTGCGGTATGCAAAGCAAGCACCTTACCTGCTGTACTCCCTCTCTCTGGCCCCTTCACTTTGTTACTTTTGTGTGAAAAACTTTCTAAACCTTTAAAGTGAAAACCTTGACATTTCAGCCTCATTGGCGTATTCTGCCAAACTGTGTGATAATGGCGTTGAAGTCTTAGAGGTTTTGGTTGTCTCACAACCTCATCTTTGCACTGACACCTGGCCCCCTCCCCGGGGTTCACTTTATCTTTCTAGTATAAACAATGCCACTCGAGTAACCATGGCCACAGGTATTTTTGACATGCATATTTTTCAGCAGAACTGCTTCCCGAATGAGGGGCTGCTGTCTCAGAGGGGGACCATTGTAGTTTGATAATCCCCAGCTCACAGATTTGTAATTCCAGTGTTTGAGAGCGCTTGCTAAAACTGCAACTCTCTATGAAGAATTGAGTTCTGTGAATATATATTCACGTATGTATGAATACACACATACATATATACATGTATATATGTATATTGGATTTTTGAGTCATACTTGGCAGTGCTCAGGGGTTACTCCTGGCTCTGCACTCAGGAATTACTCCTGGTGGTACTTAGGGGACCATATGAGATGCCAGGGATCGAACCCAGGTCAGTTGTGTCCAAGGCAAAACACCCTCTCTGCTGTACTATCACTCTGGCCCCACGTTCTGTGAATATTTAAAGAAGCCCTTTTTCTATAGAAGACAATAATAAGGAGTAGAATCAATAAGGATGATAATCCTCTTGTTTTGAGATGATCCAGACTTACATGAGAGCCCTGGCGAAGAATGGCAAGCTGGACCCTTTATCACATTTTTGCTGGCCAAAGTCCCCAAGTGTTCCCTCTGCCCAGGCACGTTAGTCCCATGCCTGGGCTCTACTATGCCTTAGACAGCAACCGAGTTTCTAAGAAGGTCAAGAGCTGCCTGGCTCAGTCAGTGGCTGGGAAATTGGTCGAGACCAGTGTTCTTTAGTCCTTTGCTCCAGTGGAGGCGCTGGCCTGCCCACTGCTCCATGGCTGGCATCTTCAATCAAGGCAGACCAGTGGTTTCAAGCTTCCGACACCTGCAGACTGGCACAGTCCATGGAGTGGTGACTAAGGAATGCTGGCTGGTCCATGCAATGACCTCTTCCCAAGCGTATGACTGTCATACCGTTTGTCAGGTTAGAGTTCCCCCACCCTCTCACCCCTACTTAGAGGTGGAAAACGGGACTCTAGGGCTGAGAGTCTAATGCAGAACAGCATTACTGAGCACGGGCTCCTCTTTGCCTTTCTGAAAATAGAAGAGGGTTGGGAAGGAAATCCTGAAGTCCAGCCCAAACAGCCAAAACATATGTTCTAATTTCCATATATTCTAAGTCTAAGTTGCTCTACTCCTTAGAAGCAGGTCTAAAAGTCTGTTTACACATATTTTACACATATTTCTACTATGCTTTATGGTTTGGCTTCCCAGTCTATATCAGAGTGAAAACACAGGGACTAAAGTTGTTGAACTAGGGGCTGGAATTATAGTACAGAGGGGAGGGCGTTTGCCTTGCATGTGGCAGAACTGGGTTTAATCCCCAGCATTCCATAGGGTCCCCTGAGCACCACCAGGAGTAATTCCTGAGTGCAGAGCCAGGAGAACACCTAAGCATCGCGGGGTGTGATCAAAAAGGACAAAAGAAACTAAGTTGTTGAACTGAAGACACTATGGAAAAAGACATTTTTAAATGGCTATTTATTAAAAACAGCAGCAGTATTCAGGATGGCTCAGGTCATCAACAGTCAAAGTCTCTTGGCATGAGCTTAAGTAAGGGTTGAGAACAGGTTGGGGCTCGAGAGCTATTATAGTAATCAAGGTTACTTTACCTTGCTCAAAGCTGACCCAGGTTCAATCCCCAACACTGTATATGGTCCCCCAAGCCCTGCTAGGAGTGATCAGAGACAGGAGTAAGTCCTGGGCACCACTGGTGTGATCCACCTCCCCAATAACCCCTCAAAAAAAAAAGAGAAAGGGTTAAATAGCATACTATTATAGCAGACCAGGGAACAAGGTATTTTTTTAGCACCAGCCCTTTACAAAAGAATTGAGTCTTTTCAATAAGATGTCCGTGACTTTTTATAAATATTTGCATAAAAAATGTAAAATACAATTTTCTAGGTAAATTTCTGTTACCTGGAAAGTCAATAAGTTGGGCCATTTAACACCAGTATTTATTGGTATCCTCTATTGTGCTCAGAGTCGGACCCCTTGGAATACATAAGGACCCCCCAATTCTAGGTGCAGAGAGTGTCCTTCACTGGCCAGTGCAGACTCGTGGAATCTGGCCAGCAGGTCTCAGGGCTGGCTTCATCACTGTAACTGACTTTCATCTCAGAGCCTCTTGGGTTCTACGGTGTCCCTGCTCAAGGAGGCAGGATGATAAAATGACTGAAGCAGCAGCAAATGTAAAGTAAATAAATTAAATAAATAAAAATCCCTGGGACTCTGGAAACCTGGTGGATCTACTTGGAACTGCAACAGTGATGAACACACTGGACTGAGTCTCAATTGTCAGTCTTCCATAGTGAGTGTAATTTACTTAGCTAATTTCACAAGTAGATTATGTTCTTTCAGGGATAATAGGAATCATAAATATGCCATCACTGCCTGCATTCATATCCATTTCATAGCCTCACAGGCTTAAATAGAGGAAATACATTATAAAACACAAATTAATTGCACTTATTTCCTAGATGTATTAAACTTTTGTTTTGTTTAGTAGAGGTACCAAATTTAAGACACCAAAATAGAGATGGCACTGAATTACTGAATTTAAGTAACTACATCTTGGTATGATGCAAACATAATGCTAACAGTAGTAATAGCACCACCACATTAGTTCCCACTTATTTAGTGCTTACTCTTAGGTATCATGCTGGGAGTTTTTAATATATTACCTTGAATCCACCCAACGACTTCTCAAATGCATAGCTATTAGTCCTATTCTGTGATGGAGGAAATGGAGATTTAAGAAGGTTAATTAACCTGTTCACGTGATTCATGTCATTATTTTAAAAGAAGTGGACTCAACCTTGGACATCCTTACTCCTTCTCCCATCTTTGTGAGGTGTTACTAACTTAAATTTAGTGAAGAGACACACAGAATCCCACCTGTATGCAGAAATAATCTTATCTCTTAGGCATAAGTTTTCCTACCGTGGAAGGTGGGTGTGTGACAAACAGGCTTACACCACAGTATAAAAATAAAAGGGCAGTTATGTGACTTATTTCCAAAAGTAGATATAGTAGTCATGGGACCTCTCATTCCTTGGTTAAAAATACACTGTGAGTAGTTTCTATACTGTCTTTACAGGTTTTATCTTGGCATAGACACTCAGAACAATTTGTTCTCTAAAATATATTATGGAATCCTTATCTTGCCCTGCCATCTCTAGAACTTAACTGAGCACAATGGTGCAAGACATAATATTCCTCAAAACAACAATCTTCAAAGTTCAAAGGTACTTCCACAGACCCTTTGTGCCACACATCACTGATGTGTGTGTCTTCAGCATTCCAAAAAAAGTTAGCAGCATCTTTAGGAAGTTTTACTAAAGGGGGAAAACAGAATTAGACATACAAGTATGAAAACGATGGAGGTCAATGAAAAAATTCAAGGTGTAGTCTAGTTTCTTTTCTTTTTTATGGGGGGGGCCGGTGTTGAGCCACATTTGGCGATGATCAGGCTTACTCCTGGCTTTGTGCTCAGGGAACTCTATGGGATGCTGGAAATCAAACCCGGGTCAGTCATGTGCAGGGCAATAACCCGACCCCCTGTATTATTTCTTAGACCCCTTAGCTGATTTTAAACTTTGAAATGCTTCTTTCGCCCTATTTGCAACAACTATAGCCTTGTGGCCAGCTCTACTGGCTTCAAATAGACTTGAAGATCATTAGAATTCAAATCCATTCAGTGCTGCTTCACTTTGGTAATTTGTCCGTTAAGACTAAGTAGTGTACTCCGCACCTATTTTAATGACATAGCACATGGATAACATTTTGACTCATTTAAGACCATGTTTACTGACAGGCGTAGTGCACACACACACACACACACACATCGACACCCACACCCACCCACCCACCCACACCACACTCCTTGGCGCTTGCTTACAGCACCCTGCACCTTCCAAGAGCCACAAGAAATAGTGGCTACAAACGAACACACTGAATTTCCCAACGGAAGGTCCCAAATGTGAAAACACATAGTTATGCATATTAAAAAAATGGGTAGAAGTCCACTTGAATGAAGAGAACTAGGCTCAAGGTCACCAAGCCGTGTACCCCCTCAATCCCTGCTCCATCACCCGGGACAGCCCAGCCGACTTCCAACCGGCCTTTGCGTGGGTTTTCATCATGGTCTGAGTCCATGTCTCTCCTACTTCTTGCCTCCTCCCCCTGTCCGCCGAGGACGGCAGAGCTGTCGGGACGGGAGCACGGGGGTCAGCAGAGGCAAGAGGAGGGGGCGTGCCTGCAGAGAGGGGTCTCAGGGACGGCCTGCTGGGGATGCAAGCGCGCCCTCGGCCTCCAGGACCCCCGGCCCGGGGAGGAACGGGAGGGACGCGGAGGGGGCGGCGGCAGAGGCAGCCCGAAGTGGGGGTGGGGGGAGGCACAGCTTCTTGGGGGAGGGGGAGGGGGTCCCAGTCCACAATGAGGTCATCCCAGCGCCCGGAAGTGACACGGCATCACCTGCTCGGCGCGCCCCGCCCCTTCCCGCGCCGGCTCCGCCCCCGCGGCCGCCGGGAGGCGTCGGGGGGCGTTTCCGCGGGCGCCGCGCCGGGCGCCGCGACGCTGCGGAAGGGGACCCCCGCGCGCCCGGCACGGCCCGCTCCAGGGACCACCCGGGGCCGCCCCGGCCGGCCCGGCGGGGTGCAGACGCGCCAGGGGGTCAACCTGATGGGTCTCGGGGTCAACGGAAGAGCGGGAGGGGCGCCCCGGCGGGGCGAAGCCCCCGGCCCCCCGGCCCGCGGCTGAGGCGCAGGAGGGCGGCCATCTTGGCCGCGAGGGGCGGGCCCGGGCGCGGCGGGCGCCGCGCGATTGGGGGGCCCGGCCGGAAGTGACGCGGCGGGCCGGAAGCGGCGGGGGCTCCCGGGCGCGCTCCCCCCGCGCGCGCCGGCGCCCCCGCTCGCTCCCCGCCCCCCGCCTCCTCTCGGGCCGGCTCCCCCCCCGCGCGCGCGGGCCCCGGCCCGCCTCCCCCGCCCGCGGAGCCGCGGAGAGAGGCAAGATGGCGGCCAAGTCCGATGGCGGCGGCGCGGGGGTGGGCTTCGCCCAGCTGCGCGACCTGGACGAGGCGGCGGGCGGCGACGAGGACGGCGAGCCCGGCGGCGGCGGCGGCGGCGGCGGCGGCGGCGGGAGCGGCGAGGAGCCGGGCGAGAGCAGCTCGCTGCACATCTGCCACTGCTGCAACAGCTCGTCGTGCTACTGGGGCTGCCGCTCGGCCTGCCTGCGCTCGCTGCTCGGGCCCAAGGCGCGCCGCGCCCCCGCCGCCGCCCCCCACGCCGCCGCCGACGGGGGGTCCCGGCCGCCGCCGCCGCCCGCCGCGCGCCGCCCCCCGACGCCGCCGCCGCCCGCGCAGCGCCCGTGGCTCGACTGCCTGTGGATCGTGCTGGCGCTGCTCGTGTTCTTCGGGGACGTGGGCACCGACCTGTGGCTGGCCCTCGACTACTACCGGCGCGGCGACTACGGCTGCTCGGCGCTCACCCTCGCCTTCGTGCTCGTGCCGTCGCTGCTGGTGCAGAGCCTGAGCTTCCGCTGGTTCGTGCAGGACTACACGGGCGGCGGGCTGGGCGCCGTGGAGGGGCTCAGCAGCCGCGGGCCCCCCATGCTGGGCGCCGGGCACGGCCCCCGCGGCGGCGCGGGCGCGGGGGGCTCGGCCACGCCGGGGGCGCAGCGCCTGTGCCGCCTGTCCGTGTGGATCTGGCAGTCGGTCATCCACCTGCTGCAGCTCGGCCAGGTGTGGAGGTAAGCCGGCGCGGGGACCGGCCGGGGGGACCGGCCGGGGGGCCGCGGCGCCCGCGCCCCCTCCCCCTCCCCGCGCCGCAGCCCCCGGCCCGGCCCGGCCCGGCCCGGCGGGGCCCCGCGCGGCGAGGGCGCGCGGCGCGGCGCGGCGCGCGGGGGGACGCGGGCCCGGCCGGGGGCAGGGCAGGGCAGGGCGGGGGGACGCGGGGGTCGCGGGGCAGGGCGGCGGGACGTGGGGGGACGCGGGCCCGGCCGGGGGCAGGACAGCGCAGGGGGACGCGGCCTGGCCGGGGCAGGGCGGAGGGACGCGGGGCGGCCCGCAGCGGGGCGACGTGTGTGTCACCCGGGCCGTGGACGCCCCAGCCAGCGGGGGGCGGCGCCGGGAGCCCCCCGGGGGGAGGGAAACCCTGCCCGGGAGCTCGGCCTGCAGAGTGGACGTGCCCGAGTGCCCGGCCCTCCCCGGGCCCGATCGCCTGGCCTTTCTGGCTGGCCCTTCTGGCTGGCCCTTCTGGCTGCGTTTGTCAGCAGGTAATTTCTCTGAGCATATAAGCAGAAGGGGAATAAAATAGGGGGGATGTGATTCATTTTTACCGATGAGGTATGGAGCCTCGGACGGGGGCGTCGAGTATACATATACTTGCAAAGAGGATTCTCAAGCCCACTCTGAGTCAGAGGGGGTCTTTGGTATTGGGGATCACCCGGCGTGTTTGGTATTGGGGAATATCCGGGGGGTTGGTATTGGGGATCCCCAGCATGTATGGTATTGGGGTACCTGCGGGTGTTTGATATTGGGGTACATAGGGATGTTTGGTATTGGGGATCCCCAGGCGTGTGGTATCAGGAATTCCTGGGAGTGTTTGGTATATCAGAGGTACCCAGGTGTGATTGGTATCATGGTTTGGTACTGGGGATCCCCTGGGTGTGTTTGGTATTGGGGTACCCGGGGGTATTTGGTATTGGATCCCTGGGTGTGTTTGTTATTGCGGTACTCCGGGGGTGTTTGGTACTGGATCCCCAGGCGTGTTTGGTATTCTGTTTCCTGGGGGTATTTGGTATCGGCAGTACCCGGGCATGTTTGGTACTGGGGATGCCCATTCTTGGTGTCCTTGCAGGTTGGTGTGCTGCCCAGAGGAGTGGGGAGGAGAGTGGGAAGAGGGACTGGCTACTGGGGACTAGGGACGAGCATTTGGTAGGAACCTTTTCCCCCTCTGCATGGCCGGCAGGGTTACCCCTCAGTCCTGTCGGGTGTGAGCCATCTGGGAAGGTTTATTGGACTTCCTGCAGTTGGAATTCATGTTCACAGTGTGGGTTTGTTTGTGGGTCACATCTCATGATGCTCAGGGGCTACTCCTGGCTCTGCACTCAGGAATTACTCCTGGCGGTGCTCAGGGCGGCTTATGGGATATTGGGGATCGAACCCAGGTCTGCCGAGTGCAAGCCAAGCACCCTACCCCATGTATTATCTCCAGCCCTAATGACTTTTAAACGCCCAAATGAGCCCCTCATACTCACCTGATCGTTCTTTTTAGGTAAAATGGAAGTTTTAGATATGGAGGCTAAGTGAAAGTACATTTTAAGTGCAAATTTATCTCTTCTAGTTTAAAACTATTTTGTGTTCTTGTTTTTCCTGGTCTTCCTTTAATTTTCAAGGTCGATAGAGGTGTGTGTATGTGTGTTTAATAAGGATGTCTGTAATTTTGCTACCTGAATTGTTGGTGGGTTATTTTTTTTTTCCTTTGGCAAGACAAGAATAATGCCCCTAAATGTTTCATAAAGTTGTTGTTAAAATATATTCTAATGCGCTCCAGAAATTTCTTCTAACATAGCTATACTGAGGCAGGGTTTACGTTCGTATGTTTTTCCCAGTAAGTTGGTTTTGCTTGAAATACTCGAGGAACTGGCTCTGCTCTCTAGCACCGTTATGGCTGGAGCTGTGTGCCAGACATCACATGTGAGACTTCAGCACAGACTCTGCCTTCGCTTATTTTAACCTGCAAATAAATGATGTCTTGCTGCTGCTTCTGAGGGTCCGATGTTTCAATTTCACTGCATGCCTTTTGGGGTTACACTTGCTCTCTCTAGCATGTTTGATGCTTTCATGTGGTCATGGGACAAAAAGGTTGGTCATAGTCTAGAACTTTTAGAAGGTGTGCCCGAGTGTGTGTGTGTGTGTGTGTGTGTGTGTGTGTGTGTGTTTTGCTGGGAATGTGTGTATGCGCATGCGTGCGTGCGTGCATGTACAGATGCTTCTCTCTCTCTGTCTCTGTGTGTGGGATCCAGGACCTCTTGTGTTCAGGGCAGGGCTCAGTGCCTGAGTGCCAGCGGCATCCTGAAAAGTATGGGAGTTCTACCATGTGACTTAGCCATATCCCTGGAAAGATGTGGGTGCAGCCAGTCTGCCTGGCTGAGCAGTGGGTGCTGAGTACCTGTCTCGACCCTCCTTCTCTGATGTGCAGAAGAATCTGATTAGCCTTGGCTGGCTGTAGCAGGGCATCAGGCAAAGTTCCTTCCTCTGCCCTGCCTGTTGCCTTTCCTGTCCAGACAGGAAGTTCAGCCTCTTTCCCCGGCGGCTTTGCAGAGCCTAGGGAAGTGGTTTGGGGGCATCTGGCCCCCTTGGGTGGCAGTGCTGGTGCCCCGTGCCCCTCGCGCTGATCTGGCCCTGGCGCTGTTTTCCAGGTGCTTTCCCTGGGGATCGCAGGTGGATGAGTCACTCACAGGCAAGTGAGTCACTTGGGCTCACTCTCCCACGGTGGTGTTATTAGAAAGTGAGATCATTTTCTTGGAGGTCTGAGCTTATTTGCACGCTGCAGTGTTGTGTCTCCTGAGCCCGAGGCTGTCCTCCACGCTGGGGTCACGTTCCCCTTCCTTCACTCCTGTCTGTATTCTGTTCTCCAGTGCCAAGCAGGACTTCCCCTCAGTGCGCATGCTGGTGGCTCTTTCTCCTGGACACGGGTGGAGCGGGGGTCTCCGATAAGGGACAGAGAGGAAGAAGTTTCATGAGCACAGGGATGTTGTGGTTGTCTCAAGTGTGTCTTATGGTTATTTTCTGTTGCAGGACCTCAATCACGTCAAGTTGCTGGGCCGGTGAGAGACTGGCCCCCTTTCTCCCGTGCTCCCCAGCCCAGCACTTGCGGGGGTGCCTGGAACCTCTCTGACCTGCTGGACTAGTGGCCCCTTTGCTGGGGCTCTGTGTGGACCTGGGGAGGCCCTGGGCGTGGAACCATGACTCTCTTCTCTAGCTAAGAACCAGATGCAACTGTAGGTTCTGAGAGACCCGTGGGACCTGGTTTGGAATTCTCCACAGGGTCAGGTGGGCCTGGGTGTTGGAAACTGGGCTCCATTTGGAGGCTGTTGCTGGATCAGTGTCACCCCAGGGAGTCGAAGGGCTTGTGATTTAGGCTTGTTCTGACCAGGTGACCTTGGAATTGGAAGTGCGCAGCAGTGCCTGGCACTGGCTTGGGTGTGTTCTGAGGGTGCCCTGTTTTCCCTTTGCTCAGGTATACATCTCATTCTTTTTAAAAATGTGGGGAGACTTCCAGGAAGTGTTCAGGAACCTCCCCCTCCCCCACCCCAGCCCAGGCAATGCTCAGCCAGCCTGGCCTGCGGTTCAGTGTCACAACCCGAGGATGTCGTGTTGCTGGGGTGGTGCCAAGCCATGTACAGGGCCTTCAGGGCACTACCTGAGCATGCCTGGGGGACCCAGTGCACTGGGAGCTGCACCCTAACTGCTGTCCTGTCCTGGGCCCGGAGTTTGAACCTCAAGTTCAGAGCCACTTTCACTGAGGGTGGTTCCCTTCTTCCTTTACCTTTTTGTGCCCCGAGAAGTAATGAAAGGCTTGGTAACTTCTCTCTTTCTCTTTCTCTCTTTCTCTCTCTGCCTCCCACGCACATACCCCTTGGTTTACAAAGTTGTCCATAATACAGTTGTTCCAGGCTTTTGGTGCTCCCAGTCCCACCACCTGAGTGACCTTCCCCCACCATTGTCCTTGTTTCCCCAGCCAGCCCTGAGCCTGCCCTCTCAGCAGGCCACAAGATAGTTTCTTTCTTGTTACTTGTTAGGACTAAATGGCCAGAGGACTTATCAAAAGTACTTCAGTACTTTAGAAAATTGGGGGAAATCGTCATATCTTACCATGGGGGAATCTTTGAGGATTTACTACGCTGTTCGTTCCTAGTTGAGCCTGTTGTTGCTTGTTGGGCGCCAGTGGCTTTTACCTTACTTTCTCATCTCACTTGCTGTGCCCCCAGTGGAATTTCAGTACTGTGAAACTTGGAGGTGTTGTGTGGCTGCGTGTGCAGCCGCACGACCGATAAACATCGGGCTCTGTGGAGCCAGGACGCATCTGCAGATTCTTGGTGAGGCAGCGAGGTTCGGCCGTTGTGTGTTGGCAGTGTGTGTGGGGGCTGCGACAGGACTTGGCCCCTCCTGAGGGTGCCCCAGAGTTTTCAGCAGGTGCGGGGATGGTCCTGGGTTTCAGCCGCTCAGAGAGTCAGTCAAGAGTCTGAAGAGAAGGCTGGTGGGCAAGTTGGTGTGGTACCCGAAATACCCATCTTTGGTGTCAGATTGTCAGAGGCGCTGGACAAGTGATCCGTAGCATCCCGAGGCAGCCTTGGTTTGTGATTTAATAATGGCTGTGTCACCTTCCAACAGGGCCTCCCCTCCGGGGGCCAGCCCCAAGCCCCCTGTGAGGACGCCACAAAGCCCCTGCTTACTTGGTGCCATACAAATCTAAGCGCTTATCAATTGAACAGGATTCTGATGTGCAAGAAACTCACTGAGGATGTTTTGAAAGGACGTTTCAGAAAGATTCATCTGAGAAGAGTCAAATGTTTTTGAGTTGTCCAGAAAAAGTCCTTGGGAGTGTTGAATCTGTGTGAAGTCTCCAAGTCTGCTGTCTGGAGAGGTGATGTGTCAGGAGCCGATGATGAGGGAAGTGAGAGGCCAGGGCTGTTGGGGAGGTGCATATCATCAGCAGAGGGGAAAAGGGTGATTTGACAAGTGGTATCTGATCTGTTGATTACCCTACAGGGGAGGAAGCTGGTCTTTCCCTTGTATAAACACCCTCAGAGGGTTAAAGATGTAAACATGCATTCATTTAAAAGCACCAGGAGGGACTGGAGAGATAGTATAGCGGATAGGGCATTTGCCTTGCACGCGGCCGATCCGGGTTCGATTCCCAGCATCCCATATGGTCCCCTGAGCACTACCAGGAGTAACTCCTGAGTGCAGAGCCAGGAGTAACCCCTGTGCATCGCCGGGTGTGACCCAAAAAGCAAAAATAAATAAATAAAAGCACCGGGAGACCCTGTAGGCTCATTTATGATCGTTCAGTAGACAAAAGCCCTGTATGCCGTCAGAAGGGGTCTGTTTTGTTGTTGTTGTTTTTGTTTTTGTGGTTTTTGTGTGTGGTTTTTTTTTTTTTTTCGGGTTTTTTTTTGCTTTTTGGGTTATACCCAGCGATGTACAGGGGTTACTCCTGGCTCTTCACTCAGGAATTACCCCTGGTGGTGCTCGGGGGACCATATGGGATGCTGGGAATTGAACCCGGGTCGGCCGCGTGCAAGGCAAACGCCCTACCCGCTGTGCTATCACTCCAGCCTCAGGAGCCTGTGTTTTGGGGGTCACACCTAGCGGTACTCAGGGCTTACTCCTGACTCTGCTCAGGGACCATTCCTGATTGCCTTGGGTGACCATATCGGGTGCTGGGGGTCGAACCCCGGACAGCCACGTGCAAAGCAAGCATCTCCCCCCATGTGCTCTTGGGCCCCAGAAGGTCCCTGTAACGCCTTGTCTCACTAACACGTGAGTGAGGTGGATGATCAGTGGTCAGAAGCCGCTTCCCTGTGCTCTCCTTATCTTAGGGCGAGTCGAATAAAGATTTGACGTCTGTGATGCCCTTTCAAGGAAATAGGCTGAAAAATCTTCCAGAATGATTCAGAAAGGAGATATCAGAAGTGTATTACAGAAGTCTATCATCCTGGAATCCAGTTAGGTGCATGTCGGAAATCACAAGCACTTCATTTCTGTCTTCTAACATCGTTTGCTTTGATTGGGCCAAGTGTTATCCCTGAGCTCCATCCATGAGAGCTCAGGTAGAAATAGTGGTGTACTGGCGAGACTGAGGGTGCCCTGGCCCCAGTGAGCTCCTGGTCTGGTAACACCCGCTCTCTAGCCAGAGTTCCCTATTTGTGGGGCTGGAGTGATAATACAGTGGGGAGGAAGCTTGCACGAAGTCTGTCTGGGTTTGATCTCTGGCATCCCATATGAGTACTGCCAGGAGTGATCCCTGAGTACAGAGCCAGGAGTAACCCCTGAGCCCTGCTAGGTGTGGCCCCAAAATAAGAAAAGAAGCTCCCTGTCTGGTTTGGGGGTCCCAGGGGTCACATCCATGCATGGCAAGAGCTCTGCCACTGATCTATGTTCCCAGTCCAGAATATCTGTATTTGACGCTGAACGATAGATATATGAATCGTGCCGGTGAGGGATCAGGGACAGCTCACAGGGCTGGAGCACATGCCTTGCTGGGGCGACCCTGGTTCTGCCCCTTGCTAGGACTGGTCCCCTAACAAAACCCACATCATTGCTGAAAGAGCTTCGTGAGTGACACTCAGGGAACGGGACGGAGCCTGAGGACAGGACAAGCCTCCAAAGAGTGCTGTTGGAGCTCGTGCACGCATGCGTGCGTGCTTGCTTGCGTGTGTGCGAGAGAGAGAGAGAGAGAGAGAGAGAGAGAGAGAGAGAGAGAGATGGAGACATCAGGCTTGTCCTGCGGTCTAGTTTGCCAGATGAGTCAAACAGAGTCAAACATAAGGTTCCCTCAGGTTTACCAGGTCTGTGAGTCTGTGGCTGCCCATGCTCTGAAGTTTGAGGGACAGTGTTTCCGACAAGGTTTTGAACAATTCAATATTTAAAAATTCCTAGTTTTCCCAATATCCGCTTTGAAGTCCTGCCATGTTATTTTGACCTATCGATACATTCTTATTCCTTCTAGTCACTTTGCTTCTTTTATGGGCATTTTATGTCTCTGTAATGTTAAAATTCATGGCACATTAGACTTTCTGAGGAACTTATTCTGCTGGTTTGGTAGCTGATTTTGTGAACTTGCGGTTTTAGCCAGAATTTAAGTATTTTAAAGTAGTCCCTTTTGTAATCTGGTTAAAACTTTTACTGTTAGAGTGAGTAAAAGTGATGCATTTATCTGTTACATGTTTAGGAGGCTTCCTGTATTGTTTATCAAGGTTAATTTTATTATTAGGAAAGGACTTTGAAGTCTTAAGCAATTTGTTATTTAGTATGTGTCTCTAACTTTGATAAGTAGTGTTTGTTAAAAACAAAAAAGGAAAAAAAGCAAAACAACCTCAATTTTTTTTACTAAATTACAATTTTTCTCTTAGAATTTAGATGAAGTATAGAGTGCAGATCTTTTTCGTTTTTTAATTTTGGGGAGAGCTAGAATTTGCTCAAAGAGGTCAGAGAATATTATAACAGTTGTATAAAGATTTTTGTTTGTTTTTGAGCCATACCCAGCATTGCTCAGGAGTTACTCCTGGCTGGGCACTCAAGGATCACTTCTGGCAGTGCTCGGGGGACCATATGGAATGCAGGGGGTCCAGCCCAGGTTGACCGTGTTCAAGGCGAGAGTCCTCCCTGCTGTACTGTCTTCCAGCGGCACACATCAGTGCATTTCTGCATAGAATTTAACTTTAGATTTTGTTTTTTCTGTAGATTTTTTTCTTTTCTGATGAGGGTAGATCAGATGTTTTACATTTTTTTTAATAGACCTTAAGCCACAGACATTTCATATTCTATTAACAGTCTTTCATACATATATGTATATATAAAATGTGCTTTAAAATCTGGAGTATCAAACAGGTGGTTAAAAAAAACTTGTTTTTAATGGAATACTCTTTTTTTTTTTTTAATATGAGGAAGCAACTTCTGTTTTATCTTGGTCATCAGGTTTTGAGCCTGGGCTGGCTGCCCGTTCCTCATTGTGAGGGGGAGATTGAGTATCCGGCTCACAGGAAGGGGGCAGAGCAGGTCTCTGTGGTGGTGTTGGGGGGGTTGTTTACCCGGGGCTCAGGAAACGGAGACTTTCTCTCCCACTGTCTGCCCGTTTTCCTTGCGTCTGGACTAGACTGGGCACATGAGGGCAGATGACCGGTGCCTGGCTGCCCGAGCCTGCAGGTCAGAAGGAGCTGGCCGGGCTCAGACCCAGGTTGTGAGTGTGCAGCCGTGCCCTTCTCCTGTCAGCTGTCAAGATGAGAGGCCCAGTTACTGGCCAGCCACAGGCTTAGGGCACTGGAGCCGTGGGGAGGTGGGCCAAGGGGGTCTATCCCTGGTCCAGCCTTCACTGTGCATGCTGAGAAGTCCCGAGCGTGGGACCGTGCATACCTGTTTCCGTCACAGATTGCTCTGTCTCGGCGTGTGTCACATCCGTTATGAGGGCGCCCCTTTCCACACTTCTCAAATACCCGATTATTAGAGTTACTCTGCATAGCTGCAGTAAAGCTAGCTCATCTGAAAAAAATCATCAATAACTCATTCCATATATTCATTGCAAAACACTCCCAAAGCATCTGCTAGCTCCGCAGTGGTGCCAACCATTTCTTTTATAGGTTCATCCCCCTCTGAACAAATCGTAATTCATGTATTGCTCTTGTTTTGTTAACTTAAAATGATCTCTCTCTCTCTCTCTCTCTTCCTCCCCCCACCCTCCAGAACTGTCCAGGGCTTATTCCTGGCTCTGCACTTAGGGATCACTCTTGCCTGGGCTTGGGGGATCGTGTAAAGCGCCAGAGATTGACTGTGGGTGCGCCGTATGCGGGGCGAGCACCCTTCCCTCAGTGCTGCTGACTTCTGCAGAGTCAAGGCATGTTCTGGGGGTGGACGGTGAGGCGCTCTGTGTGTGTGTGTGTGTGTGTGTGTGTGTGTGTTGGTGATGCCAGGGGTTGAACCCTGGGCCTCATGTCTGTGAGTTGCGTGCTCTGACACTGAGGTACGTCTCCAACCTTATTTCCCTTGTTTTGAAGTGCTTGATTTTTCTCTTGCAAATTTTGTTTATCCTTTGGATGGTAAATGTCTAGGTGCTCCATCATTCAGGCCTCGTAATCCAATCAAAAGTACTGTTTTCTGTTTTTGCTTTGCTGCTTGCTGTTTGGGATGAGATTCTTGAAGTGTCGGCACAGGGTACCTACCAGGCTGTCTGGCTGTTTCTCAGGCTGTGCTTTGCCTCTGGGTCATGACCCTGTGGCCAGGTCTCTTGGTGTCAAACTTGGATTTCCCCTTTGCGGTCAGCGGCCTCCTGGGGCACCTGAGCAGAGGGGCACTCCTGTTTCCCGGAGTCTCAGCAGTCCCCAGGACAAAGTTGCAGGTGCGAGGTGGTTTTCATCTCTTACCAAATAGCTCAAGAGCCTTTGCTGCCCTGGGTCTGCGTGTGCGGATACGGAATCTGCCGTATTTCGATGAATACGGCACTGTGGATTTTGACTGTGTTGAGAGTTTGGCCTTCGGAAGTTCTGAGGAAAAAGCCATCTGGGTTTGGCTCCTGTGTTCCAGTGACAAGAGGGGACGGGCCATGGCAGTCAGCAGAGATGGCCAGAGTGGGGCGAGGCCTCCCAGAGTCACTGGGGGTGGAGAAAGCACTGTTGAAAATGCCGTCTTGGGCGACCCACGCGCGCTTTGTGTACCCATGTTGTGAGTGAGGAGCTTGGCTTCCTGGGTTTGTTAGTCACTGCTGGAGGGTTTGGAGCCTGTGGGGCCAACTGATCCCTGTTCCAGTCTCCCTCCTGTGCTCAGGAGACACCCCGTGCTCAGGACTTGGCCCTCCGGGTTGCTTGAAAGGGGGATGAGATTCTTGAAGTGTCCAAGCTGTGGAAACTGGTGGAGTCGGGTAGGCTCTGGCCCTGAGACGGCTGCTTGCCCTGAGGAGGAGTGCGTCGGGGCTGCTGGAGCGCTTGCCCTCTCTGTTGTGGGTGCAGCCACCTGTGGCTGTATGATTCCTACAGGGCTGACAACACGCTCTTGGCTGTTCTCCATCCCTGAAGCTTCTGCATCATTAAATACCACCCACCATTGGATCTCCTTCTTTTGGGGGGTGGGGGAGGGTTCACACCTGGCAATGCTCAGCGCTTCCTCCTGACTCTGCACTCAGGAATCACCAGTCAGGGGACCCTATGGGATGCCAGGGATCTAACCCGGGTCAGCCACATGCAAGGCAAACACCCCACCGTGCTGTTTCTCTCCCTCCGTGCTCCACTGGGCCTTGCACTCCACCCCACACACACTCTGAGCACCCCTCTTTGCCTACAGTTGTAATTAATTAGAACTCACTTGTTTCCAGAGCTGGGCTGTGCACTGGGATCCCCGGGAATCCGACGTTTGGATCTGCTGCAGGGTTGGGATTCGGAAGGTCTGGGGCGGTTCTTGGGATTCAGGGAGAGCCACCGTTGGCAGGTGGGTTTCTCCCAGCATTCATGGTGGTCGTGGTTCTCCAGAAGGGACTTGTAGGAGGGTTGCGGAAGTTTCTTTTGGTGTGTTGGCACTGGCCTCTCAGAGGGGTGGACTGTGTGCATGGAGGAGGCTCTGGCGTCCCTCTCAGTGGTCGCCAGCAATGATGGGTTTGAGAGGAGCATGGTGGCATGTGAATTGCCCAGTACTGGACTCAAGGCTCGGAGCAGGAGGCAGCGTCAGAGCAGTAAAGTGGGGGATTGGTTCTTTGAGTGAGAAGCGTCCTGGGAAGCTGGAAGTGCCTTCAAGGTCACGGTTAACCTGAGTCCACTCCGTCGCTGGAATGCCAGTTTAGAGGCAGTTCACCGTGCTGGGAAAATTGATCTTCAGTCCAGTCTGAATTTCACGTCTCGGATTTTCAGAGATGTTTTATTTGTTGAAATCCGTGCCAAGGATAGGATTCCTAAGAAGAAACTGGCTCGTGAAAGGGAAGAAGCGACCTGCTAGGTACTAAGTGGGTGTCATCAGAGACGGGTCGGAGGCAGCCGGCCACAGCCAGCCCTGACTATATTTTGCACGCTCCCAAGAGAGCGCAGCCAGGGCGCCTGCCTTGTGCGTCACGTGCTGAGTCAGCTCAGATCCTGGACTCCGCAACACACCGGGTGCATTCCTTTGAGACCCTTCTAGGAATCACTGTGGCAGAGGAGAGAGCACCTGGGAGCTTGTGGCTGGGAAGCCCCGGGTGAGAAATCCCAGTGGAGGCAGCGGCGGCCACAGCCTGGCGCCTGTGTGGGTCCCCACAGCACAGAGCCTTCCGGTCTCTGCGACTATGCGTCAGGCGAGCAAGTCACAAATCTGGCATCCCACTTGGTCCTGAGGGGCACAGTGTGGGCATGGAGGGTGCTGCCCTCTTCCTGCTGGGAAGCACTGCTCACCAGCTGCCTGACGGGAAAGCCATCCCTTCCTTCCCGCAGAGAGGAGCAGCTTCCCAGGGGCCCGTGAGCAGCCAGTAGGACTGCGGTGCGACTGCCTGTGAAGCCAGAGTCGTGAGGCTGGAGTGGGAAGCAGGGGTGCTGCCCATCTGGGAACACAGAGCCCTGGGCTCTGCACCTCGCCCTTTTCTCGGGACTTCAGGGTGCCTGCAGGTGCTCATCTGGGGCTGACCGACACAGCGTTTGCGAGGCACCTTACAGGGTCTCAGGGGCCTGGCAGGTGTGTTGCTGGGCTTGTCCGCCTGGCGTTTCCAACCCCCATCTCCATTCCTGCCCACTCATCCCTGCCAGCACGTGGGGTGCATGTCCCTGTAAGACCTCTGGGTCTTTGGCCACACATGGGGGGACGTGGGGTTGAAGCTGAACTGCCCAAGATGTTTTTGTTTCTGGGTTTTGTTCTTGGTAATTGGAACCTGAACGATTACCACCGGCACTAGCAGAATGACCATCCGTATGAAACTGCCACAGCACTGAGGGTGATTGTCCCGTCCTGCCTGGGTCACCTGGTTTGTTTCTTTCTTTGCCCTGTGGCTTTCACATCACAGGTCACTTCACTACCTACAGGGCTGCTTGGATATGAAGCCCCTGTCGCCAGCGCCTGTCCACTGAAGGAGGGGACTTGGAAACTTGGGGACGAGTGTCAGACTTCCACAGGTCTGCTCATCCGTGTGAAAATCTTGCCCCGTAAATGCCCAGGAGTTCCCACACTTCCCGGTGACCTTGTGTCATGCCCATCTTGCCTGGGGCAGGCTCGGGCCTCTGGGGACAGGGGCCCATTTTGTGCATGGAGGAGACAGTCCCTGAGTGAGTGGCGGCTCTCGATGGGAAAGTTCCAGGGTGAGTGCTGGGATTCTCTGTGAGGCTCCAGGGCCCTTAACTCCATCGAGCAAGTGCAGAGGCTCTTGCCCCTCACCGGAGGCCCTCTGCTCCCTGGTACGCAGGGCTCACACGTGCATCAGGGTGGGTGCGGATTTTGGTACTCGAGGAGTGTGGTTGTCGTGGATCTCAAGTTAAGATTCATCTGCGCCCGAAGGGAACAGGAAAAGAGCAGCAGTAGCCGGGCGACAAGGCGGGGCTGGCGGGTGGGATAAACAGGCGCTCGGCAGTGTAAACAATCTGTTTTCCTGTCGTGCTTGGTTTTTAAGGATGATCGGGAGAAACTTCCAAATTCAGTAGAAGTATGAACGGCACAGAAACGCGGTGTGGTGTGCCAGAGCGAGAACCGTAACTGAGAGAGCAGACGTTTCAGGGGCTCTGGCCAGAGTGCAGAAGGGAGTCCCCGGCACGTGAGGGCTGTGAGATTCAGCCTTGGTGAGGAGACACTGGTCGCACCATGAGACGGGGGTGCTGGGCAGTGGTACCTGCCTGGGCAGAATGTCACTGCAGGGCGAGCTGGTGGTGTAGACAGAGACATCTCCCAGTGGAGTTTTCAGAGACCAGGGTCTCCTCCACAGCCTTTGGGTGTGGCAGAGGGAGCCGGGTGGCCGGGTGACGGCGAGAAGAGGCCATTTCCTTTGGAAGCTTTCTTCGGGGCCACAGCTGGCAGTGTCTAGGGCTTCCTGGCTCTGCACTCAGGGATCGTTGTGGGTGGGGTTTGGAGGACCATCTGGGTTGCCAGGGATTAGACCTGGGTCGGCCTCAAGCAAGGCAAGTGCCTCACCCACTGGACTGTCTCTCCGGCCCTTTTCTTGGAAACTTGTCATTTATGCAGTAATTTGGGGTCTCTACCATGCCAGGCCTCTGCCTCACGTAGCCTATATAAATGAATAAATCGTCCTTGGCCATAGAGTCTTGTGGTGATAAGCCACCTAGCTCCTCTTTTAATCTGTGAGGTGCGAGAACTGTCAGCTTTTAGAAAGGGTCAACTTACTACATGTGTGATTCATTCTAAATATAATTAAAATATTTGGAAGTAATGCAACTTGAGGGTTTTGGGGTTTTCCCCCCCCCCCCTTTACTTTTTGGGTTACACCTGGCAATGCTCAGGGTTCCTCCAGGCTCTGCACTCAGGAGTTACTCTTGGTGGTGCTTGGGGAGTCGAACCCGGGTTGGCTGCGTGCAAGGCAAACGCCCTAACCGTCGCTCCAGCCCACAACTTGAGTTTTAAATAACATTTCTTCACATAAAGTTTTGTTGAGGTGTAGATGGCCTGTGTGGGTAAGTTTTGGGGCCTTGTGCCCTGTGGGTGGTGTGAGGTGTTGGTCGTCACCCACCTCTGAACTTACAGGACCGATAGTGCCCATCCTCGGGGCCCGTGCTGGCTGTCCTCTAGGGAACCGCCCCAAAGGCACAACTTCGTTTTTCTTTTATAAATCTAATTGTACAGACCTAAAAAAGCATGAAAGTTGTACTTAAATTTAGAAATTTACACTAACATTTTTTATGTTACTCAGACCTAATGGACTCTGGCATGGGAATAATCACTGAGGGTTTAGTCAGATTATCAGAAAAGTCTCTGTGAAGCATCTAAATTTACTGACTTAATGTGAAACTGAAACTAAAATGTTTTCATCAAAACATGTCAGTATGTTTTATAAGCTCTTACCGAAATCCATAAAATATTTAAGAAATAGAGACATACTGCTCTGGCATTGAAGGTTTAGCAGTCAACTGCTGTAAGATACTTACTCTGTTAATTTTGAATATTATTTAGATCACATTTTCTTAACTGGCTTTCAAAAATTAGGTTATGAGAAACTGTAAAATAATGTGTTTATTTATTTAGAGGCTTCTTAATAATTAACGTTCCTTTACATAATATCCTCATCCATTGACATTGTGCTAGGGATCCAGATGAGGACCCTTCTTTGCTCTAAAAGCCAGAATTTGTGGCCTGAGTAATTAAGCTCTTAGATGACTACTCTTTAGAGCGCAAACTACAAATTGCAATTTGAATAAAAACTCTACACTGATACCTTTAACAGAGGCTGAGGAGTATTATAGATCAGACATATGCTATGTGCGCTAAATTGTTTTGTTTCATTTATCTCGCAATTTTATTTTTTAATTTTTGAGGGGTTTGATGCCATACCCAGCTGTGCTCAGGGTTGCCTCCTGGCTGTGCTCAGGGATCGTTCCTGGTGGGACTCAGACCAGATGGGGTGCTAGGCACTGACACTGGGTCCGCCTCATGCTACGGCCAAGTGCCTCATCCCTGTCCTGCTTAGCCTCAGCCAGGCCTCGCTGCCCAGAGTTGCGCAGGACCCTGTGACCATGTCTGAATGTGATCAGATCAAACTCACTTCTGTCCCGGAGTCAGACCTGAGTACTCTAGGCATGCAGTGTGTTGTGTGTACTTTGTTTAAAACTGCATTCGAGGGCCGGAGTGATAGTACAGCAGAGTAGGCCATTTGCCTTGCACGCAGCCAACCTGGGTTCGATCCCCAGCACCCCATACGGTCCTGTGAGCACAGCTTGAAGTAATTCCTGAGTGCAGAACCAGGAGTAAGCCCCGAGCATCGCCGGGTGTGGCCCAAAAGCAAAAATAAAATAAAAAATAAGACTGCATTTGGAGCCTTTTCTATTTTCATAAGCCCACCTGTGTGTCCTCATACATGATCTGCTTTAGCAACTATGTAGTCTAATTAGCCAACATGGGCCTGCAGCTCTCCGCGCTGTAGTGTAGTTTGGAGTGATGATTTTTCAAAGTCGAATAGCCCCTGACACCAGCACAGACCAGAAAAGGGCAGGAGCTGGTGGGATGTTGAGGAGTTGGACTCGCACCTGCCTTGGAAAATGTAGAAAGGGCAGTTAGGCTGGACAGCAGCACCGGGTTCCCCACAACCACACCGAGTTCCATCCTCTGAGCAGCCACAAGGGGACCCAGTGGTCAGGGGTCCCGGCTGCACTGCTTACCACAAGACGCAGCTGCTCCAGCCCCTGGCAGCTCAGAGCCAGACCGCGGGGCACCTCGTCAGCGCCGGGAGTTGAGAGAGAAGAGAAGTGATTGCAGGGGGAGCGAGGCCCCCTCCAAGGACGGGGCCCTGGCCCACAGGGACGTCGTGACTCGCTGGTTGCCAAGGATTGGGAGTGACCGGGGCTTGGGGAAGATGAAACGTTAAGGACCCAGATGGACCCCGTCATGCCACTGGATGGAAAGAATGGCCTGGACAGCTAGTTCACATTGTGTGCTTTTTCACAGTTAAAATAGGACCATATAAATCCTCCAAATAGATGATTTTTTCCCCCCTTAGGCTGCCCACAGAGGCAACACACAAACGAATGAACAAACAGAATTGTTCTCTCTGCCCAGGCCTCGTGCCAGTTTAATAGCGCGGAAACCACTGCTCGGGAGGTCCCACTGGCAGGCCCCTGCTCATGTTCTGGCCCGACAGGCCAGAGTTTGCATGAGTTTCTCAGCACTAGGAGACCCTAGTCCAGGTGGGAGGAGGACAACAGGAAGCCGAGATTCCTCCAGCCAGGCGAGCGGTGGAGTGGGAAGGCTAGAGTTGGTCACGGGGCCATTCAGCCAGTGCCTGTGCCATGAGCTGTCAGTGTGGGGGCTCGCTCACAGCACTGTGCCCTGCCCCAGGTGAGGCTCTGCCTGACAGTCCTTTCCCTGCTAGTAGTCTGCTGAGCTGTTCCAAAAAATTTCTCCCAACATTGATGTGAGGACGGTAGCGCAGTTAGAGAAACAGGGCTAGAAGGGTGCTTACAGGGTTGCGTCTGTGCCGGGCGGTGCACAGGGCCCCGTCCCCAGCACCACGCGAGGCCCCAGATAGCGAGGCCCCAGATACAGCAGTGATGGGTTCCAGCAGCCATTCTTACTGAAATGAAGCAGGGAAAAACTAGTCACCATGAATTTTATTTACGTACGGGTAGATGCTGGTATAATAAGTGGCCTTACTCCTATTCAAAGCCAAAGTCAGGAGGTATGTTTTTTGAAGTACAATCTGATTAAAAGTCAGAACATCAACGCTAAACACTACCATGTTTAGGAGACTGTTTGCAAATACTACGAGGCAGCCCTAGATGCCCCCCTTAGTGTCCTGAGGGATGCAAGGAAATAAAGGCTGAGTGTGAGCACTTCACACCCTTGGAGCCACCTCGCTAACACATCTGAGTGCCTGGGGCCAAGAACACACCTGTCAGTGAATGCTGCATGAGCCCGGCTCCCTGGACAGTCTCTCATGACCCACATGCCTGCTCTGGAACTGGACCTTTGCCAGGGAAGGTGCAATCGGCACTTCAGACCGTGTTGTTGTTCTTTCCTTTGCCAAGGGGGTCTGCTCTGGCTCATATCGTCACCTCTCTCAGGGTGGGCGGGAAAGTGTGGCAGGGCAGGCGTTTCACTGTGCTAACTGTGGAAGCTCAGCCGGTGCCGCTGAGCCAGACACATTTTTCGGAAGATGAGAGTGGGGTAGGGTGGTCTCCGCTTGTCGGCCTGAGTCGGGCTTCATCCCTGAGCTGCCCTGCGGACTCAGTTTCTGGGGGGCATGGCATCCAGGGCGGGATGCCCGTGGGCGCACACCCATCACACCTCCTCACTGCAGCTTTGCCCAAGACCATCTCGGGGGGTGGTTTGAGTCTCTTGCCTTTAAAACTGCCAGTGAGCTGGGGTCGGTCAAGGTTCCCTCCAGTCCTTCTGTGGCTGCCTGCCGTCCAGGTGTGCAGGTATGCTGCACAGCTGGGAGGGAACAAGGGAAGGAGCCGCTTCTGCCGAGCCAGCCCCTCGCACAGCTGGCCCAGGCCGAGCAGGGGCAGAGCCAGGGCAGGGCCGAGGCTTCCGGGAAGAGGTGCTGATAATCCAAGCAGATCTGAGTCGGTCACTCCAGTGCCCCCGCCAGAGCCCTTGCTGTGTGCCTGGTAAAATCTTCACTTTCATCCTTTGGTTCTTCGTTTTCTAAGCCTCTCAGAAATTTGCTATGTCTGGGGGAATTTTTCCCCCTAACTCTATTTAAACGCGGTGCTTTACAAAGTTGTTCATACCACAGTTGTTTCGGGCTTTCATTGTTCCGACACAAATCCTACCACCTGTGTGACCTTCCCTCCACCATCGTCCCCAGTCCGTCCCCTCCCCCAGCTTGTCCCCTTAGCAGGCACAAAATTTATTTTATATTGCTTCTTTTAACAAAGCGATACATGGAATTATAAAAAAAAAAGTTGAAGAAAATGAAAATCTGTGAGAATGGTTCTCTCACAGTGATGTGATCCAGATCATCGTCTGAAGGGTGCTGAGCTGTTCGCTGCCCGTTCCCACTCGCTGAGCTTGGCGGGCGTCGGCGCCACTTTCCCCTCAGTTTGCTGTGCTCTCGCGGGCGCTCAGGCAGCTGGCAGACTAGGCGTCTCTTGAGAATAGCTATGAGCAGTGGAGCTGCTTGGTTCAGGTTGTGGGTGCGCCTGCCGGGACTGGGGGGCAGAGTACCTGGGAGTTTTGTTGGCTTGGTGTCACTTTGGCAGTGAGTCGGACGCAGTGAAGCCGCTACCTGGCAAGGGTTGGGGTATCAGTTGTTGCTCAGGTCGCCGCTAGGCCTCAGTGTTACTTTGGCTCTTTCTGGGCGTTTGGGCCACATCTGGAGGTGCACGGGGCTGACTCCTGCCTCTGTGCTCCAGAGACGTCATAGAGTTCCAGGGATTGGATTGGAGTCAGCCGTGTAAGACTAGCACTGGCTGAAGCCCAGTGCTGGCCCTTTGTTCAACACCGACCCCCCCGATTTTAAAAAAATTTTTCATCTAGGTGCATGGTTTTAGATCAGAAATAGGGGAGAGGAGAGCAAGCGTGTGAGCAAGACTCCCATAAGCGTTAACAGAGAGAGGGTGCGCCTGGGCACCAGCTTTCCTGGTGTGGTGGAATCCGGGGGGTGGGGGGGGCTGCGTCTTTTTCTTCCGGTGTTGGCAGTCGGGGAGCCCGGGTAGCTGGCAGAGTTGCAGATCTCTATTCCTGTCACACTGGAGGGGGCGAGGAGGCAGAGCCGTCCCCATGCCTGAGTCCGTGCTCTCTGTGCAGTGGCAAGGGGCCACAAGCACACTTGGCAGGGACGCGTTGGTGTCCTTGGCCTGGCCAGGAGGGAACAGCGAATGCAGCTTGTTTTCTGGGTGAAAAACTCTGTCTCTGGGTGGCTAAGGGATGGTGCAGACTCAGTCCTGCACACATTCATTGCTTGTATTTTTGTGGAATAACATCACCTGAGGACAAGGAAGAACCAGTGGAGCTCTTGGATGGGGCTCAGGCCCAGTGTCCCCTTGCCAGCGGGGATTGGGGCCACGGGGCAGGTGGGGAGAGACACTGCCGGCCTGTGCATGTCCTCTGCGCCCTGCGGGGCTGAGGTGAGGGCCAGAGGTGGGCAGATGCGTCCTGAGCCCGGAGGAAGGACTTGGCCTCCTTCGCCACAGTCCCAGCCACTTTGTTCCCTGAATCAGAAGCAAGAACAGAAGGTCTAATTATAATAATCTTCTAATAATTACAATATTTCACATTCGTTTTCTTTTAAAAGTCTATTTGAGTAAGTACTAGCCTTCAGAAGATGTTGGAAAATAGTGTTTAGGCGGCAGCTGGCAGCTCCCCCTCGCCGGAGTCTGCCGCGTCGGCTCGTAAGAGATTTCATTAGTTGGACGAGCGCTCGGATTTCCTCACGGCCGAGCCCGCGCAGCTGCTCTGGAGGGGAGCGTGCGGTAAACATGCCCACGCGGGCTTCGAGCCCGTGGGTTTTGTCGCTGTGTCGCTCGCCATCTGCTGAGTGCGGAGCGAGGGACTCGTCAGGGAGAGGGTGGTGTCTGCAGGAGCTCCTGGGGACGGAGACTTGACTGGGACATGGGTGAAGGTGGACGCCGGTGCCTGGGCCTGGGCCGCCCTGTTGAGGGGCCCCAGGAAACGCTGCCCACCGCCCTCAGCCCACCTGGACAGCCTGGGCACGGAGGACGGAAGAGAGCCGCACGCTTGGTGCTTCATCCGGTGCACGTTGCTTGCAAGTTGCCTCTCTTGGGGGCTCACCTTGAACCGAGTGTCCAGGCGCGACCTCCTCCCCACGGCCACCTCCCTTTGCGCCACACTGTGGATCAGCCCTTCCAGGGCATCTGTGGTTCCTGGTCACTCGAGGAAGATGGAGGTGGACGTCAGAGTGCTCACTGCCCTCGCAGCCATCCTCTGCAGCCTGTGTGTGTCCTGGTTGGCCCTGTGTTCTCCTTCAGTGTCCGTCTGTTGTGTGGAAGGAGGGAAGGTCCCTTTTCGGGGAAGCCTGCATGTCCTGTCCTCCCACTTGTGGCTCTGTGACGCGTGCACGTGGCTGTTCCATGTTTGCTGCCCGCCATGGCTGATGGGTGCCTGGTGCTGTTGCCATCGCTCATGTGGGTTAGTTTGGCGGGGTGCGGTCTCCATTTCTATCGACAGGTACCTCATGTAGGACTTGCTGAGCCCTGTGATGCTTGAACATTTTGGGGGGTGGATTTAGGGTCACACCCAGTGGTGCTCAGGGGTTACTCCTGGCTCTGTGCTTAGTGAGCACTCTTGCTGGGTTCAGGGGACCATGGAGGGTCCCGGGGAGCGAACCCAGGTCGGCTGCCTGTGAGGCAAGCGCCCTCCCCACACTGTGCTATCGCTTCCGCCTTCTCTCTAACCTCATGCGGTGATGAGGCAGATGCCCTCCATCATCCTTCAGTGGCCCGAGATGGGAGCCCAGAGACCCCCAAGGGTCATGGTGGCTCCACATGGGGTCTAGGGTTCTCCTGGGGGGTCATGAACAAATCAGGGTGCACACATGGGCCGGGACAGGTGAGGAAGGTCCCCGGTGGCATCCTGGGCCAGTGCTCTCATCACAGTGCTCTCTAGAATTTAGGTTCAGTTGGCTCTGACCTTGGTGCCTTTTCTTTGACCTTTTGTTTGCAGCGGGGGTGGAAGCTCGGAAGCCTGGCTGCTTTGCTACCATCCCCTCAGATTGGGTTTTCCCTTGGTGGTCACTTGAGTCCCCCAGATTGTTTCGTTCTGTGCCTCTCCAGGTCTGCAGAGGACGGGGGTCCCCTTGCCCTGCCTGGAGGGCAGAGGGACCCCTGCTCTCCAGGGTCCAGGCCTGTCAGACGCCTTTCTTGTTGGTTCTGGACCGAGTCGCTCCCTGTCAGTGTCCGCGCCATGCGCTGCTGACACATACAGGTGTGGACGGCCGTCGGCGGGGTTCTCTGCCTGTGGCTTCGTGAGCCTTTGCTGACTGGCCTTAGGTGACCAGCTGGACGGAGTGCATTCAGGAAGGACTGGGCATCGCCTGTGGGCCCGGAGCCTCTGGCTGAGGGTCCCAGATCTGATGCGGGAGTGAACGTCTTTCTGGCACCCTCTGGGCTCTGCTGGCTCTCTCTCAGAGGCTGGGTTGGGATTCACCAGTCGTTTCCCAGGGGCAAGGTAGGAGCTGACGTGGGGAATGACGGTCTGTGCCGAGTGAGCCAAGGCTTCCCACTCTCCCTGTGCACCTCACCTTGTCTGTCTGGACGTCGGGCAGAAGTGGGATATGGGATGTGGGCGCCGTGCTTCTGGGAGCCCAAGGGTCAGTTGGTCTTCACTCAGGCTAGTTCTCACCCCGGGAAACAGGGTCTTGCTATGGGGGGGCGGGGCGGGGACCTTATTAGGCCCGCTGGTGTCCAGGGTCACTCTGGTCTGTGTTCTCGGTGAAGGTGTTGGACTGCTGTGTGCTCGGGGGCCCTGTCTGATGGGAGGGTCTCAGGAGGGTTTGCTCCAGCTTAGAGAGGCTGAGTGGGTGGGCTGGGCAGGTGCCAGCGTTGAGTCCAAGCCCCTCGCTGCTGCTGTGAGTGTGTCTCTCTCTGCCCGGTCACTGGGGCTAGGCCGCGGCCCTTCGGTTTCATCGCCCGAGTCCTGTGGAAGGAGCGAGCCGCGGGTCTGTGTGACAGTGGCTTTAAACCAGCTCCTCCTGAATTTTCATGCTGTTGCAGTTTTATTTTTTTCCTTGCCCCTCTCAGATCTCTCTCTCCCCCACAGGCCCCCAGAGGGGAGAGGAGTGCGAGAGCATAAACGCAGGGGCAGGGAACTGAGGGAAGGTTCAGCTGCGCTGCCGAGGTGCTGGGAACAGAGCCCGGGCCCCAGGGGGCAGAGGAGGGAAGTCTGGCGAGCACCGAGTAATTGGCCTCCTTCGGGCGGGCGGCCCCGCACACAATCCCTGCACAGTGGCGGGGCTGTGCCTGAGAGGATCAGAGGCCGGCGCTTCGCTTGCGGCTCTTTCTAGCCGCACTCCTCAGCCCATTTGTGCACCAGCCTGCTCGGCCCTGAATAGGCCCCCGTGGCGGGCAGCTGCGAGTGGCGTGACCTTCCTGCATGGCCCTCGCACACGGGACTCCGGGCCGCAGGCTGAGGAGTGCAGCCCTTTGATGTCCGTCTGTGCTTCCGTCCTGCTCGCACTCCTCTGAGCTGGGGTCATGGTGAAGCCAGACTTAAACCCTGCCGAGCTCTGGTGCTCCGGCCCTGGCCCATCGGCGCGGGCAGCACATGGGCAGCAAGTGGGCACACCTTCAGGTGTGGCTCCCTGCAGGCCACGCTTGAAATAAATATGCCTATAATGTGGAAGTCTTAAAAATGGAGTTTTCTCCTGTTACGCAGTTGGTCCTGCCTGCAGCACTTTGCTTTGTGAGCGCATGACTGTTACAGTCGCCTTTGGGGAGATTAGGACCTTGAGGCTCCAGCAGGTTGGGGGTACCCGCCCTGACTTGGGAGACCCCTCCCCGCCTTCCTCTGAGAGGAGATAGCTGTCAGCTCTCCTCGGCGTGGTCCCCTGCCCCTTCCCTTCAGCTCTCTGTGCCCTTAAAATAAGTAAATTTTGGGTCGCACCCGGTGATGCTAGGGGTTCCTCCTGGCTCTGCACTCAGGAATTACTCCTGGCGGTGCTCCAGGGACGACGGCATGGGATGCTGGGGTCAAACCTGGGTCTGCCTTGTGCAAGGCAAATGCCCTCCCTGCTGTACTATTGCTCCAGCCCGAGGCTTCTTTGTAGTGATTTTTGCTTAGTTCTAAGAGAGCTCCCTAATCTGGGGTGGCTGTTTTGTGTATAAATTGTGGTGGACTCACATCGCTTCTGGCTGTGACTTGCTTCACAGTAAGGAAGAAGATGCCCGGCTCACCCCTGCTTCCTTTTTTGCCGCGCCCCCCCCCCGCCCCCTCCCTTCCCCATAACCAAGTCCGTTTCTCTGAGGCAGCGAGCCTTCCTCCCCCAGCCCTCCTTCACTGGTTATGCGGCCCGAGTCAGAGTTGCAGGCACTTGTTGAGTTAGTGTGATAAATATTTCACCACCATGGAAATGTATTAAATATTAATACAAGCCCTAGTGGAGGGAGATGAGTTCCAAAGTAAGATTTAAAAATGCTGCCACTGTTGTGACGAGAGGGGGCCCCTGGGTCTGGGAGAAGGACAGAGGCACTCAGGCAGGCCCTGGGAAGGGTCCTGGGCCCCCATCCGGGTCCGGCTTCTTGGTTGCTCTTTGGAGATCTGCACGGTCCAGTGGCCACCAGTGACCACCGGTGACCTGGAGAGGGGTGTCGGGAGGGAAACTGGGGCACAGGGAGGGACACGGCAATATGGGGAGCTGGAACCCTGGTGCGGTGGGAAACCCGATGGCAGGAGGCTAAGTCCGGTGTCCCTGGGCTCCATCAGCGGTTCCCCTGGGCAGAAGGCTGAGGCCCGAGTCACCGTGGCCATGTGGCAGGACAGTCCCTCCTCCCCCGGCTGTTGCGCTGCGTCTGTGTAGCTGGTACATTGGACACGGCCGAGCTGTGGCGCCTTCTCTCCTGGTTCTCTCCTGGCCGCTGCCAGCTCTTCCCCGGCCTTGCTTTCCAGCAACCAGCCCGCCTTGGCTTTCGGCCCCGACTGGGCTGTGGACGCAGCGAGACCCCCACCAGCCACCGCAGGGAGACCAGTGTCAGACGGCTAAGGGTTCTTTGTTGCGTGTCTGTGTGGGAGCTGGTTCTCCACTGTGAGAGGTTGCGTGGCCACTCCCCGTGGCAGGTCAGGAGTGAGACATCGCGGGGTTCTAGATGCCCTGGGTCCTGCTGGGACCGTGAGCGTCCGGGCACCGTGTGAAGTGCCTCTCAGGAGCAGCTGAGAATCCATGCGCTGCTTGGCCCTGCTGGCCGCGCCCTCCCCCCGGCCTTGCAGTGGCTGTGGGAGGCTTGTGTGTACCTGCAGCCTCATCTGGGGTGTGACTTGTGTTCTGCACTGACCCCCTCATCCTCTTCTCCCTCTGGCAGGGCCTCTCCCGGCTTCCCGCTGTGCCCGGGCAGTCTCTTTGACAGCACCTGTGGTTTGGGAACAAGGGAGTGGGGTGGTTCGCATGGAAAGTCACTAATGGCCCAATTGAAGCTTCATTATCAGGAAGTGACCCCACTCAGTAACTGCTACACTGTCACTTATGGTTCTCATAATTAGAGTGGGCAGATCTTGCTTTGGTTTGAGTCTGCGCACCTTTTGTCGTGTCTTCATGTTATTGGCGATTGGACAAACTCTGTTTGCTAATAATTCTTGCAAGTGTGGACCCTGGGAATGTGGGAGGTTTTGAACAAAGTGAAATCAGAGTCCTGGAAAAGGAAACTTTTTTTTTTTTGGATGAATCAGGTTGAGCTGGCACAACAGTTCTGCCTCTGCTTCTCGTCCGGGTTCTCTCTTCCACATTGGCCCAGAGTAAGAAACTAGCCCCGGAGCTCGCTTGGATCCCCTAGTCGAGATGCTATTTACAGTGGACGTCTGCTTCACTGGTACATGTGATTTAGCACATGTTTGCACGTGGATCTGACCCTTCACCAACCCGAGGCTTGGCGCACTCCAGGCATGGCATTAGTTGACTTTGGAAATTAACCGAAAGTGAAACTTCATTAGCCAGCCCTTCCTCTTGCGCATACGCTTTCTGCTCTACATCCTTAGTGAAGACACGTGGTCTTTAAATGCTTAGCAGTTGCATACTGAACTTTCATTGTTGAAACACTAGTATTGTAATGATAAACAGCTTTCACTTTAAAAAAAAACATTTTCCTTTTGTGGTAGGAATCTCTGGGAAGTGCTGAGAGCTCAGGTTCTTTGTGCAGGCATTCGACTGTGGGTCATCTCTGAACGCTGTTGGACCAGGGGACACAAGAGATGCAGCCCTAAGCCTCCCACCAGCTGGAGCAGGCAGCCTTGACCCCCCAGCAAAGCCTCTGTGGGAAGAGGAGGAGGGTGGGTAGGGGGTCGTGGGGTGCTGTGGGCTGGGTCTCAGAGCCTGCAGACCTCTCAGTCTTAGAGGAAGGCAGAGCAGACACCTACCAAGGTGCTCCCTGAGGGTCTCTTGACCTTTCCTGAGGCTCCTGAGAGCCAATCTGGGAGCAGGTGACGGGGAGGGAGCGAGGAGATGGAGGAGGGGGACGGCTGCTCAAACCCGTTTTTGACTTCCAGGACTTGAACCCAGGGCCTTCTCATGTAAGGCAAATGCTCTGGGGTCTCTGCAAGGGAGTGGGGTCCTGGGCTGGGGCGTTCTGAGTCTGGGTTGCGCCCTGCCTCCAGCGAGCACCCCGGGAGAAGCTGCATCACTTGTTAGTCCTTTACTGGTGTTTTCTCCCCCCCCCCCCACCCCCCCCAAGTCTGACCCTCCTGATTTGGACTCGCTTGTCCTGGGTTGGCCCTCAAGTGGGGAATTCAGTCTGCCGAGGGTCAGCTGGTGTCCCAGGACAGCTGAGAGCAGGAAGCGGGGCCATGATACTTGGGTGGCCAAGTGGCCCCCAAGCACCGTGCTTGTCACACGAGAGCACTTGGGAGGAGTCCGTGGGTCTGAGATTGGCAGCACCAGGGAGGGGAGCCTGCCCGTTTCCATCTGGTGACGCACGCCCAGGAGGCAGTGCTGGTAGGACATCTGGGGGCAGCACACAGAGACTGCCCCCCGCCCCCCACTTGTTGCTGGGGGCAGAGACTTGGGTGCCACGGCTAGCCCTTTGAGCCCCTACCCGCCCAGGAAAGCTTGTGTGGCCATGAGACCTGATAGAACATTCTAGAATGTGACTCAGGCTGGATGCTGGGATTTGAAGGGGAGTAAGGAGGACGGGGGTGGGGGGTGGGGGATGAATAGGGTCAGGGCAACCCAGTTCCTGGGTTTTCAGAAGGAACGAAATAGGTAAGACTGGCAGAAAAGGAAATAGCAGGTAAACACCTGCTGTGACCACCAGGGACTCTCTCTGCCCTCCCAGAGGGGCCCTGTGCCTGGCATTTCTCCTGCGGGGGAGCTGCCAGGGGCATCAGAGTCGAGTGTCTGAAAGGGAGTTTTAAACAGGAGACAGTGTGAAGCAGAGGGCATGGCGCGGTAGGAGTGTCAGGGCTCTGGTCGCAGAGCGGGTGCCGGTCAGCGGCCTCAGGTGTGGTCAGCGGCCTCAGGTGCGAGCCCGTGTGGTTGGGTGCAGGCCGCTGCCCTGGGCTCTCTGCTTCCGTGAGGGTTGAGTCGGGAATGTCGAGGCTGGAGTCGCAGCGGTCTCTGCCTGGCCTCATCAGCAAAGGCGCCGGCTGCCATTCTGGACAGATAAAAGGGTCAGGAGTCACAGGCCGTGATGCCCATGTTCCAGCTTCTCCTGTTGTGGTTTGTCTGAGGGACTGCAGTTGTGCCCTTCTGCGTGATGTGTGTGTCTGTGTGTCTGTGTATATCTGTGTGTCTGTACCTGTGTGTTTCTGTGTGTGCCTGTGTCTGTGTGTGTTTGTGTATATGTCTTTCTGTATTTGTTTTTGTGTCTCTGTGTGTTTGTGTCTGTATCTGTGTGTGTCTGTGTCTGTGTTTGTCTTGTGTGTTCCCCTGTATCTGTGTGTTCCTCTGTGTGTGTATGTATCTGTATGTCTATTAGTCCCTCTGTGTCTGTGTGTGTCTGTGTCTGTGTGTGTGTGTGTGTCTGTGTACATATGCCCGCATGCTCAGAGCTCTAGCTCTGAACTGTCTCCCTGCCCGCAGGGTCTTGTTCTTACGCAGCTAGCAGAAACCCTTCTGTAATGTTTTTCCAAAATAATCTTTGAAAATATTTGTAAATGCGATGACTTTGCGGTACACACTTGTGCCTGCCAGAGGTAGCAGTGTGACTTTTTTCCGTTGTTGTTAAGTCAACTTGGCTGTAAATTAAGTAAACATAAGGGTTAAATCAGGAAAGAAAGAAACAAGTTAGGTGATTTCAGGGTTACTTATTTTTCCTAGTAGAAACTCTCAGCTTTGGGGAAACTTTGGGGACAAAAATCAATGGTTTTTAAATCGCCGTTGACTTTATCATTGGGGGAATTGGTGAAGAATCCCGAAGAAGTTAGGAAATGTGAATTTTCAGGGCTCCTCTCGGATTATGAAGGAAGCAAAATTGTTTTCTTTCCCTGGGAGAATTCTAATTCCATTCACTAGTCTTAATGAAGAGTACACAGCTTTATTCTAGAGAGTGAGAGAAGAACGAGGAAGGGAAGAATTGAAGGATTTTAACACCGAAAGCAATTTTAGTCATTCCATTTGGTTCCCCCTTTGTCCCCCAGAGAGAGAGTCCAGTTTAAGTGATGGATGGGGTGGGGTGGGAGGGATACTAGGAGATAACCACTGGCGCATGTCACTGACCCTGGTTCCATCCCTGGCACCAGATGTGTTTCCCAAGCACTGCCAGGAGTCAGTCTTGCGCACAGAACTAGGAGTACCCCTGAGTACTTCTGGATGTGGTCCCATTCTCCACCTCAAAATGGGGTGGGTTGAGAAGTGATACACATTGGAAGGGGCAGGGAGGAGGTGGGGGATTGGAGCAGGAAGTCCTTTATGCTCAAATTAATTCCGACTGCCCTCTCCCACTATCTGAAATGCCTCCGCATAAGTGGTAAGACGGGAGTTTTTGTTTCTTTTCTTTTTAAGCATAGACATTCTTGATCATGCCTAATCCTCATTATTCCAGTTTTTTAGATTATAAAAATGTGATTCGTGTTTATTTCAAACTTAGAATTCACTCTGAGCATGAAATATACAGCACGCTGTATATTTCATTCAAAATAACATTTCACTCAAAATAACAGCTGTTCAGAGTCTGATGGAATCCTCTACGTCACCCTCACCCTTTATAAAATGGGCCTGTGCTCCCGGTGTTCTTGGTGCTTGCTATTTAGGCATTGTTTGAGCATCTAGTGTGCCTTTCTGGACCAGCACAGGCAGGTGTGGGTCATGCTGTCTGCAGAGTCCCTCTGTGAAGCGCACTCCGTTGCACTATGGTTCCATGGTACAGTTAAGGCAATTCCCTATGGAAAATACTGAGTTGATTTCTATTTTATGAACACGAAGAGTATCCCCATAAACGAAAGGGCCTGGCGAATTCTGCAGAGTGACCTTCTGGACCCTGGTGATAAAAGCGGTCCAGTTTCCAGTTTGCTCTTTTGGGGGAGAGGAAGCCGAGCTTCAGTCTGGGTGTTGTCCGCGTGTTTTGAGAGGTGGATCCCCCTGTAGCCGGTGCTCTCCCAAGCAGCCAGAATCGCACACAGGGCTCACCTCCTGGCTCTGTCTCAGGAACCGCTCCTGGGGGGCTCCCGGGTTGGCCAGAGCTGTGCTGCTGCTCCGGAGGTTGGTTCTGCTACCGTGCACGACTGCTCCATCGCCACGGGTGTGGATGCCTGGGCAGCTTTTCTGGGGCCTGTGACTTCCTGTGAGCAGCCGCATGCACGGGCTGGCCGCAGTTGTTCAGGGGCGCTTTATAAACTGCCTGACGTGAGGGACGCGTAGGTGGTCCTGACCCTCGGGGGCTGCTGCTGTGGAGCTGCTTGCTTCGGGTGCACGTTTCCACAGACAGGGTCATTCTTTTACGTGCTGAGTGTCCTGATGTAACTGGAGTGTGTCTGCTCCAGCTTGGTCTTGTGCTGGACGTGGCTTTGCTTTTCTCTCTGTCAGTGTCTCATGGTTGGCCCTCACTTGACACTCTGCACCCGTTACTCGCCCATGGGCAGACTTGGGCTTCGTTCTCTTGCTCAGTCTTGGACTTGGGTCATTTTACCTGTCTTGAGTTCATAGAATGTCATACCATATCGGTGTACGTGTTGGACTCAGTAAAGGTGTTTCATTTTGTCTCTGTAGTTTGGGGTTTGGTTTGATTTGGGGGCATATCCAGCAGGGTGTAGGGTTGTTCCCAGGTCACCGTTGAGGGATTGTACCCAGGTACCCCCTGCAGAGCCTGTGTCTGGCCCGTAAATGATCTTCCCGCCATGCTTTGGGTATTATCTGGGTAGTTTTTGAATTTCAGACGTTCCTCGTTGGATTCAATTCCGTTCTGTGTGAATACAGAATTTCCTTCTCTATTCACTCTATTCACAGAGGTAAACTTCGAGGTGACTTGAAGTTACAGAAGGAGTGTATTGGGATCTTGAGTTAGCTTCCTTGGATGTGTTGGTGGTCTGTGACCTGACTATCCGGGAGTACCTCTGAGCCTGGCCTTGTCTGTGTCATCCATGGCTCCAGATTCTTGCAGGCCTGACCACCTGCTGTGTCCAGAGCTGCCCTTGCCAAATCCTCAGACCAGAGGTGGGGCTGGGCAAATCTCCAGGTTTGCGGGAGAGGGGGTCATTTCAGAGCCCCCCTGCTGTTTGATGGGAGCTGAGGCTTCCTGTGTTAGGTTGTACAGCCAGCCTGGAAGAAGACCCTACCCCCATGCCCGCTGCAGAGAACTTGGGGGTTTGGGGTGGTTAGATGAACTGGGTTGTTTGTTCGGGGGCAGGGCGGGCGGGGCTGGGGTGTGGAGCAGGACCCCTGCATGAGCCCTCACGGTATTGTGAATGCCTCCATCAAATGGGAGAGCAGAACACACTTCCTGGAGCCCTGCGCCACAACTCCTGCAGTGCCCACCATTGTCCCTTCAGTGGCCACCTTCCACTTGGCCACACTGTCAGAGGCTCTGATGTGCCCAGTGCCTCCACCTCAAGGCCCTTCTTCCGCCCGGCTGACACTCACTCACCCCTTAGTCTCAGCGTCAAGTCCCTTCATCCCAGAGCGCCCCCCCCACCCCGCCCCCACCCCTCATTATGTCCCCTTTGATATTCAGCCACGGCTCTGTGGTCTCTTACTGTCTGCCTGTGGGAGAGGCCCAGTGGCTCAGGCACTCCGGGAAACTACGTTTTTGTTCAGTAGTAATTTCACAGAGGTGCGTGAGCATCCACATGGTTTGGGGTTTGGAGAATTTAAGCGACTCTCAGAACTACGTGCTGGGGTGGGTGAGGCAGGAGCCTCCAAGGCTGTGTTCCAGAACTGGCTGTGAGGGAGGGGGCCGGGAAATGGGTTCTGAGTGCATGAGCATGATTAGGTCCCTCTTGAGTTCGGTCAGGAGCTGGTCTAGCAGGACAGGGCAGTTCAGGGAAGGGGGCGCCTGGTCAGAAAGGGGCCTCTGCGGGGTGGAAGCAGCGCGTGCACCCACTGGAAAGTCACATGACTCCCTCTCCCAGCACAGTCTGCACACTGGATACTGCCCATGCTGCCTGGCGAGTGACCAGGCTCCGACCCGCTGGATTGGGAGCGTTTCCTACAGTGCTAGAGGGGGCGAATGTGAGAGGAACCGTTGCGCCCAGTTAGCCTGCGGCCTGTAAGGGCAGGGACTGATGCTTCCCCGACTCTCGATGGCCCAGAGATTTGGGGTCCTGAAGCCCACCAGGCTCTCGTTTCCTCCCCACTGGCAGAGATTGGTCCTGAGAGCTACATACTGAGTGGCAGCTGCCCTGAGCCCTGCACACGGATTTCACACGCACCACAGGTGCAGACCCTGAGCATTTCACACATGCCCTGAGCATTTCACAGGTGCAGACCCTGAACATTTCAGGGATGCGGACCCTGAGCATTTCACTGTCCTCCTTATGGGGCCGGAAGAAATGCCCAGAGTTCTGGGTTTCATCTTTTCTTACCTGTCTGCCCTCCTGTAAATTTTTTTGTTTGTTTTAATATTGTTACACGTTGGTGTGGGGCCATACCCGGAGGTGCCCAGAGCTTCTCCTGACTCTGGCAGGATCACTCCTGATGGTGCTCTGGGGACTCTCGCTGTGCCAAAGAGCAAAAGCCAGTTGGCCACACACAAGGCGAGTGCCTTCCCTGCCGTACCATCCTGGCCCCTCAGATTGTTTTGAACTGTGTGATATTACGTGTTCTGCCATGTCACATGTGCACACACATCTCACACCCTGCTCCATGGTTTTATGAGAAAGGAATTTGGGAAGGAGGTGGGGGCCTCCCAAGCAGTGCCTGAGGTCCCCTCCCAACTATCTGCGTGGATGAGACCCTTGGAGGGTGCGGGTCGGGGGGGGGGCACTGCAGTCGCCACATACACGGTCTGTGCCCTGCCCCGTCCGTCTTCGAGGCAGGCTCAGTCCTAGGCCCAGGGAGGGTGGGGAGGAAGGCGCATGTGCCACTGGCCTATTACTTTTCCTGTTACTTCAAACAGAAGTCCACAGGTCCGAGACGGAACATTTTCAGTTTTATTTAATGGATCTTTAGAGATGATTGAAAAAAAAATTAAGACACTTGTCTTCACTACTGAATAATTAGGGCCAATTCTTTACGTGTAGTTTTGGCAGCAGAACTTCTGAATTTTCAGTTGCCCCTTCAGTTGAATAGAGTGCCCTTATATTAAAGGAGCTCTGAGGCTCTCTTGGCTAATTTAACCCAGCAAAGCAGCCAGAGATACTTGTTCTTGGGCTAGAAGCAGTCAGCACACTCCTGGTGGAGAAAAATTAATTTTTAGGATTAGTGTAGATTTTGAGGCTTGGGCTCCGCACTGCTGAACCCTATGAGGTTGGAGGAGTCGTCACTTATTCCTGCGGGTCTCGGGCCCTGGGTGGCCCTTGGTGGAGGGTCTAGATCCCCCTGTGCCCCGGCTACTGAGGGCTCCCTCCCGCCTTAGCTCGGCTTCTGCACCCGGCCCAGGTATCAAACCTGCTACCCGCCACCCCACTGGCCTGACTGTGACTGCAGAGTCAAGACGCTTCCAGGTTGTCGTTGGCCTGGGGGACTGGGCTCCCCCTGGGAGCTGGCGGTGTGGCCCCAAATGTCTCCTGTGGGACTCTTGCGCTCAAGAGCTTCTGTGACCATCTGCTCATTCATGTGTATTTTTGTTTTTAGCTCTAAGTGAAAGACATGACACCTAAGACTGAAGTGAGTTGTTTTGAGGCACCTGAGTTCTGAGTAGGACACGTGCGACGGCCTGGCCCCAAGACCCCTGCGGACAGAATGGTAATGGCAGTGCCACGAGGGCGGCCTCTGCCCTGTGGCTCCTCTCCTCTCTCCTTCCTTCTGTGTCATGTGGTGCGGCCTCGTGCCCAGTGCCTGCGTGGCTCACTGGTGGATCAGACTCTTCTGAAAGGGAGCGGGGGCAGCTCCTGAGCTGGCCACCACAGCCTGAGGGATTTGCTGCTTGGAGGCCTTTTCTCCTGGGAGAGCCAGTAAGGTCTGCTGTGGTGCAGACTCCGGGCTGACGCGCTCCCCACTGTGGCACCTGCCGAAGAAGCTCCATGGGCCTGAGCTTCTGCTTCCTGCCCTGGAAGCTGGGACATGGCTCTTAGGCGTGTCGGGAGTGCCCCTTAGGGCTGCCCAGCCCCTCTACGCGTCTTGGTCAGATGTGTACCCTGCACTTGAAGGCGACAGCGCGTGGCTCTGCTGTAGGAAACAGTCTGGAGAGTAAGCTTCTCTGCATTGGGCCTGTTCCGTTAGGCCTGTCCCTGTGTGGGCCTTGACTGTAGGAATACAGTTCCAGTACGGATCTTTGCCACATTCACGTTCTAGATCATGCCCGTTCTTCCAGAGTTAAGTATCTTTAGGTCCATCTCCTCTGCCTCACAGCAGCACGCCTAGGAAAGTCTCACACACTTGTTTACAATACCTTTAGCTTTAGTTGTTGTGTGTTTCATCCATGGGACCCTGAAAATGAGGCCGGTGTCTCGAGGCCTGATCCCAGGACTCCAACGTGGCATTCCATCTCTACAGAGCCAGCCTGGGTCGCTGCTTTCTTCCAAAGGCCAGGCAGTCTCCGGACATCTGCATGTCACCTCCTTCTCTGACGCAGATTTTCCCAAGTATTTTGCAAACAGGATTTTCTCAGCGGTTGAGAGTGACTGGAGATGCAGGAAGCTCTCCCATGGGCTGTGTCCGGGCCCTGGAGGTGCATGCGCTCTGCTGACTGGAAGGTAAAGCCAGCAGACATCCGTGATGTCACTTGTATGTGAGCTGCATAGCTGGGTGCTCACAGGACAGAGCTCGGTGACTTCCTGCCTCATCTCTCCCGTCACCAAAGTGTTCAGTACCTCTGGAAGGGGACTCTGGACTTCATGAACAGTTTAATAAGAAGCACTTGTTGATCATTTTCCTTTCAGAAATTCTCATTTTTTCACATTTACCCAAGATAATTAAAAAAAAAATCCCATCTAAGACTGGCACTTCTTGAGTGGAGAGGAATTTTGAAGGTTTGAACTTTCTTAGGTGTTAAAGCTTATAATCGAAGGACAGTGACTAGAATCCTGTAAAAATGTAGTTGCTAAGGGAATGAGCAAAGCAGGCGCAAACCAGCCACTGCACTGATGCATCCCAGTGTCCCGTGCAGCCACGGTGACCCAGTGCCCTCGAGTCGCTGGCTGGAGATTGTGAACATGGGATAACAGAGATGGATGCATGAGTGCAGTGAGACTTTTATTTTGCTATATGTGAACCACTTTGGTTTTAAGCAAAAATTTTTGCAGTAGACTTCAGAGCTTAGAACTATGAATAAATTTAACTTAAAAAATGGGATTTTGAAAGTAACGAAAGTAAATAATGACCTTGTCTACGTCTCTTCCTTTTAATACTGTTTAATTTTTTTCCTTTTTGTTTTTTAGGTTTGCAATTTTTTTTGGTGATGGCATGTTCAGAATCTTGGACCCTTAAATTGGCTCTGTCGGAAATAATAGGAGGCCCGGACCTTGTTTCTGTATATATGGACCTTGTTTTGTATATACCATGACCTTTCATTGGGTGGATCTGTGGGATTAATAAAATGTGTATGAAGAATAGGGACTGTTTGGAGCTCGGTGTGCATGTCCCAACCCTTGGCAGAGGCGGCCTTCGGTAGGGCTGTGTTCCACCTCCTCTTGCCCGGGAGTGTGGATTCTCTCATGCTCGCTCAGGGGTGATGCTTCTGGCTGCTTAGGTCGGGTCATTACTGATCGGGAGAAGAAAGATTGTCACAGGACAACCCTAAAAATCACAAATGACAGAATTTCAATTGGGAATGGCCGCAGATTGGTGCATTAGAACGTGCCACCCCCGGCCCGGTCAGCAGTGTGGCTGCCCCGTTGGGTCCACACTTGCTGAAGCGGGAGCAAGGACCATGGCGAAGAAGCTGTTCCGCCTCACCCCCACAGTGTCTCTGACTGGATGAGTCAGTGCCAGGCGGTTCAGGGTGTGAGCGGAAAAAAAGAAGCCAACCTCAACCTCCAGGACCATCTGCCCTTAAAACAGTCAGCAGCATTCCTGAGAAGGTGCCAACCCTGAGTGGCCGCGTGGCCCTGCATGAATAGGTGTGTCGGCCAGGCTCAAGAGATTGGAGGGACACTCTGGGGTTGCTCAGGGACTATTCTTGGCTCTGTGCCCAGGGATGACTGACGCCTGCAGTGTTCAGGGACAGGATGTGGTGCCTGGGATCAAACCTGTGCCAGACGAGCCCTGTGCCCTCTCTCGGGCCTGTGGGTCATTATTGGGTGGGCAGGTGCGACAGCCTCCCTCCCCAAGATTGGTTTCTAAGCCTGTCCAGGCCCACTCGGAGCCTGATCCTGGGTGCCAGGGCTGCGGTAGCCCCGTGTTGGTCACCAGCGTAACTGGCTCTGTGCAGTGCTGTGTGTGACCAGCTCTGGCTGCAAAGGCCGCACCCAACACTGCTCCATCTCTTCTGCTTGCTTCTTGGGGCCACACTTGATGGTGTGGGGCCAACTCCTGGCTGCACTCAGGGATCCCCCCTGGTGGTGCTCCAGGGACCATGCGGGGTGCCAGGGATTGAGCCTGGGTTGGCTGCGTGCAGGGCCAACGTCCTTCCTGCTGTACTTTTGCACTAGCCACTCCTGCTTGCCTAAGAGCTGTTGGCCGCTGCACGTCTCACAGAAGACAGGACACAAAGGACCTCAGCCTGTTGCCCACACCTCAACTTTTTCAAAACCTCTTCCTTAATGATACTTTTCAGTGTTTCTGCTCTGCCAGTTTCATCCCCATCCCACACCCCCTGTAGGGATTAGTCTGGAAAAACATCGTCCATTCTGGAATGAGTGTGTTAAAGACCTCCTCAGCTTTTAAGCACTGAGTTCAAAGGAGACCCAAGGGGGGAAATGGGGGACCTGTGAATGCAGTTGGGGGCCAGTGGGGCCCCCCACATGGAGGCGCTGAGTAGGGGGGTGCGTTTCCCAAGACTGGCAGTCGGGGGTGTCGGGAATTGCCCAAATGGCCAGTGGGCAAGAAACTGGGAGACACTCTCTGAACGAGAAGCGTGGTGAGAGCGCCCAGCTGCCGTTTGCCCGTGCCGTAGCCCCTCAGGAGACAGCGGAGAGACTGAGCGCTGTGGAGAGCAGGTGCATGACTGGATCTAGTGTTTGATGGCTGCCTTCTAGAAACGCCTAAATGTCTAGAAATGTCTCAGGTCTGCCCCACGTCAGCCTACGGTGCCCTGTAGCACCATTTTCGTGTGTGCCTTGTCACCGACCTACTGTCTAGCCAGTCCCCGAGACTGAAGTGGAAGAACCGCATCTGTCACTCTGGGCACAGTGTTGGGGCCACTCGGCTAAAGCAGGTATAGAAGGATTTGGAGGTCCCTGAGCCCCATTCTGGCCCGCTGCTCTCTCCAGGGGCCGTGCCAGCTCTCATACGTGGGCAGGGCAAAACGCTAAGCACCCCTCATCCCCTGGAGAGGACCGTCACCTCCTCTCCCTCCACATGCTTGCAGGAGGACATGGGGAACAGACTTGGGGCACTGGCCGGTCGAGCTGCGCCTGTGGGAGTCCCGGCAGCTGCAGGGCCCAGTGGGGGCCGGCTGCGCGGGGGGTGTGGAGATGGAGGATCCACATTCCTGAGATGGAGGTGAAAGGTGTGTGCAGGTAACCTGGTCCCAACAAGACCGTCGTGACCCTGAGGTTTTCCCCAGAGGAACCAGCAGGAACCCCCAACACGTCTCACTTCAGAGAAACAGCCAATGCGACTTGGCAAACGGCAGTTTACCAGATGACTCCACCTGCTCATCGTGTATTCCAAGAAACCCTGTGTCCTTTTCAGGAACGCCAAGGGGTCTCGAAGGCTCTTTGCTGGGTAGTAACTTAATTGCCTCTTGGTCTAATAAAAATCAAGCTGAAGTGGTCTCATTCCTTAGAACCCAGTGTCTTGTGGTGGCTTCACGTGGTGTGCAGTTCCCAAGGCAGCATCTGCTGCTCCCACCCGAGGCGGCATCTGCTCTCCCCCTCAGGAAACGCCGGGAACGGCCTGTGTGTTTTCGGTGTGAGCATGTGAGAGCCAGGCCGGCTGGGAGCACATCAGGCTTTTCTGAATATGAAGCACACTTTGTCCTTTGTACGCTGAAGGAGCTTTTAGTAATTACATTTTGTTAAAGTATGTGTGAGAACAGGGCCCGGAATGATACAGTACAGCAGGTTGGACATTTGCCTGGCATGTGGTGACCTGCGTTCTATCCCCAGCACCCATATGGTCCCCCGAGCACCATAAGCCCAAAAAAAAAAATTGAGGGAGGGGCATGAACAAGGAAAAGCTGAAGACAGTGGGGCTGGTTTGCCGCCTTTCCACAGCCAAGTTACATTGCGGGGTTGGGCAGGACTGGGGGGCGTGTCTGCTGTGTGGAGATAGGAAGTGGCAGTGTGCAAGCTGGCACTTCCTATGACCAGGGCCTGAGTGCTCAGCCGAGAAGCCTGGTACTCACAGGCGTCCAGGCTGACTCAGGGTCTGTCTGGCAGGCACGAAGTCCCCAGGGACAACTTCAGCTGGAACATTGCCCTCACCACTGTCAGCCCCTATTTGACCAATTTTCAGCATTTCTGTGGCCTCTAAAATTCAAAGGTGATTTCTTTTCTGAACTGGTGATGTCTTTTCTGAACTGTCATGAACACTGGCCTACGAAGGTCCCAGAACACTTGTTTCCAATGCCAGACACCAGTTCAGAAATGTCGTATTACTCCAGCTGTATGATGGAGCCACTCGAAAACCCAATCCCAGGGGCTGGTAGGACAGCCCGTCCTCAGCTGTAACCAATAGCTGGCCGCCAGCTCGTTCTGGAAATCTCGAGCTGATGTCCAGTAGTTCTCTGTGGAGATGATCTGACCCCGACACAAACAGATCCCCGTAGACTGTGAGGAAGTGCCTCGCACCTGGTCTTCATCGCTGGTCAGCACCTGAACTATAACCTCCATTCCCAGGTGAGGAGCACTGACTCGCATCACCTTAACTCCTCAGCCAGCAGAAAAGAACTTTCTGGTTGTAAAGAACTGGGTGCTGGCACCCTGCAAGGGGTGGGGGTAAGACTGAGACATGTAAAGGGACCGGGTGGCCAGTCCCCTCCTTTTCCTTGTGAGGAGAGCAAGTGAAGCAACCGATTTTCATGTCTCCACCTTAGTATGGGTCATGTCACATTCACTCACTGCTCCATTCTGTGTGTGCATGCGCACACACACACACACACACACACACACACACACACACACTGTTGAGGCGAGAATTTCCAAGGGAGCGCGGGATTTCAGAGTGTCAACCTTGCCAAACGGATGTTTACAGACAGGAAGTTCGGAGCAAGGCTGTGATCTCGTCCTGGTGTAACTGCCAAATGCCCCCTTTGTCTCTGGGGATACCGCAAAAATTCTGATTAAGCTGCTCATTAAGGGGAAGCTTGCTTTATACTGTGTTTTCCACGGAGACTTTGTCTTGGGAGACCCAACATTGAGTCATTACATTCAGGGCCATGATTAGCTACACCTTCAACAAAGGCTCGCGTGGCAGGGTGAGGGGGTTCAGGTAGCCCTGACCTCCCATTCGTGCTTGGTGTCCGGTCCAGGGGCTGGGGCCTCCCGGGGGCTCTCCTGTCCTGGTGCAGAGGCAGTACTCAGCCATCCCACTTTCTCAGGAAATTTAGCAAACCCGGCTTCATTATTAGGGTATGAATTGGTTCAAGCAGGATGTGCCCTCCCATGAGTAGATCGCAGTTGCGTGTTTCCGAGAGAGCAATGTTTTCAGCACAGGGCCTTGGAAGTCTGGTGACTACCGAGCGAAACAGAGTCCCGCCAGTACCTCCAGCACCTACTGGGAGGAGCCAGGAAGGCAGAGTCCCTCGCCCCTGGACCCAGCAGCCTCAGGTTCCTGTTGGGACCTTCAGGAATGTCCCAGAATGAGTGTCCACACAACTTAAAAACCCCATTTGTGGGATCTTCTGGAAAAGATGGAAACAGTCACATCTCCTAAAAAGAAGATAAACCATCTTGGGTTCGAGGGCTAGTGGGGGTGGAAGCCTGCCCCTTGCTTTGTGACTCCTGCCTGGTCCTGCACACTGCCCTGGCATGGGGGCCTGTGGCAGAAAGGTGGGCACTGCAGGGGGGGTGGGCTTTTGCCTGGGACCCCAGAGGGGCACGATGGGGCAAAGGGAGCGCAGTGCTTCCCACGATGTTCTTCAAGTCAGACAGGAGACCCGAGGGGGGCAGGGGAAAGCACACTGTGACCGCTTCTGAGGCCGTGGATGGAGGCTCTGAGGGGAGCAAGTAGTGGCCACATGCTCAGCCTCTGCCACTTAGAAGCCAGCAGAAGCCCAGCAGATGGCGAGCAGCCTGCCAGGGACGAGTTGAACCATCTTGCGAGACCGAGCCCAGTATGGGCACCCACGTCTTCAGAGGGAGCTTGAGCTCTCCGGGAGCCTGTCAGGGCACCCAGGAAGCCTGGCCCGGCTCCGTCTGCTGGGTGAGGTGTGATGGCACTGTGCCCTGTGCTGAGGAAGCTGCTGAGTGTGCAGGGACAGGGAGCAAGGTGGCCACGCGGCCCCCACACTTCCTGCAGCTTCGGGGACGAGTTGTGTGTGGTCAGCGCTGCTTGCCGCCGCTTTCCCGCCGCTCATGAAGGACAGCGGACTTCCTGCCTTCCTGCAGCTCAAAGACCTGGTGCCTTGATTTTGTTTCCTGGCCACACCTGCCGGTGCTTAGGCTCACCCCTGCCTCTGTGCTCAGGGTTCTCTTCTGTCGGTCTCTGGGGCACCGATGTGGTGCTGGGACTGAACCTGTTGCACCCGAGTTTCATTCAGATCCTCAACTGCAGAGAGACCCAGTCCGCATGCAATAATGCAAAAGCAAAGGAACTTTATTACTGGCCAGTGCTAGCCCGAGCTAGGGTTCAAGTCTCATCCAACACAGTGGAGCCTCGACAAGGACCCCAATTCCGAATCACAAGCAGTTTATATAGGATTCAGAATTAAGCAAGTTATGTTCTGGTCTATTTTTAGCATTGCCCCTATTACAGTGGTGGTGAGCAATTAGGCAATGGTTAGCAGCAGTTTCTAAGGAGGGGACAGTGACCCTGCATGGCCGGCCAGACCCAACTGCCCAATTCCTTATCTGGGCAAATTGCTCAACTGGGAGTCTTCCAGAAACTGCAGGTCCTGCTTTGGGGAAACAGAATCTGAGGCCTAGTTGAGCTTGTCAGGGCTGCTGAGGAACCTGCTTTGGGGCTCACAAACCCAGCTTGACCGCGTGCGAGGCAAGCGCTCACCCGCTGCACTGTCACTCCAGCCCGGGAGCCCTTGATTTCCCAGTGTCCTCAGAGAGTCTTGTTAAAAACGGAATTCAAGTCTCCAAAAGTTGGAAATTTAGGAGGAAAAGAATCCCTCTCCTTCTATCCCATGATAGTTTATTACCATTTTTGTGACTTGGACTTCTTTTGGTGGGGGTGGAACCCACCAGGCGGTGCACAGGGCTCACTCCTGCCTGCTCCGGGAACGTGTGTGCAAGGGATGGAACCCGGATTGGCCCCGTGCGAGACAGGTGCCCTCCCCGCTGTGCTGTTGCTCAGGCACTAATTGAAAGGGTAACATTATCTTTAAAAAAATGCATTTCTTCACTATTGAGGAGACTTAACCTACTCTTTCACACAAAAGCATTGGAATGCGTGTTCCAATGCAGTTTTGCTGCATTTGAAAGCTTCGTCTTTTTCTTTTCTGTCCACCTGGCACTCCTGGGGATGGCTGCATCCCAGTCTGTCCCTGCTGATCAACATCCATATTGTTTCCTGGTGTCTCCTGTTAAATTTGAGGTCTCCCGAATTTTCTGGTCTACCGGTAGTCCCCTATTCAGGAAAAAGGAAAGAAAAACACTTTTAGTCTCTGGAAATCTACCTCCTTCAAGAGCAGAAACCCCCCTCCAGTGCCGACCCAAGGCTATTACTAAGCCCCCATAGTGCCAGCCCGGCCCCACCCCACCCAGAGCACTGTAGTAGGGGCAGAATCTTCATTCTACATCTTCGTATGCGGCTCTGGTTAGTCCTGAAGCGAGTCTTCGAGGGGAGCTCCCGAGCCAGCTGGGTTTCTGCGTGAGAGGCTGACAGCGCTCGATAGATGCGGAAAAGCCTCTTCTGCACAGCTGATCCTGTTTCTGCCCCCAGATCAAAGTGCTGTTTGGCTCTTGGGGGGAGCTTGGTAAACTCCGTTCTAGCAGTTTGAAGTGGTTTTCTGTCCTTGCCATTTGTGCGTGCTGTCTTCTTTGCTTTTGGAAACTGCTTCTCGGGGCTCTGCTTCCGTCTGCTCTTTGGAGTTTGCTTTGTTTTGCTCTTGTTCCTGATCCCAGAAAGCTCCATCTGTCTTAAGATATTAACCTTCGGCACTTGGACACATATTTTCTCTCATTTGTTCTTTATTTAAAGGACTTTATATCATTTTAGGCAGAATTTTCTCTTTGCTGCTTTCTCCTGTGGTTGTGCTTAGAACTCTGCCTTCCTGTTCCTGAATTAAATAAATTGACCATTGACTTTTTTTTTTAATTGCAGGCTTAATTGGAAGACAGTGGCATTAGGAATTGACAGCAGGCATTTGGAGGGAAACTCAACCAATAATTAGGTGTGACCTAGTCATAACCGGCTGTGTGTGTCAGAGTAGACCACCAGCGCCTGCCCCACACCCACATCCTGGGCCCAAACTGACACCTGCAAGCCCTCAGACCCGAAGTAGGGTGCATGCCTGGGGGTGGGGGGCTGATTTGCATCGAGGTTAATTAGTATGACCTGTGCACCTCACCCCACTCACCACCTGCTCTCTCTGAGGACTGGGGTGGGACCAGCTTCCCAGAAGGCCTCCAGAATGGGGTGCCGAAGGTTGTCCTTGCCCTGGGGGAGGTTTGCTCTGCTGTGATTCTGTCCAAGCCTCATAGCCTTGGAACTTTCATCCTGTCCCTACCTCAGGCAGCACTGCTGCTTCAAATTAGTTTCTCTTTAGATCAAAAGATACAGTTGATGGGGCTGGAGCAATAGCACAGCGGGGAGGGCGTTTGCCTTGCACGCGGCCGACCCAGGTTCGATTCCCAGCATCCCATATGGTCCCCCAAGCATGACCAGGAGTAATTCCTGAGTGCAGAGCCAGGAGTAACCCCTGAGCATGGGCAGGGTGTGACCCAAAAAGCAAAAAAAAAAAACAAAAAAACAAGATAGTTGAAGAATGGCATGGTATATAAACATATGATATATAAATGGTATTTTAAACAATACTTGAAGAATTTGTGTAGCATGCACAGAACAATTAGACTGCCCCAGTATTTAAATGTGATCCTGATACTGATATGCTTTCTGGTTTTGTTTGTTTTCATTTTGGATCATACCCGGCAGCGGTCAGGGGTTACACCGAGCTCTGCACTCAGGAATCACTCCTGGTAGTGCTCAGGGCACCCTATGGGATGCTGGGGGTTGACCCCGTTGAACCTGGGTCAACTGTGTGCAAGGCAAGTGCCCTACCAGCTGTACTGTCACCCTAGCCCTTGACCACTTGTTTTCGGCCACACTGTGTGGTTGATATCTGGGCCTCACCGACCTCAGTGCTGGGTGTGGCGCCTGGAAGCAAGACCACTCTCTCGAGCACTGCATCTGTTTTAGAACCAAGATTCGTTGCTTCTGGATCTGTTGAAGCGACTCATTTTGAAAGGAGCAGTGACCGTGCAGGTTGGCATTTGCAACTTGAGGGAGGGAGTTAAGACCCCAATCATCAGTTTTACATCTGGCTGCCATTGTAAACTGCACTCATTAGCTCACATTGAAAACACATTCCTGTTTGTCGAGTTGGCTCATCAAAGGCTTGATAGGAAAATTGCCTGTGAATTAACCTGAGTTTTTTTTTTTTATAAGTGTCTGCCACATAAATAGATTTCCACATTTTTGGTTTTGTTTGTGCCACACCCAGCAATGCTCAGGAGTTACTCCTGGCTTTCAGGAATTACTCCTGGCGATGCTTGGGGGGGGGACCATGTGGGGTGCCAGGGATTGAACCCAGGTCAGCCGCATTCAAGGCAAATGCCCTTCCCGCTGTGCTATTGCTCTGGTCCCAGATTCCCTGCATTTTTGAAGACCAGCCAGTCTGCCTGCAGGAGGTGAAGTGGAAGGAACAGCTCGACCTTTGCTTTGGACAGGGAAGTTTGTGCTGTAGGACCTTGAAAAAGTCGGTGATTGTGGTGGTAATGACCTTTGTGGGGATGATGGTGGTCATGATAGTGAGGTAACCACAGCGGTGATGGGAATTGTGGTGATTTAGGTGATAGTGCTTGTGAGCATGGTGGTGATTGTGACGGTGGTCATATGGGGGTTGTGACGGTGGTGGTTGTGGTGTTGTGATGGTGTTTTTGGTGAAGGTGGTGTTATTGGTGGTGGTGATAGTTGTGATGGTGGTGGTTGTGAATATGGTTATAGTGATTGTGGTGATGATGGTAAAGATCCTGCTGATTTTGGTGCCAGTGTGCCTCCTGGTGAATTCGCCCAATGCCTGGCAGTTGCTAACTGCTCCATTGATGCTGGTCCTGTCCCCTAGGAAGTCGGGTGGGTTGAAGGAGGGTGTTGTGAGCTAAGCATGGGAGACAGATGGCTCCATTGTTGGTTTGGAGGATGAATCTCTGTATGCCAAAGCAAAATTAAGTGAATAGACAACAAAGTAGGTCATAGAAAGATACCCAAGTATCAGCTAATCATTTATGTTCACATGTTCCATATAATGGGTTCATTATTTGGTAGTGAAAGCAAAAAAGAGAGGAACTGAAGTTTCCACAGTTCTTTCTATACCATATTCATGCATTAAAAAAAAAATTCAAATGTATCTTAGACATTCAAAGAAGAAAAGACTTTTGCCCAGAACTTCTCTTGGATTTGAGGGAGGGAGACAATTCAGGAGTGACTGAGGAGTGGGCTGGTGAGGCCTGTCCCAGGGGCTTGGAGATGGGGCCCAGGACTCTCGTTTCCTCTGTGGCACAGTTGGGGGGTGGGGGTCAGGTGGAGGTGGACTCCAGCGCTGGGCCTGGTTTGCTCAGCAGAGTGGGCCATCCTGGCCACTCAGGGGAGGCCTCCAGGCAGGTGCTTCCTCACCGTTCAGCATCTGAGCATGACTGATTGCCAGCTGCCTTGTGTAGGATACAGGGAGGACCCCCCGCTGAATGTGTGCGTTTCTGCCCTTTCAGCACTGACCATTGCGGGCCAGAGAGGGAAGGAGGCCGGTAGGGCCCCGAGGTCTTTCCTAGCGTTCCTAGAGTTCTTCCAGACACAGCGAAGTGGGAGGATGTCCAAGACCCTTCCTGTCTCCCTAAGCCTAGCAGGGCAGCACCATGGCCAGCACCAGGGCTCAGCATACCGGGGCAGCACCATGGCCAACTCTGGGCCCAGCCTAGCAAGGCAGCAGCACCGGGGCCCAGCCTGGTGGGGCAGCACCACGGCCAGCTCCGGGGAGCCTAGCCTTTCCCCTTTTCACCACCCAGAATATCCCCGGCCCTAGCTCCGTGGCCCTTGTGTCCCTTCTTCCAGAAGACACAGACCTTCCCCACCAGCATCACCACTTCACTCCCTACACCAGGCTGGGATATCCAGGCCAAAGTGTTGTGTGAGGCCCACAGCGACCGATGCTTGGGCCCTCTGGCCCCTTATTCGCTCAACAGATACTCAGCTAACATCTGGGTCCTGCCCGCCAGTGGGTTTTCAGCTCAGTTTAATCTAAAAATCCAACCAGATGAATAAAATGTGGAAATGCCAAAGTGCTTCAACAGAGAAGGACTAATTTTGGAAAGCGTTTGGTTTTGCATTGCATGTGTGTGTGCGCATGTTTGTGTGCATGCGTACACAGGCGCGCACGCACATGTATGTGCATGTGTGTGCATGTATGTTTCAGCAGAAAAATGCCAGTTTTCCCACTCTTTTGTCACCAGAAGCTCGGAAAGTGAGGCCCGGCCCTCACCTGCAGCCCCACCTCCCAGCCATGAGAGGTTGTGCCCAGGTTTGGCTGCAAACCTGTCTGCACCCAGTAAGGACCTTGGGCTCCGATGACAGGCTCTGAGCAGCTTCCCTCAGAGCCACAGACAGGCAGAGGCAGTGACCAGGGAGTGCCGCCCACCCGTATTCAGCCTCATGCACAGCCCCACGCTCGAACCCACACGCAGCCCTGGCTTTGCCCTATGCTTGGCAGGAGTGAGGTGGCAGGGAGTGTGTGTGGAGCCTCCCTCTGCCCTCGCTGTCCTTCTGGGGCTCTCCTGTGTTCCGCCATCAGACTGCTGCCCACTCTGGGCAGGGCTGCTGCAGGACAGATTTTGCAAGCTGGGCAGCCTCTGTCTACTCTTCTGGGTGCTGCCCAGGGGTCAGGACAGTCCATGTCTGGGGTGGAGCTTGCGCTGCTACCTGGGCCAAAACAGCTCGAAGTGGGGCCTCGCATTCCAGCGCAGGAGAAGGGGTGCACCAGCATGCAGCGAGCAGCCCGCTGGCTCCCAGCTTTGCTTTAAGTGCCAGCGTGGCTTTTGGGGCTGGAGCAGAGGTGAGACAGGGGCCCTGCAGCCGGCCTTGCCCCAGAGGGTCCCGCAGAGTCCACCTGGGAGGCTGGAGCTGGTGCAGAAGTGTCTGTCAGAGGGCTCTGCACCCAGCCACCCCTGCAAAGGACTGGCTTTCCAGGTGGGCCAAACCCAAACCCAACCCCGCCAACAGGTCGGCTCAGCGGGACCCCTGCGGGGCCAGGACTGTTGGGCAATGCCCACAGAATCTCCCTGGACATAGTGGGGTGCTTGTCTGCACCCCGGGAGGAAATTGGTTTGCACTCACCTCCAGCCTGGCAGGCAAATATGCCTGTGTTCTCAGCCCCTCCTCTCAGGGAGCTGGGGTGAGCCGTATTTTTATTCATGTATTGTGTTTCTTGGGCCACACCCAGCAATGTTCAGGACTTTCTCCTAGATTAGTGCTCAGGGGTCACTCCTAGCACAGTGCTCGGGGATCCTACATGATGCCAGAGACAGAAACAGGATCGGCCATCTGCACGACCGGCACCTTAGACCCGGTGCTGCCTGGAGCCGGGAGTTTTAAAAAGAAATTCCCTCGTGGTGTGGGCGGATGATGGTTGTTGGTGCATAAAGGGTTTGGAGGCACTCTTTTCTGCTAGCCTTGTGACTGTGAATGCAGATCCCCGGCCCCTGGGATTGTACCAGCCTCTGCCAGCAGCTTCCTGCCCTGCCCCGTGTGGGCAGAGGGATGCACCTGGCTCGGGTTGGGGACACACTCGACAGCCGCGCCCCCTCCCCAGTTCTCACAGGGGCAGAGCCTGCTGAGTCGGGGCCCCTGTGTGGGAGGGCAGGCAGCCGCACCCCAACTCTGCCAGCCACAGCAGGGAGCAGAGCCGGCTGGTGGGCACCTCCGCGTTCACACCCTCCCTGCAGCAGCTCTGCGTGGGAGACGCGCTCATTAGTGAGAGGTGCAAGGGAAATAGCGCGCGCTGAGTAAATATTTTCCCTTCGCTCATCCTCAAATTAGGACGTGCCTGGTGGTAAATAGTGGGATTCTTGGAGATCAGAACTTCCTTGGAAGCACAGATCAGAGCTCAGCCCCGAAGGTGGGTGGGCAGCCGTGAGGGTCCCGCTCAGAAGGCAGCGCCATGGTGGGCTCCTGACGCTCAGACTGCGGAAGCTGCTAGAGTCTAGTGGGGACACGGGGGCACAGCAGTCAGCCCAGGCCTTGCGGTGAGCCGGGATGGACCCCACTGGGGGCTGTTCCCCTCTGCTTTTCTTCCATTGTCTTTATTATAAAATTGATTGATTGATTACTGATTTTACTCTAAAGCCCCCTCCCAGCACTGAGAAGCATTTCTCTGCAGGCACAGGCTCTGGGCCAAGGGCATCACGGGCTCGCACGTCTCCTCCCGACTCTGGGGACACGCGTGTCTGTGCTCCCAGACTCTCCGGGGGACGCGTTCATGGTGCTCAGAGCTGCTCCCAGGGTACCGGGGAAGCACGAGGTACATGTGTCATCAGAGGCAGTTCCGGCACTGCCACCGTCCTCCAGCTCCCAGGGGTCTGCTTCTGTTCGGCACATGTCCTCTGGCACAGGTGCCCCTGTGGGATGGGCACTGTCCCTTAGAGTCCGTACTTCCCGGACCATGATACAGACCTGCCGTACGCCCTTGTGTGGAAATGGGGGTGACTTTTGGGTGTCCCTCTCCCCCCAGAGAGGGAACGGCTACAGGGCCCACAGAGGCCTGTGTGGAAGTGAACCCAAAGAGGCCATCAGGCCCCTGCCTGACCATACAGGTGACCCCTAGCCTGGCCATAGCATTGGCTCCTGAAGTGACCACAGAGGTTGCCACTAATCTGACCATAGAGATGATGACCCCTGACCTGAACATACAGGTGACCACTGAAGTGACCATAGGGGTGACTCTAATGTGACAGTAGAGGACCATAGGCAACCCTAAGGTGACCTGGCCTGACCCCTTCTCTGGGAGGCCACGGGCTCTTGTGGACGGGGGTGTCTCTCCTGTCCCCCCAGCAATGTCCTGGCTCTTTTCACTTCTGGACAGTGTTGGCAGCGTGGGGGTGGGCTGCATGTCTGCTGGAGTAGAGCTGGCGCTGCGCTGTGTGCAGGGCTGGGCATGAGCAGGTCGGCGGGGCCCCAGACAGCACCCTCGGGCACGATCTGGCTTCTCAGCTCCTCTGACAACTGCCCGTTCCTAATTCTCTGGCCTCGCTGCCCGGGATCAAGCTGTGCACAGTGCAGACCCCAGAATCCCATGGCATCTTTTAATTCTTGATTATTGATGAAAATTTGGGGTCTGGGAAGGAAAACCGGCTTTGAGATCAATTTTGCATCCATTTAATTCATCCTTGGCATCCGCATGAGAGCAGAAAGACTAAATCCCAGCAGGACCTGAGACTGCCCAGGGCCCCTGCGCCAGACAAGGAGCATTGCCCGGGCCCACGTCTAGCTAAGGGATCATGACTCCTTGGCTCAGTTCACTCTCAAGCCAGGTTCTGATGGTCCTTGCGGGGCATCCCAGGCTTAGTCATGGTCATCAGGGTCCCCTGACTCTCGGGACCGTGGCGGAGTGGCCATGGCATGGGATCCTAGGCAGCTGTGTTCCGGCCACAGATGCTGGAGCTGGTGGCCCAGATCCCTATTCCAGAAACAATGCATAGGACCCGGTTTGGGGGGTGATCACCAGGTTCTCTTGGGCATGACTCAGGCTGCCCCCTTCTCACCTCTCACATGAGTGCCCTGGAGGGCTTGCTCATCCCTGAAGGGATCACTTACCCTTGGAGGATCACTCATCTCAGAGGGAACACTCACCCCTGGAGGGACCACTCACCCTTGGAGAGACCACTCACCCCTGGGGGAATCACTCACCTTGTAGGGACCACTCACCCCTGGAGGATCACCTTGGAGGGATCACTCACCTCAGCGGGATCACATGTTCCCCTGGAGGGACCCTGGGGGGGTATCGGTGAGCACTTTTGTGGAGGGGCCTCCTCTGAAAACTAGGTTCTCTGACTACTTTGCCCAGCTTGGTGAGTGAGGGTGTGGATCCCCTGCAGATACCCCCTGCTCCATGCTTCTGCCTGGCATGGGACTGGAGCTATAGTCAGAGATAGCGGCCGCCCCATGTATCCCTGAACCATCTGCCTGTGTGCAGCGGCCCTCAATCTCTGGAGAGATGTCTGCAGATGGCATGACTGGTCTCTGGATGCCCATGTCCCTGGGCACCATCTGATGGGTGCCGGGAGGGGGGAGGGTTGAGCAAGGCAGGACCTTCCTTCTTGTCCTGGGGTCTCTGAAGCCCCGACATTGGGGTGTGCCTGGGTCATGGGTATCATCCCTAGTGGGATGCTCTTCCTTCCTGGCCTATGATGTGAGGTGGCCCTGAGGGCTGCTGGGAGCCGTGGCTGTGCCATGTCTCACACTGACATCTCCTCCTGCTGCAGCCCCTGTGGCTCTTTCCTGGGTGCCTTCATGGTGCTGTCCACTGAGCTGGAGGCCAGCTCTGTGAAGAGCACGCTCGCTCTTCACAGCAGTACTCAGGGCTCACTCCTGGCAAGGCTTAGGGCACCCTATGTGGTGTTATATACTGAGCCCTGGCTGGCTGCATGCAAGGGAAATGCCTCCCTGTCTCCAGACCATAGGAGAAGAGAGGGGAGGCACGTCCGGGTGCTTGGCTGATGGCTGGAGGTCACGTGAGGCTTGAACTGGGCTGGAGGGAAAGAGGAGACTGGGGCTTGCAGAAGGGGTCAGCAGCCTGAACAGCAAGGGTAACACAGACACAGTGCAAAACGGTGTGGTCAGGGTGGTGCTGAGCCTGCTGTGAGCGGGTGGGAGATGAAGGTCAGCCTGCCCCAGTGAAGACCCCTGGAACCGTGGAGGAAAGCTTGCGCCTGACACATGGTCCTCCCTGGCCTCCAGGCTGGAGCTGGCATGGGCAGACACGGGCAGTGCACGTCAGGGAGGGGATCCGTTGATGGGTACCAAGCTCTCGCTCCTGGAGCGAGGGAGTTTCGTAGTGAAGCAGGGAGCAGGGGAGGAAAGGTGACACGGCACTTCCGTGACCACCGATGCCTCGGCAGGGCCCTGGCACCCAGTGAGAGGTGTTCCCTGTTGGGGGCAGAAGCTGGGTCATCTGGCAGACCACTGTGGAGGGCTGGTCCGAGGAGTTTCCAAGCAAAACCCGTCGGAAAGTCCTTCTAAAGAAGCAAGCTGACTTCGCAGAGGTTGGGCACACCCCTCGCTGAAGCATCGCCCCATGCATCAGCCTTGCTTCGGCCCGGGGTCTGGGGTTGTGGCAGGGACCGAGTTCTGCCCTGCTTCTAACTCTGAGGCAGCCGGTTTTCCTTGACTCCCTCTTCGCTCCGCCTCCTCCTAACCCCGCCTCCTTAGCTCCGCCCCCTTCCAGGCTCCTCCTCCTAACCCCGCCCCCTTAGCTCCGCCCCCTTCCAGGCTCCGCCTCCTCCTCGCCCCGCCTCCTTCCAGGCTCCGCCTCTTCTCCTTCCTCGCTCTGCTCTCTGTTCTGTGTGGTTCTGGTTTTGATATTTAGGACCACGATTTTTTAAAACCTTGTACAACCAACAGGCCGAAAGTGAAGACGTGTTTTGAAACTGCCTCCAGGTCTTTGTGGCAAACGGTCACCGGGCCTCTCCCTGGGTCCCTGGTCGCTGGGGCCCCGCACTCCTGCTCTGACGCAGCCTCGAGCTCGGTGCTGGGGGACACAGCCTTCCCAGGGGCCTCGCGTATTGTATTCTTTCATCTGGTCTGTCTTGCTAGTTATGTCTCTTCTGGCTTTGGGGGAGAGTCGAGGTGATCCGGCGATGCTCAGGTGCTTCTCCTAGCTCTGCACTCAGGAATCACTCCTGGTCCTTGGGGAACCCTATGGGATACCAGGGATTGAACCCGGGTTGGCCACGTGCAAGGCCAGCGCCCTCCTCGCTCTCCCATCGCTCCAACCCCCTACATTCGTGTCTTCTCTTGTGAACTCTGACCAGTCTTTTGGGAAGCAGGAGCAGAGGTACCCGGAAGAGCAAAGGGATGGAAAGACGAAGTGTGCACATGTCGGATGCACTTGCGTGCGCTTTTTTTTTTTTAAGATGTCAGAATCTGAAATGTTTACAGAGGCAAAGCACAACATTTCTTGCTGTGTATCCTTTGATGAAGGATTATTTTGACAGGTGACTTGGCTTCTTTTCCTGGAGGGCGTTGGGGCTTCATCCTCCTTTGCATAGTGGGAGGTTAGAGGAGCCATGGCTAAGAGACACGAGGTCAGAAGGGTAAGGAGGAGAGTGGCTGGCAGGTGCCGTCTCTCTGTCCACTTAGCTGGATGGGAGGTGGAGAGCGGCAAGAGCAGGGAGGAAGCTTCTGCTTTTCTGGCCAGCCAAGACATCAGGGGAGGGGCTGTGTCTTTGAGAACAGACGAGGATAGAGTTGAAGAGCTGGAAAGAACAGGATGGAGTATATATGAAGGATTCCCACTTACTTATTGGGAGAGGAACAGGAAATAGGGAAGGAGGGCTGGAAAGGCAGCGTGGGGGTATGGGGCTGGGAGGAGTCACCCTGCACACAGCACAGCTGGGAACAGGGACAGATGTGGGTAGAAAGGAGAGGTGGGGCAGTGGAGGGAAATAGAGTGGACTCAGGCTCTCCAGAATCTTCTTGTCTGGCCCAATGGCTAGATTTCAAGAAAAATTTTCGTCTCAAGGGAAAATACATGAACAGAGTAACACATTCAATAGAAATGAAGCAAAACCGGACCAGCAGTATTGCCCACAGGCTGCCGTGAGTAGCACTGAGGGGACAGTGAATGAGGCATGTCTGTGACCTGTCCTGGCCACAGCTGGGACTGTGTGGTGAGCAGGAAATGTCCCCCAAATTTGCACTGAGGCCTGTATCTCTGCAGATGCTCCTGGTTCCCACCCTTGGCCCCTCTTCCCTGTAGAGGCCCAGGCCATCTTGGCTTGCTGTAGACAAGCACATGATAGGTGCTTGTGTTGAGAGAGGTTCGTGTCAGATGCTGGGACAGGTAAATGCAGAAATACCAGTGGTTTAAGATTTAAGTGTATTTCTCGTCTACATACAGTCATGTAGGGGACCCACGTGTGAGCGCCCTTGTGTGTGCTAGGTCAGGGTTTCAGACTGCTGTCTCTTCCAGTGGTCCTAGAGCACTTCATGCTAACCAGTTACATGGGGAAAGAGGATGGAAAATTATGCAGGGGAGAATCTTAATGGAACTGGATGCTCGCTTCCCATTGGCTGGAACTCAGTCACATGACCACAGTACCTGGCTGCTTCTCACTGGCTGGACCACCTGGCCAGGATTCTGGGAAGGGAGTGGGGCTGAGAGCCCAGAAGAGAGAGGAGATCATTTCGGTAAACACAGAATTGTTTCTGTCATCGAGGTTTTTTCTCTTAAAGTTTCTTCTGAAAAGCATCTCAACCTTTAACTTTTTCCCTGTATTTTTAAAATTTAATCCAATTTGATTTTTTAATTAAATCAGTAAGATACATAGTTAATTTCCATCACAAATGTCCCCAGTTTCCTTCCCGCCTCCCCCTGCGTCCCCCCGGCCTTCCTCTATGATAGGCAGGTGCTCTCTCTCTCTCTCTCTCTCTCTCTCTCTCTCCCCCCCCCCTTTTGGATATTCTGGTTTGCAATACAGATACTGCAAGGTTCTCATGGATATCAATGGATATCAACCTTCAACTCTTGGTGGGGGTGGGAGTGGGGGTGGGCAACACTGTACTATGCTCAGGGCTTACACCTGGCTCTGTGCTCAGCGGTGATCCCTGGTGGGGTGTGGCAGACTGTATGTGGTTCCGGGGATTGATCCAGGGTCGACTGCATGCAGGGCAAGTGTCCTACCTGCTGTGTTCTCTCTCTGATCCCTCCAACTCCAATTCCTTAAACAATCAATCCACCTCTTCCCTGTCTGGGGTAATGGCAGGAAGTCACACGCATATGGTCGCAGGCATTACTCAGCTGTGACAGTGCTCTCTGGGCACTGCCCAGCCTGATCACAGTGCTGGCAGTGCCCCTGTGATTGTGCTCAGCACATGGGGCGGGGATGTAGTGGGGACCATGCCAGGGATCGAACCTTCTGCCCCTGATCTGTCTCCAGGCCCCTGAGACTCGAGGTTGAAAGCCAGTGCTCACTAGAGGGCAGTTCTGTCACTTGCTGGAACCTGCTTTGTGCTTTTGAGAGACCTGGCAGTGATGTCGATAGAAACTGCCCTCTGAGTGCACTGAAACTCCAGGGCCCAGCGTCATGCTGCGGGGGCTCCCCGCCATGCCAGGCATGCCCAGAGGAGAGGAGGCGAGGAAGTGACAGGCCTGCTGCCTGCCACTCTGGTGGGTGACTTATTGCTGGGGACGGGGGGGGCAGGAAAATTGGTGAAGATTGTGGGTCCCGAGGCTTTGTGCATAGGAGCTGCAGTGCACCCCGGGGTCTCCCCCAACCAACTCCAACCTTGACAAGTCCTGGCTTCCTGGGGCACATCGGGGACTATTGCTCCCTGGGACCCTCGTGTCCAGGGCTGGGACACAGGCTAAATGAGCCCTGCAGGCGGCGGGCAGGCATGGGGGGCAGTGCCCCACAGCCCTGGCCCAGGTGAGCCCCTCTGACGCTGGCAGGCTCACACGCTGGACCTGATTCACTCTGCTGCCCTGTTGGCCACGCCGTCCTGTCGGTACCATGGAACCCCGTGTTTCAGGTTGCTTTCCTCTGGCTGTGGCCACTCTCTGTCCTGGTTTCACCCCGCAACAGCGCCGGCCTGCTCCTCGGGCACAGGATGCCAGCCGCAGACAGAAATTCAGGCGGTGTCCTGGCCTGACCTGAGTGCACGGAACCAGACTCATGTTAACATCCTCTGGTCCAGTCAGCCGCCGCTCTGGGTCTCCCTACCCCCCCTTCCTTGGTCTGCGGGGCCAGGAGGCTGCCGGCAAGCCCCGATGAAAATGGATTCTGCAGCCCAGTGGCGCCGCTGTCTTCAGCACCCTGGACAGCGGCCGCACTTTTCCTTTCAGCCTTTTCCAGCTCGCAGCTGGGTTTGAGTTGTGGGGGCGGGGATTCTCTCAGGGGTGTGGGATGAGTGAGAACTTGTCACCTGGACTTGCCCACCTGGACTCAGGAGTGGGGGTGGCCCTGGTGGCCCATGCTTCTGCCAAATGCCACTACCAGAGGGTGTTTCCTGCATTCCTGGTCTGGGGCTGTACACTAGGGCTCCTGTGCTTGATCTCTGCACAGGACAAGGTGCCGTGACCAGCACTGCTGACCCTCTGCCAGGGGCTTGAAGGCCAGATAAACTTACTGTTGCGCTCTTCTTTTTCTTCTTTTTTTTTGGGGGGGGGAGGGGGCACACCCAGTGATGCTCAGGGCTTACTCCTTGTTCTGTGCTCAGGGATCACTTCTGGCAGGGTTTGGGGAGACCATATGGGATGCCAGGATGGAACCCGGGTCCGCTGTGTGCAAGGTGAGCACCTCCCGCTGTGACATAACTCGGGCCCCATAGCACCATTATTTCCATTTTGGGCAGGGTTGGTCATCTGGGCCTGCAAAGGTGAGGAGGAAGGAGGCGCATCCCATGCCATCTCCTCCCTGCTCTGGCCCATGCTCCCGCCCCACTCCCAGCCCGCGGGGGGGGGGGGGGGGCGTGCAAGCTCTGACTTGAGCAGTGCAGGAGGGCGCCTTGGGCTCCACTTCCAGAACTGGGTGTCTTTGTCAGGAGGAAGTGTTTTCTCCTGCTCATTGTTACTTTGCACCTTCCTCAGTCCTTTCCAGGAGGGGAAAAATACGAACAACAAATAGTCAAGTAGAATGAGCCCTGCCTCCAAGGAAGTGGGGTTTCTCCAGGGCCTGCCACAGGCAGGAAAATGTGATGGAGGGAACCCAGGGCTTCCCGCCCCGGCCTTGCTCTCCACCTCCCCCCCCCACTCCCCGCTGGGAGCATGAATGACCTTCTCACCCTGTGGGGGGATGCCAGTCCCTGAGACTACCTTGGGGTCACTTTTGTATTCCTGTATGTGACCCTCTCTCCAGGCTCTGAGCCTCCCTGGTGCATATCTGCAGCCAGAAGACAGGGTGGGCATCAGGCACTTGTGGGAAAGGGCATCCTTACCAGGCATGCAAGGGAGCGGGAGAAGGCACCGGAAGATGCTCGCACCTGTGCTGGGGATACACCATCATTTGCGGGACTCCTTCTGGCTGAGATCATCCAGTGGTGCCAACACTTGTCACCTAAGGCCTGTCAGGCAAGACACAGCTGATCGTACAGGACACGGCTGGGAGGCGGCCTTAGCTGCTGCAGGAGAGAGGACAGCGTGTCAACAGCCCTGGCCACAGCCTCCCCTCCTGCATGCCCAGGCTGCTGTGGGAAGGAGAGCTGGGTTTTCCTGCGGTGGCCCCTCTCTGATGCCAGGCAAGGGGATGGGCTCAGCCTCTGTGGGTGGAGGGGGCGCCCGAGTCAGGGATGCTGAGGAGCCCCTTGTGTTTTGTCCCTTTCCACTCCTTACTGCTTTATTTTTCATTCATTCATTCTTTCATTCAGCCAAGTTTTCAGGACATGGAAAGAGAAGGACTCTAAATAGGTCATCACATGGCATGGAGCCCAAGGTGCCATTAACCACCATCAACTAAATCAAAGGAGACTTCCTGGAAGACGTGGCATAGGACTGACAGACTAAATGAATGAATGTGAATGAATGAGTAAATCATACATGAATGAATGAGTGGGTGAATGAATGTGTGGGTAGTGAGAACGAATGAATGAGAGTAACTGAGAGAATGAATATGATGATGAATGAATGAGTTAGTGACTGAGTTAGTGAATAACTGAGTGACTAAATGAGTGAGTGAGTAACTGAGTGACAGAGTGATTGAGTGACTGAGAGACTAAGGGTGACTGAGTGATTAAGTGATTGAGTGATTGAGTAACTGACTAAAAACTGAGTGAGTGACTGGGTGACTGACTGACCAAGGGGCTGATTAATTGACTGACTGAGAGACTGACCAAGTAACTGAGTAAGTGAGTGAATGAGTGACTGAGTGAGTGACTGGGTCACCAAGTGAGTGACTGAGTGAGTGACTGGGCAACCGAGTGAGTGAGTAACCAGATGACTAAGTGAGTCACTAGGTGACTGAGTGAGTGACTGACAAATGAGTGAGTGGGTGACTGAGTGACTAGGTGACAGGTGACTGAGAGACTGACTAAATGACTGAGTGAGTGAGTGATTGGGTGACTAAATAACTGAGTGACTAAGTAACTGAGTGACTGTGTGAGTGAGAGGGTAACTAAGTGACTGAGTGACTAGGTAACTGAATGAGTAATGAATAACTGGGTGAGTGACTGAGTGAGAGACTGTGAGTTAGTGGGTAACTGACTGAGTGAGTGACTGAGTAACTGAGTGACTGAGTGACTGAGCAACTAAATGAGTAGTTAGTGACTGAGTCAGTGACTGGAGAGCGACTGAGTGAATGACTGTGAGTGAGTGGGTAACTTAGTGAGTGACTGAGTAACCGAGTGACTAAGTCACTGAGTGGATAACTGAGTGACTGGGAAACTAAATGAGTAGTAGTGAGTGACTGGGTGACAGTGAGTGACTGTGAGTGAGTGGGTAACTGAGTGATTGGGCAACTGAATGAGTGACTGAGTGTGTGTAACAGAGCGAGTGGGTAACTGGTAACTGAGTGACTGGGTAACTGAATGAGTAGTAATTGAGTGAGTGACTGGGTGACTTAATGAGTGAGTGACTGAGTGACGAGTGAGCAAGCTTGCAAAAGGGCAGTGGGCATCTCCTCCTGTGTGCCCCTCGTCTTGCTCTGTCTGCCCGTCCTGCCCCCATTTCCGATCAGTGGGTCCCCACACACCAGGCACCCGGGTCTCTGCACCTGAGCAGGCATGAAGACAGACCTGATCGTCCTGAGGCACCCAGGCACCCTGCCCACTCCTCAGGAAGCCCCGGGGTGCCCAACTGTGCCAGGCAGGAGACACTGGCTGGAACCTGGAGAGCTTGGCCGCCTTTGTGCTGGGGCTACCCTCCAGCTTCCCGCTCAGCTGCTGTGGCCCCAGCATACCCCATGGACTTTCCCAGGGATGAGAGTGGGGGGGCTGAGCCCCTCTGCAGCAGAGAAGCCCCCGGGTGGCCCCTTGGATCTCGCTGGCTTCCCAGAAATGATTGCAAAGTGTGATTCTGAGGAGGTGAGTCTGGGTCTGCTCCTGCTCCTCACCCCAATCTGCAATGCAGGGGCCCTTGGTCCTCAGCGGCTCGCTTCTATAAACTTCCATGGACCAGGTCTGTTTCTAGCCTATCTGTGCCCGAGAATCCCCATGGGGACCGACGCTCACTTGCTGGGCTTTGTAGATAAAAATAAAAACACACTGTCTGTCCATGTACTCTCTCTCATCACCATCCTCCCCGCCCCCCACCCCAGAGGGCAGGAGGTGGGAGGCGTTGTCAGGACGCAGTGTGAGAGGTGGGGGCCATTGCCTGACAGATGTTTGTGGTGAGCCTGAGCTTGGGGCCAGGGAGGCGAGTGAGGGGCCTTTCCATCTTCCCCGGGAGTTGTCTGGTTTCTGGCAGTTAGAAGAGAAGAGCTGTGGGGTTGGGGGAGGGGTCCCTCCTGTTCCCTCTCACGGAGTTGCCGCACCTCCGCTGGCACCCGTGGGGCGTCCTGCAGCACTGAGCTGAACTCTGGCCTCTAAGGCTGCAGCTCTCTCCAGCTGTGCTGCTGACAGGGCCAGTGTCCTGCTAGCCCAACCCCGGGCTCCCCTGGCCGCGCGGCTCCATCTGCTTCTGCTTTCGTTTCCTCTGGGTCGTTTCCTCTGGGTCGATAGACTCTCCCCCGCCTCGAGAGGCTCGGCTGTGTGCCAGGGTGCCGCCCCAGTGGCTGTGTGAAGCCGTGGCCTGTCCTCCTCCAATGGGCTGCAAGGAATCTGCCGCGGGAGTCCCTGCCCACTCCCAGAGCTCCCCTGGCCCCGTCCGGAGCCAGTGACTTTGCCCAGAAGTTTCCTGCCACCAAAGGTGACCTCCCGAGTGCCATCTGGGCAGCAGCAGCCACGAGGCTGGGGTCTGACTCAGCCCGCAGGTGCCCTGTTGATCCCATTGATAAAAGCAGCGCTGAGCTCTGGGCACCCGCCAACCTCAACTGCCTCATTCACAAAGGCAGCCTGGCAGCGTGGGACCCAGGGGTGCAGACAGGGAGGAAGCAAGCAGAGCAGATGCAGGGGTACAGGCAGAGGGATCAGAGCAGATGCAGGGGTGCAGGCAGAATGAATAGAGCAGATGCTGAGGTGCATGTAGGGAGGAAGCAGAGCAGATGCAGGGGTGCAGGCAGAGAGGGAACAGAGAAAATGCAGGGGTGAGGCAGAGGGAACAGAGCAGATGCAGGGGTGCAGGCAGAGAGGGAACAGAGAAGATTCAGGGGTGCAGGCAGAGAGGGAACAGAGCAGATGCAGAGGTGCAGGTAGGGAGGGAGCAGAGAAGATGCAGGGGTGCAGGCAGAGAGGGAACAGAGAAGATTCAGGGGTGCAGGCAGAGAGGGAACAGAGCAGATGCAGAGGTGCAGGTAGGGAGGGAGCAGAGAAGATGCAGGAGTGAGGCAGAGGGAACAAAGCAGATGCAGAGGTGCAGGCAGAGAGGGAACAGAGAAGAAGCAGGGGTACAGGCAGAGGGAGCAGAGCAGATGCAGGGGTGCAGGCAGAAAGGGAACAGCAGATGCTGGGGTACAGGCAGGAGGGGTGGTGGGAATGAGCAGGCCTGGGGGCTGGGTCTTTGAGGGATAGCAGGTTCCTGTCCAGAAAGCTCCGGATGGTTCTGTTGGAAGGAGGCGGTATTCAGAGGTGCGACGCCCGGTTTCTGCGTGTGTGAGTGCCGAGGATACTACAGCGAGGGGCACTGTTTCCGGAGCAAGGACCTTCCCAAGGCTCCACCCTCACACCCGAGTCTCTGAACTTGGTTCCAGGGAAGCTCCTTACAGGAGCCACTCCACGGCACAGCCATGCCTAGGTCCCCGCCAGACAGGAACCCAGGATCTTCCTGAACTCTGACATTTGGTCTCCCTGTGAGGGAGCGAGAGTGCGGCCAGCAGTTACCCCCTCCTCCTCCCTTGATCACATGGCAGGAGGGGCTGAAGAGCCATGGGCAGAGCGGCTTCCTGCTGGCCGCCTCATTCCTGAGCGGAGTGAGCAGCTGCCCCACACCCAGGAGGCTGGGGACGGGCTGGGCTGGATCAGGGTGGGGAAGGAGAGTGACCATCGGAAGGTCAGCTCTGGGAGCAGCTGAGTCTGTGTGCTGTGGGTCTGAGCCTCCTGCTCTGTGGGGTGGGTTAAGTCACAGATCAACGAGGCCACGTCCAGTCTCTCCTGCCCACGAGTGTTGGGTGGTCACTGGGCCACCCATACTCTGCTCCCTCTTGGCTGACACCCATAGGGGCCCCTCACAGGCCAGACAGCTCACATGTACTTGCGCAGCACCCATGGGTTGTGCCTGGCAGGAAGCAAAGTGTGTGTGTGTGTATGTGTGTGTTTGTATGTGTTTATATATGAGTATGTGTGTGTGTTTGTGTGCATATGTGTATATGTATATTTGTGTGTATGTGTTTGTGTATGTGTGTGTGTTTGTGTGTGTAGGTGCTGTCCCTGTGGGCTGTGAGCCCCTCCTTTCCCGGGTCTCGGCTGCTGTCCATGATGCCAGGACCCCATCCCTCTGCCCCTGCTTCCCATCCACGTCCACTGCATCCTCTCCATTTCAGGCCTAAAGTTCGATTGGAAATGTATTTCTGTGACTGGGTTACACCAGCCACTTCCCCCTGGCAGCTTCTCCTGGGGAGGCTGGGGCTGGGTGGCTGTCGCGTCCGCTCTGGGTCTCCTTGACAGTTGCCACCGGCATGCTCCCTCCTGTATCCTGCTGGCTCCTGCTGGTCCCAGGTCCTCCCTGGAGGTCACCACCATGGTCTGGGGACACGAGCCTGATGCCCTGGCTGCCCAGGGCAGGGAGCATCATGTTTGAGTAGAGTTGGGGAATGGTGGGCTTCCAGGTAGAGCACGGGTGAGGGGAACAAGGTAGCTGCAGCCATGAAACCATGTACCCCCCTCAGGCCAAGTCAAGCAAAACATCGTCCTGGAAGGGCAGAAAACCCTCTCAGCCTTCCAGGACTCAGGTGACTCGCGTGTGTCCCTGCAGTTCCACTCTCCAGTTTCTCTGTGGGCCCGAGCTTCGCCGCGCAAATAGAATGGAGCAGCTCTCCATCTGTTTCTCCCCCCCACCCAGTGTGCCCAGGGGTCCTGCAGGGACAGTATACGCCTATGTCCCTCCAGGGAGTCCCTCTTGAAGTTCTGGTGGCCCTGGCCTTGTATGACTCATGCAGCTCCCTGGACTCTGAGGCAACTCTTCGGGTGATTCTGGTTCAGGAAGATACAGAGAGTTGGAGCCAGCAGGGAGGGTGTTGGCCTTGTACACAGCCAACCAGGGTTCGATCCCCAGAATCTCATAGGGTCCCTAGAGCACCACCAGGAGTCATTCCTGAGTGCACAGCCAAGAGTAGCCTCTGAGCACCGCCAGGTGTGGTAAAGATGCAGAGGCAGGTCCTTTGTGAGTCTGATGGGCTGATAGGGCTGTCCCGGGGAACGAGAGAGCAGAAGGGCAAAAAGACTGGGGCCATCATCACCATCACCAGCACTACCTTCCACATTGTGATCTTCATCAGCACCATCCCCCAAACCAGCATTGCCACCATCATCATGATCTTCATCATCATCCCAGGAGTACCATCACCATCGTGATCTTCGTCATCACCCCAGCACCACCATCATCATCATCGTGATCGTCATCACCACCAACCGCATTACTCTCATCATCATGGTCTTCACCATCACCAACATCACCATTACCAGCATTCTCACCATCATCATCTTCACTGCCACCACCATAGATCCCATCACCGTCTTCATCGCCGTGGCCACCTTTACAAGCATGACTGTCACCATCATCTTTCTTCTTGTCCTCGCACTATCCTTGCCACCCTGGTTGACTTCATCCTCACCATCCTCATCATCGCAGTCATGTCTGCATCACTTCTGATCATCTTAGCATCACTCTGCAGTGCTCCGTTGCCTAGGATCCATATTAATGAGCACTTCCTTCCTTTCCTCCCTCCCTCTCCTGAATAGTCACGTGAGGCAGGTGCCACGAGTTCAGGGCCAGACCTCTGTGCTGCCGGGATGAGACCTGCCTCTCGCCCGAGCCAGCCTACGCCCCGTGCCCTGTTCCAGCCCGTGCTGGAAGCAGGTTTGTGTGTGATCCAGGCTGACATGGTTTCATTCTCACAAAACAAAAGTTCTCTTCCTTTCCCCCACCCACCGTCTAAACTCCTGCGACAGCAGCGTGCGTGGTGGGGCCGCGGGCCAATTTCTGTCTGTGTTGTGCACACACTATGCCTTTTCACACCACAAACAGCTTGGCTCAGGGAAAATATGTTTTCTCTCTGCAAAACTGCCATTTTAGGGCAACACATAGACGGCAGAAAGAGACGGTTTCACTTTTTCTTCCCCTGGAAAACCCCACCAAGATGTTGTTTTCCCTGGCTTTTTCTGGAGGGGAGATATTTTTGACAGCTTTCATTGCTAATCTGGCTCCCAGCCCTTCGCTGGGTGCCAAGTGGTGGAGGCTGCGAAGGGAAACAAGATAAGCAGAGCGAGACTCTCGCAGAGGGGCGCAGGTGTCCTCGACACAGGGGTGGGGGTCTCTTCCCGCCAAGGCGACGCTGGGATGATGGGCCCAGACCAGTACTCCCGCCTCCAGGCCATGGGCCGAATTGTGCCCACTGCCCACACCCTGTGCTGGGTGCTGTACCGGCCACGGCAGAACTGAGCACCACGCTCCAGGTCTGCCCCGGCAGCAGTCTACTCTGTGCCTGTCCCTGGGACTCTGCCGATTCCTCCTAGGGATTTCTGGGCACTGGGGGGGGGGGGTGAACAGTGGCAGGATAGGCTCACTGCAGGGTGCAGCTGGGAGACCCAGTCGCACATGGGCATCTGCAGGCTGTCCTGGGATGCCTGTTGGCATCTGGGAGCAGTGTGGGAGGAAGGGGGGATCCCCAGATGTGGGAAAGACCCTGCTTGGTGAGTCAGAGAGGGAGCAGCTGACCAGAGCATGGCCTCAGGGTAGGGAGTGGGCCAGTTTAGTGGAACCCTGAGTCCTGCCAAGGGGCTTCCCAAATACAGCTGGACTTAGGGCAACGCTGTGAGACCTCCAGTAGGTCTTCGTGCTGTGACTGTTCCAAAAGCAGCTGGTGCATGAGGGGGCCTGGGGCTAGGGTTGTGCGGGTTTGCACCCAGGACGCAGGACAGGCTGGGTGCTGGGCCTATGCTCTGGCTTGGGCGCTGGAGGGGGCTGGGGCCCGCGGGTCAGTTGGGTTGGGGGTTGATTGCACTCACCATTGAACTGAGTGGAGGTGAGCAGCACCCCTAAAAGGCAGAGCTGGGTGAATGCATGAGTAGCTCGATGGCAAACACATGCCCTTATCAGGTACATCCTGGGCACCCCTAGATGTAGGTGCATTTCATGGATGAGATGGACAGGCTGGTTGGGTGGGGGACAGGAGCAAACCACCCCAAGTCTTGGCACCAGTTCTAAGATCACACTACGTGCATAAGCACACACACATGCATACACACACATGCACACACGTGCATGCACGCGCACACAGGTGCACATATGCACACGCAAGCACACATACATAAACCCCGCACACACAGAAGCACACATGCGCACGTGCACATACTCGAGCATGCCCGCACACACACACACAGGCACACCCCCCTTTCGTAACAGGCAGGCTGTCTGCCATAAGGCAGAAATAATTTATTAACACTCACTAAAGAGCCTGGAGAGGGAATTCCTTCTCAGCAATCCGGAAGTTGGGCGGCTGGGCAGCGAATGAGCTGTGCTCTCCTGTGCTCTGAGTGTGTGAAATGCTTCTGGTTGTGGACCTGTCAAGGACCTTCCTCTTTTGTATTAGTTTAATGTGGAGGCCATGTAGGGGCTCCTCCTGGCTCTGTGTTCAGGGTACGTGGTGCTGGGGGTCGAACCTGGGCTTTGCTCGTGCAAAACCTGTGCCCATTCCCTGGAGCATGCCCCCAGCACCTCGGCAGGTGAACAGTTAGGGGGACTCCCTCACCCCAGATCCATAGTCCGGGACATTCCCCCGCTCTCCTCCCAGAGTGTTCAGCTCCTCTCTGTAAGGGTCTTCCCCAGAGCCTCCATGCACAACAAGCCAGTGGACCAAGGAATGTGTGCAGAGGCCTGGGAGGTCCACAGTGCAGACACGTTTTGGGGGTGGGGAGATGACTCTGCAGACACGTTTTGGGGGTGGGGAGATGACTCTGGCGTCCCCCACCCCACCCCCCCGGGAGTGCACTTTCTTGAACCCCAGCTAGTAGGGCTCAGGTCCCCCAACTCTCCCCTGGCTAAGCTCTCTTTCTAAAGCTTCCATCGCTGCGGGTACCCTGCGCCCCCCAAACGCCAAATGTTTTCCGCTCTGGAAGTCTGGAAGGAGTGTGGGTGGGACTGGAGGGTTGTGGGCGGGGCTGGGAGGAATGTGGGCGGGGCCTTGCAGGAATTGGGCGGGGCCTGGGTGTGGGCAGGGCTGGGAGGGTGTGGAAGGAGCTGGTAGAGGTGAGTGGAGCTTGGGTGAGGGCCTGGCCAGGAGGGTGTGGGTAGGGCAGTGTGGTGGGTGACGTGCGGGGGAACTGACATGTAGAGTGAGCTGCTACAGCATTAGGCCTGCGGAGCAGAGCTGTTCTCCCCCGTCACTTCCCTGATTGAGACAAGTCCCTGGCTCCTGGCTCTGTTCCGCACATCAGAGGCCGCGCGGAGCCTTTGGTCTGGAGTCTGAACAAACTGGAGCTGAAATTGCCTCCGCGGGTGCCTGGGAGCGCCGAGATGGCAGAGGCAGTGCTGAGGCGGGGACGAGCCCCAACCACAGCCTGTTAGATGAGGACAGTCGCAAAGCTTCGAGAAGAGAAACCATCCAGCGCCAGGGGAACAGGGGTACTGGATCTTGGTTCTCACCACAAACCAACTGCAGGGCCTCCAGGAGGCCACCTCCCGAGCCCACGTCTGCAGCTGTGTCCAGGGCCCTCGTGCTGACCTGGGGGGACCGAGGTGGGCGTCCAAGGAGCCAGCACAGCAGAGCATTGCAGCCCAACCCACCCCGGACAACTCCTCTGACATGGGTCTCTCTCTCTCTCTCTCTCTCTCTCTCTCTCTCTCTCTCTCTCCCTCCCTCCCTTCCTTTCCCTCCCTCCCTCCCTCCCTCTCTCTCCCTCTCCCTTTCCCTCCCTCTCCCTCCCTTTCTCTCTCTCTTTCTCCTTCTCTCTCTCTTGCTCTGTCTCTCCCTCCCTCCCCCACTCTCTTTCTCTCTGTTTTTGTGCCACACCCAGCTGTGTGAGGCTGGGCTGACTCCTGGCTCTGTGCTCAGGGCTCACTCCTGGTGATGCTTCAGGGACGTTCTCTGCTGCGGGGGCGCAGACCAGGCTGGGCCGCCTGCAGGTGAACGCCCCAACCCCAGAGCTCTCTCCTGTCCTGTGCTCTCCTTTGGCAACAAACACCAGCTTCTGGTCTTTGCCTGATGTCCCCAATGCCCCCACCTTTGGGGGTGGAACCCTTTGCCTTGGAACTACCTGGGGCCCCTTGGCCACCTCTGATCCACAGGAGGGTTTGGGTTCACTGTTTACCCAGCGCAGGAGCCGTGTCCACCGCGGAGGTGCAGCTGCCCCTGGCTGGGATGCCCTGGCAGGGAGCGGGCTGGGTCCCAGGAGCCACCCTACAACCCCTTGTCCAGACCACGTGGGGCCTTGTGTCAGTTTCTCAGCAGCAAGATCTGGGGACAAATGGCCTGGGGTGCCAGGTGCCTTTGGGGAGGTGCTGAGAGCCCCGGGGAGCTGTGCACACCTTTGAAGCTGGGCTCACCTGCCTTGTGTTTGCTGTCTGCTTTGATGTGCTTCCCCCGCGGGGGGGAGGCAGGGCGAGGGTCGGGGGCACTGTAGATGATGGAGGCAGGGGGAGTGGGGGAGGGCAGGACCAGGTCTCAGGATCCAGGCTTAGACCGCACACCCCTCACCGTGGCCACCCGGGGGTCTGAGGGGCTGCCACACCCCGTCCTGGTTCTCATGCCATGTTTCTCCTCTGTTCTGCTCTTCCTTGTCCCCCACTCGGACTGCTGCCCGGGCAGGTGGGAAGTTCAAGTGTGCGCCGTGAGCTCTGGTGAGATTCCTTAGAGCTGAGATTCCTTCCCCCGGTGCCCAGCCTGCACCCTGCCCTGAGTGCAGGTTCCAGAAGCCCAGATCAGCGTTGGTACCTGGCAGGCTGAGTCTGCGGGCCTGAACCTGCCTAGAGGCTGCTGACTTGTGCCTGTGGCTGAACCCTCGCTGCTGTTCGAGACTGGCTCACCCATCTGGTCCCCTCTGCCTCACACGGGAGTCCTGCCCCCTCCCTAGGAGGCCAGGTCCCCACCTCCTCTGGGTACGGGGCGACTGAAGAATGGGAGGAAGTTTCCCTAGGAGGGGACCCCGAAGTCCAGAGAGGACGGAGCTGACCTGTGGCTCATCTCTGTCCAGGGCAGGTGGGCTACGTGCACCTGGCTCTGCTTGGGTGAAGCAGACACCGGGAGAGTCATACAATTTGCCTCCAGGCCAGGCTCCCTGAGGGCAGAGGGTCACCAAATAAAGCCAGTCACATTGGCAGGGGCTGAGCACCAGGGACCAGTCTGTGAAGCACAAATTCAGTTGGGGAAGGAGGAAGTCGAGTGAGGGAGTGGGGGCGGTGAAGGACTTGGGGCCATGCCGCCTTGTGGGTGGCTGTAGCCGCCTTGGGGACCAGTGTGTGTGTGTGTGGGGGGGGAGGTTGTGAATTGTGAGTGTCTGAGGAAAGCAGCCAGTAGAGGCTTTGGGGGCCAGACGTGGGTGGCAGCATGCGGCAAGGTGGAGGGCCGTGGAGAGCTCTAGACGGGGGAGCGTCTTATGTAGCTCTGGGGCCAGCAGGAGGCCCTGGTTGCTCTCTGTGTGCGGGTATGGATATGTGTGTATCACTGCCTGTGCATGCAAGGGGGTGCGTATATGTGTGTGCGCATGCATGCATGCTCGTATATGTGCATGTGCGTGTGCACGAGTGTCTGTGTGTGTGTGTGTGTGTGTGTGTGTGTGTGTGTGTGCATGCCTATGTGGGCACAGGTGTAGCTGAGTGAGTGTGCTTCTCTCCAGAGCGTGTTTCTGGTCTGGGAGCGTCGTGTGGTCCCACGTTCCCAGTCCTGTTCTTTGTCTCACCTGCTGAGGCCCAGGATTGAAGGAGAGACCCCCCCCGCCCCCCGCCCCCGTCCTGTGGGGAGGACAGCCCAGCACTGTGCCAGCAGGGGACCGTCCAGAAACAGGGTTGGAGCCAATATGGGTTCACCATGGTAACCTGTGTCACATCCCAGCTGGTGCAGGAAGGGAATCCGTCCTGGAGGTGGTGGCATGATTTGAAGGTCTAACTCGTTCTGATTGCATCCTCGAAAGGCCTGACCGAGAGCCCTGGGGTTTACCCCATATCCCTTTTGGTGCTTAGGAACAGGGCTAGCAGAGGACAGCGGGAAAAGGTTGGAGCACTCCCGTCCCCGCAGCTGACCTCCCCTGGAGGCCCTGGAGTCCAGCTCCTCTGAAGCACCCACCTCCAGGAGACACGGCCCAGCTCGGGGCCTGCAGGGACTGGCCTCTCCTGTACCCACTGCCCCCAGACGGCCAGGGCCTCTCGCTGTCCGCATTTGGGGATGGGCAGGTGCAGTGGATGCTGGTGGCAGGAATGGGGGAGTGTCTGGGGGTGCCTCCCGACCCCTGCAAGCCAGGTGGGGCCCTGGGCTGGGGGTGTCAGGAGGGGGGCCTGATCCTCACACAGCTGCCACCCGAAAGGCCACAGCAGCATCCTGTCCCGGCCAGCCAGCTGTCAGGTGTCCGAAGAGGACCTTTGCTTGTAACTCCGTGGCCCTGCCCTCTCCACTATCCACCTGCTTCCGTCCACTCACCCGCCTCCTGTCTCTGCTGACACCTCCACACGGCCCTGTCATCCACCATGTCACCTGTGCACCCTGCTGTCCCCTCCAGTCTCCTGGTCATCCTTGTCACCTGTGTATCAGTCACCTGTGGCACCCATTGGTCACCTGAACCGGTCCTCTGCGATGCGTCTGTGTTGTCTGTGGTCTGGATCACCCACGCCGTGGCCACTCACCTATTTACCGTCCATCTAGAGTTGTCTCCGTATCACCTACTGATCTACCTGCCCACCTGTCACCTCCAAGGCCACTCATAGGACTTTAGATGTGGGGACTCCAGGAGGTGGGGAAGGGGCAGGAAAGCGGAATGGGGTGGCAAAGGGGCGGGGTGTGTGGGGAGGGGCGGGGCTCATAAAGGGCGGGGCACGTGTGGGGCGGGGCTTGTGAAAGGGGCGGGGCGTGGAAGGAGGGTGATGGGGGGCGGGCTGTTGGTGTGTGCAGCCCCGTGACAGTTGCCGGCTCCGACAGGCTCCCACGTGCTGAGTGGGTGGCCCTAGTTGCCAGCATGGAAGTGGGGTCTTGCCCTGGAGCCCCCTCCGAGGCCAGCACAGCAGGACCCTGGTCAGGGCGATGCGGGGCGGGGAGTGAGTGGGGGTGGGGGGGGTGGAGGGGAGTGGGTTCCTCAGCCCGGTTTCCCGGCTCCTCTGACACGTCCCCAGCTGCTGTGTGACCTGGGGAACTCGCTGCCCCTCTCTGGGCCCCGTGTTTCTGGCACAGGTGGTCTGTCTCTCTTGCCGCCCCTGAGTGGAGACCCTGTACCTGGGGGTGTTCTCCGGGAGGTGAGCCGGCCCTGAGGGTTGGAGACAGGGCGGTGGCGGAGGAAGTGCTGGGTGAGGAGGGGGCCTGTTCCGCCGCTGGCCCCAAGTCCCCCTGAGGAGGGGCCACGTCCTCTGTTTCGCAGACTGGATACGGTGCGGTGAGGCCGGGGACAGGCCAGCGCTGGATGTTCCTAGCTGAACACTGTCTCCTGAGTCCCCAGGGGCCCCGGGCCCAGGACTGTGGGCGGTGGGCTTGGGGGCTCCCCTCCAGGTCTGGGATCTTGCTGCCGTGTTCCAGGTGTTCCCAACCCCCCCCCACCGTCCTCGGTGGACACTAAATAGTGGGTCCTCCCGGGCACAGCAGAGGGGCTCGGTTCCTCTGACCTTGATGCGGGAGAGTGAGGCACTAGCCAGGGTTGGAGGAGATGGGCTGGCAGGTGGGCTTAGGTGGAAGCGGGCCTGCTGGGGAGGGGGCAGCTCAGGCCTGGGGGCGGAGCGGGGGGAGTGGAGATCAGGCATGCAGGGGGGCTGGGTGGAGCTCGGGCCTGGGGGGTGGGGTGGGGGGAGGCTGGGTGGAGCTCAGGTCTGCAGGGTCTGCAGGGGGTCCGGGAATGGAGCTTCGGTCTGCAGGGGGGTTGGGTGGAGCTCAGGTCTGCAGGGGGTCGGGGAGTGGAGCTCCGGTCTGCAGGGGGGCTAGGTGGGGCGGGGAAGCGGAGCCTGAGCCTGCAGGGGCCTGCGGGGGCGCGGGGAATGGGGTGGCAGGAGACTGCCCGTGTGGAATCTGTGAGGTGAAGGCGGGGTCGGGGCACCCAGGCACCCCCCTTTCCCACCCTCCCCCCACAAGAGCCCAGTTGTCACTTTTGAGAGGACGACGAGGAGGACGTCCCCGAGTTAGGACTCCGCGCCCCGCATCTCGGGTCCCCTCCCCCAGGCGGGAGGAGGCCGGCGTGACGTCACCTCTCTCCACCTCCTCTCGCCCCCCGCGCTCGGCTCCCCGCTTCCCGGGGCGGGCGCAGGGGCGGGCTGGCGGTCCGCGGCGGCGGCGCCCGGTGTGGCGGGGCCGGAGCACCTGGCCTCGCCCGGCCTGGCTGCTGCAGCCGGGCCTGAAAATAGCAGGTTCCGCCGCGCGCCGCTATTTATACTCGCGCACACGCCCCGCGCCCGCCGCGCTCTGGGCACGCAGCAGGGCCGTGAAAACGTTGGGGTTCCGAGGTCACAGGGCGCAAGGTGACCTTCCGCGACCTTCCGCAGGTTAGGCACCGTTGGTTCTGTTGGGTGGAGATCCTGGAGACCCACCCGGAGGCGCTGTTCCCCGGGGATGCGCCAAGGACGCTGGCTCCACCCAGAATGCTGGATCAGCTTTCCGGCCCTGCCCCACGATTGCGTCTTGGACATGTGTGGCACGCTGTCTGTGCCTGGCCAGCGGGACACAGGGACCTTTGCCCAAGGTCACGTGGGGGGAGGGCTCTGCCCTCGGGTCCTTTCTCTTGTTCCACTGGGGAATGAGGGGACTGTCCCTGGGGCTGGGGGCAGCTTGCACCCTGGCTCTGAGGGATGTCCTGGCTGTAGGCAGAGCTTGCGGGGGCCCAGAGAGGGGGGCAGAGCTCCGGCTTCTAGATAAATGCGTTCTTCCTCCTCCCCCTCGCTGCCCTGTTGGGGAGAGCAATTGTGTGCATGTGCATGTGTGTGCATGCATGTGTGTATTTGTGTGTGCGTGTGCAAGTGTGTACATGTGTGTGCTTTTTGGTGTGCATGTATGTTTGCAAGTGTGTGCATGTATGTGTGCATGTGTGAGTGTGCATGCATGTGTGTGCATGCGTGTGCATGCATATATGTGTGTGCACACCCATGCATTCCCAGGATGAAGCCGTGTTCTAGAACTTGCCGCCGTTGATTAATTTTTTGGAGGGAGGGGGTGGGGTAAGCGCTTTCAAAAATAACCCTCGCAGCCGAGTGGCCCCAGGCTGGAAGTTGGTGATCTCATCGTGGTGCTGTCGCAGGCTCTGTGCCCCGAGGAGACAGAGCTTGGCATTTAGCTGGTGGAAGCCTGTGGGTAGGAATTCTGCCCAATTCTGTGCTTCCTGCTGTACCTGTCACATGGCTGTCTCGTGACATCCACAGTTAACCACCTGTTTATGTATGGGAAGCCGAGGCAAACCAGGAGCTAAGTGGGGGATGAAATCACCCAGTTCTGCTTTCCGCAACCTGGCTTTACCCATTTCAATATATTTTGAAGGAAAGCCAGAGAAGAATCGTGCTAACCAGTTCTCACCTGGGTGCATGATCAGGAGTGAGAAAAGGGAAAAGGAAGGATGAGGAGAGAGTGAGAGGCGATGTGAGGCTGAGGGTGAAAGCAGCCCGTGGGGCCCTCGGGTCTGCTCAGGCCGGGCACCGGCTGCTCCAGGTTGCTCCCGGCCCCTGTGTGTGAGGGACCCTGGAGCTTACATGTCGGATCTGCTGCAGATGAAGGCAAATGGCGATGCCAGGGAACGAGAAAGCACAGGTTCCTCTTGCTCAGGTCTTAATGTCCCAGGGAATCAGAAATGTTGGCTTGATCTGCAGATCATCCTGGTTGCCCAGGCTAGTCAGTGGGCCAGAGAAGCAGGGAAGAAGCAGTGAGGATTCAGAGGCACTGAGGAAAAGGCAGTCTCATGTTATGTTGTTTCATACTCCACAAATGAGTGCAGTCCTTCTTTGTCTGTCCCTCTGGAAGCCTGCCTCATGAGCAAAGGGGAAAAGGCAGCTGGAATAGAGAAGGGATCACGAAGAAAAGGATGGCCTGAGGAACCGGTTGGGATGGGAGATGTGTGCAGAAAGTAGATAAAGGACCAAACATGAAAACCTCTCAGTGTCTGTATTGCAAACCATAGTGCCCAAAAGTAGAGAGAGAGAGAGAGAGAGAGAGAGAGAGAGAGAGAGAGAGAGAGAGAGAGAAAGAATGGGGAATATTGTCTGTCATGGAGGCAGGAGGAGGGTGGGAAAGGGGGGTTATACCGGGGATATTGGTTGTGGGGAATGTGCACTGGTGGAGGGATGGGTGTTTGATCATTGTGTGATTGTAACCCAAACATGGAAGCTTGTAAATATCTCACAGTGATTCAATAAAATTTAAAAAGAAAGAAAGAAAAGGAAAAAAAAGGCGGTTTCGGTCAGAGCAAAACGCTGGGCCCTGAGTTTTGCTCAGAGCCACACGGGCTTGTGCCCTCACAAGTCAGCACCATGGCCAGCGACTCCCGCGCCTGTCCTGCCGTGGGACTAGTGTGAGCTGATCTCACCATCAGTTTCTCCTTAAGCACCACCTGCCTCTGGACAGCTCCTTCGCAGGCAAAGCTGGGGTCAGCACCATGGTCAGCACCCGTCCCCCGCTGCTCCTGGCTCTGCCCTCTGGCTGTCCAAATAAATGGCCTGTGGTCTACCTGACCCTGTGGACCTATCACTTTCACAATCTCTCCTGTGAAGTGGAAGCAGGGCACGTCCCCAGGGCCCGAGACACCTTCCTGTGTGTCCTCCGTGTGCCTGACCCGATACGCATCTCCCATTAGCTCTTTGGACTTTCTGACCACCCGAATCCAGAGGCATAGGTGGAAACATGATGTTTCGTGGGATGCAGGTACGTGGCACTGGAAGTCTGTGTGACGATGTCAGGAGTGAGAGATGCTTTGGTAAACTCACTTCTCCTGCAGCCTCAGCCACCTTACTTGCCATGAACAAGGAGGAATTTATTTACTGGTTTGGGGGCCACATGTGGCAGTGCCTGGGGCTTCCTCTTGGTTCTTCCCTCAGGGATCACTCTTGGTGGAGCTTGGGGCCTATATAGCGTTGGGAATTAAACCTGGGTCAGCCAGGTGCGAGAAAAGCGCCTTAACCTCTACACTAGCTCTCCAACCCAGGGAACTTGCAAAACAGTCTGGCAGCCCAGGCAGAATGTTTGCCTGTATATTTTGCACACTGGGCAGCCGTAGTATCACAACAATATTTTAGAGCAGATACTGGGCACATAAACAGCTTATCCGGGAGGCAGCTACTGGCCCTGGCACAGCATCACGGCTTTGGTGACTAGAGAAGCAATTCAGGGCCCGTAGAAGGACAGGCTCTTCGGAGCATAGCCCCATACACCAGCTCTTCAGCCGGAATCAGATACTCTCATTGTGAACCTTTGGAAGCTCGTAAAGATTTGAGTCTTAGCCAGACTCTAACACACAGGTAGTATCCAGGATTGCTTCAGAGCAAACTCAGCTTGGCTCACCCTGTGCATCATACCTAATCCTGATGAGGAACCCGAGGAAGAGGATTTATGCTCCTGTTCATTGGCAGAAATAAGCCAGATGCCCAGCGTGATTAGCAGAAGTGCCCACGGTCACTCACCTTGGTAGGGGGCAGGGTGGGGGCCTGCAGTCTGAAATGAGGTGTGCCTGTTATAAAGTGTTTCCTCTTATGCACTGAGTCTTCTGCCCATCAAAAAACAACCCAGTTTCTGTCTTGCTGATGACCACCTTTACATCAGAAAATTTCCTTTTAAGACGTCATAGCCTTACAGTCATGAACTATTAAGATGATGGTCCTTATATCTTTGATGCGAGTTATAGGACATTCACCCATTGGTGTTTGTCTTGTATTTGTGATCCCCTTTTCTTTTTCTTAAGGAGAACTTACTTCTTAAAAAAATCATACTTGTAAATCCTTCTGTTAGTCCTGGACATAGTGCTATTGTATTTGGAAATTCTGTGTAAAAGATGGGACCATAAAAAAAAATTCTCACACTGGTTTCTGACCCTACCATAATTTCATTTTGTATGACATCGAGAGTTTATCTGGTGTCAGTTGGGTAGGTCCCCACTCTTGTCTTACAAGAACACCCAGTGAGCGCCTCCGTCCAGCCCAGGGAATCTGCAAGCATCACTTTGTCAGCCATAATAGCCTAGTGTGATTTCAGACTATTTCTGGCCTTTCTGCTGTTTTCTAGATCTTCCGACGTGTTATATGTCAGGCTTCCCCTCTTCTGCTGATGCTGTAGGTCTGTCATGTTTTAAACCTGTTAGCAATCTCTTCTTCTTACTCCTGTTTTGTTCACTAGTTTCCTAGGTATTCTCATTGATATTGCCGTGGGAGTTTGAGAACCAGCCAACCTACTTAAACACATCCGTTGGTGTATTTATTGGGAGTCACCTTGCACTTAGAGATTAATGGGGAAATTGACTCTCTTTGTGATGTGGAGGATTTCTATCCACAAACATGGAACACTTTCCACTTACTACTTTCAATGCTTCCATCGTCCACACTTTCTGGCATTTATATGCTCATACATCTCTTACCTTTTGTGTCCACTTTTAATTGGTGCTAGCCCTCTACCCAGCAAATGACTGTTTTCATGTAGAAATCTGAGGATTTCTGGTTATTATATATTTAACAATCTACTTGGGGGTATTGTAGTTGATGCTCTGGAGTCTTCCTCTGGAAATAACAATCTTACCTCTTCCCTTCCAGCATTTGTTCTTTCCCTAGGTCTCCTTATGTCAGCTGGTACCCTCAGACCAATGCTAAGAGTCTGTGGCTCCAAGTGGTTTTGGGGTCACATGTAATGTTTCCCAAGCAAGCCTGTCATGGCTGAGTTGAGGTGTGTGGAACATGAGGCATGTTTTATAGTTTAAGATGAGGGCGAGCACAGTTTTAGTTTGAGAATGAGTACTGACTTGTATTAAAATGCCTTTTCCAAACTATGGAGGTAAGCGGGTGCTTTTTCTGTTTTGGCTTGTGTGTTTGGACATTTCTGTTAACTGTTTTCTTCTCACACCCCTGTGTTTGGGGAAGAACCTGGCTCATTTTTCTCGCTGTCATTCTAGGTTCTGTTTTGCAATATTGTAAGAGTTGTGTGATGATACTACTGAGGTTGATCTATAGTTTTGTTTACAGTTTTTAGGGGGATTTCAGTGCCTGAGGGCTGGCCAGCTTGCTCTGCAGCAGGAGGGATTATTTATTTGGGGATGGGAATTTGGAAACCTCCCAGAGGTTTTGGGAAACCACATGGAGTGCTGGGGATCAAACTGGGGCTGGCAGTGTACAAGGGAAGCACCTTGCACCGTGCTCTCTCTCCGACAAGGCAAGTGTCTTAGAAACAAGGGCCTGTAGTCCCCCCGGACTTCTTTCTTGTGGCAGCAAACATCCCTTTCACTATGCTGGCTGTGCTTCTCCCGGAACATCAGAGCAATGAACTGCAGGATGCTTCTTGCTGGGTCCCCACGTGTTCCCTGGTGGCCACTTAGGAAGCTGCGCTGGTCTTTGCATCGAGCTCAGCTGGGTGGGACCCCTTATGTTCCCACCTTGAGTCTCCAGCCCGGAGCTCTTGGACTTGGAGACGTCCGTGCCTCTGTGCTGGTGACCACGGGGACGAGGCTTGTGAGACCCCTGAGGCTTGCTCACATTCTGTGGATTCGATGCCTACATGAGGAACTTGGAGCAGACACACCCTAAGGCCGCAGACTATGGAAGGATTCCTCCCCGGGATCCAACAGCCTGACCTATCCTCAGGCCCAGGCTCCTAGGGGTCACCACACAATGGTGGCACTTTAGACAGGGAGCTCAGCTCAAGCTGCCAGCCCGGGCACTCCTGAGGGTTCAACAGGACCCAGGCTGGCAGCCCCTCATCTGTCCGATGGACACAGTTTCTGTGATGGGGCTGACCTGGCACCAGCTGCTCTCTGCAGCCCCGCACCCCGGGGTACAGCAGATGCCAACCTGCAGCTGACCCCACATGTCCTCCATGCTCCCCCGGGGCTCAGCTGGACCCCAAATCATGTCTTCCAGACATGGGCTCCAGGTATGGGGAGCTGAACCCCACTTTGGGGCTGTACCCCATATGTGTGGGCTGTACTCCGTGTGTGGGGACTGTACTCTGTGAGGGGGGCTATACTCTCTGTGTGGGGGCTATACCTTGTATGTGTGGGCTGTACCATATGTTTAGGGTTTGTACTCTGTGGGGGGACTGTACCCTAAAATGGGGGCAGTACCCCGTGTATGGGAGCTGTACCCCATGTGTGTGGGCAGTACCTCGTAGGGGGGCTATACCCTATGTGTGAGGGCTGTGCCCCGTGTGTGAGGGCTGTACCTTGTGTGTTTGGGGTCTGTACCCGCTGTGCGGAGGCTGTATCCCAGCATGGGGCTGTACCCCAGTGTAGGGGCTGGCCTTATACACGGTTGACCCAGGTTCTGTCCCTGGCACCCCATACGGTACCCTGAGAATCACCTGGAGTGATTCCTGAGTGCAGAGCCAGGAGGAACCCCTGAGCATCACTGAACGTGGTCCCTGCCCCAAAATGCTCAAGTGATAGAACACCCCACTTGCCACTGAGGCAGGCAGTGACCCACTGTCCCCTTGATCACACAAGCTGTTGGATTCACTCGGGACGGAGGGTGTTTGCAGGTATCTAAACCCAGGGCAACTTTTTTAGTGCTCGACAAGAGTTATTGGACAGTGCTCACTTGTTCAGATTGGCAATGCTGGTGCTTTAACGATTATCGATCAGCGTGAACAGTGAGTGCCAATAAATTGCCCAGAGTGTTTCCAAGCCTCTGAAGGGCATTAACTCTGTTTCAGGCAAGACCCTTGCTCCGCAGAGGTCTGCTGTCTGCTGTGCTGTGTGCCGGGCTCCCGCTTCGCCTCCCCGGACCTCCTGCCCTCGGCCTGGTTCCTCTGGCCTCGGGGAAGCCCCTCCCAGCTGCACTACATGTTCCCCTGTGTGGTTTCCTCCCAAGCTGTGTCTCAGGACTGGGACGCCTGGGGTCCCCTCTGCCTTGTCCATTGGGTGCTCGGGCTGACCTCTCTCTCCTCACCTGATTCAGAGTCCCTGGCCCCTTTCCAAGATGGTGTCTGTTGGGGTCCCAGTGGTCAGGCAGGCAGCCCTGGGCTCCCACAGTGCCGCTGAGCCCGATCTTGGGGTAAGGCCAGGGCAGCAGCCAGCTCCCCGCACTCAGGAGTTGGAGCCCCGCATGGCCTGGCCGTGGGGCACCAGGGTGGTGTCCTGGGCTCCAGCCAGTACTGAGGGGGCACTCAGGAGCCCCGGGGAAACTTGGACTTGGGGGTCCAGAAATGTCGCTGCATGCAGACCTGCCACCCTGCTCTCCCCCCACCCCAACCTGGCCCTCATCCTCCCTCTATGAAGCAGTGACAGCAGCTGTGATGTGTGCGGTGCATGTGCTGTGCATGTGCAGTGGTGTGTTGTTTGTGTGGTGCATGTGTGGTGTCGGCAGTGCATATGTGATGTGTGTGGTGTCTGCGGTGCATGTGCAGTGTGTGTGCGGTGTCTGGTGCTTGTGCGGTGTCTGGAGTATGTGGTTCAGGTGCGTGTACATTGCGTGTGTGGCCTGTGTGCATGTGTGGTGTGCGTGGATGTGCGGTGTGGGTGCAGTGCTTGTGCGTGTGCGGTGTGTGTGTGGTGCATGTGTGGTACATGTGAGGTGTGGGTGCGTTTGCAGTGCAGGTGTGTATGTGGTGCACGTGCGTGTGCAGTGCTTGTGCGTGTGCGGTATGTGTGCAGTGCGTGTACATGTATGCTGCATGTGTGTGGTGCGGGTGCGGGTGCAGTGCTCACTTTCCTGTGTCGTGCCAGGAAGAGTTAACTGGAGGACGGTGTCTGACAGCCGTCGTTGCCCGGCAACCCTGCTGGGGAAGGGAGCACCGAGGCTTCCAGACTCCCCACCCCGCCCCCCAGGGAGAAGGCATCGCAGACCCGTTGGTGCCTCCTCCACGCAGCGGGCACTGGGTGGGGGACACAGTGATACACCCCAGGGGGGAGGTGGCCCGGGCTACACTTCTGGGGTGAGCCTGGCCACCCACAGCCACAAGCACGACGACTGTGGAGGCCACAGAGGGGAACAAAGATCGTCAGAGCTACACCCAGTGGGTCGTGCCTTGCTCAGGTCCAGGGCTGCCCCCAGGGCTGCTAGTGTGTGGTGCTCAGGGATGTCCTGCTCACCCATTTACCCCCTCCAGCTGGGGGCACTGCAGCCTGCCCCTTCCAAGAGGAGGGGTGGGACACGGTGGGGTCTCGAAGAAGAGGGCTGGGAAAATCCATGTGAGACACTGGCCGCAGGTTTCACAGGCTCTGGGGGCTGGTCAGGGGAACTGAGTCACATGCAGCCCTGCAGACACCAGCCAAGTCCCTGGAAAAGAGCTTCTGATCATGGCTCCACACCCCCCCACACACACCCCGTGCCCAGTTTATTCTGACGTCAGCCCAGGTGCCTGCCTTGGCAATGAGGACCAGGCCTGGTGGACCCCGGGCCATAATTCTCGAGATGTGGGGGCGCCAAGGTGCTAAGGCTGGCCTTGGTGGCAAGGAACTTCCTGTGGGGGGGGGGGGGACACGTGGCAGGCAGATGTAGGCGGGTCGTGCCCAGGGACCTCTCTCTGGCCCTCTCCCCTGGCAGAGTGAGAGATGAGGCCTGGAGCTGTGTGTACCCAGATGCCCCACGGGAGGACTCATGTACCTCACAGAGCCCAGCTGGACCCAGGCCTAGGGGTTGGGGGTCCCCACTCTGGGTGCGGCCGGAAATGCAGCAAGGCCAGAGCCGCTGGCCGGTCTCACCAGCAAACGGGCCGGGGCCATATGCAACACCCAGCTCAGCCCCTCCTGAGCTCCAGATGACGCCCATACACGGGCCGTCCCCAACAGCCACGGCGCCTCTGAAGTGACTGCGGGCCGGGCAGCCCTCCACGGCCTGGATTGCTCAGCCTCCCCGCCATGTCTGCAGAGCCCTGGGACCCCGCGGAGCTGGGGGGCTCGCCCTGGGATGGAGAGGCAAGAGGCAGCTCAAGATAGGAGCAGCCCGGAGCCCCCTCAGGCTGCGGGCCCCTGCGACTACCCCTTCCCGGGTGGGCACACTGCCCGCGCCACCCCCTGCTACAGAAGCCTGTGGCTCTCTGCACCCCCCCCCCAGCCCCTCCACGTTGTCGCTTCTGATCCCACCATATGTGAGGAGCGAGGGCCCACAGGCGCCGCCTAATCCCGTAATGACATTAGTGCCGGCTCCGCGGGCCAGGCTCCGTGCATATGGTCCCTGCTGGATGCTCTTCCAGGCCACTCGCCCTGGTTCCCATCCAGACGGAGCAGTGAGCCTGGCCACGCCAAGATAATTCTGAGACTCAGGTTAGATAAACTGCAGAGAGAGAGAGAGAGAGAGAGAGAGAGAGAGAGAGAGAGAGAGAGAACTTTAAGGCTTCTAGCCTACGTATGTAAAGGAAACAGGTCCAGAGAGGGCAAGGGGCTGGCTTGTATCACACAGCACACAGCAGGCCCACACATCCCCAGAGTGGCCAGTTACGACTCGAACCCATGTCTGCTCCCTTCCTCTTAAGAAAACAAGTCAGGAATGACGTCAAGAATGAATCGTCTCCAGACAAGTGGTTCGCATTTCACTTGGTGTAGTTGAGGTTCTCGTCTGAACGGGTCCCCGGAGACCCCTGCCCCCTCACAGTGAATTCTGCACCTGGGAGGGATGGGAGCCTGCAGCTCTGGCAGTAGTGCCCACTCCTGCCCACCAGCCCCACTGTGTCTCCCTCGGGCGCTGCTGCCTTAGTCCCTGGGCCTGGGCCACCTCCCCGCCCCGCGCTAGCCAGTGGAGACGTGTGCCTGCAGCCTCTCACACCCTAGGGTGAGCTCTCGGCCCACATGGGCGACCTTCCCCCCAATTGTGGGGCTCCCCGAGGCGGGGAAGATGCCGCCCCGCCCCTTCTCCAGGGGCTCTACAGTAGTAAGGGAAAATGCAGACCCTGCAGTGGCCCTGGGGACCAGAGGTCTGTCCACCCCCAGAGCCAGGGACCCGAAGGAGGGAGCTCTCCTTCCCCTGCCCACACCCAGCAGTCTGCCTGCCCTTTCCTGAGGTGCCCCAGTCCCAGATGCTCCCTTCCGGGCAGCTGCTGAACCCCATTCCCCATCTCCAAGCTGCTGGAAGGGGCCCGAGAGGGTGCCCCCTGCACAGAGACCCCTATCCCTTCTGGAAGGACGGAGGAGGAGCCCGCCGGGAGGCTGGGTGGGTCTTCCCCATGTGCCATGCAGAGTGGCAGAGAAGAGACCATATCCTGGTGCCAGCCCCAGGGAGGGGGGTGGGAGGGTGTCAGTCCGCAGCTGGGGGACCCTTCCCATCCCCTGTGTCATCTCTGGATCTGGGGAGTCGAGGGCCTGGGAGTCCCAGCCCTGGCCGGTCCTCCGCAGGGAAATGCCATTTCATGCCCGCCGTCTCGACGCCAGGCCACGGCTCAGCTGATGTCAGGGGCAGGAGAGAGGAGCTAAAAATAGCTGCTCTGCACCCCCCACGCTCCCACGGCCGTGGCCGCAGCTCAGCCCGCCTGGGGTGGGAGCAGCCAGCCCAGGTCTTCTGGGGCCTGCCAGGCTGTAGAAGGTTCTGGAGCTCACACTCAGGGCTGGGGTCCCTGGGCTGTGTGGGTGGACGCACACTTCATGTGGGCTGGGCGGCTCTGGGGGGTCTGCAGATGGGAGCTGGGCCGCAAGGTTTCTGTATAGCTGGGCAGCGGGGACTCTGGTGCCTGGCCGTGTCCTGGCTCCTGGGATGGGCTGAGACCACCGGGCAGGGGCCGAATGCATGTCCCCTTGGGCTGCATGTCTGCTCTGGCTGGGGGGCAGCTAGCTGGGGGGGAGGTCTGTGCGTTCAGTCATTGGAGGGTCAGAGAGATGGGAGAGAGGAGAGGGTCGCCTTTAACCCGACTGCTCATGAACTGACGCCCGACACCACATTGGGTCTCCTGGGTACCACCAGGAGTGATGCCTGAGCACAGTCAGGGGTCAGCACTGAGCACTGCCAGGTGTGGCGGAGACCCCACGCCCCAATCTGTCATGCTGAGGGTGTGATGCCCGTCTCCGCAGAAACCATCCACGTCACTTGTAAACGTCACCAAGTCGAAGGTTCCCCACAGGTGAGTGGGGTGCAGTAGGGGCCAAGGAGACACCGAGTGTGGGGAAGGGGCCGTGCGGGGCTGCTCAGTCAGTCCAGTGGCCCTTGGCCTCCCAGCTCGCTTTAGCCACAGCTCCTCAGCTGCAGAATGGGCAAATGGGCCCACATGGCGGGCTGCTGACAGGTCCGTGAGCAAAGGGTGGGGGTGCGGAAAACGCGGGGTGCCCCGTAAGATGTATCCTTTCCAAGTGCTGCTGAGACTACTCCAAGACCTGGGGGCTCCAGAGTGCTTCGTGGGACTCTGTGGGACTCTGTGGGAATCTGGGACTCCATGGGACTCTGTGGGACTCTCTGGGGCTCCGTGGGGCTCTGGGACTTTGTAGGACTCTGGGGCTCCGTGGGATTCTGTGGGACTTTGGGGCTCTATGGGACTCTGGGGGACTCTGGGGTTCCGTGGGACTCTGGGGCTTCGTGAGACTCCGTGGGACTCTGTGGGACTCCGGGGCTCCGTGGGACTCTGCTGTTTCTATATTGGGGCCAAGCACGAGACTTGGGGTCTGGGGACATTAGAGCTGTAGCGTGCACCCCCTCTCCCCCAGGATTCCTGGCACATGGCTCTGTCAGGCAGCAAGGGGACAGTGCTCGCACAGAGGTGGGCAGTGCCAGGATGTTGCATGTGTGCAGAGGGCTGGTGGGGCTGCGTCTCAGCTGACCCCACATTGTCCGGAATGGGACTGGCCACCGTGTGTGCACCCAGTGTGGGCACACACAGCGTGGACACGGCTGCCTGTGGCGGCCAGAGATATGGCTGGTGGCTTGAGTGGGTGAAAGCTTCAGGGGGCTCCATAGGTGGCCAGGAGAACATGGGACGGGGTGGCTTTCAATGGCAGCCCTCAGGTCTTTCTGGAAAGATCCAGTGCAGTAGGGGGGGACCCTGCCTAGGGCCACAGGAGGGGGGGAGGCACCCTGGAGATTGGCCCACATAGGGTGCCTGGGCTCCGGGCATGAGGTCCAGGCCCCCAATCTCAGCCAGTGTCCACTTGGCCCAGACCCTGTGGCTCCCCTGCCACCTGCCTGTGACCAGCTGGATGACAGGGGTGTGACGAGGCTGCCTTTGACTCCTGGGAAGAATGTGCCGCCCCTGGGATGCACCCCCACATGCTGGGCTGCCAGTTCTCTCTCTCTTTTTTTTTTTTTAGTGAAACACCATGAGGTACTGTTGTAGACTTACAAATTTTTGTGCTTGGATTTCAATTATACAATGATCAAATACCCATCCCTCCACCAATGTGCATTTTCCACCACCACGGGTCCCAGTATCCCTCCCACCCCCCATCCCACCCTGCCTTTGTTGGGCTGCCAGTTCCGAGTGCTGCATGGAGTCCTGACCATGGGGCCCTGCAGGCCCACAGGGGCCCCTGTTCCAGCCTGGCCCAAACCTCTTTCTAGTGGGAGCTGGGGCCAGAGCCGTCCATTGTGTGACTCTGGGGAAACCTCCCAGCATCTCTGAGCCTCTAAGGGGACTGTGTGCTCATAGGGCCCCTAGCCAGCTGGTCACTAAATGGGGGGCCTGGGGGAGAAGCAGCAGGATGGGCAGGGGGAAGATGGGAGAGTGGCACCCAGGGGTCAGGATGGGCGCTGGGGCAGCAGGGCAGGAGGGAGGAGAGCCAGGGGCTTTCCCGAGCACGAGGGTCAGGCAAAGGAAAGTCTGGGCCACAAGCCCGCCCCTTGCCCGGGCTCAGCAGGGGAAACAGGCATGTTGGTTCACCTCCGGGCCGGTCAGTCTGAGACGGGAGGGCGCTGGATCAGTCGGGGAAGATGGTTTCACGCACAGCGGGGGTCGCGGTGCCCTCCCGTGACTGTGACTGAGGGGTGGCCTGGGGGGGGGAATCCCGCCGCCTCGCTGTGCCCCTCCCTCGACACCCACCCGGCCCGCGAACCCGGGGGCAGGCGCGCGGGGCTGGGGCTTGGGGGGGTGGTCCCTTCTCGGGCAGAATGGCTTTCCAGAACCTGCCAGGCCCGGGGCAGCTGTGCGCAGGGGCGGCTCCTGCGGGCGCGGTGCCGTGGCTCCCGTGGGGGCACCTGCGCCCCGCGCGCCCCCCCCCCCCCCCCCGCGCCCCGCGCGCCCCCCGCTGCCGCAGAGGCCGGAGGCGGCCGGCAGGGATGAGATCACCGCGATCCGCTCGCCGGGGCTCGGGCGCCCTCGCGTGGCCACGGCCGGGCTGCGGGGCTGGGCGGGCGCACCGGCCGGGGCCGGTCGGAGAGGGCCGGAGAGGGCCAGGGGGGCGCACGGGCCGGGGCGGGCCAGGCGGGCCAGGGGGGTGCACGGGCCGGGGCGGGCCAGGCGGGCCAGGCGGGTCAGGCGGGCCAGGGGGGCGCCCGGGCCGGGAAGAGTCGGGGTGGGCCAGGAGGGGCGCACGCAGCCAGGCGGGGCCGAGAGGGGCCGGGGTCGGGGCCCACGCGGCGCTGCTGGGGGACGAAGGAAGGGACCGGCCGGAGCCCTCTGAGGCTCACGGCCTCTGCGTCCTGGCGGCACCCCGTTTCTTCGGGGCTGGGCTCCTGCCGCACCCCGTGACCTGGGCCTTCCTGAGCCCTGGCCATAGGGCACCGGTATAGGGTCACACTTGGCGTTTGTGGGAGTGGGGGGGCGCGCAGGCCGTTCAGGTTTGCCACGGTCACCGAGCCCCACCACAGCCCGCCCAGGCAGGAGAGTCTGTGGCCAGAGAGAGCCCCTGAGCGGGCATCTGTGTGGTCTGGACTCACGTGGGTTTGTCTGGCTTCCTCGCATGGAACTCTGAATTTCAGGGGTCACGTCTGTCCTCTGAGACCCCCGGGTCCAAATCCCCACCGAGCAGGGAAGGCTGGTGCATTCCCCCTGCAGCTCGGCCTGCCCGCACCTGCCCAGTCTCCCTCAGCCCAGTAATTGGCCAGTAGGAGGTCCTTGCCCTTCAAGGCCCGTCCCCTCCACTGAGCAGGCTGGGAGGGGCCTGGGGCCACACCTGGACTGAGGCAGCAGACAGCCGTGGGTCCCCTGTGTGTGCGTGGCAGGTGGTTACCTAGCCATGACCCAGCCCACCATGGCCATGTCGCATGGCCTGGCCAGCTGTCATGGGCACGATTCACTCCCAGCAAAGGGCTCACTTAGCCCGGGGCCCTTCCCGGACCCCATCCTGCAGGGGATACCCCCAATAGACGCATGACTGGGTCAGCTGCCCCTGAGCTCTCGGCAGCCTGCGAGCCTCTAGTCCATGCCCACTGCACCAATGGGCAGAGCGAGGCCAGGAGGGGACAGGTAGTCTCTGGTTTCTTGGACTGTTTCCTGGCCTCAGGAGAAATTTCCAGAACCTGTGCCAGCGGTCCCAGATGTCAGCATGCAGGGGGCCCTGGAGCTGGGGGGATGGTGGACCCGGTGCAGCTTTCCCACCCACACTCTCTTCTGTCCCCCTGCCGGCAGGTATATCCGCACCATGTACCTGGGCATCCAGAGCCAGCGGCAGAAGGAGCACCAGCGACGCTTCTACTGGGCGATGATGTACGAGTACGCGGATGTGAACATGCTGCGCCTCCTGGAGACCTTCCTGGAGAGCGCCCCGCAGCTGGTGCTACAGCTCTGCATCATGGTCCAGAGGAACAGTGCCGAGACGCTGCCCTGTGAGTGCCCGCGCCCGAGTCCCAGCCCGGGGCCAGCACGCGCACCTTGCCCAGTACCCAGGGCCGGCGCGTGCCCCCTGCCCAGTACCCAGGGCCAGCCCGTGAGACCCGGTGACTCAGACCCCAGGGCCTGCACGCGCCTCTTGTCCTGGGCCCAGGGCTAGCCCGTGAGACCTGGTGACTCGGACTCCAGGGCCAGCACAGGCGCCCCCATGTCCCAGGCACAGCCCAGCGCTTGTAGCCGCATGCCTGGGCCCCGTGTCCTGCACCTCCCGCGTCACACCAGTTTCTTGGGTTTCTCCCCACCGTGAGGGCACCCAGCACCTGCCTGCACAGACCTACTTGTCCTATCGCAGAGCAGGGCTGGGGTTTCAGGCATCCCCAGCAATCGAGCTAGGGGAAGTGGCTGTCCCTGCACCTCTCTGTTGAGTCTCTGCTCACACACTCTGGCCCGGCTCCTGGCAAGGGAGGGAGGGGGACAATTTGCCCCAGTGCTCTGGTCCATAAACGCTGGCTGAGGAAACAGGGCAAAGCATCCCTGTTCTGCAGGTGGGGGGGGCTGGGGGTGGGCAGGCTCTGCCCAGCGCTTCGAGGCCATTGGGGGCATGCTCGGGTGCTCAGCAGGACATGTGGGCGCCGCGACCCCACTTTGCTGGCCAGAGGTTCCCCGAGGACCCCTCCACTGCCAGGGGCCTGGAGCTCCCGTCCCACTGATGAGGCGCACAAACCGAAGGACGTGGAGGGGACAGGGTGGAGGGTGATAAGAGCCCCCCACGGCAGACAGGTTGGCCCTGGAGGTCATGGCCTGGCTTCCCCACGACACCCACTCAGTGTCAGAGCAAGCAACAGGATCTGGGGCCCCCCGCGCTAGCAAGGCTGCAAGGCTGAGCATTTTGGCAGAAAGTGCTGTGTGGCATGGTCTGAAGAGTGGCACTGGGGCATAAGCCCCCAGAAACACAGGGCTGTGGGGGAGCGGGGCCACGTTGCCTAGCAACAGGACGTCTAAGGAGCAGGTGTTGGGCGAGCATGGTGCGTGGTGTCATGAGGCATCACAGGGTGTCACGGGACACTGCGGGACATCCTAGGACATCACGGGGCATCATGGGGAATCATGGAACATCAGGGGGCATCATGGCACTGCCGGCAATGCCCCAGCTGCTGGGACCATGTCTGAGTGTGTCTGCGCGTGTTGGGAGCATTAGTGCTAGCAGTCGTGGGTTGGAACCTGGTTCCACAGCATGTAAGCATGCATCGGGGAGTGAACTGAAAGACTAGTTTGGGGCCACTTCTAACTCCAGCACCCAGGAACCTGGGCTGTGAGCCAGTGAGTTGTAGTGGTTCCCCTGGGTTAAGAATGTTTTGAAGACGTAGAGTATTACAAATGTACAGAGAGTATGTATTGAGTGTATAGTGAGGACGTAGAGTATTAGCAAATGTATAGAGTATTATTGAGTGTGTATAGGGAGTACTAGAGAGGATGGAGAGTAGTGTTGAATAGAGAAAGACTGTTGCTCAGAGTACTGAGTACCGATAGAGTGTGTGTAGATAGTATTATTGAGTGTGTACAGAGTACGGATGACAAGCAGAGGGTACTATGGAGTGTGTATGTACAATATTACTGAGAGTATTGCTGAGTATACAGAGTATTACTGAGTATAGTGAGAGTATTGTTGAGTGTAGAATTTTATTGAATATATAGAGAATATGTATTGAGTTGTATAGATAGTATTAATAAAGTTGAGAGTATTGTGAACAGAGAGTATGTATTGAGTATATAAGCAGTGTATTGACTGTGTATACAGTACTGTTGAGTGTATAGTACATATATTGAGTATATATAAAGTATATATTATGTATTGTGCATAGAGAATACATATTGAGCGTGTAGAGTATTGTGTACAGTGTATATTGAGCATACACTATGTACTGCTACAGAGAGTATATTTTGAGTATGTATACAATGCTACTGTGTGTAGAGTATGATTGTGTACAGTGTGTATATTGAGGATACAGAGAGTGTGAGTAAAGATTACGGAGTCTGTATGGTGTGTGTATAGAGTGTGTATGGGGTGTGTATAGAGTATGTATGGAGTGTATTGAGTATTATAGGTTATGTATAGAGTATGTATGGCATGTGCATAGAGTACAGATAGAGTGTATAGAGTGTGTATGGAGTGTATATAGAGTATGTATAGAGTGTATGGAGTGAATAGAGTGTATAGAGTGTGTATGGGGTGTATAGTGTGTATGGAGTGTATAGAGTGTATGGAGTATATGGAGTGTGCAAGGAGTGTATAGGGTGTATAGAGTTTATAAAGTGTGTTGAATGTATAGAGTGTGTATGGAGTGTATAGTGTGAATGGAGTGTATAGAGTGTGTTGGAGTATATGGAGTGTGTGCGGAGTGTATAGAGTGGGGTGTATAGTGTATATAGAGTGTATGGGGTGTATAGTGTGTATAGAGTGTATAGAGTGTGTGTGGAGTGTATAGAGTGTGTGGAGTGTATGGAATGTGTGTGGAGTGTATATGGAGTGTATTGTGTATCCCGAGTACCTCTGAGTGTGTGGAGTGTTACTGGTGTACGGAAGGTAGTATGAGATTCCAGGGATATCTGGAGTGGAACTAGAGTGGCTGTTTAGTATGTGTCTGTGCTTGGAGCTGCTGATAATACACCTGCTCCCCAGGCCCTGGCCACTCTGTTGCGTACTAGAGAAGCCGGAGAGTGGGGTCGAGGTGAATGTCCACAACGGACATGGACCGCCAAGTGCCACAGCTTTCTCGAGGGGCCTCTTTCGTCCCTCTGCGGTCACTCCTCAGCCTCTCTCTGTCTTCACATCTCAGGGTGCTGTGCCCTGAGATGTGTGCTTCTCATGCAGCACTCTTAGCGTGGAAACACCTGTTACCTGTCATCCTGGACTGCAGGGGGGAGTGCCCAGCCCGCAGAGTCTCGGTTGGCCTCAGTCCTGTCCAGATTACCCACCCCCCCTTTGTCTCCTGATGAAAGCAACTTACTGGAACTTTCCATGGCTGTGGCCATCCCCTTGCACTGGCCTCTGTGAGCCTCACAGACGGCCAGCCGCACAGCTGACATCTGTTCTGAAATCAACTAAAGTTTGCTTCATCCACTGGCTGGGGACCACTGTCCGTGTGTGAGAAGGAGGCGGCCGGCTGGCCCCGGCCTTCCTTGTGTCCTTCCTGTGCAGGATTTGACCTTGCAGTGGGCAGGGCTGGTGCCATTCCCTGGTTGCTTCGCCTCAGAGGGGAGGTAGTCCAGCCCAGGTTCTCTCCTCGCAGACACCCCAAGGTCCCACCGCCCTGCCATATCCTCTGGGTCATGCCCTGCTCAGGGAGAAATCCAGGCCCCAGCTCTGCAGTCAGACCACAGGTTTGCAGCCAGGCTTGGGGCCGTGGAGGGGGAGGGGAGGCGGCACCTGGGTAGGGTTAGACCCAGCTGGCAGTGCTCAGGGCTGACTCCAGGCGGGTCCCTCAGGGCCCGGGAGAAGGCCACCCTTGTCTTGGGGTATGGGAGCCACCCTGCAGGGCCTCTCAGGCCAGCTCGAGATCTGCCAGTTGGGTGGTGGTTGTTGGGCCAGAGGAAATGGTGGGGATGATGATTCATTTTAGGGGTCTGTGATTTGGAATGAGGGGATGGTGCCTGTCCCAGCCACTGAGCCAAGTTCCGTGGCTGTCCCTTGGCTTTGCATGGAAGAGGGTCCACACCAATTGCTGCCCTGGGGTGCGTGCAGCGGGGTACGGAGAAACAAAAGAGAGCCAAAGAGAGCATCAGAAAGGCACCCAGGGCCTGGCGGGGGCTCTCAGCTCTGCAGTCCCAGGCCCAGGCGTTGTGGAGCCACGTGTCCATCTGAATGTGGAGGGACCTGGTGGGGTTCCAGCTCTCAGCGTGGTGGTCTGGGATGGACCGACCACACAGCTGCTCTGAGTCTTCAGGGCAGGAAGGGATGGTGGGTATCGGATGTGGGTGCCTGAGAGGGCGGTGCTCCGAGGGGTGCAGGCTGTCTGCACCCTGGGGTCTGGGCGCCGCCGTGAGGGGACTTTGGGGCCTACAGAAAGGTGTGAGCTGGAAGTGGCCGGGCCGTGTAAGCGCCAGGCAAGCCCTTCACAGGAGCCCGCGGTTTCCTCTGAGCCGCGTGGCTGAGCACGGCTCCAGCTGGCACGCCCCAGCCACACGGACGCTCTCCCGGCTGTATTACAGTGTGCTCCTGGGCTGCTGGTGCAGCTTCTGTCCTGAGATTCAGCCCCTCTGGCCCCGGCCACCGCACAGAGCACGCTTCTGCATGGGACAGCTGCCGCCCTCATGCTGCGTGTCTGGGAAGCCGCGTGCCAGGACAGCCTTCGCCAGGCGCTCGCTTTTTTGTTATTGTTGCAGGGTGCTTGGGGGCCTCTGGTGGCAAGACTGGCCAGCTGTGTGGGCCCAACGGCTCAGGGCTGGGGACAGAGGTCATAAGGCTGGCACTTCAGCCCGAGGCACGGCGGCCCGACTTGAGCCAATGGGCTAGGAACCAGATTGGGGACAGGAGCGGATTCACTGGGAGCTTCCAACAGACCAGCAAGAGCTGAGGGCCAGAGCGCAGCTCCCGTGCAGTTTCCTGGACACTCCCCAGTGTCCCCCGGGGCATCCGCACAGGTCGAAGGCCCATGTCTGAACCCACGTGGGGCCTCAGTCATTCCCGGTGGGGAGGCCGACCCAGAATCAGTGGAAGGTCTGAGAGTTTTGTGCTCTCCATGCAGTGCTCAGTGACTGGCCACACAGGACCAGTGGCCAGCATGCAGCCGCACCCCTGACAGGCTCCGGGGGCAAAAGGAAGACGCGCCCAGCACAACCTGCTCCTGCTTCTCCATCTCCTCCTGAGGTGCCCCCTGAGAAGCACAGCTCCCAGGAGACCCTGGCCCACCCCGGTCCCAACTTGGGGGCCCGATGCTGCACCAGCCGACTTGGCGGTGGTAGCCCGCCCCCCAAGGAGAGCCAGTGTAGCCGTGGACAGCGGCCACCAGGCCCTGCTCAGCTCCCTCCCGTCACCAGCAGGCGCTGGCTGCAAAGCCATGCCCTCGTGCCCAGAGTGTGGCCGGTTCCTGCTCTGCATCACATGTTCTCCAGAGCCCAAAGCACCCCACGGACACCACACTTGGTGGCCAGGAAAGACCATTGGTCTCTGTCCCTGAGGCCTCCAGCACCATCTTGACCAGAGACAGGAGGGAAGGGCTGGAGTGAGGCGGTGGCCTGGCCGTGTTTGCGGGCCGTTCCCTGGGTGCCCCTTTCCCGTCTCCCAGAATGCGGGGTCGGAGCAGGTGGTCCGTGTCGGGCCGGGGCCTGGGCGCACGGCAGCGCCTGACGGTGTGGCTGTGTCTCCGGCAGGTGTATCCTCTGTGACCTCCCTGATGTCCCTGGCGTGGGTGCTAGCGTCCTACCACAAGCTGCTGCGGGACTCCCGGGATGACAAGAAGAGCATGAGCTACCGGGGCGCCCTGGTGCAGCTCTTCTGGCGCCTCTTCACCATCTCCTCCCGGGTCATCTCCTTCGCCCTCTTCGCCTCCATCTTCCAGCTGTACTTCGGCATCTTCGTGGTGGTGCACTGGTGCGCCATGGCCTTCTGGATCATCCACGGCGGCACGGACTTCTGCATGTCCAAGTGGGAGGAGGTGCTCTTCAACATGGTGGTAGGGATCGTGTACGTTTTCTGCTGGTTTAACGTCAAGGAAGGGCGGACTCGATACCGAATGTTCGCCTACTACACCATAGTCTTGACCGAGAACGCGGCCTTGACGCTCCTTTGGTATTTTTACAGAAACCCGGAGACCACGGACTCCTTCGCGGTGCCGGCCCTGTGCTGTGTCTTTGTTAGCTTTGTGGCTGGGATGGCGCTGATGCTCTTATATTACGGCGTGCTGCATCCCATGGGGCCGCGGGCTAAGATCTTTGCCAGCTCCTGTTGTGCCGAGCTGCTCTGGGGCATCCCTCTGCCCCCTGATGTTGAGCCCATGGCGCCCCAGACCCCTGGGTACCGGGGGGCCCAGGTGACGCCCACCAGAGCCGTCACGGAACAACAGGAGGATGTCACGGCTGACACTTGCTTGCCCGTGTTCCAAGTGAGGCCCACGGAGCCCTCGACCCCGTCGGGGCGCCCTTACCACCCGGAAGGCCCCCTCATTAAGATTGACATGCCCAGAAAGAGGTACCCGGCCTGGGATGCCCACTTTGTAGACAGGCGGCTGAGAAGGACCATTAACATCCTGCAGTACGTGACGCCCACGGCGGTTGGCATCCGCTACCGGGACGGCCCGCTCCTCTACGAGCTGCTGCAGTACGAGTCCTCGCTCTGAGCCGCTGCCCGGGCCCCCTGGGGCGTCAGGTGCAGTCCGCGCTCTGAGCCCCAGGCCCCCGGGCCACAGGGGACGGCAGGTGTGGGTCAAGGTAGACGCCGCTTGCAAGAAATATAACCTCCCCTCCCCCCCACCCCCAGTCCACAGACTACCACCATCACCATCACCACCCACAGAAACGAAAGCAAAACAGAAAATTATCAGTCACCACCCCTTCAGATAAGCTTTCTTTCCAGTCACTGTATGTATACAAAGATATTCTCTATGTTTTGTAAGTGAGAACAAAAAGAAAATCTTCCTTTTGTTTTTTTACACACAAGAAGCAGTATTGACAAATCCCACAGTAGGTTCCTAGCGTGGAGAAGGAGGGGCAATCTCCACTCCAAAAGTAAAAACAACAACCAAGTTTTATACCTTACGCCCAGTGTAGACCATTCACGGGATTGGTGCTGATCGAAAGAACAAAAAACAAAACAAAACCTTCAACTGCCTTATGCCTGTAGGTGCTGAGTTTCATTACGTACTGTCAGGTTTTCTCATGCAAAATTCTTCTCCAGGACTTTTGCACCTGGAGAGGGAAAATCAAACTATCAAATGAAACAAATCGAAAGATGAAACAAAAACCAACCAACAAATAAAACGCAAAGCGTTATTTGATTGGTTTTATTATTACTACTATTATTTTTGGGTTTTTGGATTTTGTTTTTTGTTTTTTCCTATTTGATGATTTGTCTTGAGGAAAAAAAAATTACCAAAAGCAGAGGCATAGAAACCTCTCTCCCTTTTCGGCTGTTCTCTCCCCTCTCCTGGCCCCCACCCGCAACTTAGCAGCACCTTCCAGGAGCCAGTGAGCCTTTGGAAACTCAACTGGCTGGGCCAGCTTCTGGAAGGCTGACTGTGTGCCAGGATCAAATGCCCTAATAAGAATCACATTTGTTCCTTGGCAAGAAAAAAAAAAGTGCAAAACAGAACAATACAAAAAGCTGCCCTCCCAATTGGCTAAGAATAGGCAATTCTAAAGCAAATTAAGGGAGACTTCGACATTTGTCATCGCAGAGAGTCAGTAATAATAAAACTCAGCATAGTAGCGAGAGAGTCGCCACCAGGCTGGAGGCGGGACGCCGTCTGCCCCGTCGCTGAGGGCCGTGAAGGCGCACGTGGAAGGCCTCTTCTCTTTCCATTAGGTGGGAAGCCTTAAACTGAGCTGGAAAGAATTCTTCATTTTTTCATTTGTGCTTTTTAAAAATATTCACACAAAGAGGAAAATTAGGATATACACACACGTCAATTCTGATTTAAGTGTATATATATATATACACACATATATGTGTGTGTGTGTGTGTATATATATATATACACACACACATATGTATATGAAACCGCAAACCCGCCCGATCGTGATAACTGACCCATTTCAAAGACTGGTGCTCCTGTCTTTCACCATCGTGGTTGGCTGACAGTCATTCAGCTCACTTGGTGCATCTGGGTTGAGTGGGAAATCGTGTGTGCGTATGTGTGTGTGTGTGTGTGTGTGTCCGTGTGTGTGCAGGTGTGTGTGTGTGTGTGTGTGCGCACGTGTGTCTGCTGCAGAGTCTTGCCAGCAGCCTCCAAGACCGCTGCTGGACTGGCTCCGGCCACGGCGGCTGTGCGGTGCGGGGAGGGGCGCGCGGGGGGTGGTGCTTGGACTTGAACCCCTGCCCGGATGGGGGGCCAGCGGGCCACCCACCAGCCGCAGCTCTGGCCCTTCCAGGCCTGTCATCCTGGCGAAGGTGCGATTCCACCCTTTTTTCTCACGGTCTCAGTGGAATTCGGGGCCTTGTCACTCGTCTTCCCAGCATCCCTTCAGTGTTCTTTTCTCCCAAGCCTCGTTCTTCTCGGGACCATCTCTGTCTCGGACATTGTTGCTGCCCCATCGTCATCTCTGTACTTGGGCACACACACAAGCAAAAAAAAAACAAAAAAAAAAAAACAAAAAAAAAAAGAAAAAAAGAAAAACGGAAAAGAAAAAAAAAGATATATATACAAGTATATCTCTATACACACACACAATCTTTTTGCTGAAATACGGTCAGTCCTTGTGGTGTGTACGTGCGTTTCTTTTTCTCCTTAATTCCAGATGTAACTATTTCCGGTGCAAGCCCTCACTTTGGACTCTTTCTCAGAGCCCAGTTCAAACACTGGGCACTTTTGTTTGTTTTCTTCATGTTTGTGGGGTTTTCCTTTTCTTTTTCTTTTAAAGTATTATTCAGAGAGGCTCCTCCTGCCCTTCTGCTTATCTAACGCTGTAAAAACTAACAGAAAAAAAAAAAAAGGAAAGAGAAGAATCCGTTGGAAAGTTTGGGTTGCAAAACTGACCCCTCTTCCCCCCGGCTTCCCTTATTCAAACTCCCCCCCCTGCACCTCCCACCCCTGCGCCCTAGCTCCAGGAGGGGGGGCCGAGTGCCCACCCTGTGTCTGGGGGGTGGGGGTCCGAGCACTCCCAACGCCAGTCTGCCACCAAGGCTGCACACGGGTCCCTAGGGTCCCCAGGCTGCTGTGGAGAGTTCCTGCCACTGTGCTGCCCTTTTATGGTATAGCTCTGCTGCTCTGCTGAGGCTGGGATGTGAGGCCATCGGTGGGAGCAGGGGTGGGGGGCTGCCTAGCCTGGCTGAGTCCCTGTGCTCATCCTCTAACTCCCGTCCCCTGTACCTGGAGGTGTCCCCAGGTCCCTGAGGCCACTGGTGGTCACTTCTGAACCATGCGTCCTTCCTCCTCTCCCTTCTGGGCCAGCCACCTCGGCCTCCCCCTGCCTCTCAGGGCTCCTGGCTCTGTGTTCTGACTAGGTGTCCGCGTGTGCGCATCCAGGACAGGGGTCTGGCAGGGCTGCCTGGGGCTGAGGTGTGAGGCCAGCATGGGTGGGGACACTCAGGCAGCCGAATCGAGGGCCTTCCCCAGGACACCCCCAGGCTGGCTAGTTCTGCAAAGGGCCAGAGAAGGAGAAAGATGCCAGGAGAGGAGGTGTGGGTGGGCAGGAGCTGAGAATTTCAACTTCACAGGTGAGGGCTGCCTCTGGAGGGCCCCTGCTTCCAGGAAACCCCTGTCCACCCCTTCCCACCACCTCCCTGTCCCTTTGTGTCCCCACAGTGTCCCTGCCTGTGACGGGGCTGCCTGGACCTCCATGTGGGCTTCTCCAGTCTGGGCAGGACTGATCCCACAGAGACAGGACTTGGCGATCCTCCTCTGCTGTTGCCCAGAGCCCCCAAGAATCCCCCTGTCGGGGTAACCAGGTGCCAACCTGCCCAGTCCGGTCCCCCATGCCAATACCGCAGTGAGTGTTTAAAAAGGTCCATGCCCCTTCTGACCCAGGATGCCCCCATGAAAAAGAACTGTCCAGTATCAGTGTGGTCAGGAATGAAAATGGGCTCTCGTGCCCTCGCCAGCTTTAGTGCCCCAGAATGTGCCCCCCCCCCGCCTGGATTCACCTCCCCACTCGGCCTGTCTGAGATGGTCTCCACCAGGCACGGCCCCAGTGCCTCCTTGGGCCATGCCCTGAGGGCCAGCATCAGATGCCCCCTCTCTGTAGGAACCCCCAGGCTCACGGTCCCCGGCAGGTGTCAGCCTCTTGCACACCCAGCTATGGTTGGGGCTCCTGGACCCACACTCTTCTGCCCCCCGCCATGTTCTGTGAGCCTGGGAGAGGATGGCCCTGGGGGGATGGCCAGTTGGCTGGGTGTTCCGCTAACACCTTTTCCCCACTCTCCCTCCCTCACTCCCACCCTCCGGCCAGCGGCCAGCGGATCCAAGAGAGGCTGCTGCCAGGATCTAGGTTGATATTTGGGGCTGCTCCCTGCTGCCCGTGTACCCCCAACAGGGGGCGCTCTCCCCCACCCCGCCTAACCATACTGCCTCTGTTCACAGAGTGGACCCTGAAGGTCCCCCAAGCCTGCATTCCCCAGGCCACCCTCTTCCTGTCTCCCACAGAGGGCTGTGGTGGCCACTGTACTCTCTCAGCATGTGGGATGGTGTCTGTGGGGCAGGAGAAAGAGTCAGCTTCCCGCCAGCACTCATATACCTTTGTGAAGGATCTTGGTATATGTGCGTGCATGCGTGTGTGCACATGTGCGGGTGTGTGTGCATATGTGTACACGTGTGTTTGCATGCCTGTGGGTGCATATGTGTGCTCATGTGTTTGGGTACATACGTGTGTGCGTGTGTGTACACATATGTCTATGTGCATGTGTGCATGTATCTGTGTGTATGCCTGCATGTGTGTGCATGCCTTTGCGTGCATGTGTGCACATGTGTGTGTGCTTGCCTGTGCATGCATTTGTGTGCTCATGTGTCTCTGTGTGTGTGTGTGTGTGCGCGCGCGCACGCAGTGGAATCACAGGGCATCTGGGCAGAAAGAATATTGCTATGCCCAAGAGATGGGATTTCACTGGCAGGCAGGCTCAGCTGGGGGAGGGGTTAGAGACCCCTGTGGAGGTGCTGGACTCCAGCGCCATTCCCAGTGCCCCATCCATTTCCTCCCCACCCCCGAACCCCAGAAGGATGCTGGAGGTCTCTTGTGCCTGCAGTGTTGGGGTGCCCAGCGGTGCGAGGGTCCTGTCCCCACCTTATCTCCTTGCCCTGGAGGTGGGGGGCAGCTCATTCTGCCCCCGAGAGTGGAGAGGGCAGAAGTGACCCTCCAGACTCTTGACCATCAGCGGTGAGCAGGCTCCAGTGAGTGCTGGCCCCAGAGTCCTGGGGGTGGGGAGAGTTGTCAAGTGTGTCCCGCAGTGGCTTCCCGATCCCCTCCACTTCCTGGCGTAGGTCCTAGGGGCTCCTGTGTGCAGCCCATCCCCATCCCCGTGTGCGATGCCAGTGGAGCCACTGGGGTCTCCACCCGCCCTGCTGGCTGCCTTACTCGACTCTCGAGGGCGCCCTCTGCTTCTTCCCCTCCTCCCGGCCAGGACCTGTGCCTTCTTGCTCCCCTGTACCTTCTCTGGCACTGGCGGGAATGTTCTAGAGCCAAAGGTCTGGAGGGCTATTTTTGGCTGCTCCTGAGAGCAGCAGGCGAGCCGCCAGAGGGGGGTTCTGTGAAGCCCAGATGCCAGGCCTGGGAAGAGAGCAGCCTGAAATCAGCCACGGTCCCCGTCCCCGCCCCTCGGCCTGCCCGCTCCCCCCAAATCTGCAAACCCTGCCCCTCCACATACAGCCCATGACCCCCAGGGCAGTCCAATAAGCACGGCCATGCAGGTCCGTCAGGGCTGACGCAGAGGTCAGGTCCCCTCAGCTGCTTTTCCCGGTCCTGTGCTCTATCAGCACCCACGACGCCAGGAAAGCTTGTGCTGCAGACCACTTTCCCCCCCACCCCACCCCTGGAACCTCTTCCTTAACCCCCCCCAAATCAGGAGCCCCCCGCCAGGCTGCACTGTGACCACGGCTAACTCCCCTCACCTCTCGGTGCCTTGGTTTCCCCATCTGTATGTGCAGAGAGAGGGAAGGTCAAGCCTCTTGCCCGCCGGCTCCGTGTTTCCGGGTGAAACTGTCATCTGGCCCCTGGTGAGGGCATGGCCTGAGGGACAGTGGTCAGTTGGACAGCGGCCCTGGAGCCCAGCCCAGCCCCCTCCTCCCGGAGCCCTTAGATCCGGCCCGCACTGTGAAGCCAGGACAGCGGCCTCTCGGCCAGGCTGCCCAGCTCACTGCCCACACCGCCCGCTCGTGATTTCAGAACCAAATGCTCAATGGTCACTTCCCCCAAGTGTGGGAGAGCTGGGACTCAGGGCCAGCCACAGGGAAGGGCCGTGGGGTTTCCCCATGCTGTCTGTGAGGCAGTTGGAAGGTCATCAGGCAAACTCTCCCCCTACTCCCCAGCCCAGCCCCTCTTCGTCCACCCTCCTTCCTCCCCCCTCCCCGCCTACTTCCTGCCCACCTTCTTTCTTTGTCACCCGCAGATGAACTTGCCTCCTGAGCCTCCGCAGAGCATGGCAGCCTCCGTCCCATTGACCCAACCCCGGGGTTCCCACCTGTGTCGCCCTGGCGTGTTTGGAGCAGGCTCTGGGGTCTAGGGTCCAGGGTGGGGGTGCTGGGGAGGATTTCCTGAGGGTTGAGCCAAATCAGATTTTTGTCTGAATTTGAATTGGAAATCTTCAGTTGAGTTCTTCTTCTTTCCTTTTTCCTTCTTACTATGGTTTGACTGTTACCAATCCAACTACTGATATACCCTTGAGTAAGAAGCAGTGAAGCAACGAGCGGCTCCGTGGTCAGCTGAGGGCTGGCCAGTGTGAGGGCAGGTGGGACTTGCGCAGACCCACCCACCCACTATCTCCAGGAGGGCAGCTGCAGGGCCTTTTGCAAAGTTCCAGAAACTTCCACCATTCCAGGACAGGCAACCTGGTCCTGATTCTGGCCTTTTCCTTAGTTCAGGGGGTATTCTGACGTGCAAATTCTCATCAAACAAACAGCAGCAGGCAAAGAAAGCAAAGGCCAGGAGTGGGGTTCGGCTCCCGCGGCTCCTGGGTGAGGCCCTGGCGCCATCCCTGGCACTGCAAAAGTAAAAAATTGAAAATATGTCAAAATAAGCAAATCAAAATAACGAAAACACATGCGTGCCCCTCCTGAGAACGTCCCCAGAGGGACAGCTGCCCGCTCCCACCTGCCCTGACCCTCTGCTGACCGGGTGGTCCCGCTTTTCGGCTCCGCGACTAGTGGTGGCGTGGTGGGGACTCGGCATGGGCGTTGTAACGGTGGCTTGGGGACAGGGCGCAGGCCCTTGTCCTCCGAGGACACAAGGAACTGGACTGGGCATCATTTGTCAAGAAGAGCGGCGTGGTGGACACAGCCAGCCACGGAGCAGCCAGAGCCCAGGGAGAGGAGGGGATTCGGGAAGCCAGAGAGCGAGTTGGGGACACCAGCACCGCCGTGACCGCCACTGTCCCCGCTGCAGGAGCAAGAGACCCCGGAAGGAGTGTCCCCCACCCCCGCGATTGGCACGGACAGTCTCTGGGAGCCGCCCTCCTGCCCAGCTCACGCGAGCCCGTCCGACGGCCAGTTTCTCTTCATGTTCAAGGGAAGGACTGACTTCAGGCCTCACAGGGCCGCAGGGAGGGGGAAGGAAGTAGTGCCAGGTGGGTGGGCATGAGTGTGGGCACTGGGGGGCCCGATGGCCACCGAGCCTGTTGTGTGCAGGGGCAGGTGGCCAGCGGGCAGCCGTGCCCTTCCCCACTGGACAGATGGGTGCTTGGCTGCGAGGACTCAGGCCGCACAGCCGCTCTCCTGACCTGCCCTTGTCAGTGGGCACTGGAGAAGGGCCTGAAGTCCTCGGCGGCCGGTGGACAACCACGGCTGGCAGTGGCTCTTCCCCGGAGAAGCGAGGGCGGGATGGCTGGAAAGTCTGGGCATTGCTGTCTGCGGAAAGGCCAGACCCCTGGGGCGGGGAGACAGACCTCAGCCCTGTTCCCTGTGTCCAGGCCAGGGGAGGACTTGCTCCCCCTTTGCCCCCCTGGGTTTACCCCGTGCTAGGTGCTTTCCGTGCACACAAAGGGTGCTGAGGCCACCAGTGCAAAAATGAGGCGAATCTCCAGGGCCAGTGGGGTGCGGGGCCCGAGGCTGGCAGTGAGACCCCGGCCATGCTCTGTGGGAGCCGCCTATAGAGAGAGAGGTCGCTGCTTTCCTGGCCTCCCCCGGACAGAGAACGGAGTTATGTGGGACAGAGTTCGGTGCCTGAGAGCGGCCAGAGCTTCACCCTGGACTAGGGGACATGCACTTCTCCCTCCGTCCCTCCCCCCCACCCTGCCTCCCTTGTTTCCTGGGGCACTGACACCACTTCTCCCGTCCCCTCAACCCCCAGGACCCGCATCCTTTCCTTCCAGGCCCTGAGGGGGGGGGCCTGGAGCACAGCCACCCCTTCTCATCAGCCCCTGTCCATTGCCAGTCCCCGAGTGAACCTTAGAAGACTGCCCCATCCTTCCATGAGGCCAGTCTCCACCCACATCCCAGCAGGGCATTTGGTCCACCTGCAGCCACTGCCACGGCCCATCTCTGGCCAGGATAGTGACTGCTCGCTCAAGCTTGCCTGGGATGGGTGGGTCTGCTCTGGGCTCTCCCAGGGGCTCTGACTGGTCAGTGCTGGGCCTGTCCATTTGTCTGTCCATCTGCCTGTTGCTCACTGAGGGCTTTGCCTTAACTGATGGGAATAGAGATTGAGGAGAGAGAGGGAGGGAGAGAAAACAGAACTAGAGAGGAGAGGGAGGAGAGAGGGGGTGGAGGAGGGAGAGAGGGAAAGAGGGAGTAGGGGAAGGGGAGAGAGAGAGAGAGAGAGAGAGAGAGAGAGAGAGAGAGAGAGAGAGAGAGGAGGGATAGGGAGACTAGCAGGACGTCCATCCCCACCCAACACCCCAGCCCAGCCCGCTCCTGGTGTACTCTGCTGCCAGGCCCAGGCTGATGCTCGCTTGAGATCAGCCTCCGGGTGAAGGTGGGCTGGAGTTGGGTCTCTGGGGTCCCAGGATTCTCCTCCGGTGTCCCTGCCTTTGTAGGGAGACACCTCGGACCCCCACCCCGCCCAGTGCTCCTCCACAGGGCAGGTGGGGGCGGCCATCCACAGCTGTAAGTCCAGAGGTGGCCTGTCCTTTGGCCCGTTCTCTGGCCCGTCCTCCAGTCCTGTGTGGGACTTGTGCCCCCACCCCCGGCTACCACCCTGCCCCCATCTGAGCTTCCTGCATTCTGGGCATACATGGCAGCATCTCCGGGCTGCCGGTCACCCTCTGAGGAGGCTCTGACCCAGTTTGGTGCTGGACAGTCCACCAGCCTCATGCACGACCCTGAGCCAGGGGAGGGACCCCATCACAGGGTGACTCCTGGATCCCCTCCCCACCCCTCACCCCCTGCCACACCAGGCACAGCGGGGGCCTCGCCGCCCTATGCCACATCCTGGTCCAGGTGCCGGCTCAGGGCCCCACTGGGGACGGGGCAACTGGCCTCCCAGAAGCCCATTCTGGCCTGGTGCTGCAGATGCCGGGGCAGGGGGGTGGGTCACAGGCCCCATTCAGGGGTCTCCACTTCCCTTACTGGTAATCAGAGTATTGGTACAGGAGGAATGTGTGGGAAGGAAGGAAGGAAGGAAGGAAGGAAGGAAGGAAGGAAGGAAGGAAGGAAGGAAGGAAGGAAGGAAGGAGGAGGGAGGGTCAGGAGGTGAAAGAAAGGTGAGAAGGAGGACAGGAAGACACAGAGGAGGAAGGATGCAGCCCTGGGCCCTGGCTGTCAGCTCTCAGCACTGTGGGTCGATGCCGGGACTTGCTGTTTGAAGTGGGTTCTCTGTGCGGCTGACGCGTCTCGGCGTTCCCTAGCTCTGCTTCTGCTGAGAGTTGGCTGAGGTGGGGGCAGAGGTAGGGCCCGTGCCTGGAATCACCCGAAGGTCCCGGTAGGGCGTTGTTCCACCTCACCCAGTTTCCCTAGGGTGCCTTTCCACCAGCTCTTCCAACTTTAACTTTAAAAAGTCCAAGGACACCATTAGCGGCTTCTTCCCAGAGCAGCCTAGTTGGAATTCTCAGGTAATCCAAGGCCGAGAGAGAACCAAGCATGCCACATCCCTAAAGGGCTGAAAAAGACTCTCGTGGCCTCGCCCTGAGCACGAGCTGCACCTGGGAAACAGGCTTTTCCGTCTACCCTGGCCTCGGGAGGCCGAGCCCAGTCGGCTCTGCCGCCCTCCCCATCTGGGCAAGGTCACAGGTGCTCCCCCCTCACCCCAAGGTGTGTTCTAGAATGCAGCCTGCCCAACAGCTACTCTCACGACAGCCTCAACTCCCGCCTCTGCAGCTGATCTTCCTCTTCCTGTTTCCCTGGCACCTACCAGCCGGCTTCTGTGCCGGGCCCTGTCTTCCTTCTCTGAGGGCTACAGGGCAAGGATGTAGCCTCCTGCCTGTGCAGCCTCCCAAGGGGACAGAGTGAGTCTCTGGAAGCAGAGGACAGGGAAGTGCAAGAGATGGGGCCAAGCTTAGTACTTGCCCTCCCCGATGTGCACCCTGTGGGTCAGGCCGCAGGTGGCAGGATGAGCGGCCCTTTAGGATGAGGAAAGAGGCCAGGGAGGAGGCAGGGAAGAGGCCAGAAAAGAGGCCTGACAGTCGCATGCTGTCCCTTCCGCTGGGTCTCGGTGCTGGGCGTTGGGAGGCAGGGCCAAGAAGGGACCCGGGTTGCTGGTGCCCCCAAGCACTGATCAGTCTCCCGCTCGCCCTCCCGTCCCCCAGGTAGCTGCAAGGGGGAGCCAGGAGCTGGGCCAGGCAGAGACAGGGACCTGTCATAGAACAGGTGGACACCCCTAATATCGGTCTGTCCCTGTGGGTGGGGAATGCGTCTGGGAAGACTGGGCAGGGGCATGTGTGGGACAGAGGCCCCAAAGTGCTGGAACCTTCTAGAAGGAGCCTTATCTGGGCCCCGTGTCCAGGCTCCAGAGCAGGTCTGGCAGGTCTGGCTCCAGCGTCAGATGCTGGACTGTGGGTTTCTGCTGAACACGCCTGCTGCGGGGGTCCCTCCAGCTGCATGGGTGCGGCAGGATGGGAAGGGTGGTCCGGTGTGGCCCTCGGCCCCACGCCCTGGGCTGTCCCCACAGCGACTGTGTGGAAGCCCCAGGAGCCGAGGATGTACCGGGTGCCCACCCCAGAGGTCCCCCTGCAGTTCGCAGGGCGCCTCCTCAACGGCCCGGCCCCGGCCCCTCCCCCCGCCCCGCCCTCGGCCCTGCCCTCTCCCTAGGCCCCGCCCCCTCTCAGCCCCGCCTTCTGCCTCGGCCCTGCCCTCTCAGCCCCACCCAGCCCTCAGCCACGCCCTCTTCCTCAGCCCCGCCCTGACACGCCCCCTCCCTCGGCCCCGCCCTGCCCTTAGCCCCGCCCCAGCCCTGCCCTCTCCTTCAGTTCCTCCCTCAGCCCCCGGGAGGCGCCGTCCTCCCCTCGGCCCCGCCCCCAGCCCCACCCTAGGCCCCGCCCCGCCCTCGGCCCTGCGCTTGGGCCCCAGCCGCCCCGCACACTTGGTGCTCCCCCGGGCCGCGCCCCCGCACCGGCCCGCCAGGCCGGCTCTCGCGGACCCTCACGCTGCCCCGGGCTCTCCAGACCCGGTGCTATTCAGGGCAGCAGCGGGGGCCGGCGCGCGCCGCCCGCGCCCACCCTCCCGTCCTGACGCCCCGCAGGGTCCGGGCTCCGAAGGCCGCAGGGCAGAGTCCCGCGGGACCCCCAACTCAGACCCCAGCCCGGGCCCGCGGTGCCTTTCCTCCTGGTGCTCGTCCCCCGCGGCCTCCCGCACACAGCAAGGCTCAGGCTGGGCGCGCGAGGGTCTCTGTAAAAGTTGCCGTCTCCAGCCCCCGCCCGCACCCGCCGCCCGAGCGGCCCCCTTGGTGCTCGCCCTGCTGGGGACCCCCGCCCGCCCCCGGCAGTCCCCAGCCTCAGGGGCCTCTCCGAGGGGCGGCCTGGAGGCCGAGAGGCAGGGCTCGTCCCGCCCTCACGGAGCCCTCAGGCGCCACAGCGTCTCTGGGCTCAGTTTCCCCGTCTGACGCGGAGGCCAGGGCGCGGGGATTGGGGGGGGGGGTCTCCATCCTCGCCCAGCAGATCCTGAGGGAAGGCGTGAAGCGGCCCCGGGGTGTTTCCCTGCCCCGGGAAGCCGGGCGGGCGGCGCTGGGAGGGGCTGACAGAACCGTCCCTCGCGTGGAGACGGCAACTTCCTAGGCGTGCTGAGGAGCTTGTCTGTGAGGGGCTGGGCTGGGGGGCTCGACCTGTCGCCGCGCCGCCCGCGGGCGCCGGGGTGGGGAGCTCCTGTGAGGATTGTACCAGGGCCAGGGCCGCGCTGACGGAACTGGGCCGCGCTCTCCCCCCCCCCAGGGGACGCCCCGCTCCGCTCCTTGTCTAAGGTGCTAGAATCAAACCTCATTTTATAAACCTTGGTTCTTAGAGCAAAACAAAACATGCAGAATTCTTTCTGTGACGCCTTACTCTAGATTGTTGTAGCCAACCGTTTACCCCAAACAGAGGGTGGGGGGGGGACAACCGAGAACGAGGGGGAGGGGGCAGGGGACACAGGCCTTTGCGGGCACGAAGTCAGCGGCATCCGGCTGCCACGTGGAGACGCACGTGCCTGCGCCCTGGAGGCCGAGGAAGAACGGGAGAAGCGTCAAGTACTGTCATTTTAATTTTCATTTCCAGATGGTTCATGACTTTCGGGACATGAGAGAGGGAGATTTGGGGGTGGGGGTGGGGGGAACCCGGGGTGTCCTGTTCGGATGACCCGGGACACTAATCAGTATGAATTTTTCATATTCGCATTCTTCTGTCTTCCCCACGACCTGGGGGAGGAACGGGCTGAATGAGGCGGGTTGAGGGAAGGGCCTTGTCACTTCCACCTGCCTCTAGGGTGCCGCCAGCCCTGCCAACTTGGCCTCGGGGGGGGGGGGGTGGCCCCCGGGATGCCCACCGCCAAGAAAACCCTGGGAGCTCTCCTACCCCCTCCAAACTAGCGGTCCCTGCGCCAGCACTGAGGCGCGTCCACAGCCGTCTGAGAAGAGAACAGAGCCATTTCTGGTGCTTTTCAGCAGAACCCCAATTCCATGAGGGGTTCCTGGGGACCGGGGTGAGGAGGGGAGAGGAGAGACTCCGGGGACCCGCGGAGGTGGTGGACGTCCTGGCGGACGGCTGCCACGTGGCGTTTTGTGCAAGCATGCGTGTGTGTTCTGTATATGTGATTCTGTGTGTGGAATGGTGGGTGGTCAGAGAAAAAAAATAAACAGAAAACAAAAACACAATCAAAGGAACGGGGAAGGGGTGGGGGTCCACTGCTATTTCCCCTGATGACGCAGTCCTTCACCTGGTGAGAAGCCACAGTCTCACAAACTATGCAATTCTCCGGTTCTGCCCCTCGGCCTCGGACACCCTGCCCCACCCCGCATTTCCTTTGTCCGAGAACCCCCAATCTCCAGTCACCCAGTTTTAAGGCAAGCATGCCCCCGTGATTCTTCTCCTAAACGTCAGAGCTACCGCAAAAAGCAAACACGCAAACACGTTTTCCTTTTTCCTTTTCTTTTCCAGGATGCAATGTTAAAAACAAAACAAACCTGTTTGTTCTGTAAGTGAAACGATGTGTATTTGGGTGTTTGGGCTCAATGTTTACTGCTTGTTTTCATCCTCTTCTTGATTCGAGATATTTATTTTCCAGACAAAGTCGGCTTTTATAGGCTATGTTTGGGGGATGTGTTGACTTGAAGATGAGAAAAACAAATTTGGCTTAAGTGGGACCATGAGCATGTGAGCTGTGAGCTGGGGGTGGGAGGTGGGGGGGCGGGGGGGGGCCCAATTAGCACCCGCCCTGGGTCTGTTTGTGACTAGAACCCGGGGTGGAGGCTGGTACTCTGGGAAGGATGTCTGATTTCTTTATCTGTGGTCATCACTTGGAGTGACCTATCACCGGGGGGTGAATGAACAAGGTCTACTGTATTTCACCGAATAATTGTCTCCACCACATAAGCAACCCACCCTGTTTTGAAATAATCCTGGCACAATTTTCTTTCAGAAAAAAACTTCACATAACTGTTACACCCCACTTTTTTGCAAAAAAAAATGCGATTGAGGGGGGGAGCATAAAATCACTGCAATGACGCAGTGAAATGGGGTGACCTTAGTGTCTGGCCCACTGCATCTTTCCCTGCCTCCCCACCATGCTCCGCCCAGTGCCAAATCCGATTGGACCCTCCCCTGCACCCCTGTGCCACTGGTGCCCCTCACCCCTGCCAGTCACTGTGCCTAAGTGTGGACATGAGGGAACCTTCTAGACCTGGTCTCCCCAGAGCTCCAGGAGCCAGCCCTTTGGTGCAGGCCTTAGGGTTTCTGGATCAGGCTTTGGGGCAGCTTTCAGGAGAGGCAGTAGTCGGGTTAGACAAAGCACAAACCGGGCAGGGGCCCGGGGCACAGAAGCAGCCTCTCTGGCCGCGGGGTGCCCGCCAGGCCTCCGCACATTTTAGGGCTCGTGCAGGCGCTCTCCTCTCCCGCAACCACAGATGTTCTGACCAGGCGCATCCCCGCACGGCACGCTTCCACGCAGGCGCCAGGGCCTTCCCGGGTCCCCTGGATGCGCTGCAGCCCCATCCCCTGTTTCGGTCCTTTGCACACTCTCCGCTACTCAGGGGATTTCCAGAAGTGCTGCGCGTCTGCTGGTTCTCTTCCAGACCTGCGGGCCTGACCCTTGTTCCTCCTTCCTGCCCATTGCCCGGAGCAGATGCTACCTAGCTCCTCTCACCACTCAGAAAGTCCCCAGGCTCAGTCCCAGGCCACCAAGGGTTCCCGACTCCCAGACCTCCCTCCCCTAAAAAAGCAGTTGGGGAGGAATGGGGTGAGAGGCAGAGGTTGTCCAGCTCCTGCCGGAGTGACCCACGTCCTTTGGGACTGTGGCCTTGCTTCTCTGGGGAGGACTGTTCTTTCAGCAAAGGTTTTCAAACATGTTTGGCCTTTTGCCCCCTGTTCTAAAAAAAAAAGAAACCCTCTTAGTAACCCCTGGAAATTTACCTTCTTTAAGTGAACAAGCAGAGAGCAACCTTCCTCCCCTTGCCCAGTTGTGCCAACCCTCCACCTCCTTGCGGGGGAACACACCTTAGAGGGAGAATGTTTGGATCAGCTGACACCAGCTGAACCAGGGCTGGGCAAGGCCTTCAGCAGCCCCATCCCCTGCCCCAAGCACAGAGGCAAGAGCCTGCTGTCCACTGGAGAGGAAAACAGGACAGGCACCAGCATCTGTGGAGGGGACGAGTAGGTTCCTGGCCGGGTGAGAAAGGGCCAGAGCCTGGCCAGGCGAGGACAGGGGAAGAGCCCAGGGCCAGGGAGGGTGTCAGGGAGGATGAAGGGCAGTTCTGGGCTTTGCACACTTGTCTGTTTACAATGACTTTGCCTAATGCCTCCTGGGCAGCCCTGTAGGGTGCCTGTGGGCATGTGCCCCACCCCACCCCAGCATCTCAGCCGCAGGGAGCAGCGTGGGGAGCACCCCTGTCTCGGGTCAGGGCTCGGCTTCTTCAGAGCACAAAGGAAATATGGAATCTCAGGGTTTGAAGGAGACTCGCTGGGTCTCCACCTAATCTCGCTCAAGCACAGTGTCACGGACAAGAGACTCGGCTTAGCCTCCGGCCCCGCCCCTCAGCAGCATCTGGGGGGCCTGTCGCCCCCCCCCCCCCATGCAGATGAACACCTGCCCAATGCTGGCTTTGCCCAGGATAGGACTGGGCTCCGGGTTCCCACCCCACGGACTCAGTGGGTCAAGTCTTTGCCACCCCAAGTGAAAAAAGCACCTCCACCCCCTACTCCTGCCTCCCTTCCTGGGACTATGAAGGCTTGAGGGTCCCGGTGTGGAGGGGAGACTGTCCTTAAGCTGCATCCGTGGGTGTGGCCTGCATGGAGAGGCCAGGGGCCACTGCGGAGCATCCCCAACATCTGGGCACCGTCCCTGATCCCCACCCCTCAATTCCTGGAGCTGCCCTTTCTAAACCAACCCAATGCAGCCCTGGTGATCCATTCCCTGCTGAGCTCTATACCAGGTGCTGATACAATAAAGAGGAAAGAGGGGCTCACGTCCTCCCCAGGGCCGTGGGGACCAGTGCACTGACAGAGTGGACAGCAGTCGGTGTGGCCTGACCAGCTGCAGCCCACCCCCTGCCCTCTGCCTCTCACCCACAGGGGATCTTCCCCATTCCCTCCAGTATCTCCCTGCAGAACCCGCCCCTGCCCCTCCACCTGTGCCCTCCACTTCCTGGCGCCTCCCACCCCCCACTCACGCCTGCGCTTGCCTGTGCCACACAACTGCATCTGCACACACCTGGAGTCCTCTCTGTCCCCTCCATCCCACCCCCGTTTCTCCCTCAGTTCCCCACTGCCTCCTCCCATCTCCCCATGCTGCTTCTGCTCAAGGCATTGTACAGGGATGGGGTCCCTCTGCTGGGTGCCCTCTGCCCAGCTGTGCCTTCTGCAGTGGATGCCCATGTCCTTAAGATGGGGGCTGCCATTGGAAGGGGGCACTATGACAATGAAGGGGGTCTGTCTGGTGACTCGCCAGCAGGCCGCCCTCTTGCTCACCATTGAGAGAGCAGAACTGCTTTGCGGAAGCAGAGCCGTGCCAGAGGCTGCAGGCCAGACTGTTGGGGGCCAGTGTCCCGGCCAGTGGCTGAAAAGGGGAACCCCAACTCCCCAGCTTGCCCCAGCCCATACCCCCCGGGATAGGTTACTCCTGATGCTTTAGGTGAGAGGGACTTTGTTTTCCTTCTGGGCATAGAAGCAAAAAAAAAAAAAAAAAAAGCTTATTTTGCCCAGGTTTGCAATTGGTCACATCAGATTCCCTAACTTAAAAAAAAAATTGTTTCCTACTTTGAAGGAGGTTTGTTTTTTAAATGGGTCTTCCCTGGGGGTTTGGGGTCCCCGGGCTTTCGGCCTGGGGTCCCGCTGTGCTGAAGACACAGATGTCGATGACCACAGTATTAAGCCAAATTTAAACTCTTTTGTCTCCTCCATCTGTGAGTGTTCTGTATCTACCTCATTATGATTTTTTTGATTTCCTGTGCTTTCGTGTTGTGTACAATGTCAGAGGTGAAAATGTAGATAAAAATATATATAAAAATATATATTTTTTGCTTTGCAATAAAGTTCAAAGCTATAACACAGAATATTCATGAAATGTCATAAGCCTTTTATTGTGCTCTATCTCTCTCTCAGTTGTGAATTGTCCCTGGGCCCCTCTTGCCTAACTCACCAGAATCAATGCTGTGTTTGTCATTTGATGGATGATTTGAATCACTTTAACTGTCCTTTTTCGCCACATTGACTAAGACACCAGGATTCTTGAACAACACTCGGCTCTGATGGTGCTTTATTCCTGTGAACTCATGTGATTTGGTGGAAGGGAACGTGACTGCCCATTTGGGACCCCCCAGCTATCCCAATAAAACAACCCTTCTTCACGCCATTGGGTTTAGAATGAGAGGTGGGTGCCAGGGACACGAGGGTAAGATGGATTTGGCTTTGGCTGCATGAAGCTCTCAGTATTGATTTGTATCCAGCATTACCTTGTTAAAAATTTCAGTCTCTGGGCCTGGCCTCAGGTGCTCACCACCCCCAGCACACCCGTCTGATCCGACTGTCCTCACCTTTCCACTTGGCAGTTCTCTCGAGGTTGATTTTCCGTGGCACTGCCCTCTGCCCGGTTCCCACCTCTTCTCTAAACTTTTGGAATTCTCTTCCATACCATGCGTTAAGTGGGACAGTGATTTGGAAACATTAGTAGTCTACAACTCAGCGATGCCACACAGACTCGAGGTTTTCAGAAGAAGCCTGCCAGGCACATACAGAGCAAAAGTTCTTGCCCAGGGATCGCAAGGCGGAAGGTCCAAAGATGGAGTCCCCCTTTTCCTGTGCATCTGAACAGAATCAGTCACTACCCTTCGACCAAGTACCTGTAGACTGGGAGCCCCCCGGTCTGTGGGCCGGCCAACTGGTGTGTGTATGTGTGTGTGTGTATGTCTTTGCCAAAATATGTAATTCATCTCTCAAATTCATTATATGTTTGCACTGGAATAAAAAGAAAAGAAAGGTCTTTAAGGTAGAGTAAAGATCCTTAAGAGTGAGCCCTCCTGCAGAGTGCCATGCGCTGTATAATCCCCCAGAAGAGGAAGGCCTGGGACAGGCGCAGCTGGAAGGGGAGCGTCACTCCGCAAACAGCGAGTTTTCCCTTTGGTTACAGACCATAATGAAGAACGTGTGAGATTCAGCAAACTTCATGCTATGTCTGGTGTTTTTTTTTTCCTCCCTCCCTCCCCCTGTTTCTTTCCTTCAACAAGTCCCAAGTGTGTATTTCCAAGAGACTTTTGAACTTGTGTGGGGAGCTTTGCTTCGTCCTTCAACAGTGTGGACACAGGCTTGGTTCTACGTGGCCCGTTCTCAGTGTGCCTCTCCTTTCCTGGAGTCACCGTCTGTCTGTGAACTGGAATGCAGATGGCACGTGCCCCAGGGTGGCTGTGAAGGGCGACCTGAACGACGAATGTCTGCTTCTGCAGACGGCTGAGCGTGGGCCCAGTGCTTCTGGCTTGTGCTCACACCATGGCGGCAGGCTGCCTCCAAGCTGGGTTTTGTTTTGGAGGGATTTGCCATCTCCCTGAGCTTCCCCAAGTTCCAAGATTGCTTTGGAAAGAATTAAGTGCTTAAGAAGTGATTTGCTTTTTGGTTGGTTTGTTTGCTTTTTGTTTTAGCACGAAACAAGCACAATTCTTATTGCCCCCTAGCCCTTTGCTGAGTTAAGTATTATAAATTCAGAGCAGCCTGGATTTTTTTGTGGATCCTCTTTTTGGAGGTGGGGAGCTGGCACCAACTTCCACCCTACCAGGGTTGTCCCTACCCTCGTCTTCCTGTTTGTGACGGGCCCCCATCTTCATCTTTTGCTGTTCCTCACATGCATTCTGACCCAATTCCTCCTGGGGACACCCCTCGCCTGATGCCCCCACTTACCACACCCCCAAATCAATGGTAGGATGTGAGAGTCCAGAGGAAGCAGAAAGCGCTTCTTGCGGCCTGTGGGGAAGAGATGTTTTGGGGGTGCCTGTCAGTCTCCATCAGCCCTAGGTTGGATGTTTGGTTCAGGTGCTCATGGACCAAACCACAAAGATCACCTTGGGGGGGAGGACACCATGTTACCTCTAACCACAGCCAGAAGTTTTGTCCATGTAGCTGCCGAGACACGTCCCCTGGGCTGGGTGGGGGAGGTCACACAGAATGATCGTGGCGGCTCCACTGGGTCAGGGACTGTCCTCCCCCTGGGCTGCTCTAAGGCCTCTGAGGGCGGGCGGACCCTCAGGTCTGCTCACTAGTCTTGTCACGTCTCTCCCTGATAATCCCGCACCTCCCAGGAGGTGAAAACGCTGCTCTCCTGTGGGTGGCCCTCATACCCCCAGAACTCCCAGTGGCAGCCCTACTTCTGACTCCAGCTCTTCCCCAGGCGCCCCAGGGAGGGATGGGAGAGTCTGTTCCTGGAACTTTGGAGGCTCTAAGTTGTTGGTGAGGCAGGAACTTCCCTGAAATCAAGGCATGAGGCTCTCTAGCCCTGGGCTTCTCAGGCCCCTGGTCTACCCAGCGGGGAGCGTTCTGGCCGGGACACAGGGGCAGCATCCTACACTCACCTCCCAGCTCTCTCTCAGCAGAACATTCCCACTCAAGAGTGGGTGCTCGGCTCTCACACCCGTGCTGTGGGCCCACCGGGGAGGGTCACCCTGCCAGGGGTCAGGTCTTGGGCCTCCAGAGCAGACGTAGGTTTCCCGATTTAGAGCAAAGGGGAGCACTGGGTTTCTAAGTGGCCATGGGAAGGACTCAGGAAGTGGTTGACCTGGGTCAGCTGTGACCAGGAGCACACTTTTCTGGTGAGAAGCAGGGCCTTTCCCAGTCCTGTCGACTGAAGTCAGCCTGACGGAGCACAGGAGAGGCCAAAGCGCTGCATAGCCCTCACTCACCTGCCAATCCTTGTTCCTCTACAAAAACTTCTGGGACACCTCCCGGCGCCCTGGGCACCTCTGTGTCTGAGTGCGCCCCTGGCAGCGAGACCTGTCTACCGGGCTCTCCTCACAGAAGGGCTGCCAGGAAGAGGGGCCAGGCAGGGGTGGGGGAGGGGGTGCAGGGATGGAGGTCTGCTGTGGACCATTGCAGGCTTGGTGTGTGGGGCTGCTGAGTCTGGAAGGGCAAAGGGAATCTGCTAGAAGGACGGTGCAGGTTTTTTTTTTTTTTTTTTTAACCCAGAAGAGCCAGTCTGAGATCTTGGTGCTTGAGGACACTCCAGTGCTGACCTGGTCTCCCCGCTCAGGAAATTCCCATGCGCCACTGACCTGGCCTGCTCTGGGCCCAGGGTGTCATCCCGCAGGGTGGATAGGGGGCAGGGATGGGAAGCCCAGTTTCTCCTATAGTCAGTGCAGTGCTTTTAGTCCTTTCCAGAAGGACGATCGGAGAGGACAGGGCAGGACATGGGGCAGCAGTGGGGATTTCCTGACCCTCTCCCCTGGGCCCTCAGGCCTCCACCAGGATCATCTGCACCTCAGGGGGTTTGATGAAACCCTTGTTCTGCCTGCTGGGGGCACTCTTGGGCCCTGGGTGACAGGTGCAGCCCAAGGACAGGGGCAAGAACTCTCACTTCCCTCGCAGAGACCCTCCCAGATCCCCAGCTTCACACTTCATTAGTGTGCCCGGCAACCTTTCCTGTGTCTCCCCTGCCTTGCCCCCCAGAGCCTCAGGCCTGTGCTCGCCAAGCTGAGGGGGGACCCCAACCCTTGTGGGCTCCCAGGACCTGCCATGTCGGCCATCAGCTCCAGAACACGTGACACCTTGCATGTCCACTTCCGGGTTTGTTCACCCAGTGCTTCAGGCTCCATCTGTGTGTGTTTTCCTGTGTGACTTCCCAAGCCAGTGTCACCTGTTTGTGGGGGAACCTGCAGGAATTTTTGGTTCAGGAAGGACTTGAGAGAGCTGCCGCCTCCCCGTGAGCCCTGGGTGCCAGCGACACTGTGTGATCTTGCTTGAAAGTCCCCTCTGCCTTTCCCACCGCCGCTGGCCCTGCGCCCCTTTGCTTCAGGATTGTGGGGTGCTCCCCCCGCCAGTCCCCAGCTTATGGCCCTTGAAGCGACCACCCCTCTTCTGACCCATTTCTGTGGCCTGTGGCAGTGTCCCAGCAGCTAGACTCTGAGAACCCCCCAGAGACAGCCCAATGGGGGGCTGGCTGCAGGGAACAGACCCTTTGCCTGGCTTCCAGCCTGAGATACATTCTCTGAGAATTCACTCCGCTTGGGATCTCCCCCTTAGTTCTGGCCCTCCCCATCTCCAGAAAGGGCCCACGGTCCCAGTGCCCGGAGCCAAGCCTCTAGTGGCAGGTCCTCTGATCAACTAAACTATGACCCAGCGACTCTAGTTCTTAGACACCAAGATTTCTGCTTTGCCTCCTGCCACTGTGGGAACCGGAGGGGCTCTCCTAGGGTCCCCCAGGGTCACTGCCGAATGCATGCCTCTGCTCTGCCCACTGTTCATTCACCCATCAGCCACCAGCAGACATCCCTACTCATGGCCAGACCCTACTCTGTCCCTCAATCACAGTGACAGGAGGGCATGGAGAGGCCCACAGGGACCACAGGGCAGGCTTGGAGGGAGCGGCACACACAGGCGTTTCCTGACCATCAGAGGGGAGGAACCCGTGAGCTTGTATCCTGGGTGGATGGGAGAGGTGGGGGTGAGAGCACCCTCTGTGTCTCCTGCCTCTCAGGCACCACCCAGCAGGCTCATACTCATGTGCTTCCTACTCATCCCCTCTTTCCCCTCCCAGTGCCCCCTGGGGCACCCTGTGTGTTGAGTCCCTGCTCAACAGTTTTCAGGCATTAACAGGATCCGGAATCCCTCTCCAGATGAGGTTCTTAGGAGAGGGTTTGATTGGGAAGAAGAGACCAGGGGTGCTGGGGTAGGGAGCAGGAGGAATAAGGCCCAGACCTCCCCTTCCCTGGGGCAGCCTGCGTTGCAGAAAAAAAGTAACCAGACCCCTCAGCCGTGAGCCTGCCCCGGAAGGTGGGAAGGGGACCCAGGACAGGAACTTAGGAATGTTATTCCTCTCATTAGTCTTCGCTAGGCTTCTGTGCCGAAGAGGCTGGATGGCTGAATCCATGCACATTTATCGTTTACACGGGCAACGGCCTGGAAGCCCAGGGCCGAGTTGCTGCCTAGATCGGGTCAGCTGAGAGCACTGGTCTGCAGGTGGTCAATTTTCTATCCTGCTGTCCCATGGTGGAGAGTGAGAGCTCTGTCTTCTCTAGGAGCTGACGTCATCCTAGGGCCTTTCCAAGACTCCCGTCCCCAGACCACCCACTGCATGTGGGCTTCAACATACGCATCTGGAGACCCCTTTCCTGCCTTGTCTCAGGGCCAGTGGGGGACCCCAAACAGAAAATCCCTTTGCTCTTCCACCCAGATTCTGCCCCAGAGCCAGCTCTCCCTCCTGCCTCTGACCCACGGCACTCAGGTTCTGCTGCTCTGGGACCTTGAGCACAGGCCACAAAGAAACAGAATATCTAGAAATAACAGGGGACAGAGTCAGTCAGCACTGCTGGCAGCTCACCGTCCAGGCTCCCTGTGAGTCCTTAGACCCCACCCCTATTCACTCTGCCCCATTGGAACCAAGAGGCTAACTGCTGATTCCGGTCAGATACAAGGAGAGGGTTCTTTCCATCTGTCTGAACCCTCAAGCCCTCTGCCTTGGGAGTCTCGTCAACACTTCCCACCGACCACTCTCACAGCATTGCATCTTTATGGCCATGCTGATCACCTGAGGACTGACACGCTGGCACTCAGAAGGTCCTGGAGGGCTGGATGCGACGAGATAGAATGTGGCAGCTGCTGTCACTCATCCCTTAATCTCTTGCCCTGGTTGGCCCTGCCCAAGCCCACTAGCCCACAGGTGAGCGGTGAGAGGGGCTTGTCCAGGAGAGAAGTGGAAGTCAGGAAGTTGGGGTGAAGGCGGAACTGCCCAGCAGGAGTCCTGACTGCCCCCCCATCCCACCCGCCCTGATGCCTGCCCTCTCCCACAAATGCAGGGGACATTCCCTCGGGTTGCTTCCCAGCCTAAAACTTGGCTACTGCAAATCTAGGAGGAACCTCTGTGGCTCCCTTAGAAACGCCGGGGGTCAAAGGAATGTGCCCTCTAGCCAACTGTCCGCCGTGTAGCCTGCTGTCTGTCCTGTAGCCTGCTGTCTGTCCCATAGCCTGCTGTCTGTCTGGTAGCCTGCTGTCGACACCGTAGCCCACTGTTTGTTCTGTAGCCCACTATCCTGCCCTGTATCCCACTGTCCCCCCATAGCCCGCTGTCCACTCATAGCTCACTGTCCGCCCTGTGGCCTGCTGTCCACCTGTAACCTGCTGTGCTGCCCTGCCCACCAGGAGAACAGAGTGGGCGTCAACTTTGCAAACTCCACGGATGGCTGAGCCCACAGGGCAGATACCCCCGGCCTGCTGAGTCAGGGAGCTGCCGTAGAACATGCAGAGGGAGCCCCGGTTTCCTGATGGCTCAGACTGTCAGACCAGTGCTCCCAGCTGCCCTGCCCTACCACTGCCCCGGGCGGGCATCAAGCCCTGTGTGAACTCCCTCCCCCCTTTGCTGTTTCCACATCAGCTGGACTCAGTGTTCCGGGCCTGAACAGCGGGACAGTGGGGTGGGCTGGGAGGAGGCCCAGGTAGGCTGCGCTTGAGTTCTGGGTCCGTCACTCCCTTCTTAACATGTGCTGGGTTCTGTCCTTGGCCCCGCCTCTCCTCATGTCCTCACCTGAACGCCGAGATGGTCCCCGTGGCTCCTCACTGAAGTTATTTTCTCCCCTGTGTTATTTTATCTCCGGATTTTCCTTCATCGCCCATGACTCCTCCCTCCCCCAACCAATAGGCATGTAGGGCTTGAGCTGGGGCCACCCTCCGGTTCCCAGTCCTTGTGCCCACTTACTTGCCTTTGCTGGGGACTCTCAGTGGCCAGGGCCCCCAGACCGCCCTGTGTCCTTGGATCCTCTGCCCAGCACTGCCTAGGCACCCAGGCACCCATGCTCTACCCCTGTAGCCCCCCGGGAAGCTCAGTGACATGGGAAATGCCCTCTCACCCCCCGTGCTGCCCTTCAGTCCCAGCCTCCAGCCTTTTTTGCTTCTGGGAATTTTCATATCGTTGGTTTCAGCTTCTTTCTGTTGTCCATGGAGAAGGAGACTCCCTCCGACCTCTCGGGGCCCATGGGCATGTGCGAGGCACAGCCAGAGTGAGGATGGCACATCTGTCACCCTCCCCTGTCGGGATCTCGCCTCTCACCCAAGCGTCACCGACTTCTCTGTTACTGTGAGCAGGCGCATGACTCACCATAATCTGAGAACCTTTGCACTGTCACAGTTTGGAAGGACCCTCAAGAAGACAGAGCTCACAGCAGCGGACTTTGTTTTTTCGACGCCACCCCAGTTCTTCCCCGTTTCGTACCTTGCTGTGACCACGGTTGCTCAGTTCGTCTCTCTCCAGGTTCAACTCTAAGGACTGGGTGGCTGCCCTCTGGCTGAGGGCGATGGGGCTGCGGGGGTCTGGTGCCAACCCCTCTGGCTGCCCCTCTGGCGAGGACCCTCACTTCCAGGCTGCCCTCCCCTGTGCTTTGCAGCTGCCTGACAAAGGGAGGGCAGTTTTGAAAACCAAACTTGCAAAGCTAATTTGTGATTCTGATTTCTTCCTTCTTCTGGGAACGTGCCAAGAACTAGACGTGTGGCGGCCGCCGCTCCTCACCCTTCCGGCCCGAGCCAGCAACTCGTGCTCTTTGCTTTTGCAGTGAAGAAGGTTCTAGACGAACTAGGATCTTCCCTGTTAACACTTCTCCCCATGGACCTCCTCGTGTCGGCTGTGGGTCTTCTTCACATCACTGCTTCTTTTTTTTGTTTGTTTGTTTCGTTTGGCTTTATTTGTTTATTGAACAAGATCAACAACGACTCCACAAAGGAAACAGTAATCTCCTTTTTCTCTCTTCCTCTCTCTGGTGTGTAATGTTGTGTTGTCCAGATTCTGTATAAAAATATGTATATGCTGTACTGATACTTGGCAGCTGCCGCTGTCCCTTTAACCAATATATTTAACAGATGCATAATGTTGGTGTTGGATTTTTTTATTTTTATTTTTACAAAACACACACACACACACGCCACACACGCAACCCCGACTTGGTTGAGATATTTGTGTATCTTTGCATGGTTAAAATGTGCTTCTGCATCGGGACACTCCGTGGAGGGACTCAGCAAGAAGCCGTGTCCGCCCCGGCCTGTGTGCCCGGCTGCCGAGCAGACTGTTCCTTCTGCTGTCCGTCTTGGATTTAGCACGACTCTATTTCTGACTTGCCTGATGACTCAAGACTCGGCACAGCCTAGCTCTCGTCTCTCTAGCACCTGCTGTTCCTTCACACCAGGTCGCGCTGTCCGCCTGTCCGCCTCGTCTAGAGCGTGTCCTCACGACCGACTTCTGCTGATTTGGGCGCCATCAGCTGGGCAGGGAGTCCGGATCTGAAGCCCCCCTCGGGCCCCTGCTGGCCCCTGTCCCCTGCCCCTCATCTCTGCCTTGCAGGCAGCTCTGTGCGCTTCCTGGTCTCAGAACATTGTCGTTGTTGTTTTTCCCTGTGTCCAAACCTAGTTTTATAGAGAAGGAGGAAAGTATAGGAAGTGAAGCAGGAATCTAAGAAGATTTATATTTTATACTGAATAGTACATATAATATAATATATTCTAGATAGCTCTAGAAGCAGGCAGACAGTCTTGAAATGTGAATGGAGAAATGTGAATGGAGCCCAAGGCTCTGGAAGGTTCCCAAGGACAGAGAGAAGCAGGGAGAGAGAGAGAGAGAGAGAGAGAGAGAGAGAGAGAGAGAGAGAGAGAGAGCTTTTCTGGGGACACTAGGTCCATAGGAGAACTGCAGAAATGAGGGTCTTCCTTGGGACTTCCTGTCACCAGAGGTCAGATGTGCAGTGCAGGATTTGGGGTGAAGAGGCAGCTATGCTGCCTGGGGTCCGCTTGTGCCCCACAGGGAATGCCCTCGTGAGCTACCGCCATGCCAGAAGCCCACTCCGTCGTCTCTCTGGGGGCTGGGGGCAGGAGGATGGCAACAGTTCTATGGGATGTGACCCAGTCACCCCAAGTCTTTTCCTTGGGGGTTCTCTGAGCAATATGGGGGAAGGCAAGCTAGGTAGCAAGGGCTCAGGGGATGAACGCTGAACCCCAGTCCCAAGTCAGACCTGAGGGGTTCTGGCCCCCGCTGCCCACAGGGCCTGTGAGGTCTGCCAGGTTGTGTTCTTACACCCCAGATTCTGACCCACCTGCCCAGGGCTCAGAGCTGGTGGGCAGTGGAAGCCCTTTACCTGGTGTCTTCAGCTCGGCCCACAAGTGGCCCTGGACCTGGATATGTGGTCTGGGAGGCCTCAGCCCTCTGGGTTTGCAGGGAAATGCCAGTCCACCAGGCCCAGGTGACTGGACAGTGCCCAAGTCCTGCCCTCTGCCTGGGAAATCTCTCCAGACCCCCCCTCACTGTGCCCCAGAATCCAGCTTGTCTGTGGAGGACAGGGCCCCGAAACTGGCCAGGCCCATGCTCCCCTCCCTGGCTCGCCCCACTCCGGAAAGCCCCAGATGGAGCGGCAGAAACATCCTGACTTGGGGAATGTGACAGGAACCCAGGAACCTGTGAGAGAAGCTGCTGTCTCCCGCCTCGGGGAGTACAAGCTGTTCCCGCGGGTGAAGGCTGGGGGCATATCAGTGCTCAGAAGCCCAGGAGTGACGCAGGAGATGCCCTTTATAGAGGAGCCACCCCAAGGCCTGGAAGGGTGAGGTGGAAAACCTCACCCCCAAACCACAGCCCAGAGCCAGAGCCCACCCCACCTCAGGCTTCTCTGCTTCCCTCCCCACTGTGACCCCAGAGCACAGTGACCTCCTGGAACTGCCTAGAGGCAGGTGCCGTGGCCCAAACCATCATGATTCTGTGAAGATGCAGGCAGTGTGCACACACACAGAGGTACACACGCATAAAAGCATGCACACGTGCATGTGTGCACACCCATCTCCCCACATGCACATACTACACACATGTACATGCAGTCACATGCTTGCATACACATCACAGACACATGTATATGCACACACATCCCCATCTCTGCCCAACCATGTGCCCACGTGTGCTTAAGCATACACACATGTGTCCCACATGCACATATTCATGCATGCACAATACATGCATGCACACATATGCACACCACACCCATGCATGCACATATGTGCATACATCCATGAACATTCACACACCCATACATACACAAAAACACATACACAACCATACACACACCCATGCACACATATTCACATGCACACACATACACATGCATATGTGCACTCATGTGTCCTCATGCATAAGCAGAGTGCACACACCACTCACATGAACACATGCATACATGCACAAACACATGCACACACTCGCACACATGCATACTTGTACACACATGCATACTCAAGTACACACATACATGCCCTCATGCACACACATGAGCAAACACACACACATGCACACCTGTATACACATGAGCACACACGTACACATACATACACACACAGCACTGCAGAAAGGAGCAGATGCGCCTGGTCGTGGCCTCCTGACTAGCTGCTTCCCCCCCACCCGCCTGTCTGCCCTTAGGATGACATGCCCACTGGGGTCTTTGCCCTGGGGAGAGTTCTCAGAGTTGCCACCCAAGTCTCTGATTTTTGATTCCATGTGAGTGTGGTACTAGGAGGGTTCCGGGAACCCCAGCAGCCTCCTCATCCCCCTTTATGGTGACTTGTGACTCAGCAGACAGCTGGCTTGAGGCCAGCGTCCGTGGACATGACGGCGGAGCTGGAGCTGAGGTTTCTGTAGGGCTTGTTCCAGCCAGGAGGCGGCCGGGAGGCCAATCCTGAGGGTCCTTCTCGATGGCTCCTCCCAGAGGGGTGTCCACTGGTCCTGGGGTGGGGTTCTTTCTCCCTTTGAAATATTGGGGCTGGAGAGAGTCCAGGAGGACAGCATCCTAGTGGCTTTATGGAGAGAAACAGCTTCTAGAACAGGAGGCTTGGTGGGCAGGGGTGGGGAGGAGTAGGGGACAATTACCCCCGCAGCTAGTCCGAGGGCCACGGATAGAACAGCCTGTTTTCCTGGTAGTCACCCTGATTACCAGGCAACTTGTTTTTGGAACACAAGCAAACGTGATGGTATGGCCCATCCTGACACATTCCCCTTCCACACGAACCAGGATACTCCCTGGGGTGCATGCCTTCTGCACCTTCTCACTCACCCCACCCCACACGTTGGGCAAATGCCCTCTGCACCCTCTCTCCCCGCCCCCCCGCCAGGGATCACACCCTCTGCACCCTCTCATTCTCCCTCCAAGAGCACTGAGCTCCTGGGTCACCCTCATCCTCATACACAGCCTTCAGTGACATGGGCCCCCCCCCACACCAAAGCCTTCCTGGAGCCCCTTGGCCCCCCAGAGGGGCTCTACTGTGGCCACATGACCTGCAGCCCCGGCCTGGAGAGGGTGCTTAGGAGCAGGGTTGAGGCAGGGCGATGACTATTTCCAGCTCCCCTTCCTGCAGAATTCTGGTTCTGACTCTGCAGACGCCCCCACCCCAACCCGAGGGATCTTGTAAATCAAGGGGTCATGCTTGAGATACCCCACAGGACTTGGTCTGTGTTTGACTCACAACTAGCGCTCCAGGATGGATTTGTTCTGACCCTGGGACCCTCCTGTGAAACATCGCCTCTTTATTTCAAGACCCCCAACAGCAGCTCTCAGAGCAGGGTGAGGCCGGTCAGCTTGTGGCATCACACAGCTCCTGCCTTCTGATCCTCTTAACGCCCCGGGTCAGGGTGGGGGGGGTGCCCAGGGCTCCTGCCCCAGGCTCAGGGCCTCCCCTGTCCCACTGTCTTCCAAGAGGCTGTCTCTCCCGTTCTCAGCCGCTGCCGGAACCCTTCCAGGGCCTCAGCAGCCTAAAGGGACAGACCACTGGGCTGGGCCCCTGATACCCCAGGACGAGGAGGGACTGGACCCCTGGGTTTTGTTCCAGCATCCCCAAGAACACCCAGTGTCCCCAAGCATCTCCCACCAGGCCCTACAAACCTTCCGAGGACCTCACATTCCCGTGGCCTTTGTAGCTGCCATGTACCTGACCCAGGGGCAACATTCCAGAAAGGGCCATTATGTCCTGCTGAGCCTGGGGCCTCTGTGCCTGTAAGCAGCAGCCTGACTCTCAGGACCCTGAGGTGGCCAAGGTTGTGGGGCTGGGCCAAAGTCTCCTCCCGCCAACACACACACCCCTGCTGCATGAACCTCACCAACTGGGTTGTCCCTGGCTGGCCTCGGAGATAGCCTCAGGTCAGATGGTCTGAAGAGAAAGGAGTTCAGGGATCAGCCTTGGGTGCCACAGGCTTACTGGACGTTCCAAGTTTGGGCCTGAGACCCCTGCGCTGGCGGCCAGTAGCTGGGGAAAGAGGGTACCGCTTTTCATTTCCCTTCCATCTGGCCGAGTTTAGCTGCCCTTAATTCTAGTTTGCTAAAGTCCCTATTGCCTTAAGAACCACTTACCAGTAGTCAGAAGGAGAAGGAAGTCCCTTGGGTGGGGGGTGCTATTCACTCCCCTCCCCCTACGCTGCTGTGCCTGAAAAGAGGTCCAGCCCCCTCCAAAGGGCTGGGTGGGCCACTGGGCTGGTAGAGAGCAACATCTGCAGGCTGAAGCCCACTGGGAGTGCTCGGGCCAACCTCCCCTCCCTGCCCAGGGCCGCAGGCAGCCCAGCCTAACTTCAGATCCGGACTCCCCCTGCGCCTGCCTCGACCCAGCCCCCGGAGACCGCCAGCCCACCCTACTCGTCTGTACCACCTTCTCCTGAGCATTCCACCCCTCCTGCTGCGGCCTCTCTCTCCACTGAGTTCTTTGCAGGCCAGGGCTGCCTCCTGTGGACGCCATGAATGTAACACTGTAAGTGCAGACCATTTCGACAAGTGGCTGGGTCAACCACAAAGAAGGTTTTTTGTAAAGCCTGTTTATTTTTTTAAGTCCATTTTGAGCATTTCTATTTTTCTGTCCTTCACCTGGTTTGGGGGAACCCAAATTGTACCAAGGTCTCATGCTGAACAAGCCCAAAGTTGTGTTCCTTCCCTCCGTGTATGTGCCATGAGCAAAACGACAGCTTCCGCGTCATTTCCCATGTTTTCTTGTGACATGTACTGACGGTAAAAGTCATCTTGACAAAAAAAAAAAGAGAAATTTATACATGAATCAAAAAGTATTTATTTCAATTTTGTACCTTTCCATTTTAATACATTATAATGTATTGACTCAACGGAGAAAATATAAACAGTTCATTTTACTAACACGTGTGCGTTGTTCTGTGTCCTTTATTCCTGGGAGGGCAAGTCAGCAAGTGGAAAGTTCCAGCATCGGAGGGAACCTCCTGTTGGAAAGCAGGTGACCCCTGACAGCCCCTCACCCCCTTACTGGGGAAAGAAGCCCCCCCCACAGACAGGGAAAGTCCTGGGTACGGGCTGGCAACCCCTAAGGTTGGGCTTGGGGGGATGGAGTTACCCCAAAGCAGTTCAATGAGAAGCAGCCACAGAAAACAGTAATCAAATGTGGGACAGGGGAAAGTCTCAGTACAGGATTTGGACCTAACTTCTGCCTGATACCTTCGGTGGAGATTCTGGAATGAGTCCCTGGGGTAGATCATCTCCCAACGACATACGAAATTGCGAGTACCTGGGGTATTTGGTATGGCTGCCTCAGCTCCAGTCCCGGAGATTATCGAAGGGTACAGATGGGGGCAAGAGAGAGACTGGAGGGAGAGGGAGGAACTGGAGGAAAAGGAGGCGGGGTTACAGGAAGAGGGAGGAACCGGAGAAGGGGAGGCGCTAGGAAAGGGGAGGAGCTTGAGGAAAGGGGCGGGGATTTAGGGAGAGGCGGGGCTAGAAAAGGGAAGGAGCGGAGAAAGGGGGAGAAACTGGCAGGAGAAGGGGAGGAGATAGAGGGAGGGGAGGAGCTGCTGGAGGAAGTGGGGCCTTTTGCGGCTGCCCAGAAAACTCGGGTTCAGGTGCGAGCTCCTGCATCTGAGCCCCATGCCCCCAACCTGCGTCCCAAAGCGTTTTGGGAGCACAGTTGACAAAGGAGCTGTTGCCTCCACTAGCGGACCCTTCCGCTTGGGCGGGCGGGTGGGTGCTGAGTGCCCAAGTACTCTCTGATGGAGATGCTCCTGAGAAGGAAGCCTACATGGGCATCACCCCTTTCTCCCTGCTGCTTTACCACATCAGTCTTTCCTCTGAGGGGTAGTGAGACAGTGGAGGTGCCAGGGAGAAGGGCAGAGGAGTGAGGGGGACGGACAAGGATCTACCCCGTGCATCTACGGCTCTAGGAAGAGTGGCAGCTGCGGAATTCCCTCCACTCCCCTTCTCTCCATTCCCTCCCCTCTCCCGCCCCACCTGTCCCTGGCCCACTCTAGCTTCCTGGGTGCTGGGCAGGAGAGACTTCCCATCAGGAATGCAGCTCAGCACAGTGGGGGCCACTCCCTTCCTGGGTCCCCAGCACAGAGTGTGTGGCCCCTTCCTTCCTGGGCCTCTCCAGCCCCTTCCCCGACTGCTGGGGACCCAGAAACGCAGATGAATTTCCACCCTGTGAGTGATGAGCACCTGGTGCATCCTTTCCAAGAGAAGGGCCCAATGCACCCCTCCAGCTCTCTTCCCCAAACCTCATCCTTGCTGGCCAGTCTTCATCTCTAAGGGGGGGCTTTAGAGCTCTGAGGCGAGGACATGAGGCAAAATTCCTGTTATCTTAGGGCATGCTCCAGCTTCAGTTCAGGCTCTCCCATGCGAGGTGGCAGAGCACACCCTCTGCCCTCTCCCCCGAGCCAGCGTATCTGTGTTCTTTCCTCCACCCTGAAACCAGATGACCAGACACATGGGGTACCAAGTAGGAGCATCCCCACTGGATCTTGGTTTTCTGCATCTTCTCTCCAAGTGGGGGTCCTGTCCCCTGCCTGAACCCCAGTGGACAGGCCTTTGAGAGCCGAGTCCAGGCTTCCAGCCTCAGCAGCTGGACCACCCTCGAAGGGGCTGTGGGGTGCAGAGTATCCAGGGGCCTCTAGGTGGGGGAGAGGTGCAGACCAGCCCCTGATGGGTATCCCTTGAGGCCAGGGAGCACCCCCAGTCTCTGCAGCAGCAAGAAGAGGAGTTGCCCGGTGGCAGGGTACAGGGGAGTCTATTGCAGGGTGGCGCCAGTGCCGGGGGGAGGGGGTTCTCTCCGGAGAAGCAGTGACTCCCATAGGAAGGGCCTCCTGCACTATTCCATGATGCTCTCATGTCTTTCAGCAACCCCCCCCCCTTCTCCTGAGAAAAGGAACTTGGGGAGCTTCTGCCTTGCCCTGGACCTGGAAATGCAGCGGAGGAGAGAAAACACAGATATGTGTTCACTTCCAGCTGTCTCCTGAAAGTGGCCGTTCCTCCAGACAGTCCCCATACCGGGCTGATGTCAAACCCGGGCTTTGGGTTTGTTTGTGGTGGTTTGGGGATCTCACAAAGCAATCCTCCACATGAGTGCCAGATGGCTCCTTCCCATCCCGGCCTGAGTGCTCTCACCTCCCTGCCCTGTGGCACCTGCAGGATTCCGGAGGAGGGAAAGGCAGCTGGTCAAGGGCAGCCTGTGGAAGCACCTCCCCACCCACTGCTTCCACGTGCCATCCCATCCCCCACATGCCTGATCTGCCTCTGACTCTCATTCCTAACTTCCTGCCAGACCCAGACACAGCCAAGACCAGAAGCCACCTTCTCCAGAGTTGGCAGACATTTTTTTGGTTAAACTCCCGTCTCGGTGCTCTGGGGCTGCTGCTGGCATTGCTCAAGGCTCCGTGCAGTGCCAGAGATGGAGCAGGGGCCTCCCCTGAGCCAGCTCCCTGTCCCTCCACTCAGCTTTAAAAACTACCCGGAACCCCTGCCCTCGGCTGGCTCCTCCTTGTCCCCCGAACAGGTGAGGCCCCACTTTCAGGTAGGCAGCCCCACCTGATGCGACCTGGTCCATTACTCATGTTAAATATTTGCTTCTACTGGAAGGTCAGGCAGTCCTGGCTTCACTCCTTGCACTTCCAGCCTCCCTGAGACCCCTGAGCTTATTAGGCCTATAGCCTCCCCACCAATCCTTTTAAGGAAAAAAAAAATGACTCGGTGCCCCACCCCTGGAAATCTGCCTTCTTGAAGCTTCTTTTTTTCTTCCCAAGATAGTTTTTTTTTTTTTATTGAAAGTTACTTAGAAAGTAGCTAAGATGGGAGAGAGAAAGGAAGCACATGTTCAAGAGAGAACAGAATTCTCCAGAGTGGAGTAGCAAAAATCCATGGAGACAAGCAGGCGAGAGCACGGCTGGAAACGCGAGCCTTCCTGAAGCTTCTTCAGCAAACAGAAAGTGCCTTGCACTGGCGCCTGAGATGCCTAACCACTCACCTGAGGGGGACGAGGGACTTTTATGCAGTGGCCCCAACTTTAGGAAACATTGACCCTACATAAACTGCTAGTAACCGCAGTTTTCTCAAGTTGAGAGTGGGGACAGCCACATCCCTGGTACCTGGGAGCTGAGCAGGCAGGAAATTCAGGGTCACACAGCACTTGGAGATACAGCTGGCCCCACTACACAGCCCCCAGGCTGCTCTGCACCCTCTGCACCTCCACTGGAGCCCTGACAGTGGCCAACACAGTACTCGCACCGTCTCTAACCATCTGCAGCTGCTGACGAGGCCGGGCCAAACACAGGGCTGTAGGTAACTTTGAAAATGTGGCCCCCAGATGGGCAAGGGTTAGGCAAAGGCCAGTGGGCCCGATAAAGACAGAAAATATGCTTGTGGAAAGATGGCCCACGTGGAAATGAAGGGGCTGGTCTCCAGCAGCCACTGACTGACGTTGCCAGCAGCTGCGTTGGTCCCAAAGGTGGCTCGTCGTCTGCTCCCACTCTGTCGTGTGTGGGGACTGGCAGTCTTTAGGAAACAGCTGGGAGGCAGGCGGGAGGGAGGTGGGCATAGTTTTAAGGAGGTGCCTTGGGCCAGGGGGATGCAAAGGGGCAAGGCTCCTGCTTTGCCTGTGTCCAATCCTGCTTGGACCCCCAGCACTGCATGACCCCCTGAGCATCAGCAGGTGAGGGTCTGGCGGGCCCCAGCCATGGGAGCCGAGCAGCAGCACAGTCAGCCTGCTTGGCTAAGAATCACTGAGCACTGCTTAGGAGTCTCCTCCACCACACAAAGTAAGTAAATAAAAGGACATTCACAAATCTTGGAAGAGAGCACAAAGCCACAGAGATGCCTCCACATCCTGCACCAGGCTGAGTTCATCTGGGGCACCCAGATGAGGGGGAGGGGGAGGATATCCTACCACCTGCCCCAACAGAGCCCCAGAAGTCAAAAACCTTCAGAACCCAACTGTTGCCATGCTCACAGCCGATCTCCACGGGCGTGGGATGAGCCTCATGCTTGAGAATGAATCTGCAGAAAAACTCAGGTATGCAAGTTTCTACCTCCCCCATCTCCCTATTCTTCTGGGACCTGGCGGTCACTCCCATGAACTGCCTCTGGATGCCATATAAGCTCATTAATGGAAATGATCCAGAGACTCACAAATAAATCTCAGAAGAGAGCAACAAGCTTCAGAGATACATTTAATTCCAGCTGTATCACCTTATTTAACATTTTAGTTAGAATTCCTGGAGTGACATCTCATACTCTCACAGATCACAGATCATCCTGTTATTCGTCGATTGCCTCAAGCAGGCCCCAGTAACGTCTCCTTCATCCTAGCCCTGAGATTAAATTCAAGGCTCTTTAGGAGAATGAGACCCATCATTGTTACTGGTATTTGGCATATTGGGTACGCCACGGGGAGTTTGCCAGACTCTGCCGTGTGGGCAGGCTACATTTGGTAGCCTGCCAGTTTGTCAAAGTAGGAATGAGATGTTATAATAAGATGTCACGCAGCCGCAAATGCTGCCGCGCGGTTCCAGGAGCTGGTTTTTATATATCTCAAATTATATATCTCATACTCTACGCCACTGAAATGCCAAGAGTAGCACACCACATTTGATGGGCCATAAAGCAGAAGGCAACTGATCTCGAGATACACACACACACACACACACACACTCACTCACACACACACGCACGGCTCAACCTGTAACAATAAGTTAGTAATTGCTTATACAAGGGCTTAATGGCTCCAAAGTAAGATACAACAATCTTCATACACTTTCCTCTAAGGAAACCTTTTTGGATCATTTTTAGCAGATTACTCTTAACAAGCAATACAAAATAAATTATTTAGGATCTACCTTTGGGCCAGGCTTGTGTGGTGGTGGAAAAATTTGAAATGATGGTGGTAGGAAGATGTAATGGAGGTAGGTTTGGTGTTAGAATATTGAATGTAATAAATGATAGTGAACAACCTTATAAAATAAAATTTTAAAAAATTAAAAAAGAAAATAGATCAATCAAAGTTAATTTGATATATCCCGGTGATGGATCTCACTGCTCAGGGTTTGCCTCCAGTAGTGAATGCAGAAGTCGCAGCTGTGATAGAGGGCTGGATGGATGCAGGTAAGTGCAGGTGAAACTGGTGACCCAGATTCAGGTGTCTGAGTCAAAAGGCTGGAGGCAAGCTTGCATGTGAGTGGACTGATTCCATCTCCAGCAGCACCAGGAGTGACCCCTGAACACCAAGCTAGGTGTTCAAGCCCCCAGATGACTAGAAAAGAAGACTGGAGTATTGATCGATCAAAATCCCCATGGTAATGGCGTGGTTTGCCCCAGCTGTGAAAAATGTCTTTCACCACAGAGGAAACGGATCTAAGCCCTGAAGAATCCGTCCTTCCTGCCACTGAAAATGAACCAGAGTGGTGGCTGGCAGCTCTGCAGTTCCTTATAAAGGGCTGGTGATGAACATGAGCTAGACAGGCTGGTGATGTGGCCTAATAGGCTGCCACTTGCTCTGCTCTAGGTTTGAGTCCCACCACCACAAGAAAGGACCTTAACCCACATTATTTTCTAAGAAAAAAAATGGTCAACAAGTATATGCAAAGGTGCCTGACACCTAGAAAGTGAAGTCCATCCCTCAGTGAGCGCTGTCTGAATGACATGACCAAAAGGACAAGAGTAACCAGATGTTGGGAAGGGCACGGGGCAGAGGGATGGACCAATCGGTTGGACAATGTGATTGGTATAGCCACTGTGGAAGACAGTTTCTTGAAAAATTAAAAGTAGATCTATTCTGCGAGCCTACAGTCCTGCCTCTGGGTCGAGAGTGAAGAAATGAGGGGAGTTTCTCAGAGACACTCACTCTTGAGCCCACTGGAACATGGATCACAGCAGCTGAGAGAAGGAAATAACCAAAGTCCTATGCGCGGATGGATGGACAGGTAAAGATAAGAGCACACCAGGCTCATGCTATAGCACACTGTGCACTGTACAGTACTCACATACATCCACACATGAAACATGGGTGACTGCATGCTCATGGAAATGAAACCTGAAACCCAGCCCCGAGTGATGACACAGGGGAAGCTGGAGGGCTTCGTGGGGAGAATGAGGCCAACCTGAAAGACCATGGGGAGGGGGCACTGGAGATGCTGTTTTAGATGCTGCCCAGCTGAATGACTGAGTCATGTTGTCAGCCAATATGGCGCAACAGAAAGGAAAAAAAAGTAAATGGGGTGCTGACCACTAGGACTCTTGGTAGGGAGCCCGACATCTGAAAAGAAAGACTGTAAAACCCAAATTGCTCCCAAGACGACTGGCTGCGTCGGAGAACCAAATATTAAGGAAATACAAGCGTCTCCTTTTCTCACAAAAAAGCATGTGGGATGTCCAGCCCGCTGGCCAGGTTACCAACTAAACTGGGTTTGTGAAAAATAACCAGGAAAACATTTATTATTTCTTCTTTATTGTTTTGGGTTTTGGGCTGGAGAGATTGCACAGCGGGTAGGGCGTTTGCCTTACAAGCAGCCAACATGGCCAACCCGAGTTCGATTCCTCCGCCCCTCTCGGAGAGCCCGGCAAGCTACCGAGAGTATCTCGCCCGCACGGCAGAGCCTGGCAAGCTACCCGTGATGTATTCGATATGCCAAACACAGTAACAACAAAATCTCCAATGGAGACGTACTGGGCCCGCTCGAGCAAATCGATGATCAACGGGAGGGCCTTTACCTTTACCTTTTACCTTTTTGGACTAAACCCAGCAGTGCTCAGAGCTGGCTGTCTGCTCAGGATTCACACCTGGCCGTGTTCGAGGAACCACATGTGGTGCTGGGGATCACACTGAGGTCAGCCATGTGCAAGGCAAACATCTCAAACCTTGTGCTATCTGTCCTGCCTCTTAATTTGGAAAAAAATTTAAATGTATTAGGAATATAAAAAGAAAAAAACAACCCTCCACCATACCGTCCAAACCAGAACAATCACAGTTAATGACTTGGGTATTATTTCTGAAATTTTCATTCAATCTGTCTTTTTTTTACATTGCTGAAATTAAATCAACTATGCATCATCAAGCAAAGGCTAATTTCCCCGGCTTTATATATCACAAACACTTTTTCAGCTGTACTATTTTGCTGATTTTCTTGTTGTTATTGGTTGGTTGGTTTTGTTTTGGGGCCACACCCAACAGTGCTCAGGGATTACTCCTGGTTGCGCATTCAGGGGTCACTCCTGGAGGTGATCAGTGTACTATATGGGATGCTTGGGATTGAATTCAGGTTGGCTATGTGCAAGGCAAGAGCCTTACTCACCATACTATCTCTCTGGCCCCCTATTTTTTCTTTTCTTTTTGGGTCACACCCAGCAATGCACAGGTGTTACTCCTGGCTCTGCACTCAGGAATTACTCCTGGCGGTGCTCAGGGGGACCATATGGGATACTGGGAATTGAACCTGGGTTGGCAACGTGCAAGGCAAACGCCCAACCCACTATGTTATCGTTTCAGTCCCCCATTTTGCTTTTTTTGGTAATATAAACCAACCCTCACTTGGGTAACCAGAATATTAGGAAGTGCACAATTAGAGACTGGATTTGTTTTGGCGACTTCTGACCGAGTCTCTGATCTCCACTGCAGTTGACCCTCTTCCATTTTTCTCTGGTTGAAGCAAACTGATGAAATGGGAGTTAAGTGGCACTGAGCAGGGCTGGATGTTTAAACCAGTGCTTGTTAGTTGGTTAAGCTGTCACCTAGCGTCCTTGTTACCTACTGATTTAGTGCCATCCTGAGTTCCTCAGCTTTATTATTTTCAGATGCTTCAAATCTGTTGCCAATTTCATTTTTCAGATTTTGCTTCAATTCTGGATAGCCCACAGCTGGTTTTTCCTACGTCTGATTTCATATCCTCTGTTGTCCTGACTCTTCCCAGATCTCCCTCCCCCCACCATCTTCCTTACTGTCCAGAATGTGTCAGCAAACTACTTGCTCTCTTGACTATTTTCAAGCCTGCCAAACCCTTCTTTACTCTTCAGATTTGTTTCTCGACTTCTCCTCTCTGATATGAGCCAGTGCCTTCCAGTTCTCCTCAGGACTCTTGCTTCTCCATTGCTACTAAATGCCAGAGGCTCTCAAGGCATGTCCTGATCCTGCTCCCTGCTGCCCAGGCTCTGTAACTGTCCACAGTCATGTCAAGAACATTCCAGGCAAGTGCCTCACCCCATCAGTAGGCACCGCCACGCTTTGCCCTTCACTGCTTCAGGCAGGGCCTGCCTTTAGATCTGACCTGCCATCACTTGGGTCCATCTTCCTGACCATCCCAGAGACAAACTCGTCTTCCTGGCATCCAATGCCAAAGCCCTGTGCTGCTGGCCACCGCTGGACTTCTGACCAAGTCTCTCATCTCCACTGTATGTGACCCTCTTCCATTTTTCTCCGGTTGAAGCAAATTGATTTGCTCATTCTCCTGGTCCGTGGAGGGACCCGACTGGGTGGGTGCAAGTCCAACTCCTGCACCAGTCGACTCTGGTGTCAGTGCGGCTCTGCCAGGACTGTGGCTGTTCCACTGACCTCACAACTCATCACCCTCAGCTCTTGGCACTTGCCAAGCACACTGGCTATTCTTGCATCTCCCGATTTTTATGAATTAGAGGAGTTTGTCTGGTTTGTCTGGAGTCCTAAGTGAAAGACACGGTCAGTGGGTTCAGGAATGGATTCCTCCACACTCCTGCAGCTCTCTGGCGAGGGCCCTGTCGGGAAACCCGGCCCTGTGTGCCTGAGACATTCCCTTTGGGGATCCCACAGAACCCCTCTGGGGCCAGTCAGAGGTACCTCACTTAAACTTCACAGACATCTGTGGTGCCCCTACTGCACTCAGCTTATTTTGTGGGGCGCTGGTTTAGATTCAGAGATGGCTAGGACAAGCCCCGAAGCTCCAGAATGCATGTGGTAGTGGGGGACACCAGCAAAACAAAACGAGACCAACAATGCCTCGCTGAAGAAGTGATGGACATTAGGCACGGCTGCAATCATCTGGATGGTCTCCTTCTCTAGCTACGGATGTCATAGATGACAGCTCTGCCCCTCCGACCTTCTCACCCATGACCTCCGCGGGCAGAGGTAGCACCTGGAGGACAGAAGCCCCAGGGCAGAGCCTCGCCTCCAGCCGACGTCCCCAAACTCTAGGCACCCACCGCGAACAGCTCTGACTGCGCCAAGGCGGGGCTAAGCATCCCGCTCCTTATCACAATGCGCTGCTGGGCCTCGGGGTCCCTCCCCGTCACTCTCAGAAAGCACAGGCGTTTCCTAAACTGGCGCGGGCAGAGATGCTGGGGGCGCCGGCTCTGCAGTAGCCGCTCCCGAAGGGCCCTAAGTACATCTGCTCCTCCGCGGCGGTAACGTCCTCCGCCGGCGTCCACGCACCTGAGACCCGGTCACTCTGCTCCCCGCCCAGCCCCGCCTCCCGGCGCCAGCGCGACTCCCCGCCCACCGCGGCCCCGCCCACCGCTGTAGACACGCCCCTCACCTCCGCGCGGCACGGAGAGCGTCGCGCCTCTCTGACGTCATCATCGCGCGCCTGGTCGCGGCCGTCCACCTGCTGGCGCGTCTGCAAGTTCCAGCCGTCCGCGTGCTGCCCGGCGTCCGCTGATCGTCCAGGCCCGCGGGGGTCCCGGCTCTGCGGCATGTCGATGCTGGCTGAGCGTGAGTGCGGGGCGCGGGCGGGGCGGGCTCGTGGGTCGTGGGTCGTGGGAGAGGCCGCGTGGGGCCCCGGCACGCCGGCGAGCTCCGTGTGGTCAGCTGGGCTCTCCCGCGAGAAGCCACCCCCCGGCCCGGTGGTCCGTGGGGGGAGTGGTGTAGTTCAATTAGCTCAAAATTGATCCGCGTGTTTCTCCGCCTTCGCATCTCTTTTCTCTCGGTCCCGGAACTTGCAGACCTCGTTCTCACGTGGGCGCGCTCCCTGGGCTCAGCCCCCGGGACTGGACCCTTCTCAGCTTCTGGGACGGCGTCTGGATTGTGCAGGCCCTCGGGGCCTTCGGCGCCCACGCTGCTGCTCATTTTTTGTCTCTTCCCTCGACCTCTGTTCCAGTAACTTCTGCGGGTCTCGGAAAACTTGCCCTGGGAGGTGGCCACCTCGAGTGGGCACTGTTGTGGGTGCCAGCAGCTCTGAATCAGAAGGTGGCAGGATCTGACTGGTTCCTCTCTCCGCCTCGACTCCACATCCTCACACCCATGCCAGCATTTTGTCTTGTAGCTTTAGAGAATTGCTGCCCGTGGACCTGGCATGGTTGGTGATCAGTGCTTGGGGCTGGCTGGGATTGCGGCAGCATTGGTTGCTGCAGCCCACTGCGTGTCCCCTCCACCGCCCCCCAGCACCCGAACGTCTTCTGTCTCCACTTCTGGGCACTGTTGCCTTTGGCTGCCCTTCCTTGTCTTGGGGTCTCTGTCTTGCTTTCCTGTCTCTTCACCATAGATGCTTGTCCTGTTTGCAGATCTCCCCATTACGTCCTCAAATTTAAAAACGTCCTTTATCCTGTACTTCTCTGATGAGCAGAATGTTCTCTTTGTGGGGCTCCCCTTGAAGGCAGAAGCTCTCCAGCTCCAGCCACCCTGTGGCTGAAACTGGGATTTCATTTCTCACCCTCACTTCCATTCTTCTCGTGGATATTTGTCCAGACACTACTTTTTAATATAAGTTCTTTTTCTTTCTGGACACTTGGAATTATTGCACTTTGAAACTATCCCCCTCAAACCATGCTCGGTGCTTGTTGGAATGAAATGTTCAGCTTTGGCCTCCTTAAACTTAGCTGTGGCTTGGTTGAGTGTGTGTGTGTGTGTGTGCGCGTGTGTGTGCGTGTATGCATGCATGGTGTCAGATCCACAGCTGTGGCTTCCCTGGCTCTTTTGATACTTCTGTCTTTGTCAGAAAGTAAATGTGGAGAAAAGGCCTTGACTCTCGGGACTCACAAGCCCTTCCGGAGTCCGCAGGATCATGGCATAAGCCCAGTGGTGCTGAACAAGGAGTAACGGGACAGTGAAGCCCCTGGCCACTGTCCTGGGAGGATCATGTACCGTCAGCCCTAGAGTGTCCCACGGTTCCAGGGTGGTTATCTCCGAAGAGGGTCTGCATTGTCAGGCGCACTGCCCACCCCTGGGCCTGCCCTCGCTGCTGTCACCCAGTGTTCATGGATAAGAATTTACACGCAGGGAAAGATGATCAAGGAAAAGAGTGTGAACAGGGTGCGGGGAACCTAGGTCAGCTCACAGGGTCCTCAGAGAGCCCTGCCTGTGACTAGTGGACAGTGAATCCCTCTCCCAGTATCCCTTCAGCAGGACCCTCAGTCTCCTTGTGTACCTGATTGTGTCCTGGGCACGCGATGTGGCAGCTGAGACCTTCAATGTCCCCAAGGTGGGCACGTGACTTCTGAGCATGAGGTCACTGCCCAGAGAATGTGGCAGGAACCCTTTTCTGTTTTGCTTGTTGGATTTGGGGGCCAGACCCCGCAGTGCTTGGGGCTTACAGCAGGTTCTGTGCTCAGAGGTCACTTCAGGCAGGGTTTGGGGGGTCCCTGCGTTGCTGTGTGCTGTGCAAGCACCCCTGCCCTCTGTCCTGCCTCTCCAGCCCTAGGGGAACCCTTTTATTCTGTCGACTAACATAGGTAGTCGGTTGAGAATGTGCAGCTGGTGAGACCAGCCACGGGAGGGACCTGACCAGAGCACAGCCTTTGTGCTGGCCGCTGAGGGGGTCCCAGAGCACACCTGTGCCCAGGTCAGTGCAGGCACACGGTGTGTGTGCTTGTTAGGCCTGAAGGACAGATTGCTGATGGTATGCTTTGTCCCTTCTAGGCCGGAGGAAGCAGAAGTGGGCGGTGGACCCACAGAACACAGCCTGGAGCAATGATGAGTCCAAGTTTGGCCAGAGGATGTTGGAGAAGATGGGGTGGTCGAAAGGAAAGGTATTTCAGAGAAGAGCAGGATAGCTGCCCCACTGCGCACACCAATCGGGGTCACAGACGCTGATCTCTTAGGAGACTGCGAGAAATACGGGCCGTAGCCCGAGCACAGCGGGGAGGGTGCTTGCCTTTACATAGCTGACCCAGGTTCAATCCCTGGTATTCAATCCCTTTTGTCCCCTGAATCCTCCACGAGTTGGTAGTGCCTGAGTGCAGAGCCAGGAGTAATGGCTGAGCATTGCAGGGTGTGACCTAAAAACAAAAGCAAAGGAAGAGATAGGGAATCAGCAGCAGGAAGTGATTTGGAGGAAAAGCTGAGTCATCACATCTTTCAGGATGAGAAAGTCAGATTCGCATGGATGCGTGTCAGCGATGAAGTGGGCCTGACTGGCCTGGCCTGGGAGTGGGCCGTGGCATGTGTGGCTGTCCGGCTGTGTGCACTAACGATGCCCTGGGCCTTGGCGCCACCCTGTGTGCTGAGAGCCCTCGTCTGCCCGGGCTCCTTCCATGGCTCTGCTGGCCCACCTGCGCTCCCACTGTCCTTCCTTTCCCACCCTGCTGCCCCTCGGCCTGCCCACTCCTATCTCTTCCTTCTCTCCCCAGCCCCTCTGCATGTGGCGGCAGCCCGGGCCTTGCTGTGCTCAGGTGAGCTGGGTCACCTGCATCAGATCCGGGCCGTGTGTTTTGAAAACTGCCCTTTCCTGCAGCTGGTCCCTCGCTGACGGTCCCTCCTCCCTGCCCCTTATGTTTTGGGGGAGGGGAGGTCTTTCTTGCTGACTCAGAACCCCCACACTGCCCCTCTCCTGCTGGGCGCCACTCTGCCGCTGGCCCCCTTGCTTTTGGTCTGAGAAAGGACATTGCCCTTCGTGGCTTCTGGCCTCCCCTCCTTCTCCATGTGACTGCTGTTGAAACGCTGTTGCTCGTCCCACTCATCTTCAAAGTAAGGCCAGAGGTGCTAGAGAGATCCCTCAGGGCTAATGTGGCCAACCGGAGTTTGATCCCTGGTACTGCATAGGTCCCCCCGAATTCTTCCAGGAGTGATCCCCGAGCACTGCGGGGTGTGCCCCAAAAACCAGAAGAAGAAAATAAAAGGTCAAATTCCATCCAGGCTTTTCCAGGCCCTGTGAACCTTGATTGTGTCTTATACATGACTTCATCCTGCCGGGGCTGTCAGGAGCCCCCAGCGTCTCTGGGCCCCTCCTGGAGGGCTGTTCCCAGAGGCCGGGGTTCCAAGGGCACTGCACGGTGCTGTTCTCCAGGGCCTTGGTGTGGCCAGGTCTGGCCCTTACTCTCGGAACCTGTTCCTGCACGTCCAGTGCCATGAGAGCCCCATCAGCGCGTCTGTGATTCAGCCAGGGGTGGCCATGGGGGCGAAGGGGCCTTCGGCTGATGGGTGCTGCCGCTGTCTCTCCCGCAGGGGTTGGGCGCGCAGGAGCAGGGCGCCACAGAGCATATCAAGGTCCGGGTGAAGAACAACAACCTGGGCCTGGGCGCTACCGTCAACAACGAGGTAAGTGTGAGGCTGAAAGCACTTGCTCCTTCGCCTCCTCCCGGGGCTTGTCTTCTGGATACCAGTTGGCCCAGGGGCCCTTGACCAGGTCTCCTGGTCTAGTGCCCACTGACTGCTGTGCCCTGTCGTCCCCACCGTTCTCTTTCTCACCACAGCCCGGCTGACTTTGTGGCTCTGCGTGTCAGAGTGCCACAGAAATGCTCCTTCTGGGACTTGTGCTCCTGGTTCTGATGGGCATCTGCAGGGTGTCTATCTTTCCCTGACCTGCTCTGATTCCAACAGGCAGGAACAGCAGGCCCGGTTCTTTGCACTGCGTGGCCTTGGACACTGACCCCATGCATGACCGGCTTGGCGTGTAACTGGTAGAAGGCAGTGGCAGCTGCGAGTCACAGCAGCAATGGGGCAGCCCCGCTCTGCACCTCGACTCCAATTTACACCCTGGAGGAAGGGTCGCTGCCAGGCTGGCTTTGAAGGTAGCAGTGGCAGGGGATCATTGTTACCCTCCTAAACTCACCTGGCCGTCAGGGGCACTCGGCAGCATTCTCTGAATGGATGAGGCGGAAGCCAGGGAGACGCTTGGGGGCTCAAGTCTGGGGGACCTGGGGTCAGTCCCTGGCCTTGCTCGGCCCCGACAGCGCTAGCAGCTGTGACCCAAAACCCAAACATCCTCCACGCTTCCTCCATCTTCCCCCCAGGTGAGTTGGGGACATTGGTTCCTTTGGATCAAAGGCTGCTTTCTCCACGTCACTGCCTATGGCCTCCAGTCCCCTGAATATTTGCTAATGGCAGTCTTTCTCCGTCTTTCCCCATTGTCCCACATGCGCTTCCAAAGGAAAGGAGACTTATTTGCTCTCTCGCCCCATCAGCACGCTGCCGCCTAAGGGCCTGGCTGGAGGTTGGTTACGGTGGGAGTATCCGCTTTTGGAATCGGGGCTGACGCTCCCAAGAAGTTCCTCTTTGATAACTGATCCTTTGTATTTTGAATGCGTGTTATTTCTTGTCCATTCCAGTTTGCAAAACATTTTGACAAAACATTTCGTGTGAAATTTTCTGTTTCATATATTCAGGACAACTGGATTGCTCATCAGGATGATTTTAACCAGCTCCTGGCTGCGCTGAACTCTCATCACGGGCAGGAAACTGCAGGTAGGGGGGCCCTGGCACCTCGGTGGGAGCCTTGCCAGCTCTTTCTGTGGGGCGCCGGGGGGCGGGGGGTGTCAATACTCATTTTCACTTACGTGTTTGTGGTGCTTTAGTCCTAAGCAGACACTTGTTTTCCAGTCAGGAGTTTGATAATGGCAAGACAGATTATTCCAACCTCAGACAATAAGGTGACTGTCATGAAGTAGGACTGAGGGCCAGAGAGATGGAGGGTGGACAGGACTCTTGGCTTTTATGTGACCGACCCAGGTTCCAGCCCCTGCCCCCAGAAGGTCCCCTGAGCCCTGCTAGAAGTGATCCCTGAGCACTGGCGGGTGTGTCCCCAAAACCAAACAAAGCAGAACAGAAACAGTTGAGAGACCCAGTTGAGTAGGCCCTCAGGCCTTGGTGGGAAGGCGTGCTGAGCTGGGAGACCCTGAGACTGGTGGGAAGGCGTGCTGAGCCGGGAGACCCTTGGACTGTGGCGGGAAGGCGTGCTGAGGGGCCTGCCCATGCCCGTTCTGCACTAAGACAGACCTGACTCCTCAGGAGAGCCTCAGTGCTCGGCGGGGAGGAGTCAGTCTCGAGATGCTCAGCAGGAGAAACTGCCCCAGGGCGGCTGGAGCTGACTGCGGCTCTCCCGCATCAGTCGTGAGAGGGGCTGTGGGCGCTGTGTCCCCCCACTTGACCCTTCCGCTTCCCTGGCCAGTGTAGGAGCAGCTTCCTGTCACTGAGCTTTTCACCGCGTCTTGGAAGGCCGGGCTGTCATGGCCATGGACTCTGCTGAGGCAGAAGTCCAGGCGCTTCTCTCCCGCACCCTGTCTGCGGCCGTCCATGAGTGTGCACGCACCATCCAGCACTCTCCACCCCGAGAACTGCCGTTGTCTCCAGGGGCTCTCTGAATGTGACCACAGGGCAGTGTGGTCCTGCGAGTATCTCCAGGACCAGGTCACCTCCCTTGCCATTGCGCCCGAACGCCTTCAGGATTGGGGCCACCTTGCCGTGCATTCGCCAACAGGGCACCTGGGGCCCTCTGAGTGCTGCTGCCGTTGCCCTCCCAGCCCTGGTCTCTTCTCACTGCGGACAGACCGCGGACCTAGGCACGAGGGGAAAGGCATTCTCTTTCACTCTTGCTCTCGCATGCTCTCTCTCCCCCGCTCCACCCTCTCTCTCTTTCCTTCCCCCGCTTTCTCGCTCGCTCTCCCTCTCTCTTTCTCTGGTTCCTTAGCCTGGTCTTTGTCTGGCTTCGTTTTTGTGCTCAGTAGAACCCTACTTTTGCCATTAGGGTGCCGTTGACTTCAGAGAGGCTATTAGGAGGAATTTTCATTTCCTAGGTATTTTGGAAGAGCTCGTAAATCTTCCCTGAAGGTTTTCTGGATCTCACCAGTGGACACCACCTCTGGACCTGGGCTTTGGTTCTTCGGGAGATTCTTTTTTTTGTCTTGTTTTACTTTTGGGTCACATCTGGTGATGCTCAGGTGTTACTCCTGACTCCCTGCTCAGGGATCATTCCTGGCGGTGCTGTGGGATGCCGGGGATTCGACCTGGGTCAGCCGCACGCAAGGCAAATGCTCTCCCCGCTGTGCTGTGGCTCTGGCCCCTCTGGGGAGCTTCTTCATTACTCCTTTGGTGCCCTCACTACTGGTCTCGCTGCGTTTTGCCCCTCGTCTCTCTCAGTCTTGGAGGTTTTATGATGTTGAGATCCCGCCCATTCCTGGGGGTCCCCAGTTCAGGGGCATACAGTCACCCATAGTCACCTGTTCAGTATTTACTGTCAGTTCCCCCCTTTTCATCTCTGACTCCTTTTGGGGGATTTTCTCTCTTTCCTCATGACTCTGGCCAAGGATTTGTCAGTCTTGCTCTTCAAAAACCGGCTCCTGGTTTCCCTGAGCCTTTGCATTGCCTTATTGATTTCAGGATCGTTGATTTCCACTCTAATTTTTACTGTTTTCTTCTTTCTGTATACCTTGTTTATTTGCTGTTCTTTTTCTAGTTTCTCAAGCTCTGAGGTTTTTCTGGTTTCCTGGGGGAGCCTTTGTTATTGCCGATTTCCCCTTTAATACTGCTTTTGCTGGATCCTCTAGGTGCTCTCTTCATTTTCATTGATTTCAAGGAGATTTTGTTTTTTTTTGGGTTTTCTTTTGGCTTTTTGTGTCACACTGGGCCATGCCCAGGGGTTTCTACTTGCTCTGCACTCAGGAATTACTCCTGCTGATGCTTGGGGAACCATATGGGATGCTGGGGCTCGAACTCGGGTTGGCCGCATGTAAGGCAAACGCCCTTCCCACTGTCCTATCGCTCCAGCCCTGAGGATTTTGCTTTTAATGTATTTTTTCACTTAGGCACCGTGATTCATAGAGTTACTCCTAGTTGGGTTTCACGGTATGTGATGTCTGTCTCAGTCTCTTTCTACATTCTTCAGCTTACAAGCTCTCTGGTCTCTCCCTGCCTTTGAGTTTGCTGTTAGCTTGTGTGAGTGTTTTCCAGCCTTTCGCTCTATGTCCCCTGCCCTCTCCTCCCCCCCTCCCCCCCCCCCACTCTTCCCTCTCCTTTGTCTCCCCTCTCATCCCCACCCACCCAGGAAGGTTAGAATGTGGAAGCATCATCCAGCCTGGAGGACCGTCTTGCCTGCCCTTCGCACTTATCTGAGAATTGACTGGGCATTGGTCAGTGTTGGACTTCGAAGGCTGCTGGAGCCGCCACATCCCTGTGAAAGGGAGTCACCGGACTTGTGTGACATTTTCTTTCCTTGTCCGACAGATGCCTCGGACCGCAAGGGAAAGAAATCTTTCAGCCTTGAGGAAAAGTCCAGAATCTCCAGAAGCCGTGTGCATTACACGAAGTTCACCAAAGGTGCTTGCGTCTCTCTTCCTCGGACCCGCTCTGAGCTTCTCTCCCCTCCTCGGACCTGCTCTGTGCGTCTCTCCCTCCAGGCACCCGCTCTGTGTGGGCTTCTTCAGGCTCAAGCTCTCACCCGCACCTCCCAAGGGTGGGCAGCCGCCCCAGCTGGGCTGTGCATGTCTTGTGCGGTGCCCGGTAGGGCAGGAGCCTGAGCTCCGGAGTGGGGCAGCAGACTGGGTGTCGGAGGCAGAGCAGGACGTGGTGTGGTCCCACTTCTGTTGCTCACAGGTGGCAGCTCCCTGAGTCCTCACCCAGTTGGTGCTCCCGCTCCCTTGTGCGCTGTCCTCGGAGACCACTAGGTGGCAGCCCTGCACCACCTGCTGTGTTGGCTACTGGCAGTCTGGCGCGCCAGGCGGCTGAGGGGCTGTGTATGCGGCTCACTGGACCCTGGCCTGGGCACTGCTCCTCTCCCACCACCAGCCAGGCCACAGCAGAGACTCGACCTGCCCCGCCTCTGCCACTCTCTGCCCTCGTTTCCTGTGTTTGCCAGTGCAGCCCCGCCCGAAGTGCTCGGTACTGGCTCTGTCCTTTGGGGAAGCTGGCGGATGGGGTCTCAAGTGAGGATCCAGGGGACTGGAGCAATAGCACAGTGGTAGGGCATTTGCCTTGCATGCGGCCAACCCGGGGCTGATTCCCAGCATCCCATATGGTCCCCCAACACTGTCAGGAATAATTCCTGAGCACATGAGCCAGGAGTAACCACTCTACATTGCCAGGTGTGACCCAGAAAGCAGAAAATAAAAAGAATAAAATAAAGTGAGGTCCAGGCCATGTGCCACTTACACACTCGGCCTTCTGTCCCAGGGCTTAGCTTGGGACCCCTGGTGTGCCCCCTGCCCTCCCGTGGGACCGGCTGAGGAGGGTCCATCTCGACCTGGGCGCCAGCTGCACGGCTGATGCTGGGGGACGGTGGCTAAGTGGTGGTGGCCTGGATGCTTCCTGCAGAGTGGGTGCAACTGGCACCTCGGCCACCTGTCCTGTCACTGGGGTTTCTGATCTCCGGGCCAGGGTGGACTTCATCCCGTGTGTGTTGGTGCTCTGGGGTTTTGCTTGGGTTCTGCCCAGCACGTTTCACACACAGCAGCTGCTGCGAGCAAGGAAGTGGCTGGGCTGGGAACTGGGGTGAGAGCTGGAGGGTGAGATGAGCTGGGAAGTGGGCAGTCGCAGTGGGCTCTTTGGGATGGGTCTCTAGGCAGAACCGGTCAGAACTGGATGGGGCGGCTGCCTAGCCCTGGTGATGGCTGGCTCTGTGTGGAACCAGGGTGGTTTGTCTCTCTCTTTTGGGGGGAGGGGGGGCCACTCATGGAGTAGTTGACAGTTTCTTCTCCTACATCCTCTTGCCCTTGGAGTTTCCTGTGTCTCTGCTGCTTGCTGATGGATGTTGGGACTCAGCGGCACCATGCTCTCTTTCAGGGAAGGACCTGTCATCTCGGAGCACCACAGATCTCGACTGCATTTTTGGGAAAAGGCACAAAAAGAAGACCCCAGAGGTACTGAGCTGTGAGGCCACGCCATCTGCGCTGTGACCTCCCCTCTCTCCGGGGTCTGTGTGTGACGGTTCCCTCTGTCCCGGGTCTGTGCTGTGTGACTCCCCTTTGTCCCGGGTCTGTGCTGTGTGAGTGTTCCTCTGTCCTGGGTCTGTGTTGTATGACTCCTCTCTCCCAAGTCTGTGTGAGTTTCTTTTGTCCCGGTTCTGTGCTGTGACCGTCCTCTCTCTCCTGGGTCTGCACGGAGAACCACTGCTGTAGCCCCAAACCCAGAACAGACAAAGCCCTCCAGACCACAAAGAATCAGGGTTCAATATCCAGAACCGTCTAGGGCTGGATGTGGCCTGGGCCCAGAGGGACAGAGCCTGGAGGCCGTGGGGTCTCTGTCAGCCAGACCCTCCCTAGCCCAGTGCACTGGCCAGTATCACAGAGAGTGAAGGGCCGATGGACAGTCTGCCAGAAAGTCCAGCCAGTCCCCTCTGAGGGGACCGTCTGCAAGCGATTCCCACCTACCCTGAGGCCCCATCCAGCCCTGACCCCAAACCAGGCTCCCCTAGGACCCGGGAGTTGCCGAGCTGCAGGGATGGTCATTCATGGCTATGTGCTGGTTGGGGGCGTGACAGGGGGACAGGCTTGCAAGATCCACACACCGGGGGCAGGCAGTGCCCCCACCCCCCAACACACATACACAGAAATGGGGACATTGAGTCCCGCTGCGTGTCAGAGGCAGGGCCTCTGCAGCCGTGACAAAGGAAGAGGAGCTGGTGTCGGCTTCTGGGCACTCATGTCGGTGGCCTGTTAATCAGCGGGATAAATTACTGCTGCTCACGGGAGGGGCTGCCGGGGTCCCTCCCGCCGTGCGCTCCTTGGGGGTTTTGTTAAGGGCTGAAGGGAGACTGAGGGGCGCTTTGATTTATCTGCTCCCTTTCCCTTTGGGTCACTCCCCGGCGCGGAAACAGCCGAGTTGGCTTAATGTGTCGCCATTAGAGACCAGACGTTCGCTGGGAGAAGCGTCAGGCCGCAGGATGAAAAATGCCCCCTGATTGGCTAATTAATCAGTCAAAGCGGAATGACATGGCTCTCGGCTTGAGGGACTGTGCGCCGGAGAAGCAGGCTGCTGATAAATGGCTTTCCAGCAAATTCATACATCAAGGAAACTTAGTCATTTTTTAACTCCAGTTTGTGTGACTGCAGTTTCTCCCAACTTTTCCTTTTCTGCTGCCCTTGCTATTTTAGCTCTGCTTTTTGCCTTTGATCGAGGAACGGGATTCTAGAGACGAGAAAAGAGCATGCTTTCGACTTCTGTCTCCCAGGCTGTTTGGTTTTTCTCTGTGGCAAGATAATCAATTGGTGAAAATCAGCGCTTTATCCCAAAATAGTTTCTGGACTTGAATTTCCCTGATTTCCTCCGCAGCTGATTGCCCTGGGTCCTGCCACACGCTCCAAGCTCGGGGAGCCCGGGCAGACGGGGGCCTGGCCCTGCTCACCGTCCGTCTGCTGGTGGCCTGGAACAGCCCACGGGCAGGCACGTGCCCTGTTTCCCTGTGCTTATAGGGGACGGCAGGAAGGTCACCTCTAGGCTTACTGGGAGGTCAGGGGGGAGCCCCCTGCTCTCAGGGCTGGGCTCGGGGTCAAAGGGGATCCCCCTTTCATGTGCTTCCACTCCGGGACAGCCCCTGTTCCGTCCCTGGGTCCTGCATAGTCCCTTCAGTGCCACTCTTGGTCGCTCCCAGCCTTGGCTTCTCTGGCCCAGGCTGTGTCCACTGTTGCCCACTCAGGGCACCACCTTCCTGGTGTCGGCCAGGCCTGCGCGTGTTGCAATGATGGTTTTTGTAGTCTTGCTGGTCTCGGGGTGAATGCTCTCTCCAGTGGCACTCGGGGACTGTCCCAGCTCGGTGTGATCACATGTCCCTGCCGGCAGAGTGGAGCCTACGGGAGGGGGCACAGAGGGACATGGGAGAGCGATGCAGGGAGGGACATTGACTCCAGGGCCCAAGGGTGCCACCTAGCTGGAAAAAAGGGACGTGGTTGCCAAGCTTTGTGGCCCGTGTGCTCCTGGGAGCTCCGCACCTGGCTGACTGGGGTGGGGGCGCCCAGCTGGCTGGGCTGTGGGTGGCCCCAGTGCCCTGGCTGGTTCTGAGTTTGTGTCCCCACACCCTTAACATGGCCTCGCTCCTCCTTTTCATCCACCCTCTGCTGGGCTCAGCGCCTCACACTGCAGATAGATACCCATTCCTGCCCTGCTCCTTCCATCATCCCACCATCCGTGAGACTAGGGCTGCGAGCTTGGTGGGATTTAGGAGTGGAAGGTGCAGCTGTGGGTCCCTTCATGGCCTGTTCTGGGGTCTCTGCCCTGTGACTTGTGCAGGACAGCAGGATGGCTGTCCAGTCGGGCTGGCCTGCTGACCAGCCGCTCCCCGTCTGCAGCACTCTGGCGCCAGGCGCTCAGGAAGGGACTTTTCCTGTGCTCTGGAGCTGGAGGCACAAGCCTCAGTGTGTGAGGGGCCGCGCCGGGCAGGTTGTGGGCACCCCGGTGGCTTGACGCCTGCAGGAGAGGCGCATGGGGTCCCTGCGGGGGAGACGTGTCGGGCCGGTGATGTCTGTTGCTCACAGCTCCTTACTGGGTCTTGTTTCGTTTATTTTGTATTTTTGGCCACCTGGTGCTACTGAGGGTTGCTTCTGCTCCACTCAGGAATCCCTCCTGGCAGTGCTTGGGGCCACGTGGGTTGATGCTGCTAGAACCCAGGTCAGCTGTGTGCGGGAGGGATCCTGGCTTCCTTTTATTCCGGCCCCCTTAAGTGGGTCGTTTGGGTGTAGTCTTGGCTCCCCTCTAGAGACGGGGACAGACGCACAATCTGAGTTCGCTTCGCAGAGGCCGAGGCACCTCAGGGCCCCTAGGTGGGCCACTCGCTGGGCCCTGATGCTGAAGGAGCGAGCCAGGAGCCATTGTGCCCTAGGAAGGTGGGTGTGCTCCCAGAAGCTTACACGAGGGGGCGCAGCGGTGCCGGGAATCAGGGCCTAGAGCCCGGACAGGAGATGGGGCCCACCCGGAGTGATCCCTGAGTGCTGCCGCCCACCCCCCACAGAAATGCAGTCTGGGGCCATGGAGTGCCCATGTCAAGCACCCCCAGACTGCTGGGCGCCCGGGAACCTGCCTCTTATGCAGGGAAAGAAAGGGCCAGTGAGAGTCACAGAAGTGGCTGGGGCCGAGGGACACATCCCACTGCGGTGGGGTTTAGGGCAAGAGTGTCGGGATTTGTTTTCTGATTCTCTCAGGCCCACTGTGGGTGGCCCTGACTGCCCCCACATCCTTGGGTGTCTCTGGGAGGTGGTTGGTGCCCATCCCTGCGCCCTCCGTGCCACCTCCTCAGGCAGCCCACCTGGGAGGGGATGGGAGGAGGGCTTCTTTCTCTGGACTCAGGGTTTGCTTCTAAGTCCTGGAATCCAGTAGCTTCTTTTCTGTCACCTAAAAGGACGGTTGGAGGGGGGCGCAGAGAGCTCGTGCAGCGGGGAGGGCGCTGGTTGTGTATATGGCTGGACGCCAGGCACCCCACAAGGTCTTCTGAACCCTGCCAGGAACCATCTCTGGGCACAGAGGAAAGGGTGAACCCTGTGCGTTGCTGCTGCAGCCCAGAAACCCTAGGTGTATTTTTTTCTTCTTTGTATGGTCGGGCATGATGGCTGACCCTATCCGCTTTGTTGTACTCTGCAGCTTTAAGTCAGCACATCACAGAACTATCTGGGGGAGAAGGCAAAAAGGAGGTGCTTGGCTAGTCAGAGGCCAGACTTTGTTTGTAGTCATAGGTCACAGTTGGTGATAGGTTGCCAGCGTGTGGGCATTGCTGTGCTGTTTCTTTTCAAGCCATTCCTAGAAATACTCGCCGCTCGCTGCCTTTTCATAACAACTACCTTGGAAGGAAAGAGAAATCAAGAGAGTTACGTTATCGACAGTAACTGCTAAGTGACAAGTCCACTTCCCAGCAGTTCGCCTTTGCTCAAACTTGTTTTGGTTTCCAGCTTACTCTTGCCTCTGCTCTGGGGTGCTGGGGTGGCCCCCCGGCCAGACGGTCTCTGGCCCCTTGGCTCACACGTGGAACCAGCTGTGTGTGAAGCATTCGGGGCCCGTGTCGTCCGGCAGGCAGCGCGGTTGGGAGGTTCCCGCGTGAGTCTGTTACTCGAGACTGTTGCTGTGATTGTGTGGGTTTATCTGCAGGTCAATCTCTGAGAGGTGCTCGGTGAGTCACCACAGCCCCTGGCGGTCCCCGCCACAGCCACCGCCTCTGCCTCCTCCTCCCCCTCCTCCTTAGCTTTCATGTCTGAAAGTCACCTCTGTTGGACTCTGCTGCGGTGGCCCTTTCTTGATGAGAATGAATGCCAAAGCCTGCAGCCCCCAGACATGTGGCCGAGCCCCCGCAAAGCCCAAAGCCCTGGACATGTGGCTTAGCAGCGCACTGTGTGTTCCTGAAGGAAGCACTCTCAGGAGCACAGCAGAGCTCCTGGCTCAGGGGACTCTTGTGCCCTCGGCAGTGGCATGGTTTGGTGGGTTATTGGCGGCAGCTCCCTGGGGACCAGAGTGATAATCCGGCTGCTGGAGGCGCAGGCCCCGGGGAGGCTCAGAGGGCAGGAACTGGTCCAAGCTTTCGCTTCCAGGAGTTTTTCCAGTGTGAGATCTGGCACCTGGCAAGCATCGGGCAAAGTTCTGGAGGGCTGGCGCCTGGCCTAGAGACACCCCCAGGAGCATGACTGGGCACATCTGTGGGGGGTGGGGGTGGGGGTTGTCTCTTCCTGCGGGGTGGGGCTGGGACATGGCTCCTCCCACAGGGTGTGGCCGAGGGCAGGTGCTGCAAGGAAAGCCGGTGGTGAGGTACATGTTGGTGGCACATTGGCACTGCAATCCAAACGTGTGGGAGTGTTGTTCACACCAGTTCAGCTGCACGGGGAGATGGTCCTGCTCCAGGGTGCTCTGTGATGGGGGGGGGGGGAGTGTACGGGTGCATGGGTCACCCTGAGGTGGGGCCCCGGCAGGCAGGGTGCTGTGTGTGTGTGTGTGTGTGTGTGTGTGTGCGTGCGCGCGCGAGTGTAGTGTGTGCACGTGCATGGATCACCCTGAGGTGGGGCCCCAGCAGGGAGGGTGCTCTGTGGGTTTGTGTGTAAGTGTGTGGCTATGTGTGCATGGGTCACTCTGACATCGGCCCCCAGCAGGAAGGGTGCTCTGTGAGTGAACGTGTGCATGTATGTGTTCATGGATCATCCTGAGGTGTGTGTGTGCATGGCCCTGAGGTTGGGCCCCAGCAAGCAGAGTGCTCTGCGGGGGGGAGAGAGAGAGAGTGAGAGAGAGAGAGTGAGTGTGTGTGTGTGTGTGTGTGTGTGTGTGTGTGTGTGTGTGTATCTCATGGGTCATCCTGAGGTCTGGCCCCATCGGGGTACTCTGCGTGTGTGTGCATGGGTCACCCTTAGGTCAGGCCCTGACAGGCAGGGTGCTCTGCGGGGATGTGTGTGTATGTGTGCACGTAACATGCCCATACATATGTGTGTGTGTATGTGAGTGTGCATCTTTCCTCACAGGCAGTGGTGTGCATGGTGCAGGTGTTTGTGGGTGTGTGGGAAGAAGTACCCAGGATGTCTACCCAGGATGTCTGTATGAGTGCGCAGGACAGGCCCTGGCCACTCTGACAGGTCTCTCGCGAGCTCTGAGCCCCTGTCCACAGCCCGGCTCCCCCCTCCACCTCCGTCCTGTGCTCGCCCCCATCCTGCTGTCCCCCACACTCCTGGCATTACATAAGATTCCTGTCAGGAGCTTCCTGTTTTGCCCGTGAGAGGAATTGTGACTCCTGCAGGGAAAAACCCTGTGCTAACATTAGCTGCGGCCGCGGGCGGCCAAGGCATGAGCTCATGTGGGAAGCACCGGCTCCGTCTCTCCGCTCCTGTGCTGGGGTTCCCTCCCGTCCCTCTGGGGAGCGACCCCAGCTCTTGGGTGTGATGCTGGCCTGGGGGTGGGGGTCACCGCGCGCTCGGGCACACCTCCGAGGAGGGACATCCATTTGCTGTTTGGTCTGTTGGGTTACAGGCCACACCCGGTGGGCTCAGGAGACCAGATTCGGGTTGGCTGTCTGTGTGGCAGGCACCTTCCCCACTGCTCTCTCCAGCTCCTGGACATCCCCTTGGAGCCCGTTTCTTTTGGGAAGCAGTCCCCCATTCGCATGTAAGCTCCTAGGCCCCCCAGCCCACATCTCAGGGCTACTTCCACTCCGCCTATATCTAAAGATGTGCCCAGGCCAGCCCGACTCCTTCCCTCATCCTACCACTGTGCCAAGTGCCCGGCTCCCACCTTGGGGCCACTGCAGCCAGGTCAGGATCACAGGACCCTGGCGCTGTCCTTTCAGCCACCAGCCCTGCTGTATGTGCATGTGTGGTGTGTGCGCGTGTGCGTGTGCGTGTGTGTGAGAGAGAGAGAGAGAAAGAGAGTGTGCCCTGATGATGGCCTTTCAGCTGCCAGCCCTGCCACGTGTGTTGCTGCCCCCAGCCCAGTCCCCAGCCCTGTCCCTGCCGGGTGACCGCTCACCCTGGCCCTTGTCTTACAGAACCGTCATGTCCTGGGGCTTGCTGGTCACTCTTTGATGTCCTCAGTGCTTTTGGCATCTTGCTGTTGTTTGTTTGGGGTCACACCCAGTGGTGCTCAGGGTTCCCCCTGGCTCTGCAGTTAAGTCTTTCTTCCTGGTCACTCAGGGACCATATCAATGCTGGACATTGAACCCCGGTTGGTCGCGTACAAGACAAGCACCTTACCCGCTGTGCTATCGCTTGGGCCCAGCTCTCACATCTTTAAAACTGAGAAACAGTTTCTCACATTTTAAAGAAATTCTGCAGTCCCCTCCCTGGTGTCATTTCAGCTTGGGGCTTGTGTGCCTTTGCTTGCCCTGCAGAGTCTGGAGCCCCAGTGGGCTGCCTCTGCTGAGGCTTCCTCTCCTCCTACTAGGTGCTGTGGTCACAGTCCACCTGGACCCTTCAGGCACGCGAAACTCCCTCTGTAAATGAACTGGACTTAATAGCCTAAGGGGGGGGCGGGGAAGCCACCTGCTGACCTCTGCAGGCCTCCAGCCGGCCGTGAGACACTCCATCTGGCTTGGTGACTGCATTCACCGGCAGGCAGGAGGCTGCCCAGCACACAGCCTGTTTCCTTTAGACTTTTGTGGGGTCCTTGTTTGAGGAGGGGCCCCCTCCATGGCCATGGTCCTCGGCGGTATCCTCCCTCTCTAGGCCCCAGTTACTGGAGGTGGGAGTAGACCCAGTGGGCACGTCTCCCCCTGGCAGGTGTCCAGGAAGGAGGAAGACTGTAGGCCAGTAGTGGCTACCCAGCAGCCTGGGGCGTGAGGGAGATTGAGGGGTGCCCCCCACCTCCCACACACCTTCTTCCCTCAGGCCCGGACTCGGGCAATGCCCCCTCACTCCAGATTCTCCTCCCGAAGCTCGCTCTGGCCTCTGCCCCACCCTGGAATGCAATGCTCGTCCCGCCGGGAGCAGACCAGGACCTCCTGGAGCTCCGTCAGCACAGGGGGCTGGCGCTACCTGGGCCGGGCAGGAAATCTCTGCTGCACGCCGCAGACGACAGCGGGTGCATGTGTTGGGGGTCTGGAGGCCCTTCTGGGGAGGCCGGGCCGTCTGAAGACGCGTTGAAGACAGGCACCATCTCCTCTCCTCATTCTCCGCTCCCAGCCGGCGCGCTGCAGGCTGGCGGCTGCAGGAAGAGCTGATAAGGTGCCGAGGACAGAGAGCCTGCCTTATCTCCCCCATGCACGCGGGCCCGGAGTGCTCCCTCTTCCTGCCCAGGGCCGGAGACATAAACCCACCATCTCCTGCAGCCCCCCTTTCCCGGCCTTGGCAAGCCAGAGAGGAGAAAGTGGGGCGCGGCCACTCCAGAGGCTGCGTGACTGGCATGACCGAGTAGGTGGGATGGCCGGGTGCTGCTCTGTCCAGTGGACTCACACAGGGCCTGAGCTTGGCCTGGAAGCCCGAGGTCTGCCGACCCGCAGGCCAAGGGCATAGTGATGCCCTCTGACCCTCAAAGCGTCACTGTGTCAGTGCAGCCAGGTGGGTAGTGACGCCCCCAGTCCGGGAAGTGTTGTACAGTTCTGTTCTCTGGGTATTTGGTGCTTTACAAAAGCCTCGGAGACTTAGAGGAGAAAAACCCCCAGTGGCCCAGGAACCCCTTGTGCGGGCACGTGGGACCGTGGACTTTCCCCAGGGATGACCCTGCCCCCTCCACAGCCTGTAAGTTGAAGGTGTGCGGCAGGTGGGTGAGGAGTGAAGGGCCCTGTCAGGAGCCCCCTGCAATCGACCTGAGGGTGTGGGGCCACGTGGGATTAGCTTTCGGAAGCCAGCTCTCTGGTTTGATTCCTGCCTGTTCTCTCGGCGAAGCATCCTTTGCAGTGAGAGCCCCGAGGAGAGAGACTCCGGCTCTGGTTCCTTACTGGAGTCGCAGCCTCGTTCCTGCTCCTCCCGTCCACCACTGTCTGTCCGAGCCAAGAGGGGGCCTTTCTGCGGTTCGTTTTCTTCGTCTCGATTTCCCTTGTTCCTGCATTGACTGCACAGACTCATTTCCTACTTAAAAAACGTGCAGTTCTCTGAGATGGCACGATGGTAGAGAGATTACTCCTGAACTCATGGGTTCCAGAGAGTCGTATGAAAGATTTACATGTGAAATTTGGAATTTGAGAAGTTGGGGTTCACTGCAGGGTCTGTAGATGGGCCCTGTGTCCGGTTCTCTCTTCTCCCCCCAGTACCAGGTCACTTGTCCTGTCCCCCGATGCACTGTCCAGCATAGGACATCCCAGCCCCGTCCCTCACTGCCTGCCCACTCCAGGGTATGGCGACCCGGTCCTGTCCCCGTGCCCGTCTCCATACAGTGTGTGGGTCCTGGTCTGGCACCTGTAGCTGGAGCCCTGGGCCCCACATCCCCTGGCTGGGCCTCTTAGGCCTGTGTCTTAGTCTCTGGTCACATGCTCGCAGGAGAGGGGCAGCAGAGGCCAATAGCCAAGGGCCTTTATACTTGCTGCTGTCCGGGGGGCGGGGGGTGGGGTGGCCCAGGGCCCCCCTCCCCCCCACCCCCGATCCTGGGCTCCTGACCTAGAAACCTGGTTATTTTTAGATGCCTAGAGACAGGCATCCACATCCATCACTCAGACGGCAGAGGGACCTCATCTGTCCCCGCCGGATCCACCCCAGGTGTACGTGGCTCTCCTGTGGCCCTGGAGGGGCCCAGCCGCTGAGGCTCCCTCAGGCACGTGGCCATGGCTTGAGCAGCTGGTGGGCGAGTGGGGAGGAATGGGACTCTGGTGGCCACTGAGCTACCAGCTTGTCCGTGTGGGGCCCTGCCTGGGTGCCCTTCCCTGGCCAGGCTGTCCTTTACAAGCCTGTGTGTCCAGTGGAGGGCACACACACACACACACACACACACACGCACGTGCGCGCGTGCATGAGTGCACACATACACCTCTGAGAGAGCCCTCTGCCCCTTTACCACATGCCAGCTGGCACTGTAAGTCCTCACACATGCGGTGACCCTGAGGTTTCTACTCAGTACCCAGAGCCCCTGCAGTTCCCTGGGGACTGACCCTCACCTTCCGGGACCTGGGGACTCAGAGTCCTTTCTGGGGCCCGGCAGCCCCCCTGAACCCCCTCCTCGACCCCTAACTCATGTCCCTCTCCTACCATCCTAGGATGACTCCCCCGTGGCCACTCCAGATGCCTCGGGCACTACCACCAGCACCATCAACATCCATGAGTACTTCGCCCAGCGCATGGCTGCACTGAAGGGCAAAGCCCCTTCCTCAGTGGCAGGACCAGACCCTCCAGAGACCCCCGTGGTAGGGAAAAGGGCCAAGAAAAGGAAGAAAGAGGCCAAGGACAGACATATGGGCCTGACAGAGCAGCCTGGGGCCACAGAGCAGAGTGATGGTCTCCAGGACGAAAACACTGCCAGCCCTGCCACAGAGGCAGACGGCTGGACGCAGCCACTCGAGGACACGGATGAGGGCACTCATCCTCCAAAGCCCAAGAAAAGGAAAGGAAAGAAGCAGCTTCTGCAGCAGGTGCAGGCAGCAGAGGAGACGCCATCAGGTGACACAGCAGTGAAGAAGAAGAAGAAGAAAAAGAAGAAAAGTTCCCTGGAAATTCCCTAACCCTGCACCCCGCTCTCTCTTCCAGGGACAGTCCGCAGGCAGGGACAGGGACAGGTCCACGGGCAGGGCCAGGAACAGGGCCACAGGGACAGGGCAGGAGTTGTCAGCATGTCCTCAGTGGCCACACGGAGGAAACGAGGCATTCCAGCAGACTCAGGCACATGCTGAGGGGTGAGGTGGCTCCGTGCTGTGCCTGTTCCCCTCATACTGCGGGTGTCCACTCTCTCGCCCTGGCCTGCACCACTCAGCCTGGCCAGCGTCCACTTGCAGCCCACAACTGTCTACTCTCTCAACCTGGGAGCCGTCTACTCTCGCTGGGGGGCCGTCTACTCCCTCAGCCTGGCAGGTATCTACTCTCTCGGCCCTGCTGGTGTCCACTCTCGGGCTGGCACCCACTCTTAGCCCGGCCGTATCCACTTTCGGCCCAACTTGTCATAAGTGGGAACCTGCTTCCCGCAGGAGGACTTGCCCTCATTAAAGAATTAAGATGCCAGCGTTTGGATTCTGAGTTCTGTTTATTCTGTCTCCAACCATCCGTGGTGCCAAGTAGGCGTCACCTTCCCTATACGGCAGGCTGGTCACTGCTCAGACTAGACAGACGTACCTTGTCCCCAAGAGCACGGGGTTGGCATGTGGAGTCTTCGGCACCCCAGGGAGGCCTTGCCAAGAACAGGGGTTCACCTGGTGGAGCTGTGGCCCCTCGGTACCATCCTGGATCGTTGGACATTGAGTCTCCCCCGGGCGCTCCTGGGGCCTGACGTATCACACCTGTGCCTGCTGCCATCCAGAGATGCCACTTGTGGCTCTTACACCGGCCCTGACACGCCTGCCGTGGCATGACCCCAGGTGGGAGGAAGTGGCTGACACTTTGCCTGGGAGCGAGACCCTGGGTTCTGTGCTGGGCAGAGATGCCCCCCCTACCTGCTGGGTGCAGTGGACACTGACACACAGGAAAGTGGGACAACTCCTAGGGCCGGAGAGAGTACAGCGGGCAGCGCTCTGGCCTTGCACACATCTGACCCTAATCCATCCCTGACACCCCATCTGGTCCCCCAAGCCCTCCAGGAGTGATCTCAACTGTAGAGCCAGGAGTGAGCCCAGAGCACCCCTGAGGACACATGCTCACCCTCTCAAGCCCGAGGCCTCATGTCCTGTGGCCCTGGAGCTTCCCCCTGTCCCCCCACCCCTCTAGCTCCAGCTTCCCTGTGCGATAGAGCGGCTGAGGGTTTTGGGTGCCCTCACACAGCAAGGCCTGTGGCTGGCCTCTGCTTGTTGGGTCTCAGCCTGGAAGGAGAGTTCCAGAAGGCAGTAGGAGGACAGTGGAGGGAGGTGCAGAACAAGAAACCCCAGTGGGATCGCTGGGACTGTTGCCTGGCTGTGGGCACCCGCCCGAGCTCCTGGAGAGCGTTTGACCAGGTCATGCAGCTGTCCTGCACGGGATCAGGAGAGGCAGCTTGGTTGCGGGCATGGGAGGTCAGAGGGAGCAGATGAGCCCTCACCCAGCCTGCCTGCACCGTCCAGGGCAGTGCTCAGTTCTGGGAGGGGAGGAAGGGTCTCAGGAAAGGATTTCCCCCAGGACCCGTGCAAAGAACTCCCCCACTCCCTCCTCTTCCTTGTCGGAGGATCTTGGCCCCTGATCCCCACTGCCCCAGCGGCCTGGCAGCCTTCGCACTGACCCCGCTCGTTCACGGCTACTGAGTGCTCAGCTCTGTTTCATTGACCAGCTGAGAAAATGAGTTTGGGGAGGGCGCTGACTTTGCACACAGCCCTCCCGGGGTCAATCCCGAAAACTGTATGGTGCCCCAAGCCTTCCAGGAGTAACCCTGCACATCTCTGCCTATGGCCCTCAATCCGAAATAGCACAAAGGTGCTCAGGGCCCAGTGAAGGGAAGGAGTCCAGCCCCCTTGGCCGTCCCCTCAGCTCCACACTGCCCACTGCGGGCCTGGTGGCTGCCTGGCCACAGCTGAGTGGGAACACAGGGACACTGGGGGACTCCTCTTTGGGGGTTTTGTTGTTTGTCGGACACACCTGACTGGGCAGAGCTCACTCCTGGCTCTGCACTCGGCATCCCTCCTGGAGTGCTCGGGGGACCACATGGGGTGCCGGGACTTGAACCCCAAAAGGCTGCTTTCTTGTCTGCTCCAGAGTGGGTAGGAATCGGGAGGTGATTTGGTCCCTTCCACCTGCTGGTCCCATAGGGAGAATTTCTCCCCGAGGGTCGGGCATGCAACAGGATGGCCCCAGCAGGCCTTTGTTCCTCCGCCCACACCTGCTGGCCAGGCCTGTCTTGTCAGAAGCCACGCCAGAGAAACATGCAGCTGATCTCCCTCGATCAGGGTGACCCAACCCTGCCCGTGTAGTTCCAGCTTGCAGCTCTGGCTGTGGAACCCCAGGTCAGGCGGGGTGCTCTGTCCTGGCATTCACAGTGCTCACTACTGGGGCAGAGGCGCTTCTGGCCTGATGAAGGGGCCTGTGGTCAGCATGAACTCAAGGACATGCTCGCAGGGCAACCCTGTGTGGACTCTAAACGCAGCCCAGCATTTCTGGAAGGTGGGCAGTGACCTGCAAATCCACTGACCCAGAGAATCTGGGTTCACCAAGGTCCCCACTGCCCCATGCCCTGCTCTGAGATGACGCCCACACTGCGCTCTGCCAGACTGCTCGAGAGCCTCGGCCCAGCCTCTGCTCCCTCCCGTGTCCACTTGGCTGTGGCCTCTCACTGCACCTCTGCCCGGGCTTCACATGGGGTTTCCGCTGTGCCCCCCAGAAAGGGCAGGAACCAAGGATGAGAGAAGGGGGACAGAAACAGAACATTCCAGTCACAGCAAGGGATTGTAGTCAGCCAGGGGCCATGGTCACAGCTGCAGGCCGTGTGGTCAGCCAGGGACCATGGTCATAGCTGAGAAATGTATGGTCAGCCAGCAACAGTGATCGCAGCTGGGAACTGTGGTCACGGGGTGGGGGGAGGGGCTTCTGTGGTCATATCCAGGGTTTGTGGTCACATCTGGGGCCTGTGGTCAGCCGGGGGCTGTGGTCCCAGTGGGGATTGCAGTCAGTTGGTGGGGGGGGAGAGGGGCGTTGTGGTCACAGCCGGGAGTTCTGTGGTCACAGTGGGGACTGTGGTCACAACCAGGGTTTGTGGTCACAGTCGGAGGCTCTGGGGTCAAAACGGAACATTTGAGAAAAACTGAAGTCCTGAAGTCGAGGAAGGCCCACAGGGGTGCCCTGGCATGGCCTCTGCCAGTCTGCACCCTGGTTGTGTGCCCCGGGGGTTTGACTTAGGGGGGAACAGGCTGGTTGGCTGGTGGAGGAATGTCAGCCCCAGACTGTCCCCAGTTCTCAGGACCCCAGTCTGGGCACTGTGGAGGGGACCAGGGTGGGAGCCAGCTCTGCACCCCCCACAACCCCTCCCTGGGCTGGGATTAGTCATTTTGCATGAAAAAGTTTCCAGAAGCTGAGCTGTTAGTTGTCCCTCAGGGAGCTGGGAACAGGGCTTGAGACTGGGGGTGGCAGATGCCACTGAGTGGGCAGGGCAGGGCAGGCTGCTCAGTGAAAGGGGACTGAGGGGGGTGCAGGATGGCAGGACTCTCCTTACCAGGGCACGCGAACTGCCCTGGATTTCTCCTTTGCCAGTTTGGGTTTTTTGGACATGAAGCGCACCCAGCAGTGCTCACCCCTTGGTGCACTTGTGCTGGGCTCCGTGCAATGCTCGGGATGGAACTGGAGGTCTCTGCAGGCCTGCGCTCCAGCCCTGAGACAGACACACACATATTCATGCACACACGCCTGCACAGCCTGCACTACACCAGAGATAGGTGTGTGCACACACGCGCACACACACATGCGCACATGCACACACGCATGCACATACACTCCCTGCACCCGCTTGCCAGGCTCCTCACGGTGAGGGCTGCCCACCATCTGCACCCCTACAGCTGCTTCATGTGCTACCATGCCCACTGCCCTGGGACCCCTGCAGCTGCCCCCAAGATCCTGCTGGCCTGGTGCTCTCATGCTCTCTTGCAGAAGGGACCTCCAAGTTGTGTGAGTCCCAGCACAAGCAAAGACCCTGGGCCACCCCTGGGTACTCTTTTTTGGCCCCCAACCTGAGCACCCACAGCCCTTCCCGGCCCCTGAGCGCCCACAGCCGTGCTCACATGCCTGCTGCGCGGTGGCTCAGGACCGAAGGAGCAAGGAGCGCAGTGGAACGTCATTCTGTTCATGGCAACCCTCAAGTTGGATGGATAAGGGATGAGCTGGGCCCGCGGGGTAGAGCTTCGCCTTGTGCTTGACGTCCTTTCTTTCCTCCATGGGCTGAGAGACCATCTCCCCCAACCGGGTGGCCTGCGGGCAACGACCTGTCGTGGCTGGCGCCTGGGGTCAGCTCGGACACTGCCGGCCCCACTAGTTTCCACGATCGTGATCTGACTGAGTTGAACGGCTGGCACGAAGGTTCCGCCTGGGCTGCTGTGTTTTGAAAGTGACAAGTGTCAGCACTCCCACACTGCCAAGTTGCTTGTCTGACCCCTGGGACTCCTCCAGAGTTTTGCCTTGAGCCGATGCCCCGTCCAGCCTCCTCTGGGAGGGGAATTCTGCAGCAGCTTCCCAGCAGACTCTGGACCCCAGAGCAGCAGGTGTGGCGTGTCCCAGCAGGGCTGGGGGTCCCCGGGAGGTGGAGGAGGATCCTGAGGCCAGCTGGGGCGCGGCCACCCCTGACTCGCCCTCTCCCTCTCAGTGACAGGCTCCAGGAGGTTGCCCTGGGCCGGGTGCTGCAATCAGCCCTGAGGGAGGGATTACCAAATCCCGCCTCTGCGGTGGGGCCAGGCTGTGAGGAGCTGTGTGGGCCCGTCCTCCGGGGGGGGGGGGGGGGGGGAGGAGCAGAGGTTCAGGTCTGAACCCCACATTGCAGGCGTGGGCCACCTCAAGGACCCCCGGGGGCCCTCCAGCAGCCGGGGGTTGGGGTGCGGGCTGGGGAGCGGATATGGGATCAGCAGCCGGTGCAGAAGGCAGTGGGTGGGGGTTAGTGCTCTCCCTACCCCATCACTGCTGGTCTTAGTGGGGACCCAAGAAGCCCACAGTTCTAGAACAGGAAGGAGCCGCAGAAATATCCTGGCACCCGGCCCATCTGTCATCTTCTCTGTCTCCCATCTTCAGTTCGTCCACTGTCGGCTCATCTTCCATTTGTCCGTCTGTGCGTCCGTATCTCGTCCATCTCTTCGTGTGTCCACCTTTCTACCCATCTGTCCGTCCGTCTGTCCATAGTGATGTGATGAGCAGGGGGCTTCGCAGGCAAGGGCCAGTACTGGGCCCATGTGGCAGAGACCACCTTGAGTCTTGAGTTTCAGGGCCGTCCCTCCTGCAGCTTGCAGACCAGAGCAATCACCCCGACTCCCGCGGTCCAGTCAGAGGGCAGATGAGACTCCAGCTGCTGGCAGCCCCCAAGCTAGCACGGGCCAGGCAGCCTCGGGGGGCTTCCTGCTGCGGGTCCCACTACCAAGGGCCATCCTGTTTGGGAGGGAGGAGCAGGATGCGGCCAGCTAGAGGGTGCAGGCCAAAGGCCTTTTCATGCATGTCATCAGGCCAGGCCGCAGTTCCCCATATGGACCCCGCGCACAGAGCCAGGCGTGATTCCTGGGTACTCCTGCCCACACAGCCCCCAGATAAACAAAAAGAACAAGACAATCGGGAGTATAGAGTTGGCTCTGTCACCAGCCCTCCCCCTCCCGTGCTGCCCCGTTCCCCTTTCTGACCCCTGCAGGGACTTTCCCTCATTGACTCCCCCAACTTGCCTCTCCCTGAAAATAGCTTAAGAAAAGTCCTTTGTGACCTGTGTCTTTTTGTCAGACTGGCATGTGACCGACCCAGGTTTGATCCCTGACATCCTTATGGTCCCCTGAGCACCTCCTGGAGTGATCCAGGAGCAGCACTGGGTGTGGGCTAAAATGGGAGGGAGAGAGGGAGGAAGGGAAAGAGGGAAGGAAGGAAGGAAGGAAGGAAGGAAGGAAGGAAGGAAGGAAGGAGGGAAGGAGGGAAGGAAGGGAGGAAGGAAGGGAAGAGCAAAGGAAGGAAGGAGGGAGGAAGGGAAGAGGAAGTGAGTGAGTGGGCAGGGAGAAGGAGGAAGGAAGGGAGGGAGAAAGGAGAGGAATGAAAAGGGAAGAAATGAAGAAAAAGAAGAAAAGGGGATGGAGGGAGAGAAGGAAGGGAAAGGAAGTAAAGAGGAAAGATGAGGGAGGGAGGGAGGGATAAAGAAAAGAGGAAGGAGGGAGGAAAGGAGGAAGAAAGGGAGGAAGGGAAGAGGAAGTGAGTGGGTAGGAGAAGGAAGGGAGGAAGGAGAGGAAAGACAAGGGAAGGAATGAAGAAAAAGAAGAGGAAGAAAAGGGGAGGGAGGGAGAGAAGGAAGGGAAAGGAAGGAGAGAGGGAAGGAAGGTCCTTTTTGAACTAGGAGGAGGGAGGGTGACGCTGTTGACCGCTTCCTTTCCTTCCCTCCCGCTGCTGCCCCATCACTCAGAGTGCCTGCCATCCACAGTGACGGCCACCTCGTGGCTGTGTGTGACTGAGGTGGGAGGTTGCCTGTGGAATGCCCTGCTCTGCAGCCCTCCCTCACCCCCATGCTCTGTTCTCACAGCCGCTATCCACTTCTTGCCTTAGAACTTTTTTTCATTTGCAGAATTTCAAAGAAGTCGATTCTTTTTTTGACGGTGTTGGTGTCACACCTGGCAGTACTCAGGGATCACTCCTGGCAGGCTCTGGGACCATACGGGGTACCGATATCGAACCCAGTCACATGTGCCAGGCAGGCACCCCGCCTGCTGCACTGTCTCTCCAGCCCTGAGTGGATCTGCTTTAACTTAGCGTGTTGCCTTTGACGTTCTGCCAGGCTGTGGCCTGTGCCAGCGCTTCATGTCTGTTACTAAGGAAACTGCACGGAGTATGGCGCGGACGCCATTTACCCACTGCCAGTCGCACTCCTGGGGTTTCCTCTTTTCATACTCTTGTGCAATTGGCCGCGCTATCCTAAAAACCAAAAACGTAAGGAAAGCTCCAGTCCAGTGTCTATGGACATCGATGCAAAGACCTGCCAAGCACATTAGCATGCTGACTTGAACCGCATATGCCACAAGGAAGTGCTGGTCTCCAAAGAGCAATGGAAGGGATGGAGAAGCTGCGACTAGTGACTGGACTAGGCTCTTCTGCCAACAGTGCAGGGCACGGTCTTCTCCAGGGCACCAGACCACATCTTGGTTGGTGGGACGCTTCTCCATAAAATCGAGACGAAATAGTATCAACTGTCCTCTCACACTAAGATGCTTGAAAATGAAAAATCACAAACAGAAATGGCCGGGGGGGAACCCCAAAGGTAAAGGTAAGGTAAAGGCCCTCCCGTTGATCGTCGATTTGCTCGAGCGGGCCCAGTAACGTCTCCATTGGAGACTTTGTTGTTACTGTGTCTGGCATATCGAATACTCTCAGTAGCTTGCCGGGCCAAGATGCTTGAAAATGAAAAATCACAAACAGAAATGGCCGGGGGGGGGAACCCCAAACACTTGGAAATTTAAAAATAAATTTAAAGGAATTTTTTGAATTAAAAAAAAGGGCCATTGATAAACAGAATCTCTGAAAAATAAAATAAAAGCACATAATGGGGTTGAAGCGATAGTACAGTGAGTTGGGCCTTTGCCCTGCACACAGCCAACCCAGGATCAATCCCCAGAATTTTATATAGTCCTCTGAGCACCGCCAGGAGTAATTCCTGAGTGCAGAGCCAGGAGTACCCCTGAGCATCGCCAAGTATGGCCCCCAAACCAAATAAATAAAAATACCCAGTGAAAGGAGCAAAGGGAAAAGGCTGGAGCAAAGAGCTGGGCCTTCAGGACTTTCTGAGGTGGGGTTGGGGGAGGGTGGCGGGACCTTTGGGATCTTAGTGGGAAAGATCTATGATGGTGGGCGTGGTGTTGGAATGATGTGTCCATGAAGCCTTAACAACAGAGAAGAAATAAAAATAGTAAAATAACAAAAGGATGCTCAGTGCTTTGTGATCAAAGAGGATTTCTTTTTATTTTCTTTGTGGGTCACACCCAGCGAAGCACAAGGGTTACTCCTGGCTTTACAGTCAGGAATTACTCCTGGCAGTGCTCAGGGGACCATATGGGATTATAGGATCCTGGAAATCAGATCCGGGTCAGCCGCCTGCAAGGCAAATGCCCTACCGGCTGTACTATCGCTCCAGCTCCAGAGGATTCTTGAAGTGTAAAGTGGCTCCAATCTGAGACGTGTCCTGTGCCATGCAACAGAAGGAAGAGGGGACACACTCACTCCCATGGGACAGCGCTGTGGAGGCAGGGGCAGCACCGAGAGTCCACAGCCAGTATCGCGGGCTCCTGGTGAGAGGACGAGCTCAGGGGCCATCAAGGGGCACTCGCAGCCGGCTGATACTCAAGAGTGCTGAGCGCAGGATCTGCATGAGGAAACCAGGCTCAGTGCCCCCAAGGGCCCCGGACACCACCATGAGTGACCCCTAAGCACTTCTAGGTCTGGTCCCCCCAAAAAGTATTTTCTTAAAGTAAAAGTAAAAGAATTAAAACTAAGTAAGCAGAAAGACATTCCATATTGATGCACTAGAAAATGATATTGTAAACATGCTAATACTAACCAAAAATAAGGTTAAATGTAGTCCTGACCAGAACCCATCCAAGGAGAATTGTTTCTTTTTTGAGGGGAGCAGTGCTTTTGGATCACACGTGGCAATGCTCAGGGGTTCCTCCTGGTTCTGCACTCAGAGGTTACTCCTGAAGGGGAGCTTGGGGAACCATATGGGATGCCGGAGGATTGAACCCAGGTTGATCGCTTGCAAGGCAAATGTCCTACCCGCAGTACTATTGCTCTGGCTCTGATGACTGTTTTGAAGAAATAGAAAACCCATCCTAGGAATTTATATGAATTTTCAACGGGCTTTGAAACAGCCAGAACATCCTTGAGAAGAATCGTGATGGAAGTTTCACGGTGCCAGATCTCACGATCATGATCACGATCGTCCTGTTGTTCATCCATTGCCTCGAGCAGGCCCCAGTAACGTCTCCGTCCTAGCCCTGAGATTTTTTTTAAAAGTGCCATATTCAAGGCTCTTTCTGAGTTAGGAGAATGAGACCGTTCATTGTTACTGGTATTTGGCATATTGGGTACGCCACGGGGAGTTTGCCAGACTCTGCCGTGTGGGCAGGTTACATTCAGTAGCCTGCCAGATTGTCCAAAGTAAGAATGAGATAATAAGATGTCACGCGGCAGCAAATGTGGTCATGCGCTTTCGGGAGCTGGGTTTTATAGTCTCTGGGTCTTGGCCGTTGATGGGATTACACGGCGGGGCGGTGGGGGGGGAGTCACTTGGTGGGTGTGACCCCTGCCTACTGGAAGATGAAGGATCTGGGTGGAGGATGCTCAGCCCCAATCCGAGCAGGCTTGCAGATCTCAGCCCCGGGACCCACATGCCTTTGTTCCTCTGCCGGTACCTTCATGTGTGTGGAGAGTGGTCTCAGCATGGTTGTGGCTGGTTCTGGAGGTCTTTGGCTGCCGGAGCTCTGCTCAGGGTGGGGAGGGAAACTCAACCCAGATCTCAAAGATGCAATAACCCAGAGTAAGACAGAAAAACAGCCAAGGAATAAACAGAAAGCCCAGCCAGAGAGATAGCACAGAGAGATAAGAGTCTTGCATTCAACTGATCTAGTTTGATCCCTGGCACCATATATGGAGTTACCTCGAGCACAGAAATAGGAGTAAGCCCCGAATACTTCCAGGTGTGACCCAGAACCCAAAACTAGAAAAGAAAACCCAGAAATCAACCCTAGCATAGATGGTCAAAGGCTTTTGATAGGAATGGCCAGGCAAGGGCAAAGGGTGGTCTCTTCATCAAATGATACTGACAAAACAGTATCCCAAAACCAAAAAGAAATTGGGTCTAAGCCTTACACTATATGTGGAAATGAACAAACAAATCAGTGACCTGACTGATATGGCTGAAACTATAAAACTCGTAGAACAGGCAAACTGGAAATAACAACAGAGAAGAAAATAGGTAACAAAGACTTCATTAAAATGAACGACTTTTTTTGTTTTGTTTTGTTTTGTTTTATTTTGTTTTGTTTTGGGGCCACACCTGGAGATGCTCAGGGGTTACTCCTGGCTCTGTGCTCAGGGATCACTCCTGGCAGTCCTCAGGGGACCCTATGTCCTGGCGGTCCTCAGGGGACCCTATGTCATGCCAGGGATCAAATTCAGGTTGCCCACGTGCAAGGCAAGTACTCTCCCTGCTATACTATGGCTCCGGCCTTAAATTAAAAAATTTTGTACATCAGAATGTTATCAGTATAGAATACTCCTGAAATTCATATGGAACAACAAACCTCCACGAATAGCTAAAGCAATCCTTGGGAAAAAGGGGATGGGAGGCATTGCCTTCCCCAACTTCAAACTGTACAAAGCAGTAGTAATTAAAAACAGCTTGTTATTGGACTAGAAACAGATCTGCAGACCAATGGAACAGAGCTGAATATTCTGACATAGACTCTCAAGTATATGATCACTTAATCTTTTATAAAGGAGCAAGAAATATGAAGTGGAACAAGGAAAGTCTCCTTGACAAGTGGTGCTGGGAAAACTGGACAGCTACATGCAAAAAAAAAAAAAAGAACTCAGACCTCTAACACCATGCACAAAAGTCAGATCAAAATGGATTAAAGACCTCAGTATCAGGTCTGAGATAGTAAGGTACTTGGAGGAAAATGTAGGCAGAACCCTTCATGATACTGAAGCTAAAGGCTTCTTCAAAGATGAAACACCACTGACCAAGTAAATGGAAACAAAGATAAACAAATCAGACTACATTAAACTAAGAAGCTTCTGCATGCACCTCAAAAGAAACAGTGACCAAAATAGAGAAAGAGCCCACTGAATGGGAAAATTTTTTTACCCAATGCCCATCAAATAAGAGGTTAAGATCCAGGATATACAAGATACTGGTAACGTTTTACAAGAAAAAACCTCCAATTTCATCAAAAAATGGGGAGAAGAAATGAACAAAAAGTTCCTCAAAAAAAGAAATACAAATGGCCAAAAGGCACATGGAAAAATGCTCCACATCACTAATCATCAGGGAGATGCAAATAAAAATCACAATGAGATATCATCTCACATCACAGAAATTGGCACACATCAAAAATAAGAAGAACAATCAGTGCTGGCATCGATGTGGGGAGAAAGGGACTCTCCTTTATTGTTGGGGGAATGCCAACTTGGGCTTCCATCTGACCCAGCAACACCACTTCTGTAAATATATCGGGGGGGGGGTGCAAAAAAGTGCAATAGAAATATGACATCTGCACTTGTACGTTTATTGCAGCCTGTTCACAATCCTCAGGATCTGGAAACAACACAAGTGCCTGAGAACAGATGACTGGTTAAAGAAACTTTGCTACATGTATCTACACAATGGAGTATGATACAACTGTTAGGAAAGATGAAATCATGAAATTTGCTTCTAAGTGGATGGAAACGGAGAGTATCATGCTAAGTGAAATGAGTCAGAAAGAGAGGGGCAGACATAGAATGACTGCACTCATTTGTGGAATATAAAATAACATAATATCAGACTAGCACCCAAGGACAGTAGAGACAAGGGCCAGGAGGATCACTCCTTGGTTTGCAAGCCTGCCTCATGCGCCGGGGGAGAAGGTAGATGGGATAGAGAAGGGATCACTAAGTCAATGGTGGTTGGAGGGATGGCTCGGGATGAGAGACGTGTGCTGAAAGTAGACAAAGGAAAAAATGATGGCCTCTCAGTATCTACATTGCAACCCATGATGCCAAAGTAGAGAAAGAGAAAGAGAGTAAGAAGGAAGGTGCCTGCCATAGATACAGGGGGTGGGATGAGGTGGAGGGTGGAGGGAGGGATACTGGGGATATTGGTGGTGGAAAATGCTCATTGGTGGAGGGATGGGTGTTCGGTCATTATATGAATGAAAATCATGAAAACTTTGTAACTGTATCTCACGATGATTCAATTAAAAAGTAATTAAAAATAAATAAAATTTTAAAAAAAGTTATTAGCACAGCACTAAAGCAGCCTGCAGAACGGGAGAAAATGTTTGCGGGCCAGTAACTGCAAGGGATGGTTAAGTGGATTCATTAATAGCCCTACCACCCAACAACAAAAAAACAGCTTTTAAATTGTGCAAAGACTTGAATAGACCTTTCTCCAAAGAGGATATACAAATGGCCAATTAGCACATGAAAAGGTACTCAAACCACTAGTCATTAGAGAAATGCAAATTAAAGCCCTGAGCAAACATTTCAGCCCCCTCCCTGGGAAGGCTATTAAAAATAAAGAGAGAAAAATAAACAAAAGCCCCCGACCAACCCAAGGTCTTTTGAACTTGCCCCTACTTGTATTGAGGTCTGTAGTAAGGTTTTGGCTGATGTCTGTGAAGGCTGTAGGGCCCTGATGGTGGTGACAGTGAGTGACATCAGCTGTCCCAGAGCTGTTCCTGCAAAGACCAACCTTTGTCTGTTGCTTTTGGTCCTTTGTCTGGATCAAGTTGACCATCTGCGTGCAGGCCTGTTCCAGAGCTTTCCCTTCTGCCGTTGCTCTTTCCCTTTCCATTGGTCTGTGTGTCTCATCAACACCACCCAGTCTTTGTTTTATTTGGGGGCTACACCCCGCAGCGCACAGGGATGGCTCTTGGTGGGATTCTGGTACCCTGTGTGGTGCCCAGGATATGGGTCAGCTGCGTTCAAAGCAAGCGCCCTCCCAACCGAGCTGTCTCTCCAGCCGCAGACGGCTTTGGAGACAGTCTTGAAGTTGGTCCTGTTGGTCATCTGTCTTCAGCCTTCTCTTCCAATATTGTGTTGGCTATTTTGAGTTCTTTGCCCCCTCATGTAAACCTTATAATTAAGTTTATCCACAAAATAATTCACTGGTGTGTCTTCCTCATGTTCTATGTATTTGGTTCTTCCTTAATTGTTTTCATTAGAATTTTTTAGTTTTCCTCATACAAATATTTTCACAGAAATGTAGGTGAGTGTAAATGACATTGAATTTTTGTTTCAAATTTCACATATTCGTTGGATTTTTGTATATTAGCATGTACCTGGGGGCTTTGTGACACTTGTTTATTCGTTCCCTCAGAGTTCCATGTTGATTCCTTGGGATTTTCTCCATAGTTAATCATGCCCCCTGTGAACAGAAACTCATCTGCTTCTTACTTCCTAGTCTGTATATGTCTTATTTGCTTTTCTTGTCTTATTGCATTAGCCAGGCCTTATTGCATTAGCTAGGTGGTGTTGAAAACAATTGATGAGGAGAGGGTTACTTGCCTCATTTGGGATTTTAGTGGAAAAGGGTCATTACTGCCATTAAGTATGAAGTCATTGTAGACTGGGGGGGATGGGGCAGGCATTCTTTATCAAGTGCGGAAAGTTCTGTTCCTGGTTTGCTGAGAGTTTCCCTTACAAATGGTGCTGGATATTTCCCCAGTGGCTTTTCGGTTGCTTGTTTTCTGTATTTATTCACTGGTGGTCTCCTGTTTTCTCTGCCCCGAAGATGTGATAGCTAACAGAATGATTTTCACATGTTGAGCCTGTTTGTCCATCTTCCTCACCTTGGCGTCCAGCTCGGTGGTGCCACAGAACTCTTTTTAAATGGTGTTGAATTCCGCCTGCTAATACTTTGTTCTGGGTTTTTGCATCTGTGTGAGTCTTGGAGTCCAGTTTCCTTTCTGGCCGCTCCCCTTTCGTTGTGCTTGCTTGCCCCTCGGAGGAGGAAGGCTGAGCAGCATTCCCCTGGTCTTCTGAAAGAGACTCTAGAAACTTGGCATCTACCTTAAACCTTGGCAGACTTCCCCAGCTGGGCGTCAGCCTTTCCTGGTTGCTCCCTGACCAACATGGGCTTCTCTCCTTTCCCCCAGCAAGTTTCTCCTTTCTAGGTTATGACCTAGAAACCCCTCTTGGGCCCTGGGGAGACATGATTTGCATCTCTTCCAGAATCCACATCACAGCCCTGCATTGCCTTGTCCTCCCAGCCCCTTCTGTTCCCCGAGGGGGGTTGGGCGGGCTGGTTTCTGTAACCTGCAGGGGACCTTCAGGCTTTGACCGGTGCCTTCAGACTTTGCAGAAGAAGCCTGGCCCTCCTGCTGGCGCTGTCACTGTCGCTTAATTCTTCTGAGCCTTAGTTCCTCATCTCAGAACCTGGGCAATAACGTGAGACCACAGTGCGTTGTCCAGCGATGAAATGAAAGGTGACTGGTAAGAGCATCTTTAATAATTTCTAAGTAAACAAGCCAACAGGACCAGTTGAAACACCAGATCCCCAGACAGGAAAGACTTGTCAGGATCAGGGAGAAAGATAGAGGGAAGGGAAGGAAGGTGCTTGCTGTGTGTGTGTGTGTGTGTGTGTGTGTGTGTGTGTGTGTGTGTGTGTCTGTGTGTGTGACCCAGGCACCTCTGGGTCAGCCCCCAACCCTATAGAGGAAGGGCTTAGAGACATTGTTCTTCCAACATGAATGCCCGTTTTGGCCAAAATATGCTCTGGCCATCCCCTCCATTAACACACGACAAGTCCCAGCTCCTCACATGGGTCTGTGCCTCCTCAAGCTTTGATCAAAAGCAACTTCAGTAGGGAGGCCCCGTGCCAGCCTTGAACCCGGCTGACACCTTGGCTTATTCCTACTCACTGGGGAAACGGGTGCCAGCTGCCCACCATCCGCCGGTTCCTGGGAGCTTGAGGCCGGCTGGAAGTGCCTGGGTGTGTGTGGGAGCGGGTTGTGAGGAAAGGCTGACAGGCTTCTGACCACTGGGAGGGAAGGAATGCCACAGGGCTTACTCAGCGGGGTGCTTCTGGGACACTCCCCAGGAGGAGAGCTGGGCCCTGTGGTCCCTCCCCTTAACTCCAGGTGGGCTTGCAAGAGCTGGGATTGCCCCGACTCTCCAACATTGGTGGGTTGGTGATGTGAAGACCAGGTACCTTTTACCTTGCTTGAGACAGTTAGTCTTGGAGGTTTACCACACTCTGGAGCCAAATCCATGTGACACAGCCAGGGCACACCTGTCACCTGGTCCAACTGGGCCTTGCCTTCCAGTCATCCAGGCCCTAGTGGCAGAGATAGGGCTGAAGAAACTTCTAGAAGGTTCTACTTTCTGACCACTAGAGTGAGTCCAGCTGAGACCCTAGATAAGGGGAGATGCTGTGAGACCCCCGACACCCTGGCTGGTCTCTACACATTTCTGACCCTCAGGCCCTAAGTGGGACAAGTGCTACATTTGGGGTGGTGTACACAGCGCCCCCTCCCCAGGTCACTCCTGTGTAGCAGAACCAATTGTGACTGAGGGTCACTGGGGTCTTTGAGTGAGGGCCTGTTTCCCAGGGGTCTTCGGACAAGCAGACTTGAGACAGGACCTTAGGGCCAGGGCCTGAGTACATGTGAACGTGTGCGTGTGTGTGCATGAATGCATGTACACATGTGCATGGGTGTTCAGGGTGTTTATGTGTGCATGTGTGTTCAGGGTGTCTATGTGTGCATGTACAGGGTGTATATGCATGTGTGCATGTGCAGAGTGTTTGTGCATACATGTGTACATCTATCTGTCTCTGGTGGAGTGCAGGTGTGCAGGTGTGTGTGCATGTGTGTGCATGCATGTGTGTGTGTGTGTGTGTGCGCATGTGTATGCGTGTGTGTCTGTCTCAGGGCTGGAGCGCAGGCCTGCAGAGACCCCAGTTCCAGCCTGAGCAACGCATAGAGTCCAGCACAGGAGCACCAAGGGGCGAGCACTGCTGGGTGTGCTCCATGCCCAGAAAACCCAAACCGGCAAAGGAGAAACCCAGGAGCTGGCTGGGCCTGGCCACCTCACAGGTAGCTCACGTGCCCTGGTTGGGAGGATCCTGCCACCCTGAGCCCCCCTCAGCCCCCTTTCACTGAGCGGCCAGCCCCACCTGCCACCCCCAGTCTCAGGCCCTGTCCCCAGCTCCCAGAGGAAGAGACTTCACAGCTGCGGCCAGCCCCACCTGCCACCCCCAGTCTCAGGCCCTGTCCCCAGCTCCCAGAGGAAGAGACTTCACAGCTCAGCTTCTGGAGTCTTTTCCATGAGAAACGACTAATCCCAGCCCAGGCCAGCCCAGGGCCGGTGGGGGAAGGTTGGGGGGGGGGCAGAGCTAGTTCCCACCCTAGGTCTCTCTACAGTGCCCCAGTGCCGGGGCTGGGCCCCTGAAAACTGGGGACAGTTTGGGGCTGACATTCCTCCACCAGCCAGCCAGTATGTTCCGCCCCCCACCCGGGGGCCCTGACCCGAAGAGGCAGTTCTGGGGCTCCCCGCAGGGCCCCTCTTAGAAGGGAGGTGTGAGCTCTGGGGGTGGGGGGCTCTGTGGGCCTTCCTCGACTTCAGCTTTTCTCGAATGCTCCATTTCGAAATAGCGAGCCTCCACCCTGCTTTGAGGGCACCACAGCCGGCATCCAGGCAGTTGGCCAAGCTGGTGGACCTGGTTCTGGGTCACTCTGCTGGCGCTCAGCACAAACAAACATCACCAAGTAATTTGTTAGAAACAAAACCTGAAAGCCATCCACAGCAACAGCCCAGAGGCTCGATAGAATAGGCACAGGCTCCGCCCAAAAGATTGGCTTCCTCCCCCCCCCCGCCCCCTTACTGACCACGGATGTCCCTCTGTCTCCCAGAGTGCGGGACCTGCCAGCCAGTGGTTTTCTAGTGTGGAGTTGGGGGCTCCTTGGAACTTGGAAAGTGTCACCTTGGCAGATCCAGGGACCCTTTCCAGAAGCCAGCGGGTGCCAGGGGTCCCCCTCAGATGAAGGCACATGAGGAAAGGCAGCTGGAGCAAACACCCGAGGCCAGGCTCTGTCCCCCACCACCCTGTGCCCACGGGCAGGATCAGTGCTAGGGCCAGGATCAGTGCTCGGTTCTGAAAGGGTCTGTGTCAGGGTCTACACCACCCGTGGTGCCAGAGTGTAGCTTGCAGAAAGCGATGCCACTCCAAGTTCTTGTCTTGCCAGCCTGGACTCTGCGGGTAAGGGGGTAATGGTGCAGGGACAGCCCCATGGTCCCACGCAGACAGAGAGCTGCACCCGTCCCTGCAGTGCGCTGGCCCTTGGACTCCGCGGTTTTACTGCACCAGAGTTTCCTAAGTTTGGGACCCGGACAGGTTGCTCCTAAGTGATGTCTGAGGCTAAAAAGGGGAACTGGGTGTGTGGGGGGGGAGGTCCAAGGTGTTGGGGGCCTGAGAGAGGTCAGGGCCCTGTGGCTGGTGGCATAATGGGCAGCTTATAGGCACTGACCTTGGCGGGCAGGCAGATGAGGCAGGGGGAGAGGCTGGGGGCACAGCAGGGGAACTGCAACAATCCCAGCAACACTGCAGACAGGGCAAGGGGGTCACTCACCCACACTTCCATCCATGCCTACACATCCTGGGTACTGGCCCCTGGGGTGGAGAGTGTCCTGCAGGGTGAGAGGGGAGAAAGGTAAGGGGGAGAAAGAAAGGGGGAGGGAGAAGAGGCCAGGGTGGGTACCTGAGGGTACCAGAGGGAGGGAGGGAACCAAGAAAAAGAAAAGGCGGGAGAGAAGGAAATGTGAAGAGAAAGTGCCCAGGTGAGGGATTCGCCAGAGTGGTGCCCGAGGGAGCTGGGCCCTGCAGTCTGGCCCTCGGCTACACCGCTGTGTGTCCAGACTGGCGGAGAGTGAGTGCAGGCATGCCAGCGGGGTGTGGGGCATCAGGCCCGAGACTCAGATGGACCCCTCCGAGCTCCGAGCTCCGGCTGGGCCGCTCCCTGGGGAACCCGAGCATCGCTGGTGGCTAATAAAAGAAATTGGCGCAAATCAGAGGAAGAGCCAGAGCTGGAGTCCAGGCACGGAGGGCGGGTGCCCAGAGGTGCCCTGGGGGCCCCTACCCCAGCAGCCTCTGACCCAGGAGCAGCTGTGGGTCAGGAAACATGGGCGCCAAGTGTATCTGCCTGGATCCTTCTTCCCTGCCCTGCCGCCCGGTGTTCCCCTGCTGGCACCCGGGACTCAGGGAGCGTCTGTGCAGGAGGTGGCCGCAGAGCACAGCACATTCTCTTCGCAAACACGGTGCTCCCCGATCCCCGCCCCGCCCCCGCCTGCCCCGCCAGGGAGCGGAAGCACCTTTCAGGGGTGAACATTCCCGCTGGGACAGGAGCCCGAGAGAGGCGCTTCGGGATGACAAGCCACATCCTGTTCTCCATCCCCGGGCTCCATCCGCCCCAGCTGGCCCCAGCGTGTACCTGTCTGGAACGGGAACACCGACCTAGTGACCCGAATGCAGAGGCAGGGACCCTGGACATTCTCGCGGGCCACTCCCACCCCCCAAGGACCAGTGCGCACAACTACCTCCTCTCTTCCAAACGGGGGACCAGCATGGAGACCCAGTGAGTGGGAGAGGAGGCAGTGAGGTGGCCTCCATCCACTGTTCATCCTGAAGGGGGCAGGCTCATGCCTTGGGGCCCTGTCCTGTCCTGTCCACCCACGGCCCCTCCCTGAGGGGGTGTTCATGCCTTGGGACGCTGACCTGACACCCACGGCCCCTCCCTAGGGGGGCATTCATGCCTTGGGGCCTGTCCTGTCCACCCACAGTCCCTCCTGGGAGGGTGTTCATGTCTTGGGACCCTGACCTGTCCACCCACGCCCCTCCCCGGGGCTTTGTTGCTCCTGGATCTTTTTCTGTGCATGAACCGCCTACACTGCTCCAGCCAGCTCCCGATTCCATTCAGTTCTACGAGCCTGCTCCAAGTCAGGGACCCCTCATTCCTGGACAGGGGATGGGCTGCCGTCTAGGGGGAAGGTGTGTGTCCCCCAGGGAAGGCCCCCACCTCAATGTCCAGCCTGCCGTGGGGTATCTGGGAGGGGCACTCGTACGCCGCCCCCCCTAAGTCTAGGCTGAGGCTGGTGGGAGAGAAGGAACCGCAGCAGGGGGTGGGGAGGGAGCGGTGCCCAGGTGGCCGGACGGAGCGCTTGCGGGTGCGCGGTCCGGGCCCGCTCCCGGGCGTTCCCAGCCAGACCTGCTGGGCTGCCGCTCTCCGAGGGCCCCGCGCGCGGGCGGAGCTGGAGCCGGGCCCGGCGGGGCGGCGGGGGCCGGGGGCGCGGAGCTCGGCTCGGGCACGGGCGCACCTGCGCGCGGATCCCCGGGCGGGCGGCCGAGGGGCGGGCCGGGGCGGCGCGGAGGGACGCGGCCCTCCCTCCCCGCTCCCCTCCCGGCGGGTCGGCGCGGGGACACGGCGGGGCCGAGGGAGGGGCCGTGCCGTCGTGGAGACTCATTGGAGGACGTGCCCGCCCCAAGCTGATAAATAAGGGGCCGGCGCGGGGCGGCGGGCCAAGTCGAACGCCCGCCGCGCCCCACGCAGGGTCCCGTGCGCCCGGCCCGGCGAGGAGACCCCTGGCACCATGGCCTCGCTGCTGGCAGCTTACCCGTGGGCCGAAGGCCTCGAGTGTCCGGCCCTGGACGCCGACCTGTCGGACGGGCTGTCGCCCCCCGCCGCCCCACGCCCGCCGGGGGACAAGAGCTCTGAGAGTCGCATCCGGAGACCCATGAACGCCTTCATGGTTTGGGCCAAGGACGAGAGGAAACGTCTGGCGGTGCAGAACCCGGACCTGCACAACGCCGAGCTCAGCAAGATGCTGGGTGAGTTGGGGTCAGGGGCGCGGGCGCGGGGGCTCCCGTCTCGGGAAAGCGCGCGGAGGCCGTGGACACCACTAGGAAGCGCGGGGGGTGCGGGGATCCCCGGCCCCGGGAAGTGAGGGGGACGCGGGAACACTCGGCCCCTGGGCAGAGCGTGCGGGACGCGGAGACCTCCCCGACGGGGTGCGCGCTAGGGCGCGGGCCGTCTGGTCACCTGCGCCGGCCTGGATGCGCGCCCGGCGCCGGCTTTTGAGCACCTTGGAGAGGCCCAGCGCGCGCCCGGGCGCCCGGGGAGGTGGCGGGACGCCCCCTCAGCGGGAGCCGAATTCGGGGTCCACCAGGGGCGCGGGGCGGGGCCGGCTGCGTCCAGGCCCCAGGGTCCGGGCCACGGGACGGAAACGGCGTGGCCGGGTGGAACCGCGTTCGCTAGGAAACCAGCGGGGCAAAGCCGTCCTTCCTGGAACACGACACTGACTCAGCCCGGGAGCCGCGGCCGGTGGTGCAGCCTGGCTCCCACCTTCTGCTTTGGCTTGATTACTAAGCCCGCAGGAAAAAGGAAAAGGGGGAGAAAGGAAAGGTCGCCAACTGGTGGGACTTGGCGAGGTGCGGACCCTTAGGTGAAGACTTGAGGTAGTGGGTGGGGCCGGGCAGGACCAGAGGGGCGGCCGTCAGCTGGCAGGGAGCGAGGGTTCCCAGTCTGGGGTCTAGGAGCGGCTCTCTCACAAGCCCCCAGCCAGAGTGTCCGGCCCTGGACGCCGGACAGAGCCCAGCACCTCCCTACCGCTTCGCTCTTTGCAGGCCTTCTGATCCGTTTTCGCCTGCGGACCCCCTGGTGGCCCTGCCCAGAGCCTTTTCTCTTCTTGTTGAAGCTTCAGGCCCTTCCAGGTGGAACCTATTGATCAGGCTTCGTTTCTCCCTACTGGATTTAGGGGCAGATGTCCCGTTTTCAAAGTAGCTGGTGGGTTGGTGGGTTGCCGGCTCCCAAGAAACTCCTGCCCTCTGTCCCTCCTTGGGGATAGCCACTTCTGGGCCCCTGGCAAGTTTGAGCCTGAGACCCTTCCCTCACCCCCCCCCCCCCCCCGGAAAAAAAAGGGGCAGAAACACAGCCTTTATACGGGACTGGAATCAAGACAAGTCAGGAAACATGTAGAACAATTCAAGTTTCTTCGACCTAGAAGAAACCTGTTTTAAGAGAAATGAGAGTGCTCTGTGGAGACCCGATGGGGTGGGCTTTCTGGCCGGAGAGGGGAAGAGAAGCCGGGTGGGTCTTTGTCCTTGCAGGGACAGGCGGGCAGAGGGACCCGGGGCAGGCGCCTTCTGCCAGGGGACTGAAGCCAGTGGCCGTGCCCAGAGGTTCATTTGCAGGAATTCTGAGCCCTTCCTGCTGACCCAGCCGAGCTGGCACGGGGCAGGGAACCCCGGGTGCTGCTTTGGAAAATGTGGACTTTTTACACCTGTTAAAAGGGCCAACAGGATGGTCTCTCTGGGTTGGTCTCACGCACCGTTTCCTTCCTTCCTTTTTTCTGTTTTTCTTTGCTTTTTGGGCTGCTCCCCCGCCGTGCTCAGTAGTTGCTTCAAGCTCCTTGCTGGACACAGGGGTGGGGGTGGGGGTTGTACCCAGTGATCCTGGGGGATCCTGTCCTACCGGGGCATGGAATCCCGGCCTGCTGCCTACAGAGCCCGCCTTCATCCTTTGGACCCCCCCTTTCCTTCCTGGCCGAGAAGGAGGAGGCGCTGACCCTCTGTGCTCGCCTTCTCTAGACATTGAGCTCTCAGTGGCACTGACAAAAGGAAGGGGGATTTTTTGGCTATTCCGAGATCCAGGTCCTCTTAGACTTCACGGGGCTCCCATTCAGGTCCAGTCCACAAACGTGCGGTGCTTGAAGACAGGGCTGCTTGCAAGAAACCTGGGGCCTGGGCTGGAACTGCTGTCCAACCCTGTGTGGGCTCCTGGCACTTTCCAGGTTACCCTTTGCCACGCACAGCCTCGAGTTCCCGGACTCCAGGGCAGAATCCTGCAAAGGCTCCTGCCCCACACTGGGGGACCTGTGGCACCTTCCCTGACAGAGTGCCCTCTCGGCATCCCTCCCCCGAAACTCTGGCACGCTTTCATCGTGGGCACCTTACACACTCACAGAATCCCAGGCCAACCCGGGGCAGCTGCGAGGAGCTGGGCAGCGCTGTGCCCAGGGCTGGTGGACAGCACCCTCAGGGTGAGCCAGGCTGGGAGGGCAGGATCACAGCAGCACCAGGCCAGCAGGCTGGCGCCAAGGAACGGGCAGCACGCACTGCCCACAGGGCAGCAGTGTGGGGGCTCAGGCAGAGCCACGGTGCCTCCTTGCTGCGGAGAGGGGGACGCAGGGGTCCGGACGGGCCTCTGTGGGGAGAGGCACCAACTGAGAGGGGCCTGCAGGTATGATTGTATGTGCGTTTCAATGCATGCACGTTGGTGTTTTACACGTGTGCCTTCGTATGTGTGTGACTTTGAACATGTCTGTGCATGAGTGTGCATGCATGCGTACCTGTATGTCAGTGTATTACACATGTGCCTGTGTACACGTGTGGCTGTGCAAGTCGGTGCATGTGTGTGTATATATGTGCGTGCCTGCATATCTGTGTATGCATGTGACTTTCTCTACGTATATATGAATCTGTGTATGTAGATGTGTCTGTATGTGAATATATGTGTCTGTGTCTGAGTATATGTGAGTGTGAGTGTATGTGTGTGCATGTGTGTGCACAAGCCGTGCGTTTGTGTGTGTATGTGTGCATGCGTGCCTTCAGAAGACTGATGCCAGCATTCTGGGCCTATCCTGTAAGGGACCCTGTCTGTCACCTGTGAAATTGCTCCAAGCAGAGTCACTTATCTAGGGCAGAGGGGTGGAGGGATTCAGACCATACACAAACACTAGTGTCTCTTCCTAAGGGACAGCTCTCAAGACAGCCAAGGCAAAACATCCTTGTTAAAGCCACAAATGAAGTGGACAGTGGGGAAGGCACTTGCCTTGCAGATGGCCACATACACATACACCCACACTCACATATACGCAGACACAGCCACCCCAGCTTTGACTCCTGGTATGACATGAGCCTCCCGCCACTACCCCCAGGAGTGTTCCCCGAGTCCAGAGCAGGATGTAAGCCCTGAGCACTGCCAAGTACAGCCCCCAGACCCAAACGAACCCCACAGATGATTCTAGATGACTCTGCACAAGGGAACCCAGACAGTTCCATGGTCCTTCAGGATTCTGCTCTGCAGGGCCGGGCATGGGTGGACCCTCCTTAGTCCATGCTCGGTGCCTTCTGCTGAGACCGAGCACCAGGCACTGAACCTGAGGTCTGTGCTGTGTCCATGGGGGTGGCGGGTGGGATCTCGGCAGAGGGTATGGGTGCTATGCCCGTGTGGCGCAGCAACTGAGTGTGGCCCTTGTAACTTGTGTGGACAGGAAAGTCATGGAAGGCGCTGACGCTGTCCCAGAAGCGGCCGTACGTGGAGGAGGCGGAGCGCCTGCGGCTGCAGCACATGCAGGACCACCCCAACTACAAGTACCGGCCGCGCCGCAAGAAGCAGGCCAAGCGTCTGGGCAAGCGCACCGAGCCCGGCTTCCTCCTGAGCTCCCTGTCCCGGGACCAGAACGCCCTGCCAGACAAGCGGGGCGGCGGCCGGGGGCCGCTGGGGGACGAGGAGGACAGGGGTGAGTACTCCCCGGGGGCAGCACTGCCCAGTCTCCGTGGCTGCTACCACGAGGCTGCCGCAGGTGCCGGAGGTGGGGGCACCCCAGGCAGCGTGGACGCCTACCCTTATGGGCTGCCCACACCCCCTGAGATGTCTCCGCTGGACATGCTGGAGCCAGAGCCGGCCTTCTTCTCTGCCCCCTGCCAGGAGGAGCACGCAGCCCCCCGCCGACTCCCCCACCTGCCTGCACCCCATTACTCACCAGAGTTTGCTCCCAGCCCCCGCCACTGTGGCCACGCCCTGGCCCCCCTGGGGCTCGGCCAGACCCCCAGCGTCTCTCTCATGTCCACTGTGCCTGGCTGTCCCCCTTCTCCCGCCTATTACTCCCCCGCCACCTACCACCCTCTACAGTCCAACCTGCACGCCCCTCTGGGCCAGCTATCACCCCCGCCTGAGCACCCTGGCTTCGACGCCCTGGACCAGCTGAGTCAGGCTGAGCTCCTGGGGGACATGGACCGCAATGAGTTTGACCAGTATTTGAACACTCCCGGCCACCCGGATTCTGTCGCGGGGACCGTGGCCCTCAGTGGGCCTGTGTCAGGGGGCCCCGCGGAGACCAGCCTCATCTCGGTGCTGGCCGATGCCACAGCCACGTACTATAACAGCTACAGCGTGTCCTAGAGCCAGTGGCCGGCCTGCCCTTGCCTTCCGGCTCACCGAGCAGCGGGGACCCTGGTGGACAGGTCTGAACTGCTCCCTCCCGCCCGCTCCCTGGAACTTGAGGCCTCGAGTATCTTCCTTCAGATGAGTTTCCGCCGGCTGCACCCCAGGAATCAGACGCGGCTGCAGCCGGCCGTGGTGCCGGTTGTTCTCCGACCTTCCTTCTGTGCCCTCATCGAGGGAGCAAGTGTGAGCAGCCCGCCGGCGTGGGCATCTGAGAGGACGCCCCTCCTGGACCTGCTTCGGGGGACCCCCCCGACATGGACCCATCTGATGTTCTGACATGCGCAGGCAGGCAGGCTCTGTGTTCCCATTCTCAGTGCTCTCCAGGCTCACTCTAGACCAACCTCCCTGGTGAGATTCCCAGCGGGGTGCGGTGCCAGCTTCCTCCTGGGACACTGCCTATGGGGAAGCTTGGTCACCTCCCTAAGGGTCTTCTTGATTTGGGCCGGGAACCATGTGAATGGCTGTGTCCCTGATGCTGAGTGCCATCCCGTCCAAACTGTGTGCACGCAGCTGAAATTTTAGATGAGCTCTTTGTTCTCTCTCACACACACACGCACACATACATGCACATATGCACACAAGCACACACATGTGTACCGTGCGCGCGCACACATACCTCTTTACACTCCCCCGGACATGAGTGTTCGTGCAGCTGGAGTCAGATAAGCTTCTCGGTGACGACAGCTTCTTGGCAACTTCCTGTTCTCACCAATAACCCGAAGAGCCAGGCGCTGTGAATTCCAGCAGAGCTCGTCACTGTCCCCCAGCCCTGCCGTGGGACTATCAGCGGATCTGCGCGTACTCCTTCCTCTCGGCAGCTTCTCCCTCTCTCTCTTTCCCGATCCTTTCTCTCTTTCCTTCCGCTCGGTATTGGCCACTGGTTCAGAGATGGGCCTCGGCCCTCGGGTGCCTGCTCCTTCTCCAGCAGATCTCTGCCAGCTTCTCCCCAGCCCGAAATACACAGTTTCCCAGAATGCTTCCGAGCTCTGCCCAAGCCCCCAGATGTGCCAGCTTTCTCCCCAACCTCGTCTGAAGGAAAATATCTGAACGTGAGCTAAGAGACACTCTACATATTATGCCTGTATACAAAATATGTATGTGTTTTTTTATATTTTATTATTTTTGCCTTATATTTTGTATTGCTGAAAGATCCTTTTTTGTTCGCTTTCAAGGAGTCCTATTGTAAAATTATGTATGAGATATGATTAATCTTTATGCTATTACTGTGTGACATTTGGTAAATAGTAGAACCATGGGTACACAACTAGCGCACTCAGTCTGTATTACAAATCCCAGAAGCCGGTATCAGAGACATGAAGCTAGATGGCTCCATTTCCAGAAAGAGTTTCACATGCTTTGGAACAGTTGTAGACATTAATTTGTCTAAAATATTTAATTTAAATAAATGTTTTTGTACCATGATCGTTCAGTCATTTGAAATAATTTTGAAAAAACAAAGAGTTTTTAAGTGAAGCAAAGATCTTCTACCCAGTCCTACGTATGATGTAGGTCCAAATATTTTCTACCTTTTTTTTCTTCCTTTTTTAAACATGCTATCTCAGTAGCTAAGGATGTGTGAGGCCCTGGGTTCTATCCCCCATGTCATTGCTTTGTTAAAACTCTGCTTCATGAGGTGACCCCGATTATGCAGTCTGGGAAAGGTGACACGGGCAGTGCCGGTGCTGGGGTGCCAACCGGGGTCCCACCTGTAGGACAATTGTCTTCCAGTGGCTGGGGGGGTGGGGAGGTGGGGGAGGTGGGAGGGGGAGTGGAGGGGGCGTGGGGGACTTCCCCCTTGGATCTCAGAACAAGGGGACTCTGGAGCTGTCTCAGCGGGAAGTCACTTGATTGCCTAAGACAGCCACACTTCTTTTTCATCCAACCTTGACAAGTCCCGGGCTCTGCCGAGCACTGACAGGGTGTTTGTGCAGGAGGGGAAATAAGCCACAAAGGCTTCTCCAGACTTGGCTGGATGCTCTGGGGCAAGGCAGCGGGGTACCCGATGGAACCGGGTGCCACGCCTCGTGGGGTTTCAGATGAACTTGGCACAGACAGGACCTGGAAGAAAGCGCGATTACTCAGTCTGGAGGTGGCCTGCCGGGCCGATGCTCGCTGGGAAGCCGTTTCGACTTGTTCTGAGTCTGGAGCAGCTGTGAGTCTCGGGGCCCTTTGGGCCAAGGAGTGGATCTTGGGAGGGTCCAAATGGGCCGAAGGTTCATCTCTGACTGTGATCACGATCTATATTCGTGACTTTAATAGCGGCTCTGCACGGAGGGAATTTTACAGCAAGTTTTATGGGCTGTTTCTCACCCACAGTCCCCGGAGGCAGTGGGGACACTGTCACCCACTCACCCCTTGCACAGCCAGGGACACAGAGGCCCAGGCGGGCAGCCTCAGCCTGTCACCCATTGTGAGAGCCTCGTACTGTGCAACAATTCCGCCGTGCCATGGCATTGCTTGCAGGGCCACCCGTGCCCTGCCCGGTGTAGGGGGAGATGGGGCAAGAGAGCAGGGAGGAAATAGGCTTGGACTGGGAAGAAGCCTGGGACCCACCCATGGCCGCTGACCTGTGCGACTCTTCCCCTGGTCACTGGACCTGCCGAGTCTGTTGGGACAGAACCTCTAGATGACAGATGGGCAGGTTTCATTCTGGCTTGTGCTTGCAGGGCGGGACGCAGGCAGGGCCTCTCAGTCACTGTTCTCGCCTGAGGAGTGAGATAGTGCTGGAGCTGGGGGTTCCGACTGAGGCCCCGACATCGGGCGTGCCCCCGAGCCTGGAGCGGGGGTTCTGACCAAGGCCCCAGCCACCGCCCTCCGTACCCAGGCAGCATCCGTGCTCATGCAGCTGACAGAGATGGGGCCACGGGTCTCAGATGCTGGCGCTCCCCCGTCTTCCCAGGGGCATGGCTCCCTGAACTGGGAGCGTGAGCACACAAGGGGAGGGTGTTCATGTGCTCTGTTCCAAGGCTCATACCTGGCCCCCGTGGGTGCTGGGTGCTGGATGCTGGGAGAGGCCAGAGACAGGTTCCCAGTGGCCCTTTGCCTGCACAGATGTCATAGAAAGGAAGAGAATTGCACAATCTTCAAGGCCATCACAGACAGGGTTCAGAGGCCGACACACTTGACCCCAAGGGCTGACTTGTTTCTTTCTACAAGTTTCCCTCTGTCCCACCAACCCCTTTCCCCCACTCCCCCATCCTGCTGTCCCAAGTGTGGGGAGCTCTACCTGGTGTACCATTGGTCTCCCCACCCTGAGACTGCACCCCCACTCGTGTGATGACTCTGTGCCCAAGTCCAATGTGGGTGGCCCCAACCCTGGCTGCAGAGGGCCTGGCCACTGTCCTCTCTGCCCTCCCTGTGTCCTGGCCTGTGTGGGGCTCACCCACTGTCACACGGTGGACGTGTGTCTTAAACAATGAAGGGGCAGCAGAGTAAAGGAAACGCCTGGCTACTGGCCACGGGGCCTCATTCGGGGTGTGACTGAAAAGCCTCTCGTTTTCCTCAGCTCCCCCCACCCGTCTTTCTGTAAACTGAGGCCCTGCAGGTGATGTGTGCACTGTCCCTGGGTGTCAGCAGGAGGAAGCAGTGTAGCAGATAGCCTTGGTCTCAAGGACAGTGCTGTCCTCTACCGTTACACCAGGGCCGATGAACGATCTGTGAGGTTTGTAAATGTTGAATTTTCCTTTTTTTTTTTTTTTTAACTTTTTGATTTTTGGGCCACATTGGGCCATGCTCAAGGGCTTACTCCTGGCTCTGCACCTCAGAAATTACTCCTGGCAGTGTTCGTGGGACCATAAGGGGTACTGGCTGCATGCAAGTCATGGGCCAGCTAGGTTGGCTGCACGCAAGCAAACGCCCTACCCGCTGCATCATTGCTCCGACCCCAGGCCTGTTTTTCTTTTTGAAAAGGTTTTGCTTCTGGTTTCATTCCAGTGGAGAGATGAAAGGAAGGAAAGAAGAGAGAGGAGAGACATTTATCTTTATGCCTGTCATCCATTCCTCTGTCTCCTACCAGTCTATCCATCATCCATCCACTCACTGTCCATCTGCTCATCACCCACCTATCCATGCACACACCATCCATCCATTTATCTAATTATATATCAACCTATTACCTATCTGTAAATCTAATAGCTATATGTATACCTATTGGGGCCAGAGTTTGATCTCCTCATCCTGTATGGTCCCTGAGGACCACCATATGTGATTCTAAGTGCCGAGCCAGGAGTAACCCCTGAGCACTGAAGGGTGTGGCCCAGAAACCAATATATATATATGTGTATATATATACATACAGCTATCATATATTGATAATTTAATTCTCAAAAGACTAATCTTTGAAGAAGTTGTAAAAAAACTATTGTCCATAACTTAAAGACTTTTTTTTTTTGCTTTTTGGGTCACACCCGGTGATGCACAGGGGTTACTCCTGGCTCATGCACTCAGGAACTACTCTTGGCAGTGCTCAGGGGACCATATGGGATGGTGGGAATTGAACACAGGTCAGCTGTGTGCAAGGCAAACGCCCTACCTGCTGTGCTATCACTCCAGCCCCCAACTTAAAAAAGACATTTTGAATATAACCATCTAGTCTTTTGGGGGGGCTAAAATACACATAAAAATGTATTTTATAGTAGACATTATTATTCATTAATATGAGATAAATATTTCCTATGCTGTTAAAATAAACTTAAACTTTTTTTTTGGTTAAATGTTTATTTCCAGTTGAAAATCAACATGAAAAAATCTTGAGGGTAAAAAAGAAGTCCTGTACTCGGCAGCCATGCTACCACATTCTTAGGACACTTCCGCACCCCCTCACAGGAGCCCTGGAGTGCTGGGGTTTTGCAGACGCCCTCGGGGGTTCGCTCTGCTCTTTACACGTCTTCACCTGGGACTCTGACCATGCTGGTCTGTCTTTATAGTTGCTCACTTGTGGCCCTCTCAAGAAAGATTTGTGAATTAACGCATTTTATTTATTTATTTATTTTTGTTTATTTTATTTTTTTTGCTTTTTGGGTCACACCCGGCGATGCACAGGGGTTACTCCTGGCTCATGCACTCTACTCCTGGCGGTGCTCAGGGGACCATATGGGATGCCTCAGGGGACCATATGGGATTCTGGGAATCAAACCCGGGTCGGCCGCATGCAAGGCAAACGCCCTACCCGCTGTGCTATTGCTCCAGCCCCCAACACATTTTAATTGACTTAAGCAGCCCTGGCTCTCGGGAAGCTGAGTTTTTTTTTCTTTTCTTTTTGGGTCACACCCAGCGATGTTCAGGGTTACTCCTGGCTCATGCACTCAGGAATTACTCCTGGCGGTGCTTGGGGGACCATATGGGATGCTGGGAATCGAACCTGTGTCGGCCATGTTGGCTGCGTGCAAGGCAAACGCCTTACTTGCTGTGCTATCGCTCCAGCCCCGGGAAGCTGAATTTTTTTGCCGTCCAAAGTAGCCCTGCAGGGCTGGAGTGATAGTCCAGCGGGGAGGGCTTTTGCCTTGCACATGGCCGATCTGGGTTCAATCCTCAGCATTCCACATGGTCCTCTGAGCACCGCCAGGAGTAATTCCTGAGTGCAGAACCAGGAGAACACCCCCCCCCCCCCGCTCAAACATCGCTGGGTATGACCCCAAAAGCTCCCCCCCAAAAAAAAACCTAATCCGAAACAAAAACCAAAGTAGCCCTGCAGTGGGCTTTAGTTTGGTTCTGGCTCCTGCGAGCAGAATAGTAGCAATGGACCTACAGCTGTTGGTTCAAACTAGGGATCCACATCCTTCTCCCGCTCTGGCCCTGCCCACCTTGCTTCACCCCACCTGTCCCCGAGTCCCACATTGGTGCAGCTGTCGCCTGTGGCCCCTTGGGCTAACCAGGCACCTACCCAGCTCGTTTGCTCGGCTTGGTGGGGACTGAGTCCTCTCCTGACCACCAGAGCGTTTGCTGCTGGCCTCTGGGGCCACGTCAGGAGAAGCCCCAGAGTCACGTGCTTCCTTGGGCACGTGGTGGATGATGGTCCACCCTTAGGCAAGGGAGCAGGGATGGGGGCATTGCCCCCAGAGGGTGCCGCTGGGGCACATGAAGCCCCGGACCCAGGAAGAGGCCGTTGACCAGTGCTCCCCAGAGAGGCAGTCGGGGTGTGCTTTCTGTGCTGACTTAAAGAAGATGGGTTTAGGCTTGAGGCACAGGCTGTGGGCCCGAGGGCAGCCTGGGCAGGAGGCTCGGGACAGCAGGGAGGTACCCCAAGAGCAGCAGTGCTGCAGACACCGCAAGGAGCTGTGGGCCACAGCCTCGAAACCCTCATCCCCTCTAGCCGGATGCTACTTCTGTGTGTGAGATGGGGAGTGTGTCCCCACCCTGGCACATAGACGTCACACAAGGCAGCCAGAGGATGGTCCCTGGTCACCTGTATCCTCACTACCCGCCTGAGGCTTCTTGGCCATCGCTAGCAAAAGCTTTCTAGCTGGCTTGAGAATCTTTTAGAAAAAGTAGGTCTATGAATCCTATTCTGTGAAACTTCTTCCTCCCAGTGCTCCTAGCCATCCAGTCGCCCTCCTGTTTAAGCCTGCGGTCATGTCCTCTTTTTTTTTTTCTTTTTGGGTCACACCTGGCAATGCACAGGAGTTATTCCTGGTTCTACACTCAGGAATTACTCCTGGCGGTGCTCAGGGGACCATATGGGATGCTGGGAATCAAACCCGGGTCAGTTGCGTGCAAGGCAAGCACCCTACCCGCTGTGCTATCACTCCAGCCCCGGTCATGTCCTCTTGGTCACCGGTGTCCGTGATCAGGGTCACATTCCCCTTCTGGAGTTCGGGGTGAGGGTATGTTTCCCTTGGACGCTATCCTGAGCAGTGCCTACAGGTCCCCAGGCCAATCCTGAATAGGAACGGCCGAGTGTTTGGGCGGGAATGCTGCGCCGTGACCATGCTTGGGGGTGCATGCGGTCCCCCAGTCACTCGGGATCATGACTCTGACAACTGTCTCTGTGGTTCCCAGTGGCCTCGAGGAGGCTGGTGTGGGGGTGGACGTGGCAGTGACAGAGTGAGGCGGGGCAAGACTTGCCAGAGTGATGGAAGCTGGAGGCCAGAAGTCCCCTTGCCCCCTCTATCTGCCGTGTTTCCCTCCACTGTCCCCCATGTCCGGTCCCCTCTGTCCCCCCTCATCTAGCTCCCTCCGTTCCCCACATCCCGCCCCTCCATCTCCTGTCTAGCTCTTTCTGCCTGAGATTCTGTGGGGTCTCAGCTCCCCAGCCAGAGCCCAGCACCCCCACAGCCTTCTTGGCCCTTATGCCTGAAAATATTGGGGTGTCAGCTCCCACGTCTCACCCTCTGGTGTCAGAAGAGGGGGCTTCTGCGTGTCCAGCCGACTGTTGGAATCTGGAGTCCAGAGTTTGTAGGTACCATGGGGGTATGGTGAATTGGAGTGTGTGAATTGGAAGGACCCCCCCAGCCCTTTGACCCTGAACACAATCTGAGGAACCCCAGATCTGACGGGAGAGGAAGTGAAGGCTCAGAGAGGCCGGCGGTGCAGGCCAGGACAGCAGAAGCTGTGAGGATGTGGGTCTCGGGGGATAGTCCTTCCCAGCAGCGCCCGGCCGGTCTGCTGAAGTGGGGAAGGACCCCAGGGTGCAGGGCGGTGGGGTGATGGTATGCAGATGGGGCGGGGGTTTGCCGGCCTCCATTCAGGAAACCTTCTAGAACTTTCTTCCTGCTCTCTGCAAGACCCTCTTGGCGGCACGGCCCAGGAGCCGGGCCTGTTGGACGGGGCGTATGTGGCCGCCCAGGTTCCCAGACCCCAGGGAGCAGCGGGATTCCTCAGGCAGAGACCCCGCCCGGCCGTGGGGAGCCAGGACCCTGCCGTCATGTCTCGGTCCCCCCTCCCCGCCGTGGCCACCCTGTCGCCAGCTGGGAGCCCAGAGAGGCGGCCAGGCTGCGGAGGGTGGAGGGCGGCCCGCTGAGTGCCTTCCTGCCCGGGAGCAGCGTGGCCGGTGGCCGGGAGGATGTGGCAGCCCAGTGTTTCCTGGCTGATAAGCCGCCCCGCCCGCGCTGCGGCCGCCCACCTCAGCCGGGGGATAAGCTCCACGGGGGAAAATCACTTCTCCAGATTAGCTCCTGCGGCCGCCACAGGAAACGGGACTGGGGCCCGGCACCCCCGGCTCTCGGCCGGCCTGTCTCGGGCAGTCCGGGTCCCAGGAGAGCAGGAGGCTCCCGGCTGCCAAGTGGCCAGGGCCGGAAGGCCGGGACCTCTACTCCAGCGGTTGGGCGGGCGCCGGGTGGGGCGCGTGGGCCGTCGCCGAGTCTCGAGCCCCATCTGGGACCATCCTCCCAGCACCCGGGGGCGTGAGGGGCCTGGCCACCACCACGCCCTCTCCCCTTCCTCCTCTGGACTCCTCTCCAGGGAGGAAGACCCCCCTCTCCAGCCTCAGCACAAGGGCTCCTGGGAGCCATCCTGCCCGGCCCCCCAAATGACTTTTCCACATGGGGGCAAAATTGGGGCCTGGAGCGTTCTAGCAGGTTCTCGGGCACTGCTGACACTGCTAGGCGGGGCCGGCCTCAAAGGCAATAGGCTCAGCCGAACTCTGCAAGGGACACTCTAATGCCTGCTGCCCACCCACCCCCTGGACCTGCCTCAGGCCCCGGTTCTGGGCACAGCCCATCTCCACTGCCGAATGCACTTCCCAGTGCTCCCTCGAAGGGCTCCTGCTCAGGCGCCAGCTGGACGCTCCTTTCTGCACAGGCCCGTGCGCCCCATGTTAGCCCAGTCCCGTGAAGCAATGTGTTTTCCTGCCTTCCTCCTACCAGTCTGGGAACACCCTTATCCTCCCCCACGTGCCTGCGGCTCAGGCATTCTCTAGAAGTCGGTGCTCATTTCAGCCAGGAGCTTTCACACTTGGTCATAAGTAGAAGCCGGGGGCATAGATTGGGAGGCGTTTGGTGGGGAAATAGAAATTCCTAGTTAGTCACTGGCTGATCATTCCCACAAAAAATGGGATTTGCCGCTGGCTGGTGGTCACCCTCCACCCTGACCGGGGCTCAGGGATGAGAACTGTTTTGTAATTGTCTTCACTGAGGTGGCAGGGTGGGGTTAGGAAGAAAGTGTTGATGTGGGAGGGAGGGGTGGAGGGATGGAGGCAGGATAGAGGCAGGGATAAAGGGAGGGATGGAGGCAGGGATGAATGGGGGGATGGAGGGAGGGCTGAATGGAGGGAGGGATGGATAGATGCAGCGGTAGTTATGAATAGGTGGACGATGCTCACATGGACGGATGGATAGATGAATATGTGAATGGATGAATGGAGGAGGGTGGATGGAGGGATGAAAGGATGATGGATGAATGGGTGGACAGATGGTGGATAGTGGACAGACGGGTAGGTAGATGGATGGATGATAGCTAGATCATGTACACACACATACATATATGTATACATAATGTAGACATACACATATATAATACATATACCCAAGCACATAAACTGTATATACACAGATGTTCACACAATCCATATCCATGCCTGTATGTTACATTCTCACATTCTCACATTTACACACACACACACACACACACACACACACACACACACACGCGCGTACGTGCTTGGGCTTCCCAAGGCCTGTAATTGGAGCCTGGGGTCTCTAACTCCCCTGGAGGCCTAGCTACTGCAGTGGCCAGCCAGCCCTGGATCAAAATTGCCTAGCAAAGGCTCTGTAAAGCCCCTCCTGCTCTCCTGGGCCCTCTGGGGGTGCCCAGGTGTCGAGGCAAGATGTATAGGTCATACTCTACACCAAGGGGTGGCCAACAGCCTTGCCCTCTGGTGTCTAGGAGGACCCTAGGAAGGAGGGTGCCCCCTGGGTGGTGGCTGGGGAGGGAGCAGGGGACAGAGCTGGGGTTCGGGCTGCAGGCCTGGCTGGACCCAGATGCTTCAGATCTGGTGCGTCCCAGCTGTGCTCTTGGCCTCCCTGATCCAGCCTCTGCTCTGTGAAAAAACGAGGTGTAGCGCATGACGGGGATGCAGGTCAAGTCTTAGATTGCTTATGTTTGCTTTGCTTTTTGCTTTGCACCTGCCAGGGGTCCCTGAGCCCCCCTTCCCCAGGATGGCATAGATGCCATGTGAAGGGCTGGAGGCAGCTGTGACTGTCACGATGTGACGGCTTGAGTCTCAGTTGCTCACCCCATGCCCCACTGCTCCTTGCCCAGAGCTTGCTGGCGGCAGACTTCAGGGTGCACACATGGGAGGGAGTAAGGATGAGAGTGACTGGGGTGGGGAGGATGGGGCAGGGGAGGCACCTGCTCCCCACCAGCACATGGGACACCCCCACCGGACTTGGTCTCCCCTGGATTTGGGGGACTCACTGCAGCTGGTGGGTGAGGGGCAAAGTTTCTGTAAAGGCCCTCCTGCTCTCCTGGGCCCTCCAGGGGTGGCCAGGTATTGAGGGCGGGTGTGCTTTGCTCTGTGACCCTGAGATTTGAGGAACCCAGTATCCAGCCCCATTGGAGCAAGGCGTTTGCTCTGAGTCTTGGGGTGGGAGAGTGGCCGCATGGGGGAGGAGGAGTGGTGGGCAAAGGCCAGGGCAGGAATGGGTGAATGGCCCTGGTAATTCTGCACATACCTGCCTCCCCCCATCTGACTATTCTGAAACAATGTGGCCGATCCTGGTGGCACAGCCAGTGACTCTCTGCCCATCTCTTCAAATCTGCACCCCTCTGGCTAGTAGAGCGCCCTAGGCCCCAGGTGTCCAGTAGGAAATCCACTCTGCTGTGAGGGGCCCAGGCAGAGGCCCGTGGACCCAGATCCGGTCACAGGAGCACTAGCATCCACCCTGGGTCCAGCTCTTTCAGCCCCCGTCCTAGCCCCCACAAACCCCAGCCTGTGCTGAAAGCTAGGCTGAAGCCCTAAGGGTTGGGAGCGGCAGAGAAAGAAGACAGGACTCAGGCTGGTCTTCAAGCCCACTCCTCTTCTGCGGCCTCTGGGGGTCCCCTGCTGCCCGTCTGAGGTGAAGCAGGGTGAACCCTTCCGTGGGTGGGGCTCCTCCAGGTGCCCGCCTGCATCTCTCCCATGAGCATGTGTGCTATGTGCTGGTATCTGGACCGGACCCTGGCCGGGAGCAGGACATCTTGGCCACACCTGGGGACAAGCTGCTGGAGAACGTGGGGGGACAACTCTGGGCAGATGTTTCTGTTGCTGTGCCGGAATCAGAGGCCACTAGACTGGGAGGTGGGTACCGGGGGTCCTGGAGGGTGTGAACCTTTGGGAGGACTGTCCAGTGCCAGGCTGCTGTGTCTGCACTCATGAAAGCTGGGGTTCATACCGGACTGTGAGCCCCCCAACCAGCAACGCCCTGGCTCCGAGTGTCCTCCAGACACCACTGATGACCGAGTGTGGCTCCCGAGAGAGGCTTCTGGTAGGAGGCTGGAGCCCCTGAGTGGTTCACAGAAAGAGCAGGGGCATGTTGTTTTTTTCCTGGAAGGAAACACCCATGGGAAGTTTTGAACATTGGTGCTTCTCCTGCAGTGGGATTCCGGATTCTCTCAATCAATCCTAAACCAAAAGGGGAAAAAACACCTCCTGAGCCCCACTTCCAGGGGCCGGAGCCTAAAAAGCATGGCTGAAGGGGCAGAAATTATGTTTTTTTTTGGGGGGGGTAGTCCAAGTCTTGGGTCCTTGACTGGGAGTCACAGATTCACATTCTTGAAATGTTGGGGCGGGGAATGTCGCAGAAAGGACACGGGGTGACTTTGCTCCTCCAGATATCCCAAACATCTGGCATTGGGAATGACCTCTCTCACTCAACCTCGAGTAGGTATGAAGGAACTTTCCAGAAGATTCTAGCAGGGCCTGAGTTCCAGGAGGATGTGTCACAAGTCCAGTGTACTAATAGAATGTCAGTGGCTGACAGTGCTTTCGAGGTGGAGCTGTGAAAGGAAGGGGGCCGCTGACAGCAAATAGTTTCCCTCGGACAGTAGCCACTGGGGTCCCCTAGAATCTGGACCGTCACGGGGCACACCCAGGAGTGCAGAGGGAGGCCGTGGGAGCAAGGCAGGAGCACCAGCTAGAGGGAAGGCGCGCTGTTGGCGTCTGCCCTGACTTCACTCCCTGCTCCCTTGAGCAATCCTCCACCTGTCTCGCCTCAGTTTCCTCATCCGCAGCGGGGAGTGGTCCCACCTGCCTGGCTCCCTGACCTCAGTCAGATCGTGGGTGTGTCGCACTGACTCAAGCCTCCTGCAAGGGTGGAGCTGCTGCAGGGGCCCGGTGTGAAGCAGCAGCTTCTCAACCCCTCCGCTCCCGGCTCTGCCGGGACTTCTCTCTGCGCTTATCTTCCTTATCCCAGGCAGGAATCGCTGCTGCGGGCTCCCCTCTTACAGCCCAGGGAACCCTGCCAAAGCCGCCTAGAAATAACCCTGCACGCACCCCTGAGCTGCGGGCAAAGCGGTGGGGTGAGAACGAAATACGACGATTGGCCTAGCTGAGTCACGTGGTCACTTTGCCCGGTCCAATCCGCGCGGTTGAGAGCAGTGAAGGGCTCTGATTGGTCCACTCGGAGGAATGAGCTCATCCTTTGTGATGGGAGGGAGGCTCTGGGACCACACACTGGCTTGCTCCCAGCAGGAGCTGGGAAATAGGCAAAGCTAACTGCCCATTGGGTGCAGGGCTGTTGGCGGAGGTGCCAGGGGCCTGCAAGGGGACATTTGTATTTCCTTTTATTAAAAAGTTCTTATTCCACCTGTTTTCACTTTGTAACCGACCCACCAAGCCCTACACACTGCAGGTGTACATGCCATGGCTGCATTTGCATGTATTGCAAAACGCTGAGCACAGGAAATTTAGTTTCCATCGATCACCTCACTTAGTTACACTTTGTTTGCCTTGTGCTGGGAACTTTGAAGGTTTGCTGAGCTCCGAAGAGCCCCGGGCGCCAGGTAGGTCCTTCCTGTATGTGTGGGCTGCGCCCTTATTAGCTAATCCTCTTCGCAGCCTCCTTCCTCCAGCCTCTGTTCCCCTCCCACATCTTGCCGCCCGGCCTCAAGCCTTTTTGCACCAGTCGTTCCCACCAGTTACTTCTCATAGCCGCACCCTTGGCTTCCGGACTGAGAGGCCGGCTGGCAATCTGACCGGCTCTGGGCTCCGGCCGCTCCGCCCCTTCCTGCTTTCCCACAAGCACCCAGGTCCCTGCACCTGCTCCTGCGCCTGTGCCTCCAGACTGTCTCTCCTTCCCAATACTCCTCCTCCTCCTCCTCCTCGTCGGTCACATCTGTCACCCTTGAGCAGAGTCACCCGGTGACTCTCCATGCCCTTCTGTCATCAGTGTTGGTCTCTCTTGTACCCTGTGGGCAGCGTAGCCTGTAGGTGGTGTCCGGGACTCATTTCAGGCCCCATATGTGTCTTTGACAAGACCGATTCCAGTGTCTGTGGGGAAGACCCCAGATACGTTCCTTCAGATGCCGTGTGATGAGGACACGGGCCCGAGTTTGGCTGCAGTATAGGCTGTGTCCAACCCTTATGGCTCAGGGCGGGCTTCTCCAGAGTGACTGGTCCTGGTGCTTCGTGGGGTCTGGTGTGAAGAACTGAGAAGTCCCAGAGGAATAAACGAGACCATATGGGGTGCTCCCGGGGGTGCTTGTAGGACCATATGTGCCAAGGATGGACCTGAGCCTCCAGCAAATGAAGCAAGTGCTCGGACCCTCTGAGCTCTCTCTACCCTCCCGCCCCCCTCCCGCCAGCATCTTTTAACTGTGGGTGATGTACTTTCCCCAAACCCACAGCTTCTGCACAGGGAAACTGGGAAGAGATGAATGTGTTTGGAATCTCCATCAAATCAGACCAGTGGCACACACATATGTCAGCATGGCGGCCACCGGGACCCTGGATCCATGGCGCTGCTCGAGCAGGTGTGTGTGTGTGTGTGTGTGTGTGTGTGCGCGTGCATGTCTGTGCATGTGTGTGTGTTTACAGGGCTCGCATTGCTATGGTGCTGGGCCTGTGTTTCCGCTGAGCTCTGGCCAGTCCTATGTCTATTTCTTTAATTTTGGTTTTATGTTTTGGCCCACACATGGTTGTTCTGGGGGAGGATAGGACATATGGTGTGGGGATTGAACCGGGGCCCACCACATGCAAAGACAGCGCCTTCCCCTGTGCTCTGTCTGGCCCCCAGTCCCCTTGGGGGTGGTGGTCTTCAGGGAGACCGTCTGCAGGCAGGCAGGCTCATCCCTACTCGCTCCTATGTGCTGACAGCCGGGGGCGCTCGTGGGTGTGACCTTGTGATCTCTGGGCACAGCCTGGGGACTGGGTCACCTGGACTAGGCAGTGTCAGGCAGTGATGATGCAGACCTGTGACTGACCCCTCCCAGGCACCCCTGGGCTCCCCAGTGGGGCCCTCCCTCACCCTCTGTGCACTTCCTGGTGGGCCCCATGTGGTGAGCCACTCCTCTGCAGCCAGGCTGTTGGGCCATGCCTATGCCCCGCAGCAGGACCCTTATCTCTGCTTCCTAGGACCCCTGCCCAGCCAAGTCTGATGCACTTGGTGGAGCACCAAGGACCCTTGATGGTGCAGTGGCTTGCAGCTGAATGCATCCCCCGATGAAACTGGGGGACAGGGCTGTCCCTGAGCCCTCAGCTGGCTGGTCTAACCCTCCTCCGCCTCCTTACAGGATTCAGCCTGGAGATCAGAACGCCTCATGCCTCATGTTCACCACCAGAGCCACTGTCGGGGCAGAGACTTGCAGCTGACCCGGGCTTCATCCCCAATACCACATAGGGTCTCCCAAGCCTTGTCAGGAGCAAACCCCAAGCACAGAACTAGGAGTCAAGCTCGACCACCACAAACCAAACCAAAAAATAAGAAGGCATGATTGGGCCAGAGAGATAGTCCAGGGCTTAAGGCACTTGCCTTCCATCACACTTCCTGGCACCACACCTGGTCCCCCCAGAGACTTCAGGTGTGAGCCTGGAGCACAGCTGGGCTTCCCCTCCACCTCAGTGACCCAGTCAGTCATTCAGTCCCCTCCACTGCACGTTCTTGGCATCTGAAACCAGCTCATCTTCCCGCCCTTCTGACTGGGGTCAGGCGAGACCAGCCAAGTTCTAGGTGTAGGGGTCCACCCTGGAGGGGCCACAGAAGGCCTGTGGTGGCTCTCCTCACTGCCCAGGGGTCAGACTCGGCCAGATGCGGCCTTCTCCTGCTGCCCTGGGGCTGACCGCTCCCTCAGGTGTCTGGATAGCGACAGGGCTTCCAGTAGGAAGGATGAGACGGGCCAGTGCGTATGGTCAGCTTTGATGGCAGCCAGACACTGAGCCAGCTTCGTTGCCCCCTCCCGGCTGCACCTGGACGCAGGTCCCCCAGCCCTGCTGCCCTGGCTGACTGTGCCTGGACATAGGACCTTCTACTTCTTGCCTTTGTTCTGTTTCCCCCGCTTTGGGGTTCTGCTCAGCTTCAGAGGCAGGTCGGGGCTGTGCTGGCCGGGGATTAAGAGCAGGCTGGGCACAGGCTCGTTGAGACTCAGGATTTTCTTCTGTAGCTTCAGGTCCAGGATCTCGAAGGTGACCTGGATCTCCTGCTCCAGAAGTTGCTTCAAATGCTCCACCTGCACGTGGACAACCTCACTGACCAGGGTCTTGAGGTCCTGGAGGGGGCAGAGGGGGACGCTGAGCCGAGGTGGAAGGTGAGAGCAATGAGCAGACAGACCAGTCCAGTTCTCTATCAACCCGCCCCCCTCTGGCCCCCGGGCTGTGATGGAGCTCGGCCCCCCGCAGCACCCTACAGTTGAGCCCCTCCTCCCCAGCAGGCCACCCCGGCCTCCCTCCTCACCCCCTGGACCCTTTTCCTACCATTTTGGGGCTCCAGTAACTGCTTCCATCCTTCTCCCCAATGGTTAACGACGTTGGTGCGTATGGTCAGCTTTGATGGCAGCCAGACACTGCCAATGACGTTGGTCGTTAACCATTGGGGTGCAGCATTTATAACTAATCCGCTTCTGGGCCTTAAACCAGCTGCCGCTGACCCACTTTCTGGCCAATGCAGGTTCCATTTGGAGATCTCCCACCCCCATTCTCGGGCACTCATGCCTCTAGGCTCCCCCGGGGCAGCCGTGTTGGAGAGCACAGGAAATGGCTGAGCCAGTGCCCAGGTGCTCGCAAGTCAGCCGCAGAAGGCTGGAAACTCCGTCCCGTGGCTGTGCTCTCTCCACGGCCACCAGAGCCCTGACCTCATCCTTGGATCTCTGCCCCTCTGGGTCCCCAGGCTAGTGACAAACAGCTGGAGGGCCTTGCTCGTCTCAACGTTCTTTTTTTTTTTCTTGTGGTGGTGGAGGGGTGGGCGTTGAACCACACCAGCAATGCTCAGGGGTTGCTCCTGGCTCTCCACTCAGAAATCACTCCTGGCAGTGCTCGGGGGACCGAATGGGATGCCGGGGATCAAGCCCAGGCAGCTGCATTGCCAGGCCAGTGCCCTCCTGTGCAGCATACCGCTCCAGGCCCGCTGCTCGTCCTGACATTCTTGCAGGACGCTCTTTAGAGAGCTCATCAGTCACCCTGAAAGTGCCACCCGAGTCTGACGTTTGTCCCAGATATGCTCTGGCTGTTTTCATCTGATGATGAGCTCCCTGAAATCCGTATGGCAGGGGGAGGGGTATGTGGCGGGGGTCATTGTCCCAGAGGTGGCAGCATGTTTGACACTAGCACCTGCTCTCAGCTCAGACCCCTGGGGCACACCCTGGGGGCATGCAGTAGCCTGCTGCCCCCAGAAACATTGGTTGCTGTAATGAGGCCTGGGGAGGGGATGCGGAAAGGTTATGGGGGTGCGCAGGGGCTGCTCATGGTGTGTCCTGGGGGTGTCCCTTGGGGCCCCCGGCAGTGCCCTGTGGTGTTGCCGTCTGCCTTCCAGGCTCATGCACTGGCCCTCTGGGCTCATCGCTGACTCAGATTCTGCTCCAGCCATGAGCCACCGTCTGTCCACCTCATCACCATGTCCACCAACTGTCCCCAAACCTGGCTTCCTCCTCTCCTCTGCGCTCTGCAGGACAGGACACTGGACCCCCGACAGCAAGGGGCGCTTCCAGGCCTGGGCGCCCTCCTGCCCCTTTTGGGGGGCCCGTCACCAGCCAGGGTCTCAGGGAAAACAACATGGACTTGGGGTTCAGGCCAGCCTCAGTCCAGATTCTAATTCCAACTTGGTGACCATGGATGAGGGTCCACTTCCCAGGGGGACGGGAGTGCTGCCTATGTAGGGGCTTCCCGGAATGTGTAGGCAGAATCCACGGGCACTCAGCCTGCCGCCGCCGCCACCCTTACCACCCACGGGTGCTGGCTCGAGCCCATCCGGGCCCTGGTCAGGGAAGGCTGGCATGTGGGGAGAGCCCACCTCTGAGCAGAGCTGTTGGCCTGGGCGCTGTGCCAGCTCCCCCGAGAAGACCTTCCGCAGCAGCTGCTCCTTCTCTAGCCTCAGCATCTCCTGCTGCACCAGCACGTCTGCCCGCTTCTGCAGCTCGGCCAGCGCCAGCTCGGCCAGGCGCTGCTCGTGCTGCCACACGGCCAGGTCGGTGCCCTGCGCCAGGGCCAGGGGCTGGGGCGGCGCGCACACCTCCACCTGCTCCACTCTCAGGTTCACGTCCTGGGCCCGGCTCAGCACGTACTGGTAGAGGTTGTAGTGGCGGATGTACGTGTTGTGGGTGTAATCGCACAGGGCCAGCAGGCGGCTCGTGCTGAACTGGCCTTGGTAGTCCTGGAGCTTCTTCCCCAGAAGCGTCAGAGCCTCGGTGACAGAGTGGCCTGTGGGCACAGGGGGACCAGCTGGGGGTGGACAGGACCAGAGAAGACTCCAGAGCTGATGGAGTTGGGCACAGACCCAGGCCCATCTACCGCGACTCTGCCCCCCTTTAAGAGCTGGAGAACGCCTCAAGCCTTCCTCTCCACGACAGCTTGGAAGCACAGTCACTGCCGTCTTGGCTGTGCTGTCACTGGCTTTACATGTATTTTGTCTTTTAATTCTAGTTGGAAGGAATTTTTTTTCTGGCTCTTTGGGTCACACCCAGTGATGCTCAGGGGTTACTCCTGGCTCTGCACTCAGGGATGATTCCTGGTGGTGCTCGGAGGACCATATGGGATGCTGGGAATCGACCCTGGGTTGGCTGTGTGCAAGGCAAATGCCCTCCCTGCTGTGCTATCCTTCCGACCCCTGGAGCCTTTTCAGATTCAGATCCTTTGGGAAGGGTTCATCCATCTATCCATCTCCCTCCCTCCCTCCCTCCTTCCCTCTCTCCGTCCCTCCCTCTCTACCCTTCCTTCCTTCCTTCCTTCCTTCCTTCCTTCCTTCCTTCTTTCCTTCCTTCCTTCCTTCCTCCATCTTTCTCTCTATCCACCATTATTCCTGCCATCCACCCATCCACCATCCTTCCACTCATCTGTCCACTCAGTATGCCTGGATCAATATGCCCACCTTTCTCGGGTGCGTATTGATTCCCTGCATCTATGCTCGCCACCAGCCTTGCTGGGCTAAGGCTTCAAGTGTTCCCAGATGAGGCCCACAGCAGCTGTGGCCATCATGGGTCAGAGCTGGGAGGGGGCGTGCTTGGCCGAGGGCTGGGAGCCTGCTGGGCGCCGGGTCTCTGAGGCAGAGGGGGGCCTTTCAGATGAGCCAGTGTGAGGGCAGAGGGCAGAAGACAAACGCACAGTGGGATAGGAACAAGGCAGGATTTGCTGCTGCTGGCCCAGAGAAGGGCGTGTGGGGGCAGGGGGGGCCTGGGCCACTGCAGAGGGGTGATGCGGCCTGAGAGAGGGTGGATGGAGGAGCAGCTGTGAGCACTGCCCTCAGAGCTGGAGCTCAGGGTCCCACTGGGGCCCCGTCTGCGCCCTGCGCCATGGAGGTGAAACTTGTGCACGCGTAGTTTCCCCACAGTGGCGCTACACCCAGAAATAGTCACATCTACCGGTCTCAGAACTTTGTGGTGATGCGTCTAGCACCTGGGGGCCAATACTCAGCCTGCCAGAGAGCAGTGCGGGGCAGGTCTGGGTGGGCTGCTCTGTCCCGGATGCCCGAGCTTCCAGCAGGAACTCTGGAGTCTGAGGACCCCTGACTAGTCTTCAACGACTCCCCAGTTCCCCCCTGCAGTGGCACCCCTGATTTTTTTAAATTTTGAGGGGCCACACCCGATGATGCTCAGGGGCTCCTTCTGGCTCTGCACTCAGGAATGATGCCTGGCGGTGCTCAGGGGACCACATGGGATGCCGAGGATCGAACCCGGGTCAGCCATGTGCAAGGCAAGTGCCCTCCCTGCTGTACTATTGCTCCAGCCTGCCCCCATGACTTTGCATACTTGCCCCCCGCCCCGGGGAGCATCGCCTCCTGGGTTTCAGTCTGGAGGGGTTTTGGGTGGGTTGGCTGGCCTGGGGGGAGTGGGGGTGGGAGGCAGCTCCGTGGGCGTGGAGACCAGGAGTCAGTTACTGACCATGGAGGTTGGACTCCAGGCTGGTGGGGGGCAACTGTGTGGATTGAGGAGGGGGGTCCCAGAGCTGGCGGTCATGGAGCCAGAACTCGGGCTCTCCATGTGCCAGGTAGCCTGGCACAGAGCCAGGACTAAATTGGGATGTGGGGCCCAGACTGGGCGCCCACCTTGGTTCTGCAAGTGCCCCTGGGGACTGTCACTCACAGGGACCCTGCGGGCCAGACCTTGGGGACTTGTCTCCAGAACCCTCTTCCTCGGCCCCTCACTGACTTGAGAAGGATGGCTCAGGCGGGGGATAGTTCCCCACCTGCTCCGGCCCCGCACAAGGGAGTGACCTCATTTCAGTTGTTTCTGGGAACTTCCTCAAGCTGCCCCAGGCCCCCAGGTCCCCAGGCCAGCACCTGCACTGCCTGGAGCTCCGGGGAGGGCAGCACCCAGACCTGGTCTTCCAGAATCAGGGTGGAAAGGCACTGGGCTGGCCCTGGGAAACTGGCACCAGCAGTCCCCCAAATCCAGGTGGCTCCAACTGGGTGGGTGCCAGGGGGACCCCCTGACAAACCAGTTTGGCACCAGGGGATAAACCTGGTCAAGCTCCCGGGGAGCTACTGGGAGTGCTTCTGGAATGTTCCTGCGTCTCCGCAGGACATGGCCTGACCCCAGGGGCTGGAGGGACTCAGTCTGGTCCCTCCTGGGTTTTACAGGGGTCCCTTGGCCTTGTGGCGATGGGTGAGGTCTGGTCCCAGCACGGGGTGTGACAGGTCCTGGTTACAGAGACCAGAGGTCAAGGAGGTCACTCCCAGAGACCCGGTCAGGCTTGGCGCTTCTGCATCTCCACCCTCGGTCACCAATTCCTCAGAAGCAGAAACCTCCAAGAACAGTCTGGTTGGCCAGCCTCCAGGGATCTTTCTAGAAAGCTCCTGAAAAGTGAATGCTCTGGGTCGCCCACAATACCCTGCTTCCCGCCACAAGGGATGTTCATGCCCCTCCCTGCATCGCTGACTCATGAGGGCTGTGGAGTATCCGTCTCAGGGACATGGGGGCACTCAGGTTTTCCAAGCGCCTGCGAGCCCGGACCCCAGGCCCAAGGCTTGTAGCCCCTGAAACGTGTGGAGGTGAAGCCAGGTCCGAGGGACCAATGAGCTATGCACCTTCGGGGAGGGGGCTTTCCACTCGATTTTCAACAGTAAGAGACAGGTGTGTGTGTGTGGGGGGGGGGGGGCGGGCAGCCCAGTGGGAAGGGACAGGAACAGTCCAGCGGGAAGGTGTGTGTGAACTAAGGCTACTGTGGGCCGGGCCGGGTCACTTTAGCGTTGTGTGGGGAAAAAGGCTGTCCCAGTAGCAAGCGGGTCCTCTGGGGTCTGCCCTTACCACCATGTTGGGCTGGCGTCAGCATCAGGAACCTGTGACAAGGCTGAGGGGGCGGACGTGGCTGGGACACATCCCTGCTTTGGGAATGCTGGTGTTTGCCTAGCTGGCTCAGATGATGGGGAAGTGGACTGCCCTGTCTCCCATCTGTTGGGGTCTCTGTCTAAAGACAAACCAAGGGCCCTGCTGAAGGAGAACGGAACCCTAGGGTCGGAGAGATTTGTTGATGCCTTTACTGTCCATGTCCCAGGGTACCAGGACAGGGCGGAGCAAAGGTTGGGACAGGTGCCCTCCCACCTGCCTACCTCACAGACCCTCCACCAACACTGGACACTCAGAGCTCTGGCAGGAGGGGCTTCCTGGGGGCATGGACCCCAGTTCAATGGCGACTCTGCCTTTGGTCCCTTTCTGAACCTCTGTGGCTTCAGGGTGAGTTTAGTGGTGGCACCAACCCACTGCCCACGATTTCTGTGATTAAATCATGGAGTGGGGAGATCTCTACTGAGCACATCGTGGCTGCCAGAAGGGTGCGCTTGCACCTCCATCCCCTGACATGAAGCCTGGAGGCTGGTGGAGGGAGGTGCTTTGAGAGGGGGTCCCAGGACAGCAAGGGGGCTCAGTCTTGCAGCGTGAGGAAAGTGGCTCTGGAGCCATCTGTGATGGTGGTGACCGAGTTTACATGGCTGGCCTCTGGGGTCCTCCTGGGAGTGGGGTGTTTTCCATGAAGTGGACAGTGCCCTCAACCACCTTTGGGATGCTGTGGGGCCTCTGGACCTGTCCTCATCCTCCCAGGGGTACAAACAAGAAGCAATGCCCATTCTGCCCCAGGTGAGTCTACTCCCTCCTGCCCTGCTCTCGTGCCCACTGACAGGGGCTCCGAGGCCTCTGGCGTGCCTGCTGCCCACCGGAGGTGGGACGCACCAGGTGGCAGGTTGACCGGAATGCATCAGCGCCCGGGGCAGCCCGCCCGCTGTGGCCGGGATCCCAGGCGTGGGCTGTGAGTAAGTGCCGTGACCCAGTTAGACACCTGTGCCCAGGGACCGCCCACCAGGGACGGCCTCTCCCTGCGCTCCAGCTGCCTCAGCCACTCTGGGCCTCCAGCCTCTCAGCCTCCAGCTGCCCAGGGCAGAGCCTTGGGGGAGCACGGCAAGGGCGTGGGCACGGAGCAGGATGCGGCTGGCATCCGGGCCCAGTGAGCTCAGCTCTCCGGGGCTCGCTCCTTCCCAAGAGGGGCGAGACTCCGAGGCTGGCAGGATGCTCGCCAGGGCAGTGTGCCCGAGTCTCTGGCCTGATTCCCATCCTGCCTGGGGGTCTCTCTGGGGCCCTCCCTCACGTTCTGGCATGAGCTCTGAAGCCCCCGTACATGGGGAGCCCTGACACTCCCGGGACTCATGCTGGGACTGGACCGGGTGAGAGTCTCGGAGGAGGTGAGGAAGGAGGTGTGGGTGCAGGGAGGTGACTTGCGGCCTTGAGCTCTCTTCTTGGCTCCCACGGGCTGCTGGTGCAGCTGCCTGACCCAGACAAAGATGTCATAGAAACGCAGGGGGTGAAGCAGATGAGACCACGTGGAGATTTCCTCATGCCAGCGCCATCTCTTTTCATGGGGGGGGCGGTGGGGGGAGAAGGAGGGGGAAAGGGGGAAGGGTGTTGGGCTGTGGGGTTGCACCCAAAGGTGCTCAGGGCTCAGGGGATCATATTCAGTGCTGGGGGTGAATTCAGGGCTGGCCGCAGGCAGGCAAGCACCTTCCCCCTCCCCACTGTACCATATTTTTGTAGAAGAAAAGGGTGTCGGGGGGGACACAAGGGACCCCCAAGTGAGGTGGGCGGGAAGGCGGCAGCACATCTGAGAGGAGCTGCCTAGCTACTGGGGTTGGGGTTCGCAGCCGAGCTGACCCCTGTGCTCGGGAAGCATCTCAGCACCCACAACAACCATTTCCCCTGGAAACACTCTCCCAAGACCTCAGGCAGTGATCCTGGAAACTTCCACCATCCACCTGCAAAGAGGCTGCCCCTCTCCAGGGGGTCGGTCCACAGAGAGGGGTGTCAGGTTTAGGCTGGGTGAAACCTCACTTTACACTCAGCTAGTATTGAGGTCTGGACGGGGGTGGGTGGGTGTGGGGGGGTCCAGTGGGATGGCTGCTGCGGTGACATTTCCTGGAGAAGCAGGAGTGGAACCAGCACTGGGATATACCCCAGTGTCCCTGGCCTCCTTGCGGCTCCAGGGATGGTCACTCTAGCCCCAGGGTGTGGGGCCCAGACTGCAGTTGTTGGAGGTGAGCGAGCCCTGCGACACCCCCATCCTCACACCCTCAAGCCTGAGCTCACAGTGGCAGTCAGAGATGGGGCCAAGGTCTCTAGGACAATCCCTGTAGTTCCTTGACCCAGAAGAGACTCAGTCCCCCACTCCCTCCCCTCCCCCACCACTGCTGAGTGCCCTGTGCTGCTCCCTCTGATCTCCCGGAGCCATTGGGAGTGGTCTGGAAACTGCCTGCTTCCTGCTCTCAGGCTGCCCCGTGTCCAACAGGACGTCTCTCTTAGCTTGGCACAGTGGACAGAAGCTGCCCAGGACCTCCCAGAGGCTGGCATTCATTAATGGATCTATTAAATTCAACCATCCATTTATTTCTTTATTCATCTATTAATTAATCCATGCCCCCATTCAATTGGTCATTCAATTGTTCACTCATCCATCTATTCATTGATTCGTGTATGTCCAACATCTACTCCTTTGTTTATTCACCCATTCACCCACTGTTCATCCATTCATTCATGTGCTTGTCCTTTCATTTGGCTGTTCATCCACTCATTCATCCATCCACTCATTCATCTATCCATTAATTTGTCTGTGTATTTATTCAACCATCCACTTATTTATTCTTCCATTCATCCATCCATCTGCCCATCCATCGACCATCCATCATCCATCCACCTGCCCATCCACCCATTTTTCATCCAACATCCACAATCCATCCATCATCCATCATCCATCTACCTACCATCCATTCATCCATCCATCCACTCATCATCCATCATTCATCCATCCACCATTATCCAGCTACCCACATCCATCATTCATCCATTCATTATCCATCATTCACCATCCATCCACCCATCATCCATCATCATCCATCCACTATCATCCAAACACCATCCATCCATCCATCCATCCATCCATCATCCATTCACCATCTATCATCCATCCATCATCCATCATCCATCCACCATCATCCCTCCATCATACATCCGTCTGGCCGCTGGCCTGAAAGGGACTGCACTGCACTCGGCTTTGAGTCTGTGGCACTCTGAACTTCCCTGCAGTGGCTTCTGTGTTCAGCATGTTAACTTTGACTTACCCTCAGAGGGGCCACCCTTGCACTCCTACTTGATGTCTGGACCAGCCGTTAGATTTGGGATGATGGTGAGGTGAGAAGGTGATCTTGGAAACTGGGCAACCCAGAAATGAGATTGCAATGTGCCAGAAAGACTGCAGAGTGGTTAGGGCGCATGCCTGGCTTGTGGCTCATCCCAGTTTGATCCCCAGCACCACATTCCCCACCACCACCCTCCTCAGCATCGATGGCACTGCCGCCCTGGCCTCAGGACCCCCACATGGCAGGCCTAGGTAGGCTGCATACTTCGGCCCTGGCATTGAACTGCCAGCCCAGTTGGCAAATAGGGTGGATTTGTTGGGATGACTGGACCTGCATGTATTCCCATGCAGAATGGGGCAATGTTGTGGATTTCAGTGGCCTGTCTGCCCATGGTGAATCCAGGTAACTTTGATCTCATGAGCATCTATCGTAAAGGTGGCAGTAGGTTGTAGAAAGAGGAGCACCACCATCAGGAAAGGGGAGGTGATCAAATCCCAGACTCAGTCTGACTGATCAAGCCATGGGTTGTGTTATGTTTGGATCTGAGTGCTGTTTTTTTGTCACAACAGGGATAAGCACTCGAATAACCAGAAAGGCCACAAAAAAGGTCATTCCTGGTGGAGAGGCGGGTGTGAGGGGAGCATAGGATCTATCAAAGGACCGTTACCCATAGCACATAAGAAACACAGAAAGACAACACCAGGCTGAGGAGATTGTACAGTGGGGTGGGCACTTGCTGTGCAAGCAAGCGAGCACACTTCCATCCCCAACACCCTCTACGGTCCCTCAAGCCCACCAGGAGTGATCCCTGATTATAAAGCTAGGAGTAAGCCAAGCGCCACTGAGCGTGACCCAAAAATCAAAAAGCAAAGCGAAAAAACTGGAAAAAGGGTACAGAACTCTGGATACTGCAGAGGGTGTCATGGTGAGGAGGCATGTGGCAAGTTTCTGTACTTTCAGAGAAACGAAAATGAAACCACACACTTTGGCATACACACACGTAGTCAGACACACACACACTCAAACAGTCACATACATACTCTCATATACTCATAGATATCTACACTCACACTCATAAGAGTGCATACATGCACTCATACACATACTCAACACACCTGCACTCACACACATACACAACTCGCATACACATATGCACACACTCATATATGCACACAAACTCACACATACATCCCCCACACATACATACACACAGTCACACACACATATTCTCACACATTCATGCATATGCACACACACATGCACACACATGCACATGCACACATACACACAGTCACACATGCACACACATATTCTCACACACTTGCACACACACATGCATACACACATACATACATGCACACACATACACATATGCATACACATGTACACATACACATGCACAAACACATGCACATACATTCACACACATGCACACACATATGCATACACACTCACGCTCATGCACACACATGCATACACATACACACATAAAATCACACACATACCCTCTCACACACATATGCACACACTCACACACATGCACACTTACATACTTACACACACATGCACACATATACACACATGCACACCCACATACTCACACACACATTCACCCCCCTCCCAGCAGTGAGTTCCTTGCATGGCTGTCACAGCAGGACAGTCGGGCGCTTGGCCCCTGTGGGCTAGAGTGGTGGCAGTAGGCCTCTGACCAGACCTGTGCACTGCCCATGGGAATCCCGTGGTCCCTCCCCATCACACAGCAGGACACTCTGGAGCTGCATATGCATATCCTTGCGAAAATCTACAGGGAGGGCTAGTGCCACTTTCATGCTCGGCATCAGACAGTGCACAGGCTTGGGCGCCGGCAACCACACAGCAGGAAGATGGGAGATCCAGGAGAGCGCCCCAGGCAAGAGCTGTGTTTGGGGGTCCAGCTCGCTCACTCCTGGAAAGGCAAGCATGCGAACAGGATGGACGGGGGCACCCGGAGCACGGAGAGGGCTCTAGGGACACGACCACACACGAGGGTGCAGAAAGGGTTGTCTCCACAGCTTCTGCGTGGCTTTGCTGTGACCCTCAAACGGCCCTAAAAGGAAGAGCCCAGTAGGAAACGCGGTGGCCCCTGCCGCGAACAGGGGAGCAGAGGGGAAGGTTCCCAAGTACGAGGCAGAGACCACAAGGGCCACGACCCACCCGCATGTGGGACGGCATCGGGGAAGAACCCCCCCCCCCGCGTGGTGGATGAACCCACGGGCTTGAAAAGGCCACGAGTGGGATGGGAGGAGTTACTTGCAGACAGTATGCTTGGTTCGAGGCTGACATCCAGAGCGTTAGAGAAAGTCAGTAGCAAACCTCACCCGGTCCAGATGGCAGGGGGCAGTAGGGACACGACCGGCTGGTGTGTGACACGGCTGAGCTTTCCTATTCTCTATGGATGTGCCTGCCCAGAGGCTGCGGGAGAGAGGGCAGTTGTGTGTGTGGCGGGGGGTAGCGGGCGGGAGGTGCTCCATCCCTGTTGGCAGTGATGCTAGCCACCTGGGAAAGTGTGGAGGGCTCTTCAGAAACAAAAACCAGCCCCAGAGCTGCATCCAGCAAACCCGCTCAGGGTCCAGGGCGTTCTTGCACCCCTGTGTTGCAGCCTGGCGGGAGCAGCTCCTTCTCCACTGATGGGTGAGTGAAAGACAGTGGCCAGGGTGCCTGCCCTGCGGACATGTGCATGACTATGGGCGAAGAGAAGCCAGAAAGACCGGGCAGCCTCACTTAACGCAGAATTCGAAGAGCGTGGAAGGGGTGGGCAGAGGGGCCAGGACACTCTCTGCTCAGTGGACAAACGTGACAAACTGTGGTGCAGTTCCACCTGAGCAGAGTCAAGGTCAGGCACTGCACAGGCAGGAGGGCGTCGAGGCCCTGATGGACCCCCTTCTCTGGCTCATTCCCTTGTGAATGCTTGCTCACCCCCAGTCTACACCCAGGGCTCCCCTTGGGGGACAGGTGGGGTCCCATGCGTGCTCATGCCCTGGCATCTCTCCATGAGCTATGTTCGTGCCTGCATCCAGGGTTTCTGTGCTCGGCGCTGATGGGAAGGAACTGTGTCCCTCAGGGGATGTTCCCTGTCCTGTCCATCTGGGATACACTCCTGGAAGATTCAGGCAGGAATCTGCCTGATCTTCCCGGGACCTTGGTTCTCGGAGTGTCCTTTTCATTGGTCACCGAGGCCCAGGGCTGTGCCCACCAGGCCCCTTCCCTGCCAAGGGAACCTCTTGCTCTTGCTCAGCCCTTGAAAGCACAAACAGCCGAGTTGGCCAAGACCTGCCCTTCTGGGGCCATGTGGTGGTCACTTGAGTTACTCTGCTTGTGGCCTCTTGGGCGCATTTGCACTCAGCCCCGGGAGGAGAATGTGAACACTTGTCCTTGTGCTGCGGAGGGGACGCGGGGGCTGTGGTTTCGGGGAGAGCTGGGACCCGCAGAGACTTCCCTCCCGGAGCTCAGCCTGACTCCCCCGCAACTCCTTGCACACAGTGGACAAACCCTGATAGGACACTGCCCTCGGCCTAAGGTGCCTGGGAGGGACCCATCTGATTTTGTTGTCGTTGTTTTGTTTTTTGGGGGGTTACCCCTAGTGGTGCTCAGGGCGGGGTCCTGGCAGGTTCTGAAAACCCAGTACAGTGCCAGGGATGAAACGTGGGTCAGGCTGCGCGAGGCCGTCATCCCTACCCCTGGCTCTCGCTTCTTCCTCTGCCCCCCAGAGCTGGCATGGAGGCTAGCGCCAGGGACAGGCTGATGGGGTCCCTGGTCAGCATGGCCGCCCGTGCCCCAGCACCCCGTACCTCTGGTTTCCCTGAGCAGCTCCTCGGTGAATCTGACGACCATGGGCACCTGTGTCCACGGGAAGCCCTTGCCCACGGCGAAGGTGATGCTGTCATAGAGGAGGTCAAGAAGGATGTCCTCACGTGCCTCCTCCTGCTCGTTGGGCGCCGTCCACTGCAGCAGCCTGCGCAGGTGCTCCCGCCCCTCTGGCTTCTGCAGGGGTGGGGGTTGCGGTGAGGCCGAAGATAGGGCCAGCTCCCTGGAGAAAGCCCTTACGGGCCACTGGGGAGTGACTGGGCAGGGGGGCGTGTGGCCGGGATGGTGAGCTTGGCTCACTCTCCTGCTCTTTCCTGGAGTCGGGGCCTCCCGTGAGGCTCACCAGCCCCTCACAGCCCCAACTGATCCTGCAAGGAGGCCACCTGCCTGCCTGTCCCCCCAAACGGAAGTGGGTAATGGGCTTCCTTCTCAGCCCTGAGTTTCCCGAGAGACGCTGACCAGCTGGGGACTCCGTGTGGGAGCAGAAGGGACATGCCCTGTTTGGGGGCACTGGGGCGACTGTGTGTGTGTGTGTGTGTGTGTGTGTGTGTGTGTGGTGTGGGGGTCCACTCCTAGCACAGTGCTCAGCAGTGTTTGGAGGCCATGCCATGCCCAGGATGAACCTGGCTCCTCCTGCAGAACTTGAGCCTTGAGCTCTGCCCCACTTTATCTTACCTACAGACAAGGACCATTTCACTGGAGAGGCATCTGGCCCTTCCAGAAGGTTCTCCCACATGCCCAACAGGTGTGGGAAGAGGAGACTGTGGGGAGGACTAAGAAGAGGCACGAAGGATCTTGGTGCGTGCTCCTGCGTGCGGGAGCTGTGGTGGCCCTTGTCGCTCCCTGCACTGTTTGAGAGGGAAAGATGTGGGCAGGGGAGGGGAGGCCTGGCCTTTGCTCGGTGGCCCTGCATGTCAAGCTGGTCTGTCCCCAACACCCCACTGGTGACCCAGTTCTGGAAGGCAAGTCAGACCCTCATCACACCACAGCCCCTCCTTCCTCTAGCCCACCCACCCCTGCTCCTCACCCTCCCCAAACTCGCAGATACACGGCCACACATGGCCACACACAGGGCCACATGGACTCCTCTGTGCTCACACACATGTGCACTCCCCATACGTCCACACATCCACCGATACAGTCACACATCCACACATACTGGGTCCCACATGCATGCACATACGTGCATACCATTCCACACAAAGCTGCATGTGCACACATGTGCACGGACATGGGGCTCACATGCACACATGCACAGGGTCTTACATAGATGCACACCAATCCATAAATCTGGTCACATGTGAACAGACACAGGGTCTCACGCATGCACACACATGCACACATGTGCATCAGGCCTCACAGTGGTCCCCCGCAGACTATCCGGCCCCCAACCCGGAGGCGCAGTCTGTACCCCCAAGCCCCATATTTTCACCTGAAGTTGAAAGATTTGTTTCACACCCTGGGGTGTCAGAAGTGCCATGGCCCTAAGGGTGAGTCCTGAGGCCTGGACAGCACTGACCAGAGGCCTCGAGCCTGGGCTGGGCCTGTGGGCTTTGTGACATCATGCTCCCTGGCTAGCTCCTTCCTCTGTGTTGTCCCCTGGTGCTCAGCCCTGTCCCTCTTCCTCCTGTTCACACCTCCTGCGATGACCCACCCCCAGTCCCTCCACCCCAGCCCCCACCCTCCTCCCATCCTTAGGGCACAGCCCCTGACGTCCGTACCCTTCTCCACCCCTTGCTCAGTGTAGGAGGTGCTGGGCATTGAACCCAGACTGGCCACATGCAAGGCAAGTGCCCTACCCACTGCACTATCTCTCTGGCCCAGATCTTCCTTTTTTAGGCTGAGTAATATTCCATGGCATGGAGGGACCCTGTGTGTAGTCTATGAGCTCAGCTCGGGCGCTTTCACCTTTGGGCTCTGAGAATCAGGCAGCTATGAACAAAGGAGACCAAATCTGCAGGATGAAAAAGCCCCTCCCAGCCCCAGCCCACTGCTGTGGTCCTTTGAACCTTCTCTCTGTACGTGGTGGCTTCGGGATGGCCACGAGGGCTCAGATCACTGTCCCTGCGGCGAAGGCTGTGAGGATGAGGATGGAAACTTCTAGTCAGAGCTAAGGATTAAATGAACTTAGGTTTAAGGATCAAGGGATGACATGGCTGATAAAAAGGCCAACAGCCCCGAAGGTCACCTCTCCATGACTCTTTGGTTCTCTGTGGTTACGTGGAATCTACCGGAAACGGCCGGAGTGTGAGCACTGAGTGTGAATCCCAGCCGGACCCTTGGGGACTCCCAGGATGGTTCTCGAGGGCGGAGCTGAGGAACAGGAAGTGCCTGGGAACCTCTAAGTCCCTCCTGCCCCTTAAGCCTGCAGGTCTGTGATGGAGACGGTCTCTGTGTGGACCTAGAGAGCAGCAGAGGCCCTGCGGGAGGAGAGCAATGGTTCTAGAAGTTTCTGTGTCCTCCTTGGGTCCTTGGGCGGGGGATTCCCATCATCCCCTGCTCCTGATGTGAGATTTTGTGAGACCTTTCTTCCTTTGGGCTGTCTGTTGTCTAGAGAGGGGAGAGCCCAGGGTCTTTAGCTTTTAGGGTTTTGGGGAACGGAGGAAATCGCCCTGTTCACCGAGTCTGTGGCTGGGGTGGCTGCTTTCATTTTACTGTTTTATCTTGTTTGGGGTGTTGGGGGCCCGACCCCAAGCCTCACACAGGACAAGGCCGTGTTCTGCCTTGAGCCACCCCTCAGCCCTGGAGGGTGCTTGTGAATGAGGGAGACCCTGGCAGAGACTGTGTGTGGAATTTGTGACCCAGATTCTGCCTTGTCTTACTGGGAGCCCTTACCTGCCTGTGCACTCAGTCTGGAACCTTCCTGGTCTCCCCCCGTGCGGGTCCGAGTGGTCTGGGACATCTTTCCGGAGAGGGTCTCTGGGTTTTGGAAAGACCACCGACCACTTGTCCCCGTCTTTCTTCTGTCTGGGAGTGCAGAGGCAAATGCAGAGCACCTGCAGCCTCGTTGCAAGCATGAGAGCGAGAATCCCAGGTGGAATTCCTAACTAGAACCACGGCCTGCTGCACTGGCCACTGACCGAGAGCTCTGCACTTCGGGGACTGTGGCAGAGGCAGTTCCCCAGTCCCAGTTGGCGGGAGCTGCTACTGTTTTCTTGATTTTCGAGCCCTGGGTGCTGCACACAGTGCTCGGCTCTTGGAAACTTGTGTTGGGTCACATGAGGCCATGGACGGGCCAGGCTGGGGGCTGTGCTTCACGGGAATGAGCGGTTTGCCAGAGCCAGGAAGGGGAGGCGCTGGTTTCAGGATATCGCCCTGTCACCCAGCGAGCCACACGCCCTGCGTCCTGTCCTGGCCAGCGAGAAAGTGGCTGCCAGTCGTCAGAGACTTCCGGGGCGGGGCGGGGTGGGGAGGCCCAGGGGGACAGGCCCCAGAACCACCCTAGGCCTGCTGGGCATGGGATCAGCTGACCCAGTGAGGCCTAACTGCTGCCCGTATCACCCACTGCTGGCCTCAAGGACAGTTGTGCGCATGGAGTCGGGGTGCCGCGAGGTGCCCAGCTGGCCCGGAAACTTCTCTGTGTGGCTCCGACGGCCCTTTCCTCCCAGCTGCTCCCTTTCCTGCTCTGTCCAGAGGCTCTTCTCAGAAGCTGCGTGGCCAGCACGGTCCACGTCACGGCCGGCTGCTTCCCGGCCACGCTCCTCCCCGCATCCCTTCCTCTGCCCCTCCCGTCCTGCGTCACTTTCCAGCAGGCTCGGCGGCCCTGGCCCTGTCCCCTCACAGGACACGGCGCCCCCCCCCCCCGCCCCCGGACTGGGCAGTGTGGAGGCTGAGACAGACAAGCAGGCCTTGGTCCAGCCAAGATGCTCCAGCCGAGATGGTGGATGGGAGGGAGGAGTCGACAACCCCGTGGGGAAGAGGGAGGGAGAGAGGGGAGGATTTTGGGTGGGGGGCGGGGGCGCGAGGGCAGATGCCTGGGACAGAGCAGGGTGCCCTCAGGGGCAGAAGTCGAGGTGGCATCAGCGATTCTGGGCGTGAGGCCAGGACTGGCCCTCGGTGCACCTACCCAAGTGTCCCCGTGTCCCAGGGTCACCTGCCCCGCTATGAGGGGACCCGCTAGGGTCTCTGCCTTCCTTCTCCCAACCCTCGCCACGTGCGGCAGGGAGCGGGTGCCATTTCTTTAGTGAGACTCTTACTCTTTCCCCTGCCGCCCACTCTGGCTCTGCGGAAAGAGACGCCTCTCCTCCCCACAGCCCTGCACCCCTACCTGGGCCTGCTCTGGCCCCGGCTGGCCCACCGCCCTGTGCCTCCCTGGGCCCTCGAGACCAGTCAGACTTGAAGTCATAGATTCCCTTCCTTTTTGATTCCTTCTCTTTCCTCCTCTGCCCCTTTCCTCCCTTCCCATCCCTCTTTCTTCCCCTCCCCTTCTTCCTCCTCCCTCCTCTTCCCTTCCCTTCCCTCCCCTCCCCTCCCCTCCCCTCCCCTCCCCTCCCCTCCCCTCCCCTCCCCCTCCCCTCCCCTCCCCTCCCCTCCCCTCCCCTCCCCTCCCCTCCCCTCCCCTCCCCTCCCCTTCCCTTCCCTTCCCTTCCCTTCCCTTCCCTTCCCTCCCTTCCCCTCCCCTCCCTTCCCCTCCCCAGTCCTCCCCTCTCTCCTCTACCCTTCCCTTCCCTCCCTTCCTCTTCCTTCCCCTTCCCTTCCTTTCTTTTCCCTTCCCTCCTTTTCTCCCTCCCCTCCCCGTCCTCTCTCCCTCCCTTCCCTTCCCCCCACCACCTCCACTCCCCTTTTCCTTTTTTGCCACACCCGGTAGTGCTCGGGCCTTAGTCCTGGCTTTCTGCTCAGGAGTCTTTTCTGGCGGGGCTCAGGGGCCCTCTGGGATGCTGGGGGCCAGCCTAGTTCGGATTAGAGATTAAAGCACCTGCCTTGACCTTGCACTCTCTCTAGTTCCCTCAGAGAGTGTGTCATGTGTGCTTCTGTCTCTGCAGAACTTATCGTCACCAAGGTGCCCAGACACCTCCAGCAGGGCCACTGGGGAGCTGGGGGACAGGTGGTGTGTGGAAGGCCACCAGGCCTTCAAGGTGGGCTTCAGAGCCAGCTTCCTTCATATTCGCTGTTGTTTGGGGGTTGTCCCAGGTGGGGTTTGGGAGACCTGGGGACCCCTGGCCATGTCTGACCCATTGGGCTGGCGGTTCCACGCGAAGAGCCAGGACTGTGGTGACAGGGACCCTGGGGGAGGCCGCGTGCGGGTGCTGCTGGGAACTGAATTCGGGAGGGCCAGGCAAGTGCCGAGCAAGTGCCCGCTGGCCGCTGTCCCAGCATCTCCTGACCATCTCAGCCACTGTCCCTGCTGTCTCCCAGCCAGTGACCCCCACTGGCCGCTGTCTCTGCGTCTCCCGCCATCTCCAGCCCTTCTTAGACCACGGAGTTTCGGCTGTTGAACCCCACAACCCCTGACATCCTGGATACAGTGACAAGGGAGTCCCCGTTCCCGTTATGCTTATGGGTGGGGTCCCTCCCTTGTGTCAGCCTTCCACAGAGGTGCTCAGTCCCCTCTGGTTCCCATGAGGGCATCCTGTCCCACCTTCCCCTGGAGAGGCCCCATGTCTCCTAGTGCCACCATCAGACTGGCACATCGGTAAGGAGCTCCCATCCCATGCCCAAGGGCCCTGAGCTATGGAATGCAGTGGCTGATGGCACTGAGCCAGCCATGGGGGCTGTGCTGGCAGGTCACTGGTGTGATGGGTCTTTGGTCTATAGACGATACTTTGGATGCTTCTGGAAGCTTCTGGAAGGGATGAATATTCCAGGAGGAGGCCGAGTCCAGGTGGCTTGTGTGAAGATGGGGTGAGGACTTGTGCGAGAAGCAGAAGCCCCCTTAAGTGAACCCCACTATTCACAGGCCCTCTTGCATCATAAATGTGGGCTCCAATGCCCCCACCCCAGTACTACTGGTTTCAACCCTGGGACCCTGCAGGGTCTATAATGAACAATCTTGGAGCTCAGCCCTGAGACAAGCCATGTAACCCTCTAGACCCTCTTCCTCCGGACAGTGCTCATGGCAGGCCAGCCCAGCGTGTGCTCAGGCAGGGTGAGGCGCTCTGAGGGATGCTTAGGGCCCCAGAGGCCTGTGGCCCTCTCCTGAATGTCAGCCGTGGCTGGAGGGGTCCAGGACAGGAGAGACTGAGGTGTGTGGCCCTGGGCCCAACTCCCTCCCAGCAGAGCTCCTGGCTCTGGGTGGTCACTAGGCAGTGTTGGCCCAGCCAACCTGGTGCCCGTGGGTCTCGTGATCAGTGGGTCAGTCTCAGCCACGGCGCTGGCAGCTCTGGCATGTGGCGAGAACCCTCTGCCTTCCCACCTGGCCCAGGGAGGTAGGCATGGGCTGGGGGCGGTCAGTGGGCATGTAGGGGGGAGGATGTGCAGAGCCTTGGTAAGTCCAATGTGATGCCACTGCGGCCCATGAGTGGGCTCTGTGACTCCCGCCAGGCTGAATACACCAACGCGATTTCCTGGGAGGAATCACCGTAGAGGCCTCGTGGTCACGACTATCGGGGACGGCACAAAGCTTCTCCCGGGGTGGGACAGCAGAGACTGATGGTGAGACTGTCCCTGCCTACGGCAGCCGCGGTGCCTGCTCACAGCAATGCCCAGACACTGACCCCAGGTCTGGGGCCTGACTGAAGGGAGGGGGCAGGGCCACGGTTCTCAGCCCTTCGGCACGATATCAACAGCTTATGTGTGTGCGTGTGTTCGTGTATGTGCACACAGGCACGCTTGTATGTACGTGTGCACTTGTGTATGTGGACATGTGCCAGTGTGATTGTGCATGCATGCATGTGGGCATATGTACATCTGTGTGTCCATGCACACGCATGTCCTTGTGTGCATGCCTGTGTGTGCAAGCATGGTTGCACACTGGAAGGCATGCTGGTGTAGAGAGACGAAGGAAAGCCCCCTGGAGAATTGGGGTGTCCTTGGCCCTGGGTCATGGGAAAGTTGGGGAGCTCTGTGGGGCCCAGAGGAAGCCCCTTTCTTCCCCCCCGCACCCCCCGGGACCCGGCCTGCGGCTCCCGGCAGCTACTCTGCTCGAGTCAATAACCCGGTGCCCGAACCTTCCCCGCAGAGAGATTTTCCAATCCCTTCATCGTCTTGGTGATTTTCCTCTGAAGTGCCTCCAGGAGCCTATGTCATCGGATAAGTATGTCATATAAATTAGGCCCTAAATCAGTCTGTCAACAGGGCGTCTTGAGCAAGCGCCTGGCTGGCAGGCGGAGCTGGGCTGGGCCTCCCTGTGCTGGGCCCAGAGTCACGGTCGGTCCCACCATGGGTCCTAGCGGCCCAGCGGAGACCCAGCTCAGGAGGGTTTCCGGGAAATGCCAGCTGGCCACCTGCACCCACCACCCCCACCCCAGTTCCTGTGTGAGGCTCTTGGGGGCAGGATGGGTGTGGAAGAGCAGGGTCCAGGTGGGGACGGGCCAGGTAGCCCTTGCAGGGGCCGGCGTTGGGGGCTCAGTGTGGGCAGCGCCCCCCTCCCCAGCGTCATGTTCAACATCAGCACGTGCAGAGTCGGGGGAGTCCCGGGGTCTGCCCTCCGTGACATCACAGGAACCCTCATTCATCCCCAAACTCACTTCTGGGACCTCCTGGGGTCTCAGTCCCCATTGTCCCCCCTGTGGCCCAGCTGCAGGGAATGTGAGTCTCTCGGGTGCCAGTTGCCAGGCTAGGCTTCCAGTCTGGGCTCAGAGACCAGATCCAAGCTCCAAGCTTTACAATTGGTGTCTGGGGTCTGCGTCATCTTTTATTTATTTATTTTTAAGATTGGGCCATTTTCTGATGGGGAGTTCCTTTTTATGGGTGGGGGGCACACCTGGCAGTGCTCAGGTCTGACTCCTGGCTCTGTGCTCAGGAATCACTCCTGACAGTGCTTGGGGGGGCCCGAGGCAGTGCTGGGGATGGAACCCGGGCTGGCTGGCCGTGTGTTAGGAAAATGCCCCATCTTCTGTGCTATTGCTCTGGACTCTGAGTTGGGTCTTTTTGTTTGTTTTTGGGGTCACACCCAGCAGTGCTTAGGGGACACTCCCGGCATTGCTCGCGGGGCCGTGGGGTGCTGGGGCCGAGCCCAGACCTCCCGTATGCAAAGTCGGCTCTCAGCCCGCTGGGCCTCTGGGGTCACAGGGTGGGAACCTGGGAGGTCCATGCAGGTCATGGTGACGCTGAGGTGCAGGGCTGGGCCCCACCTGAGTTGGGAGCTGGCGTCTCTGATGGTTCCGAGTGAGGTTCCGGTGAGTGGCCCCATGTTTGCCTTGGGCGCAGCGAGAAGGGCACACACTCTGTCGTGCAGCAGTTACTGGCTAATTCTCCCCATCATCCCTGGCTACCCGCCTATAGCGTGAAGATGATCACAGTGATTTTGATGTCGGCAGCCTTGAGTCTTACTCTCGGAAGTCCCCGAAGCCTCAATTTCCTCACCCATGACGTGTCAGTGGGGCGCCAGCCCGTGTGCCAGCCCTGGCCCATGGCAGCCGGTTATTCTGGATGAGGACATGCAAGTCTGTCTTCTTAACGTCCAGCGGCTGCAGCCCTGGGCCCTGCTGGCCCTTCTGCTCTTGGCTCTCTGTTTGTCACTGATATTGGCCACAAAACACAGGATTCCCAGCTACAAGTGGCTTTGAGGAAAGGGCGTTGTCGTCCTCTTGAACAGAAGTCCAGAGGCAGGGGATGAAACTCAAGGACGTGCACCCATTGAGATCCTCACATTCTTGAGGTTTTCTTCTCCTGGTCACATGGTGGCTGCCATGGCACCAACCATCACAAGGCAAAAGCAGGAAGAGTTCAATCCTGACCCATCGTTCTTCTGCAGGAGAAAACAAAGTGAAAAGACTTTCCTGGGAAGCCTCTGATGGGCTCGGGTCATGTCACATGCCCTGTGACAAAGGAAATGGGATTACGAAATCAGCTTAATGGTTGATATTTAACCTCGTGGCCCGGGAGAGGCCTTGGGCTTGCCCTGTGCCCACGCAGGCCTCTGTCAGCACTGGAGAAGGTGCAGGAAAGGGGTGATGCGGGTCCAAGTGTCTCACTAAGAATAGGCTCCTGGGCTGGACAGAGGGTGCCGTGGGCAGTGCACTTACCTGGTACGTCATTGACCCAAGTCAGTCTCTGACCTTGCACCACATTAGGTCGACAACCTCTTCCCTGGGGGTCACTCCCAAGTACAGAGCCAGGAACAGCCCTGAGCAATACCAGGCCCCCACAAAGAATAAAACAAAACAAGAACCTTGGTACCCTGGATCCATGTGGAGGGGCGTTGGGCACATGGAAACGCAAGAAGACAAACAGGTCTCGGGAAAGGCAGAGCCTGCTGCCTCCCCGGGTTGAGGACGAAGTGGCGTCCCCCATGGGCACCCTGCCTGCTGGCCTGCTGCTCCGTGGGGGGGGGGGGGGGAAGCGCCCTGTACCCACCCCCAGCCTCTCCAGGGTCAGTGCCCTCCTAGCTGGGCATCTGCACCTGTCAAGGAGGGCACGTCCCCTAGCCTGAGGGGCTCACGGCTGTGAGGCAGCCGGGAGGCGGGGGGGGGGGGGGCGGGGGGAGGAGAGATTCAGGTAGAGGCTGGAGGTGGCCTCAGGGGTCCGGGGCGCTTGTCCCTTTGCGGGTCCTCTGTGCGTAGGAGTCGGCGTGTCCAAGTCAGGTACGTCAGTGAGGATTAGGGGTGGACAGGTCAGCGGAATGAACTCATGCTGGGCTGTGACCGGCGCTCTGTCCTCAGGAGAAGGGCCGAGTCCTGCTCCCCCTCCTCACTGCTGGATAGGAGCACCCCACGGTGGGGAGAGGAGCTGGGGACAGGCCCCCCTCCCTCGTCACGCTTCCCAGCATCTTCAGAGTGAGAAGAGGTGGGGGGGGGAGGGCAAGTCGGGGGCGGGCAGGCGGCCTCAATTTGCTGGACAGGACAGGGCATCCTGCTCCCCTGGACACAGCTCGGAATGGTGCCCCTGCCAGGACACCGTGGCCCCACGCGGGGGTCAGGCTCAGGACACTCAGGGAGGACGCTCGCTCACTCTTTCCGGGGAAGAGCCCAGAAGCTGGAAGGTGCTGGCAGGTCCCGGAGTCCTCACAGCCACAGAGACAGCCCCAGGCCTCCTGCGCTGGCCTGGGCACTGCCCCCGATGCCCCTGCCAGCTCAGGGAGCTCCCCTGGGGCAGGACGGGGCTGGCCCTTCTCCGGCCCCAGCCTGGTCTCCTGGCAGCGCGGCCCTTGCTGACAGACGCTGGCAGGTTCTGCCCCTGCGGGCCTGCCTCCAGCAGGACCCCAGCTGCGCCCATTCCTATTGCTCTCGCTGTGTCATTCCGTTCCTGCAACATTCCAGACGCTTCCATTCTCCAAATTTCCATGGATCTCTCAACACGGCCCCGGGAGCGGGCTCCTGGCGCACCCACCTGCGCAGGTGAGGGGTGGCCGGCGGGTGCGCTGGCGGCGGAGGGCGACCTCCTCCTGCCGTTGGATTTGCTTCCCTCTCCGGGAGGGGCGGGCGGACGGACAGCGGCACTCCAGAGACCCTGGGGACGTGCTCCGCGCCGCACCCCGTGTGTGGGCCCTGCGGAGACCCTCACACTGTCCCCTCTCTGCTTTCAGCTGGGAAGCTCCGGTGTGGCCTTGAAATGCTGGTCGATGGGGGCCCAGCTGTGCTTCCGAGCTCCCCAGCCCGCAACTCCGCAGGAAACCAGACAGGCCCCTCCCTCGGTCCGCTGCGGAAGCGCCTCCGCCCGCCTCTGCACAGCTGCCCCCGTTTTAGTTTCTGTGTTTTAATTTGATTTTTGCGTCATACCCGCTGGTGCTCAGGGCTGACTCCTGGCTCTGTGCTCAGGGCTCACTCCTGGCTCTGTGCTCAGGGCTCACTCCTGATTGTGTTCTGGGCTGACTTCTGGCTTGTGCTCAGGGCTGACTCCTGGCTCTGTCCTTGGGGCTGACTCCTGGCTCTGTGATCAGGGCTGACTCCTGGCTCTGTGCTCAGGGCTGACTGCTAGCTCTGTGCTCAGTGCTGACTCCTGGCTCTGTCCTTGGAGCTGACTCCTACCTCTGCCTTTGGGGCTGACTCCTGGCTCTGTGCTCAGGGCTGACTCCTGACTCTGTGCTCAAGGCTCACTCCTGATTCTGTGCTCAGGGCTAACTCCTGGCTCTGTGCTCAGGGCTGACTCCTGGCCTGTGTTCAGTGCTGACTCCTGGCTCTGTGCTCGGGGCTCACTCCTGGCTCTGTGCTCAGGGCTGACTCCTGGCAGGGCTCAGGGAACCATGCATGGTGGTGCTGGGGATCATGTTCAAGGTGCCCTCCCATCTCTCAGGCCCCTGCTTCCAGGTGTCTGTGTTGTGACAGGGTCATGGGGAGGTCAGGGGTGTGTGTCCCTGGTGGGTGCAGGTCTCTCCTCACAGAGGGAGGCTGCCCATGCCCTGGCCTTATGCTCCAGAGGACGAGGCTGCCCAACCTCTGGCTGCTTCCTAGAGAGCTGCCGCTGACACGTGCAGGCTGTGTGTGAACTCAGTCACATGCGTGTGAACTCGGTCACAGAGGTGTGAACTCGGTCACAGAAGTGTGAGCCCAGTGGCGTGTGTCTGGAGCTGACGCCCTCCCTTAGTGGTGCGGGTGGGGCCGCTGCACCTCCAGCTCGTGGCTCTGGCAGTTGGTGCTTTTGTGTCGCATGCAGTTCCCTGTGGCACCGAAGCTGCTTCCTTTGCAGCTGCTGGGCAATCTCCACATCTCATCCTCCACAGATCTGCTGTGTCTTTGCCCATTTTGCACTGAAGTCTGTGTTCCCTGTTAGTCACCAAAGTTGTTCCATATTTGGTGTGTGTGGGGGTTAATTGGGGTCCACAGATTTTGGGTGACTTCCAACCCTCACACTTTGCAGTCTGGAGTGAGGGTGTCCAAAGGGGAGCACCAATAGGGCAGTCGAGGTTTGCTCTACCCAGCAGGAGAGGACAGGCCAAGGCAAAAGGAGAAGTGAGCCTAGAGTGAGCTGGACACCCTCAAAGCACTCAGCAAAGTGGGTGCCTTTATTAGTGACTGAGTGACTGTGTGAGTGAGTGACTGAGTGACTGAGAGAGTGAGTGAGTGACTGAGTGACTGAATGACAGTGACTGAGTGAGTGAGTGAGTGAGTGAATGAGTAAGTTACCTCAGAACAATTGTCTGAGGAGGTGACCGAGTGACTGAGAGAGTGAGTAACTGAGTTACTGACTGACTGACTTAGTGAATGAGTGACTGAGAGAACAACTGATTGAATGAATGAATGATTGAGATAGTGACAAAGAGCAATTGGCTGAGTGACTGAGTGAATGAGTGACTGAGTAAGTGAGAGTGAGTGACAGAGGTTGACTGAGTGACTGAGTGAGTGGCTGACTGAGTGAGTGACTGAGTGAGTGACAGAGAGCGATTGGTTGAGCGACTGAGAGAGTGATTGATTGAGTGACTGAGTGAATGAGTGACTGAGTGAATGAGTGAATGAGTGACTGACTGAGTGAGTGGCTGACTGAGTGAGTGACTGACTGAGTGAGTGACAGAGAGTGATTGGTTGAGCGACTGAGAAAGTGATTAACTGATTGACTGAGTGACTGAGTGAATGAGTGAATGAGTGAATGAGTGACTGACTGACTGACTGAGTGAGTGGAGGCAGAGACGTCCAGCCCGCCCTGCACAGCCCTGGAACTCAGCTAGCCCTCCTGCTCGCCTTCCCTTCCCCTCGAGTGGGGGTCCCATGGAGGGGACCTGCAGCCCTGGAGCCCATGGCATCACCGCCACCTGGGATGAAACGTCGCCACAACAGGAAGCCTTGCCGTGCTCGTCCACTACATTTCCTCCCTTTGTCTCTGCCTGGTAAACAAGCCTGTCCCAGCACCGCTGCCTCCAGTGCCCAGCGGCAGGAGGGCACAGCCACGCAGTCCTGCTGTGCTGCAGGTCAGACCTCTGCACCAGGCTGCACTTGCTCCAGGTCCTGGCCTGGGCAGGGACGGCCTCTCCGCGGCGGCTGCCGAGTGGCCCGGCCTCATGATGAAGACCAGACGCAAACCTCTCTGGGGGCGCCTTGGGGGGCGGTCCGGGGCCTGCCAGGAGGAGAGGGGGTCCCTCGGGGCCACAGCGGGGTATGGGCAAGTTGAATCTTCCAATCACACCAGTCACATCTCTGGGCTCCAACTCAGTGGGACCGGGGCAGAGCGCAGGTGTGACACCCCTCAGGCCTGTCACAGAATCTGAGTGACAGCTCTCTCTCCTGCCGGATGCACACTCACTCGCCCGCCCGCCTGTTCTTCTCCTCCTGTGCAGGAATCAAGCCTTTTAGGTTTAATGAGCTCTTAGGGTGAACGACGTTAGCTGGGGGCGCGTTAAGTGGGGGAGGGGCGTCAGCAGGCGCAGAGGGACCCCCTCCCCCAGCTGGTGACAGCGGAAGCAGGCGAGGGTGGTGCTGCTCAGGGCTGAGAGTCCCTGCAAGGAGGAGCCGGTGCGGCTGGTACTGTGATAAGGGCTCCCGCACCGACACTCGTTTCCCTACACCTTGAGACAGGAGAGGAAAGCGAGAGGGGGAAGTTGGCCAGCAGAGAGGGGGGAAAGAGGGATTTGTTTCAAGATCAAAAGATGCTCAAGGATGCCGAGGGAAACGCAGAGGAAAAACAAGCTCGGAGCTGAGGCGGCCATGGCGTCTGCATCCTCCTGATAAGGAGCTGCTTCTTGGGGTGGCCCTGTGCTCCGCAACCCCCACGCACACACCCTACGGCCGGCACGGGCCGGGGCCCCTTTCGGAGGTGCAGACAGAGGTCAGGCAATTGACCCGTGTCGAGAGCAGACAGGATCCGGCAGAAAGGGGTTGCTTGGTGAGTTCAGTTCTGGCTGGGGCTGCAGGTACCCCCAAGGCACTAGCTAAGCACCCGCTCTGCAAGGGAGACCCGTGTGCAAGCAGGCGGGCTGCTGGGGGAGGCCCAGGGCTGAGCCCCACACACCGGGAGTGTTCACTGCGTCCCAGGAAGACAGAACAGAAAGAAGAATCACAGTCAGCCCATCCGTCTTGGATTTTTTTCTCTCAAAATCAGATGAAAATCTTAACTCAAGTTGTCTGATAATAGTAATAAAAATTAAAACAAAAGAAAAGAAAAAACTCTTAAACACTCTGAATGTTATGGCAGAGACCTAGTCCCATGAGCAAATGACACAGCAGCGGGAACTCCAAGACAGAACCATATAAAGTGTCTACCTGAACCACATAAACCCGTTCACCTGGACCACATAAAGCGTCACCCGAACCACATCAACCGTGCACCTGAATTGGATGAGGATGGAAAGAAGATGACAGGCGGGGGGCGGCAGTGCTGGGCAGATTGAATGGACGATGTTCATCTCCGACCAGACTTTTCATCTCAGGCAAAAATGAACTCAAGCGACTCCCAGACTTTAATACAAAAGAGAAAACAGGAACACGGTTTAGGGGGAAATGGGAGATATTTCAACGCTCTGGGAGTAGATGAAAGTTTTCCGACTCAGGGCCATGACTGGGAAAGGCGACTGGAGAAGCAGAGAAACAGTCTGGGGGAGTCGGCCCTTGCCTTGCACGGCCCCGACCTGGGTTCCATCCGTGGTACCACATACACCACCCTGAGCAACCCCAGGAATGACCCCTGAGCGCAGAGGCAGGAGTCAGCCCTGAGCACCGCCAGGTGTGCTCCCGAGACAAACAGAAGAATTAACTAGGGACGACCACATTCTAAAACTTTAGCTCTACAAGTGAGGCGGGTAAGAAGATGACAAGGGAAACCAATGAGCACAAGAAAGTGCAATTCGTGCATCGGATGACTCATGCCTGGAACTCGCGTGGAAGGACAGGGCTGGCGAGGGGGCTCGGTCAGCAGCTTGAGCGCAGCTTTGCAGGGGCCTGAGCTCCATCTCTGGCACCACACAGTTCCCTGAGCACCAGCAGGAGCCACCCCTGAGCTCTGCGTGAGAAAATATTCACGTGCATATTTTATATATCATTACATACAAAAATGTACTTCCATAAACATTTTCTATAAGTGCTGCCAGGTCCGTTATAATTATGGGATTGTTTTATAATGTAATAACATGATAGCTATTGTACCTTATATGGCTGTAATTAAAATAATATAAATGCAATCACTTTTTGTCTTCAAAGGATTTTTTTTCCTGAGACAATGTTTACACAACTGCCTATGTGTTGGGGGTCCAATCTCACAAATTTTTCACCTCTGCTAAGCATGTCAGTCTACCACAGCCACCGCCCACATGCTATTGTCCACCACGACCAGTGTCCCTTTTCAGTCTTCTCCCCCGTCCCCTCGTTGGTAAGCCCACTTCTGTAGTCGGGTCGAGGGGTCTCTGGATCTGTGTGGCTCGGCTTCTCTGCCCCCTGGAGTCATTCGGTATTTTTCTTCCCCTCTGACTTTCTGGACTCAGCGCAAACTCTTCAAGACTTTTTTTTTACTTTTTGGGTCACACCCGGTGATGCTCAGGGGTTACTCCTGGCTCTGCACTCAGTAATTACTCCAGGCAGTGCTCGGGAAACCATATGGGATGCTGGGAATCAAACCTGGGCCGGCCGCGTGCAAGGCAAATGCCCTACCCGCTATGCTATGGCTCCAGCCCCGCGTGACCCCACTCTAGCCTCATCATGCTGTGGCAGAAGCCACGGTTCCCCTCTTCTGTGCTCCTCGGGGCTCGGCCGTGTCTGGGGTTGCATTTTCCTTGGTTCTTCATCTGTGGTTGGACGTCAGAAGTCTTGCAGCTAGCGCTGCAGTGACATAGGGGGCGCAGATCTTTCCAAATTAGTGTGTTCGTGTTCTGGGACAGCCGTCTTGATGCTTGCTACTTGCTGACTGCTGGGATCCATCCTGCCCATTTGCTGGTCACGCCACGCTGTATGACCATGGCACAGAGGGTCGGTTAAACACAGCTTGGTCCATCTATTCAGTGGAACGTCAGGACATGATGTGTTTGGGTCACCCCCAGTGGTGCTCAGGGCTTACTCCTGGCTCTACACTCAGGGATCACTCCTGGCGGGGTTGGGGAACCACATGGGGTGTTGGGAGTGAACCCTGGTCAGTCCCGTGCCAGGCAAACTCAGGACACATTTTGAAACTTTACATTTACTGTAGTTGAAAGAGAACATGTGTTCTGGAAGGTCCATCAACTGGGAGAGTGTGAATCTGGCTGAGTTAACGCTGAGGCCAATATAACTGGGGGAGTTGGAGAGTGAGGCCCCGACCCTGCCCCAGGCCTCCCCCAATGCCACCTGGCCGGGCGGAGGCCTGGGGAGGCAGTGAGATCCAGTCCAGCACTGTGGGGGGACCATGTGGTCCTAGGGATCGAACTTGGGGCTTTTTGTGTGCAAGGCAGAGGTCTGGTCCTTTAAATCGCCCTCGCCCCCCCCCCCCATACCATTTCTTTATAAGACAAAAGTTTGGGGCCTGATTTCAGCCTTCACACCTCACTGTAGTCAGCCTACACCCCACTCCACACACACTCTCTCTCTGTCTCTCTATTTCTCTCTGTGTGTGCCTGTTTCTTTCTCTCTCCGTTTGTCTCTCTGTTTCTTTCTCTCTGTTTCTGTTTCTCTCTCTGTCTCTCTGTCTCAATCTCTCTATCTCTGCCTGTGTCTCTGTCTCTCTCTCGGTCTCTCTCTCTCTGTCTCTCTCTCTCTCAGTCTCTCTCTCTCTCTGTCTTGGTCTCTCTGCCTCTCTCTGTGTCTCTGTTTCTTTGTCTCTCTCCGTCTATCTCTCTCTGTCTTGGTCTCGCTCTGTCTCTGTCTCTGTCTCTGTCTCTCCTCTTCTTGGTTGTGTCTCCATGGGTCTGACATCAAAGGCCTCGTGTATGTTTGTAAACATGTGACTTCAGCCCTGGCGCCGCATGTGACGTTCATGTCGGCCCCCCATGGCTGGGCTCAGCCTCCAGAGCCCCCCGGGGCGCCTCCTGAGTCTCCGGGCTGGGGGCTTCCTGGCAAGTGACACTTGGGCACAGGAGGCTGCAGGGACCGGGGCACTGTCCCCGGGGCGAACGTCCTCCACTCACTCCAGGGTGCCCGAGATCAGGGCAGGTGCTCTGGCGCTACAAGGTCCTCCGTGCCCTGGACTTTCCCTTTCCCCAGGGTCACTTGACGTCCAATCCCTGAAGCTCTTGGAGATACCCTGACTTTTCCCTACGGCCTCCAGCGAGCCCCCAGGTGGGCCCCAGGTGCAGGAGGGTCACCTTAGACCGTGAGGGTGACTCTGCTTTTGGTGGGGGCTGTGGAGGGTGCTGGAAGGGTGGGGCCTGGGGTCACCGCCACCAGCACTCTCTCTGGCCCTGCTCTGCCCGCCCCAGCCCGCGAGCCCACTTCCAGGACGCCCACCACATTTCCGCCCGGCCGGCCCCCCTTCTGCAGCACTTCCTGCAGCTTCTATTTTTTCCTCCTTCTGCTCCTTAATCTGTTTTTCTCAGCTTCCCTCCCCCTCCCCACGCAGCTGGAATGCCTCCTGGCTTTCTTGCCTGCTTCCGCCTGAAATCCCCTGCGCCCCCTTCCCCCTCGCTGCTGCCCACCACGCCTGGCCCTCTGAAGAGGACTCCCCAGCCCAGGGCCCGCGTGCTCTGCCCATATCCCCACCCTCGGCACGCAGGTGTCCAGACACCCCTCTGCGCTCCCTGAGGAGCCCCCGGGGGCATGCCGCATCTAGACGGTCTCCAGGTTGGTCCCAGGGGAGCGAGATGAATCTTTTGCTCCCACCTAACTGGCTGCTGGCCCTTAGTCTTCACGCCATGGGGGGTCACTCCTGTGAGTGGGAGCAGGGCAGGGGGACAGGTGGGCGCCCCAGCAGGTGACTCTACCTGGTGCCCTGGAGGTGTGAGAAGAAGAGCTGCCTGGTTCTGGGCCACCAGGGAGCCCCCGGGCCAGCCTGCGAGGGGTCCTGGAGTAATCGCAGGTGACGCCACCAACCTTCAGGTATACAGGAGAGAGTTGGGGGTGGTGGCCAGTGGGATGGTACACAGGACAGGGCTTGGTAGGAATATCTAGGACCCTAGTTTGAATCTGCAGCAATCCAGTATGCAAGAGAACATCCCTGGGCACAGCCAGGAGGGATCCCTGGGCACAGCCAGGAGGGATCCCTGGACAGAGACAGGAGGGATCCCTGGGCCCAGAGACAGGAGGGATCCCTGGGCCCAGAGATAGGAGAGATCCCGAGCACTCAGGTGTGGCTTCTGAAAAAGAGAGAGAGAGAAGACGGGGAGATCTGATACTTGATCCCCTAATTTCTTCCTGAGGACAAATTGCCTCTGCAGGTGGGTGAGTCAAGCCCAAGAAGAGGAGGGGAAGAAGCAGGAGGAAGAGGAGGAGGAGGAAGAAGAGGAGAAGAAGGAGGAAGAGGAGGAGGAAGAGAAGGAAGAGGAGGGGGAGGAAGAGGAGTAGTAGTAGGAAAAATAGGAGGAAGAGGAGGAGGAAGTGGTGGAGGAGGAGAAGAGGAGGAAGAGGAGGAGGAATAAAAAGAGGAGGAGGAAGAAGAGGAGGAGGAAGAGTAGGAGGAAGAGGAAGAGAGAGAGAAGAGGATGGGGAGGAAGGCAGGCTGGGGGAGAAGGCAGGCTTCAGAGAGAAGGTGGGCTGGGGAGAAGGCGGGCTGCCGGGAGAAGGCGGACTGTGGGAGGGAGGCCGGGGCTGGGTAGAGGGGATGGGGGGCTGATGCCCCTCCACGGGCCTCTCTGTCGGGACCTTGGCCGGGTGAGGTGAGAGCAGGATTCTGAGCTCCCTGAGGTTCTCCTGTGTCACTGAGGATGTAGAGGAGGGTCTGCAGACACAAGGGCCTCATCAGAAGCCTCAGGATAGCCGTGGTGAGCCCCCCGGCACAGGTCGGGGGCAGTTTGTCTGAACCGGGGAGCGCCTGGGGGAATTTGCGAGGGCCCTGGGCCCTGCCCAGGTGCCAGCTTCTGGACCATCGACTCTGGTTTCCGAGGACCCACACCGCAGACTCTGGGCACAGAGACCCGAGGCCTCACCCGGAGTCAGCCGGTGCTCGGCCAAACGCTAGCCGCTGGCCCGCCTTTGTCCCTGTTGCTGGTAGCTCTGGGGGCAGGATCACCACGAGCGGGCTTCCTTCCTTCCTCCTGTCAGGCCCAGGAGTGGCCGTGCCGCCCAGAGCCAGAGCCAGAGGCGGACAGTCACCGGTGCTCAGTGGGGACTAGAGCTCTCTGCTTTCACCTCCCGCGGCCTCCTCTGTGCTGGCAGGAGGTGCAGGGCCCCCTGCTGCCCCATCCTTACCCCCACTTGTGCGCTCTGAGAGGGGGTCACGGTCCTCCTGCATCACTGCTCAAACCCTGTGGGCAGCTCACTGACCCCATCGAGAATGTTTCTGTCCCTCCTGTTGCCGGGGGCAGAGTGGAGAGCCTGTGGCAGCCCCGGGCCCTGCCCCCTGTCCCTTGGATACCCGGCCCCTCTCTTCCTCTGTGCCAGGCTGTTGGTGGCTCGGGGAGCGACCCCCATGTGTCCCCATCTCCTGCTCCTGAACGGGGGTCCCTACATCAGCACGAGCTTCCTCAGCCGGGCCCCTCGGGTCTAAGGATGGCGTGGCAACATCTGCTGACCCCTGTGGCAGCCTGGGCGAGAGGTCCAACAGGAAGGGGACACGCGGGCAGACCCTCACGGGCCCCTCCCGCAGCACAGAGCCAGGCCCGGACACCCCAAGACCACAGGCCCCGAGCTGGCCTTTGCTTCTCTGCTCCCGTAACTCTGGGAGCCGCAGCCTTCTCCTGTGTGACCCCAGAGAGGAAGGAGAGAGAGGAGGGAAAGGAGGCATGAGGGTGGCTACGGGCAGAGGGGGGAGGTTTCCCCCAGGGGATCTGGATTTCTCGATGCCCATCCAAGTGGCCTGGCCGGACAGATGGCAGGTGTGTTTGCCCAGCTGAGAGCGTGTCATGCCAGCCTGGAGTCCAGAGGGGCAGAGCTTGGGAGGGACCGGGATGTACCAAGGACAGGGCACTTAGTGGCTGGGCTGGCCAGCATGAAGTTTATCTGAGAGCCGAGCTCTCGTCTGGGGGTCACAAGCCTGCATCTGCCCTCCAGCCTCCCGGAACATTCCAGAAGGTGACTTCAGCTGGTCTGCCCTTGCCGCTAACTGGAGTTTCTTTGTCCATCGATGCTCGTGGCTCACCTCCCATTCTCCCCTCCTGCATTTCTTCCCCTCCGCTCTGCAGATGAAAATGCTGGGACCGCGGCCCCCTGGGCTCTCCGCAGAAAGGGCGTCTCCACCCCGAGTCTGAGTGTGCGCGGGAAATGGAGCGACCACACAGTGCCAGGGACGCGCTCGGCCCACTCCCCTCAAGGTGACCCAGGCCAGGTCCCCGGCTCCGGCCGCGGGCGCACCCTCACGCAGACGTGCTTTGACTTAATGTAAGAACTTCCCCTATTTATCTCCAGATCTCCGCCAACCTATTTTTACTACTACCTGCCTGCGTTGGGGCACCTGAACAATGCGCGCGAGCATACAAACGGCTTTACCATGCGCGGTCTATTGTTAGCCACCCCTGTGGGCTCCGGAGTCTTCCTCAGGACTCTTGCCCCGGCTCCACAGATAATTTCCTTAAGATGCTTTCCCAGGCGGGGGACCGACTGGGTCAAAGGCAAGCGGTTCCTCCAAGGTTCCCGCTGCCAAAGTGCTTCTCCGGATCTATATCCCATCCCTCTCACGGGCGTTTGGTATTGTCGTTAAAAACGAGACAGCTTTTGTTCATTTGCTGAGCAAAAAATAGCTCCTCCTTTCCAGATCGTCCCGTTTTAGATATAGCTGATGGCTCGAGAGATTAGAGTTCCCTGGTTCCCATTTTGAAAGCTACTTGATTGTGACTTGTATGTGCGCTCTCTGTCCATCTTTTTACCGGACTCTGGCGTCTTTTACTGAGTCTGTTGGCCTGTGCCTCTTAACACCTCGAGAACATCCTGGCGATGCTGGTCTCTGTGCCCCTGGCGGGTCCAGGACGGCTCTGGAGGGTGGCAGGGGCTTGTTCGCGTGTCCTAGCCCCCCACACAGCCCTTTCTGCCCTCAGAGCCACTCGATGTCCTGGCAGGGACTGGCTCCTGGTCCTTAGCCTGGCCCCTCAAGCTCAGGAGGCACAGAGACCCCTGCCCACGTCTGCACGGCGTCACCCCATGTCTTGAGTACTGCAGATGCACTGGGTAAGATGGAGCAGAGCTTGGAGTGTCTTTAGAGTCTGAAGGCCCCCAGCCCTCTGTGGGCACCTCCCTGTGAAGCCGCTAAGACGGAGGTAGGCGCTGGGTCACTGACTGCTCCCTGCCCTCAACGTCGGTAAGCGTTTCCCCACGTTTGCTTCTTTAGGCCCTCAGGGAGTCCCACAGAGTCAGATGACTCGTGGGGACCCGGGCTAGCCCTCTGCCGGCCCCTGGTCTGTCCCGGGTCTGAGCCTGGCACCCAACACATGGAACACTGTGTGAACTCGCTGTCGTCTCAGTGTGCGGCTCGGGCTGGGTGTATGTCCACCAGGCCGTGGACATACAGACACTCACACACGGACAGACACACACACACAGTCACACACACTCAGACATACAGAGATACACAGAGATACAATCACACAGAGATACAGCCACTCTGGTCACACATTCACACAGACACACAGTCATGCAGACATACACAGATAAGATACAACCACACAGTCACACCAACATACACAGTCACGCACAAGGATGCACAGAGACACAGATACACACTCACACAGACACACACAGTCACACAGACACACAGTCACGTAAACTCACACAGACACACACATTCACACAGTCAGACACAGTCACACAAACGTACATACTCACACAGACACAGTCACACAGATACACAGTCACACAAACACACACTCACACAGATACACACTCACAAAGGCAGACACAGTCACACAAACATACACACTCACACAGACACACACTGTCAGACATTCTCACACAGACATCTATTCACACACACATAGTCACAGACACGCATAGTCACACAGACACACAGTCACACAAACACACACAGACACATGCTCACACAGACAGACACAGTCACACAAACATACATACTCACACACACAGACACACACTCACATAGACACACACACAGACAGATGCACAGAGAGCCACAGATCCAGTCCCACACACAGACACAGTGCCCTCACACACAGCGCTTCCTGGCTGCCCCACTTCTGTCTCCCGGGGGATGGCGGGGGTCTGTCAGAGTGGCCCCTCTCTGCCTGCTCTCCTGGAGACGGGACAGGGAGACACCGTGAGGGGCTCCCCAGCATCCGGCACCGGGGGTCATAGGGCGGCAGCTCCTGACTGCAGAGAGGAATCCAGGGCAGGGCCTCAGCTCCTCCGGCCGGCCCCCACCCGGTCCCAAACCCAGCAGCTCCTGGGCCCCTCCAGAATGTTCCAGAACCTGCCTGGTGTCTCCTCCAGAGTGCTCCAACCCCCAGCCATGCCTGCCTGCCTTTCCTTCCTTCCTTCCTTCCTTCCTTCCTTCCTTCCTTCCTTCCTTCCTTCCTTCCTTCCTTTCCTTCCTTCCTTCCTTCCTCCCTCCCTCCCTCCCTCCCTTTCCTGTAGGATCCAGAACCGCCTGGAGCTCAGGGGCTCCTGCCTGTAGGCAGAGGGGAGAACAGGTGCGCTCTGGCCCGTCACTGTCACTGCGTGAGTCACGCCTAGGAGGGCCCCACCCTGAGTCCTTCCCGGCAGAGTGCAGGACCCGGCCAGTGTCTGCCACTTGGGGATCTGGATCCCCAGACCCCATCTTCAGAACACCCCGAGTCCTCAGAGCATCCAAGACTGGGGTGGTTCTGAGGGGTGAGGGCAGGCAGAGAAAGCAGGGTGAGCTGTGTCTCCACCTCTGGGTCTGCCTCCGAGCTGGGAGAGGGTCCGATCCAGGGGTCCCAGTGGCACCCCCATGGCACTGGGGCACTGCCTTCCCTCCAGCTCAGGAGCCTTCAGCAGAGTCTCTGGCCACCGGGCCACTTCCTGCCTCTGCAGGGAGCACTGAGGAGGGCAGGAGGCCTGGCCGGCCACTGGTGCCTTTGCGCCTGCCCCAAGGTCACCCAGCAGAGCCCCAGGCCATCTTCAGGCTACGGAGCTCCTGGGTGGGGCGGGGCGGGGTGGGGGGGTGGTTGAGGGGCTGGGAGGGCAGTGTCCCCCCTAATTAGGAGCTGTAGAGGCGCAGGCACAGGGCGGGAGGCCTGCGGATTACACGGCTCCATAGATCACGGGCCCGCCAAGGACATAATGAATTATCTGCCCAAAGGTTTTAAAGGTAAAAATCAGCAAACCATTAATAATGTCCCCGGCACCATACATCACACCGAGACTTCCCATTATGCTTCTTCCCGGCCTTTTGGGTTTTTTTTCTTTTTCTCTTTCCCCTTTCCAGCATGTTCTGTCAGGAGCGTGGGAGACCCAGCGCCTGCTGCCGCTGAACAGGGCTCTCTGGGGTGTGAGGAGCTGCCCCCCCTCCTGCACCCACGTTTCCTCGCCCCCCTCAGCCTCAGTTGCCCCGAAGGAGGGGCGTAGGGGGGACACACGGAGGCGTCCCCGGGGCTGCCTACGCATCCCTGCTTTAGGATTGGGCGCTGGGTGTTTCATCCTTGAGGGTCGCCCTCGGTGTCTGGCCACGCGAGGGGTGCAAGAGGCTGCTGCAGAGAGAGGGGGCATATGGCAATGTGGGGGGCTGAGGAACTCCCCAGCTCCCCGGGACCCCAGCCCCTTCCTCGGGAGAGACCCCAACTGGGACCCCCTTCCTCGGGAGAAACCCCAGCTAGGACTCTCATTCCTTGGAGAGAGGCCGCAAGGGCGTGCCTGGGTGGGCCTGGGTCCTGTGATGACAGACGTCTGACGTGCTCGGACCCCACTGCAGACAGGCTCACACACTATGCTGGGGCTCCCCCGTTCCTGTCAGTTCCCAGGAGCAGGGCCGGCATCTGAGAGGCCCTGACAGTGCCCACCCTGGTGCTCTGGCCCCTCTTTTGACAGACATGAGTCTCAGGCCCGGGTGTCCGCCATGGCCCGGCAGGAGAGGTTCCCAGCAGTCGCCTCCCGAGCTCAGCTCCACGCCATCTCTCGAGTCCCAGGTCTGGGGACACGTTTCAGGTACATCGGCTCACCTGCACCGGGCTTCCTTGGTGCTGTAGTGTGTGTGACAGTGTGTGTGTATGTCTGTCAGTGTGTGTGTCAGTATGTGTGTATCTGTCAGTGTGTGTGTCAGTGTGTGTGTCTGTCAGTGTGTGTGAGTTTGTGTCAGTGGGTGTGTGTCAGTGTGTGTGTTAGTGTGTATGTGTCTGTCAGTCTGTGTGTGCCAGGATGTGAGACTGTCAGTCTGTGTGTGTCATTGTGTGTGTCTGTGTGCTAGTGTGTGTCTACGTGTGTAAGTGTGTCTGTCCGTGTGTGTGTCTATCAGTCTGTGTGTCTGTCATGTCTTTGTCTGTCTCTGTGTGTCTCTCATCTCTGTGTGTCTGTCTGTCATAGTTACAGGCCTTTGAGCCTCAGTTTACCCTCCAGTCTCAAAGGACCCACCAAGGTGAGTACAGTCTATGGGTCCAATAGTGAGGAGGCCTCGGGCACAAGCAGGAGGGAAGGGGAGACAAAGCTGGGACGTCCTGGAGGGGGAAGCACCTGAGAGCCCCCAGAGCAGGGCCTGGAGAAGAGAGGGTGAGGCCTGACCGGGAGGGGCCCTGACCGCTCTCTACAGCCCTGCCCAGGGAGCGGCCGCCCTGCCGCCCGCAGCCTTGATGGATGCCCCTGGCCGCCCCCATACATCTCCGTCTCCCCAGAAGCCCTGACACCCGTAATTGGTGTCTCTGGCTGGCAGCCGGCCGTGCTGACAGCGGCTCGGCGTGTGTGGGGGACGGGCTGCCGGGAAGTGACCCCACGAGCCCGGGAGAGGCCGGTGGGGGCTGGGCCAAGGCCTCCTGCCCTCCCCGGAGGCCAGATGCGATCTTCCACAGCTGCCCTTTGAGTTTCGGGGGACACATCCCTCCCTCTCTGAGCAGCTGAGTCCCTGGGGTGTCCTGCCCTGCCCACCGGCCCCCTTGCCCTGCTTGGGGGCACCGAGGTTGAGCTAGTCCCCCAACAGGTGCAGACAAGGCGTGGCCCAATGCTGGGCGTGAAATGCCTCTGCCCCGGCAGCTGTGCTGGACCTGACCCCCGACCTTCCGGGTGGCCACTGACCTGGGTTTGTGCCTCGGTCTCCTCACTGCCAGGTGTGGGCGCAGGTTTCCGGGTAGAACACTGGGGAGCCTGTGCCCCCACCCTGAGCACTGGGTCAGGGCGTTCGAGACCAGGACCCCGACAAGCTCCGAGCCAGAGTGTTAGCGCCAAGGGCCACAGAGGTGGGAGCAGTCACCTGCTCTGCGCCACGTAGGATGTTCCAGTCCCTGCACTGAGAGGGTGGGCGGGGGTGACACGGGAACAGGACACCTAATTCAACCTGTGCTGCAGGTCACAGCTGGTCTGGTGTGGGGGCAGAACTGGGTCTCCCTGCCCCACCTCAGACCCTAGGAGCACTTTTCCAGGGTCCAGCTGGCTGAGGGGCTTGCTGGCCAGGACGCAGAAATGTCCAAGTCCAAGGTCAGATGCTGAAGGTGGTCTCCGCAGCCTGATCAGGTGGGACCAACTCCTAGAGGGGCTTATCAGGGGCCTAGAACAGCCCAGGACCGCCAACCTGGCCTGCAGGAGGCTGCCCTCTGCTGGCCAGCGCCGGACCTGCAGGGGAATCCGCCGGGCCCCACCACCTCCCACCTGCGCGCAGAGTCTGAACAGTGTCTGGCCTGTTACACTAGAATTTGGCAGAGAGGGCGCTGGCCTTGCACATGCCTGACCTGGTGCTGTCCCTGGCACCCCATGGGGCTTCTGGAGCCAGCAGGAGTGATTCCTGAGCACAGAGCCAGGGGTCAACCCTGAGCACAGCCGGGAGTGGCCCCAAATAAAAACAAAAACCAAGAAGCAAAACAATCTTCATGAACCCTGGCTGAGGGAAGTGTGTGTGTGTGTGTGTGTGTGTGTGTGTGTCTATGTGTGTGTGTATCTGTGTGTATACATGCGTGTGCACGTGTGTACAGGTGTGTGTGGTGTATATGTGTGCATGCATGTGTGTGTGAAACTCTGTTTTACTCAAGAGTCTGGAGAACCCAAAAAAAATGTTTATTCAATTTCTCCCAGTACATGTGAACAGGGAATATTCTAGAAAGAATGGGAAGTCACTGTCCAAGGTGAAGATCAGCAGTGGGGCCTCTGGAGGGTGACCACGCTGCAGGAGCCCAGGGCCCGTCCTTGACTCAGTGGGTGCTTGAGGACACCTGTGCCCAGTAGCTGCTAGTGTTCTGGGGGAGGTGTCGGACCCTGGGGGGCACTTCCTCCAGAAACAGCCACAGTGCGAGAGGAGGGGGGGTGCCCTGCCCCCAGACTCCTCCCCAGCAGCTCAGCCACCTTGTCACCAGCCAGATTGGTCCTTAGAGGGCAGAAGCCCAGCCGTGGGCAGAGCTGGGAGGACACAGAGGGCCCCTTGGAGGCTCAAGGGTCTCGAGTGAGCGTGGGTTTGGAATGGCAAGTGAGTCACCACAAAGCATATATATTTTGTTTTTTAGTTTTAACTTTATTTTTATAAAGTTGTTCACAATAGGGCTGGAGCGATAGCACAGCCGGTAGGGCGTTTGCCTTGCACATGGCCGACCTGGGTTCGATTCCTCCATCCCTCTCAGAGAGCCCAGCAAGCTACCGAGAGTATCCCGTCTGCACGGCAGAGCCTGGCAAGCTTCCCTTGGCGTATTTGATATGCCAAAAACTGTAACTACAAGTCTCACAATGGAGATATTACTGGTGCCCACTTGAGTAAATCGATGAACAATGGGAGGACAGTGTTCACAATAATTCATTACAGATAATATTCAAACACCAATCCCACCACCGTGCACCTTTCCACCCCCTAAGAGGAAAGTGTGAAGATTGTTGTGTTTCATCCTGGAACCATTTAAGCCCTTGTATAAGAGATTACAAGCAACAAAGCATATTTTTAAATATACTTCTTACTTGGTGGTGTTCAGGGCCCCTCCTGGCTCTGTTGAGTCAGGGGACTGTGTGATACTGGGGCCAAACTTGTGCCTCTCGCAAGCAAAGTGTGTGCTCTACCTCTCTGCATCTCTCTAGCCCAGAGAGCACCCAGCAGTGCTTAGGGCTGACTCCTGGCTCTGTGCTCAGGGTTCACTTCTGGCTCTGCGCTCAGGGCTGACTCCTGGCTCTATGCTCACTCCTAGCTCTGTGCTCAGGGATCACTCCTGGTTTTGTGCTCACTCCTGACTCTGTGCTCAGAGCTGACTCCTGACTCTGTGCTCAGGGCTCACTTCTGGCTCCTGGTGGGGTTTGGGGACCCTATGTGTTGCCAGGGATCTAACCGGGGTCAGCTTCATGCAAGGCAAGCACCTTCCCTGCTGTCCTATTTCTCTGACCCAAACAGTATTTCTAAGTGTTCAAGCATCAGTATACAGCCGGAACCACAGGCCTCCACCAGTTCTGTGTGCCCGGATGTTGGAGTGTCCACTGAGGCAAGTCCTTTGACGTGGCCCTTGCTGCCTGGTGCAGGTGGTCTACATCCGCCTCTCCTGTGCAGCAAAGCTGGGGCCTGGTGCAAATGCTATGGCTCTGCCGTTTCCACCAACTCCGCCCCCCCACCCCGTTGTGGCAGTGCTCTGCTCAGCTAGCAGAGAGGTCCCGACGTAGCCCCTGAGGCTGCATCCTGACGCGGCTGCGTTCCTTCGTGCAGGGCTGGGAGTGGGTCTGAGGCTCCAGGAGCCCCGTGTCCCCCACCCCCTGCCCCGACTCCCGGGGGCTCCCTTGGCCTGCATGCTCACTCTGTCACCCATTGGCAGACCCCGCCACATCCCATCTGCGCGTCCCCCGAGCCCCAGGCCCCAGCGCCGGATGTTAGCACGGAGGTGAGCCCAGAAGTAGCGAGAAGAATAGAGGGAAAGCCTCGCAGGGAAGCGATTCCACGGAGCGCGACAAGGACCGGAGGTTCAAAGCCAGGGACCCCAACAGACCAGGAAACGGAGCACAATGGGGCGAGGGCGGGGGGTCCCTGCAGGCAGCGTTCCCCCCAGCCCCACCGGTCCCCAGGGAAGACGAGGCTTTGTGACCCGTCGTCGTCTGCTCTTGGCTGGTTTGGGGGAGGCCAAAGAGTGTCCACACGGCCTTCCTCTGAGCCTACATCCAGACCTGGACGCTGGGTCAGCAGCGCCCCCTGCTGCCCCACAGTGCTCAGTGCAGAGGCAGGGGTGAGGCTGCAGACCAGGTGGGACCAGGTGAAGAGGCGGGTTTCTTTTTGGCCCTGAGAGGTGCAGTGGTGGCCCCGGCCAGGCTGGCCAGGCCTGGGGTGGGGCGGCAGGCAGGACCCGAGCTCTAACTCAGAACGTTATCAGCTGCCAAGGGCAGGGAATCTGGATTTCTTTGCACAACTGAGAAGAAAACAGTTCAGGCGCTGTACACCGCACACCTGGTGTGTGGGAGCCTGGCTCGAGCCCTGAGCTCCAACAGCTCAAAACCAACAGCAACGGACATGAACCTGGGACTTGGCTTGCGGGTGCCATGGCCTGGCCGATGCCTGGGGGCTGCCTGGAGTGCGCCCTTGGCCTCTCTCAGCCTCCTGGGCCTCCCGCCCTCCCTCCTGAAGTGAAGAAGTGGGGGGAGCTCCGTGATGCCCTTCCAGGCCTCCTGGGCCCCTTGGTTCCCCTCCAGCAGGGTTCCCTCATAAGTAGCCGCCATCTGGGAAGCCTGCCCGGACTCAGGTCAGCCCTTTGCCTCTGCCCACAGGCCCCATGTGGCAGGGCTAGGGATGCCTGGCCCAGCTCTCCAGGTGGTAGGGCGGGGCGGCAGGGGGGCTGCAACCCCAGACTCCTGCAGCCAACCCTACATCCTTTTCCCTCTAAGCTCCTGACAGAGGCCGCTGGGAGAGACCAATAAAATCACAAATGAGTCCCTGTGCTTTACCCAGGCGCCTGGAACTTCTGGAAGGTTCTGGAGGAGTCTCCTGGGATGGGCCTCCCCAGCAGAAGGTAATAAATCATGGTGGCGCCCAGAACAAGGGCTCGGGGCTCCCCCTTTGATGTCCTTCCTCCGGGGAGGGCCCTGGCGCCCGGCGTCCTTCTGGACGGAGAGCAGACGGCCACTTCCTCAGCAGGCAGGACGGGTGGCAGCAGCGCCAGCTCCCTGCGAGGCCGTGTGTCCCCGCCTTCCGAGGCCCGGGAGTCCAGGCGCCCTGCCCTCTGCCCGGGAAAGTGAGAAGCCGGGCTGGCGTCCCGCCGCCGCCCGGTGCCTGTGTGCCTGCGTGCCCACAGGCGTGTGCCAGCGCACCCACCCGTCCACGGCTCCCCGTAAATACCCGATTGGGCCTATAAAAGGAACAATGAGGGCTGCGCTCATGCCGCCCCCCCGGCAGGCCCCAGGAGTGTTTGGGGCTTGGTGGGGATTCCATTGTGTCCAGGGGGGCTTCTTAGCGCAGGGGGACGGTGCGCGCTTCCTGTTATGGGAACGGCCCCCGCCTGGCATTCAGAGGGCCCAGCCCGGGCCGCGTGGGGAGGAGAGATGGATAAACAGCCCCGATAATCATCAGCTGTCGATGGCACAATGGCTACGGCAGCACGGGAGGAGGTGAGGGGCAGGTCCTGGCCGTGGCTCTGGCCTGTGCCCGCCTGTCCCCACGGCTGAGAGCAGGCCCGGGCCTAGGGATGTTTATAAACGGCAGCTGGTGACCTTGGGGTGTCCCAGGGCACCCCCTGCCTTTGTCAACTCTGAGACGGCTGCCACAGCCGGGGAGGGGGGCTTTTCCAGTCCAGGCCCTCATGCTGGGCCTCAGTTTCCCCATCTGTCCAAGGTCTCCCACTATGGGGGAGCTTCTCCAGGCCAGGTCCTCATGCTGGGCCTCAGTTTCCCCATTTGTCCAAGGTCTCTCACTATGGGGGAGCTTTTCCGGGCCAGGCCCTCTTGTTGGGCCTCAGTTTCCCCATCTGTCCAAGGTCTCCCACTATCGGGGAGTTTCTCCAGACCAGGCCCTCATGCTGGGCCTCAGTTTCCCCATCTGTCCAAGGTCTCCCAGTATGGGGGAGCTTCTCCAGGCCAGGTCCTCATGCTGGGCCTCAGTTTCCCCATCTGTCCAAGGTCTCCCACTATGGGGGAGCTTCTCCAGGCCAGGTCCTCATGCTGGGCCTCAGTTTCCCCATCTGTCCAAGGTCTTCCTGTACTGATCTGGGCCTCGGGTGGGGGCTCAGCTCTAGGGGCACCTGAGAGAGTGTCCAGTGAGTTCCCACCAAGGGGACTTGCTGCCCCCTGCTTGTTCTAAGCCGAGACATGGGGGGGAGCCTGGCTCCCTCATGGTTCTCGTGTGTGCTCAGTATCGGGGTCCCATGGTTGACTCCACCTGCCTGGTCAGCCCTGGAGTGACTCCACTCCACCGGCAGTCCCCCCATGTGAGGCCTGGGAGGTTCTGACCCCCATGCCATCGCAGATGAACTTTGGGGGTGGGGTGAGGGGATGTGGGTCCCAGAGGTAAAGAAAAGTGAGGGTAAGAGTGTGGGGCATAGTCAGGAGCCTGGCCGGTGTGACCTTCCTCTGGGGAGGACAGAAGGGACAGGGCTGATGGAGGCCAGGCCAGGGCCACTGTCCAGTCTTGCCTGGACACGGTAGCCTGGACACCTGAGGGGCGGGCTGGATGAGCTCAGAGAGGCAGCGTGTGTGTGTGTGTGTGTGTGTGTGTGTGTGTGTGTGTGTGTGTGTGCGCGCGCGTGCCCCCTGCATCCTACACACCCTCCAGAGCTCAAACTTGGCCGGCCCCTGTCCTGGACGTGAAGCTTCACTGAAGGGACCTCCACATCCCAAATCTTAGTTCTTAAATGGTGGGGGTTGGTTGGGGCCACACCCAGCAGAACTTGGGGCTGACTCCTGGCTCTGTGCTCAGGGATCACTCCTGGTGGAGCTCAGGGGACCTTATAGGGTGCCGGGATGGAGCTGGGGTTGGCAGTGTGCAAGGCCAGTTCCCCATGTTCTGCACCATCTCTCTGACCCCTGTGGGTGGGACCACTGAGCCCTGATGGGAAGGTCTTGGGGTGACCCATGTCAGGGTTGTAGGGTGCAGTCCTCATGCTGGGGTGGTCCCAGCAAGCAGAGAATTGTTTTCTTTCCTGATCCCCACGCTGTGTGTCCCAAGTCTGCCATCATGGGGAGCCCCCCCGCACCCTGATAAAGATAAGCTGTGTGGGCAGGGCCACAACATGGGTGCATGCCCATGGCCACACTACCCAGGACACTGGGCTTCCTGTCTGCTTTGTGCCCCTGTGTCACTGCAGGCTCAGCCTCCCGGGGGCTGTCCTGAAACCCTCAGAACCTCTGACCCCCACGTCCCTCTCCCCTACTTCTAGCCAGCCATCCTTTTGAAGAGCGCCAAGGAGAGAGATTCTTGGCCCACAAAGTTGGCTCCGCTCCGAGTCTGGAAGGTTCTGGGCCAGAGGGAGCTTAGGAGAGCGGGACGGGGTCCAGCCTGGCTTGTTCTAGAAAGTCCTAGAAATAGATCATCCTAGAAAGAGAGGGTGTGAGCTCTATTCAGAAGCTTCCGGGAGACGGGTGAGGTGATTTGACAGCACGCGAGGAGAGTGTCCACAGCCGCACTGGGGCCCATGCTGCATTTGATGTTTCAGTCCGAGGGTTCCGCTGGGAGTCAGGTGGCCAGGCCAGAGGGAAGACGTCCTGCTTCTCGGACATGGGCATCTTAGCCATTGGCTCATGGTGAGCTTCCGGAGGGCTCTAGGGCCCAAATGGACACAGGAATGAGAGGGGAGAAATGCCAGTGGGCATCTGATGAACTTTTCTACCTGTGAGAGTCAGGCGGGCAGAGACCCTGGTCACTCACAGCTGTCTCTGCTGGGGCGAGAGCCCCCTCCTTCGGGTCTGAGTGACTTGCTTCCTCCTGCACCCAGACTGTGTGGTGGCCACACCTGGGCCGTGCTGGTCTCCTGGGCTGCAAACCCGCCACCAGGGCCATCTGCAGGGAAGGGACTTGAAGAAAGTGGCCTGCGTGGCCATTCCAGGCGCTGTCCCTTCCCTTCGCACCACCTCTGTCTCTGTGAGCACATTCTCATGGCCCGAGGTGGGGTGAGGACGCCTCATCTGGCTTCCAGCTAATGGAGACCCTCCTCGGGGCCCCTCGGTCTCCTCAGGAGAGGATGCTGCCTGTAAGAGGGAGGCCGGACCATCTCCACGCTGAGGTTCCCCAGCCGGCCACTGCCTGTGATGTGCCCGGACCTCCCAATGCTCTGGGTTCCCCAGTGCTCCTGGGGGTCCCATATGCTCCCGGAGGTCCCTGATGCTATTAGGACCCCGATGCCAGGAGGCACACCAGCCCTGAATCCATGCATGCTCCCGGGCTGGGAGGTCTCCAGCCTTTGACTGGCCAGGGCCTGAGGGGCTCAGCAGGCTCAGAGCCAGGGCCCGGCTGTGGGTGAGGACCCACCTGTGTGGAGGAGCAAGCACCCTAGAACAAACGCCATCTCTTCTGGGGGAAGGCCCATCCCCTCTCCCCGGCCATAGCAGGTGTCCAGGGCTGAAGGCCCTTTGTCCAACCCCACCATCCCCAGGGTGCTGAGGGCCCCAATTTGGGAGGGAGGAAGGGAGGGGAGTGATGGGAGAGAGCACGGTCCAGGCTGCCTCCAGCCCCCCGGGCCACGGGTCTCAGAATCTCCCCAGGATGAGGGTCCTTCCCCACTGCCACTGGCCTTGTCGCCCAGCCACTGGGATCCCCGCTGTGAGCTGCCGTCCCTGCCCCTTGGACGGTCCCCACCGCGGGGTCCCAGCGGCAGTGCGGTCTGGGGGGCGGGGGGAGCTGCGAGGAAGCAGCTGTGTTGCCGGAAGCCCGGGATGACTTTATTATCCCGCTCGCTCCATTCATCCCGCCCGGCTTCCTCTGCGGCCCCTTCACTGGCACAGCAAGGAAGAGCCATTGTGCTGGCCTGCGCCTTGCGCCCGCGGTCCCCACGGCCACGGCTTGTTATTTCCTCCCCCTCCCCCTGAGAAAGCCTGGCCGCTCTGTGCGGAGGGAGTGGGGTCCTCTCCTGGGAAGGCACCGGTGCTTTGCGGCCACTCTCAGACGAGCGGGTGGGCCTCGGCGTCAGTCTCCGGGAAGGGAAGTCGCGTGGACACGGGCCGTGGGGCAAGATCGGGGTGTGGACTCGGGCACTGTTGCTGCTCTTGGGGTTTTGTTTGTTTTTGGGCCACACCCAAATGTGCTCAGGGTTGACTCCTTGCCCAGGGATCATTCCTGGCAGGGCTCAGGGGACCCTAGGGGCTGCCGGGGATCGAACCCGGAGGGGCCACATGCAAGGCAAGTGTTCTGCCTGCTGCACTATCGCTCTGGTTCCCAGTTTACTCTAAACTTTGGCTTTGGGGCCACACCTGGTGGCTCTCAGGGTGACTGAGCAGTACCTGTGGAGCTGAGGGGGGCCGTGTGGTATCAGGGTCTACCCGCCCGGCTAGCCAGGGCTCAGGAGTGTCCGGCAAGGGGGAGGACGGAGTCGGAAGGCAGAGCTGGTGCTCATGGCCTGGAGTTGGGGTTGGCAGGTCTGGAGAGCCGAGGGTCTGCCTGGGCCCCTGGCACGCGGTTCTGACAAACCGAGCACTTTCCTGGGAGCCCAGGAACGGTAGATTGCAGGCCCTTCACTGGAACCCTGGCCTGGCAATGAACTAAAAGATGCCAGAACAGGGGTTGGGCTGAGGCTGTGTGCCCAGCACGAGTGCGCGCACGTGCACATGTGCACACAGCCATATGTGCATGCACATGCATAAGCAGTTGATGCACATGCCTTCACCTTACATACACACTGCATGCCAAGCACACATGTGTTCGTGTACAATCAAACACACATGGTCACATCCAAGCACACATGTGTGTGCACAGGAACATAGTGTACAGGTGTGCCGTGCACATGCATAAGAGCACACACATGCCATACATGTACACATAAATATCTCTGCCCACTTGTTCAAATACATGTGAGCACACACATGTGCAAACAGGGATGAACACACAGGTGCAAACGTGTGAGCACACATGTGAAAACAAATGAGCACACATGTGCAAACACAGTGAGCACACACAAACATGTGAGCACACGTGTGCAAACACGTGAGCACACAGGTGTAAACATGTGAGCACACACATACAAACATGTGAGCATAAACATGCAAATACGGGCAAGCATGCATATATGGCATCACTTGGAAGAGAGTCAGGGCAGACTGGTCCAGCAGATGTCTGGCATTACTGGACGAGGAGTGCCAGTTCCCCCATGCAGGGGTCAGGAGGAGCGTCCAGGGATGCTGCCTGCCCTCTGCCCGCCCACCTTCAGCCCGGTGCCCTTTGGTCAACGCTTTCCCCCTCAGCCCACTCAGCTCATGCATCTCCATCACAAACATCCTGACCCCTGCCTGGGCCTCACCTCGGCCCTTGACTGTGGACACCTTCATGGGCATTGGATCATCCAAAATGCAGACAGGAGTGAGGGGCCAGGGGGCTTCCGGAGCCGGGTCTAGGGACCCTCGACCCCAGTTCGTCCTTTCCATTGTCTGGGGGCTGAAAGTGTGGGTGATGTCACTGGCCTGGTCAGAAGGGGACCACAGGCACAGCGAGGGTGAGCGGGAAGGAGGACTGTCGTGGGGGTCCAGGGGGCCCTGAGGACAGAGGGAGGAGGCAGCTGTGCCCGGGAACGGGCCTTGGGCAGAGCCCCTCACACACACTGCCCTGGGCTTCCGGCCTCTGGGCCTGGGGGTCGCTCCGGAGCAGGTGACAAGCCCCCAACCTGGTGCTTCCAGGTACAAGCCCCCCACTGTGGGGAACCAGGAGTCTCTAGGCCTTCTGGCCTGAGGTTCTGTGTGGGCAGGAACACTCCCCAACACTCATAGGTGCACTGGTGAAAGCCAGGCTGTCTTCTGGAAACTTCCACTCTGATGCACTTGGGTCTGGATGTCAGGAAAGACTCGGTGGGACCAGAAGGCGCCTGGCATCGAGGGTGACAGGCTGCCCCCAGCACTGGAACTGGGATGTGGTCTTGAGGCTCTGGGCTACTAGTGACACCGGGCCCCACCATCTCAGCACCAGAGCAACCGCTGTGGCCGAGGACAGGCTCCAGGATCTGCTCACCCACTCCCCCAGCCCCAGCCCACCCTGTGGTCAGGCCTGCTGGCCGGTCACTTCAGTCTCCGTTATGTTAAGCCCCAGTCACCATGGCTCCCAGCTTGGGGGCGGGGAGGGCGGGGAATGGCAACAGAGGAAGGAAGCCCCTCACCTATGCCCAGACAGATGTCAGGACAGTGGGGTCACATGTCCAGAGGTCAAAGACAGTCAAGGGGACCAGGGGCTGCTGGGCACAGGCCTCTGGAGGCCCAGAGACAGGTCACAGCGCAGTGGGCCCAGCCAGGGGACACAGGGCCCAGGGTTCCAGCTGCAGGTGCCAGACGAGGAACCACACACTGGACAGAGACGGGCACAGGGACAGGACCAGGACATCATACTCTGGACAGCGCATGGGGGACAAGACGAGTGACCCGGTACTGGCGGGACGGAGAGAGGGGGCATCGGGGAGCACATCTGCGTGTCTGCGGGGCCTTCACGCTGCACAGGGCCCTTGGGGGGTGGCGTTCCTGCCCCCCCCACCCTGCCCCGTGTGCACCTTCCATCCCGACCCCGAGGCTCCCAGCACTGACCGAGGCGGGGGTCGGGGGGGATGAGGAACTGGGGGGCTCCGGGAAAGGGAAGGATATTCGCCTCTTTCTCCGGGTTACAATGCTGAAAGGGAGCCAGTGGGAGGGGCCGAGGCACGAGACAAACGCCCCCAAATAAAATCCTGAATGGCCCCGCCAACAATAGGGCATGTGGGGAGGGGCCCGCTGGACAGCACAAGGTCAGGGCAGGGGGCTCGTAAACAGCCTGACAATGCGGGGGACCCTCACGCCCGCCGCCCCGCAGCCCGCAGCTTCCGCCCCTCCGCTTCCTCCCCCTGTGGGAACCAGCGGGGACAGCTGGGCTGAGCCTCTCAGGGGGCCAGGGTGGGAAGAGGGGGGTGCTGGGAGGAGAACAATGAGGGGCCGCCCCCCGGCCACACTGCCCAGCTTCCTCTCCCAGGCCTCTTGGTCTCCTGTGGGTGTTTATTGGGGGGCCCGGGAATTCTTTTGTTGGCTCTGCCCCCCCCTTTGGCTTGTCCTTTGGCTAGCCCCAGGCTTGGGAGGGGCGTGGGTGTGGGGGCGTGGGGGGCCAGGAGAGCCCACCCGCCGCCCCCCTTCCTTCCCGGTCCCCTCCTTCCTTCCTTCCCAGGACAGGCCGCCGTGGGGGCTGGGCCTCCGGACCCCCCCCATCACACACTCAGATACACACACAGGCCTGCTTGTGCATCACACCGACATGTGTACATACACAAACACATGTACAACAGCTCTCACACTCACATACTCTCACCCAGTCACACGAGCACACTCACACCTGCCACACATACACATGCATACACATACATCTCTCACACACTCACGCACATGCTCTCCCAGGCTCATATGCACTCGGGCACTCACACCCGCACATGCTCTAACACGTGTACACTCTCACACTTATACACTCACACACACTCTCACATACTCTCATACACATCACGTACTCCATCACACACTCACATTCACACTCGTTCACATACGCACTCGCACACATACGCTCACACTCATATTCTCACGCTCCCACACTCACACTCTCCCACACTCATTCTCCCCACTCACATACTCTCACGTTTCCACACTCACACTCTCACACTCCCATATTCTCATGCTCTCACACTCCCACACTTACACTCTCTCCCACACTCACATACGCTCCCACACTCACTCTCTCCCACACTCACATGCTCTCCCGCACTCCCACTCTCACACACTGACATGTTCTCATTCTGCACTCCCCCATTCCCTCACACACACTGGACAGGCTCTGGCTGGCAGCTGTGGGGCAGGGTGTGGCGTCAGGGTCTTGCAGGGTCTGGTCCTGACTCAGTTCCTCCCTCATGTGCTGCCACCGCCTTCTCAGGTGACCCTGGGACACCCTGTCAGCACCATCTGGATGTTCCCTGCCCCCAGTGATGGCAGAACCCCAGGGAAGTCACTTCCTCGGAGCCAGAGCGCCCTCTGCCCAGCTTCTGTGCCCCAGAAACGGCCGCCAACCTGCCTGACCCAGCCCCAATGGGCCCTTCCTGCCTCCTCCCGTAGGGGCACCATGGAGGGCCACATGGGCAACTCATCCTTTCCTAGGCCGTACCTGGGGGGCCCGAGTCTCCATTGGAAAGACTCCCGAGTCATCCTTGGCATGGCTGGAGCAAAGGACTTAAGTCCACCACTGGGTTTCTAACTGCTTCTGGGGGTTCTGCACCCAGTGGGACTCTCGAATGGCTTGGAAGCATGGTGTATGAGCATGTATATAGGTGTGTGTGTGTGTGTGTGAGTGGGTGGGTGTATGTATAGGTGTGTGAGCATGCATGTGTGTGTATGGGCGTGATCGTGCATGTGTATATGTGTGTGAGCATGTGTATGGGTGTGTGTACATGTATGTGTATGGGTGTGTGTGTACATGTAATGTATGTGTATGGGTATGTGTGCATGATGCATATGGGTATATATGGGTGTGCGTGCATGTGTGTATATGTATGTATGTACACCTATATGTTCTTCTTGAGTCTGTGTGTGAGCATGTAGGTATGTATACATGTACATCTATGAGTATGTCTGTGTGTGTACGTCTGTATATATTCTTGTGTATATAAATGTGTGGATATGTATAACTGTCTATATGTAGATGTGTGAGTATGTGAATATGTGCATGTTTGTGCATGTGTGCATGTATGTAGGTATATGCATGTGCATGTGTGTGCATGTGCTTGTTTGCATGTGTGAACATGTGCGCGAGTGCATGTGTTCATGTGTGCTCTTTCATAAATGTGCAGTTCTTTCATAAATGCAGCATAAACCCAGTCTCCCCCAGACCTTCTCATCAGCAGCATGATGACCCAGGAAAGCCCTAAGCTTCCCACACGTACAGAGCATGCCCAGACCACTCCCATCCCTTCTGCACTGGGGTCAGGGCTGGGCGCATGCATGGGCAATTCCCGGCCAGAGCAGCCTCAAAGCAGGCAGGGCTGGGGGTGGAGGGCATGGGGCAGGGGCTCTGAGAACCCAGCCTGCATGGTAGAGCCCTGGGGGCTTCTCCCCACGCCCACTGTCTCCTGCAGTGGCCCCCTGGGCACCGGCGTGTGTGAAGGAAGCCCACTGGACATGGCCCCATCTTCACCCTCCACCCCCTACAAAGCCAGAGAACTCCCCTCTTGCACTCTGCTAGCCTTAGCTCTGTCCATCGCCAGAGCTCCTGGTCGGGCCTCTCTGCCCGCCCACCCTTAGAGGGTGGGCCATTCAACTGCTGCCCTTCCCAGCCTTAGAGCTTTCCTGAGTAGGATGAGGATGGCTGTACTAAACAGCCAGGAGGGCTGCATGGAGGAGGCTCTGTGAAGCATAGGGTCTTTCCGGGCCATCTGGGTGGGACGGTCCTGCAGAGGGGTCAGCTGGAAACACTCAACTCACTAGGGCCAGCACACCACGTTCCCTGACTGGGCTCATGACCTCACTGGGAGGCAGCACTGTAAAGTGCCAGCTAGCAGCGAGGCCCAGAGCCTTTCCCTCCAGGACAGAGCCGGCAGCTCTCAAGCTCCTGGGGGGTCTCTATCCCCCAACCCCGGGCTGACCTGTCTGCTGTCATCTCTCTGCCACCTGGTGGTGATGAATGTGTACTGCAGCTCCTATGGCCTCAGGCACCAGAGCAAGCCGGTCCCCTTCCTGCCTCTGCAGAGCCCTGGGGGTGACTAGGGGGCTGAGAGGGGAGGGAAGAGGGAGGAGAGAGGAGAAGAGGATGGGGAGGGGAAGGGACAGGTCTGGGAAGGGGAGCTGAGTAGGGAGTGAAAGGAAGGGTATTGGAGGGGAGGGGATAGAAGGGGAGAGGAGAGAAGGGACCTGAGAGGGGAGGAGAGGGGACACAAGAGGAGGGGAGAGGAAGGAAGGTGAGGGGAGCGGTGGGGAAGGAGTCAGGGGAGGAGAGGGAAGAGGAGAGAAGGGGAGGGGAACGAGGACAGAGGAGGAGAAAGGAGGGGAGGGGAGAAGAGGGCTTGGGCTCCGCCTGTGCCCTGTGGGCTGCAGGGCTGCAGTGGTCAAGCGCCCACCGAGTGCCCAGGCCTGGGATGGCTGGAGGCAGCAGGGGGGAGGCGGGGCGGCTTGGTGGGGCTGCGGTTCTGCAGAGGGAGTGCCACGGGTCCAAGGGCAGGTTCTGCTGGCTCTCGTCTGTGGTGGAGAGGAGGGAGAACGCAGACCTGCACTTGGGGGGGGGGGCGGGGGACTGCAGGTGGGGGGTCCTGGAACCTTGGAACCAACTCAGAGCACACACACTGAGGGCATGCGGGTCACTCACTGTCAGAAGCTGCATGTTGGTCAGACACTCCAGGGAGGCGTGCACACATGTGCGTGCGCATGTGTGTGTGCATTTGCGTGCGTGTGTGTGCATGTGTGAGCTCAGGAGTGTGTGCATCTGTGCGTTGCAGTGAGAGTGCCCATGAATATGTGTGTGTGCATACATTCACGTGTGCAGAGAGCTTGTGCATATATGCACGTGTGTGCGTGTGTGTGCGTGTGCAAGCTCATGAGTGTGCATGTGTGCATTGCAGTGCATGTGTCCATGAATGTGTGCGTGTGCATATGTTCACGTGTGCAGGGAGTGTGTACACATGTGTGCATGTGGCCCGTGTGTTGTGGGCCCTGGGAGTCCACATCTGCAGCGTGGACCACCAGCTCTGGGGCGGACAGCAGGGAGGTGGCCGATGGCGTGGCAGGGCCCTGCAGTGCATCTTGTTCTGGTGAAGGAACAGCTGCTTTATTCTCTCTAGAAAAGGCTCGGGAAGAGTGTCGGGGCCAGCAGGCTCAGGGCCAGCGCCAGTGGTGGGGAGCATAGGGTGGTCTGGGGTGGCTGGGGGCTGGAGCTGGAGGGCATCGTCTCTTGGCGGAGGGGCCAACCCTCCCGTGCGGTCACGTTCAGGATCCAGGGCACGTACTTCTCCAGCGCTGTGTAGACTCCCGGCTTGCCCTGACCGCAGCCCTGTCCCCAGCTGGTGATGCCCACCTGGTACCACGTCTGCTCGCCCTGGGCCAGGCAGGTGAGGGGCCCGCCGCTGTCCCCCTGTGGGCAGAGAATGTGGAGCAGGGGCCTCCAACCAGCCCGTGGCACCCAGGAGGGGTGTGCGCACTGGGAGGAGGGGCAGCCCTGACTGGCACCGGCGAAAAATGCGGGGACAGGGGACAGTCCGCTGGACACTCAGGGGCTAGGGTAGAGGCAGCGAGGAAAGAGACCCTCTGAGCGATCTCGGGGGGCTGAGGGAACTGGATGGCGAGGGGTCCAGCTGGGGTCCCCTTGGGCCTCCTTCAGGGGTAGGAAAAAGCAGGAGGCACCCCTTGAGTTCCCTAGGGGACATGTGGGCAAAGCTCTGTGGGCGTGCAGACCCCACCTGATTGTATTTATCTGCTGGGGCCCCCCAAGCCCCATTGCTATCCGGAGACAGTGAGGGCCCCAGACCCGGAACATTCTGCTTGCGGCCGTGAGGTGCCTTAGAGTGAGCGGCCCACCTTGCTTTCTGCTCTCCCCTACTCTCGGGGACACAGAGATGTGGGCACCCCATTTCTGGAAGGGACAGGGCACGGGTACCCTGGGAAGCAGGCGGTTCTAGGGCCAGGTCCCTGGAGTGACCAGTGTAGCCTCTGGTGGAGCTTGCAGGGCATGGGCAGGCTGTGTGTTGGGAATGGGGGATGGGGGAAATCCGTGCCTCTTTCGCTTGATTTTTCTGTGAACCTAAAACTGCTCTAAAAATTTCAGGTCTCGAGGGAAAGTCATGCCAGGGGCCAGCTCCCAGCTGCAGGGAGATGCCTGCGGCTCTGTGTGCAAGGTCCCTTCCTCCCTTTGGCGGCACTTACAGGGTGCCCCATGCCAAGGACTCTGACAGGGGGAGAGGCAGCCGGTGCCGCAGGGCGCCCCGAGACTTGGGATGGAGACAGGCTCGCTCAGGGCCAGCTCCTCAAACCGCCAGTCAACTCTGTGGGTTTGCCCGAGGTGTTTTCACTCTCCTCACGGACGCCCCAAACCCAGGTGAAGCATCAGGCGGGAGAGGATGGCTGAAGAATGCCGTCTCTTCTCACATGTGCGTTTCAGGGCTTTATCATCATGATTTTGAAGAAATTCTAGTGTTTTCAATGGGCAATGAGGGTTTCCGTCCAAAGAGGATGCTACTTTTAAAGGTCTGAATTAAAAATATTAATGTGTGTGTGGGGTGAGATTTGGGGGCTCACCTAGCAGTGCTCTGGGTCTACTCCTGGTTCTGTGCCCAGGAGTGCTCTCTGGGGGTGTTTGGGGACCTGTAAATGGTATCTGGGCTCAGAGCAGGGTCAGGCGCTGCAAGGCAGGGTCTTGCCCTGCACTATCTGAATTATTAAGGTTTTTTTTTGGGGGGGTCACACCCAGCGATGCTCCAGGGTTCCTCCTGGTGCTACACTCAGGAATTAATCCTGGCAGTGCTCAGGAGACCTATGAAAAGCTGGGATCGAATCCGGGTTGGCTGTGTGCAAGACCCACACCCTCCCCGCTGTACTATCGTTCCGGCCCCAACTATTATTATTACTATTTTTGCTTTTTGGGTCACACCCGGCAATGCTCAGGGGTTACTCCTGAGTCTGCACTCAGAAATTACTCCTGGTGGTACTTACAGAACCACACGGGATGCCGGAGATTGACTGAACCCAGGTCGCGCGAGTGCAAGGCAAACACCCTATCCACTGTACTATTGTTCTGGCTTCACTTGCCCCAATATTATTAAGGCTTTTGGTTGGGTGGTTTTGGGCTTGGGGGCCATACCTGGTGGTGCTCAGGGCTTAGTCCCATCTCTGTGCTCAGAGATCAGCCCTGGTGGTGCTGGGAGGATGTTGAGTGGCTCCAGGGAGGGACCCCAATTGGCCACAGGCAGTGCAGGGGCCTCCTATGTGCTGTGTGGGCCCAGGCCCCAAACAGGTGAATGGATCCGTCATGTTTGTGTGTGCCGGGAGAATACTGGACACTCTGGGCACTGAGCACAGTGCCTCCCTCCCTGCCCGGTGATAGCTGCTCTCCAGGGTGGACCGGGTTCCCCCCGCTTCTGGGCTCCCCGGGAGACGGTGGCCACGGAGTGGGCAGCCCTGGGCCGGGGCCCCGGTACCTGGCAGGCGTCGGAGGTGCGGCTCTTGCTGCGGGCACACAGCATGCCCTCCGTCAGCCCGGGGAGCAGCTGCTGGCAGGCACCCCAGTCCACCAGAGCCAGGGCCGCCTTCAGCAGGGCCCGGCTCAGGGAGCTCTCCTCGTCTGCACACAGGGCCGGGAGCGTCTGGGCGCCGGCCAGCAGCCGCTTCCTGCCCAGCACACGCCCCCTTGCCCGCCCGCCCTGCTCGAGCTGGGATCCATGTTCCCGCTTCTCAGAACTTGGAGTGCCCTCCCCATCTCGCAGCCCCGACTAGTCATGCCTCAGCCTGGCCCAGGCACTCCCCTGACCCTGAGAGCTGCCGGAAATGGGTGAGCACCCCAAGGTGCCAGGAGCTCCAGGCGGGGCTTGGCTGGGCACCTGGCAGGTGGGTGGGGGATGCCCATCCGGAGCTTGTCAGACTCCTGTGTCTTGGGGGGCCCTGACTTCGCTGCCGTGCCTCCTGTTCCACCTCCAGCCTGAGATGCGCCTGAACAGACCCAGGGTCCCTGGGTTGCCAGGCTGCTTGCACGCCCTGGAAGCCCAGCTCCTGACCAGCCTGCAACCCCCCCCCCCCGCCCCTCCTCTGGGGGGTTCTGGTTCTGCCTCCGGGAAGAGCAGCCGGCTTTCCTAATCGCTTCCTGCCCCCGCACGCTTTCTCCCACTGGGGCCAAGTCACAGGTAACGACAGATTCTTTTCTAAGAACGCCCGGGCACCCATCCAGGGCCAGCGGGGTCTGGGCCAGCTCAGGCACCTGGTGCCCTGAGAGCCAACACGCCCATGCTCAGAGCCAGGAGACACGTGGTGAGCGGAGCCAGGGCCCGGGGCAAGCTGGAGGGCACTGCGGGAGGAGGTGGCATGCGGGGGTGGCAGGGCTGAGCCAGGCCTGGAGAGCGAGCCCAAGTCCCAGGTCCCAGATCCCAGGTCCCAGATCCTATATCCCAGATCCTATATCCCAGGTCCCAGGTTCCGGGCCTCAGATCCCAGATCCCATGTCCCAGGTCCCACGTCCCAGATCCCAAATTCCAGATCCCGGGCCTCGGATGCCAGGTGACACCTACCCGCTTTGGTCTGCCCCCAGCCAGCCACCCAGCACTGGCGCCAGTGAGCAGGGCTGGGCCGTGGGGGCAGACAGATGGGCCTCTGCAGGTGGCCGGGCAGCAGCTCGGGGCTGACCTGCAGCAGGGCGATGTCGTTGTTCAGGGTCAGTCTGTTGAAATCGGGGTGGGCGATGAGGAGGGCCACGGAGCTCACTTCCCGGGGCCCCCTTGACAAGTCGATGCTCCCAGACACCACAGTCAGGTCCTCTGGGCTAGTGGCACAGAGTAAAGGGTGGGGAGGTGGGAGTCACAAAGGGCATGAACCCAAGGTACCCCCAGACTCACGAGCTCACGTCACTCTGATGGGATGGGCCCCCTCAGGGTCGAGAGGCTGGAAGGTAGAGAACGGGGAGCAGAACTGGTGTGGCGGGCGGGCCCCCACAATGCCAGGATGGTTGGGCCCCCATTTGCCATGGCTGAGTTCAGGGGTCTCCTGACAGGCACATGGTCCGGGATGGTGCCTTCGTCAGGTGTTGGGGCAGGGTCCCTGGGGAGCCCCCGCCCCAGGCCCAGGGTCCCCTTCTGGCTGGGGCTTGAGCACCGGCACTGTCCCTCCTATCTGGACCTGCCGTTCTGGGGTTTCTTTCCCAAGATCCCACCACTCTCCCATGGAAGGCGGGGCCAGGTGACCCCAGAACTTCAGCATCCAAGGTTCCAGGAGAGGGGTTAAGGTTCGGTCAACCCATAGGAGTCCTGGGAGGGTGACTGTGACCCAGGAATGGGCCCTGTGACCTTGGGGAGAGCAGGGAAAGGGGGCTGGCCCTAGTCCCCAGGGTGGTGCTCATGGGTGGCTGTGGCTGGGGAGGAAGGAGCTGCAGGCAGGGAGGGGTAGAGGTGTGGGGGAGGGGCAGGAGGCGAGGGGGAGGAGTCACACAGGCGGAAGTGGAACCTCAGAGGAGGGGCGGGGTCTCATGAGTGGGCAAGGCCTTATGGAGGGGCGGAGCCTCTCCAAGGGGCTGGGCCCTCCAGGGGCATGGCTTTGTGGATGGGTGTAGCCCACCGGGATGGGGCCTTGTGGGCGGGGCGGGGTCCTCTGAGGGGCGTGGCTTCATGGGGTGGGGCCTTGTGGATGGAGCAGTGTCTTGGCACTCACGTGACAGCACCTGTGACCACGCAGTGGGCAGCCGTGAGGACCCAGCGCTCATCCAGGATGGCACCGCCGCAGAGATGCTCGTGCTGGCCCTGGATGCTCACCTGCCACGGGAACTCTCCCACGGCCACCTCGGAGCCCCGGATGATTCTGGAATGCTGAGCCCAGCGGTGGAAGTCAGGGCGCGCCCCGCACGGCTCTGCTGAGGGCCAGGGCGGGTGCCGGGTCAGACGTGGTGGGGCCAGGGCACCCTTGGGAGCCGTGTCCCATGCCCTGGGGAGCCGCACCCCGCCCCCTGGTGGGCACCTGCCGCTCCCCACTGTTCTGCCCGAGGGTCGCATCTGGACCGCCTCCCTGGTCTGGGCTCTGGAACCTTCCCCCCCAGGCATGCCATCACACTTGGAGGGCTAGAGCCTGGCCACAGGCTGAGAGCAGGTCCAGCGGTGGGACAGCGCAAGCCACCCTGTCTTCCGCCCATTAGGGAGACTCAGCCCCAGCTCCCACTGGGTGAGCCGAGACACACTTTCAGCCCCCCTGATTCCCAGTTCCACCAGCCCCTACTGCCATGGTCACCTGCACACCTACTCCACCTTAGCTAACAGGGGTGTGCATTGCCGGTGGGGGACAGACAGTACAGCCTGGACCCTGAGCATGTGTGTGGACACGGGTGTGTCCAGCTCAGTATCTGCAGGGCTGTCCCTGCCCCTTATACACAGACCTTCCCATTGCCCCAGATGTCCACCCACTGGATCAGAGGACTGGTGGGTTTGGCTCATGGGCCTTTCCTTCCTTCACTGGCCATGCGTCATTCTCTCTGGAACTCGCTGTCCATCTCAGATCCCAGCCCTGACCACCCCAGGGACAGGAGACAAGAGCTGCTTTGAGAGGGAGAAGGAGTAACCCACAAAAACGCTGGTTAAGCCTGCCTGCTTGTGGTCATGTGGCCAGTGGCTGGACTCACCTGGCCCAGGTGTCCTCTGGGCAGCAGGGCCTGTGTCTGCCGAGGTGGACGTCCTGGAGTGCGTGGCCCGGGCCTGGAGTGTGAGCAGCAGTGTGAACCCCAGGAGCATGAGGGCGTCACTGAGACAGGAAGTGGCAGGGGCCGGGGCATCAGGGACCAGCTGACCTCTGGAGCCCACCCCGCCAGTGACGTCACAAAGGGCCAAGCAGCCAGAACATGGAGCCCCCAGCTGGACATTGCTAAGGCAGCTGTATCCCCAGGCTGCCCCAGTCACCCCTCCCGATCCTGGTGCTCACCCTCCCTCGCCCAGTTCACCTTGAGACCCGGGAGTGTGGTGGGCAGGGTGGGGTCAAGGCTCCCTGGCCTGCTGCCCCCAGGCTGCCACTGAGACAAGGACATGCACGTGCTTTGGAAGGGGATAGGGTGGCTTGTGCTGGTGACACTCGGTGACATTTCTCAGACAGGGAAGGCGGGCACCGGAGGTGTGAGGTGGCCTGTGGGAAAGAAATGATGAATGGCAAGAAAAGAGACGGACTAAAAGTAGGGGTTCCCAGGGAGATACGCACAGACCATAGGCGGGGCCAGGGCCTGTGCGCGACCAGGGGTCCCCCGGGCTCCCAAAACTTCCAGAAAGGACAATGATGTGCAGGTTTTACTCAGGAGAAAGTCTCCACTTGGGGCACGTCTGGGAGCTGTGGACTGTTGAGCACTGAGCCCAGGGCTGAGTCTGGGTGTGAGCCCGGGTGTGAGCACTGAGTGCAGTGCCAGCAGATCTGAGTTGCCCACAAGTGATAGAAACCAGCAGCAAAAGGCCAGGCCGTGGGCTGGAGTAATAGCACAGCAGGTAGGGCATTTGCCTTGCACGCGGCCGACCCAGGTTCAATTCCCAGCATCCCATATGGTCCCCTGAGCACCGCCAGGTGTCATTCCTGAGTGCAGAGCCAGGAGTAACCCCTGTGCATCGCCAGGTGTGACCCAAAAAGCAAAAAAAAGAAAAGGCCAGGCCGGGGCCCTCTGCACCCCAGGGCTGCTCCAGCCTGCTCTGGGGGAGATTCCTGCTGTCCTGCCTCTCCCCAAGCTCCTGGGCCGGCCCTTGGGGCCTGGGTGTGAGGGAGGAGCACTACACAGCAGGGTGACGGACACACACAGTCCACTGCTATGTCTGCTCTGGGCCTGCCACCTCCAGGCGCTGACCCCTGACTCCACTAGTGACCGTGGCCTACAGGGCACAGAGCATGGTAGCCACGGCCACAAGGTGTTGCCGAGCTCACGCAGGGGTCCTGGGGCAGGTGCTTCAGGGCTCCATGAGGAGCCCCGAAACCCAGACAGGAGGGGAGGCCCACGAGGTCTGTCCTGGGAGAGCAGCAACTTCCTGCCCACCCCCCCCCACCAATCCTTCTGGGACTTGGGTGGCCTGGGAGCTGGTCTGCCCCCCGCCCCCCACCAATCCTTCTGGGACTTGGGTGGCCTGGGAGCTGGTCTGCCCCCCGCCCCCCACCAATCCTTCTGGGACTTGGGTGGCCTGGGAGCTGGTCTGAGCCCACGGCTGCGATTTCACTCCACAAACAGGAAGGGAGGCTGCCGTCACACTCTCATTTCAGAGAAAGGACAAGCGGCGTCCAGGTCTTGGCACACACTCCTGCGACAGTTTCATTTCTAGGAAGTCGGAGGCAGCCGCCGCCACACTGAACCCTGAGACCAGAGGCTGACAGAGGCTCATGGGAAGGGTTGGGCCTACCCACCCCTGCTCACGTTCAGAAACTGCCAGCGCTGCCCCTGGGGTCAGGGAGAGGAAGGGGGTGGGCTGGGGGTGGGCCTGGGTTGCACAGCTTCCGGCAACCATGGCAACACACGAGTCGGGTCCCTGGCCTCCTGGTGGCTGGTCACTCTGGCTCTGTGGGGGTGGACGGAGCCCTTATCTGTGCGCTGTGGGCTGAGCTGTGGGGAGCATCTGGGGGCTTCCTAGAGGGGGCAGGGGGGCCCCAGAAGATAGACCTGGGCTGCTGTGATGCTGGGTCAGAGGCCAGAGCTGATGCCTGGGGCGCTCACCTTTACCTGTTCCTGGCAGGAAGCCCCCAGGAGCTGGCGCTGGCGCTGGGGAGCGGGAGCGAGGTTCTGACGAACCAGCTGTCTCTGGCCCTCACAGTCGTGGGGTGGGAGGAGCCAGGCCCTGGGGGCACCCGCTGAGGGAAAGAGAAAGGTCTGTATTTGCAGCGGGGAGGTGCCCTGTGGGCATCTGGCCGGGCTCCTAGGGTTGCCAGAAACAGCAGGTGCAAGTGCTGAGCACAGAGGGCGTGGCCCCAGTCAAGATCTGTGCAGTACAGTGTCACGCACAGCCCCCAAGACATGGGGACTGCTGGCTGGAGCGATAACACAGTGGGTAGGGCATTTGCCTTGCACGTGGCCGACCCACGTTCAATTCCCAGCATCCCATGTGGTCCCCTGAGCACTGCCAGGAGTAATTCCTGAGTGCAGAGCCAGAAGTAAACCCTGTGCATCGCTGGGTGTGACCCAAACAAACAAACCAACAACCAACAACAACCACCACCAAAAGACACGGGAACCGCTAAGCAGCCATCCATAGGCGAGGGGGAAGACGGTCTTCATGCCAAGGACAGGCTCAGCTGTCCTTGGTGACAACATGGGTGGACGCAGAGGGCATCTGCTCCGGGGAATTGGATGAAACAAACACTGATTCCACTCGCCCGTGAAATCTAAGATGAGTAGCAGGAAATGAAATGTTCAGATCCAGGGGCCAGAGAGGTAGATCTGGGGCAGGGCACTCTTCGTGCACACACCGGCCTCACATGCCGACCTCACAGGTAATGCCAGGCATGATTCAGGGACACCTTGTCTGCAGCGTTAGACCAGCTGCCTCCCCTTTGCACATTTTCTAGAGGCAGAGAGGGGTGTGTGCAGAGGGGGTTGTGCAGAGGGTGTGTGCAGAGGGGTGTATGAAGAGGGCTGTGCACACATTGGGGAGGTGTGCAGAGGGCTGTCTGCAGAGGGTGTGTGAGCAGAAGGCTGTGTGCAGAGGGGGTGTGTGCAGTGGTGTGTATGTGCAGAGGGCTGTGTGCAGAGGGGCTGTGTGCAGAGGAGGTGTGTGTGCAGGATGTGTATGCAGAGGGCTGTGTGCAGAGGGCTGTGTGCAATGGGTGTGTGTGTGGAAGGCTGATGGCAGAGGTGTGCGTGCAGAGGGCTGAGTGCAGTGGGGTGTGTGCAGAAGGTGTGTGTGCAGGGTCTGTGTGCAGAGGGGTGTGTGCAGAAGGGTGTGTGCAGAAGGTGTGTGCAGTGGGGTATGTGCAGAGAGAAGGTGTGGGCAGGCCCAGGCTGTGCTCTGAGGTGCTGACCAGCTCCTGGCCAGGCCTTTCTGGCTCCTGCTGGTTCCTTCAGGAGGGCGTGTCCGGGTGTCCACCTCCCTATGGGCAATGTCCCTATAGCCCTGCCCACTCTGGGCAATGTCCTTCCTAGTGGCGTTGCAATGGCCCGTTTCCAGATGAGCTCGCTTCCTTGCTCCTGGGGGGTCAGGACTTCCTCTGGAACTTCAGGGGACCTTCACTCCAGGGCAGATGCCTCAATGCCTCCACTCAGCCCAGAATGCTGGTCTACCCCACCCCACCCCCCTCAGCCCTGCCCCTCCCAGCCTGTCCCTGGGGGGCCCATTACACTGGGGGGTGCTTTTGCCCTCTGGGCTCCCCAGAACAGAAGTTGGTGTTTCTGGTCCTGAGAAAGTGGCCCACAGGGCCGGGCAGCTGGAGGGCAGCAGAGCTCCTTCGGACACAGCGCCTTGCCCAGAGCTCTGTGGGGTGTCCTGTGGGCTCAGACAGAAGCCCCTCTGGGGGGGTCGGCCGAAAGCCCCAGAGCTGCTGCTTTTGGGGTGAGTGTGTCCCCCGACCCTCCCTCTGTGGGGGCTCCCTGCCGTGGTGCGGGCCGTGTCCTGCTGGGCCGTTTCCTCCTCTCTCCTGGGAGTTCCGGAATCTCCCGGCAGGGGCCTGGCCCTAGGGCCCAGCGCCCCTTGACCTGCACCCACCACAGGCCCTGGGCCCACAGGCAGCCTCCCAGCACGCCTTGGGCCCTATTGTGACCTCAGAAGTCAGCCAGCTGCCCGGATAGGAACCTGCCTGCCACTAGACTGAATAGGGGCCATGAAGGGATGGGGGGTCGGGCAGTCACATCGCTGCTGCCCCTCGCGCTGCTGCTGGCCCAGGCTCCCAGCTCCCTGGCCCGCTCATCCCCTGGGCCTGCGTCTGAGGAGCTCGTGGGCCTGGGAGGTCAGTGCCTGCACGGTCGCCCAACGTGCCCACGGGCACCCCCAGACCACTGGTACATCCATGTGTCAAAGGGACATGTGTGGAGGTGACCTTGGGGGGCCGTGCTGGGGCCCGCCCAGAACCTGACTCCAGTCCCTGGCCAGCCAGGCCACAGTGCTGACCTGCTGTCCCCCCTCCTCACTCCTCAGCTTTGGGGGGCTCTGAGACCCCCTGACCATGCAGGCTGTGGTGTGTCTGCCCCTACCTTCCGTCACACTCTCAGAGGGACAGAGCAAACTTTCCAGCACCTCCTCGCCACAGGGGGGTCTGTTGGTGCTGCATGGGGTCCCCTGGGTGGGGGCGCGGTTTCTGCTTCTACCTGCGACCCTGGGGTCCTGCTCTTCTCCCTGCCCTTCTGCTTTAGAGGCCTGTGAGAAGAAGGCGAAGGTGTGGGCCGAGGCCATCACAGGCGGGGAGGTGGCGTCCAGGGCCGAGTTCCCATGGCAGGTGGGCATCCTGGACAGTGGCATCCACCTCTGCGCCGGCTCCATCCTCAGCACCTGGTGGGTGCTCACGGCCTGTCACTGCTTCATGGACCGGAACATGTAAGTGCCGCGGGGCGGGGGGACCCCATGGGATGGTGCAGGGCTGCCTGGGCTTGGGGGTGCCCCCACGGTCCCCTGCCCGCACAGCTTTCTTCCCAGCCCCACGTGATTTGAAAGGAAGGACCGGGTCACCCCCACGTGCCCCCATGGTTTGCAGCTGCAGAATGTCCCCTCTGTGGCTGGTGTGTGTGGCCACAGAACCCACATTCTGAGGACTTGCCACAGGCCTCGCTCAGGGCCGGTGGCCCAGACTCCTGCAAGGACTTTACTACATCTGCTTGTCACCAGGGAGAGACCCAGAGCCCGCGAGTTCTGGCGGTTCCAGGCCTGGTCGCCCCGTCCCCGAGGTGGAGCTCACAAATGAACATTCTAGAAGTGTTTTATATATATCTTGGAGAGCCTGGCAAGCTACCTAGAGTATCCTGCTCACACGGGCAGAGCCTGGCAAGCTCCTGGTAGAGTATTTGATATGCCAAAAACAGTAACGACATAAGGTCTCATTCTCCTGACCCTCAAAGAGCCTCCAATCATTGGGAAAAGATGAGTAAAAAGAGGCTGCTAAAATCTCAGGGCTGGGACAAATAGAGATGTTACTGGCACCTGCTAGAGCAATTCGACAATCAACGGGATGACAGTGATGACAGTGATATGTATGTATGTATGTATATATATATATATACATATATATATTCACACACACACAAATATGGGCCACACCCAGCAGTGCTCAGGGCTGACTCTTGGCTCTGTGCTCAGGGATCACTCCATGGACCATATGGGCTGCTGGGGGTGGAGCCCAGGTCAGTCACACACAAGGCAGCATCTTTCCCTCTCTGGGCCCCTCAAAATATTTTTCTAGGAGGCAAACTCAGGACCTTCCCCCGCCAGGCCTGGCCACCCCATGAGCTGGGGGCACCAGCCTGGCCAAAGACTCGGGGTGTCTGTGCTCAAGCCAAACAGGCCCCTGCGGGTGGAGGTGAAAGGGGTGGCTGCACAGGGCGTGGCCCGTCCAGAGAGCAGCAGGTGGGCAGTGAGATGGGGTGGGCGGCCCCCTCTCTGCCCCTCGCTGCTCCCGGGGCCTGGCCTCGCCCTCCTTACCTCTCTGCCCCTCGCTGCTCCTGCTTCGAGATGGCGTCTGGCTTGGAGGTGTCCTACTGCGCGGGGCCCCTGGGCGTGCAGAACGTGAGCAGCATCGCCGTGGACCGGATCCTCTTCCACCCCGACTTCGACATGTGGCTCCTGGACAACGATATCGCGCTGGTCCTGGTCAGGGCGCCCATGCAGCTGGGCACTGGTAGCAGCCCCGTGTGCCTGTCCAAGTTCGTGGACCTGATGGAATGGGGTGACTGCTGGGTGTCGGGATGGGGGTCCACAGGTGAGTCTCGGCCTATGGGTGTGGGCCTGCCGGGGGGCCTCAAGGGGCCTCCAGAGCCAAGCTGAGGAGTGCCGGGGCCACCTGGCTCTGTGTTCTGGGGGGCTGTGCAGGGGGCAGCGGTGTGTGCGGGTCTCACCCCAGCCCTGGAGAAGGGGATGCAGAAGAAGGTGCCTGGCCCAGCACCCCTCAGCGTGGCTCCCCGTTACTCCGTGTGCGGCTCTGAGCCCACGGCTCAGATGGGCAGGAAGTCACAACCAGCAGCTTCCTCTGTGGGCCCAGCTCAGAGCTGCCCTCCCGTCCTCAGGTCGGGGGTTTCAGCAGCTCCCTTTCACTGGGCGGGGCGGAGGGGATGGCCGGCAGTGGGGGGCGCCCTCCAGGAGCTGCTCCCCCCCTCTGCAGTCCGTGCATGCCCTGAGGGTCCTGGCCGGGTCCAGCCTACCCAGCACACCCAGGCCCCTGCATGGGCGCTTACAGTCTCATGTCTCAGGGACCCAACATGCCTTCCCTGCACTCAGGCTACAGCCTGGCACCCTCCTCAGCCAGACTAGGGGCGATCGCAGGGACTCCGCGGAGCCTGGCTGGGCAGCAGGGGATCCGCAGGGGTTGTCCTCAGGAGCATGCCGGACGCTCTTCCCACCCTCACTCAGTCCCAAGCTGGGGCTCCCATACCATTGAGGTGAAGGGGCGCAAGGCAAGTGGGTTGCTGGCTGACCACTGACCCTGCCCCGGCAGTCGCCATGCGGAAGCTGGACGCGAAGCTGTACAAGGTCAAAATTCGGCTGCTGGAGTGGGAGACATGCCAGCAGCTCATGCCCCAGGTCACCAGGAACATGCTGTGCGCCGGGGACCCCCTGAAGGGGAAGGACGCTTGCAAGGTAACTGAGTGAGCGGCACTGGCCGCCACTCCCGCCCCTCTCCCACTGGGCACGGCCAGTGGACCCTGCTGTGGGCTCTGACGGTGCCAGGCCCTTAGGATATGCAGCCCAGGCCCTGGGGATGGGATGGGGGGCTCCCCCTGCCTCTCAGCTCCCCAAGTGGCCCGGGGCTTGTCTGTGACTTCTTCTCAGCCCCGTGGTGCATGGCTTTCTCTGTGGGGGGGTCTTTGAGGGTTGGGGGCAGCTGGTTGGATTCAGGTTATTCCTTCGGGGGCGACCCCCAGTGCCCATGAGTCTCAAGCCTGCGGGCGGGACTGGACCCCAGACCTCCTGCGCACGTGCTCTGTCACTGAGTCCCATCCCAGTTCTGGATTCTGACCTCCTGAACCCAGGTGACCGCTCCCCTTTCTACCTACCTCCCAAAACAGGCCGTGTAAGCCCAGGCACAGCTCTGCCTCTTCAGGGCTGGAGTGAGAAATGCTGTTGGTTGCATTGATTTGAGTTCATGGGGAAGAAAGTTCCAGTGGTGTGGGCACATGGGCAGCAGGTAGAGGTGCCTCCTCATTTCTTCCCCCGATTACCCCAGGAGACCAACGCTGACACAGAAGAACGGGGAGGGTTCTGCAAACTGCAAAGATGCTTAGGGAAGAATTTGATTGGAAAAATTACTGTTTGGTACATCAGAACCAATAGAGGCCAGTGGGGGATATGACGGTGGTGGGGGTGAAGAGGATGGTGGTGATGGTGGTGGTGTTGGTTTTGGTGGTCCTCCTGTGGTGATGATGATATTGGTGTATTGGTGATGGTGTGATGGTGATTATAGCGGTGATATTTGTCATGGGGGGGATATTGGTGGCGATGATGTTCATTATGATGCTGGAGGTGGTTGCGGTAATGACTGTGGTAGTGATGATGGAAATGGGCAGCTTTAGTCCAGATTGCTGTCTCTTTGCTGGCTGTCTCGGAGCTGGGAGCAGCCCTATTATCTGAGAGCTGGATGAAATCTCAACACGACCCTCCTCAAAAGACTGCAATTGTGGGAGGCGACGCAGCCGATGAGGTGCTGGCCTTGTTGTGTGAACCCAGTGGAAGCCCTGGGCACCCCGGGTGTGCCCCCCCCCCCACAAAAGATAACAAAAGACATGGGCGTTTGCCCCGTGGTGGGTGCCTGCCTATAGGTGCCTGCCTATAGGAGTGTTCCTCCACTCCTAAACTACTTTCCTCTCATAGGGCGACAGCGGGGGTCCCCTGACCTGTGAGAAGACTAACCACAAAGGAACCTGGTACCAGCTGGGCATTGTCAGCTGGGGCGAGGGCTGTGGCAGAAAGCCGGGCGTATACACAAACGTGTCCAATTATCTGGCGTGGATCCACACAGAAACCAGGCGGCTGGGAAAGCCCTTCAAGTTGAAGTCGGGGAACCTTCCACTCCTGTCCCCCTGGGCCATCCTGCTCCTGAATTTCCTCATGTTCCTATTGGTCCATAACTAAAGGCCGCGTGGCCACCATGCCGGCCCCCATGTGGGGATGCCCAGGGCGGCAGGCCGTGGCCCATTCTCCGTGTGTTGCTTTGAGCCACAAGACCAGGTGCTGGAGTGTTCCTGTGACCCCGCGGCTCCTCGGGGCCATGGAGGTGGGCAGAGGCCCAAGTTCTCACCGAGCTTAGCTGGCACACGGTCAGGCGAGCCAAGCGGTGTTCTTGGGTCAGACAGCCAGCACCTGGAAGTCAGGGCTGCCCCACACATCCCATCCAGGAGGCTCCTGCCTGGCTGTCCTGTCCTCTCTGTGGGGCACGGGGCAGGACTCACTGAGACAGGATAAGAAGGATGGCAGAAAATGGGTAGCCGCAAGGGCAAAGGGCTCAGTCCTGCAGGGTGGTTGCAGCCGACACTCTTGGCCGGGTGCGGAGCCCTGAGTGACGTCTCCTCATTGTTTACTAAGGGGTCAAGGCTGCCGGCCCCTCAGAAAGGCTCATGGTGCATTTGCTGTAAGTAGGGACCCTTGAGCTGTGAGCCCACATAGAGGGAGGGCTGTGGGTGGGCAAAGAGTGAGAGTGTGCTGTGGAAGCCCATTAGAACCATTTCCCTGAGGGGCGACGCCTAGGAGTGCTCAGCGCTGGCTCCTGGCCCTGTGCCCAGCAATCAACCCCAGTGGTGCTCAGGGGACCACGTGGGGTGCAGGGGTGGAACCCAGCTCAGGTGCATGCAAGGCCAGCACCTCGCCTCTGAACTCTCGCGCGGGGATGAACTGGCAGGTGCCCCTCGAACATTCACTGGTCTGTCAGAACATTGAGGGGTGGCGGAAGGGACAGGAGGTGTCAGGAGGAGGGAGCAAATGACATGCATCTTGGGGCTACAGCCTCCCTGAGAACAGGCGCCCTGGGTGCCAGAGGTCTCCGTCCTCTCCCCGTGCCCACTTCCCACCCAGGGCTCCACACAGAGAGAGGCACAGGGCGTACCCTCGGCTGGGTCCAGGGAGGTGCATGTGTGGGAATGTGTGCATATACATGCATGTTCATGTTACACACGTGCTCATGCATGCATTGTGATGTGTGCACATGTGGGCATGTGCTGGTGTGTGTCTGCATGTACGTGCAAGTATGTGGGGTGTGCACGAGGGCATACATGCGTGCCATAAAGTGTGCTAACAGATACGCAGACTTTACCAGTACTGGAAGGAAGGACCGACAACTCCTCGGGGCTCCCCCGAACCGAGGCACAGGGTCACACCCAGGCTGAGGCACTGATGGAAGCAGGCTGGGATCTGTTTGCTGGGCTCCCCCAGCCTGACCAAGATGAAGAAGCTTCCTGTCAGTGTGGGGATCCTCCCTCCAGGCCAGAATCCCAGCACCTAGGCCTGCCCTCCCGCCCGTCCCCAGGGCCCTGCCGGGTCCTTCCCGTTCACCGTGTCTGTTGGAGAACTGGGTGGGCTGGCATGGGGGCACGTGTGGCTGTCCCTCACTGCACACATCCGGGCTTCAGGCTGGTCCTGGACACAGCTCACACTTTGGGATGGCAATGCAGGCTGCACACCTGCCGGCCTGTCCCCCTGCGATGGGCAGAGGACGCTGTCCTATTTTCAGCTCTGATGACAAATAAACCCACTACGAAGAGTTTTGTAGCAAGTCTATTTGTCAGGGTGTGTGTGTTGGGGGGGGGGGGGCCTGAGTCACATCCAAAGATGCTCAGGGGCCACTCCTACTTGCAGCCCCAAGCTCACCCTGGTCCCCCCCCCTGGCCTGGAGTGACTCTGCTGACCTAAATACCTGCAGTTCTCTCTGGTAAATCCTGGGGTCCTAGAAACAGGCACTTCTGACTTCCAGAGATGCTTCTGCATATCATTTCCTTGGTACCGTTTTGCTCTTCTGGACGTGTGTATGTTTGCAGGAGGGGGGTTTATTACAGTTATTTCTGAATTTTGAGTAATTCTAACCAGCTCAGGCCTAACTCCAAAAAATATGGAATATCTTTTTCTTAAAAAAACTTATTTTCTTAAGAAGTTTCCTAATCTTTCCTCTTACCCACAGTGGGAAATGCTTCACTGACGTGCCCCAAGCACACAGACAGGGCATCTTCCAGCACCAGGGCATGGCCAGCCCAAACCCCCCACTCCCCACACCAAAGTGAACAAAATGAAACGGGGAAGGAGTCATGGAGACAGACTGGCATTGTGTCCAAGGGCCCTTCTGGAGAACCGAGAATGGGATGGAAATCGGCCAGAATGTGGAGGAACTGAACAACCTATGAGACAGACAGATGAGACGTGGCACCCACAACTGAACGACATAAAAAATAAGCCAAGACAGAATGTCCCGAACCCACGCCAGGCCGTCTTCACAGGGGCACCTTGGAGGAGGGTAGGTTGAATTTCCCACCCCGCCCCAGCAGAACCCTGGCAGCCAAAACCCTCCAGAACCCAACCACAGCCATGCTCAAGGCCGCTCTCCACACACTTGGACAAGCCTCACCCATGGGGGAACCTGCAGAAAAACCCAGGTATGAGGGACCCGTGACTGAGATCTCCAAGTTCGCTCAGAAGGGGACTGGGCTTCCTCCCCCCAGCTCCTCAGTTTTCCAGTAGCTTGGCAGCCACACCCACAAACTGCCCCTGGCACCATATAATCTCATCAACAGCCAAGATCCAGAGACTATAAAACAAAGCTCCCGGAACAGAGCGACACAGAACCTCCTGGACCTCTTATACTCTAGCCCACTGATGTACCAAAAGTAGCACAAATTTGTTTGGGCTTAACATGTATGTCTGTAATCTCTTATACAAGAGCTTAAATGGCTCCAGGATGAAATCCAACAATCGTCACACACTTCCCTCTTATGGTGATGGAAAGGTGCATGGTGGTGGGATTGGTGTTTGAATATTACCTGTAATGAACTATTGTGAACAACTTTATAAAAACAAAATTAAATTAAAAATAAATGAAAACAAACAAACAAAAACCAAGCCAAGTCATGAAATGACATAAATGTAAAACTATGGGGACACCCAGATGAAGTGCTGCAACGAAAATGTAGTTACTTTAGAAATTGACAGCAGATAGAAGTCAGGAAATTCCCCAAGATTTAGAAATCTAAATCAACACATCTATAAAACAACCCCTTTACTGGGTTAAAGAGGACATCTCAATTTGAAAACATATTTTGAAGTGGGTTCAAATGAAAGAGTATGTCAAAATTTGAAACTTTACAGCTATAGCGATGCTTAGAGAAGATGCGTGACTTTAAATGACTGTATCAGGAAAGAAAAGGCTCTCGGCGATTCTCACATTCACCTTAAGGAATTAAAAAAAAGGGCTGAATGATATTACAGTGTGTTGGGCAGCTGACCTGGGTTCAATTCCCAGCACCGCATATGGTCCCCCAAGCCACACCAGATATGATCTCTGAGAGCAGAGTCAGGAGAAAGTCCTGAGCTCTGCTGGCCCCCCACAAAACCAAAACGAAACAACAAAAAAAGAGAGAAATAATGAATTAGAAAAATAAAAGTAAATTCAACTCAAAGAACTACAAGAAATGAATTGGTAAAGACAAGAACTGAACCAGTAGGGGAATAAATGCAGAATAATAAACGTTAAGCTCAACCTTTGTTCTTGGGAAAGATGCATGAAGTGGACACTTCTTATTTGGATTGTCCTGGACACAGAGAGGAGACACATTTCCAAGGCCTGGGGCCACCCTGGAACGTGAAGCCATTCTAAGACGGAGGCTTAGAATGTTCTGGACAGCATCACGCAGCAAATCTGGCTACTTATATCAAACGAGAAAATTCCTTGAAAGATACAATAAAATTGGCTCACGAGGAAGAGTAAATACGGACAGCTCTTTAATAAGTACAGAAATGCATTTAGTTACATTTCCACAGAGCAGCGTCCCAGATGGCTTTGCTGGTGAATCTTCACAAGGTTTAAAAGAAGCTACACTGAGGCTAACGTGTTCAGCCAGTGGCAGAGAATGGGCCTTCCCATGAGGGGTGTCTGCGACCTAGGCCCTGTGAGCCCCTTCCCCCAAACCTCTCCAGCATAGTTGGCTCTAGCTTTTTTCAAAAACAGATTTTTCTTTCAGGTTTTTGGGCCACACCCAGCAGTGCTCAGGGCTTATTCGTGTCTCTGCACTCAGGAAGAACTCCTGGTGGTACTCAGGGGACCATATGGAATGACAGGGATTGAGACCGAGTTGGCCGCATGCAAAGCAAGTGTCCTCCTCGCTGTTCCATCACTCTGGTCCTATTTCTTCATACTTTTTTTTCTTTTTGGGTCCCACCCAACAATGCTCAGGGGTTACTCCTGGCTCTGCGCTCAGGAATTATCCCTGGCGGTGCTCAGGGGACCATATGGGATGCTGGGACTTGAACCCGGGTCGGCCGCATGCAAGGCAAACGCCCTACCTGCTGTGCTATTGCTCCAACCCCTCTTCATACTTTCTTAAGACCCAAATCTCTTGGTGTCAACAAACATCTTGCAAACCACAGTCCTATCCCCACCCATCTGCCCCATCCTGCCCCCACCCACCTGCCCCCCTCCCTCTGCCTGCCCTGAGAGAGACCTGGGGCTTCTTCACAGGCTTTCAGGGGCCCACAGAGGCTGTCAGCTGAGGCCGGACAGGAAGTGGCCACAGGGGTGGGCCCTGCGTGGAGTGGGAACTGGGCTGAGCTTGGCTTGGCTCTGCCCCTTCCTTCCCGGGCTGCACCGGGCGAGCCCCGCTTCTGTGCCCTGGGAACGGGCCTGGTGTGGGGAAGTCCTGGAGCTCAGGGCCCTGGGGCCACCCAACACAGCAGGGATGGTCCTCGGGGCAGGGAGGAGAGAGAGGCAGGCAGCATGGGGCAGGGTGCAAGGCCCAGGGACGGCCAGCAGGTGATGTACCTGGCTCTGTTCAGCAGACGGCAGGGGTGGAGGTGGACAGGGCTCCCTCCCCACGCACTGGCCTGGTTTGCCGGCATGGCGGCCGCCGCGGGGACATGGCCTGACCCACAAACCCAGGCGGCAGAGGACGGCTGTGATCTGGGGCGGGAGACGCACTTGGAACGAGTCTCCATGGACTCAGCCCGGACTTTCATCTCTGGGCCAGCGCCCGCGCTCTGCCCTGCTTTGGGCCCCTGATTGCCTGCTTGGGCTGCTGGGCATGGGGGCCCTCAGCTCAGGCTCACGGATGGAGCAGGGCCTTGGCGCGGGCCTCCAGCCTGGGGTTGTGGGGGTCCCGTTGGAAAGGGAGAGGGTTCCAGGGGGCAGCAGTGGGTGGGTACTGCCCAGGTACTGCTCTGTTGACTAGGAGCTGGAATGGACAGTGCCCAGGGCCACCGCTGCCATGGGGCCTTTTGCTTTGGAAATTGGTTGGCATAGAAGGCATAGAGCGGGCAGTCATAGGGACGCATTCTGATGGGGCACCACATTTGAAACAAAGAACAAAATAAAACCTCGGAGAAACAGTGGGAGGCCCGGGAAGGACCAGGTCGGGCAGCACATGGCACCTTCTCCTGTCCGCGACCCCCCCACCCCCCTCAGCGGCCACCAGGAGCAGCCTGCCTGCCCGGCACTGACAATCACTCCAGAAACAGGCCCAGGACGGCTGTCTGCAGCAAGGGTGTGAATGGCATGCAGGGGAGAGAGTTTGGCCTCTCCACCAGGCCAAGATGGGGTGACTCAGTATTCACAAGCAAAATATCCACCCATTTCACAGAGACCGTGTACAAACGCCATGTCCAAGCGAACCGCTGGCCACTCAGATTTTAGATACACAGAAGCAAGAACATCAGAAACTAGGTTTCGTCAAAGTTTAAGAATTGGTCTTTCAAAGACTTAAAACAAAAAGACAAACTAGAGAAAGGAAAAGACAGACAGCTGGGAACAGACGTGCATTTATAATATCCAAAATGGAAACCCTGGGCCAGAGAGAGAGGGACAGTTGTGTCTGGCATGTGGCCAACACAGGCGCAATCCCTGATGTGCCACAGGGTGCCCAGAGGCCTGCCAGGAGTGACCCCTGAGCTCTGGGACACAAGACCCCAGAAACAAAAAAAAATTTCAAAGCCAAGACTACAAAAGTGGATAGCAACCAGTTATGGGACTCCCTGGAATACGACTGGAAAAGTGAAATAAAAAATAATAAAATAAATAAAACTGTGCTTGGCAGCCAGGGAGGTGCTCAGGGCTGGCGCTGAGGCCACCCACCCCACCGCCAGCACACACATAGCTGCCTGGCCCTGGGCCCCTCTCGCCGCACCCTTACCTCTGCCCATGCCACCCGACCAGGGTCCCCATGAATGGAAATGCTGACAACCTTCCAGAGGCCACGGGTGCCTTCTGGGCTCTGTCCATCCTGCCGGGAGCCGGGCGCTGGGCCTGCTCACCCAGTCTGTGCCCATCAGCCCATGCTGGAGCTCAGTGGGCAGCGGTCAGGTCGATGAAAGGGGGACGCCTCAGCGAACCCCCGCTCCCCGCCCCACCTGAGCCAGCAGGTGCGATGTGCAACCTGCCCTGGGCCGTGTGACCACCAGGTTGCCTGAGGCGTCCAGGCCACTCCGTGAGTCTGCAGATGGCCCTGACCCCTGCACCAGCGCCCTGGGCCCAGGATCCTCTGTGAGGAGCACGTCTAGGGTCAGACTCTGAGCCGGTGCTGCTGCCAAGGATGCTGGCTACCAGGATTTGCCGTAGCTTCCAGAAGCTCCCATTCCAGATGGGTGATGCAGCAGGGGACGAATCAGTTTGGGCTTCATGGAGGAGGGGGCGGGGAGGGGGATGACCCAGTGTCACCTCTCAGACTCCTCTGCATTGGGTCACAGCTGCAGTCTCACCCTCAGCCCGTCCTCCCGGCCTCCCCGGACCTCCCCAGGTCTCACAGCTCAGCCTCCCCTCAACCTGTCTCCCTCCCTCCCTCCTTCCCTCCCTCCCTGTGGCCCCTGCCCCTTCCTTCCTCCCTGTGGTCCCTTCCCCTCACTTCCAGGATCTCCGCCCCTCCCTCTCCCTCCCTGGGTCCCTTGTCCTGCATTTTGATTGTTCTTGGCCCCATCTCTGCAGTTTTCACTCCTGGGCCCCCAGCTGAGAACCCCCCGGCTCCCTTAGAGACTCAACCCAAACTCCAGAACTACACAGCCAGTTGCCCCACTTCCTGCGTGCAGGAGGAGCTGTGAAAGCACTCCAAACACGTGAGGCCCAAGGGCAAGGCCCGAGCACTTACCCCAACCTCCTCCTTCACCAGAGCAAGGCTGCCAGCTCTGCCAGGGCCCCCGGCGAGGAAGGAAGGAGAAACCTCAAACCTGCCAGTGGCTGTCCACTGCACAGAGTGAAGCCCGCCTGCCCTGCTGCCCAGCCCTGCATTGTGCTCCCATCCCCATCCAGGTCACTCAACTTGCCGGGGGCTTTCCCACCCACCGGGCCCTCCCACCTGTGCTTTCTTGGTGTCTGAGGGCACCGCGCATCCCAGGAGGAAAAGCAGGCAGGTGGAAGTGTGTGACGTGCAGGGGCCCACGTCCCCGGCTCAGCACTGCTCCATCTCCAGGGCCTTGTTCCGGTCACTGGGCTCCTGGCCCAGCATCACTGGCCCAGAGGCCTTCCTGGATCTAATGGATGGACCTTGGACAGCTGAACAGACCCCGGCCGGGCCTGCAGGGACTCGCTGGTCCTGATACCGGCTGTCCTGTGCCCTCGCCCCGGTACTGATGCTGAAGGCTTGCAGGGGGCTGCCTGCACTGCTTCTGCTGCCCGATGGTCAGGACGTGGACAGTACCATCAGGGCCAATGGCATGGACAGGTGGAAGGGTGGTCGCCTTCTGGTACTTTCTGTCGACCTTCCCATGCCGTGGCATAGCTGGGCCTTCCCACTTCTCAGCTCTCTCTGAGCTCCATCTCTGCATGACCCCACCTACCCAGGAGACACACAAGGCATGGGGCCGAGGGCATGGCCGGGGAGCAAAGCTTTATTAACATTTCTCAGCAATTCTCAGAGAGGCAGTACCCGTGTGTAAGAATCACCAATGGGGCCGTGTTTCAGAGAATGATTCATGGGGGCGATTGCAAATAAGGCACGGGGGGGGTAGGGTGGGGGCGCTGGGGAGCACTGTGGCAGGATCAGGTTGAGGGGGGATTCCCAGCGCTCCAGCCCTGGGTTCCCTGGCAGGGGTCTGGACCAGGCATGGTGAGGGCGGCACAGAGGTCATCCTCGCCCCAAGCCCTGCCCCCCCCCCACCAGAGATCAATCACGCATTGCCCTGGCTGCAAGGAAGGTGGGCGGCAGGCTGTGCCTCCAGAGTGGACTGCCTTTGGCAGTCACTTTCTGATGCCCACTGGGCAGGCCACACCGGTGCCCCCGAGCCCACAGTAGCCATCGGGGATCTTGCTCAGGTACTGCTGGTGGTAGTCCTCTGCGTAGTAGAAGGTCTGGTCCGGGCGGATGTCGGTGGTGATCTGGCCGTAGCCCTGCTCCGAGAGGACCTGTGGGGACAGGGCATCGTGAGGCTCCTGCTGGCATGGGGGAGCTGGCAGGGGGAGGCTGGGTGGGGTGGGGGGTCAGGGTGGGGGGCCTGGGCGTGGCTGGGAAACGGGATTTCTCACTGGAGTCCCTCCCTTGTCCATCCTCAGGGACACAGCAGGTCCAGGGAGCCCTGGTGTCCGGCAGGGACGGAGGCGGGCGCGAGGGCCCATTAGGACTGAAGGGAGCTGCAACTCCCCCATACTGTCCTCTCTGCCAGCTGGGGGACAGGCTATCTGAACCCCCAGGAAGGGGCCCCTCACTGTGATTTCAAGGGGCGGGACTCAGCCAGGAGGCCCTGGGGAGTGAAGGAGGGCTGGGGAAATCCAACCCAGTCTGTGAGCAGTCAGGCAGCTGCAGTACCAGGAGCAGACACTAGGTGGCAGCTCCCTGCCCCCAAGCAGTGGCTGCTGCAGTACCAGGGGCAGGCACTAGGTGGCAGCTCCCTTGACTCCAAACAGCGGCTGCTGTAGTACCAGGTGCGGGCACTAGGTGGCAGTTCTCTTTCCCCAAACAGAGGCAGCTGCAGTACCAGGCGCTGGCACTAGGTGGCAGCTTCCCTGCTCCGCCCTCCTCCCCCCGCCCCCCCATCCCACACTCCCGCAAACAGTAGCGACTGCAGTACCAGGCACCAGCATTAAGTGGAAACTCCCCGCCCCCTCAAACAGCATTGGCTGCAGTACCAGGCACGGGCACTAGGTGGCAGCTTTGCTCTCTGGTTTCAGGGCAGACCCAGGGAAGGGTGGACAGACGCCAGCAGGGCTGCTGCTTGGCCTCCCTCCCGCTCCCAGCTGTGCCAGACACAGGGGTGCACTGAGGTGAGGGCTCAGCTCCCACACCTGGCCTGGATGGGTGGCTACTGTCCCTGTTGGCCCCCCGGGGCCTGTGAGACCTGCAGCCCGGCTAGCAGGCCACAATCTGGTGCCTGGAGCAGGGTGAGGTGCCCAGCGGAGCTCTGGAGAGGCCCAGTGGGGAGGCCACTGGCCCCTCTGGGGGGCTCAGCCGCCTTGCCTGTGCCCCCACGTCAGGGCTGCCCTCTCGGGAACGTGTCCCCTTCTAGCCCTCCCCAAACACTGCTTCTCCGCCACCCTGTTCCCCACCGGCTCCCAGCCCTTCCGGCTGGCCTGCAAGCCCCTCCCGTGCTGGACCCGAGCTAGGGACACTGCAGACCACTCCCTGTGCCCAGCTGTGCTGAGACTGGCCACGCGCCCCACAGCCCACACACCGTCCCTTGCGGGTGCCATCCTGGGGCTCAGGTCATGGGAACCACTGCCTGGGTAGGCGTGAGGACAATGGGGCCTCCCCTGGGGGAGGGCGACCCACGTTCTTCACCCCTCACACCCGTGGACTCTCACTGGCCTGCAGAAGGATCCTGGGCCGGCAGCTGGGTCCAAGGTGGGAGACCAGTGGTCTTCTACCCACCTACACCCTGGACCCACACTAGCCCAGGGGCTGGTGGCTGAGGGCTGCGCTCCGGGCACAGCACGTGTGGGCACTGCAGGGCCCAGTGCATCGCTCCAGAAAAAATGAGTGGGCCTTGCTGCTGTGGGGACATAAGGGGACACAGTCCCTTAGTTCCCAAAGGCGCTTCTGCCCTTTGGGGCCAACTGGGGGCAGGGTCCCCATTTTCAGAACCATGGACAGCGCTACCCCACTCTCTGGCCAGGCCCAGGGCTTGGGGACAGGCAGGCAGGTGGACCCCCCCAAGCACCACACGCTCAGGAGGCCCCCACATCTCTCCTCCCCTCCCCCTCTCCATCCTCCCTCTTTCTACCCCTCTCCATCTCTCTCTCCATCTCCCTCTACCCTTCTACCCTCTCTTTCTATCCCTTTCTCTCATCTCTCTCCACTCCTCTCTCCATCTCTCTATCCCTCTCTCCACTTCTCCCCCAGCCCTCCTTTCTCTGTCTCTGCGCCTCCCCCCCTTATTCCTAAGGGGTCTGACTCTGCTTTTCCAACCTGGAAACAGCTCCCCGCAGCCTCTGCCTTTGTCTCCGTCACGTTCCCACACAAAAGCAGCCCCTTGTCACTCTTCAGAGAGAGCCAGGCCCAAGGCGGCCGGCGTCACCTTGGGGACAAGTCCTGTTGTCCTATTTCATGGAAGGCGGCGGTTCTCCCTGGGGCGGACAGGGCCAGCTTGGAGGGGAGGAAGGACGGTGGCGCCCCGAGGCTCGGTGGTGCCCCACTTTCCAGCGGGGCCCCTCTCTCTGGCAGGCAAAGCGGCTACCCTGGACATCTCCCTGGGATCAGGGGCCTATCTCGGGATGTGGGATTGCTGAGCTCATACCAGAAGGTCAGCTGGGATGGGGGCCCCATGTGAGAAGTCTACTGCACACATACCCTGTGCTCCTGCATCCTGGCGGGTGCTCTGGGCCCCTCCACCCACGGGCTGCAGCCTTCAGGCATCCTGTGTCCTAAAGTATGCAGCTGGTTCACTGGCTTTAGGAATTAGTCTCCATAACGCTGCTGCCAGACTCACGCACACACACACACACACACACACACACACACACATGCTTCCCTTCCTCCCTCCATCCCTCCTTCCCTCCCTCCCTCCTCCGTCCCTCCCTCCCTCCGTCCCTCTCCCCATCTCTCCCTCTCTTTCCCTCTCTTTTTCTACCCCCTCTCTCCCTCCTCCTCTCCCCTCTCTGCCATTTCTCTCCCTCCCTCTTTTCCTCTCTTTCCTCTCCCCCTCTCTATCCCCCCCCATATCCTCTCTCCTCCCTCTCCCTCCCTCCCTCCCTCCCCTCCCTGTCTTGTACACACAGAGCACTATACCACACAGAAATGATGGGGCCCCTAAATAACCCATATCCGTGCTCATGTCTCTGCCCTTGGCGCTCCCTGATTGGGAACGTCTCCCCACACCGTCACCTTCTTGTTCCAAAGCTGCTCCTCTCAGCCCTTTTCGAGTCTCGATGCACCCAAGACCTCTGGGGCCACTCTGTCACCTGCTGGGCACCCACCGTGTCCCCAGTGACGGATATGGTGAAGGTCCTGGCACGGCCCCACTTGCCCTTGGCCTAAGGATGCTCGTTGGCACTGCCCACAGCCCCCACGCCCCGGGGCACAGTGCTGGGTGCCCAGAGGCACTCAGGTGCATTTGCTAAATCAGGGAGTGACTCTGGGCTGAGAGTCTGGGAGCCTGTGGAAAATTCCACAACGTGGGCAGCTGCTCCAGCCTCTGCAAACGGGCAGCTGTCCCAGCGCTGCTGGCTGCCAACGCCGCCCTGTGCCCGCCCAAAGCCGCTGCCGGCTCTCCTGGGGCCAGCCGGGCACTGGGTTTCAGCCACCCTTTCTGGGCTGTTCCAGAAGCTGCAGGGACGCTTCCTGCCCTTCAGAGCAAGGCCGGGCCGGAGATGACAAGGCCCTGACCTGCTTTTCCCTGCAGCTGAGGTCCTCGCAGAGTCGGGCGGCTTCTGAGTGGGGGCTGCTTGGATGTGGGCAGCCCTCCAGGGGGCCAGGTGGGGGACGGTGGGCTCTCAGTAGTCCCGGAGACCACCCAGAACACTTGGGCAGGAGAGGGCAGGTGGTGGGGGTCACATGGTGGGGGGCAGGTGGTGGGGAGCAGTGGTGGCGGGCAGGCGGTGTTGGTTCAGTCACGGTGTCCCCGTCACTGGGGGGGGCTGCCCAGGGTCCCCAGACTGACCTGTGGACACCCTGCTGGGGTGGGCGCACCTCACAGAGATGGGATAGGAAAAAGGAGGGCCCAGGAGAGGTTTCCAGAGCCCCCGCTACCAGGCTGGGAATCCACATGGGGCTGGACTCACCCCGGGGTCTCCCCACCCCAGCCCTGACCCCCACCTCTCTGAAGCCCCATTCCTGCCTCACCTGCCCACCCCTCGATCTGCTGAAGCCAGGACTAGGGTCTCAGAGGGGCTTCTGATGTGTCAGTTGGTTCACTGATGCCATCACTTGGCACCCAGCATGAGAGGGGCAGCAGGCCTGGGCGCAGAGACATGGCCCGGGGAAGGAGGCCGGGGTGCTCAGGGGCCGAGAGACGAGGCCCCTTTCCTGTGAGTAGATGGAAGCCTCTGAGAGGCTCCATGACACAGAGAGTGGGGTGAAGAGCAGCCCAGCCTGAAGGATCCCAGCGCCCTGAGAGCAGCCCAGCCTGAAGGATCCCAGCGCCCTGGCCCTCACCCAGGCTCGCTGGGACCAGCACCAAGGACAGAGGCAGCCAGGCCTGGGGCCAGCACCAGGGACAGAGGCTTCAGCACCAGGGACAGAGACGCCCACAGCCGCTCTATTCTCTGGGCCCGCCTCCTGCTCCCCTTGTCCCAGCCACTCGGAGGGGCTTTCCTCAGCACTCCCAGTGGGTTCTCCCTGCTCAGAACGTCTGTGTCCCTCCGCGCCTGTGTTCCCTCCGCCTATGTCCCCCCGCCTGTGTCCTCTACGCCTGTTTCCCTCCACCTGTGTGTCCCCTCTGCTTGTATCCCCCGTCTGTGTCCTTCTGCCTGTGTCCCTCCACCTGTGTTGCCTCCGCCTGTATCTCTCCGCCTGTGTCCCTCTGCCTGTGTCGCCTCCGCCTGTATCTCTCCGCCTGTGTCCTTCCGCCTGTGTCCCTCTGCCTGTGTCCCTCTACCTGTGTCCCCCTACCTGTCCCCTTCTGTGTGTGGCCACGCCCTAGTGGTCTGCTGCTGGCTCAGGGGCTTCTCCCTGGTTGTTTGCTGGTCACTGCCCCCTGAGGCCCGGCCTCTTGCTCGCAGGGGCACACCAAGTGTCAGGAGTCAAAGCATTGGGCATCTCGAGGCCACTAAGTGGCATAACACTCCCCCCAACACACCCCAAAGTGACAACAGTGGCTTCCCGAGGGGTTGTGATGTGCGCTGAGCAGGTGCTATGTCCAGAGAACAGAACTGTGACTGGCCTGTGCGTCGGGGGGAAACTGAGGCTGCATGCTCGGGTGTCCCCTGAGCAGAAAAGCGGGGAGGGGGGAGGGCGGGGTGGGGAGAGGGCAGGTCCCATGGCTCTCGGGACCAGGCGCCACCTTCCCTTCTCTGCTTCTCTCCAGGGCCAGCCTCAGAGGAGACATGCACTGTGGCCTCCAAGGGCAGGGCCGCCTGGTGGACAGACGGACGCGTGGAGCAATCTCACTTCTCATGGGTGGGCCAGGCGGGGAGGACAGGGTGCTGGCCAGTGGGCGAGGGGCTCGCTCTGTGTCCATTATGAAGACAGTCCCTGCCCCCATGGGCTCTGAACTCAGGGTGCCTGTCACTGCCTGCCACCCCCCTACCCCTGAGTCTTCTCCTTCCTGTTGTGTCCCCAGAGAGTTGGCTCTGACGGGAGCCAGGGTCAACCCCATGGCCCCTCTGTCCCCCTCCTGCTCCACTAGGAGGCGCCCTCAGGAGGGAGCGATCTTGCGTGCTCACAGCAGAGCCGGGGCTTCTGGAGAGCAGAACTGAGCCCAGGACAAGCCGGGCAGGTGCCCCGACGCCAGCCCCGTGTCCAGGCCACCCCGTTCAGGTCTGCTCCTGGGTGGTGTTGTGGCCTGCCAGAGGCTGACTCGCTCCCCCGTGGGCCCCCTTTTCCTCTGTGGAGCTTTCTAGATTCATGGCGAGTCATGGGGCCTCACGAGGCCAAGTGGCCAGTGGGCCTCCTGGCACCGTCCCCCGGGCAGGATGAGGCCAATGGGCACGCATGCATGGTCACGTCCCTGCACCCTGATCACGTCCCTGCACCCCAGTCACGCCCCTGCACCCAAGTCACATCCCTGCACCCCGATCATGTCCTTGCATCCCGGTCCCGCCACTCGAACCTCGGGGCGCTGCGAGCCCAGGGTTCTGGAACTTGCCTGAGTGTCTGAGGGCCTAGACAGTGTAAAGCTAAAGTCGGGAGGCAGCAGAACATCTGCGAATGATGCCCCTGGGTGGGTGCACACATGGCATGTGAGACCCGCTCCCGTGACCCCCCCCAACTTCGCTGCCACCGCAGGCGGTTTCAAAACCAGCTCCCCGGCTCTCTCCGAGGCACTCGGTCTGCAATACAGGAATTCGACCACTAGGTGGCGGAGCGTCCCAACCATCAGGAAACCTATTTTTCTTTAAAAAACACCCTTCCTCTCCAAATTTCTTTATGGAAAGAGCCACGGTTGAACAGTTTTCAAGCATTACTTTGGTGCTTGACATTTAAGGTGAAGTACTGGTGAGCAGAGAGGTCCTGGTCACTCGGAAGCGAAGCAATTTACCCTGGACCCGGGATCAGGCAGACAGGCTCTGAGTCCGGGAGGGGCGGCGGCCCCCGGGAACAGCCCTCCTGCCCAGAGCCAGAGCGGCCCCTTGGCACAGCCCCTGCGGGCCAGACACACGTTTAGGCGGCCACAGGAGGAGAAACATGCGTCTGTGTGCAGAGCTGGCTCTGGAAGGTTCTGCCAGGGGCCAAGAGCCTAAGAGCCCCACAGAGCCCGACTCCAATGCCGAGGAGGGGACGTGTGTCCCTGCCCCAGGGTGCCTGTGCCCACATCCCCAGAGTGGACACGGATCACCCTCCAAGGCTGATGGATGCGGAATGACGGGGTGTAAGTCGGGGGTCAGTCGAGGGTTCCTGCTTGGGCTCGGTCACCACAGGCAGGAGGCTCGTCCCCATCTCGGCGCTGGACAGACCCCAAGGAGCCCGGGCGGTGTCGCTCTCAGCTTCCCCAAGCGCTCATGCCCCCCACTCCCAGGGTCCACATGCCACCTGTGTCCTGCCGACCTGACCCACGTTCTGGAACCTTCCTCACCTTCCTTCCCTTCTGCACTGGAGAGGCTGAGCAGGGTCATTGGGGCTTGGACCTGCCAAGATGGGAGCGTCCTGGACGCTGGGGTGGGCACGGGAGGGGGCAGCGGGCGCTGAGCTCACCAACCCAGAGACCCCGCAGAGAGGCTGCGGGAACAGAGGGGGGCTGGGAGGCAGGGGGTGGCAGGGGGCAGCTCCCGCTAACTCTGCCCACCCATGACCTCACATTCCTCACAGCTGGGCCCAGGACAGGGGCCAGCAGATAGCAGAGGAGAGAGGGGCCAGGGGCTAAAGGAGAGGGGGGAGGGGAGGGTGAAGGAGACAGAGGAGAGGGGAGCAGGGGGAGAGGGGAGGGCAGGGGAAGAGAAAGGGGGGAGGGTGCAGAGGAGGGGGGAGAGGTGGGAGAGGCGAGGGGAGGGGAGAGGGGAGAAGAGGGGAGACGAGACCTGTCTGTTTTCTCAGCACACAACAGACCCTCTGGGTCCCCCTGCAGGGAAAGCCCCCCAGGCCTCACAGCCATCCTCCCTGGCATGAGCAGCCCCACCCCATGACCCCACCCCGACGCCCCACTTCTCCCCTAGTGGCCACAAGCAGTGGTGGGGTGGGGCGGGCAATGACCTGAGCGGGGACACTCCAGGTCCTGGTGAGGGCAGAAAGGCAGGCAGGGCACCGGGCACCAGCAGCTCTGGGCCCTCTGGACCCCCATGAGCAGGTGCATGCCTGTGTGTTTGCGTGTGTGTGCGTGTGTGCATGTGTGTGTGCATGCGTGTGCTTGTGCATGCGTGTGCGTGCGTGCGTGTGAATGTGCGTGCGTGTGTGTGCGCGCATGTTGTGCATGTGTGCGTGTGTGTGTGCGTGCGTGTGTGCGCGACTCTGAGGCACCCCCGGGACAGCCGGGCCGGAGCAGGCTCTGAGCAGTGCCTATGGGTGCAGATAAAATTAAATGGCTATTTTGGTGGAAAATCAGGTAAAAAAAAATGCTGAGAAAAATGCCCCCTCCTTCAAATGCCAGCTCCCGCCCGCGCCGGCCCTCCGCCCTGTTCCCTTCCGAGCCCATTTGGTGTTTGTTTTGAATGCCGGCTGATTGGCATCGCGGAGCCGAGGCACAGAACGCGCGCTGCTCCGGAGGCGTTATTTTAGGAGGAGACAATGTAGACTCTGGCTCGGGCGGCAGATGGCTGGCAGCTCAGCGCTGGGCACGCCAACTGGTATGGTATGTTGGAAATTCAGAGCAGCAGGTAAACCGCTCCATTCCAAACGGGCACAGATGCTGGGGGGCGCGGGGGAGGGGCACAAGCTGGTCAGGAAACGGGGAGCAGCCCTGGGAGCGCCGGGGGAGAAGAGGGTGGGGGGCTGGAGTTCGTCCCGGCCTCGACTGGCCCAGGGTTTAGCCTGTCTGTCTGTCTGTCTGTCCGTCCTTCCATTGCCCGTGAGGTCGGCTGGGCTGGATGCTTCGAACCACTTGTCTGGTGGGCACTGGCCCTATGAGAGGTCGTGGGGCTGTGAGGGAGCAGCAGGTGGGGATACTAGCAGGGTGGACACAACATGCCTGGACCTGCCGGAGTCCTGTCATGTGGTCGACGGTAGGTGTGGGACTGGGGGCTGCCCCTGCCCCCGGGTTCTCCCTGCCACAGGCGTGTGGGGGCCACTGGCCACTCCCCGTTCCCCCCATCCAGGGCTGATGTAGCCCCGCCATGGACATGCAGCACCAGCCCAGCCGGACACTCGGGGGGGGAAGGCCTGGGCTGGGAGGTCAACAGCCTTATGCCACTACTGAACCCTGCAGAGGACAGTGGCCCCTCTCGCTGAGCCCGCAGTCACAGTGGCTCTGAGGGTCACTGAGAGACATGATGGGGCTGCTGCCGGGTGCTTGGGCCACAGCAGTGAGCTTAAACCCGGCTCAAACCTAGCGGCTCCTGTGGGCCCTCGGGAATGAGCTGGGGGTCCCGGGGTCAGAAGCATCAATGCCCCCACGTGTGGCCTGGAGCCAGCAAGGGGCCCTCCCGGGCCGCGCTCCCCACTCTGGGCACAAGCCACCCCTGGGCGGGTGCAGATGCAGCCAGGGGCAGAAGGTGAAGGCAGCCAGGCCCAGAAGAAGGGCACAGCCCTGGCCGGGGCCCCTACTGGGGCCCCTGGAGATGCACAACAGCAAATAGCTCCAACATGGATCCCTGAGATGCCTCAAAACAGCGCCTCCTTCTGTGGTCTCAGAAGTGAGCCATAAGCAGCCTGGCACAGAGAGAGGGTGGGGAGGCGAGGCCCGTGGGGTGCCCTGGGGACTTGCAGGGCCACTGGGAAAGGGAGGACCCTGGCAGATGCTCCAGAGGGAGAGAGTTGGGATGCGGGGGTCGAGAAGGCGAGTCTGAGGGTCTGGGTCTGGCCTGGCTGGAACCAGCCACTTCTCTGAGAAGCCTGGGTCCATCCAGGGGCCGGGGGTGTGAGGGCCATACTGGCCGCGGGCGTGTTAAGCTCCTGGCTGTTTTTTTTTCTTAGCCCGTCACAGGAACCAAGCACGTGAGAGCGGGTCCAGGGCCCGGGGTGTGGACAGACACTGCTCAGGGCACCCGTGTGCTCCTCCCACTGCATCCTGCCAAGGGGTCCATCACCTCACACCCCCGACCTGGCCAGGCTGTGCCCTAAGTCTCAGCAAACTGGGGGCTGCTAGGGGAGCCGCTGGGCCATGGGGGTCATTTGGCCCAGCTGTGGGCTCAGGGGGTCCTGGGAAGAGGGCAGAGGTCAGCAAGGAGAGGTATCTGGGGAGCAAACACCGAGCTCTAGAGGCGTGATGACACTACTACCTGGAGGGCAACCAGGCGCCTCCGTAAAGCTCTGACAGGCCCAGGCGTCCCGGCGGCAGCAGCAGAGGTCAGCAGGGCCTTGGCTGTGGCTGGTGCTCAAGGCCGAGAAGGGGCTGTTTGCTGGTCCCCTGCCCTCAGGCCCCCGACTCACTGCACCAAGGCAGTGAGACAGAGAAAGGGAAAATGGGGACGAGGATGAGAAAAATGCGAATGTCCCCAAGGAAATTAACCCCAACTCCTTCTGTGAGGTGCAGGGGACGCCCCTTCAGTAGGAACAGCATCAAACCCACTGTCCTCCCGATGAAGGGACCCCAGGAGCCCTGGGAGGGCGCTGGCCTGGGATGGACATGGCTCTGGCAGTGGGTGGGCAAGGGGCGACCGTAGGGACAGAGCAGGGACACGCACCCCAGGGGACACGGCACTGCAGGGACATGTGTCCCAGGAGGACACAGGCCATCTACACTGCAGGGCCATGCCCCAGGGGGACTCGGGCTGTCTACACTGCAGGGACACGTCCCAGGGGGACACGGCCCATCTACACTGCAGGCCACAGCTTGCAGACTAGCCACAGCCTCCTGGCCGAGTAGGTGGCAAGCTCTCCCAGAGGTGCTCACCAGGCATAAGACAGTGAGAACACGAGGGGAGAAGGTGGAAAGGGTGAGTGAGACACCCAGAGAGGGAGGCAAAGGCAGACGGGATGTCGGGAAAAGGCTCGATCATCAGGGCCGTAAGAGGACCCAACACATGGAGAACAGGAGTCAGTCTCTGCGAAGATGGAGGAACAGCAAAGCAAGGCACAGGGCCGGAGGCAGGAGGGCGTGCGACTCAGAAATCTCAGAGGAAGAGAAAAAGGCTGGAAGCCACGCCCTGGGAAGGCACCTCAGAGCAGGCAGAGGCAGAGCTGTGGGACGGTGAGCTCCCCGGGGAGCGGGACATCCCCCAAGAGGGGAGGCGGCCGCGGGCTTCCCATGGGTTCTACAGCGATCCCTTGTGCGGAAGAAGCTGGACTATTCTTCGTTTTGATTTTGGGGTTTGAGAGCCATCGATTATCTAGAGCACATAGAAGGTCATGTGAGGTCATAAGCCGACTTAATTAAGAGAAGTCAGCTAAGGACTTTGTAGCCAGCAAAACTTAACTTCACCTCGACAGGACACAGATGGTCACGGACACGCAAGAACTCCAGAACTTCGCTTCCATGAGAGGAAGCCTGACGGGGGAGGCTGGCGGGCCCCAGAGTGAGGACAGCGGGTCCTGAGCACAAGAGCACAGGCTCGGCCTTCGGGGCTACCAGGACCACCACAACGGCAACATGACCTGTCCCACACGCGTGGGATCCAGTCATGGAAGGAGGGGTACGGGGGGGGGGGGGAGAGCAAACGGAGATGGGAATATCACTTCCCGCCACGGCGGTGCCTGGTCACGGGAATGTGTTCAGCACTCTTACTCAGGAGCTATTTTAGTCATTGGAAGATGCTCGAGTTCTGGTTCTGTTCTGTCAGAAACCAGCGTTCGGTTGGGAGGAAGATGTAAATGCGACCCTGGAGGGGCAAAGCGGGGACCTGAAACTCCAGTGTGGCCTCCGCGTGCGTTTGCTCACCCCCGCCCTCATATTCCGGCTTTCCCTCACGCGTGTCATTCATGTCACATGCTCTGAGCACGAGAAAGCCAGGGAAGCCGTGATGGGGCGGGAGCAGCACGCAGCTCATCACAGAATCCCCCCGCCCCCAGCCCCATCTCCAGCCCGCCCCCCTACGGACCTCTGTTGGGGGGCTTTAAACGTTCCGGATTGAGACACAATTCAGGGTGAGGCACAGGGGGCTGTTGGGGAGCTGTTCGTATCGGATCTGCTGCCAGGCACCTGCCCTGGGGCCCTGGTGGGGCTGGTCCCAGGGCACCTGGCCCCCATCATGGCACATGGGTGGGGCTGGTCTCGGGGAGCGCGACCCCCGCCTACGTGGAGGTGCCCTTCCTCAGAGGGTGCCCGAGGGTGGCTGCCAGGCCTCGGGCATCTGCAGGACTGTGAGGACACGGCCCCTTCCTCCCTCTGCCCCTGAAAGACGCTGTTTGTGAAAGGCTGATCCAGCAGCCCCGGCCTCAGCCTTGGCCGGGCGTGGCGGGGCTGGGGGGCAGGAGTGGGTTCCACACAGCCCCTCAGCCCTGGCTGCTGCTGGTTCTGGACAGCGCCGGGCCTGGCGCGGGTTAAAGTCCCGGCGTTCGACACGCTGCTCCACAGGCTGCTGTGAGCCAGATGGCCCCGAGCTAATGAGTGCCAACTCCCGGCGGCAGCTCGCCAGGGAGGCACGCAGCTCCCCCCATGGGTGCGGAACCACTAAAAATATGGGAGTATTTTTAGGGAGCGTTTGATGGAGACAAAATGGCACTTGAGGAGAACGTGAGAAGCAGAGACGCACTGGCCTGGGCACGTGGACCAGCCAGCGCCCGGGCTGGGAAGATGAGTCCCGGCGGCAGTGTCCCAAAGCTGAGAACTCCTCTGCCCCTGAGAGGTTTCTCTCCTTCCCGCCCGGCAGCGAGCAGAGGTCGGCCCCACACCGGCACGTACACTGCCTGGCGGCCACGTTCTTCTGCCCAACTACGATTCTTAGATTCGAAGCGTGTCCACTGGCTTCCAGCCAGCAGTGCCCGCTCTACCCTACCGCAGGGCTGGCCCGGGCGCCCATGGGGTCCTTGGCTCCACAGAATGAATCTGGACATGACACTCTCCTCTGAACACGCCCCACCCTTCCCATGCCTTGGGCCGGAGAAGCTCCCCAGCCTTCTCCATAGCCCCCACAAAGCCAGGCCTCTCAGCCCTGCTGCGGGGGGTGGGGGGGCTCTAGGGTCCAGGGAGGGCCTCTAAGGGGCTTCTCAGACCTGTCTGACTGGAGAAAGTGGCAGGGGTGGGCATGGCCAGGTTCACCTGGGATTCCGCATGTGAACCTGAAGCGATGATGGCAGCACCCTCGGAGACCTTTCACTGCTGCGGCAGTTGGTGCCCCCCTGGTGGGGGCCAGAGGGAGCTGGTGGGAGCTGGTGGGGGCCAGTGAGGGCTGGTGAGGGCTAGTGGGGGCCAGTGGGAGATGGTGGGGGCTGGTGGGAACCAGTGGGAGCCAGTGGGAACTGGTGGGATCTGGTAGGGGCCAGTGGGGGCGGGTGGAGCCGGTGGGGGCTAGTAGGGGCTGATGGGGGTTGGTGGAGGCCAGTGGAAGCTGGTGGGGGCCGATGGGGGCCGGTTGGGGCTGGTGAAAGCAGGTGGGGGCTAGTGCGGGTCCCCAGGGCCGGGCACTACTACAAAGGCACAACCCTGAGACTGAGGAACTGGAAATGATGAGGGTAGGGGAGAGTCCCTTGAGGGCCATGGGGGCATCCTGAGACACTGCATTGCCCAGGGGCTCCTGCGACCTTGAACCCAACCGAACAGAGGGCACACACATGCATGCATGCACACATGCACACACATGTATTCGTGTATACATGCACATACATACATGCACACACATGCATGTGTGCACATATACACACATGCGCACACAGACACATATGCACATGCACACACACGTATGCATACGCTTTGTGCAGGCACCTGGTCTTAGTCCCTCTGACACGGAGGCCCCGGCTGCATGAGGCCCCTTTCGTGCTGGGCTGTTTCCTTTCCTCCGAGCCCTGGGGTGTGGGGTGCGCTCTGAGGGCCCTTGCGTGTGAACTGCTGCGGGGCAACGGGCCACACGAGCCAGGGATGGACAGGGACAGTGGTCAGCTTCTTAGATTTTCCACAGATGCCGAAGCTGAGGCGCCGGCTTTGGGATTTGGGCCAAGGAGCAGGTGGGGCGGAGGATGGTGGCTGGGTGCAGCCTTGGGCTCCCCATCGGAGACTGCACTCTCTCTACCAAACTCAGCCCCCAGTACTCAAAGCTCCTCCTCGGGGAACATGCCGGAAGCTGGAGCTTCCTTTATCCGGGCCCTCAGGCAGCCACAACAGGAACAGACCAGTCTCGGCAGTCACATCCCAGGGGCACATTCTTCTGCACTGAAACAGGGTGAGGCATGGGGTGGGGGGAGCGGAGATACCCCCCTCCCCCACACCTCCTGCCCGGGGCCCCCAACCAGCCCTGGAGTGGCAGCCAAGCTGAGCTGCAGGACTGTAGAGGTGACCCATGGCTGGGAGTTTCCCGGGTCCCCCCACCCATGGGAAGGGGCTCAGTCACAGCCTGGAGTGGACGCAGCCCCCTTGGTCTAGGAACAAGACCACCGCAGAGGCGGGAGGGAGCAGGGCCATTGTCGCCAGCACCCAGGCAAACAGGGCACCGAGAGCCCAGGCCAGGAGGGCAGGTCCAAGGCGCGGGGGTGGGAGGGACGACGCACATCCACCCGAATCCCTGTCCACATTCTGCCTCGGTCCTTCATATGCTTCGCCTGCAGGAAGAAGCAGACCCGGCAGTCCCAACACTGTCCCCAGCTACGGGCTCCGGGGTCAGCCCGCTGGCTGTCTGCCCCTTACAAGCAGCCCGGGGCACCCAGCAGGGGACCTTGACACACAGCCCCTCTCCTGCTCTCCACCCCAGCCAATGGGTGGTTGCCTGCCACCGGCTGCCATGGCAACCAGGGACCACTGCAGCGCCCCAGAGCAGTGAAGAGTGTGGGGGCGGGGCACAGCGGAGCTGGAAGGGCATCCCCAGCTCTGGGGGGTAGGCAGGACTTGCCACGGGGTCACCCTCCCCTTAAATCCCTGTCCCCTTGGTTCCTGGCACACTCCCCCCACACACATACACACACGCACATGCACACGCATACATCGATGTCATAGATGTGCACACACACAAAGGCACATATACGCACACACAGATGTGCACACAGGCACATATACGCACACACACATGCACACACACACACACACACACACACAGATGTGCGCCTGCCCCACACCAGCCGACTCATCACTCGGCATGAAGTGAATGTTGCCTTCCCCCAACAGAAAGACAAGCTGGCCGTGGGGGGTGGGGGGGAACTGGAGCCGTGACAGGATCCAGGGGACAGCAGCTGCCCCAGGGTCTGCGGGCCAGTCACAGATGCTGGCCCGAGCCTCACCCACGTCCCAAACACCCCTGGTCCTGCTGCAGCCCGGCACCTCATCAGGCAGGGCCTGTGCACACGCACACTCATGCTCACGCACACACATGCGCGCACACACACACACACACACACATGCACACATATGCATGCACATGCAGGCACATGATGGGAGCACAATGGCTGGGGATGGGAGGACGGGGAGGGGATGCACACGCATGCATGCAGGCATGAGCATGTGAGCACACTGGCCGAAGCGGAGGACATGTGGTGCGGGAGGCAGGCGTGAGGCCGTCGGCCTTTCCTCCCTCTTTGCAGCCCAGGGCTGGGCCCATGGGCGGGCGGGCGGGCGGGCGGGCAGCGGGGCGGGTGTTCATTGTGTGTGTGCACGTGCATGCATGGTGCTGGACCCTGGGCCACACTGGGGGCATTGGGCTACTCTCCGCTTGGGGCCCTGCGGTGCTGGGTGTGGGCCTGCCACCACGCCCCTAGGCTCCTCACAGTCCACGTACTTCCTGGCTATGCAAAGAACGGTGTCCCTGCCAGAACGAGGAAAGGGCTCACGTGGCAGCAGCCAGGAATCTCGAGGCCACGGGTCCTCTCTGTGGTGCCAGCGCAGGGCTGTTCTGCGCCCTCCCCCCTATCCCCACCTTCTCCCCCACTGTGCCCAGGCACCGGGAGGAAGGGGCCAAGGCCTGGGCAGTGATGCGTCGGAACCACCAGAGGGCGGTGCTGCAAACCAGATGTCTCCCGGACCGTGTGCACACGGGTCAGAGATGTGAAGTCGGTTCTTAGGAGCGGCTCCGCTGCCCGGCCCTTCTAATGGACCAGCGCCCAGCGGTAATGCAGCTATTTCTGAGCACAGTGCAGGAAAGGGCAATCTGCACCGAGACACGGAATGAGTGGGAATGAAAATAAGGGCCCAGGTGCGACTGGACCGTGATGGCTCTCGGTCCCGCCGCGGCACACGCGCAGCCTGGCAGATGCTGGTTTGCTGAGGTCCTTCTCGAGTCTCAACAACTCCCACATTGGTGACTGCCAGGCCTCGTGGCAAGCCGAGAGCAGCCGGGCCCGCGCGGCCCACACAGAGGGGATTCTCTGTGAGGGAAGCGAGAGACTGTCGGGCCGCTCCCGTGAACGTCACGAATCATGAATCCAGGCTTTAATGGCAGCACGATTCAAAAAAAAAATTAAAACGACTTAATTTCCAGACCATAAACAGCCCCGATAAGTCCCCAGAGGGCTTCCAGGCCAACGAAGATCCCGACGTCCAAGCCTGGGGCCCACCCAGCCGCCTCCTCCTGCTGTAGGGACATGGAGGTCCTGAGCGAGGTCACCCCCTCCCTCGATCCAGGACAGGCAGGAAGAAGTGCTATTGTCCGCCAAAGGACCTGAGCCTCCTGGTGTCCCCACCCCCCAGGGACCCAACACCCAGGGAATACTACATTACTACACTACATTACTACAATACTACACTACATTGCCGTAGTGCAGACGGAGTGAGACAAGGGACGAGGAATCCAGGGCCCAGGTCCACCAGCTCGGAAGGCCCCACCTGGAGGGGGCCATGAGGGACACCAGACAAGAATAGCAGATCCGGGGCCTCCCTGTGGGGGCCGAGTCACTGGCATAAGCCGGGACAAAGCCCTAGGAAAGGCCCGTGTCACAGCTTCCCGCGGCCAGTGAGAGGTAGACTCAGGCCCGTCGCCATGCCGAGCAGCCCAGATGGGGGCTGGAAGGACCCCCCATGCCATCATGCTCCAGGCCTCGGACTCCGCATGAAGGAACCCAGAGATTCCAGCTCCCATGCCCGCACCATTCTGGGGGTCTTGCCTGTGCCCTCACCTGACCCCAATGTCACCTCCCAATGTCCCCTCCCAAGAGTTTCACCATGTGACTGCGGGTGGGGGACACAAATCTTTAGTCCTTGTGAGAGGATGGCCCATGGGTTTTGCTCTCCTGCCACATTTTTAGGTTCTGGTCATAAAGATTTTCCAACAGTCTGTGTGGGGACGGCAGTGGGCAGGTCTTAGGGGGACAGGCAGGCTCAAAGGTCCCACTTGCTGCCAATGTCCCACGGTTTCTGGGACATGGTCACCTGGCCTGCGAGTCATGGGAAGGGGATCGTGAGAGGGATCATGGGAAGGAGATCACGAGAAGGGATCATGGAAGGAATCACAGGAAGGGGGTGATGGGAAAAGATCATGTGAAGGGATCATGGGAAGGGATCACGGGAAGGGGGTGATGGGAAGAGATCATGGGAAAGGATCATGGGAGGGATCAAGGGAAGGGATCACAGGAAGGAATCACGGGAAGGAATCATGGGAAGGGGTCATGGGAAAGGATCACGGGAAGGCATCATGACCAGGGTCATGGACACACAGTTCCTCTGATGGTGCTGGGTGGTGCCACCGCCACAATTCCAGCCCAGGGGATATGGCGGTCACATTTTGTCCAGCACAGGTGGAGGCTCTGGGGAGGCCCTTGCACATCCTGCCACTCGGTTCGAGTGTGATTTCTCGCCACTGAGGAAAACTACCTTCTGGACAGGAAACCAGGGGGCACCGCTTCACTGCACACACTGCAGCGCCAGCTCCTGCTGGCTTTGGTCTGAACACGCAGCCCAGAACCAGGCGATTTCAGACAATCTCACCCAACTCTTACAAGAGACCCAAGCGCACGACACCGTCCACACAGGCCCGTGGCCAGATGGCCAGGCTGAGAGATGCCCCCGCCGAGCACACGGGTCCTCCCTGGCACTACGGGAGTAACTCCCGAGCACAGAGCCCCGAGCAGCCCCCCAAACAAAAAAATGACACACACACCACACTACCACACACAAACACACCATATACTACACACTATCACACACATCTCTCTCTCTCTCTCTCTCTTTCCCTCTCTCTCCCCACCTCAGGTACATTCCTTAAAGGGCACCATGGAGCCTGGATGACAAGTGACAGATTGCTAGATAATTGAGTTTAAGATAAAGGGTGGTAAATATTTAGCTTTTAGGGCTATACTGAAGATAGAGATGAATAGATGGGTATGACTGGATGGATGAACGGAAGGGCAGGGTGGTGGGTAGGATGACGGGTGTGCGGGAGGGTGGGAGGGGGATAGGCGGGTGGGAGGAGGGCTGGGTGGGGGGAGGGAGGGATGGATGGGTGGCAGGCTGGGAGACAGGGGGCAAACAGAGCCAGAGACTGCTAAGAAAAGATTTTCAAAACACTCCTTCACATCAGAGGCACAGTGGTTAATGTAGGTTTGCCCAAATGGGTTATCCATCGGAAGAGTTTGTGCTTCTGACGCCCTGGAAGCTTCTAGAGGAACTGACGGGAAGCGGGTTGTGACACACAGAGAAGGCTCTTTAGATTTAACCGTCTACCAGGTATCAGGAAAGAAGACAGCATTTCTGAATGAGGCAAATTTGGGGGATGTAAGCGAAAACTCCTCACCCGTGCCAGAGGCCACGAGCAGCTGAGAATAATAGAGAATATCTGCCTTGACAGCAGACTTGAGAGGGACCGTCCACCTGAAATTACCACTGATATGTTGGTGACGTGCTGCAATTCGTGACCAAAGGAAATCATCTCACCACGTGACGTTTGGGGGAAATGGAGGAAACAGCGGAGCAAAGGCAAGAGGCCGCTGGGGAGTCCACAGACAGAATCCAGCACCTCAGGCTCCAAGTGCCCGCTGCGACGTCTGACGTTCCCCCGGATCGTCTGAGACACCCCAGCTCCTTTCACCGGGGCAGGTGAACTCGGCAAACTCTCCAGCTCTACGTCCCTCTGACATCTGCGAGTTGGCAATGCATGGCCCGACCGACTTTGCAGAAAAGCCCAATTCTGAGGAAACTCACTCTGGGTTTCTGGCTCACGGGTGGCACCACATAATTAGCTCAGCCCCTGGGCCCGGTGAGGAAATCAGTTAATTTCACATTCAGAGGCTGCTCTGTGGTGAGCACCGCTGCCACTCTGAGCTCCATGCAGAAAAGCTGCTGAAGCAGCCGGTGACGGAGCAGACAAGGAAAGACGACGGAGTCAGGGCCGGGGCTCAGCAGGGCTCGGCTCAGGCATTGTGGCCCAAGACGCCAACTCTGAAGGGGGAACAAGAGGCCGGGGATGTCCTGCTTTCGATGCTGAGCAGGAATGTGCTGGACGCATGACGGGGCCCAAAGCCCTGGGCTGCTGTAGTTGGGGGGGGGCGGGGGGAGGCGGTCTCTCTGTCTGGACTCTGGGGCAGTGCATAGTGAGGCCGGCAGTTCGCCGGGATGCCAGAACTCTGCATCCGGGTTCTGGGAGGGAAGAGACCCACTAGGGCTCACGTGTCCTCATGACAGGGTAAGCAAAAGAAAATCTTTCAGTGGCACCATTGGCCCCTCCCCACAGAGACCCCCAGTGCCTACTTGGAGATGAGTAATGCCCTGACTGCAGGGCCGAGGGGAGGTGTGCAATGCCTCTGCCTGATTTCCCCGTGAGGGAGACTCTGATAGACCCCATGGTGGGGGGAGACGAAGCAGATGTCCACCAAACAGCCCCCCTCAGTCTTAGAAAGGACAGCCCTGCCAACCTTGGCACCACCCAGCCCTGCCTTCCCGTCCCAACCCTGCTTTTCCGCCACAGCACGGACTTCCCACCCCCCAGCAAGGACTTCCTGTCCCCCCCCCCCCCCAGCAGGGATTTTCCACCCCAGCATAGACCTTCTGCCCCCAGCAAGGACTTGGGGCCTCCAGAGCCAGGCCAGCACATATCCAGTCTGCCCATGGTCCCCTGCCCTGGTGCCCAGCAGACAGCCCCCCGTGCCCCCTACCTTCTGGTAGGCCTCCTTGGTCCGCAGGGCAGCTTCCTCCTGCTGGGCGCACGTCGGGTAGATGGCTGAGCGGTACTGGGTGCCACGGTCGTTGCCTTGGCGCATGCCTGGGGAGAGGATGAGGGTCACCGGGTGGCGGGGGTTGGGGGGCACCCTGTGCTGCTTGGGGCCTGCCTTCCCGCCGCCGGAGCCTCAGTGTGAACTAGGCCCGCTCTGGCCTCCATCTGCCTGACAAGATACTCGGGGGCTTCAGCCAGTGCCAGGGCCCGGCTCACTTCGGTGTCTGAATGTGCAATTCCCCATGCAGACTCGGGCAGCATGATGGGCTCCTCTCACCACGTGCTGCTCTGAGGAGATCCTGGGGTGGCCGCAGCTGTGGCTCCGTGTGAGAGACGGAGATGGCGCATGAGGCCCTGATGGAGAACGTGGCTGGGGCCCGCCACCGCATCAGGGGCTGGGACCAGGATCTGACAGGTTCGCCCAGTGCACTGGCACGACGGGGAGGTGGCTGGCCACACACGCGGTCAGTTTCTGTCTGGCTAATAGCATCGGCTGGGACTTCACGACCGGGGGGCAGGCACAGAGAGAGGGCACAGGAGGGGATGGGGGGCCGGCACAGGGAAGGGCCCAGGGCAGGGCGGGGAGCCACTCTCGGGCAGACCGAGGGGTCTGAGGTGCAGCTCAGACCCGGGGCCCCCGCCCTCCTTGGGCCACGTGGGGGTCACACACACTCACTCCTCATCCCCCTGGCTGAACTTGCCCTCCAGGAGCGTGGGGGTCAGGGTGTGGGAGACGAGGACCAAAGTCCAGCCTTCAGGGTCCACTGATGTGGGGCTATGGGCAGGCGCTGTCCCCTCCTGCTCCTTTGACCCTCCTGCTGCCCTGTCAAAGAGCACCTGAGGAGGAGCCAGGGCATCTGAAACAACACACAACACACACACACAGATCCACATGTGTGCATGTATGTATGCGTGTGCACTTGTGTGTGTGTATGTGTGCGTGTGCATGTCGGGGGGTCATGTGCCCCATGGTCTGATGACAGGGCCTGGAACCATCGCCAACCAGATATGCAGGCAGTGCTATTGCGTGGCAATACCAGATTCTGTGGATTAAAATCTGCTTTTCTCTGTGGAGCACCCGGAGAAGCCCTCGGGGCAGCCCTCTGCTCGCGAGCCCCTCTGCGGCTCAGCCTCGCCCCGGACTGCCTCGTGTGCCACGCAAGACAGGTCCCCCTGCACAGACTGAGGCTGGGTGGATGCTCGGGCAAACAGCTTCAGCTTCGGCCTGGGTGGTTTTCAGTCAGGTCAGATCTGGAGTTGGACACGTTTTCCTCCTCACACCTGGGCGTTCTCCTTTCTGAGCTGGACTCGGTTTGGCGGCATTCCCACCCTCTGACCTGTCCGTTCTTTTCTCCGACAGACACGGAAGACAGTAGCCTGCTTCCGTCCCCTAAGAGTCCGTCCAGGCACTTCCGGTATCTCCGTCAAGGGGGAGCCTTTTTTGATGGCTCAGTTTCCGGGCAGAGAGCAGTCCTGTCCCCGTGGCTCATTGGGCACTGGGCGTGCGCACCTCAGCTGGGTGTGGACGCTTTGGTATTCTCACACACGCTCCACTCTTGACTCAGGGGGAGGCTGAGCCCCCAGTAAAGCCTCGGAGCCTTCAGTTCTTGCCGCTGCTCTGATGTGGGCAAGCGGTCAGCAAGGTTCATGCCTGAGATGAGGGACTCCCTCTGGAGGACTCGAGCTCCCTCTGGCCAGGCCTGTGTGGGCAAACCGCTCTCTCGAGCCCTTTTCCCGTCTTCATCTGCTCACACACTCTGCACCCCCAGAATCAGAGAAGCCGCCGCGCCCAGAGGCCTCTCCCAGGTCATTCGCCTCCACGGTGGCTGTGTGCGAGTCCTACTTGTGCGAGTCCTACTTTTCTCAGCATCCCTGACTTCCAACTCCAGCTCCTCTGCCTAAGGAAACTGCGGACTCACCCGGCTTCTCTCCCTGCTCCACTGCCCAGAAACTTAACCTCGGGGAGCCTGAGGGGGCGGCTGCAGGTTCACAGGCCACAAATTATCATTTGTATCTGCTTAATCTTTTGGTTGTTTTATACACACATATCTTTTTGTTGTTCCAAGTGAAAAGTAAGGCTGGTTCCTCCTATTCCTGGATATAAGTAGACGTCTTTGGGATAATTGTTCTAAATAGCGCCTAGCTGCAGTTTTGACAACAAGTAATAACTATAGAAACATATAGCAAAAAAAATCCACTTGACTGAAAACAAATACTTGGTTTCAACTGATGTTGCATTTTAAATGTAAAATACTGAATGAATGGATGGGCAACTCTTGTGGGGGAGAGGGGAAGGGGAAGGGAGGGAGGGAGGTTAGTTTTGTTCCTACAAAAGGGAGGAAATTCTATTTGAAGATCACAATCAATCACAAACATCCTGTTATTCATGGAGTGCCTCGAGCAGGCCCCAGTAACGTCTATTTCGTCCTAGCCCTGAGATTTTTTTTAAAAAGTGCCATATTCAAGGCTCTTTCAGAGTTAGGAGAATGAAACCCTTCATTGTTACTGGTATTTGGCATATTGGGTACGCCAAGGGGAGTTTGCCAGACTCTGCCGTGTGGGCAGGTTACATTTGGTAGCCTGCCAGTTTGTCCAAAGTAGGAATGAGATGATAAGATGTCGCGCAACCGCAAATGTGGCCGCGCGCTTCCGGGAGCTGGGTTTTATAATCTCTGAGTCTTGGCCGTTGATGGGATTACACGGCGCCAGGGGGCCAGTTGGTGGGTGTGACCCCGCCTACTGGAATTTGGAGGATCTGGGTGGAGGATGCTCAGCCCCGATCCGAGTAGGCTTGGAGATCTCAGCCCCAGGACCCGTGTGTCTTTGTTCCTCTGCCGGTACCTTCATGTGTGCGGAGAGTGGTCTCAGCATAGTGGTGGCTGGTTCTGGAGGTCTTCGGCTGCTGGAGCCCTGGTCGGGGCGGGGAGGAAAACAACCCGCTCCCCTCCAAGGGGCCCCGGTGAGGACAGATGGGAGATGAAGATGGCCAGTGGAAAAATTTTCATGATTCTATTTTCCTGAACACTGGAAATCCTCTCCCCCACAACCCACCCAGGTGTGGGGGGATCAGACCCAGGTCTGTATTGGGTCTCTGAGGTGTGGCAGAGCACTAGGCAAACCGTATTGGGGGTCCCAGATGCCTGGCCACGAAGTCAATGCCACCAGTTTTGTTGTTGTAGTTAAGGGTTTTGGTAGAACTCTTCCTCAAAGCACCAACTTCCGGGCGCTGGAGATAGTACAGAGGGTAAGGCACTTGCCTTGCACGCTGCTGACCTAGGTTTTGTCCTCGGCACCCCAGGTGGTCCTTGGACCACACCAAGAATCACCTCTGAGTGCGGAGCAAGCCCTGAGCACCATCAGGTATGCCCCCACCCCATCTCACACCCAAGAAAAACCAAACAAAATACCAATCTCTGGTAAATATGTAAACACTGACATTAGCTCCCGGCTTAACATACTAGATGTTTACTTCCTGCTCACGTGAAGGCAGGTGGGTGAGGGACAGTGGTGAAAGTCCTGAGTCATGAGCTCTTCTGAGCTTGCAGCTGAGATGCCCGGCTGCCTTCAATAAGCCTCTGCCAGGGGCGCCCTCAGCATTTGCTGAAAGAAAAGATTCTCATGGCCAGACCTGCAAGGTGTGGCCACCTCTGTCCACAATCTACCCGCCAGAAGTCAGACACGTGGGTGGACAGCGCTGCCCAGGGAGGAAAGGCAGATGGGCTGCAGGCTCAGCCCTTGGGGCGCTCCCCTCCTTGACCCACGGGACCAGCCTGAGCCCAGAGAGACCTGGGAGAGCTTCAAAGGTGACTTTGGGCAACTGAGAGTCACCTCCAAAATGCGATTTCTGCAGGAGTCTAACACCTGTTTGTCAGCTTTGTTTATGTGTTTTTCTAATCATTCGCAAGTACTGAATTATATTAAACACCTATTTGTGCATGTATTCTGGTAGTCATGTGATTTTTTTTTCCTTTCGGCCACTCTGACGAGCTGCACCCACTGTATTAAAGTGCCAATGCAAGCATGCACTCCTGGGGAAGACTGAAGCGGCCACAACGCATTCTGCTTCTTTGACGTCTCTAAATTCAGTTGACTATCTTTTGTTTAAATTTTTTCATATATTTCTTGAGTAAGGCTGAACCATAATTTTTTTCCCACTAGGTTTTAGTATCAAGATGGCTTAAGGGTTGGATTATGAATCACATTCTCTTTAGTCCCTGGAAAATTCTGAAATGATCTCTTCCTTAAATGTTGGCAGAACTCACTGAGAAGCCATCGAAACTTACTGGTTTCTTCATGGGGGCTTTTATAAATATTGATTTTCTGATATTTGCAAATATCAGAAAATTTAGAAAATATTCTTATATTTATTCATTTATGGCTGGAGTGATAGCACAGCGGTAGGATGTTTGCCTTGCATGCAGCCGGCCTGGCTGAGCCGGGTTCGATTCCTCCGCCCCTCTCAGAGAGCCCGGCAAGCTATCGAGAGTATTCTGCCCGCATATATTGAATATGCCAAACACAGTAACAACAAGTCTCAAAATGGAGACATTACTGAGCCCGCTTGAGCAAATCGATGAACAATGGGAGGACAGACAGTGTTTTATTCATTTATAAAGTGATTATGGATTTATTCCTTTTTTTATATTCTCAGGAAGTTGGCTTTACTTAGCATTTCAAGTTCCATATTCTTACTCCTGGCTCTGTGCTGAGGCTCTGTGCTCTGTCCTTGAGGGCTGAGAGGCTCTGTAATGTTGGGGTGCTGGGGGTGACCCGGGCTGGCTGTAGGAGGGAAGCGCCGGACCCGTGTCCTGTCTCTCTGGCCCCAGCCAAATAAAGTTCCGTGAATGTTATTGTTTTCAAACGCTGACACTTGACTCCACAGATTTTCTCCATTGCTTGTTTACTTTTCATTTCATTGAGTTTTGCTCCTCACGGTCTCACCCATTTCCCTGCTCGGTTTATTCTGTGGCTAAATCTCTACGTTCTAAGCTCGGTCTTCCTACCTGTCTGGTGCTTGCGCTCAGGCCCCGGCCTTGGCACAAAGAACGGCTCGGCTCTCTGAAGTCCTGCTCTGAATATGCCTCGAACCCTTATCCAACATGTGGAGCTATTTCCCGTGAGACAGCTGACCTGGACCCTGGGCCGACGCCCAGATGTCCTACTTCCTTCCCAGTGACCAGCTTGCATCACTCTCTCTCCTCACTGAGCACTCCAGTCACATGGAGTCATGGTATGTATCTGACTTTGTTCTTCTGTATTGACTTTGTACCACATTAGCCAATGAGTCAAAGGCAAGATCTCTCCCAGGCCCCCAGTTTCCAGAAGCTCCCGGCAACTTCTTCCTCTTGCAAGCCCTGATGCCATGACCATGCAGGTGGGTCAGGGACAGGGCGCGGCTGCCCCCACCCCTGGAGGGTCAGGAACAGGGTGGGATTGTGCCCATCCAGGGTGCCCGTGTCCTCTCTGTGGGCGTCACAGGGCTCAAGGGGGACTAAAGGCAACGGAGGGAAACTCCACTTGGCGGGGCCATGAGCCCTGGAGTTTGATTCTGGCCCTGGTCCACAGTTACTGACCAGCAGTTGGTCCTGAGCCCAATCTGGGCCTCTGTGCTCATTGGCAAAAGGGTCTCAGGTCACCTGGGTTAGTTACTCTAAGGAGGAAACAGGGTCACATGCAGGGAGCACTGAGCAGGGAGCCTGGAGACCCAGCCAGAAGGTGCCATCGTCTGCCCAGGGGCACCCAATCCCACAGCACTGGAAATCTGGGGGCGGGAGGCCCAGACACGGGTTCAGCATGCAGAGCACAAACACGCGTGCATATGAGCACAGACACGCGTGCATGTGACCGCTGTGGCTGAAAGAGCAATTAATAAAGACAAACATCAGTTACATTCTTTGTTCCATTTCTTCCCTGTGACTGAAATTCTTGAGGGACGGGGCCCCTTTCAGAATGCATAATGCCGGCGTGGGGGCTTCTCCCCTGCGTCTCCTATGGGTGCAGCTGTTCCCCACGCGGAGCCTGCACATCTGCTCATTAGCAATACAATGCGGCTCCCACTGTCTAATTATCTGCAGATGACAGAGTCCTTGTACACGGGCTAAAAAAAGGAGAGGCCTCCCAAACTGGTGGCTTCTTCTGCATCTTCTTCTTCTTTCCTTTTTTTAAAAAAAACCCACAACTTAAAAGGGTCAGCACAACGCAGTTGAGATATGAATCTGGCAAGTTCAAGAATATGAGCCCCAGCGCTTAACTGCCAACTTGATGAGACGCAGAGGGAAAACGGTATCTTCCTCTCTGCAGTGACCTGGGTTGGGCGCGCCTGGCTCGAGGCTGGGAGGCTGCTGTGCTGAGGGACCAGCCCCACCCCGGGCTCAGGGGCCCCGGAAGTCTCCCGAGAGTAAGGCCAAGGGAGGTAGGAGACAGTGAGTGGACACGCTGGGCTGCAACAGGAGCTGGGGGCACGGATGTCACACAGGAGTTGGCGACAACAAAAGGCATGTGGGTCTCAAATCAACTGCCACCGCACACACGGGTAACATGGTGGGGGATGGGCCCACTCCCTGGCCTCACATTCTTGGGAAAATCAAGTGGAACTTCGGGCCTGGGGTCTTCAGGGCTCCCGGGAATGTGGCATGTTCCGAACTCATGGTTCCTGCTTTGGATGTTCTAGAATCAACCATCTCTGGTGGTTTTCTGGGTCTGCAGCCTGGTACCCATTGATCTATGCGGTCGTGTGCATCAGTATAGTGGGATTCAGCCATTTCCTTCCTGAGGAATATCTCTGCCTGGGCAGTGATTGAGAGGACGCATATGGCTCCTCACTCCGCCTACCTGGTGGATGGTGCCAGCTAGTCACCAGAATTCCCAGCGTGGAGGAAACTCACGATGGACATCATTGATGGATGACTGTCCTGCACGGGCAGCAGGGACATGGGGAGGCTCCGTTCTCAGATGTATCCCAAACTGTAAACCCTGAATCTAAATCACCCAGGATTCACGCTCATTGATCCACCAGAAGATGCTGAAGAAAAAAGACCGGGGTCCTTTGGCTCCTGAGTCAAAGGTGATACCCTCGGACCTGGGGGCAGTCTCCAAGTCAGGAGCCAAGTGAACCGAGCAAACCAGTATTTAATCAACGGAAGGAACAGAGCGATCATTTCAGTGGATTCATTAGGATGTTGAAGTTATCACCAGAACAATGGAAGCCCAGGCAACGAACTGCGAGGAAACCCAAGGGGTGGAGCTGAGTGGCCATGTCCAGAGCTGAGAGGACACTGCCCCCTTCCCGTCTTGGCTGCTTCCTCCTCGCTTGCTTCTCCTGCAGGCAGGCACCTTCCACCAGAGCGCACCCCATTGTGCTGTCCCTAGCCAAGCGACGGACTCACACAACAGGACCAGTGGGGGTGGGGGGCTCGGATCTGTCCCTGGGGCTGGACAGTCTGCTGGGGTCACATGCCTGGTCTCTGGGTCACACACAGGTCACACCAGGGGAAGATGCTGTGATTGGCCAGGCCTGGGCCCTGAGGCCATGCCTTTGTCCACTGCCACAATTCTAAGCAGGAACAACATACTGTCAAGACAGACTCTCTCCTCACTCTAAAACTTGTTCAGAGTCAGTGATGTCATTAAGAGTCAAGCCCTGTCGTCTGTGAACCCCGTTACCTATCATTTCTGATTCTGGGTTATGGAGCTGAGGAGGAAACGGAGTCTGGAGCCCTCTAGCTCTCTGCAGTCTCTGCCTAGGCTCCCTGGTCCTGGGAATAAACTCCACCCGAAGGAACCGCTTACAGGACAGCACTGTGCCCCCACCCCTCACCTCCAGCTCCTTGGAAGAAGCCTCGTTGGGGACAGTCTTTAACAACTAAGGGTGGGGTGGGGCTGAAGCCAACGGCCAGTGTCTGTAGGAAGGCTGCACAAGGAAGACGGGGGCCACCCATATGCCAATCAGAGTCCTCAGAAGGCACCTTCCCTCATGGCCGCAGCTTCCAGAGCCCCGAGAATATCCATTACTGTAGCCAGAGCCCACCAATGGGCACTGGCCAGGCAGCCCGAGGGAACGGCACAGTAAACCAAGACTTTCAAGGATGACAAGACATGAGAGAGAGAAAGAGACAGAGAGAGGGAAAGAGAGGGAGAGAGAGAAGAGAAAAAGAGGGAGAGGGAGCAAGTGAGAGGGAGAAAGAGGGAGTGAGAGAGAGGGGAGGGAGAAAGAGAGAGGGAGGGAGAAGGGTGTGAGGGAGCAAGGGAGAGAGAAGGGGGAGAGGAAGAGGAGGCTCTTTGAAATTTGTATTAAGGAGAAAATTACTGGAGACTCAGAGGCCAACCTTGAAACTACGCAGCTGAGGAAAGTCGGAGATAAGCTCACTGACAGACGAGGAGGGAGAGAGGTGGCTTCACCCTCAGCCAACTTCGCTGGGGTGCCAGGAGGGGATTCTCTCAGGCTGAGGCCATGTCCAGCCGCCGGCCTGTGAAGTCTGCACTGGGCTGACCCCTGAACCTTCTCATTTCCTGGGGTTCCGTCTTCCCTCCGGCTCAGGCTTTCCCCATACCTCCTGCTTCTCCATCACCTCCTGGAAACAACCATCCCACTCCACGGAAACTCATTCCTCGCCTCTGTGGCGGGCTCCAGCCTGGCTGGTGGCTCTGCCAGGATGCCAGCCCTGCCCGCAGTTGGCCGAGTCGGCCCTTCGGCTGTGGCTCTGCCCTCTGGGTGCTCCTTGGCATGGCCACACCCGAAGAAGCATTCCTACAGACTGCACTCACAGATACCACCCCAGGAGCAAACTGTTTCTGTGGAATAATGGAGGAGTTCGAGCTGGATCTGTGAGGGTCCCGCCTTTGTGCTGGGCTCCGGGGCCCACAAGGCCGCAGCATCAGGCAGCAGTGTACCTTGGCACCTTCCCTGGCCCTCATGGCGACATTCCACGGCGTGCAGCTTTTGCTGGTCATGTGCTTGCAGAGAGATTTCCGGCCACCCTGTGAGCCCACAGGTGTCTTGGTCCTCCAAAGAAGAGAACTGATGGGGTCCAGCCACCAAAGCTGTATTTTACCTTTATGCTCTTGCTTTAAAATAACAGTAATAACAATAATAAAAAAATATCTCCCACAGACATCTGAATAAAACTAACAACCTGATAATGACAGGAAACGAGAGCAGCTAAATTCAGGGAAATAAAGGGAGAGTAAGTCAGGGATACTGGCGCTGCGGGAAAGATGCTTCCATTGTGCAGATAGAGCCCACATGCGAGGGGGAGCGGCGGCCCTCAGAGCTGAGCGCGGCATTGTCCGCGTCCTGCTAGCTGGGGAGCAGCTGGCCCTTTGTCCCCCAGCCCTCGCCCCCGCCCCTCCTCCCCATCAACGGGCCGAGCAGCGCCTCTACCTTGGGTCGGGTCGTGGTTCTCCCAGAAGACCTTGAGCAGCTCGTCAAAGCTTATGCGCTCGGGCTGGAACACCACGCGGACCACCTCGGCGTGACCGGTCTTCCCTGCGAGGGGACAAAGCAGAGGGCCATGGTTTACTGACAGCACCAACTCAAACCAGCCAGGGCATCCCCCATGCCCACAGGAAGCAGCCCAGGGTAAACCCAGCCACTCCCCACAGGGGAGATTTGTTCCAGGGTTCCACTGGGGTTGGGATGCTCTGGAGAAAGCCAGCTGCAGCTGCCCCCCACCCCACCGTGTCCTCTGACAGAGCCCGTTTCCTAGGGTCCCCTCGTGCAGGCAGAGAAAACGGTGTAAGGCCGGAGGTGGCCAATAGGGAGAAACTCAAGTTTCTGCGCTGGTAACATGAAGGCAAGGTGGGGTTCAGACCCCTGTGGGGCGGGATGTGTTTGCTCAGCCCAATTGTCTGCAGTAAAAGGATGACAGAGGCCTTGGCTGCTGCCCAGCTCTTGGGGGACGCAGGGAGGGCACAGGGCACCTACCTGTCCTGGTCTCAGGAGAGTGAACCCGGATTGACTGACCTCATGCACAGTCAAGAGGCTGGCTTTGGCCTCTGGGCGTCTCCCCACTCCTAGCTCCCCAGAGCATCCTCACCAGACCTGGGGGGCTGGGCGAGTCACACCGAGTCTTGACAGGGATGAGGGGCTCTGGGTCACACGGGGGACGGGGGGGGCGGTTAGCTTGATCCCTCGACCCATCAACCCAAAGGCCTGTCCCCACAGGGGTGCCTCACCGGGCTCTAGGCAAGTGATCAGTGGGCAGAGGCCAGTGCAGGGTCATGGTGAGAGCCAGGTGACCACAGTTTTGCAGGAGACCCCCTAGCTGCCGCACCAGCACGCAGCCTCAACCCCGGCCTCTAAGCCAGCATCCGGGCCTTAACGGAGCACCTGGCACTTGAACCCAGAAAAGGGAGGAAAGAGCCTCATCCCCCTCATCCCTTCTAATATTTAAATTACTTAGTGATCACAGAAACAATATTTGCAAACCACATGACATTTAGAAAATGTGTGGAATATGAAAAAGAAAGATCACCTCGATTCCCGGAAGTATTACCCGTGTTATAAATGTGGCAGCTACACCCACACCACAAAACGTTCAACGGTTATGCCACGTACCATACGCCTCTGACTGTCCTGCAGTGACCCTACAGGCCACTCCCCGCCCCCACTGTCCTACAGTGACCCACATACACCCCACCATCCCTGCCATCAAGCATTTAGACTGTCTCCTGTTCTTATCTAGGAAAGAAAATATTGTCCATTTTTCTCAGGCTGTTGCTGGCCATAGCTTTTCAAGCAGAATTTCTAACGAACATTCTTAGAAATACTAAAAATATTCTTAGGCATATTCTTAAGTTTCTTGATGCCTCATGCAAACATTTTGTGAACTGCACACCCCATCGTCGTGGGGGGGGCGGCATACTTAGGAGGTCAATCTCAGTCGAGGTCATGTTGTTTTACATTCTTACAAACTTGGGGCTGAAGATAGCCCCCTTCTTGCTTTTCAAGGGATTTACTAGTGAGGTTAGGGGAAAAAAATTATGTTCACAGTGATTTCCATTTCTTCTTTGCTCTAATTTGGGGGTCTGTCTGAGACAGTTAGGAACTTTTCATTAGCAGTTTGCTGTCATTTAGATTTGAGAGCTGTGCCCTGCACGTCACCTCAGGATGCAGCAGCACTGGACTGTCCAGTCTCGGGAATGGCCCGCAGGCTCCCTGAGCACCGCAGGGGAGGCCCAGTAAAGAATACTGGGACCATGTCACACTCCGCCTTGTGGGGGGCACAGGAAGCAGCACCTCCACCGGGCAGAGGACAGTCTCGGTCCAGATCCCCTTGAGGCCCCACTGGCATGTTGCAGAGATGAAGACCAAGAGTCATTCACCTCGATTAAGTGATCCAGCAAACGCATCTCAAAGATCCCATCATCAATTCACGGAAAAGAGGCACCAAGCACAAAAACCACCCCTGTGAATATTCTCAGAGAACTAAGTTTGGGAATCTATATCTCTTACTGTGTTTATCCAAATAACTGCAAATAGTAATAAAAAAAGTAAGCTTAATTGTTTAATGGGCTGGAGCAATAGCACAGCGGGTAGGGCATTTGCCTTGCATGCAGCCAACATGGCCGACCTGAGTTCGATTCCTCCGCCCCTCTCGGAGACCCCGGCAAGCTACCAAGAGTATCCCACCCGGCACGGCAAAGCTTGGCAAGCTCCCTGCGATTAATTCAATATGCCAAACACAGTAATAACAAGTCTCAAAATGGAGATGTTACTGGGTCCGCTTGAGCAAATCGATGAACAATGGGAGGACAGTGACAGTGACAGTCAATTGTTTAATATGTACAATGAAAGGGAAAGAGAACAGCAATACAGATGTCCCTGGGAGATAGAGTGTCTCTCTGAGTTAGTCCCCCAAGAGAACTGCCTCTGCTGAAACACTTTTCCTTTGTAAATGATCAATCACCCCTAGTGCAGTCCTGTTCCTCGCCCCCCTCAGATGTTCTATGGACATGCCAACTAAACGGTTGCTTGTACCATGTATCCACGAGTTCCCTTTCCTTTGTTCCTCTCCTGGGGCAACGGCTCTCGGTCACCGAATGCGTCTCCCACATTTGAACTCACACTCAGACCCAGAGCCACACTGGGGCCGCTTTGGCCTTCCGGCTCTTGTGGGGTGGGGAGGGGGGTAGGCTGCTATTGACGTGGGGGGGGTCAGAGTCACAGCCTACAGTCTTACGGGAGAGATGCCCTCTTTCATGGATTGGGGAAAACTAGTCCCCCCAAAGGAAGAAGCCCCCAGACCCAGGGAAGAGCGGATGGGCTCATCCCCACCTTGGCCAGGGGGGGAGGGAAGGGGAGGAGAGACAATGGGATGGGCAGTGCCACGGAGAAGCCTCTGCTCAGAGCTCCCACAAATGGTGTCCTCTCTTGTGAAGGAAATGTGGGGTCAGGAGTGACCCCACCCCCTGGACACTGTTTTTTGTGGAGGGCTTAGGGAAGCTCAGCTGGTGCCGAGAAATGCCTGCCATTCAAATTCAAGCTCCATCTGCAATGACAAACAGTGCAGAGACACCCCCATCGGACTCACCTTTAAGCTTCTTTAGTTTGTGTCTCTGAAGCACAAGAGACTGTGTAAAAATGCACAGTGCAAATGATCAAAAGGATTAGGGGCTCGGCGTCGGCAGGAACTCCCGGCCGCACTCACCCAGGCGCCGGCAGATGGGGGCTCGGATTCGCCGTGCTCCCAGAGTAAGAGGCGGCATGCAGCCTTGGTCCAGCAGGCAGCTCTTCACACGACACCGTGCAAACAGCACGTCTGGCTGCTCGTAACCACACCTGGGGTGTGTGGGGCCTCGAATACTGTTCGAAAATACCCCAAAAGGAAACGGGGAAAGAAGGAAAAGAAAAGGTTCTCTCTGTGCCCGTGGCTGGGCCTCACCTGGGCTCTGCTGTCCAGGCCTGGAGGCCAGCAGACTCAGGGAAGCTGTGAGCGCCTGTCCTAACAGACCAGACACAAGACGTGGCCAGAGGGGGAGGCAGACCTGGAGGCAGAGTAGTCCGGCATTCTAGTTCATCTAGAATTTTCTGGAAGTCCATAGAATTGGGTGCTTTTTCCTTTTATCATTATCTTTAGTTTTATATTGTATATTTTTTACCCCTTTTTTTTCATGGAGGTACCATATATTTTTTTTCTTTTCTCGAGGCACTGTGACTGATAATGCTGTTCATGGTAATTCCATGATCCTTTCAACACTTCACATGCCACCAGAGCATACGGGTCCCTCCGCCAATGTCCCAAAGGCCCCTTCTACCCTCCCTCTCCCCATTCCAGGCAAACTCGGCTGCGTAGACCCATTCTGCAGCCCTTGGTGTCCGCAAGCTTCCTAGCTGGGTCTGGTCATTCTGGAACTGTCCTTCTCCCCACTTACTCAGCACCGCATCCTCTTGCAGTGCTGGGGACGCATGGGGACAGATGTCTGTGGGGATGAGGTGAACCCCACGCGGCACAGCCGTCCCCTGGAGCCCACGGGATGCAGCGCCTGTGTGAGGCGATCAAAGAAAAACGCCCCGCCCCCACGTTGTTTGATTTTTCCACTTTCTCCCTTTTAACTGTAACCCACTCCCCCCGACTCCCCTCCTCTCTCCCTGCCAATGCGACCCCTGTGAATGGATAAACCAAATGAAAGAGCGAGCAGGAACCACAGGCGCTGGGCGGGAAACCGGGGCGCGGCAGCCGGGTGCTGCCCGGCCCAGGTCTGTTCATGGCGTGCCCGCCTCTCGCTAATTAGCCACCGAGCTGAAGTGGCCGCGCGGCTGACTCCAGCGCCCGCAGACAGAAAATGTGATTTCCAACAATGCGCTCATTATGAAAAAACATCCTAATACAGTGAAATTGGATGCCCTGTGAGGTTCATTATAGGATCTGAGGAGTGTCTATACTGTCATTTTACCCTGGAGTTTTGCCTTTTGTCTCATCTGTCACTTCAAGTGTCCAACGAGAAACGTAGGCTCTCAAATGCACCCTCGTGATTGAAAAGTAGAAAAGATGCCGTGGGGGGGGGGGGAGAGGAGAGAGAGGGGAGAGAGACAAGAAAGAATGAGGAGAGAGAGAAAGAGAGGTGAGAGAGAGGAGAGAAACACAGGAGGAAGAGGAAAGAGAGAGAGAGAGGAGACAAGGAGAGAGAAGAGGGAGAGTGAGAGGGAACGAAGGAGAGAGAAAGAGAGGGAGAGAGGGAGAGAGAAAGGGAAAGAGAGAGGGAGGGAGGGCGAAAGAGGGAGGGCGAAAGGGAGGGTGAGAGAGAGTGAGGGAGAGAGGGAGGGAGGAGAGCCCCGGCCACCCGCTCTGCCCCGTCTGTTCCCAGAACATGGTGCAGGTGGACAGCCTGTGAGGATGGCCAAGGCAGAAGGCTGGTGTGGACAAGTCCAAGTGGCATCCTTGGGCATGGGTGGGCGGGCACCTTTCACTTGCCTGCGATTCCCAGGAGCGGCTGGCGTGGGGATGCCAAGCCTTGCTGAGGCCTGGGAGGGGGTCCTGGAGAAGGCTTGGTGGGGTGGAAAACCCACAGCCCCTCCCGAGGCCGCAGCCGTGGGCCTGAGAGGTGCCATGCCCAAAGGGAACGCTGCTCGCAGGGCAGCAGCTCCTGAAGACGAAGGTTGTGGGTCCAGATCGGGAGCCATGAGATGGGGCTCGCGCCCGTGAACTTAGCGCCCGCGCTCTAAGAGAAGCAGAGCAGCTCTCTCAACAGCCGAGGTTCAGACCCCAGTGGAGAGACCCTCAGAAGACCCCCAGGTCTAGGCCTAGGAGGCGTCTCTCAATCGCTGGTCCTCCTCCTCCAGCCGCCCTAACTATCATGGGGGGGGGGGCCAGCTGGGCCCCCACAGGCCAAACAGCTCCCACAGAACCGTCTGTGTCTGCAGAGCACAAGCACCGAACCAGAACCACTGGGCACTGTGTTTCCATCGAAGCAGAGGCAGCAACATGCCTCCCAAAGCCTGCACAGGACATTGTTTATTACCAACACACACAGTCAGGGCTGACCAGGAATGACCATCCAGGTCAAGGGCGGTGACTGTCCTCAGGGGCTAAACCTGTCAGTAGTAAAGGGAACTCTAAGGTTGTGGGAATATTCTGGAGGAGAATCACACCATGGACTCGCCTTGGGACTCACGTGTCACTGTCCTATAACGAAGACGCCTCTTCAGACCTAGATCCCAGCACGCATGCACACATGCGCGCACACATGCACACACGCACACACATGTGTGCACGCACACACGCGTGTACACACACGCATGCACACACATGTGCATACACACACGCATGTACACACACGCACACACATGCACGCACATACACAAGCATACACACGCACACACATGCACTCATGCACACACATATACATACACACATACATGCATGAACACATGCACACATGCAGACACACACATGCACACACACATGCATGCACACCACATACACACACACACACACACACACACACACACACACCCTCTCTCGCAAGCCTGCCAGCAGGATGAGGTGTGGCGGCTCATCCCAACTCCTTGCCCTGCACTGGAAGCATCACAGACTCGCTTCCAAGCGGCCGTTGCAGCAGGTTCACAGCCGGCTCAGCCTCTACTGCAGGTGAGACCATCCAGGGGCAGCGCGGTTCCCTGGGGTCCGACCACACCCTCGATCCCAAAAGAGAGTGGCCCTCCACGGGGCCCCACACTCGAGCAGACACAGTGTCTGTCCCAGGAACGCAAACGGGGGACAGAGGGAAACGACGGGAAAAAAACCAGCATAGAGCTTCCCTGGACGGCTGTCCCTGCACCGTGGGCTTAGCAAGGCAAGCTGTGGGCTTTACTGAGCGCCGCCAGGGCCCACGGGAAGGCCCGGAGCATCCTGGTCCCAACACAACGTCCACAAAAATTCCCCCCAAGCAAAGAGAAGGCTGTGAGTGTCCACAGAGTGATCCTGTCCCCTCTGGGCAGGGCATCTCCTGGGGCTCATCCTGCTGCATGCCCATCTTGTCCTCAGAGGCCATCTGCAGGTCCGGGGCATTCCCTAAGTGTTGGATAACACTGGGCGGTCTTTGCTGCTCCTATAGGGAGCTGAAGGTTTATTAAGCCACTCCCAGAACAGTGCTCCTGAGACATATCCAATTCCATCAGGCACTAGTGATCCTAAATTGCTTTTCTCTTTCCTTTATGTCATGGTTTATTTAGCAATAAATAAACCATTGCTAAATGGTTTATTTAGCAATATCCTTTTTGGGTAGACACAGGAAGACAGTTAATGCTACGTAACATGGGAGTTAACTGACTCCAAAATAATATTTACTCCTGGGCATCCATATTTACTTTAGGAAGGAGTGGGTAAGAGATGGAAATGAGAAACCTTATGGTACGGCCGCGGGGGGACCCTGAATGGGGAAACCCACAGTGCAGAGCTGCTGGCAAGCCAGGGAGGAGATCTGAGCGCCTTATTTCAAGGTGAGTTTAGGAGCCTGGCGGGGCCAGTGTCTGGAGGAGAGAGAGGGTCAAGGGGCGTCCCTGCATCACGGGGCCCTCTGCCCGCCTCTCACTCAACCATCACAGAGCATCAGGGATGTGTCCGGGCCTGGTCCCTAGCTCAGTGCCGCGGACTAGCTAAACCCAAGTGGGCACAGGACGAACGTCCACCTTCCAAAGGGCTTGGGCGCTGGTCAACCCCAGACTCAGGGCATCGCCGGCATTTAGAACAGCTGGACCAACTAAGTTGATCGTGTTTATCGTGCTCACCCGAGGCACGAAGATAAATGAACTTGGAGAGACTTTCAGAGCCTCCACCCCGAGGTGCAGAGCCCCCAGGAACTGCTCCCTGCGTTGAGAGTTGAGCTCCACGTTGGGGTCCCCTGCAAACGGGGAGTTGTCCTTGCCCAGGTCTGTACTCCCTTATGGGGGAAGGAAGGGGAAGAGGATGCACAAAGCCTGCTGGAGTATGTGGATGAAAGGTTTCTGACGAGTTCGAACAATGAATTATGACTATTTATTAGCAAGGACAAACGGCTACTCAGCTCTGAGGGCGTTGGGGGGCCCCACCTGCAGCTGCTCTTGGAGGCCAGGCCTGGTAAAACAGCCTGTGCACAGCCCCGCCTGACAGAATCATGTCCTCTCCCTGGAAGAGAATACTTCAGAATGGCTGGGACCTGAAAAGGACCGCCACCCCCGCCCCTTTATCTGAAACGGAGGGGGGACATAATTGGAGGCGCAGTGGAGGAGCCGTCCCCATTGTGCTTGGCCGCAACCTGCGGACGCGGGAGCCTAGCGCAGAGGCCGCCGTGGTTTTGATCAGCGCCTTAGCACAAAGCGGTTTCCACAGACGCGGGGAGGGGCTGGTCAAGGCTTTTGGCTCCCTGAACACAGCCCAGTGCTCCAGAGACGGCCGCTGTGCCTGGTCCAGCCTGGCCATGCTCAGGATCGTCTTCCGGCAACCTCCAAGGGGCTGCCCTAGGCAGCGTTCACCCTCACCTTCATTAGACTGACCCTTTGCTCTGACAAGTCAAACTTGGGTTGTTTGACATTTTCAGAGAGAGAGAGAGAGAGAGGGAGAGAGAGAGAAGAGGGAAGGGGTGAAGAGAGAACAAGATTCGGCAGCCTGAGTCTCACGCTGAGTGAAACGAATCAGAAGGACGGAGACGGACATGGAATGACTGACCTCATGCGTGGGATAAAAAACAAACAAACACACAGTATGAGACCAAGGGCAGTAGAAACACGGGCCAGGAGGATGGTCCACGGTTGGAAGCCTGCCTCAAGGGCTGGGGGAGAGGGCAGTGGGCTAGAGAAGGGACCACTAGGACAGTCATGGTTGGAAGGGAGCCGGGGCAGAGCCCAGGGCCTGGGCACAGCTCAGGGTAGGGACCAAGTTCTATCCTGGGCATGAAAAGTAAACAAAAGTAAATAATTCAAAGCATACGTGGTGATGCTGCTGCTCAGGACAGCCCCTGCCTGAGAGAAACCGCCGCCAGGGTGCCAAGTTTCTGGAGGCCTCTGGCCTTAGGGACAGCTGAGCTGCGCTCCTTCCAGGCCAGCACAAGGCTCTCAGAGCTGGTGTTCTCAGACTGTTCTGCTCTGTCAAGGGAAAAGCGACCATCTGCACTGTGACCAAGCCCAGGGACTTTGGGGGAGAGGCTGCAGGAGGGTCCCGGCCCCAGGCTCTGCCGGATGGCGCCGGAGGAGATGCCCAGTCCCCCACGCCCCCTTAGGTCAGCTCTGCTTCACCAGGGGAAGGAGGCTGCCAGATGCCAGGTTTATACCTGCAAACATCTGCCAGGGCATGTCTTAGGAGAATCATGTCACCGAGCTTTAAAAAACCATCACTAGAGATACTTTTAAACACCATCCCTTACTGCTTCCGCCATCACCACCTTGGTTATTACGAACACAGAGGTCTTCAGTAATGAGGTAAAGGCTTCCTTGGTTGAGGAAAGTGAACTGACTATTCTCAGTCGGCATTAAGAGTTAGGTACTTTCAAATACATACAGGCAAAGAACAAATCCCTTTTAATTCACCTTCTTTACCCTGAAGGATATTTCTTCCAGATGTCACCAGCTGATATAATTTAGATTGAAAAAAAAAAAAAACAAACATCCAAATCCTCTCTTTATCACTTAAAGGGAACCGTAAATCAAATGCAGATTTGGGGGAGAGGACAGCCTCTCATGCTTAGTGGGGTCCTGTAAAAAGTGGAGACTATCCGGGCCCAAGCCACAGTACAGCAGGTAGTGTTTGCCTCGTGCATGGCTGACCCGGGTTTGATCCCTGGCATGCCGTATGGTCCCGTGAGCACTGCCAGGAGTGATTCCTGAGTGCAGAGCCAGGAGGAACCCCTGAGCACTGCCAGGTGTGGCATTAAAAAAAACACACACACAAGAAAACAAACAAAACTACCCAAAACCAAGTGCAGAATATGGAGCAGCCTGGCTTGTGCGCAGCTGAAGTGTCCTGTCCACTGCCACCGCAGCACAGATGATGCCCTCACAAAGTACAAGTGACCCAAGCTGCCGTGGCTCTGACATCCCTGCCCAGCCTTCAGACTGGAGTCACCCCATCAGCTCTTCCAGGCCATCAGTTTTCCAGTTGTGGATTTGGGGACCTGTCAGTTCTGTTAATGAGGAATTCTTTTTTATTTTATTTTTATTTTTTGCTTTTTGGGTCACACTCAGAATGCTCAGGGATTACTCCTGGCTCTGCACTCAAGAATCACTCCTGGTGATGCTTGGGGGACCACACGGGGTGCCAGGGGATCAAACCTGTGTCAGACATGTACAAGGCAAACACCCTCCCTGTTGTACTATTGCTCCAGCCTCCATAGTAGGAATTCTTAAATTTACATAGGTGGATGGATAGACAGAAAGTACTGGAGGATGCAGATCAACGCAACCGCTCTTGTGTTTGTCTAGACAATAATCCCAAATAGAGGAACCAAGTTTACAGAAAGTTGTGAAAAGATCCAGCTCGTGGGCTGGAAAGCAGGCAAGTTCCAGAAAGAGAAAGGCGGAAATGTGAGGGTTTAGAGAAAGAGCACTCATGGAAAGGAAATAAATCATTTAATGCAATGCCAAGATAAACCATTTTATAAAAGAAACAATCCCCTTTGTAATGCAAATAGACAGTCTCATAAAAAAATCTGAATTTTTAAACACAGATAAAACCATTTTTAATTGAATTTATGGGCAGGTGTTCCTTGCATGTAAAATGCACAGTAATCTATTCCTAAAATTGTGTCTATTTACTTATATTTTATAGTCTGCATAATTCCTAGAAAGATGCTTAGAGAGAATTTTATTATGAAAGTTTTCAAACATGCACAAAAGCAAAAATAATTGTAAAATTAACCTCATGTACCAACCTATCCTCCAGATGCAAAAATTATCAACATTTAACATACTCCAATCCCTTTTTCTCTCTCTTCCCTTTTTCTTAATTTCGTAGTATGTAAAATTTTCACATCATTTCAGACATAAATGTTTTCACATATAACTGCTAAAAATAAGGATATTTTCATCCATCACAGTGATTCCATAGCCAGAGCATTAGTACAGTGGGGAGGGCATTTGCCTTACACGTTGTCAACCCGGGTTCGATTCCCTGCATCCTATATGGTTCCCCAGGCACCACCAAAAGTAATTCCTGAGTGCAGAGCCAGGAGTAACCCCTTTACATCGCCGGGTGTGACCCAAAAGCAAAACAAAACAAAACAAAACATAATGGTGATTCTATGATCTCAGTCAACAAAATCAACCATTACTCATGAGCATTATCTAATTCCAAATCCACATTCAGATGCCCTAAGCCCCTCTCCCCTCCTAAAAGTCTTATTTATTTACTTATTTATTTATTTAAATTTTATTGAATCGCCATTGTAAAAAACTACGCTCGCTGAAGGTTGTGTGTTCGCGGGCTCTCTGGACGGCTCTATCTCATCGCCCACGTTCGGTGCCCTAGAGCCGCTGTGTGTGGCCTGCATCGGGACAGCTGTTGGCCAAGGGCAGATGAAGGAAGAGATGAGGGCCAGACCAGTTGATCTTTGTAGCAGTTTATTACAAGTAAGTTTATACCATAGACGAAATTTATGTTATGGAGGGCCTAGGTTCTCTCGAGCACATGTTCTCCTTGCTAGTCTCTCTGTGGCCCATCTTTCAGCCCTGCTCTTTCATTCTCCAGCTCCCTTCTAGTCTGGGCTGACACTCCACCCAGTCAGGTAGCCAAATCAACATAAGAAATCCCTTCCTGACTGCTCAAGGGCAAGATACCTCTTAAGGTGTTTTTCTCTTTTCCTCAGTCCAATAAACTATCAACTATTCCTGTGGTTATGCAGGAAGGACAGAACAGTGTTATCCTACACACCATGAGATCCTTACAAGCTTTCATGTTTGGGTTATAATCACACAATAATCAAACACGCATCCCTCCACCAGTGCACATTTCCCACTACCAATATCCCTGGTATACTCCCCCTTTCCCACCCTCCCCTTGCCTCCATGGCAGACAATATTCCCCATACTCTTTCTCTACTTTTGGGCATTATAGTTGGCAATATAGACACTGAGAGGTTATCATGTTTGGTCCTTTATCTACTTTCTGCACACATCTCCCATCCTGATCTGTTGCTCAAGCCATCTTTTTCTTAGTGATCCCTTCTCTATTCCAGCTGCCTTCTCCCCTCTGTTCATGAGGCATGCTTCCAGCTATGGAGCAATTTATCTGTCCCCTGTATCGACTGTCCTTAGGTGTCAGCCTCATGTTATGTTGTTGTATACTCCACAAATGAGTGCAGTCCTTCTATGTCTGTCCCTCTCTTTCTGACTCATTTCACTCAGCATGATACTCTCCATATCTATCCATTTATAAGCAAAGTTCATGACTTCATCTCTCCCGACAGCTGCATAATATTCCATCGTGCAGATATACCATGAAAGTCTTTTTTATAAGAGTTATTTTTTCCTTGAAGGAGGTGGGCAGAGTCCCTGCCCCACGGAAGCCCCTGTGGCCTCACTCACATCCCACAGCTGCCGCCATCACTCACATCACACACAACCCGACTCCGCCGCCCTTCGACTAAGCTCTGCAGAGATGCCAAACTGTTGGAGATGCCAAGTATATTGTGTCCAGGCTGAGAACTCTGGGGTCTTCTGGGGGTGGGGGTGGGGGTGGGCAGCCTCTCCTCACCCCCTCAGACTTCCAGAAGCTCCAGTAGCCACACCCACTCCCGCCACCATGCCCAGTAAACTCACGGCCCGGTGAAATATCCTGACGTTTCGGAAGCATGAGGCCACGCGACACCCCAAACTCTACAATGCTCACAGCCCAGCAGGAGCGGCCCGGATTAGATGGGGAGTAGCACAGAAGTGGCTAACCAACAGCCGTGAGTGCGGAAGGCCTGACTAGCCATGGACAGCTCGGAAACCTGCCGACAAGGACTTAATGGCCCCATGGGGAGAGATAACAATTTTCACAAATTTTCTTTTACTTAAGTAGTTTTTGAAATAATTCCCTTACCCATTTAGCTGTAATAAGCAATATGAAATAAATTATTTTGTGCCTGCTATGGGGGCAGGCTCAGAGGGAAACCGGGGACAGTGGGGGAGGGAAGGCCACCCTGCTGGTGGAACTGGTGGGAACACTGAGTGCCCGTATCACCGACAGCTTTGTAAACCAGGGGCATCAGTAAAGGGGGGGAAGAGTTATTTTTGTCTTCATCAACTTCTACCCCATGATACCTGTATCATATAGGATTATAAGCACCTCTGAATGGCATATGAACTCGCCTGACGGTTAACATGAGTGGGCCTAAGTGGTGCCCGCATTCTGGACTGGCCGGACCACTGCCCCCGGAGGGGCCTCATCGAGGCTCTATCCCTGTTCCTGTCCTGTTGCCCAGATGCTGGATCTAGAGGCTCTGTTAGGCCCAAATTGTTCAGCCAGACCCTTCATAGGGGCTTGCCTTTCATTTGGCACAGAACTGGACATGGAGAGCATGGGACTGTCGCCTTTCCAGTGACTGGAGTATGGGGGGTCCCTGCATTTGTTTGCTCCCAGAAATGTCTACCCTAGCACCATAGCATGACCCTCTCCCATTCCCACCTTCCCTCCCCCATACCACCATCACACCTATCTCCTGACATCTTGGGCACTCGTAACAATCCAGCCTGGCAGCCGAGAGCGAGTGGGAGAAGGCAGGTGGCTATTCTGCCTCCAACATGCCATGAGGGAGGGTCCTGAGTCCCCTCAGTGGCATCAACTGATGGCCATCCAAGTCTTCCCCTGGTGTGCCCAGGAACCCCCAGGAATCAGCAGCTCCACCCCACCTTACAGAAGCCAGACTGTGACCCAAGGAATGCAATTCCCCCCATAAATGGGTACCCAGCAAGACGCATTTCTCATTCTGCATTAAGTTCTGTTCCTTTAAGGACAGAAATTCCTTTAAGCTCTCTTCACCCCCCATGGAAAAGTAGTCGACAAAGGAGGATCTTACAAAGGAACCCACGCTGGCTGGCCGTCTCTTTGAGCACCATTGTCTGAGCTCCATTGTCTGGATGAATCCCACTCTTCCCGTTATCTGAACACGATGCACAGTGGAGAACGGCATTCTGTACAAACAATGATCCTGCTGCCTGGGACTCTATTTCTACTGCCAATGAAAGCACCGGAGCCAAATGGCCATGGACAGAGAGAGGCAGCACCTGCAAAGTGGGTGTGGGTACACCCCATCTGCTCGGGGCAATGAAGTTCAAGTCTCTCCCCAATAGACCGGAAATCTTTCTAGGGTAACTGCAATACCACGGCAAACAGGCATGCAGGCCTGGGTCTGGATAACCAAAATACCCCCCGTGGTCCTGCAGAGACCCACCAAAGGGCTTATGGTGGCCGCAGAGAAAATCAGTCATGGGTTCTGTTCGAGGGGGTCACACATAGACATGATCAAAGTGCTCACAGACAGAACGAAATGTTAGGACCCCTGCGTCTCTGAGGTCCCATCAATGACTTGGCAGCTCACCTTGACCAACACTGACTGCAATCAGACTCAGCCTGCCCTCCGTGAGCGGATCTGAGGCCGTCTGGGAGGAACTCAGCAAGGGTTGGGTGGGGCTCGGTAGAACCCACTAATCCCAGAACTCACTGCTAGTGTGCAGAGTGGCACCGTTCCTCTCCCGGAAGACCCAGCGACGCCCACACCCACCCAAACACGTCAGGAATAAAGCCTGGCCGAGAGCACCCCGGGAACCGTGGTCTCCGGCAGAGTGATGGTGGCGAGGTCAGGGCGTGGAGCAGCAAGGAAATCTGGCCCGGCCGGGCTGGCCAGCAAAGGACCTGACCCCAGGAGCACCCAAAGAGAAAGAGGGGGCACTGCCGGTTAGAGTGTGCGCATAGCCCAACCCGGGAACTCCCAGCCTCGGGCACCACCGCACCAGAGCCCGGGCTTAGCAGCCAGACAAGAGCTGGGTGGGCGAGCAAAGACCCCGGGCAGGCGCCGGTAGAAGGTGACATGAGGACGCCTGGCAGAGCCTGAGTGGGGAACAAGCACCAGGCTGCCAGGCCACTCGGGGGAGAGGCGCACGCATCCCTTTCAGCCTTGCCGCACCGCCGCCGCCCATGCCACTTGGCTGCACAGATTTTGGGAAGCTTTTGAATACACTGATAAACACGGAATTGTTCTGAACATCTGTAAGCAAAAAACGACGAGAGATTACCCAGTGAATGAACATCCTGGGTCTCCTCGCCAGCAATGGGGTTATTTGTGTATTAGGCTAATGCACTGAAATTAACCCGGATTGCTTTATCCATTGCAGAATGTCTTTTCATATTTTCATCTGTATAGCCGTTATTATAAAATGTGAGACTAATTCTCCATCACGGTATTCAGGACTCTGAATAGCTCAATTACTTCTCGAATCAATGTCGTAAAGCAACAGCTAATCAGTTGGTTTGCATAACAAACGTTTGGGGGAATAGGCATCTCTGTGCGCGTGTAGGCACGCGTGTATGTGTGTGTGTGTGTGTGTGTGTGTGTGTGTGTGTGTGTGTGTGTAAAGAGAAAGCCAGGGTCAGCCGCCTTGAAAATAAAGGTGTCAGAGCTGCCCATGACGAGAGATGAAACCCGAAGGCAGGCTCTCACAGGCCTCAATTCCACACCCGAAGCAGCTCTTCCCTTTGGGCGCGGATTTCAGCAGGCCCTTCCGAAGTCCAGCTGCGTTGGGACCCTTATTCACAGGGATGAGTCCCCATAGGGCTGCTGTCCCAATCCCCCCTGCCAGCACCAGGTGCAAGGCCCAGCCTGCGGAGGTGCTTCCGGCCACCGCTGGGACAGGCTCCTTCCATGAGTCCTGAGGGGTCTTTCTTACCAGGAACCCCAAGCCTGGCTCCTGTCCAAGGCACCAGCCCTTGACATGCCCTTCAGAGGCCCCAAACCTCACACCCATTCGGGGCCCACGGCCATGGCAGTAGAGGCTCCGGTTCCTGGTTCTGTGCGTGAGCCCTGGATGCCAGATCTGTGTGCCAGGGCAACACTCCATTGCTACAGCCAGGAGGGGGCGGGCAAGGGGCAGAGCCCGCTCCACGAATTCAGAGAGCCCTCTGAGTGGTACCCCGCTAATCCTGGCCAAAAAAAAAAAAAGGAATTGGCTCAAGTGGGCTGCTGAATGAGAGGAGGAATTTGGCACACAGGCCAGATCCTTCCGAAGGAGGGAAGGAGTGAAGGAAGGGGGGAGGGAGAGAGGGAAGGAGGATGGAAGGAGGGGAGTAGAGGGATAGAGGAGGGGTGAAGAGGGAGGGAGGGAAAGAGGAGGGAAGGAGAGAAGGAGAGAAGGGAAGGGGAGGGGAGGGGAGAAAGGAGAGGAAGGGATGAAGGGGGAGGGAGGAAGACATGAAAGGAGGAAGGAAGGGAGAAAGAAAGGGAGGGAGGGAGGAAGGGAGGGAGGAAGGAAGGAAGGAAGGAAGGAAGGAAGGAAGGAAGGAAGGAAGGAAGGAAAAAAGGCCTTTACAAAAGACTGCTGGTCTTATAAACTTAATCACGGTTACAAGAATAAGTAGTTTTGAGATTAATGCAATCCCGCGCAGACACCAGTGTTCCCCTGGCGTAAACCGAGCAGCGGCTGGGATCTGAGGGGCACTGCGTCTTCCCTTTCGTGCAAGTCAGCTCCCTCCAGGGCTGGCTGGGAGACAGGGCTCTGAGCACCAGGAGCTTCAGTAGGGTGGGGGTGGGTCTGTCTCCCCCACCCTCTCCTCCGTCAAAACTCTTTAATGAGCCGGTTACCATAATTACTCTAGCTGGGGACCTCGTTTGTTCTCCCTCCACGCTATGCCCAAGGATCTGAGGGTTCTGCCACCTCTGTGCCAGGGGGCCTTTGTATCACAGCTCTCTCTGCCTTTTTGTTTTTCCCTTTTATGATCAGAACAACAACAAAAAAGCCCGGGGAAAGAAATCATCTCTCCTTCTGTGTCTGGGTAAGACCCTATAACTATCTTTTCCCAATCAGGAGCAAGTTTCCATGACAACCAGGCTTCCGGTGCCACGGCTAACTTGGCAGGTAGTGTTCCCATCAAACAGAAAACCCTTTCGGTTCCCGCACTGAAGTTCTCCATTGCTACAGGCTCCAGACACAGCAGCTGTTTGCACGAATCGTTTCTTAAAAGGGTTTTGTCCTCCTGCTAAATACCAGCAAGACAGGATTAAAAAAGGGGGGGGGGGGTCGATAATGTCCTTACAGTAATTCCTAAGAAGCACAGCAGAATACTCAAAGGGACGGCCCAGGAGCTGAGGGCTGCACAGGAGGAAGAGCACATAGTCTGGCCAGCCATGGGAGCAGAGCGGACACTAGGGCCAGCCCGCCTCAGAGCAGAGCCAGAGGCAGCGACCGAGCCGGGAGCTAGTGAGGGCAGATTCTCTCCTCTGCAACGGACAATGACCAGGACCCTTCCCCGGCCTGTTTGGAGGATTAGATTGGGGGGGGGGGGGACGAAAGCAAAGACACAAAATGGGTGGCTGAGAGCCCAGGTCACGAGGTCCCTGGGCCGGTGACCCGCTGGACTGGATGATGCCTGAGCAGACCAGCACCGGTCATGTTCTAACAGACCAGGAGCAGTTCGCCGCAGCATGACAGCGGGGTTTTGGGTGGCGCCTTCTGTCTCAGGTCAGGGGTCAGGCTGCAGGCCCATTCCAGAACAGCAGGCGAAGGGGCACCCCGGGGGTCTCCAGCCTCCACCGTGGATTCAGCACTCTGCACCCACCCGGGTTTCATTTCCAAGAGAAGTGAGGGAAGGACAGATGAGCCACCAAAGCAAATGTTCCCAGCCCCCAGTGCTCAACACCGGGCAGCACCTTCTGGCTCTTCTCTGGAGGCAGCCAAGACGTGCAGGTTTTCAGGATACACCCAGGGCGCCGCAACCCAGATTTCACTCCAGAGTCAAACCTCGCATGGCAGGGAGCCCTGATGGCCGTCCATGGGCTCCCACATGGGGGGCGGGGCCGCTCCGGAGCACAGCGGTCCTCTGCACGCCTGCATCTTCAAAGGACAGGTCATGAAAGATGCTTACATGTTGCTAAACCCCCATTTCCAAGAGCGGTGGCCTGGGAACAGACGGAGAGGGGGACAGGCCCTGAGGGCTCTCCAGGGTCTCCAACACAGTCTTCTTGGTAGCGTGGGGGGCACACTGCACAGGGCCACTCTGGACAGATGGGCCCAGGCAGCTGCCGGTGACTCTTGCGATTTCCTGATTCATAATAGTCTGCTCAGGTTCTCTGCTTGTTCCGGACTCAGTCTTAGGAGAGTGTATGATCCTAAGAACTCATTAATTTTTTTTCTAGGTTCTCTAGCTTAGCAGCATTGAGTGTTTTCACATTGCCTGTCCTCTTCTTGCCCTTTTTAATTGATTCGCCATGAGTTACAAAGCTATGAACTTATCATGACTGAGTCTTAGGCAGACAACATTCCAACATCAGTCCCTTCACCAGTAACCACTCCCCTCCATTAATATCCCAATCTCTCATGTTTCTTTCTTTCTTTTTTTTTTTTTGTATATCTGGGGTATCTGTTCTAATTTCTCCCCTTTCACTTCTGACCCACTTTGTTTGGGTTTCTCTCATTAGTTTACTAAGAGTTTGTCAATCTTATTTAATCTAAACCAGATTACTTTCGTTATCATTGATTTTTGCCCTAATTTTTTTTATTTCCTTCTTTCTACTTTGGAATCAATTTTTGTTCTTTTTTTTTGTTTCAGTTTCTTAAGCTGTGAGGTTCGGTTATTGATTTGAGCTTTCTGTTGTGTCCTGATGTAAACCTGTTTTGCTAGGAACTTTCGCCTTAGTACTACTTTAGCTATGTCCCACAGGTTCTGATAGTTTGTCTTCACTCTTATTCATTTCAATGAATCTTTGTTTCTTCTTTGATCTAATGGTTGCTTAATAGAACAATTTTTTCATTTCCCAGATGTTAGAGCTTTTCCTGACTTTCTTTCTCTTGTTAATTTCTGTCTTCATGGAATTGTTGTCGGAAAATTATTTGATATTATTCCTATTTTTTAATGAGCAATTAGATTGTGTCCCAGCATGTTGTCTACCTGAGAGAATGCTCGGGTGTACTGGACAGCAATGTGTAATCAGAGTTTGGGAGAGTCCTGTACCCTAGTTACACTCAGGATTCTTGCCTTCCTGTTGTCATGATGTCTGGCTGATCTGTCTGATTATGAGTAGGACGCTAAAGTCGACACTACTATTGTATTGCTGCTGATGTGTCTCCTTGGACCTATTAGGAGCCGCTATATGTGTGTGTGTGTGTGTGTGTGTGTGTAAGTATATGGACATAGTATATGTATGTGTTTAACTATATGGGCATAGTGTATGTGTGTGTAAGTGTATGGACATAGTGTATATGTGCGTGTTTAAGTATATGGACATAGAATATATGTGTGCATAAGTATCCATACATAGCATATATGTGCATTAATATATACACTGAGCATACAGGTGTGCATAAATATATATGTGGGGCATATATGTGTGTATAAGCATATACACATAGTATATATGTGTATAAGTATATGCACAAAGTATATATGCATGTATAAGTATAGTATATGCACAGAGTATATATGTTGTATATGTATATATGCATACCATATATGTGTATAAGTATATACATAGTATATATGTGTGTGTAAGTATATACATACTATGTGTAAAAGTATATACATAGCATATATGTATGTATAAGTATATAGGCATAGCATATATGTGTGTATAAATATATACATAGTATATATATGTGCATAAGTATATACATAGCATATATGTGTGTAAGTATCTACATAGCATATATGTCTGTATAAGGTCTGTATAAGTATACATACATTGCGCATATACCTGTGTGTTATCTGTCGCTCTCCCAACTGCTTCTCTTGTTTGTGCACACATATTGGTCATACGCCCTCTCGACCTTCTGTGGTTCCTTCACCCAGTCCGCACTGTCCGCCCCTCTGACTGGCAATTTGGCCTGATGCCAGCACGACCCCCGCCCCTCCCCCCACCCTGCTTGTTTTCAGTCTTCCCTGGGCTCACAGGAATGTTTTCCGACCTTCCCTCTCAGTCGAGAGTGTCTTGGAGGCAGCAGAAGGTTGGATTTTGTTTCTTGATCCATCAGCGGCTCTGCGCCTTCTGACGAGAGAGCTGAATCCACTGACATTTAGAGAAATGACTGATATTTGGGGATTTTGTTGTATTCATCTGTGAGGATCTGGGTTGTTCTTGCCATCTGGCACTTGCTGTGACGTGAGGCCAGTCCAGACCCCTGGCAGAGGTGGGCTGGATGCCTCAGCTGCTGAGTGTTTGAGAATGTCTTTAACTGTTCCTTCAAGTCTCAGCAACAGTCCTACAGAATCCAGGATTCTTAGTTGGAGGTCCTTTTCACTCTGCACTCTCACTATATTGTTTCCATTCTCTTCTTGCTGAAAGTTTTGTCTGAGAAATCTGATGTAGATCTTACTTTTTGTTGGTTTGTCTGTGAGCACTGGCTTTTCTCTCGCCACTGTAAGGCGTCTATCTGGGTTCCTGCCGTTTGGATCCCACTGTGTCTTGCTGCTGCTCCATCTGGATTTACTTCAGTGGATGTGCTTCAGGCTTCCTGGATCAAGGCATCAAACCCCCCTTTCAGACTGGGGACCTTGTCAGCTATTTCTTTGGCTAGACATTTTCTTCCACTCCCTCTTTCCCCCACTTCTGGAATTTTTATGATTTTCAGGTGTTTTTCTCCTGATATTGTCAACTAGATCCTTTAAATTATCTTCACTTTTTCTCCCTTTCTCCTATTATCTATTTTTTTTTTCAAAAAATTTTAATGTAGGAGTATTGCTAATTATTCAGCCACTGAATAGGCTGACTGAATTGGGCATAAACTCCACCTTACTTTTTTTTCTTTTTTATAAATTTATTTATTGAATTACCGTGAGAGCAGTTTCAAAGCTTTAGGGTCTAAGTCTCGGTCATACAATGATGAAACACTCGTCCCTTCACCAGTGTTCACTTTCCACCACAAAAAAACCCAGTATGTCCCCCATCCCACACCCTTGCCCCTACCTATGTGGCAGATGATTTCCACATTACTCTCTCTCTACTTTGATTACATTCAACATTCTGACACCAGACACACCATTATTATTTGGGATTTTACCCCAACACTGAGATCTGCCGAAAAGGCAACAGTAGACAATTTGTTTTCTATTGCTGGTTATGAATAACATATGATGTCGCGCAGTTGCAGTAGTGATTTTGGAATTTCTAAATTTTAACAATTAAATCTGGAGGGATTTCTTCCAAAACCTGCTGGGTTCCGAGATTTGTTCCTGAGTCTCTGGGATCATGGCCGTTGAGCAGCTTGATCAGGAGCCAGAGAGGCCATTCGTGGGCGATGACTTGGGGTCTCGTTGGGGTGGGGAGGAAAGGGCTGGCTCCACCCCCATCCCATGAGGCCCTGAGTGTCTCATCACTGAGGGCCCAAACCTGACTATCCAATGGCCTCTGGAGGATGCTGGCCACTGAACCGCCAAGGGGGAGCAGGTGGAGGGACAGCACCCCTTCCCCTCTGGGGTGGCCAGCGCCAGTAACCTACTTTGGGGACCAGATGCATTTCTGCCAAAAGTCACTGGGTTCCGAGATTTGTTTCTGAGTCTCTGGGCTCATGGCCACTAAGCGGTTTGATCAGGAACCAGATAGGCCTTGCCTCCAATTATATAGCTGAGCCGGAGGTGGTTTGTGGGTGTGTCTCCCACATACCTAACTTTTGGCCGTTTACTTTCTTGGTAAACTTGGCCCCAAGTTGTGGGGTCTGCCACAGGCATGGAAGCAATTCTGGGGTATCTAGAAGTCTGAAGGCACCATCAGGCTGCTGATGCACTCACCTCACAGGTACAGATTGACCTGCTGGCAGCACCATACCTCAGGCTATTATCTATTCTTTACTGATGACTTGTGTGCCTTTATCTTCAAAGAGTCACTAACTCTATGTTTTTCTTTCTCCATCTGCTGATGAGACTTGCAACTCTATTCTTCAACTTCTTTATTTCTACTTGAATGAGCTCTTTCATTTTTCCCATTAGACTCTCCTCAAAGCTTCCTGATTCTCAGCTATAGTGATCCCCCCTTTCTAGCCCCCACCCTGCCCAATTGTTGGACACAGAGAGAGATGTCATTTTAAATTCTTCTTTGGGCAGTGTAGAAAGATCTAATGTAGCTGAAGGTCTTCTTGGGCTTCTGTTGTTGTTCACTGATGCAGCTAAAGCTCTTCTTTTTTTGCATTTTTTGGGGTCACACCCATGCTCATGATGATGTTCATGGATTACTCCTGGCTCTGTACTCAGGAATCACTCCTGGCATTGTTCGGGGGACCATATGGAGATGGAAGGCAAATGTCCTACCTGCTGTGTTATCGCTCCAGCCCAGCAGCTAAAGTTCTTGATCTTCTCATTTCTCCTGGTGCTCAACGGGGGCTACACATGGAGGCGTGAGCTACCCCAGGTGCTTCCGGGCACTGGCAGGGAGGGGTGGCAATAGCATCTCTCCTACTGCTCTGCTCCCTCCCAACCCTACAGCCAACCTGCAGTCCGGGGGGTGGGAGGCATTGCTGGCTGCTGCATCTCTCACAATAGGAGGTCCAGAGCATCCCCCAGGCCTGGACTGTCTCTCCAGCCCGACTGTTCCCTTGCAGCAGCATCAGGTGGGGCTCAATTAAACATTTTATATACTTAGGCTGTGTACGAGGTGGAGCTATCAGTCCCTTTATTAACACCCAGCTTTCAATGCTTTTCCTTCAAGGAAACATGTCCAGCAGGTGCCATGCAGGGATTGTGGTCTCTTCACACCTCCCCATGCAGGAGCCTGTGGGGAGGCCCCTCCCTCACCCACATTGGGCTGGCCCATGTGATGAGCTCCTGCCAATGGGACGGGAGGAAATGTGATACAAACAGAGCCTTGGGGAAATGCTAGAAGGAGCCCATCCTTCCTTACTCCCAGAATCTCATCCCCACCACTGTCTGTCACTGGTCTATGCACTGTCCTCCCACTGTTCATCAATTTCCTTGAGTGGGCACCAGTAATGTCACTTTTCTCAGACTTGTTGTTACTGTTTTTGGCTTATCGAAAATGCCATGGGGAACTTGCCAGGCTTTACTGTATGGGCAGGATACTCTCGGTAACTTGCCGGGCTCTCCAAGAGAAACAGAGGAATCGAACCCGGATTGGCCACATGCAAGGCAAACATCCTACCCGCTGTGCTACTGCTCCAGCCTATCCTCCACCATGAAACGAATTCATCCAAGCCAGCCAATGAAGATGTCAGACACCTCATTCCCATCACCCCAGCCAACAGCCAGGCATCCCAGCAAAGTCGTCTTCAACTAAGCAGCCCTCAGCGAGCCAGATGCTGGCTGGAGTCTTTGGACCCAGACGTAATCTGCAGAAGAACCGCCAGCTGAGCCCCGCCTGCACCGGCCCGCAGAACTAACTATAAAGCTAATCAGTGATTGTTTCAGTGATTCTGCATTGGAGTGACTGGGCATCAGCGGATGCTAAATGATACAACCCACAGGAAGTTCAGTATCCTCCAGAAACATCAGCTGAGAGTTCATTAAAGGGACCAATCCCAGAAACAGGGGAGGCTGGAGAGGCACAACAAAGGATATTCCCATTTTAAGGACCCAGCCACTGAGGACTAGCTGCCTTGCCCTCCCCCGGGCTGCAGGGTAGTTTTACCTTGTAGTTTGGATTTGGTTTAGTTTGGGTTTTGTTCACACCTGGCAGTGCTTGGGGTTTTCTCCTGGTAGTGCTCAGGGGACCACATGAGGCTCTGTGGATGGAACTGAAACGGGACAACTTGGGAAGATAGACCATCTTAGGGAGATGCCTTAGCCTTGTTCTCTCCCTCCTGCTCTCCCTTCCTCTCCCCCACCGGCCTGTTTTTTTTAAAGGACACCCCAAGCATTGTTCAGGGGGCTTCAGGGGTCAGTGCCCCTGTTGCTTGGCCTACCAGGCCAGTGACTGACGGCTGTGGTCCCCAGTTGTGGTGCTGCTGGAGCTTGTACTCAGGACCACCAGGACTGTGTTCAAGGGGCTCCAGGGACACCCCATGCTGTGGCTGGGAGGCCAAACATGGGCCACAGGCCGGCCCCATGTCCCCTGGGGCAGCCCCCCCCCAGCCCCTCTGTGCTGTATCTCCCTACCTGAGCAGACTTCTTTGTACGTAGGGTTGACAGTGTAGCCGCCAGCGAAGCCAACTTGAGTTGAGTAGACGCCGTTCAAGTTCCAGAACTTCCTTTCAGCTCCCCAGAAACAGCCCATGCCTATGAGCGACACAGACTCTACTGAGTGTTTGGTCAAAAACAAGGTGATCGTGCTTTTATCGGGGCCCCAGTGACATTATAAAAGGGATGCCATTTTTTTTCTTTTTGGGTCACACTCAGCAATGCACAGGGGTTACTCCTGGCTCACGCACTCAGAAATTACTCCTGGCAGTGCTCGGGGGACCATATGGGATGCTGGAAATCGAACCCGGGTCAGCCGCGTGCAAGGCAAATGCCCTACCCACTGTGCTATTGCTCCAGCCCCCAAGGAATGCCATTTGGAAAGCAAAAACAACTCAGACTTTATATTCTAAGGAAGGAGAATTTTAAAACATTTAAAAATAATTTAATTTACAGGCATTTGCATAGACATCTATTTGGACTAATTGTCCCCCAAACACCTAGAGGATCTCCATTTTGAATGGAATTAGTAAAGTCCCACCTTCCCAAAGAACAGTGAAAGATTAACTCTATGGATCTAGAGTAATTCCCACATCTGCTTCATCGCAGACTCGCCAAAACATACATATTTGCATCAATGTCTGGGTCCTGTTGTTTTAAACTTCAAATAAAAAAAAAAGTGTTTCCACTGAATCACGAATTTAAATGAGAATAACATCCCCAACCCAGCCACAATCTAAGCGGATCTAAGCGGAGGTCAAACAATGATTTCACCCGCTCTGGTGTGTAAGCATTTCTTAAGGCACTGCAGACTTTGGTTGCCTGCCACATTAACCATTACTTGTGTTCCATATGCTAGATAAGACAGAGAAAGAACTGTTAAGACCAGGAGGGGTCGAGCTGGGTCATTGCATGCAGGGCAAGTGCCCCCCACTCTGTACTATGGCTCTGGCCCGACCCATAGGGGAATTTTTATGTCCCCACACCACACTTGTGGCTCTGCATGGCTGTGGGTCCTGCTGCTCTGATGGGAGCCTTTTATGGGGGACCCTGTGAAAGGCACATGGCATCATGCTCTGGGATGTGCCCACACAGGGCTTGCCACGGGAAGTCAGCAATCAGCAGGGAAGGTATCGAGGGACAGAGGGAAGGAGGGAAGGAGGTGTTGGGAGCAGCAAGGAAGGTGTCACTGGAGGACCAGGCCCAGCACACGTTGGGTTTCCAAAATTCCAGACATCTGTCAGTGAACACGGATGGGTCTCGCTGTGACTCTTAACACAGACTTGGCCAATTGGCAGGAGTCTGAGCCTCTTTCTACGTGAAACTGTTCACGTCTGCTGTCTCTGATGACTTCCGTCCATTTCCTATTAGGTCCTTGTGTTTTTCATGTTGACTGGTTGTAGCCGTGTTTATTGCCAATTAAATGTTTGTGGTATCTTGTTCCTGACTTTACTCTGAACTCACTGGGATGTGCAGTGCCAGATGCCGGCATTTTAATGGCTATTAAATCTCTTTTCCTTCATAATTTGTAGGGTGTTTTGCAAATCTTGCACAAGAGCTCCCTCCATACATTTAAGTTATCAAGGTAATGGCCTCTATTTTCAGAAAGGCTAAAAATCTGTTCTCTGTTTAACAATGTTAATTCACCTGGAGATAACTTTCTGGCACAGGAAGTGGGCATTCAGGAGAATACATTTTTCCTCAGAGATATCAAATACACAAAATAAATTCTTCTTTACTAAGTGACCCATCGTCTCTCATTCACCTTGAACATCATCTCCATACAAGGGAGTAGTGCTGCTGGGCTGAATGGAAGAACCATTTATCATCCGTCCAGCATTGACAACAGAACTTTTTGAAAACTTCAGAAGAAATATCTCTTCAGTGCTTACTATGTGCCCAGAGTAAACACTTGGGGCATATATGGACAGAGCAAAGGTCTTACCCTCTTACCACGCTGGCACTCTACATGGTAAAAGAGATGATAAACAAGAACATAAATAAAGAGTAAATTAGGAGAAAAGGCTTTTAAAAAAGAATAAAAAGAAATACCAGGCCAGAGAAGCGAGTATGCTGGGCCAGACCATGTTCCAACTTTTTTTTTTCTTTTTGGGTCACACCCAGCGATGCCTAAGGGTTACTCCTGGTTCTGCATTCAGGAATTACTCCTGGTAGTGCTTGGGAGACCATATGGGATGCCGGGGATTGAATCCAGGTCGGCTGCGTGTAAGGCAAACATCTTGTTGCTCTGACCCCCAGACCATGTTCCAGACCATGAGGCCTGAGGCTGGAGTGGCCAGTCCTGCAGAGGGGATGGTCACCTCAGTGAACAGGGGCTTCACTTCTGCCACTAAGTTCCTCTTGGGCTGGCAGAGAATTTCAAACCCATGGGAAAGCCTAATGGGAGAGAGAAATGGCGGCAGATGCCAGGGGGATCTATGCAGAGACAGGCTCTGTAGACCATGACAAGGCCAAACAAGGGGTGTGGAGTCTGAGAAGGGGAGAAGGGCCTGGGGACTCTGGGGGGTGGTGGGGGGCTCACGGGGCAAGGAGGGGAGCTCCAAGATGAAGAAGGAAGACCCCACATCTACACCTGCCCGGCCACAGGGACCATCACTTCCTGCAGCCGAGGGGCTCTTGTAAGACCACAGTCTTCATTCTTGTAGGCAGTTAAGGGAGTGCTGAAAATCTGTGGGTTTTTTTGTTTGTTTCTGGCTTTTTGGGTCACACCTGGTGATACACAGGAGTTATTCCTGGCTCCGTGCTCAGTAACTCCCGGCAGTTCTGGGGGGGAGAGTCATATGGGATGTTGGGGATCGAGCATGGGTGGGCCATGTGCAAGGCAAATATCCAGTGCTGGAAATCTGTGAGCCTCCAGGGCATCAATCGGCTTCAGCTCCCCAAATCCAGGGGCTCCAAGCCAGCCCCAGCAGCTCCGTTCCGATGCTGAGGCAGAGAAGAAGCTGGTGAGAGCTGAGGCATAGTCTGCAAAGGGCCCCCTGAAAACCCAGAAGCAGAGTTGGAGATAAAGAGGCGGGGTCAGGTCAGGAGGATGAGTGGCTGTGGGGAGGCCAGCAGGGCAGCATGTCTGCAGGGCGGGTCAGGGGCGATGAGTCCTGGGCAGCACGCCAATGTTACCCAAGCACTCCCAACTTCTTGGCTATGCTTGGCCCATTACCAATCCAAATCTACTAGAGCATTGGCCAGTCAAGTTCCAGTAAACGCCCTGCTAAGAGTTGTGTTAGAATTACACTGATCTTATAGAATAATCTGAAAATATTCTGTTGTATTGATAATTACTGAGTCTTTTCATCAATGATCATAACTGAGCTGTCCATTTATTCAGGTTTTCTTGGATGCCCTTCAACAACCTGTCACAATTTCCTTGTACTTTTTATTACATAGTGTTCATTTTTATGTATCTTTATGTACCCTATGGCTTGTGCTGTTATAATAAACATTACATTTTCTATTATATTTTTATTACTTTTAGCTGGGATAGAAAACTTCATTGATTTTTGAATGCTTGCTATGTTGTCAGAAAACTTATGAAACTCCTTTATTAGTTTTAATGATTTGGCCATAGGCTTTCTTTAATTTCCTACACGGAGAATCCTAGGTTGTACAAATGACACTTTTATATCTCCCTGTTCAACCACTCTTGCTTTGGCCCACTGGATGCTGGGACTAGGATGGGAAACCTTGTCTTACCCGAACTGGACAAGGATGAAATAGCAGGAACTTGGTGCAGGTTCTTGGCAGAGAGCTGTCTTGTCAGCAGACAGCTTAGGCAAGCTTCCTGCTACATCGAGTTTGGAAGGAAATGTTTTTAAACTACATTTTTAAAATTGGGGGTGGCGGAGTGGGGGGACCACACCGAGCTGTGCTTATGGTTTCCTCATGGCTCTGTGTTCAGGGGTCATTCCTGGTGGTGCTCGGGACCCGTATATTGTGCTGGGATCAAACCTGGGTCAACTGAGTGCAAGGCAAATGCCTCACTCATTGGACTATCTCTCTGGCCTCTTACCTGAGCTTTGTACTGAGGTAACATTAGTTCCTTCCGAGAGAGTGAGTGTCCAGAGGCCTGAGAAAGGCACCCCGACCACACCAGGCCATCCCCGATGCCTGTGTGAGTGCTGAACCCCAACCATGCTGCCCTTTGATGGGCAACTCTGGCTCCGCCCAACTCCCCGGGTTCCCTAAAGGGGCACACGCCGCCATGAGCAGGCTTTCCTCATGCTGTGCTGGCCACACAGGCATCACAGGAGGGACTGGCTAGCCTGCTTCCATGTCCTCCCTGCTGACAGAATGGTCTCTTAGGAAAGTCCCATTCGGGCCTTGCAGTTGCATTTCTGGACTATGTCCAGGACCTTGAAGAGAGGCACCTGCCCAGGCCCCTGGCCTGCTATGGCCTTTCTTGTATTCTTCCAACCTGCCCTTCACCGACAGCCTGAGTCGTGATCTCAGATTCCTCCCTCCCTGTTCTTACTGCTCTGAGGATGGCATCTAACGACCTCCCCTGACAAACTGGGCCCAGAGACCCCCGAAAAGCACAGAGTGCCGCTCTGCAGAGGACTGGCTCAGATAGGGGTGCCATGGTCACAACAGTCAGAGGAGAGATCCTTGCCTTATGAGGGTCCCAGTCCCAGGATCAGCCTGGGCGGTCACCAGCTGGGGAGAGAAACGTTGTTTCTGGAGCTCTGGTATAAATCCACAGATATAGGCAAGCAGGGAAGGAAGGTCTGAGCTCTCTGTAGAGAGAGGAGCTCTCTGTGGAGATGAGGAGCGGGGGAGGGGGGAAGCCCTGGGCAGAACACCTCTCTTGCCTGGAATTCTCACCTAGTCACCAAACCTCTGTCCGTGGTACTGACTCAATCCCTGCCTTTGCCCCGCCAGATCTGATCCTCATCATTATGGTCCCCTGATAAAGATAAAGGTAAAGGTAAAGGCCCTCCCGTTGATCGTCGATTTGCTCGAGCGGGCCCAGTAACGTCTCTTCTTTGTTGTTACTGTGTCTGGCATATTGAATACTCTCGGTAGCTTGCCGGGCTCTCTGAGAGGGGCAGAGGAATCCAACTCGGGTCGGCCATGTTGGCCGCTTGTAAGGTGAACGCCCTACCCTGCCCGCAGTGCTAATTCTCCATAATAATGGAAGGCTACCAGATACGTAGAGATGCGTCTTGCTGTCCCTCTGCATTTCTGAGCACCCTCTCCCTCTGATACTTCAATCACACACATTTGAGACCCCTCGGCCTCACCCAATAGTGGCTTTATCTCTCACAGTAGACAGACTCCACTGTCTACCCTCGAGGTCACTGATCTTTTCTTGGGATGGGCCCAACATCTGGGCACATCCGCTCAATCCACCCAATCCTTGTGTAGGACGGCTTCACTGCAGGGTTTTTCCTCTGTAAAGTTGGCGATGCTCTTTCACGATGCTCGCAGGGACAGTGAATAGCACCTCCCAACCAGCATTTCCTCTGAGGAGACTTCCAAATTCTGAAGGGCATGCCCAGTAAGCCCCAGAGTAAGTCAAAGAAGCTCTATCATCATGCTTTGGTTTCCAGATTCTACATTTTCTTAGTCCCAGAAATTCCACTTCGCTTTCCCCCTTAGTTTACTCGTCGGCTGGTGTTCCCTATGTAGCGATTCCAGCTCTTCCTTTACATCCTGAAACCCCCTCAGCTCCCTCAGAACACTGGCTTTAGGTCACTGCTAATTCACAATGTGACTCATTCTGGGCCTGCTTCTGTGGACTTTCCCTTTCACTCTTAGTCCTATTGCTCCCTTGCTCCTTCCATACCTGGTAGTTTCTATTGTCCACTAAACACTGTGAATGATATGTGACGCAGGCAGCACAGCTGCTGAGACCCCAGCCGGCCGGCAGCTGCCTTTTGCCATTTGGGTGCTTCTGGCTAAGCATGCGCAGATGGACCGCAGGCTTCGGGGGGAACTGAGAGAGATGCAGGGTTCCTTTGCCCCAGAAAGCTTCCTACTGACTCTGAGCTACTCCAGTAAGCCCCAGGTCCAGGTCTCTCAGCATTCTACGGGAGCACGGGCCCACGAAGAACTGGCTCACTGCAGTGCTTACCAAGCTGCATCCTTGGTGGTTTTTTTTTTTTGGGGGGGGGGTGCACACCCGGTGGTGCTCAGAGGTGACTCCTGTCTCGATAGTTAGTAATAATTCCTGGCGGGCTCGGGGGACCATACAGGATGCCAGGGATTGAACTCTGGCTGGCTGCGTGCAAGGCAAGGGCCCTACCTACTGTACTATCTCTCCAGTTCTACTATATTTAAGGTAAGGTAAGGTAAGGTAAGGTAAAGGCCCTCCCGTTGATCGTCGATTTGCTCGAGCGGGCCCAGTAACGTCTCCATTGGAGACTTTGTTGTTACTGTGTCTGGCATATCGAATACTCTCGGTAGAAATTCAAGAAACACTGCCTGGGCCAGTTCCTCCCAGAGACCAATATTCATTTGCTCTCCCGCTTGACAACGGGAGCTGTGCTCCTGAGATTAATTAATTAATTAATTAAACGATTAGCTGGAGGTTCAGGGTGTTATTCCAGTTCAGAAGTGAGCTGGGTTGATTGGTTGACTTAAGACCAAATATGGCTCGCCAATAACTAGCTGGCATTCTGTCCCATCAGTTTTCAAAGCTGGAAGAGGTAAGAAATTAGTATTTTCATGCCGATATGCTTCATTGATAGGTTTTAACCTTAAAACATTGAATTTTTTTTAACTTCATATCACCCACCCCTCTGACCCACCCCAGAGTGCTCATTCTGCATTCAGCACACATATACACACCTACAGTGTTCAGTGTATCATCAAGCAGCCTGCCTCAGGTGCAATCCAACACACACATTCAGGGGATGCTGCATGGCTGAGTTCAGTGGACCCCACCAAAGCACAAGAGAAATGGCTCTACGGTTACGGGAATCACACGCCACTCCATGCAAAGGTCTCGCCTCTGCTTTCAAGGTGCGTCTCTCTGGAGGGTGGCTGAAATGCTTTCTCCACAGGGAGAGAAAGTCTTCCTGAGCTAAGAAGACAGAGCTCTTAAAAAGGATCCAGTGACACCTCTGCCGTGCCAGGGGGCAAACTCAAGGCCCCAAGCCTGTGAACCTACTGCTTCCAGACTCATCAATGCCGTGGGTGATGAAGCCTGGAGACCCCAGGAGGAGGAGCCTCCAGAAAGAAGTGCCCTTTGATTTCCTCACCCCCTGACATGCTGTCCCTAACACAGCAAAGAAGTGACATCTCCTCACGCCTCTGCCCCTACCACAGGTTGCCTACCATAAGCATCACCCCCAGGCTCTTTCTCCACACTAGAAGCCAGGCTTCTTACTCACTAGCCCTGCAGGCCTCTGCCAGGCACTCTGTCTCGGGGCCTTTGCACATGCAGTCCTGCCTCCACTGCTCCTTCTAGATCCCTCCAGGAGAAGGTCATGCTTACAATGTCCATCTGACAGCACAAGCTCAGCACAGCCGAATCGGGGGGACTGGCTCTGTCTTGTGACTGGCTCCGGGGTACGACTGACTGAGGAAGAGGTCGGTGCCTAGCATAGAGGGACCCCAGAGTCTGGCTGACAGGTTGGTATGCAGGAACTAAGGAAAAGCACAGGATCTTTCGATACATGGTTCACAGTTTGGGGCCCACGATATACCAAGGTCAGTAAATGATTCTCAGCACAGACCAAACATGCTGCTTCAAGCCAATCCCACTCGGAGTGCTTTGGTAAAAACATTTCCAGGGACTCCTGGAGAGTCGGAAGTGGCACTGCCCGATCTGATTGCTTTTTATTTTACTTTAATGTTCGATTTGTTCTGTTGGTGCTGGCAACGGAACTCAGGGTCTCGTATATACACAGCAGATATTCTACCCCTGAGCTCCATCTGGGGCCACTGATCACTGGACGATGTATCGAACCTAAGACAGTTCATTGCTGAAAGGAGGTCATGGAATAGACTTGATAACCTCTCGGTATCTGTGTCACAAACTATAATAACCAAAAGGAAATGGGGGGGGGGGTACGGAGAAAGACAGTGAGAGAGAGAAGAAAAGTGCCTGCCGTAGATGCAAGTCGGGGTGGGAGGGAAACTGGAGACACTGGTGGTGGGAAAGGGACACTGGTGAAGAGACCGTTTTGGAACACTGTTTGACTGAAACCAAATCATGGACAACTTTGTAACTGTGTATCTCACGGTGATACAATTAAAAAATAAATTATATATATATATATATGCATGTATAGACACACAGACACACACAAAGGCACTTCATTCCCAAGAATGTTTTAGTGTCCTTTACACAGCATCATTCCTAAGAAATTTTGGGTAACTCAAGATTTAAAAACATGCATGAGCTAACAATGATAAAATGATTGAAAAAAAATAGAGACTGGGCTGGCATGACAGTACAGTGGGGAGGGCACTGGCCCTGTGTACAACTGACCTGGGTTTGATCCCCGGTGCCACATACGGTCCCATCAGCCACACCAGGAGTGATCCCTGGACACAGAGCCAGGAGTAAGGTGTGCCCTCCTCCCCCCTGCCCCAACGAACACAATAGCAGCGGGTCAGTGAATCGCTCCTCCTCCTGAATCTCTCTGAGTGCTGGGCAGCGAGAGAGGCCGAGCTCTGTGTATCATCCAAGGGAACGGCAGCAGAGTTCGTGGAGAACATACTAAGAGATGAGAGCTGTTTCCTCCCTCACCACCTGCCAAGCAAGCCAGGCTGCGTGGCAGCCCACGCAGATGCCCCGTTGGCAGGGCGGCACCCCCCAGGAGGGCGGGCCAGCTCTGGTCACAGCGTCTCCACGCTGACAGTGTTGCTCGTCCTGCAGCGCCCCGCAGTGGAAGTTTCCGGTGCTCAGCCTTCCAGAACTGGCTTCTGGGTGTCCTGTTTGCAACCTGCAGGGCAGCGAGTGGCCCCATCACCATCAAGGGCTGGCGCCGGACTGCTCACTCCCCTGCCCCGCCCAAGCCTGCCAGGCCAACGTGTCTTCTAGGTCAACTAGATCTTCAAGCGTTTGACCGAACGGCTCCACATTTCAGTAACTTGGCCCATGGGAAGATGGTCATTCGGTCAAACTGGAGCGGTTCCCGGCGCTTGCCCGGCCACTCTGACTCAGCGCCTTGGCTGCCTCACAGACGTGCATGTCCATGCTCGCTCAGACACGGGAGCACATGGATGCCGCAGCAGACAATGGCTCTGCTACCTGGCCGTTCGGGGCCGAGGCAGCCGAGGGGCGACAGAGGGAAGATCTTTTTTATAGTCATGTTCTGTTTCACAGACCACGGGGAACGCCAGAATCAGAAAGCCTGTAACGAAGTCGCAGAGTGCCGGTGATTCTTACCGGTTGCCAACTAGCAACAGAAATTCAGTTATTAGAGGCTTCCTGATGGCGAGTGCTTCCCCTCTCTCCTCCCCTCCCCAGATCCCTCTTAGTCTTTCCATTTATAGACACCCAGGCCAGATGAGCTGGACCATTCAACTCAGACTGAAGGGCAGATATGGGAGGAATCTTTAGATTTTTTTAACAGATAAAAAGGCAAAGAAGAGAGAACTTATAACCTAAAAAAAGGGAACGAATATCTACACTAACGATTGCAATGAATAGACGACTTAGATCTAGACTCAAATAAATGGCTTTAAAAAGAATTTGTCATTTTGGTCCTTTGGTGGTGTTTGGGGAATGGTAACATCTGAACCCTTAAAGAGGCATAAAAATGTAACCTGAAAATATAGCTGTGAAAACTGCTGTTGGCTCAATAAAATTACATAAAGAAATTTTTCAGATAGCAGGGAAAATCTGAACTCACGGGATAGTGGATGGTTTTAAGGAATTCTTTTTTTTTTTTCCTTCTTTTTTTAGGCTTGCCAATGTCGTCTGTTTTCTAAGAAATTGCTCTTAGCAATAGGCACCAAAATATCTCTGGGTGCAATGAAATGAATTTTGCTTAAAATAACCCAGAGCGGAGGAGAGCAGGCACATGGAGGAGACACGAGATGCCGCCAGCCCTCGTGGAACCCTCGTGAGACGGGGGAAGGCTCACCGGAAGAGGCCGTTCCTACATGACTTTGATGTTCTCCCATTAACTAAAAAGGCGAATACTGCTGAAAACCTGACTGAAATGACAGCGACAGAAATTTCCCTTCCAAAGCTTCTCTAAAAGGCCCTGGACTGTCCAGATAACTTTGGGGTACAGCAGAGGTACACTGTGGCCTTGCAGGAGTGTGAGCTGAATCCTGGTGTCAAGGGTTCAGAGAGAAGAGTGGCACCAGCCACGCCCACGGGGGGGGGCCACAGCATCACTGACTCCTGGCAGCAGAGATGCACAGCAGGGGCCGGATATTACTCAGCCTTCACAGGAACCTGCGGGTGCCTCAAGGACACTGTGCTGAAATGGGTCTGTGACAAAGCAACAAGTGCCAGGAGTCCAGGACCCGAGATGAGGGGCAAAGGGTGTAAACAGGGCCGGCCTCGAACAGGGGAGACGGGGTGGGGAGTCTATGGTCAACGGGTAGCGTTTCCATTGGGAAAAACGAAAACGCTCTGGAAATGAAGGTGGTGCTGGCCACAGGCGATGTGAAGGCACTCGACATCCGGGGCTGTACACACGACAGGGTTTGCTCAGCAAGGGTCACAGTGGGTGTGCTGACTGCGACTGAAATAAATGGAAGCCAGTCAAAATCAAAGTGAATCCCCAGCTGCTTCGAGGGAGAACCATGAGGCCTGTGGCCACTGCTCCCTGCCGGGCACTTCTCAGGGGATAGTGTCTACCTGAATCTCATGTATTTTGTTTTTTTTCTCCTTTGGCTGTGTCTTGTATATATTTTAATTTTCCTCTGAATCGCTTTGTAATAGGGCAAGAGATAAATGGCCAGGGAGAGCGAGAACAGTCTATTCTGTGTGATCGACAACAGGACCTCAGGTCGGCAGACAGGGTCCAAAGGGCTGGGATGGGCTTTGCCTGAGGGAGCCCAGGTCATCCCTGCCAGCAGGCCTCATGGTCCTCTGAGCACTGCGAGAGAGAACCCAAAACGGCCAGGGGACAGGGCGCTGGTGCCCCCAACAATGCCTCTTTTTCCCCTACGGACTGATTCCTTCCACCTGGCTTCAGAAACTCCTCCCACAGGTACCTTCTCTCCTCACAGGTACTCCCTGCATCCTCCCTGCACCTGAGACCCCAGACCCCAGGTGGGGTGCACAAGCCAGCTAAGATCACTCAAACCCAAAGGCACCCTCAATCCAGCTAGACAAGAGGCCTCTTCCCCGCCTCTATAATATCTGACTGCTCCACGCTCCAGAAAGTGAACCTGGGACCATCACGCATGTGAAAAACAAGCTACCAGAAACTGGTCTCCGGAGGAGAGCATCCCTCAGAGGTGCCCAAAGGCCATGGGGAAAGCACAGGGGTTAAAGGTCCTGGGATAAAAGGTCAAGGGGGAGAGGTCACAGGTGGAGGGTGGCCTGCTGGGGAGGAAAATATTGGGGGAGGGGCGCTGGGATTTCATTCCCTTGGTGCCTTCTCACTTCAGAAGTTTGCACCCGTTAGCAGTCTGCTGTTGGAATGTGTGAACCTGTCCCATTCTGTGAATTTAGATGGTCTGGCTGATTCCAAAGTCATCCTTTCTGGCCTTTTTCTGGCGAGAGTTGCCACCACTACCGCGCAAAGAATGCGTTCACAGGCGTTCAGGTGAGGTTCGGGGAGCGATGTGCCATGCTGGGATTTGATTATTTGCTGAGCCCAGGCGTCAGCAAGCTGTTATTCTGCATCGCCCCCTGCCCGCTGGCTCCTTGGCCGGTTGACAGGGCCGCGGTTGCTCAAAAGATCACCAACACCAGGGGGAGCGGGCTGCCTCTGCATTGCTTCTTCCTCCTTAGGGGGTGCCGAAGCCAAGTCCCCCGAGAGCAGGGGCCAGCTCCAGAATGAGTCCTTGCCCACAGCTACTCAATACCATGACGATCCATGGCAGCCCCTGTCTGGGCCTGCCCCTCACTCTCTCTCGTCTCAGCAGTCTAGAGAGGACCTGACACAGGAAACTGGTTCTGCAGAGCTTGGAGCCCAGCAGCCTTGCTTCAGGCCCCCGTGGGGGACTGCACGCCCACTCTCAGTGCCAGACCAGCTTTCCTGCTGGAATCTCACCTCTCCCAAACCACTGGCTGTGGGTTGCCCAATGGCTAGACATGGGATATGAGGAAGAAGTAACCACTTCCCCAAAGGGACCATTCTAAAAGGCAAATGCTCACCCACAGAGATGAAAGGGCGAGAATCCCACTCTCCACTGCCGAGGAACGGCTGTTAGTGTCACACCTGAAGTGACAGAGTGCACTAGCCCCAACATGGGTGGCAGGGGACAGAGGAACATGGCCATGGTCTGACCAGGTCACATCCGGTCAGGGACAGAGGTTCCCTGCCATTGGGATGGACGCCACTGCCATTAGGTTCCAGGCCACTGAGAACCTTCTAGCGTGAGCATGACCTGATGGCAAATGAAGCCTGAAGTCCTCATGACCAAAAACATGTTCCCACCTGGGCCACCTTTCCTGCCTCTGTGGGTGCGTCTGTGGCTTCAAGGGAACAGTCATGGCCATCTGGCAGGCTGCTGTGGGCCTGAAGGGCTGAGAGCCATGGAGAATAAAGAAACAAAGGATTTCTGGCCCAGTCCTCCTCCAGGGGCTTTGAAAGATCAGCCCCAGGAGGGCAGCATGCTGAGCCTCGTGACTGGTGAGAAGGGTTCCCAGGATGAGGAATGGTGACCCCCAAGGACGACAAAACTAGCCTGCAGACCACAAGCAAAAATTGAAATGATAAATAGCTCTGGAAAGAAATCCACCGAGATCAGGATGGTTTGGAAAGAGGCGTCCATCCACCCATCCTTGGGTCAGCTGTGATGACCCCCACTCCTGAGTGCCTCAATGGGGGGGGAGCTCTGCCCCTCCCCCTTCCCTTCAGCGTGGCCCTCCCACACCAAAGGCTGGGTCCATGACCACCTCCAGAACACAAGGGCTGTGGGGGTTCCTGCATCAGTGGCCTTCCGGATGGTCTGCTGAGGTGACCAGCTAGGAGAGTCCCGAGAGGCAGTAAAGGGATCGATGTGCTTGCCTCCACATGACTGACTTTGGTTCGATCCCCAGCACCACCAGAGCGACCTCCTGGCACAGAGCTGGACACAGCCCCTATCAGCAATGTGACTGCACCTGGTGAGACTATTGGGCCACAAACCTGAAGCGCCCGAAGCTGGAGGCTGTTTGGACAGAGAGAAAATGCCCCCTGGCCTGGGCCGGCGCCCGTCCAGTGCAGCCAGCCATACTCATGTTGGAGAATGCACGCGGCTGAGATCCAGCAGGGCACAGCGGTGAGCGGGAGGTGACACGGCCGGAAGCAGCAATTTCTCCACAAAAGCCGTGTCTCGAGGGTCCTCCACGGCACTCTGGGAATGCACCGAGACTCACAAATCAATTTGCGAAATTGGCTTGGCTGGAAAGCACGCATTTGCGCACGGCCCCTGCTGAAAGCCTTTCTGCCGGGCAGCCCCTCCTGGTCTGCTTCGGTCAGTGCCAAGAGTCGGGAGACCGGGAGGAGCATGTGGACTCTGGGGTCAGCTGGGCTCCCGGCACATTCTAGCTCTGCCACCTCGCTAGCCCAGTGACTCGGAGCAAGGCAAGGGCCCCTCTGGGCAGAGCTGTCAAGATCACCCCAGTGCCCCGGAGCTATACGAGAGCGGAGCACTGGGCTGTGGGGCCTTTTCCAGCAAGACCAGAAACGGCGTGGACAAGGGCAGGCCACCCTGGGCAGTTCTCACAACCCGCCAGATGGACAAGAGTTCTGAGTACATCAATATAAAAGGTTCACACGTACTTAACCAAAAGAGGGGCCTTAATATAAGCATCTGTGAGGGCCAAACGGCAGGGCCAAGGCAGCAAAGAACTCTCGGCTGTCAGACGTCCTGCTTTGCAAGAGGTCTGCGTGACTGTGCCATTAGGGGAATCGTGTGATTCAACCCGGGGCCATGCAGAGACCAGCCTGGGGCCCGGGTGGCACAAGCAAAGGTGCAGACTGGAGACTAGGAGGCTCCCAGCCACCTTCTCGTTCGACGGTGGAAACCGAGGCTTGCCAGGGAAAGCGCCCGCCTCATCTGGGCTGAGAATCCATCTCTGCATGCACACCCTCCCACGAGGTTGCTCTGCTCCGGGCACATGGAGGAAATGTGCTCTGGTAGGACGTGCCCCTCTCATTCCCATGCCACAAGGATCCGGCCACCAACACATTTGGGGGCCCTATGGGAAGGCACCCTCTGAGCATTCATGCCACATGTCATTGTGTCCCTTAGTGTCCCCACCACCCAGCGGGCTGTCGATCTCAAACCAACAAGCAGTGAGTGAAAATGGGCGTCTTTGGACGCCAACAAAGATGCTCAGAGCGTGGGCGCCCATATTGGAACAGCGACCTCCCTGGGCTGAGGTCAACACTTAGTGGAGGGAACTGGGAGCCGGGAGTGGTGACAGCTCTCACTGGCTGGACAAGGAGGCAATTTCCTGCTTCCTGCCCTGAGTATTACTTCCGGGGGAGGAGCATCACTTCCTGTGAAAGTGGCCAGGCCAGTTCCTTCCCACTGGGTAAGCAGAAAGCAACTCCTTCACCATCTGAGAAGCCCTTCCCCGCCCTGTGGTGTAGTACACTGGGCACTTACTCAGGGGCCCTGTTTCATTCCTCCTAGCTCATCTGAGCAGATGTTTTCCCTTGTGGATTAGGGTTGCCCCAGAGCTGAAGGAGAAAGAAACCATTCAATGAGACTGATTTTTGTGGAATAACAACTCAAAAGAACTTGGATCCCAGCCTCAGACCAATGAATAGATCAGATGGGGAGTGGGGGAGTAGGCGGGATAGGAATAATCCCTCTTAAGAAAAAAAATTGGAGCTGGAGAGGTGGGTAGGACACTGGCCTTGCATGCAGCCAACCTGGGTTCTATCCCCTGGGCCCACCAGGAGTGATTCCTGGGTACCAGGAGTAAGCCCTCTGAACAGCCCTGGGTGCCCTAAAATGAACAAACAAAAACAAACAAACAAAAAAAAAAACAAAAGAAAAAGACTCCAACCCAGATTATCAGGGTCACTCCCAGTATAGACCCAAGAAGGAGAAAATACAGGGTTCAATGTTGGTTTTGCAAAGTGAGAAATGAAAGCCTACTAAATTCTATACACTTGTTTCTCAACTCCAAAACACTAAGAACCCAAGTTTTGGGGTTTTTTTGTTTTTTTTTTTTTTGGCTGCTGCAACTTATAAATATCTAGACGTGCCCAGATTTTGCCACCCCGAGGATACTTGCTAAACTCAGAAATTTGGCACTGGTCTTTGCACACAATTTGGGTTTTCTTTCCGAGCTGGTATCTTACCAAACAGAGCCATCTGCGTCCCCTCTGGGAAAGGTTCGACTGTGCTGTTGCCGTTGACATGGTGCTTGGCTGGAAAAGAAGAGAGAGAGAAAGAGAGAGAGAGAAATGCAAGTTAAGTGTAAAGTTCTCCACACGTACTAACACATGCCGCTAAACGTGCCGAAGACCCTACTTCTTATTTTCAGTCAGAAAAGGCACAGGCTTATTCTCATAAGCTTCAGTTATTTTTGCTTTTTATTCCAGTCACAAAAGGCCCCGAGGTGGTCCTGTTCCAACAACCAGGCCTAGGCCCAAGCCATTAGGACCAGTCTGGCCTTCAAGTCCCCAACTCCTAGCTGCGGGACCCCACGACACTCAGCTGCCCTGGGGAGCAAGGGGGCTCTGAGGGGGGAGGGGCGGGGGGGGTGGCCCAGAAGGCTCCTGAGGCTCAGAACAGCAACCCAACCAGAGAAGTGGGGCAGAAGGACTCGAGGACCACATGTCCAGAAACAGGAGAGTGGGCCACGGGCTGTCTCACATTGCCTCTTCAGAGACCCAAAAAACCCTCCTGAGCTCCCACGACTCAGGGTCTTCCATATACCTTTGACCAGCCATTCCTGCCACCCGGCCAGGCAGCTCGAAGACTAAGACCGGAAGTGAGTGGCTTCTGTTTTTCGGGCATTTTCTCCCTCTAGGAACCCCACGCCATGGCTGGAGCCAGACAAGGTGTCGAAGGGCTTTAGTGCTCTCCCAGCAGTACTGGGAGCTGCACGTTTACAGGGGAAATGCCTGAGGAAGGTGCAGCTGCCTCACTGCCATCTCCTGCCCCTACCCTGGCCTGCGGGGGTGGGGGGGGGCTCATTAGACGTGGCTCAGGCCAAGGCAGGGCGCTGGGGATCTGGGGAAGGGGTGGAGGGGTTCTGGCCCTGGAGCAGAGCATGATTCACCTCAAGGGCGGAAAGTCACCAATGCAGGAGAGCGGGCAATTCACATCCTGGAGGGCACTGCACGGGGAGGGCGGGCTGGGAGGAACTGGGGCTTCTGTGAGTCTCACGAGAGGAAGGGCTGGGGCGGGGGGCAAGGGGTGGTGAAGGGGCGGGGGTGGCACACGACTTGCTCACAGAGTCTCCTGGGGAGAGACCAGAAACGTGCCCAACGGACAGATGCTGTGGCCCTGGCACTCTTTGTTCCCTGGGTTTCACTGGAACCCCTGGGACCGCAGGACAACAGGGACTATAAACTGGACTGGGCATTTGGACATTTGGCCACAGTTTCTCTGCCTCTTACCCCAACCCAGTGCCAACGGAGCAAAGGCCCAGTGGCAGCCTCAGTGGTCCTGGCTTCTGTCTCCCCTCCTCACCGCCTGACCTCGCCCCTGCATTTAGAAGAGTCTCCTTGGTGTCCACCTGGTGGGTTACCCCGAGGGGCAGATGAATCTATATCCGTGTGAGTCAGGTTGCAGGAAACCCCCTGGCAGAGGGGAGGGTCTTAGCTGCTGTGCTAGGATCAGGCCCTCCTCACAACTCCCGTTCACCCCCAGAAACAGGAGCCCTTCCTGATGATGCCCCCTATGTATTAAAAATACAGGGTTCAATGTCACTGAGAAAGTGAAGTCAGCGGCAGGCTTGGCCTCCCCCAGGCGCTGAATGTGGCCTTGACCCAGGCCTCCCAGCCTCCAGGCGCTGAACACAGACATGGAGGCTCCAGCTCTCCTGGGGCCGCTGGGTGGTTTGTTTGCTATTTCCTTTGGCTCTGAGGCCACTCTGGGTTCGGTCATCAGGGGGCCAGGCAATGCCGGGCCAGAGCTCAGGGTTCACGCACACACACGCACACTGCCCCCTCAGCCATCTCCCCAGCGGCTGGGAGGAAGCGTTTAATCCCATCCCCCTGATGGCGTGGGCTGAGTCCCGCGACTTGATTCTTTTGAACACGATCAGCAGAAACCAGAATGTGGCTCGGTGGCAGAGAAGGTTCCTCTAGAGTGAGAGGCTCTGGATTCGGACCCCAGTGCCACACAGACACATAACACAGACGAGCAAAATGTCAACCTACACCCTGAGTACGATCGTTTCAAGTTAGAAAGAAACCAACAGATGCTGTGGATGGGGTCATTCTGCCTGGGAGCGACCATCCATCTTGCAGGTTCTTTATGGAGTAGTTCTTGGCCGGGCCACCTGCTGAAGGCAGCCCTGGAAGACGCCCGCAGGGCTGGAACCCACCGCAGTCTCCTGAAGGGGCGTAGGCACCTGGGCCCGGAGCGGCTATGCCAAGATGCTGAAGGCTAAGCCCGGGGCCTGGGGATCCCTGCTACACCCCAGCTATACCCCACACCCCAAAAGAGAGGGAAAGACATTTAGTGGCGGACTCGGGCTTCTAAGTGTTGGAGTAACTGTTGGTCAGTAACTGATACACCAAAGTGCCCTATTAAAGGAAAAACTGTAATTTTTTATCCAAAGACAACTAGAAGCGTAAGCCAGCTCATTAAGCCATCTTTTATAAAGCTATTTTGCACAAGGAAAACAGATATTTCCAGGTTAAATGATTACAAAAGAACCCCTGGAAGATGACCCATTTCTGAGTTGGAGACAATTTCTATGTAATTTATTTTCTCACCAACTTTGCTCCCCCGAGTGCTGCGGTTGCTAACACAGGCAGTCCTGAGCCACCAACATCTCAGAGTGGTGCATAAAATATCCGAGGGAGGCTTTCAGCACCCCTGCAATAATTCTGGCAATTTTTATTCATTTGCATGATCCAGCGGATTGTTAGCTGCGTTTCCTGCTGTTCTGTTTGGGGAAGTCGTATCTCTGCCTCAGAGGGCTCACAAAAACAATGAAGAAAAATATTTTTCCAAAATTCCCAGGGAACCTAAATTTAAATTCAAGCCAAAAACCGTAACTGCCATGAAGAGAATTTTCTGGATTTTGATGGGGCTTTATTTGGCTGGTTGAGTTAGGGGCATCTTCCTCTGGCTACACGGAAGAAGGGAGGTGACTGGACAATTTCCATTCACAGGAGGCCCCATAAGAAGTCTACTTTTTGGTTTGGAGCCATACCAGCCAGGATTTCTCCCGGCTCTGTGCTCAGGGACCACTCCTGGGTCCAGGGGCGAGGCAGTATTCCCTACTCTGTCTCCTGTGCCTCTTCTGCTTCTCCACAGGAATCAAAATAAAATCTCTGCCTCAGAATCGCTGCTGGCACTAACCAGGGGCTGTGCTGCCGTGGCTACTGTTGTAGCTTGAACACTTACTTCCTCCTTGGCCACTCAGGGCCACGGCACCTCGACTGTGAACAGTGAGCTCGTGAGACCCTACTCTCCTCTCGGTTCACTCGCACCCAGAAACTCCACGCGCATTTCAGCACTGGGGGCAGCTGGCTTCCTGCTCCCTGCTGGATGTCCTTGAGTTCTGGGAGGAAATCCCCTCTTCCTCCCATGCAGCCTTTTGCTTGACGCTTCCCTTAAGCGAGTCACGGGGAGCCAAGGAGCAGGAGGGAGAAAGGGACCTGCTGGACACACATCGACAACCTGGAGATTCCTTGCCAGTGAGGGCAAGAATTCACACACGTCTCACGGTGCTTTGACGGAGTTTCCAGCGGGTAGTGGGGAGACCGACAGGCCACGCTGGGTTCCAGGGCCCAATTAACGCCATGGTCTGGGGGGTCTGGGATAGAGAAGGTCCCACTGGCAGAGCAAGAACATCCCCAAAGAGGCCCAGCACATGGGTAGGAGTCTCTGGCCTGAACAGACCTGGGGCGCCTCCGGGAGGCCCTGGTGCCCATCGGTTACAGGAGCCAGTGGCATGGGAGGCCCAGGTGCCTCAGGAGGTCCCAGAGTGTCCATGGGGACTCCGGTGGGGGGGGGGGGGTGCATGGTGAACACAGCGGTTTCCCCGACAGGACCATTAGCCCAAGTGTCCGGTTGCACAGGGACCAAGTTTTGGGCCCAGCTGGGGCACGCTCCATTGGTGGTCTCCCGCCCACCAAGACACTCTTCTGCTGCAAATTCTCCCCAGGGCCCTCTGCTGAGAAAGCGCAACACCGTGGAAATAGGAGAGAGAGTGTCCCTAGGAGAAAGAAAGGGAGAGAGGGAGGGAGGAAGGGAGGAAGGAGGGAAGGAAGGAGGGAAGGAGGGAAAGACCCATATCACACATGGGTCCTATTCTGCAGCATGCACCTAAGTCTCACAGACTAATGGCTTCACTGCCTCACTGTGTAAAGACACTGATAAGCAGAGCAGCAGAGAAATCGAATCTGAAATAGAAAACCTCAGGCTCACGTACTTTGACTAAGAAATTCTAGGGGGTTGGCGGGGAGGGAGGGAGGGAGGGAGGGAGGGAGAGAGAGAGAGAGAGAGAGAGAGAGAAGGGGAAAGGTGGGAGGGAAGAGGAAGGGAGGGAAGGAGAAAGAGAGAGAGAGAGAGAGGGAAAGGAGGGAGGGAAGAAGAAGGGAGGGAAGGAGAAAGAGAGAGAGAGAGAGAGAGAGAGAGAGAGAGAGAGAGCATGCAACCCTATATAAATCTCTTCCCAAAAATAGAGGGAAGATTTCTTACCAGCTCATTTTATGCAACCAGCATTACCCTAATACCAAAAGCAGACACAGAGACAGGAAAACCACTGATATATTTCCCTTGTAAATGTAGATTCAAGGCACTTCCATAAATTAAAACACAGAAATGTGTTTTTAAAGAATAATAAATAGTCACGACCAAGTGAGGTTTTGGGGAAAAAAAAAAACCTTAGAGCGGATTTTTAAATTTTATTTTTTACAAAAGCACTATGATTTGCAAAGTTCTTCATAGCTGCATGTTAGACACAGAATATCGCAGCACCAATCCCAAACGAGGGTCAGCATCCCCCCACCAGTGTTCCCAGGTCCCTCCCAGATCCCCCACCCCCACCACCACCACCACTGGGAAAAAATGTGTTAACAGACAAAGGTAAAAAAAAAGAAAGAAAGAAAAGCTTATGATCTGGATAGTACAGAGATCCGTGGAATATTTGGCTTCCTTGAACTCTGATATGGTCTAGGAGGGGTAAAGGCCTTAGGTGAGCATCTCCGTGGGAAGCTGCGGTGGGTTCCTGGGAGCGATTGTCTGTGTCACCCCAAGAATCCAGTAAGAACCCAGAAATTCACTCTCTGGGAGCGCGGAGCAAGAACAGCAGCAGTGGGGAAGGTGCCCACCTCGCAGGCTGCTGACCCAGTACCCCACACGGTCCCCAGAGCACCGCCAGGAGTGACCACACCTGAGCACAGCCAACTGTGGCCTCCAGCCAAGCCCAAATCCATTTCCTTCTTTATACTTCTTTTCCCAAATCCACATGGTATTTTATGACTGTTTTGACTCTAGGCTGCAACCAAGAGTGAGCAAAAATCAACGACCAGCCACGTGTCAGGCAGGACACATGACGCCTGCAGCGAGACCAGGATGGGGAGGCTGGAGCGTGTGGTCTTCGTGGCCGACACGAGCCAGCCGGCAGCCCCCTGAAGTGGGGGAGTGCACGCCAGCTGGGGTTGGGGGAGGGTGGAATGAAAAGAGGAGCTACGGCTGAAACTGCGCGAGGCTAGAAAGAAACACGTCCTGAAGTGTTCAGGAACAAGAGCAACCCCACCTGCCCGCCGGCGCTAAAAAGCAAGAAGTGATAAGACCACGAATGGCTGGAGCAGCCTGCACAAAGCCCCCAGTCTGGTGTTTTAACAGATGCCAAAGCCCGCCCGTCCCCTCTGCAGAGAGCTCAGGGGGTAAAGGACACAGAGGCCTCCATCTGACACTATCACGCAACAAGACCTGCACAGAGCAGAGGTTCCCGACTGCCAACTCCCCCCACTCATCCTCATCTCAGCCTTGGCTGCCCCAAATCCCTGTCGGGAGGTTGACAAAGCCCCAAGCCTGCAGTTAAAGGCTTGGATCATCAAATGTCCAGGAGAACCAGCCCAGGACACTGTGTCCCAAAGGCAGATGGCCACTCCTCGATTCCTTTAGAGCAGGGGGTAGCAAACTACTGCCCACTCAGCCGCCCAGGCCAGCCACATCCATCCCCACCCAAACCTTGAGCTCAATGTGGGCTTCAGAGACATATTTTTTTAAGGGCTGGAAAACAATCGGAAGAAAACTATTTCATGACACATGCAAATGAGATGAGATTCAAGTGTGAGTGTCATTCAATAAAGTTTTATTGGAACCCAGCCACGCTCATTCATTTATTTATTGTCTCCGGGTGCTCTCACTCTACCACGGAGGAGCTGGGGAGTTGTGACAGAGACCGTATGGCCTGCCGAGCCTAGAATATTCACCATCTGCAGCTTCAGAGAAAAGTTTTCCACCCCCTGAGCGGCGGGGCTGCGGGGAGGGCCGCTTCAGGAAGGGCCAGGCCCGTGCCGCGGTGACAGCCGGGTGGCTGGACATCAAAACTGAGGGCCTCGAGGCTACGGTTGGCTGGCGCGGGCCTGTACCGTGAGAAGGGGCAGGGAGGGAGACGCAGAAAAAGCGGCTCCACTCCCCGTCATACTGGACCCTGGACCTGAGCTCTGGTCTCCTCACAAAAGGAGGGCAGTGACACCCGCTGGACAGCACCCCTGTAGGCACTGAGAGGGGGTGACCGTGCTGGGGAGAAGTTGAGGCGGATGGTTTCTGTGGCGGAGGGCAGGGAGAAGGATGGTGAACATGGGCAGGCGCGTCCGGGGGAGGGGGCGGGGGCAGTGAGGCCGTGATTAGTGGGAGCAGGGCAGGCCCGAGGGGTGAGGTCGAGAAGGCCATGGAGCCCATAGGATGACTCCTAACAGCCATTTCTCCCCTTCTCTGTCCCTGTCCCTCTTCACAGTGGCTCCGAGACAGCTGGAGGGTCCCTCGGCCTGCAAAGGCCGGGATACGGGTACGGCAGGCTGGACCCACAGATCTCACAAAGCCCCCAGTGCTACCTGGGAGCAAAAATCAGGATGCTCTGCTCCCCCACGCCCGCTCATCATCAGATCACTTGACCCACTTCCCACACACGCTCAGGTGGAGTCTGTGGGGAGACCCGGACCCCCTTCTGCTAGCATCTTCCAGCTGCTGGGCAAGAGTGAAATGGGACTCTGGAGTACACAACCATGAATTCTAATAACTTCCCGGCCCCGCCGTGAGGCCGCTGCTGGACTGTCCCCTGCAGCAGCTGTCCCTGGCCCATTCACTGAGGCCCAGCAGCCCTTTGGGAGCTGCGAGCAGCCTGCAGCCGCCAGCGAGGATTCTGTGGTAAATGTTGGGAATGTTTACCCAGAGCAGGAGCACAGGGAAGAACAGTTAAGAATCGGGTCTTGGCCTGTGAGAAAAACCATAAGGCCACGCGTGCAAACGATTCATCCTCATGTTTATTCAGGGCCCTTCACTGTCTCTCCTCCTCTCACCCGTGCTTCCTTGCAGGCTGGGAGAGGAAATATGGTTGGATTCCACTCACTGGAGCCTTGATCCGGACTGGAAAGACAGAGAGGAGCCCTGATCCAGACTGGGCAGACAGACAGAAAGACAGGAGCCCTGATCTGGACTGGACAGACAGACAGACAGACAGACAAGAGCCCTGGTCCAGACTGGGCAGTTGGATGGACAGGAACCTGATCTGCAAGGGAAGACAGGCTGGAAGCCGCCTGGTACAAAGCAGACTGTCTGCTGATAGATCACTAACTTCCCCGGGCCCAGAACCCATCAGCCATCACCCCAGGGCGGGCCCCGTCCGCCTTTAGATGGACCATGGAGCAGCCCAGGAAAGGGATGGAGGTAGGTGTGTAAGCAGCAGGGACCACCAATCTAAGGCTTCCACGGTCTTACTTAAAATGCCTTCCCCTTTGGAGATTTCTTGCCAGTTTATAAAAATAACTATCAGAAAAGTATTGTTAAAGCAAAAAAGGTTTTTAGAATCCCATGTCGACTGAGGCATTTCCTCCCATTCTGGAACGAGAAGAGGGTTTTTCTGCTATTTTCACTGACATGAACGTAGTAAGCGAATCTCCTATATTGAGAAGCCACGTGGTTTTAATATGTATCACTCCCAGGGACAAAAAACCTTATTCCTTCACTCCACAAGGAGAGTTCTGGCACCTATAAGGAAGAGGGAAGGAGAAAGGGGATTCAACTGGGAAAGTTTCGGAGACTGTCAAGAGAGGAGAAGCAAGAGAGTAACGACAACCACAGACCCAGCACCAAAACCAACCCCAATACCAACACCAATAACACCAAAACAAACCCCAACACCAGCACTAATACACCAAAAGCAACCTCAACACAAGCGCCAATGACACCAAAACCAACCCCAAAATCAGCACAAATAACACCAAAACCAACCCCAACACCAGCACTAATAACACCAAAACCAGCACCAGCAGCAATAACACCAAAACCAACCCTAACACCAGCACCAATAACACCAAAACCAACACCAATGCCAGCACCAATAACACCAAAACCAACCCCAACACCAATAATACCAAAACCAGCACTGGCACCAATAGCACCAAAACCAGTATCAGGACCAATAACACCAAAACCAACACCAACACCAATAATACCAAAACCAGTACCAGCACCAATAGCACCAAAACCAGTACCAGCACCAATAACACCAAAACCAACCCCAACATCAATAATACCAAAACCAGCACCAGCACCAATAACACTAAAACCAGCACTAGCATCACGCACACCAATACCACCAGCGGCAAGAGAGACGAAGTGTCACCAATAACACTAACACCTATTTAGCATTCGAGAAAACTCAGAAACCAGGATGATGCATGCTTAGTGCTTGGGGCCAGCCTGCCTTGGAGTAAGTCACAACTGCTGGACACTGACAAATGCAGTGTCCCATCCCTGGCTCTCAGTGACGCTCCATGTCTGGCTATCACAAGGGCAAGGCTCCATAGGTGGTGGCCGGAAACCAGGCAGTCAGCTCTGCCGGCCCCAGCTGGGGGTTCACACGGGCCACTCAGAGGCTCAGGACAGACCCTTCGTGCGGGGAGGAGAGAGTCAGTGGTTCTCACCCTGACCTGGTGCTTCACCCTCCCAGCCAAACTGACTGCAAAGAGCATGGTTCCTTTGAGGAGCTCCTGGCCCAAACCTCAGAATGCTCTAGTCACTGCGGGTGCTGGCAGGCCGGGCCTGGGCACGGCAGGGAGACCATCATGTGCAAGGACCTCAGACAAGAAGGCTCCATGCCGATGTCTCGGTCAGGAAGTCCTCTTGGCTTGCCCTCCACGGCTGGAACACAGCCCCTGTGCCGCACGCCCTGTGCCCCCCCCCCCCCCCCACCATTCCCTCCACTGGGGAAAATACCCAGGATCCCAAGTGCTGGCAGCGCCCCCGGGAACCTTCACTTGCTCGAACTTTAAAATTTCTCTTTTTTTAAAAATAGATGATAGACTTCGCTTGTCGCCAAGTTACTATGGAGACCAGGATATTAACAATTTTATTAAGACACTCTGAAGGCAACAATAGAAACAGCAGTAAGTTTTCAATGATGAAAAAAAAAAAACCCCATTGGCCCGTGGGCAGCCGTGAGATGCCAGGGCAGGGGCAGATCGTGGTTCTCAGAGTGAATGGGACACTGGCCAGTGGGGACTGTCAGGAAGAGACCCCTAGCCACAGGACACCCAGACCTGGGGCTCTGTGGGAGCAGCCCTATCCCTCCAGGATGGACAGGAGAGAAGAGGAACCCCCAAACCCCCAGGCAGAAGGAGAGGGTCTTCCGCCCTGCCCCTCTCAGTCCCACTGAGACTGTGGTTGCTTTTCTGCTGCAGACCAAAAACTATCCTTGGGCATCTCAGACCCTCGGCCAGGACTGGATGACTTCAGAAACATCCCAACCTTGCTCATCACTACCTTCTCTCCTGCCGGGGTGACGCAGTATTTCAACAGAATAAAGCAAAGCCGAGTTACCAGAATGGATGCTCTCACTCCAAAAGGTCTGGGCACGTGACCTCGAGCTGCTCCCTTGGAAAATGCCGGGCCTGGCACCGCAGTGCTTCCAAGAAACCCATGGTCGTTTGGTCAAGAACCCATGAGCAAGGCTGCAGTGGACAGGTCTTTTAGACCCCCTTCCTGCTAGGAGTGGGGCTGCTGCTGCACAGCTAAGACCCCTGTGGGATTCACTGTCTGGGTGCATCACCCTGGGAGGTACCGGCAGGAAGACTGTGTACGCCTTGGGGTCTGCTGAGCAGCACGCACTCCGCTCAAGGACAATACAGACACTGGAAATGTCACGGGTAATTAGGCAGCCTCTTTACAAACAAGACTTCGAGCTTGGATCCAATCACCAAGTTAGGCGGGCCCAGAAATAGATGTTCTCATTAGAAACCGGTTGGATGGAAATAACTTATTCCCGTCTCTGGGGTGAGGAGTCCAGGGTGCTGGGTCCAGCTGTGGGGAAGACGGGAGAAGCCACTGAGCGTCTTCCAGCTCATTTTCCCCACGGGGCCCCCATTAGAACCCTTCTAGTCTGCAGACATTCGCCAGCTGATGGGTGCTCAAGTGATGCGGCTTTGACGCGGGGAGAGTGGTGCTTCGACTCAGTGCCCAAGACCGAAGCTGCAGCACTGCTCGGCCCAAAGATGGGTTTTAATAAGTCCCAGGGACAGAATTTCCTGACCCTGGGCCAGACTGTCTTCACCGGGGCCCCTTGGAGGGGGGAATATTGAGTTTCCCTCCCTGCCCAAGCAGAACCCTGGCAGCCAAAAACCTCCAGAACCCAACCACTGCCATGCCTAAGGCCACTTGCCACACGCTCGGACGAGCCTCACCTGAGCGGGAACCGGCAGAAAAACTAAGGTATGTGGGAACCCGTGAATGAGATCTCCAACCCTGCTTGGATAGGGACTGGGCCTCCTCCCCCCGGCTCCCCAGTTTTCCACCAGCTTGGCAGTCACACCCACAAACTGCTTCCGGTGCCATATAATCTCATCAACGGCCAAGACCCAGAGACTATGAAATAAAGCTCCCAGAAGAGAGTGACACAGAATTTCCTGGAGCGCACGACCTCTTACATGCTAGCCCACTTACATACCAAAAGTAGCACACACTTGTTTGGTTTTAACAGACTTGCTTGTATTCTCTTATATATGGGCTTAAAATGGCTCCAGAATGAAATACAACCTTCACACACTCCCCTCTTATTGTAGTGGGAAGGTGCTCGGTGGTGGGATTGGTGTTTAAATATCTGTAAAGAACTATTGTGAACTATTTTATGAAAATAAAATATATAAAAATCGCAAAAAAAAAAAAAAGAAGTCCTAGGGCCCTTGGGGACTGCTACTAGAAATAAGTAGATCTGTTTGTAAAAACGCCAACAAATGCCAGCTACAAGAGGCACACCTGGTTAACCAGAAGAATCTCCTGTATTTTGTGTGTCCTTGTGTCAGAAACACGGGCTGTGAGAACCTGCTGGTGAGCATCTCGTGAACTGGCTCTCCCATGGCCCTTGGGCAGGCCATTAGCCTGGCCATCCCCATTCACAGGCTGCAACAAGCAACCTGGACAGCAGGAAGCGGTGCTGGCACCACCAACAGAACGATACAGCTCAGGGAACTGTCCGCAGGGCAGTGCATGGGCAGCAGGTCGGCAGGCCCTGTCCTGGGCAGTGAGCTGGAGTGGCTGGGTCTCTGCTCAGGGCCTACCCTCTCAGTGGTGATGGCTGAGGAGTTTTCCAGCTTCAAGGAGAGGCTGCAATCCCCATGGGTCAGTCACCAAGTACAGAGGACTCGACGTTCATCGACTGTTGAGAAAGTCCACCTGGAAATGACTTGCACTGGGACCCTCTGGCCCCTTCCTGGATGGAGCTGGAGGTAGCCAGGGCCCACCCCTGTCTGCTGGCCACACTGTCCTCAGAGCAGAAGTTGGATGCTGCAGAGTCACTTCAGGGCAAGAAGAAAGAAATGACGGCGGGGCTGGACGTGAGGCACCGGGAGGGTCCCAGGTTGTGGACACTGATGCTGACCCCGGTCTACAGAGCAGAGAAAGTGAACTGTGACCCCTGAGTGTCTCCCACACAAGTCGCTCCGGTCAGATTTGTCTCTAATCTTCTTGTGAAAAGAGAAGGAAACAGCCCCAACGGTGCTGGCACTGTGCATGGCCTGTGGCCCACCTTGGTCGTCCGCAGATGCCGGACCCTTGACCTAGGTGTGGAGTCCAAACCCCAGACTCCTGCATCTGAGTCTCTGCCACTCCATGCAACTCTCCTCCGCCCTGTCCTCTGACCTGAGGCCCAGAGCCCATGGTCCCCACACGGGACCCTCTGCTCCAAGGCTTGCTTTGGACTGAACAAATGCTGCCGTTCGGAAGACACAGATTTGAGAACTTTCCACAGGCAGCCTTCTCCTGCAACTTCAGTTCTCGTCCTGAATTTTAAAACCATAATGTGACATTTTAACATATGGCAAAGAGAGATGAATTTGAGATCGTTTCAGACTGCTTAAAAGATCTGCATTAAACACAGATTTCCATTATTACAGATCTAATAAGTTCTATCCTCATCTGGGCCATCAGCACCAGAGAAAGTAATTACCACTCGGCTCGGCCGTTCCAGCCCATTAGGCCGATACTGATGACTCAGGCAAAGCTGCGGGAAGAACAAAACGCTGATAAAAGATAAAACGGAAGAAAACGCTGTGGCCTTCTCCCACTCTACGACACGGGTTGTGAGGAGGAATCAAATATCAAGAAGCCTGGCAGAGAGGCAAGGCCACAGACAACGATTTGAAACACAAAATAAGAGTTGCCTGCCCGGTGAAAGCAAAATGGCACCCAGAATCTAATGTGGGCTGGAAGGATGGTCAGTCCTCAGCCAGGGTGCTCAGCCCAGCCTTCTGCCAGAAAAGCGTTTCCACTCTAGAAATGGGGGACACGCACTTGGGAGATGCCATCCTACCATCAAGAGATCCTGGTATCAGCTTAGGAGGCCAGAGATGACAGACACAGCAGGGCAGAGCCACCCGGGGGCCCGGGGCAGCCTCTGACCAGAGCAGATGGCCGAGATGGGCAGGAAGGCCAGAGAGGAGCCTCTGAAGGGACAGGCATGAAGCCAGGAGTCGATGGGGCTCCAGGTTGGGGGCGCATGCATGGTGACAAGGCAGAGGGCAGTGGGCAGGCCACGTTTGGAAAGGTTGGGAAATGCCCATGTTAGAGTCAGAACCAGCTCTGCTAAGCTCTCGCCTTCGCTGAGGGGTAGGGCTATAGCCGGCAAACACTTGGTGTCACCCAGTTGGGGTGGGGATGATATATATGAGCTTGGTGGCGGAGGGCACCTGGGACATGGGGGAGGGGACACAAGCGAAAGGTGCGGAGCTGCCAGCTGGTCTCTCCGAACCCCCTGCCCCCCTCACCTTCAAGCATTTCCCACCCAGAGTGCTAAAATATTTTGTCCATCTAGAACCTCGGCGATCAGCACATATGTGTCGGCCCTCATCTGACCCCATGTGTGTCCACATATTCCCTCCTGGGCATAGCTTGGATGCCCAAGTCCGCTCAGGCAAGGGGGTATCAGAGACAGCTGTGGCGCCGGGTCTGGGGGCCCCGAGGGCTGTTTGAAGGTGGCGATGAGTCCAGCTTTCTGGGGACTCCCGACATTCCCAACAGGCAGAGATCTCACACGTCATTTCCTCAGGGTCCCACAAGGTCTGGCCCCCATGGAGTGGGGTATGTCCAGTAAGCTCAGAAGAGCAGGTGCAGGACCCAGTGGGAAATACCGCCTCCCCCCCGCCTTGGGAGAGAGGAGGGAGCGAGAATGCAGGGTGGGGGACTGGTCCCTGAGCTCAGGAGGGGTGCAGCGGGTGGCTGGCAGGTGAGGGGAGCAGAGAAGAGCCCTGCAGGGTAGGATGAGGCCAGGACCAAGAGGGCACAAGGCACTGGACTGACTCCTGGCTGCAAGGCCCCCAGCCTCGGCCCCGCCACTTCTGTGCCCACAGCCCCTCTGGCTTCCCTCATACCCCCACGGGGCTGCTTCCATCCCTGGTCCCTTCGGGTGCACTGCATGGCTGGGTGTCCTGCATGTGAGTTCACGTCTGGGGGGTGTGCCCGGATGGGCACGGGGCGAGGAGCTAGAGCTAGGGGCTCCAGCCCATGGGCCGGGCCACCCTGTCCACATGGTCCACTCCTTGGCTACTCTGTCTGCGCCCAGCAAGGTTGGCGGTAAGCAAATGGGGTCGTGACAGGGCATGGTCACCGTCTCCCAAAGCGACTGCAGGGAAATGCGGAGGAGAGGACGGGCAGACAAAGAAGGAGCCGTAGGCCATGGGCGCCATCCGGGAGGCTGCGTCGCCAGAAGCCGGGCCTGGCTGCCAGCCCAGAAGGGAGACAGGCAGGACGCATCCCGGGCACGGGGCCCACGCGGGAGCCGGTATGCCTGGAAGCAGTCGTGCCCGTGGAGAAGCAGGGCCGTGGGCCTCTCGCAGAGTCCGAGGAGAGCCGCTGGCCTGGAGCGCTCTGGCTTCCCGGCAGCTACGAAGTCGCACACGGTGGAGGACAAAGGGGGTGGGTGGCGAGGCCCTGCGGCTCCAGGCTGGCTTCTCTCAGCCACGCTCAAACCCGGACGTCTCCAACACAGCAGCTGGTGCCAGGCGAGGCTGGGACAGAGCACAGAGCTCTGCTGCTCCGAAAGGCCTTCGTGGGGGGCCTTGCCGTCGGTCTAGAATGTTCCACCCCACCCTGCCTGCCCACCCTGCTCTCCCTGGTGCTGCCCCTCTCCCACTTGCTGTTCTGTGCACCACTGTCCACCAGCCTGCCCCCTGCGCTGAGTCCTCCCTGGTCATGGCCACCAGGCACTCAACACCAGGGCCGCGGTGGCGGAAGGGCCACTTCCGGGGAAGGGACGGCCACGAGCTTGCTGAGTCCAGGCTGACTTCCCCAGGGCCCACGGCGCACCCACCGTGAGGCAGAGCAGAATGCCTTCTCTCCTGTGCTCAGGGAAGCCAGGAATGCTGGTGGCATTGGGACCTGAGCCCACAGTCTGTGAGACAGGACTGTGCCAGTTGCTCAACAGAGCCCGGCTTGTCCCCTTACCCCGGGGATCGGCCCTTCCTGTCAAGAGCGCTCAGTACCCCCCAAAAGTGCAGGGTGCCATCCGTGTCCCCCCCCCCCCACCGCCTCACTGGGCTGGTCCCTCGCTCAAGCCCACCCTCTGTCTCAGGTCGAGGATCATCTTCCCACACCCTCCACCCTCGGTGGCGCCAGACAGGAATCCTGTCTCCTCTGGGCCTCTCTCCTCTCTCTGGACCGTCCTCCACTGATCACTTCTGGACCCAGGCTTCAAGTCAGCCCCGGAAATAGCCCCACAGCCCCTCGTGCCCACTCTCCCCACAGCTCACCCTACCTGCACCGCCCCCGAGCCCCCCAGCTCATGCCCATGCTGGTCTCAGACGCAGAAACATCCCCCCGCCCACATACCAAGCGACCCAGCACTGCCGACCACGCAGGGGACAGCCATGCGCAGGCCAGGTCCTTCTCCATTGCTGCCTTTGTCCCCGCACCTCTGCCTGGGACACTAGTGTGGAAGATGCGTCCACCACAGTCCTAGACCCATGCACCCTGTCTGGGAGGAAACGCGAGGGCGGGGCGGGGGGGGGGGGGGGCGCACACTTCGTCCTGCCAGCTTGGCTCTACCCACCACTGCAGGGTTGCCCCAGATGGCCCGGACACAGACACACCTGGCTAGGGAGTCAGAGAAGGGCTTGCCCAGGGACAGCGGCTCTCACTCACTAGCGCTGTCCAGGCCGGGGGTCATCTGGCCACAGGGCCGTCAAGGTCGATTTCATACACGCTTTCGCTCTTCCCAGGAATGGGGTCTCGGTTGAATGGGCCAGGGGAGTCTATGCTAGCCGCCTATGGGGGGCCGCGTACCCATAGCAGCGGCTCAGTCACGGGAGAGAGAGGGAGGGGCAGAGCATGTGCTGTCCCCCTACCCCCCCCCCCCCGCCCACAAGACAGGAGTGACCTCAGAGCCTCCCCTAGGACAAAGTCAGGCATGTCTGCACTAAGGAAAGGCTGCGGCCAAGAACAGCTGGCTCCGGGGGGATCCAAAAGGGCCAGCCCCCTGCACCTGGAAAGTTCAGAGGCCTGGCCCTGGCTCCGGGGATCCCTGAGGTAAAGTGCTTCCAGCTTCCACAGCAGAAGGCGCCACGGCCTGTCATCCCGAGGGTGCCTGAGGCACAGGCCAGAGCTGCCTATGCCTTGGGGTCTGCCCGCAACTCTGGGTCTGCCCATACACTCAGATCTGCCCGCACACTCTGGGTCTGCCCGCTCTGAATCTGCATTCGAGAGCAGCTAGAGTAAAAGCATCGTTAATCTCGGGGCTGGGAGAGCACCATTAGCATGCAGCGCACACATGCATATTCATCCAGATTTAAAGGCAAGAAATACGAGCGCCCCCCTCCCCCGCCGTGGCCCTGCTGATAAGCCACCCCCACTCCCCACCCTGCAAAACCTTTTTCCCTGTTCTCAGATGAAACACATTCTGAAGCCCTGTCATACTTAAAAGCGGTCTGCCCGTAAGTCTTTTATATGTTAATAACACTGTATGTTGATATTTCATTCCCGAGATCATGATGTGATTGGCTGCCTTGTGCCACTCGAACAATGGAAACGGACACAGGGGGACCCGGGGCCTTTGGTCACCAGCACGTTCCAGCTCACATCCTGGCATCCGACCTTGCCCACAAAGATGCCACAGAGCCCCGGTTAGGTCTGTCATGTCCACCCAGAGAAAACATTTTCATTCCCTGTGATGGGGGCGGGGCTCCGGGGCAGGGCAGAGCTGCAGGGGTGGGGAGGAGGAAGGAAGAGATGCCAGGAGTTCGGGTACTCGGGTACTCGGCGCGGGTGCTTCTCTGCACTACTGCAAGACTGTCCTCCAGTGGCCAGGACTGGGTAGGAGGGGTCCAATGGGTTTGGGAGGCTGTGAGGGGCCAGGTCACAGTCCCCGGGAAACCAGCACGCTGCCGGGGCATATCTGGAGGGGCTGTCCTGGGGTCCCGCCAACATCTGCGACCCAGCAGGCAGGACTGCGCAGACACCGTGGCGAGTGCTCACCCCGAAACTGGGGTTAAGGGAGTGTCTGGGTGGGGCAGCAGAAGGTGCCAGAAGAGAGGATGCAGAGCCCGAAGTGGGTGGGAGGCACCATGTCAGCTTAAAATCAAGACAGGTCAGATGGCAACCAACTTTCTGGTGCAGAGACGGTCAACACATGGACATGCACACACATGAGCACATACACGCATGTACAGGCACACAGGGGTGTACTGACCAGCCATGTCTGTGCACACGGGCATGAGTCGCCTTTCTGAGTGCGTTTGGTTCTGGTGCTGGGGACCGAGCCCCTGGGTTCTTCGGACCTAGCAGACAGGATGGCACCTGCACCCTAGCCTCGGTTCCTTTTCTTGCAGAGGGTCTACACTGTCCCCAGTTCACGGCTGGCCTCTTGGCAAGCCCAGAGCCATCAACCCAGCTGAGGGGGCCAACTCCAGAAGCCCACGAGCCCTGGAGCAGCCGGAATCCTGGCACGGGCTTCAGCCTCTGGGACTGGTTTCTGCAGAGGATGGGAGAGGCCACTCCGCTGTCTAGAGAGTAGACAGGCCGACACAACGCTTTCGGCTGAGACTGCTGTTAGCATAGGGCAGTGGCCTGAGGCACATCCCCACTGGAGGGCTCCTCACTGCCTCCCGGTGAGGCGTGACCTCGAGAATGCCCACCCTCACCACCCCTGCCTGTCTTCTGGCTAGGCTGGCCAGGAACCAGCCGAAATTCAAGATTGGTGGGGTTCCAAGTTCTGCTCTGTGTGTGTGTGTCTGTGTGTGCGTGCACGTGTATGTGTCTGTGGTGTGTGCGTGTGTCTGTGCGCACATGTGTGTGTGTGTCTGTGTGTGTTGTGCATGCATGTGTGTGCATGTGTCTGTGTCTGTGCATGTGTCTGTGTGTGTCTGTGCATGTGTGTCTATACATGTGTGTGTCTGTGCATGAGTGTGTCTTTACATGTATGTCTGTGCATGTGTGTCTGTGTGTGTTTGTGTCTGTGTGTGTCTGTACATGTGTGCGTGTGTGTGTCTGTGTGTATGCACATGTATGTGTCTGTGTTGTGTGCGTGTATGTGCCTCTGCGCACATGTGTGTGCGTGTGTCTGTGCGTGTGTCTGTGTGTGTCGTGCATGCATGTGTGTGCATGTGTCTGTGTCTGTAGTGTGTCTGTGCATGTGTCTGTGTGTGTCTGTGCATGTGTATGTCTTTACATGTGTGTGTCTGTACACGTGTGTCTGTGTGTCTGTGTGTGTGTACATGTGTCTGTGCATGTGTATGTATGTGTCTGTGCATGTGTGTGTCTGTACACGTGATTGTGTGTATGTGTCTGTATGTGTGTCTGTGTCTGTGCGTGTGTGTGTCTGTGCATGCATATGTCTGTACATGTGTGTGGGGGGGTGTGTGTTTGTGTCTGTGTGTGTCTGTGCTTGTGTGTGTGTCAGGGTGGGGGGGAGAGGAGAAGAATGCTAAACCCTGAGAAGGTAATATATTGGAGAGTAGAGTGTTCTCGTAAAGTTTAAATGCAAAACAAATGCATTTTACTGCAGAAAAAAAAAAAAACAGCAGTATTTACCTAAAGGCTGTATTGGAATTACCCAGGGAGCTTTCTCGGAAGACCGGGCCTTGGCCTCACTGCGCTAAGGTAGTGTTTGGGCATTGGTAGTTTTTGAAATTTCCTCAAGCGGCCCTTTTCTGTCAGCCAGGATTGAGGACCACTGTCTAAAGGGAGGGGAAACTCATATTGTGTTTTAAACTCTGCCTGTGTTCCGGGTGTATGCTATTGGTCTTTCAACTCTATAGCACTACTACTATGACGCCGGCACAGCAGACAGATGGCGCCTGTCCCTTCTCCATGACACTGAGCTACTTCTGAGAATGTTTCCTCTCCCTCTCTCCCTCTTCCTGTCTCTCTCCCTCTCTCCCTCTCCGCCCTCCTTTCTCCCTCTCTCTCTCCCTTTCTCCCTCCCCGTCTCCCTCGTCTTCTCTCTCCCTCTCTCTCCCTCCCTCTTTCTTTCTCTCTTCCTCTCTCCCCCTCCCTGTGCCTGTCCTTCTCTCCCCGTCTTATTCTCTCTCCCCCTCTCTCCTTCTCCCTGTCCCTCTCCATCTCCCCCCTCTCTCTCCCTGTCCCTCTCTCTTCTTTTCCCTCTTTCTCTCTCCTTCTCCCTCTCTCTTCCTTTGTCCCTCTTTCTCTCCCTATCCCTCCCCTCTCTCTCTCCTCATCTCCCTGTCTCTCTCTCTTCCTTTGTCTCTCTCTCCCTCTCCCTGTCTCTCTTCTTTTGTCTCTCTCTCTTCTCTCTCTCTCTCTTCCTCTCCCTGTCTCTCTCTTCCTTTGTCTCTCTCCCCCCCCCCACCCTCTCCTTCCCAAACCCCGTTGTTTAAAGCTACACCCCTCCTGGCCTACTTAGAGCTTAGGCACGCAGGTGGCTTTTGTCCTGGTGAGTCAGGTTCAGCATCACTTGGGGACCCGCCACCCGAGTGGTTAATGCAGATGCTCCCTCAGCGGCAGGGCACCCTTCCTGCATGAGGAACAGCCTCCCAAGCAGGGAACAAAGCCGCTGGGGATGACCCGGGAGACAGCTGATCTTTCACTCTGTGCACATTCTCGCCAGCACGCTGAGGGATGGAGCCGGTGGCCTGCTGGGCAGAGGGGATTTATGGCACAGTGGCGGAGGCGGCATTAGATGCACCCGGCCCGGCCCGAAGCTGGGGGTGCTGCGGTGGGCGGCTGTCACGGAGGAAGGGAGCACCCCCGCACGCTCGCTTCGGACCCTTTATGGCTGTTATTATTGGACATAATTACACAGAAGAATCAGCCGTGTTAATTAATGCCCCTCTAATGCAGTCGTAATTACTTCCATTTATTCCACGACCATAAGTGAATTTATACATTTGTTTGTTTAGAATTCAAGTCACTCCTTGGGCTCATATTTTAAAAACGAAAATCTCTCTGCCCGTCCTCTCTGATTAAGCCGGTGAAGGGAAGAAAGAGGAGCAGGCTGGTCACCCTGGCTGCATCCTGAACACAGGAATAAAGTCATTTCAGGGTGGGGGGGGGAGATGGGAGCAGGGGGGTTTCTGGCCGCTGCCATTTCATGTTCTTTCTACCTCGCTTCCACTGTCACCAACTGAAGGCGGTGGCCCGATTCCGTGTGCTGAAAATGGGTTCCTTTGCACTTTTAGTCAACAAAGCGCAGAGAACAAAATGAAGAGAAGCACCTGACTCCACGCAGCCAGCAGGCAGCGGCTTCTGAAGGGTTTCTGCAAAGATCTCACGTCGTCCTGGAAAAGTGGACAGCGTTTTCACTCAAAGGTCACCCCCAACTATCCAGCAAGGAAGTCCCCCAGTCGGGGGCACATCCCCTCCAACGCCCCAGTGACGGGGTTTAGAGGCGGCGACTGTGGGTGCCCTGCTTCCTGGACCGGGGTCCAGCGGTGAGACAGCCAGGTGCCAAGCATCCTCGGAACCAAGCATTTTCAGAAGGAGTAACGTGGGCCAGGCTCCCTCGACAGTGCTCTCCCAGGACCCAATATTCGTACCGAAGACCAGGACAGGACTGAGGTCATTGGGATACCTCCCCAGTGTGGCCTGGACCTGGGGCACACAACATACAGCAGCCAATAAGCACAGTAGCTCCATGCTCTCACCCGGGTCTCGGACTCCTACCTCAGCCCCCAGCCTCGGCCCTGCTGTTGGACTCAACCCAGGCGTCCTCCCCCACGCCCCAGCTTCCCACAGTACCCACTGCCTACAGCTCTCCAGGAAACCTGGAAACAGCCTCTGTCCCACGACAATGGGGGCCCAAGTTTCCCCACAGCTTCCCCAATGCACCCTCACCCTGGGTCTCCATAATGCTCCTGGGATTCCTCACTGAGAGCCAGGCTGGGCGCCAGCACTCATGCACAAAGCCCACCTGCCTCCTTGGCCCAGCTATGCGGGGACCACCCACACTCCTCAGGGCACCCTCCCCTGCCACCTGCCAATCTGGCCTCAAACTAATCTCATCTGACACCTATGTGTAGTTCCACAAATGCATGAGCGCTTTCTCTCTTTCTCTCTCTCCTCTCCCTCTCTCTCTCCCTCCCTGTCTCCTGTCTCTCTCCCTGTTTCCCTTCCTCCCTCTCCCCCTCTTTCCTCTCTCTTCCCTCTCTCCCTCTCCCCCCCTCCCCACCTTTGCACTCGGTACCCAACTCCCTTACATTTATTCCTGGTTTATAAACTTCTAGAATAAAGTCACTTTTCATGATACTTAAAGTCTGGGAAACATAACAGACAGACACACATACACACACCACAGACACAGACACAGACATAGACACAGACACAGACATACACACACACACACACACACACACGCGCGCGCGCGCGCGCACTTGATTAGCTTATTTTTGTGGGTTTTTTTTTTTTTGCTTTTTGAGTCACACCCAGTGATGCTCAAGGGTTCCTCCTGGCTCTGCACTCAGGAATTACTCCTGGTGGTGCTTGGGGGACCCTATGGGATGCCGAGGATCGAACCTGGATTGGCTGCGTGCAAGCCAAATGCCCTCCCTGCTGTCTTATTGCTCTGGCCCCCACACGAGCTTGATTTAAAAACCACTTTTTAAATTTATTTTTTCCTTTTCTGGATCCCCTGGCCCAGTGTCGAATGAACGAAGGACTAAATGACCAAGTCAGTGAGCCACCTGTGAGCATTGTGGTGACTCTCTCGCTCCCACACATAACAACACATGTGAACACAGGTGCACACACTTTATTTGTACCAAACCACCCCCAAGTTGACCCGACACAGCCCACCAACCCACCCTGCTCCAACAGGCATCCCCCAAGAACAAGGACCCTCTTCCTAAGTGACCCCCCAAACATGTGGACATTGGCCCATGTAACTGTCTCTGACAGCTCACACTCTAAGGTCCCCCGCTGTCGCCCAGCGCCTGGCAGTTTGTCTGTGTCCTCTGGCTCCATCCCATCCACCGGCTGGTCGCACACGGTGACAAGAGACCTCCCTGCCCTGCCCCATCTGTAGCCTCCCTCTGGCCCGGGAAAGGGTCTTGGAACCCGGGAAGGCCATCAATGCAGGTGGGCTGCAGAGGGGTGGTGGTGGCTCCCCAGACCTTGGGGTGTGTCTTCCTCTGAGTGAGCTGTGAGAACAGGAGGCGACTCTGGGCAGCAGCCGCCTTCCTCCTGCAAGCCGGCGCTTACACTCTCCTCAGCAAACTATGCTCTCCACTCCATGAGCCCGTCTGGTCTGTGATAAAATCTTCTCTGAGGCGGTCCCCTGCCTCCACCATCCCCGTGGGCTGAGCCGTCACCCTCTCTCCTTTCAGCGTTAGGATGGCCATCACCCAGTGTCCTTCCCAAGCTCTGACGGGCTGGTGTTGGCGATCATGAGTCCCTCCCCATGCTTCTGCACAGCTGCGACCTCAGGCCCCGGCTTTCACATGCATGCGTTTCTTTTCATGGGCTCTGCACGCAGAGGTCTGACTGGGTAAACAAGAGGCTCACCAGTTTTCAGACTCCTGCAGTGCTCACAGCTAGCCAATGTGTGTGCGCACGTGTGTATGCACAAATGTGTGTGTGTGTGTGTGTGTGTGCTTCTGTGTGCGCGTGGCTGCAGTGTCTGCACTCATGCATGGGGCTGTGTGGAGGGACGGGTGTGGGCATGTGGGCATGCACATGTGTACATCATGTGTGCGCATGTGGATCTGCAGTTGTGTAGGCATATGGACAGGCATGTATGTGTATCATGCGTGCGCACACGCGTGGACATGCAGTATGTACGTGTGTGTGTGCAAGTGTATCAGCAGTCACACGGGCATGTAGACATGCATACAAATTGTGTGTGTGTGTGTGTGTGTGGAATGTGTGCATTTGTGTGTGCCCATGAGGGCATGTGTGCCCTTGCATTACATGTCCACATGCATTCATGAGTGAGCATGTGGGCATGTGTGTGCTGTGAACATGCATACGGATGGAGAATACAAGTTCATTCTGGTACTCTCTACTCAAACCCACAGCCCTAAGGTCCTTCCCTGGATGCTCCTTGTGTCCCTCCTTCCAGAGCAAATCCTCATTCCCAGCACAACAGTTACTCATTCGCTCTCTCTAAGAGACACAAAATGGTTTCAGAATTTCATCATTGCCATTATGAGCTTACTTTTTTCCAAAGTCCACCATTTCCTAATACTTCCTTTTGTTATTAGACTACATCCCATGCGCGCTTGACTTTTCAAATACAGAGCTCTTTAGTGGACTGAGGATAAAGAGATCTTTTTAATGATTCGGCCACTCATAAAACTGTTCTTGTTCTCTCAATATGTGAATTTAAGATAATACCAAAACATACATGAGAACCAGCTCTATTAAATTCGCGCTCACATTAAATTTTACAGTACCTGCAGTATTGAAATAGGGAACGTTAAGCTTTGGTGAATCAACACTGCAGAGCACTTAAAGAACATGGTTCCAATTTCCACAGAAACAATAGATCGCTGTTTCCAAGGAAAAAAAATTAAAACTCTTTCTCAATACGTAAGTAATTTTCTTAAGATGACCTTCACACAATGAATAGGTTTGACCCGTGCTTTAACATTATTTCACAAGTAAGTGAAATTGTTCGATTTTAAATGGAGATTTATTGTTCCTGCAGAACACAAACATGGCCTTGAGGCTTTTATGTGAAGGCAGCCGTGTGGTGGTATCTAGTCAGCTGGTGCTCCTAATTGGGCGGCTGCGTCTCGCTGACCTTGGCTAGACAGCAGGCTGCAAGGCGGGGAGCCCAGCCCCCAGACCCCTGAGTTCGAGAACTCGATTGCACCTCCCCCTCCTCCCCGCCCACCTGCTTCTCTCAATAAACAAAGTCTGATCCTGGGCTTAGGAGTGGGGATCCAGTACCCCGCCCCCCAGGGTGCAGCGTGCTCAGACCTCCACTGGGACTCCCTGGGCGAGGCAGAAATGCCCGTGTCATTTTCTGCTGGGATCTCTGACAGGCGCAGGCGGCAAGAAGCATCCTAACACCTTGATCCAAAAGACGTTACTAGTCGGCACTCAGAACACAGGATTCAGAGGACACCATCATAATGGGCGGGGGGGGGGGGGGGGGAATGTACTTCCCTTGGGGGCTGCCGGTGCCCCCCTCCGTGTGCTCCCGCACTCCTGCAACCAACTCCCAACCCGCCACTTCCCGCAGAAAGAACCTCAGCGTTGGATGGCCCCCAGCTGTTACCTCATGCCTTCACAGGGGAATTAGAGCTGGGGATGAGACTCAGGGTGAGGGTCACTGAGAGAGGGGAGACACACAGAAGAGGGGACGGGACAGGAGATGGGGGGCAAGTAGGGAAACTTAGGGAGACGGAGCCAGTGGAAGGACTAGGCACTCCTCCCGGCCACAGGGCCTTCTGGAAGCTTCCATGTGGACACAGCAGGCAGGCCCCTGGCCTCCTTGCTCCACTGGGGGCCTAACAGGTGAGACTGAGAACAGGTGAGTGGCCGCGGACTCATGCACAGCTCCGCAGTGCTAAGCGGGCTGACGGGGGTGCAAATCCCCCCAGATGGCTCCCCATGTTCCCTCATGCCCACACTGGACTTCCCTTCCCTGCCTGCTTCCCCTTGCAGCCCCCAAATCCTCATCCCAGCTCTTGTCCCTAGGGACCTGTGCTTCTGAGTCCTCACAGGGAAGCAGAATCACAAGCCGGCAGGTAAGCCGGCGGGTAAGAGTCCCGGCCATTACCCACCTCACCCCTGCGGTGCCCCTGCTCCTGCCTTTGGGCTGTTGGGAATAACGGACGCTTGTGCCCGTCCCTACCCCTCCTCCCAACGGTCTCTGCAGGATGCAGACACCCTCCCCTTTCCATTAGTAACAGAAAATGCTGCCATCGCTGGGCTCTGCAGACAAGCAGACTCTGAGGAAAAGAAAGGAACTCTGAGCTCCATCTCGGTCCCAGTTGCTGACGGAGCCGCCGAGCCCAAATAACCCAGCCTGGAACGGGTCGGGCCCAGGCTCGCTGAGCTCAGAGACTCAGCCCCCGCCTCCCCGTCCCTGCTCTCCCCCCCATGACTCAGCTTCCTGTGAAGACGAGGAATGTGGCCAAGAGAGATGGACAGAGGCTCGCTCGGGCTCCAACCCCCTCTGCATCACACCGCCCTGAGTCACACAGTCCAGCTCCTCCGGGAGAGATGTTATATTTGATGCATTTATATTTTTATGACTCAATCCAATTTTCTGCTATGCATATACAGTCCAATGCATATGCTCGTGCGTGCCTCTGCAGATGTATAATATTTTCATAGACATGCACACAGAGCTCCATCGACACACAGAAATATCCAGTCTCCCGTCCACCCATTTCAGGCCGGCGCACTGTGCTGAATTTTAAGAGGATTTTCCGCTTCAGGATTCAGAACTACGCTCCCGACCCCGCAGCACGGCCGACGGCAGCTGTGTGGAGGGGGAGCCGTGCTTCAGGGCAACGGCCGTAGATGAAAGAGCATTCTGGAAGCCAGAGCTCCACAGCTTCTCTCGGGAATAAGAACAGAGTCTCGTGATGAAGTGGGACTAAGAAACCAAAGCTGCAACGCAGAACCACACACCTGAGTCAGGTAGAAGGAGGGACCCTCGATGCTGTGGCCTCAAGCGCACCATTGAGGGCCCACAGGGAGGCTGACAAAGTGCCTTGGCCTGGCAATCCCCACCTGAGGCGGACCGGACCGGCCAGCCGTGAATCCTTCTGGCATTCTCCCCTCACCCACCCCATCAGCACGGGAGACCTCCCCACTCCGCCTTTTCCCCCCTTGCTCCACTGAGCAGAGCCCATGCCGGACCCCATGCCCCCAGCACGCTTTCTCACACAGGCGGGTTTCTGTGCTACCCCACTGCCAAGTGCCCGAGCAGCCACAGCAGTCAGTCCACTGACTGTCCAATTCACAGCAGGATGGAGTGTCAGTCCACTGACTGTCCATCCACAGGATAGAGTATAGGTCCACTGACTGTCCAAGTCACGGCAGAATGGAGTGTCCAATTCACAGCAGGATGGAGTGTCTGTCCACTGACTGTCCAATTCACAGCAGGATGGATTGTGTGTCCACTGGCTGTCCATCCACAGGATAGAGTGTAGGTCCACTGACTGTCCAAGTCACAGTAGAATGAAGTGTCTGTCCACTGACTGTTCAATTCACAGTAGGATGGATTGTCTGTCCACTGACCGTCCAATTCACAGTAGGATGGAGTGTCAGTCCACTGACTTTCCATCCACAGGATAGAGTGTACGTCCACTGACTGTCCAATTCACCGCAGGATGGAGTGTCTGTCCACTGACTGTCTAATCCATAATACGATGGACTATCTGTCCACTGACATATCCACCATGAGGACAGAGTGTCAGTCCACTGACTGTCTGATTCACTGTAGGACAGAGTGTCTATCCACTGACTGACTGATCCACAGGATGGAGTGTCTGTCCACTGACTGTCTGATCCACGATAGGACAATCAGTCTGTCCACTGATGGACACACAGCAGGCAGAGTCTTTCCATTCACTGACTGTCCACTGACACTGTGGAATACACAGTGAGGGGCAGCCGGTCCGTCCAGCATGGTCTAGATGCACACAGTGAGGGCAGTCTCTGCCCACACCAGGCTGCCCCTGGGCTTCACACCCGTAAACCTGCTGTGCTGGGACTCCGAGCCTGGCGGACACTGGCTGGTCTCTGTCCAGCGTGGAGCGGGGAGCAGCCTCGGCCGCCGCACAAGGGCTGTCATCACGGGGCCCTAATGGCTGTGGGGCGGCTTCTTTTGTTGCTATGTGCTTCTGGAGAGTCGAGGTCACGTATTAACACATTAATTGAAATTTTGGTCATGATTAACATGTATTAAGCTGTTGATTACATGGTTGCATTTTGAAATTTTTAATTGGTTTATTTCGATTGATAAAAGGTAATTTGTTTGGGGATGATGTTTAGAATTATGTATTTAATTATCATGGAATAGATAATTAATATAGTGCAGCAATGGTAAACAATGCCTCTGGTAATTATCACAACGCACACATATTGGTGCAAATATCACAGACGGCTTCTCTCTGCCCGCCCTGCTTGCAGGACCTCACTTCCTGCGCAGAGGTGATGCTGTGCCACTCACCACCTGCCAAAGGAAAAGCCTTTCACCAGCCGGCTGGACAAAGGGCCTCCTGAAAGCACTGGGAGCCCACTGGTGGCTCTGAGCCGGGACCTTGCTCCGAGCGCCTTCCTGCATGTCCCCGGGCCTGGGACCCCCACAGAATTCAATGAAGCCTTTTGAAGAGAGCACTCCTGCCTATTAGGGAACCCTTTCCCCAGTCCCCCGTGAGCAATTGCACGGCAGCAGTGAAGCTCCCTGCGTCTGTGCCCAGGTCTCATCGAGCCCAGGAGGACAGTGGCACTTCCTGGCCACGCCTAAGAACGGGCAGACACACCAGAGGCCAAAACCCGCGTCTCCTTAGCCCGCTCCTCTTACTACAAAATAATAGTGAGGGAAGGCGCATATATGTGTGTGTGTGTGTGTGTGTGTGAGTGTGTGTGTGTATGTATATATATATGTGTGTATATATATGTGTGTATACACACACACACACACACATATATATATATATTGCTTTTTGGGTCACACCTGGCTATGCACAGGGGTTACTCCTGGCTCTGCACTTAGGAGTTACTCCTGGCGGTGCTCAGGGAACCATATGGGATGCTGCTGGGAATCGAACCTGGGTCGGCCACATGCAAGGCAAATGCCCTACCTGTTGTGCTATATCTCCAGCCCTGAGGGCACTTATCTTGCACGAGGCTGACCTGGGCTCAATTTCCCACACCCCGCGCAGTCCTCTGAGCAACGCCTGGAGTGAATTCTGAGCAGAGCCAGCAGTTAGCCCTGCCTGACTAGGCACGGTTGGGTGTGCCACCAAATAAAATAGAAATTCCTGGTGACTGTTCCCACCTCAACAGATGCCACATAATTAAAAGAAACAAAACCAGGATTCTGCAGTCCAGGGGCTCTGGGGGTGATGGCTGTATGCCCCTTGGCCACACGCTGGCCAGTGCAGGGGCCCAGCCTCTGGGGGCCCAGAACACCCCGTAGGTCTGCCCCAGCCCCTGGGGGCCGGCCCCCCCCCCCACCCCGCTGCCTCCGGGTGCTGGAGGGGACACGGGGATGTCCCCTGGGAACATGCCCCAGGGTGCCCTCTCTGCTGCCTTCCCTTCCTGCTCTGGGCCCTCCTGGGGTGAAACAGGCGTGTCTCCAGTCAGGGCTCCATGTCCTTCCTCTGCACCTCCTGCTCACCGCCCCCAGGCTGCACACCACACAGGCGGGTCCAGGGAACTTCAGGGAGCTTCAGGGCATCCAGATGTAATGGCTGGGTGAGGTCAGGAGGACCCCGCCCCCACATTTCCCTCCCTCCAGGGCAGGGGGTTCCACCCAGGGGGTCAGGAAAGCTCCCAGCACTCAGATCTGCGCCCGGCAGCATCTTGCCTGCAGCAAGTCCCACACAAGGCATGCTGGACAGCGGCAGGCAGGACCCTGGGGTCTCTGGGAGGGGACAGGCCAAGAAGGCCACCGGGAACTCCCCAGAAGGGCAGAAAGGGGGCCAAGAGCACTGGCTGCCTGGGCCCAGGAGAAACGCTGGTCCGGCCTGGCTGCTTGGGCCCATCCTGCTGACTGTCCTCTTCTCTCTCTGGGGGAGGGAAGGAGGCCAGCTCTAGCCATAGTGGACGGGTGAGCAACAGCACCCGGCTGGCCAGGCTGAGTCTCCAGTCAGCTCTGCCTGTCTCAGGCCACCAGAGAGAGCGAGCAAGGGGCGGGCCTCTGTGAAGGGAACACATTGGGGCAGAGGCAGGCCCGGAGTCCACCTGGGGCCAGACATCCGTGCAGCCTCCCGTCCTCCGATGACCACCACTCCAGCCTCGGTGGTGGTCATAGGGTGGCTTGGGCTGGGTCTTGTCTGTTCCTTCCCTCTTAGGCCCCACGTGGGAAAGAAATGTCTCTGTGCATCTGACCTCATCAGTACCACGTCTTTGTGTTGCATGTTTAGCGTCTGTTGGAGTTTTGTTGGTTTTGGCGGGGGAGGGGGGGCAAGGGGAGTTTAAGCCATACCCAGTGATGCTCAGGGCTTGCTCCTGGCTCTGTGCTCAGGGATCCCTCCAGCTGTATGTGCCGTTGCAACCAAAACAGGATGGCCAGGTGGAACACAAGCACCTTAACCCCTGTGTTTACTTTCAGGAAGGGCCTTGGGAGATAAGGATGATCAGAAAGCTCCCACGGAGATGTGGGCCGGGTCACTTTCACCAGCCATGTGCCTAAAATGTAGCCCCACCTCGAAGGACAGGCCAACATCTCCTCCTCCAGGAAGTCTTCCTTGCTTCCTGCTCAGCCTCCCTCTGCCTCACCCTCACCTCAAGAGCAGGACAGCGAAGCTGAGCCGACTCGTCCCGGTGTTCCCTGCACGAGCAGAGCTGTGTGGCCTCACAGTGCTTTCTCTAGTTTGGGGTGTTGTTTTTTGGTCTGGGGGTCACACCTGGTGGTGATGCTCAGTATTTACTCCTGGTGGTGCTCAGGGCCTCATAGGGGATGCAGGGGATTGAACCCAGGTCTGCTGTGTGCAACGCAAGTGCCCTCCCCGCTGCCCTATGGCTTCTACCCTATGACTCCCCGCCGACTCTGAGTCTCCATGAGCCTCTTATGCCCACCGGCACCGCACCGGAAACAGATATTCCAAATGAGCGAGGGTCAGCTCTGCCTACAAATGCTCTCTCCACTCTGACAAGGTTCTGCTGGGTGGCTGCCCACTCCTCTCCCTCCCACCCACAGGAAATCTCCGACTCTTCCCCTGAACAGCAACCGCTCTGGCCCAATGGCACAGAAGGACCTTTTGTGTCACATAGCACCATGCCAAGATCTCATTGCACACACAGAACACACAGGAACACACACGTGTGCCCCCACAAGCCAGGGTACAGAGATGCAGGAGTGTGTGTGTGTGTGTGTGTGTGTGTGTGCGCGCGCGCGCACGCGCACATGTGTGTATTTCTCAAACATCCACCACAGTGACCAGGGCCATTTCCATCATCAAACACCCTCATCCACCTCACGGCACCCAAGGCAGACACACAACACACCACCCTGGACCAGGGTCCACACCGGCAGCAGAGCGAAGCCCAAGGTGGGCTTCGGCCCCACAGGCTGGATCATCCCCCATGTGGGCGGGGGGAGGGGGGGCCAGGGCGGGAGGAGCTCAAAGGAAGATGGTTTATACACAGGCTCCAGCCACAGAGGCACCCGCCCTGCCTCAGAGTCAAGGTGGCCACATGAGACCAAGGGCTCCCCAGAACCTGGCGCTGTCCAGAGTTCTAGACCAGTGCAGAGGCACTCCCTACCCGAGAGTGGCCTCGCTGCCCCCCCCAAGAAGCAGCTGACCCCGGTGCTGAGCCTGGCTGCCCCGCCTCCCTACCCGCTTCTTGTCACTGGAGTTTGACTCAGCTCTGTCAGTGAAAAATTAGACTTCATTTCAGTATGCTAATAGCGATCTCTCCAAAACAATGTAATCAAGGCCTCGTGCGCACCTATAATTTCATCCTTGACATCAGCCTGACAGCTATTTATTGTCTGAACGGGGAAGCGGGGCTGGGGGAGGGGAGGGGGCCGCGTGGCTCCCCTCCCCCACCCGCCGGCAGCCCTGCAGTCTCCGCAGAGTCCAAACAAACGGCCATAATCACGGGGTTTACATATGTCCTGTCTGCAGCAATCAAGGCAGAGGGTTAACAGAGGCGCCGCCCGCCGGTGCCCGCTCCCCGGCTGCCCACGTCTGATGAACCAGCTGTGAGCTGCGACTGTCACGTTATAATTTAGGCAGAGGGGGAAAAAGGCATCAGAATACGCACTGGATCAACATAATTATTCACAGCAGGAAGCTGCGGGTTTAATTTAGCCAATCAGAATTCCATGTGGGGGCTGGGCGGGCTGCAGTGCTGCGGCCCGGAAGTGGGGGAGGGGCGCTGGCGCCCACCCCTGGCTGATCTCTGGATCCCCGGGATCTGGGATCCGGTGTGAATACGAGGAAGGGCCACCTCAGTCCCTCACTGGGGCAGGCAGTGCACCACTTGAATTCGACCCTCAGGGCTGGGAGCTGGGCCTGTCATTTTCTTCCTCTTAAGCTCAGAAGCCCAGAGAGGGCAAAACAGGTGCCCAGGTGACACAGCTGGCAAAGGGGGAGTGGCAGCCAGCACTCAGGGCCAACCTTGAGGCTTCTTGCCTCTGACAAAGGGACTAGCAGTCAGGAGGTTCACCTGGCAGGGCGGGACCCCCCCACTCTGCGTGGCTCTCTAAAGATGGTGGCATGGGGGCCCCCATCCAGGCCACTAGAACTCGGTGCCAGACAGCAAGTCTTCAGCCTAGGCTTCGGGCAGCTCTGTGCCCCCTGCGCCCTCTGTGGCTCAGGGCAGAACAGCTGTGCCCCTTCTGAGAGGAAAAACGCAGTGGGGACGGCGGGGGATGGGAGGTGGGGTGGGTGGAAGGACAGGAATGGCCAGGACAGTGGCTGCCTGGAGAATCGGGGTTCACTGGATGTTAGGCATGTACCCAGAGACGGGGCTGGGGGAGGGGAGTCAGGGCTCCCCCACAGTCACTGCCCGCCTGAGCTCCTGACGCTGGTTCAGTTCTGCAGTGGCCAAAGGTGACGACCACCAGAGCCAGAGGCGCGGGGTGGCTGTGGACACAGCTAGTGCTCTTCTTCCCCGGAGGTCAGCGAGGGGGCGGCCGAGAGGAGCCCCAGTATCCTTGTGGGAGTTGGACCTGGGCAGGCAGGCGGGGGAGTGAGCGGCAGCATCCCCCACCCCCAGCCCCGGTTCCATGGGCGGCGATCATGTTTGATCTATGCCACTGTCGATGAGAACTGTGATTTAATCCATAAGGATGCAGAGCTGGTGATGAAAGGGAATCAGGGCAAATCCTGATTAACAGTCGCTGCTACACCAAGGCAGGTTTCCATGGCAACTGGGCTGAACTCGTACAAGGGACCGTGCTGTACAGGCGGCAGGGCAGGCTCAGCGTGGGCTGTGCCTCACAGCATCCAGCTTTCTGTGGGATCTGAGCGTCCACCTTCCTGCGTGTAGGAGCGGGCCCCCCTTCTACCCCCCAGCACCCCCACTTGGGTGGGACTTGGAGTGGAGACACAGGAATGAGGGGTCGCCTTGGCCGCTCTCCCTGGCAGAGGCAGCCCCGTGTCACCCTCTCTCACAGTCTGTTTCACCAGCTCAGGGGGCCTGGGGGAGGGGCGTGGAGGTGAATTATTCCACCTCTCCCTCCAGAGATCAAAGTTCCCTGAATTTGCAGGAGAGGAGAGAGCCGAGCTAAATAAAAGATCAGAGTGGGGGGAGGGAAGAGACTTCTTTGTTCCTGCAGATTTCATTTTCAGGAAAGATTTTAAAAGAACACGGTTTTTAAATAGTATGGCCTTCCAATACCGACTCAAAATAACTTCAGAACTGAGCAACAAGGGAAAAATAAATCAGGCCTGGTAAATATCACTTTAAAGCTCTTATGGCTGTTATGGCAACCAGCTCTGAATAGATAGAATATCTATCAGAGCTATAGAATAGATCTGATCAAACAGCCTCGGGAAAATGTATTGCATTCGAACATCAGACTCCATGTCCCACTTCCAATAAAGAGGAATATAAAGCAACACAGAAAAAAACAAGCAGAAAAATCAGAGTCCCGAATGTCACTGTGAGAGGGTTAAAGATCTGAAAAGGTGTGAAATAAATGTGAAAACTGCGTATCTTTAACATTCCTCCTTTCCAAATTAGAAGAAAAAAAAAAGACAAATCAAAGCTTCACGCTTTCCAGAAATGCTCTGACTCTAGAAGAAAATCACTTCTTCAAACAAAGATGTTATTATAATTTAGGTCACAGGATCATAATGGTGTCCAAAGGTATGGGACAGATGTGCCAAGTTCCTGCCACGCCACAGCCACTGAATTGCAAATGACCACTCCTAGGTATTTACCCGCAAAGCACACAAAAAGGAATAAAAAAAAAGGCACATACACAGCTGTGTTCCTGGGAGCACTCACCGAAGCAGCCAGGACTTGGGAGCCACTCATACATGCAGCAGGCGAGTGGCTGAAGAATAAGGGGGCAGGCTCCCCACGAGGGCCCACCTCCCGGCCCGTGTTTCTACTGTCCCTGGGTATTCTGATGGTGGAAAATATGCACTCATTAAGTGATGGGTGTGAGACCCGATCATGAATAGCTTTGTAACTGTATATGTATCTCAAGGTGATTCCATTAAAAAATATTTTTTTTAAAAAAAAAAGAACAATGGGGAAATGATGGGGTTGGAAATATAGGACAGAGCAGACCCGGGTTCAATCCCCAGCATCCCATATGGTCCCCTGAGCACCACCAGGAGTCACTCCTGAGTGCAGAGCTTGGAGTAAGCCTTGAGCATCGCTGGGAGTGATCCAAAAAAAGAAACTAGCCAGGGCTAACACTAAAAAGGAGTTGTCGTCTTCTGCCCCCTGTCTGTGTGTGTGTGTGTGTGTGTGTGTGTGTGTGTGTGTGTGTGTGAAAGAGACACCTGTGGTGTATCACATCTGGGGTGCAGAGGCCCAGGTCACAGGATGCAGGGATGGCCGAGGTCCATACGCCCTCTTTCACAGTTTACACAATGGGTCCAGGCCCAGATTTCCGGCTTGTATCTCAGCCAGTCGGGGTCAGCCAACTGGATGTCATTGTTCCTACTTTGCAGGTGAGGCGGTCGGTCGGGCCTAGGGGTACCAGGAGACTTGCTGAGGCAGAAAGGCTGCAGGGGGCTGTGTGCTGGGGCTGGGGTTGCTCCAGGCTTTGAGGCCCCCACCCCCACCCCACCCCCATCCTGACTACAGTGCCCAGCCAGGACCATCTCGGAGGAGTTGGGTTTTTCTTCATTTTCCCCTTGTTATTTTTTTTTTAATTTTTTTTATAAAGTAGTTCACAATCCCATTGTTATTAACCCACACAGTGGGTTCTGTGGAGGGGTGAAGTCTTTCCACAGACGCCCAGATGTGCACAGGACAAGCAGAGCCACGGTATCCGTGAGATCCAAACCCAGTGATGGAGGGTCCTCCACGTCCCTGTGTGCCCCTCTGGAGTCTCTGTGTCCGAATCCCCCAGGGAAGCCTGCTGAGGGCCTCTGTGCAGCTATAGGATCTGCGGGTACCCATTTCAGTGGCGCCCATCTGCCCGGTGGCCGTGGCACCCTGCTGTGAGGGCTGGGCAGCTCTGAGGGAGAGTAAACGCATGGCTCACCACACAATGGCGTGGTGCAGCTGGGCTCTGGGACCCCCTGCTTCAGGTGCCATCCTGGGACCGCCATGTCACCCGCGCACATCGGGCTGAACTGTGTTTCACAGCGGGCCTATTTCTCAGTCCCAGACAGGCAGTACAGCAGGGGATGTGCCGGCCTCGCATGTGGCTCCATCCCCGGCACTTCACAGGAGCAGGCCCTGAGCACAGAGCCAGGAGTCATCCCCGAGGACCACGGGGTCTGGCCCCTCAAAACAAAAGGACAAAGAGAGACCCAGAAGGCAGGGCCAGTCTTTTTCCAGAAAGGATATGGGAGGGGAAACAATGTTTCTGGAGTCTTTATTCCATTCAAATGCAGTGGCCCTGGCTGATCTTGGGCTTCCTGTGGCCAGACGGAGGAAGTCATGTGACCTGCACCCAGGCCCCGATGCCCCAGCATGCCAAGTCAGCCTCTGCTCTGTGGGTCTCCCCAGAACATCTCAGCGCCATTTCTCTGCTCCAGCTCTGGCTGCCGGCCTGCCTCAGGAGACGTTCTGAAATCGGTGATGACCGTTTAGGGCAGCCCAGGAGTTTTAGGACTGGAAGTGGAGACTCGTAGCTGAGCCCAAGTCCAAACTACACTTCCCTTCAATCTCACAACTGAGTCTCTGTTTTGTCCAAAATTGAACTACCGCCCCAAATAACCAATGCCCAATATCTTTCTAAAAATAATAAATGTTGTTTTCCCAGCACATAAACCAATGGCTTTATTTTTATGCTGGAACTGATGTGAAATCACACGCCATGAATTATTCATGCCATCCAATTTAATTCAATTATTTTCACCGAATTCATATCTAATCCATAAAAATGTTTAACTCAACCAAAAAAAATTTCACTGCTGAACCTTTGCATAATAGATTTCTTATAAAATTTTACGAAAGATGAGTGGATATTTGGCTTGAAATGGCAAAGCAAGTCATTGCTGCAATGATGAAAATGATTTTAGTTTTTTAACCATGCATTTCGTTTCATTTGCTGGCTGACGTCTCAGAAAGGGAAACTTATTTAATATCAACACATAATCAGAGGGGCAGGAAGTGGGTCTCAGGATGAGGAATGGCTCCAGAGCCCCTTCAAGGCTTCCTGTGACATCCACACACATACCAGACAGATGGGCAGACAGGCAGGAGTGGCTCTCAGCCGGACGGAAGTAGGAATTCTGTGCCAGGGACAAGAGCTTGGCTTGTCCCATTGGAACCAGGAGGAAAGGTGAGACCTCTTCCTCCTATCGAAAGGATCTGAGGCTTGGGCCAACCCAGGCTCAATCCTCGACAGCATTGTGGTCCCCCAGGCCCAGCCCAGAGTCAGCCCTGAGCATCACTGGATGGAGGCCAAAAATAAAAACCAAAGTAGAAACAAAACCCTGTAAGGTTGCTGCCTCTTACCCGGTGGGCAAGTAGAACTGATTCCCACATTTGCTGGTGCTATGCCAGTTATTCCCCGTCACCCCTGCCTCCCCCATATCCCAGCATCACCAGAAGACTGGTCTCAGTGTCACCCAGAAAAACCAGTGAACTCCGTTCCGCAGTCATTGGGGTGCCTCAGCCCCAGTGACCTCCACTTCTCTACACCCCCTCACTGATGGCCACGCCCAAGCCAGAACCCCCTCTCCCATAAGCCGGAAGCCCCTCTCCTGTAACCTGGAAACCCCTCTCCTAGAAGCCGGAAACCCCTCTCCCCCAGGCAGGGGTCACAGACCAACGCTTCCGAGAGGTTGCTTTGCTTGAATGCTCACATCCCTCTCCCTTTATTTCATGGGGGTCCTTGAATATGTTCTAAGTGCCCGCAACAAACACAGGTTTGGGGAAGAAAGCAGAGTCTCGGCCACACGTTTCAGAAGTGCCAAGAGTCTGAGGAAGAGTCAATGAGCCCAGCAAGCCCGGCAGCCGTGGAAGTCCTCTAAGAGTGAGGGGCAGCCTCCAGGCAGCTGGCCTGTGAGCAAAGGCTCCCACAGCCCAGCCCCACCCACTGTGCTCCCTGGCCATGGCTCACTGGTGTCCAGAGTCCTCAGTCGGCTCCTCCCCCTGCTACCCTGAGCATGGTCTGTCCAGTTCCAAGAGGACCAGAAATGTGTGACAAATGGTCTGAGCTGAATCGAGGTCCTCACAGCTAATACCTAGAAGGTTCTAGAAACTTGGAGATGTGCGTTTTGTGTGACTGAGGCACAAAGAGGTGGAAGTGTGACCCTTAGCGCCAACGCCTCTGCATACCATTCCCCAGGGCTCAGGCCCCAAACCCAACACCAGGGCCAGTGCCCGAGTCTCCGAGAGCCAGACTCCTCCCATGAATGTGAAAGCCATCCGTGCTCTCCCCCACCAAAGCCAGACTCTTCCTGTGTGGTGAAACCGCAGACCCCCTGCTTCCGGTCTCAGCAGGACCCTTGTCTCACTGCCTTTCACTCTCACGTGTGCCGTGTGAAGTCGCGGTTGAAGATTCTGCCGAGCTTCCAGAAGCTCAATCCTCCCTCTCCCCACCCCATCTGAATCTGAATTGCAGCCCCCCCAACCCCCCGCCTCTGTAATCTCTGGCTCCTCTCTGGGTCCAGCTGACTGGCTGGATGAGCCATCCCAGTAGTGGGATGAGCCAGCAAAGGGATTGGCCAGGAAGTGCCCCTAAGGCCCCGTTTCACGTCTCGACCTGCTCCTTCCTCTTGTCGGCTGGGTCTAGGGGTTGCCCAGTTCTCACCATTACCATGCCTTGCTGGTTTCTGCCAGCCCTGCCAACTCCATCCCGATGTCTCCAGTCAGCTCCTAGAACCCTGGGCAAGAGAGTCAATTCTAAGACCTACTATTGTCCATATTTTACTGGAGGCCCAAATTCAGGAAGGTCTTCTTCCCGCACACACGTGCACACACACACATGCACACAAGCATGCACACACACATACACGCGTGCACACATACACACAGACATGCACAAGCACATGCACACTGTCACTTCCTCCCGTTCATCGATTTGCTCGAGTGGGCCCAGTAACATTGTGAAACTTGTTACTGTGCTTGGCATATTGAATATGTCACGGGTAGCTTGTCAAGCTTTGCCGTGCGTGCGGGAGAGATACTCTTGGTAGCTTGCTGGGCTCTCTGAGAGGAGCAGAGGAATCAAACTCAGGTTGGCTGTGTGGGCCGTGTGCAAGGCAAACACCCTACCCGCTGTGCTATCACTCCAGCCCTCACACACACACACACACACACACACACACACACACACACATGCACACATACACACACGCAAAAACATACATACTCATGTACACACATACATGCACACACACGTGGCACACACATGCGCACACACACAAACACACTCCCACCACTGACAGCCAGGCTCTCTCCAAGAATTCTGCCTGCAACAAGAACACTCTGCACTCTGCTTTCCCCATCACACATTTCTTCCGTTTTCTTCTCCCAAAGGGCAGGGCTGTGCCTTAATCATCTCAGTAACCCCAGTGCTTATCAGAGAACCCAGTACACATAGAAACCCCTCTCCATGATTGCTTTTCCATGCTACAGCAGCTCCGCACGTCAATCACTCGGCCCGGAGCAAACTGCTCCCGAGCACAGGGCTTAATCACCAGTTCTCCGAGGCCGCAGCAGAAGCACATTAACCAAATGGCCTTCACCAGCTCCTCTGGGTGTGAGGGAATGTGACCCAGGGAAGTCTCAGATCACAGGCTCCCCCGGCGTCCTGCCAGCGCCCAGCTCAGCAAACGCCTTCCCCTCCATATACGCCCATCACGTTTTATTATGAAGACACTCATTTTATGGACAAATTATAGGGCGAGATTAAAACACTAGAAATAATATCCAAGATAATGGATCTCCATGGAGCGGAGAGCTGCAACCGACTCTCACACAGACATGAGCTCCCAGGAAACAGACAGTGCCCCGTGCAGACGGGCAAGAGCTGACGGGCACGGTGCGAGGGCTCCCAGGGACTAGGGGGAAGATTCCTTTGCAGAGGGGGCAAGTCCAGCAGGGTCTCTGATGTGTAGGGAAAGGGTTCGCAGACTGGCTCATGGCAAGTGTGTGACTCAGGAAGGCTGGGCTGAGCAAAGCCCACAGCAAGGTGCCACAGCAGCAGAGGGGCAAGGGTTTGGGGTAAGGGTGAGAGACGGCGCACACAGTGTGGTGGGGGCCTCGGGAGATGACAGGAGGGTGGGGAAGTGGCAGCCCCTGGAGAAGTGCTCCTGTCCATGAAAGGGTATGTGCAGGGTGCCCCGACCCATAGCCCTCCCTTGGGAGATGGGCAAAGTTGCGTCCCCTGGGCTAGTTCCTGCCGGCCAGGGGCCTGTCACACAGCTGGAATTGCGGCTCTTGAATCCTTCGTTCTCTCTGCATGCAGCAGCACCCCGCTGACATTTCCTGAACACAGAAATAAAGGGCCGTGATGACAAAGGCTGGTCCCCAACCAAGCGCTCACATGAGTCGCTGATCGCCCCTCCTGAGGCCGCTGCTGACGAAGTGAGACTCGGCCCAATCCAGGAAAGACGACGGCCACAAGCCAGCACCCGCGGGAGGGGCGCCCCAAGGAACCACAAACATGCACCTGAGGCCTGGAACACCCTGGGCGGGGTGCTGTGTGGCTGCCGCCCGAAAACTCTCCTGGAGTGATGCAGTACTGCATACAGTCGTGTGTCTGTGACCCTTGCTGGCCCTGGTGGGGGTAGAATGCTGCATTTGTGTCCATTCAAGCAATGAAACAGACCTGGATTCCCCCCTCCCCCCTCAGAGCAATCGGAGATTAATTCACAACTGAAATGAGAATAAATTTGGGCTTCCTGACAATATTTCTAACTGGTTCATCAGAGCAAAGAAAGTCCCACTTACTGAAAATTAAAATACTTCAATACGGGGAAGGAACGCCCAGGGATACCCCGGCGAGCTGGAAACTACTGCTTGCTCCTATGGGATGAGAGCTGGGCTGGGCATGGGGTCCTGCTGACCCCATGCACACAGGCCCTCTCCTGTCACTCTCAACCCTACAGAACACTCGATACTATTAAGAAAAGGCACAACTGCAGTAACTAAGATTCAGCCCAATCCCCAGGATATAGAAAAGGACATTTACAGCAGAGGTTCCCAAAATGACTGGCCTACTGCCCTCCTCTTTCAGAAAAAATAAACAGAACAAAGCAGTGTCCCCTTAGAAAAATGCCTACCCGGAACAGATTAAGCTGCAGAGATGCCTCACAGACACCCCTGTCAGGCTGAGTCTCACCTGGGGCACCCCAGAGGGGGCTGGTGGACGGCACACCTGCACAAACAGTACCCAGGCAGCCTAAAACCTCCAGAACCCAATTACCGCCATGTTCACAGCCGATCTCCACAGGCTCAGGACAAGCATCATCCATGAGTGAATCTGCTGAAAAACCCAGGTTTGCGGATTTTGTGAACAAAATTTTCAGGCTCTTATAGAATTGGTGATGGGCAACCTCTCCCCAGCTCCCTGTTCTTCCAGTCACGCCCACAAACTGCCTCTGGCACTACATAAGCTCATTAAAGGCCATGATTCAGAGACTCAAAAAGAAGTCTCAAAAGAGATCAACAAGCTTCAGAGATGCCTCCAGACCCCAAAGTCACCATCCAGTTAAACACTTAACTCCAGCTCTATCACACTATTTAAAATTTTAGAATTCCTGGGGCTTGCGGCCACATCCACGGTGCACAACATCAACATCTCGTACCCCACCCCACAGATAGACCAGGAGTAGCCCACCACATTGGACGGGGTATAAGAAGGCAATCAATGTCGATTAAAAAAATAGCAGCACACAAGGCTCAACTTGTAACATGTTAGTAATCTCTTATCCAAGGGCTTAATGGCTCCAGGGTGAGATACAGCAGTCTTCATGCACTTTCTTCTAAGGACACCTATTTTGATCACTTTTAGCTAATCATCCATAACAAACAATACAAAGTAAATTATTTAGGGCCTATTTATTATTGGGGCAGACTTGGGTAGTGGTTAGGAAAATTCAAAATAATGGTGGTGGGAAGGCATATTAATGGTGGTGGGACTAATGTTGGATACTGAATGTAATAAATTATTTTTTTAAGGTGCCTACCCTCTTTAAGTGAACAGAGCCACACCGAACTGCACTGAGTCTCCTGCTGCCTCCACCTCGCTCCAGCATTGCACCCCTCACCGGGCACCTCTGTGGAAAGCCCTGGTTGACCCAAGCCCATGTCTCTTCCCTTGGGAAGCAGGGCCAGGAGTCAGCCCATGCTGCCCTCTCTGTGCCCACAGCACTGCCAGAGTGTGGGGAACCCCTCCAGGGAAGCTGGGGAGTCTCCCGCAGGAAACACTCTGACCTCTCCATGCTCACCTGCTCTGTGCTCCAGCCTCTGTCAGAGCCCCGGCCTCAAGACCCATGTGGAAGCCCACCAAGGGGCAGAACAGAGGATGCCGGGAGGCCTAGAAGGGAGCATTTTCAGCACCCGCGCAGTGAGGCAGAAGGGGCTCGTGGTGCCCATGTCCACAGGCTGCACCCTAGTTCTAGGGTTTCAGAGGTGGACGTCTATGGCACAGTATCACACGATGCCAAAAGCGTCGGCTTCCACAAACTGGGGACAGTGCCAGCCAGGCAGTCAGTCTTCACTCTCTGTTCCCTGGAGCCTGTCCAGAACTCGGCACGAAAACCGGCTTCAAATAAAAGACTTTTTACCATTAACTTGGATTTCAGCATGCTGGCTGAGTGGAGCTCGAGGCTGTGAGCCTTGTTAGCAGACGAAGGCACTGACAGGCCCTGGTATTCCAGGTCCTGTGGGTCAGATGAAAGGGGTGTGTGGGACCCAGGGAACAGGCAGATAATCTGCCCCTCCCGTCCCCACCACAGCCCGATGGCTTTCTCCCAGATTAATGTCTTCATGGCTTCCCAGGCTGACGCCCTTGTGGGGCCATGTATTTTCTATTAATCTGTTTATTACAGGGTTATTGAACATCAGCTCTGGTCTGGCTCTTGTGTCAAAGATAAAGTCCCTGACATGAGGGGACACGTGTGGGCTCCTCAAGTCCATCCTGCAGTACCACAAGGACTCCTGGACCATGAAAATTGAACGTCTTGTCTCCCAAGAACTGGATCATCAATGCTGCGCGGGCATCAATCTCTCAGACCCCTCTGTTGCCATGCTGACGGCTCCCTCCATTAAATAGAATCTGATTCATCACTGAATCGGATTCGTTCTCTACCTCAGGTGCAGAAGCAAAGCGCCACACCGGGCACGGCTTAAAACACAGGAACACGATCCCCGAGTCCATGGATCTGAAAGGATAGCACAGTGGACCCACTTCCATCCCCCCAGCCCTCATAACTGGAGAGAGGCAGCTGCCCTAGCCACATGCTGGCTCCAACGTGGCAATCCTGGGCAGTCCTTGGTATGTGGCCCTGTGACCCCAATCTCTGTTCCCATCTGCACATGATCTTGCCTTGTCAGTTTTCTTTTAATTTTTAAATTTTATTTTCATATGGTTGTTCACATTAATTGATTACATTCAGTATTTCAACACCAGTCCCACCACCATTATATCTTCCCACCACCATTATTCCAGATTTCCCACCACCATTCAAGCCTGTGTGCCACAGGCAGATGCTAGATAATTCATTCTCTATTGCTTATTATGAATATCATGAGAAGTTGAACGGCCACAAAAGCAGTCGCATGCTCCTGGAATTCTAAAATTGTAACTGATTGGGGTCCAAAGATATCTCTGTAGGGAGTTAATCTATTTTTAGATTCATTTGTGAGCCTCTGCATCAAGGCTGGTGACACACTTAAATATCACCTGGAGGCAGTTCATGGGTGTGACAGCCAGGACCCCAAAGGGGAGGGAAGATGGGAAGGAAACTTGACATGTCTTCTGACTGTCCTTCAGGTCACCACGTGACCCTGGGCTCCATATCCCCATGTGACCCTGAGCTCCATGTCTTCATGTGACCCCAGGTTCCATGTCCTCACATGACCCAGGGTTCCATGTTCCCATGTGACCCAGGGCTTCCTTGTGTGACCCCAGGCTCCATGTCCCCACATGACCCTGGGCTCCATGTCCCCATATTATCCTGGGCTCAATGGCCTCAGGTGACCCCGGGTTCCATGGCCCCACGTGACCGCCCTATATGTCTCCTGATGGCAGACCTTCCTATTGCTCCACAAATCTGACCCCCACATGGCTCCCAAGTCTCTCCTCTAATGATCAATGGATATATTTTTGCTCATAAATACTTCATGTATCTATTTTGCTGAAGGTCTAAGATAAGGACGTCACTTACTTGGTTGATATATTTAGTCAGTTGCCTCAATACCATTTACACAAGTATCCCTCCTTTCATTTCCAATGACTCAATGTCACCTTTATTTTATAGTGAAATTCCACGTAAACTTGGGTTTTCTTTTTTCTTTTTTTGGTGGGGTTGTGGGGGTGATCTTACCTGACAGTGTTCAGGGCTTACTCCTAACTCCACACTCAAGAATTTCTCCTTGTGGTGTGCTAGGGACCAGACGGGATGCCAAGGATGAAACCCAGGTCAGCTGCATTCAAGGCAAATGTGCACTATCTCTCCGACACAAAACCTGGGTGTTCTGTCCGTCTGCTGGCCTATTCGAGCACTAAGACTAGACTGTTCATAACGTTACAGGCAACTCCCAAGTGGTGTTCAACAGGCCAGGGCCATTCCCTGAACTTCTTAGTGAAAGGGGCTGGAGGTCGATGTGAGGCCCTGACGACAATGCTGTGGAACCCTCTGGGGCTGGGGGTGACTGGGTCACTCAGACATGTTCAGGGGCTTCCACACCTAGAAATGCCTGGGCCCGGGCTGGGTGCATGCACAGTATCTGCCCCAACCCCCACGCCCCCTCCCTGCCCTACTGTATGTTTCAACACCAGATATATAATTCATCACTATGTTCCTCCCCCCAAAACACAGCATTGGTATTTTCATGCATTTACTACTCCCACAGAACTTAATTCTTGTTTTTAGGAAGTTGTTCCAAACATCTCTATTAGGGCTTTCTCTCATTATATTTCACAGTGAGATCTGGGCATAATTGACATCTTTAAGTATGGAGACTTTCGTTAATTCATCTTCTTGAAAACTTGAAAAACTTTTGTCCTTGTTCCTGTTCTTTTCTTTCTGAGTCCCCACCAGGCAGTGCCCAGTGTCTTACAGCTCTGACTAGGGACACACCCTGAGGAACTCAGGGAGCCCAAAGGCAGAGGCCAAGCTCAGTCCTCAGGCTCTCTGCCTAGCCTGGGCCAGGATTTCCATTCACTCACTTCTTGGCCGTGGCCCCCATCTCCACTGTCCACTTACCATGACTCTCAAGCCTGAGGCTTTAGTTTTCCCACAGAGTCACGTAGAAAAATCCCAATTATGGATCGATCCCAGTGTGCACTTTCAATATGTATGTGCTTGAAATAAGATGCCACTTCACACCCATTAAAAAAAAAGACAGACAACAGGTGTTCGCGGGATGTGAAGAAACTGTAATTCACATATGTGACTGATGAGAATTTAAAATGGTACAGTTGCTATGGAAAAGAGTTTAGAAGTGCCTCGAAAAGTTAAATATAAGTTGGCAGTAGCCAAGCAATTCTGCTCCTGGGTATAGTCCCCCAAATCTTTGAAAATATATACACAAAAAAAAAAGAAAAGAGAAAGAAAGAAAGAAACTGACCACAAAGGTCCCTGGGAACAGCCTTCATGACAGCTAATACAGGGACATAAGTCACATGCTCAGCAACAGATAAACGGATAAACCGTGTGGCCTCTTCAAAGGACCACTATCCATCCCTAACAGGAGCAAAGCACCGATTCTGCTCCAGCATGGATGACCCATGGAAATATTATGCTGAGCAAAAGAAACCAGAGGCTAATGGCCACTATGATTCCACTTAAATGGAAGTCGAAGAATAGACAAACCCAAAGATGAAGGACGTAGGTTTGTGGTTGCCAATGGCTAAGGGGAGGGAAAAGGAGGAGTGACAGCGAAGAGACTAAGAACTTCTTTCTGGGAAAATTAAAATGATCAAATGATTTAATGTTTTATTTTAACAATTTAATGATTTAATTTTAACTAAATAGGGGCTGGAGCAATAGTGCAGTGGTAGGGTGGTTGCCTTGCATGCAGCCAGCCCAGCCGACCAGGGTTCAATTCCTCCGTCCCTCTCGGAGAGCCCGGGAAGCTACTGAGAGTATCTCGCCCGCGCGGCAAAGCCTGGCAAGCTACCTGTGACATATTCGATATGCCAAACACAGTAACAACAAGTATCACGAAGGAGACTTTACTGGACCCGCTTGAGCAAATCGATGAACAATGGAAGGACAGTGCTACAGTGCTACAGTGCTAAATAGTGGTGATGACGTACAGCATGATGCTGAATTATACACTATAACACGTACCATGTTGTAGTATGTAGGTTATATTTTAAAACAAAAAAAATTTTTTTTCAATGCACATATGGTCTGTTAGGTGCTCCCAGGGAGAATGCCTCAGCTCACAAGCTCACAACTCCTGCTCCATCAGTCCAGGGCTCCCGACTCCCACTCCATCAATTTAGTGCTCCCAACTCCTGCTCTATCAGCCCAGTGCTCCCAACTCCTGCTCTATCAGCCCAGTGCTCCCAACTCCCGCTCTACCAGCCCGTGCCCCCAACTCTTGCTCCATCACTGCTCCTGATTCCCACTCTATCAATTCAGTGTTCATGCTCTTCCTATGAGCTGAGCTCCCTACAGAATCTCTGCTCCTGGTCAGTCTGCTCTGTCTTCTCTTCCCAAGAGCCTTCGAGTTGCTAAAGGACAGTGGCCACATCGCTTAGAAATACAAGGTCTAGAACACCAGTTGATACCTGGCTGGTTCACTCCATCACCACACTGGCACAAGTAGTTCTCGGGCTGAACGCCCCACGCAGGCGCCCTGACTCCACGCACCTCCCTCCCCTGGGAAAGGAGCACTATGTGTGAATGCCACGGGAAACGATTGGCCCCCCACCCAGAAAGCGTCCACTGCCGCCTACATCTGGGCACTCACCTGTGGCCCTCACTTGGGCTCTGAGGACCATGGCAGAGCAGCGAGAAGGCAAAATGAAGGGGTCCTGGGAGAGCTGACCATGCCATGGGCCTGGAGGCAAAGGACTGACATCTGTTCCTCAGCGTGCCCCGACCTCACTCACCCAGCATGCATTGCACACGCATTGTATAGCCGTGGCAGGGACTGTGAGCCTGGGCCTCTGCCAAAGGGACGGGGTGACAGGGACATCTCATGGGTCTGCTGACCACAGACCAAGAGGCTCCATTCAGTCCAAACCAGGCACTGGGAAGCTGCCAGATCCAAATGAACAAATTGTCACCTAAGAGGGGACGCTCACCTGAAGCACAAGGCTGCCTGGCATGGACGTGGTAGGCATGTGGGGGCAGCGGACTGAAGCCCAGGGAAGCCCAGAGCATCACAGCTCAGCGGACTCACTTCCCTGAGGGGCTGTGGCACTACTGGGTCCCCTGGGGCTGGTTGGCTGAGCGTTGCCCCCTCCTGCTCCCAGCTGCCTGGAGCCCCCGTCTAAAGAGAGGCCGTGGGCAGGACAGGAACAGCAGGGAGGCAGCCATCTTGGTCACAGAGTCCGCATGAGGGGCAGCACAGTCGAAGAAGCACAGTCAGACGTGGTGACCCCGATGGAGTCTGCCATCCAGGAGGCCACCCACTCACCCTCTCCCCTCCTCCCCCCGTATCTACTCAATGCGAATTCTGACTCCCTCGGTGGGCTCAGACACCCTCCAATAAGGACCTTGTGGGCAGCCAGCCGGGGGCAAGGCCGGATGCTCACCACGAACCTGAAAAAACCATGTCCTCGAGAGGCGCCATCCAGAAACAGCAAAGAATGGGGTAAGCGGGAGGGGGAGGAGCAGTCAGCATGATAAGCCCGGCAAACGGGCCCAGCTCCAACAAGATCCTCCAACCCTGAGTGGGCGTGGACGAGACCCGCCTCTGCACTGCAGGGAGGAAGAAGCTCTGGCAGTCACGGCCTGCTATGAGGGAGGCCACGGGTCTTGCCCCAAAAGGGAAAGAAATCCGGGGTCCTGGGCGTGAGAGTGGACACAGTCGGCCAAGGCGAGCCAGGGCAGCAGAAAGCTAAAGGGGACGGTCACCCTGATTCACCGAGCAGGACAGGTCACGGAGGCTGGTTTTAGATCCCCAGCTCCTGCTCCATCACTAGCCCAGACAACGCAACGGGCAAGGAAGGAAGAGAGAGCGTTCAGTGAATGACAGCAGTGCCTCATTAGGATTCTCTACCCTGCACTGTGCCACCATGGGAGACGGAGTGTCTCTTCCCAGAGAGTCTAATGTCTTTCCCAAACATGAGTTCCAATGCTAAGAGTACACACATCACAAGGAAGAAAAGAAAAGAGAACACTTTCTAGGCTTTTACCCTTCCGGGTCCCAAACGTCCACTGAAACAGCAGTATTGTCAAGCACGGCGGGTAAAGGGTTAACGCTGCTCTGGTATCTGATCCTGTGCCAGGGGGCTGGTTTGAAAGGCAGCCTCGATATGTGATATGCGATATGCGTTGTGTCCCTTGGTCCGCGTTTGTCTTTCGCTATGCTAAACAATTTTCCTGCCAAGGGGAAGAAACTAATGGCGAAAAGGGAGACGAGCGGTTTGTAGCAGGGAGCTGATCTAATGGAGCTGAGGAACACTCGCCCCCTTCTCCATCTGTTCCGCACACCTGCCGATGGAACGCGACCCCAGGTCTGGGAGCAGACCTGTCAGAGGCCAGTTATAAATAGATTTTATTTCATCTGCTAAAAGCTTGGCAGCCAAGGCGGGAGGGCTGCCGCACTGCAGGCAGGCAGAAGCTCGGCACTGCTGTTCGGTTCCGGCAGAAGAACGAGGAGAAAGAACGCTGAGAGAGGAAGAAGAGGAGCGAATGTCCCCGCGGCCCACCTGACAGCCAGCCTGTGTGCAAGCCACGCAATTCCAGGAGCTGCTGGGGAGAAAGGCAGTCCCGGAACGGGGCAGGGCCAGAACAGAAATCCACAGGAGACAGTCGAGCATTATTTGAGTCACTTGGCTTCTGTGTACACACCTCCCTCGTGGCAAACGACAACTGGGTGAGAAACAGCTCCCTGGGAATGCAACCGGTACTGGCCGGACATGTCCTGGGGACTGTGGGGGTGGGGAGGTGTCAAGGGAAAGCCTCAATGAACCAAGATGTACACAGGAAGGTGCAGGGGGCAGGGGAACCTGCTCTGTGGGCTGGAGAGACACAACAAGCTGGCACTGGGTCACTGGCATGCACAGGTTCCAGGCTTTACCACTGGATATGGCCCTGGGCACTATTGCCAAAAGGCAAGGAAACAAGAATCTGGAAAGAGAAAAATAAAATATTCTCTAGGAAAGTGGAGGCAGTCAGCCCAGCCGCTTCACTCTCAGGCGGGCAGGGCTGGGCTTCCGGGGTGGCCAGAAAGCATGTACAACGCAAGGCACAACACATCAACGGGAAAGGAACTCCTTCCTCGGGAAAGGAAGAGACCCCCTGAGCAGCCAGATGGAGGAAGACCCCTCTCCAGGCCTGTCCCCTGGAGCAATGCAGCCCCCGCTACCAGCGAGAGGATGGAACCAAGGGCCATGTCAGGGCACAGGGTGCTGTGCTCTGGAAAAAAGCGGGAAGCAGGGGACGTCCCCAGTGCTTGGGGACCTCGGCCCGCTTGAAGCAAAATGTTAAGGCATCAACCCCTGCTTGTTTCCTAATGCCCTTCAAGAACATTCAGCACATCATGGAGATAACGACGACCTGCTGCTCTGCTGCGACCAAGGACAAGCGAAAAGGGCGAAGTCCCCAAGCACAGAAGTCAGTCAGCACAGAAGAGGAAGGGCAGGCCTGGCAGGGAGTTCCGCTAGAAGGAGCTATGGGCCAGGCCGCCACTCAGCTGGCAGCCCAAGGAAGAGGCGGCTAGAAAACAGGGTAAAGGTACCCTCGAAAGAGAAACTCGTTTTGCTTTAAGCTGCACACTGGGACTTCCGTGGCTTCCTTTCTTTCCTTCCTCTTTGTTTTTACCTAACAGCATATCCAGAAATAGCCAAACAAAGCTCATCTCCAGGGCTGTTGTTCTAAAGCATTAAAGGAAACTGGTATATGCAGGGAGGGGGCCAGGGGGAGTGTGGGGAATGTTCTGAGTCACACACACAATGAGTCATCTTGCTCCACTTTGCTAGGAGCTGTTCAACACCAAAAATTTGCTGCCCAGAGACTCCAGAATCTTCTCAGGAGTCTCATTGGTTTACCCACAAGCACCGATTAAATGACCTCTAAAATTCTGAAACTGCTCAGTGTCATATAGAAACGATACAGAAAAGTCTCATTTCCAAGAGATCCATGTTCTCTAACTATATGACTTAATTTCTTAATGCTGAAGATAGAAAAGGGAGGCTGATACAAAGGCTCCCTTCTTCCCCATCAAAGACATCATGAATCTCGGCTATGCTAAAAGCTCTGTGAAAGTGGGAGGGGGATGTCCATCCAAGGGAGCTCATTGCTTAGTTTTAAAGAAATTCATATTGTAACTGAATGATGAGCTGATGCTTAGATGGGATGCAGATGGATGGATGGATGATGGATGAATGGATGGATGGATGATGGATGGATAGATGACGGATGGATGGATGATGGATGAATAGATGACAGATGGATGGATAGATGTATGGATAGATGAATGGATAATGAATGGATGGACTGATCAATGAAAAGATGGATGGATAGATGGATGGATAGATGACAGATAGATGGATGAACAGATGAATGGATGCCAGATGGCTAGCTGGATGCTGGATGGGTGAATAGATGGACAGAGGGATGGATCTGAGATGAATGGATGGCTCATGGATGCCAGGTAGATGGATAAATGAATGGATGGATAGATGGATGAATGCTGAATGGATAGATGGACGGACAGAAGAGATGGATGGAGGAATACTGGGTGCATGCAGTCAGAGAATCTTTGTAAATATGCAATTCCTACTCTAAGAGTAGCCTTTGCTGTTTTCCTGCTATTCTTGCTCTTCTCCTCTAGACTGCACCAGAGAAAGAGCAAAAGCCATGCACAGAACTGAACAAAGGACTTCGTGACAGAGGATTGACCTGAGTCCCAATTCTATCACTAAATACGACAGGTATTAAGCAGTATTTTAGGAAAAATAAGTCTGTCATGAAACGATGGTTATTGCATTCACACACTCATCACTAAAGTGCTTCATAAAATGTTGAACAGTGGCGAAGATCAAACCCAGGTTTGATCCCCGGCATCCCATATGTTCCCTCAAGCCCTACCAGGAGTGATCCCTGAGTGTAGAACCAGGAGTAAGCCCTGAGCACCATCTGTGTGGCCCCCAAACAAATAATAATAATAATAATAATAATAATAATAATAATAATTGGTTTTCAGAGTCAATAAGGTTAAAACTATTTTCATTTCTTCACATAAAATCTTTTTTAGCTGTGATAGGTGTACACTGATCTGAGAATCTGGGGGCAGCTCGTGATGGAGAGAATTCCATCTGATTGGAAGCTCAGCTATCATGGAGGAAGTAAGAAGGCACAGTGAGCACTGAGAGTCGAGCTTCACTCATGAAAGACAAAGCTCAGGGGCTGTTCAAGGTACTGTTGCCAGTGAGGAAGCCAGATGGTACTCGGCCCTGCAGTGAGTGCCCCACCCGGCTCAGGGCAGGACGTAGAGACAGTATGTCGGGACATATCAAAATAAGGTTATCTCTTGGGCTGGAACCATAGTACAGTGGGTAGGGAGTTTGTCTTGCACATAGCCAACTCGGGTATGATCCCCAGCATCCCATATGGTTTCCTGAGCACTGCCAGGAGTAATTCTTGAGTGCAGCGCCAGGAGTAACCCTTGTGCACCGCCGGGTGTGATCTAAAAAGCCAAAAATAAATAAATAAATAAATAAATAAATAACCAAACAAGGGAGTCTCATCTTGGAATAACACCAATGTCTGAGCTATAATTAAAAATAAATCGCCAATAATATCAAGAACCAGGGATAGCTCAACTTGACCAAGCCAAGACAATAAAGTGATGCCAAGACCTGGATGTGGAGACGAGCTGTTAGCTTTTAAACTGGTGACCACAGAGATGCAGCAACAAGCCCTGAACAGCCAACCTGAGGCAAATGACAAAGCAGAAAGTCGCAGCAAAGAAACAGCGGATCAAGCAGAATAACAAGCAAAGCTTTACCAAAGTACCTCAAATTGCAGAACAAAGATGACAGAGAAAAGAATCAATGGATCTGAAGGTTCCAGGTTTGATTAGGTTTGGGGCAACAATCAGTGGTGCTCAGGGCTTACTCCTGACTCTGGGCCCAGGGATCACTCCTGACAGTGCCCAAGGGATCGCCTGTGGTGTTTGAGAACTCAAACTGAGGCCCACAATGCACAAGGCAATCCTTAACTAGCTCTCCAGCCCAACCCCAAAGACTGGGATAGAGATTATCCATTCTGAAAAACAACAAAACAAGAGACATTTTCAAGAGATAAGGGGCCAGAGAGATAGCACGGTGGGTTAAGGGCGCTTGTCTTGCACACAGCTGACCCTGGGTCCATCCCCATGACCACATGTGGCTCCCCAAGCATTTCCAGAAGTGAGTCCAGAGCACAGAGTCAGGAGTAAGCCCTGAGCATTGCTAGTTGTGACCCACAAACAAAAAATTTCTTAATAAGTGTCAATCCCTACAGTAAAAACCAAAGAAATCCATGAAAATATTTCTCATTATCCAAATAGAAGAAAAATATTTTGAAAATATTGAAAAAATAACTATCTTATCAGGAGGAGAAAATCACTGGTGTGGCACCTGGTTTTTCTCTCACAAACCACAGAGTCAGAGAAAGTGATACAACATCAAGTGCTGATGGAAAATAGCTGTCAGTCCAAAATTCTCTCTCCATCAAAAGTATGCCTCAGGAAAAGGGGGAAACACAATAAAGGGAATCTAAGAGTTTTGTTACCAGCAGTTCTTTTTACACTAAAAGAACCATTAACAGAAATGGTAAAAACACTAGAAGAAATTTTGTATTAAAGAATTTACTATGAGCATTATATTCTGCCCGGCAAGCTATCGAGAGTATCTCGCCCGTACGGCAGAACCTGGCAAGCTCCCCGTCACGTATTCGATATGCCAGACACAGTAACAACAAAGTCTCCAATGGAGACATTACTGGGCCCGCTCGAGCAAATCGATGATATTCTGTGATGATTCATAAATACAATTTCATACAGTGCTAAGAGGATTTCCTGATTGACATGCCACGAAAAATTCCAAACTCTAAGCAAACTTAGAAATGAAGAATGTGGTGTGTTAACCCAAGGATAGTAGAGACAAGGGCCAGGAGGATCTCTCCATGGTTGAAACCTGCCTCAAGTGCTGAGGAGAAGGTAACTGGGATAGAGAAGGGACCATTAAGTCAATAATGGTTGGAGGGATCACTTGGGATGAGTGATATGTGCTGAAAGTAGGCAAAACGCCAAACACAATGGCCTCTCAGTATTAGAAACCATGATGCCCCAAAGGAGAGAGAATAAGAAGGAAAGTGCTTGCCACGGAGGTGGTAAGCGTGGGGGGTAGGGGGGCTAGAGGGAAACTGGGGATATTGTGGTGGGAAATGTACACTGGTGGATAGATGGGTGTTCTATCCACTGAACACCCAATCATGAAAGCTCTGTAACTATCTCATGGTGACTCAATTAAAAATAATAATAATAATCACTGTCACTGTCACTGTCCTCCCGTTGTTCATCGATTTGCTCAAGTGGACCCAGTAACGTCTCCATTGGAGACCTTGTTGTTACTGTGTCTGGCATATCGAATACGTCATGGGGAGCTTGCCAGGCCCTGCCGTGTGGGCGAGATACTCTCGGTAGCTTGCCGGGCTCTCCGAAAGGGGCGGAGGAATCGAACCTCGGGTCAGCCATGTTGGCTGTGTGCAAGGCAAACGCCCTACCTGCTGTGCTATCGCTCCAGCCCAATAATAATAATAATAATAATAATTTTTAAAAAAGAATGTGCCCCTAATGCTATTCCCACAAAAAGCTAGGTAGGCCTTGTAAGCTCTCTGTCAAGTCTCTAACCTCCCACTTAGTAATAACAAATGTTTCAAAAGTGTGATCTGACATGTGTTCTTGAGTACTAATACTGCTTATCCATCCAGCAAGTCCCATTCTGGGTAAATGCCCAAACAAAATGAAAGAGGAAGACCTCCATGTTCGATATAGAATTAACTGTGATAATCCAAAGGTGGGACCAAGCTGGGTCACCATCAACAGGTGAATAGATAAAGAGAATGGGGCCTATTCATATAATGAAAATTCAGTCTTGAAAAGAAATTCTGACATGCCACACCAGGACGAACTCTGAGGACGTGGGGCTCAGTGAAATAAATAGTCACAGAAAGCGCAGATTCCACTGCAGTGAGGCACCTGGAGGGGTCCCATTCACACAGCAGAAGAAAACAGGAGAACGCGTCAGGGGCGGGGGTGGGGGGTGGGGAGGAGGCAGGGCGTGTCTGGGTTTGCAGGGGACAGTATTAACTCTGCAAGATAAGCAGATCTCCCCTGTGGATAGTGCTGAGTATCACACGACCAGTTCCAAAGGTATTTAGTGCCACTGAACTGCTAAGCAAAAATGGCCAATGTCCCACTTCCCTTTCTGCGTACACCACACATTGAAGAGTCTCCACTTACAAAGCAACGCTCTTTCTCATTGATTCCCAAGTACCAGGCATGGTGCCATGAGCTCTGTGTGTATGTCTTGACTTCTCCTCCCAACAACCTTGAGGAAGAGTGCAGAAGCTGGGTTTGTGTTAACTTCAGCCTAGTTCCACATGGGGGAAGAGGGAAGTCCAATGTGGGGGTGAGACTCAGAGGCCTGTCCTCTCTGGCCAGCCAGGACGCCGTGTGTGTTAGAGACGGTGAAGGGGGAACCCATGTGAACAGCGACCCCGTTGTGTGGTGTGCCACACTGCTGTCCGCGGTGCTGGGGGTGGAGTCACGGTAGAGGGGAGTTCTTCCACACCTACACTGCCATCCCAAAGACCCTTCCTCCAACCCTGGCAGGGCAGGACCAGCTACTGTTCAGCAGAGGCGGAGAAGGAAAGAGTCATTCTCACCAACGGCGCTAGGGCAGACACCCTCCCCACACTTACTCTCAGAGACAGAAATGGACCTCAGTGGTCAGTTACTGAGGGAGGCGGAGCAGGCCAGCTACTCCTGGAGGTCTCAGAACAAGCCCTCCCCCAACAGTCCTGAGCCTGCCCCTTGGGGATCTATCTCCTCTCCTGCACCACATTCTCTGGAGAGTGGGTGGCACTTCCTCTCCTGCTATCTAATCTCCGGCCCAACCCAACCCTTCTCAACCCACCCCAGTGCTAAACCTCTTCCAGCCGACCAAGAGCACAACCCCCTGGAGAAAGAGTTAGAGCGCAAGCTGCCATCTGCCCAGCTTTCCTTCCCACCCAGTGTTGCTGCCAAGACCCCCCCGCTGCCCAGCCATCCCAAGGAGGTTCTGACTCGGCCTGCCCATGAGACTAAGGAACACTTGGAGGCTCCCGGCTCAGTGCCAAGGAGGCAGAATGTGGCTGGCCTGAGTGGGCCTGCTGGGTGCTTAGTTGGTAGTCACCAATGGCTTCTTTGGTGGGTGATAACTTGGTGGCAAAGCCCGCGCCCCACCCCCAAACCCAGAACTCAGACTGACAACCAAAGCAAGCATGAGGGTTGCTGCAAGCCTTGGGGGCAGGGAAATGCCCCAGGCCTGACAGAGGACAGTCTTCTGGCTCAGGCCTGCTGCACCCCTCCCATGACTCTCGCTGCCAGGGAGCTGGGTGAGTGCCATCAGGGCTGCAGGGCTGGGGTGACAGGCTGAGGGGATGGTGACAGACCTCGGTCCCCAGAACTTCCCCAAGGAGGAGGTCACATCCCGTTTCTGGTCGTGCGGCTCAGAGCCCAGGTTCTCAAGTTGTCGAGTTGCTTGGGATACGTAGACATGCCACCCTCCCGATCACAGACGGACTAAAGCCCCGCACGCTCCTCTCTTGTCACTTCCTTTCCTTGCCTTCTTCCTTCCCCGGGTGGTTTCTCTCCTTCATCCTCCTCCCTGAACTCTGGGGGCAGGTGATGAGACACCCCCTTTACTGGACTATAGTTTCTCGTCCAGCCGCTGCAGTCGCCACGGGTGAGCGAGAGCAATCTGTGCCCCCCTTCTTCTGCCTGAGCTCACGCCCACACCACTCTGAGGTCCCTCCAGGAGGGATGGAGTGGGGACACAGGTAGGGGATGGAGTGGGGACATGGGGAAGGGATGGGGTGGGAACATGGTGGGGGATGGGATGGGGACACTGGCAGAGGGGAGGTGACACTGGCATTATAAATAAGGTTCTTTAAATATTAAAATTTGAAATGAAATAAATCCTAAGACAAAGAGAGGAGAGAGAGAGAGAGAGAGAGAGAGAGAGAGAGAGAGGGAGAGGGAAGGAGAGAGGGAGAGAGAGAATAGTCAGATGAAAGAAGCCATATCTCAGGGTCCCTGTGCATCAAAGAGCAGAGTGGGGGTCCGGGAGTCTGAGGGCAGCTTCCCCCGGCCACCAGCCCTGACTCTCTCCCATCATGACACAGCCCAGGCCGCAGCCTTCTCCTTCTATCGGACCCACCACAGGAGTGAGGAGCCACTAACAAGCACAGGGCCAAGGAGCAAGCTCCCGCACAGGGCTGCAGGCTGCTTGCCCCGGGCGGCCTCCACCTCCTCCTGTGGCTCCCAAGAGGGGACTCCTGAAGAAGGCCGGTGTGCCTCCTCACTGCCTTGCCTCAGCAACCTTGGAGGCCCTCCTGAGGCCGCGGCCTGGTGAATGGGCCCCCTCACGCGACTACAATCGCTTTTCAGACGATTGTTAGTGCACGAACGACTCAAGGCCCAAACACAGCAGAAGGGCAGAGTCATTCCGTTAGCTCTGCGGACGCGGGCGGATTCCCTGCTCTAGACCACCTCTAACGTATCCGCGGTTAGTCAAAGGCCACGGGCCTCAGTCTCGGGAGGAAAGCGCACTGCAGCGCTCTTTCCATCCGGGCATCCGTGCAAAACCTGACCACTCGCCAGTCCGGGTCTGTGGCTTTCTTCCCCCTTACCCAGGGTAACTCCATCAACAAAATACTTGCATACATGCGTTGCCTGGTGAACCCCTTTCAATAAATGAATAAATAAGTAAATAACTATCAAATGCTGGACCAGCGTCCCTGGGAGGGTCGCGTTCGTTTACAGAAGTACGTAGTCAAACGGCAGAGATACACACAGTCGCTGGGGCCTAACAAGAAAGAAGCAAAGTAGCCACTTCATCCATTTCTGTCCCAAAATATTAAGTGGTGCCAACTCCAGTGGTCAGAAACTGAGATTGAGTTGATTTAAGTATCCCACTAGAATCTGCATACCTTACAACAAGATTGAAATAGTAATAATATGAAAATAATTAATAATATAATTCAAATGCTTGTCAAACAAAGGGTCTAGAAGTAAAGGCAAATACAACGTTAAACCTATGTGCATATTTCTGAAAATACAATCAGTGCAATTTCCATAACGGAACTCAAAAAAGCAAAAGTTGTACAAAAAAAGTGTCTGTCAGCTCAGTTACAAGGAAAAAGTTAATGGAAGACTTTTTTCAATTTACCACATGTAACATGTAGGCCAGAGAAAATATACTGGTAAGAAATTTGGTTGGGTATTAACATTTATCGCAGCTTAATCTGAGAAACACTATGGAGTGTACCTTTTCCAATAACGACAAATTTAATACGTCTTAAGACAGGTCCGGATTTTTGTTTCTTCACTCACTTAACTATACTACTAGAAAATAATTGGACTTGATTGCTACCCAGATTGCTGCAAAGCAGTCAGGAAATAAACTAGCAGAGAAATCTTGCAACTTTCAGGGGGAATGCTCTAGAACAAACTGAAGAAGTTACGTCTTTAGCACAGACAAAGAAGTGCTGGGGAAAGCTCAGGGAGGGATGGGAGGACAGGGAGGAACGCCGCAGTGAGACGGTGTAGCTGCAGCGTGCATGGCTTTCCTCAACTTCCATCTGCCACTGCTGGAGTTTCGGACAGGCACAAGTGATCCTGACCTCACTCCGGACGGGAAGACTGTTCTCGAGCAGACCCCTCTGGGCCCACCAGCCTTCCATGCCCTGGCGTCCATTTGATGAGTACCCGCAAGGTCACGGAGAGAGAAGCTTCGAAAACAAAGGTCGTCCTTTGACAACCCACACGGGCCCTCAGTGGTTTACAGAAGAGCAAATAATGACTTGTCAAAAAAGTTGAAGGGGAAAAAAAAGAATTAAAAAAAAGTTGAAGGAAATACTTTGGCTTAACTCTTCCAATACCTATACACGATTTCATCTATTTTAGCATTGTCTTTGTAGAGGAAACGCCATTCTCAAAATTGCTGATGTGCCATTCTTTTTTTTTTTTAATTTTTATTAGTGAAACACCGTGAGGTACAGTTGTAGACTTTTGAGACCATCGAGAACCACGTCACATTACTGCTCAGGTGAGGTGTGCAGTGACTCGGAGCCCGGGCAAACAAGCAGGATGCCCGGGAGAGGGGTAAGGAGCTAGACCAAACAAAAGCCCAGTCCCAGAACAGCCTTGCCGGCTGCCCAGAATGAGCAGGACACGTGTGGATTCAGCAGATTTTCTTGTACTCTCTTAGTATACAAAAGTAAAAGCAAATATATGATTCAAGGTCCAATCTAATCCTGCAACTCAAACCCTCTTCTGTGGAAGAAGAATCCTTCCTGCCAGTGAGGGGGGTCCCCAAACAGACGTGCCTTCCAGCTAACCTCTCTGACAACAAAGCCGATTCTTAAGAGCTGAACAACCCAACCATCACCAGGCCTAATAGGAAGTAATTATTGCAAAGAAATCAGATCTAATGCCTATCAGTAAAACCCCATGTAGTATTGAAAAGAAAATCGATTGACTTTCTAGTTTTTCCATCTGCTTAAAACATTCTGAAAGGCTATTGTCATCGTTTATAATTACACAGTCTAATCAACTAAAAATCAGGGAATTTTTCTCTAAAGTATTTCAAACACAGCTTACTCCTTCTCATCCAGAAGATTTAAATTTCTATTCTCTCCCATCCTCTGCCATCTCTGCCAATGTCCTACAAATTACCTTTCATCATTCCCTCTCTCAGGGAGAAATCCCTAATCGCATATTTCTGAGATATGCACCTCCCCACCCACCTCCCCACCCACCTCCAAAATCTGGTTCAGAGCAAAGACACACACACAAATAATGACCAAGCTCACATTTTGTGCTTGCCCTTCACGCGGAGTCTGGTGTCTCCAGCTGGCCTTTCTGGTCCTCTGCGTTGTCACTCATCGCTGGAGTGAGTGGAGGACAGCGTGAAGCAGCAGAAATCACAGCGGTGGCTTTAAGAGACCGTTTCCTTAAACACATGGACAAACCAACTTCTACCCTGACTTCCTGGCTGGGCTGCATGAAATTTGAGAAGGGCTCCAGGAAAAAAAGTGAATGTCTACAAATGGGAAAAAAGGAAATAAAAATCTAAAAACTTACGTTCTGACCCATTTCCAAAGGATGTCGGATTTGATTGGAAAGCAGGTTTGTATTGATGAACAAACTTTATTTTGTTGAAAAACGACTGTTTGCTAGTTAGAAATTTGCCTTGCCATCTTCTCTATGATTCCTGTCTCTCATGGTCTAATCATACGTGCAAAAAAATCAAGTACAGTATTTCCCAAAGGCATGGACACTGGAAAGGTTCGTTTTGAAAAAGCCTTTTATTTCCCTCCATACTGGTGGCTAAACATCAGTGTGTGTACCAGCACTTTCCAATAGCCCAAGAGACTTTAAAAGCCTGCTAAGTTTGAAAACCGAAAAGTTCTGAGTTTCTCTGTACCCCAGGACGGTTTTCTTTCCTCGAGCTGAGAAAGCAGACAAAAGGAGCTGATTTGACTGAGCTGTGCCAAGTCTTGCCTGGTTTTCTTTCCTCAGCTCTCCCTCTGCCTCTCAGCCTCTCTCCCTCCCTCCCTCACTCCTCACTCTCCCTCTCTCCTCTCTTCTCTCTCTCTCTCTCTCTCTCTCTCTCTCTCTCTCTCTCTGGCTCCCAGTACAGCAACCTTCCGAGGAGTCTTGGCGAAGGTCCAGCCTGTGCCAGGCTCTCTGCATTCTCGTCTCCCAAAGATGTCCTTTGCGGATCAATTAGACCATCTGAAAACAGGCGAGTGGGCGCGGTACCCAAATCCTGGCACCAGCAGCATCGGCTTCTGCCAAATCACCTGACAGATTTCATGGGCTCCTACCTTTCATCATCATTACTAACGTGTTCCCCGAGCAATAGGGGCGGGCTCCAAGCCACTCTCAGCTCGGCAGTAGGGATGCCTTCCCTGGAAATGCCCACATGCCTCAGAGGCACGGCCATGGTGCACGTACTCTCCCGTGGGGAGAGCCGGGTGGAACTTGAATGAGCTCCGTGCTGCTCTGGAGAGACTCACTTCCCCTGGCTCCCTGCTGCAGAGGACCCTGGGAAACAGGGAAGGAGGCATGCAGACTGAAATTCAAACTGTCTGCCCAAATAAGTCCTGCTTTTCCCTATGGAAAAGAGCAGCATTCTGACTGAGCACAGGTTCCTACTTTTAAGGAAACTCATGTGTGTGTGTGTGTGTGTGTGTGTGTGTGTGTGTACTGTACCTACCCACAATTTTACCAAGTATCAAGGGGAGGGAGATTTATTTTCAAAATATAAACACCAATCAAAAGGAGAAAATAACTTAGGATGGATGGAGTAAAATGACGCATCCCCTCGGATTTGGAAACTTGAGTTTCATCTTCGCCATCTGCTCACCCAAACTCATATTAGCAGTCCCCGCTCCCCTGTAAGCACGACTCAGTACTACTCTTGTGTGTTGTGTGTGTGAGTTTCAAAGGCACAGAGTCTGCCTTCAAAACGTACTTCACGCATTCACCTGGTTTAAGAAATAATCTTTGGCTTCTGGTGCTTAAAGAGAGAAGCCACGCAAATGAACCCCCCTGGTTCCACCCAAGGCATCCGGAGTATGAGATGCTCATCTATGGCTCTAGAAACTCCTCAGTCTAGACCACCTCCAGGTCTTCGCTGGATTTATCTGCACTAGGAAGGTCTCTGTCTGCCGGGTGCTCCAGGGGGAAAGCGGTGGCCCCATATGGCCGTGCTTCCTTCTGAGGGTGGGCACACCCTGTAGCCTCATGCCATCTTCCACAGGCAGGCACCCAACAAACCTATTAGTGAAAGCATGATGGGGACAGAGCACGTGACCAGCACTCTGAAGCCCTACTGAAACACACCCAATAGAGTCAAATACCACACCTCACACTGCGAAATCATAAAGCGGGTAAACCGGGAAAGTGCGGTAGGTTCTCTAAGGGTAGAGGGAAAGCGTATCAGAAGGACCCCATTTAATGATCCTTTCCAACAGTGCAGAGAAGCATGGATGGGGCCACAGCAGGTTTGTCATTTATACTCAGCCTGTTGAAAGACAAAGACAACGGCTCTTAAAAGCAGCAAGAGAGAAGGGGCTGCTGGTGCGCGGAGGGAGGCCTCATAAGAGGAACCACTGATCGCTTGCTGGAAACCAGGAGGGCAGGAAAGCAGTGGGATGAGATAGTTTAAATGCTGACGGAAAAAAAAAAATTGACCCAGACTCTGTATCTCCAAAACTCTCCTTCAGAATTCAAGGTGAAATTAAGCATTTCCAAGTTAGGGGAAATGAAAACAGAATTTATTGCTAGCTCCATAGAAATACTAAATTTTTTCCTTCAAACTGCAATGAGAAGAGAATAGTTTAACACAAATCCATGTGAGTAAATAAAATTCTCGAGAAAAGGTAGTAGAGAAATAAATATTAAAGATAGCATAAATGTTTTTATAGCTCTTTTTAAACTACCTGCTTTGAAAGACAACAGCATACACGGTAATTATAAGCCTCTGTTGATGGATTCACATGTATAAAGATATGATTTGTGACAACTGGATAAAGAAAGAAAAAAACTACAAATGAACAGAAAGTTTTTTATACCATTGAAATTAAATTGATAAATATAATTTCACACTATTGAAATTTAAACTAGAATCACTCTAATTTAGACTGATATAAATTAAGATGTTAACTGTGAGTCCCCAGAGCAGCCACTAAAAAACAAGGAAATTCAAAATCAGAGAAGAAAATATTTTACCAGTAAGACATATTTATTTAACATAAAATAAAAGCAGTCATGGGAGAACAGAGGTGCAAAAGATAAAAGACACATTAAGTAAGTAAATCCAACTTTATCAGAGGAACAAAAGATGAAGACACACAGAAAATAGCAAATTGATATAAGCAAATCCAATTTTATCAGTATTTACAGTAAATGTAAATGAACTAAAGATTTCAATTAAAGATGGATTGGTATCATGCATTTTACTTAATAATCTGCAAGAGACACAATTTAAATTCAAGGATAGAGTGATAGCACAGCGGTAGGGCATTTGCCTTGCGCACAGCCAGCCCGGCTGAGCTGGGTTCGATTCCTCCGCCCCTCTTGGAGAGCCTGGCAAGCTACCAAGAGTATTCAATATGCCAAACACAGTAACAAGAAGTCTCACAATGGAGACGTTACTGGGCCCGCTCGAGCAAATTGATGAACAACGGGAGGGCATGATTCCATGCCATTAAAATAGCAACAAAGAGACCCAAAGTTGATATACTAAAATCAGACAAAATAGACAGTAAGATAAATATTGTTACTAAAGACAAGTAAGAACATAAGGAATCAAATTATCAAGAAAATACAGCCACCAAAACAAAAGATCTCCAAAGTCCATAAAGCAAACAGTGGAGGAAGAAAAGACAAGTCAACGGATAGATATCGACTTTCCTTCTTTACATTCCAATGTAATAGTCCATATCAATAAAAGGAAAAATAAAAATCATACAATCATTTCAATAGATGCAGAGAAAGCATTCAGCAAGATCCAATACCCACTCATGATTTTTAAAAATGGATGTTGGGTCTTGCTGAATGGGAGTTGAAGGAAATTTACCACATGCCCACAGCAAACATCAGACTTAATGGTGAAAAGCTGAGAGCCTTCCCTCGAAGATCAGGTACAAGACAAGGTTGCCCCTCACCACAACTGTTCAATACAATACTGGAAGTTCTCGCCTTATAGATAAGAAAGATATTAAGGGCAGTCAGATCAGAAAAGATGTCACTGGTAGAGGAACAGGTGTTGGAACATTGTATGACTGAAACCTAATCATGAACAACTTTGTAACTGGGTATCTCATGGTGATTCAATTAAAAAAATTGGGCTGGAGCGATAGCACAGCGGGTAGGGCGTTCGCCTTACAAGTGGCCAACATGGCCGACCCGAGTTCGATTCCTCCGCCCCTCTCGGAGAGCCCGGCAAGCTACCGAGAGTATTCGATATGCCAGACACAGTAACAACAAAGTCTCCAATGGAGACGTTACTGGGCCCGCTCGAGCAAATCGACGATCAACGGGAGGGCCTTTACCTTTTAAAAAAATTAAAATTAAAAAAATGTTTAAAGATGTTAAACTCTCCCTATTTGCAGACAACATGTTACTATACTTAGAAAACCCTAAAGACTACCAAAAAAAGCTTCTAGAAACAATAAATATGTAAAGAGTGAGGCTACAAATTCAATATGCAGAAATCCATGGATTTTTCTATATGAAATAATAAAATGGAAGAGAAATTTTAAAAAACAATCCCATTCACAATTGATTTTCACACAGAAAATCAAATACCTGGGAATCCACTTAACAAAAGAGTTGTAAAAGACTTATACAGAAAAGACAAAACTATAAATCATTGCAACACGAACTAAAAGAGGACACAAGGAAATGGAAATACACCTCCGTTCATAAACGGTCACCGGTCACCGTCCTCCCGTTGTTCATCGATTTGCTCGAGCGGGCCCAGTAACATCTCCATCATGAGACTTGTTGTTACTGTGTCTGGCATATCGAATATGATATATTCGCATATCGCATATCGAGTACGTCACGGGGAGCTTGCCAGGCTCTGCCGTGCAGGCGAGATAGTCTCGGTAGCTTGCCGGGCTCTCCGAGAGGGGCGGAGGAATCGAACTCGGGTCGGCCATGTTGGCTGCTTGTAAGGCAAATGCCTTGCCACTGTGCTATCGCTCCAGCCCGTTCATAAACAGGAAGAATCAATATTGTCAAAATGATAATCTTGCCTAAAATATTATATAGATTCAATGCAATCCCTATAAAAGTGCCCATGAGATCTTCTTTTAAGGTTGTTCACAATAATTTATTACATTCAATATTCCAACGCCAATTTCACCACCATTTCTCCTTACCCACCACTATTATTTTGAGTTTTCCCAATCATCACCCAAACCTGCCCCAATAGCAGACCCTAAATAACTTATTTTGTATTGCTTGTTATGAATAATTCTCTAACAATGATCAAAAAAGGTTTCTTTCCTTAGAAGAAAGTGTGTGAAGATTGTTGTATCTCACCCTGGAGTATAAGAGATTACTAATATGTTATAGGTTGAACCTTGCGTCCAGGAATTCTAAAATTTTAAATAGTGTGATATACAGCTGGGGTTAAATTTTTAACTGGATGATGACTTTGGGGTCTGAGGCATCTCTGCGGCTTGTTGCTCCCTTCTGAGATTTAATTGTGAATCTCTGGATCATGGCCATTAATGAGCTTATATGGTGCCAGAGGCAGTTCCACAAGATCTTTAAAGACACAGATCAAACACTGTTGAAACTCATATTGAATAATAAAAAAGCCAAAGCAATCCTGGGAAAGGGGAGGCTTCTTTCTCCACCTTCAAACTCTACTACAAAGCTGTAGTAATTGGAACAGTATGGTACTGGAGTAAGAGCAGACTCTCAGATCAGTGGAATGAGAATGCAGAGACCAGAGACAGATCCTCAGTTATCCAGACAGTTAATCTTCAGTAAAAATGCAAAAAGTATGAAGTGGAGCAAGAAACGCCTCTTTAACAAATAGTCTAGTGATAACCAGTCAGTCATATGTAAATAATAATAATAATGCAGAACCATTTCTAACACCATATCTAGAAAAGTCAAAGGCCAAATCAAAATGGATTAAAGACCTCACTGCCACACCTGAACCCATAGATTATACTAAGGAGAACATAAGCAGAATACTCCATGACATTGAAGCAAAAGGCACCTTCAATGACTCAACATCACTGGCCAAGCAAACAGAAGCAAATATAAACAAATACGATGTCACTCACAAAGTTTCTACACTACAAGAGAAATGAGGGCCAGGAGCCAGAGCGATAGTACAGTGGGCAGGATGCCTGCCTTGCATGCAGCCAACACAAATTTGATCCCCCACACCCTATATGGCCCTGCCTGCCAGGAGTGATCCCTGAGTACAGAGCCAGGAGTAAGGCCCGAGCACTGCCAAGAGTGGCAAACAGCCCCCAGAAAACAAAATGAGTACCGGAATAAAAGACTCCCCATCAACTGGGTGAGGATATTTGTTCACCCATTCTGATAAAGGGTTAACGTTCAAGATGAAGCAAGCAGAACTTTATAAGAAATTAAAAAAAAAATAAAACTAAGCCCGTTAAAAAATAGAAGGTGGAAGACAGAAGCAGGAACCTCCTCAAAGAAGACATACAGAGGCCAAAAGGTACAGAGGAAAATGTTCCACCTCACTCATCACCAGAGAAATGCAAATCAAATCATCAATGAGACATCACCTCACACCAGAGAGACTGGCACATGCCACAGCAAATAAACAAAATGAGTGCTGGCAGACATGTGGGAAAAGCATTCCCATTGCCAGTGGGAATGTTGAGTGGTCCAACTTTTTGGAAAGTAATATGGACACTCCTCAAAAAAAAAAAAAAAAGATAAGTCAAGTGCCCATAAAACCCAGCAATTCCACTTCTCAACGTCTATCCCAAGAGTCCAAAATGGCAATTCCAAACAGACTCTTGTACTTCTAAGTTCATCACAGCAGGGTTTGCAGTAACCCAAAGCTGAAAACAACCAAGTGCCCGGGAACGGATGAATGGATCAAGAAACTATAGTGCTTTGGGGCTGGAGTGATAGCACAGCGGGTAGGGTGTTTGCCTTGCACACGGCTAACCCAGATTCGATTCCAGGCATCCCATATGGTCCCTGAGCACCGCCAGGAGTAATTCCTGGGTGGAGAGCCAGGAGTAACCTCTGTGCATCACCGGGTGTGACCCAAAAAGGGAAAAAAAAAGAAAAAGGAAAGAAAGAAACTACGGTGCTTATACACAATGGGGTCTGTGAGAAAAGATGAGATCTGAACCGGAGCGATAGTACAGCTGCTGGGGCATTTGCCTTGCATGCAGCCAAGCCAGGCTTGGTCCCCGGCATCCCATATGGTCCCCCGAACATTGTCAGGAGTAATTCCTGAGTGCAGAGTCAGGAGTAACCCCTGAGCAATGCCGGGTGTGACCCCACACACACACTCCAAGAAAGAAAAGAGGGTATCATGGATGGCTCTGGAGAATCCCAGAGAATAGTCAGAAATAGAGGGACAGACACAGAACACCCTCTCTCGTGTGTGGGATAGAGAGGGACATGGTATGGGAATAACAAATGCCCGAAGGCAGCAGAAACCACTAACCGGTCTTAAGTAGAAAGGTGACCACAGGGCAGGAAGGGGGAATGAGGAGGGGGATGGCCACTGGGACAGTGGACACTCAGGGAGGGTGTAATGAGGGGTTGTGTTATGCATGAAACTCAATACATTAACAGTATTGTAAACCACCACCGGTGCCTAAAATAATTTTTTTTTCAAATGGAAAACCTATAGCAATGGAAGGCAGGTCAACTGTTGTGGCGGTAAGGAAAGGGCTGATGGAACAGGGGCAGGAGAGAACTCCAGGGGCTAGGCGGAGGGTGACAGGCAGTGTTTACATCTGAACTAACAATTTCACAACGGCAACGTGCACGAAAACATCAGTCTGGACCCTTGGAACCGGGGGGTGCAAAAGCCAAGAAGTGATATTTCAGTGCACTCAGCGGCGGGAATAAAGTGTAGCCCTAGTCACTGCAACCACAGCACTGTGCTGGACCCTGAAAGCGACACTGAGATGACTCCCATACTGCCCCGACAGGGACAAACCTCAGGGGCAAAGTCAGAACAAGGAAAGGACTGCAAGCGACTGAAAGTAAGGAAGGGAACCAGACAGGGGGAAGGAGAGGGTGGGGCAACGGCCAAAGGAAGCCAGCTGCTCTTTGCTTCGCTCTGTTCTATTTGCTGTGTTTGCTTTGCTTTGTTTTGCTCTGCTCCCCTCTGCTCTGCTCTGCTCCTCTCTGCTCTGCTCCCCTCTGCTCTGCTCTGCTCTGGTCCCCTCTGCTTCCCTCTGCTCTGCTCCCCTCTGTTTCGCTTTGTGTTCCTCTTCCCCACCACCCAGCAGTGCTCAGAGGCTCAGAGGCCCCTAGCACCTGCTGACACTGAACCAAGGTGGCGGGTGGTGAAACACTGCCTGGGTACTGGGTACTGGGTACTGCTGGATCGCCAGCGTCACCCTAGCAGTGCCAGGGGCAAGGGGGTCACCCCTGGCAGTGCTGGAACAGAGACGTGTGTGAGGCCAGGGGCCTGCACACAGCACAGGCGCCTAACCACTGTGCCAGCTCCGTGGCCCCTGAAGGCCAGTTTCCAATGGGGCTGTAAAGGACGAAGAATGAGTCTTTGGTCCACGACACGGAGGCACAGAGGTTTCGCTGGTCTGCTCAAGGTCACACAGTCGAACCATGGCAGGTCTGGGACTGAACCGGGGTTGGGGGGACCTGCCTCCAGCCAGAGCCTTGGAGAGTCTGACCACGTGTGAACCGTTGCCAGTGGGGAGAAGCGGCCAAAGGGCCACCCTGGCCAGGCTGCACAGAGTACGCAGTCTGCGATGGCCGGCAGAGGGCGGCAGAGGCCTGTGGAGCAGGAAGGGTGGGCGGCTTGCCAGACTCCCAGAGGCCAGGTCAGGCGGTGTTCTGGGCTTCCAGGAGTCCTCCAACACGGGGCAGCTCAGCTGTGGACACCGGGAGGATGGCCATTAGCCCTGAACCCCCATCCCACAACACAACCTGCTGCTCTCCACTGGACTCCGGGTCTCCCAAGAGGATAAGATGCAGCCAAGGGAGCCCTCTTAAACCCTCAGTGTCCACTGCGGGGTGGGTCTCATGCCCAGAGAAAGTGCTTTTACATGAGAACAAGAAACACGCCCAGCCCACCTACAAGCTCCTGGCAGGGCTGAAACAGCAGAATACATACACCTTCCTCACCAGCATCAAAACTGTCTTATTACCTTAAATCTTACAAAAATCCATGTTTGAGAAAAAGAAGGAAGGAAGGAAGGAAGGAAGGAAGGAAGGAAGGAAGGAAGGAGGAAGGAGATAGTAAGAAAGGTAGCGGGAAAGACTTGTCAGATAGCGGGGGGTGGGGGAGGGGGGAGACAGCCTAAAAGATTTCCCAGGAGTGGTTCTATAAGAAAGATTTTTAAAACTGGAAAACAAAAATAACTGGTCTGAACTGACCTTTTCAGTGCTAAAGTCAGGTTTCGTTAAATAAGCAGAAAAATTAGACATTGTAGATTTGAGATTTACTCTTAGGGAAAAAAATGTGATTTCATATTTCCCAGGAGATAAGTTCTAAGAGCACCAATAGATTCCTCTGGTTATCAAACATTTCTCCATTATTGTGAGTAAATTGTACTTAGATCAAAATCAGATGAATTAAATTTTCCTTAAAATACCCTGAAGACTTAAAAAATACAAGGAATGCACCACAGATCCCCAAACAATATTTTATCCTAATACCTCCATGGAAATCTCTCCTCCGACAGAATAATTAGCCCCCCAAAAAAATCGAATTTTAAATGGACTAAATTCAAAATAATTTATTAAAATTGAATCTTTATTTGTGGCATTAAGCTGAAATCTTTGGTGTCCTTTTAAGAAAAATCCCTGGAAATACAACTTAGTATTTTTGCTTTTCATGAAAGAAAAATGTGTCTGAATTTTATTTAAATGCTATGCATATAACAAAGAAAGTAAATATAGCTAAACATTTCCAAACTCTTTTCTTGTTGTTGCTGGGGATTCTCTCCCGTGCCGGAGCCTAGCAGATGTGGGTCCTGGGGTTTGATTCCCGGTACCACCGTGAAAAAAGGGGGCAGAAATTATTTTGGTTTGTTTTTTGTTTTTCTTTTGTTTGGTAACTAGCTATATTTTATGGCCGTTTTCTTGCCTTCACTGCTGTGGTTGGTGATGTGGCTGCAGAGCCCAGGGCAGGGGCGCCCGTGGGGACGCACCTCCCAGGCGTGATGCTCCCTGAGGCCGGTACTCCCCAGTGACAGTGCTCGCCCACGTGCTTGCTGGGAATCAGACTCTCAACAGAGGCCCGCGGCCACGGCACTCCCAGCACGCTCACCGGAGATCTCGTCTCTCTGGACGGGCCGTGGTGCTGGCAGCAGCTGCTGGGCTCAGGTACGAGGTTTAGGGGCAACAGGAACAGAGTTCCCCAGCAAGCCCTTCCCTGGCCTCAGGGCCCCTGGCACCTGCACGTTCTTGAGAATCTGATCTGAGTGCCACTGCCTGCTAATGATTCTCTGACTGACTCTGTCTCCTTCACTCAACTGTGAACTCCTCAAGAGGGGAGATTATTAACTCAAAAATCACCCTTAGCACCCTGCTGAGTGGGTGTGTTTGCTTGGTAAACACTCACTGACTCTGTTAAGTGCTCAAAGTACCTTGTAGGTGGCCCAGGGGAAACCCAACCTGGCCTTGGGTGGCATCTCCCACCCAGCTCGCCGAGGGATGTCACTGTCCCAGATAGAGAAGTGGGGAGTCAGGGTGGGTCACGGGCCAGACGGAGAGGGGACACCTGCCTCCTGCTGGACCCACCTTGGCCTCCCCGGGAAGAGCCCGGTGGGAGTCAGGGCTGGGAAAGGTCTGTGGGGAGCACCCGCATGGTACGCACGCCCACGATCCACGGGGCCCCTGATTACACGGCCCTGGACTGGCTGCCCCACCACCCGCGATCTCAGGGAGGGGCCACAGCCAAAACTGAGGAGCAGGTCACCCATCTTGGCCTCCACTCCGCCTCTGAGGGTCAGCAGCATCTGCCCGCATTGAGAGTGGACTCGCCTTTTTGCTGGGCTGCACACAGTGGCTGTTCCTCCTCCCCCTTCCCCACCTCCTCTCCCTTCTCTTCGTCCTCCCTCACCCCCTCTCCCTCCTCCTCCTCCCCTGTCTCCCTTTCCCTCCTCCTCCCTCTTTTCTCCTCCTCCTCCTCCCTCTTCCTCCTCCTTCTCTCCTCCTCCCCCTCTCCCTCCTCCCCTCCTGCTCTTCCTTCTCCTAATCCTCCCCACTTCTCCCTCCTCCTTCCTCTCTTTTCTCCTCCTTTTTCTCCTCCCCCTCTCTCTTCTTCCCCCTCTCCCTCCTCTCCCTCCTCTTCCTCCTCCTCCACCTCCTTCTCCACCTCCTCTTCCTTCTCCCTGGGCCCCAGCCTGCAGGAGATCCCCAGGCAGCCTTCCCAAAACTAGCCTCGGGCTCTGGGTGGACGAGGCTGCTGGTGATCTCCGTGTGGAAGACACAGTGACGGGGGATGCAGGCACCTGGGGCAGTGGCCACTGAGAGGACACAAGCACCAGCTCTAGACTACGGGGGACTCCACTGGGGGAGGGAGAGACCCTGCACTTTGTGGGTGGAACTGGGGTTCAGCCAAGAAAGAGGACAGAGCCAGAGCGATAGTCCAGTGGGGAGGGCGGCTGCCCAGCATCCCCTGGGTCCCCTGAACTGGCCAGGAGTAACACCTGAGCACAGAGTCAGGAGCAAGTCCTAAGCATCGCCAGGTGGCCAAAATCAAACACCAAAAAAAAAAAAAAAAGGAGAGAGAAAGAGACATAGAAAGACAGATAGACAGGGACAGAGAGACGGAGAGGAGGCCCAACAGCCAGTGGGTATTGAGCCAGCTACTGTAGGTCTAGAGCAGTGTGGGTGGGGGACAGCAGTTCTAATGAAGGCCCCTTTGCCCTCCCTGTTTTACGGCAAGTCCTCTCTGGGATGCCTGATCAACCTTTCCTAAAGGTAACATGGGAAGGCTCTCAAGCTGAACCCTGTCCCTTGCTCTGTGACCTGGAGTGTCCCCCTACTTCCACACCGGTTGGGGCATCACTTCCTCCCAAGCTCTCCCCAGCACCCAACCTCCACTTGCTTCTGCCTTCCTGGTGCCACTTTCCTCTTGGCACCGGCAGTGCCCACGCCTGTGGCTTGTTGTGAGAGGCCCCGGCAGGAGGAAGGGAGAAAGGGAGAGAGCACAGACAAACCCACACCCAGGACACAGGACTGCCAGCCAGGCCGGAAGCAACCATTGCAAAAAGACCCCAGGAAGGAGAGAACGTTTGGTCACTGAGAACACCGGCAGTGGTTGGTTAACTTCTCAACTTCCTGTGGGCTGCAGGGGAACTTTTGTAAGCGCCAAGGTCCCTCTCCGAGGCCCTGGCTGGAGAGACGGTGTCAAGTGGAAAAGGGGCTTGCATCAGTGACAAGCTGGCTGTGGGGGACTCGCAGCCAGGAGAGGCATCCGAACTCAGAAGGGGCCGAAAGGGCAGTCTGCCAGCCACGGGGCTGGGGGCCATGCGAGCTACTATAGCCCAGCACTTGGGCCGGCTCCAAGGGGCAAGCCCCAGGCTGATACGAGTGAGTGGGAAGGGTGGACGCATCCCTTAAACTTAGCAGCCCAAGTGCAGAGGGACTGTTGTAATTCTGAGATCTTAATCCCTCTGAAGTCAGTTTCAGCATCAAATATTCCAATATTGGTGTGGGGGAAGTGGGTGACGGGGGGGGGGGGGGTGCGCTAAGAAATTTCTATCAGAAAACTAGATTTTAAAAAATAAATGGTGCCAGAGAGACATGGAGTGAGTAAGGTGCTCACTCTGTATGCGGCCAACAGAGGTTCGATCCTGAGCACTACATAACCTCCGCCCCAGGCCACCAGGAGTGACCCCTGTGCATGTGCCCAGGAGGAAGCCCTGAGCACCGTCTGGTGGGACCCTCGAAACAACAAACAATCTTTAGTGAGTCATGCTACCAAAACGAAATAACTATGAGAAAGGACACAGGGAGGCAGCTGGGTGGCCTGTGAGCTGTGAGAGCCTCTGTGCCCTGGCGATACCCACCCCCACATTTCTCTCTCTGCAGCTAACTCACACCTCTACCAACGCTGAGCAGACAGCCTGCAGCTCACACCGAGAGCGGGAAGCCAAAAGCTTGTCTCCTAAAACGGGAACAAGGGTAAGAATGTGCTCGTGCTCTTTCTCTCTCTCCCACCCTCATTTAACAGTCTGCAATTAATTTCTAGCCATTGCAGTAAGTCCAAAAAAAAAAAAGAAAAAGAAAAGTCTGACAAACCACCCCTGGCGCCGCCTTATAAGCTCATCTACCAGCTTTGCTCCAGAGGCTTATAGATAAATATTTAAAACAAACAAACACAAAAAAGATCAACAAGCTGCAGAAAATGGGTTTTTTTTTTCAGACCTGTGCATGGCTGAGACATCAAGGGCACCCCAGGGCAGGGGGCAGGGTGGGAGAGGGGGTAGGTCCAGTGTCCACCCAAACGAAGCCCCAGCAGCCACTTTCTCCCACTCTGCAAAATCGCTGTCATGAGAGCTGGATAGATAGCACAGCGGGTAGGGCATTTGCCTTGCACGCGGCCGACCCGGGTTCGATTCCCAGCATCCCATATGGTCCCCCAAGCACCGCCAGGAGTAATTCCTGAGTGCTTGAGCCAGGAGCAACCCCTATGCATCGCCTGGTGAGACCTCCCCCCCCCAAAAAAAAAAGATCGTGGTCATGCCCCCAGTCAGTCTCCATTGTCTTGAGACAAATCTCACCGAGAAACTAACTTGCTGAAAATTCAGGTATGCAAGTGACTGAAATCTCCAGGCTTTCTTGGAGTCAGGATGGGCTACTTCCCTCCATCTCTCTCTACTTCCAGAAGCCCAGGCAGTCATGCCCACACCACAAAGCTGCCATTAAGTAAAAGACTTAACTTCATCTGTACCATTCTGCTAAAAATTCTCAACTTCCTGGACATCTCAATTTCTACAACAATGATAAATTAGGAGTAGCACACCAGATTGGATGGGATGTAATGCAGAAGGCAATCAATCTCGATTAACAAAATATAAACATAGAAGGCTTAACCTGCAACAACTTAGTAATCCTTCACACAAGGACTTAATGGTTCCATGGTGAGATACAACAATTTAGACTAATTTTCTTCTAAGAAAACACTTTTTGATCATTCTGTTAGCAAACTATTGATAACACTGTAGCACTGTCCTCCCATTGTTCATCGATTTGCTCCAGCGGGCCCAGCAAAGTCTCCATTTTGAGACTTGTTGTTACTGTGTTTGGCATATCAAATACATCATGGGTAGCTTGCTAGGCTCTGCCATGTGGGCGAGATACTCTGGGTAGCTTGCCAGGCTCTCCGAGAGGGGTGGAGGAATCGAACCTGGCTTGGCCAGGCCGGTCTCACGCAAGGCAAACACCCTACCTGCTGTGCGATCACTCCAGCCCATTGATAACAAGCAACATAAAATAAATTACTGAGAATCTGCGATGGTGGCAAGCTTAAGGGGTGGTTGGAAAAATTGGAGACAATGGTGGAGGGAAGGTGTAATGGTGGTGGGATCGGTGTTGGACAACTGAATGCCTATAAAAACCATCATGAACAACTTTGTAAACCACACTGCTTATATAAAGTGTAGGTGGGAAACTGACATACGTAGGCCTATTTCATGTAAACTCCACAATATATTAACACAGAATTGCTTTCAAAGTTTTATTAATGACAGCTGAAACATGATTATTAGCACAATGAGGTCCAAGTATAAAATAAAATGTAACGTAATACACTTTATATTCCAGAGTTGAAAGTTTTTATATGTAAATGAGAATAGGAATTTTATCATACTGTATTAAATGGTTTTAATTTTCTTGCTAAGGTCAAAATCATACAGTAATCACAAACTGGCTCTTACTGATTTATTTTTTGATCATCCTATTTATCAGTTCTTAAAAGTTGTGTTGGAGTAAGCAATGCAATGCAAATTTGTTATATGTGAAATGGGGCAGGTTGGGATTGGGAGGGAAACTGGGGACATTGGTGGAGGGAAGGTCACACTGGTAGTGTGGGAACACTACAGGCTTGAAACTGTATAATGAACAACTTTGTCAATCACGGTGTTAATAATAAAGGCTGGAGCGATAGCACAGCGGTAGGGCGTTTGCCTTGCACGCAGCCAACATGGCCGACCCGAGTTCGATTCCTCCGCCCCTCTCGGAGAGCCCGGCAAGCTACCGAGAGTATCTCGCCCGCACGCAGAGCCTGGCAAGCCCCCCGTGACGTATTCGATATGCTAAACACAGTAGCAAATCGGTGTTAATAATAAAAATAAATTTTTTAGAAAAAGAAATAAAAGTCAGACAAGTTAAAGCTGACCCTGGGGGCTGTAGAGATAGTGCAGGATTAAGGTTCTTGCCTTGCCTGTGATGGAACCTGTTTGCTCCCCAGTAGCGCATATGGTCCCCAGAGCACTGCCTGAAGTGACTGACAGCTGAGCACAAAGCCAGAAGTGAATCTTGGAACTCCGCCAGGTGTGGCCCAAAAAGCAAAGAATAGTAAAAGTTTCATTTAAAATTGGGGATAAGGCCCAAGAACCCAACACACAGATACCAAGTGATTTGGCAATCATACGCTTTGGTATTTACCCAAATGAATTACAAACTTATGTCTACCAAAAGAGAAGATTCCTGTATGAGGGTGTTTCTAAAACTTCATTCGTAATTGTCCAGACTTACAAGGAACCACAATGGCCTTCAGGAGGGAACCAAATAAAGAAACTGGGGCCAGAGAGATAGTCTGGTAGTAGGGTATTTGCCTTGCATGTAGCAGACCCAGTCTCAATCCCCAGCAACCCACACGGTCCCCTGAACACAGAGCCAGGAGTAAACCCTGAGCTTCTGACATGTGACCCAAAAAACAAAAAAGAAACTGAGGCAATCCCTCTTAGTGAAATATTATGCAGCACTAAAAAAAAGAAACAAGCTCCCAATGAGAAGCAATCCTAAATATACATTGCTAAGGAAAGATGTGATCAGGAAAGGCAGCAGCCTACAGAGTTCCAATGGCCTGCCTGGCCTTCTGTGACTTCTGGAAACAGCAGTTTCCCAGGGCTGGGGCGCGGAGGACAAGGGAAGAGACGGGGAGAGCGGGAGCACTGGGGTTTTTAGGGTAGTGACAGTGTCCCTTGTTTGTGAGGCTGGAATGATGGCTCGCATCTGTCCAGACCCACAGAATGGACCTCAACAGTGAACAGGGACATAGCCCGTGGGCACTCACCGGCTATCACAGATGCTCAGCCTTGGTGTGAATCATTAGGAAGGAGAATAATGCATTCAGGAACTCAATGTATTTCCCATTCAATGTTTCTGGACATCAAGAATGCCCCAGAAGTGAAGTGCTAGGCCAGGAGGGTGGCTCAAAGGGCAAGGGATACACGCTTTGTATGTGGGTGCTTAGGGCTCATCCCCTGACATGGTCCATTCATACACAGGCTGCAGGCCATAGGGACTTTTCATATACCATGGGACAGATGAAAGATGCTCTCTTGGGCTCACACTGGAGGCCTGGGAAGTTGGGGAAAGAGGGCACAGGTGACGGAAAACTTACAGATCCTACCTGGAGCTGAAGTGGGCATGACAAGCCCTCCTGAGAACTGTGGCCTGCGGGAAGGGACAGGCCTCTGGGCAGAGCTGGCCAGGATCAGGCCTCTGCGGACAGGAAGCAAAACGCATCACTGGACAGCATGCAGAGAGAAAGCAGAGGCTGTGCGAAGACCTCTGGTTCCTTTCTAATTCAGTTAAGACAGCCATGGGGAGGGAGCAGCAGCCAATCCTGGTCTCTTGCCTGCCATGAATCTGCCAGCCACCCTGGAGGTGGGGATGCTGATGTAGACAGGAAACCATGCTGCAAGCAAGCACCGCAGAGCGCCAACCCCTCCCCGGCCCCCAGCACCAACCACGCGGGCCCTGCTGCACAACTAGAAGTCCTGGTTCCTCACCTGACCCTGGAAACCCCTTTAAATTTAGCTCGTTCGTTCCTTAAATGGGGCGTGCATCTGCAGCAAGCAGCCGCGTGATCTCGGGCAGGCAGCTCCTCCTTTTACCCACAAAGAAATAATTCCCTTTGTACTCTGCATCTTGAAAGAAACACAGAGCCCCAGTGATGCCCCTAGCCTGAAAACGAGGGAAAGGATGTTGACTTTTTTTTCTTACCCTTTATTTCTTAAAATAAAAGTCCGCTGCCTTCACATTCTGTGGTACACCCCCACGCGCCACCTCACCAACCTTGGCTTCCAGCCCCAAAGGGAATGCCAAGGTCAGCCCGTAGGCCGTGCCACCGCCACCACCACCTGGCTGCAGGTGACACGCACTTTCACCTTCTGATTGTGATCGGGGGAGAGATGAGAGCCGGAGCCTTTCTCCAGGGGCCTGGCCTGGCCAGCTGCCTCCCCGGCTCTGCAAACCTCAGGATTTCTAAGCGCAGAGACTGCTGGCTCCAACCGGTGCCTTCAGGGCTGTGCACGGAAGGTTTCATTTGCTCCTGCTGGAAAGCGTTGAGTCCCCAAACAGCAGCTCATTTTCATGACACTTGCCTTGGGGAAAAATCTGTTGAAACATCATTTCCCTGCCCCTAGCCCCCAATAAATAACTGCTGGCCTCCACTGAACAAGCAAGCTTGTCCAGGGCTTACATCACGCTTGACCCATGCAAACCAGGGTGAAAGAACAGCAGAATGCCAGATTGTTTTCAACTGAAGGCAAAATATGAAAAGTTTACAATGGGAAATTCAACACTCATATCATTACCTTACTATGGTACCATTTCCAAAAGAATTCATTTTATATGCTTTGGGAAGAGAATCAGTGTTCCCAATTTTTATTCTTCCTTTTTTTTTTCATGCAATGATAATATATTCATGGAAACATATTGTAACTCTGCATTTCTTCCAGTTTCACTATTACAAGTCTTTGCTATATTATAATGCAAATTTAATGCATTTATTCAACAAGCAAGTGGATCAGAAATATACCCTGCTGAGAAGCACCACAGATACGCCCGCACAGAATGATGTGAAGGTCTCCTAGGAACAGAATAGAAGACACCTTCCTAAGGCCCAGCACTGCCACCACCTTCCCGAGGAGATTCCAGGCCTTGGGGGCGGGGGGGCAGCATCTGCCCTTCCATGTCAAATCTGCCAAGTGGTTCGCCCATGGAAAGTGCCCTCTGACTGGACTTTGCAGGAGGATGTTTCCAGGAGACCAGGCAGCTCTAGGGCGAGCCTGAGGCAGATGTCAGAGTGAGGGAGAGTGAGGAGGGAGAACAGAGAGGAAGAGAGTAGGGTCAGCTGGTCTGGGTGGAAAGGCTATCCAGTTTGGGGGGAACTATTCTGCAGAATAATCTGGGAGAGAGCAGCATCGGAACTCACAGACGGAGGAGGGAAGACGGCCCTCATGCATCTGGGCCCGTGGAACCCGCTGAGCTCTCTGACTGAACAAACACAACTTCAAGCACAGCTCCTTCTAGGGGCCCAGGGGTCCTCAGAGATCGTTCCTCTGGAGAGCTGAGCCAAAAGGCTAAAGTCTTGAGCAACCAAGACTTACTGGCAAAGGGATGAATTTACTAGAGAAGGAAGAGTCAGCAAAGGCCACAGGAGCTAGGGGTACTAAGAAGCCAGCGGGAGCCCAGGCAGAAACAGGGAGAGGCAAACAGACCAGCACACGAACCGGGAAGGCTGCTTTGAGGACCAAGTTCTTGGCTGAGGTCTGGAAGCGCAGGTCCATGGCGAGAGGACACACAGGCTCCAGGAACCAACCACGGAAGGGAGCAGTGAGCACCATAGAAGCCGCAGCCATTGTAAGTGGCAGTGAGTCACTGGGGGCCGCAGCTGGGCCTGCTAGCAAGTACCAGGTCTGCTTGCAGGAAGCCCAGCCATGGGAGGCACAAACCCCAGTGTCTGGCCTCCTACTCCCCAGACCTGGGATCCACCAGGAACAGGACAGAGCTAAGCCGGGCAGAGGGACAGAAAGTAAGCTCCAAGGCCAAGTCCAAGCCGCCACTCCCACACTGGACGGAAAGAAAGTGACAGGAAAGGGGACAGCCTGGAGCCTCGGGGCGGCCCAAGGTGACACTCCACCCTGCACCTGAAGGGCTCTTGGTCAGCACGTTCCCGGGGGGCTGCAACAAAGGGGGCAGGAAGGCAGCTGAGAATGACTAGCCCGGGTCCCCCACCTGCTCCCGATCACTCATACAAACACACACTGGCCCACGGTGTGTCTCCAGGCCACTCACTACAGCCATGAAACCTGCCCTCAGCCTGCTATGCTCGAGGCTCAAGAATGAGGGGCCCGCAGGCTAATGCCTCGGTTTCACAGTTGCCAAGTGCTGGGAAGCTCTAAGGAAACTGGGGATTAAGTTGTAGTTGGAGAAAGATGGGAAGATGGCATCTAGAAGGGCTATGGATTCTGTGTCCCCCCCCCACACGCACGCACACACACACACACATGCACGCATGCACAAACACGCATGCACACACACATACACCCACATATACCCACATACACATATATATACATGTACTCACAAGCATGCGTACACACACTCAAATGCATGTGTGCGCACACACGCACACACACACATGCACACATAATATTCACTATCCACATGCATGCACGCACATATACACACATCCATACATGCACACGCACACATGAACACACACATGAACAGGGACACACATTGAATGCAGAGTTCAGCCTTCCCTGCACTGCCGAGTCTCAGACTGAGGGCTGTGACCAGAGGAGTGCCTGGCCATGCCCAGCCCAGAGGCACCTGCCAGGGATCCGAGCTGAGAGCCTGGGGTCCATGCTGTGACTCTTGAACAAAGGGGAGCAGAGCAGGACCCCATTCCTTGCACTGCCATGGGAGTAAGTATATCCTAACTCTGGGACTTCAGGAAGGAACCCAGATGGGAGAAACCGCCGCTGACCAAGGTGTCATGGAGAAACAGCCAGATCCTTCAGCGTTCACGGGCACCGTGCACACACCACAAGGCCACCTCCTCAGTCTCAGGGCTTGGGTGTCAACCCAGCCAACACCTGGCCTCTGGATACCATGGAGGATCCAATGGGCGTCTGGACAGTGCTGCCCTGGAGGACATGGTTACCCTGCTAGCAGCTAGAGAGAACAGACCAACAGACACGAACCAGGCCTAGGGCTCGGGGTCAGGGCAGGCCCTGAGAGGAAGGAACCCTAAAACACACCTAATTATCAGGCCAACAGACACGAACGAAGGGAGAGTCTCAGGCTGGATAAAGGAGGACACCTGTGGGAGAGAGAGACTTCAAGCAGGGCCAGAAATGAAGATTTAATAGCAGGGAGGGGAAAGTGGGAGAGAGAGGGGTGGGAGGAGAAAAAGAGAGAGGGAGAGACGGGGGAGAGGAAGAGAGAAAGAGAGCGAGAGAGAGAGAAGGAGGAGGAGAAGGACCAAACCCACTATTTTGCCTAAGCAGGCGTTTAAAGGACATCTGATGAGCAGCTGAATGAACACTGGAGTGTGGGATCTCAAGGGCAGAACCATGAGAGCAATGCAGAGGAGAAACACTGAAACTCGCATTACCAGAAAATGGGGCTCAAGGAGTGGCAGGGGGAGGAGGCGGTGGGGCAGGCCAGAAAGTGGGGGGCGCTCTGGGAGCCCCCCTCTCCCAGGGTGCCAGGGAAACAGAGTTCTGAGATGGAGCATAAAAATCAAAGGCTTTAGACAAGAAGCCAAGGGGGAAAATAATAGTCCTGGGTCCTGCGATTTAGAAATTAATCACACATTGGGAAAATTCCTTCTAAGAGAAAAATTGTTTTCCATCATTTTCTTTTAAAAGTCTATGTACATCACTCAAAATAAAAGAAATACACATAATGCCTTCCGCATAATAGTGGAAGGAATCTGTCCCCAAAGATCTTTTCTTTGTAAAAATGCCGCCACCACGATGGGTGTTTCAATAAAAATGAATATGTATGAAATGTAAAATGACTTGGATTAACTTATTCCAATTTCACCCTCTAAATTTAGATTTTTAAATCACGCCAAAATGTAGATTTTGATTACAAAAGCAAGTTGAGGATGGAAGGGGGGCTTGGGGGGGAAGAGACTTACTTGACAGGAAAAAAAAAAAGAGAGCAAAAAAATTTTTTTTTAAGAGAACTTGATACGGGGATGACACACAATGATAGAAAGGTGGTCAATTAGCCTGGACACTGCTTGGGCGCATCGTCTTCGGAATGGAGGGACTTCGCTCAATCACACAGCGGGAGAGGCCTAGAGAGTGGTCCAGAATGCAGGAGCCCTTGCACTGCCCACTGGGACGCCCTGCACACCCCTCCACACTCTGCGCTCGGACGCCATGCTCCCACTCTGTCCTGACCGGGCTTTCTGCACTGAACTCTCCCTCTTGGCAACCTCTCCCTGCGCATTCAGATCCATTTCCCGTGTTCTTTCCTCTAGCTGCACGCTCCTTTGTGAGGACGAGTCATCATTCGTCTCACTCGCCCCTCTTGCTGGGCTTTTGGGTGGCTTCCAATCTCCGGCTCTTGCCGAGACTGCTGGGGGAAGGGACCGTCATCTGTTGGCACGTGTGCAAGAATAACTGGAGAGTAAGTTCCCAGAAACGGAATTCTTGGGTCAAAAAGTAGATGCATTTCCATTTTTGAGAGCTAGCGCCAAATTGTCTTCCATGAGAACAGAGCCAATTTACCCCCTCGCCAGCAAAGGAAGAGCGAGGGTCGTTTCCTTACGGATAATCCAACCGAGCGTAGCATCAAAGTGCTGGGGGCCTGCGAGTCTGAACACTGAAAACTGGCATTTGCATTCCCCTCATTAGGAGTGAGGGTGGGCATCCTTTTCTCTGTTCAAAAGTCAATTGTACTTCCTTTTCTCTCAATTGCATGTACTCTGCCTCATTTTCTAACAGGTATTGGTGTTTTTTTTTATTAATTTCTAAAAGCTTCTCATAGATCTGAGAGATAAGGCCTTCCCCGAGGCTATGCGTTGTGGAGAGTTTCCTCGGCTTGCCTTCTGAATTTGCCACGTAGGTTTCGATATGGTCTCATTTACTGAAAGTTTTAAGTCGCATGAGTGAAGTTGCAATTAGGAAGGCCTTTCTTCCCACCAAGATCAGAGAGGAATCCTCCCCGCCTTCTCCTCAAATGGCTGGTCTTTTTTTTTTTTTCTTTTTTGGGTCACACCCAGCGGTGCTCAGGGATTACTCCTGGCTCTGCACTCAGGAATTACTCTGGAGGTGCTGGGGGGACCATATGGGATGCTGGGGAATCGAACCCAGGTAAGCCTTGTGCAAGGCAAACGCCCTACCTGCTGTACTATCGCTCTGGCCCCAAACCGTCAGTCTTTACAGCTAACGAAATGGGGAAATGATGGTTCCCAGAAACGAGCCTAGTGGTCGAGGCTCAGGATCCCTCGAGCCTTCCCCTCAGCTGCGCAGCTGCTTGCCCAGGTCTTCCTTCATGCCCTTCACTGCAGGGTGCAGCTGGCACCGCGTCACTCTGGCATACTTCTTCTGACTTTGTAAAAGATACATCGATGGCACGTTTGGACTTCTTGCTGACTTTGTTTGTAAAAGATACATCGATAGCATGTTTGGGTGCTGGGGATGGAACCCCACACCCCATCTGGTCGAAGTTTGCGCTCTCCACAGCAAGACTGGCTCTGGCCCAAGCCCTCTTTTCTGAGGAGCCTGGGGTGGGAAACCCGGATGCTTCAGTAACCACGAGGCCAGTGGGCTGAGACCGGCATAACTAACTGGGATGAGCAAGGCGCCATCTCTAAGAGGTACCAAGAATGACTGTTAAGAGCTAGAAGCTCGCCTTGCACACAGTTGACCCCGTTTTGATCCCCAGCATCCCCTATGACCGTCACGAGCACATACAGGAGTGAGAACAGAGCTAGGAATCGCCCCTAAGCACCACTTGGTGTGATTCAAACACACGCCTACACCGTATGATTACTAAGAACCAGAGCTGGATCTCAGCGCCGAAGTGCTCACCTTGCATGCATGCATGAGACCTGGGTTTGATCCCAAGTACCACACAAAAATAAATTAAAAAATGAAACAAACAAAGAATGATTCTTAGACCTGTCTTTTAACTTTCCAATACCTAGGAAGACAGATGGTTATTTTCCGCCAATGAATGAAAATATTAATAAATTTCCAAATATTGACCCATCCTTGCATTCTGGGACTAAAGTCCATGGCTAGTTGTTTCCTCATATATATTTGCAGAGTATTTGTATATAAGATTTGTCTACTGTTTTTTGTACAATCTCTATCAAATTTGGTTTCAGTTTTGCTTCTTAAAAAGAATCCAAAAATGTTTGCTGCTTAAATAGTATTAGAATTCTCTGCTCTTTAAGTATTTAATGCAAGTTGTCTGAAAATTCTCTAGATATAATGCTTCAGGAGAAGCAACTTTTTGACAACTTTTATTTCTTCTAAAAAGAGTCAATCTCTTTAGATTTTTCTACCTCTTTCTGGGGTGACTTTGTGTCCATTATATTTTCCTAAAAATTACCTACTTATTTGAGTTTTCAGGCTTATTTTCAAAGAGTTGAGTAAAGGGTCTTGTATGATTCCTCACATTTTCTATTATTTCCCCTCATGGTTCTTATTGTACATATCTGAAAAATTTTAATGTCACTGTTTAATTATCTCTCAAAGAACCATTCTTTGTATTTCTTCCATGTCCTTCTGCTTTGCTATTTAAAAAGTTCTTGAAAGACGATACCGTTAGAGGTCCTACAATTCTTTTTCTCCCCCAAAAGGCAGCAAAGCAATGAACAGAGTGAACACAAACTAAGATTATGAAGGCAAGAAAGGGATTAAATAGGAGATGTTGAAATTATCTTGAATTATATCTCCAAATCCCAAACACCTGATCAAAAAGATTAGCATTGTTTCGAACATGGAAAAAAAAAAGTAAAAGCTGGGCTTTTATGATAATTAATTCACTGGAAATAAGATCAGTTCTAACTATAATAAACTTACATTTTAACAACACAGGAGGCACTCTGAGGTTTTAATTATAAGCTTTCCACTTCCTGCCTATCTCTAGAAATTAATTGCCCACCAGTTCAGTTAAACAAGCATAAATCCCCCATTTTCCCCCGTCTTGAAATTCTTGGAGTGCTGCTCTGTAGCCAGGGGCTGGAACCAAGAGAGACAGCACTCCCACCCCCCACCCCAGAAAGACCGAGCAAGTGCTGGGGACCTGCCAGGCGGCCGCCAGCGCCTCAGAGACAGAACAAAGGCAGCTTCAAACGAGCTTGCCCACTGGGTTTGTTGGAAACAATCGCTCCGAGGAGGCCGACCCGTGTTCTGACCCACTTTCAATAGCCTGGAAGAGCTTAAACATTAGAGAAGTTCAAAGGTTTGAATGCCACTTTCTTGTACAGGAGAAATATGGTCTTTGCAGGCAATTTAGGGGTGGGGAGGGAACAGGGGCGACAGCTAACAGTATCCAGGGGCTACTCCCCAGCTCTGGACTCAGGGGTCGCTCCTGGCTGTGTGCTGGAGGAACCATATGGTGCCAGAGATTGACCTGGGGTTGGTCACATGGAAGGCAACCAGATGCCTTAGCTCTGCACTGGCTCCTGCCAAAGGGAGATTATTTTTTGTTAAGCCGGTATTTTCATTTTGGTCACTCTCGGGAGTGCTGGGGACCACGAGTGTCCTGCCTGCAAAGCACCAGTTCACGGAGCTATCCCCCTGCCCAAACAGGAATCGCCCACAAGGCCACATTTTATAAGGGAGTATAACTTTTCATAAGGAATACTAGGATGGAAATGAACTTGATAACCTGTAACCCCAAAAGTATTTGGTAGCACAGCAGACCTGCTATCAGGACCTCGCCAAAGTGGCTGAGACAGGCTTTGTCTGCTAAAACCCAAGTGTGAACTTGGGAGTGTCAAAGTACATAAAAAGACAGAGGAACAGTGAGCTGTTCAGCAGGTGGAAGCTGGATAAAGATGAACCTGGCCGTCAGGAAGATAACAGGAAGTCATAAGCCTCATGCTTTCTAGTCACTGACAGCCACAGGTCAGAGGAGGAGCAGAGCCAGGAGACTGGAAAGGCACCGTCTAAAACTGACATGATAGGGGAGCAAAGGTTCCCTGGCGCAACAGGCGGGAAATATCACTTCATCCACAAAAACTACTGGGCCTTGGAACTGTGTGACCAGCAGCATGCAGACAGAAGCAACTAGAAAACACGGGGAGCCCAGGTTCTTCAGTTAGGGTTATCTGGCTCTGAGAAAGAAACTGTTTTGTTTCTGTCACGTTGATTAATTGTTACTCAAAAGCATCTTTTCTAGACCAGACGGAAAGGACTTTGGTTATGATGCGGCAGAGCTATATTTGGGTCCTGCATGACCTTGAACTATTTTCACAGGGTGATCAAGAGTACTGGCCAGTCTGTGATGTCTGGAAAAAGACCAAAGACAGAGTGATGAATAAGGAAGAGACTCAACACCGCTAGCCAAGCCCAGAACTGAGAATGTTCTGACTTTCAGTGCCCGTGCACCAACCCTCATTTGGAAAAGAGGGGGGGCATTATTATTTTAATTTTGTGGTAAAATGTTAAATGCAATTAAAGAACCATGATTTACAAAGTTATTGATAGCTGGGTTTTAGGCAAACAATCCCACAACCAGTGTCAACTTCCCTCCAGCAGTGTTCCCATCTCCCTGCCCCCCCCTTGCTCCCCACATCCCCCCTTGACAGGCACATTCCAAGGATGTAGTTTGGATCTCATATTCTCAATGTCGTTGAGTCTGAGCTTTGGGTATATGGCTCTACCGCTCTCCCACGTCACAGAACCAGGGCCCCTGGCTCCCCCATGACTTCCCTTTCTCACCTTCCTCCTTCCCCTTGATTTCTTTCCTCCAAAGCGGTTCATTTTTAAGATGAAATAATAAGGTTTAAATAATCAGATTGTAGAGCTTAGAGAAAAGCACCACTAAAGACCATCTGGGTTTTCTGTTTCAAAACTCATCCTCTGTGACTCAAAACCAAAATCAATATTGGGGGGCCAGACAGTCCAGTGGGTAGGGTGCTTGTCCTGCATGTAGCTAACCCTCATTCTATTCCCACACCCAGACTCCTGTCCCCATGGGCAGGAAATCGCCAGAGTGCAGAGCAGGGCTCAGCCTTTGAAAACACTTCCTGTAGTTTAACATGACCTGGTTGACTGGGCAGCCAAATGTCTTGACCACTTCTCTTACTGGCCTTCCTGAAAGCAATAAGACTGGAATTTTTCTAACTTTTCTGGGGTGAGAGTGCTGGGGGAGAGGGGCGGGAAGTGCACTGCTTAGACCCAGCCTAGTGCCCCTAAGACACTGGTCACTCCTTGGCTCAAAGCAAGGGCCTGAGACCGCAGTGTTGCCATTCCGGGGTGACTCTCAGGAACACACCCCAGCAGTGCCCTGGGGCCTCCAGGACTACAGCTGGAGAGGCTGCGGGATCATGCGGTGCCGAAACCAAGGGGGCTGTGGCGGGTCAGTGCTGCGACTTGGCCCTGGACCATCTCCTCCAACCCTCCCAGCTTTCGCAAGTATGGGACACACAGCTGTTAACAAACAATTAACAACAACGATCACGATCACTCAAAAAATGATTCCTGGGGCTGGTGCCATAGGACAGCGGGAAGGTCACTTGTCTCGCACGCAGTCCACCCAGGTCGGAGGCCTGTCACCTCATATGATCCCAGGGCATGGCTGGGAGTGTCCCTCCCCACCCACCCCCAAAAATGACTCCTGCATGCGCTGGGCCCCGAGTGGCCGCGGGGCGGGGGGTCGAGCGGTGGGGGTCGCTTGGGCAGCTGCGGTCACCTAAGGGGGCTGCCCAGAGATCCGGGGAAACTCCCAGCATCACAGACCGACGCTGAGAGTTTCCACGGGGCAGTTTTCCTCTTTGGGGGGCGCCCTCGGAGCAACTGCTCTCTAGGAAGGCTCAGAGCAACCAAAGAGCCTCGCGCGAGGCACCCACGCCAAGAAGCGGCGGGAAGCCGGGCCCACGCCTGCGCAGTCCCGGGCCCACCGCCGCCCGCGCCCCCCGCGCCTGCGCGCTCGCGGCCCCGTCGCCCGAGCCCCCCGCGCCTGCGCGCTCGCGGCCCCGCCGCCCGCGACCCCCGCGCCGGCGCACTCGCCGCCCGCCGCGCCCCCTGCGCCTGCGCACTCGCGGTCCCCCGCCGCCCGCCGGCCCGCCCGCCCGCGCCATGCTCCCCGGTGGCACCGGCGCGTGCGCAGCGGCCCCCTTACCCGCCACGGGGATCGGCTCCTTCCGGCCCGGCAGGGCCTCCTGGGGGCGGACGATGGCGGAGGCGGCGTCGCCCATTCGCGCGGCTGGGAGCAGGCCTCGGCCAAGCTGGCGGGCCGTCCTGGCGGCCGGGAGCATGAGCGGGGCGGGACGGGCGCGGCCTCGACTGCAGCGGGCGGGGCCGCCCCGGAACGGAGTCGCCCGCGCGGGACGGGCGGACCGTGACCCTGGGCGGGTTCAGCCCCCGTGGCGGGGGAGGGGCGCGCCCGCGGGCACCGGTCGCCGCCGTCCTCCACCCGCGGCTGTGGCCCCCCAGCCCGCGGCCCGGGTACGAGAAGCGGCAGGGGACAAAAAACGCCCGCGCGCCGGTGATCGCCCCGGCCCGCCGCGGCGAGCGCCACCGTTCTGCAAGACGCGCTGCCGGGAGGGGCGGAATCCCACCGCACGTCCCCCACCCCGCGCTGCAGGACCAGGGGTTTGCCTGTGGTCTGGACTAATCCAGGGGGAATTAGCCCCAAAGCCTGGAGCACGGGGCCAGGCGTGTCATTTAACCTTGGAAGGGTTTATGGTGTAACTGAGATTTCCTCTGGGCAGTTTGCCTCTATTTTTTTGTGGTTCTGGTTTTTGTTGTTTTGTTGGTTGTTTTTTTTTTTGTTGTTGTTGTTTGTTTTTGCTTTTGATATTTGTGGTTTTGTTTTTTGTTTTTTTGTTTTTTTTTTAGTTTTTGCTACGCAGCTTCTGAAGGCTGAGTCGTTGCTGAACGTTTGGCCAACTGAAGGTCATCCTTCTGTCCCAGGAAACGGTTTTGGAGTTTTACTTGGGTTTTTGTCTTTGTTCAGTTAACTGCCCTTTGAGACCCACACTGACTTGCCTTTTCTGTTTTCTGGTTGATTGGTATGAAACCAAACACCGGAAGCACTCCACTTCAATCATCCTGTGTAGGAGAAGCACTGTTTTCTCTCTAGCCCATATGGCTGCTGTGTGCAGTCTGGTATAGCCTCAGGAAAATGCACACATACCCAGGTGTAACCCCAGGAAAATGCGCACACATGCTTGTACAGCCATAAGAGAAAGAAAAAAAACTCAGAAACAAATGTTTGCATTTTGCATAATGGGCTTCATGGGCTACTGCTTATCACTTATCACATGAAACTTAGGTTCTAAAATGCTTGACACTTAAGAATGTTCTGAATGTTACAGTGACATTTTTATTATTAAAAAATGAAAAATCGACACACTAAGAAAAATGGATCTCTTTCAACGCTGCTTTTCATTACCAGAATATAGACAAGAAAAAAATTACAATGTTTTTCATGTGGCAGGTTTGGGGGGGGAGTGTTGTTCTGGGGCTACAGCCCCTGCCTCCTGGGGATCATGCAGTGCCAGGAATGAAGCCTGGTCTGCAGGCTGTGCACTGAGGCCTGTAGCTGCTGGCGGAGAGGGCTGGGGTCCCTGCCTTCTGGCTGCCCTTCTCCCCTCTAGGACTTGCTTTTTGTCCCACTCAGCCCAGCTACCACCTCTGCCAGGTACTTTTCCTCCATATCCTCCATCTTGAATCAGCTTCCTTTTGTTATTTTTGCAGTCATGCTCAGATTTCCCAACAAATCTAACAAGGCATGTTCTCCAGGACTGCAGCCTGGGCATCCTTTTGTATATATATACATGATACATACGCCCAGCAGTACAGTGATGTTGGTGTGCCCCGTGGGTGACTCATGTGAAGTGGGGAGGAGAAAGATGGTCACTTTCTCCCGATCCACCTCTGTTACCTGGGACCCACGGTTACTGGGTTCTTGTATCCCCCTGCAAAAAGGAATTTCAGGAGTAGACCATCACAGTCCTCCCGTTACTCATCAATTTGCTGGAGCGGGCCCAGTAACGTCCCCATCGTGAAAACAAGTATGTTTTCACTCGGACTGGTGACTGTTACTTCTTGTTACTGTGTTTGGCATATCGAATACCTCACGGGTAGCTTGCCAGGTTTTGCCTTGTGGGTGAGATACTCTCGGTAGCTTGCCGGGCCTCTCCGAGAGGGGCAGAGGAATACAAGCAGTGAAATTACATAGTTTTTATTTGGAGGGCTTTTGGAAGTGTGGAGGAGAGAGACAGCAATAGCTCAAGAGGGAACACAGGCTTCTCCAAGGGCGGAGAGAGCCCCTACACACATCCCAGCATTAGACATGAAAGCACACATCTCAAGAGGCGAGATGTGGGTGACACGTGCTCAGGCACCGCATGTGGTCAGCCTCATGGGCACAAGCAGCACATAGGCTTGGGCAGCATATGTGCGCCCCTCCTTTGTTCAAGGTGGCTTTTATGGGGTATCTTCTCCGAATGTCTTGGCCTTGAATGTTCTGAAATCTTCTCTGGGATGAATCACTAAAATTAGTTGGATTATGGGAGAGGTCCAGGGTATTCGAGGCATTTCCTTCATGGGGAGGGATCCAGTCTTCTCAGGGTCTCCTGAAGGTCTTATCAGGTCTTGTTTTCCGTATCCACAGAGTGGCTCAACCTTAGAACTTTCCTTCACAGAAATTTTGTTGACCTAAGTTTCATTGCCGAAGGCCTTTCCCTATATACCTGCCTACATCATACAGGTCAGATATTATATATATGCACACTTATAATATGCATATGTAATATAGGAGTTTGAGCAGAGAGAAATTTTAGTCTCACTTCTTCAACACCCTAGAATAAGTTCCTGCTGGACAGGACCTGGTCCTTTCTTCCCTGATACCTTTTTCTTTGGGGGCCGCCCCAGACAGTGCTCAGAGCTTACTCCTGGCTTTGCATTGCCAGAGGCCTGGGGGACATTTGGCATTGGGCATCAAGCTCAGGTTAGCCCTGTGCAAGGCAGACCACTGCACTATGGCTCCAGCACACTTCCCAGGGCCTTGTACTGATTGGAAGATGTTCAGCGGCTAATCAGCCAAAAATCTGATTTCAGTTAGCATAAATTTATTTTCCACTTGTTCAAAAATGGCTCTGCCTTGCTTCTTGGGGATGAACATATCTGCTGCTCACAGGGCTAGATTGGGTGCTTTGCACACAGGAGCCCCTGGTTCTATCCCCAGCGCCAAATGGTTCCCAAGCACCACTGGAATCCATTCCCAAATACCAAAGTGGACAGCCTTGACCTGACTTCATCCTTCTCAGAGGACTTTGCTAAAGGAGATGGGAACTAACCAATGTTGCTCCACTAGTCACACCTTCTTCCTGACTGTTTTCTTGACAGCCACAGCCAAGACCACATGGGCTGCCTTCCCGGGTCTGGAGTTGACAGTTTGATTTCATGTCTTGCAGCAGCATAAATAAAAGGTTGAGCAGACACGTCACCAAAGTGACATGCAAATGGTGAATATACACAAGACATACATAATTTTAAAAATCAACAGGGCTCAATATCATTAGCCATTAGGGAAACGCACGTGAAAACCGCAATTTCACTGCCTACTGATTTGAATGACCGAGATTAAGAAACCTAACCGGGGTGAAGAGATAGAATACTTGCCTTGCATGCGACTGATATGGGTTCAATCCGTAGCATCCCGTATGGTCCCCTAAGCACCACCAGGAGTGCAGAGCCAGGAGTAAGTCCTGAGCATCACTGGGTATGACCTAAAAAAAAATTTTTTTTAAAAAATCGAATCAGTCCAGAGTGGTGGTGAGGAGGTGAGAGAAGCAGAACTTACATATTCAGCAAGTGATGGGGTGATGGTTAAAAGCAAAATTGGGGTAGGGAAAACAGTTTGGCAGCTTCTTAACATAGGGAAGCACTTGTTAGTCATATGCTCATCTGTTTCCTGTGAAAGCAGGTGCCTGTTGGATAACACTAGTATATCCTCTCTCTTCTGCCTCAAGGAATTTAGGTTAATTGAGTTACACCCAGCACAGTGCTCCCGAGACAATCCCATTCCGCTGTGTTTATCTTTAACCTCTCCTTATTCTCTGCTCCCCCTGTTAATCACTATATCCCCAAATCAGACCCTGTGACTTGTAAAGTCTGATTCTTCTAGGACTCTGTATTTTGTACATGCAAGTGAAATATTATCTCTTTCCTTTATGTCCTTTGCATAGTTTACTTCAGAGCAATGCCCTTTTTGTATAGACACAGGAAGACAGTTAATGCTATACTTTTGTAACTTAGGAGTTAATTGACTCCAAATAATATTTACTCCTAGGCATCTGTCATATTTGCTCAACTTAAGCCTTAGTTGCCCTTAGTTCCTAGCACCCCAAGAGGAGGGTCCCGACAAAGGACTTGGATGGCCTCAAGTCAAGCTGTGAGCTACCTTGGCATCGAAAAGGAACAGGCCAAGCACCATGAAAGTTATAAACTAAGAGCACAGCCGTGGACAAACTCTGTCATGACCCAAAAAGAAGTAACTGGATAAGGACTCTGATGGGGTTAGGAAAGACTAACCTGGCCGGAGGACTGTAGTCCCCAGTGAGACGTCTCCAGGAGAGCCACCCTTTAAGCTTAATGTATCTCTTACTGTGTCCATATAAAATGACTAAATATATTATTAAGAAATAAAAATATTATTAAGAAGAAAATTCGGGCAAAACATAATGCCCAAAAGTAGAGAAAGAGTACGGGGGAAATTGTCTGTCGTAGAGGCGGGGTAAGGACTGGGATTGGGGGGGCGGGGCGTGTTACTGGGGACATTGGTGGTGGGAAATGTGCACTGGTGGAGAATGGGTATTTAATCATTGTATGGCAGAATCTCAAACATGAAAACTTTGTAACTGTATCTCACGGTGATTCAATAAAATTTAAAAAGAAAATAAATAAATTTAAGATGACCACTTAAATGGATCTGGACTAAGGAAAGGAGAAATACACCCCTAGATGATATTCTGCCCTTGGGCTGATCTCCTTGCAGGATGAGAATTTATCCTAGAAGAAGCTTCCCCTGAAGCTTTCCATCCGTTGATTGTACAATCACACCTATGTGTAACTGATGCCCCTGACCCTTGGTGAGTTTTCTCTGTAACTAAGGGTGTGAGATGGGGTGCCAGAGGAGACAGGAAGACAAGACAGTCAGAGCTGGAATGAGGGGCAGAGAGTGAGACTAAGATAGGATGGAGACTGGAATAAACGACAACTGTTCACCAACCAGCTTCGCAGCCCTGATCCTTCCTTTGTACATACATGGCTCATAGCCACCAAACTCATGTGACACGGGCACCGACACTCTGAACCACAGGTGCCCACACAAAATCTCAGACTCAGGTGCTCAGAGCACTGTGTGATAACCCCAACCTGGAAACAGCCCAAGTGACCACGTGAGACCAACAGGTGAGCGAAGATGCCAGTTATTCTCATGCAGACTGCTGGGCATTGGGTAGCTGAAGGACACAGGCAGTATGGGGCATTTATGGCACCTTTAAATCAAGAACGCTGCCTTGGCATGGTCCCGTAACTGCTCTATCCCTGCTCCCTCTCGCAGAAGAATCTCCACTTGAGAAAACCCAGTCCAAGGATGTTTGTCCCCACATAGTAAGGCCTTTAGATGTGTAGAAGTCTGACCCAGATAGATCAAGATCAAATTGGCATTTGACCAAAAAATGCTATTGTTCTTCAGATTGGTTCAAAGCAATAAATACTGTGACAGCCCTGAGGCTGTCCGCCTCTGGTCACATACTGCTTTCTCTTATTTGTCTTTTCTTTTTATTCATTTGGTTTGGGGGTCATGCCCATCGATGTACAGAGCTTACTCCTGGTTCTGCACTCAGGAATCATTCCTGGAGGTGCTCTGGGCCCATATGGGACGCCAGACATCGAACCTGGGTCAGTTGCATGCTTGTCTGCTCTATTTCTCCAGTCTCCTTCTTGCTCTTTTCTTATCCCCTACAGTGTCCCTACTTCAGACCTGTTCACCTGGGATCAGTCCCCAGCACAGACAGTGGATCACTATTCATCTAAGGAATAAAATGAACACACTTGATCATGTAAATGATTCCATAAAGCTGAGTGAAGGGCCAAGCTAACAAGCACATATTGTGTCAGTCCATTTCTAGAAAATTCTAGAAATGTGCAAAGTAATCTGTAGTAAACACACTTGGAAATCACTTCTCAGCTAGCTCGAGTGACCTTTTCCATAAAAAAGCTCCTTAACTAGGTAGAGACACCTTTATAAATGAATAAGTAGATTCATGTGGCACTTATATTTGTAATTTCAGATATGTGGCCTTGTGGTCATCTCTCTATAGATGATTCAAGCTGGCTTACAAATTTTATTAATTACATTGACTATTTTACTGAGTTTTAAGAGGGAAATAGAAATAATAATGACAAAGAAATAAAGACATAGAAATAACGATGATGATGATTACAAGGGGTTTGTTGGAATTGTTGAACATCTCTTCCCTGCAATCTTCATGTTGGGAGGTTTGCAGACATTATTTCTGAACTTCACTCTGACCCATCTTCACCGTTTCCTACCCCAGGAACTTTGGCTCAGGTGCCAAATCCATAAGGGCACTTGTCTTGCACTTAGTCAATCCAGGTTCACTCCCAGACATCCATATGGTCCCTCAAGCACCGCCAGGAATAATGCCTGAGTATAGAGCTAGCATCGCAGGTTCAGACACCACCCCCCAAAAATAAGAAATAAAGACGTAAAGAAAAAAGAAGGAAAGGGAGGAAAGAAGGGAGGGGGGAGGGAGGGAGGGAGGGAGGGAGAGAGGGAGGGAGGGAGGGAGGGAGGGAGAAATACAGAGAGGATGAGTGAGGGGGAAAGGGAAGAAGGGATGGATAAGGAAGAAACTTCCCAGACTCAGAGAAGTACCCTAGCAAACAAATATAGCTGCAAAGAAAAAGACTGAGCTAGCTACCTGTTATTTGGATGAATTCTTGTATTTGTCATCAATTACTCAGAAGTTTGGATCTAAAAGGAAAGCCGAACAGAGGGCGGAGGGGGGTTTGGGAGTGGATAAATGTTGAAAAGGAGGGGGGAGAATAAAATAACCCCCATGAGGAACTCCTAAACTCATGGCCATGGCACTGCTCAGTGCGTAATGGCTGGCACTACAGGCCAGAGCCTGCGGGTGTGGTCACATGACAGGCAGAGAAACGCCATGACTGCTGGCCTCGGGACTGTCCTCTAGGTGATGCTCTGGGTCCTGGCAGGGTCCCAGGTGACTAGTGAGTCTCCTCAGCTGTCACCGGATCCCCCCACCGCCAACCCAGATGTCACTGCCCCACTGGCGCCGTGGGGGCCTCTGACACTGCCAGCCCCTACTGCTGCCACTGCCTGGGCCTCAGGGGTCACCTCCTTTTAATTAGACCCCCCCGGGGGGGCTGCCAGATGTGCTTCTTCTCCTACTCTCCCCTCCTTAAGGCCTGGAAGGCCAAGAACAAGCAAGAGCAAGGCCTGGAAAGGCGCACTCCGGCCCTAAGACAAACCGGCTGCAAATGCACGACTGGCGTCCTCAGGCTTGGACCAGGGGAGAAAAGAAAGGGGTCGTTCTCAAGCCCCTCCACTGCCAGGTGAGGCGAGGCCCCGAGAATCTCCAGCCTCTCTCCAACCCCCGCAAGCTCAGGAGCACAGCAGCTGGGGCTCCTGAGCAGTACCTGGTTTGTTCTGGCTATTCTAGGTAAGAACCAACAGTGCAAGGGGAGTGTGCCCTAGGACGCTGCGGGCGACCTGCTCCTCCTCTCCCTCTGCCCTAACAGCGCCCCCGTAGGGTACAGCAGCCAATAAAGCCACCAAAGCTTAAGTCACAACAGCCCCTGACCTCTGTCTCCCCCTCTACTACTCCTGGGTGCCGAGTGGGGGGGGGGGGGGGGCGGGGTGGGTGGTCTGGACTCTTCAGCTTCTTCGTGTGCTCCACTAAGTATGTAAAGGAATCTGTCTCTCCTCTCTCTCTCATACACACACTCACACAGTCATATGCACACACTCATACACACACTATAGACTTACACACACACTCACACTCATACTCACTCACATACTCTCATACACACTTATACACACACTCATACACACACATACACAGTCATACACTCACACACACCCCCACTCACACACACCCACAAACACACACTCAAACACTCATATTTACACACACACACACACACACACACACACACACACACACGGCCCTCGGATCATTGAGCCCCGCAGAGATGCAGGTTACTGAACTAAAGGCAGAGTCAGGGTTAACACCGTGTGCTTAGATGTATTCGGCAAACAAAGCGTCCACAGGGCAGGCTAGCAGAGTGGCCCATCTCAGACCACCTCCCTGCGACCTGTGTGTGGCCTTCGTCTTGCTTTGCTCCAATGCGGGGAGAACAAGCTGTGAGCTCTTTCCTAAGACCTGATCCAGGCGCAGAGCACAGGATTGTCAGCACTGGGACCGCACTGTCCAGGAGTGCTCCGGACAGAACTCCCCCATCTTCATTACCCAACTTTATGTCCGTGGACAGCAGCTGCCCAGTGCCGCCTGCCCTTAGTCCGGAAGCCAGCCTGTCCCCATCAGTTGCACCCTGACACATTCTGATGCTTTTAGGTGCCTTGACTAGGTGGAGACAGGCAGTTCACCTTCCTGTGTCTGATGTCCTTCCTGCCCCCCATCGCCCTCCCTGTGTCCTCTAGGGTAGGCCACATTGTGGCCAATGCAGGACTTCCCTTGTATACTGTTGTGTAATATTTCCCAGTAGTGGGGCGGGGAACCACAATTGCTTTCTGTAACCATTTCATTGTTGAACACTTAAGTTGCTTCTCTGTCTCCCTGAGGGTGAATAGTGCTACCGCCAATGTAGGATCGCAGTCACTCTTTAGACTTTTCGAAAAGATTTGTTTTGGGGGGGTGGGGGGTCATGCCTAAAAGTTTGGGGGGATTACTCCCAACTCAGTGCTCCAGGGTCTGCTCCCTGCAGTACTTGGGAGACCTGCTGGTGCCGAGAGCTGAATATAGGGTCTCATACATGTGAGGGGAATCCCCATCATTGTGTCGTGGTCCCAGACCCCTGTTGACTTTGTTTCCTTTGTTTCAACTGGCAACTACACCAGGTGGTGCTCAGGGCTCACTCCTGGCAGTATTCTGGGGGACCATGTGCCCTACTGGGCATCAACCCCAGGCTGTCCTGTGCAAGTCAGCCACCTTATCAGCTGTACTATCTTTCCAGCTCCAAGACTGTTTTTTTTTTAAAGCAGCCTTTGGTTTACAAAAAATCAAGAGGAAGGGCCAGGAGTTCTTGTGTGTACCTGTCCCCACACAGACATCGCCTTCCCTGTTCATTTCTGACCTCACCCTCCAGAATGGTGGATTTTTACCAAGGACTTAATTAGCTTAACACATCATACTTTGAGGGGTCACTCGGTGCCCACCCCATGGGTTTGGACAGATGTAGGTCCACCATTATGTCAGCATTGGAGTGTTTGCACTCCCTGAGACCCTCTGGGCTCTGACTATTCATTCCTCCCCACCCCCAAATGCTTTGAGAAAATTCTCATTTATCAGCCTGATCTTTCTCCTCTCTGATTGCTTATGAAGGTGAAATGACTATTACACAAGGTAAAGAGAAATTAGGCCAGGAAACACTCGGGGGAGTGCCTGCTGTCCCCAAAGCCCCTTAGCGTGTGACAGGATGAGCCCTGGGCTTGCAGAAGGGAGAGCAAGTGAGGTCTGGGAGGGAGGCAGCTGCCCCGGGGGTGCCAGGAGACCCAGGGTTCTGCTCCCTCTTCCCTGACCTTTCACTCCTGATTTTGTGTCCTTGTTTGTTCCTCATCAGAGGAAAGTTGCAGTTTCTTTGACTCACCGAGTCACCAACTTTTCGGCTGAGCAAGCACGTGTCTGATCAGACACTGGGCTCTTCAAGTTCACGGTGGGTCCAAAGGTGGCCAGGCCACACCATGCACGTCTGGGACCAGAGATTCTGTCTGAGCCCAGGAACCACCGATCGGAGCTCGGGGCTGGTGCTGTGGAATGTGCGGGTGAGGAACAGGGGAAAGGTCTAGAAGGTGTTCTTAGAGCATGGCTATTCAATAACTGGCTTGCTTAGGATTTAGCGGCAAATAACTCAGCTATTTGACCCGGGGGCAAAGTCACGGGGACAGAGCCATGACAGGGGGACCGCCAGGCTCTGCACTCGTCCACAGTTGCCGGACTTTTCGATATTGACCAATAAAAATGCTCAGACACAGAGTTGGGAAGACGGAAAAGTTTATTGGAAAGTGTAAAACAAACTCCCCAGCCAGGGAAGAAGCTGACATATGGCTACGTCAAGTATGACTGGTTCACGGGGGTTTAGGTAGGAAACCGACTGTGTGTGTCTCACCAAAATCCCAGAGGACCCTCGTTTGTTTGCCAGAGGAATGACTGGTGAATTTTGGGACCATTTGTGTTGCTAAGATAAACACCTTCCATTCCTACGAAGGGTGGTGGAGACTGTTTATTTAAGAACTTCAGTTTCTTTTTAATTTTTAAATTTTTAAAAATATCTTTAAATAGAATCACAGTGGGATACACAGTTACAGAGTGGTTCACGATTTTGTTTCAGTCATATAATATTCTAACACCTGTCCCTTCACTGTTGTACATTTCTCATCACCAATGTCCCCAGGTTCCCTCCAGCCACACCCTCACTGTAGACACTTCTCTCCTCTCTGTCTCCCTGTTTCTGCCTCTGTCTCTTTGTCTCTGTCTCTCTTTCTGTCTCTGTCTCTCTTTCTGTCTCTGTCTCTCTTTCTGTCTCTGTCTCTCTCTGTCTCTCTCTCTCTCTCTCTTCCTCTCTCTCCCCTTTGGGGCATTATGGTTTGCAATACAGATACCAAAAGGTTCTTGTGTGTATCCTTTTACTAACCCATCCCTTTAAGAGCTTTAGGCTACACTTTTGATGATGGCCCAGATACTTCCCTAACCCCTTAGTCTCCCGAGGGGTAGAACTTATAGCCTGGGGAAACTGAAAGCTTCTTCAGTCTCAGAGAATGCCTAGGAATTGGCAGAGCTCCTCAAAATGTAAAATGGGGACAGCTAAAATGGAGCTGCTCTGAGCTGGCAAGGGGAAGCCAAGTCTTCCTCTTTCCCGCCACGAATCTGGCTGGGGGGAGGTGCCCTGGGGCTTCACCTAGCAGGGCTTGGGCGCCCTATGCAGTGTCGGGGATCAAATCTGGGTGGGCCTAGTGCAAGACAAGTGCCCTCCCTGCTTAACCATCTCTCCACTGGGTTCCTTAGAGATATTTTTGTCGCAAGAATACAGCATATCTTCTTAGCTACAACATGTTATCTGAGAAAAATGCAGTTATTTTAGAGCTTCAATATTTTAAGTGTGTGTTTGAGAGAGAGAGAGAGAGAGAGAGAGAGAGAGAGAGAGAGAGAGATAGCCAACAATACTTATTGCAGGATGGTAAATAGGCAATTTTAATTTTCATCTGCACTGTTTTCTTTTCCTCAGTGCTTTATGAGTATTGTAAAATTCAGATTTTTTTAAAGTCTATTTTGTAGTTCATCCACCACTATTCTGAACTTAGGGGCTGTGAGAATGCCTCAGCACTCTCCTTACTCTGTAATTCTGAAGGTTGCCTCACCCCTGCCGTATGCTCCCATCTACCCCGCAAACACAAAGCTCCAGCCGGAAAGGGTCTCTGTGCTTGTGTTCAGTGCGACCCTGTTTACAGTGGTCTGGAGTTCCCCCACCCCCACTCCCATGTCCGACAGGCGAGCAGATTAAGGAGAGGCAGTGTGACAGTGACACGGTGAAGATTACTGTAGTTTGAGCTCTTGCATTTTGCTTCAAAGTGGCTGGAGCTGGAGGGATCTCACCTCAGCTAAGAAGCTCAGTGGAGGCCAGCAGTGCTGGCTGATGTCACACAGCTGAGCATCCAAGAAAAAGGAAGGACAATGTCAGCCAAACAATCCCCCAAGCTGCCCGCTGAAGCTCACTCGCAAGGGTGGGGTGGGGGGCGGGGGAACAGGACAGCAATTATGGCACTTTGAGTGGCCCGGACGTGCTTGGGGATGTTATGGGGCAGTGGGGATTGAACTCAGGTCTGCCACATAAAAGGCAAACACCCTACCCCCTGCACCGTCACTCCTGCCCCAGGATTTCTTTTATTAAATTCTCGCTACCAGATAAAAATGTTGACATGGCTAACCAATAATTCTAACATGTGTCTGTCCTCAGAAATCTTTGCTGAATCCCTTTCTACCTACCTCAACATTTGTTCGGAGTTTAAAAATGACTCAGGGGTCGGAGGTATAGTACCGGGGTTGAGGTGCTTGCCTCACGTGCTGCCAACCCCAGTTTGATCTACCAAGTGTGTTGCCCAAACAAACAAAATGTGATACGGAATATCCTAAAGGAGCTTGGAGAAGGCAGGCCTTGCGGATTGACCTCATTTCCTAGCGGCTTAAATGATTACCCAGGGCTAATCTCTCTGTTAATGCCTGGCAGAGAGAGTAGGGTTTGGGCAACCAGGATTTGGCCCCCCGCAAAGCTGACCTCCTGGACCCCAAACGTCCCCAGCTGTGTCCCTCCAGGTTCCAGGACACCCCCCACGGCCCTAGTGATTCCCCAGAACCACTGATCCAGCAGCACCGAACCCTCAGGCCCAGTATGATTGGCTAAGAATCCCCAGGAAGGTCCAGAGATCCCCACCCCAGGGAGGTCCCCATACCAAAAGAGAAGTAGTAGAACACATGAGCGGTCATTCCTGCCTTTGAGTTGTGCCTCTCAGCGTTGCTGGTACAATTGCATATTTGTCAAGAGATTAACAGAATTACCTTTGACTCAGTTCACATTTTATGCTTTGCGTTACAAGTGTGTGTGTGTGTGTGTGTGTGTGTCTGTGTGTGTGTGTGTGTAAGACGAAATATGTGCATGGTCCACAGCTTCACTCAGTCCCTGGCACCCAGAGAAAATAGTCCTGGATCTCCTGGTCTTTCCACGCGAAGGTTTCTTTTCAAATGATGGAAATGCTCGATTCAATATACCAACAGAGACTCTGGTTTTCTATACAAACACCTGACAAAACACCGTGATCCATAAAGGCTATGGGCGCTTACATTTTTGCTTTGCTCCCTCCCCCCCACCCATGCTGGTCGCAGATCATATGCACACGTTTTCTAGCTCACAATTATTTTGCCACAGGCACTGCTCCTGGGAACATGCCCAGCCAGGTGCTCAGAGTGAGAAGGAGACGCCTGTTTTTGCTTCTGGGTGCAGTGCACCTTCCACGCAGAGAGGGCGGGGGGGGGGGGGGGGGGGGGGAGGAGAGAGAGAGAGAGAGAGAGAGATTCACGGGACTCGGGGTGGAGAACCGCACATAAGCTTTCATGGAGCTCAGCCCCTCCAGAGATATCTGTGGCATCGGATTGGATTTCTCTTATTGTTCTGTAATTCAGAGAGTAGGAAGATTCTGGGGGGAATACACAGTGGGGTGTTTTGCACTCTGAAGGCAGTCAAACCTTGCAAACCAGTTTCTGAAATGCAGAGGAACTGGTGAGGGCGCTCAGGTCGGTTATTGGGGTCCTCTACGGAGAGCTTTTTGATCTTCCTCTGATGCTTTTTAGGGAAAAAGACGTCCTGGTGAAAAATTTCCCCTTGGTAAAAAATTCATTTTCTGAAGCCACCTGGTGGCCACCATTGGTAACTGCAGTGACCGGTGGCCACCCAGAGTCCCCTGCAGCGAAGGTCCTTGAGGTCTCTCCCAGCGACTCTTAGAGCACAGTAGGGTGAAGCCTACCTGGGTGATGTGCGGGCAATAAAACGTCAGTAAAGAGCTCCACAGCCCTAAGCTGGGAGCCGCTTGACGTCCAGGAGCAGCGGGCACAGCAATGCCAGAAATGAGGGAGCTCGAGAAACGACAGCTGGGGGCTGTATGTCCTGATGTGCTCTCCACATTCCCCACCACAGTTACAGGCTAACACACACATCCCCAAGTTGCTGCAGGGTGCCCGGGGGGGGGGGAAGAAATACGTTATCCTAGAAATTAGGTACATCACCTGCTAGATAATCCGGGAAGAATGTGTGACAATGACATGCAGATGTGAAGGTGCTATACAATAGACTGTGACCTCTCTCCCTTCTGGAAAATGCAAACAGGAGGCTGGGGGCGGAGGGAATCCATAATCCATTCTGGAGTGAGCTCAATGTCATGATTTATGAAATCATGTTGTTGTAAGGGTCTTAGGTAAATTTGAACCTTTCACTTCTGCGTCCCTGGACAGTGGGAAGGGTGTTTGTTTTTCATGCTGCAGACCCGGGTTCGATCCCTGGCATCCCACATGGTCCTTGGATCACTGCCAGAAGTAATTCCTGAGTGCAGAGCCAGGAGTAAGCCCTCAATTCAGCCAGGTATGACCCCAAAACAAAAACAGGAAGAAAGAAAGAAAGAAGGAAAGAAAGAAAGAAAGAAAGAAAGAGAGAGAGAGAGAGAGAGAAAGAAAGAAAGAGAGAAAGAAAGAAGAGAAGATGCACCTCGTGTGTAATTCCTAGCCCCCCCTTTCCCCCTATATTTGCCATACTGATATGGCCTATCCCCACACACTCTAGTGATATAGGCAGAGAGTAGGAAGATGCTGGGGGGAATACACTGTGCATATGGAAAATGAAGACCTTGAGCAGCAGACCCTGAGGAGATTGGATCCTTCTCTATGAAGGAAATTCTTCGAATACCCTAACTTTAGTGATTCAGCCCAGAGAAGACTTCAGAACATTCCAGACCAAGACATCCTGAGAAGATACTCTACGAAAGCCACCTTGAACAAAGGAAGGGTACACATATGCTGCCCGAGCCTGTGCCCACATGACCGAGTACATGTGGTGCCTGAGCACATGTGTTGCCCACATCGCCCCTCTTGAGATGTGTACTTTAATGTCTAATGCTGGGATGTGTGTAGGGTGTAGGATGTTCTGCCCTTCGAGAAGCCTGTGTTCCCTTTGAGCGCGTTTCTCTCTCTCTCTCTCTCTCTCTCTCTCTCTCTCTCTCCCTCCCACCACACCTTCAAAAACTCTCCCAAAAAATCTGTTTTACTTCACTGCTTGTCTACTCCTGAAATTCTTTTCTGTGAGCGAGACAAGAACCCCGAAAACCCTAGGTAAGGCCTGGGACTGGTTTCTCCTTTCCTGCAAAGAACAAATCCTCGCTTCAGCCTGAGTCCGTGGCTCCCTGAGAAATCGGGTCAGGGGATCAACTTCCATGCCGAGAATACCAAGCGGACTTCAGGTGTGTCCTGAGAGCCACCTTGTGGGACTGGCGGGGCTCAGGCCCAGGCCAGGCAGAGGCTCATCGCAGACTTTACCAGTCCTAGTCTTCCCAGAGGGTCCCAGGTGGCAGAGGTAGAGTGGGAAAAAGTGACTGTCTTTCTCTCCTCAAGAGTCATGTGAGCCACCCATGGGGTTCACCGGCACCACTGACTCCAACCCCGATGCTGCCTGTTCAGTTCCCTCAACCTTCAGAATGTAATTCTTAACCCTTGTGGCCAAGTGACCCCAGGTTAGACCACAGCAGGGTTCCAGGGACTGGAGCTCAATTCCCAGTGGTCATCTTGCAGAAGGGAAGGTCAATCCAGCTCTCAGGACCCGAAGGAGCAGGGCCTTCCTGGGGCAATTCAGAAGGTTGCAAATATCGAGCTGTGAAATTGCCAGAAAGAAACCCATGCCCACACACCCAAAGTGGCACACGGCATGCTCAGAGGAACCTTTCAGCCCTTGACTCTGGAAGGATTTTGTTTTTCTGGGGGCAGGGGAGGCTCTGGGCTCTGTGCTCAGGAGTGACCCCTGGTGGTGCTCAGGGGACTACCACGGTGCAGGGGCTTCCACCAGTCCTTGCCTTATGCAAGACACACGCCATCCCTCTGTCCTATCTCCCCGGCCCCCACTGAAGCATTTGCAAGTGAAAAATCGGGAGCCCGCTTGCATTTTAGGGAGTGTATCCTGGAAGGGAGGCTGAGGTTAGGTTGCAAGGATGTAGCCAAGCAGTAGAAGGCTGTAAGGTGGCTGTTGGGATACTCCATGCAGTGCTCAGTAGCGCTGGAGATGCTGGTTGGGTCTACATGGGCAGGTGACTCGGGTAGCCAAGAGGAGATCTGCAGGGAGGGTTGGGCTCATCACCCATATTCCTCGACACCAGAAGCTCCAGTGCGGTGCCAGGGCAGATCTGCCAAGAGGCGCCTGTTCTGAATTGCGACAGCTCTGGGGATTTCCTGGGTGCCTGGTTCGGGGTGTCCGACCCTCTCACGAAATCCTCAGCCTGGGTAGGAAAAGCTTCAAGCCCTAGATGGCCCCAGCATCACCAAATGGGAGGTTTGCAAGGCTGGGAGCAGCCGCAGGACACAGCTTGGGAATGTCCCTCTATTTTGGACACAGCTTGGGAATGTCCTTCTATTTCGGACACAGCTCGGGAATGTCCCTCTATTTCGGACACAGCTCAGGAATGTCCCTCTATTTCGGACCCAAGCCACTTGGCAGAAATCACCACCCCCGCATGCCTCTCCTGGAACTTTCCATGGAAAGCGCAGCCTCATTCTTTAAAAAGAGGGATGGTGCTGCCTTCTCTTCCATCACTCAGCTGGTTCTCCTCCTCCCACCTCCTATCTGGTTTAGGAGAAGCACATTCCAGCCAATGTGAAGACAGAAGTGGGGGGGGGGGGAGGCTCATGGCCGCTGTTTTGGTGACTCACTGAATCTGTCTGCTCCTTGAGGTATCAATAATACATTTATTTTTCTGCCGTTTAAAGCTCTCAGTATCCATCTGCTCTTGGAACCAACAGGAACCTCCCAGCATTAGCAGGAATGCACTAATGGAAAGATGTGGGCCCCTTGATTAATATTAAAAGCTCTATGTCACTTTGGGGCAATCACAAGGGACCCCCTCCGGGGAATGGCCAGTGCCCGCACACGGAGAGCACAGCTAGAAACTTGACCTCTGTAAGCCGGGCCCTCCACCCAACCGGAAGCAGACAATTCCGTTTTTCCTGGCTGCGAGGCCCCCAGAGCCAAAACTCTATGTTTATTTCACCATATTTCTGCTCCAATATTGATTACAGACTCCACCAAACCCCAAGAGGGTAAGCAGGAAAACTGGGATTGCTCTGTGAGACCGAGTGCTTCCTATAAAGTGCTCTGCCATCGGCGAAGTTTGTTTTTCTTTGTTCGTTTTTCAATAGGATTTTGCTTCTTTCCTCTTTGTTCCAGCAGCTGATGGGTTTTGAATGGGCTTGTCCATTTCCCTCTCCTCCCCCAAAGCTGTTGGGTTTTTTGATGGGAATCTTTTTCTACCTATATGGTTTGCTAGAGAAAACAGACATTTTTGTTTGCTATCTATGAAAACCAAGTCTCTCTAGCTGGGGTTTTTTTTTTTCTGTCTCTGTAAAATTTCCCATTTTCTTTAAGTAGGCCTACCTACTTCTCAAGTTCATTATTATTTTACAACAGTTCTCTGCACTTCAAATATGTCCAGAAGTACAAGCCAGAGTGTTATATTTACCAGACTTTAGAGGAACTGAAATAATTTTATTATGATATTTTAAGGAATCACAGAGAATAGTGGAAAATGTAGTAGTCATCTTTTATTATCAAAAAACAGCTCATCTTATAAAATTACATTCTGCTTGCCTTATGAAAAAAAAAAAACTCCCTACAAATTCGCAGTGTGTCTGCCGGTGGTGTTTGAGAAACGCACTGTTGGTCCACCTGACTTTCTTTTAGGGCAGGCTTCTGATTTTGAGATAAGGGGAAGGAATCAGACCTAAAATGCCTGGATGTAGAGAAGCCTTTAATGAAAACGATCATGCCTCAGAGAATACAGTAAATATAGTCTGTTGCTGGACTTGAACTGTATATTGGAGCTGTACTTGAAAAGGACTCTTGGGGCTGGAGCCACAATAGTACAGCGGGTAGGACATTTGCCTTGCATGCAGCCAACCTGGGTTCAATTCCCAGCATCCCCTATGGTCCCATGAGTATTGCCAGGAGTAATTCCTGAGTGCAGAGCCAGGAGGAACCCCTGTGCATCACCGGGTATGACCCTCCCCCCCAAAAAAAAAGAACTCTCTTTTAAACTCATTTATAAATTAAATTAAAATACAACTGGTCTTGTATTTGGACAAAATGGCAGGCTACCGAATGTAACCTGCCCACACGGCAGAGTCTGGCAAACTCCCCGTGGTGTACCCAATATGCCACATACCAGTAACAATGATGGGTCTCATTGTCCTAACCCTGGAAGAGCTTTTAATATGGCACTTTTTAAAAATCTCAGGGCTAGGACGAAGGAGACATTACTGGGGCCTGCTCGAGGCAATTGACAAACAACAGGATGGTCGTGATCGTGATCATGACAACTGGTCTTGACGTCCTGAGTAGACACCACCATCACCATTACCATTTCATCATCACCATCATCACCATCATCACCACCACCCCACACCATCCTCACCACCACCCGTCTATTCAGTGAGGGTGACCTCACAGTTGTAGAGTCCAATGTGCCCCATTGGAAGTGTGGTCACTCCTCACCACTTTATCAATGCTCGGCGCTTGGCACAATGGGTTTCCAGGACAAAGAAATCACTAATGAACTTCTCCTAAGAAAACTCTGCTTTGGAGAAGGATGAAGAATAACTGAGCTGGGCCTTCTCCTGAGCAGAGCCGACCGCCCCCCAAACCACTGGGCAAACGGTTGCTGAGGACTTCCTGTCACCAGGCTGACCGCCAGGCCTGTGAAATGACTGTTTTCATGCAAAGTTTCTTGTTCGTGATGTCAGAAACAGCTGCGTGGAGAAAAGCGAGATGTCCTGAGCTGCAGAAACAGCACATCACAGCCAGAGCTAAATTCCGTGACTATTCAGTTGAAAGTTGGCGGGGGAACAGGAGCCCATGGGTAGATAGTCCTGCCACACAATTATTACTTAAGAACTCTCCGGGCATCTCCTGGCCTGTAGGCAGCCGTTCCCCGTCCTGGTGGCGGACCCTCGCATTAGCTGAGAGTCTGGTCTCTGCTCCTTTGCTGAGGTCAACCGGGGAGTGAGTGTGGGACCCAGAGGACCCAACAGTTGTGTCGCAGTAAAGATCTCTTGGGAAACCTGCCATTTGCGAGGGTGCTGATAGACCAAGTATTGGTCTGCTCTCACAGAAATAGGGATCTTGCATGAACACGAGTCTATCTGGGGCTTACTTCATTTTAGTTCTACCTAATTTTTTTTCTGTTGTTTTACAGTGTTTGGTTATCTCTGTAAATGTCACTGTCACTGTCCTCCCATTGTTCGTCGATTTGCTCGAGCGGGCCCAGTAACATTGTGAGACTTGTTACAGTGTTTGGCATTTTGAATACGTCATGGGTACCTTGCCAGGCTTTGCCGTGTGGGCAAGATACTCGTGGTAGCTTGCTGGGCTGTAAATGAGAGTTCCTTTTTCATTCCCCTCCTGTTTTACCTTACTATTGCTGTTGCCATGATTGAGGCGCTCAGATTATAGCTGAGACGCTAAAGAGGGGGGTTCAGGGGGTGTCACATGTTTTGGTGGTACTCGCACAGACTTGGTTGTGGTATTTGCACACTGAGTTGTACTTGCTGTGGGTTGCATGCCCAGTTGTGCTTGCACACTTTGTGTCAGTGGTCGCATCCACGAGTCTTCTGTGCATGGAAGGTCACACTCTTGCATTGCAGCACCAAGGGGCCCAACAGCCATGCCAGCAGGGCTGTACTCATCAAAAGGCTCGGCCAGAGAGTCCACTCACAGCTTCCCATTGCCTCCCTCCCGTGGAGCTATCCCTTGGCCCTAGAGTACAGTTTCCTACCAATATGTCACCAGAAAAGGCAAAGCAAAGAGAATGTGAGAAGTCATCACATTCATTGTTATAAGATAAATTCTGCTCCGTTCTACTAATATGCTGATGAAAATATATATAGCCACAGGCAGACAGACACATGGACATATCAGCACAATATGTTATATTAACCTACAATTTCTTCATCCATTCATCCATCAACAGGCACATTTTATTTCTTTGTCTTGACTATCGTGAATAATGAAGCAAGGAACAGGGAAACACAGATCTTGCTGCTAGATATGGATTTAATTTCCTCTGGATAGTCATCGGAGAGGGGATTGCGTCCTGTGGGGCAGCCCTGATGCTTGGAGGAAACTGCATGCTGCTTTTTGCAGTGGCTGAACCATCTCTGCACCACACAGGAGGTTCCATTTGCTCTAATCCTCGCCAGCACCTTCTGTAACTTGACTTTTCATCAACTCCCTAACAGGTGGAAAGTGGTTTTGATTTACATTTTTCTGATGATGGGTCCCGGTGAGCATCTTTTATGTACCTATTAGCCATTGGATGTCTTATTTAGAAAAACATCTATTCACACAGAGGGAGCGATAGCACAGCGGGTAGGGCGTTCGCCTTACAAGCGGCCAACATGGCCGACCCGAGTTCGATTCCTCCGCCCCTCTCGGAGAGCCCGGCAAGCTACCGAGAGTATTCGGTATGCCAGACACAGTAACAACAAAGTCTCCAATGGAGACGTTACTGGGCCCGCTCGAGCAAATCGACGATCAACGGGAGGGCCTTTACCTTTACCTTTACCACACAGAGGGAGGGAGGAAGGGAGGGAAGTAGAGAGAGAGAGAGAGAAGGAATATACCTGACAGAGAGGCAGGTTGGGGGTCAGGGGTGGGGAAGGGTGATGGAAGGGAACCTGGGGACACTAATGCTGAGAAGTGCACAGTGGAGGAGGGGTGGGTATTGGAACACTGTGCAGCTGAAACCTAATCATGAATAGCTTTGTAAAGGTCTAACTCACAGTGATTCAATAAAAAAGTAAAATTAAAAAAAATTAATTTAAGAATAGCACAGTGGTAGGGCGTTTGCCTTACAAGCGGCCAACATGACCGACCCGAGTTCGATTCCTCCACCTCTCTCGGAGAGCCCGGCAAGCTACCGAGAGGATCTCGCCTACACAGCAGAGCCTGGCAAGCTACCCATGACGTACTCAATATGGCAAACACAGTAACAACAAGTCTCATTATGGAGACGTTACTGGGCCCGCTCGAGCAAATCGATGAACAACGGGAGGACTGTGACTGTTATAATTAAAGAAAAATGTCTATTCAGATCATTTGCCTGCTATTATATGGGTTGTTGGGGTTGGGGAGGAGTAGTAGCTGTTTAGTTGCACAAACCTTCATCTCAGCTACGAATATCCTATTAAATCTACGGCTTTTTCTTCCCATTTATCAGTGCCACCTAATACATTATAAACTTGCCCACCTCTCAGTAGAAGACTCCAGCCCAGTGGATTGTACAGAGAAACTGTGGTTTGAGATCAGCCATGGGAGGAAGCAAAGGCAGCAACTCATCAACCAGCTTCTTCCCATCTCTTCTTCCCATTAGGCGAACTTTGCCTCATTGGGAACTTTGCGTTTCTGGCTTGAATCATCTGGTCCGTTTGGCTCTGCTCCAGAAATGAGAGTCTGAGCCTCAGCCTGTGGCCTCTCATCCAAGTCTGAATGATGGGAGAGGACTGAATCCTGAAGTGGGGGACCACTGGTGCTGGTCATTGCAGGTGGTAGAGCCACAGAGTGCCAAGCAGAGGAGGAAGACCAGAACCCAGAGCATTGGTGAAGCAGAATCAGCAGCTAAGGACCTGGGGCTGAGCCTTGAGAGGTGTTTAGAGAAGCTGGGCCTGATCTAAGTGTTTCATCCCACAGTTACAAACATTGTTCTTCATGGGGTGCCCTAGGCTCCAAGGTGTCACCCACAAAACTCCTGTGTTCAAGTTATCACTTCCAGGATCTGAAAAAGGGGCTGTTTCTAGAGACAGGGTGAATTCGAGGGGTCACGAAGGTATAATCAGGTCATGGAGTGAACCCTCACATGACACTGTAAAAGGAGATAAAGCCACGGATACACACAGGACGAGCTTGGAGGTTGTGAGGACACAGGGCGAAGGCAGCCACTTCTAAGCCAAGGAGAGAAACCTCAGGAGAAACTGACCTGCAAGACATTTCAACTCAGATGGACCTCCGCCCCCAGACCAGGGAGAGGGGAATGAATGCCTATTGTTGAACCCATGTAACTGGCATTTTGTTATGACAGCTCGAGCAATCTGTACTACAAAGATAAAAAACCAGTCACACCAAATTCCACCTGCCTTTCAAGTCTGTCCCTCGTTCATATCCCTTGAGCCACCAAATTATTAACTTTCCAAATCTACCTAAATTAATGGGCCTTTGTAAATTTTTTAATCAAAATGAGAGCTTCCAAGAAGGCAGTTGATACTTTTGCATGTAGAATGCAGCAATATATTCAAATAGCACTATATGTTTTAATGAATAATTTATGTGTTGCACTGGTATTAGCTCTACAATGATCTTACTACCACTTGCTGGGCGAGAGCAACAATTATTCACATATTAGCACGCTGATTATTGAGATTGTAGAGTAATTTCAATCACATGAATAAGGGAAATGAAAAAATAATGGAAGTCATAATGTGTTCTACATACACACACTCACGTGCACGCACACAGGTTTAGATTTGTAGAATCCACAGAGTAGCCTGATTGCAAAAAAAAAAAAAAAGAAAGAAGAGATAAAGAAAGAAACCCAGAAAAGCAAAATTGGCTGGAACACCAAATATTGCTATGGTTGTGAGATGAATGTCAACTTTATACAATTATCAGTTTATTCAGTTCAGTTGTTACCTTGGGAATTTAAAAAAAAAGCATGCAAATTAGACAAAATACACTTAAAATGCTCAAAGGTGGGAGACCCTGGGAAGTCACTGAGCAGTGAACGAGAAAACAGCAACCCCAGCTCTGTTGCATTTCCCCATTTATCAGAGAATGCAGCAACGCTCTGCAGTGCTATTTAATTAGGCTCATTTCCGTGATAGAAAGATAAATATTATTTCCCGCTGTTTGGTATAATTTCTTCTAGTCTTTGCCACCGTTTCTTCTTTTGGAAGGTCCTGTATGATTTTCCCCCTGTGTCATGTGCCTTTTGGGCATTTTGATTGTTTTTGTGTTTTTGGATAAGCCATTCTAGACCCTCTCACCTGAGGGTCTTTGCTGTGGCCCTGCGTGCAGAGGACCCTAAAACCCAGACCTGCCCTTACGGTCTTTTCCCTTCTAGAATGGACAAGCACTTAGAGGTGGGAGCCAAAACTCCTTAGCCAGGGTATGCTGAGTCAGGCCAGCAAGTGGGAAGTCCTTGACCACCTCCAGCCCTTCCTGCCCCACCTCTTCCATCCCAGAGCCAGATGAAGCTGCCTTCAACTGGAAGGTGGATGGAGAGTATGTTCTAGCCCTGCTGCAAAAAACAAAATGGATAAAGCAATGAGAATGAACGTCTTCCCCTTGGCTCCCGTACGCCCAATCACACACAGAAAGTTGCACAGAAGGAGGACAGAGAGGGCTGGGGGCCGTCTCCACCAACAGATGACACTATTAGGAGTCAGGGAAGCTTCTGTGGGAGGTGTGGGAGCGTGTCGGGTGGGCCCGGAGGTCTGGGTGCTGGCCAGGCCCTCTCTGGAGTCAGTTAAACAAATGGGTTGTGCTTGAGTGCAAACACTTTGCTGAGGCCTTGGATTTCTGCTCCCATTTAGAAATGGATTTTGGGGCCCAAGCAATAGTACAGCAGGGAGGCGCTTGCCTTGCACGGTGCCAACCCGGGTTGGATCCCCAGCAGCCCTGGGACCCCTCACCTCCAGGAATGATTCCTGAGTATCAAATCAGGAGTAACCCCTAAGCATTGCCAGGCATGGCACAAAGAAACAGACAGACAAATGGCTCTTAACTCTGGGATTTTAGTTTGGGAACATTTTTTTTTTCATTTTTGTGTTATAACCAGAAATGCTTAGGGCTTCCTCCTGGCTCTTCCCCCACGAACATGCTTGGGAAACCGTATGGGATATTTGGAATTAAACCCAGGTCAAGAGCATGCAAGCCTAGTGCCTTATCCACTCACTCTGTCATCTCTCCTGGCCTGGAAGTACTTTTTTTTTTTTCAAGATGACCATACTACTAAATAATAAAAGGTGATGCCTACTTTTTCAATATTTCAGTCAGCACTTTCAAATTTTTATTTTTTCCCAAGAACTATCGGCAAAGTATGAACTATGGTATTGTATGTATTAAACTCAGTGGTACCCAGTATTTAGTTTTCTAAAATGCTGCAGTGATAGTATAGCAGGGAAAGCGCTTGCCTTGCATGTGGCTGACCTGGGCTCAATTCCTGGCACCCCGGGTGGTCCCTGAGCACCACTGGGAATAATGCCTGAGCACAGAGCCAGGAGTAAGCCCTGAGAACTGCCAGGTGTGGCCCAAAACCAAAAAGGGAAAAAAAATCTGCTTTTTAACTGTTTTTAACTGTCTAATGAGCCAGAGTATGGTGTGGTCTTGAGCTGTTTCTGTTTTTTGAAATCCTGGGGAGAGTGCATTTACAAATCACAATTCTGTTTACATTTAAGCAAGGCACTTTTGGATCTTTTCCTTTTTCTTCACTTACTTGAGAAATTATACAGTCTGGGGAAAGTCTTTTCTATTAATATACCTATAATTCATTAAAGGATGTGGAAAATGAAAACTTTTAAAAGAAAATAAGCTGATACATTGGCTTGTAAAAATTGATTGAGCTTTCACATGCGCTATATTTCAATAGTATTAAAAAACATACTTCAACAAAACGTTGAAAGCATCCTACAACAAAAAAAAATGTTTAAATATCATCTAAGTGTGCCCAGCAATACATTTTTCTCATATTGATGATATTTTAACTTCAATTCTTTCTGGATTCATTAGAACAGATTGGAGTAACACTTTTTCATGGCAACCTCAGAGAGAGGGATTACTTTGTTCAGAATGCTTTAAAAGGCTTCTCATGGCAAAGCTGTCCGCGTCACACACGGACTGAAAGAAGAATCTGTGTCCCATAACTGACCCAGGCTTGTAACCTTTGCTCATTCCAACTGATAGGCAAAAAGCTACAGGAAATTAGGCTGAAATAACAAAAACAGTTAAGGCTATTTTTTAAGGCAGCAAAAAGCATGTAGCTAACAAGATCTCCAAGTAGAATATGAGCTGGAGGAAGTAAATGTGTTTTTAAATTATTTCCATTTGGTGGTGAAGAAAAATGCTTTTTAAAAAACACTCACATCTTCTATTCTAGTGCCCATAAAGCAAGAGAGCTAATGGACACACCACTGAGTGAGAAATGAACAACTTGTGAATACAAAAAAGACAAGCAAATACCTTGTTTAAAGCTTCTACACAGAGAAATGTACACAGAGCCAATTGGGCTGAACGAGTCTTTTTTAAACAACAACAAAACAATGTTCTCGTAAGGAATAACATGATCAAAAGGGAAATCGATGGAATTTTACAAAACAGAAGCATATATACTATGGTTTAAGAGTCCATATCTAATTGGGACCATTGTAAGAACACAGGAAGAACTTGAATTCTATCAACCCAGAGGAATCCTGATTAGATACATACTAAATCATTGCCTGACAGATAGAAAATGAATTCACGGTCTATCCTTGATTTCAAATAAGGACTTTGGAAAATGGCTCAAAATAAAATGATGGAAAACATTACAGTACATCAAAGCTGAGCGAGTTTAATTAGGCTTAGTTTGATAATTGCTGAAAACAAAGAAGCTGCATCACAGCATGGCGGGTGTAAAATCCAGCAGTAAGTCCAGTTGATCCAAATTAAAACCGCCCTATCTACCATCCCACATGAATCCTTTTATCTGAAGTCGACAGAGAACAAAGAATTATAATTCAGCTCCGAATTACAGAGTGCCAGTCATTTTTTTCATCAGGGTTTGCTTCAGCTGAAACCAGACAATGTATGTTTCATTTTTCTATTTTAAAAAATATAAGGACTTTAAAGGGAAGGGCCAGAGATGAGTCAATGCCAGAAACCCAGGAGCAACTGTTTCCTTCCTTGTCTTTGGGTCTGTGGGCATCTACCTCTCCTTAGAGGGGCTTTGGGGGGAAAAGTATGCCACCCAGCAGCCGAATTTTTTTCTGAATTATTGATTCTCTATATGGGAAGTAGAAATGCCCGCCTCTCAGGAGAATTATAAAATCTCTCCCAAATTTAAATTGATCAGGAGCATCATGAGATTGATTCCAAGAGTCTTTGCAACACTAGTTTTTCAAAGTGTAAGCCCAGGACAAAGTTATCGGGAAGCCCGAAGGAGAATCTAAGATAAGAGATGAACCAAGATGGAGATGCACAGGTCTGGTCTCCATACTTGGCACCTCCTTTGGGGAGGCTTCTGCCTCCCCCTGGTCTGGGTTCTTCCCATCTCTCAGCAGACCCATCACTGGGAAATCCCCTCTGCTGTTTTGAACTCTGGGCTTCTCCAGCCACCAACTCCCAAAGTCTCACCCGAATGACAGTTATGAAAAATAAATATGATCATATTGACTCCAATTAGGGGACAATAAATTTAAATAAATAATATTGAAAAAATCAGTGTGGTCCAAGCAGTAGGAAAGCAGGCAGGGCACTTGCCTTGCATGTGAGGACCCGAGCTCAATCCCTGGCACCCCATATGGTCCCCCAAGCACATCCTGTGATCCCTGAGCACAGAGTCAGGAGTGATCCCTGAGAACAGAGTCAGGAGTTGGCCCTGAGCACTGCCAGGTATGTTCCCAAAACAAAACAAACAGAATAGTCAATGCCATTAATGATAAAATGCTAGTTAAGACAGCACTCAAATACCATTTTTCTTATCAAATGAACACAAATATCAACCCAGAAGTGATGGATGCTGGCCAGAGCATCATGGAAGAGGCACTCACCTGGAACTTGTAGTGAAAGCATCAATAAGGGGTGCTTGAGTCTAGATTCAATCTGACCTCACACATTCATGAGTATTCAAAAAGAAGAGTCAGTTTGAACCTATTGAGAAAATTTCATCCTAAAAAGTAATCAAAGTTATAAAGCAAGATTAGTGCTGAAAAAGAGTGGAAATGGCAGGTTGAGGCTGGCACCCTAGGAAGAAACAGCAAAGAACTCCAACAGGAGGACCATGGAAGCTGAGGTGGCTGCAGAGCGGCTGGAGCATTCACTCAAGAATGCTCCAGCGAAAGGTTCCTAAACAACAGAGGCTGGTCTCTCTGATTCTGGAAGCTAAGTTTAAAATCCAGGCCTAGCAGGGTGGGTATCTGGTGAGCCCATTTCTTGGTTCCTAGACCCCTTTTGTAGACTCACTGTGTCCTCACTTGGCAGAAGGGGGGAAGGGTTGGCAGGGGCTTCCTCATTGGGGGCGCTAATCTCATCAAGAGGGCCATCCCTCGAAACCCAAGCACAACAACTTGTAAGTCTACAACTGTACCTCATGGTGTTTCACTAATAAAAAAGAAAAAAAGGCCATCCCTTCCTGACCTAAGGTCCTATACCCATCACAGGGTAAGATTTTGACGTGTAAATGTGTAGGAAGCGAGCATGGGGAAAATCACAAAGACAATGCCTATGGACCAGAGGGAAGAAATCAGAGAATAAGGAGTTCTACACTCATAAGTAGATGCACAGACCCCAACTGGTCACTAGAGAGAGAAAAGGGATGGACCAGATGGGTAAGGCCCAGGAACCAGAAGTAGATGGAGGAGAACAAGTTGGTCCAATTTATAATATCCTACAAAGTTGCTGACGCTGCCTTCAATTGCTGATACTTTTTTTTTCTGCTTTTTGGGTTACACCTGGCTATGCACAGGGTTTACTCCTGACTCTGCACTCAGGAATTACTCCTGGCTGTGGTCAGGGGACCATACGGGATGCTGGGAATCGAACCTGTGTCAGCCAAATGCAAGGCAAATGCCCTACCTGCTGTGCTATTGCTCCAGCCTAATTGCTGATACTTATTAATGATATGTATATACATAATAATAACTTCAAATTATACAGATATAAAACACATTAAACTAAACACCATGACATGAAGTCACTAATAAATGTAAATTGTAATTTATCAGTACCTCTTCACACACACTCACACACACACACACACACATATATGATAAAAGAAAACAGTTATGGGCTGGAGCCATAGTACAGTGGGTTGTGCATTTGCCTTGCACACAACAGAACTGGGTTCAATTCCCGGCATCCTATATGATCCCCTGAGCAACGCCAGGAGTAATTCCTGAGTGCAGATCCTCTGAGCATCTCTGGGTGTGACCCAAAAAGAAAAAAAAAGATGAAAAAATAGAATCATAATATCACCTCCATTTTTATTATAAAGTGTTGCATTTAGCTTTACTTTAACATGAAGAATAAAATGTTACATGAAGTTGAAGGAATTGATTAAGTTAGATAAATATTTTTTACCAATAGAGATTATTTTGTAGTTATATAGGGAAAAGATTAAAAGGTTAAAATCAGCTTAAGATCATTACATATGCTCATTTTAGACAATGGTGATAATGTGTGCAATACAAGATAGAGAATACCATTTTTATATTTATTCTTATCTGACTTTCATCAGTCATATCACTATTCTTTCTATTAGAAATGAGTAAAAAATGTAGTATTTCCCTTACGTACCGTCACTATCATCTTTCCAGGCATTTTTGGTCATGACTCCAGGAAAGGTGTCTTGTGTTATGAGATTGTGAGCACACATCACAGAATCAAAGAGAGAGGTCGCAGTTGCAGCTCTGGGGCCTTCAGTGAGCCAGAGGCCATTTGAGCCGTTTGTTTCTGGTCTATTCCATGTACACTGTGGAAATTGGGAATTGTATGATATTCTCAGTTTGATACCATGGACATCTTCAAAGCACTGCAAGAAAACAGCTGTCAACTGAGATGCATTCCCAGCAAAACTACCTTCAAGATGATTTTGGCTATCTGAAAAGTGAAACTCACTCATGAATACAAAGGCAAGCAAACCAAGTGTTTACAAGGAAACATCACAAATTATGACCAAAATTGGTTTAGCCCAGAAATAGGGACATATGACATACACAATTCTAATGGACATCTATGTCAAGAAAGGAAAGAAGAAGAAAAAAATCACACAATCCTCCCAGATGCAAAATAGAGGATTTGATTGATAAGGAGTCAGATAGATAGTTCCAGGGATTAAGGTGCTCGCCTTGCACCTGGCTGGTTTGACCCTCAGCAATCCATAGGGGGCCCCTTGCTCTGCCTGGAGTGAGCCCTGAGTACACAGCCAGGAGTGAGCCCTGAGCACCTCCAGGTGTGGCCCCCAAACAAACAAACAAACAAATAGAATTTGGGAAAATCTGTCATCCCTTCATCCAGTGGCTTATTCTCACTCCCTGTCCTTCCTGCTTCAGAGACTCTGGTCTCCTTGCTATTTCTTCAGACCCTGATTTCATGATCCCATCTGTAGCCCCATTGTCGGGGTTAGACCCCTATCTCTGGATCCCATCTGCGGCCCCACAGTTGGGTCACCCTCCCTCCAATCTTCTGCTTCACTTGCTTCTGTACCTCCTCCAATTTTTATTTACCCACATTTTCCATGTGGCCTTTTCATCACATCCTATTTCTGGAGGTTTTTAGAGCCACAGCTGGTGCTAAAGTAACACACAGCTGGTAGTACACAGCTGGTGCTGTCGTGGCACACCGGATGCTATTTCAGACTCTGGGCATGGGGGTCATTGCTGACAGTGCCGGAGGACCAGGAGGTGCTGGGGATCAAACCAGATTCAACTGCAGGGGGTCAGGTACTCCCCCCCCACCCTGGACCATCTTTCCAGCCCCTCATCACCCTATTTAAAACTGCATTGCCCGACCCTAACAATATCACCTTCATTTTTATTATAAAGGGTTGCATTTAGCTTTACTTTAACAGGAAGAATAAAAGGTTACATGAAGTCAAAGGAATTGCTAAAGACTAGATAAATATTTAGTAGATAAAGACTAGATAAAGACTAGATAAATATCTAACAATCTCATCTCCCTTCCTTGCTTTGGAAGTAGCCATAATCGAACCACCAGCCTAATATTCCAAACTCAACACACTTTACTCCTCACATTTTCTTCCATTCTACTGCATTCTCTCTGAGGGTGGGACTTCTTGTTCATTTCATTTTAAGATGTAGTTCCAGTTATTAGACCAAGGTGCTACACATATTCTCAATAATATTTATGAAACAGGGGCTGGATTGTTAGCACAGTGGGTAGGGCATTTGCCTTGCACGTGGCTGACCCGAGTTCAATTCTCAGCATCCCATAGGGTCCCCCAAGCACCGCCAGGAGTAATTTCTGAGTGCAGAGCCAGGAGTAATCCCTGAGCATTGCTGGGTGTGACCCAAAAAGAAAAAAAATTGTGAAACATTAGTCAAATATATAAATATTTTTATACAGAAAAAATTAGTGAAATATTTCACAAATATTTGTGTAAGGAATAAATAAAAATTAAATTTTTTAGGGAACACTAGGACAACGGGGAAGGGGAAAAAGTGCCTGCCACAGAGGAAGACTGGGGGATGGGAGGGAAACTGGGGACATTGTTGCAAGGCACTGGTGAAGGGATTGGTGTTGGAACAAATATGTCTGAAACATAATCATAAATATCTTTGTAACTTTGTAATTTTCAGTGATTCCATTTTTAAAAAACATTTTAAAATAATTTAAAACAAAACTCAAAAAATTCAAGTTATGGAAGCCTGACTTATAGACATATTTAAATAAATGCCTTTTAAAGAAAAGATTAGAGTCTGGACCAATAGCACAGCAGATAGGACATTTGCCTTGCATGTGGCCAACCCAGGTTTGATTTCCAGCATCCCTTATGGTCCCCTGAGCACCACTAGGATTAATTCCTATGTGCAGAGCCAGGAGTAAACCTGTGTACCACTGGGTGTGACCCAAAAGGAAAAAAAGAGAAAGAAAGAAAAAGATTAGCTTCTTAGTAAAATGTAGAGAATAAAATTACCTTTTTCCAGATGAAATTCATCTATACTGAAATCCTTCGGCAAACTTCATGCCTGACCATGAAATGTGACCTGTTTTACCTTTTCTAATTTTATTATGAACAAGCTAAAGATCCCTGCAAGACCTTTTTTCAATTAGAAATTGAAATAGGGTTCTTGATACAAACGGATTTGGAGAAACAGGCTCTCTTTATTCACTATTATGATCATCTACCTGAAAAATGCTGGTGATAATAAAGGTAAAGGTAAAGGCCCTCCCGTTGATCGTCGATTTGCTCGAGCGGGCCCAGTAACGTCTCCATTGGAGACTTTGTTGTTACTGTGTCTGGCATATCGAATACTCTCGGTAGCTTGCCGGGCTCTCCGAGAGGGGCGGAGGAATCGAACTCGGGTCGGCCATGTTGGCCGCTTGTAAGGCGAACGCCCTACCCGCTGTGCTATCGCTCCAGCTGGTGATAATAGAATACATTAATAAAAGAAATAGAATATGAGATTAATTTAAATAATAAATTGCACTTTATATATAAACAAGATACTTTAAGCAAATACTGCTTATAGTAGTACCAAAAATGCATCTATGAAAATATCAGAAGATGCACCAAAAGTTCCCAGACAAATTTAGTCAAATTCCCATCGACTAAATAGAGAGATCTGCCAAGCTTTTGACGAGAAAGACTCTATATTGTGAAGGTGTTGAAGCTTCCCCAAACTGACATGTAGATTTGAGGGATCCCTTCAAAAGCCTGAATGGCACTTCACAGTCTATTTGCCAACCTCACTTCAAATGGAGAGGGGCAAGGAGTTTCCCCAAATAACCAAACCATGGAGGCCGCATGCAGAGATGAGCTTCTCACAATACTGACCTCAAGGACCGGGCCAGTCCCATATTGTGACTCTGGCATGGGGACAGACAACCTAAGGGTAAACTGAGGGAAGGGAACACCAACAATTTCTATATGTGGCTATTGGAGACCATTGCAGATCAACCAGGAATGAGCTCTAGCTATGAACGTCCAAGGAGAATTGTCTGTGACTACATTAAGACTGTTATTGGGTCCTAGATCACATGATCTGTACAGTATTTAATCCCTGAAATGTGGAAGATAGTTAAAAAATTATTTATTCATTTATCTGGAGGCATACCTAGCAGTGCGAGGTGACCGCTGCTGCTGGGCCATATGGTATCAGGAACTGAACCAAGTCTGACTTCCGGCCCTTGAACCATCTTCCTGGTCCCAGTGAATACTTTGGATTACAATGCAGAAACATTTTTGATTTGATTTGAGGCCACACCCAAAGTTGCTTGGGGCTTAGTCCTGACTCTGCACTCTAGGAGTACTCCTTGAAGCTCAGAGGACCATATAGGATGCAGGGACTGAACCCATGTTGTCTAAGTGCAAGGCAAGTGCACTACTCACTGTGTTCTCTCTCCAGCTCCTAGAGCACTGGAGCACTGTCCTGTAGCACTGTTCTCTAGTTGTTCATCGATTTGCTCGAGGAGGCACCAGTAACATCTCACAACAAATTGTGAAACTTGTTGTTACTGTTTTTGGCATATTGAATACATCATAGGGAGCTTGCCAGGCTTTGCCATGCAGGCAAGATAGTCTCAGTAGCTTGCTGGGCTCTCCAAGAGGGACGGAGGAATCGAACCCGGGTCTGCCATGTAGGCCGCATGCAAGGCAAACGACTTACCCGCTGTGCTATCGCTCCAGCTCCTAGAGACACTTTTAAAAATAAACTTTGAGAAAGGAAGGAAGTATTTCTTTGGGGAGGGGGGGAGGAAGAAGCTTGTGTTGTTTTGATTTTATTTGTTTTAGGGTCCCACTAAGTGATACTCTGAGGCTACATCAGCCTGGTGTTTGCACCAGAAATCACACCTGGGGCTCCCCGTGCAAAGCCTGCAGCCCAGTCCTTTGAACCACCTTCCTGACCCCAGGGGAGGATTTCTTAAAGAAAATATGAAAGTGCTAACCATAAAATATTGATTAACTTCTTTAAATTGGCAGCATCTACCCATCAAAGGAAGTTGAAATGAAAACTAAGAGAAAAATTAAACTCAGAGAAAATCTTTGCAACTTAATCAAGAAGAGACAGTAGGAGGCCTGAGCAATGGTACAGCAGATCAGGCGCCCGCTTGCGTGGCACCTGGCACACCCCAGTCTGATCTCCAGCATCTTGTACGATCCGCTGAGCCCTGCCAGGAGTGACCCTTGAGTTCAGTGCAAGAAGTAAGCCCTGAGCACTGCCAGGTATGCAAAAGAAGAAGAAGAAGAAGAAGAAGAAGAAGAAGAAGAAGAAGAAGAAGAAGAAGAAGAGGAAGAGGAAGAGGAAGAGGAAGAGGAAGAGGAAGAGGAAGAGGAAGAGGAAGAGGAAGAGGAAGAAAGAAAGAAAGAAAGAAAGAAAGAAAGAAAGAAAGAAAGAAAGAAAGAGTGCCCAGCTACAAGTTCATGAAAAAGATAAGAAAAACCAGTTTACTTCATGTTGGTACTGATGTGCACATTAGTAGTTTCTACATGATCAGTGAGGTGGAAATTGAAATGACCTTGTGGGGAGTTGGCATTGTCTTCTAAAGTTGAATACGCTCAATTCTATGACCCAGTGACTTCTTTCCTGGGCATATAAGTGGAGGAACATTTTCCCAAGCACATTTACATAGTACTGTTTTAACAGAAATGAAAAGAAACAGTTCAAATGATCACCCACAAAAAAATAGAAAAAGAGCAGTAGAATATCATACAATGAATTATGACTACTCTGAAAATAACAATCTACATCAGTCAAAGCTAGCCAATATAGCTGGATTTTTCTTGTGCTGTATCTTCAAGTATTTCTTGTGCTCCATAGGTTTGATTTGATGGGATGTTGCTCAAGTGTGTGTGTGTGTGTGTGTGTGTGTGTGTGTGTGCGTGTGTGGTCTTATTGATTGCTTTCTCTCTATTACTGCACCTTCTGGTTCTTTTTCTGCTTGCACAGTGATTGCCTCAGGCTGTCAACTAAATCCACTTGCACCAACCTTCAGTAATTCCGTACTCTTCTTTGTTTTGTCCTAACTCTGCCTCATTGTTGCTTTTTCCTCAGTCCTCCTCATCTCTGTGTCTTCTCTTGTTTTTTTCTCTTCCAGTGAGTACTTGTGTAGTTGAAACCAAATCTGATGTGTAAGGTGAAGCTTTTTAAACAAATATTCTTATTCTTTCGGTTTTGAGGTTCATCATTTCTCTTCAACTGCATTTTCACGCCACGTTCCTCTTCTTTGGGAACTATTTGCAAATTATAGATGACAATTCTTTGGATCTTCCACATGTCTAACACAGACCTCTCCAAGACCTCTACTTCTAGCTTGCATCTTTTTGGTTCCCTCAAGAATCTCAACCTATTTCCCACAAGCCCAACTGAGGATTATATGACTGGTGGTATGGCCTGCGGCTAGGGGGTAAGTGGATAGACAGGGCCTCAGTTGCTTCTGAGCACAGTCTTCTAGGGAACTGTAAATACATTCTTCCTTTCCTAACTTGGGGGTGAGACCCCTGATTCCAATCATACAGCTTGCAAGAAATCTTTACTGAGTTTAAGCTAGTGGGAGGGTTTTGAAGGTGGAAAAAGTTAATGAAATTAAGGAGAACTTCATGAACATCATCAAGAGCTAGACCTGAGGCATAGGCCTGAAGTCAGCTGCGAATAGCCCTAACACCCACTTCCAGCACTGCTGTCAAATAAATAACAGAAAACAGTAACTAGCTAGAGCTGAGAAATAAAAAATACCTGGAGCTTTGGTGGGCCAAGTGTCAGTTTACTTTGGGCTAGTCCTATTTTGCACATTTTCCTCAAAATTTCAATAAATTTCTATGGGGCTGGAGCTATAGCACAGCAGGTAGGGCTTTTGCCTTGCATGCCACCGACCTGGGTTCTATTCACAGCATCCCATATGATCCCCCTGAGCACTGCCGGGAGTAATTCCTGAGTGTATGAGCCAGGAGTAACCCCTGTGCATCACTGGGTGTGACCTAAAAAAAATTTCAGTTAAATTTCCAGAAGGATCATACAGTTTTTTTGAGTCACTTTATGTGCAAAATTTATGAGAATCAGTTCTTTGGGTCTATAGAGTAATTCCTTCCTTCCTTTCTTTCTTTCTTTTTTATTAGACCACATCTGATGGTGTTCAGGGAGCACCCTTGGCAGGGCTTAGGGAGCCATCTGGGGTCTCAGAGATTAAATGTGAGTCAATCATGTGCAACCCAAGTACCCTACCTTCTGCACTGTCGCTTGGGCACCAGAAATTACTTTCTCAAACCGAAAACTAGCATTCTCTTTTCAACCAAGTGGTGGCAGCTGTATCCGAATCCCAATCTATTTAGCATTTGTAATGTCTATCCCAACATTCAACAGAGAATAGAAGATGCAATGCTATCCCAACCATCTCTCCATTTCTATGTAAAATCAAGATGAGTTTGTATAAAACATACTGCAGCTGATTAAAATAGCACTGACCATGCCTGTCTCTCTTCCTCAGGCACAAGAAAAACCTAGTTTGGATTATTTGCTATTAAGAGCTTAAGCCCTGTCTATGCTGAATCATTGATGACTCACCGGCTTAAAGAACTTAAATCAGGAAGCCAAGGAAGACAGTGCAACAGCAGAGACCACTGTTCAGAACTTCCCGAAACCAAGCTGCTCCCTGACCTGGCGCATTCCCACCTTCACTCCACCTTTGCCGCCAATCCATGACAGGAATACACCGTCTCCCTCTCATGGACTTGCTCCCCACTCCCTCCCCCACAAACCCGCACTCTTCCCTCAGGGACTCCTCCTTCCTTCCTACCCACTCTGCTTTCCAAGAAGAACCACAAGCATCCCAGAGAAGTAGGACCGCCCCGCACCCCATCTCCCAGCTTTGAATTTCTCCACAGGAAATTTCACCAAACACTGCATTGCATTGATTCAATTTCCCTTGTTGTGTTATCAATTGTGACCCCAACTGTCCCCAGAGGGACATGAAAGTCGATGCCCATGTCACGAACACAACACCTTGGTACAAGAAGGGCCAGTTGTCCTGTACCAGTTCATCTTCCTCCAGCCCTGGCATTTGAAAAGTTTCTATTACTCATTTAGATTCCAGTCCCTGAGCCTCCTTGTCCTTCCTTCAGCTTCTAAGTCAAGCAGATTTTTCTGAGCCAATTAACCCCTCCACAGCCACCAGGGACAGACGGGAATGTGGGCTACAGCAGATGGACTAGACAAGCTTCCCAGACACGCCAAAGGGTTCAGTGTCAAGAGAACATTCATCTAAGGCATCTAAGCGTTTCCTCTCAAGCGCGATTCATCATCCCAGAGGTGCCGAACTCCTCATAAATATTAGATTCTCCTTCTCCACAAACCTGGTTTGGGACAGGCTCGAACATTAGATTGACTCCTTACATTTCTGCGTATAGTGTCACTTTCTCTTAACTTCCAATTCTAGTTTTTTTCCCCCTCACCTTGAAATTCAATTTACCTTCCAACACTTTGGAAAACAATGTCAAGTAGGGTCTGGCAATTTCTCCAGCGCTTTGTTCTAGTGTCTTTTAGCATGCCCGCCTTAAAGCCGTGTCCCTTGGCAGCCCCACAGGCACGAGACAGTGACAAGCCACCTGGTTGCCTCCTGCCTCCAGTAGGGGATGTCCCTCAGGTCATAAGGGTCTCCCTCCCAGCTGTGTCTGGATGTGGGGTCTCTCTCAGGGATGTTTAGCCTGGCCATTTAGAATGTGGCACTGCTCAGACCCAGGGGTGCTACCCCTGTGGGTGCTTGGGACCTTGTACTGCTAGGGGTCAAAGTTTAGGCTTCATGCAGCTCAGACATGCACCCCAAGCCTTTCCACTGAAGTCCCCAGACCCCCAGTTGCTTCTAAAACAGCGAATACTGATGAGGGATCCAAGCTGGGATCTTTTAGGAAGCCAGCTGGGGCCACGTGGGCTGAGGGCAGAATAGCTGGGCAGGAGAGGCAGGGACAGAGCATGACCCTTGAGGGTCATTATTGGTCAGACCCTAATCTGAGGTGGGAGTGGGGACACTCCTGTCACAAGTCCAGAGGCTGGCAAAGCCAGGAACTGCCATGGTTGGAGACGGTAAGTCAGGAAGGGAGACATTAGGAATCACAAGGAAGGCCGGTGCGGCGTGATAAAGGAGACTCCAGCTCCCTGCCGGTCCCCATCTCTGCAGGGGAGACCAGCCTGCCACTCTGCATGAGGGGTTCATTTCTCGCCTGAAATAAAGCCCCAAACTCCTGTTGCTCTCTGTGTCCTTATTCACAGTCCCGGGAGGAAGGGCTGTCCAAGTGCTTTGTGAGCTGAGCGTGACTGCCCAAAGGTCAGGGGTTGGCTGGGGAGCAGCAGATACTGCAATGCTTCCTGCTGTGTCCCCGAGTTGGGACCTGTAGAGGGAGTCAGCAGGAAGGAGGCCAACTCAGGAGCCGTTGCTGCCTGCACCCTCAAGTCAGACATACCCACCGTGCCAAGGGCAAGGGCCACCATGCAGCAGGCTGCCCATGTGGCCCTGCACTCGAGAGGAGTCCCTTCCAGTCAGCAGAGGTCCCACCACAGAAGACAGAAAGGAAGAGAAAACTGTCCATCCAATAGGCCTTCCTGGCCGTGTGCTCCCGTCACTCGTGTGGATTTGGCTGGGGGACTCCAGGGAGCTTCTGACCTCAAAGAAACGGTGACCATCCCTGTGATGGTGTCGCTGAGCAGAGGAGGCAGCAGCTGCGGGGAGACTCAGAGAGCAGGTGGCCCTGGGTTGGCTCTTGGCGTACGCGTAGGAGTTCGCCAGCTGGAGAAGCGATAGAAGAAAACGCTTCCCAGTGAAGGAAGCAGAAGGGCAAACGCAGGGGCGCTTGCACAGGGTGGCATGAAAGAGGAGCTGGGATACAGGGAAGCAAGCCAGAGCCCGAGTCAAGGGCTGTTCTCACTGCTGTGTGCCCGAGCCGGAGGCGAGATGCCGACCAGCGACCCAAGAGGAAGTGGAATCTTTCTTTCTCTTCTAATCTGATTTTTCAGACACCTTGAAACACTCTGGAATTTGCCTTTGTAGCTTTTTAAACATGTGAGCACTTCTATGGGGGTAGGGAGATAGGGCAAGGGTTAAACCTCTTGCCTTTGCATCTGGCCAACCCCAGTGTGTATTCCTGGCACCCTGTAGGGTCCACTGAGCACTGGCAGGGTTTACGCCTGAGCACAGTCCCTGAGCATCACTGGGTGTGACCCAAATCATTGCCCTCAAGATAAAGTAAAATCCAGTAAAATAAAAATAAAGTAAAAGGCATCTGGAAGAAAGAACGACCTCTATGAATTGAGACACGTTGGTAAAAGGGAGGTGTCTCGGGACCCCTAACTCAAAGGAGCAGGTATAGGGACATGGAGCGCCAGGCAGCAGGGCTATTGTGCAAACCTGCTTCTTCCCGTGTCTCCTTCTCTCCAAGTCTGAATCTGGCCAGAAGTGCTCCTCTCAGCGGCCTCCTTCCACACAGTCTTCCTCGACTAGGGGGATGGAAGCCCTCCACCTGGACCCCAGCAGCTGCACCTAAACCCTCAACAGGCTCTCCAGGAGGCTCTCGATTCCCACCTGGCAGCTAGTCCCAAGGTCCCTCGAGAACCAAACCCAGTTCCACCCTTTGTTAGATCCTGTATCCTCCAGACGCGAGAAGGGAAGCACTGTGGCCAGTCCCTGCAAGTCTGTGTTTCTGAGCAGAGCTTCCAGCACTGCTCCTGGGACCCCTCTGACCTTCCCTGTGCAGAGGCATTTTCCCAAAGTCCTGGAAGTGTCCCTGCCCGTCAACGCTGACGTGTCCGAGGCACTTTCTCCAGCTGCCTTTCCATCAACCTCTCCCTGGGCCCCGCTCAGTGCCCCAGCTGGCTTCACACCCATGTCCTCGGCCAATACCAAGTAGAACTCTTGCCCAGACAATTCAACTGCTGTCCCTGTCCTGCATTAGGACTCGGAGCATTGATGCCTCAGGAAGAAACTTCATCTGGTTTTGTTTGGTTTTGTTTGGGGATCAGAGCTGGTGGTGCTCAGGTCTTGCTCCTGGCTCTGTGCTCAGGGATCACTCCTGGTGCTGCTTGGGGGACCGTATGTGGTGCCAGGGATCAAATCCAGGACAGCCATATGCAAGGCAAATGCCCTACCCACCCCCACCCCCCGTTTTATCCTTCAGCCTAGAAACTATATCTGTGGCAAAATGACAAGGATTTGTTACATTTAACAAGGTAAATAAAATCAGACCCTCGATTGATAAGTGGATGAACAAGTTACCAAATTAAATGCGAAAGATTTAAAAACTGAGGCGAGGCTATTATCCTCTCAGTAATCCAAGCGATACACATTGAAATGATAAAAAGATGAAATTGAATAACAAAGACATTTAAAAGATGAGCACAGGAGTTGTTGAGGGTAGAGATTCTTCCCTTTTGGTCTGTCCTTGCCATTTTTGTTTGTTTTGGAGGCCACGCCAGGCGATGCTTAGGGGCTATTCCTGGCTCTGCACTGGATGTCAGGGATCGAATGGGTTCTGCTACATGCAAGGCAAATGCCTTACCTGCTGTACTATCTCTCCAGCTCCCAATCCATGCAATCTTTGACAAAAGTAATTTCAGAGTATTTGCTTTCGATTTTAAGATTCTATTATAAGGATAAAATGGAACAAAAGTATTTTGCACAAGGATTCTTATTGTTTTTGCATTACTCAGCATTGTTTACATAAGCACAAAAATTAGAAATATCTCAAATGTCTGTGTTTGAACAGATGTTTGAAAAATATTACACATGGGTCAGAGAGATAATACAGGGAATAAGGTGCTTATCTTACATGTGGCTAGCCCTAGTTCCATTCCTTAGACTTCATAGTGTCCCCTGAGCCCAGCTAGAAGTGGTCCCTGAGCAGAGAGTCAGGAGTATCCTCTGAGAACAACCAACCAGTTGTGGACCCCAAACCTATTTATGTATATGTGTATGCATGATTCATGATGTTTTGAAAGATTTCTTTGTTTTGAGGCCACAGCAGTAATTCTCAGGGGTTACTCTTGGCTCTGCACTTAGGAATCACCCTGGCAGTGCTCTGGGGACCATGTAGGATACCTGGGATCGAACCCAGGTTGAATGTTTGCAAAGCAAGTACCTTTTACCCACTGTACTATCTCTCCAGCCCCTGCTTTGAAAGATGTTAATGCATAAGAAAACAAATAAGTATGCGAAAGTCATATAATTATTGAAATATACATAGATATGCTTAGGAGGAAAAGGAAAAACTAAAATATCAACAGTGCTTGGAGTTTCAATGGTAGAACTAAGGGTAGTCTTTATCTTCCCTTTCCTCATGCTACTTTCTTTAATGGGTTGCGTCTTTAGTAAGGGGGAAAGCTTTTAGAAAAAATATTTGGATTGAACGTCAAGAGATCTACTAGTCTAACGCTGCTGTTTGGACTGGAGTGATAGTATCGGTGGCCCGTGCTCCTTCCTGCTCACAGCAACCCATCCCCAGCATCCCATATGGTCCCCGAGCCCAGTCAGGAGTGATCCCTGAGTGCAGAGCCAGGAGTAAGCCCTCAGCATGGCCAGGTAAGCCCCCCACTGCCCACAAAAACCCACAAACAAAAGATGCTAGTCTAGGATGAGGAAAATAGTTCAATGGGCTAAGTATGTGCTGAAGATCTAGTCTGACCACCAGCACAGTCTGGTTCCCTGAGCACCACCAGGAGCAACACCTGAGCATAGAGCAGCCTTGAGTGCTGCTGAGTATGACCCAAAAGTCTTCCCCCAGAAAAAAACAAAATTAAATTAAATTAAGGTTCTGAGTGTTATTTGTCTGCCATTGACGAGCTCCAAGCCGGGCCTGGAGTAAGTAACCCTGGCATCTTTTCCGACAATGCGGGGAAAGCTGCAGGCAACAAGGCTGAGTGGAGTCGCTCAGAGAGATAAAATCCACCAGTAGCTAACTCCTCTGAGGGACCCAAATAACCGGAGCAGATGAACGAACAAAACACAGCACAGCTAAGTCCTAGATTCAGTGAAAAACATGGTGGTTAGCAGAGGGGCCGGGAGAGCGGGTGCGGGAGTGGGTGGGACAGCTGGAGAGCATGGCGAGGTGACAGCTCCGTGGAGGGCTGCTACCTCCAAAATGAGACAGCCGGGAACCAAGAGTAAATCGATCAAATCTGATTTTGAAACATTATTAACTGACTGGCGCTCCCGTTATTTAGACGGTGTCTACTAGAGAATTAGAGAAGGAGTCTGGAGTTTAGATGATTTTACTATTAAGATAGTAATCGCTGAGATATAGCACAGTGGGTAGGGCGTTTGCCTTGCACGTGGCCAACCCGGGTTTGATTTCTCCATCCCTCTCGGAGAGCCCGGCAAGCTACTGAGAGTATCCTGCCTGCACGTCAGAGCCTGGCAAGCTCCCCGTGGCATATTCAATATGCCAAAAACAGTAACAACAAGTCTCACAATGCAGATGTCACTGGTGCCTGCTCGAGCAAATCGATGAACAACAGGAGGATAGGACAGGACTATTATTATTATTATTATTATTATTATTATTATTATTTTGGATTTGGGGCCACAGCAGCTGTGCTCAGGAAACCATATGTGAGCTGGTGAGCTTGGTTTTTCAATCCAAACTCGGCTCAGCACCGTGCAAGGCAAGTGTGCTGTGTGCTGCCCTCTCTCCAGCCCCTGCATCTGAGATATCTGTAAAGAGGCAAAATCCCCAGGGCTCCTTGAATAATTGCAGGAGCGCCCATTACTAAGAATAGTTCTGGTTGGCAGAACATTCAACCCAAACCAGCCTGGACTAACAGGGGAGCGTCTCACTCATGTGCGGGAAGAACCCAGCGGTAGACTGAGCTTAAGGGAGTGACCTGGACTCTCTGGAATTCCCTCGTGGGCTTCGTTTAATCGCCAAGAGTGGACTCTGCTCACCCAGCCCTCCATTTGATGCTTGGCAACATCCAAAACCAAACAGTGGTTCTCTTGCCTCTGGCCCTTCCACCCCAGGTCCTTCATCCACTCCTCCACACCAGCCTGCACTGGCTTACAGATCCGGGAGGGACCTCTGGGCCATTTCCGAGCAAGGGAGATGGAATGACGTTGGCAGGAAATCCTCAGGACCCACTGGGGCCAGGGAAACTCTGGTCAAAGCAGAGAGCGGTAGGGGGGAGGGGAGAAGAGTGACTCCCCGCCAAGGAAGTCTAAATGCCGTGAGTCATAGGAGAGAGAAGGGTGGTCCCTGTCCCTGAAGGGTTAGTGACCAAATGGGTCCCACGCCAGCATCAGCCTCCCTTACTCTGCAAGCTTCAGACAGGAGGTGAGGCTGTGTGGGCCGAGAGAGGGACATGCCGTGGTCCGCTGAGTTTGGACTGACACAAAGACAGGTGTTGTGAGTGGTGGGACCTGGGAATTCTGGAAACCCCACAGAGGAAAACCACAGCTAAGTGGCCCTTCTCTTTCACAGCCCCCAAGCCCCTCTCTCCGGGCTGTGAAATAGGCCATAACTATTGATTAGCCATTAGAGAGTCCCCCTGACCCTGCCTAAGTACTTCCTCTTCAGTGCTCCCCGCTGGCAGGCTCAGGAGATGGGGTTGAGCAGGTGCGGATGAGAAGACAAAACGTTCCTCTTAATGTGAGAAATTAATTTGTGGCTCTAATTGCCTCAAACTCCAATCGAGGAAAAAAAAACTTACATTCTCCCTGCATTCAAAATAGAACATGGGTTTTATCTGAATAAAGAAAATAATCTGTCAGGGAGGGAAAAAAGGACGTAAGCTGCTAAAATGTCAATCTTACCACATTGTTAAGAGAAGGCAAGTTTAATTACATTCAAATCTACAGAGAAGCGTTTTCCGTGGTGCACACAGAAACCAAAGGGTCTAGGAGATCAGAGCTGACAAGTTACAAAGAACAAAGGGGGGCGCAGAATCTAATGGGGGCTGGGGAGGGCATGCGGGAGAGCTGGGGTTCACGGCCCGGCTCAGTGCTGGCCCCTCTCTGGCCTGAGTCATCCCTGAGGGCTGAGGGCAACAAGTATAAATGTTCCCATGTCGCCTTTGGCCGCTGTAGAATCAGCACTGGAAATTGAGTCTAGAAGCTTCTAGAACTGCTGAGCAGCCTTTTACAGAGCAGAGATTTGTTCTTCTCCTTTCGACCTACAGTGCCTCACATCATCTTTCCCCTAGTTCTCCAGCCAATGACCATGTCATTTTGCTTTGAGGGTTTCTTGGTTCATAGCAGGGGGTATATCTCCTACTCCCGCTGGTCTCCTGAGGCCTTCAGGAGACAAGAGGGAGCTGAACTAGTCACAAGAGTCAAGACCTGCAAGAACTGGAGTTTCCCGGGAACTACGGTATGTACAACACACAATGAAGTACAGCTCAACTGTGGGAAAAGATCAAATCGAATCACGCCATTCGCCACTACCGTGGATGGACTCAGAAGTCATCGTGCTGAGCGAAATCAGCCAGAAGAGGGTGGGGCCAAAGGAGCGCTCATGTGTGGGCCATAAAGAAACTGTGGGAGTGACTAAAGGTCAAAGGCAACAGAACCTAAAAACCGGCTCACAGAACTGAGAGCACACAACAGTCAGCGGGAGATGGGGGAGGCTGTGATTGGGAGGGAGCCCCTTGGACAGGGATGGAGGGAAGAGGCCACTGGTGGAGCGTGTGGGGTTGGAACATTGTATGTGTGAAACCCTCTATCTAGCAGTAACTAAGATGAGGGGGAGGGAGGGAAGGAGGGAGGGAGGGAGAGAGGAAGGAAGGAAGGAAGGAAGGAAGGAAGGAAGGAAGGAAGGAAGGAAGGAAGAAGGAAGAGAGGGAGGGAGAGAGGGAGGAAGGGAGAGAGGGAGGACAGACAAACTGGAACCCCAGAAAGGGTGACCCAGCCCAGAACAGGGAAGTAACGGAAGCCAAGCTGTCATTTTTGGAACAGTTTCAGGAACACTCCAGGTCTTGCAAAAGGCCATGCTCAGTGGGATGCCTCCGCCCTCAAGAAAGAGAAGCTTCAAACCAGTTCCCAGAGCAGCACATCAGCAGGGGCCGCTCACCCAGGGCGTTGTGGAGATAAGAACAAGGCTGGCTGCAAGCCCTGATCTGCTATGGGGAATGAAAGCCTTTGGGCCCAGGAAGCTCCAGCTGCAAGCGCCCTGCCGTGTCCCCACCTGGAAGCCCAGGACAGGCCCAGAACTGATCTGTCTAGTTTGGGGACACTCACCTCCCTCTCGTGGTCCTGGCTCTGCCTCCCGGGCTGCTCTTGCTCTACGCCATTCTGTGCCCCGACAGCTTCGCTGTAGCTGCCTCTTGGGCTGGGCCTTATGCGGAGTTCGCATCTAGTCTCGCTCTTTCTCTTGCTCTCTGCGAATCTCTCTGAGACGTTGTTCTAGTCCAAAAAGGGCTTTGCTCTCTCCTCCACAGCGGCTTTCTGTCTCCACCAAAAACCTCCACATGCCCCCACACTCTGGGTTTGTGGGCCGGTGTGGATGGGTTTCCCCCCACCCCCCGCCCCATACACCTCTGGGCACACTGCAGCCCTCCGGCTCCCCCTGCATATATCCCACAAAATCAAACAAAATCAAATCAAATAAAGCTGTTTCACCATCATCGCACAACCTCTTGTGGGTCAGCACCTCTGCCACATTGGCCTCTTGACTTGCCTGCATTCTCCTCACGCGCTGACCCCTGTAAACCGGAATCCTTGCCTCAAAGACCCTGATATGTCAACACAGCTGCAACTGCGTTTCCTAAATTACAACCGAATGAGAATAATTTCATAAATCCACATGTGATAGACTCACAAGGGAAGTGCAATGCCATCCTCCATGAGTCGATAACCAATATCAGTTTACAGATAAGGCATGGCTTTAAGATCCACTTCTTGGGTCACTGGTATACACCTGCCTGAGTTTGACACCCACACTGCCTGACCCCCAGCTCCGCAGAGCATGGCCCCCAAAACAACTAACAAAATCCACTTCTAGGAGTTGGAAAGGCAGGGTGGGTTTCCTGCAGGCAGGACCCTGCTTCTATCCCTGATACTGATTGTTCTTTGAGTCACTCCTGACCACAGAGCCAGGAATAGGCCCTAAACACTGTTAGGTGTGCCCCCCCGCACACACACACACTCTGTTTCTTGGTATAAAGAGCCAGAGTCCATGGGTGAATATGCCAAATAGAACAGAATTCATTCTGACACGAAATATTGACAGTCTGAAGGAGGATCGGAATTCTGGAGCTGTGATGAGATGAACTCTGAGACTATTGCCCTGTTGTCCAAAGGACAAACACTTTACTAAAGCACAGGATCCGGAGCCGGACCCAGAGCGGGGAGGGCACTTACATTGCATGTGGTCAACCCAGGCTCAATCCCTGGCATCCCGTATGGTCCCTTCAGCATCATCAGGTAATATTCCTGAGTGCAGAGCCAGGAGTAAGCCCTGAGCATTGCCAGGTGTGAACCCCCAAAACAAAATCAAATCAAATCAAGTACAGTGCCCAGAGGAGCCAACTTTATGTGACTGAAGCAGATGGGGGGAGGAGACATGGGGAGTCCATGGTTCATGGGGACAGAATTTCAGTTTTCTTACAAAGATTAAAGTTTCTGCAAGTGAGTGGGAGTAAAGTTTGTACAACACCATTAATGCTCTTAGTGACCCTAAATTGTATGCTACACAAATGCTTATCCTGGGCAAAAGTGATAGGGTACTTGCCTTCCATGTTGTCGACTTGGGATCGATTCCTGGAAACCCATATGATCCCCTGAGCCCCACTAGTCAGGAGTAATCCCTGAGCACAGAGTAAGTCATGAGCGCTGCTGGGGGTGATCTCAAAATGAAAATAAGCAAAATAACTAAAATGCTTATCTTGGTGAATTTTTTGTTATGTCTACCAAATTTCAAGTCTCACTAGAGTTGTCTAAAATATGATCCCGCATTTTCGTTAAGTATATTTGGCATTCTATGAAATAATTGACTGCTGGGTTAAAATGATTCCCAGATGCTCTTAATTTGTTGCCATGTGATCTTAACTATATATATATAGGATATTGAGACATCCAGAGTGGAGGATGCTCGTGATAACCAACTGCAAAAATTTCAAAATTGGGCTGAAGAGTGAGCAGGGCACTTACCTTGTATGTGGCCTGTGTTCGAGTCCCCAGCACCTCTTGTGGTCTCCTGAGAACCACCAGGACTGATTAACACTGAGGACTGCTGAGTGTGACCCCCAAAGAAGCACACACACACACACACACACACACACACACACACACACAAACTTAAAGTACAGAACAGCAAATCCCAAAGGCATTTTTTTGAAGGGTTGAGGCGTTTTCTGGATAAAGGTCCTTTCAGCTCTGAAAGTCCTTTTATTTTATTTATTTATTTATTTATTTATTTATTTATTTATTGCTTTTTGGGTCATACCTGACAATGCACAGAGGGTATTCTGCACTCAGGAATTACTCCTGGCGGTGCTCAGGGGACCATATGGGATGCTGGAAATCAAACCCGGGTCGGCCACGTGCAAGGCAAAAGCCCTACCCACTGTGCTATCGCTCCAGCCCCTCTGAAAATCCTTTTAGCTCTCCACATTCAGACAGGATGGCTGGAGAGAGAATCCTTGGCATGAGCACTTTGCAAGGAGAGAAGGGCATCACTACCAGGCACTGTGTAGTCCCCCTAGTACTGCCAGAATTAAGAGCTGGGATTAGCCCACGAGAAGTGCGGGGCGTAACCCCCTAGTCCAAGTTTAAACATTAAAAGGCATGTCTTCCTTCCCGGCTGCAGAAGACTGGGGTCACAGTGCGGATGCTGCTGGCTGGAAGCTTGTCCCGGGTGTGGGGTGCTAACTATGCCCAGGCAAAGGAGGTAAACCAGGCAGGGCTGTACTGTCGTCCAGATCCAATCCAGCCACAGGAGGCGGGCATGAATGCATCCAGCAGACATCCAGTGGCTCTGCTCATACTGGTCAGGGCCACTCTTACTGTGAACACAGAGGCCAGGTCCACCGACAGCCAGTGAGGCCTACCCCATGGTTTCCTCCTGGCTCTGTGTTCAGGGATTACTCCCGGATGGAAGCCCTGTTGGCATGGCTTGGCAAGCACCTGACCCCTTGCCCCATCTCTCCCGACTTTGCTCTTACCCTCTTACTATGGTTTTCATGGCCAAGTTTTATTAGCGCTCTGTCTTTTATTCCGAACCAACTTAAATCTCTGTTGGAGAAGCAAAGTCATATTTGAAAAGGGGCCAGAGTCATAGTACAATGGGGAGAGCGTTTGCCTTGGACACAGCCAACCCAGGTTTGATCCCCATACCCCATAGGGTCCCCTCAGCCTGACTCGAGTGATTCCCAAGTACAGAGCCAGGAATAAACCTTGAGCACCACTGGGTGTGGCCCTGACACCTAATAAAATAAAATACAGATTTAATTAAATAAAATACCGTTTTATGCTCTCAAACACCCAGAGAAGAGCCAGAACCAAGTCTCCTGCAGGCAGGGCAGTTTCTGAGTCTCCTCCAGAGCCCACTTGGCAGAGAGGACACGGGCGGTGGAGCCAGCCCTGGCAGCCCTGAGCCCATAGTGGGGGGTTCCATCCCTTCCTCTGACTCGGTTAGGCCAGGTCACCATGGTGGCTGAGCGTAGGTCACGTCAGAGACCACAAGACTCGGCCTAGGTTCCTGAAGCCGGGCTGTCTCAAGGCAGAGTGAGCACTGGGCCGGGAGGCTGAGGAGGGGGAATATCAGGGACCCGGGGACACGGGAACAGAACCTGATGGCTAGGGGATGGGTCAGCTGAGCTGCTGCCATCTTTGGTTTTGCTTGAGAAACTCGAATGAACCCACTCGACCTCCCTCCGCTTCTGGACCTTCAACCACCCCCCTCCTCTGACCAGGGTGGATGCAGTGCCCTTTGCTGGACCCCCTCCTGGGCCTGGTGGTTCCCCACTTCTATCCCAAGGACTTGGGGGCTGAACTATTGACAGTTTTGCCTTTCCCGGGGTTGGATAACAAACATTAGAACAACTAAGTGAACCTACCCAGTCCCTCACTCCCAGCGTCCTCCACACTGGTTTGAAATCTACATGACCCCCACTTGGCTGAGGGGACCAATGAGATAACAAGTTAGTGATTTCTCAAACCCACCCAAAAGACCCAACAAAGCAAAAAGCAAAGCTCAACCTCTCACTTTCAAAATCTTTCTGTTTTCCTCCCTCTCTCCCTCTCCCTCTCTCTCCCTCTTCTCTCTTTCTCTCTCTCCCTCCCTCCCTCAGTTCCTCTCTCTCCTTCTGTCTCTCCCTCACTCTCTTCCTTGCTCTCTCCTCTCTCTCCCTCTCTTCTCTCTCTCTCTCTCTCTCTCTCTCTCTCTCTCTCTCTCTCTCTCTCTCTCACACACACACACACACACACACACACACACACTGAATCTTTGTACAGTGACCCTGGCTGACTCGTGTCTCATTTGTTGGATTGGAACCAGCCTTACAATACCCCTGGGGAAGGCTTGGGCTCCAGGGGCCTGGTACGGTCATCCCCCATTGCCGAGCAGGAGAGCCAGACCCAGGACACGAGGTGAAGAAAGGTCCTGAAGGTCCCTCTGGCCTGGAGACTGTCCTAGACCCAGATGCCAAGAGCCCTTGACCAGCTAACCCTGGTGAGCCTGCAGCTGGCTCGCCATGGAGGACAGGCGTCGGGTGAGACAGGAAACCCTGGATGATCTGCGGGGGGCTCTGTTTGGAATCACTCAGCTTCACTTTGAAGCATTCAGGCATGAGGCAGGGACTTGTCCAGAGTCTCATAGGAAAGTAGGGGCCAGCACAGACACCCCTGGCCTCCTGGTTCAAACGCTCACAGAAGAAAACACACGTAGCCATGGGGATGGGAGCATCTTCAGGGAGGCCCCCGACCCCAAGTCCCAGACAAACAGTCCAGAGCCTCCTCCCGGATGACAACTGTGTCTCTGCCTGCCTCAACCCTGAGTTCAGGGCCTGGTTTGGCTTGCACCAGCCAGAATGCTGTTGGGTCCGAATCCACAAATATTCACCATATTGGGGTTCGCCGAGAGAGGCGGATTACTGGCTCCCCACAGGCTTCAGCCAGCTGCAGCCCACAGATGGGGGGATGGGGTGCCAAGACCCGATTCTCCTGCCAAGGAACTTAGTGTGTTTATCTCAGAATGACCCACGAGAGGTGGCCTCCTGGCCTGGGGTTCCCGCACTCTCTGGGGCCGCCCACCCCCCCCCCCCCAGGGCGGGATGCACTCGGCATCACGGTGCTGAAGCTGTGGCAGACATCTCCCGCCAGTCCCCTCTCTGCCTCCGTTTGCCACTGGATCTCCAGAGAAGGCAGATGGCGTGTCCAGAGCAAACACTTCCCTAAACCAGGCAAATGTGAGCCGTGTTGATAATGGGAATCTCACACCAAGCAGCCAGGGCATGACAGCTGGGCGGGGGCCCCTGGGTGGGCACGGCATGGACCTCGGGTCCACACACAGGCAGCCGCACGCCAGCTTCCTCTGTGGACCCTGCAAACGCACTCTGAGCCTGCCCATGGTTTCAACAGGGAAGGACTCGGGCTGGAGGCAGAGCAGAGCCCCAGGAGTGCCACTGCACAAGTACCTCACAGGAGGGCCTGCTGAGGGGAGAGGATCCTACAGGGGCTTTTCTGGTGCTCGGGGCTGAACCCAGGTCTCACCAGGCAGCCAAATACCCCCCGGATCCTACTGAAATCCCCTCTGCTCTAACACCTATGAAGGTATCCGAAGGGGTCAGAGACATAGGCCACGGGCGCTGGCCTTGCAATCCCCGGCACACCATCTGGTCCCCTGAACCCCACCCGAAGAGATTCCTGAGTGCAGAGCTGGGGTAACTCCTGAGCTTCACCAGGTGTGCCCCCAAAACCAAACTGAAAAACAAAAACACAAAGGTGTCCAAAGTCCCAAGGAAAAATCTGTTTTGCTGATTCTAAATTTCATTTCAGGTCTGAAATACGGAATTTAGCCACCTCATCTTCCTGGGCATCTCATCACCCCTGCACACTCACCCTGCCCACATCACCTCTGCATCACATCACCCCTGCTCACCCACCCTGCTCACTCACCCCTGCTCACTCACCCACACTGCTCACTCACCCCTGCTCACTTGCCCTGCTCACATCACCCCTGCTCACTCACCCATGTTCACTCACCCTGCTCACATCACCCCTGCTCATTCACCCACCCTGCTCACCCCTGCTCACTCATCCTGCTCACTCACTCACCTTGCTTACATCAGCTTGCTCATTCACCCCTGCTCACTCACCCTACTCACCCTTGCTCACTCACCCATCTTCATTCACCCTGCTTACATCACCCCTGCTCACTTACCCACCCTGCTCACCTCTGCTCATTCACCCTGCTCACTCACCCCTGCTCACTCACCCCTGCTCACTCACCCCTGCTCACTCACTCACCTTGCTCACATCACCCTGCTCATTCACCCCTGCTCACATCACCCTTGCTCACTCGCCCACCCTGCTCACATCACCCCTATATCACATCACCCCTGCTCACTCACCCAACACTTGCAATAAGTGCCAGTGGTGATAAATTTGTGTGTGGGGGGTGCCACCTGCTCCGGGCTGTTTCTACAGTCCCGGCTGTGCTCAGGGACCCATGCAGTGCCAGGGATGGAACCCAGGGCTCCAGCAGGCAACATCTACGGTGGCGGCAGTGATGTTTATACACACAGACAGGGCAGGTGGTTTCCCCCTCCTGGTGGCCATAGAGCCCAGGAGGGGACACAGCATGGGCCGCGGGTGAACGCTAACGAAACCAGAACTTAATTTCTAACTCTGCCCTTGGGATGACCCTGGGACCGTCCGTCTTTACATCCCTCAAACGTGCTCTACCAAGACACCAGACTGCACCCAGAAACCTTGGCCAAATTGATGCTGTTGGTCAAAACAGGCTTTAGAAAGAAAACTTCTCATTCAATTTCCACTCTATTTCCTTATCGAGAAATACATAATCCCAGGAGAAAATCTTCTCTCTCGCTCTCTCTTCCTTTCCCTCTCCCCCCAGCCCTTCCTCTCCCTGCACACCCCCTCCCTAGCTTTTATCATTTTAAGCTCTGTGCAAGCCATTCTTCAGGGGATTAAAGTCAAATTTAGTCTTCTGCAATTGTTATTACCTACCCCTTGGCTTAGGAGATGCATTTGCAATGCATCAGTGACTCCCACTCTCCTCCACTTGTAAACAATGCATTCTATTAAATAGCCTGTGTCTAGCCCCGCATTGGAACAGACGATAAATTAGGACTTCCAGTTCTTGGTTTTTCCTGATTCCTCACCCTGCCAGTTACATGCCTGTCCGCCCCACTGAACATTCTCTCTAAAGCTGAGGATGCACAAAGCCCTGTTCATCATTCTCCCGTCTCATCGCTGCCGGCTGTCAGTTTCACACCACCAAGCAGATTGTAATTGGCAGGATGAGGTGCAGAAACTGGGGATGGTTTTGAATGTGTGTTTCTCGGCACACACGCACATGCACGCGCACACATGCACACACGCACGCACACACACACAGATGCTCGCTGGCTTACAGGACTCTGCAAATGTAAGGACTTGAGATGTGCAGCAAAGCTTCTAATCAGAACCCAGGAGGCAGTTCTCATTCTCTACCCTGCGAATTGGAAGCAGAGGAAGAAACACACAGGATAGACACCCAGGACTGCCCTCACCCAGCGCGGAGCCGGGCAGGTGTTCGGGATATTACTGGAGGCGGGGTCAGCCTCTGGGTTTGTGGGGTGACTTTCCTGGGCTCCCAGGTCAGTAAAGCTTCCCTCGAGGTATGCTGCCAACCCCTGAGTGAGGTCCAGGACTGACAGGGAGCTCTCCTCGTCTCTTTCCAGGGAAGCGACAGCTCTGCGTCAATGCCGCCCAATCCTTTATTCCAGCTCAAAGTCAAACCTGGATATCCAGGCACAGCCTGGGCGCTCAGGTGGTTCCCGGTGGCTGGGATGTTTCCCGACAGCTCGACACTGTCTTCCAGATGCTGATGACAGCAGTCGCCTCCACTCTACCACACGGAGGGCCAGACTGTCCTCGGGCAAAAGCTGCCACAATGCCCAGTTCTCTCGAGCCCCAGCACCTGCCTGTAGTCCCAGGATGTCGGACCTCGAGAAGAGCAGACTGTGCCTTCATGGACATCTTCAGGCCACTGGCCACTGCGGAGTTCCCTGGGATCTGGCTAGACACACAAGGCATCACATCACACCACACAAACTACCTCAGAAATCCCATCCGCTTGGACCAGCCTTCTAGTGTTGTGCCCAAGTTTCAGATCCCCAATTGCAGAGAGACCCAGTTCCACACATGAGAATGCAAAAGCAAAGGAACTTTATTATTAGCCAGAGCCAGCGCTAGCCTGAGCTAGGGTCCAAGTTTCATCCAACGCAGTGGAGTCGTGACAAGGACCTTGACTCCAACTCACAGCAGTTTATATAGGGTTCAGTCAAGAAGCGGTTTCTATACTGATCTATTTTTAGCATTGCCCTATTACAACGGTGGTCAGCAATGAGACAGCAGGTACCAGTAATGGTTTGGGGTTCTTTCCAAGAAGAGTGTGGTGACCCCTCATGACTGGCCAGATCCATCTGCCCGGTTTCTTATCTAGGTGAATTACTCAATTGGGAGTTTACCAGAGACTGCAAGTCCTGCTTTGGGGAAACAGAAACTGAGGCCTAGCTGAGACTTAAGGTTAGCTGCCGCTTGTCATGGCTTCTGAGGAGCCTGCTTTGGGGCCTCACACTAGAAGGTTCTGATTCAGGTGGACAGTGAGGACGAGCTGTGTTCTTCTAACAGTTCTGCAGAGAGGAAGACCAAGACCTGAGAGGCAATGGGGATTCTCTCAGAGCCACGCGGTGCTTTGGCTCCCACAGTTCTTCCCCTGACAAAGCACTTGGCCTGAATGACTGTCCCCAGCCCCAGACATCTGTTCGAGCCGCCTCTGTCTGAGCTGTAACATCAATATCAACATGCAACATCAGCACCACTCCCCACGCTGCTCCTTGCAATGGTGGAGATGCAGGTCTGTGGCGGTTTGTTCTGGGGGCATCTCCACCCTCAACCTTGTGCCAGAAGCGGGCTGGGGAAAGAGAGGCCCAAATTTCCAGCAGGGAACTGATTCCTTCTGGGGTTCAGCGAGCACAGGACCTTGACCACAGCCGTGACCACCTCTGACAGCCCATCCCCCAGTCTGAGGGCTGGTGGCAGGCAGGACTCAGGCCAAGCAGCTGTGACAGGCTGAAGCCGGCAGCCTCCTTCCTCTAGGCTTGATGGTGAAAGACAAGCCTCTCTTGGGACTTTCTAGAAAACGTGTGTGTTAATCTAGAGTCTGTGATTCAGACAGCATTGGGGACCCAATCAGTTCCACCCCGTGGCACTGATCTGCCGTTCCAATGTCAAAGTTATTTTTACGTCTGCAAGACAAAGCCTCCGACCCCTAGTGCTGTGCAAATAGGTCTGGGAGACAATCTGGACACTCCTCAGAAAACTAGGGGTGGAGCTTCCACATGCCCCCGCAGTTCTATGGCTCCGAAAATACCCCCCATATTATGCTGCAGCAAAGCCATCTGCACGGCTCTGTTCACGGCTGCACTCTTCACAGTAGCCAATATCTGGAAGCAGCCCAAGTGCCCAGAACAGAGAGGGTAGAGAAGCTGTGGGGTGTCTACACATCTACTCAATGGCTCGGCTCTAAGAAAAGATGAAGGCAGGCAATTTGCTGCTACCTGAGTGAGTCTGGAGTCTCATGCTGAGTAAACTGAGTCAGAGGGCGAGGGACAGGCAGAGTGACCTCACGCCTATGCAGGATATAAAGGAAACATAGGAGGGGAATAACCAGTGCCCCAAGCCAAGAGGAACAGAGAACAGAGAAGCGGGGCTTCAGTGGGAATCTCGCCTCTGTCTGTGGTGGGTGAGGGGAGAAGACAGGTCAAGGAACACCAACGTGATATGCATGATGCTCTGTCAGTAACGGCATTGGAGGCCACAAGAGAGCAGGTAGGGTGGGAGGGAAACGGGTCACGGGTGGAGGGACGCACGTACTGGTGAAGGGACTGGTACACCTGAAGCCCAATTATGAATAACTTTGTAATTCAAGGGAAATCAATAAGCATCACTGTCACTGTCACTGTCACTGTCACTGTCCTCCCATTATTCATTGATTTGCTTGAGCGGGCCCAATAACATCTCCATTGTGACACTTGTTACTGTGTTTGGCAGATCGAATATGTCACGGATAGCTTGCCAGGCTTTGCTGTGCGGGCGAGATACCTTGGTAGCTTGCCGGGCTCTCCGAGAGGGGCGGAGGAATCAAACTTGGGTCGGCCATATTGGCCGCTTGCATGGCAAACACCCTACCTGCTGTGCTATCGCTCCAGCCCCAATAAGCATCATTAAGAATTTATTTTAAATCTCAAAAGATGAAATAGCAGAGGTTGGAGAGAGGGTGCAGCAGATAAGGCCCTGACCTTGCGGGCAGCTGATCCCTGTTTGCGCCCAGTACCATGTATGGGCCCCCAGAACCTCCAGGAGTGTGCCCTGAGCACAGCAGAGCTTGCCCCCTGCTTGGCCCCTCCCTGCTCCATTAAAATACTCTTTAAATCACAGGGGGGCACAAAAGGTTCCCCCCACTCCTGAAAAATCAAAAACAAACAGCCTTTTGATGTAGCAGGCAGTCTGGCTCGAAAGCAGCTCTGAATAACCAGGTTGCATCTGTTCTACAGTGCTCATGGCCTGGAATACTGTCGAAGTTTCACATGGAGGAGATGCAATGACCAAGAGGGCCAGCTCCGCCCTGCCAAAGTTGACCCCCATTGACTGAACATTGGCCTGCCCCCCATGAGTGTCACCTGGACCGGGCCAATCCAGAGCTCCTGACTCTGTCCCATCTCCATCCCACTGTGAAGTCCCATTAGCAAGAACCCGCTTTGTCCCCAGAGCTTCCTGGGGGGTTGTTTTCCTGGATGCCCCCTTCCCTGTTCCTTGGCCACAAATCCCTACTGGTCCTCACTGGGCACCAGCCTGAGCCCCACTCTCCCCAATGGCAACCCCCACATTGGCACTTGAAACGAAAGTCTCCAGACCATCCCTCCTCAGCGCCCCCATCCGCAGGTTTGCCTCATTTCCGAGGGGAGATAAACAGTTTCTCTAGGCAGATAGCAGACACTTCAGGGAGAGTCTAGCATCAGCTTCAAGGAGCCAGAAGGCAGGAGTGGAGGAAAGATGAAGCCACCAGGCCATCCTTGGTCCTCCACCCCCTGAATGCCAGATGCCTGCAGCAGAGACAGACTTCCGTCCCTGGGTCAGGATCACCCACAGATCTGGGGTCAGGAAGCAGGACAGGGGTCCAACCTGGATACCTTGTGAGACTGAAGTGGAGCCATGACAAGCTCCACTTTAAGACCGAAAGTCAGCAGGCCTAAGTTTCAGTTTCTGCTATCAGAATGTCCCGACTTCTCAGAAAACAATACCATCCTGGGCAGAAAGACCAACCCTTGGCAACAGACTATCAGAATAGGGGGCATGGGCAGTGGCGCCCAGCCAAGCAGAGAGGGACAATGGAGATGAGTCACCAGACAGGACTGGGACCAAGAATCGGAAACATACTGTTGGTCCCTGGAGTCATAGGACAGGACTGAGACCAGAATTGGAAACATATTGTCAATTCCTGGAAAAATGCTGTTGTGTAACCAAATTCTCTATAAGCTGCTCAGAATTCAGAGTCAGGGTCCTTATCAAGACTCCACTGCGCTGGATGAGACTCGGACCCTAGCTGGAGCTAGCAATAAAGGGACCTTGCATTTGCATCCTCACGTCTGGTCTGGTCATTGTGTGAGCGAAACTCCCTTCCTGGGACATAACAACCTAAGTAGCAGATTGGAACTTAGGAAATTCTTCCCTCTTTCTTTGGTTGAGCTAAGATTGAGTCACAAGAGAACAAATGCTTACATTTTTTAGGACAACAGTGCTTTGATTCTTTGTACTCTTCTTCTGGGTGAGATGGGCTGGTACTTGTCTCTCTCCTGATGAAAGAGGAAAGGTAGAGCAGAGCCTCGAAGTGACCCCTGCCAGGAGTTAGGCAAAGATAAGCAGGTAGTAAACCACAAAGGTACGATTAGCAGAGAGCAAGAGACAACAATAGAGTGAGTCTGAACAGGAGCAAACGGGGTGACAGAAACAATTCGTAAATGTCTATATGGGACTTAGATTGTATTAATCACTGACCCACCCCAACTATGTATATGTTAGCAAGCATGACATTTGCAATCTGAAATTGTGTGGCCTGGGGCTGGGGTGATAGTATCTATAGCAGGGAGGGAGTTCTCTTGCACTTGGGTTCGATCCCCAGCATCCCATATGACCCCCCCCAAAGCACTGCCAGAAATAATTCCTGAGTGCAGAGCCAGGGGTTACGCCTGAGCATTGCTGAGTGTGACCCAAAAAGAAAAAACAGAAAAATAAAAAAAGGAAAAGGGGAGAGGGGGAGAGGAAGAGAGAGGGGAGAGGGGAAAGGGAGAGGATAGGAGAGGAGAGGAGGGGAGGGGAAGGGAGGGGAGGGGAGGGGAGGGGAGGGGAGGGGAAGGGAGAAGGGAAGGGGGGAGAAGGGGAGGGGGGAGAAGGGAGGCTTCAAAGGGCCCCGCTGGAATTCAGGACTCAGGTCATTCAAAGCCGCTCCTGATTCCTGAGCTGGAGAATTCAGGCTGTGGGTCTGCATTGTTCCTCAGCTGCTTGTCTTGGAGACATTTCCTCAGCACCAGAAATGATTGTGTTTTTGAATTGTTCGCATGTTCGTGTTGTTGAATTTTCATGGGAGCAAACTGGGTTTGTACCCTTCTGCGGGCATCAGGCGGGCGTGAAGCATTGTAAATCAGTGTCTGAACTGACTACCGTCAGCTCTGACTGCAGCAGGAAATGAGCCCCTTTCACCTGGGTTTGCCCCGCCTCTCCGCCCGCCTCCCGGCAGCCCTGTGCTGCTCTCCTAATCTAACAGATCGTTTTTATTTCATCTTCTTTCTGTTCGCTTTTGTTTCTTTGTCCTCCCCGGCAAGGAAGCATGCACAGCGCCTCTCTCGGCCTCCTTCCTCCCATCAAGCCTAATAACTCTCGGGCCTCGCAGCAATCGGCAACAACCCTGGCGCTGTACAAGTCAGGAGCCACTTCCACGGCCTCAGACATCTGCCAGTGGAACTCAGGCACCTTCCGATCTTGGCTAGTGCGGCGCATGCTGAAATAAACACGATATGGTGCTTATTTCTTTGACAAAAATCATTTCTTGATTGCAAAAAAGAAAGAAGGAAGGAAGGAAGGAAGAAAGAAAGAAAGAAAGAAAGAAAGAAAGAAAGAAAGAAAGAACTAAAAACTGGGATCTCCAGTTATGACGGCCCCTGACTCAAACGTTTATTTTGGGAATCCTCTCTACATGCAGCAGGTGAGAGGCAGCTCCCCAGGGCCAGGTAACAGAAGCCCCAAAGCCTGGCTACAGCCAGAGGTGCAGGCCCATGCGGAAGGCAGAGGCCGCTGGTCGAGAGCTGAAGCCAGTGGCTGGGGTGTGGCTGGAAGCTGATGGCTGTCCAAAAGCCGTTTGCTCCCTGACAAGCCAGCACAGAAATTGAAAGTCAGTTTTTCAAAACATTTATAGCTATTTGACATCGCAATTTTATTTCTATGGACGCTACCATTTTAAAAAACAAACTTTTGGGGCTGGAGCAATAGCACAGCGGGTAGGGCATTTGCCTTGCACGCAGCCGACCTAGGTTCGATTCCCAGCAACCCATATGGTCCCCCGAGCACCGCCAGGAGTAATTCCTGAGTGCATGAACCAGGAGTAACTCCTGTGCATCGCCGGGTGTGACCCCAAAAGCAAAATAAAGAAATAAACTTTCTCTGTACTTGAAGTATTATTTGAATTGGAACATGGAAATGTAATTAAAACTTTTCCTTATTCTAGGCATCTGGATGGAATCTGGTTAAATAAGGACTGGAGATGTAGTCCGGGGGTTAAAGCACTTTCCTTGCACACAGTTGCTGTCCAGTTTGATCCCCAGCATCCCTGAGCACTGCCAGAAGTGGTCCCGAGCAAAAATTCATAAGTAAGTCCTAAACACTGCCAGGTGTGGTAGGTCCAGTCCACCTCTCCAAAAGAAATTTAAATGAGGGGCTGGAGTAATGTAATGTGATGTACAGCGTGTAGGGCGTTTGTCTTGTATGCAGCCGACCCGGATTCAATCCCTGGCATCCCATATGGTCCCCTAAGCACCTCCAAGAGCAATTCCTGAGTGCAGAGCCAGGAGTAACCCCTGAGTATCACTGGGTATGACCAAAAAGAAAAAAAAGAAAGTTAAATGAAGTTTTTGTTTGTTTTGGGGGTCATACATGGCAATGCTAAGGGATTACACCTGGCTCTTCACCCGGAATCACTCTTGGTGGTACTCAAGGGACCATATGGGATGCCAAGGATCAAACTTGGGTTGGCCATGTGCAAGGTAAGCACTCCACCCACTGTACCTTCTCTCCGGCCCAAATTAAATAAACTTTAATTTTACTAAGTTTTCATGGGCTGGAGCGATAGCACAGCAGGTAGGGTGTTTGCCATGCAAGCGGCCAATATGGCTGACCCGAGTTCGATTCCTCTGCCCCTCTCGGAGAGCCCGGCAAGCTACCAAGAGTATCTCGCCCGCATGGCAAAGCCTGGCAAGCTATCCGTGACATATTCGATCTGCCAAACACAGTAACAAGTGTCACAATGGAGACGTTACTGGGCCCGTTCAAGCAAATCGATGAATAATGGGAGGACAGTGACAGTGACAGTGAAGTTTTCATAAGCTATCTTAAAAAATAAAGCTTGTAGTTGTAATTCCATTTTCCTGTTTCCTGTTTCATTTTTCTGTGTATTCAATGTGATGATATGTTGTGAAATTACCATGGGTTGGAAATTTTATTTTTTAATTTCTATTGTAATTTAGGTATCATGGGTACGATAGTGTTAACATTTATGTTTTTTTTATGTTTTTTCTAAATTAAAAAAATTTTATTGAATCACTGTGAATTACAGAGTTACAAAGCTATTCATGATTGACTTTCAGGCATCCAATACCAACATTCGTGGTTTTAAAATACAGTCACTGCATCTTCACAACCACCAAAGTATACCTGTAGCACAGCCCTTTTAAGGCCAGAGTGCCAGGATGCCTCACGATTGTCCTCCCTCATCCTTTCCCTCCTCCCAGTACCCTTAGATCTCAGTCCCTCTGGGGATGGTCTAACTCCTGGCTTTGTCTCTTGGCATATGAATGAGATCATCTGCATTTTGTCTTTCTTTTTCTGACTCACACTCTCCCATTCCACCCAAGTTGAACTGGATATTTTCAAATTCCTTCCCCAGGAATATGTGAGAAGCACCAGACTATAGGAAAGCAGTCAGCTGCCTGGAACAGCGGTCACCAATGTGGCCACCATGTTTGGGGAGGGTTGACAACAGCTCTCTAAGGCAAGGAGTCCCCCTCCTTTGAGTTCCTAGCCAAGGAACTGAGCTACTTCCCCTGGGTTGCACAGCTGGTTTGACCAGCTGCTTACCTCCTAGGCAAGAGGAAAACCAGGGGCCATGCTGTGTGGACCCTGCTATTGATCTCTGTCTTGACACCCAATGGGAAAATATGGCACAGCCCTCTAGTGACGCGCAATGAGAAAAATTGATCAACAATGAGCCCCAGGAGAAAGACAGCTCTGAAAGGAGGGACCCTGGGTTCTGCTCCCCAACAGGGCCCCTGCCAGCCTGCAAGGGCTTGTGAGGTTTTGCTCCTTTACTTAGTGCAGCATGCAAGGGGGTCGCCACACTCCTACCTCTCGTCAACAGCACACACTTGGCACACTCACTTTCTCCACCTGAGCTTGTCTTCATTTTCCAGGAGGAACTAGAAGCTTCCAACAGTAGCACCTGCAGGCTGTGGAGTGGGCGAGCGCCCCCTCATGGAGTATCCGAGTACTGCTGCTCTCCTGGGAGGCAGGAGGGAGCTAGGGAGAAAGGGACTTTATTACACCGAGTCACCCATTCCTCCTCAATCACATTCCAAAGCTCCCGGGAAGGAAGAAGCCCTCTTCACCAGAGTATCTGAACCCTCCGCTCTCTAAATGAAGGCAGAATGAACGGCAGGGGCTGGCAGAAATGACACACTTGAGCAAATATCCAAGAGCACAATTTGCAGTAGTGGAGGGGGGACTCGGGAACTGGATGATCTCTTCCAAGAGCTTTCGCTCTGAGGGGGCTAAGGGGCCACACTTCATTCAGCAGGTGAAAGTACTTGCCAATAAGAGCGGGGAGTGAGGTAGGTTAATCTAAGAACAACCCTTGATAATGTCAGAGGTTAGTGTCAGGGAAAGCCAAGGAGATGCATGAATTCCTTCCTGGGGGTACCCCACAATGTAGAGAACCCTGCTCCCCTAAAATGCAGGGCTAGGGGGCTGGAGCAATAAGAGACTTATTTTTTATGCAGACAACCAGGTTTGATCCCCAGCATCCCATGTGGTCTCTGAGCCTGCCAGGAGTGATCCCTGAGTGCAAAACCAGGAGTATGCCCTAAGCACCACTGGATGTGCCCAAAAACGAGTTATTTTTAAAAATAAAGATAAACAGGGTTGGTGGGCCTGCAGGTGACAGGAGATTCCTGGAGCACACACCACAGCCACCACGTGAGATCTCGGAGAGCTGAGCCCAGAAATGTGCCTTCCCGCCTCCAGCTGGGAGCAGGCATGAACTGCTCAGTGAGGGCCCCCGGAGACACCCATGGCACAGGGGCAGGGCCTGTGTGTGGTCTGAGCAAGAACCTGAGATGCAGCCCTGCCACCCCGAGCACCTCCAGGAAGTCCACAGCACCCCTGGACTAAGCATTGGGTCTTCAGGGTCAGTTGGTCAAGAACGATGGTCTCCTGAGCTCTGCTTGGGACCCCCGACGAGACCCTAGGTGAGGGAGGCTCTGGCATCTTCGCCCAGGCTCTGACACTCAGCAGTTCTGCGGATAGAACCTGCTTGGGCTTCACTGAGCCCCCAAACAACCCCTGTAAAACCTGGCAACAATACCACTGACCTCTCAGAGGTCCAGGAAAGGGGTCCTCAGGCCCTGGTCAGCAAGTATGAAGTGTATTCTCGAAGCACTCAAAATCCTTAGCTCTAAACAGTAGCTGCCATCTGTGGTGCTCTGGCAAATGCCCCCCCTGGGGCCTGGCATTGCCCAGGCGCAGGTGGTCCCCCATCTCCCTGGTGAGAGGGGTAGAGCTGACATGGTCAGACCACGCTGCACTCAAGCTGACCTCTGTCCAGTGACAAGGGGGCCTGGGAAAGCACCTCTCATTCTGCAGGAGTCTTCAGCAGCATTCGCCAAGTACCACCATGAGCTCTGTGCCGAAGAAAGAATATACTAGCCATGCTGTTTCAAATGGTCCACGGTTGGAAGCCCACCTCAAGGGTTGGAGGAGAGGGCAGTTAGGATAGAGAAGGGACCATTATGACAATGATGGTTGAAAGGGATCACTCTGGATGGGAGAGATGTGCTGAAAGTGGGCAAAGGACCAAACATGATGGCCTCTCAGTATCTGTACTGCAAACCATAAGGCCCAAAAGGGTGGAAGGTGGGGAGAGAGAGAGAGAGAGAGAGAGAGAGAGAGAGAGAGAGAGAGAGAGAGAGAGAGAAGAAAAGTGTCTGCCATAGAGGCAGGCTGGGGAGGTGGTTGGCAGGAGAAAGTCAGGGGAGGTGGGAAATGGACACTGGTGGAGGGATGGGTGTTGGAACATTGTGTAATGAAACTTGATCATGAAAGCTTTGTAACTATCTCATGGTGATTCAATAAAAAAATAAATCAAATAAAATAAAAGGCAGCAAGATAAAGCAAACTTCACTAAGTGAACAAGCAAAAACGAAATAAATAACCATCACTGCAGAAGCCGCACCCAGCATCTGGAAGACTGCACAGTGCGTCAAAGAAAGTCTCCATCCAGGTGGACCCAGGCAAAGCTGAACCATTCTCTGACAGCCCCTGAGTCCTCCTTTGGACCGGCCCAGTCGACACTTGCTTTCTTTATGGTGCCGAGGGTCCGACTCGGGAACTCACACATGCCAGGCATGTGTCCCAGCACTGAGCACATCTCTGCATCTGCTCTAGAGCAAATATCTCCAGGGGGGATAGAAAGAAATCAGAAACTGCTTTTCCCTCTTGGCTTCAAGGCCTGGGCGCGGACCAGGAAGGGCCTGTCAGTGAAATTGCCAAGTGCCCACTCGGGAAATAAGGAAGTTGCAGAACTTTGGCCAACTCTGCATCAGGGAAGGGTCAAGATTACTGGCGCCGGATCTGACCCAAGAGCTCAATTTCCAGTGGTAAACAGGGAGGCCTGGGCCAGAGAGGTCCTTCATCACGCTGAGGGCAGGCCTGGACACGGCTGACTCAGGGTCAGGCCCGTGTACCAACTGCGGCCCCTTCAGTACTGCCAGGAGCAACTCCCGGGCACCAACACGTGTAACCCCAAAGGGGAAAAATGCAAAACCAGGGCCAGAGAGAGAGTGTAAGACATGAGGCACTTACCTTGTATGTCAACTTTGGTCAACTTTGATTTAACTCCTGGCACTGCATACGGTCCCCTGATGTCTGCCAGTGTCCCTCTGGGGCACAGAGACAGGAATAACCCCGGGCACTGCTGAGTATGGCCCAAGACTCTACCACGCTCTGCCCAAAAGAGCAAAAGCAAAAAACTGATGCCTGACCTCTTCCCCAAATCAAGTAAATCAAAATTCTCAAGTGTTATGTACAGATGTTGGTACTTAAAAATCCTGGTTGGTTCTGGGCTGTTTGGTTGGGCCCCATTGCCTAGTGCCTGGAGCTCATTTACCTGGAAAGGACAATGTGGCTTTTAAAACATTTTGATTTAAAAGCCTGACACCTGACCAATCATGTTGATTTATGAACATTTTCTAAAGAACAGCAGTGAATTAACTGCAGGGAGTGTTCTGGCCGTGGACTTAGACATGACTCCTAGGCATGGGGAAGGGTGGACTTGGATTCCCAAGGCTGAGGAAGGACTTGGGCTTAGCAGGATCAATGAGAGATAGATTGGCCTCCGCTGGACAAGTCCCGGAAGGAAACAAAAGACAAAACTCTGATTGGTGTCTGCAGTCTCTCCCCTGTTTATCAAGTCTGCCAGGCCCTGGGCTTGGGACTGCAGCATCTGAGATTAGGCCCAGGGGATCAATGCCCCACCGGAACTGATGGTCTGACGGGGAGGAAGAAATAATGCACATGCCCGTACTCCACAGCTCAGGTTCTTTGCAGGTACCACGGGAGCACAGCAGGAACTGAGGGGCAAGCTGAGCTTAGAGGCAAACTGCCTTTCTTTCTCGTTCCCTCGTTCATTTCCCACCAGATCAGGCAGAATCCTGCGGATGCAGCTGGAGTCTGTGTGTGTGTGTGTGTGTGTGTGTGTGTGTGTGTGTGTGTGTGTGTGTGGTGGGGGGAGAGGGGGTGGGAAATGCCCAGATCACATGACCTGGAATGCACCATGGAGGAACTTCACATGAGCGGCGTCTTTGTCTGGTTTTGATGGTGGGTACAGAGAATAGGTTATTCAGTTTCTCTTTGTACCTCAAAGACCACGTACAGAATAACAGTACCTTGGTGATGGAACTTGGAGCTCAGACGATAATCACAGGGGAACAGGAATGTTACTGCTGATTGGGAGACAGGAAGGGTTGTGGGTGGGGGAGGTTGGGTCAGGGACGGTCCTTTTGTTTTTCTTGTTTGGTTTATTTGGTTGTTTTTCTGTTTGGGGAGGTTTTGTTTTTTAGGACAAATCATTCCATCTCTTCAATCATGGGCAACTGTGATGATGAAATTGAGTCAGGGCTAGCCTGAGGCACCCCCTTTTCTCAGAAAATAGTTTTCCCACAGAAATGAGTCTTGAAGACTTTGAAAAAAGGGACTTTGGTCTACTAGGTAAGAAGTAGGGGGTTTAAAGGGACAAACAAGTGATTCGTCTATAAATAAGCTCAAGTGTACCTCGTCTCTGACAATCAGCGTGTTATTGAACAGGCTGTACAAATGGGATGGAGGTTAAATTAAACCTATTTTAAGCCCATTCTGGGAATTTGCTATTTAAAGGAATCTTTTGTAAAGTGGATAATCACCGCTAATGAAGCTTTTGTTAAATCTGTAGTTCTGCAAAGCTGAAGTTCCCCAACAGACTGTGACTGAGAGATCACTGCCCTCCCTCCCCCCCCCATATTTGGCAGAAGACGACCTGTGTGTGTGCCAGAGAACCGGGCCCTGAAGGGAGTTCAGTGGTTAGGGAACCCAGTCCAGGAAGGAAAGGGGCCCCTACAAGCCAGGAGAGCATGTCTCTGATGATGGCCAGACTCCACCTGACTGGGTAAGTAGGAAGCCCCTGAGGTTGGTGAGGACGGTAGAGAGCTGGTTAGTGAGAGGCAGATGGATTGGGGGGGGACAGCCTACCATAGGCAAAGTGAAGAAAGGGTGAGTGACCCTCCCCCCGAATCTGGAGAGTGTACTTAAGCCACAATTAAATCATTCATTGCCCATCTCAGAATTTCTAGTGCTGGTATTCTTCAAAACATAGTTAATTCAGTTACCTGAGGGGCATCTGTGAGTTCTTAACTAGCTAGAGAGACATTCTGGTTGGGAGTGACCAGGTGTTAATGGAGAGAGCTTGCAGATCCTGACCAAGAGCTCCAGAAGGAGACATCTTTTCTGGCTGAACTTCTTGGAACGCCTTCACGGGAAAGCGCGGAGCTGGAGTGGGAAATTGGAAGATGGGAGAAGTTTAGTGATTAGCAAAGGGAGGCGGGAAAAGGCCATCAGAGTCAGAGCAGAGGTGGGGCTATGTCAGAGTCTTGGTTTGGTTTTGGATTTGGGGAGCACAGCTAGTGGTGCTCAGGAAACATGCCCTGGGCGCTGGAGAGAGAGGACAGTGGGAAGGTCATTTGCTTTGCACACGGCCAACCCAGGAGCGATCCTTCGCATCCCATATGGTCCCCTAAGCACTGCCAGGAGTGATCCCTGAGCATTGCTGGATGTGACCCAAAAAGAAAATAAAAAGTGGTAGCACATCCTGCTCAGCTATTGGGGCTGCCTCACGTGGTATTTAGGGGGCCACGATGTATCAGGGATCAAAGTGGAGTCTCACACACGCAAGGCAAGTATCTTCCACTGGGCCACAGCCCCGAGACAATCTGTGTGTGTGTGTGTGTGTGTGTGTGTGCGCGTGGTGTGTGTGTGTGTATGGGGCATGCCCAGAAGAGCTCAGGGTTTTCTCCTGGCTCTGTGCTCAGGGATCACTCCTACTGGTGTTTGGCGTTCGTATGCAGTGCTAGGAATCAAAACCAGGTTGGCTGCACGCAAGTCAAGCATCTCACCTCCTGTATTATCTCTCCAGCCTCACAAGACTCTCTGAAGCCTGATTATGCACTCAGACAAAAAAATGCGTCCGCCATTGGCTTTGCACGGGACATCAAGAAAGAGCTGAGGAGAGGAGATCAGACAAAAATACGTGCCACTCCCAAGAATCCTCAGTGCTGTTCCCCCTGCTCTGAGCATTTCAGACTCAATAAAAGTCCCACTATAGCTGGAGGCTGGAGGAGAATGAGGTCTAAAGACATGGAAAGAAATGAGAATGCTTGGGGGGAGGGGGGAGGGGAGAAGAATCCTAGCAACGGGCCAGTAGGAGGTTCAGAATGGGGTTAAGTAGGGTTCAAAATAAAAACCTCCATTTATATTTTAACCAAGATCAGTACCTGCTATTTCTGAAAAGCTTTTAAGGCTCCTTGTAACTTAGCAACTGACCTATGTTTGTTTTTGTTTTGTTTTTATCCATGTCAATTTCCCTGGAGTTACTATCAGGGGGGAGAAATGTTAAGGATTGTACATTTACTGATCTCTGGGAGGCAAAGAATAAAAACCCTGGCTCTCTTCTGCTCAGCAAGGGTGTGACCAGGCAAAAACCTCATCAAGCAAAGAAAGACAAGCCAGTGGGTCAATCCATGAGCCCTATAAGAGGGCTATGAGGGGGCCAGAGCGATAGGACAGCGGGCAGGGCGCTTGCCTTGCACAGGACTGACCCAGGCTAAGTAGCATCCCACAGGGTCCCCCCATGCTGGCCAGGAGTGGCCCCTGAGTACGGAGTCAGGATTGAGCATTGAGCACCACCGGCTGTATCCATACCCTAAAAAGAGGCCCAGGAGCCCAAACACTGCCCCTGGCTGCTCTCAGGACAATCGCCTAGAACAAGCGTCTGCTGGGATATTTCCTTGCAATGCTTCAGGATTTTATTTTTTACCGACCTGAAAATCAAGGCCAGACCCGGCGATCAGCCTTCAAAGCCTCTACTCCACACTGACCCAAGAGCAATGAAAATGGAATTGTGCTCCCTCACAGCTGGTGTGGGGCTCCCTGCCAGGAACACAACGCGCCCCCCCACCACCACTCCATCCAGAACCAAGGCCGGTTTCTCTTCTTAGCAAAGGATAAGGAGCACCGTGGTTCTAATATCAGGCCAGACTCGCTGGGAGGGCATAGAGCAACCCTCTCTCTCCGGACCCCCACTTCCTCCTATTCTGATTCCCCAGCCCTGCATTTGTGGGCACAGGTTCTGGATCTGTGAGGAGCCAAGTTGCATAAAGCACAAATCAGCACCACCCTGGTGGACAGCTCAGGCGCTCCCAGCCCCGCCCGAGAAACCCTCTAAGAGGAACTGTGGCTACAGCAGCTCTTACAGCTGCGAATCTTTCTTGGCCCTGAGTCAGGACCTGAGGCTCTCCGGGACCCTCTTGCATTCGGGCGGGTCTCACAACCCCCACCCAGTGACCGCAGAGCGTCTCATTGCAGGCCGCTCGTGAGTTCGCAAGTGGTGATTGTTGTATTGGACACAGCAGAGGCGATCCTTGGGAGTTCTGGGTCTTTCTGGCCTCCCACCTGCCCTGGTCAGTCTGTGAGCTTGCTGTCTCCAGATGGCCTCCGGGTGCCACATTCTAGGAGGGTCCACAGGGTCAGGGAAGGCCAGTCCAGCAGCGTCCCTCTGTGTGATTAGAACAAGGCCTTCCCCAGGCTCGTGGACCTGCTGCAATGCACTGCAGGGATCCTTAGAGCTTTGGACCTGGCATGGAAGGATGCAGGGTGGAAGAGGGCAGCTTGGTGAGAGGATCTTCAGGATCTTCCTACTCACTGGGTCGTGGGTGGCACCACTGTGATTAAAAGGGCCTACAGGTAGGTGGTGGGCACAAGACAGGAAGTAGAGGTCCGCACTTCCTAGGAGGTTCAGAAAGAGGACATCCACCCTGGATTTCCTTGTGAGGAGAAAAAGGGGGTCTTGTGTTAGCTGCCCCACTGGGTCCACGCTTCCCTGGCAGGTGCTGAGAGGGTCTGTATCTTCCTCTTCTTTAGAAAACCACTTCTCAACAACCTGTATGCTGGCATGTCCAAAGAACGAAGCATTTCCGTTCACGCATGAGATCAAGCCCCATGTCTACACGATGCAGAGTTCCACGGGACACCCAACACTTCCAGGGGAGATGCCTCTGGAGAAAGCGTCCCAGTGAGCACCAACTAGGATCCCACCAAGGCAGCCACTTGCGTGCCTGTTACCTCATTAAATCACAGAGGTCGTTACCCCAGAGTGAGAAGGACAATAGTCACAATTACGATCCTCGTTGAATTGCTGTATCTTAGGCGGCTCTGTTCCAGGCGCCATGCCAGTCCCTGCGTGAAGCATTTTGCTAGCTCAGCCCAGTTGTCCCCGTGGAAAATATGCTTTGGCTCTTGTGGTCCCCACTTCCTCTCATTCTTAATTTTCCCTTAATCATCCTGCTTCTGTTTCCTGATTTCCTTCCTGCTGTGCAGGAACTGAGCCCGGCTCTGGTCTCAGCCCACGATGTGGTTCTGGGAAAGAAACATCATTTGTCATCCGCTGAGAGCCCCCGGGGTGCCATGAGCTGCTGCCTTGACCCATAGGAGGCGCCAGGAGAAAGGCAGGAAGGAGCCGGCCTCCTGGGAATGGGTGCATTAAGGAAGAGGAGCTCATAGGAAGTGATCCATCACCTGTGATGGTTCAGATGGCGCTGGAAGGGGCAGGGGCCAGCAGAGAGAAGCTCCCTGAGCAATAGCCAGAAACCGGAAGCTGGGTGAGCATCTTTACAGCTCTCTCCGGCCTCTCTCCAAGCCCCCTCCAGGAATCGCGAGCCAGGAATGGAGGGCTCTCAGCCCAGCTCATACAGAGGTGCGATGCTTTCTTTCTCTTTCTTTTTTTTCTTTTTGAAGGCATTTGCCTTGCACATGGCTGACCCGGGTTCGATTCCTCCACCCCTCTCGGAGAGCCCGGCAAGCTACCAAGAGTATCTTACCCGCATGGCAAAGCCTGGCAGGCTGCCCCTGACATATTTGATATGCCAAAAACAGTAACAAGTCTCACTATTTGTTGTGAGACGTTACTGGTGCCTGCTCAAACAGATTGATGAACAATGAGAGGACAGTGCTACAGTGCGGTGCTACACAGTTTTTATTTGGAGGTTTTGAAGGAGGAGGTAGAGAAAGTGGGAGAGCGGAGAGTAACGTCTCAAGAGAGAATATGGGCTTCTCCTAGGGCAGAGAGAGCCCCTACACACACACCAGCTTTAGACACGAAAGCATGAAAGTACACATCTCAAGAGGGGAGAGACAGGCGACACACATGCTCAAGCACATGTGCTCGGCCACATGGGCGCAGGCAGCACATGGACCCGGGCAGCATATGTGCCAGTGCCATGCTTTCTTAAGCTCGGTTAGATTCTTCGTTTTCTGCTTGACTCAGGACCTCTTAAGTATTGACTGCAAAACCCCAACTCATCTCGGTGGTGTCAGGATATTTAGCAAGATATTTGGTTTCTGAGCCAGCTTGAGAGGAATCTTCTGTGGGCGGGATGGAATGGACCAGTTGATCTCCTTCATTTTGGCTGGGCCTGGACCCACGTCTGAGATGAAGGCGAGGAGGGCATGGGATGAGCTTGGGCCAGGTCAGGCCCCGGCACTGGTGTCCCCAAACACGTTACTTGGCAGATTATTTTGAGCTGAGAAACTTCTACCACTTTGTCTACTTAGAGAAATGCAAACTGGGAGGTTTGGGGCCAAAGAGATAGCATAGGGTGAGGGCAGTCATCTTGCATGTAGCTTGGTCCCAGTTCGGTCCCCATACCACAGAGGGGCATCTGAGCACCACCAAGACTGAGCCCCGAACACTTCCAAGTTGGATGCCCTGCAAAACACACCACCCAAAGAGAAAATTAGGAGGGGGGCATTCTTACCTAAAATCTGGATTTTTATCAGCAATATCTTTCTCTCAATTTGCTCAAGCAGGCCCAGTAACATCTCGGTGCAGGATCTGGAGACTAGCAGGATGGTCTGGTCTGCGTTCCTGAGAGCAGGGACTCAGGCCCGTCGGGGTTTCATCCTGGAAGCCTTGAGCGGAAAGAAGTCCCTTCTCTCTCTCCACTTTCCTCTGAAAAGAGCCTTTCGGTGCCAAAGTAGTTCAAAGGGCTGGAATGTAGGAGTCATGGGTTCAATCCCCAGCACTGCACGTGAGTAAAGTAAAATGTGGGTCTGGGGGCTGGAGCTATAGTATAGCAGGTAGAGTGTTTGCCTTGCACACGGCTGACCCGGGTTCAATCCCTGGAATCCCATATGGTCCCCCAAGCACTGCCAGGAGTAATTCCTGAGTGCAGAGCCAGGAGTAACCCCTGTGCATCGCCGAGTGTGACTCAAAAAATAAATAAATAAATAAATAAAGGCGGGTCTGGGGACATGGTTCAAAGGACTAAAGCATTTGCTTTATGATCCTGGTCCCCCAAGTACCTCAGGGAGTGACACTCGCCCAAACCCTGCTGGGAGTAGCCCCAAAGTGTGACACTGAAACCTAGAATCACCTGCAAACAACAGTTCTGAGCTGTGGCTGAGCAGAGTGCGCCCAGGGCAGCAGAGTCCCTGGGGCCCCTCTGGCCCTCCCTGCTGGCTCACACCTCACCTGGACTATTTGTCTTCCATGCAGCTGAGTCTGGTTCGAATCCACAGCATTGCACGGGGTCCCTCAAGCACCTCCAGGAATCTTTCCCGAGATTTCTTCCACCAGGATGCCACGGAAACTCACTCCAGGTTGTCATGGAAACTCCCACTGGAATATCCTTGAACCCTCCCTCCCCGCCCCTGGAAACTTTAGGGTGATCATGTGATACCTTTTTCTGGGTCCAGGGGATTTCCTGATTCTTCAGAGCAACAGGAACTGCAACCAGGCCACAGGTAACCCCAAATTTCAGAGCCTCCTCCTCCCAAAATGCTCTGAAATTCTCACCCAGCTGGCCCAACAGAGAAAAGCAGCCACTTCCTCAGACCCAGAGAACACGCTCTGGGACCCCTGGACCAAAGGAAACACGTCAAACAAAACAAGATCACCCCAAAATCAGAAAGCCTAGAGTCCCCTGCCCAGTAAGGCCGTCCTCCTTGAGCACTCACTCTCCATTTTATTTCCCGTTCCTGCAGATGCAAAGCCAATGAGGCCTGACACCACGCCAGACCCTCAAACTCCGCTGAGCTTCCAGGCCCTCAGAGGCTGCACCCCAGATTCCCTGAGACACTGCTTCTCGGAGGCATGGGGTCCAGCCCAGAAGCCCAGAAGAGAGTAGGGACCCCAGCTTGGCTTTCTGGAGCAGCTCTCTGACTTTTGGTTTGGTTGTTGCTTGGAATCTGTTTTGCACGCTGATCGTTACAGAACACGAGAAAAGTCAAGAAAATAAATTGGACTCTTAATTCCTGTTCATCAAGTGTCTGGCATCAATGACATTAAACTGACATCCACTTCCGTCCTGGGCTTTCTCTCCCAGACGCTCCCCTCTTGGACATGTGCTGGTCTCTGCACCGGGAGGCACTGACAATCGCTGTGTGCAGCCTGGCTGGCGATAACGCCTGTTTTTTTCCTTCTTTCTTTTTGATGGCATCCCCTATGGTGGCCTTCTGGGGCAGGCGGAAGCTGCCGGCCCCCTTCATGTACGGCACACAGCACACGTCAGAGCTGTACCTGAACCAGTTCCAGGAACACTGGGACGGGAGCGTCCGCTCTCGGCGAGCAGTGCACGGCCGTCCAGGGCGGGCTGCCAGCCTCTGCGGGCAGTGACCTCTGCTGGGCATTCCATCTGTGGCCCGTCACCCTCAGCCAAGTACAGCCCAGCCTGGGCCCTGCCCCTCATCGTGCCTGAGAACCAACCATTCTAATTCAGCATTGTGGATGCCCCTCTCTAGTGTCTGCGCGAACAATAGGTCCTGTAGACCTATTCTTTTGAGGTGGGGGGAGGGGAGGGCACATCCTGTAGTGCTCAGGGGCTTTTCCTGCCTCTGTGCTCAGGAATGAACTCTGGCAGTGCTCAGGGGACCTTATAGGGTCCTGAGAGAGTCTCCCAGGAGAGGACAAGAATTCAGCGACCCTGAGCACGTTTGCAGCTAGTCCGATTCTCTCTGCTCCGTGGCATGAATCCAGCTTCAATTTCCACAGGATCATGAAGGACGCAAACAAGGAGCCAGGGGAGATGCCTGGGATGGGCAGCGGGGCAGCTCTGGAACTGGAGTCAGGGCCACTCCTCCACCACCAGGCTGTTTGCAAGGGGTGGAACAGCGATACCCTGCAGGGACCATGTGCTTTGCTGTGTGATTGCTGTCCACTCGTTCCAGTATTCCCCATGTCCGCTTCACTGACCACTGTCCACTCATTCCAGTATTCCCCATCTCAGCTGCATGGCTGCTATGCATTCATTCTGATGTCCCCCATTTCAGCTGCACTGAACACTGTCCACTCTTTCCTATATTCCCCATCAAGCACCTCGGCAAGTACATGCATGACCCAGAGGTATGTTGGGGACAGGATGGTTGTGTTCCTGAAATCCATAGGCTGAAATTCTCCTCCCAGATGGGGTTGACAAGGACCTGCAGAAGGTGAGGAGGCATGACAGTGAAGAAAGTCTCGAGAGTGGGGTCCATGAGCCTGGAAATGGGGCTCAAGTCGTAGCTCCTGAGCTCGACTGAGTACAGCCCTGGTAAGAGTCCCCACATGGCATCATGGTCCTCCCCACCCCAGTGCTCCTTCCCCTGTATGACTCACTCATCCCCCCACCAGAGAAATAGGATTCAGAGCCAGAGAGATAGTATAGCAGGGAGCGCACTGGTCTTGCACATGGCCAGCCCAGGTTTGATCCCCAGCAACATAGATGGTCCCCCAAGACGACCAGGAGTGATCGCTCAGAACCAAGCCAGGAGGAATCCCTGAGCACTGCCTGGGATGGCCCCAAAACAAAACAAAAAAAAAAAGAAGAGAATTCAGGGGCCAGAGAGTAGGTTCAGCAGGGGGGCGTTTGCCCCGCACACAGCCAGCCCGGGTTCCATCCTCACACACAGTTAGCCCGGGTTCTATCCACACACAGTCAGCCCGGGTTTCATTCCTACACAGACAGCCCGGGTTCCATCCACTCATAGCCAGCCCAGGTTCCATCCCGCAAAGCCAGCCCGGGTTCCATCCCCACTCAGTCAGCCTGGGTTCCATTCCCGCATACAGCCAGCCCAGGTTTCATCTCCGCACAGTCAGCCCGGGTTCTATTCCAGCAACCAGCCCGGGTTCTATTCCCACAGAGTCAGCCCAGGTTCCATCCCACACAGCCAGCCCAGGCTTCATCCCCACACACAGCCGGCTCACGTTCCATCCCTGCACAGTCAACCTGGGTTCCACCCCGCACACAGCCAGCCCAGGTTCCATCCACCTCCCCCTCAGCCCCACGAGGAGGGAACCCTGGCCATAGAGCCAGGAGGAAGCCCTGAGCACCACCAAGTATGGCCCCCAAACCAATTTTACTTTAATTTATTTTAAGGAATAAGATTTATGCCTTAATGAAAGAGGTCTGAGAGAATTTACTAGTGGTTCAACAGGCACAGCTGACTGAACATGAACATATCCCCCAGGCAAGTAAGATGCTCTCAAGCTTAAACTAAACTCAAACTGCACGACTGGCCAGCACTGATCATCCAAGGGGCCCTGTTCCCACTACACAAGGTGCCCCAATCAATAGACTGATCAAAAATACCGATAAAGCTGTGGGAAATGGGAGAATATAGGCAGGAGATTTCAGTGCAAACAGACTCAGGTCAAATCGGCTTCAGCAGGATGCCAAGAGACGTGCTCCTGGTTCGGGGGTCTGGAAGGATGGTCACGGTCAGTGAGACCCTCAAGGACCTTCACCCCTCTGGGCTCAGCAGGGCTGTCACTTGGAGGTCCTGCCATGCCACAGGAACCAAGGGGTGTAGGTGTGGCTCAGAGCCATTACGTCACTGTCATTCAGTCCTTTGCAGAGAGGGGCGCTGGTGTGATCACAGTCTGGGTCTGTCAGGCAGGGCAGCACTCCCGTCGCTGGTCCCCCAAGGGAAGCAGAAGGTCTGCTTCCGGAAGGGAAGCCGGGGGCTCTGGTCCTGGTAACTGCTTGTGTCTTCACCTGGTCTGTCAGCGCTCCCAAGGACCTTGGGATCCCAGGACACTTCAGGTTATCATCATCCTTAGAAGAAGCAGAGGTTGGCAGTGGGGGTACCCGTCCTTGAGGAATCCCCTTTATCAGGTGGGGAACCCAGCTTGCAGCTGTGGTCCCCAGCACCCCCACACTTTGGGAAAGAGGGAAGTGCCTGTGAAGGGCCCCCACTCTGCTCCCTGCCAGGCTCTTCCTGGCTCTTGATTCACCAGGCTGAGGCAGTTCCAGTCTGTTTGTCCCAGGCCGGCTGAAACCCAGGGGCTGGCTGGGAGCTGGCCCGGCGGGTGGGGGAGGGGCCGCCTGCGGGGGGGGGGGGGGGGGGGGGGCAGTGGGCTGGAGGCCAGGATGGAAAATTCCCAGGTGACTGGGAAGAAATCCGGAAGAAAACAGGAGCCTTAGACAATGAAATTTGGACAGGCAGGCAGACGCACAGCATGCATAAGCCTTTAGGAATTAAAAAAAAAATGAACAGATGATGGCTCATTTATTAATTATTAACAAACAAGTAGCACAAATGAATAGTATCACTAAATGGCATTTTTGTAACTATTAACATGCAGTTATATTCTAAATAACAGCCTCCCTCTGACCAGCCAGTGTGCTGCCCGCCTTGATTTAAAAGTGACCTATTTTAGGGGCCGGAGCAATTGTGCAGCAGGTAGAGCATTTGCCTTGCACATGGCAGGACCAGATTTGATCCACGTTATCCCATGTGACCCCCTGAGCACAGAGACAGGAGTAACCCCTCAGCACTGCTGGGTGTGGCCCAAACACGCTCCCCTCCAAATAAATAAAGTGACCTATTTTAATTACAACCTCCTCCATGCCAGCCAAAAACCTGGGTTTACACCTTCATTCTGTGTCCCTGATTCCTGATATAGTCTCCGAAGACTTGATTTTCTGACTTGGCTGGAACTGGGGGAAATCACGTTAAAGGAAGTGAGTTAGGGGGACAAATACCTTATCTGTGGAATACAGAATAATAACCAAAGGAGGGATGTGGGATCAAAGGTATCAGGTACTCCTTAACCCCAGATAATAAAAATGAGGCCATGGCAGTGCGGTAGTAAAAATAGATGACGGGGTGAGCAGGACAGGGCAGGGGTCTTGTCGAAGGGTGGTATATCTGCCTATCCCCACCACAGGCTGGGGGGGGGGGGTGGGAGGAACCCTGAATAGAGGAACCCTCCTGGAGTGCTGTCCCCACAGTGCTGGGACCTCACGCCTGGAACTCAACTCTGAGGAACTATGTAAACCGCAGTGCATTCATATTTTTTATTTTAAAATATTTTAAGGGGCTGGAGCGATAGTACAGTGGGTAGGGCATGCGCACGGCCTTGCGCATGGCCAACCCGGGTTCAATTCCCAGCATCCCATATGGTCCCCCAAACACTAACCGGGGTAGTTCTGAGTGCAGAGCCAGGAGCAATCCCTGAGCATTGCTGGGTGTGACCCAAAAAGAAAAAAATAATTAAATGTAAAGGAATTTTTAAAAATTAATTTAATTTTTGAAGTTATATAGGACAGAAAAAATATGACTTTCTGAGCTGGCACAGCCAACCTGGTTTCAATCCCTGGCACCACACAGGTTCCCAAGAGACCCACCAGAAGTGACCCCTCAGAGTCAGGAATAAAGTCCGCAGCACAGGCTGGCAGGGCTCAAAAACAAAACCAGTTTGACTTTCTGTGTTCCTACTGCCTGTCCCCTGTTCCTGCGCACTCAGGGTGCAAAGACCAGCTTCTTGACCCATTTGCTATTGACTTGAACAAGGCTCTCCAGTCCCAGAGGCGCTCAATAAATCTTGATTGAAAACCATCCCACAGTGGGCCATTGGCCAGCCCCACTGACATCCTCTTGATGGAGATGCAGGAGGACAGGAAATGACCATGGCCACGGGCTGCCCTGTGGGGAGGGCAGCCTGCTCGAGGCCTTGCCCTGAGATCCAGCTGAGTCTCACCCCATGCTGGACCCCAAAGCAGAAGGTGGGGGTGGAAAGGATTCAGCCTCTTGTTGGTCATGTCTTAGCTTTGGGACTCAGGGAGGGGACCACCAGGGGGACCCCCTGTGCCCTCCTTGTCTCTACTTTGTGGTGGCCAGTCCTTGGCTGAGGTCAGAAGGGGGAGCGTGCTCAGGGCCCACTGTCCACTCAGAGCCCTGCCATCGGCAGCCACCTTGCTGGGCAGACACACCCCTATTTGGATCTTCACCAAGGAGGAGCCTCAGAGCCAGAGCAGGGTCCCGTCCTCAGGTATCTGAGCCGGGGCACCCAAAACGCAAACGTGCAGTTCTGGTTTTCGATTTTTGTGTCTTTCCAAAAGAGCTTTCAACCTGCTTCGATTCGAGTGTCCGGGGGCTGAGTGCCGGGTTGATGAGGAGTAAGGCTTGCCGGAACCCATGGGTGCCAGCCCTGGTGCTCCACCTGCAAATCTTCTCTCCACTGTCTCCCTCCTAAGCAAAGAAGAGCAGCACAAAGATTCAGACTTGACTCCCCCAACCCCAATTTTACACAAGCCTGGCAGAAGGGCCCTTGCTTGCCCCAGCTCCCTCCAGAAGGACAAGCCAGGGCTGGAGAGCCAGTACAGGAGGTCACGGCACTTCAAACCTTCCTTGCATGAGGCTGACCCTGGCTTCACTCCCCAGCACTGCACACGGTCCCTTGAGCACCACCGAGGGCCACTCCTTGAGCATGAACCAGCAATAAGCCTTGAGTACCTCCAGGAAAAATAATTTACAAAGGGACAAACCACATCGGCGGGGGTGGGGGGGGAGGATGAAGAAATCCGACTCAACAGAGGGGCCGAGGCATTCTCCCAGCTAAGCGTCAGATGCTAAGCGGCCGCTGCTTCTGCGCACTCCCTCTCCACCTGCCTGAGGTACAGCACTGGGGCAGGGGGCAGTGACCAGGGGCCCGGAGGCCGGGCCAGTGTGTAGCAGGACTGAGCACATCCATATCCCAAGCTCCCAGCAACGCCCAGAAACACAACCTCGCCTTCAGGGGTTTGGGCTGTGGGGGCTGTGGCTCCTTGGGGCCCTCTCTGGCCCACTTTTCCGGGCTGGGTTTTTCACTGCTCCCGTTGCCATGGCTTTTGGAGTTCTCATCACCCTTCGAAAGCCCAGAAGAGCAAAGTAAGAGGCCTCTGCTCTTTGATTCAAGAGCTGACCGGTTCTTTAGAAGACAAACTCAATCTGGTGCTTGAATCCGGATTAGAAATGGCAGATAATGGCACTTGTAGCCCTTGGAGTCATTTAGCTTCTTGCTCCAAGAAATTCAGTTCCTTCCTCAGACGTGATCTCATTCTTCTCTGCAGGATATTGTGGGGAGCGCCCAGAAGAGACGGGGGCTGTTGAGGGCGAGATCAGAGTGAGGGGCATGGTCTCGGGGTGTCTGATCTTGTTCCTCTTTGTTCCACTCCTGTCTGGCAGAAAAGACGGAGCAGCCTGCCCCAGGCACTGTTGCCTGGAGGTGGGAATTTGGGTGAGGGGCATGGATTGTCCCTTAAGCCCTGGACCCTCACTCAACCACTCTTTGGCGTCTTCGGTAATTAAGGAATTCCCAGTGAGAATGACTGAACTGAAGGGAAGGAATTTTTGTGTCGTGCCCTTCCGAAGAGCCTTGAGGCTAGAGAGACAGCTCAGGGGGGGCAAGTGTGTGCCCCCTCAGCATCCCAGAGCACAGAGCCTTTGAGTAGCCCCTTAGGAACACTGGGTGTGGCCCCCAAACTGAAAACAGGTACAGTGGGAAATACAACCTCTAGGTATTGGGATCCCCTTTGCTGCAGTGGGAGAAGCAACTTGGACCCTCACGTCTGCTTCATGCTTCCAGCTCTTGGGTAGAGCAGAAAGAAATGCTCTCTGGCATCAGGCAGACCTGGGTTTAACACTCAGCCTTCTTCCAAAGGTGTGATTTTGGAAAATAGACTTCATATACTCAGTAACAGAGATGAGAACAGTTGGGTAAACCTATTCCAAATCCGAGACTCTCCGATTTCCTGTCCTGGTTTATTTAAAGTCGAACACCAGAAGATCCCTTGCTTTACGGTACAGACATCTGGAAACCGCTGAATGTCCTGTTTGGGTTCCATGTCTCATGTTTGCCAATGTTTAAAATACGGTTGAAGTTTCATTCACTGGTTCTCAAGACAAAGGAATTTTGGGGGATTTCTATTCTACAGGAAGAGCACATCCTAATGGCTAACTTGACTAAATCACTCAGTGATGAGATAGAACGGTGGCCTGGTAGAGTGCTGAGTTAATCATCTATTTCCACATTTGCAGGTGTGCCTTAGGGTGTTGTGTTGTGGGGTCAGAGAGATACAAGAGTGGGTAGGGAGCTTGCCCCACACGCAGATGATCCAGATTATATCCTCAGCCCCACATATGAGCCTGAGTTCCACCAGGAGTGAATTCCTGAGCAATAAAACAGGAGTAAGCCCAGAAAACAAAAAAAATTAATTAAAATAATGTTGTGTTATTTGTTGGTTCATCTGTGTATCTGTGCTTTCATCTCTCAGTCCAAAAACAAGGAAATGTTATGTGAAATTTTCAACAGTCCCAGCGTTGGCCAGTGTGTAACTATAGAAGAGAGAAGTAACTCAGAGTACAAATCCAGAACTTTCTATCACAATCAGACTATGTAAAATTGAGCACAATAGACACAATTTAGGAAAAGTCATAAGGAATTCATCATCAGATTTAAATGAGACCATCTGCTTACCTGTCTTGTCAAAATCAGTCTCAGAGTCCATTGGGCTGGACGAGCTAAATAAATAATTGTCTAATAATGCAGGAGTCATAAGTGCTCAAACCCCGGAGCCATTCAGCCCGCATGGGGACTGGGTGGAATCCCTAAGGCAATGACCGGGGAGTCTGGGGGGTTGGACTAATGAGCCAAAGCTTCTTAGGGGGATGATGAAAATGTTTAAGTGTCGATGGTAGTGACAGGTGCCTAACTGAAATGGACTAAAAGTGCTCAAATAATGCACTTAAAGTGGGTGCATGGTATTGTCTATGAATTACATCTCAATCAAGCTAATAGATAGTAAGAATCCAAAGCACCTGACTTTCAGTTTTGTTACTACGAAATGGGGGCCTGCGTTCTCACAAGACATGTGAACACCAAGAACTAGAGTCTCAGTTGAGTAGCAAGTCACAGCGAAGATTAAGGGGGTGGGGACCACTGCCCCCACCCCCCTGCCCAGCTTTCCTGGCCCACCAGAGCCCCGCCTCTTCCTCTCTAGACTAGTATCAGAGCTTCCTGTTGAACATTTGTGAAAGCAGTTACCTCTCTCTCCGTGACAACTCCTCTTGCTGTCCATGACAGCACCTGCAATCTTCCATCTGCTAACGCTAGAAGTCGCTGTGGCCAGATGAGGTCATCTTTGAAGCCCGGTGCTGATGCCCACACTGCCCCCACCCACAGGAAACTTCCCAGCCCATCAGCCAGGTATGGTTCCTTCACCAGGTTTGGATTCGCACTGTTGAGAGTAGAAAACCAATCTCTTGGGACTGGAGCAATAGCACAGCGGGTAGGGCATTTGCCTTGCATGTGGCCGACCTGGATTGGATTCCCAGCATCCCATATGGTCCCCTGAGCACTGCCAGGGGTAATTCCTAAGTGCAGAACCAGGAGTAATCCCTGTGCATCACCGGGAATGACCCAAAAAGCAAAAAAAAAAAAAGGCAAAAAAAAAGAAAACCAATCTCTTTGCAGCACCTTTTGTCCCTCAGTTTCCCCATCTTTTCTTTTTCTTGGCCTCTGACTCCAGGGAGAGCCCACCGATCATCCATCTGTGGGGGTGGGCATCAGGGAATCAGGCTTGGAAGGCAGCGGCCACCCCTTTCCCTGTGCCCCCGTTCCCACCCCCTTGGAGAGCATGCCCAGGAGTGGAGAGGAGTGCCATGGTGTCAGGGCACTGGCTTGACTGCTAGAGTGGACGTGGGGCCTACTACTGTGTAACCCTGAAGATTAAATAACGTGGCCCCCAGAAACATTTTCTAAGGAGTTGCTTTGACTGCCCAAACTGCCTTCCGAGGAGCCCTGAAATCCTCTACCTGATCTTCACTCGAGAAAATGAAAGGTCATGCCAGCTGTCCAAACACAGTCAACAGAACGCAACAGGCAACCGAGTTGGTGATGAGGAAAAGAATCTGATCAGGAACTGACCTCAGGTGGAATCCACAGCTGGAGTCTTTGTGCAGCAGGGAGGGCTCTTGTCTTGCACATGGTGACCTGGATTCAATCCCCAGCACTCCATCCGATCCCCCGAGCCCCTCCAGGAGTGAGCACAGAGCCAGGAGCAAGCCCTAAGCACCACGGAGTGTGGCCCAGAAACAAACTAAAACATTCAAAAATGAAAATAAAATTGGGAGGTGGATAGAGGTGGGAAGGTCAGGGAAGGGACTGCTGAGACAGTGATAAATGGAGAAAGGGTCACTCAGGACAAGGACTAGGTGTTGAGAGGAGGGGAAGGGACATGCATGATTCCCTGGACTGTAAAGCCCAGTGCCCACGGGGGAGAGAATAATGCCCTCAGAGAGGCAGGCAGGCGGACCGGAAACCGGAGACATTGGTGGAGGAAAGTGAGCATTCGTGAAACCCCATCGGAATTACTTCATAACTATGTAACTCACAGTGATTCAATAACAGTTTTTTTTTAATTAAATAAAATGAAATTCACCAACTGGCAGGTGAGAATCTTCTGGTGCAGCCACCTGAAGTCCATCTGACCAGTGGGGTTCCAGGAAGGCTGGACCCAGCGACCAGGGCAGGTTCAGGACTCTCCAATGAGAGAGGGGCGGTTGGATTTGTGTCTTTGACAAATGACCTCGCTCCTGAGAGCATCCGAAGGGTGTTAGGTTCAGGGAATAGAAACCCCTGCTCAATCAATACGAAGCGTGGCTCTCGCACAACAGGAAGGCCAGGAGAAGTGCAAATTTCAGAATTGATTGATCCCGCGGCTTGGCAGTATCACCAAGGACCCACGCGCCTCTCCATTCTCCGCCCTGCCATCTGGGGTGATGGCTTCCATATCAGGCTGGTGGCAGCTTGGCGTACTTCCCGGCAGCTCATCCAGATCCTGCACCATCTCCTGGGGTTCCCAACCCTTTCCTGGGGACCTCGCAGCAGTAGCCCCTGGCAGAGGGCAGCCAATGGCCCTCCCCCATGCCACCAGGTCTGTGTGAGAGAAGATGCCCGTTTGTAAAGAGAGGAGAGGATGATGCGGCTGTGGAGACTAACAGTACGATTGTCCAGAAGCCACAAAGATTCGACAGGATGAGGATGAGAGCTCTAAAGTTTCCTCTGGGCTTCCAGGCAGAAACTGCATGGGGGTGGGAGGTGGGAGGGTGGGTGGGAGGAGTAGGGAGCCATTCTCAGGGACAATACAAAGTGAGAGCCCTTAGAGATTTAGAGATTCTTTTTTTTTTTTGCTTTTTGGGTTATATCTGGTCATGCTTAGGGGTTCCTCCTGGCTTTGAACTCAGAAATTACTCTTGGAGGTACTCAGGGAACCATATGGGATGCTGAGCATCGAACCCAGATTGGTCATGTGCAAGGCAAAGGCCCTACCCACTGTACTACTGCCCCGGTCTCTCCCTTAGAAATTCTAAAACAAATGGGGCTAGAGAGATTGTACGGCAGGCAGGGCACTTGCCTTGCACATGGCTACCCCCAGTTTGATCCCCGGCACCCCATCTGGTCCCCTGAGCCCACCTGGAGTGATTTCTGAGTGTAAAGCTAGGATTAACCCCAGAGCACTTCCAGGAGTGGCCCCAAAACAAACAAATAAAAAAATCGTTTTTATGTTTTTGGTGGCTGGAGCGATAGCACAGCGGGTAGGGCGTTCGCCTTACAAGCGGCCAACATGGCCAACCCAAGTTCGATTTCTCCGCCCCTCTCAGAGAGCCCGGCAAGCTACCGAGAGTATTCGATATGCCAGACACAGTAACAACAAAGTCTCCAATGGAGACGTTACTGGGCCCGCTCGAGCAAATCGACGATCAACGGGAGGGCCTTTACCTTACCTTTACCTTTACCTTTATGTTTTTGCTTTTTTGGGTCACACCCAGCCATGCACAGGGGTTGCTCCTGGCTCTGCACTCAGGAATTACTCCTGGTGGTGCTCAAGGGACCATATGGGATGCTGGGGATCGAACCCGAGTCAGCCGCGTGCAAGGCAAACACCCTACCCGCTGTGCTATCACTCCAGCCCTAAAAGAAATCTTAAAACAAAGTTTCTAAACTGAATTTGGCTACTGTCTCCCTTTCAGGAAAAAAGAAAAAAAAATCACTGAACACACTCCTGGAAATCTACCCTTAAGCAAACGGTGCCTCTCAGCTCACCAAAAGTTTCTCCTGCCTCGCCCCAGATTGTTCTGATCCAAAGGCAGGTGAGTGGGGGCCGAATGACAGTACAGGAAGGAGGTACTCAATCCGCTGTCAATCCCTGCCACCACATATGGTCGCCTGAGCAACCCCTCCCCCCTTGGAGTGATCCCTGAGCACAGTGCAAAGAATCAACTCTGAGCACTGCCCGGTGTGGCCCCCAAACAAAACAAAACAAAAGGGAAAAGAGCAAAAGAAGGAAGTTGAGCTCATCTGTCAGACAGGGCAGTGGTGAGTGGAAGCGACAGGAAGAGAGTGAGGCGAGTGGAGACTCAGAAACCATGCCACCACCACCCCCCGACAGACTTCTGCAGAATTGGGGGTGACCGAAGTCAGGGCGGGCTCCTGGCTCACTGCGGACCCTCACAGCACTGCAGCTGTGTGAGAAGCCAAGGGTGTGGGGGCGGGGGGTGTCAGGCCATTGGCAAGAGCCAACTCAAGGCAGGATGACAAGTGTCCCTTTGGGGCTTGAAAGGCTTTTTATGATGCAAGGCAAGTACTCTCCAAAGAGTCACACCTCTGGCCAAAACCTGCTGACCAGTGTCCCTCTGAATCATCGTGGCCTCAGGTTTGCCACTCACAGTCTGCTGTGACCAGAAATCCTAGAGGCCGATTCCTCTGCGTAAAAGATTTGGCAGAATCGGTTGTTACCAGTGATCGGGTATCAATCCAGCACAACAATTTCTCAGCAGGGATCCTGTGGCTGTTCCATGAGCTACGTATGTGCTGTTGTCTCCTTACAGTTCAAGCCAGAGAATGTGTACGTGTGAGGTCTGGAACCTTCTCCGACCTGGGTTCAGTCCCTGAGACCCCAGATGGTCCCAAGTACCACCAGGAGTGATTCCTGAGCACAGAGCCAGGAGTCAACCCTGAGCGCTGCCAGAGTGACCCCAAAACAAAATAAATGAGAGCAAAGAAGACAGGCTAAAGGAAGTCAGGGGTCTGCTCTGAGTCTTTGCGGGGGGAGGAATGTGAGCTAGACTCTGGGGGTCCTTTCACAGGTGCAGAGCAAGAGCCTGCCAGAGCACCATTTGTAGCTGCCTGGACACTCTGCCCTGCTTGGGGTCAATCTTGACTCAAAACCCCCACAAGCAGCAACATTCCCAGGCTGCTCCCCAACTCCAGGCTCCGTGCACTGGTTGAGAAGAGTGGAAGATGCGGGCATTCATGTGTGTGCACAGAACCAGATGTCCTGGGAAAGAAAGGACAGGCAAAGACCAAGATGAACAAGATTCCTCATGGGGCAGCAGTGAAGCCATGGCACGAGATCTTCCTCTTTCCGACCAAACAGGGCAGAGAGGATGAGAGACAAAGGGCTCCAGCAGCTGGAGGCAGAGCAAGACTGCAAGCCCAGAGCAGACAGAGGAAGAAAGCGCTTCCTAACTGAGAGGAAAACAGAGTGGCCAATCTTCCCAGCAGGCCGGGCCCGGCTCCAGCCCAGCTCACCGGGAGATAGGACACTGGAAATTGTAGAAAGGTCAGCACAAGGGGGACCCCGCGGGTTTCACCGGGACCCAGGGCGCTGTCTCTGGTGCTGAAGCGTCTTCGTAGCAATCAGAGGATACACCAGGCTCCAGTGCTGAGTCAAGCCTTGGAGTGGCAGCTGGTCCTGACCACCGCACCCCACCCCGAGTTGACTGCCGGTGTCCCAGAATGGGGACAAAGTGTGCTCACCCTCCCCTTAAATCCCCCCCGGGGAGCTCTTGGTGTTCTAATACCTGCCCAACCACCAGAGCGCTAGTGATGAACCCCCGGGAACTGTCCTCTCCCTGTGGTCTCCCTACCCCCTGGTTCATGTCCCTCCTGACCCCTCGCCCATGTTCCCCCTCCACAACCCACTTCCCAAGCCTGTTCCTAAAGGATGAGTCTGGGAGAAGCTTTTAGAAACCAGAGTGAATGCGAATCAGAGCGGGCCTCCATTTGAAACCTCAGACGCCAGGGAATGAAACATTAGCTAGTCACTGAAAACAGGTATTTGATGGGCAACAAGGGGGAAGGAGGAGCTGGAGTGATAGGACAGCAGCGGGAAAGGCGTTTGCCTTGTGAGCAGCCAACCCAGGTTCAATTCCCGCATCACATATGGCCCCCCAAGCACAGCCAGAAGTAATTCCTGAGTGCAGAGCCAGGAGTAGCCCCTAAGCATCACTGCGTGTGACCCAAAAAGCAAACAAAAAAGCGGGGGGAGGGAAGGAGCCTTTGGTATATGTAGAACATTGCCCCCACAGGCAGCTTCCTATTGTTCCTATACATGTAAAAATATTCTTTGCAGTGCCATAGATGAAGCACAAAACACGAGAGAGACGTATTCTGACAGTGAACCAAATAGCCAGCCCCTCTGTGCATGATCATGTGATCACCCACCGCTCCTGTCATCACATGGTGTTGGCAGTGTGGGCACCAGAGGAACAATACCTTGGCCTTGTGTAAATCAAGAATATTTCATCGTTAAGGGTGACTTGTCCCCAGTCAGTCTTCCTCGGAGCCCAGAGGACTTCCTGGACCCTTAAGGCTGGGAACTGGAACAGGAACATGTCGGGGGAATGAAATGGGGGGGGCGGGGCGGGGAGAAAAAACACACCCGTCTGGAGGTTAGAAGACCTGGATTCTGCCAATTATGGTGCGATCTTCGGAACGCCACTCAGCGTCTCTTTCTTTCTCTGTTAAGTGAGAATACAAGACTCGCGGAGTTATTTTTGGAAGGAACTGAGAGCCTATGAGAACAGACCTTCCAAACTCTAGAGCCTTCTCCAGTGGGGAGTTAACCATTTGCTGCTGTCTGGGCGGCCACGCCTCCACGGTACACGGGAGCTGAGGAGGTGGTAGAGGCCAGGCCTGGACCCTCCTGGCTGGCTCCAGGGCCTGGCAGCGCTCTGCCGCCCACAGATGCTCCTCAAGGGTGTTCTGCTTCTAAAAGGGTTCTGGCTTGGGGGATCCAAATGGCCAGTTTTGTCCTCAGTGGCCAGTTCTGCCTCAGCCCACCCCCTGTCCCCCGAGGTGCAGGGCTGAGAGGTGCAGGGAGGGGAGGCAGCTCTCACAGGAGGAGCTGGCCGAAAACATGAGCTCCAGATGGAATTTCAGCTGGAAGTATTACAGCAGCAGCTGAGCTCAAAGAAATGACTGAGGCTTTCTGGCCCTGCTCTCTGGCTGGAGGGGGAGATGAAGCCGAGCGAGGGGAGACAGGTGGTGTGGGCAGCAGGGGAAGAGCTGGGGAGGTCAGAAGCAGGGTCACATTCCCGATCTTCTGCTTGGGTGGAAATTTTTCACTGATACAACGACCCCTGCCTATTGCTGGAGCTTCAGGAAAAGAGTTTTGAGAGAAAAGATAACCAGAGATAATGGGAAGTCAGAGAGGCCTTCAAAATGGTCTAGTCTAATCCCTTTGTTTAATAGGGAAGATTAGAACCATGGATGGAGAGATAGTCCAAGGGGCTGGAGTGCTGGGGGGCCCAGGGCTTGATCCCTGCAACTGCTCCCAACACTACCAGGAGTGACCCCGAAGGGCTGCCCCATGAGTCGCTCCCCTACACCAACAGGTGTGGTGTGACCTCAACACCAAATATCTATGTATTAGAACATGCGGCCTTAGAGGGCCAGAAGAGTGGGTCAGTGGGAGAAGGCACTTGCTTGGCACGTGGCAGACCCGGATTTGATCTCCAGCATCCCAGATGGTCCCCAGAGCACTGCCAGGAGTGAGCTCTGAGCGAAGAGCCAGGAATAACCTCTGAGCATTGCTGGGTATGGCCCAAAATCAAAAATAAAAAGAATATGGGACTTGACATGAAGACTTTTGCCCCTGTTTCATAAGCATGACATCCTGAAGGAAATGACAGTTCCATAATGAAGGAATAGGTGGAATTATAACTTATAGGATCAATTTAGGTAAACAACCACCACCCCCTCCAAGGAAATGTTTTGCTGGGAAAGATGTCTGCAAAGAAATCACAAATTTCACTGCAATGAACACCAGCACTCAACCACACTGAGACCTGATCTGAAGCCAAATTAAAACTGCAAACAATGAGGGCTGGAGAGACACTACAGCAAGGCAGCTGCTCGCCTTGCACGCAGCCAATCCACGTTCAACCCCCAGCACCCCAAATGGTCCTCCAGGCCTGCCAGAAGTGATCCCTGAGCACTGCTGGGTGTGACCCAACCCCTCCCTCCCCCAATGAGAATATCTAAGAAGCTAGCCAAACGGTTTTCAGACTATTGCAATTGTTTGGAATGTCACCCGCTGCCATTAGTAATGAAGTTTATCCATGAAGATGTGACTGAGATAGTGAAGGACAAAAAGGTGTTAAATCATGTACAAAACTGTCAAAGGCCTTGACCATGGGTGTATCACAAGTGAGGAAGTCTTCGCTGATGGAGAATGTCCAGAAAAAGATTTAGAGACGTTGTCTTAAGTCATCACAGCAACCCTTGCTGGGGTGGTATCATAGATTGGCCTTATGGACAGAAGAGAAAACAGAGATCAGAGTGGAAAATACATCCTGAGACCAGCAACCGTGCATGCATGTAGGAGCAGACAGGTCACCAGTGACACCGAGAGTCCCACAGCTGAGTGGGTCAAGGAGAGACACCTTGGGGAACTTAAAAAGAGGACCCCCCCTTAGCTAGTGAGCTCCAGTTCTGCCCTGTTCTGGTTCCAATAAATAACACAGGGAGAGCCAGAACCCCAAGGACTGTCTCATCTGGTACCCTGGAAGGTTCTGGAAACATCCACCTCTTTGCACTAGTCCAGGCATTTGCCCTGGGATGCCCGAGACCCCAAGCCAGTGCCGAACCAACAAACATAAATGTGGCCTCAGCTATACATGTGGGCAGGAACCCAGATTGTTAAATGTGATTTCACAGGGGCTGCCGGGGGCTTCTTTAATGCAAGCCAAGGGTTCTCATATGCATCCTCCTGCATGGCGATAAGTTACTCCCCTCCAGCACTCGGAGCGCCTGGGTGGAACCCGCCATGGAGAGAAGCGAAAGCCCTTCCTCTGCAGCGCACAACCCTCCCAGCAGGCTGAGAAATGTGCTGCACTCAGCATTTCTCTGCTCCTGCCGCAGCCGGGGTGGAGGAGGCGAGCACTGCGGCAGTCGTGCGTGCTTGGGGTGCAAGTCAGCCTGTGCTGTTTCTAGCTCATTTGGCAGCAGAAGCTCCAAAAGCAGAGTCACACGGAAGAAGTTCTGGTCCAGAGGCAGCTGGGCTGCATCTCTCGAAAGCCGGTGAGTAAAACAGCTCTGCACAGACACGTTTGGCGTTTGGTGTTGTGTGTGTGAAGAGTCGGGGTCTGAGACAGTGTGTGTGTGTGTGTGTGTGTGTGTGTGTGAGAGAGAGAGAGAGAGAGAGAGAGAGAGAGAGAGATGGGGAAGGGAGGGAGGGAGGGAGGGAGGGAGGGAGGGAGGGAGGGAAGGAAGGAAAAGAGATCTGTGTACGTGTGCAGGCTCTCAGCCTCACTGAGCAGCGGTGATAGGAATCTCGTGTGGAATGAATACCTAGCGTCGAGTCCCGGGAGGGACCTGGGGGAGTCAGAGAGTCCCTGGACTCCAAGTCCCTCTCCTCCCAGAGAAGGACCCAAGGTCCAGAGAAGTGAATCCCTTTGACCTAGAGTGCACGCTGGCAGGTGACCGGGTCTAGAAGCGGCGTCCACATTCCCAGGCCAATGGAGATGGACATTCACTGCCATGTGGGCAGGGAGGAGCTAAAAGCCCATGGCCCTGCCTTGATGTCTCTGAGACACTTCTGGATGTTTCCAGTAAACCCGGAAGCCATTTCAGACCAACTGCAGCCTGGGGCCCAGCAGCCACTCTGTCCATCAATTTGCCCCAATCCAAGAGCAGCCCCTTCCCTTGGGGTTATTCTGCGGGTTACACAGCAAACCAAGTGCTCCAGGAAAGCTGCCCAGCACGGGCAAGAGGGCTGCTGATGGAGCTGGGAGAACCCTTCATCCATATCTGCATTCTTGGCTGGGAACAAATATTTGCCGAATGGTGTCCACAGGCCAGGCCTGGTGCAAGCCACTCCCCCAGGCTGGATTTCACTGAATACTCATCCCGCTCACAAGGTTTTGTTATTCTCCAGACCTGACAAGTGAAACAGCCAGGAGAGCTCATAATGTGTGGGCTGGTGGGGGTCTTTAAAAAGTGCCCATTTCTTCCAAGAATCATGTTTTGTTTTGTCCAGAAAGGAGAGGGTGCCCTTTCTGTGACTCTCCTTATTCAGAGTGACCAGGGATGCTGGAATGGAAGGAAATAGTCTCTCCTTCAGGAAAGCAACCCTCTGCAACCTTTCAGATCATGTTAATTCAGAGTAGGGAAGGAATTGGTCTGAGCACAGGCATTGCCCAGGCCTCTCGGCCTCTTGGATGGTTCTCCTGTGACTGGACTTTCAAATTCAGGATGCCCCCTCTGCCTCCATCCTGACCTCTACAGTCCAGCTTTACCCAGACGCTGTGCCCTGGAGGGAGTGGTTTTCCTTTCCTGAGGCTGCCTTGTCATTGATAAGCTAAAGAGGCATGGTGATTTCCTCAGTGCTGAAATGCCAATGCATCCATCCTTTCCTTTCTTCAAGCCTCTTGGAGTGACAAGCCAGAGGTAGTGTTGGTGGCAGGATTTTAGAGATGACCTTCTTTCGCCCCGGACTTGGCCAGCCTGCAGAGGTTATTTCCAAGAGGTGGTATTCTAGGCAAGCCCCCCATTCAGTTCCTGTCCACCCACCCTGCTTTCCCTGACCAAGATATGTCTGACCTGGAGTCTTTCTCGGGACTCAAATTGATTGGGCCCTTCCTTTTCCCTTGCTCTTTTCTTCAATCACAGGCATTGAGTACTGAGACCGGAGAGATAGGACAGTGGGTTATATTATTACTTTATATTATTACGCTTGCATTATACACAGACAACCTGAATTTGATTCCCAGCACCTCATGCGGTCTCCTGAGCCCTGCCAGAAATGGTTCCTGAGTGCAGAGCCTGGAGCAACCCATCAGCATCACCAGGTGTGGCCCAGAAACCAACCAAATAAAAGACCAAGCATTGATGTGTCCTCCACTGGACACACAGCTGGGCACTGTACTGAGTGTGCTTATGCCCCATGTCGCTCAGCCCAGACAAGTCTCGGATGCAGAAGATAATATTAACCTGGATTTATAGGTGAAGAGACTGATAATGGGACAAAATGACACAGTCAAGGGTCAGAGAGATAGCATGGCATGACCCTAACTCTATCCCCTGCACCTCATAAAATTCCGTACCTCCAGATGGGTCCTGAAACAAACAATGAAAGTTTAAAAGAGTGTCCACTGGGGGTGGTGGAAAGGTTCTGGAAATGCAGCAGCAGTGATTACAAGACATTTTCAATGTTCTTTAGGCCACCAAATGGTGTTGTTTAAAAATGGTTAAAATAAGGCCAGCCAGAGTGACAAGACAGAGGGGAAGGCGTTTGCCTTGCATGTGGCCAACCCAGGCTTGAGCCCCGGTATCCCATATGGTCCCCTTAGCACTGCCAGGAGTAATTCCTGAGTTCAGAGCTAGAAAACAACCCTTAAGCTTTGCTGGGTGCTCCCTGCTCCTTCCAAAAATGGGCCCAAGTGACAGGACAGCAGGTAGCGTGCTTGTCTTGCACATGGCCAACACAGGCTTGATCCCCGGCATCCCATATGGTCCCCTAAAGACTGCCAGGAATAATTCCTGAGTGCAGAGCCAGGAGTAACTTCTGAGTATTGCAAGGTATGGTCCCTCAAAAAAAAAAGTGGTTAAAATGATCTGGGTGTTTTATTTTTATTTTGTAGCCACCCGCAGTGGGGGTTAGAGTTCATTCCTGGCTCTATGCTTAGGGATCTACTCCTGACGGGGTTTAGGAGATGATATGCGGTGCCTGGGATTGAGCCGGAGTCAGCTGTCTTGCCAGGCAAGACCCTCCTGCTGAACTATTTCTCTGGCCCCCAAATGATACGTTTTTGGACTGTGACTTTCACCATGATACCCACCTTCTAGAGCAGGCGACTCCTGAACTTTCTGACCCAACCGTGGCCTCCAGGATTAGTAAAGAATATGCCACCTCCCCCTCGAGGGGCTTGAGAAATACATCACTTATTTATTCATGATGTGCCTACTCCTTTATTTACATTCACTTCCTCAGAAGCCGCAAAGCCATGGCTTCACATGGAGAAAGTGCCTTTGAGGGTTGAGGTCCCACAGGAGCCTCTTCTGAACCATGACGAGATCCCCGAGTCTGCCTGAGTCAGAAATGACTCCAAGCTTTCTTCCCCGCCTCTCTCCTGGCCGAAGGACAGAGGCCCGCCTGCCCATCCCAGGCAGAGGGGACGCAGCCATGGCTGAGCCTACAGAGGGGAGTAGTGGCGAGAAAGATGAAGGGGGCAGTGCTACTGGAGGGGTAAGGACACAATGGAGCTGGCCTGTGAGACGGGACAGTGTCCAGCAGTTTCTGAGAGAAGGACCTTCGGGTGGGAGCGCCATTATGCTGAAGAGGAGCTGCAGTCCAGGTGCTCCCCCAGTTGATAAAATGGATCCGGGCCTTTCCTCGAAGCCTAATGCTCCTCTCCTATCTCTCTGGTCTCACCTTCATTATTTTTGTATTCTTTCTAGAAGCTTACTCTGTTTTTCTTAGTTTTTGGTTTTGTTTCATTTTTGTGTGGGGGGGGTGGGGGGGTGGGGGGCTGGGTCTCATTTCCCTGACCCTGAAGGAGCCTCGAATGTGGCACTTTCTAAAATCTCAGGGCTAGAACGAAGGAGACATTACTGGTGCCTGCTCAAGGAAATTGATGAACAAAAGGATGACAGTGATACAGGGGTTTTTGTTTTGGGTGGTTTGGTTTAGTTTTGGAACTACACCCAGTGATGCTCAGGGGTTACTCCTGGCTCTGTGCTCAGGAATTACTCCTGGTGGTGCTCAGGGGCCCCAATTGGATGCTGGGAATCCATAGCTAGGTGGCCACCTGCAAGGCAAGTCCCCCCCCCATTCTGTGCCATCTCTCCAACCCCTCTTCGGTCCCCCCCACACACACACACTTCTTCATTTGGGACCCTTCAATCATTCCTCTTAGGTCTCTTCTCTTTGCTGACAGAGGTATCTCAAATACAAGTTCCTTTAAGTATGGCTGCAGTTCTAGGACCCTAGAGTTGATCTGTAGTATTCTAGTTAACAAATTAAATCATTCACAGGATTTCTTCTTGGACCAATGATTTATTAAGAAATGTAAACCCCTGCCCCTCTCCCCGAATGTATAGATTTTGGAGGGAAGGCAGAATTCTGCTGTGTTCAAATAATCTGTCTAGCATTGCATCCTGTTCATGTTTGGCCACTCCTGGCAGTGCTCAGAGGACCATGCAGCATCAGGATTGAACCGTGGTTCGTGTGCAAAGCACACGCTCTAGTCCGTGGAATTCTCCCTCATGTTCCGCTGAGACATCATGTATGGCTTAGCACATGGTGCATTTATAAACATCTCATGGCTGCTCAGAAAGGAGTTTATCAGATTACTGACAAAGGGTTTCCAAAGTTCTCCATTAGAGAACAAGTTTAGTAGAATATCCTTTCCAACAATTTTTGTCAAGAACAAAGAGAGGCACATTAAAATCTGCTTTCACTTCACCCCTATAAGTGCTCCTTCTTTTGGTTTTGCCCTTTGAAGCTGCCGTTCCAGGGGTGACACATTTAGGAATGTTCTTCCCTCAGGTGTTCTATTGACTGTCTGTGGAGCATCTTCAGCACCAGGGAGGTGTACGTGTGTGTGTGTGTGTGTGTGTGTGTGTGTGTGTGTGTGTGTGTGTGCGTGCTCATGTCTATTTTATTTGCCATTAATGAATGATACCAGTTTTCTCCTGGTGAGTATTTACCTTTCCCAGATTTCTCTTTATGCCTTTTTTGTTCCATGGGTTTGATAGATCTTTTGTAAGCAGCATAAAGCTGGATTTTATTTCTGGTCCAGCTAGCTAGTTATATTTATTCCCTTCAAGCTCTGCTATGCAATTAAAAGAATAAGCATTTCAGGTATTGATTTCCAGGAGGTTTGCAGGTTTCTTCTTGCCAGAAATAAAAGGTCTAGGACCCTGTTATTTAAGAATATTTCTAAGGATGCTTTTTACAGTGCCTCCCTGAGGGTGTTCAAAGCTGGTGCGCTCTCTCTCTCTCTCTCTCTCTCTCTCTCTCTCTCTCTCTCTTTCTCTTTCTCTGTCCCTCCCTCCCTCCTCTCTCTACCTCTCTTTCCCCTCTCTATCTCTCCCCTGTCTCTTCCTCCTCTCTTCCCTCCTTGCCTCCCTCTCTCTTCCTCCTCCTTTCCCTCCACTCTCTCCCTTTTTCTCCCTCTCTCTCTCCCTTCTCTCCCCTATCTCTCACTCTGTCTCTTTCTCCCTTTTCCTCTCTCTTCCACTCTCTCCCTCTCCATCTTGCTCCCCTCTCCCCCCTTTGTCTCTCTCCACCTCTCCCTCTCTCTCCCCATGTTTCTCTCTCCCTCCTTCCCTTTCTCTCCCCACTCTCTTTCTCTCCCCTCTCTCTCCCTCTCCCCTTCTCTCCCTGCTTGTCTCCCTCTCTCCCCCTCCCTTTTTTCTCCTCTTCTCTCCCTCTCTGCCTCTCTTCCCCCTCTCTTTTCCTCTCTCCTTCTCTCTCTCCCTCTCCCCACCCTGTGTCTCTCCCCCTCCCTCTCTCTCCCCTTCTCTCTTTTCTTGTCTCCCTCTCTCTCCCCCTCTCCCTTTTTTCTCCCTTTCTCTCCCCTTCTCTCTCCCCCTCTCCCCACCCCTCCGTCCTCCTCTCCCTCCCTCCCTCTTTTGGTCAGTGCAGTTTCATCACATCAAAAAATGTCTAAGTTCTAAGTTCCATCTTGTTTCTCCCAGACATCCTCAAAGAACTTCCATCCACAGCTAATGTCTTCAGTATCTCCTCAAGTCCCTGGTAACAGATCCTTCCAGAAGGAAAACAATGACAAAGTAGATAGTATAGGTTGTCACTTCCTTAATCATAGGCACTGACTTCAAGGCCCAGGACTCCCAAGAGTCATCCCAGCCCTTAGAAAGCTTGGTTCCCATCACCAGCATGCAGCCAATGGCTCTTCTCTGCCGGTGGAGAACAAAGCCCATTTCACTGATATTCTTTGCCAATATGGCTGCCACTTTTTGGTCCTGAGGTGGGAAAAAAAAGTCTTTTAATTCATATCTGTTGAGCCCCCAAAAAAGACAAAGCAGTGCTAAGTGTGTTTATTCACTGGGTCATTTTATCCTGACAAGTCTCTGAGGTGGATTTTCCTCACCAAGGAAATCTCCAAAGGGGAGGATTCCGTCAGAGCCTGCCCAGCCCGGGAGAGTGAGCCCCAGTGCTGTGGGCCAACGGACATGGGCTTCCGGCCACTCCCCAATGGCCTGTTCTCCTGCTTCACTCCTGGCCTCTCCAGTTCCCAGCTTCTCTCCCACTTCAGCCACACCACACGCAAGAAACAGGGGCCAGGCAGGGGAGCCCCGTTTGTGTGCTGCTCTGCATCCCTACTCCAGGAGGAGCTTCCTGTCCATCCTCTCCTTCTGACGGCTGCAGCCGGTCCATCTCCACCATAGGAGAAGGCACCCGGACTGCCTTTTTGCTCAGACAGGGTGAGGGATGCAGCTGCGGGCTGCATTGCACAAGGCCCACACCTCACCTGCAGCTGCACCCATTTTGGGGAGGAGATCAACGGGGTGGGAGGGGGGCTTGGGGGCCCTCATGGGATGTCAGGATTCAAATCTGGGTTGGCTGCGTGCAAGGCAAGTGCCTTAGCTACTGTGCTATTGTTCTGGCCCACACCCCCTCTTTAATGGGGTTGGGTTGGAGGTGCAGCCCAGCCCCCTCTTGGAAAGACGTCAGAAAAGAACAAACCTGGCTCATGCTTGAGTGTCCGGTGATGCTGCATCAGCATCACCCCCATCCCGGCCCTGGACAACCTACACCAAGCCCCCACCGGGCAGGGCCTGGTGCCGCTGGCGTTGGCTCCGGGTGGTGTGGACACCCCCCTTTCCTTGACCACGTCTGGCCAGGTCTGGAGACTCAGGGCAGTGGGTTAAGGCTGCAAAGAGTGATCCCTGAGCACTGCTGGGGCGTCCCCAACACAATAAGAAAAGAAGGGAAAACCAGCACACTCTCAACGTCCCCAGCCAGCCTGGGGTTCCCAAATGCTTTCAGCTGATGCTAAGTCTTCTTCTAATTTCCCTAAGACAAGCCAGAACAATGGTACCATGGGGAAGGCGCTGGCCTTGCCTGTGGCCAACTGGGGTTCAATCTCCAACACCACACATGGTCCCCCAAAGCCCGCCAGGAGTCATCCTCGAGAACAGAGCAAGGAGGAAATCCCGAGCACAGTATAAGGAGTAAGTTCTGAGCACCGCCAAGTGTGGTCCCAAACAAATTAAAAAAAAAAATCCCTAGAAGAGGCCTGGGCCATAAAAATCAATGAAAAGAAAAATAAGCCAGGCCCAAGGACGTGGAAAGTCCATCCTTCTCTCTTTCTTGCAGCCTTCCTCCCTTTTCTCCCCAGGCTTTCCGCGCAGGGGTCCGCGTGCAGGGTGTGCATGCAAAGTCCGCTTGGGGAGGGGGACAGTGAGGGCAGAGGGACCTGGTCATTTACCACAGACCTCACGGTGGGTGAGGGCAGCGGCAGGAGTGACTGAAACAGGATGAAGTGTGTTCCCATGGATTATAGCTCCCCCCTCTCCAAGAATACCCTCAGGCCCTCCACCCTGAAATGAGCCACAAAGTTCTCTAATTTCTGGTTCCCTTTTCCTCCTCCCCCATTCCACCCCAGGTGGAAAAAAAAACCTGCAGAGATTATTAAGATGCCGTTTCCATGAAGGATCTTATCACTAGGGAGCATCCAAGCAGCTCTCCTGAGCAAGCGGCAATGTCAGAGCAATGCCAGCCCGCATTTGTACTTGCCCGGCTGCTGGAGAGATAGCACAGCGGGTAGGGCTTTTGCCCTGCATGCAGCTGACCCGGGTTCGATTCCCAGCATCCCATATGGTCCCCTGAGCACTGCCAGGAGCGATTCCTAAGTGCAAAGCCAGGTGTGACCCAAAAAGCAAAAAACAAACAAACAAACAAAAAAACCCAACCATTTCTACTTGCCCACATTTGTATTATTTAGGGTACTATAGACCTGATGTATGTTGATCGGCCTCAGTAGCATACTTGAAAGACAACTAGCATGAAAGTGTGGCTGCCGACCCCCTCGTGCAATCAGCTTTGCGTGATGTACAACACAGGCCAGCGGGGAAAATGTCCTTCGGTGGCTATCTCATGTGCCCGGTCAGTCTCATACCCTTGCCTCAACCGGGTTTGCAGGAGGCAGGATAAAAGCTCTCCGTCGTGTTCCTGTTTCATGGTATTCGCTTTACCTTATATAAGGTTGTTTTGGTGTTTTCTGGCAAGCCTGCAGTATGGGCCTGATGCTCTCTGGGTGGCGTCCTCAGCTGAGGGCTGGGGGAGATGAGATTGGGAGAGATGAGGAAGGAGGAGATGAGGAAGGGTTGTGTGGTACTGGGTCTTCCCTGGCTCTTTGTGCCGCAGGGTTTTGTGCCGTGCCTGCTTGTCTTGTTGCAGTCTGAAATTCAAACAGAAAGGAGGGATATATGCAAAAAATCTGGGTGACACTACTCAGCAAACAGGGGACACCCAGGTTATTTTGTGAACAATAGTGGCCTCTCTGCCATGCCTTAACTCCTGGGGAAATAAGTGTTCTCCATCCCATCAATTCATGCATCAAAACAAGGTCTTCTTGAAGCCACCCTGCTTTTACTTGATATTTTTCAGACTCCCCCAGGCCCAGTTTTTCCTTTATTGTCCAATTGGATGCTATTTTTCATTTTTGTCTTGTCACCACCAAAGGTCCAAATTTATTTAAATCCTCTTCAGACATAGTCCAACACGGCTGGAATCACCTTTGCGTGTTGTTCTTCTCCGAACCTCTCCCCCCTCCAGCTTGTCAGCGCCTTCTTTATGTAATTGACAAGATTTTCTTTTTAGTGATTTCTACTAATTCTGCTTCAAATCTGTGTATTTTACGAACACACCCATTGGCACCTCATTAGAAGTCAAGGCCATTTTTTCTAGTGCCATGAACTGATTTCATAATTTATAGTACGCGGTAGCTCCCTGAGAAGGAAACTCAGAGAGGCTTCATCTGGGCCACAGGCAAGAGGTAACCGGCAGAGAAACGCACACAACAGTCCCTCAGCATCCCGGCCTTGAGATTCAGGAAACGCTTGGCTCGACTGTTCCTGCAACAAAGCTTTGCTCGGTGTAAAGGTATGTGGAATGGTACTTCCCTGCATCAGACCAGAAAGGAAAAAGCAGTGTGGCTACAACCCCAGCACCCCCACCCCCCAGCTCTCTGAGGCCAGCACAAAATGACACATGCTAAAAAAAAAATGGCCTGCAGCCCTGGCTGGGGCCAGATCTCCCCCCTGGGGCAGAACATTCATTAGGATCCAGCCTCCTGCCCTGGGTAGCAATGGAATAAAAATATTTACTGGTGGTAAGAGCAGCTGATGAGGGACACATAACGAGGCTTCTCTTTGAAGCAGGGGCGGGCGGCACCAGGCATATCCAGCATAAGCATTGCAAATGAATCATTACACTCCATCCTCAATCTAGGTCAGGATGGAGCACAAGCGGGGGAGGGGTCCTGGAACCCCACTGCAGGCAGTGGAGTCAGCTCCTGTGAAGGCACAAGAGAAAGGGAGCCGGTGGCAGGGGGGACGGTGAGGGAGAGAAAATGCTTGGGCCTGCTTTCTCCTGCCCTGAGAGTAATGGAGAGAGAAGAGAGCTGTGCTGAGGCCCGAGAGGTGGGCGGGGGAAGGGGGCAGGAGGCGCTGGGCTCCAGGGTTGTTCCCCCCGCCCCACATATGGTCCCCCAGGCCCACCAGGCACGATCCCTGAGCACAGAGCCAGGAGTAAGCCCTGAACACTGCTGGGTGTGGCTCAAAAACCAAATATAAAAAAATAAGATGGCTGCTATATTTTGAGATCTATGCCCTTTAAACATGTGTGCATGCAGGTGTGCGCGCATGCGCAGGCACACACACACACACACACACACACACACACACACACACAAATACACAGAGTCCTTTCCTCTACGCTCTTGTTCAACTTCTTATTCCTGTACCCAAGTTCAGGTGCTGGTCACTGGACTAGATTCGAGAGGAGAACTGAGGTGAGAGGGGCAGGTGGGCCCAGGACTTAGCCCCCTATGAGGATGGTGGACTAGGGTGTCAGCCAGAGACATTTTGGGGATGGGAGCCACACCTGGTAGTGTTCAGAGCTTACTCCTGGTCTACACTCAGGGATTACTCCTGGCAAGCTCAGGGGACCGTAATGGGTGCCAGGGATCAAACCTGGGTCGTCTGCCTGCAAGGCGAGTTTCCCTGCCCACTGTACTATCCCTCTGCCCCCAGAGAGATTTTTAAGAGAAAGACAAGGTCCTGCAGCCTCAGGAACAAGCATGGTTTGTTAGAAACAAGAGAAATCATCTCTGTTTGTGCAGAAGGGACTTCAGAAAGCATCTTCTCCAGAGACAGATTCCTAGCACAAGCCCAGCGGCACTCGGCACTCCACTCCCTCTCGTTTCCTTTCTGCTTTTTTTCAATCCCCCATTTTTGGGTATACTTCATTAAATAATTTATTGCATAATGCAAAAGCAAAACAAACAGACTTGGCCACTGGCTTCTGGTACAATGCGTTTTCAGACACGTGGCATCCATTGCCTGGGCCCAAGGCTCTGAACTCTGTGGCGCAGCCTGGCTCTCTGAGGTCCGGAAGCTGGTTCTCTGTCTTCTAAATAGGTTCTGAAAGATGCTACGCCTGAAGAAATGTAAGCACAAACAACCCGAGAACCTGGATTTCAGAATTAAATACGAGCTCTGCTGTGAATGTGCATGCTAGGCTCGGGTACGTCTTTGATTTACCAAAATCCTAAGAAAATGTACAGCTCATAAGTGACAGGAGAACTATATACAGGCAAGAAACAAAGAGAACTGTTTTGTTCTTAACGGAACCACAGAATTCACTGCAAACTATCCACGTGATCTCTAGAAGCAATTTTTCCTCCTCCCTAGGTCTGGCTTTCTTCTTTTAAACCAAATGATCAAGGGGCCAGGGGTGGGCTTTGTAAGTGATACCATTCAAATGATATCTACAAAATGGTTTTGTTTTCTTGAAAGCCCCAGCAATTGCAGAACTCTGTGGCACTCATTCCAACGATGTGAGCCCACCACAAAACGCTGGGCTGTGCTCAATCTTTGCGAGCTTTCAAAGGAGGCTGTTTCACTATCGAGATGATTCTCCGAAAACATTGTGCAGACCAAGTTCAGAAGAAGTGATTTCAAATCGAACCCTCTGCCCTGAACTTCCCTCCCATGTCAACCTCCAAATTGATTTGTAATATTTTGTTTCCCCCCTTATTTAAAAAATGCAGTTAGGGTATAACCCTGCCTCCCCCGGCTTCGACCACCACCCAACAGCTCTGTCTTCCATTTCTCTGAACTCTGACGAGTTGGAGGTGCCAGAAGATTCTATTTCAGGGCACCTTTAAAAACAAGGTGCCCGTTTTAAAGTACTGCAGAGTGCCAGTTTGCATTCTGCCGTAGAATGAGTCACCCCGCTGGAAACCAACACCCGCAAAGAACTCGGGAGAGGTTCGGCGACCGTATTAAAAATTAAATCCGGCTGCATTTCCTAATGGGTCATTGGCCACTGCCTCTGGAGGCTGGGCTTTATGGCGAGTGCGGGTCCTTGCGGAGGTCAGCACCGGGTTTGCCCCTCGGCACCGGGCGCCAACACATGTCACGCCTGGCAAATAACGTATTTCTCCCCCGGCTCCCGTCCCTCCAGCTAGCCTGACGTCATGCTTCTAGGGAGCTGCAGGGACTTGATTTCTGGGGGCTCCCTTCTCGGGAGGGGGTGAACGGCAGGGGGCCGGCCACTCACAATGGCTTCAGACCAGCGCCTCAGCAGACTTTTGCTGTGGCCTTTATTTTCACCTCGGAGAGGAGCGACTTTAACTCAGTCTTCACCTCAGGCTAAGCTGATGCTTAGGTCATGTCTGGGCTCTCTGGGGAACCGCCTGGTTCCGCCGGGAGGGGCCCCGGTGCCTTTTCAGTGGAACAGCGCAGCTGTCCGGCCATATGGGCCCCAAACAGCCCAGTGAATCCGATTTGGGGAGGTTTTACCATGTAATTTCTTAGCGTGTTCGTATTTGGGGTGAGTTTGATCAGGAGTCGAGACAGCCCTTAAGCCCCAGGGTTTTAGGTTTTAAAAGCTGTCGCAAATGTCCCGGCCTCTGATCTGACTGGTTAAAAAACAAATACAAAGTCTGCGATGGAGGGCTGGGGGTGGGGGAGGGGAAGTGATGGGACACCCGGACCCCTGATTGGGGAAGACCCCAGGGTCAGCTCCAAGCATTCATTCAGCATCAGCCGCTTCTCCCTCCCTGCCCACCCCCTCCCCATTTCTCTTCGTTTTTTTTTTTTTTTTCTCTTCGTTTTCACCCGGAGCTCATCATTTGAGGCGTTCCCATTCTGGCCTGCAGAGCCTGTTACAAAACCATCTCGCTCCCCTCCCCCTATGCCGCAGGATGAGAGCAACAGTCTGCATTGCAGCAGCGGCAAGGGCTGCATCCAAGTGGCCGCCAGCTAAACAAAACTCCACCTTTAAGAAGCCCAGGCCAGGCCCTGTAACGCAGCACTGGCTCTGGGTGGCAGCCCCTTCCACCCCCGCAGACGGGGTCCAGGAAAGGTAACAATGACCAGGAAGAAAGGTGCCCCTCATGTTAATGCCCCTGTTAAAATAGTGGCAGCCAGGAGCCCAGTCTCTGGCCATTCTCATTGTTCCACCCCAAAAGTATTTCAGTTTGAGGGGAGTGTTATCAGAGGGGTCAGTTTTCCCTGGAAAGAGACGCCGCACGGGAAGCCAGGAATGAAAACTTCATTGCAGGGATGCTCTCTCTCTCTCTCTCTCTCTCTCTCTCTCTCTCTCTCTCTCTCTCTCTCTCTCTCTTCCCCCCTCCCTCCCCCCCCCCCCCCAACTGCTGTATTTTTATCCCTCTCCTGCTGCATTGTTGGAGGGTAAAGCAAAGCTAGCTCTAAGGGGTGATGAGATGGGGCTCTTCTCGGGCCTGGCAGACACCCCTAGAACTGACCGAGCCCGGAATGGCCTTGCATGGTTCACTCGGCAGCGTGCAGGCCACGGTCCCTGGGGTCCACGCCTGCTTTGTGGGCTCGGATTGACGAGGTCCCTTTCGCTGTCGAGGGCTTCCTTCCTTCCCATCTCTTCTTGCCCTGCTCCCAGCGCTGCCCAAGAAACATTGAGAATGTTTTCCACACACCCCCACCCGACCCCGCCTCGCAGTCTCAGGAGTAAATAGGGTGTCCGTGGTCCAAGCTGGGGCTGGGGGTGGGGGGGTGGTGATGCCCGCTGCCGCTGTCCCATCACCCGCGCTAACTTCGGGTGGCGACTCGAGCCAACCCGGCTTTGGAGGCGCTTGGGGGTGGCGTGGGGGTTCGGTTCTGCGGGCCCGAAGCGCCCCGCGCGCCAGGGACCCGCACAACAAAAGGCGCCTCCCGGGAGCGAGTGGGGGTCGGCGGCGAGAGGCTGCCGGGCGTGGGGGGCGCACGTCTGCGCCTCTTGAATCTCGGGCGTCCATCTGGCTGGGCTGACTCCGGGGGGCTGGGCAGGGAGGGGCGCGGGGCGCGCGCCCGGACGCAGAGCGCGGGCACGCGCGCCCCTCTCCTTCACGTTCACCTTGACAGCGGGGGGTAGGGGAGATGGGGCTCCCCAACACCTAGCGGCCGGAACTAGGGGCCAGGGGCAGCTGCAGAGGCGCTTGACTCACGCGCACCCCGCCGGGATGTCAACGGCAGCGCCCCGCATCCTCCACCGCCGGCCTCGCCCGCCGGGTACCAGGGGCGGCGGGACGCGTGCCCTCCTCCCTCCCCTCGGCTTCAAGTGCGCGACCAGAGCTGGGGGTAGGAAGGGGACTGCGGGGCTGGGTGGGGGGGGGGTGGCCGGGACGCCCCTTCTCTTGGGATGGAAGCGGGAGGGGAGACGGCGGAAGCGCGCGTGAGTGTGTGTGTGTGTGGGGGGGGTGCGAACCGCCACCCCCGGGCTCGGCTTTGCCGCTCGGTCGAGCGCTCCCCCTTCTCACTTGTGCCCAAATCCGCATTTTCCTTGGCACAGCTGTCCCGGAGCAAGCCGGAGAGGGAGGTGCCGGGGGCAGTGAGAATGACGTGTGCTGCAGCAGAGCGGCTGCGGGGCTGCGGCCCGGCGGTACCGTCAGCAGATGCGCCTTCTTCTAGCTGAATAATCCGTTAAAGGAATAATAATTTTTTTTTTTAAGAGAGATCGACCTCAGCCGAAGAGGACAGACAGTGAACGAGATTAGGGCTTGGTAAGGATAAATGAAAAGGTTCCAAATTCTCTCTCTCGGTCCCTCTCCCCCTCCCCCGCTCTCCCTCCTCCTCCTCCTCCTCCTCCTCCTCTTTCCCGTCCCTCCTCCCCCTCCCTCCCCTCCCCCTTCCCCATCCCCTGCAATCCGCACTCGACGCGAGTTCACGCCAAGGGCTGGATTTCCAGGCTGCACCGCACCGGGCGCTGCGTTATTATTATTCATCGGAGGCTGCGGCGCCACCACCTTTGCCTCCCGCGCGGCTCTCCGGGCCCCCCGCGCGCCCCTGCCCGCACCCGTCCGCGGCGCACCCGAGGCAGACGCTGCATCCCTTCGGCCACGCTCGCGGTCCTTTCCAGCACGAAGCTCCTGACCGTGGGGCTTCACCCCCTCCTGCCAGGTGCAGCGACCACCAGCTCGCCGTGGCCGCCGCCCGCCCCTGCCCCCGCTCAGCAAACAAGCCGGCCCGAGCGGGGCGGCCGCTCCCTGGACGCGGGCAGCGGCGCGCACCCCTCCCTCCGCCATCTGCATATATATTATCCTCATCCCTTTTATCCCGGTAGATCCGCTGCCTTTCCCGGGCGCACCGGAACGCTGAGGACCGCAGTCTCGAAAGCCGAAGAACAAAAAGAAGAAGACCTGCCGGACCGCCCCCCCCCCCCATCCTGGACAAAAGCACCTGGGGCCGGGCGAGAAGGGGCGCGCACCGGTGACCTCGGTGCCCAGGGGCGCCCGCCCTGCGCGTGGACTTGCAGGCTCTCCGGATGCAATTGTACGTCAGCTCTCGGCATGCTGGCACTGCTGGGGCGGGCTCGGGGACCGGGCTCGGGGTGTTTTTGTTGGGGTCTGTTTTTTTTTTTTCCTGGAGAACAGGAGCTGGATCGGGCGGTGACGGGCGTTCGGGTCCTGCCCTCCCCCGCCTCACCTTGCGGGGATCCGGGTGCTGGACAGCGGCCGGGGAGAGCTTAGAAAAACAGAAGCCCTGAGACAGGGTCCAGAGGGAGACCGCGGGGCGAGGTGGGGAGAGGGTCGGGGGCGGAGAGGTACCCAAAGAAGGGTTGATTGTTTTTTAAATTTTTTTGTCTCCTTTTTTACCCTCCCATCCCCCGTTGAGGGTTTTGTGGGAGTTTTTTTTGGGGGGGAAGGGTGAGAATCTGGGGCGTGTGTGGCCAAGAGCTCTGAAAAAAATTGATGGAAAAATTGATGATGCGGATGTGCCCAGATAAGAAGGAGCAGCAGGGCCTGCGTGAAAGGGCGGAGAGCTGGGAGGGGGCGCGAGGGAGGGAGATTAAAATAATGTCTGATTATCATCCCGTGGGCTTTGGGGGAATCTTATGCTCTGTCCGTCTCCCCGTTTCTGACCCAGGCACCCAGCCGCATCCGACAGCAGTGACCTTTTAAATTTGGGCGCGCACCCCCCTCTCCTTTACCTGGTAAAGCCCTTTGACAGTTTGGGGCGGGGTGGGGTGGGGTGCGCAGCGCGGCACGGGGCGTTTCGAAGCCGTGTCTATATATTCTCGCTCTCGCTCGCTCTCCCCTCCCTCCGTCCCCTCCTCCCGCCGCCCCCCTCCGCTCTCCCTCCCTCCCTCCTCCCTGCTGCATTTTGCATGAGCTATGTAGGTCATTAGCATTTTAGCGTATGCAAGACTTGACAAAGCTGATGAAGGGACAGATGGACCTCGCTCTTATGGTGGTTTTTTTTCCTCCTCCTCCTTCTCCTTCTCCTTTTTTTTTTCCTCCTCCTTTTCCTTCCCCACCCGCCCCCCCACCCCCACCCCTGTACCACTCGGGACCTGAGCACTGCAGCAGACGAGTTCCGGCCAGGCTGCCGCCCGCGCTCCCGGCCCCGGGCCGCGCCAGGACCCCCGCCTGCGAGGTAAAGGCGGCGGCGGCGCGCCCTGCCCGGGTCGCCCCTGCTGCCCCCCGCCCCGCGAGCCCCCCTGGATTTCCCGGGCCGAGCCGAGGGTGCGCTGGGTGGGTCGCGCCGGTGGCGCTGGGGCGAGGTGGGGCTGGAGACGGTCTTTCATTGTCTGGAGCGCGGCGCGGAGAAGGGGCGAGGGGAGTCGGGGTAATTAGCACGGGGGAGGCACCCCTGCGCCTCCCGCTCCCACCCACACCCCCACCCCACCCCCTCCGCTCTGCAGGAAAAAGCCTGGATCCGCAGGGTGGGGGAGAACAAAGAGCCCGTGGAAGACGCCGGCCCCATTGTCTGGGCACTGGGGGAGCCGCGGCCAGCGCGCACGCTCGCGCCCTGCTCCGGATTTCTCCTGCTTTTCTCCCCAGCCCCCGCCTTTCTTCCCCTTCTCCTCCCCGCCTCGGTCCCTCGCAGAAGAAAGGCCTCTCTCTCCGTGTTCACAGCGGACCTTGATTTAAATGTCCATACAATTAAGGCACGCGGTGAATGCCAAGAATGGGGCTGGTTAAGCACCGGGAGTCGCCGCGGAACCCGGCAGCGCTGCGCCCGCGGGCCGGAGAGGGGCGCGGGGGGCCGGGGGTGCTTGCGGCGGACGGACTCCGGGAGAGGAACGGGCGGGGGGCGCCGACGCTGCGCCCCTCAATCCCGGACCAGTGCGAGCGCGCAGATGCGGGCGGGGAGCGCTTGGCTGGGGGCGCGTTTCGGTGCTGCCCTTTCCCGGGGCGCGTGGGGAGGGGGGCGCGGATACCACTGAGCCCCGCGGCGGGGTTTGGGGGCCCGGGCTTCCTTTTTTGGTTTTGTCCTTATTTAAAAAAAAAAGAAAGAAAGAAAGAAAGAAAGAAAGAAAAATAGCCCGCCTGATGAGCTCCCCAGATTGCCCCGGGCCTACGCTGCGCTATTTTGTGCTCTGCGGGAGGTGAAGGAGGGGGTGGGGAGGAGGTGTTTGTTGTCCTTTGCGGTAGAGCTGGGCCACCTGACAACCTTCAGAAGTCCCTGGCAGACGGGGTGCCAAGGAAGGACTCCCGGAGTGCTGGCCAGCTCCCTGCCGCTGTCATTGCAGCTTGGGGCAGAGATCCCACTGAGAGGGGCGAGGCCGCTGCTGGGCAAGACCGCAGCCTACAGAGGTGGGGCTGGGGGCAGACCATTTTGGGGGGCGGCTTTCCTCCCTGCCTCCCGACCTAGAGTAGCTGGGCCCAGGGACCCCTTGGTGCTGCCCAACCAACTCCCAATCACTCGGTCCTAACCCCTCCCCAGCTGCCAGGGATGGTGGCAAAATCCAAAGCCATTAATTTCCAGGTGGAGAAAATGGAGGCGGGGCAGTCCCCGCGGAGAAGAGCCAGGAGCCTTCTGAGGCAGGAAGCTCCCCGCCAGCCTCTCCCCTGCCCTTGGCACTGGCCTATCTTGGCAAGATCACAGCCAGGGGGATGCTTAGGATTTTAGTGAGAGTCTTGACACGGAAATTCCCGTCCCAAGGAGATGCCCTTTCCTCTAAAATCCTCAGTCTAGCTCAGGAAACCAATTCATATGCCACGACTCTGAGGGTCCCAGACCTCATCCCCTTCCAGAGTTATTAAGCACCTGCCCCATGCCCGTCGGGGTATAATTAAGTAATAGCGGAGGTTCTTTGCCCTCCTAAGGAAGGATCTGCAATCGGGTAAGCTTCCTTCCAGAACCTTCTCTGGATCTGCAAAAGAAAAAAAAATAGGCCACAATCTGCTCGCCCTTGCGGAGAGAAGGCTGTGGTCCCATCAGACAGACGGCAGGAAGAGTGCTTTCCCTCTGGCCCCAGAAGGGAGGCTTGGCAGGGGGACCAGGCAGCCCGGCGTCTGGGCAATCAGGGCGTCCTCTCTGCCCTTCGCCTCTGCTTCTGCAGGGCGCAGTCTGCCAGCAAAGCCCAGTGCCCTACAATTGCCCACGTTAGCCCCGCACCCTTCCACGCTCAGCGCTGCCCTGTCATTCCATCAGACAGGCTGTGCCCTTGGCAGAGAGGCCTGCCGAGCACTGCCTTCCCCAGGTGCCAACCCAGTCAGTCATGCCCCCTTTCTGCGGAAACCTAAGGCACGTTCGCTCCTCCAAAGCCTCAGCCCCGGCACCATGGACAGGGCCACCAGGGCCTGCCTATTTGCATTTTAAGACTTTTAGCCATTCCCATTCCAGCAAGTCTGGGTGAGTGATCTGGGGGGTCGAGGCTGGGAGTGCCAGCCGCTGTGGGGGAAAGAGGAGGGTTCCTGTGATCCCCCAGACTCACCACCAAGTGCCTTTGATGGAGGGCTGGCATGGCAGAAGTGTAGAGGTGGAGGAGGGTGCCCTGCACCTTTGTCACCTCAGGGGCCCCTTTATGTTCACCAGAGGCGACGGTAAAGGTCAGCCGTGTATTTGGGGCCCAGTTGGGTTGATGTAGAAACCAGAATAAATCTCCCCAATCTCTCCCCCATCCCGCTGGAGCCCCTCTGGTTAGAGCCCAGACACTGGGGGGCTTCAGGCCCTTCCCGGCTGCCTCTGCTCAAACAGACCCCTCCCCTCTGCATCCCGCTGGAGAAGGCCCTCGCAGGTGGATGTTCGCCCTGTAGAGAGCCCTAGAGAGACGACTGGAGGAGGACGGGGTCCGGAGAGAGCCCCCAGGGTCCAGATCTCTGTGTAGGAGAGAAGAAATGGATCTTGAACAAAGGCAAAGGTGGACCACCAGCTCCCAGAGGCCAGGTGTGGGAGCGTTTTTGTTGGCCTCAGCAGTTGGGCGCCTAGGCCAGAGAAAGGATGACCGGGGCTAGGGCAGTCTCAGTGGCTCAGCAGGCGGAGGCCTCTCCAGAGCCTCTGCTGACAGCCGCAAGGAAGCGAGTGAGCACCCGGGAAAGAGCCTTCCCAGCACCTCCGCTGGCTCTCTGGGCAGACAATGTTCTTCCCTCTGCTGAACTTACATAACACCCCCACTCCTTGTTCCAACCTTAGGATGGAGGGGGCAGCTGCACGGCCCCCTCGCTGGGACAGATGGCACCCCCCTTTCCCAGCTCCTCCGTGGGTGGTTTCTGAGCCCCGTGAGTCAGCTGGGGCTGAGGGGCGTGCTGGTGGCGTGTGTGCACTTGAGGCTTGCCTGGCTGATTCATGATGATGAATATGTCAATAATAACAATCATGGGAACAAGAATGCTTAATAAAGATTTCTCTCTCGCAACTTCCATCTACAATTCTTTCATTTGGGTGCTTTTAGGCTTTTTTTTAAACCAACTCTTAATCTGACTTCAGAGTGTGTGTGTGTGTGTGTGTGTGTGTGCGCGCGCGCACACACACACGGGTGTTAACATATGTCATCCTTAATTAGCTCTCAGATGAGGACCTAGAGCAAGCATGGACTTCAAATGGGACACAGCGAGCTGCTCCGTGCCCTTGGCTGTGGTGGTGGGAGGGCTGGCGCGGACACAGGCGGCCACCAAATTTAGCTGGTCGGGAAAAACAGCAGCTGGCCCAGTGGAGAGCTAGGGAAGTGCCAGGGCCTGCGAGCGGCAGGCGACCTCCATAGCTTCTCCTTTGCAAGTGCTTTTCCTCCTCCATTTTGTCTGGAAATGGATGCTTCACACACTCACCCTAAAAGAGAGGCCGGTGGGCACCTCAGAACCCCCCTAAAAAACCCACAATGGCCTCTGAAGTCCCCTTCTTAGACACACAGCACCTCTGCCTCTGTCTCTGAGGCTCCCGGTCTCCTTGCCCCTCCTCCCGGCACCCCGCTTCCCCTCTGCTCCTGACTTTCGGGCTCTGGAAGGTTTTCTTTTTTGCATCCAAGTTTGGAGGTGGCACACCTCACCCTGAGTTTGCCATTAAACCAAGGTGTGGACCCCACATCCGCCCCTCAGCCACTGGTAGGAGTGTCCGACCCCTCAAGCCCCCTTAGTGCCCCTTGGCGACAGGTGTCCCCTCAGCAGTCAAATTGCAGAGGCCAGCTGAGTTAGGGTGCGGGAGAGGGGGCCGATCTGTGGGGTACCACCTCCAGGGTGCCCGGTCCGCCTCTGAATGTGCTAGAATGAAGGCCGGAAAGGGCTCTGGAGGGGCAGTGAGGGGGCAGGTGGAGGAAAGGCCCCCCCCATCACCACTCAGGCCTCAGCCCTTTTCCCCACCACGCAGTGCAAGCGTCTCCCCGACTCCCCTCTGTCTGCCCCCTGGCACGCACCCCCATTCCCATCTGCCCTGTCACATACAACATCAGCATGAAGTCAAAATAGACACCCCCACCCTCCACCTGGATGGAAGAAGTGGTTCTGCAGCCCCGGAGGGGATGGAGCCTTTGGGAAGCTGGAAAAAGGAGGAGAGGAGACGCTCTTCCTGAACCCCCAAACCCTGCTTCTGTCTCAGGAGAGCAAGATCACTCTGTTTTGTAGCTTGGACAGTCTCCTTTCCTTTCTGCCTCCTTGTATTCCACCTTGCAGGTGTTGATCCTTGGGGTCCTGGGGTTCACAGGCCTGTGCCCTGGCATAACCTTGAGAGTCCCAAGTCCAAGGTCAATGTCATGTGTACAGGGAACCGGATGTGTCTGTCATGGCCAGATCACCAAAACCTAACCCAGGGGAGGGCACGTGGCCTTGGCAGGGGGCTCTGCTCAGCCCCTTCCTGTTCCCCGGGATTGATGGGGCAATATTTATTCCCATTTAATTGAGACACTGGTTTAATTTCAGATTGCTTCGGCATAAGGCCCAATGGGGTTTTCTGCAGCTCTTTCTCCCTGCGTCTCTACAGAAACTAATTGCTGTTAATATCCAATTTTGGCTTTATTATTCGTTAGCCAATTATGGGTCCCCTAGCCCAGGCCCCTCGCTGCTTCTGCGGGAATGGGCTGGCATACCCTGCCCCCACCTCGATGCTCCAGAGCTCATCCCAACACCAGCCAGGAGACTGGGGGGGCGGGGTGGGGGGGCGCGCCGCATCCTTAACTCCCTTTGGTGGGCACTTTTTTCTTTGCAGTTAAAGTAAAACACTGGAGTTGTTTTTTTTAAAACAGGACATTAGTCTTTTTTCTTTTCTTTCACTTCCCCCACCACCTCTAGGCTTCCCTCCCCCATTCCCAGGGTTTTTTTTTTCTGGAGCCTTTTCTAGACTTGCGTTTTGTAATAAGGAAAAGCATGAGGCTTTTGTCATGGCCCCTCTTGCCCACCTGCCCAGGGGTGAGCTGCACTGACCGGCTGAGTGACCACACGTGCACACCACCCCACGGGGTCAAACGGAAGGCCAATCAAAAAAGGTAATGGGGCTTTGGGGGAAGGGTGGTGTGAAGCTTTTGTCTTGCCTCTTGCAGTTGCCCCTGAGAGGGACCTGCTCTGCTTCCCCACCATGGGGGTCCCTGGGAGCTGCAGGGCAGCAGTGGGAGCGGGGAGAAATAATCTCGAGCCAGGATCAGCCTTCTGTCTGGTTTTATGGGCCAGAGGTGCACAGATACGGGAGTGAGCACCCCCCAACCCTTTTCTGTTAGTGGGGAAAAAAAAGTGGCACAGCCCAGCGTTGGCAGGAAGAGGCAGGAAGAGGCCTTTCTCGGCCGCCTTCTTCCCGGCTCCAAAACCTCTTGACGGGGGATGATGTACGGTACTCCACAGCGGCAGCTGGGTTCAGCGTGTGTCGGAGCAACCCCAAAGGGCAAACAGCTGGCCACGGCCCAGCCTGCCTTTCCCCCATGCCTGTCCCTCCTGATCAGTCCCAGGAGGCCATGCGGTTCCCCGGGCGGAATCCCAGGGTCCAAATAGGGTGGAAGCAAATGGGCAGCGGTCATCCTGCTCCAGCAAAAAGTCTTCAGGCGCGAAGGCCTCCTGGGCCAAGGGTGGAGCAGCCCAGAGGGAAGGAGGCCACCCTGCTTCCCGCCTGCAATGATCAGCCTTGATTTTAAGCCTAGTCCATGCTGAGACTAGGACCAGGTTCCAATAGTGCCAGAGTTCCTTCAGCTCCCTTCCAGCTCCCCAGCTCCCTCCTTTAAGAGATCACAGCCCTACTACTCAATTCTGCCTTTGAGGTCCAATGAATATGCCCCACCCCACCCCCACCCTGTCTGTCTTCCCCTCTGTTGTTGTGTACCCTCAAAACAGAAGTAAGAGGGAGGTAGCACAGTGAGGAGGAGGGTGCTTGCTTTGCATGCAGCCTACTAGGGTCTGATCCCCAGCAACCCATCTGATCCCCAGAGCACCACCAGGAATGATTCCTGAGTGTCCAGCCAGAAGTAACCCCCACCCCTGCTTAAAAAAAAAAAACAGAAATAAGTAACTAGAGTGCTATTCTGCTATACAAAAATTCTGTTACACACACACATACACACACATACTTGGAGACACTGGTGTTCGCTGATCACTCACGTGAAGAAACACAAGCTTTGTGGTACAGACAAAAAGCAAACCAGGAGGATGCTTAATGGAGAGAGTCGGGGGACAACTCTGGCTCAAGCGCCAGCCCCAACGCTCCCAATCTCCCCCAGCAGTTACCCCTGCACCAGGGGTGTGTCTCAAAGACAAAAAAATTAATAAGCTAAATAAAAATCACATAAACTTTTAGACCCTAAAGCAGGGTAAAGGGATAAAAAGACTCAGCATCGGGGAAGGGAGGAATTTGAGTTCATTCTGGCCCTGACAAGCATGTAGATACCGGTTGAAACTCTGGGACACCGTCACCCCGCATTGGCAGCTGCTATAAACCAGTGTTGCATCAATAAAAAGGTTAAGTAGAAATAAACAACAATAAAATCAACATTTATTCCTCTACACCTCCCTCTTGGCTGGAGGGAGGCGGGTGGGGGTGGGGGTCCCCAGCTGGAAAACATCTCCATTCTCAGTGGGTCCTAGGTGTGAGGAGAGAACCGGGCCGGTAAAGCCACCTCTCACGGATGTGTGAATTGCTCAGAGATATTTACATTCTAGAAGAGACACTTACATAACAAGTGAGGCCGCTGGGTGGGGGGGCTTCCGGGGAGGGCTCCGGAAGTGGGTGAAGGCAGAGGCTTTGCCCGCTGCTGTGTCAGAGATGGGGGGACCCTGGTCCTTCCTCCCCAGTGTTCCCCCGTGCCCCCAGCCCCCAGCCCATGGCTAGGGGAGGTGCAAACTGCACCCAGAGCTGCAGCAAATTCCCTGGCTGCTCTGCCACGCAGTGGAGGAAGATGGGTGGTTTCAGGAGCCCAGAAGCCTGGCACTGCCCCACCAAGGACCAGCCTTGGGTGAGCGCCAGCCCATCTGCAGCCATGCCAAATCCAATTCCACACACTGCCCTGAGCCTAATGCCATGGACGCCCTGAGCCCACCGCTGCACAGTAGGTCACTGTGGAGGTGGCTGGGAGGTTGACTTGGGCACATCCCAGCCCGATCCCGCCTCAGTCCCCCTGACCTGTGCCTTGCTCCCGTCTGCACCCCTCAGGAGCCCCGCAATGCCAGGACAAGCACCTAGAGCCAGGCTTGTGCTAGCCTGGGACCAGTGCTACCATCAGCCTGCTGCACACTGGGAAACCTTACGCCCGCTTCACTCCCTCTCTTCATCCTGCTTCAACCTCACTGGGGCTTCTGAGGACAATTGTGAGGGGGTGCCTCCCTCCCTGCCAGCCCAGACTGCACCCCCTAGCCCTCAGCCCTGCTTTCCCAGAGTCCAACCACTCTTCACCTACTGAGCAGCGAGGGGAACCGTCCGTGACCGGTGGTGGGGTCCTGGTGCCTCTCTGATCTTTACAGGCTTGTGATCCTTTTTTTTTGAGGCCCCCAGGATATTAAAAAATTTTACTTTCCATGTAGTACCACTTGTATGTAAATTTCATGACTTCCGTCTTTTCTAACAGCTACATAGTACTCCATTATGTAAATGTACCAAAGTTTCTTTAACCAGCCATCTGTTCTCGGGCACTTGGGTTTTTTTTCCAGATTCTGGCTATTGTAAAGAGTGCTGCAACACCAAATAAAGGGTGTTGGGAGGATCCTCCCAGAATGGGAGAAGCATGCTGAAAGTAGACTGTAGACCAAACATGATTGTCACCCATTGCCTCTTTTGCAAACCACAACACCCAATAAGAGAGAGAGAGAACAAAAGGGAATGCCCTGCCACAGAGGAAGGGTGGGATGGGGAGATGGGGGATGGGAGGGATACTGGGACCCGTGGTGGTGGGAAATGGGCACTGGTAGAGGGATGGGTATTTGATCATTGTATAATTGAAACCCAAGCACAAAAATTTGTAAGTCTACAACTGTACCTTTATGATGTTTCACTAATAAACATTTAAAAAAAATTAAATAAAATTTTTTAAAAAGTGACAAAAAAATGTAGAAATGTGGAGGCAGAAAGACTGGTCAACAGGCTGAGTACATGACTTGCCTGCAGGAGACCTAGGTCCGATCCCCAGCACCACCTGCTCTCCTGGGTACTGCCTGGAGCACTGTCCACCTCCCAGTGCAGAGCCAGGAGTAGCCTAAGCACTGCCAGGCATGGCCCTCAGGCATAACCATTAAAAAAAAAAGGTTGGGAATGGAGCCATAGCACAACAGATAGGGAGACTGCCTTGCAAGCAGCTGACTGGGGTTTGATCCCCAGCATCTCATATGGACCCTAAAGCATCGCCAAGAGTGATTCCTGAGCACTGAGCCAGGAGTAATTCCAGAGCATCACCGGGTGTGACCCTAAAAGTAAAAAAAAAAAAAACAACAGTAGGGAGCAGGGCAGGGGCCGGGGATATAGTTCAGTCGTAGAGCACGTGCCTCACTGGGCCTGGGTTCAATCCCTGGTGCAGAAAAAAAATAAAAAAAAGAAAGAAAAAACTGGCAGCACAGGGGGAGATGCCCAAAGGACCCGTGTGCAGCACCAGCACTCCAGAAATGGCCCCCGAGCACCGAACACAATGTTGCCCCCAGAGGAAGATCAGTAAAGCAAAAGTTGGTGTTGTACATGCTTACGTGGAAGCTTCGAGATGACATCAGCCATCTCCCTTATCTCAGGCAGCGCCTGTGCAAGATGTAAAGCATCTCCCCAAAATACTACCCAGAGTCTGGGGCTGGCAGGGGAGGGAAAGGTTCAGAGGGATTGGCCACTAGCACCAGCCGAGCTCGGTGGCTCCACCTCTGCCCCTGGGAGGCGTCCCCAGCAAGTGAGCCCCAACTGTTGGGTCCCTCTGGACATCCCTGTGGAAAGTGTCATTAGGACAGTCCTTGGGGGCTACATGCTGGATGCTGCCCACTTTCGCTCAGTCCTCAGCATCAGAGTCAGACCCTCGTGCTGTCGGGCTGTCCCTGATAGCCAAGTACTCAGTGTCCAGAGGGGCAACGTGTGGGAAGTGTCTCCCTCCTCCACCCCACAATTCAAAGTGCCTTTAGCATAGCTGGATGTGGGTGCAGCTGAGTGGCACTGCAGGGCCTCCTGTGTAAGGCTCTGGGTTCAGTCAGACCCCAGCACCGCATATGCATCTGTGCTTGGGATGTTACCAGTGCTGGCGGTCAAATTCAGGTCCTCATGCTGGCCTTTGAGCTCTTGTGTATATGGACTTTGAAATTCTCTAGTTGCCAAATTGTGTGTGTGTGTGTGTGTGTGTGTGTGTGTGTGTGTGTGTGCATGCGCGCATGTCTGTGGAGGGGAGGAGGGTGGTAACTGAAGGAAGAATTCAGGACCTCATGCATGCAAGTCACAAGCTTTACCATGGAGCCACATCCTGAGCCTTTAGTAACCACTTTGTTTGTTTGGGGGCCACACCTGGTGGTGCTCCGGGTTCACTCCTGGCTCTGCACTCAGGGAGCACTCCCATCGGAGCTCCGAGGACTGTATGTAGTGCTGGGGACTGAACCCACATGAGATGGGTGCAGGGCAAGGGCCCTACCCACTGTACTATCTCACCAGGCCCTAGCAGTCTCAGTAAAAAATGTAAAAGATATCATTGCCATTAAATGTGTCATATATTTTGTTTGACCCAATATATAGAATTCAAAACGCTTGTTGTTTCAATATGTAACTGACATCAAAATGATTATTAAGGTCCTTCAGAGAGGGACCTTGCACTCATTTGTGGGATACTCATTAGTCTCATACTGTAAACACAAATACAGTATGAGACTAATATCCAAGGCCAGGAAAAACAGGGTCCAGGAGGTCTGGTCAATGGTTGGAAGCTTGTCACAAGAGTGGGAACAAAGGGCAGTTAGGATAGAGAAGGAACAAGTATGACAATAATAGATGGAAAGTATCATGTTGGACAGGACTGATTGTTGACAGTAGATAAAGGGATATACCTGATAACCTTTCAGTATCTGTATTGAAAACCGTAAGGTCCAAAAGGAGAAAGAGAGAGAGAGAGAAGAGAGAGAGAGAGAGAGAGAGAGAGAGAGAGAGAAAAGAAAAGTGCCTGTCATAGAAGCAGGTTGAGGGGGGTAGAGAGAGGGAAACTGGGGACATTGGTGGTGGTAAATGTACACTGGTGAAGGGACAGGTGTTGGCACATTATATGACTGAAACACAATCATGAACAACTTTGTATGTGTATCTCACTCTGATTCAATTAAAAATAAATTAAAAAAATATATATATATTGCTTTTTGGGTCACACCTGGCGATGCTCAGGGGTTACTCCTGGCTCATGCACTCAGGAATTACTCCTGGCGTTGTTCAGGGGACCATATGGGATGCTGGGAATCGAACCCGGGTCGGCCGCATGCAAGGCAAACGCCCTACCAGCTGTGCTATTCCTCCAGCCCCCTAAATTTAAAATATTTTTCAAAAAAATCTTTCACTTCTTTTTGTTCTTTTATTGGACTGGGGAGTGTCCCCAGAATATCCAACAGTTCTTGGCCGACCAGACCTGCCAGTTCCTATGGCAGGTGGGGGGTGATCTCCAGGGCTACAGTGCCAGGGGTTAAACTCAGGCCCCTGAGAGTGCCTGACATGTGCCCCCTGACCACTGACTCCTGCCAGACCCCCTCTCATTCTTTCTCGATACCCCATCTTTCAGCACAGTTGCATCCAACCCAGGGGCTTCATTTTTCTTCAGAGTCTTGCATTTATTCTGATTTCAGAGTGTGAGGGTTGGAGAAGTTGATTCTCGTGCCCAAGTTAGTTCCAGCCTTTCTCTGTTCTCATCACTAGACAGGAGTTATCAATTTTTGAGGAATGTTATATCAGAATATTCTGACTCAGGATATAAAGCTCCTAGAAATTCAAGGGAAAGCTAAAACTGCAAGGATGATGATGATGATGGTGATAATATTAGGGAGGGAGGGGCCGGGATTTAGCTATACTGGGATACACATATGGTGGGTTGCCACACGCAAGGCAAGTCCTTAGCCCCTGTCCAGTCTCTCTGACCCTTGTTTTGAAACTGCAGTGAAAGCTACAGCAATTGCATTCCACATGCTCTGGGTGGCCTCCGTCAGTTGGTCAACCCTAGAATCACACCCGGCAGGTGCCAACTTCTCCACAGACACTCTCCGACCCATGGCCTTGCCCTAGGCCCAGTGTCCCTCTCCCCCAAAACCCACAGTGCTGCACCCCTGCACCCAATTTTCTTGCCATCAGGTGGGAGAATTTGCCAGGAACATTTCCCTGCGCTCCCGACCCTGGTTCTGGAAAGACTTGGGGATCTCCGGCATTATTTTACTACATGCACATGTGTACGGGGTGGGAGAGCGAAGCTTTTGTGCAGTTATTATTGGGAACAATACCTTGGTACATCTGTGCCGCGAAAATGGCAAAGCTAGTGGCTGTGCTGGTGACTAATGTTTGCGCCTATTTGCAGAGTAATTGCAGGGGGAGAAAATAGATCCGTGTGGGACAGGCTCCCAGTTCCATTCTGTGCTGATTCCTCAGACTGTTCCTTACAAACCTTCTCAGCTTCCTGCATTTGTTTTCCAGGCGATTTGATTGAAATCTCACTGTGCGTGGCCCGAGTTCGCTAGGAAGGAATTGGGGGATAAGTAAGACCCACTTTCCCTGCCGTTGATGATCTTCCAGTTGGGATAAAATGAGGCAAAGCCAGATATGACCAGTATCCTACAAAAACAACAGAATGCCTTAGCAATGGGCAAGGGAGGGAAACTTGGAGCGATGTAGGCAGTGCTCAGGGCTAACTCCTGGCTCTGTGCTCAGGGATCACTCATGGCAGGGTTTGGGGGACCCTGTCTGCCCCTGGGACCAAACCCAGGTGAGTTGCACGTAAGGCAGCTACCGTCTCTGCTGTCTTCTCTCTTCACCCATTTTGGGATGGGCATTGGGGGGCTCCCTTGGTGGTGGGGGTGGTTTTGATTGCTCTTACTTTGGCCAGTGGGAGGGAGCCACCATGGAAGATCTTGGAAGATGAAGGATGTCCAACACTTTCTCTTCCCTGACTGTGCTCTCCAGCCCGTTAGTAAGAACTCAATGATTCTAAGAGCTCCAGCTGAATATGAAGGGGAACTTACTTCCGGTAGACATCTAAAAGAGAGGTGATGCCCCCACCCCATCTTAGACACAGATTTGCCTTCCACAGTTTATAACCCATGATCAACTGAGCTTTGTAAACATTGATTCAATAAGATATTTTGAGACCACATTCCACTAACTTTTACTACGCTCTGTTGTTATCATTGTTCTATTTTGTTGTTCTCGATTTGGGAGGAGGGTTCAGGTCCAGTGGTGTTCAGGGGCTATTCCTGGTTCTGTGTTCAGGAATCACTTAATTTTTTTAAATTTTATTTTTCATTAAGTCGTTCACCATGATTATTTACATTCAGTATTTCAACACCAATCCCACCACCATTACACCTTCCTACCCCCATTATTTCGGATTTTCCCACCACCATCCAAGTCTAGCACAGCGGTAGGGCGTTTGCCTTGCACGCAGCCAACATGGCTGACCCGAGTTCGATTCCTCCGCCCCTCTCGGAGAGCCCGGCAAGCTACCGAGAGTATTTGATATGCCAGACACAGTAACAACAAAGTCTCCAATGGAGACGTTACTGGGCCCGCTCGAGCAAATCGATGATCAACGAGAGGGCCTTTACTTTTACTTTACTTTATCCAATTCTACCCCATAGGCATTTGCTAAATAATTTATTTTGCATTGCTTGTTATGAATAGTAACGCAGTCACTTTTGTGGCTGTGCACTCCTGGAATTCTAAATTTTTTTAATATTTGGGATCTGGAGGCATCTCTGCAGCATGCTGCTCTCTTCTGAGATTCATTTGTGAGGCTCTGAATCATGGCCGTTAGTGTGTTTAAGTGACTCCCAGAGGCAATTTGTGGGTGTGACTGCCAGGATGCCAGAAGGGCAGGGAGATGGGGAGAGGATGCCCATCCCTGATTCTGTGGAGCCTGGAGTTTTCTGAAATCACTCTTAGCAGTGCTCAGGGGACCTTCTGTGGTGGTGGGATGGAACCAGGGTTGGCTTGCTGCAAGGCGAGTGTCTAAACCCTGTACTATCTCTCTGGTACTTTGTTGCTATTTTTGTTCATCTCTCTCTGGGCTTATCAGTTAAACTCTCCCAGAGGCCTGTACACGTGGGTGAAAGAGCAAATGCACAGAGTCCAGCACTATAAACTCCATCCACAAACCTGGCTTCAGGAGTCCACGGCCCATCGTGGAATGCACCTCCCAGGTAAGCAGAAGCAGCTGGGCGGATCTGGTGGTGGCTGGAGACGGATAGCAACGTGGCCCCAAACAGCTTTCTCTTAATCTTTTGCCTCTGACCTTCTCTGCACATGTTTTTGTTTTGGGGCCACGGCTAACAGTGCTCAGGGTTTACTCCTGGCTTTGTGCTGAGGGACCCCTAGCAGTGCTTGGGGGAACCATATGTGGTCTGGGGATTGAAGCGGAGTCAGCTTCGTGCAAGGCAAATGCCCTCTTGACTGTCCATCACCCCAGCACCCTCCTGCACACATCTTATTCTTTCCTCTTCCTGTCCACTGGCCTGATTCTCAGGTCCGCTTGGCAGAAAACATGGCCAGACTTGGGCTCCGAAGACTCCACAGAGGCCAGTGGGAAGCCCACCCTCTCCTGAGCCAGTCAGTGAAGGGCTGGAGAACGAGCTGCTCCGGGCAGAACAGATCATTATACGGTGCCACCACAGTGACCACGGAGGGACAGGAAGCTATCACTGCCGCTATTTACACCGCTGTCCTAGCTCTGCTCCTGACAGGTCTTCGCAGTGCTGGGCTCAGACCTCCAGCCTGGCCTCTTCCTCCCGCCTTTGTCTTCCTCCCAGATGAGTCCTAGGGTTTAGATGCTCACGTGTACTGGGCGCGCATTGTTTACGACAGACCCCACGATTCTGTTCTCTGATCGCTTCTGTGTCTTCCTGGGTTCTCTCTGGCTAACAAGGCGTGGATCCTTGTCCCTAAGGACGGAAAGGCGGGTGAGGGAGCGGCAGAAATGCCTCCACTCCCCAGGGTTCCTTAACAATGAATAATGTGGGCCTCCAAGGAGAAGCCAAGCTCCCTGATCTCGCTAATTCTGGAGTTAATTCTCCCCTGTGATCCGGGCATTGAATTACCACCAGCACCCCACACACCTTCTGTATTCTATTGTCTGGGCTAATAAAGGTTCCCCATCCGAGAGGCACTGAGACCCGAACCCTAATCCAATTAAACTCTGCAAAAGCCACAGACTCGGGAAGGACAAAGAGGTGAGGAGGTTAATAGCAGACAGAACCGCCTCTGACAAGCCAAATTAGCCTTGCCCACCTCAGGAGAAATGGGAAAGCAGATTACTCAGACTGCTGCTGCTGATTAACATTTGCTCAACATTCCAAGCGGCCGAGTTTTCCTCCCCCAAGTTCAATGTTAACCTGAGGAAAGAGGGAAGGTGTGCACTGAGGAGGTGGCAGTGAGGGAGGCTGGAAGCATAGTCCCCTCCCCAATGAACGGCCTCCTTCCCCAAGGGGCTGGGGGTGCAAGCGGGAGAACATTCCCCCACTTATCTAGCTACTTCTTTTCCGGTCAAAAGGATGGAGACTTCCATAGTTGGCAGCCTGTCTCATGAGCTGGGGGAGAAGGTTGCTGGGATCGAGAAGGGATCACTAAGTCAATGATGGTTGGAGGACTCGTTCGGGACGGGAGATGTGTGCTGAAAGTAGATAAAGGACCAAACGTGATAGCCTTTCAGTATCTGTATTGCAAACCATAATGCCCAGAAAGTAGAGAGAGAGTATGGGGGAAATTGTCTTACATAGAGGCAGTGGGAGGGTTGGAAAGTGGGGGGGGGGGGCACTGGAGACATTGGTGGCGGAGAAAGTGCACTGGTGGAGGGATGGGTGTTTGATCATGTATGACTGAAACTCAAACATGAAAGTTTTGCAACTATCTCATGGTGACTCAATAAAAAAAGAAGGAGGAGGAGGAGGAGGAGGGATGGGGAAGAAAGAAGAAGAAGAAGAAGAAGAAGAAGAAGAAGAAGAAGAAGAAGAAGAAGAAGAAGAAGAAGAAGAAGAAGAAGAAGAAGAAGAAGAAGGAAGAAGAAGAAGAAAGAAGAAAGAAGAAGAAGAAGCAGAAGAGGAAGAAGAGGCAGAAGAAGGAAGAAGAAGAAAGAAGAAGAAGAAGAAGAAGAAGAAGAAGAAGAAGAAGAAGAAGAAGAAGAAGAAGAAGAAGAAGAAAGAAGAAAGAAGAAAGAAAGAAGAAGAAGAAGAAGAGGAAGAAGAAGGAAGAAGGAAGAAGAAGAAGAAGAAGAAGAAGAAGAAGAAGAAGAAGAAGAAGAAGAAGAAGAAAGAAGAAGAAAGAAGAAAGAAAGAAGAAGAAGAAGAGGAAGAAGAAGGAAGAAGAAGAAAGAAGAAGAAGAAGAAGAAGAAGAAGAAGAAGAAGAAGAAGAAGAAGAAGAAGAAGAAGAAGAAGAAGAAGAAGAAGAAGCAGCTCCACATCAACCAGCTCATAGAGAAGGAGGTTCCACGATGAGCTGAAACGAGGGAGGGAGAGCTGGAGCAACAAGACAGCGGGCAGGCGCTTGCCTTGCATGTGGCTGACCTGGGTTTGATCCCTGCTACCCATATGGTCTCCCAAGCCCCACCAGGAGTAATACCCGAGTATAGAGCCAGGAGTAAAGTTTGAGCATCATTGGATGTGGCAAGAAAGAAAGGAAGGAATAGAGAAAGAAAGAAAGAAAGAAAGACAGAAAGAAAGAAAGAAAGAAAGAAAGAAAGGGAAAAAAAAGAAAAGAAAAGAAAAGAAAGAAGGAAGAGTATCAGAGATCTCAGAGCAAAGCAGATGTGGGGTGGTCGGGGGGGCATTGCAGACCCCTCAGCCCTGGTGTTACAACTCTTCTGGCTAAGGCAACACCCACAGTGACCCAGACCATTACTCTCCTGCACCCGGCAGCAAGATCACCATGTCACACTTACCATAACAGCAGCAACAAAGCATGTCGCCTTCTTTAAGTCCTGGATCAATGAGCTCAACAGTCCATGAACTGCAGAGATGAACTTCCTGGCCACTGTGTGTCCTGCCCTACGGGGATGGACTTTGCTGTCTTTTTCCTACAGGTTGAAGGGACAATGGTCCTTCAGGGTTATCGAGGAGACTGAAGAGCTGTCTTCTACGCTCTTGTGACCAAGGCACTTCCATCATGATGCTTTCTTACATGCTATCCTCCTCTTTGTTTGGTGGCAGGAAGGAGTGGGGAGTGGGCCACCCTGGACTGGGCCAGGGCTAACTCCAGGCTCTGTGCTCAGGGGTCTCACCTGGTGAGGCTCAGGGGACCATCTGAGGAGTGAAACCCAGGCTGGTCTCACACCAGGTTGGCCAATCTGAATTCCAGCCCTGCTGCACTATGTCCTGGTCTCTGGGCTCACCTGTGCTCCAGAAAACCAGTGCAAGGTCAAGGTGTGCCCCCCCCAAGTAGCTCTGGAGAGGAAGGGCAAGCATGGAGCCCCGGTCTTCCGGCACAGGAAGCCCACACTCAATGTCATGGTCTCAAAGCCCCCACTGGGTACCAGGGAGTTATTTCCCACATGGCTGTCTCTGATTGGTCTGTGGGAAGGAATTTGCCAGTCCCGAGCCAGTGGCACTCCTCGTCCCAGCCAGGTCCTCTATCTCATCCGGGATCCACCCACACGGTCCCAAATCTCTGCAGGCCAGGCTGAGCCTGGCAGGCTCCTGGCAGCGTCTGAAGTTCCGGGCAATCTGGGCTGTCGTGGCCTTTATTCAATTTCGTGGCCTTTGTCTTTCCAGGCGAGTCCTGGGGTGCTGGGAAGGTGAGGTGGGAGCCCCGCTCCCTCCAGCTCCCTCTCCCTCCCAGCACGCGCAGGGCCAGCGCCTCAATTTTTCATAGCGGATCAAAGGGTCTATTTTGGGGTGATTCCTAGCACGCTCCATGGTGACTGCTTCCATTTTTAAAATAGCCTCAAGTGTGACTATTAATCAGGATATCATTAAGAATAATATCTGTCAGGATGACATTGATTTCTTGTTCCGTGAATACTTAGCACCAGCATGGAATTCCTGAACGTGGCCCATTTGCACGGTTCCAGGAGGGTGCTGGGTGATGGGCCTCTGCGCACTGGCTCTGGGCCTGGGGTGCCGAGAGCTGTCTCGGCCAAGGCTACCGCTCTCATTCCTTAAATCCTGCGCTCACACTAGGACCCTCTTCTAGACACAGGGGTGCTCTAGGGCTCCATCGTCAACGTGAGAAAATATCCCCGACAGTTTTCATGTTCCTAAGACCCACTGTGGCTTTAAAATTATTGATTTGGGGGGCTGGAGCGACAGCACAGTGGGTAGGGCGTTTGCCTTGCACGCAGCCAACATGGCCAACATAGGTTCGATTCTCAGCATTCCATATGGTCCCCCGAGCACCGCCAGGAGCAATTCCTGAGTGCATGAGCCAGGAGTAACCCCTGAGCATCGCCGAGTGTGACCCAAAAAGCAAAAAAAAAAAATTGATTTGGATGGAGAGAGATTTGGGGCCAAACCTGGTAGTGACATACCAGGATTCTCCTGGCTCAGTACTTGGGGGTTTACTCCTGGGAGTTCCCAGGGGCTCATAGAGTGCCAAAAAACCACCCCAAACCTCCAACATCAAAGCACCCACACCAGCCTGCCGATCTCTCTCCAAACCCTAGAATTACATATATTATATAATAATATATGATATTATATTATACTATATAATAGTATGTGGAAATATGTACACCCAATTATATAATATTAAATATAATAATATATAATGTTATGTGATAATGTTATTATATAATTATATAGCATTGTAGCACTGTCCTCCCGTTGCTCAAGCGGGCACCAGTAACGTCTTCATTGTGAGACTTGGTTGTTACAGTTTTTGGCATATCGAATACACCACGGGGAGTTTGCCAGGCTCTACCTTGTGGGCAGGATACTCTCCGTAGCTTGCCAGGCTCTCTGAGAGGGACGGAGGAATAGAACCCAGGTCGACCGCATGCAAGGCAAACGCCCTATCCGCTGTTATAAATTATATATGTATATAAAATGTGGCTGCATTTGGAATTTACTCTTGGTTCTGCTCACAGGACCATGTGAGGTACCAGGAATGGAACTGTGGGCAAGGGAAGTGACGCACCTGCTGTACTATCTATCATTTGAGCCCTTACTCTGATGTTTTTCACTAAGTCTTTGAGATAATGGTAGGTGTACATGTAGCTGTGAGAAATAACCTAGTGCGGCTGAAGTGATAGCACAGCGCGTAGGGTGTTTGCCTTGCACAGAGCTGACCCGGGTTCGATTCCCAGCATTCCCTATGGTTCCCTGAGCACCGCCAGGAGTAATTTCTGAGTACATGAGCCAGGAGTAATCCCTGAGCATTGCCGGGTGTGAGGCAAAAAAAAAAAAAAAAAAAAAGAAAGAACCTAGAGATTCCTCATCCTCGTCCCCCTCAAGCAGTAATTTGTGTAACTATAACACACACCCACTGCCCAGGAACTAGTTGCTCCCATGCACTGACCTAATTTGGATACACACACACACACACACACGCTGTTTCCATGCTGTCCCCGCGAGCCCCTGAGCCCTCCTCACGGCCCTGCCTTGGCAGTGAGGGGCTCACACGTGCCCACCATGGTGCTGGCAGGCGAGGCTGGTGTGTCAACACAAAAAGACAGCAGCGGTCTATAGCTCCCGCCGCCCAGGTTCGGTAGTCTCGGGCCGCTTCCTCCACCCAGGGGAGGTCGATGGCGATGGGCAGACGAAGGAAGGAACGGGAAGGAACGAGGGCCAGGCTGGCTGGTGTCAGTTGCAGTTTATTCTGTTCCCATCTCCATTCTCCTCTGATTCTCCTTCTGCTTCTTCCTCCCCCATGCTACTTCATCCTCCTCCTTGATTCCCCCTTCATTCTCCTTCTGGCTCTGGAATCTGGATTCCCCCTTTCTCCTCTTGCTCTGGAATCTGGATCTTGATCCCCCCGGTCCACTCTTACAATCTCGTTATATCCCAACGCATGAGGGGTTGGGGCTTACACATAGGTGTGGTCACAATCAACAGGGGTAAAGTTCTTTCCCTTGGGGAAAGCAGCTTCTAGGACAGATACTCTCTCAGCAGGATGACCCACCCTAGAGCGGAGTCCCATGGGTGTGTTTCTCCTCTCCTTGTCCAACAAACATATAAGCATTCATAATATTAATCATTTTGTACGGACACAGTATGGAATACATTAAGCTTATAGAGTTGCTCTCCTAGGGCCATCTCAATCTCAAACTACAGTGCTCAGACCAGATCATCTTTCCTATTCCTAGCAGAGTCCTAGTCTCGTCGTTATTTTTGGATCATGACAGCATTTGTCTATGATCAAGCTCTTAACTTATAGTTAAGAATTGTGACACTTTGGCCTGGCCCATTTCGATGCCAGGCTAGCACATAACTTACCGCTTGTCCTGGTTCCATCTTGTCCCTCGTCGGGACCCTGCTTTTGGGGATGCTAGGAAGTGAGGGCAACTGAGGCTTAAGTTGAGAAAGCAGATGCCCGGGAATGAATAATATTCGAAGCCATTTAAATCCCAAGTTACAAAAGCATAATATTAATTGTCTCCTTGTGTCTATACAAAAGGACATTGCTTTCAAGTAAACTATTCAAAAGACACAAGGAGAGGAGAAAGGCGATATTAACTTAAGATACAAGTTCAGTGTCCTAGAAAGATCTGACCTTAACAAATTAACAGAATCTGGTTAGGGGGAAAAAACTGATTAACTGGCTGGGGAAGAGCGCATAGAGAAGTGGTTACAGACAAACAAAAGAACGGGAGTAACTCGGGAGCACCGTGATGGGTGTGACCCGATAGAGCACTCTGCAGACGGGAGGCCTGAGCACCACCCACAGGGGTTCCACCCCCGACACGACTTGTCCCCTAGCACCGCCAGGGGTGGCCCCTCAACACAGCCCACCACAGCCCCTGTGCAATTCAGACTCAGAAATGCAGCACTGGGGCTGGAGAGAGAGTGGGGAGGGCATTTGCCTTGCATGTGGTGGAGCGGGGCTCCATCCCAGCACCCCAGATGGTCCCCCCGCCCGCCAGGAGTGAGCCCTGAGCACCGCGGGGTGTGGTAAAGAGAGAGCGAGAGATAGACAGAGACAGAGACAGAGAGACAGAGAAAGAGAGAAGGAAAGAAGAAGAAAGAAAAAGGAAGGAAAGAAGGAGGAAAGAGGAAAGGAAGGAAGGAAGGAAAAGAGAGAGAAGAGAGAAAGAGAAAGAAAGGAAGGAAGGAAAGAAGAAAGAAAAGGAGGAAAGGAAAGCAGGAAAGAGGAAAGGAAGGAAGAGACAGAAACAGCAGAGGCATTTTTTTTAAAAGTCCTCAGCACTCAAAGAAATTATAGCCTTGAATTGCTTAGCAACAGAGAGATATTCTGAGAAATGCATCGTTAGGCAATTTCATGGTTGTGTGAGCGTTAGAGACGTACCAGCGGGAGCTGCCACAGACTGAGGCCCAGGCAGCCTATGGAAAAGGTGGTGACCGCATGGTCCGGCATTGACCAGACTCTGCTGAGTAGCTCATGACTGACTCATAGACCCAAATGCTGGAATACTATTCAACCAGAAAAAAGACAAGTGGCAAAGCTCTTGGCCTGCACACAGCTGAGCCCAGGCCTATGCCCAGCACCACACAGAGTCCCCTGAGCACTGCTAGGAGCAACCCTGAGCTCAGAGTTAGGCAGAAGCCCTGAGCACAGGGTGTGTGTGTGTGGGGGGGGGGGAGGGTAAGGCCCAACTCCTCCCTCCTCCCCAGGAACAGAATAGCCTGGAAAGCTGATGGGACACAGCAGTGGTGTTCTAAAGGGGCGCAGGAGCACTAATCTGCGGGATGAGAATCAACATGTCTTTGCTCCTACAGACACCAGGCCTCTGTGGAAGGCCAGACGCAGACAGCGGTGGCCGAGAGTGTGGGACTGCAGGGGGCCCCTATCAGGAGCCCTTTGTTTTCACTGAATATTTGACCCTGACCTTGGTGGCGCTTCACCAGGCTTGACAGTCAGCAGTTTAAAAGGCTCCAGGGAAAATGTGCCCTGGGTCAGAGCTCAGATGGCTGGAGACGCAGCAGCTACTGGAGGGCCATGAAGATCCAAGTCAGGCGTCATGAGGCACCTCCACTTCCGATGGGGAGGAGGAAGAGGAAGCAGGAGATGCCCAGAGGGGCAGAGGGGCGGGCGACTCGCCCTGTGTCCGTGATCACAGTCGGCCTTTCCCCCAGCCCTGCACCTGACTGTGCCCCCGTGCCTCTCCCTCCTCCGACGGGGCCACGACCTCAGTGTGGAGCAGAGCTCTGCATGGACGCTGCCCAGCACGTGACGGGAGCCGAGGCCCACCAGCCCCCCCCCCAGCTTCTGACCCCTCATGGTCGCGCGTGGGCAGGAACGAGGCGGGCCTAGAGTGGGCGGTGCCAGGCACCAGGGTCTCAGCAGGCAGAGACGCCTTCCCTAGCAGGGACGGCTCGGAGCCTTTTCTCCCGCTGCCTGAGATCGTCCTCTTGAGCCAGAGAGAGGATGATGACCTTCCTGGCCAACGAGGCCAACGGGGCGCTCTCCACGTGCAGGGACAAGGACCTCTGAGCACTGCGGCTGGGCTTCCCGTCAGGAAAGCATCGGGGGTGGGGGCGGGGGCGGGGTCTCGCCGCTGCCAGGGAAACTCCCAACACCGCCAGGTGCCCGCTCGGTGCTGACAGAGCTCGGGGACCCCAGATGCCTCTGCGCGTCTCTGTGGCCCTGGTCGGGGCGTCCGACAAACAGACCAGGGTGGACCCTCTCCCCGAGCCACACCCACACCCAGGACACGGATTCCCAGAGGAAAACGGAGCCAAAGCAGATTCAAAAACAGCCTGGGAACAAAAAGTCCCAATGAGTCCGGGGCTGCTCAGAACCCAGTGGCGGCACCATTAGTGGGGGGAAGTGGGGGACAGTCCAGGGAGCAGTGAGCATGCACCCCTCCAACATGCTACTTTGTCTTCCTTTGGGGGGGCAGCAACATCTAAGGGTGCTCAGGGCTCACTCCCGGCTCTGTGCTCAGGACTCACTCCTGGCTTTGTGCTCAGGGCTCACTCTTGGCTATGTGCTCAGGGCTTACTCCTGGCTCTGTGCTCAGGGCTTACTCCTGACTCTGTGCTCAGGGCTGACTCCTGTCTCGGTGCTCAGGGATGACTCCTGGCTCTGTGCTCAGGGATCACTCCTGGTTCCATACTCGGGGCTCACTCGGGGCTCTGTGCTCGGGGCTGATTCCTGGGTCGGTGCTCAGGGATCACTCTTGACTCTGTGCGCACTCCTGGTGGGCTCAGGGTGCCACGTGGCATCTGGGATGCGGGGGATGGAGCGTAGGGTGGCTGTGGGCAAGGCAAGTGCCCACCCCTGCCCTGTCGCTCTGGACCCACATTGTGGGTGTGTCTGGTGTTTCCACTTGCTTTCCAGCTGGAAGTGCAGTGTCAGCTGCGGGGACAGCCCGAGCCCAGAGCGGTCGGAGGACAGGGCTGAGCACAAGACTGTCGGGTCCTGTCTGGGCCACAGTGTCCCACCTCCAGGGGGCGCCCTAGGCCCCACCACCCTCAGGCACTTTCCCAGCCTCTGCATTTCCTTGATGTTTTGGTTTTGGTGCCAAGGATGGATCCCAGGATCCCAGACACCCACGCCTGCACCCGACCTCTGAGCCACGTCCTGCCCGACCCCAGGCCCAGTGGGCTGCCTGCGGCCTGGCTGCCCACGTCCTCTCCGTGGAGAATCTCTAGAAGGTAGATCCAATTAACATGCTCAGGATGGCCAGTGCTCAGGGGCAGGGCAGTTCTCAGGGCAGCCAGTGCTCAGGGCAGGCAGTGCTCAGGGGCAGGGCAGTGCTCAGGGCAGGCAGTGCTCAGGGGCAGGGCAGTGCTCAGGGGAAAGGCAGTGCTCAGGGCAGCCAGTGCTCAGGGAAGCCAGTGATCAAGGCAGGGCAGTGCTCAGGGGCAGGGCACTGCTCAGGGCAGCCAGTGCTCAGGGGCTTCTCCTAGTTTGGTGCTCACGGGACCTCGTGGCACTCGAGATTAAGCCTGGGCCTCCCACATGTGTTCCTTGAGCTCCAGGCCTCTACGCCCCACCGCAGCCCCCACTGGTGTGTATTTTGGGGCCCGGCAGTGCCAGCACAACTCCCAGCTTGTGCTCCAGGTCACTCCTGGATGCGCTGGGCATGGGTGCTCCTGCACCCAGCCCTTCCAGCCTCCTGCCTGGTCATGGGTGCTTTTTTATTTCATTCATTCATTTCATTCATCATCCTGTTAATCGTCGATTGCCTCGAGCAGGCCCCAGTAACGTCTCTTTTATCCTAGCCCTGAGATTATATTCAAGGCTCTTTAGGAGAATGAGACCCATCATTATTGTTACTGGTATTTGGCATATTTGGTGCGCCACGGGGAGTTTGCCAGACTCTGCCCTGTGGGCAGGCTATATTCGATAGCCTGCAAGTTTCTTTTTTATTTATTTTTTTCTTTTTTGGGTCACACCTGGCGATGCTTAGGGGTTCCTCCTGGCTCTGCACTCAAGAATTACTCCTGGCGGTGCTCGGGGATGCTGGGGATCGAACCTGAGTTGGCCGCGTGCAAGGCAAATGCCCTACCCGCTGTACTATGGCTCCACCCCCCGGGTGCGTTTTTTTTTAATCACCGTGAGAACAGTTACAAAGCTTTCAGTTTTAAGTCTCGGTCATACAACGATCAAACACCCGTCCCTTCACCAGTGCACATTTTCCACCACCAAGAACCCCAGTATACCCCCATCCCACCCCTCCCCCTGCCTGTGTGGCAGATGATTTTCACTTTAGTCTCTCTTTACTTTGATTACATTCAAATTTTTGACCAAAGAGTCACTATTATTATTTAGAATTCCCGCCCCACTATCACACCTGCCAAAAAGGCATTGTTCTGGGTGCATATTTTAAGAGAATATCTGAGAGCTACACGGGTCAAAGAGGGGTCTAGGTGGGATTTATTTCAGTTCCTGTTTTGAGCAGTTTTTGCTGCGTGGGGTTGATTATCAGGTCATTTTGCTGAAAAAAACAAAAACAAAAACAAAAAACAATTTAATCATGAAAAATGAGAGGAACATTAATCTGAAAGGACATAATAAGATCAGAGAGACAGTTTGAAGGGCAGAGCACTGCTACATGCAGGAGACCTGGGGTCGATCCCTGGGACCACCTGGTCCCCTGCGTGGGCGACAGTGATCGCTGGGGGCCAGAGAGAGAGAGTTCAGCGGGGAGGTTGCTGGCCTGGGCTGGACCCCCAGAAACTCCAGTGATCCCCGCAACCTGTCAGGAGTGATCCCTGAGCACAGAGCCAGGAGTCAGCCTTGAGTATAGCCAAGTGTGACCTTAAAACAAAAACAACCAGCCAGAGAGACAGTATAGCGAGGAGGGTGTTTGTCTTGTATGTGGCCAACCCAGTTTCAATCCGCAGCATCCCATATGGTTGTCCAAGCACCGACAGGAGAGATTCCTGAGTGCAGAGCCAGGAGGAACCCCTGAGCATTGCCGGCTGTGACCCAAAAAGCACACACACAAAAAAAACCAACCCAAAACAGAGTAACCTGCAAGCACAGCCCTCCAAAACAAGAACAAAACAAAACACACAAACAGGGGAGGAAGTTTCCCCGCACCCAGCTGCACAATTATGCCCGAACTTGCGGGCACATGAGAACCTCCTTCCCCAACCCCATCCCCATTTGCCCTGGGCATGTAGTCAGACATCCACCCACAGACACTCCGAGTTCTGTAGTTCTGGAGGAAGTGGGTTCCCCTCGGCCCCTCCCTCCAGCACCCTCCACTGCGGAATGAGACTCGTCCTTTGCGGGCTCCACAGGCCATCAGCAACAACCCCACAGACTGTCCCAGACACTCAGGCCACGGCCGGACTCGTGTCAACACAGCCTCCCTCCCTGAGTCTCGCCAGATGTCCGATGAAGTGTCGGACAGCTGCCAGCAGAAAGGCCAGTTGGCAAAGGCCAGGGGTCCCCTTTTCCCGTGGCTTTGGGTTTCAGCCATGGGTAGTGGCCATGAGGGACTAGCTGGTTCGCTGGCCTGGCACAAGCGACTTCACGCTCTGACTCCCAGGAGGCCCCTCACTGCACAGACCCAACTGCGCCAGCCTCGGTTTTCCTTCACGACAACATTGCTCTCCTGCAGCTCACGGCCTGGCAGAAGCCTGGCCTGTTCGTGCTCCGGTGACAGGACACACTCATGCTGGGGACAGCCCAGGCCACCTGGTGACGGAGTGACCACTCGGGAGGTGAGTGGCTCCTCACTGGATTTTTCTGTCATTTTCTTCTTCTTATCACTTGGTATCTTTTTTCTATAGGTCACACCTAGTGATGCTCAGGGGTTACTCCCGGCTCATGCACTCAGGAATTACTCCTAGTAGTGCTCGGGGGACCATATAGGATGCTGGGTATCGAACCTGGGTCAGCCGCGTGCAAGGCAAATGCCCTACCCTCTGTGCTATCACTCCAGCCCCTATGTTTTCTTTTTTCTTTTATTTTTTTTGAGCCACACCCAGTGGTGCTCAGGGCTTACTCCTGGCTCTGTGCTCAGAGATCACTCCTGGCAGTGCTCGGGGGGAACGCATGCGTTGTTGGGAACTGAACTTGGGTCTGCCACAGCCAGGCAAATGCTCTGCCCACTGCGCTCTCTCTAGGGCCCCTGTGTTCTGAGATCTTCTATCTTGCACTTGAATAAGAATTTCAATGGTTTTGTCAGTCAGAAATTGTTTAGAGCTGTTTTTCTCAGGTAAGAAATAATATATATTTAATTGCCATTTCCCAATGTTTTTATTTCCTTTAAGAAAATCAGCTTGGGGCAGAGGGCAGGTAAGATTGATAACCTTTCAGTATCTTTCTCGCAAACCACAATGCCCAAAAGGAGGGAAGGGGAGAGAGAGAGAGAGAGAGAGAGAGAGAGAGAGAGAGAGAGAGAGGAAAAGCAGAAAAGTGCCTGCCATAGAGGCAGGCTCAGAGGGAGGGAAAAACTGGGGACATTGGTATTGGGAAATGTACACTGGTGGAAGGATGGGTGTTGGAATACTGTATGACTGAAATTCAACCATAAACAGCTTTGTAATGGGCTATCTCATGGTGGTTAAAAAAAATTTTTAAAAAAGAAAAATAATTCAAGGGCTAGAGCAAGAGTACAGCAGGTAGGGCTTTTGCCTTACATGCAGCCAACCCAGGTTCAATCCCCAGCACCCCATATGCTCCCCTGAACCCCGCCAGGAGTGATCCCTGAGCACAGAGCCAGGAGTGATCCCTGAGCACAGAGCCAGGAGTGAGCCCTGAGCACAGTGACAGGAGTGAGTGCTGAGCACAGAACCAGGAGTCAGCCCTGAGCACAGAGCCAGAAGTAATCCCTGAGCACAGAGCCAGGAGTGAACCCTGAGCACAGTGTCAGGAGTGAGGGCTGAGCACAGAGCCAGAAGTAATCCCTGAGCACAGAGCCAGGAGTGATTCCTGAGCACAGAGCCAAAAGTGAGCCCTGAGCACAGAGCCAGGAGCAAGGCCTGAGCACAGAGCCGGGAGGGAGCCCTGAGCACAGAGCCGGAAGTCAGTTCTGAGCACAGAGCCAAGAGTCAGCTTTGAGCACAGAGCTGGGAGTCAGCCCTAAGCACTGCCAGGTGTGCCCCACGCCCCATAGGTCAAAAACAGAGATACGGTACAAAGTCCATGATTCTCTTTGCCTAGCCACCACCCGACAGTGAGCTTTGGGGGGGCAGCTGACCAGATGCTGCTCGGGAACAAAAACAGGAGGAAGGGTCTCGCTCTGGGTGTCAGATTCCCCCTCTGGACTCCTCTGTGTCCAGGAGAGCTGTGAGCAGCCACACCTGGCGGCGGTGGATTCTTGGTCCTGCTGCCAGGTCTGTGTGTGAGGCCATCAGGTACCAGACTGGGTCCCGGGGGTCCCCCATACACAACACACCCTCAGCCCAGTGCGCACCTTCACACTGTTTCCGGCCCCGAGATGATCTCTCATCAGCCAGTGAGTTGCCGGTTGTTGGCTCATGACTCTTGGGATGCTGAGGGTAGTTCAGGGGCTAAGGAGGAATTTTCTGGCTCCGGGATGCCTCTGAAGAGACACTGTTGCAGAATGCATCAACAGAAACTTCTCAGCACGCCTCTCTTCTGGCTGCCATACTACCTGTGCCCTCCAGAGGGCAGCACTTGCCGGCTCCAAACACCTTCCACCTGTTTTGACAGACTCACCGCTGAGGGGCGGGAGTGATGGAGAAGTGAGAGCGTCTGCCTTGCACGCGGTCGACCTGGTTTGATCCCTGAGCCCTGCAGGAGGGACCCCTGAGAGCAGAGCCAGGAGTCAGCCCTGAGCACTGCTGGGTGTGGCGCCAAAACGGAAGAAAGAAATACAGGTGGCCAGAGAGGTCGTGGCACTCTGCACACAGCCAGCACCGGTGCAACCCCAGCACCACATAATATCCCCCAAGCACCGCCAAGGGTCACTCCTGAGCACAGGGCCAGGCATAGCCCCTGAGCAGTGCCAGGTGTGCCCTCTCCCCCCAATAAAGAGTCAACATGGATTCCCAATTTTTATTTATTAAAATCGTCACACCCACCACCTGGCCCCCTGGCGCCGTGTAATCCCATCAGCGGCCAAGACTCAGAGACTATAAAATCCAGTTCCCGGAACCGCGCGGCCGCGAATGCGACATCTTATCAGGACATCTTTTTATGACATCTTATTATCTCATTCCTACTTTGGACAAACTTGCAGGCTATCGAATGTAGCCTGCCCACAGGGCAGAGTCTGGCAAACTCCCCGTGGCGTACCCAATATGCCAAATACCAGTAACAATGATGGGTCTCATTCTCCTAAAGAGCCTTGAATATAATCTCAGGGCTAGGATGAAAGAGACGTTACTGGGGCCTGCTCGAGGCAATCGACGAATAACAGGATGATGAAATGAAAATGAAATGAAAATCGTAACAGCCACGATACATCCTGGATCTGAAATAACTTTGAGATAATTAGTGTCATAAAATCATATATATATGCTTTGCTTTTTGGGTTACACCCGGCAATGCACAGGGGTTACTCCTGGCTCTGCACTCAGGAATTACTCCTGGCGGTGCTCAGGGAACCATATGGGATGCTGGGAATCGAACCTGGGTCTGCCGCATGCAAGGCAAACACCCTACCCGCTGTGCTATCGCTCCATCCCCCCCTCAATATATTTTTGTTTGGTTTGATTTGGATTTGGGGAGGACATGCTTAGTGGTGCTCATAGAGATACTCCCATCTCAGTGCTCACTCCTGAGGGTGCTCAGGGGACCAAGGTGTGCCAGGAACTGAACTCAAGTCTCCCCCACATGCAAAGCATGTGCTCAGCCCATTGGACTATCTTTCCTAATCCTCTAAGAATTCTTCTCATCATCTTTCTCAGAGGAGTTTGGAAATTCTATAACAAGAAGAAAGAAGTGGGAGGGGGAGGAAAGGAAAGGAAGACAGGAAATTGGAGGGCAGAGAAGTTCATGAGCAGCTAAGATGCTCCAACGTCCTTGGGGTCCAGAGCCCCAGATCTGAGAAACACCCACTTTAGCCATGAAGTCAAACTATCTCCTCAAGGCAGGGAAGGGAATCCTTTTTTTTAAAGGCGGACACGGGCACCATGATCGGCCCAGGTGGGAAAGGACAAAATATCAAGTGGAGAATCTTCTGGATCTCCTAGTCATGTGGCCTTGACCCACGACAGCTGCTTTGAAGTTGACGTATTTGGCACCAACCACGTGTCAGTGTGTGCTCAGTGCTGGGTCAGAAGCCCAGCCGGGGTGTCAGGTGAGGTAGGGATGAGGTGAAGCCCCTGGCCCAGCTGTGATTGGCTTGAATTCAGGGACCGTGTCTCATGTCCTTCTCTCCTCTGGGGTCCTCATAGATAACAGAGCTTGGCACATGGTATAAATTGTCCGACAATAAAATACTAAAACCAAGGAAGGAGATCAGAGCAATAGTGCAGTGGGAGGGGCACTTGTTTTCATGTGGTGTGGTCCTCCCAAAAAAATAAATTGAAAAAAAATAAGGGGGGGACTGGGGACATAGTACAGTGGTAAGCCTCGCCCATGAAAGATCTGGGTTTGATCCCCAGCATCTCATGTGTTCTCCCGAGCACCGCCAGTGCTCAATTTCTGAGTGCAGAGCCAGGACAGGAGGGTGTTGCGAATGCTTTTCCCAGCTTCTGCTGCCTCTGCCAGTGCTGCTGCTCTTCTCTCTTTCAGGTCTTCCTTTATCACTTCTCTGCACTGCTTTGCGAGCTCGAACATTTGCTTACAGTTGCCTGAGGCTTGTGCCAAGCTATGTTGACTAATGCGCTCAAGAGTTTTCGAAAACAGGCGTCTTTTTTGTGGCTATCTCTCTCTCTGTGTTCCTCGCATAATCATGGAGGTGCTGAACCAGTCGATCGTATTCCTCGTCAATGTTGTCAACGACAGCATCTTCCCATGTTGCTGCAATAGTGCCAAAGAGCTCCCAGTTGGTGGTCATTTTGGGAGTTCTCTTCTTAAACTTTGCAGCCCTTTCTCCCCACTCTGTGAAGTAGAATTTTGCACGAAGGAGATGGTGGTTTGATCCTGTTTGGAATTTTGGAACAACAGCGACATCGGTCAGGCAAAAACGTCGATTGAATATGATGTGGTCAATTTTGCTGTGGAACCTTCCACCAGGAGACTCCCATGTCCAACGTTTAGATTCTGCCTTCTGGAACTGTGAGTTACCATGGATGGTGTTGGTCAACATGATGAACTCAGACAGTCTCTCAACCTGTTCGTTCCATTCTAGGCCATGGGTCCCCATGTGGAGTTCTTCAGCTGATCTTCTCAGTCCTCTCTTGGCATTAAAATCACCGACAATGATCTTGTAGAAGGTGTGGTCTTCTTTATAGAACTTCTCCAGCTCCATGTAAAGTAAAGTAAAAGTAAAGGCCCTCCCGTTGATCATCGATTTGCTCGAGCGGGCCCAGTAACGTCTCCATTGGAGACTTTGTTGTTACTGTGTTTGGCATATCGAATACGTCACGGGGAGCTTGCCAGGCTCTGCCGTGCGGGCGAGATACTCTCGGTAGCTTGCCGGGCTCTCCGAGAGGGGCGGAGGAATCGAACTCGGGTCGGCCATGTTGGCTGCGTGCAAGGCAAACGCCCTACCGCTGAGCTATCACTCCAGCCTGTGTAGAACTTCTCAATTTCTCCTTCATCATACTTGGATATTGGTGCATAGACAACAAAGATAGAAACTGCCGGCAGTGAGCCACATCTACTCCAGTGTAATCATCTGATTCGGGTTGTTAGGCATTCGAATGAATCAATGCTCATGGCCAAGTTCATGTTGACAAACACTGACACCACCGACATCTCTTTCGTCGTATGTTCCGAGGAACAGTTCTTCTCCAGTGTCGAAAACGGCATGATGTGACTGATGCCTTCTCGTCTTGGTCAGACCAATGATGTCGTACTTGACCTTTCGCGCACAAGTACCATCAGGTCCTCAATGGATGCATCTGATGCCAGTGTACGTGCATTGAAAGTACAGACAGTCATTTTTGTCCTTCTTCGTTTTGGCAGCCTAGTTCGGCCTTGAGATTTTGTCGGCCTCTCCTTCCTCATCCTTCTTAACGCTGCCGTATTGGTGGCTCTTTCAGAGTCAGGGGAACGAGACCCATTGTATTTACTGATTTTGGCATATCGAATATGCCATGAACCTCCACTACTTCCACTACCTCCACTACCCAGTTGCCGCCACGCTCCAGGACGCTTTCCCAATGCTGGGGCTGAGACTCACGCTCGAGTGAAGCCCCACAGAACCAGGTAAGGGGAACTCTGTGACCTTGGACTCCAGGCTCAACGGGACCCGGGAACAGAGATCCTCTGCCTGCTCCCAACAATCTCCGAGGACCAAGAGATTAAAACCAGAAGCCCCACCCTACCCTGCCCTGACTGCTTCCACCAACCTCTGGCTCAAGACTAGGGCAGCTTAAAAAAAAATCAAGACTTTTAGAAATCTTGGACCTTCTTAGCACTAAGCTCACGGCCACAAAAAGTCCGGCCACCAGAGGGCAGCATTGCAGTAGCAGTTTCCTTTCCGCCTCTCTATCGATGTGTTGAAGATGTTGGCCGCCAGGTGGCGGTATTTCTCTGGGTCCTGCCTTTTCTAGGTTTCCGAACACGCTTTAAAAATACTGACCACCAGGTGGCAGTATTGGCTTTCGCCGGCCTGTTCTAGACCTTCGTACTCCGTCTGCGCTTTCAAAATATGGGCCACCAGGTGGCGGTGTTGCCAAGGCGTCGCCTAAGGCGGCTGATGAGGCTCCAAGGCCCCTTTTAATTACCAAGTCTGAGCAGGGGCCAAGAAAGGACAGAAGATAAAATCACAGCCAGACTCATAACCTTTGGGGTCATCTGAGACTCATCTGATTTTATCAGAAAATGAAGCAGGGGCAGTCAGAGAAGTGCGTTTCCTGTTTGTGAGGAGATTGCTCAAGCAGACGGTCGAAATACTGGGCCTGGTTCCGTCCTTTGTCCTCCTCTGCTCTGTGGGGTCAAAGAGGAAGCGCTTGGTGCAGCCCCCCACCGACGGCCCGGGAAGGTGTTGTTGAGGGCTGGCGGACCCTGCAGGACAGGGCTTGTGGTGGGTCGCCAGGAGGACCGCTATGCTTGCATGCTCACCAGAGGTCACTGGGACCAGGAGGAAGGTGCCATGGGGGGTTCATGGCCCCAGGCTGCCTGGCGGGGGAGGGTCAGCTCTGCCACTAGTGTATCTGTTGGGGCAAGAGCCTCAGTTTCCCTGGCTGTGTCCTGGGGCTGGGTGTTCACTCTGCCCACTCTGGGCAAGGGCAGGATGAGCTGTCTGAAGAGGTCACTGAGAGCCCAGAGCAGGTTGGAGGCCCCCAGGGACTGGGGGTGGGGAGTGGAGAGGAAACTTCCAGGGATAGAGTGAGGGCAAGGGCACCATGCGGGTGGCTCAGCCTCGGCTCAGCCATGGCGTCAGGGGAGGGATGGGCGGCCGCATTCTGGGACTCCAGCTCGTGGGATGCCAGCCCAGTCTTTGCAGCAGAATTGAGCGTCAGTCAGAGGGAGTCCCTGCCACATCCAGCCAGGGCCCATGGCTCAGGAAGGCCTAGGGCAGCAAGGACCAGGGTGATGGACAGAGGGAGACGAGAGACTTGACAACCTGGTCCACAGCCCGGAGGGACCATGGTCCCAGGGGGGTGCCAGCCCAGCTGCACCCAACCAGGCATGGGATGGACATGTCCTCCTGCGTCCAGCCCTGGTGATCACTGTGTCCTGGAGGTCGTTGCAGTCCTGGCAGTCACTGTGTCCTGGTGGTCACTGCAGTCATGGTGGTCACTGAGTCCTGGTGGTCAACACGATCCTGGCAGTAACTGTGGTCCCAGTGGTCCTGGGGCCCCTGTGAGGCCACCCAGAAAGGGCTCTGGGCCGCCAGCCCCAGCCCTTACACCCACCTCACTGCCATCTTGGCCTTGACCTCCCCCACCGGCTGTTTCCAAGACCCCGTGTGAGGGATTTGGGATTTGGGGTGGTAGCTGCAGTGGACTGAGACTCCGGGTCCCCCTCTCAGGAGGTGGCAGACTCAGACCCCAGCCGCGCCCCCACCCCCCGTTCCCCACGACCTTGGGCAGAGCTCTTGACCTTGTGACCCTGGGCCTCCCCATCGAGGATATGGCCCCAATGGCTCCTTCAGACTGAGCCCGTGTCTGCCTGAGGCCCCACACCCCAATTCCACAGGCTCCCTCCTGTCACTCCCCACCCCCACCCATGTCCTCTGGGCCTGGTTCCAGCCAAAGAAGGCAACTGGGCCTTCTCGACAGTCCAGAAGCACCTTCATTCTTCTGCAATTCCTCGCGTGTCCCCCAGCGTTGGAATCAATCTTGCGGGGTGCAGATCTGAGCTCCCCTGTTCTGTGCTTCTCTGAGCTCCTGCAGAAAACCCAGTGGCCCCAGAAACACCCTCAAACTGCTCTGGGTGCAGCTGTTCTGGGATTTGGGACTGGGGCAGCTTCTGGGGCCCCTTGGCCCTCCACAGGTGGCCTTACCTCCACCCTGTGCTTCTGGAAGGGGGCCCGGCCTGAAGGATCCACAGCTCCTCTTGCCCACCCGGGCCCCAGCAGTGCTGACTCAGCCTAGCACTGCAAACTCTGCTTAGGGGCCTGATGACACGCTCGCCACCTGACCCGTTCCTGGGACTGGGCCTCCTTCCTGAACTGCCTGCACCCTGGGACAGGGGGCTGCGATTTCTGTGTCGCTTGGGACTTTGCGGCTTCATTCCACCTGGTGCTGGGATCCTTGGGTCACTCGGGGTGGTGGTCCAGCCCTCACGATGGATTCCAGAAGACCCAGCCGGGGAGGGCAGAGCTCAGCCTTCAGACGCCTGGAAGCGTATTATCAGCAGGGAAGGCCAGGAGAGGGTCTGTGGGCCCTGCACCTCGTCCCCTCTCGTCCCTGAGACTTCGCTCCATCTGAGGGCCTCGGGGTGGTGAGGGACGAGCCAGGCGCTGATGTCCCCCCATGGGACAACTGAATAGAGACAGTGGAGCAGGCAGCTGCTGTCACGTGGCGCTCACCTTTCTGTCCTGACAGAACTGAGCAGCTGTAGTCTGCTCGATGCATGGCCCAGCCTGCCCCACGGATGGCACAGGCTTTGTCTGCAGAGCCCCAGACTGGTTGCCCAGACCACGTGGTCTCCTGAGATGACCAGCGTGGGTGAGCACTGGCTTTGCACACAGCTGACCCAGCTTCAGTCTTCAGGAACCCCAATACGGTCTCCAATTCCCTGCCAGGAGTGATCTCTGAGCACAGCGGGGAGCGGTAGACGTTTGCCTTGCATGTGAGAGACGTAAGTTTAACACACACACACACACACACACACACATGCACACACATATGCACACATACGCACACACATACGCACACACATGTGCACACACGCATGCACACACACATGCACATACATGCACACATATGCACACGAGTTCCTGTTTCATTAGAATACAGAGGAACTGATTTTCTCAATTTTTATGTGGCTTTTTTTTTTTTTTGTCTTTTGCATTTGTAGTCCAAGAACTTAATTAGATGCTTCAAAAGCAAGCCCGAGGCACAGCCCAGGGTTCGAAGCTTGCCCTGCCTGGAGCCAACCTGCCTCTGCTCCTTGGCATATGGATTCTCAAACACCAGGGGGATCCCTGACCCTGTTTTGGGGTGACTCCAAGACAAAAACAAACACTTTGCAAAAAAAAAATTAAAATGAGGGAAAATACCGACCGCAGAAAACTTGGAAAACATGAGGATAATAAAACTTTTCAAAGAACTGTGATCACCCACTCGTGAAGCATGTTAGCCTGTGGGTGTTTTGCTGTTTCTAGTTCTTTTTATTTCATTGCACATATATGAATGTGTATATAAATTAGTCTTTTTTTTTCTTTGTTTTTAGGCCACCCCTGGCAGTGCTCAGGGCTTACTCCTGGCTCTGCATTCAGGGATCACTCCTAGTGGGGGCTCAGAGGACCATAAGGGGTGCAGGAGGTCGAACGACGGTTGGCCATGTGCAAGGCCAGCACCCTACCCTACCTACTCTAGACCCTCGTGCACTGAAAGTTTAAGCTCTATCCAGCCTCTGCATATTATAAATAAGTTAACTACCACATCATAAATTTTTATGACCCCTCCAATTGCTTCCTGAAAAGAAAAACCCTTAGATGGGGCATGACAGGCCAAAGGTGTAGAGATTTGGAGCTGCAGGAATTCTCGCACAGAAGAAGCTCTTTCCGTTTCTGCCCTTCAGAAATGTCTGTTTTTCTGGGCTTTGGGGGAGCATTTGGGGGCCATTCTCCTGGCTCTGTGCTGGAGGTGCTCTCCTGGCAGTGCTCTGAGGACCTCACGAGGAGCTGTGGATTGATGAGTCGGGGTCAGGTCAGAGATATGGCACTGGGTTAAGGTGCTTCCCTGGCATGTGGCAGACCCTGGCTCTATCCCTGGCACCACATTTGGTCCTTGAATCCGAACAGGAATGCCGGGATTCGAACCCGCATCACTGCAGCAGCCTCATGCAAGGTTAGTGTCTTACCTTCTGTACTATCTCTCCAGTGCTTGATGAAGTTTTTTTTGGGGGGGGGTCACACCCGGCGATACTCAGGCGTTACTCCTGGCTTTGCACTCAGGAATCACTCCTGGCGGTGCTCGGGGGACCATATGGGATGCTGGGAATTGAACCCGGGTCAGCCGCATGTAAGGCAAATGCCCTACCCGCTAAGCTATTGCTCCAGCCCTGCTTGATGAAGTTTTTAATCAAACAACAGAAAATAGCACTGTCTGTAGCACTGTCCTCCCGTTATTCATTGATTTGCTTGAGCGGGTCCAATAACATCTACATTTTGAGATTTCTTGTTACTGTGTTTACATATCGAATACATCACGGGTAGCTTGCCAGGCTTTGCTGTGCGGGCAAGATACTCTCGGTAGCTTGCCAGGTTCTCCAAGAGGGGCAGAGGAATCGAATCTGGGTCGGCCAGGCTGGCAGCGTGCAAGGCAAACGCCCTACCACTGTGCTATCGCTCGGGAATCTTATGTGTATATAATATATTGGAACCAGAGCGATAGTACAGTGGTTGGCACTGGCCTTGCACGCAGCTGGCCTGGGTTTGATTTCCAGAATTTGGTCTCCTGAACCCCTCCAGGAGCGATCCCTGAGTGCAGAGCCTGGAATAAACCTTGAGCACCACCAAGTGTGGCCCCCAAAACAAACACAGCAAATACAAGTAAAAGCTCATTGGCTTAGCGTTCAGTATGAACGGGACTTGGCTTCTCTGACTGTTTTGCAGATAGGACTAATGCGAATCTTAGCAAAGTCTGTTCTTCTCTGCCCCACACAGGGCTCCCTTCTGCTCCCTCTGGAAGGGGGAGGTGTGTCCTCTCCCTGAGGAAGCCCAGTCACTGCTCAGTGTCCGGGCCACCGCAGCCTCTGGTACAGGTAATCCAGCCCTGCTCCCGTGGGCAGACACACAGTATCCTTGGCTGAGGGTGAGAAGGACAAAGGGAATCCCAGAAGGACAGACGTGCGTGTGCTGTTTCTCCCAACGCGAGGCGTGAGGGTCTTTGCAGAACCCGTGCATGCTGCGGAAGATGAGCTCCCGGAGGTGGCGGCTGCCCTGGGATGCCGGGTCCTGAGCTCAGAAACCCTTTTCTGAGAGATTTGCTACAAGTAGGCAAGGCCCCGGGGGCTTTGGAGAATTCACCCTCGATGAATTGGGGGTGGCCAGAGTTTCTGAGAGGACCTGAGTGAGCAAAGCTGGTCGGCAGAGACGAACCTGCAGGCTCAGAGATTGCTGGAAACCAGTTTGCACTCGTCTGCAGACCTGCCTTGGCCGGTAGGAGAAATCCCAAGAATGACAGCGGCCCGTGGCGAGGGAGACGCCCTGGACCGGCACCAGCAAACGTGCCGCGCGGGCTTTGCAAGCCAAATGGTCCCAGAGTCGAGCCTTTTCTGCTTAGCTCTCCGTGAACACTCTGAGTTCCTGCAAAGGGACACAGAAAAAGTCAAAATCCGGGAGCATTGCTAGCAGGAAGAAGCTTGCCTTTGTTCCCACTTAGTACCTAGTGGTTCCCCTTTGCTTCCTTTGGCCTGTGGCGCTTACACACTGCCCGAAGGTTTTAGTATGGGGGAGGGGCGGATCAGGAGCTGAGGATCGTGGAAAATGCTGCAGTTTGCAGCCTGAGCGGGGGACTGGCAGCCCAGTGGGGAGGGCGCTGGCCTTGCACGCAGCTGACCCGGGTTGGGTCCCCAGCGCTGCGGAAGGTTCCGACAGGCATGGGGTCCCCTGGGCTCATGTGGAAGGGGGGCACCCAGCCCGGGTGTGCGGGGGCACATTCTGCCTTGGCTGAGCCTCCAGGCCTGCTCAGGTGTGGGGTGCCAGGGGTCAAGCTCGTGACCTGCACAGCTGGTCCCTTTAGCCCTGGACCCCGTGTATGAATAGCATAGGTGCAGGGGGGAACAGATAATACAGAATAATAGAGTTTAGAGAGAACGGCTGCGCTTCGTATTTGGATGTTAAAAGTGGATAATCCACGTATTCTATATGTGACAGACACGAGTTCCAACCCTGACATTATGTATAGTTGCTTCTTCTGAATTATGTTACTTATCTGCTATAATGGGCTGGAGTGATAGCACAGCGGGTAATACGTTTGCCTTGCAAGCGGCCAACATGGGTGACTTGAGTTCGATTCCTCTGCCCCTCTCAGAGAGCCCGGCAAGCTACCGAGAGTATCTCACCGGCGTGGCAAAGCCTGGCAAGCTACCCGTGATGTATTCGATATGCCAAAAACACAGTAACAAGTGTCACAATGGAGATGTTACTGCCCGCTCGAGCAAATCGATGAACAACGGGAGGACAGTGACAGTGATCTGCTATAATAATAATTACAGAAATAATATTTCTTGTCTATATATAATATAATAATATATATATTTTGACTTTTTTGGGATGCTAAGGGCTTACTCCTGGCTCTGTGCCCAGGGGTCGCTGCTGGTGGTGCCTTCCCTGCGGCCTTGTCTCTGCGACCTGAGACACCGCTGGCACCTAGGAGCCTCTTCCATAGGAGGCGAAGGTCAAGCTCTCCCAGGACTCAGCCTCACCATTTGCCTGGAACCCGAGTTACCTGAGAGAACCAATCAGAGGAATCCCCCCAGGACCTGGGAGCGGGCTCAGAGGGCGGGCACGTGGTCTGCAGACAAAAGGCTGAGCACTGCACCAGGAGTAGTCAGGTTTGTTTATTGGCCCTCAAACCAACAACAAACACATATAGGAACTCTGGCGGTGCTTGGGGGATCGAACCCAGGTCTGCCACATGCAAGGCAAATGGCCTACCCACTGTTACTATAATTCTGGCCCCTCTAATTTATTTTTTTTTGGGGGGGGCCCTGCCCACAGTGTGTAGGGGCTACTCTTGGCTTAGTGCTCTGGAGTCTACTCCCAGCTCTGCAGCACCAGGAACAGCACCGAGGGTCCTTCCTGCCAGGCGACGCCACCTGGAGCTGTCTCCCTTCCTCCAGGTGCCCCAGAGGTGAGCGACTCCTCACTTGGCAAGTTGGCTTCGCTCTTCATGACCCAAGCCAGCTGCAAGGTCGTACCGCCTCAGCTATGGAGGAGCCGCCTTTAGTGGGAGAAGCCAGTCAAGACAGGCAGTGGTACGTGTGCACACGGGCGTGTGCATGTGTGTGCGTGTGTGCTGTGTGTGCATGTGTATGTGCATGCATATGTGTGTGCATGTGTGCATGCATGTGTATGCACGCATGCGTGTGCATGTGTGCTCTGTGTGCATGTATGTGTGTATGTGTGCGTGCATGTGTGTGCATGTATGTGTGTGCATGAGTGCTGTGTGTGCATGTGTGTATGCACGTGTGCTGTGCGTGCGTGCATGTGTGCTGTATATGTGCATGTGAGTGCGTCTGTGCTCTGTGTCTGTGTGTGTGCATGTATGTATGCACGTGTGTTTTGTGTGTGGGGGCGGAGAACACATGCCTTGCATGCACTAGGCCAGCACTGCCATGCCCTCATCACCACCCGGTGTCCCTGGCACTGTCAGGCCTCAGAGCTGGACTGAGCGTCAGCAGAGCCCTGGGGCCTGCCCAGGCCCGGCACGGACCTGCCTGGGACAGAGCGAGGCCTTCGAGGAGGGCGACACTGAGGTGAAGGGTGACTGTAGGGTAAAGTGGCTCTTGGACTAGACGTTCAGGGCAGAGGGACGCGAAGGACAAGCCCGCTAGGTGGGAGCAGCCTGAGGAAGTCGAAGTGCTGGGTGACAGACCCCAGGGCAGGAGCTGGCGGGGCGGGGAATGGGGGCCGGGTAAGTGACCCAGGCTGGAAGGTTAGGGGGGCTGGAGGATTCTTCCAAGCAGGAGGATTTGGAACCCCAGATTCAGGTTCGGTTTTTGACTCTGGGGGTCTTTGCTCAACCCCTCGCCTCGTTCAGGGTGGCTGAGAGGCCGAATTCTTCCCCCCAAAGCTCTGTCCCTTCCGAGCTTCCCCTCTGCGCAGGTCAAATAAACGCTTTCAGGAAAGTTTCTAAACACGCAGAGAACAAAAGGGGAAGAGGCCTGGCCTGGCCAGCAGCAGCCGCCCGGCCAGACCCTCCACTGCCTACACACGCCCCTGGTTCATCAGGTTCCGGCTGAGCCCCTGGTGTGTGGAGGGACACTTTCTGCCTGGACGTATTTGGGGAGGGTGGAGGAGGAAGAGGCCTGGAGGGGCAGCATGGGGAGCAAGAACAGGAGAGGCCTTGGGGTGCCAGGAGACCTTTGCCAGCACAGGCCAGGCAGGGATCCAGCTCTGGGCCTCACGGCGAGGCAGCTCTCAGCCTGGCCCTGGGTCCCTGAAGTTTACTTTAGTCGTGGAGGGTGCCAACTCCTCCTCCCCGCCCCCTCCCCCCCACTGTGCCCCTGGCTCTGTGCTCAAGGGTCACTTCTGCCGGTGCTTGGGGGACCATATTGGGTGCTGGGGACTGAAACTGTCCCAGGAGCATGCAAGGCAAGCGTCCTACCCACTGGGCCATCCTTTCAGCCCTTTATGGAGGAAGGGAACCCTTACCTGGGGGTGCCCAGGGTCCCTCCCGTGGGTGCCGGAGATTGACCTGCACGCAGAGCCCGCACACCGTCTGCCTCTTTCACACTTCTCCACAGCAGCCAGCGGTGGGCAGGGCCACGGGGACTGGGGCAGGCGGTGACCGTGAGCCCAGGGTGAGGCTGGCGCTGAGGAAAACCCGGGAGATTCAACTGTGGAACAAGAAGCTTTGGCTGGTGCTCAGGGCCGACTTCTAGCCCTGTGCTTGGGCATCACTCCTGGCAGTGCTCAGGACTCACTCCTAGTTCTGTGCTCAGGGCTCACTCCTGGCTGTGGCCAACACCTAGCCCTGTGCTCGGGGGTCACTCCTGGCAATGCTCAGGGTTCACTCCTGGCAGTGCTCAGGGTTCATTCCTGGCTCTGTGCTCAGGGATCATTCCTGGCAATGCTCAGGGCTCACTCCTAGTTCTGTGCTCAGGGCTCACTCCTGGCAGTGCTCAGGGCTCACTCCTGGCTCTGTGCTCAGGGCTGACTCCTGGTCCTGTGCTCAGGGCTCACTCCTGGCTCTGTGCTCGGGGGTCACTCCTGGCTGTGCTCAGGGCTGACTCCTGGTCCTGTGCTCAGGGTCACTCCTGGCAATGCTCAGGGCTCACTCCTAGTTCTGTGCTCAGGGCCAACTCCTGGCCCTGTGCTTGGGCGTCACTCCTGGCAGTGCTCAGGGTTCATTCCTGGCTCTGTGTTCAGGGATCACTCCTGGCAGTGCTCAGGGCTCACTCCTGGATCTGTGCTCAGGGCTCACTCCTGGCAGTGCTCAGGGCTCACTCCTGGTCTTATGCTCAGGGGTCACTCCTGGCGGTGCTCAGGGGACCCTGTGCAGTGCCAGGGATGGAACCAGAGTCGGCTGCATGCAAGGCAAGTGCCTAAACGCCAGTGCAGTGGTTCGGGCCCAGCTTGGGGAATTCTTCCCCGGGACCCGGCTTGTGCCGGGAGGTAGGAATGGAGTTGCTGAGGTTCGAAGTGGGCTGTGAGGATGGCAAAGGTCTCTGCGGGCTGAGAGGGGTGGCCAGCAGAGGGGACCAAGTCGGTTAGCTGTTGACCTAGCAGGCGGCCACCCTGGATTTGACGCCGGCTGTATCCCAAAGGATCGCACCACCAGGAGTGATTCCCGAGTGCTGAGCTAAGAGTTAGCCCTGAGCACTGCAGGTGTGGCCCAAAAATATATTTTTTAAAAAATGAAAAGCAAAACAGAGCAGGAGAGCGTACAGCTGTGAAGGTTCTCGCTGTGCACGCAGCCAAACAGGCTCCTCTTTGGCACCTGGCAGAGCCAGGAGGAAAATCCCTGAGCATCTCTAGATGTGCTCCCCCAAGCCCCAAGCCCCCACCAAAAAAATTAAAGTAAGATAGAAACCTATGTTGGGGGCGGCTGGGCCATACCAAGCTGTGCTGGGGAGGCCCATAGATGTTGCTTGGGGTTGACCCTCAAGCCAGCAGGTACTTTCCCTCCAGTACTTTCTCCCGGGCCTAGGATGCTGGGCCTACAAGGAATAGATTTGCAAACATGGTTTGGGGGTAGGAGAGAGAGGAAGAGAAACTTCTTATCAAGGCAAGGAGAGTCAAGGTTAAAGGAACCAGTCCAGTCCTTCTCAGGCATCTGCTCTGGGAATCCGGCTCTGCATAATAAGAGTCGGAGGCAGCCTTGGGCCTCTCCCGCCCTTCCCCACCCCTGGGCTGGAGGGCGTCCACACCCACAGCTCCAGTTTCCCCGGGCATCACAGCTGCCCCTGCAGGTGCTGACTCGCCCAGCCTCTCTCCTCCCCTCAGGAAGATCGTTCTGGAGGGTGGGGGGTGGGAGGGCTCTCAGACCCTCCCTTCTCACCCTTTTTGGATTTTTGTGCAAATCAGAGGAGGGATGGGTGTGGCCAGGACGCCCTCAGGACTGGGCTGTGTCCCTTTCTGGCAAAAGTGTGTGGGTGCTTGGGGGTCTGATCCAGTCCTCACCTCTGCCCCCACCACCCCCTACCTACCCACCCCTTTCTGTGGTAGGGCCTTTGTCTTCTCTGAAGTTTGGGTTCTTTCTTGCCTCTGTTCAAAAACTCAAGTTGAATCAAATGGCCCAGAGGCATAGCTGGGGATGGCTGCACTTGCCTGGCACGCTTTGGGTCCCAGGCACCGTATCTGGTTTCCTGAGCTCCACCCGGCATGAGCCCCAAGCCCAGAGCCAGGAGGAGGCCCTGAGGATCGCTGATCGGGACCCAATATCCCACCCCACCCCCTCAAAAAATTAAAAACGAAATACAGCAATTTATAAAAGAAACAGGCAGCCAGCGGAGGCCTGGAAAGGTGGCCCCCGCCTGGCAGGGCCCTAGGCAGGGAGGTAGGAATAGGCACTGTGGAGGCTCCTGGTGGGCCGCGAGGGTGGCAAAGGCCCCTGCAGGCTGGCAGAGCAGAAGATGAGGGTTCAAAGGGGCTGGATGGGTGGGGGGGTGACCTTATTTGCCAAGACCTGTTGGGAGGGGCCCAGACAGCAGCCACATGGTCCCATGGAGGAACCAAGAGACACGGAACACACTCTTAGCAAGGTGACGGTTGTTGTGGCAACAGGGACAGACCTGGTGGCTCCTCCAGGGAGCAGGGAGACCCGAATCAGCTCACCTTCAGGGTTCTTTCCAGTGCCAAGAGCAGGAAGGCCTCCAACGTTCCAGCACCTGCGGCCTGTGCCCCCAAACCTCAGAGGAAGTGCCTCTAAGAAAAAAAAATCCTTTTTTTTGGCACAGGGGTGGGGGTGGGGATGGGGGCAGGGAGGTCACATCCAGTGATGATCAGGGGTTATGCCTGGCTCTGCACTCAGGAACTACTCCTGGCAGTGCTCAGGGACCCTCTGGGGTCTGGGGATCCAGCCCTCCCCACCGTGCTATCATCACTCCCCCCCATCCCCCCAACCCTTCCCGCTTCTTCTAAACAGACCCTTCTAGGCCTGCGGTTTCTATTCTGGGTGTGCGGTTTCTTCTCATTTTTAACCTTTTGTTATTGTATAAAAAATGTATTTTCCACGTCAGTTGACCACATTCACTTAGTGTAATCTTCTGTTTCCTGAACAGTTTTAAAATTCATTTTATAATCTTTTCGGTTTGTTTTCTGGGCCACATCTGGTGGGGCTGAGGGTTTACTCGTGGTTCTGCAGGCAGGAATTACTCCTGGGTGGTGCAGGGGACCATAGTGGGTGCCAGGGATTGAATCCACATTGGTCACGTGCAAGGCAGATGCCCTACCTGTTGTACTATCACTCCAACTCCACAAATTAATTTTTTTGATTTATGATCAGTTTGTTTTTGCTTCTGCACCAGGCCTGGGCACCATGGTCTGGGTAACAAACTCAGGCTTTCCGCCCCCCCCCCCACCCCCCCACCAAAATATGTGTTCAGCCATTTGCAATTAAATGGTTTTAATTTAAAAAGTTAAAAACATCAGCCAAGCGGCACAAATGCTGGCCGACTTTGAACGTGAGTGTGGAAAGGTAGGACTACAGCTGAATCTTACGAAGACAATGTTTATGAGAAACAGCCTCGTTCCTGACGCCCCATTCGCTCTCAACGGAATGACCATCTCCGAATGCAACAGCTATGTCTACCTAGGTCGAGAGGTCAACATGACAAATGACCTGGCACCCAAGCTGCACAGGAGGAAGAGAGTGGCTTGGAGCGCCTTCAAGAACGTCGAAGAAATAGCTAAGAGGACGAAGAACCTCTGGCTCCGGGCACATCTCTTTGATTCCACTGTTCTTCCTGCATTAACGAGACCTGGGCCCTACGCAAACAGGATGAGAACGCTATTCGGGTCTCCCAAAGAGGAATTGAAAGAGCTATGCTTGGAATATCACGTTTCACTCAAATGAGAGAAAGAATCCCGGAGTTTTGACCTCCGTCGACGATCAAGAATCAGGGACGCTGTCTCATTTGCCAAGGTGTCAAAAATCAGATGGGCTGGTCACGTAATGAGATTTAAAGACGACCGCTGGACTAGAGCTGTTACCGACTGGATTCCACGGGATGTCAAAAGACCGCGTGGTCGCCCACCTACCAGATGGTCAGACTTCTTCATCAAGATCATGAACGATCGGTTTGAGGCTCTTCATGTTCCCAGAGCGAACAGATGCCATTGGGCTACACTAGCACGCGACAGGGACAAATGGAGACATTACTGGCGCCCGCTCGAGCAAATCGACGACTAACGGGAAGTTAAGTGATTGAGTGATTAATTTAAAAAGTTGGGGGAGAGGAAGAGCTGGGGTGGTAGTACAATGGGTGAGGCTCTTGGCTTATGTGTCGTTGACCCAGGTTCCATCCCTGGCATCCCCTGTGATCCCTGGAGTGCCGCCAGGAATGATTCCTGAGAGCAGATCCAGGTGTAACCTCTGGGTGTGGCCCCCTACCAAACAGAAAATTGGGGGGAGGAGAACATCTGGATGGTGCTGGGGGAACTTGGTATGCTAGCATGTCCTTTGGATATGGTGGTCACACGTGGCCAGCGCCTTGTGTGTTCCACTTCCACCCCCTAGCCACACCCTTTGCTCCTCCAGATTTTTTTTCTTCTTTTTTGTTTTTTCAGCCACACCCTGTGGTGTTCAGGGCTTACTCCTGGCCACTCAGGGATCACTCCTGACAGTGCTCAGGAGGCCTTTTGGGATGCTGGGGATTGAACATGGGTCAGCCACATGCAAGTCCAGTGTGCTATCGCTCTGGCCCCTCCAGAATATTTTAAAAATGAAACTGTTTCCATTAAAGCATTGACTCTGGCACTGCAATTTGTGCTAAGCCACAATCAAGAACTAACCACTGGTGGGACACACTGGGTCAACGTGTTACTTCCTTTCCTCAGCCCCTGGCACCTAATTCTACTTCCCATCTCTAGAACCTGATACAAGTGTAAAGCATTTTGTGTGCCTAACCTATGTCATGTAGCTCATTGTTTTTAAGGATGGTCCATGTGGTGGTCTATGTCAGATCTGCATCCCTGTATTTAAAAGAAATCAAGCGTGTGTGTGTTGGGGGGGGCAGTTACACAGAGACCACTCCTGGGATCGCTCAGAAATCCTCCTGCTGGTGCTTGGGGAACCCTGTGCAGTACCAGGGGCCAAACCAGGGCTGGCTGTGTGCAGGCAGATGCCTTCCTTGCTGTACTCAAGGGTGAGCCATTCATTCCTCCCAAGTATGCCCTTCCTTTGTGACAACTCTGCTTGCAATCAAGCTCAGCTCCAGGATGACTGGTGAAAGGCGGCGTGGTGAGGTGTCTCAGCTCTCAGCAGCTTTTTTGTTCTGTGTAAAGTGAATGAGTTCTGAGCTGTCATTTAAATACCCCTGAGTGAGGGTTGGGTGAGGACTCCATGCACCCGTGTGCCAGGCATTGCCAGGTGTGCCCCACCCACTCCAATGAATACCCCAGCAAGAGTGCTCTATCTAGCTGTGAAGTGTGTTGTTTTGGGGCCCCACCACCCCTTACTCCTGACTCAGGATCACTCTTAGCGGCCTCAGGGGACCATATGGGGTGCCCTGGATGGAACCTGGGTCAGCTGCACGCCAGTGGCCATTCAGGGCCAGTGACCACCTGAGATCTGACCCACAGTTTCCAGTATGTAACATGTGCATCAGAGTCACATGGGGCTGGGAGAGAAAGCACAGCATGTAGGGGCCTTGCCTGGCACGCGGCCAACCCAGGTTCAGTCCCTGGTACCACATGTGGTTCCCAGAGCACCTCCAGGGCAATCTCTGCATGCACAGAGCCAGGGGCACTCCTGGGTGCCCATTCCACCCCCCGCCCCCAGTGAATTGCATAAACAAATATGGTTTTCTTGTGTTCCCATCATAGCTGGACCAGACGGCTTAGATTTGGCTCACAGACCACTCGTTCCCTTTCACTAAAGAGCTCATTTAAAGACTGGAGAGGTACTACAGAGGGCCAGGCTATAGGGGGTCTAGCTGTGTTGATCCTGGCGCTATAAGGATCGATTCCCCAGCACAGAATCAGGTATAAGACCTAAGCACAGCCGGGTGTGCCCTCAACCCTTGGGACAAAGCAAAAACAAACCAACAAGGTCTTACTGCAGCTTTATTCATTCAGGCCATAAACGTTTACTGCGTCTGGGTTGCAGACAGGGTATACGTACAAGGAAAGGTATGGCTTGGAATACAGGACAGAGAGACAGACATACAAGAGACAGGTACAAATGCTGGGACAGCAAAGATAATAAAGATGAAGGTTTACGAAGCGCCTGGTGGGACCCGGGGTTTTTAAGAGCTCTGCAAGTATCAACTCAGTTAAGCCTTTACAGCAATGTCATAAGCATGAAGACACCGTCTCAGCAAATAAGGCTCAGACAGGGGGTGGGGGCATCGCTGAGCAAGGTGCCCAGGGAAGAAGCCTTCAGACCAGGTTTGAACCCAGACTGGTTGCAGGTTGCAGAGTCCACGGGCTTGACAGGAAGCAGGGGAGGGTATGAGGACTGCCAGGCGCGGGGACCCTTTTCCTCTTTTTTTTGGTGTGCCCCACCGTGCGGTGCCCAGAGCTTACCCCTGGCTCTGCTGGGGACCATATGGGATGTTGGGGATGGAAGCTGGGTTTATGCGTGCAAGGCCAGCGGCCTCCCCGCTGCACTGATCAATCAGTCCCCTAAGAGCGGTGACTTGGGACTGGTTTTAAAGAGTGATTTTCGGCCGGGATGCAGATGGATGCGGGCGTAGGGAAGTTTGGGGCCAGCTGATCACTGACCACGCATGGCAGGAAACGAGTCTCCCATGCCACCTAGCCAACAGCTCTTTGGCAGGGACAGCTGAAATCTCAGAACCAGCTGCGAGAAGACGGAGGTCGAAGCCCACGGGCGTTCACAGCTTCCAGATGGCCAGGCGCTCGAGCAGCTAGGACGCCCGGGCCCCTGGTAGCCGCCGGTCAGCCCGCTCGCGGGGCGGCCGGGGACCACAAGTCCCGTCATGCAGCGGGGCGAGCTGGGAGTCCGCGCAGCCCCGCCCTCTTAGGGCCGCGCCCCACAGACAGACCACGCCCTTTCAGGCCACGCCTCCACCCAGGCCACGCCTCATTCAGGCCTCTCCCCGAAGGTCCCGCTCCCCGCAGGCCCCGCCTCCCCCAGTGAGGCCTCTCCCCGCAGGCCCCGCCTCCGCAGGAAGGCCCCGCCTCTTATGCAGGCTCCGCCTCCTTCAGGCAGCTCCCCGCAGGCCCCGCCCTGCAGACAGGCCCCGCCTCCGTCAGGCCGTCCCCGCAGGCCACGCCCCCACAACCCCCGCCCCCATCAGGCCCCGCCCCCGGCCCCCTCCCGCCCCGTCCGCCGCGGAGTCGCCCGCCCGGTGGCCGCGGCAGACGGAGGCCGAGCGGGAGCCGCGGCGGCGGCGGCGGCAGGATGGGGGACTCCAAAGTGAAAGTGGCCGTCCGGATCCGGCCCATGAACCGCAGAGGTGAGCGCCCCCCGCGCCCGCGCCCGCGCCGCCGCCGCCGTCGGCCCCCGGCCGGCAGGTGCCTGACGCGCGGGGTCCCTGGGCCGGCCCGGCCGCAGCTGTCAGCGCCGCCCCCGCCGCCGCCCGGACCCCGGGCCCGGCCGGGAGAGCCGGGGGGGGGCTCCGGGGGGCGGCCGCGGGGGGGACACCGGGCGCGCCCCCAGCGCCCGCCCCGCCCCGCGCCCGGGGACTTGTTGAGAAAGTTTTTGTTGTTGCCCCGAGTCCTATTCGTCATCCCCAACAATAAATAGTGGAAGTGCCAAGATTCTTGTGAAACTGTATCTTTCAGGCCGTCTCCCGGGCGGCTGATAACCCGGGGGCGCGGCCGAGCCTGCGTGGACGCGGCCGGGGGGCTGCGGGGCGGGGCCGGGCCCGCGAGGAGGTCAGGGCTCGCTGCTTGTTGTTTGTTTGTTTGTTTGGGGGCCACGCCCGGCGGTGCCCAGGGCTCCCTCCTGGCTCTGCACACAGGGCTCACTCCGGGGGCCCTACGGGGTGCCGGGATCGAACCCGGGGTGGCCGCGTGCAAGGCAGGCGCCCTCCCCGGGACACGGGGATCGAGTCCCTTAAGTGCCAGTCACGTTTTCCAGTATGGCCCAAATCGGATCGGGGTGGACACTCGGAATTGCGCCCCCTGTGGTTCTCCCCCCCCCCCCGCGCCCCCCTTCCCCGCCCACCCCCTCCGTGTGTGCGTGTGCGTGTGTGTGTGTGCACAGACTCACACTGGAACTGGTCAGGGACAGGAGCTTGGGCCTCTGTCCCGGCCTTGGACGGCCACGTCTGTCCAAGTTGCCTTTTCCTGCTTGGGAGTCAGCGCTTCCTCCCGTGGACAGGCCTGTCTTCAAGGCCTGTCAGGTGGCTTGCAAGAGTTTCCCCCTAAGCATATTGTGACTTTTATGTTGTCCGTGTGTGTGTGGTAGGGGGGCGCAAGTTTAGGGTCTTGACCTGGCCAAGGGTCTCGCCTGCTTTGGCCAACACAGCGCCTCCTTGAGTTCAGAAAGTTTCCCGAGGAGTCTCCGGTAACCGTGCAGGTGATTATTTCAGTTGGCTCCAAGTTTATCACCATAATTGGGGGGGTGGGGGTGGGGTGGGGTAGGACACAAAGCAAAAACCCCAAACTGAGCCTCCCAGAGCTCAGTTTCTCTGGGATTTGCTTCTGAAACCATGTTTCTGGCACATTCTTCAGTGTTCCTTTGCAGAAATAGTTTAAACCACCCCCCTACACACACACACACACACACACACACACACACACACCCCTCTCCCAGGGTTGCAGTTTTAATGTATCAGTCATCTCTGTTGGGTCATCATTGCCAGCATCCCAGTTTGTAACTGTGCAGAGCACGTTCGATTGTGATCATTTTAGCTGTTCCTTAAGCTGAGCTCACCTAAAAATTAAGGGGCATACGTGGCCCGTAAATAGAACCTCTGGTTTCACAGCTCGGGGGAACCCTCTCCCCTAGCCTGGATCCTGAACACATGTCTCTTCAGCGACCACTGCATGTGCTGTTCCATCTATTTTGAGGTGAAGTTGTAGTTTCCTTGAATCTGGTTCCTAGGGAATCCAGTAGTGGACTTCTAAAGTCAGTGATTTAAAAACTACTTGCTTTTGTGAAAGTTTGCGTAAAAAAGCTGACACAAAACCATATTCCTTTCCAGTAATTTTTGAAAAGAACCCCATTACTTTAACCAATTAATTGTTGCTTCTGGGAAATGAATGTATTAAGTAACAGTGTGTAATTATGACAAATAATAGTCTTTTCATCTTAATTATTTTTCTCGTCATATGAGTGCAGGCAGCACCCTCAGGAATCACCCTTTATAAAGTGCGGTGAGAATGACTTACTGGACAGACTCAGATTTTGGAATTGCATTAGCTGGTGGAGTCGAAGGAAAGTTTGGGATTTTTGAGATGCTTCCTTAAGTTCTTCATGGGGCTTCTGTGTTTAGGTGTTAAGATAGTGGCTTATTATTAAGGATTTATCAAAGAAGTAAGGGACTGGAGCGATAGCACAGCGGTAAGGCGTTTGCCTTGCAAGTGGCCGGCCTGGCCGAGCTGGGTTCGATTCCTCCGCCCCTCTCGGAGAACCCGGCAAGCTACTGAGAGTATCTCGCCCTCATGGCAAAGCCTGGCAAGCTACCCGTGACGTATTCGATAAGCCAAACACAGTAACAGGAAGTCTCACGATAGATACATTACTGGGCCCGCTCGAGCAAATCGATGAACAACGGGAGAACAGTGCTACAGTGCATCAAAGAAGTAAGAATATTCCAGTTTTTATTCGTTGATGCTAAATTACATGTGGGTTTTGAAGGTCAGAGATTTAAACATTAAGCATTAGGCCCCAGATCAATCATAGGAAGAGCTGTAATGGCTAATGAATACGCTTTTTGCCGGGGTTTTATTTCTCTAGTTATACATTTTAGTCTTATTCTGACAAAATAAAAAGGAAAAACTCTAACAATTCCCGTGCTCATTTTAAATTTCCCATTCTAATATGTGTGCCAGGGCTGCCATTTTACAGAGTTTGACTTTATTTTGATTCTGTGCTCAGGGGTTACTCCCAGCAGTGCTGGTGGAGGAGGAAATGTGTGGAACCAGGGTCCAACTGGACCTGGCTGCTTTCAAGGCACTGCCTTAACCTCTCAACTGTCTCTCTGTTTTGTTTTTTGGGGGGGCACACCCAGTGATCCTCAGGGGCTACTTGCTGGTGCTTGGGAGTCCCTTTTGCCAGTGCTTAGGGGTCCTGTGTTAACGGAGATCTAACCTCGGCCTTGCTCATTGAGTTATCACTCCTGTCCCTCCCATAGTTCAATATTACAGTTTTGAAATAGATTACAGTTTTGTTTGCCTATTCTTCATCTGCTGTATGTATAAACAGCTGAGGGAACGGGTACACTTGTTTTATCATGAGATCTTGAACTTCTACATGCATTGTCTTTTCGTGTTCTCTCTCTCAGACTCTTAGACTGCACCTGGGAACTAGTTGTATGTGTCCATGTACTGTAAAGAACACCCGCCTATCCATTATTGACCAGCCTAATTATTCAGTGAGCCTAAAGTTTTACAAGTATAATTAACGATACTAGCTAGATCACTGACCTTTCCTTCTTGTTCAGGAATTTGACGCTTTATAACTTGAGGTGGTTTAGAAAAGACCTCCTATTTCTTGAGTGCCTGCCAGATCCACGTCTGGCTTCTGTTAGCAGCTAGTGCGGGCCCTTCCTCTGGGACTTCCCAACTTAAAATATGGGTAAGGCCAATTACCAAAACAGATAAATCTATTTTCACAGTGTTTGGGAAATACCTTTGCTATCTCCCTGGCCCGAGGTGGTGAAACCAGAAATGACACCTGAAACTGAGCTGAAAGAACAACAATGAACTGGGCTTCTGGGTGTGAGGGTGCAGGTGAGGAGTCAGTGCCACAGGTAGCACTTTGCAGCCTCTGACTCACGCAAGACCCAGAGGACATGTGATGCCTCATGGAAGTCTGCGCTTAAGGAAATCAGGACCAGTGCAGTGAGCCGCTTAGCAGGATGAAAGTCAGAAGCACTTAACAGGACGGCAGGACAGGGAGAATTCAGGAGTGCTGTGTTTAACTGTAGGACGGACTCTGCTATTATGGTTATGACTATGTAAAGGCGGAAGCATGAACGGGCCTGGGCTAGAAGGGAAGGTGAAAAGGGGAGATGGCTGGGGAAGGTCGGGGGTTCAGTCTCCTACAACCAGCTCCGAGTGTTGGGGGGAGTATTCAGGTTTCCTCAGTGCCCTCGATGGTTCCTGCTCTGGAGGAAGTGACAGTCATGTGAAAAGATAAGATGAGAAGGTAAACAGCTCCGCTGCTGATTGCTGGTTATTAAGTACCAGGTGAGCGATAGGGCAGCTTAGGAATCCAGGGCTGCAGCCTGGTCATTAGAGGCCTCTGCGGTGGGGGAAGTGGGGCAGGCCCCAGGGAGGTCGGGAAGGGGGTCAGGGGGAAGGAGTCTGGGCAGGCCGCCTGCCCGAAGAGGGCTGTGGACCAGCAGGTGCCCAGAGACATGCTGGCCAAAACGGGGCGGCTGGGACCTGGGCCCGGAATCTGGGGGCGGGTGGGCCCTGTGCTCCAATTGGAGCCTGAGGCAGGCTTGATAGTGTGTCCATGTCTGGTTCAGGGTCCAGCAGGCACAGCCCCTTTCACAGGCTGTGGTGAAAGAGGGCCCTGGAAGCAGGAAGGAGGAGAGAATGTCAAACCCAGAGAGCCAGGTAAACTGAGGCATCGACTCGCAGTCGTTGGAGAGCTCACAGGGAATAAACAGGGGTCCTGAGGGATGGAAGCACGCACTTGACTGTGGTTGTTCTCTGGGCAGTGCTGGGGACGGAAGCCAGGGCCTCACCCATGAGAGGCAGGTGCTCTGCCTCTCGGCCCCACTGCAGCGCCTGTGTTTCGGCCCAGGTGTTGGGGGGGGGTGTGGGTGACGTGCACGCTGGTCGGCGTCCCAGAGGGATAACTGAGCCTCCATTAAGGATGACTGGATGGAAATTTCTGACATGTTCTCAACAACAGAAGATACTTGTTTCACCAGCAACTGCTCGATTTGCTAATGGGAATGAGGCCCATTGCTCACAACATTCCTTTGTCTCTACCTTTAACTCAGTCAATGCAATTGGAATTTATACTTGAGGGCAAGAGGTCTTTTTATTGAGAAATTTTATTTCAGGGCTGAGCGGGACTATAGCAGCTGGGGGGTCTTCCTTGCATATGGCCCACCTGGCACCACATAGGGCCTCCTGAGCTCCCAGGCGTGGTACCTGAGTGAAGAGCCAGGAGTAAGCTCTGAGCACCCATGGATGTGGGCCAAACCCACCCCCCACCCCAATTTATTTTGGGCCATCCCCAGCAGTGCTTTGGGCTTCTGACTCTGCTCTGCGGCCAATCTTTTTTTTTTTTTTTTGCTTTTTGGGTCACACCCAGCAATGCTCAGGGGTTACTCCTGGATCTGCACTCAGGAATCACTTCTGGCGGTGCTTGGGGGACCACAGGAGATGCTGGGAATTGAATCTGGGTTGGCTGTGTGCAAGGCAAACAGCCTCCTCGCTGTGCTATATCACTCCAGCCCTCTGCAGCCACTTTTGGCAGTGTTCTGGGGACCCTCCATTGCCAGGCTTGCAGCCCTGGGCTCTGTCTACTGCCTAGGATCAGACCTGTCATATGTACGATACAGCAGAACTTGGTCTGCCCCTTACTCCCATGAAACAAGGACCTGTGTTTCCCTTTCCCGTTCTTTTCTGAGGTTGGAAGAAACCACTGACCAGGCTATTCATTAAGCAGATGGATCGAGATGGTTATTGAGTGGAAACGGATTGATGGCTGATCCCTGCCAGTCGCCTGGGTTTCCCTTGCGCTCAGCAGAGGGTGTTCTTGAAAATTCCTTGCCGAGACAAGCGGCATCATCCCAGGGAGTGTGGCAAGTGGCTGGTTGGTTGGCCACATACACGACACACAAATGTGGAACTGTTTGATCAGTTTTGGTTCTGCCCTTAGGGTCTACTCGCTCAGCCACGTGCTCTGGGATTACTTCCAGCATTTTTCAGGGGACTTACATGGTGTTACGGATTGAACCCGGGACTCTTGCATGCCCTCAACTCACTGAACTATCTCCCTAGCCCCATACTTTATGGCTCTACTTTTGAGCCATAAAGTTTGGTAATTCTTATGTGTTATTTTCTTCTTCAGGAAAACCACTGAGAGTGGGTTATAAAACTAGAATGAATGTCAGAGAGGTTGAGTAACTTTCCCTGAGTCACAAAACCAGCATCTTGGGACCTGAATTTCACTGTCTTTGTCATGAAGGCGTGTGGTTTTAGTTTACTTTTTTTTTTTCTTGTGTTGATGTAATTTTCAGAGAAGTGCAAGATGCACAAGGGAGAATAGTGTTGTTTTCTTTTGTTTTCTGGATCATACCCTTGGGTGCTCAGGGTGGGGGCTGCTGTTCCCTAGAAAAATACTCGGGGGCTCCTGACAGTGCTTAGAGGACAGTGCAGTGGTCAGCCAAAGCAAGCCCCTTAGCCCTGTGCTGTGTCTCCAGGCCCTTGCTGTTACTGTTGTCCCAGTCTGGGTGGGGTGTGTGTAGGACTTGGGACTCAGTGACAGGCATATTCGCACATATTCCAGTGAGGACAGTGGAGTAGGTAGGTGGGGACTTGTGACTGGATGAGGAATACTTGTAGGTGGGGAGAAAAGCTTGGGGGGTATTGTGCTTAGTAAGGAATATGCAGGAATAGAAGGAAGTAAGCTGTAAAAATTGAATTCTGTCTGCTTATCTATTGGGTTGTTTCCAGGTCTTGAGGTTGTAAATTATGCTGCGGCGAATGCAGGTATGCGTGTGTCCTTCTGGGGAACATTTCTGTGCTCTTAAGGTAGATGTCAGGAATGCAATCGCTGGGTCGTATGCAAGTTCTGTTCGTGGGTTTTTTTTTTTTTTGGCCTTTTGGGTTACACCTGGCGATATTCAGGGGTTACTCCTGGCTCTGCACTCAGGAATCATTCCTGGTGGTGCTTGGGGGGCCATATGGGATGCTGAGGATTGAACCCAGGTCGGTCGCGTGCAAGACAAACACCCTCCCCGCTGTACTGTTGCTCCAGCCCTCTGTTTGTGTTTTGAGAAGTCTTCAAACTGGGCAGTATTATTTGGTCATGAGAAAAGATGAAAGTTTGCTGCACTTTGGAATTGGAGGGTGTCATGTTAAATGAAGTGAGTCCGGAAGTAAAAGACATACTAGATCTTGTCTGTGGAGTATAAAGAAGTAAAGGGATGAGATAGTCCCCAGTGGAAACAACCCTGAGACAGGACTGAGGAGGCTGAGGAGGTGCGGGGGGAGACCGTGGGACAGTGGTAGAAAGATCGTGACAGGCTGGTGGAGGTTTGGGTAGCAGGCATAAAAGGTATAAAACAGTGACCTCTGTACTACTAGAAACTGTAGCACTGTAGCACTGTCCTCCCATTGTTCATCAATTTGCTCGAACAGGCACCAGTAACGTCTCCATTGTGAGACTTGTTACAGTTTTTGGCATATGGAATACACCACAGGGAGCTTGCCAGACTCAGCCATGTGGGCGGGATACTCTCGGTAGCTTGCCGGGTTCTCAGAGAGGGACGAAGGAATCAAACCTGGGTCAGCCGTGTGCAAGACAAACACCCTACCCGCTGTGCTATCCGGGCTGGAGCGATAGTATTGGAAACTATGACATAAGAAAAAAATTAGAAAAGGAAGAAAAATTGAGCTTGCAGTAGGAGACAGTATCTGTATAATTAATAACCATCGAGAGGGTGCAAGCATGGAACTGCATTATTTTGGTTAATTTTCTCAGTGGTGCTTGGAAGCAGTCATTCATTCATTCATTTTGGGAGTGAGGGGTGATTCAGATCACATCCAGCAATGCTGCTCATAGGCTGTTCTTGCTGCACTGGGAGTAAGCCCTGGAGGCACTTGGTGAACCACACGTGGTGCCGGGCCCAGGAGTCGGCTCCTTGCTTGTGAGAAAAAGCCTCACAGCACTATACTCTCCCTCCAGGCTGGATCCATCTCACAGCCCAGAAAATGGAACTAGAGACAAGCTGATGTCAGACTGTGAGCCCTGAGCATACGCCCAGCAAGTGGGCAGCTGGGCGGCTGGGTCCGGCTCCGCCCCTGGGTGCTGGGCCTCCTTGGGCAGCTGGGAGAGCACAGAGGATGTGGAGGGAAGGCGGGGCCCTTACTAACTTGGGGGTGTCCGTGAGGAGCAGCTGGGGATCAGAGTCTGGAAGCCCCGAGGGGAGGTGCTGGTAGGGTGAGAGTTGAGCCGTGCTGTTGGTGCTGGTTGAGGAGGAGGAATCCATGTGGACTGGGCTCACAAGCTGACAGCAGCAGCCTCTTCCACACCCGCTGCTGGAAGTGATTGGCTGCGTGTGGCTCTGGCCCGGGGCCCCTCGCGGGAGGTTTGGAAGAGCAGATTGATGTCCTGTGCAGGGTGGGACTCTGTGCTTTACCGTGGTCAGCAGTCTCCGTCCCAGGAGCAACCTTCATCCCAGGGGCTCACGGGTGGCAGGTTGGCCAAAGCGCTGGCAAGACCCCGAGGCTGGATGTGAAGGGCAGGGAATTTACGGAGCAGCAGCAGAGGGCCATCTCAGACTTGGACCGTGTGACTCAGCAAAGGGAAGGACAAATGTTGGTGTTGTCAGAGCTCGGAAGTCCAGGAGAGACCGGTATTTTTAGGATGGACTTGGAAAATAATGAATTTTCTTCTGGAACATTCAGCAATGTGCAGTTGGTGCTTATCAGGCTCCAAGCATGACAGGGGCCTGCCCCTGAGCAACGAGGGCTCAAGCTTGGTGGAAACTCCTCAGCCTCACTGGGTCTCAGTGCAGCGAGGTGGATTGATCCATCCAGAAGGCTGTTGGGTGTGTGAGTCTGGGACCAAGGGAGTCATTACTATAGGTAGAAAATAGAACACAAAATTAAGGTGTGTGCGAGGAGGAGGTTACAGAGGCCAAGAAGGGAGACTTCGGGGAGACACAGATGAAAGCAAAGCGAAGATCCAGGCGAGCACATCCAGGCCGTAGAATGGTCAGTGGTCAGGCAGCACTGGAGTGGCCAGTGCACAGTGATCTCAGACTCTGCTCTTTGGCTTGAATGTCATGGAAGCCCGTGGCCGTTTCTTCCTGAGATGTTGGTGTGGTGGTGGCGGGCTGAGACGTATGAGGGTGTGCCGGCATTGTGCAGAGAATGAGCCTGGATGCTTTCCATGAAGGAAAGAGAAAGGGCCGTGTCCAGCTACCCTTCCGAAGGCTCACCTTTTGTTGTGCAATTTGGGCCAACCATTTTTGCGGGGCTTGCACCGAGTGGGACCCTGTGGGGCCAAGGATGGAAGCCGGGTCTCCACTCAGAGGTCTGGCTGCCTCCCCTCTCAATCCCCCTCCCTTTGAGTGTGGGGAATGTTTAAGCCTGTTAGAGGCAGAGGGAAAGCAATAGAGAGGGATCATTCTGAAAATGTAAGAGAGTAATTACAGTCATGGGAACACCCTGCAAGGCTTAATTTTTTTGTGGAGGTAGATTATGAAGTTATGAAATGAGAGTGAGACAAATTCAGTGAGTTGCGATCATCAGAGTAGTGTGTGCTTGGGCATGTGGACTCGAACCATGACTGTCTGCTGGGCCAGTGGGGTCATTCCTCCTCCTTCTTTTTTTTTTTGGTAGTATTATATATCAGAAGTGTATAATTCAGTGCTTTTTGGTGTTCTTTCAGAATTGTGCAACCATTACCACTGTCTAATTCCAGAACATTCTCCTTGTTCCAAGAGAGACATACCATTAGTGGGCACTCTCCACCTACTCCCCACTTTTCTCCTTCACCACCACCGACACCCTTTACCCCTGCCCCTGGCAGCTGATTACCATGTCTCCATGGATTTGTTTGATCTCACTATTTTATATGGATATAATCATACAACATTCTAGACTTTAATTTTGATTGATTTCACTTGGCACAATATATTCTTTTTCATATTCTTCAAAATATAAAATGATATATTTATATATATTCTTAAAATGAAGTATATATAATATACTTGAGCTGCATAATATTCTATTTTAGGGCTAGGCTGCATTTTGTTTATCCATTCATCAGGTTGGTGGGAATTTGGCTTGTTCTTACATTTTGGCTATTGTGACTAAGATCTCAGGAACACGTATGGATAAGTTTTTGTGTGGACATACATTTTCGTTTTTCCTCTGTTGCTCACCTCAAAAACCAGGAGTCCATTGAAAAGACAAGTGCATCTATTTATTTAAGGATGGAGGATTATAATTCAGTCTTTTTCCATTCTGGGAAAAACCTGGCTCTCTCTTGAATATATCTCTCTGTCTCTCTGTCTCTCTCTCCTCGCATTGCTCTATGGAAATTTTATTTTTTTGCGGGGAAGAGTGGTGTGAGCCACACCCAGAGGTGCTCAGGACTTACTTCTGGCCCTGTGCTCAGGGATCAGTCCTGGTGATGCTGAGTGCTGGGGATCAAACCCAGGTTGGCCAAGTGCCAGGCAAATGTCCTGCCTGCTGAACTATATCCCCTACCCCAAAATACATTTCTCCCAAGGAAACTTTTACTTCACTAAAAAGATAAAAACAATGAATGTAATTCAGAGTGCATAGATTCCAGTAGAACACCTAAAACATCACCCGAAGAGGAACAAAGCCAAAGGTTTTTCAACGGGGAAAAAAAGAGGAAGAAGTGAGGAACGAGAAGAGTTGATTTGTGACATAACCTTGAACTATCTTGGCTCTTCTTAGTTGGCTACTGACTGTGCAGCAAGAGGAAAGGGAAGTGTCCAGCTCTGTCCTCGGAAAGCCCACAATCATCACTTCTTTTGCTCAGAACAACTTCAAACGCTTGCTGGCTTGACAAAAAGCTTTTTCCTTTTGGCTGCTGGGACCTCATACTCAGGGCCTCTGGCGTGCAAGGTGTGAGTCACTGCCGTCCTCTGCTAGCAGCTCTGCAGCCGCCTGGATGGCTTCTGAAAGGGCTGTGTTTGAATCAGTGCGTAGACTTTTAAACATGCTTCACCTGAGGTGGCGGGACTGCAGCTTCCTCATGTCTTGCTGTGGGGCCATTCCCAGGACGTGTATGCCCAGCCCCCATGAGGCTCCATTTTAAAGGGGTCGCCACCGATATCAGCTTTTTGTTTTGTTTTGGGTGCCACACCCAGAGGTGCCCAGGGCTAACTCCTGGTTCTGCTCTTTGGGATCACCCCCAGCGGGGCTTGGGGAACCATTAGGGGATCCAGGGATTGGACCCGGGCTGCCATGTGCAAGGCAGGTGCCCGACCCACTACTGTACTATCACTCTTGCCCCTGAGATTTGGTTTAAAAATGGTCATGCATGTTCGGAGGGCTTAGGAAGACCTGGGACTGAGTGGGCGACTCACAGGGTTGGTTGCCCTGTCTCCTGCTCTGCATTGCTGTGAGGTCAGTGGGGGGAGGAGGGGGGAAGAGTGAGCCATCCCCGGGCCCTGGAGAGAGGCAGCTTCCCAGGGTCGTGGGGACTCACTTGCTGACTGGCTCTGCTGAACTGTCAGCTGCTGATATTTTAATATTCATCTTGAGGAATTTGACCTAGAAACCGCGGCTGTCTGGCAATAACATGGGACCTTCGGCGTGCGTGGAGTGAATTTCTTCCTTCCTTGGGACTCGGCCGTTTCATGAGAACAGGCGGGGTGAAGCCTGTAGTGCCAGAACATCGCTCCAGTGTGGCTGGACTGAAGAACACTCTGGCTTTTGATTGGTCCTTGGTCATAGTAGTAATTAAACCCAGTCTCATTATTTTAAGGTGCTCTGGGAATGAACGGTTGTGCATGTGTTGCTTTTTATAATGTAAGGTTAGTGCTCGCGTTTACTGTGCTCTGGTCGCTGTAGTAAAAAGGTGTACAATGCAGACCCAGTGAATTGTATACACAGACCGCCCACCGTCACAACAGTTTGCTTGCTTCCTTCTTTTCTTGCTTGCTTTTATTTTGGGGTCACACCTAGTTGTGCTCAGGGATCACTCCTGGTGGGCTTGGGGAACCATTTGGGATGCTGGGATCAAACCCGGTTGGCCACGTGTAAAGCAAGCGTTCTACTTACTGGACTATCTCTTCAGCCCGTTTCCTAAGTTTTCTTATTGAGAGTGAATGATTGCTTTCTAAGCAACTTATAACAAATTTTCTCTTGAGAGTGTGTCATATTTGGAATCAGTGGCAATACAACTCAACTAGTAAAATTGGATAGGCTCCTAGCTACCATTTTATTTTTTAAATTGTTATTTCAACTGAACCCTGGTCTTCACACATGGGAGTGCCGAAATGCTGAGCTACACCCCTGGCCTAACTGTACCTAACATTTTAGATTAAGACGCTTTTCATGTACCTGACCCTGGACTCTTCAGGTCCTACTGCTTTTGTTTGGGGGTGTGTCCTAGATGCCATCTCTCCCCCTTTCAACAGCCGGGAACACCCTCTATTATCTAGCCTCCCATCATCAACAGACTCGGGGGTTAGAAATTTTGTTTGATGATAAAAACTATTAAAGACCCGAAGATAGTTTATATTTCAAAGGTCGCCTTTGGTGGGTGTTCACATAGGAACATTTGTAATTGCTGTAATCTTGTTTTCAGGGGAGTGGTGAGGGACTTGAGGCCACACCTGACTTTTCTCAGGTTTACTCCTGGCTTGGGGGGGGTCACTCCCGACGGTGCTTTGAGGACCCTCTGCATTGCTTGGGGTTGCACCAGGATGGACTGCATGCAAGTGCTCTCACCCCTAACGATCTCTTCCGCCCCAGTGTTGTCATCTTTTGTTTTTTTTTGGGTCACACCAAGCGATGCTCAAGGGTTATTCCTGGCTCTGCACTCAGAAATTACTCCTGGCGGTGCTCGGGGGACCATATGGGATGCCGGGGATCGAACCCAGGTCGGCCGTGTGCAAGGCAAATGCCCTACCCGCTGTGCTATCGCTCCGGCCCCGCAGTGTTGTCATCTTTAAAACAAGAGTTTAGGGGGCATATTTTAGCGATTAGGTGATTGTATCTGTGGGGTGTTTTAGGAATTCGTTCTTCGGTCGTGCTGTTGAGCGCTCCCGAATTATTAATCGCACCCCTAGAAGACATGAGGGGAGAGGAAAAGGTGCCCCGGAGGAGTCACCCTAGTCAGCAGCGCTTGAAATGAAGGGGAAATACTGGACAAACTGCCCCCAGGAGCACGTTTACAGTGTACCTTCCATGTGGTTCCCCGGCTCAGACCCAGTGTTCCTGCACAAGACTAATAGCTAAGGTTATGGTGGGTGGTGAGATAGTGCGCTGTGAGTCACAGCAGTTTCCGGAGAGCTGATAATGGATTTGTGTGTAGGTAGAGATCTGACTATACAGAAGCCACCACCACGACGTGGCCAGACAGCAAAAAAAAAAAAAAAGTGGCATTAATCAAGTGTGGTTGCTCACCTCTGCAAGCCTGAGGAAAGAAAGAAGCCCGGTGGCCTGCTAGCAAAGCCTGTGTGGCATGGCCGGGCCTTCCCTGCTGCTTTCCTGTGCATCTAGAGTGGACAAAGGCACCCGCAGCAGAAAGAGGCTTGAATGCACGCTGGCCACAGCGGGAGGTTAGATTTCCACTGTGGGCACAGTTTTCCTTTCAGTTCTCTGCGCTTGAAGAATGTCAGGGCTAAAAAAAAAGAATCTGAATTTTCTTGTGCTTCTTGATTATATCTTTGAGAACCAATGTTGTAGAGCCGATACGGGAAGTGAAGTTGTGGCAGACACAGGGAGGGAAATTAGTTGGTTCTTTCCCCCCTGCATGTGTCTAAATAATATAAGTTCTATGGAAGAAAGAAGCCTTCTTTCCTGGCAGGGGAAGTGCTCTCAGGCTGTAATGAGTGTGACATTGACGTTTGGCCAAGGTTCTTGGGGAAACACAAAATGATCCCAGTGTAGTAAGACTCCTTTCCTCGGCACTTATCTTTGGTAGCTGAGATAAGGCTAACAGAAACAGTTTCATTACTTTAGTTAAACACACACACACACACACACACACACATTAAATTGTAACAACAGACTTTTAAAAACATAGGCTAAGCTTAGTGTGACCTATACTTAAGAAAGAGTTTTATATAGGGCCAGGGAGGGGTTCGGTGGGCTGAATCAGGTGCTCTACATGCAGAATCCCCAGATTTGATCCCTGGCACTGCAGGGTCCCCTGAGCAGCAGCCTGAGTAGTCCTCAAGTATCACCAGATGTTGCCTCCCAAAAAAAAAAAAAGGCCAGAGACTGTACAGCGAGGAGGGCGTTTGCCTTGTACCCGGCTGACCTGGGTTAGATCACCGACATCCCATATGAGCACTGCCAGGCATAATTCTTGAGTGTATAACCAGGAATAACCCCTGAGCGTTGCCAGGTGTGGCCCAAAAAACAAAAAATAAAACAAGTTTGTCCATGGCATAATCTGCCAGTTCAGTTAGCAGGCTCACAGAATCATGTGACGATGCCTTAACCATTCCAGCATGTCTTCAACCCTAAGTGGCAGCCACTTCTCAATCCCAGGCCATTTTATGCCAAATGGTAGAATACTTTTCTGTGACTGGCACCTTTCACTAAGTACCAGACTTCGTCCATGTTGGGATATGATGCAACATCCTACTCCTTTTCACTGTCCAGCAGTGTTCTACTGCCTGGACATACCACACTGGCCTGCTTGTCAGCATAGATGTTCAGCTGGGTTGTTTCCACTCTGGCCGGGGATGAATGGTCAGAATCATACTGCGGTGAAGATTCCTATTTGTGCTTTTGGGTGGACATGGTTTGGCGTTTCTCTCGAGTATATAGCACTAGGAGTGGGGATGGCTGGCTGGTAAGCTGACTCTCTGTCTGTGCCTTTGACGCTGCCAAACTGTGTTCTAAAGTGACTGCACCATTTTATGTTCCCACCAGTAATGCCTGAAAGTTTCAGTTTCTCCATACTCTTGCCCACACCTGTCACTTCCTGCCTTTGATTATAGATGTGTCACTGGGGGTGAGGTGGCATCTCATCATAAGTTTGATTTGCATTTCCCCAATGTCTAATGATGCTGCGCATCCTATTTGAGACCTATTGGCCATTTTTTGGTTTTGTTTTTGGGCCATACCCAGTGATGCTCAGGACCTACTCATGGCTCTGTGTTCAGGGATCACTCCTGGTGGGGCTTGGGGAATTTTATGGAGTGCTGGGAATCAAACCTGGTTTGGTGGTGTGTGAAGCAAGCACCCTACCCGCTGTACTATTTCGCTAGCCCCTGTTGGTCATTTTTTGCATCTTTTGAGAGCTGTCTACCCGGATCCTTGATCCATGTTAAAATTGAACTATGCCTTTTTATTATTGACTGTATAATTTCTGTATATTTATATATATTAAATATATATTTATATATGTGCTTTATAATTTCTGTTATAAGTTTGGTGTTAGATATATGATTTATAGATATTTTCCAGTCTTCCCGTTGTCTTTTTCTTTTTTTCCTTTTTGGTTCACACCCAGCAATGCTCAAGAGTTATTCCTGGTTCTATACTCAGGAATTACTCCTAGCAGTGCTGGGGGACCATTTGGGATGCTAGGGATTGAACCTGGGTTGGCCATGAGCAAGGCAAACGCCCTCCCCACTGTACTGTTGCTCCTGCTCCCCCTCCTTCCGTTGTCTTTTTCACTCTTGTGATGTCCTCGTCATCTGAAGTACAAAAGCTTTTCTTCTTTTTCTTTTCTTTTCTTTTTTGGATTTAGTCCCACATCCAGCTGGTTCTGGGGCCACCTCCAACTCTGTGCTCAGGGATCATCAGTGATGCTTGGAGGGCCTGTGTGGTGCTAGGCATTGACCCTTGGCCTCCTGCATGCAATGTATGGCTCAGTCACTTGAGTTATTTTCCCTAACCTAAAAGCTTTTCACTTTGATGATGTCAAATTTATCAGTTTTTCTTTTATTTTGTTGCTTTTGCTTTTGGTATCTAAGAAAACATTATATATGGGGGCCGGGGCGATGGTACAGTGGATAGGGTGTTTACTTGCACATGTCCAACCTGTGTTCGATCCCTGGCATCCCATATGGTCCCCTGAGCACAGTCAGGAGTAATTCCTGAGTGCAGAGCCAAGAGTGACCCCTGAGCACTGACAGGTATGACCCAAGAATTGAAAAAAAAAATCCGAAACATTCTATAACCCAAGGTCCTGTGGATTCACCCTGACGTTTTTCCTTCAAAATGTTCTATAGCTTTCACTCTTAGACTTTTATGTCTATAATCTATTGGAATTAGTTCTTGCTTGCAGTGTTAAAAGTGGTTCAATTCCATTCCTCCACATATAGATATCCAGTCATTACAGCACTATTATTGAAAAGATTAAATGCTTTCTCCATTGGGTTTCTTCACACCATTGTTGAAATAAATTAAGTATAAGTGTGAATAGATATGTGGGTCTCTTTCCATTGATCTGTTCACGCTTTTAACTTCGAGCTGTACTATGCCACAGTCCTGATTAGTGTGTGTGAGTTTGACATTGATGAGTTTTTTTTTTCTCTTCATTTTTAAAATTGTGTAGGCAGTTCTGGGTCTCATGCACTTGTGTGTCTGTTCCCAATGGAGAGGGAATCTGTCCTGTTGCCCTGTGTAAGTGGGCTGGGAGGTTGATGAATTCCCTTCTGCTCCCAGTCATTGAATGTCTGTCTCTGCCACAAGTGCTGGGCTTTCCTCAAGTGTCTTTTCTAAAATAAATCACTTCTACACAATGACCACTTTCCCTTTCCTCCCTTGTCGTTGCAGAAATTGACTTGCACACCAAATGCGTGGTGGATGTAGATGCCAACAAGGTCATTCTCAGTCCAGTGAACACGAATCTTTCCAAAGGAGACGCCCGGTAAGTCTGGGGATACTGTGAGTGACCGGCCAGTGTCTTAAGACTGGAAGCAACAGCGGCTGCTAATGGAGTTGGAGTGAAGCAGCTCTTGGAGAAGCGCCTCTGTCATTTTGACGAGGCAGGGCCTGGGACAGGGGCGTGCTGTCTGGACGCTGGTGTGGGAGCAGAGAGAGAGCTCAGTCGATAAGGCAGCAGACAGTGGCTTCCTGACAGGAACAGCAGTGCTGGAGGTGGGGGAGGGGAGGTGACGGGTAGAAAGGAGGGGACGTGGAGGCTGGCGTTATTGTCAGCTGGGCAGCCCGTGGCCTCAGCAGAGCCAACATGCCAGTCAGTCAGAGCCCATTTCTAGTGAATCTCAGGTGTCCTCGCAGTACGTATCTCTCTGTGTTTAGCGTCCACCGAACGCCGTGGGGTTTAAGGTCTGCCTCGGGAAGGGGCTGCCAGTTGGAGAAGGAATGTCTCAAGAGCATCTCTCAACGAAGGAAGGAACAGGAGGATAGAGAGAAAGTGAAATTGAGAAAGGAGGAAGAAATGATTCATTTTTTTCCTCACTAAGCACAGGAAAATTGATTTGATCAATTGATCAATAAGCTGGGACCAGTTCGCAGAAGACACTGAAAGTTGGTGAGGATATTTGCTCTGCATTCTGAGGGTGAAAGGTCACCCTTGTCAGATTCTGACTATTCGAATGAGCGTGGTCGATGAGGTGTTTGATTGGCATGTAGGGACCAGTGGAGGTGGAGAGAGACTGGCCTTTGCTGAGAGCAGCTGAAACAGAGATAGTTTTGTCCAGCCCTGGACGTGGAGGGTATGTGTCAGAGAACCGGGCTCACCTTGGTGTCCTGCTTAGGCCAGATTCTTGCTTGTGCTGGTGGAGGGAGCATCTCACGAGGAACTATGCAGGCACAGCCGCCCACGGTGCTCTCTGGAGCAGGCAGAAGTGAGTGGGAAGGAGTCCTGGACCCCTAGCCAGAAATCTGAGCTTTATTCTCACACACCATGGCTAACGTAACTGGTTATTTCTGACTGGTGCCTGTATGATGGCTACCTGACCTGGTTTTTAGAGGGTATTCTGGTGAACAAATGAGCAGCTGTTAGAGTGCTTTATGAAGTGTTCTGGAAAACCTTGTGCTTCTTACTATGCATATGGAGATATATCTGAAGCATCTCTCAGATACAGTACCATTAGAGAGACTGTTCTTAGGGGGTGAAGGGTATAGATAGATCAGAAATGAGGGTGGGTTTTGAGCCTGAGAAGTAAATGATGAATCATCCTGCATATTAAATGAAAGCATTAATTTGGGGGCTGTTTGTTGCTCTGAGAACTTCCCATCCAGAGACACTCACTTCCTTTGGGAATCGGAGAACTCTGACTTGGAGGCAGCCTCCGGTGGCCAGAGGGAGGCTTTTATCCTCAGGCTGGCTGGCTTCCAACTCTGCCATTGCTCCTGGCTCGTTGTGGCTACCAACCTGTGTCCTTTAGAAGGTGATTTCATTTTCTGTTGCTGTGTAATAGATGGCCTCAAAAATTCAGTGGCTGGACAGTAGTAGCCACTCATCCTTTCTTGTTCCCGTGGACCAGGAGGCAGGGAGGGCCCAGCGGTGTGGCCTGCTGTCTGCTTCACCAGTCCGAGGCCCAGTTGGCCTGGGAAGATGTTGCTGGGGCTGTTGGCAGAGCTCTGCAGCAGGTTCCATGGTTGCAATGCCCCAAGAGAGTGGGAAGAATCGGCAGAAGCAGCACTCCCTTCTGCACCCCAAACTTAAGTTTTTTTTTATTTTATAAAAGTAGTTCACAATATTTGATTACATTTAGTATTCAAACACCAATCCCACCACCATATTTCAGGTGTTTCCATCCCAAACCCCAATCCCTGCCCCAAAGCAGAACCGAAATAATACATTTTGTATTGTTTGTTATGAAAGACTACAGAAAATGCTGCAAAAAAAGTATTCTTAGAGGAAAGAGTGTGAACATTGTTGTATTTCACACAGGGAACCATTAAGTCCTTCTATAAGAAGATCAGTAACATGTTGTTAAAGGTTGAGCCTCGTGTGCTTTTTATATGATTATCTGTAAAAGAAAAATGTATATTTTCCCTTTAAGATTTGTTGCTTCCTACTTTGAACACTGTCAAATTTGTTGCCATAATCTTGGAGCATGGGTAGGATGTGTGGTTTGAAGTATGACATGGCCACAAATGTGGCTGAGTGATCCAGGAATGGATTCACTTGTGGGCTGCACCCCAAACTTGGGAGTCACAGAGTCCCCCTGTGCTGGCTAAAGCCTGGTGACCTGCTGCTGGGGTTGTGGCCCTTTCCCTGTGGGAGGCAGAGTCCCCATAAGAGGTGTGGTTCATGGCTGCCTTTTGGAAAATACAGTTACACCCCAGAGTGGCTGCCTGAAATGAAATGAACACATCAAAGCTAAAGGTACTTCTCTTTCCCTTGCAGACCTTCCAGTATAGGAATTCAAACTAAAGTTAATGGTGCTTCCTGGCTCCATAGAATATCCTGGCTGGCTCTTTCTTTCATATGGGCACACCTGGCTGTGCCGAGGGGCTCCTCCTGGGTCTGTGCCCAGGTGTCTCTCCTAGCAGTGTTTGGGAGACCATATCCACTGCCAGGGAGTGAGCCTGGCCCCCGGCATGCAAAACATGCTAAGGATGGTTTCAGTTCATGATCTCGCTTGCCGACCCCTGCCAATGGGACTTTGCTCAGTGTGATAGAGCCGGGCATGAGGCTCTGTAACCAACTGCAGCCCTTGGATGTGAGAGACCTGCTTCCATTCGAGGTAGCACAATGGAGGAAAGTGCTAGCTAATGGAGATTTATTATTTATTTATTTATTGCCTTTTGGTTTTGGGGGCCAGACCAGCAATGCTCAGGACTGACTCTTGGCTCTGGACTCAGGAACGACTCCTGGTGGTGCTCGGGGTGGGGGTGGGGGAACCATACGGGATAAGGGGATCAAACCCAGTCCAGCTGCATGCAAGGTCTGCACCCTCCCCACTGTCCTATCTCTCTGCCCCCTCTGATAAAAAATGTAGAAGGTCAGTATCCAGCATGGATGGCACGTATTGGTTTTTGGTGAAATGAAGTTGAGAAGAACAGCTTTGTTCAAAGAACAGCATTCTAATGAAGTACGTTTTATCCATACAAGAACGTTTACATAGGTGGGTGAATTTTCACAGGTTGTACATGTTCCTTTAATCGGTTACCCAGATAGAGACCACCATGTAACAAGATCAAGGAAACGTTCACTGAACATTCAAGGCATATTTATATTTTCTACATGAAAATAGAAACTATGAATGTTGAAATGTAACTGTCTAGTGTGCTAAGGTTTTACTAAATTTGAGGTAAAAAGAGAAGGAAAAGACAATTTGAAAGCTGTTTTATGTGATATGAAGTTAATTACAGTGTAGTTGTAGAATGACTAATCCTTCAAGTTAGGGTTTTACGGGAGTCGTGTTTGTACCTAGAGAGCGTGTGGGGTGGTAGGCAGTATGCACCTTTGGTGTGAGGGCCTGGCTGACCCCTGGTACACCAAAGCAGAACAAAGCAGAAAGGCCCAAATGATGATTTGTCCTTTAACAAGTGTTATTTTTTTATTACTGTAAAATAAAAATTCTTTTATTTTATTACAGGGCTCTGAGTAAATGGTTTATGTGCACTCAAGTCAGTATGCTTTTGAAAATGTCTACTATTTTCTGATTAATTTTGGTTTACCCTCTGAACATTTCACAATTTGATGTTTGTGCTTATTAAAATTAAAAGAAGCCATCATTAAATGAGTAGGTGAACCATTTCCAGCTTAACAGCTTAATCATGCAGACTTGGGCAACTTCCTGGTTGTTGTTCTTGTTTGGTTTTTGGGGGGTGCCACGCCTGGCGGTGCTCTGGAGATACTCTTGGCACTGTGCTCCGAGCTTGCTCCCAGTGGCCATGTAGAGCAGGGAATGGAAGTAGGGCCAGACACCTGTAGGGCCAGGTCTTGAATGCCCCAATCATCTCCCCAGTCCTGTCTGGTTTTGAGCCGTACCTCAATGCTTCTTACAGGGAGAGTTGCTCGGGGAGTCACTTCCAATGGTGCATGGTGCCGTATGGTGGCAGGACTTCTGCCTACACAAAAGCACTCTTGGCTTTTGAACTAGCTCATAGTGTATGGAATTTCACAAGGGTTTTGAAGAAAGAGAGGTTTAAAATTCAGAAAATTGCTAGAGGGAGGCAGCTCTGTGAGGCCCCCTCTGGGGCCAGCAGTGCTCCCTGGTGTCTGCCTGGCCACTTAACGTGTAGCAAGTTTACCCAGGATCCCTTTTTTCTCAGGTTTTGGGTTTTCTTTTGGATTTTTGGGCAACACCATCCATGCTCCTGGGCTCCTCCTGGCTCTGAGCTCAGGCATCGTGACTGGACTTCCTCAGGGAACCCTATGGGACCCTGTGCAAGACAAACGCCCTACCCCTGTACTATTTCTCCAGCCCCTGTTGCAGTCCATGGTATGCTAAGTGAGCACTAGAATATGTTATCAGGGAAGTAAAATCTTTTTTAAGCCAAAAAAAAATTTTTTTTGATACAACCAGTGGTACTCAGGGGTTACTCCTGGAGGTGCTCTGGGAACCATATGCAGTGCAGGGGGTTGTAGTGGGGTTGGCCGCATTCAAGGCAGGTGCCATAACCTCTACTAACTCTCTGGTTCTCAACATATTCTTAATTCAGTATTCGAATACACATCAACGTAACTACCAAGAGATCTGTTTCTGGGGACCGGGGTCGTAGGCTGGCCACAGAGTACTTGCTTGCATGTGTATGGCCTGGATTCGACCCCTAGAACCACATGGCTTCCTGAGCGCTGCCAGGAGTGGCTCTTTTTTTTTTTTTAATTTTCAGTTTTGCAAAATTATGAACCTTCATTTTTCTAGTTTGTCTAAAATGGATGCAGGCATCTTTTAAGAACTCACATTCCATCTGTTAGAGAAATGGGATCTCTAATTTTATGATGAAAGGAGAGTGAAATATTAATCACTGCAACCTGGGCTTCTCTTTCTTTACCAACTAAACGAACTTGAGACGCCTAAACCTTTTTTTGAGGTCTGGCTTTCTATGGAGAGAAGCAGTGTCTGCTTTACGAAATAGCACGTATATTGGAGAGCACGTTTCCATTGGCACTGATGGTAGTTTCTTCTGAAAATGGTGTTCTCATAAGGCTTCGTATCTCTGCCTCTGTAGGTTTAAGATGCCGCTAGGTATTTGCTGTAAAGTGAATCTCACAGTTATGTGGCTTCTGTGGTTCATTGTGTGTCTTGAGACTCATCCCTTCCTGCAGCCTGGATCAGGACTCCATTTCTCTGTTAGGGCGGGACAGTATTTTCACTGCATTCTCGTGTGTGTCCCCTCCTGGGTTGTTCGTACTTTGGGGCCATTGAGAGACAGATTTATCTCGGTTAATGTCTAGGTGTGAGTCTCAGTGGTGGCCACATGTTTTCTTGTCTCTTACGAAGACATGTGGGACTAGATTTGCTGGGTCACGTGGTAATTGAGCTTTGGAGTCCCCTCCCCAGCCCCAGTTGGTGTTCCTAGATGCTGCACCCTCCCTGGAAGCACTCCTTCCTCAGAAGGTACCTGGGGGCACCCGGCTAGTGGGGAGCATGAGCCCTGCCCTGAGGCAACCACTTTCCAGCGACTGCAGTCCAAACAAGGCAGACCTCCCGCAGACAGCCCCTAGCTGCTGGCTGCACCTCAGGTTCTGGCACTCTTTCCTGGTGAACATTTGACACGTTCTGCAAGGTTGTGAGGTTTCAAGGAGAAGGAGCTTTTAGGCCCTTGGTTTTGCAGTGGAAAAATCAGTACCAGGAAACCGCAGCCTTTGTACATGGCTTCCCACAGTAAACCCTTTCCTCCTCCACAGTCAGCCGGCCATTTCCTGAACTTGTGTTTCTTTACCCTTTTGCTGTGCACCCTGGTAAATGGTCTGCGTACTCTGTGTGCCCATGTATGCTCTTTTAGTTTGGGGCTTATGGGCCACACCAGGTGATGTTCTGGGGGTACCTTCAGCTCTGTGCTGCGGGGACCACGCTCCAAGGTTTGGACCTGGGCCTCCTGCGTACAGAGCTGTCCTCAGCCTGGTGAGCTGGCTCTTTGACCCGTCTTTCCCCCCTTTAAAACGAAATAAAACCAATTTTTCCTCAACAGTTGTGTACCACCAGCCCCAGCATGAGTGGTGGTGGACACAGCTCTGTAGAGAGACCGGATCAGTGGGCTCTTCAGAGGTGCTGCTTGGAGCCCTGGAACCAAGCCTGGGAGGGGGAAGGAAACTTCATGCATATTCTCTGTCTGTCTGTCTGTCTGTCTGTCTGTCTGTCTGTCTCTGTCTCTTGTAAGATGTATGGTAGAACTTCCTGTGTTTGTGGTGTCGTGTGTGTGGTGTTTATTAGCACTTAAAGTGTGTATAGTCTCTGTGCACGTGCGGACATGCGTATGCTAGCTCTCACAGTGTTAATGCAGTAACTTGAAGTTTCTCTTAGAAATTTTTCTTTATGCCATCCCTCATCAAGTGTATAGTTTTCAGACCAGAATTTTCTAAAGTAGAAAACATGCTTGAGCCTTATAGATTTCAAGATCCCTATGAACTGGAACGCTGGGCTTCTGTTGTATTTTGTGCAGTGACCTGTTTATTAGTATGTGTGTGTGGAGCAGGGGAGGGAGGGCAAACTCAACATGGATGGAGTCAGCCAGGTAGGCAGAGGTTTTCCTTGTTGTATAGAGGGAAAATATGGTGCTTTTCTTCCCTTTCTGTTAAGTCACGCATAAACTTAATGATTAATTGTGTGAAGGTCGTAACCACCCGTCTAGTGAAAAGAATGTCTGAGATGTTGCTCTCAGCCCGCATGAGTCATCCAGGTCATAAGAAATCTCTTATTTCTTCTGAGTTTTACTAGCCACTAGTTTGCTCAAGACATTGCACGAGGCAATGAACAAGTTTTCCGTGTGATGAGAGCCTCCCTGGTCCTTGCTGACTGGTCCGGATCCTCTGATCTTGGTAGGAGGATGAATGAATATGTACCGAGTGAGTGTATATGTAGCAAAATACACTGATCACCGCAGAATCAAGTGATGCCCACCCATGCACAAATGTATTTTGTTTTGCAAATGTATTGCGATTGAGCAAAGGACCTGTGTCAATAATTGTTTTGAAATATGTAAAGTCGTTTTCAGACTAATTCCTTAGAAGTGGAAGGTATCATGAGGTCATATTAGATAATGACTTCAGATTTCTCTACTGCTATTTGGACGCTGGTTTAAGCAAGAAGTTTAATTGAAGGAAGTCATGCAAAATGTAATTATGATATGTACAATAGACCTGTTTGTTCGCTCTGCTGTGAAATGACTCTCGAGCTGCTAATACTTCTGTCCAAAGAGCATCTGCTCCTTGGGGAATGGGAGGTTTCTGCTGTAATTTCATAAAGAGGCTCTTCCTGGGGGAGCCAGTCCGCCCTGGTTACAGCAGAGGGAAGTGTAGCAGCATTGTTCTGTGTACTGGGAAGGCCTGATGATCCCTCCTGCCCTTCTTTCAGAAACATACGATGATCACATAGAAGTGATTCACTGCTTTGGATGAAGCTGTAAAAAAGTAAATCAGGCAGACTCTTAAAAGCTAATATAACATTTAATATGACATTTAAAATTTTCTATTTTACTTTTATTTTTTTGACCACTCCCAGTTGTACTCCTGGTTTACTCCTGGCTCTGTGCTCAGGGATGACTCCTGGCAGGTGTGGGGACTATATGGGGTCCCAGGGATCGAACCCAGGTCAGCCGTGTGCAAGACAGGTGCCTTACTTGTTTTACTATCTCTCTGGTTCCATGATAATGTACCATTTGATTAGACTCATTGTATAGTTAAAGTGGTAGTCAAATAGTAAGAAATTTAGATTCTGGGATGGATAGCAGGTTGCTAAAACAAACTGATAAACCTGTTGAATATGTATACTAGACTGTGGAATGAGTGGAACTTTAGCACTGTCACTGGTATAGAAGTAAATACTACTTTAGTTATGCTTTTTGTTTGTTTTGTTTTTGGGTCACACCCGGTGATGCTCAAGGGTTACTCCTGGCTCTGCGGTCAGGGATCACTCTTGGCAATGCTTGGGGAACCATGTGGGATGCTGGGGACTGAATCTGGGTTGGCAGCAAACAAGGTAAGCACTCTACAGGCTGTACTATGGCTCTGGCCCCAGCTTTTGTTTTTTACTGGGATAGCAGTAAGAAGGAGCAGGCTTTCTTTCTTCCCAACACAAAAGAGTCTTTCAAACAGAAAGAACTCTTTGAGAGAATTTTTTCCCCTAAAGACTCAAATTTCTATAAGCTTGGATTAATATGACCTGGATAGTTTCCTAGCTCAAAGTGTACAAGACCTATATTATATACTGACAAATCTGTAGTTATGATATGGCCGATCCTTCACTAGTCAGCCATGAAACAGAAGTCTCTTTATTAGTAGGCTTGAAATAACTGATCGAGGGTTGGAGAGAGGTCTCAAAGAACTCGAGCGCATGCTTGATGTGCAGGAGACCCAAGTTTATTCCTGGCACACACAGTCTCCCAAGGATCAGTAGCCCCTGAGCACTGTTAGGTGTCCCCACTCCCCCAACCCCCCCTTGGAAAAAAAAGCAGTACTGCTTAGATGCTAATGTCTAATGCACGGAGGATTCCTCTCTAGAGTTAGTTGTTCTTACAGTAAGTGATGCTTAATAGGAATGGGACATTTTGAATCTCCCCATAATTCTGGGTTCAGCATAAAATTATCAGAGAGGAGGCTGGAGAGATATTACAGCAGGTAAGGTGCTTGCCTTTCACGTGGCTGACCTGGGCTCAATCCCCAACCCCCTATATGTTTCCATGATTCCCACTAGGAGTGATCCCTGAGTGGAGAGTCAGAAAGGGGTAAGCCTTGAACACTGCCAGGTCGAAAACCACACAAAAAATAAATTATCAGACAGTACATTATATACTAAGCTATCTAATCAGAAGTAAAATGTAGGTGGTACTAGTAAGTCCCACTGTTGAAATTTGTGTATGTGTGTGGGTTGTGTGAGTATGTGCGCGTGTGTGTGTAGACTTTTAATTCAATCTCCAATATAGAAGCTATTGCTAATAGAAAGTAGACTTCGTGCAGGAATCTTTGGGCTGAACCCGGAGCGCTTCCTTCAATGCATGGACTCCTGCCCCTTGAGCCAGCTCCTTGGTGGTGATTAGTCTTACTGTCATGTTCTCACCCGTATGACACAAGTCAGTAATCCTTTGAGTTGGCTTTCAGGAACACGGAGGTGGAACATAATCATTTCCCTCTTGTGAGCAGTGCCAAAGAAATGAGTCCTGCTTTCCTCCACCTTCTCCCCCTGCCCCTCTCGGGGGTCCTTAGGGGAGCCTCCCCTCGCCTGCAATGGTTGGTGGAGTAGGTAAAGCAGATACTCCCTCTTGTTCTGTGTTTGCTGCTGAGTGGAGAGGAAGGGGGATTCCTGGCCAGCCCTAGTGGGCAGCTTTCCAAGTAGGTCAGGCCGGGCGGCCGGAACTCGCGGTCGTCACTCTCCGTGGCAGAGACCTGCCTGTTTCCCGCTGTCTGATCCCCCCTTTAGGGGCTGCTCTCTGCGCTCCTTGGGATTCCAGGGAGTTAGCTGTTTCCCCGCTGTGGGCAGCCTGCCCCGCTGGTGGTGGTGGGCCCCCCTTATGCAGTAGGGGTAGCTTTCTGTGTGCTCGCTTTAAAGAGGTGGGTTTCCAGGGGGAGCGCTGAGGGAAGAGGCCAGTGATAGGTGGTGTGTCGTGCTCAGGGCTCCGTGCATTTCTGAGCAGGGTGGGAGTATAAATGAAACTCACCTGAAAAGAGAAACCTGGCGAATCAGAATTCTTCTCTGACAATCCAACAGGTGGAATTGCAGAGTTGTAAAGTTCTGTGTTAAAATTTTATAATAATTTAGCAACAGTTTTTTTTTTTTAAGTATTTCCAAGTGAAAGATAGCAAGGGATTTCAGATGATAGCGGCAGCCCTGCCCTGCGAGGGCAAAGATGGCAAGACTGGGTTTAGTTTGGGTGGATAGTTCAGGTTCAAGACATCTTCATTTGCACACGGGTGAAAGCTTAAGAATCTTTGTTTAAAAAAAAAAATAAAGCCCCCCCCTTTTTTCTTTTTGGATCACACCCAGCGATGCTCAGGGGTTACTCCTGGCTCTACGCTCAGGTATTACTCCTGGCGATGCTTGTGGGGACCATATGGGATGCTGGGGATTGAACCTGGGTCAGCCACGTGCAAAGCAAATGCCCTGCCCGCTGTACTATCTCTCCGCCGCCCCCCACTGCCCCCAAGGCCCCAATTTTATTCTTTGGAAGTTCAATTTCTGGATGCCTAAGCAACAACAGCTTTGACTATAGTTCTTTTATTTATTTTGGGGGCCACACCCAGTGGTTCTCGAGGTTACGGCTCTACACTCAGGAGTTAGAGTGCTGGGGGCCATAGAGAAGACAGGGGATCAAGCCCAAGTTCGCCATGTGCCAGGCAAGTGTCCTACCCACTGTACTATCACTCTGACCCCCTGCTGAGTGTTTTTCGTACATTCTTCTACAAAGATTTTTATGACAATTTGGAGCCGTAATATGTACTCCCAAACCTCCATTTAAACGAGCCATTTCCTTTTTATTTATTATTATTTTTTTTGGAGGGCCCTCCAGTGGTGTTGGGGTCATGGGGCACTCCCAGAAATAACTGGCGAAGTCAGCAGGTAGTTGCTAAGGCCCAGGTTGGGATGCTGGAGAGATGCCATGGTGCTGGGGACCACCCACCCCAGGGGGCTCAGGGGACTGAACCCATGCCCTGTCTCTTCAGCCCCAGCTTCCTTCTTTTATTCAGAGGGCATGGACACTGGCAGGATGATCGTGTATTTCAGTATTTCTCTGGATTTGCGCCATACTCTGTGTGCTTGAAGGGTCAGCCACAGGCTAGGCCTTACCCCTGTACTATCTCTCCAGCCCCCAGATTCACTGTATCACTGTATCACTGTCATCCTGTTGTTCATCGATTTGCTCAAGCAGGAGCCAGCAACGTATCAGTTCGTCCCTGTCACGTGCTAGTGTAGCCCAATGGCGTCTGCTTGCTCCAGGAACATGAAGAGCCTGAGATTTTAGCAGCCTCTCCTTACTTGTCCTTCCCCCAGATTATCGAGTGTTTTTGCTTTTGTTGTTGTTATTTGTTTCTTTTTTTGGGGGGGGTCACACCTGACCATGCTCTGGCTCTGTGCTCAGGGATCACTCCTGGTGGGGCTCAGGGGACCAGATGAGTTTCTGGGTCAGCCTCATGCAAGACAAGCGCCCTGCCCACTGTATTATCACTCCAGCCCCACTCAGTGTTTTGTTGTTGTTATTGTTTTTAAAGTAAATTTACCCTGTGAGATGAAAACTCTCAGAATCCGTGGATGGCACTTCTTAAACTGTACTTTATCATTTTTTTAGACTTGCACAGTCTTCTCTGTTGACAGTGGAATGACTTGGTATTTTGGTCACATATTAAAAAAAAAATAAACTTCCTCCCCTCGCTTTTGCTCATCGATGTTGCCATAACAGAAACTGTGTGTGTAAGCAAATGTGACCTGCTCGGTGACGGTGCAGCCGTGGCCACCCTTGTAGCCAGCCCTCTTCCCAGGGACAGGCCGCACAGTGTGGCTGAGTCATGGGGCTGAGCCGCGCGAGCACAGGCAAAGCCTTTCTCCCCAGGCAGGGGCAGGTGTATGAGGACTGAGTCCGCTGCTAGCGGGTCCTTACAAAGTGCGGAGGACCAGGAATATGGTCCAGCCCGGGCCACGCTGTGGCAGTGAGCTGGGACTCTGCCCCTCAGGCTTCCATCAGCGCTTCTTCGGTCCACTGGCCCCAATGGCGTCTCTCCTGGTCTCAGGCACTCTGTCTGCGCTGCTTCACAGCCTCCCGGCCTCCATCTCTCCAGAGCTTTGCGTCATTTTTCAGCCCTGATTGTTGCCAACTCAAACTGGACCCTGACCGAGCCTGCACAGAACCTGGCGCCTCAGGCCTTGCTCCCGTCCCCTCTCCCCAAGTCGCTGCTCTCAGGGGACCCCATGCCAAAAGCCACGACTACGGCCAAGGGAACACCAGGGTCTCTTGCTTTCATGTTAAATTCGAGGTTGAACTGGTATATTTTGGTCTCTTTTGGCTTCTTCTGTTCGTTCAGGTGCACAGCATACTCTAGTCCTTTGTGCCATTTCCCTGGGCCCTATATTTTGCTCTGACTGGATACTGATGAAAAAAGACCTGAGCTTGAGAATCAAGATGAGGAGGGCCCGGGGAATAATAGCTCAGTGGTTTCGGAATCTGCCCTGCAAATGCCAGGCCTTAAGTTTTACCCCCGGTGCCACTCCAAGGTTGAGCGCAGACCTTGCAGCTCTGCCTAAAGCCGCAGCTGCGTCAGTCAGAGCCAGATGTGTCAGCCCCACAGCCAGCAGGGTGTCACCCCCAGCCAGTGCCACAGTCAGAGTACACAAGCCCTGATGTGGGTGAAAGTGGAGAGTGTGACCCCGGTACGTGTGTGTGCAAGCCCAGGCATGTATGTGGTACCCCGGTCAGAGCCCAGCTAAGGGTCCCAGTACACAGCTAGACAACGACAGCAAGGGAAGAGGAACGGTGGGAGAGGGGCTGGCTGTTCTATGTTGAGAGGTTACACTTTTTTTATTTTGAAGGGGGTCCCCTGCAGTTCTGGCTGAGCAGATGAGATGGTCAAGGCTCAGGCCCACAGTGCTGGACTCACCTTGGTTGAGCCAGCAGCGCTTGAGGGGCCGACGTGTGGAGGGCTGAACTCAGACCGTTGCAGTATATGACTGTCGACTGCCCATCGTCTGTCTCCCCAGTCCCAAGTAGATTTGTTCTGGGGGAGGCTGAGGTTGGCTGGGCTCAGGAGCGACCCCTGGTTCTGTGTTCAGGGATCACTTGAGGTAGTGCTAGGGGGACTATATGCAGCACCTAGGACTGACTCAGGGCCGACTGCAGGTGCTGCTTCATCTTTGACCCATCTCCGATGAGTCTTTAAGCTTACTCTCTCAGGAGCAGAGGATCTTGATGTGAGGTGTCTTCAGTGGATCAAGGATACTTGTTGCGGGAGAGGACAGGAAAATCCAGCAGCTGGGGAAGGGCACCAGAGCCGTGACTCAGCCGAGGGTGTGAATTCTGGGCTCAGCCAACCTGTGGTGCCAACCGGGGCATTTACAGCCCCTCCCTGGGTGGCAATGTCCTTTGACGTAAGCTGACATTCCATCAGCTGGGTCTTGTAGGAGCATTCAAAAGTTCTGTTTTGTAGGCGCATACAAGCATTCTGTTTTGGATGGATTTCTTATTTCTTTGGGGATCACAGTTCTTCAGTGCTCAGAGGCTGTGCCCTGCAAGTTGCTCGGGGGTCACTCCGAGTGTGTAGTGCTGAGGGACCCACCCGATTCTGGGGATTGAACCAGAGGCTCCTGACTGGAACGCATGCGTGCTTGCCCTTGGAGCTCTCCCCATCCCAAAGGTGCTCTGTGCAGGAGATGCCTATCACATCAGAACGGCTGTTACTCCTTAATTTAGTAAATTACTCAAGATTGTATTCATTGAAATATGGTATTTTATTTTATTTATTTGGGTGGGGTGGTCTCCCAAGCTCTGAGTAGGAGTCCTGGGGGTCCTGTTGATGATTCTTAGCCAAGCTGGTAGGTAGTTTGGTGCACGGTCCCGAGGAGGCCCTGCGGTGCTGTGGCTGACCTGGGCCTCCCCAAAAGTGCAGGAGGCTCCGGACTGCAGTTGGTGGTGCTGGGTGCGAAGGATGGGGTGCGAGGGTCATTCTGTCAGGTTTTTTTTTTTTGCTTTTTGGGTCATATCTGGTGATGCACCCGGGTTACTCCTGGCTCTGCACTCAGAAATTACTCCTGGCGGTGCTCAGGGGACCATATGGGATGCTGGGAATCGAACCCGGGTCGGCCACGTGCAAGGCAAACACCCTATCCGTTGTGCTATTGCTCCAGCCCCGACCCTGGTTTATCTCTTCACCTAAAAAATGCCATATATGTATGAGATATGTCACACTCCTGGTGGACTTGGGGATCGTATTTTCCCCAAATCTGGCTTGGCCAAATTGTAAGGCAAATACCCTATCTGCTGTATGATTGCTCTGGCCACCAATATATTACAGTTTTTGTTTGTTTGTTTCTGGGCCACACCCAGCGATGCTCAGGGATTGTTCCTGGCTCTGCAGTGCTCAGGGGACTATATAGGATGCCGGAGATCGAGCCCGAGTTGGCCACGTGCAAGGCAAACACCTACATTTTAAGTAATATTTTTTCTTTCTATAACACTGGCACTTGCTACTTGGCAAATGTTAGTTATATTCTATGTGAAATAGTTGTCATATCATGTTCCCAATAACAAATGGTGCCCTTTTGCTTTTAATCAGCAATTATAACCAAAAAAAAATGTATAGCTAAACACAGTTTCTTTTTCTTTTCTTATCTTGGTGCGGGGTGGTGCTGGAGATTAAACCCACATTTCACATATGCAAGGCAAACATACTACCAGTGCACTGTACTCCCACTCCTAACAGTTGCTTTTGGTTTGGGTGCTACACCCGGCAGTGCTCAGTAGCTCGTCCCTGTTCTGTGCTTGGGGATTATTCCTAGAGATGCTTGAGGAACCACGAGGCGCTGAAAATCAAACCTGGGTCTCCTGCATGCTAGGCATGGCTCCAGCCCATTCAGCTCTTTCTGCCCTAGAGTCATTTCTTAGCCCTTAGAAAGCAAGTACAAGATGTTTCTTTCAGGGAATATGGGTTTCCTCTAAAAAAGTATCAATTTGCATAATGTTGCCCAGAGTTGGTTTCCCTGTTCTGAGCAAAGAGCTATTATTATCCCAGTAGTAGAAACTATGCTGGAAGGCCTTTGAATACTGACAGAGTTCCAAAAATGCAGAAACAGCTGCAGGGTTCTTAGAATACAGGTGATAGAGAAGTTACTTTGAGATCTTCTCATTTATGACGATTACTTACAGGCTGGTAGTTATTTGCAGGGTGTTAAGTGTGTTGGATACTTTGCATGACTTTTAGTTACCAGTTCAGCCTTGGAGATCCCATGATTAGCTCAACATTGCCAGGAGTGGCAGGAACATCTTCCTGCCTGGTAAATGGCAGAGCTGGACTGCGGGCGCACCTGTGTACCTGCAGTCCGGTCCAAAGCCAGCCAAGCTTGCTCTTCTCATTGCCTTCTGAGATTTTACTGAGAGTTTCTTCTTGATCTCTGGATGTTTGAACAAAGCTAATCAGGTAATTCAGCATAGAGCAAAACTAGAGGCACTTAGCAATTATTTAGTCCTGGCAGGGTGCCTGGGGAAGGTAATCTGATTTTCTCTGTTTCTGCGGATCTCACATTTTGGAGTAAAGGAAACTCAGGCGCAGCTCGGCACATTCCACTCATGGATTCAGTCACTCGGCAGCTATTATGTGCCTCTGTGTGTCCGGATGGTGTAGTCTGTAAGGAAACGATGAAGAACAAAGAACTCTGGTCCTAGGCTTGAGTAGAGCGTGTGGGGCTAGCAGTTACTTGCTCTTCCGAACTCACCTCGAAGCTGACCTGGAAAAGTTATCTCTGATATTCCTCTGCTGATAAGAAAACTTTGCTGTGGGCCCAGCAGGGAGGGTGCTTTCCTGGCGCACGGGCGACCGAGTTCTATCCCCCAGCACTACCTATGGTTCTCTGAGCACTGTCAGGAGTAATTCTTAAGTATAGAGTCAGGAGTGAGCCCTGAGCACTGCCAGGAGCCCCCCCTCACCCCAACATACACACACACACACACACACATACACACACACAACCTCTTTTGTGTTCATCATAGGGAAAAAATAAAAAGCTGGAGGTATAAAAAAACCTGCTTCTAGAGCAGAAATTCTTAAGCTTTCAGTGAATGCATTTTGATTGTTACAGCTTTGGGAGTCTCACTTGTGGTGAGGCTGGGGGTTCACTCACTTCGCTGTGATACTGGGAGTGAAACTCAGGCCCACACCCTAGTCCATGTCCCACGGCAGAAAGGCTTCCTCAGTCCTCCTGCTAGTGTCTTTGCCGGATAAGCTGTGAATTCCTTCTCTGGAAAGCCTTTGGAAAGGAAAAAAAAACTGCAAATAAACGGGAATTCAGATACATTGAAGAATAGTTATCAGAAATAATTTTAAAGCAGTACTGTGCTGCATATATATATATATATATGGTTTTTTTTTTACTGTATTAGTAGTTAGTAGGGTGGGAGCAATAGCACAGCGGATAGGGTGTTTGCCTTGCACACGGCCCATGTGGCCGACGACCCGAGTTCGATTCCTCCACCCCTCTCGAGAGTCCAGCAAGCTACCAAGAGTATCTTGCCCTCACGGCAAAGCCTGGCAAGCTACCCATGATGTATTCAACATGCCAAACACAGTTACAACAAGTCTGACGATGGAGACATTACTGGGCCCGCTCGAGCAAATTGATGAACAATGGGAGGACAGTGCTATAGTGCTACTGTATTAGTAAACATGATTTAGCATTGGAAATAACTGCTGCTTTAATTTCAAAGTTCAGACAATGGTGAGCACAAGAGATTTGCATCAATTTTGATAGTCCATGAACATAGTTATGATTTTGGGGGCCGGGCAGATAGTAGAACAGGAAGGGCATTGCCCCGTATATGGCCAACCCAGGTTCAATTCCTGGCACCCAGATGGTTCCCTGAGCACCACCAGGAGTGATTCCTGAGCACAAAGCCAGGACTAAGTCCTGAGCAGCATAGGGAGTGGCTTCCCCACTACTCCCAAACCCCACAAAATTGGTTCTGATCTTTATTGGCAACAGTCATTGGTAATTATGACTTATTTCTAATTTATTACCTACTTTAAAATAATTAGGGCAAATTTCAATTAGAAGTTAGTGGATAATAAAGATGTAATTGCACCCCCCCTCACCCCACCCCCATTCATCTTTGCAGATCTTTATTTGTACTATTCAGGTACAAACTGAGCATTGCGCAGTGTGGCCAAAAATAAATAAATAAATACATAAATAAAACAAAACAAAATATTTCTCTTCTTGGAGCTGGGGAGATAGCCTACGGGTTGGTGTGCATGCAAGTACAGGCTTTGGTCCCCAGCACCATGTGGCTGCCCAGGAGTTGCTGAAGTGGCCCTAGAGACCTCTGGGCATCACTGGTGTTACTGGTGGTCTCCTGGGACCTGATTAAAGTATTAAAGTACTGACAAGATTGGCTGAGGAACACTGGGTATTGCCCCGGGGTTTCCTGAGCACAGATCTGGGAGAGGGAGGACCCTTTAACAGAGAGACAGAGAAAAAAGAGAGACAGACAGACAGACAGAGAGACAGAGATAGACAGAGATAGAGACAGAGAGACAGAGAGAGAGAAAGAGTGTGTGTGTATGTGTGTGGGAGAGAGAGAGAGAGAGAGAGACAGAGAGAGACAGAGACAGAAACAGACGGAGACAGAGAGAGAGAGACAGAGATCCCTACTCTGGAGTACTCATTCTGGATGAGGATCTTCATGTTATTGGAGCGTAATGATGAGACTGGCATGCGTGAGTAAGCTGTCTACATACAGAACAGCCAAGCGAGTGATGCACCATGCTTGGTTCGGGAAGACCAGACTGTCCTAGGAATGCCTTCGGCAAGTGCTGAGAAGTGCTCAGATTCTGTGTGGCAGTGTTTTTGTTTTGTTGTTTATTTTCTACCTTCCTTCCGCTACCCCCCCCACCCCCACCCCCGGCACTGCTGCTGTGTTGTCCTGGGATTGAACACGCCCTTGCTTGCTAGGTGTGCATCCTCAGACCCTGGCATCGAGCCACTAGAACAGAGTGACACTCCAGAACTTTCTAGTTGCAGTGGAGACATGAATGCAGTGATGGGTGCTGTGCCGTGTTTGTTAGAAAAACACGGGGAGAACAAAATGAAGATTGTTGCTGTAGTTAATTTGTAGGGAGGGGGGAGGTCACAGTTTTTGCTCAGGGCTTGCTTCTGGCTATCTGCTCAAGGATCACTTCTGGTGCGGTTCTGGGGATCATAAGGGGTGCCAGGGATCAAATCTGGGTCAGCTGCATGCAAGGCAAACAAGACCCAATGTATTATCTCTCCAGTCCCAAGTTACTGTCAGTCTTTAAGGCCGAGAAAACATGACTTGGGACTTGTTCCGTATGGTTCATACTAAAGTATTTCATATGTAAGAGGAAAGCAGGGCAGGGGGTGGAGGATGAAATGCAGAAGGAGCCCCACAAGAAGGATGGGAAGGTGGAAGGTGTGGAAGGTTCTTTGCAGAGTAGCTAGCTGGCCCTGTCTACAGACCTTTGCCCCTGTTTGGGTTTCAGTGCTCACAGCAGTCCTGTTTTCATTGGTGTTTAACAGGCAGAGAAACCGACATGGAGGGACCAAGTACCTTGCCCGGAGTCAGAATGTGGCCTGCCTCGCTCTACTGAGCACTGGTTTGGGAGGTGGGGAGGGTTGGGGGGGAGAGAAGCATAGTGAGGGCTAAGCAGGGGGCCTGGATGCTGAGGGGGAGGTAGAGGGGAAGGAGTTTTCCAGCCTGGGAATCTACCCACTGGGGCTTTCAGTCATACAACCCCACCTTGGGGCTGGCCTCCGGTGGGGTGCCGAGTGGCTCGATGCCAGGGTCTGAGGATGCAGTGCTGCTCGGCCCCCGCTGTGTCAGGTATTGCTGTCCCAGCAGGACCTGGGGAGCTCTCGGGCTGTGCCCTGCGATGCTTAGGGGACACTGGGTCAGCCCTGTACTAGCTCCGTGGCCAGTTTAAAATATGATTTGGGACATCTCGATGCCTGCGTTCCAAGGATCGCTCCCTGACGCAGAGTGTTCATGCCGAGCTGGAGTTTGTTGTAGTCACCAGTTAATGTTTACTCCAGGCACCTCCTTCATCACCTGTCTGGATCAGAACACCAATGGGACAGTTGCCAAAAGGAACATTTTTCCAGGCTGACAGTCATAAAAGATTCTTGACACCTCCTCCCAGCAGAGGAAACGTTTGGGTTCTGGCACGTATGTGCGCTGTCGGTGGGGGTGGGAGAGAGCGTGAGGACAGAGAGCGGGAGGAGTTAGGTATGTTAAGGATCTGGACAAGAGTGACCCTCACAGAGGCGAAACAGCAAGTGTGCAGGAAGCCCCCTTGGCCTGGCCAGAGTGGCTCGGGGAGTGTGGTGAATTCTCGAATAAACAGATTGGAGCGGTCTGGAAAAATGTGACCTTACCTGACTGTCCAGGAATCAAGAGCCATCACCCCTATTATCTGCAGCAATACAGCTATTATCTTCACCCCACTGGAGTCCTTGGCAGCACAGACGACTGCACGGCAGAGCTTGTAAAACGTCCTAAGCCACACGGACGCCGCGTTTACACAGAGGCTGCGTCAGCCGGAGCCTGGACACCCGGCTGTTCGCTGGCCAGGCCCAGTTTCCCCTCCGGCTCTTGCTGACGTGACATATCGTTCTTAGGAGCTGGTGACAGGTCCTCCCCTGCCCATCCCCGCCCACAGTCTTTCTAGCTCTTTCATCACTTTTTCTTTTTTTGGCGGGGGTGGGGTGGGGTGGGGAGCCACACCCGCCAGTGCTCAGAGGCCACACCTGGCTCTGGGCGCAGGGACCACACTTGGTGACTGGGGACCATGGATTGAACCTGGGTTGGCTGCGTGCAAGGCAAATGCCTTAACCCCTGTACTGTTTCTCCAGCTCTCCTTTCTTTTTCCAATTGGCCAAAGCAATGAGGATTTTTCAGGTCAGTCAGACCAGTCAAAAATTGGTTAAATCTTAAACCAAATATTAAATACTTTACTCTCCTTGTTGCTTAAGTATGTTTCCTCTGTGTCCTTATTTTTCACTTCCATATTCTTATGGTTTATAAGGCAGAGTTTTCTCTAATTGGAATCAGCTAAATATGCACTTATAGCGTTTTAAGGAAAATCTATTTCAAGCAACACCATTAGATTAAATTATTCTGAAGCTGGAGAGATAGCACAGGGGTTAAAGCATTTGCCTTGACTGTGGCTGACCCTGTTTTGAGCCCTGGCGCCACCAGGGGTGATCCCTAAGCACAGAGCCAGCTGGGAGCCCTCACGCAGCCGGATGGGGCCCAGCCATCCCACCAGGGGTGAAATCATTTTGTCCGATATTATTATTTTTGTCGGAGGAATAATGAAGGAGATGGTATTTGGTTTTCTCAACCCTGAGTTGAAGGAGTTAAGGCGGGCCCCAATGGGAGGAACAGGCACGGTATAATAAACTCGGTAAGTTATGCGAAAGCTGAGGGCACACGGCCAAGAAACTGAGTTCATGTGACCTGCGACACAATTCCTTTTGCAAATCAGGTAGTTTCCAGTTCTTTGTTCCCAGAAGACCTCATTGATGAATTAGCTTGTAGGTGGTTCAAGGCAGAGTTGATGTTAGATCACTAGGTGATGCTTCTTGGCATGTGCCCTATCCGGTGGCATAGGTGGTATCATGGACCTTGGGGTGTGTGTGTGTGTGCGTGTGTGTGTGTGTGTGTGTGTGTGTGTGTATGTATTTGTGTGGTGTGTGTGACATTTGATTTTTATTGAATGATGGTGAGATAATAGCTTCAAAGCTGTCATGACTGGGTTTCAGTCATACAATGTTCCAACATCTGTCCCTCCACCAGTGTACATTTCCCACCACGAGTGTCCCCACTTTCCCTCCCCACCCCAGCCTGCCTCTATGGTTGACACTTCTCTCTCTCTCTCTCTCCCCCCCCCTTTGGGCATTATTATTTGCAATATGGAACTGAGATCATCATGTTTGTTCCTTTACTTACTCATGAACCTACTTTATTTGAGCCCCATCCCCTCCTGCGTTGAAGCAAGGTGCTGTTCAGAAGACACAGGAGTGGAACTCATACCCAGTGCTGGTGGTCATCCAGTGAAGTCATCCAGTAGATGCGTTCTGTGAAAATACACTTTTGCAATGCAGTTTTTACTGTACCAGGATCAGTGGCACGCAAGGCCAGCACCTTAACCCCTGTGCATTCTCTCCAACCCTTACATAATTTTGTTATTATATTATTATTATTTGGTGTCAGGGATTAAATCAAGAGCTTCGGACACTTATGCGAAGCATGACTTCCACCAGCAAGCTAATATCCCTGGCCCTGAGAAATTGCTTCAGATGCTGTATTTTAGTGGGCTGGAGAGATAGCACAGCGGTAGGGTGTTTGCCTTGCGCACGGCCGGCCCAGCCGAGCCGGGTTTGATTCCTTTGCCCCTCTCGGAGAGCCCGGCAAGCTACTGAGAGCATCTTGCCCGCATGACAAAGCCTGGAATGTTCCCCATGACATATTCGATATGCCAAACACAGTAACAACAAGTCTCACAATGGAGATGTTACTGGGCCCGCTCGAGCAAAATCGATGAACAGGAGGACAGTGCTACAGTGCTACGGTGTGCTGTGTTTTAGAAATTATTGCCGAGATGGAGTCATTTTTGAGAGATTTTATGCACAAATTCAAAAATATAACTCCATTACAAGGTCTTAAAATTTTTGGCCGGTTACATCAGCAAAAGCACCTGGTATGAGTCAGGAACGATGGAGCGAAGGTTAAGACGCCTGCCTGGTGGGTAGCTGCTGCCGCCATCCTGGTGAAACCCTGGCATGGCGCTGCACATGGTTCCCAGCACAGGTGCTTAGAGCTGGGTGTGGCCCCAGTTAAAAAATAACTAATAGAGCCAGATCCTTCCTTCAGATAACCGGCCCATGCCTTGGTTTAGAAATATTTTCATTGACTCCGTAAGAGGATTTAGCTTATCCGTATTCTTTTTAAACACTTTCTTCACTGTTTGTTTTTACTATTTTCATTTCTTCCATTGGTCGTTTCTGTGAAGTTTTTACATAACATTTCGAAATCTGTATTTCTTACTATGTCAACTTTACACGTTATACTTTAGGGCCAGGAAGTGCTCAGAGGCGTGGCACATATGCCTGGCACTGTGAGTGCCCCGAAGCTCCGGTTCAGTCTCAGTCCCGCTGGCGTGGTCCTGGTGTCCCTCAAGCACTGCCTGGTCACACCCCTATTTTTCACAAAAGTAAAATATAAGCATATGTGTGTATGTGTTAATATCTTCTTTACTATGAAGAGGACCCTTCTCTTCCCTTTTTCTACCCTATTTCTCAACCTTCATGATTTCTTCATAAATTGACATATACATGTGCTATATCCACTCATTTACCCATTTAACTGTCTTTCTGTCCATCCATCCATCCATCCATCCATCTATCCATCCATCCATCCATTCATCCATCCATCCATATCCATCCACCCATCCATCAATCCCAGTTCTAGACCAAATTGTGGTGTTAGGATTATGGGTCCTTCTCAGCATCCATTTTCACAGCCTATGGGCTCTTTAATGAAGAATGTTCTACCATAAAGCTTGAATAAATTCTCTTAAGTTCTATGGAGTGCGTCCATTGAGTAGTTTTAACTTTTAGTCTGTTGCTAGCTTATTTTGAAATCCTCAGCTCTGCACTCTCTTCACGTCCTGCAGAGAGCTGTTTTCTGCCTGTGCTGCCCCTGTATAGCGAGGATCTGTTGTTCAGTGAGGAATAACGGCAATGAACACTTTGTGACACTCTCATTTCAGGACCTCATTTCCTAAGGAAGCGGGAAGTTTGGAGGGTGATGTGCAGTGATTCGGAAAGGACAAGATGTTGATAGGAAGTAGCTTGGGAAGTGGTGGCAGATTGGAGAAGAGACTTTAGAAGGGAAGGTTGTCTTCCGACAGGATGCAGCCATGCTCAGCCTGACTCCTGGCGGCTCATTTCCACAGCGCTCCCTCCATGCCTACAGTCTGGCAGGGCCTGCCCTGCGTGAGGAACCAGCCGGAGGCATCTGCAGCCCGGTACAATGGGAGATGTGTCAGAAGGAGATGCTTCCCGGGAACTCAGGGGGCTTTCCCAGTTCATCCTTAATTGCCTCAAGCCTTGTCGCTCTCCAGGAAACCTGCAGAACTGCTCCCAGCTAGGAAAGGAGTCCAGAACTCAGAGGGTGTACCAGGGCGTGTGGGGTTAGCCACTGCTCCTTAGCATTTGCTGTGGCCGAGAAGGATGATGTGCACAGCCCCCAGAGGGGAAAACCCATCTTGTGGCGGTTTCTCATTGGTCAACTCTGGGCGAGGAGACTGAGCTTGTCATCTGTGCCACAGCACGTGTGGATCAGCCCCGATTCTGGACCATTCTCCAGCCAGGTCACCAGAGTCAACTAGGCCTGGGTCATCTTTTCATCATCCCCAAAGCATTCAGACCCTCCTGCTTCAGAAGCAGACACGTCCTTCCCCTCAGCTGTTCAGACAGCCCCAGCAGGACGGCACCCCTCTCCTCAGTCCGACTCGGAGCTCGGCGGTCAGGCCAGTTTGGAAGCAGAGGGGAACAGACAGAGCAAAACGTACAACCCTGACTCCTGGTGCTGAGTGTTCCGGGCGCCGCTGACTCCTGGTGCTGAGTGTTCCGGGCGCCGCTCTGGCCTCTCTGCCATCTGCATTTGGCAGGAGTAGAAATGGGAGGCGGGGAGGCATCTGGAAATCAGGCATGCAACGTGCCATGCTGGGGATCCAACCCAGGGACACACATACACGTTCATCATTGAGCCTCGGGTCTCAGCCTGGCTTCACCCAGCCTTGCCTATACCTGGCCTTGCCGTCACCGGCTGAGCAGTTGGAGGAAGCGAAACAAAATTTTTTTAAAAATTATTTTTGTTTGGGGGCCATGCCTGGTGGTGCTCAGGACTTACTCCTGACCCTGTGCTCAGGGATCAGTTGTGACAGACTCAGGGGACTATATAGGGTTCAGGGGATCGTCATCTGCATGCAAGACATAGTACAGTCTTACCCGCTGTACTCGCTCCAGCCCCAAGAAAACAAAGTTTTAAAATAGAAAACACCACCCTGAGTGGTGATTTAACTCTATGGCCAGGTTAAATTTTTATTTATTATTATTATTATTATTGGATTTTCGCTATAATAGACGGTGCTCAGGGTTTACCCCTGGCTCTACACTTAGGGATCTCTCCTGGTGGGCTTGGGGGACCATATGGGTTGTCAGAGATTGAACCAGGGTCGAATGTATAAGCCAGAGCCCTGACTGTTGTACTGTCTCTCCCCATCCCCCCACCCCCTTTTTTTTGAGGCTCCACCCAACAGTGGCTGAGGGCTTACTCCTGGCTCTGTGCTCAGGGATCACTTCTGGTGTTGCTCAGGGGGCCATATGAAGTACAGGGACTGAACCGGGTTGGCTGTTACAAAGCAGGCACCTTGGGGCTGGAGAGATAGCACAATGGGTAGGGCGTTTCCCTTGCACGCGGCCCACCCGGGTTCGATTCCCAGCATCCCATATGGTCCCCTGAGCACCGCCCAGAGTAACTCCTGAGTGCAGAGCCAGGAGTAACCCCTGTGAATTGCCAGGTGTGACCCAAAAAGAAAAAAAAACCCAAAAACAAAGCAGGCACCTTATCTCTCCAGTTCCCAGATTTTAAATTTCTTCAATGAACGTGGACAGAGAACTGAAACTTGTGCTCTGTGTTAGATGAGAAGGTGAGTGCAGGTGCCTGACCCACTAGTGTCATAGCTTGACATCGCTGAGGGGGGACCAGGAAGCCCTGGGAGGGAGCCCGAGTGGGTGGGACGCTCTGCAACAACTTCTCAGAGACTCGCAGAAATCGCCGATGAAGTCACAGCTTTCCGTGGCGACCTCCTGCCAACCTTGGGAACCTGTTTAGATTTTACCGATGATTTCTAGAGGCACAAATAAGAAGTGACCCAGGTCAGGTTAGTCTCACAGAATCAGCTCAAGTAAGCTTTGTTTGTCTGGCCAAACTGGTTTTGTCTGCTCAGGGAGCGCTCAGGGCTGCTTTGTCTTTGTCTTGGATTTGACCAGGAGCTACATGTTCCGGGACTTTCTGGTGGTGTGCGGCAGTGGAATTTGTAAGCCGGGGTCTTCACTCACTAAGGTTCCGTGAGTTTGTAGCTTGTCAGCTGAGGGCCAGCCGCCAGGTTCTTGGGCTGGCATTCAGTCCTCAGCTCACCAGCAGTTGCATGAGTCTCCGTGCTTTCCAGAACCCTCCAGGACGAGCACCAGCGAGAGGGCCCGAAAGAGCTTCCCCAGTCTGCCCCCTCCCCCGCTCATTTCCCACCCTCGTGTGCCCGCTGCTGCGCCTTCCTTCCTCTGCAGCCTGTCCCTTCCAAGTGAATTCTGGCTTTGTGCTTGTCACTGCATTTGTGATTTAGCAGGTGATTTGGAAGAGCAGAGAGGGTGTGGAAAGGCTTCCATTCTGTCAGGCATACCGGGATGGAGAGGGATTTGGATGAGCCCTAGGTGTACTTTAGACAGCACCTCTGGGAAGATTCATGCTGAGTGAAGGGCGCAATCTGAGATCCAGGCAGGAAGGAAATCGTGTCTGAGGCTGGTGGGTGAGAGGCCAGTGTGAGGGAGGGAGGACTGCAGGCGTGTTGGCCAGTGGGGGAGGAGGAGAGGGAGCTGTGAGGAGACCAGAGGGGCAGGCCAGTGGCTGCACAAGGAATTGCCTGCTGCAGAGCCCCTGGCCATGGAGAGAGGGTCCGCGTGAGAGAGGTCCCATGCCTGAGCAGACTGGGTATGGGGGAACCTCTCTCTGGACTGGAGATCTCATCCAAGGGATCTCTTCTTTCCTTCTGTGTTTAGCTTGGGGGCCATACCCGCTGGTGCTCAAGAACACTCCCAGCGCATTGTAGGGGGTCCCTCACCGAGGTGCTAAGGGGCCTTGCAGAGCACATACACTAGCCCTTTGAGCTCTCACTCTGGCTCTGGGAAGGTTTTTTTGGAGGTTTTTTGGGGGGAGGTGGAGACTTGAGGTTTAATATTGGCAGCATTTGGAGGACCATGTGGTGCCAGGAATTAAACCTAGGTCTCCCATATGCAGAGCCTGTGCTAAGCTCATTACGCTTCAGCCCCCTGGGAGGCCTCTTCTGGGGAAAGGGGCGGGGCTTGGGGTACTGGGGGCACCTGGGGGTACTCAGGGTTTTTTTTTTTTTTTGGCTTTTTGGGTTACACCAAGCAGTGCTCAGGGGTTCCTCCTGGCTCTGCACTCAGAAATTACTCCGGGCGGTGCTAGAGGATGTTGGAGATTGAACCTGGGTCGGCTACATGTAAGGCAAATGCCCTCCCCACTGAACTATAGCTCTGGCCCCTTAGAGCTATTCTTGGCCCTGGCAGTGCTCAGAGGACCAAGTATGGTGCCGGGGATTTGGGCCTGGGTCACTCCTACCATAGCTGCTTGCATGGCAAGCACTTTGCTTCTGTCCTATTTCTCTGGGCCCCCTAGACCCCAAGGATTCTTAAGACAGAAGCTGACTTGGCTTTTTCTTATGTGGCAGGACAGAATGAAGCACTGTTGGAGGTGGATGGGACATAGGAATCCCACTTCCGGCCAGGAGAGTCCCCTATGGCTATGATATGGGCGTGCGGGGCCGCCCAACTCTTCCCTTGGTTCATGGGGCCTCCCGACAGTACTGCTGAAACGGGGGGCAGGGTAGCAGCTCCCTGTAAGGTCCCGACCCTGCCGAGATTAACGGGCAAGTGAATCAAAAGGAAAATGGCACTTGTTGGCCGCTTCATCTCTTCTTGCTGTGAATCCAAAGCCATACAAGGAATTCCGTGTTAACTGCTCATCTCCTCCATGCTGGCCTCAGCCGATGCTTCTCTGCCCTCCTGTTATGGTGCCAGAGAAGTGAGCTTGTCCTCTCCCGACACGGACTCACTGTTCTGCCGCGACCTCCCTCTGCTGCTGCTTTCTCTCTGAGCCACTTGGTTTATTTGGAGGGTTTGTTTTTGCAGGGGGTCCTCCCAGTCCGTGTTCAGGGGGCTGAGGGCCACTACTGCAATACTTGGCCAGCTGGGCGGGATGGACCACCTCTGCCAAGCTGGGACCATGTGGTTTACTTTTACGTCCAGCATCGACTTTGCTTTGGCCGTGATTGGGACTGTTAATAATAACTGCCAACGGAGCTGCGAGGTAGCGTGGGCCCAGGGCACCTTCCTCCCACGCACAAGGCCCCAAGTGTCATCCCTGGCATCCAATGGCCCTTTTTTCTCGCTCCCCAGCACCACCAACCCCCAAAGCAGCAGCAGCAGCACTTGGGTGACTGAAGGTCATGGGAGCAACCCCCTCCTGCCTTGAGTACTGTCTGGAGAACCGCCTCACCAAAAGGTGTTCTTATCGAAAGAGATGATTTTTATACAACATATCATCACTGACTTTCCTTAGATCTGGTCAGAAATAAGTGCTCCTGGTGTGATTTATTATTTAAATGAGCTGGGACCGGCAGCCCCTAACCCAGGAGAGTGAAGAGAAGGAAGGAGGGGTGGGAAGGGGCGCTAGTTAGCTCACAAACCCACCTTCCAGAGTTAACAGCCGCTCCCAGCTCAGGAGATGTGCCAGCCAGGTGCCATCGCTGACCAGGGGCAGAGCAGACCTGAGGGGAAGCCACGATGGGCACCGGAGGTGACTGCTCAATGACTGTTTATTTGCTCTCCTGTGGACGGTCATTTGTCACAATGTCGTGGTATGAAGGTGTTAACATTTGGGGAAGCTGAGGCAGGGTACACAGGTGTGATTTAAAAAAAATCTTTGGCACTGCAATTTGCAATACTGTGAATGATAAAGTTTCATGAGGAATTTCTTGTGCTGTGTTGGGACTCTTACGCCAGTTTCATAGTCTTCCGAAATGAGTTTATCAGCAGCACCCCCAGAACTCCACCCACTGAGCTCACCGAGGGACCAGCCGGGCCTTTGCCCATCACCAGCTGCTCTTGGTCTTTGCTCCCCACATCGCCTGGGATCTGGGGGGCTGAGGTTTCTCTCCAGGGGACCTAAGGGTGTGTGAGGCTTTGTCTTGCTGGATTGCAGCTACCCATTGAAAAGCTTTGTTTAATTAATTAATTTGCTCATTTATTTATGTACAGAGCTGTAATTACATCTCTGGGTTTCCAGTGGTCCTCTGGGTTACTTGAGCTTTATTCTTGTAGCCATTAGAATCTCTGGCTGGAAACTTAGCTCTGTAATTAATTGCCCGGCTTGTCGCTCTCTGCGGTTATATTCTGAATTTGGATTCGCCCCCTGGTTTCTCCCACTGTGCGTCGTATGCGGAACATCACCTTTGTTGGTGTCTCTGAGGAAGAGCTGCATTTCGTGTAAATGGTTTTTATTTCAGTGTGAAAGATCCATGCCCCCCACCCAATGTCTTTTTCCTCTGTAGAACAATCTGGAGTTTCTGTCTAATGAATGTGATGAATAAGTGAGCTTCCACTGGCGTCAGCCCTGAGTGGTGATGTCTCCCCGGGCATCACAGAGGAAGGGGAAAGTGGGTGTAGCGGAAGAACGGGTGTCTCCGTGCCACTTGCAGGTCCTTAGGCCTGGAGGATCGTGGCTAGGGCTATTTCCTCTGCCTGGTTTGGGGCAGAGCATGGAGCTGGGGCTGGAAGACTTCCTTTGTGCTGCCGCTTCCATCCTTCCGGGCTGTGGCCTGTCAGTCAGCCTTCCTTTGCCTCCGTTTCTCACTTGGGGATTCTGGAATTGTCGTAGTGTCTTACAGCAGCGAGGGTGTCAGGAGGTGTCGGTGACGTCTCTGGCCTAACATGGGCCTTTCCAATGGGCTGGCGCTATCCTCACCGTCAGTGGTGGCAAAGAATCAACCTCACTTTTTAGGCTCCGAAGAGTGGGGGTGTGGCTCAGCGCTAAAGCACTTGCCTTGCATGTGTGACACCCAGGGTTCGGTCCCTGGGAGTGTCCCCCCAAACAACAACAACAGGAAGACTGGAGAGATGAGAGCATGGGCCAGAGGCTTGAACACTTCCCCCCTTCTCATTCCTGTTGCGATTATTTCCTGTTGTATTTAGCCATACTGGCTTTCATCCCAACACCTCTCGGCTAGCACCACGCTAGCACTCGGTGCTGGTGCATCTGGTGTGACAGCACGTCCCCAACCCTTGGAGGAGGAAAGCTCTCCCGCACATGCAGGATGTCCTGCGGCGGGGGGGGGGGGGGGGGGGGGGGGGAGGAATCCCGCACTTCCAGGTTCTGTTTGTTCCTTCCGGTTTCACTTGCGAGCTGGCATTCGGACTCTTCAGGAAGCGCTGGCCACCCCTAAAGCTCCAGTTATCTTGGCCGGTTCACTCCAATTTCAAAAGTCCTTTCCTTTATTCGTGTGCCTTCCGATTGGATACTGTCTGGGGGTGTCACAGTGCTGAAGTGTTTGGGGCTGACCGGGCCATCTGCAGTTTGCTCTCACATGCCCGCATGCCAGTGGGCCAGTGCGTTACATACCAGGGAGGGGGAAGCAGGTGGAGAGAAAGAGGGCCCGGCGCTGGCCCTGGCCTGGTGCTACCAGCTGGCAAACTGACCACACTGCTTCTCTCACAGGGCCCCTCTGAGTGGGGTGGCCTCCCAGTCATACTGTGTCGGGCTCCTTTCATTCCTTTCTTTGGGGGGTGGGTTTGAGTCATCCCTGGTGATGTTCAGCTGCTACTTCTCACTCATTGCTCAGGGGTCGCTCCCAGAGCTGCTCTGGGGACCATGCAGGCAGGGCCAGGGATGGGACCCAGGCTTCAGCTTGCCAAGCTCGTGCCCTGGTGCTTTGAGCCATCATCAGCCCAGCCCTGCATAAGTTCCGTTTCTGAACCCCGAGCCACAGGCAGTTTGGGAGGGAGAGTTTCCTAAGCTGGAGACCAAGGCTGAGAGAGAATAAAGAAGAGGTTCTTCGCAGCAGGGCAATGGTTCCTTTCATCTCCCCCTTTTCTCTGGCCAGAACCGAGTCATGTTCTGGAGAGAGGCCTTTATAGATGCAGAGTCTGTTGCTGCTTTCCCTGCAAGTGATGTCAGGGGACAAGGGCGGCTTCTTTGTAGGGACTGGGATCACCAAATGCACAAGGAGGGGCCCGAGCGGTTAAATTGCTATCTGTGTGCAAATCATCTACTTGAGAGATGCAAGTTAGTTTTCTGTAATTAACTCTCCAACTTGCGAGTTAATAGATACTAGCTTACTTTTCATTTGAAATTGCTGTTTGAGTTCAGAGTTAATATTGTATATTGTTTTTTGGCAGGTATGGGAGGGTGTGTCCTGCCGAGGACACATAGAATAAAATGCTTTGAATTTTATTGGCGTTTTCAGGGGAGGCTCGAAAGCTGCCATCCTTAGTCCGCCGGGATCTCTGCAACCACAGAAAGCAATATTGTGTATTTTTAATAAACCTTTGCATAATGTGAGCGATCATTTTGCCCTTCAAGAAGAAGCTTCTAAGCTGGAAAAAAAAAACAACTTAACTCTCTTTCTTTTCTTTCATGGAACCATGCTGTCTCTTGGGGGATCCCAGAAATCAGCCAAAGGTAAGAGATACGATTTCTTATTCAGTACTTGTAAAGATATATGACGTGCATAGTTTTGAAGTGCTAGTAATTTTCTCTACAGAAACATTTCCTCTGTTCCTTTTGTAAACACAATGCCAGCTGTCACAGTTTGCCAGTCAGCCATTTGTTAGCCCAGGCGGGGCTGGCGGTTCTGGAAAAGCCGCGTGTGTACTCTGCCCGGCTCGGGCGAGTCTCCTGCCAAGGATACACAGAATCCTTTTGTGCTGCTGCTCCCGGGATGGCTTGGAGGTGGTGGCTCCAAACTGTCCGGGGAGACTCGCCCACGCCCCTCCGGGAGGGCCCAGGACAGCTGGGGACACAGTCTTAGACCCACATCCCCTGCCGTGGCCCATAGCTTCCTCAGGCAATGACCTTGCCATGGCAGTTCTGAGCCCACATTTGCTGCTGAGAGGGGTCTGGCCCTCAGGGACCATCTCGGTATGCCACAGGGTCACATGGACTCAGATTGTGAATCGGCTGGCCGTTCTCTGAGGTTACTTTCTCTGCAGGAACTTTCCAGGAAGTGCAGATATTTATCGACATTCTTGGAATTTAGCTTTGGAATCTGGCTGAATTCTAATCCCCTTCTCTATTATTGCTAGGATATGAATAGATGTGGCAATTTTTTTTTTTTTTAGTGTTTCTCTTTGTAGGGGAGTCACACCAGCAGTGCTCAGGGCTTACTCCCGGCTCTCTGATCAGGGACCAACTCCCAGAGGGCCACTTGGGGAGCCCCGTGAGGTGCCGTGATTGAGCCCGGGTCAGCCGTGTGCAAGGCACGTGCCCTGCCTGCTCCTCTGGCCCTCATTTCCCTTCTTTAAAAGGAAAAAAGAGAAGTTGATTTTGCAGCCTGGGAGAGGGCCCAAATTTTTGGAGCTCATGCGTTGCACGCGGGACATGGGCTTTGCTCCCTGGCACTGCATCGTCTCCTGAGCATGGCCCAGAGTGACCTCGGGGTACCTCACTGCTCCTGGGAATCCCTCCTGAGCAAGCCTGTGACTTACCATTACAATGTAACTCACAGGAGATACTTTAAAATTGTGGCCTCCTGTTGTCACACTTAGAAACAACACGCTGACTGGGGGGGTGGGGGGGTGAGAGTGCTGTATTCTCTGGGCCTCCGACTCAGTGCTTGGAGTTCTGGAAGATATGGGACTAGCGCTACCCCAGGACTCCTCCTGGAGGGCTGGACTCGAGCTCCCTGGCAGGCTGTCCCTGAGTGAAGGCTGGAAGGGTGTGGGCTACCAGCATTGAGTACAGTCTGGGGGCAATAGCCCCCTGGGGCGTGGGAAGGCTGGAATCCAGGCCATGGCGCCTGGTCTGGCGCAATGGCCGCAGGAAGAAGCAGGAGGGGGGTGACCAGGGAGCACAGACTCCCCTCAGATGCCGGCACTCGCTCCGAAGGACACAGAAGAATTCTGTCTTCAGCAAGTGTAGCAGCGAAGTGCCAAAGTGGAAAGCGAAATGCCAACTGAAATGTGTTCCAGAACAATTACACTTAGATTTCTGAGAGACTAAATTCTTTGTTCGATTTTTGGGCCACACCTGGCGGTGCCCAGGGTTTACTCCTGGCTTTGTGCTCAGGGCTGACTCCTAGCTCTGTGCTTGGGGCTCACTGCTCCGGGACCATATGGGGTTCTGGGGAGCAAATACCCTACCTGCTGTGCTCTCTGACCTCAGAGACTAAATTATTAAATGTAAACAAGTAGATCCCGAAACAGTAGAAATCCAGAAAATGTAAAATATAATCAGTGAAACAACTTGAAAAAGATTATTTAAAAATATGTGTATTTTAGGAAGTAGCAAAAGATCCAAACAAAACCATCTGCATTATCCCAGGTACCCTTAACCACCACCAATATTTTCAAGTATTTTTCTCTCATTATTTATTTTGTAAATTTCTTTATCTTGGGGGAGGGGATTTTTCGCCATCACCGGAGCTGCTCCAGGACTGCTCCTGGCTTTGTCCTCTATACTACCTGTGACCCTCACTCATTGAATGTCTATAGGTCATTTACAGATGTGCTCACAGAATCCAGACTTTCATAACGTGTCAGATTTTTGTCATTTGAAAGCAACATATTGTACATGGGTGCATAATACTTTCTTAAAATAACTTTGCTGGCTATTTACTTACTAACCTTCCTTTTTTCAACATCCTGTAATCAAATTTACACTTTATTCTTTAGCAATGTCTTTTGGGTGCCAGAGGGACAGTACAGTGGATAGAGCACTTGCCTTGCATGCAGCCAACCCACATTCGATCTCCGGCATCCCAGATGTTCCCCTGAAGCACCAGGAATAATTCCTGAGCTCAGAGCTAGGGATGACCCCTGAGTGTTGATGGTGCAGTCCCTCAAAAATTATTACTTGAAGAAAAATTATCACTTGCGCCACCAACAGAGTATGCCTTTTGTTTCTCTGATTTAAAAAAAAAAGTGAAAATAGGGGCTGGAGTAATAGCACAGCGGGTGGGGCGTTTGCCTTGCACATGGCTGACCTGGGTTCGATTCCCAGCATCCCATATGGTCCCCTGAGCACTGCCACAGGTAATTCCTGAGTGCAGAGCTAAGAGTAACCCCTGTGCATCGCTGAGTGTGACCCCCCCCAAAAAAGTAAAAATAGAATACAAAAACACAAAGAAGAAAGCAGGGATCTCTAATCTCATCATGAAGAAGCACATTTCATTTCTAGAAATAGGAATGCATATGTGTACATATGTGTATGTGTATATATGTGTACATACATATATAAACATAGATGGCATAGTATGTATTTTGCTTTCTAACTTCTTTCTTGATATTACGAAGAGTTATCTGTGAATTAAATCCATCTGCTGTCTGTAGGTACTTGGTTGTCTACAGTCAGACTGTACCAAAATAACATGCATTGTGAGACAGAAGTTGATTTAATTTAACAATTATGAACATATTGTCAACTTGATGCCCTTGTTCTTACCATAATTGTGTCAAAGGTTTTGTTAACACGCACTCTTTTTCTTTCATTTTCAACAGGTGTTTGCATATGATCATTGTTTCTGGTCTATGGATGAATCTGTTAAAGAAAAGTATGCAGGTAATAGAGCATAGCATCCTATTAACTGCTAATATTGTAGATTGTTTTCCCCATAAAGTATCATTATTTTTGTGCCTTTATTTTCTTTTGTATTTTTTGTGTGTTTGTTTTTGGGCCACACCTGGCAGTGCCCAGGACTCAGCACTCAGGGATAACTCCTGGCAGGCTCGGGGAACCCTATCGGTTCCACATGCTGTGCATAAATTTACATTTTATTCTTTAAGTAAATTAAAGAGATTGAACTCGGGTCAGCCATGTGTGAGGCAAGCATCTTATCCACGGTACTATCCACCAGCCCCTAATTTTTGGTTAATTATAAGAACGATATAGAGTTGGGGATATAGGTCAGGTGGTGGAGCAGTTGCCTGGCATGCACAAGACTCCCTGGCACCACGTGCCCCCACACACCAGTGGGCATGACCCTGGTTGCCTGTTGAACCCCAATCCTCAGGGTCCACACAACGTGCTGAGCGTTGTTGGGAGGGCTCCCGGACTGTCAAGGTCCATTGCTTGAGAAGTGAGAAAAAATCGAGTTCTTAATATAATAAAATCAGATTATAGGGTATAGAGGATTTTGAGGGGTTGTTTTTGGCTTTTGAGCTACACCTGGAGGCAGTGCTCCAAGCTCGCTCCTGGCTGTGTTCAGGAATTACTTCTGGCAGCCTTGAGGGTGCTGGGGATCAAACCTGGATCAGTCACATCCAGACAAGTTTTCCTGCAGTTCTGTCTCTCCCACCCGGAGTGGAGAGTTTGTACTCATACACACCCATAGGCCTCAACCAGAACCAGAAACTCCGAGACTGCTTTAGCTATGGTCTGCAGAGGCAGCCCAGAGCAAGGGCAGTGAGTACTGGGCATTTGAAGAGGCATCTAACCAAACTTTCTGATGCCACCTCTGAGGAAATCCCTTACTTGTCAGAGTTTTCCTTTCTCTCCGTATTGACTTGTGTGTGTGTGTGTGTGTGTGTGTGTGTGTGTGTGTGTGTGTGATGGTCCCATGAATCCTGAAAATTTATTATTGTGAGGATATCCAGCCTTTGTTGTATGTAGCTCATGGTAGCACTGTAGCACTGTCCTCTTGTTGTTCATCGATTTGCTCGAACGGGCCCAGTAATGTCTCCATCGTGAGACTTGTCGTTACTGTTTTTGGCATATCGAATACATCACGGGTAACTTGCCAGGATTTGCCGTACGGGCGAGATACTCGGTAGCTTGCCGGGCTCTCTGAGAGGGGAAGAGGAATTGAACCCGAGTTGGCCGGGTCGGCCACGTGCAAGGCAAACGCCCTACCCGCTGTGCTATCGCTCCAGCCCAGCTCATGGTAATAATCACAAAATATACATTTGAAATGGAAGTCAAGAGAATCATTACATATCACACAGGTCACAGGCCGTTGATTCAGAATAGAGTGGCACATACTCTCCGCTGCCTGCTGGACGGCCAGTTCCTGCCACAGCTGCAGTCACTAGAGGCTGCCCCCAGCCCGGCTGTTCACTTATTTTTTATTTTATTTTATTTTATTTTTTGCTTTTTGGGTCACACCTGGCGATGCACAGGGGTTCTCCTGACTCTGCACTCAGGAGTCACTTCTGGTGGTGCTCAGGGGACCATATGGGATGCTGGGAATCGAACCCAGGTCGGCCGCGTGCAAGGCAAACGCTCTACTGGCCGTGCTAGCTCTCCAGCCCCCTTCACTTATTTTTTTAATTATTCGATTTTGGGGGGGATTTGGCCCACAACTAGCAGTGCTCAGGAGTGACCTCTGGTGGTGCTCAGGGGAACATTTCCAGCGCTGGAGTTGGAGCTAGGGTGGGCCACATGCAAGGCAAGTGCCTTACTCCTGCTCTGTCTCATTGGCTCCGCCTTTTCTCTTTTTCTTGGAGAGGAATGGGTGACCCCTCAAATTATTGCTCTCTCTCTCTCTCTTCTCCATGATCATTGTCTCACGTCAGGAGTGGAGCAAGGGCCCTTCTTTTCTTTTTTTTCTCAGTGCTGTCCCCTCCCTCCTCGTTTCTAAAGTAATCCCTGTCTATATAGCCACGTTGCAGTTTCAGAAGATGTTTCAGAAGGTGAAGGTTCCTTTGGCCTCTGTGGCCCAGGGGTAATTTTAAGGATTGATTCAGGATCGGAAGCATGATGGAAATGTGCTAATGTGGTAGATTCACTCGGAAGTGAGGAATAATGGAATGCTATTCACAGCGTTCAAAAATAAATACAGCAGCATATGTTTCTTTCATTTTGTGTCCAAGATTCTCAGTGCTTGAAAGACTTCTCAAGGCTGCATTTGACTGCTGACATATGGAGAGAATGTGCCTCTGTTGTTTGTATCTGTGATTGAAAGGAAGTTAGAGGCCTGGGTGGGGGTGGGGGGGTTCAGGGCGCAGGGGTGCAGGCTTTGCATGCCTGGGACCCTGCTTCCATCCCCGGCACCTCACGCACAGTCCTGAGTGCCACCGGGCGCTGTGTGAGCCACCCCCCATCAAAAACAAAGAAAAAGAAAAGAAAGCTAGAAGGACTTTTCATGTCCTTCCTTCTTTCCTAGCCGGTCTGTATTATAGAATCATGTATTTTAATTTTTAATTTGAATAATTTAAAATTATCTTAATGGATAGGGGGAAGATTGGTTACAGATAGTGTTTCTTAGACTGGCGATGCTACCTCTGTGGGCTGATGTAACCGTCCACGGGGCAGGAGGAGACCCGAGTGCACTTGGGGGTCACTGTTCCTTTAAAGAAGGGAGGTTTCCAGGGGGAAACTAAGTGACTTTTTTTTCTGAAAAGGGCCAGATAGGTTTGGGAAATTCTTCTATGTGATAATTTTTAATTCCAACATCCAGTGTACAAAGCACTGATTGAATGGCATTTGGTAAAATTCAGTAGACATTTCACCTATATTTATGCATCGTTTATTAAATTAGAAGTTCATTAGCTTTTTACATTCCAGAGAACTCTTGATCAGTGCTTATTGATTCAAACGCTTAATATTTGGAAATTTTTGCTCATTTTCTACCATGTGTTAAGTAGAAATAAATTGAAAGACCTAAGTCATTGGAAGCATTTACCAGGTTTAAAATTAATCTTGTTTGGAGAAAAGTAAACTGGAAAACATACATATGAAAAATTGTTTTCATTTTCCCTTTCTGGGATCTCAGACCACGGGTGTTCAGGGCTGCCGTGAAGCTGTGGGGTACTGGGGGTCAGTTTAAGTACCCCCTGCTTGCTCTAGGCGCTTCCTAAGCTGCCTGAAGACGCTTCTCACTGGGTCCCTGGTGGCTATCGGGGTCTCCCTGTATGGGGGTCACACTAGGTTTCTGCTTAATGGAAGTCTGTTTGCAGCCACTTAGCCATCTTCAGGGCCCCAGAAAAATGGGTTTTTGAAAGCTATTTTTCTGGGTTTTTTTGGCCACAGTTGTCAGTGCTCAGGGCTCACTCCTGAGTCTGTGCTCAGAGATCATTCCTGGCAGTGCTCAGGGGAACCATATGTGGTGCAGGGGCTTGAACCTGCCAGCCGCGAGCAAGGCAAGTGCCCCACCTGCCTTCCTATCTCTCTGCTCCTTGAAAGTTCTTTTTATCCAAGTTGGGTCAGATTGGAGCTTGGCACCCTGCCTGGTTAATAGTTGGTGATCAGTAAATAATGCTTAACTAAACAGAATACAAAGTGGGGGGGGAGGTTCTTTTTTTTTTTTTAACTGTTTAGTGCCTGAGAGGTAGCTCAGTGGGCTGGAGAACGTCCTGGGGCCCCCGACTACAGCCAACCTTGCCCCTGAATACTGCTGGGTGTGTTGAAACCTTCTACTCCCACCCCCCAAAAAAGGCTTCTCAGATGTAATTTTGGCTTAAATAATCTCCTCTTCCTCCTCCTCCTCCTCCTCCTCCCCTTCTTCTCCTCCTCCTCCTTCTCCTCGTCCCCTCCTCCTTCTCCTCCTCCTTTTCTCCTCCTTCTCCTTCTCCTTCTCCTTCCTCTTCTTCCTCTTTCTCTTCCTCTCCTCCCCTCCCCCACCACCTCCCCCTTCCTCCTCCCCTTCCCCTACCACCCCTCTTCTCCCCCTCCCCTTCCTCCTCCTACTCCTCCTCCTTTTTTCCCTATCTTTCTTTCTTTCTTTCTTTCTTTCGTTCTTTCTTTTTTTCTTTCAGGTCAGGATGATGTCTTCAAGTGCCTTGGGGAGAATATCCTACAGAACGCTTTTGATGGCTACAATGCATGTGTCTTTGCCTACGGACAGACAGGTATGTTAAATATATATTTAAGCTGTAAGGACAAAAACAGAAAAAGGTATCAAAAAGAGCACATACTGTTAGCTTCTGATCATTTACAATTGAGCTTTTTTTTTAACTTCAAAAGAGAACTTTTTTTCCTTCTGTACCTCTGTGGTCAACAGGAAGGAGAATCAATTTAAAGTAAAGGAATCATTTTGATGAGAATATATCATAAAACTGTCCTTCCTAGGAGCAATGCTAGTGACATTTTCTTTTTCTTTTTTTATTTAGATTTTTATTAGTGAAACACCATGAGGTACAGTTGTAGATTTATAAATTTTTGTGCTTGGGTTTCAGTTACACAGTGATCGAATACTCATCCCTCCACCAGTGCCCATTTTCCACCACCACTGATCCCAGTATCCCTCCCACCCCCCCCACCCCCATCCCACCCTGCCTCTGTGTCAGGGCATTCCCCCTTGTTCTCTCTCTCCTTTTGGGTGCTGTGGTTTGCAAAAGAGGCGTTGAGTGGCAGTCATGTTCGGTCTAAAGTCTACTCTCAGCACGCATCTCCCATCCTGGGAGGATCCTCCCAACACCCTTTATTTGGTGCTCCCTTCTCTATCTGAGCTGCCTTTCCCCCCCAGCATGTGCGGCTGGCCTCCAAGCCATGCAGTAAACCTCCTGGTACTTAAAACCTGGTACTCTGCTATTATTGGGAGTAGTGACATTTTCTTGAGGCAGAATGTCTCAGGGTTCTGGAGCCTGGACAGAGCCAGGTCAGCCCATTTCCAGCCCAGCCTTGTCCCCTGATGCGCTGAAGTCTGTGCCTCTGTTTCTGCCCTGTAGAGTCGTAACAGTTGGAGCTTATCCTATGGGTTTTTCAAAACTTCAGAGAAGCCTTGGACCATAACACCTAGCAAGTGGTGTGTGAGTTCTGGGCACTATGGTCAAGTGACAAGTGACAAAGTCTTCAAGGCGTATTGTTGGGTTGTAGGGCTGTAGCTTCGTGTAAAGGACAAATGGCCTGTCAGGCCCCAGCACCACATCCACACTGTGTGTTCACAGAATCATCGATCCTGCAAAAGAAAATGGAATTGCATTAGTTGGCTCTATGAGTGATTAATATTTTCTAGTTCCCTGTGCTTTTAAAGTTCCCTTTAATGATCATACATTTCCGGTACTACAGAGAACATAACATTGCAGAAAAGAGGTTTTTGGTTTTTGTTTGTTTGCTTTATTCGTGTCAGGCGGGGGTGTTTTGGGCCACACCAAACAGTACTCTGGGCTTACTCCTGGCTTTGTGCTCAGAAATCATGCCTGGTGGGTTCGTGGGATCATGTGGGGTGCTGGGATTGAATCCTGATCATCCATGTGCAAGGCAAACACTGTACTATCTCTCTGGGCCCAGAAAAGGTTCTTTTAGTTCCCACATGATTGCCAAAGTGAGTTCATTTGCTTTAGGGACTCTGGGGCTCCCTGTCCTGTCCTGTCCTGTCCTGTGCTGTGGTTAGTGGTTGGGACCAAGCTCCCTAGTGTCCTACACATGGGTCTTTCCAGTCCCTTGTAGAAGATTGCCAGGAGGCCTTGAATTTTCTGTTGCTTTAGTCATTTCTTTTTTTTCTTCTTTCTTTCTTTCTTTCTTTCTTTCTTTCTTTCTTTCTTTCTTTCTTTCTTTCTTTCTTTCTTCCTTGGTCACACCCAGTGATGCTGAGGGGTTCCTCCTGGCTCTACACTCAGGAATTACTCCTGGTGGTGCTTGGGGGACCATATGGAATGCCAGGGATAGAACCCAGGTTGGCCATGTGCAAGGCAAATGTCCTACCCTGCTGTGCTATCTCTCCCACCCTCTTTCATTTATTTTTGTGAGGTGAGGGTGGGGGTTGGGTCTCTCCTGGCAGTGCTCAGGGACCGTTCCTGATGAGGGGTCAATTTGGCATGTGCCTTAACCCCTGCACTCTCTCCAATCCACTATTTCATTTTTGAACAAGTTTAAGGAAGGCTTATTACTTTTTCTTTCACATGCAAGGGTCATTTACTTCTGACTTTTACACATCCAGTAGAATAGCTTCTATAGGTATTATTCATCTCATTATGGCATTTGGGTGTTTATGTTTTGGGGTTTTGCTAAGTGCCAGTAATTTACCATGCGCAATTTATGTATCTAAATTTGCAAAAGGGTAGATAACGATGGTGGTTTTCTGTTTTCAGGATCTGGAAAATCTTACACCATGATGGGCACAGCTGACCAGCCTGGATTAATCCCAAGACTTTGCAGTGGACTCTTTGAACGAACTCAGAAAGAGGAAAACGAAGAGCAGAGTTTTAAAGTCGAAGTGTCCTACATGGAGATTTATAATGAGAAAGTCAGAGACCTTCTTGATCCCAAAGGGTAAATATCTCGGAGACTTCAATGTGGAAGTATTCTGGACTCGGAAGACACTGAGGAACATTCCTCAAGTGAATGGGCCTTTGTGGTGCTGGAGGGGGCAAGTCCTGACCCCCCCCGTACCCCTCCCCACCCAGGCTCCCCATGCCACACCCCACATCCTGACAGCTAGCGAAGCCCTGTGTGCTCCCTAGCAGGCAGCCATCGAATCATCTGTATCACTCATTTGCAGTTACACTGGGAGTCTGTGTGTTTCCGGTTCTGACCCTAAGGCTGGCCTGCACAGACTGGAGTTCAGGGGCAGTTCAGGGCCCCGTGGAAACGCCGTTAGGGTACAGGTAGAGGTTCACACCTTTCCCAGGTGTGGTCAGAGCTGTGAAGAGAGACTTCTCATGTTGTTGCTGCCCCTACCCCTGACTCATTTTTTGCAGGGGGAGGTGTTTGGGACATACCTGGCACTACTCAGGAGCTACTTCTGGCTCTGTGCTCAGGGGTTCATAGGAGGTGCTGAGGGTTGGACGATGGTTGACCACATGCAGGGCAAGTGCCTGCAAAGTTGCCTGTATGTCTCTTGCCCGTGCTTCTCTCTCTCTCTCTCTCTCTCTCTTTCTCTCTAAATAAAAAACTACTAAAAGCTTTTAATTTTATTATTTAATTGGGGGTAGGGGTTGAGCCTACCTGGGAGCATTCCAGTGTCACTCCTGGCAGTGCTCGAGGGACCATGTGGGGTTGGCCTCACCTGCTCCCTCTACTCTCTCTTAGGCTCCCAACTGTTTTTTTTTTTATTAACCCAAGAAATTTTAGTATTTTGTTGGCACTCTATAAAATGAAGGTGAGGCACAGTGAGGGGATGAAACCTGGACCCCAGGGTAATTAACCCTAAAGGTTCCTGGAGAAGAAACATTCCAGTGAGCGTCTCTTCTCTCTGGGGGTCACCTCAAGGTGTGGTCAGCAGCTCCTCCTGACTCGGTGCTGGGGGGGGTCGTGCCTGGCAGTCCAGGGACCACACAGTGCCGGGGACGGAACACAGCTGCACTCAGCCTACTGTGCTGTCTCCCTCCCATCGCCTGCCCCGTGTTTCCCTGGCAACAGATGCTCTCCAGGCCTATACAGTGAGACTCGCTGGGCGCGGGGGTTCCTGTACCAAACTTGGCCTTCCCTCTGTGGAAGGAAATTTGTTATGTTCCAGGCACTGGACAAGCAACAGAGGAAGGCAGAGCTCACAAGGGGACAGTTGAATTTTTCTGAGTCTTTTTCTTGGAGGGAGGGGGAGAAGAGGGGGCTTAGGGTGAAATACACCCATCGGTTCTTCCTGCTGGTGATGCTCAGGAGTCAGTCCTGGCAGTGCTTGGGGGACTGGACATTCCTTTCCTCAGCTGAGCCCGGACCCCCTGCATGGAAGACAAGTGGCCCAGCCATGGAGCTATCTTCCTGGCCCTCGATGGAGAGTTCACAGCAGAGTGGGACTTCTCAGGGCTGGAGGAGGTTCTGAAACGTTTCAGAGGGATTGTGGGCTGTGCCCGAGCCTGGAGCTGGCCAGAAGTACCAGAAGCCTGGCCCAGGGTGCTCAGACTTGGAGCAGGGAACAGGCCTGGCTGCTGCATCTGGCTCCCGTGTGCCCTCAGACCTCCGCTTCAGCCTGCGCCTTCACCCCCATGAGACCATCACTTTCTCTGAGAGCTGGCTGGACCCACTCTTTCCCCAATTTTTTTTTCTTATTTTTGGGTCACACCCGGCGATGCACAGTGGTTACTCCTGACTCTGCTCACAGAAATTAGCCCTGGCGGTGCTCAGGGAACCATATGGGATGCTGGGAATCGAACCCGGGTCGGCTGCGTGCAAGGCAAATGCCATACCCGCTGTGCTGTTGCTCCAGCCCCACTTTCCTGAATTTTTTCACTGGCCTCATTTCTGTGCTTTTCATTCCTAGCGAGGACCTCGCCGTCTCCACGTTGCTCCCAGTCTGGAGGCGTTTCTTCTGTTTACCTCTGTCTAGTTTAGTAATGAGCACCTTGGGCTTTGGGTTCCCCCAGTTTTGATCAGCTCCTCTAAGGAGAGGTGGGGAGGCTTGGGGCTGCTGTGAGTGTTGGTGGGTGGCACCCACAGGCTGAGGACACATTAAGGGTTCCATCGAAATCCTTTAGGATTTTGTCACGTTTCTGAAGTGATGAGTTAAACGAATGGAAAGTTCTTTGGTGACCTCTTGGCAGTGAAAGAGATCTCAGGTGTTTTTCTTTGGTGGGTTTTATTTTCTGTGGGCACTGGGCGGTGCTTGAGGGCTACTCCTGGCTTGGTGCATTTTGGTTTAGTCCCAGGGAATGTCGGGACTACGCCAGTGTGGGGAATGGAATCTGGTCCCCCTGCATACAGAGCCTGCGCTCTGTGGTTCAAGTGTTGATTTTAATCATCTAGCGTCTCCCCTGTGTAATGATGAAGCTATGCTCGTTCACTCAGGAAACGATACAGTACATGTCCTCTTTAAAAGGGAGAGAAATGAAATGGCAAGAGTTAGACTAGGAAGAAAATATCCTGACTTGAACTAAGTCAAATGATTGTTTTATATCTACATCATACACAACTTATAATTGTAATTGAGGGGCTGGAGTGATAGCACAGTGAGTAGGGCATTTGCCTTGCACGCGACTGACCCAGGTTCGATTCCCAGCATCCCATATGGTCCCCTGAGCACTGGCAGGAGTGATTCCTGAGTGCAAAGCCAGGAGTAACCCCTGAGCATCGCCAGGTGTGACCCAAAAAGCAAAATACAATAAAATAAAAATAAATTATATATATAATTGTAAGTGAAATTTTTAGGAGTTTATCCTAGGGACCAGTAAGATCCCAAATCAATAGAAAATATTAAGTTACATCAGAATCAAATGGGATCTCACTACTAACAAATGCTCTTTATTTTCACTGTAATGCTTCTGTTTTTAAAGAGCTTTTGAGAGACCCAATTCACATGCCAGGCAATTGTCAACAAATATTCTTAATATTTGTCAGTTGAATCACTAAATGTGTTTTATGTGCTTGGTTTGGCAGCTGTCCTTACCGGTTTTAGCAGTTCCTTGTTTGATAAGAGGCATATTTATTTAATCAGTTCCTTTTTCTATACCTGTTGCAAAGATTATGTGACGATTTTGCCTCCCTCCCCCCCATTTTGGTGAAAGACATGAATTTTTCCAACGTTAAAACAACCCACAGACAAGCCCTATTTCTTTCTTTTAACTCATTATTTTAGGGGACAGGAGCAATAATACAGTGGGGAGGATGTTTGCCTTGCACACTGCAGTCCTGATTTTCATCCTCAGCACCCCATGTGGTCCCCTGGGCCTGTCAGGAGTGATTCTTGAGCACAGAGCCAGGAGTAAACCCTGAGCACCACTGGGTGTGGTAAAAAAAAATCATCATTTTTAACTTGTGGGGTTTCGTTTGCCATTTTTGTTTCTCTCACTTGCACAATTAACATTTATTGCGTCTCAACCCTCTGTGCCCCTTCTGCCATCTGACAAGTGGCCCGTTTTTCTACCGACGCTGCATTCCTCAGCAAGTGCCGTCCCACGGGTGCCCCTGGGGCATTGCGCCGTTCACCGCTTTGTGAAGGGTCACTAACCAATCACGATTTTAGATTCCGCTGTACATTCTTCGGAGGATCAAGTCAGTTGGTTTTACTTACTTGGGATCTTTGTTGAATTTAGTGTGTTTTATGGTGTACAGATAGTTGAATCCTTTGCAAACAGGACAGCGCTGAAAGAGTGTCTCTTTGTTCTGAATGAGCAGAAGCCGCCAGACGCTGAAAGTCAGAGAACACAGTGTCCTGGGACCCTATGTGGATGGACTCTCCAAGCTGGCCGTCACGAGCTACAAGGTAAGGGCAGCAGCCTTTGTGTGAACCGCTTCACGGTCTCATAGCAGCAGAGGACTTCTGGGGGGTTCGTGATAATTGTCTTCTGAAAGGAACAACACTTCTAGAAGTATCCCTCAGTAAATAATTTACTTACGTAGTCCTCTGGTAGGGAGTCAGTGGGTGAGCAGGTCTCTGCATCTGCAAGGGATGTTCACAGGAGTGCATCACATCATCAGATTGCTTTTGGTTGTGTTGGTGTAATGAGACGAGCTGCTCTTCCAAGCCTGTTCCTCGCTGAGGGAAGAACTCATCATACTTGGTTCCCAGGGCCTGTCAGTCCAGACCCCTCATCCTGTTCCCTCTGTGTCTGTCACGCTTTGCATGCTGGGGATGAGGGGGGCGGCGCGGATGGTAGTGGGAGGCTGTGATGTAATATACATGGGACTTACACGTGTTCCAGTACCACAAGACCTGTGTACACAAGATCTGGCACTGTTGTGTACACAGGAGTGTACTTATCGGCATTGCATATGTCCATGAGTCCTTTATGGGTAGTTTCTCCCTTTTGGGGGGCGGGGGGAGCCCACGCCCAGTAGTGCTCAATGCAGGGGATGGAACCTGGGGACTCCTGCCTGCATTCCAGCCTTTGGCCCATTTTCCTTTTAGGATAATTCCCAGATGACTGGCATTAGACTCTCGTTCACTGAAGCTTATTTCTATGTCCTGTCAGACTTGCAGTGGCATCTGGGAAATTTGTCTCTTAACTGTAATGTGCTCAGTGGAAGATTGAAATATTTAAAAAAAATTTTAAGATTTTATTTTTAATTTTGATATTTGAGCCATCAGGATTTACCCCAGACTCTTCACTCAGAGATCAGTCCTGACGGTGCTCGGGAGATCATCTGGGGTGCTGAGGAGTGACCTTGGGTTGGCCACGCACAACGCAGATGCCTTCCCCACTGTACCCTCCCTCGGTCCTTGGGAGATAGTCCTTTGCTATAAGTAGAGGAGCCTGAGGGGCCAGAGAGGTAGTCCAGTGGGTAGGGCACTTACCTTACATGCTGCTGGCGGGGTTTGAGCATCGTCGCCTCCTGTGGTCCTAAACCACCACCCAGGAGTAAGCCCTGAGCACTGCTGGGGGTGGTACCCCAAACAAAATAAATACATTAAGAAAGGAGCTTGAAGAAAATAATCTTTCATGCACATTTCATATAATTATTTTTATTCCTCATTAGAATCCCTTATAAGGTCAATGTTAGTCTTGGGTCCTTATTATGAGGCTAAAATTCGGATTGGTTAGGTAACTGTTTCACAACTTGTAGCTCTGTTTGTTTTCTGTGTCACACCCAGCAATGGTCAGCTTGATGCCTGGGTGGGGGTGGGGGGAGCTCCCGATGGTGTGGTGGGGGGACCGTGTGGTGCTGGGAATTGAACCCAAGGCTCCTGCATACTCTGGCCATTGGAATGCCTCTCTGGTCATTAGCAGTGAAGAGCCTGTGACCTGACGTTGACTCTGTCATATCAATCGTGGCAATGGGGTAGTCGATCTGTGCAGAAAATCTCATTTTGAAAAGTAAGTCTGATAATACATATACAGTGATCTGCCTGTGAGTAGTTGTGGGTTATCTTTTCTGTTGCCTGTTTCTATGACTAATTTGATTGAACAATTAATTTCTTTTGCTTCTATAATTAAACTGATTCCCCCCCCATCCCCAAACTTCTAGATAAAGGAGGGTTGACATGACCTGTTTTTCATGCCAGCTCCCGTTTGTTGGACTCATGTGTAACTTCTAACTCTTCATTTTCTTAGTCTAAGTTGCCACTTAATGTTTGCAACTACAGAAAGTAACATACCTGAGTTGAACTTTCAGAGGCAACATTAGGCTGTTGTAGTCTGGGGAGGGCTTAACATTGAAAAACAGCACATCAGCTCCAAAATGTTTCTGACGGAGGAGAGAGATTTGGCGTAGATTGTGTGTGCCTCCTCGTCATCCAGCGGCTCCTGAAATGCGTGTCTGTGACCTGTCCCTGCAGGACATCGAGTCTCTGATGTCAGAGGGAAACAAGTCCCGCACAGTGGCTGCCACCAACATGAATGAAGAGAGCAGCCGGTCCCACGCGGTCTTCAAAATCACCCTCACGCACACTCTGTACGACGTGAAGTCTGGGGTAGGTGTTCCCGAAATGACTCTTGCCCTGGAAGAATTAGGATGAGCATCAGGGTTTATGGTGTCTGCCACTGGGGTCCATTGGCTCGAACCCCGGTCAGTATGTGTCAGGTCAGATTCAGGACAAGACCCAGAGGCCACCCTAGCAAATGGTAGGGTTTAGGCAGGAAGGCAGTGACTAGCATTGTTGGGGTGTTGGAAGAGGGGAAGGTTCCACACAGCATCTCTAAGAGCAATGCCCAAATACACACCTCATCCTCCAGCCACGCTCTGCCCCCGAGGTCTCAGATGGCACAGTTCCAGGCTCAGATGGCAGGGAGTCCCGAGCCTGGCCCCCCAGACACTCCCATGGACAAGGGCTTCCTTTCACAGGCTCGCTCTCCTGCGGAAAGCGCCATGGAAGGGGCGGTGCGGGGAGTGGGGCGGGGGGGAAGTTCTTCTTTACTCCCGCTTGCCAGACCATAAGCAAGTATATCTCACCAACACAACCTCGGGCACACCCTGAATCCTGGCATGGGAGAGCCCGGGAAATGGGGGTCCCACTACCCTCTCCAGTGACACGGGGTCAGGGCAGAACCACCCATGGTGGTGGGCCGGTGTCTGTACGGTGGCGTCTGTTCACTGGTGTTGGCGTGCCGGCCCGCGTCGTGGGTGTCACTGGGGTGGTTCAACCAAGGAGTCAGAGAATTATGGAATCATTCCTGAGTATTTGGTTTCGAAGCTTAGGAAGCACATGCCAGAAAGAGCCATATAAGCTTCGCCACCCTGAAAACATCTCGGATATGTTGTCTTCTCTCTCCCTTTGGCATATTTCGGTATGCCTCCCCCTCAGCGAATCAGCTTCAAATACCAGAAGTTAAATCATCGTGCTGGCAAAATGCTAGATTTTGGCAAGATTTTCATTTGCTGAAGCACATTTTCTTTTCTTTTTGTTTTTTTGACCGTCACAGCAAGATTAGTGTAACAACAAAAAGTTCTTTGTTTTCTATTTCTTTCTTAGCAGAAGACGAAAACATATTGAATTGTTTTTTGGACCCACAAATACTTTTGATTTGGGAAAACTGAGTATCCTCTTGTTTGCAACCTAGGGAATAGAATATAAGTATATATTTTAATGGAAAGCTCTTAAACAGGATTCAGCCTGGGCGTGGCTCTGGACTCTGTATTGCTGTGGAGTAGGACCATCTGTGATGCATGTGATTTGACATGGGAACATTTTTTGATGACAGAAAATGTCACTGTTTATGCATGTATGTAATAACTAGAGAGTATGTGAATTTGATGCCTGGAATTAAGAATTTGATGCCTGGGAGTATTATATATGAAATGTATTAATATGAATTATTATGTATTAATATAAAGCTTTTAGAAAATGTTTTTTGTTTTTGTTTTTGGGGAACCACACCCAGTGATGTTACTGGGTTACTCGGGGGTTATTCAACCCTACTCACTGTACTTTCTAGCCCTAAAGTGTCATGTTGTTTTGTTGTTGTTGTTATTGTTTTTGCCTTTTGGGTCACACCCAGCAATGCTGAGGGGTTCCTCCTGGCTCTGCACTCAAGAATTACTTCTGGTGGTGCTTGGGGGACCATATAGGATGCTGGGAATCGAACCCAGTTTTGCCGTATGCAAGGCAAATGCCTTTCCAGCTGTGTTATTGCTCCAGCCCCGAAGGGTTTTTTTTTTTAAACTTGTGTAAGAATCACAAGCACTTTCCCTCAGTATTATAAATGAATAGTTATGAAATGTTATGTACACTTTGAAATCAGATTTCAATAATAATTTGAGTTCCCTTCAGTAAAATGTCTATTGGGTGGCAGTATCTTGTTTGTTTGTTTGTTTTGGGGGTCATACCCAGTGATGCTCTGGGCTTACTCCTGGCTCTGTGCTCAGGGGTCACTCCTCATGAGCCTGGGGGATCCTATGTGGTGCTGGGGATCAAATTGGGTTGGGCCACTGCAAAGCAAACGCCCTACCCGTGATCCGATCTCTCTGGTCCCTGGGGACACAAGTTGAAGTTAGTCAAAGTCTGTGTCATTTTGTGGCTACCAACTAGACTGGACAGTTTTTAGTCTCTGACCAGCACAAATGGACTGAAATAGTAATAACGGCATTAAGACTCATCCCGGGCTAAGGCGCTGCCTTTGCATGAGGCTGACCCCAGTTTGTCTCCTGGCATTGCAGTCGGGTCCCCTGAGCACCCCTGGGTGTGCCCTTGCCCCAGCATGGTCCCAGGGATAGATCTGAAGCCCTACTGGTTGTGACCCAAAATTCAACAACCCCTCCACCCATACCCCTGCCAAGATCTCCTTACTAACGGAATGTGATAAGAACTCGCCAGGAAAGAGGCGACTCTCTTCTGTGTTCTATCCACTTAACTTTCTCCCTCCCCCTTCCAGACATCCGGAGAGAAAGTGGGCAAGCTGAGCTTGGTGGACCTGGCTGGCAGTGAGCGCGCCACCAAGACGGGAGCGGCGGGGGACCGTCTGAAAGAGGGCAGCAACATCAACAAGTCAGTGTGTCGCCCGGCTGGGCTCGGGGTGTACACTTGAGGGAAGTAGGGGGCCAGCGGGAGCTGCAGTGAGGAGCGGGTCGGGTGTTTCCCAAGGCCTGTGTTTGTCATGGGCCTGAGCCCCGTGAGAGCTTGGCCAAGGTGCCCGAGGGCAGGGGTGGGGGGTACAGCTTGCACAGGCCCAGCTCAGGGCCCGGAGCACAGCTCCTTCTAGATCGCCTGCATTCTTCCCTGGAATGGACAGATCTTTTACTCTATGACCACCCACTCCTCCTTCCTTTCTCTACTGTCATATTTCTTAAGTAAAGCAATTTCACCCCATATCTGCCTCAGGGCTGGAGTGATAGCACAGCGGTAGGGCGTTTGCCTTGCGTGCATCCAGCCCGGCCGAGCCGGGTTTGATTCCTCCGCTCCTCTCAGAGAGCCCGGCAAGCTACCGAGAGTATCCTGCCCGCACGGCAGAGCCTGGCAAGTTACCCGTGACATATTCAATATGCCAAACACAGTAACAACAAGTCTCAAAATAGAGACGTTACTGGGCCCGCTCGAGCGAATCGATGAACAACGGGAGGACCTGCCTTGAGGACCTGGTGGCGCTCTGGGGCTGTGGGTGCTTGGGGGCAGCCTGAGAGGCAGCAGTGCCTGCCCCCTCCCAGATTCTCTTCAGACATTGGCCCCTGCCCACAGTGGAGCCCGGGCAGCCGGGGAACACAAAGGTGACGGGTCTTCAGCCCTGGGCACACATGGGCCTCGCTGCTCTATGACGGCCTCACCACTGTCCACACCCCAAGCTTTCTTCACCAGCAATGGGTTCTAAATTTGGGCTAAGCTGTTAGCTCCTGGGCTCAGGAAACTTTCCTGTCCTTGTGCTTCCCAGACACCCAGCACAGCAGTGTGACATTGTCCCAGCCCGAGACCCTGGAACATAGGAAGCCCAAAGCAGTGTGATGATGGGCTCCATCTATTTCAACTGCTTTTAGTTTATTTTGAGGGGAGGGACATTTGGGGACACACCCCACGGTGCTCAGGGCTTCCTCCTGGCTCTATGCTCAGGGATTACCCCTGATGGGCTCGGCTCGTCTCGGGGGACCCTACGGGAGGCTGAAGATCATCCCCAGGTGGGTCGTATGCAGGCAGATGCCCTGTACTGTTGCCCCAGCCTCCAGGAGGGGCTGTGTTTTCATGTCGTGTTTGTGGCTTTCTTTCTTAAAGAGCGGCTGTGTTTGTGCTGTTCTCCTTAAAGATAAATAGTTCACATTTTTAATTTACGACAGTTGCGGGGAACTGAGCTAAGCAGTTTTATGGCTTCGGCCACTGGTACTAGAGGGAGACTGACTTTCAGGGATGCTGGGGTTGAAAAGGAGACGGGGATGCTGATAACAGCGCTGGCCGCGCACCGCCACGAGGGCGGGCACGCGCTGTGTAATGTCGCTGCTTCTCACACATCTCCATGCAGGTCCCTCACCACCCTCGGCCTGGTCATCTCCGCCCTGGCAGACCAGAGTGCTGGCAAAAACAAGAACAAATTCGTTCCCTATCGTGACTCAGTCCTCACTTGGCTGCTCAAAGTAAGTCTCCGCTCCCCACCTCCGCCCCCTCGCCCCCATTCCTGGCATGCTCTGGGTGGTTGGTGGCAGGGGAAATCCAGAGTGGACCGTCCTGCCCGCTGAGCATTCCCCCCACCCCGTTTATCCAGTCTCATGGCTCTGAAATGTGACCACAGCCTGATGGATTTAGCATGGGTCGCTTCTGGCTCACCAGAACCCGGGAGAAGGTTCAAGTTGGTGTGTGCCGTATCACTCTTGCTTTTGAGATTTGTATGAAAAAGAACAATGTGAGCCCTGTACACTTCCTCTCTCTCACACTCCCTGTGCTAGGCGGGCTCGTACTTTGGACCTTGTTTCTCTAACTTCCTGTGATCTTTAGGGCTTGCTGCCGCCGCGTTAGTGACAGGTGTTGAGAACATCAGGCTGAGTTAGCACAGCCGCCTAGTCTAGCTGAGGACAGGGCTAGACCCGCTGGGAGAGGGAGCCTGCTTCCTTTTGCTCTCTCTCTCGCTGAAGTTTCCCTGGTCTTCAGCTTGACTTGTTAAAACTCTGTGTACTGTTTGAACAGACCATAGTAAATGAAACTTGCCAAAGTAGAAACTTGAATGGAATCCTGCCTTTGACCAAAGCATAGTCAAATTGTGAAAATTTCGAACAAAGGGATAAGCAAACAAATTCTTAGTCATTAGAAAACCACTTGTACATAACTCTTGAATTGAAGGGGTATTACAAAACATTTCACCACCAAAGAGCTAATTGTTCTGGTCTTCATTTGGCAACAGTTAACCTTGAAATCTCTTGAAATTTGTTTGACTTCTAGAAGAAGTCTTACTAAGAGACTTCTTCTTCTTCTTTTTTTTAAATGTAGGAGTACTGCTATTTATTCAGCCACTGATTTAGGCTGATTGAATTGGGCATGAACTCCACACTGAGAGACTTCTTTCTTAAACTTTTCACAGAAAACTTTCCTGATAATTCATGAGTGTTTTTAGGATGTGTCTGATTTGAAGGACATAAAAATATTGTCCCTGTTATATCATTGTTATTCAGTCCATTGAAACTGACAATAGGAAGTATTTAATATTAACTTGACTGAAGATGCCTATGGTAATTTTTTTTTTAAGTTCTTGTTGGGGCTCCAACTGGTGGAACACGGGGCCATGCGGGGCTGGGGACTGAGCGAAGGTCTCACACATGTGATCTGCCTCCTGAGCCACGTCATGGCCCCTGAGTAATAACTGGACACCCAGCTTAGAAGCTGGAGGCCGGACACTTTATTTCTGGGGCTCCTGATCCCCTCCAGGGCTGTTTCCTGTTAGGACGGTGACTGGTATGTCCCCATTTCCCTCCAGTGGCAGGGGACACAGAGCAGGACCAGACACAGCCCCTGCTGGCCTCGCTGCTTATCATCTTCCTCTGGGTTGTGCCCCTTCTTTTCATCACAAAGGGGCAGCACCCAACTTCCCTAGTATTGAGAGACACCGTTGAAAAGACTGGAAGAACAAAATGAAACTCTTTTTAGAGAACCCAGGCAATTATTGCAATTTTTGTGTGTTTGGCTTCCTCAGTTTTGTTTTGGTGCTTAAGGGTTACTCCCTCCTCTGTGCTCAGGGATGCCTCCTGCAGTGCTCAGTGCTCAGGGGACTCTGGAATGCTGGGGACTGAACCAGAGCTTCCTGCGTGCAAAGCCTGCAGCCCTTGCCTTTTGTTTTAGTGTTTTGTTTAAATTTTGGCCCTTTTTATTTTTCTGCTGTTTTTTTGGGGGGAGGGCACACCCGGAGTTGCTCAGGGGTAACTCCTGGCTCTGCATTCAGGAATCACTCCTGGCTGGCTCTGGGGACCATATGGGATGTTGGGATTGAACCTGGGTCAGCTGTATTCAAGGCGAGTGCACTACCCACTGTGCTACCCACTGTACTATCTCTCTGGCCCACCTTTTTTTTTTTTTTTAATATTTATCAGTGAAACACCATGAGGTACAGTTGTAGACTTACCACCTTTTCTTTTTCTTGATGATGCTCATTCACTTTTAGATCTCAGATGCCGCTCTCTCTGGGAATCTCCGCAACCTTGGCGTGTTTTCCAGACTTTCCTTCCTATCTTCCTGCTTTAGTTGTCTTGTAGAGTGTTTCTCCTCAGAATGGGCCTCTGGGTGGTAAAGGCCACTGAGAGTTGAATGAATGAATTATTTCTGCCCTGCTCTGGCTGACCCTTATGACCCTTGCCAAGTCTGTCACTCTTCCGGGGTCACGATTTCTTGCCTGTGAAATGAAGTAATTTGATTAGGTGACTTAAAAAGAGTTCTTTCAGCTTTAAAAAATCTTGACTCTCCAAAATTAAATTTCTTTCCTCTGTCCATTTAATTTGCAATTGCTGTCTTCGAAACAATGCTCGTTTGATTTGCCTAATTAAACAATTAAAGAATGAACAAGAGACTTTATACTTTCCCCCTGAATGAGTGCCAGTTCCTTTGTTGCTGTGTCCTTTCAGCTAACTGTTGCACATGCACTCAGGATTTAAGATATTAAGTATTTGTTGTTTGCAGCATAATCTGTGTGTGCATTTCTCCCTTGCTGGCGTCTGTACAGGTGCCTTGTACCCTAGTGCATTTTCTCTTCCTGTGGGCTAAGGGAACGCTTGTCAGAGAAGACAAACTGGGCTGAGGAGTAGCTCAGTGGCCACGGCACACACCCGGTCTGCAGGGTCCCCGGGGTCCGATCTCTGGCACCAAAGCAGCCCCAAAGTTCTGCTGCCTGTTGGCCCTGAACTGAACCAAGCACAAAGAGAAAGAGGATGCTAAGGCTTAGAATTCATTTTTCCGAGAGAGAAATGAACGTAGGTTTAACTGAGTTTTCTTTCGCTCTCTCTGCCCAGAAGCAGCTCTAGAGTGCGCCCATTGGGCTGCAGGGCACTGGCCAGCTTTTGTCCTCCAGCGTCATCCCCCCTCGGGACTCCATTGTGCCATCCCTAACTTCCACTCTCCCATCCGCTGTCCGCTTCCCACTGTGGCTCAATGTCCCTTCCCTTCCAGGACAGTCTCGGGGGAAACAGCAAGACGGCCATGGTGGCCACGGTGAGCCCGGCAGCGGATAACTATGACGAAACCCTGTCCACGCTGCGCTACGCCGACCGTGCCAAGCACATCGTGAACCACGCCGTGGTGAACGAGGACCCCAACGCCCGCATCATCCGGGACCTGCGTGAAGAGGTGGAGAAGCTGCGGGAGCAGCTGACCAAAGCCGAGGTGCGACTCGCGCCGAAGTGCTCCCTCCTTAGTCCCGCCTCGCCTCCCCAGGACCAGCAGCCCCCGTAGAGCTTCTGAGTTTCCTATGGGAGAAGAGTCTGAGAGATAGACAAGGGAGAAAGTTCCCATGGAAATGTGGTTTCTAGATGTGCTAGAGCATTGGGTGATAGAGTAAAGAGAATAGAACTTCCACAATACAGGCAGGAGAGGGAGGCGGGGCAGGGGGGTTAGACCATAGAAGGGGGGAGGAGGGAGAGAAGGAGAGAGGGGGAGAGAGGAGAGTGAGGAGAGAGAGGAAGAGTGACGGAGAGAGTGAGAGCAGGGAGAGAGGAGAGAGAGAGGGAGAGGGAGGGGGGGGGAGAGAGGGAGAGGTTGGGAGAGAGAGCGGGGAGAGGAGAGAGAGGAAGAGAAAAGGAGAGAGAGGGGAGAGAGAGAGAGGGAGAGAGAGAAGCATCAAAGTTTATTATTCATTTCAGTGCAGAAAATGGTGTTTCCTGGGCATAGATAATTGGGAGCAGAATCAGATTTCTCTTTTATCATTCGATAATCAGTTGAGGTGAAACTGCCACCTTACCATCTCAGGGAAGTCTTGTGCACCCTAATCTACGCTTTTGTGGGGTAATTCTGTTTGTAAAACATAGTGGTTCACCGCAGAACTCCCCCCCCGTCAGAGAAGTGCTTTTTCTAACTCTTTCTCGTCACTGAGACTTGATGTTCACTTCCCGTGGGTTTGAGAAAACGCACAATTCTAGTTGGTCTGCAGCCTCTTGACAGGAGTCACAGGGATACTGGCTGGGTACTCCTCCATTTGTGTCTGGTCCCACAGGGTTCTTGCACTGGGGGTCCTTCCTGGGCGCCGGGTGACAGCCCCCTTCCCCTCAGCGCCTGTCCGGCAGTAAGTCACTTCCATATATGGTCAGGGCGCTCACAGTGACCGTATTCTCTCCTGTTGGATCGTAGCCTGATCTACAGGGATAATTTCACAGTTCAAACTCAGTCTGTCTGTAGTTGACTGAGTACGAAAGCCGCGGGTGTGGAATCGGCCATGAGGTGGGCCTTGAGCCCGACCTGAGCCCTGTCAGGCTGTCAGAGCTGCAGCTTCTGCCTCCTCAGGCCTGGGGCTTTGTGCTAACAGTCGGTTGCAGGTAAATGGAAGGGCTGAGACTTCTTTCCAGTCCCTCGTGGACAACTGGGTGGACACTTGGTGCCCAGGGCCTGCGTCTGTGGCATATGCAGCCCTTGCTGGTAGTTCCCGGATGCACACGTGCTCCCGGTGCTGACTCTTGCTTGTGTCCTGGACTTCGCTTCTGCCTTCTCTGCAGTTCACAAACCAACACTTTGCTCGTAGGCAATGAAATCTCCTGAGCTCAAAGACCGGCTGGAGGAATCGGAGAAGCTCATCCAGGAAATGACAGTGACGTGGGAGGAGAAGCTAAGGAAGACCGAGGAGATCGCACAGGTGGGTCCTGGGGCGGGTCCTGGGAACCGGCTGCCGCCTGTCACTGAGCACACCCATCTCTCCGTGTGCTGGATGGACTGTCCTGCCCTTGTGGAGTGGAACAGTCAGATTCGTGCCATCGAGGATTCAAGTCGGTTTCCGTAACTTTTAAAAAATATATATATTTTTCAAACTGGACCAAAACACGAGGGGGGAGGAATCAACTCCCATGCATCCAGCCCCCGGCTTCATTGAAGATCCGCGATGCAGCGGGTCTTGCTTTATATGCACCATGCTCAGGGTTATTTTCGAAGCTCCCATTTACAGAGCGAGCACCGGCCAGCGCAGCACTTCGCTGCCTTTTCACTATTTGTTTTCCTCAGTCGGCAGCCTTTCTCGGAGTTGTTCAGTTGGGAACTGGTGTGTGAGCATTTGGGCCACCTGGTGAAGCACGGACCCTGCTGAGCTGTGGGTCTGAGGGCACCTTCCCGTGTAGCCGCCTTTTACACTCTCCTTCTCAGGCTGTGCTCTCCTCACAGGCCTCAGTTTACCCAGTTCTCTGTTCCCCTATCTGCAAGGCCAGACTTTGCTGCATTGAGCTTGCATCCCTGTGCCTCCCTTCCCCTCCCCTCCCCTCCCCTCCCCTGTCCTTCTTTCCCCCTTCCCTTCCTCCCTTCTCCTTTCCTTCCTGGTTTTTTGGAACACAGAGATGCAGTGCTGGGATCAATTCTGGGTCTCCCACCTGCAAAGCACGTGAACTAACCTTCTCAGCTACCTCCCAAGTACACAACCAACCACCCCTTCCCCCCTGCTTTTTTTGGCGTGGTGAACTTTCTTCTGTCTCACTGGACTAGCCCTGCTCTGTTGATCATTGACTTCCTTGCAACACACACTCGCAGTTCCCGGAATGTTCTTCTGGTTGGTGGAGTCACAGGTTATTAGTAGGTTATCTGGGGAAGAAGTGGTCTGTGCTTGGGCAGCTCTGGGAAGTATCCGTGGGAAGTCAGTGGATTGGGGTTTCTCCGGAGGCTCCCCAGCGCCGCTGGGTGGGTCTCCTCCAAGCCCCCATATGGCCCCTGTGTGCTGTGTGCTCCCACGCCCCTCAGTTACGACTTTCTGACCTCTGTCCAATATTGATTACTAAATGTGGAATAAATGTCACTGGGTAGAGGGTCATCAAGGTTACCGAGCAAACACAAGGGGAGGCAGGAATATAAGTGAATGATTCTCTAGGGCAGCAGTAAGGAACTAGTATCTATAGTTTGGCATTTTTCTGCCATTTGAGTTTTTATAATTGCAAGGAAAAAACCCACAAATTTTTTATCTAAACCAAAAAAGGCTTAAGGAATGTTTGCAATGTCTAGGAATAAGTTTACATATTAAAAGTATAGGGCTGTGGGCTGGAGCAATAGCACAGCAGGTAGGGTATTTGCCTTGCATGCAGCCAACCCGGGTTCAATTCCCAGTATCCCATATGGTCCCCTGAACACCGCCAGGGGTGATTCCTGAGTGCAGAGCCAGGAGTAACCCCTGTGCATCGCTGGGTGTGACCCAAAAAGAAAAAAATATATAGGGCTGAAGTGATAGCACAACAGGTAGGGCATTTGCCTTGCATGTGGCCAACCCAGGTTCGATTCCCAGCATCCCATATGGTCCCCCGAGCACCACCAGGAGTAATTCCTGAGTGCAAAGCCAGGAGTAACCCCTGTGCATTGCCGGGTGTGACCCAAAAAGCAGGAAAAAAAAGTATAGCATGAGGGGCCAGGGAGATAGTGCAGTAATATGGTGCTGGCCTTGCACTTGTCCAATTCCCCGACACCCCATATGATCCCCTGAGGCTGCCAGGAGTAATCCCTGAGCACAGAGCCAGGAGTAAACCCTGAGCACTGCTGGGTAAGATCCCAAACAAAATTAGGTATCTCACGAAAAAATATATTTACTGACGTCACTGAATATCACTTTTGATATCATAAGCTGATTGATTTTTTTCCTGTCATGTGTCAGTAAATATCCCACTCTTTAAGGACACTGCAGCCCAGCTCTGCCATGGAGGCCATGAATAATATGTCAGTAAACGGTATAGTTACGCACCATGAAATTTTATTTACAAAACTAAGTGGCAGCTTGGGTTTCAACCAGGGCCATGATTTGACCACACCTGACCCATCTCAACATTGTAATTTCACTTAAATACGCATTTTTTTTTTGCCCCTGGCTATTGGTAATGTTGTTCTGTCAGTCACGGGTGAGGCAGATGGCCCTTCGTTCATCCTAGCTTGGTCCGGGTTGGTGGCCAGGGATGTTTCATGCTTGGGGTACATTTTTTAAAAGTCTTCATAGACTTAAAATTTTCATCTTTAAACCATCCCATGAGGGTGTGCTATCCAAAGACACGGCTGGGTACGTCTCCTAACAGGGACGGCTGCCGAGTCTGAGGACAGGCCCCAGCGAGAGAACCCATGCGAGGTCTCGTAAGCTCAGGCGGGTCTTGGTGCTCTTGGGCTTAGCTGAGCTGTGGTTCTGGGTCCGAGAGTGGGTGACAGGATGGTGGGCAGAAGCAGGACACCAGACAGAGGGCTTGCCTGGGAGTCTGATACTGAGGACGTCAGCTAGGAAAACATATGGCCATCTTCGTGTTTTAGAAAAATTAGTTAACTGAAAGAAATATGCATTTGCTAACATGTGCAGAATTAGGTTCACTGTCACTGTCACTGTCACTGTCCTCCTGTTGTTCATCGATTTGCTCGAGCAGGCCCAGTAACATTGTGAGACTTGTTACTGTGTTTGGCATATTGAATGTGTCATGGGTAGCTTGTCAGGCTTTGCTGTGAGGCCGAGATACTCTTGGTAGCTTGCCGGGCTCTCCAAGAGGGATGAAGGAATCAAACTCGGGTCGGCCGTGTTGGCTGCGTGCAAGGCAAGGAATTAGGTTAAAAAAAAAAAGGATTAATTCACAATGTTGGTAATTTTCAAGAATATATAGTATTTAGTTGTGTTTGCAATGGTTCCTTTTTTTTTTTTTTCGCTTTTTGGGTCACACCCGGCGATGCACAGGGGTTAGTCCTGGCTCTGCAGTCAGGAATTACTCCTGGCGGTGCTCAGGGACCATATGGAATGCTGGGAATTGAACCCAGATCGGCCGCATGCAAGGCAAACACCTTACCCACTGTGCTATCACTCCAGCCCCAATGGTTCCGTTTTTGTCAAAAGTTTTTGCTTTTTGGTTTTGTGCCATACCTGGCTGTGCTGGGGAGCTGCTCGTGTCTCTGAGCTTGGAGTGTCTCCCTTACTGGTGCAGCAGCGGCCATGTGGTGCTGAGGGTCGTGCCCAGGCATCCTGCCTGCACAGCCTGCGCTCACCAGTAGCACTGTCTTACTGCACCCCTCCCCCCAGGAAATTTTTAATTAATAAAACAAAATAGCATTAGTTTTGAGGGAGAAACATGTTCTGCTTTGCCATACCAGGTCCCGAGATCCCTTATGTGAATGCTGGAGGTTTTCAGTAACGACACTACCGTAAGGCCCGAGCCCCAGAACTGCAGTGAATGTTTCTCTGTTCCCTTTACAGGAGCGCCAGAAGCAGCTCGAGAGCCTTGGGATATCCCTTCAGTCTTCAGGAATCAAAGTGGGGGATGATAAGTGTTTCCTCGTTAACCTGAACGCTGACCCCGCCCTCAATGAACTTCTGGTTTACTACTTAAAGGTGAGGTCCTGTGCTGTGTTCCTGTTTCCTGCCGCCAGAGTCTGTCCCACAGGGTTGCTTTAAACTTGTAATACCTTGCTTATTTTTGTTGGAATAAACAGGAGTGTAGGAAAATCTTGGGTTTCTGGGATCAATTTCCCTTTATAGTCTTGGATGGTTTTATTGTTTGTTTTGTTTGTTTGGGGGCGGGGGCGCACACCCAGTGAGAGTGCTCAGGACTTACTCCTGGCTCTGCACTCAGGGATCACTCTTGCTGATGGTTGGGGGACCAAATGGGTGCTGGAGCTTGAATCCCAGTTGGTGAGGTGCAAGGCAGCACTTTACCTGCTGTGTTGTGGCTCTGGCCCCTCTATAGTCTCAGGCAGGGGGTCTGGGGGGCACAGCAGGCTGTGCCTGGGGTAGCATGAGGAGCCGGGACTCCCTCGCTCAAAACTCACTTTCCAACCCTTTGAGTCCCCTCCCTGGTACTCCTCTCCCCTTTTTAAAAAACTGTTGCAGGTGCTCTCCTGGGCAGTGCTTGAGGTGGGTAGGGAACAGGGGGCCTAGGGCCTATCTTGGGGATGTTTGAGTTGAGAGGGCGGCGTTTGGTGCTGGGATTGAACCCAGAACCTGGCATATGCCGGGCCTGTGCTTGTCCCTCTGAGCCAGGTCGCTGCTTCCCCGGGTGGTCTTTGAGTGAGGTTACTCCATCTAAAAAGGCAAACAATAATATTCTGGGATTTTTTTCTGACAAAGCATGAGACCTATTATTGTTTCAACTGATTTATATAAAAAATTAAGTACACAAATCTATATTGATATGTGTATGTAAAACACCTTTTTTGCTAGTGGTTTGTTAGCCCACGAGAGAAAATGTGTAAAAGAAGAAATACTCTTAGGGACTGCTTGATAGGGAATTCCTGTTTCCTGTAACTCTCAGGAAAACTTGAAATTTGAGTTTCTCGATTTCTGTAAAAGGGAGGCAAGTCATCACTTAGAGACTGAGAACGTGAGTATGGAGCAGAACAAAACCCAGCATTGTGCAAATCAAACTCTGTGTGCAGAGGACGAATCAGGAAAACCCGAGATGACTATCCGGGCTGGTATGATCCTGACACTGGATAAGCCGGGAGGCACTCTGCAGAATAGCCCCTGTTAAGCCCAGAGCACGGATGACGAATGGAATGAATGATAGGACTTTAACATATAGTTACTGGATATTAGGAGGAATTAGATGGACACACCCCATAATCGAGGAACTGTCTCTGCGGCTTTTACTAAGGTGACTAGGAAAGTAAAGGTATGGGGCAGGTAAGGTTAGAAACAGCTGTAAGTAAGCCCGGAGCAGCCTGTGACTTCACTTCTGTGGGCATTTATGAATTCATGATGTAGTGGCCAGCCCCTCAGTTTCAACCAGAAGTCCCGGGCTGATTGTTCTGGGTTATCGGGCCAGGCCCCTTTGTTGATGAGGTTTACTACCTGGTCTCATTTCTCTGCGTCTCGTTCACACGTTGGCAGGTGCGGGGAGCAGGTGCTGTCTTCTGCCTGCAGGGAGGGCAGCCCCTGCCATGGCTGGTCCTTCTCGGTCAAGGCTTTGCCCACTCCAGGCCCCAGACTTGGCCTCACCTCTGTCGGCAGAAAATGTCTCTGTTGGGCTTCCTCTGAGGGTTAAGGGAGAGTTTGGATACCCAGAGATCACATATAAACTGAAGCACTGTTTCTGGACACATAATATAGTCCATAGTCCATCCCCCGACACCTGACTTACTGCACGGTGCCCTAGATACATTATTTGATTCATTTATTTATTGTTGGCTTTCCAGACCACACCCGCTGGTGCTCCAGGGCTACTGCTGGTCAGTCCTCCTGGTCCTGGGGGGCCATTGGCAGTGCTGGAGGCCCAGCGTGGGGCTCCCATCCGTAAGTGGTGAAGCTAGCGAGCTCTCTCCCCGGCCCCGTGTTATTTGTCTATTCAGAAAGCAGGTGTTATCACATCACCCACTGTGCTTCTGAATCAGAGCTCCCCCAGCTTACTTCGCACACCACTCCCTTTTCAGAAATAGCGCAAAAAACCACTCATTGTCCCTCTGGAAAGTGCCCCCAAGTTGTACCGTAGGGCTACCCCCATTGTTGGAGGCATTGCCCGAGACAGTGCTAGCTGGCTCTCCCGTTAGAATTCTGCAGTGGGTATTCCAGCGCCTTGGGGCTCTGCCCCTTCAGAATAGGACTTCAGTCCGGTGCCCTTTCCGTTTCCCAGAGCTGCGAATTCTTTTCCTTTCTCTTGTAATGCAGTTCACAGAGGGACACACAAACACATACACCCAAGGCAAAAGCCCTGATTCCTATCTGATCCTTAACCAGAAGAACTCACAAAGGAGCTGTTGAGAGGCCATGGGGAGTCATCCAAATGTTGCCGCTAGTCCCGTGCGGAGGTGCCGGGAGGCCGCCCGGGATGGCAGAATCGGGCCGTGTTGTTTTCACTGTCCAAGCTGACCCACCACAAGAGGCTATTCATGACAAAGCTCACTCTGAAGCCGGATCTCGCGCCAAGAACAGGGGCTTTGCTTCAGTAAGGCAATACCGGATGTGGGATGGAGGAATTTAGAGGTCAGGCATTTTTCATTTCTTTGCCTCAGAATTCCCCAGTTGATGGGGAGGCCTGGCAACGGCTGCCCAGCGCTGGCTCTGCTCTGGCTGCAGAGACCCTCACCTCCTGGCTCCGAGTTATGGGACGTCTTCCGGGACAGTATCCGCCGTCCATTTGCTTCGTCCAAACTGACTGAGGCAGGTCTGTTAGTCAAGCCACGAAGAGGCCGTGCATCACTGCCTCATTTGTTTTTGTCTTGTGTGGACAGCCCGTCCTCCCTTTGTCTAGCCCCGAGACACTATGTCCACAGTATCTGGGTTCTGATACTTGCTGGACTGGGCGAGGCTGGTGGTCTCCTGAGAGGATCGAGTCCTTGAGCCCAAGGCAAGGAGAATCCCCTCACACCTTTCACAGGGCTCAAAGAGACTCTGTGATGCTTAAATAACCTTCAACTTTTTAAATTAATTATTTTGATTTTGGGTTTTTGTTATTGTTTTTTGGCAGGGGGCAAACCTAAGTAATGCTCAAGGCTATTTCCGGTGTGTAGGCTCTGGGGGAACCCACAGTGCTGGGGTATGACTAAAGCCTGCTCTCAGCCCCCCTGAGCTATCTCCCGCCTCTTGAATAACCTTTCTTTGTATTTGGTCATCTTTTGTTTGTTTGTTTTTGGGCCACACTTGCCGACATTCAGGGGTTACTCCTGGCTCTGTGATCAGGGATCAGTCCTGGCAGGGCTTGAGGGACCACATGGGGTAGTGGGGATCAAACCAGGTCATCCACATGCAAGGCAAGTGCCCTCCCTACTGTACTATTGCTTTAGCCCCTGACCATCATGATTGCAATCAGTAAGTGATGAACAAACTAAGTAGCTTGTTTTGGCGTCAGTGATTTTAAAGTTTCATTGATACATGGATTAGGCTCTGAGGGTTGTATAAAATATTTGGAATGAGGATCACAATGGAATTTAAGGGAAAAGTACAGTGGGAATAATGAATATCAGATGAGCATGAATATAAAACTATAGTTTTAGTTTTAACAGGCATAACTCAACCCAGTGCAGAATTCCCTATAAGGAAATAAAACTTGTAGAATGAGTTTTAGAGCAAGCCAGAACCCCCCCCCCCCCCCCTATTTTTATTTGCTTTAAACTTCTTTGAGTTAAGGTAGTGGATCAGCATAAGAGGATGTAAGAGAATATGGCTTTAGTCTTTGTAAGAGTCTAATATCAATCAGTCTGTTCGATTTTTTTTTTATAGGAGCATACACTGATAGGTTCTGCAAATTCCCAAGATATTCAGCTGTGTGGAATGGGAATTCTTCCGGAGCACTGTATCATAGACATCACGCCAGAAGGCCAGGTGATGCTGACGCCGCAGAAGAACACCAGGTAACGTACTTTCATGCGTGCTACCATCATGGTACCTCCTAAGGGAGGGAAAGGTCACTCCGTGTGGATGGTCTGTGGAGGTGACTTCCGGTTGCTTCTAAGTTCTCTTAGTTAATATCCCAGTTGGTCTCCACGTTTTTTTTCTGGTTATTATTGTTGTGGTTGTTGTTTCGGGGTCACCCCAGTGCTGCTTAGTATTCAGAGCTCTCCCAGCAGTGCTCAGGGACACCTTGTGGTACCGGGGACCAAACCCAGGACTCTTGCCTGTGAAGTGCTCACTCCAGCCCGTTCAGCCATCTCCCCAGGCCTTTATCAACTCAGAAAACCAGCCCTTTCCCTCGCTGCCTGCTACCAAGGCTGCAGTTGGGCCCTCTCCAGTCTTCGTGGGCATGCCTCACCATTTTCCTGGGTCCCCCGCCAGCCTTTGTGCTGTGTTTTGTGCTGAAGGCCTGGATTGGCCCTGTCCATCTCCTCCTGCTCTGCGTCTGCCGGTCTTCTGCCCCGCCAGGCTTCAGCTCTTGCCTTTAAATGTCGTGATATCATAAAGTGGATCATCAATGGGAGGACCAATGTCCCAAACGAAACAGTCCAACTAACATCCAGTTCCATGATGCTGTCTCCATTTGCTCTCCTCTTGGCACTGGACCTGTATGCGTGTCAGGGAGGACCCTCAGGAGCACAGGGAGCACAGACAATGTCACCCAAGGAAAGTCTGGTCTTTTTTTCAGGACTGACCAGACTTTCCTTGGGTGACATCGTTTGTGCTCCCTGTGCTCCTGAGGGTCCCCAGGGTCTGCCCTTCACATTGCATTCCTGTGGGGTGTTTCCTTCTGGTTCCCCGTCAGCAAAGACCTCTGTCCCTGACACGCGTGCAGGTCCAGAACCAAGAGGAAAGAGTGAATGGAGACGGCATCATGGAACTGGATGTTAGTTGGACTGTTTCCTTCCTGACGTTGTTCCTCACAATGATGATCCATTTTATGATATCACAGCATTTAGAATAGCACAAATTTTATCCATAAAGTCCTGAAATATTGAGAAACTGTCCAGCTAATGGGGAAGGCTAGGCATCCTAGGTCTTTGTTCAAGAGAGAGAGGGCATGCGCTGCCCTGGCACTGCACTCAAGAGGAGCCATTCGCCCCTCAGGCTTCACGCCCTCCCTACAGCCCTGCAGCATGGCTGAGGGAGAGCCCAGCCTAAGGCAGCACCATGATGCCAGTCACGCCGGAACTAGGGTTCATGGATTGGCTCTTTTTTTTTTAGTTAAAATTAAACCACAGTGAGATATACAGTTACAAATTTGTCCACAATTGGGTTGGGTTTCAATTGTACAATGTTCCAACACCCGTCCCTTCACCAGTGTACATTTACGACCACCTATGTCCCCAGTTTCCCTCCACCCCCACCTCTATGGCAGTCACTCTCTCTCTCTCTCTCTCCCTCTCTCTCTCTCTCTCTCTCTCTCTCTCCCCCCCCCTCTCCCTTTCTCCCACTTTCCCTCCTACCGTCCTTCCCTCTCTCCCTCTCCTTTTGGGCATTGTAATTTTCAGTACAGATACTGAAAGCTTATCATGTATCTCTCTTTACCTCCTTTCAACACTCAGTTCTTGTGTCCAGATTGATCATTTCCAACTATTATTGAGCATTATTGTCATATTGGTCCCTTCTCTATCCGACTGCCCTCCGCCTCCCACACACTTGGGGCAGCTCCCAGCCGTGGGCCAGTCCCCCTGGTGACTGGCTCTTTTTATCCGCATCAAAGGCCTTTATGATTTGCCCTGCGTACTGGTAGCACCCTTTTATTTGTGCTCTGAACCATCCTTTTGTATTTGCTGCAATGCTTTTTTTACATTCACCTCTTAGAGTTCACCTCTTGAGTTAAGGTAGTGGAAACTGCATAACAAAGGCAGAACTTTGAAAACTGCATAACAAAGGCAGAACTTTGAGAAGTGCGGGGGGGGGGGGGGGGGGGGGGGGGGGGGGGGGAGGGGGGGGGGGGAATCATCAGTTACACGTGTTCCCAAACCGTGAACATTTTAGGTGGATCAGTGACAGGAACCCCGCTAGTCAGATTCCTCCAGGGAAGACCTCATGAGTTTGCTCGCCCCGAGCAGCGGGATTGCTGTGGTACTGGAAAGGCAGAGGGGAGACTCACCCACCCTCACCCAGACGTTTGGCCCTTGTACCCACAGGACATTCGTTAATGGCTCTTCTGTGTCCAGCGCTGTCCAGCTGCACCACGGGGACAGGATACTGTGGGGAAACAACCACTTCTTCAGGTATGACGTGTCCCGGGGCCGGGCGGGAGATGATGGGAACAGAAGCACAGACAGTAGGGAGAAAACACCCTAGAGATTACACCTTTTTCCAGGACACACATACTTCTTTACTAGATGTGTGTGTGTATTTACTCTGCATTATTATTCAGTGTGTGACTTAAGTGCAAGGACAGAGATACGGCACACTCAGGAAAAATAGTGGTTTTATTTGCATGACTTTTCCTTTTTATTCCCCAGTGAAAGGTGATTCATGTCTGGTGGAAGAAATCACTACGTTTTTTTTTTTCCCCTAACATGCTCATTTTTTAAATTTCATTTTTAGGAAAACAGTAATAGTTTTGTGCCTAGTGCATAGAATAAGATTTGTATTTCATTCAGGAAGGCTTTCAGCTGCAGATAATGGTAAGTTTGATTGTAATGGATTAGAGAGTTGATTTCTGATGAGTGCAGACTCATGCTGCCTAGACAGGAAGACTGGAGGAAGATGGCAGTTGGCCTTGGCTAAACCTCTCGCCACTTCCCTGGCAGCAGCCTTGCCCTTGTCCTGCACTGCCCTCTGCTCCAAGGTGGTGGGAGACAGAGACAGACAGACACAGAGAGACAGAGAAAGAGAGACAGAGAGCGGAGACAGAGACAGAGGCGGGGGGGGGGGGGAGAGAGAGAGAGAGAGAAGAGGGGCGAGCTTGTCCTGACTGCCAACTGTCTTCTCAGTGTAAGGAAGAGCAGAATCTCCCCGAGCCCCGGCAATCCTGCGTTTACCATCCTCCTCTGTCCCTACAACATGCCTCTTGGCCGCAAGGAGACTGGGCGAGCGTCCGAGCTGGGACCGCACACACTGTTTTCCAAACAAAATTGGTGTCGTGTCAGCAAGGAGGGTGGGCAGGCTGTTCTGTTCCGTTGGAACCCGGGTCTATTCCTCATCCTGCCTCGGCCACTGGGCTTGGGAGAGGATCCGGAGCGCCACTGCCAGCCAGTTGATGTTTGGATTTCTGAGGAGAGGGGCAAGGGGGTGTGCTAAAGCAAATGGACCCTTTACCCCGGTCTTCTTCCCAAACTAAACCGAGTGCCAGTTGCTCGGCGCGGTGCTCACACCTCCCCACGGTGGGTTGAGCTGCTCTTCCCAGCTCCCTCTGCTGTCTCTGCTGGACTCGCTCCACACAGCCTGACTCCTGACTGCTACGGAATTCCCAGACCCACCCTTTCCTGCTCCATCTGGCCTAGGGCCCTGCTTCCCTCGCTTCTTGTGAGTGGTCTCAAATGGCACCAGTGCCCCGGTCCTCGTCTTCAGTCTGAGGGTCCCTCAGTCCCTCTCTAACATGGTCACGTGGCCTGCGTTAGTACCAGGCACGTATGTATTTTATTTCTGTTCTAGAACCCAAATCCCAAAGGCAGGAACTCTCTGCCCTTCACTTGGAGTCCCTGGGTACCTAGGCAGTGCCAGTGCCGAAGGAGGAAGGGCCTAGCTTGGGAAATAATGGTTTTTCACTCCCCAAGACTCAACTTGCCTAAAAAGAAAAAGAAAGTCGATCGAGAGGATGAGGAGCAAGATGCCTTGGTGAAGAACGACACGAGCTCTGAGCAGCTGGACGTGGACGGAGACTCCTCCAGCGAGGTGTCCAGTGAGATCAACTTCAACTTCGAGTACGCGCAGATGGAGGTGACCATGAAGGCGCTGGGCCACAACGGTGAGCAGCCACGGGGCCCCCTGCCCATAGCCCACAGGACCCTCTGCCCGTAGCTCACCGGGCCCCCTACCCATAGCCCACAGGGCCCCCTGCCCGTAGTCCACCGGGCCCCCTGCTCGTAGCCCACTGGGCCCCCTGCTGCAGTCCACAGGGCCTCTGCCCACAGCCCACAGGGCCTCTGCCCGAGCCCGCCAGGCCCCTCTGCTCGAAGCCCCTTTAGGGACAGCCATGACCGAGGCCTTCTGAGTATCACCAGAAGGGAGATCTCTCTCCTTATCTACTCTTTTCATGTCTTTGACTTTGTTCTATCCATAAAAATCTTCAACAGGTGCCTATTTATGACGATATATAATCTAACACCTGTATCATGCTCTGCATCTGTGTTTTCCACAAAGTGCCTTTCAAATTGTATTGCGTAATAACAGTAGCTAGCATTTATGAGCCTGTGCCACCTGACAGGTATTGTTCTAGTACCGTGTTTGCGTTCTGTCCTCACCACAGCCCTTGCTGTGAGTTCAAGTTTTCTTCTTCCTTTTGCCTCCATGTCACACTGCAAACTTTGTTCCAGATGGAATTTCTCAGGCTTGACCCTTGATGCTACTGGCTCCGAACGTCGGAGCCCCAGCCCTCTCTCTGTTCTCTGTCGAGCAGATAACGGACCTACTCTTTCTGTCCAGAGATGAGTTCAGAGTATATCCAACACAGTGCGGAATTGGATATGCAGTGAGGAGTGAGGGAAGCTAATTTGTTCCCTACTATCTCCAAGAATTTCATTTTAGGGCTAAAATGGCAGTTCAACAGGCTGTTCTCCATGTGCTGGCGGCCAGGGTTCAACCCCTGGGATCCCCCGGCCCCACCAGTTATGCCCCCCAAACCAACAACAGAAAACAGAGAATTTTTATTTCATTAATATTAGAATGACGCTGGGGGGCGGAAGCAATAGCACAGCAGGTAGGGCATTTGCTTTGCACGTGGTCGACCCGGGTTTGATCCCTGGCATCCTGTATGGTCCTCTGAGCACCACCAGGAGTATACCTGAATGCAGAGCCAGGAGGAGGCCCTGAGCATAGGTGGGTGTGACCTCCCCCCCAAAAAAATTAGGATGATGCTAGAACAGGCAGAGTGTCCCCTGCGGGCTACTCCAAGGTCTCTGCCCGTAACTGACTGGCGCGTTTTCTGGTCAGACCCGATGCAGTCCCTGCTCAGCAGCCTGGAGCAGCAGCACGAGGAGGAGAAGCGGTCGGCGCTGGAGCGCCAGCGGCTCATGTACGAGCAGGAGCTGGAGCAGCTGCGGCGGAGGCTGTCTCCGGAGAAGCACAACTGCCGCGGCTCCGACAGGTTCTCCCTGCAGTCGCCCAGCGCCCAACAGCGCCTGCGGCAGTGGGCCGAGGAGAGGTGGGTGCCCCCGCCGGCTGCGCTCACCCTTCACCCACCCTGGCAGAGCTTCGTGGGAAGACCTAGACCTGGGGAAGGAAATCCGCTGAACAGAGCCTCAGGGCAAGGAGCCACTTGCGGGGGTCTTCCCTCTGAACCCCTATTTATTTATTTAATTATATATGGCTACTTGGGCCACACCCAGCAATGCTCTGGGCTGACTCCTGGCTCTGCACTCAGGAATCACTCCTGGCGGTGCTCGGGGGACCCTATGGGATGCCAAGAATATTGAACCCAGCTTGGAAGCCTGCAAGGCAAATGCCCTCCCTGCTGTGCTATCGCTCTGGCCCTAGCCCCCATTTTGTTGTTTTGTTGATAAAATGTAGTCAATTTTATTTTTAATTTATTTTAATTTTTTTAATTTTTATTAGTGAGATACCATGAGGTATAGTTGTAGACTTACAAATTTTTGTGCTTGGGTTTCAGTTATACAATGATCGAGTACCCATCCCTCCACCAGTGCCCATTTCCCACCACCACGGATCCCAGTATCCCTCCCACCCCCTATCCCCCCATCCCATCCTGCCTCTGTGGCAGGGCATTCCCGTTTGTTCTCCCTCTCCTTTTGGGTGTTGTGGTTTGCAAAAGAGGCAATGGGTGACAATCATGTTTGGTCTATAGTCTACTTTCAGCATGCTTCTCCCATCCTGGGAGGAAAGTATCATGTTAAGTGAAATGAGTCAGAAGGAAAGGGACAGACATAGAAAGATTGCATTCATCTGGGGAACATAAAGTAACAAAATAGGAGACTAACACCCAAGAATGGCCCCCATTTTTTTTAAATGGTGGGAGTTTCCCATTCATTTGGATCTGTCTAGACTCACCTGTGTGCCCCGAGGCCCCTTTTGGGTCTGGGTGACGTTTGGTTTTGAATTGGTCGGTATTTGCACCCAGAAGCTGTGCTCTGCCTGAGAGATAGTACCTCTTGGAGGGCACTCGCCTCGCTTGCGACCGACCTTCCGTTCCATCTCTCTCATCTCATATGGTCATGGCCAGGAGTGATCCCTGAGCACAGGCAGTTGCGGCCCAAAGCCCACCTCCAACCAACCGAGAAACAAAGCAGAGGAGCCGCACTTTTTCACTGTGCTGTGCTCCTGCTCCGAGGCTCGGGCAGACGCTCCTAACAGAGGCAGCAGAGGAAAGGTGGTTTTCTGGCCAATGAGTGCCCGTAGGTACAGCAGGTGCTGATGAGAGGCGGACCCCCAAGTGGGCTGGCAGTGTCTGGCCCAAGTGGGCTGGCAGTGTCTGGGGAAGGAACTCACGCCTGCCTCATCAGTTTGTTCTGCAGACTGTGTCCTGAGGGTGGCTGGATAGGCAGCACTGCAGGCTCACCCCAGGCCTCCCGAGTTAAAGTCTCCACCTAGCCGGGTGCTGGGCGTGTCGGAGCAGAGCCCTACCCCCCTCTAGGGGCTCCCAGACGCACAGGCGCCAGTGCTTGGAGTGGGGGCAGGTCCCTGCGCCTGCCTGGCCCATGGGCAGAGCAGTCCCGGGGCTCCCAGTTGGCACTGAGCTGCTACGTGTTCTGACATTCTGTGAGCTAATGGACCTCCTTCTTCACCCCGGCTCCTTTCTTACTGTTAAAGAGAAGCGACACTGAATAACAGCCTGATGCGGCTGAGGGAACAGATTGTCAAAGCCAATCTGTTGGTGAGAGAAGCGAGCTACATCGCAGAGGAACTGGATAAAAGAACAGAGTATAAAGTGACCCTGCAGATCCCTGCCTCCAGTCTCGATGCCAACTTGAAGGTGAGATTGGCGCCGCGGAGAAGCAGTGACCCAGTGGGATCAGCTACCCCGTGTCCCCAGGCTTCGACCCCCGTTTTGGTGCTCACCCTCCTCTTGCTAGGAGCACTCCCTTCCTTCCCTTTCCCTGCTGTGCAGGGCGGAGCCTTCTCCAGAAGTATCCTCAGCTCCCTTTCCTCACGCCCTTTCATCATCATCCTACAATCCTTCTGGACTTGATGTCCACCACAGGGGATGGTCCCTTAAGCCCCGCCCGAGTGCTCCTTGGATGTGGAGCCAGGATTAAGCCCTGAGCACAGCTGGTTGTTGCCCAAATACAAACCCAAAAAGAAGCGGGCATGGGAGAGTGACGTAGCTTCATTAAGAGATTCAGACTCTGCATCGGGACATAGGATTGACGTGAAATGGGTAAACGGGAGACTTTTCCACACTGCACGCTTGAAACAGTTTGTGCTTAGCGCCATATTAAGATCCTTAATTAAGGATCTTAATTAAGGCTACTCGTTCAAAATTATTTACTTCTGTATTTTTTATTTGGGGACCACACCCAGCTCAGTGCTTAGGGTTTGCTCCCAGTGGCACTAAGGGGAAACTTCAATTTGGGGACCACACCAAGTGGCGTGATCTGTGTGCTCCAGCCCTTAGAGCCAACTCTCTGGCCCATGTGGAGGGGACAGAGCAAAGCAAGCCTTGCTCAGGGACCCTCTGCCTCCTGGCCAGGAGGTTCCCTGCAGGGACCAGTGACATGGGTGGTGCTGTGACCTCCAGGCAGTAGCAAACGACAGTGGGTTTCAGACCCAGGTCCCTGCATTATGCCCCTGACCGCTGAGCCATCACCTGTCTTCTTATATCCAGTGACCACCCAGATTTGCATTTTAGTGTGACTTTCAGCGTGAATAAGCATTTGGTGTATTTACTCTTTGGTGTGGGCTGGAGTGATAGTACAGCAGTAGGGCATTTGCCTTGCACACAGCCAGCCTGGCCGATGCCTCCGCCCCACTCAGAGAGCCCGGCAAGCTACCGAGAGTATCTTACCCGCATGGCAGAGCCTGGCAAGCTACCCGTGATGTATTCGATATGCCAAACACAGTAACAATAAGTCTCAAAATGGAGACGTTACTGGGCCCGCTTGAGCAAATCGATGAACAGTGGGAGGACCCTTTGGTGTAAAGCTGTGATATCAACGTTGCAGGATCTCTGGGGCATTATGCATGAACAGGGGTGAGAAGAACATTTTTGGGTGTGACTGATAGCGTGTGTGTGTGTGTGCGCGTGCGCGCGCGCGTGTGCACGTGTGTGCACATGTGTGTGCGTGCATGTGCGTGTGTGTGCACGTGTGTTGTGCATGCATGTGCGTGTATGTGTATGTGGTGGTGTGGAATACCAGCGCCGATGGCCGTGATGACATCCCTCTGTGGCTTTCAGTTGTTCCTTCCCCTGCGGCGCTCAATTGCTCCTGATCTCTCCACAGCGAGGCTCTCTTCTGAGCGAACCTGCCATCCAGGTGAGAAGAAAAGGAAAAGGGAAGCAGATCTGGTCTCTGGAGAAACTGGACAACAGGCTGCTGGACATGAGAGACCTATACCAGGAGTGGAAAGAGTGTGAGGAAGATTCCCCGGTGAGTGGCTTGCCTGGCCGCCCATGCGAGGGCTAAGCCTGAGCTGCCCGCCTCGGGGAAGCCGGGTCATTTGTCCCTCGAAGAGTCTGTCGCTGGCCACTCCGTCCTTTAGCTCTCCCCTTGCCCCGTGCCCTGTGTCCTCTGACTTCCAGCACTGTCGGCAGCCATGCCGGCCGCTGGCTGTCCTGGTGGCTGCCCCCCTCGGGGACTGAGTTTACTCACAAGCCCGGGCCCTGGTGTCCCTCCTCCCACCATGTGTGGGTTCGCCTGGGCATTAGGGGTGCATGGCTAGGATGCCCTCAGAGCGTCTCTGAAAGGAGTGTCTCTGGAAGGAGTTTGACTCCATCGTTGCTGTGCTGGGCCTGTGCTCCGCAGGCCTAGTGCTTTCTCCCGAAGATCATCCGGGTGCTCGCACATCACGAAAACAGCAACAGCCAACAGAGAAGCCCTCCCGGGAGCAGCATGGCTGCTGGCTTGGGGGATGACAGGAGCGGGTAGGCCTGAAGCATGGAGCCAGTCTCCTCTCCCAGTCAGCAACCTTATGTCAGGCCATTCCCATGAAGACTAGGGAGTCAGCAAAGTGCCGATGCATAGCTAGACTTGCTCCCTTGAGGAGATGCTGAGTGGGATTGCGAAGAGCTGAGCAATGAGGCCCTAGAAGCCCCGATCGGGACAGCGGAGGTGCCCGGTGCGGGTGCTTGCTTCAAGGCCTTCCTGAAGCCGTGTCTTCAACCTCCTTTCCAGGTAACCCGGTCTTACTTCAAGCGCGCCGACCCTTTCTACGATGAGCAGGAAAACCACAGTCTCATCGGGGTGGCGAACGTCTTCCTCGAGTCCCTCTTCTACGATGTGAAGCTCCAGTACGCTGTTCCCATCATCAACCAGAAAGGGGAGGTTGGTTTCTGCTCCCGCCTGGGGTTCTGCGGAAAACCGCCCAGAAACGCTGGGCTGGGGACTGTGGGTGGCCGCTTCCACTCCTCAGGAAGCATCTCCACATTGCTAACGGGATGGGGCCATTAGCTCAGAGCTGACCCTCGAGGCAGGAAGGGCCCGCTTGGACGCGCACTGTGCTCCCCCATCGGTGCAGGTGGCGGGGCGGCTGCACGTGGAGGTGATGCGGATCAGTGGCGACATCGGGGAGAGAATCGCCGGAGGGGATGACATCGGGGAAAATGCCGGTGACAAGGAGGCCCCGGAGAACAAGCTTGTGTGCATGGTGAGTCCATTTCACTCCTGAGCCAAGGCAGAGTGACAGGCCGTGCGTGTCGTCAGCATTTAAGCCAAAGAGTAGGTTCCTTTTCTGAGTTTGAAAACACCTGTAGGAGAAACACTGAGGCTTGTAGGGCGGCTCTCCTGGGAACATCTCGCCACAGACTCAGACTACAGTGCTCAGGCCAGATTAATCTTTCCTAACCCTAGCAGGGTCCGAATCTAGTTATTACTTTTTGGATCATGACAGCATTTGTCCATGACCAAGCTCTTAACTTATAGTTAAGCATTATGGCACTTTGGCCAGGCCCATCTCCATGCCAGGGTAGCACGTAACTCGCCGCTTGCCCTGGGTCCGTCCAGTTCCTCTTCGGGACCTTACCTTGGGGATGCTAGGAAGTAAGGGCAACTGAGGCTTAGGCTGAGAGAACAGATGTCCAGGAGGAAAGTTATCATTCGGAGTCAATTAACTCCTATGTTAAGAAAGCATAGCATTAACTGTCTTCTTGTGCCCATACAAAAGGGACATTGCTCTGAGTTAACTATGCAAAGGGCTTAAGGAGAGGAGAAAAATAGTATTTACAAGTCAACGGAGTACAAAGAAAGAAATTACAAATAAACACAGAGGAATGGGAGCACTGTGATGGGAGTAACCCAGTAAACCTAAGCTCCCTGCGGCAAGGCAAGAAGGACAAACCAATGTTATCCAACAATCTGTCTCCAAAAGAACTTTCGTCCTGCTGAACATACAGCCGCTACTCTCCCCACTTTCCCTGGGGGTTCCGGCTAAGTCTCCACTTTGCTCTGTGCTGCTCTGCCCCAGGTCTGCATGCATTCCTGTTGGTCTTCTCTAGAGAAGCCCCAGCTTCCTCCTGGGCAGACCCCTGATGGAGACTGGTCCAGCCCTGGACCTCTTCCTGAGCCCCTGCACCGAGCCCCCTGCAGTGCCTAGACGCCCACACGTTCTGACCACGTGCTTCCTCCACGGGCTTCTGCTACCGCTGTTCCACCCAGCACCACCCTCAAGCCCCCCCTTCTCTCCCCCGGACACCATTCACACGCTGTGCGTTAGCGGTCAGCGTGGCTAGTGCAGGAGCAGACCCGGCTCCTGCCCGAGGAGGTGACCGGAGCAGTTTTGATGTCAGTGGACCCCATGGGTGGCTCATGTGGAGTGGGGAGGAGAAAGATAGTCACTTTCTCCCGATCCCCCTGTGCCACCCAGGCCCCAGGGTTACTGAGTTCTTGTCTCACTCGCAGAAAGGAATTTCAGGAGTAAACAAGCAGTGAAGCAAAACAGATTTTATTTGGAGGTTTTGAAGGTGTGGAGGGGAAGAGATGGGGTGGGGGAGAGAAAGACGGTGGGGGAAGGGAGAGAGAGAGAGAGAGAGAGAGAGAGAGAGAGAGAGAGAGAGAAATGCATTCAAGATAGAACACAGGCTTCTCCAAGGGTGGAGAGAGCCCCTACACACATCCCAGCATTAGACACAAAAGCATGAAAGTACACATCTCAAGAGGGGAGATGGGAGCAACACATGTACTCTGACACCACACGTGCTCGGCCACATGGGCACAAGCAGCATATGTGTGCCCTTCCTTTGTTCAAGGTGGCCATGATAGAGTTTCTCCAACCTGTCCCCATGTGGGCTTCTAGCTAGATCAAAGTCTATTGCTAAGGAGGTTACCAGGGAGGTTGGGAGTGGTGACGGTCTTTGAAATTCCTTTCCTGGCCTTTTGTTCCTGCTGGAGCTTCTCTGAGTCTGTTGCTGGTGCCAAGTGAGGGTCTTACCAGGCCTTAGTTCCTGTTTTTCCTGTTTTCTGCAGGACTGGCTTTTGCCATTGCCTTGGGAGGGGGGCCTTCCCTATCTACCTGCCTACATCAGTTTCAGATTAGGTGGAGACACAGGCGTCCATGTGACTAAAGTCTTTACAAGCTGCAGGCTCTGGAAGCCTCAGGTCGCCCTGCTTTCTGTTGGTGTCGCAGATAGTTAGGAAGCTCAGAGGGACTCTCACTTTAGTTTGAGGTGGGGAAGATACGGTATCGGGCAGGCAGGATCTTCATTGCATTGATTTCAGAATGTTTCCTTTGGGGGCTGTAGGATTGTCCAAGACGTAGGCGTGATGCTCCATCATGGCCTGCCTGGAAGGTGGCGGCGTTTTAAATGGAAGTCTGAGAGCCTGTGACAGTCTTTCCTGTCAGCCAATGAACATGCTGTTCAATTCAGAATCCAGTGCGGAGGGCTGGAGCGATAGGACAGTGGGGAGGCGCTTACCGTGGACGTGGCTGACGGTGTTTGATCCCGACACCGCATATGGTCCCTGGAGCCGACCAGGAGTGAACTCCAGGGCACAGAGCCAGGAGGAAGCCCTGAACTTTTCCAGGGTGGCTCCCTCACCAAAGCAGAAAGAAAGAAGAAAAGAAAATACAGTTTGGATAGGAAAGGCAGGGTAAATGCACATTTCTGCCTCTGTTTTCTAATTTTCAAAATAATGAATTTTCCCTACTCAACACACTCATGCTGTGACCCATGGTATTATTGCCTCTCTCAGCCCCCAAAGTGGCCACTAACGACCCCCCCCCCCCACACACACACACACCTCCACAGTGGAATGATGGGGAGTTGGGGAAGAAAGTGGATTTCCAGGGGGCACTGAGTGATTATTTTCCCAGGAAGGAGCTGGTGCCCCAAAGCAGCCTGGGAGCCCCTGGTCTGTCGGGAAGCTCGCAACGACTCCCTTTTCTTCAGCCCAGCCTAACCTCCATTCCTCACTGCTTCCTGCCATCTGCTTCCCCCGCACAGGTCCTGCTCCGGGGAAAATGGGCTTTAGAAACTCTGTCCTGAGCCTGGAATAACCATTTGTGTCACAGAGGAGGGGACGGGGCCCAGAGGAGTAGTGCGATGGATCGGGTGCTACCTTGTGCATGGACATGCTGGGTTCAGTTCCCAGCACCCCTTAACCCACAAGGAGAGGTCCTTTAGCACAGAGCCAGGACTGTGCCCCGAGCACCGCCAGATGTGGCCCCCAAACAAACAAACTTTGAAACAACAACAAAAAGGAGGGAACAAATACAGGATATTGACAAGAAACCAAGTATTGGTGGGAAACCAAAGAAACGGAGCCGTTGACACTGGCTCAGTCCCTGCGCTGTGCAAGGCCCCCTGAGCTCAGAGCCAGGAAGAAGTTGTAGGCGTGGCCCCCAATCCAAACCTTATCTCCTTCCCTCCCCCCACCCATCCCCCGCCCCATGGGGTCTCCTGAGCCCATGAGGCTGGCTGGGTTTGCTTGTTGTGAGGATAATGCTCTTGTGATTGGCGTATTAGTGTTTTCAGTTACATTAAAATTAGTCTATGGACGGACGAACCCTCCCCTGACTCTGTGGCCAGAGCTGCAGAGCTGAAGTCTGGGCTCTTGCGACACCTTGTGGCCAGTGAGTGTTTCACATCAAAGCTCCCAGAGAGGGAAAGAGCTCAAGTTCCAGACAGTTCCCACAGGGACATAGAGAAAACTAGGCCGAAAACGAAGATCCAAGGGATTTTGTTGAAAAACAGAAAAAAAAGTAGTGGCATAGATTTAAAAAGAAACTATGGGACCCATACACAGTGGAGTATTCCTCGGCCACAAGGGAAGGTGAATCCTGAAAGTCGTGGCTCCCGGGAGCTACCTGGCGAGTGTGGTGCCGAGTGAGTTAGTCAGAGGGACAGAGACCCAACAGATGGTCTCTCAGATGCGGGGCAGAAAGAAACATGATGGCGACCCTTCACTTAGCATTTGAAAAAACCCACATTTGTCTTAGATTCTTTCGACGCAGAACAGGCTCTTCCTGGCCACAGAGTCCGCCTTGCACACAGTCCTCGGCGTCCTCCATTCTGTTCTCCCCTTTAGCCCGGACACGTTCTGTTACACTCCTGGCATGGCACCTATCACTTTTCCACCATTTTTTTTTTTTTAAATTATACAACCATACCCAAGTTTGTCGTTGGGTGGTATTGATGTCGGAGAACTTTGGCAGGGCAGTCCTCAGGCCTCTCTGAACAGTGCCCTTCTCTTCCTCAGGTGAAGATCCTGCAGGCCACGGGGCTGCCCCAGCACCTGTCCCACTTTGTGTTCTGCAAGTACAGCTTCTGGGACCACGAGCCAGTCATCGTGGCACCGGAGGTGGACACGTCCTCCTCACCTGTCAGCAAGGAGCCCCAGTGCATGGTGGTCTTCGACCACTGCAGTGTAAGTTCTCCAGGACAAAGCTGATGGGCCTCACTGCAGCATCGCTGGGTGCTTGGGTCTTGCTGTATGTCGTGAGTCAGAGCTTCCTGGGTGGAGGAGGGGTGAGGCGGGGGCGGGGGGTGGTTGCCAAACTTCGAAGTGTCGCTAAGTTTCACTCATCCGTGGGCAGAAGCTGGCATGTGTGCATGCATATATGTGCACGCACTCATCTCCAAAACTTTGTATTAAATTCCCGGGAAACCTTCACCTAGGGAAGCGAAGGAACTAGAGGTATGGAGAAAGTGGAGAGAAAGTCCAGGCAAAACTGGCTTGATTGAGGACCCAGTGCTCTACCCAGCATCCCTGTGGTTCTTTGGCTGCTCTTCACCATGGTGCTCTTGAGGGGAGGGGGCTCGCGTTAGCTCAGATAAGTCAGGCTGCCCATGGCCAGTCACCGGTGGAGGTGGGGGGCAGCTTGCTCCCGCATCTTTAGTTGCAGTGCCTGTTGGGGGGTCACACACTTCAGCTGGTATGCGCGCGCACATGCGCGCGCGCGCACACACACACACACACACACACACACACACACACACAGCCCTGGTGGGGCCCCAGAGTGCCAGGCCTCACACAGTAGAGTAGCTGGTGCACCTGGGGTCACACGCAAGGCCTCGGTGTGACAGAGAAGCTTTCAGCCATGGAGCCACCCCCAGGTGCGCCAAGAGATGTGTCTTCTTAGAAATATGTCTTGGTGCTAGATAGCAAGAGAAAAAAAAAGCTGGGAGTGAGAGAGATAGTATAGTAGGCAAGGTGCCTGCCTTGCACATGGCCAACTCAGATTCCATCCCTGGCACCCCACATGGTTCCCCCCCAAGCACTTCTAGGAGTGATCCCTGAGTGCAGAGCCGGGAGTTAGTCCTGCCAGCAGTGAGGTGTGGCCCCAAAGCAGGAAGGAAGGAAGGACATGAGAGAAACACACACACACACACACACACACACAGAAAGAGAGAGAGAGAAGAAGAAAACGTGTGACCGCAAAAAGCAAACCATTTGAAGCCTAATACTAATTATTCTGAGGTGCTGTTTTTGGCAGGGAGCATGCTCAGTGATGCTCAGGGGTCACTCCTGGCTCTGCACTAGGGATCACTCCTGGCAGCACTTGGAAGGCCACTGGAATTGTGGGGATCAAAACTGGGTCAGCTGCATGCCAGGCCAGTGCCCTCCCTGCCATATTCTTGCTCTGCCTCCAGCTGTGTTCTATCTATCGTAGAAAGATAGATAAGTTGGGATAACTTAAAAGAATTTTCTTGTACCAATGAGTTTTCTATAATTAGAGGTAGGCAGCTTCCTAAATCCTGGGGGAAATCATCTCTCCATCACGTTGCCGCTGCCTGGAGAGGTGGCTGTCATGGCGCGTGTCTCACATCTGGGAGGCCTTGGGCTCGGAAAACCTCGAAACACTGAGAACTTTGCTAGCAAGGTGTCTTAGGTGCTTGTTATGAATCTAATGCAGCTACTTTTTAATATTTAATTTTAAATATCCCCCCCTTACCAACATCCCGTTTTATTATCATGAAGCTCTGAACAACCTCACCAGTTAGTCTTCTTGTAGAAATAAAACCTGAGGCTGTGAGCCCGTCACCGTGCGGGCCAATGACTGGTGTGTTTCCCCAGGAGCAGTGGTGACGTGGTCTGCAGTGACCACGATAAGTTAGCTGCGCCCCTGTGGGACATGAGGAAACTAAGCATGAAGGAACAAAGAGAACAGGGTCAGGTGACCGCAAGACCCTGAGCATCAGGGCCCCTCCCCCCCAGGAAGTGCCATGGCAGAGGAGGGAGAGGGGGAGCCAGAGGCTGAGGGACAGGGACGAAGGCAGCGGGTGCCTGGTGGCGAGAGTGATGCGGCCACATGCATGAGAAAAGGTGTGCAGGGTTCCCTGAGGCAGACACATGCTCAGATCCCAGTGCTGCCTCGGCCCGGAGGGAAAGGGCCTGTGAGAGGTGGCCACCCGGGGAGCAGGCAGACTCGCCAGCCTTGCCTGGACATTGCCCACCAGGGGGAGAGCACGCTGGTCCTCCACCATGGGCTTCGGCGGTGAGGAGGGCTCAGCTGGTCTGAGGCAGGAACCGGAGGCCGCCGGGGGACTCTCTGATCCCGGAGGGGCCAGTTGGGTTCCACAACTACCCCTCTGTCTCATCACCTTCCCGCTGCCCTGGCTGCCGAGGGTGTCTGCAATCGGGACTCGGCTCCCCTGAGGGCCTGACGGAGCCTCTTCCTCTGACAATCCCCTGCCAGGAGTTTTCCGTCCACCTCACCGAGGACTTTGTGGAGCACCTCTCCGAGGGCGCCCTGGCCATCGAGGTGTACGGCCACAAGATGAACGACCCTCGGAGGAACCCAGCCCTGTGGGACCTGGGGATCATCCAGGCCAAGACGCGGAGCCTGCGGGACAGGTAGGTGGGCTTCCTCTGGGGGTCCCGCCGCGTCATAAGTGGACTTGGAAGAGTGACAGAAGGGAGTCTCCAAGCCCGGGTGTTTAAGTGGACTAGGGGACTATGAGTCACCACAGGTCAGTCAGCTGTAGGAGCCAGGGTCATGAACCACTCTCAACTCAGCGTTACTTACCTTTGTCTTTACCCCAGAGTCCTGTTTTGGTTTGCTTTTGTTGGGGGGCCATGTGTGGCAGTGCTCAGGAGCTACTCCCGACTTTGTGCTTCGGGGATCCACCCATGCTGGGGCTTGACCCCGGGGCTGCATGCAAACTGTGTGTCCTAGCCCTTGAGCTACCCCTGGCCCTCAAGTCCCGGTGAAGTGGCTTCAGTGACGGAAGGAGTCAGGTGCGTTGGTTGACCAGAACTCAGAACAGCTCTGAAGGAAATGACAAAGAAGGTGTTCTGTGCTTTCAACCGAACAACAGAAGAGAGCCAGATCTTATTTCCTGTTTGGCATTTAGGGAGTTTTAGCACATACTAAGTCAGGCATCGAGAATTGTGCTTCTCCTAGAGACCTGAGCAGGGCGCTTGTCTTGTCACTGGGGCGATAGCACTATCTCTGTTTCCCTCTGCATGCCTGAGTACAGTGGTTTGCACTAGGCTTGTAATTATCATACTCTTGGGATGACATAAAGGAGTCTTTCTACTCTGTTATCACGTCTGTTCAACTTTACTTTCAAGTGGACTTGCCAGCATTTGGTGCATGTCACCAACTGAGCTATGGATCCTTCTGTTTGGGAGGGGATGTGTGGAGACTCGGGCTACCTCTGGCAGTGCTCAGGGTCTATCCTTGCTGGCTCTGTGCTCAGGGCTCACTGATGGTGACTGGGGGACCGTGCAAAAAAATCGAGCTAGGCTTGGCCCCATAGAACGCAGGTACCCCAGCCTCTGCACATCACTCTGGCCCCTGAGCCACAGAACGTTGCCCTGAGTCATTCTGTCTGGAGGTCAGTGTTGTTGATTCACGCTCGCAGCACCCACAACACCTGCATTATTGAATAGAAGTTTATGATTCTCCAAAACCTATAACTGTTTCCTAGATGGAGTGAAGTCACCAGGAAAGTAGAATTCTGGGTTCAGATCTTGGAGCAGAATGAGAATGGGGAATATTGTCCCGTCGAAGTGATTGCTGCAAAGGATGTGCCAACAGGAGGAATCTTCCAGCTTCGGCAGGTAACAGACTGCATGCTGTCATTCTGGACGTTAGCTTTAAATTACTCAGCCCCGCAAGACTTCATATTGGATGTCTTTTAGCAGAAATGTCAGTAATAATGAGACCTAGACTGGACGCAACTCTTTCTTGTATTAAAATGGTCTTCTGTTGTATATATATTTTCTTTCATTTGTCAAAAATTTTACCTAGAATATTTTAAAACCAGTTTCCATTGAATTTAAATTAAAAAAAGCTAGGCACTAAAGCACAGCTTGTGTTGGGAATGTAGGTCAGTGGTAGAGCAGTCACTTTGAATATTTGAAGTTGGGTATCGGTAACAACAGCCAAGAAAGCAATGCCAAGTGAGAACCGAATTGTAGCGTGTCTTGCAGAACCAGTGGGCACGTTGGAAGATGAGAGGGACAAGGTAGGGGCAGAACTGATGTGCCCTGGCCAGGCTGGATCCCTCTCAGTGGCCTGTGTGTGGTCGAGATGGGGCTCAGAGCATCTTAGCGGCCTTGTGGGAGATTGTAAACCAAGGCCCTTGCTTAGCTCGTGGAGATGAGAAGGTTTTTCCTTGTGGTTCTGTGTGGTCACCAACAGGGTGCCCGAATCGAGGTCAGTTCAGATGCGTTTGGACCTCACCCCAGAGTTAGCATTAGGCTCCTTAGGTTTGGGGGCTCAGGTTTAAGTCAGATGCTGTCCTAGAATGATCCAGGGAACCTGCATGGATAAGCCCCTTTCTGTCCTTTTGTGTGCTGTCAGGAATGCGGCCAGACCTCGCCAGCTAGCCCCCAAGCGAGGGCAAGGTGGTGGGCTGGGGACCTTCCTGTCCTCTCGGGCTGACCCCTCCCAGCTCCGCCATGCATTGAGCTGCATCTTCTGTGAGTTTGTGGGCGACCCCCTATGTCTGTGCAGTTGATGATACCTTGGCCGTTGCGGCTTCTTTCACTCACGCTCCAACCCTGCTCCTCCTCTGAGGGTCTGGGTAGTCCCCACTAGCCCTGTCCTGGCCTGATGCCGCAGAGGGGCCTGCGACTCAGAGTTGCAGGAGCACCCACCACCTTTACCACGTGGGGAATCCAAGTTTCAGCTCTGTGCTATGGCTGAGAACGGAGAGCAAATCTCTTCCTGAATCCCTGTGAAGGGGTTCAAGAAATGCAGCTGGGCAAGGTGGCAGAAACCTGTGCCATAAAAGTGTGTGTGTGTGGGGGGGGGTGGTCACAACGGGGCCCGGATTGTGATCCGGAAGGTGTCTGCCGGCTAGAGAGAATATCTGGGGAGAATTCACAGGGTGAGGGGGGTTGCCAGAGAGTCTTTGAAGGCGCACTTTGCAATAATTCAACATTTACTAGAATACTGTATCCCAGCTTGCTTCCATGCTTTGAGACAATAGTAAAATACTGAGGTACTTCTAGAAAATGAAGGTTAAAAGTGATTCCAAGTGATTGCCAAATATAGGCAAAGGCTCATGGAAAAGTCTGCTGAGAGATTTGAGTTCCTGAATGTTCTAGGAAGAAGAGGGTGATTCACACTCATACTCTCACCCAGCAAATGGGTTTTAGCAAATTCACTCATAGATAGGAAGGAATTTGACGTTAACGTGCCTGTTATAGCATGAGGTATATACAGCGCATCAAATTTTGAGGGTGCGAAGAATATCTTTTTCTGACCATCTGTTAGAACTATATATACCTTCTCGGAGTGCCTTAGAAATTCATCTCTTTGGGGGCAAGGCCAGGTAATTTTCTGTAGCTTGGTGTAAATAGGATATCAAAGTATGACCCTTGCTAAGTAGAAGTGTTCAAGGTGGTGTGGGGTTTATCAGGCAAGACTTTTTTGAATGGTGAGCATTTTGACCTGGCTGCTGATAGAATTATGTGAAGGCTGAAAAGATTTTTTAAAAAACAAATTAAGGAGCAAGAAGAAAGGTGTAGTGGAAATAGTCTGGGTAGAAGGCACTGCAAGGAGGAGGGGCTGTAACTAAGGAAATCTTCCCCTGAGGGCCTGGACACATTTAGGTTTAGTATGTTTCAATCTGGGAACCTCTTGCCCTCCAAGAAAGTAGGAGAGGAAACTGACTAGGCTAATCAAAATGGCGGTTTTGTAGTTAAAAATGGTTGAATAGCAGCCGTTCTAAGAAGTTCAGCCTAATAGCCTGAGGTGTCGAGAGGACCTCCGGGGAGCACTCCTACTCTCAGATCTCCCTCCTCTCACCTTGAGCCCTCACCCAGAAGGGGTGCGCCTCTGGCAAGGTGAACAAAACGAGGCAGTTCAGTGCGAAAACTCCTTTGGATTTGTTTTTTCCTTTTCGGCTTTTTATGTCACAACCAGCAATGCTCAGGGGTTCCTCCTGGCTCTGCACTCGGGAATTACCCCTGGAAGTTTTGGGGGGACCATATGGGATGCTGCGGATCGAACCTGGTTCAGCCATGTGTCCTATTGCTGGCCGCTGACCTGTTGCCCCAGTCCCTCCTTTGGATGTTTAAGACGTGCTCTGAGCTATTCTTTCCACAAGCTATGTGAGACACAGTCCATGGAAAACAAATATTCAAAGGACATCTGTAACCCCCCTCCCCTTCAAATCTAGCTTGATAGGATTGATCTCTGCCAGAATTGATTTTTCCTGACTGATAATGCAAATCTGAGGCATTAAAATCTGGCAGAAGAACTGGTTTGAAATTGTGTTTTCACATTCCAGTTTTCAGATTCTCCTTTATGTTCCTTAAATGTAGAGGCCAACTTTGAAATAATTAATTTGAAAATACTGGGAATTTTCTTTCAAAAAAATTTTCATTATAAATATACAAAGTCACAATTTTACTTTAAAACATGCTAAAGTTGGACCAACATCTCTGATTCTAGTTTGGCTAAAAATGACTTTGGGAGCATTAGGCCAGTGAACCCAGGTTAGTTTTAATTAATTTTTATTCCTAATCTGTCTTTTTCTTTTTAAGTATATCATGTTATGTTTACAGAGTGTGATAATCTCTCGACATAAATGTGTCATTCTTTTTTGACAGTAATTTTAATGACTGACATTCCATTATGCATGCCATAATTTAAGCAGTTATTAACACTATATGGGCTGGAGCGATAGCACAGGGGGTAGGGTGTTTGCCTTGCACACAGCCGACCCGGGTTCAATTCCTACGCCCCTCTCGAAGAGCCTGGCAAGCTACTGAGAATATCCCAACCACACGGCAGAGCCTGGCAAGCTACCCCTGACGTATTCAATATGCTAAAAACAGTAACAATAAGTCTCACAATTTCTTGCGAGACTTTACTGGTGCCTGCTTGAGCAAATTGATGAACAACGGGAAGACAGTGCTATTAATATTATATATTTAATTTCCATCCAAAATAGAAATTGTGCTTAGCATTGCTCTGAGATTTACGTGAATCTCTCTACATAATCATTTACTTATACAGCCTTCGATAATCATTTACTTATACAGCCTTCGAAAGTTGGACTGTCGTACCATGTGGAGATAAATCCCCCTCCCGAGAGCTTTTCCAGTTGCTTTTCCCACCAGCAGCGACTGAACGACTTGTCTGCTAGCCTGTGGCCACGGCAGTCGCCTTGGCCCGGTGAGGGTGCTGCTCCCACAGAAGTCTGCCGGCAGGGGGCGCCCTAAACCCGCTTGTCTCTCTACAGGGCCAGTCGCGGAGGGTCCAGGTGGCCGTGCGCTCCGTGCAGGAGTCTGGCACGCTCCCGCTGATGGAGGAGTGCGTGCTGTCCGTGGGCATCGGCTGCGTCCGAGTCCGGCCCCTCCGGGCCCCCCGGGCCCATGAGCCCTTCCACGTGAGTGTCTCAGCCTGCTTGGGTCCGAGGGAAGGCCCCAGCCCAACCGGGGGGCAAGTTCTGGAACCGCTGCCCCTTCACAGCCCCCTGACTGTCGTTTCGCCGGTCCGTGGCAGGCTGAGGGTTAAGTGGCTCAGCCTCCCCGTGATTGCCCTCCTCAGAGCCCCTGCCAGCCTGGGAAGACGGTGCCAGCAGGGGTTTGATTTCCCCTGGGGAGTGGGATGTGAGCCCAGCGGGGAGAGCATTGTACGGGCTCCTGAAAAGGTCAGAGGAGTCTCTCAGAAAAGCTCAAGATTTGACTCCAGTTTTCTGCACACCACAAAATCAAGACTGAGGGCCGGGCGGTGGGGGCAGGGAGACAGGCGAGGAAACGTTCTGTTCTTCAGTAAGAAAACACAAGGCACAGAGAAGGAGCCCGTTGCTCTGCTCAGCCTCCCTCTCGGATCAAGAACCAGTTGTAGGTCCACAGCAGAGCACGCACCTTAGTGCCTTACCTGTGCGAAGCGTCTGGGCTTCTCCCCACTCCCACTCCCGCGTGCTTGGATTCTGTGTAATCCGTGTTTTTTTTTTTCTCTTTTCAGGAGGAAGAGGAGGACATGGACAGCTACCAGGTAACTAAGTGCCGGTCAGCGTTATCAAATAAGATTGATTCAAGTGTCCAGTGAGTCTGGCCAAACCAATGCTGAATAAAGACATTTCATTTAATGTGGCTTCTCCCCAAACACAACAGAAGCACACACTGAGTGTTCCAGACTCTAAAGTCAGAGATGGTCTGTGTGTAGATCACCCACCCCCCCTTCCCAGAGCTGGGGCTCCCCCTCTGGGACCCCTGGGAGAGTCAGTCTGTCTCTCCTGCTGAGCCTAGCATCCTGCAGGTTTGGAATTGGTCTGTCCCCCCACCCCTCCCACCGCTCCCTCCTCCTTTCTGATCCCCTGCAAGATTTCCTGTCTGTAAAGTTTGATCTAGTTAGTCTCATTAGTCATTGTTTGGGGCCATCGGGCTCTTTGGATCCCGATTATGTCATCCAGTGTAGTCACTCTCCTGGTTTGGCACCGTTCTAATTTAATAGAAACGTCTGCCCTCCCGCAAGTCCTTGATTAAAAGGAGTGTATCAGATAGGGCTGAACTGCCCTGTGACACCATGGCGGAGCCTTACTTCAGGCTGACGTTATTCCATTAATCACTGTTCTTTGGATGGGATCTCTCAGCCATTTGGGGTTTTATTCAAGTCGACCCATTGCACATTTCTCTGTCTTGTCCACAAGAATGTCAGGAGCCATTTGGTTAAGTGCCTTGGTGAGATCCAGGCGCACGCTCTCTCTAGCTGGCATTCCACCGAGCAACCCGGCTGGTAACTTCGTTATGGAGGAAGTGAGGTCACACGGGCACCCAGTCAAGTGCTGAGAGGAGTCTGTAGTCTGCGACCCCCGCCCGCCAGTCTCCGGGGGAGAAGCAGGTGTTTACCTGCTCCTGGAGGCCAGTGACACTGTGATTTTCATCCAGCAAAGTGACCCACAGAGCAGCTCAGTCCCGAGCGCGTGGCCTTATGCCGCCAAGCCACAGCTGTCCAGGCATGGGTACCAGCACCGAAGAGCATCATTCCTCAGTGCCGTCCAGCGCCACGAGGCGCCAGACTGAGCTCCAGGCAGCGGGGAAGACCTTAGGACCTTACGTTTGGGCCATGGGGGAGGCAGCTGAGGTGGAGCTTGTGTTTGGGATGTAGGGGTCGGTGTTGCATTTGCTGCCATTTCCACTGTCTTTTAGGATCGAGATTTAGAGAGGCTTCGGAGAAAGTGGCTGAACGCGTTAACAAAACGCCAGGAGTACCTCGACGAGCAGCTGCAGAAGCTGGTCAGCAAACATGGTAGGAGAAGTGAGGGGCGCGTCCCCCTCATCCTCTGCCGTCAGGTTGTCCTGCCAGCAGTGAGGATAACAGGAGTCTACGAGAGGGTCTCGCGGGCCCAGTGCTCACGAGTACTGGGGTGGCTCCCTAGTACCTCCCCATCTCTGATTTCCGCCGGTCCAGAGTTCAGCCTGGGGAGGCTACCCCAGCGGTACACAACTGACAGTGCTCCAGGAGCGAGTGGTGCAGGGGAATGAGCTCCCCCTGCCAACTCTTCCGGAACACTGATCCAGCAGTGATTGGCTGGGAGCTGTGCGAGCCCACCCCTCCCCCAGCACAGGGCAAACCCAGTGGGCAGCGAAGACCCAGGCACACCAAGAGCACCAGCAGAGGTGCTGGGGGGTGACCTGGTGCTGCTACCCTGCACCCCAATCTTTCTGGCTTCCCATCTATTTCCCGCTGTGAATTTTATAATCACTGATCCAGGGAGGCATTTCTTGAGAGTCCTCATCCACTAGCTCCTGTCCACACAGACCAGTGTGTGAGCTGCCTGCCCACGGTCTTCATCTTTCCCTCTGGAGAGCGTGGGGTGCTAGAGATGGCGCCCCAGGACCTCTCGTGCTATGTGAGCACCCCAGCTTTTAAAGCTGTCTCCCAAGGCTGGAGTAATAGTACAGCAGGGAGGGTGTTTTCCTTGTTCGCGACTGACCCAAGTTCCATCCCCGGCATCCCATATGGTCCCCCAAGCACCGCCAGGAGTAATTCCTGAGCAACGAGTAACCCCTGAGCATCGCTGGGTATGACCCCCCCTCAAAAAAAAAGAAAAAACAAAAAAGGCAGAGCCAAGGAAATAAGCTAGCCCCAAGCTGCTAGAACCCACTTGATTTTCACCCACTCTCTGAACATTCCAAGTCAAAAGAGAAAACAAAACAAGCTGTTACACACACACACACACACACACACACACACCCTCCCCGCCAGCCTCTCAGACTCTGTCTCTGGTATTCCCTCCTGACGTTCTAGATAAATCCGAGGATGATGCGGACCGGGAGGCGCAGCTTCTGGAGATGAGGCTGACACTGACGGAGGAGAGGAACGCCGTCATGGTGCCCTCAGCTGGCAGCGGGATCCCGGGGGCCCCCGCGGAATGGTGGGTGTGTGGGGGCAGCCTGATCTCCACCAGAGTTGGGGGAGATTTGACACAGCCCCCAGGGAAACAGGGTGTGAATTGGCTGAAGTGTTCAATTATTTTCATAAGTTGGAACCACTGTGGCCTAAAACCATATTTTATCAAATAATTGTTATTGGCCCAAGTAATTAAGATTTCTGAGAATCTAAATCAATATTTAGTACCGCCGCACTTAGCATCAGGAAAGCGCCCATGTTAATCACTTGGGTCATTCCCTTCAGGCCCATTTGGTCATCACGAAACTGCCTGTCCAGGGGTTTTGGTTTCGGTGCTGACTTGAACTGTCAGCAGATGTCCTGGGCCACTTGGGAGAAATGGAAAGCAGGAATTGAAGCTCCACTGGCCCCAGGGCGGGTGCTTCTTTGAGATCCCAAGTTTAAACAAGGGCACGTGAGAATGTCCTGTCAGGCAGCACCCTGGTGTCCTGTGGGAATCCCACCGAGGGCTCCAGGAGAGGCCAGCAGATGGTGTCTGGGGGGTGGGCTCTGGAAGCCTGTCCCCCAGGCTTGGGAGAGGTCTGCTCTGAGGTGCCTTCGTCCCTCACATTGTAGGACCCCGGTGCCTGGCATGGAGACGCACATCCCAGTCATCTTCCTGGACTTAAACGGTAAGCGGTAAGCGCAGAGGTGCTTTCCAAAGGGTCACCCCAGGTGCCAAGTGCCCCAGTGACATGGGCTTCTCCCTTGCCTGGCTCCAGGGTGGTGCTGAGGGAGCTCCAGAGAGCTTCCTTGTGCAACACACACGAATGCTGTGCGAGAACCTTCTCTGGGCCCCCGCAGCGGGTCTGTCTCCTGGGCACATGGCCTCATCCTTCACTCTGCTCCCGGGATGGTGGCAGGGTGCCTGCCTCCCCAACATCTCAGGGTGGCAGCTGCCTCCCGGGGACTTGCCAACGGCAGTGTCCTGCAGCCTGTTTGCTTAGCCCCGCTTCATGAGCTCACTTCTGCCAGCTTTTTTTCCTGCTGGTACTCCCTTCCGTGCTCCTGTTTGTAATAGGGGTTTCGGTGGGTTTTTTTTTTTTTCTGGTTGGGCCTAACTGCCCAGAGAGGGCAGCGCAGCCTTGAAGTCCCTGTGTGGCCAATTGATTCTTATACTGAACACACTGATCACAAGGATTATTATTGCTTTTTGTTCTTTGGTGTGCTAAAAAGGAGGGGATTTGGGTGTGAGTCCTTGCTGACATTTGAGGGCTGACCTTGGGTGACCTCTGGGATAGCTTGGCTTTCATATAAAGTAAGGCCTAAGGTAAAAGATTGGATCCGTTCATTTTTGCGGCACTTCCTGTCTCTAACATCTGCGAACGGTTTAATGGTCATCATCCGAGGCATGTAAGATTTCAGCACCAAAAACAAATGAAATTGGAGGCAGAAGAATTGAGATCCTGGGCATATTGACATTTAGTGGGTGGCGATGACCCTGGCCCTGCTCGGTACTTACCAGCACTTCCTCGCTCTCAGCTGATGATTTCAGCTCCCAGGATAACCTCGATGACCCGGAAGCTGGAGGGTGGGACGCGACCCTCACCGGGGAAGAAGAGGACGAGTTCTTTGAGCTGCAGATTGTGAAGGAGCTGGACGGAGAGGTAAGTCCTGCCCAGTCGTGTCTCCCTGACTTCTTAACACAGTGCTGGCTTCTATGCTTCCGTGTCTCACACAGGACCAACAGGAGGCTCTCTCACAGTTCCTGGCCTTTGCTCTGACGTTTGGGCGTTTAAGGCCAGGGTGTAAGCTTTGGTTTCAAGAAGTGAAATTAGGTGTGACACCTTCGAAGATGCCTTCCTTAGGGGTGTTCCTGACGGTGGTGCAGAAGTGAGGTCTAAAGTGAGGAATCCGGGGCTGGAGCGATAGCACAGCAAGTAGGGCGTTTGCCTTGCACGCAGCCAACATGGCCGACCCGAGTTCGATTCCTCTGCCCCTCTCAGAGAGCCCGGCAAGCTACTGAGAGTATCCCGCCCGCATGGCAAAGCCTGGCAAGCTCCCCGTGACGTATTCGATATGCCAAACACAGTAACAACAAAGTCTCACAATGGAGACATTACTGGGCCCGCTCGAGAAAATCGATGAACAACGGGAGGACAGTGACAGTGACAGTGAATAATCATAATAATAGCCCGGCAAGCTACCGAGAGTATTCGATATGCCAAACACAGTAACAACAAAGTCTCCAATGGAGACGTTACTGGGCCCGCTCGAGCAAATCGACGATCAACGGGAGGGCCTTTACTTTACTTTTAATAAAATCAAATGAGGAATCCACAGACAGGCCCGAGCTCCTAACCTGGCAGCTTGCTGGGGCTCTGGGCTAGAGGGAGGCAGCCTCGGCACCCCTCACTGAAGCCACAGCCCCTGCTCTTTCCTCCTCTTGATTAATGCCACAAAAAAATTAATTCTGTGTGTGTCTGTGCTATGAGCAAGGCAGGAAAAGCGACAGAATGTTTGCAGCAGATGAAAGATCGACATCCGCTACACGGAATCTGCCACTTTTCTCTGTGCTGGGAGGGCCTTTGACAAAATGGGAGAGCCACCAGCCGGCTGGGAGCATTCCGTTCCTACCGTCTTGGGCCCAAGGAAGCACCCTCCCCCCGCAGCCTCCGGAAGGGTCATGGGGCAGACCAGAGTGTGCCCGGCGCGGGTTCCCCAGGGGTGCCCGGGGAAGAGCAGGCGTTCATGTCCTCTGTCCTGTCCACAGGCGAAGGTGGAGGCATCGTGGGACTCGGCGGTGCACGGCTGCCCGCAGCTCAGTAGAGGGACACCGGCCGACGAGCGCGTGTTCCTCATTGTGCGGGTGACAGTGCAGCTGAGCCACCCGGCCAACATGCAGTTGGTGCTGCGCAAACGCATCTGCGTCCACGTTCACGGCCGGCAGGTGAGGCTGCAGCCAGGGGCAGGGTGGTGGCCGGACAGCAGCCAGGAGCCCTGGGGTGCTCTGGCCTGTAGCCACTCCCCAGGCCTGAACTCTGCGGCCTTGACCTCCTCCCGGGTGGTGTTGGTTTCAAATTGAGGTGACATGGGCTGACAAAGTCGTACTTTGGGGGAAAAGCACATTCGCCCCACGCCACAGCCCTCCCGCGTGGAAACTCGGCCTGCAGGCAGCGTGCAGCTCTGCCCCCCACAGCCATACGACCCGGAAACTAGCAGCAGCAGGGCTTCCCCCAAGACATCAGAGGGCTGCGCCGAATCTCCCTGACTCTGCATGCTCTGGGTACCACCAGCTGTGTTGGTGGTGATTGTTGGTCTGGGGTCCCCCAGAACTCCGAGCCTTACTGCCAGGCTGTGGCGCTGGTGCCGTTCCCTTCACTGCCTCCTGTGTCAGCTCGTGAGTTTGGAGAGCGACTCTGCCAGGCTTTGGGGTAAAAAACACGCAGTAAAAAACACTTTGGAGTGAAAACCAAGCTCATGGGCTGCGGGGCAGGTGTGAGCCCGGCCATCTCGCTGTTGTGGCAGGGACACGCACATCAGTCTCCCAGGCCAGTGGGCAGAGGATACGAGCAAATGCCATGGAGGGGACGGGAGGGGTGGGCAGATGTAGCCAGACGGGGTGCCCCAGGTGGCCACGGGCAAGGTGTAGATCTGTGGAGGGAGAGTGAGGGCTGGCTTCATGAGGCCGGCGTCGGGTGCCGCAACCCTCGCCTTCCCCTGACCCGCCCCGACTCACTTCTCTGAGGCCTTCTCAATTTACCGACTAAAACAGGATAGAGAAAAATAAATCTTTCCATTGTAAAAGAGCACAGTCATGGCTGGCAGAGTCCTAGATGTAATCTCCACCCCTAAAAATTAATCTTTAGTTCCAAATGTCACACCGATATCAATCTTGGAAATGAAGACCGGCGTTAATGCTGGTGGGATTGCAGCTCCGCGGCTTGGTGATCTGACATCAATAAAACCCAGGCCGGCGGGCTAACGCCTAACGGTTTTGCCGCCTATGCCTCTCTCGCCTTCCCTGCCTCACCTTCGCAGAGGCTGAGGAAGGGTGGGGACACAGGTGCTGGGGGTGGGGGAAGTATGTCCGGGCTTTAGGTTCTAGGGCTGGCTCTGGGCTGTGGTGTTTCCACTGCCAGCCCCGCACACCCCTGACGGGCAGGAGGCATCCTGGGGGTCACCGGGTCTCCTCCGGGGTTTCATTTTGATTTTATTCATATTTTCATGGTTGGTGCAGGAGGTGGCTGCACTTGGCTGCATCCATCCCCGCTGGCTGGAATGATCAGTGGTGGTTTAGGGGTTTCCCTCCCACTTCCCGGGAGTTCATTCCTGCAGCCTGGACAAACTCGGATCTGAAGACAATCAGAGTCACCTGCACAAATAGGAAACAAGCACCCTAGCTTCGCTGACACCCCCCCCCCCCCCCCCCGCAGTTGCTGCTGGGCCAGAGTGATCTGCAAATAGCTCGGTGTCCACGGCTGAAGGGGAGAGCTCAGAGGGATTAAAAAAATAGAAACGGTCTTTGTATTCGGAGAGGCTAAAATCTTTTTACAAATGAACTGAAGGTCGGAGAATGGAGAAGAAATCATTTTTTAAGCAGGTCTGGGATTATGGAATTCTAAGACCAGACGACTTGATTTTTCTCCACTCTTTGGGGAATTTTGCATATGTCGGATACTCCTTTTGCATGGAGAAAAGGTTCCGCGTGAGATTAATAGTCCCCCTCCTTATCTTTATTCGCCGATCGTCTTCCGCCCTCGCCCTGCTCTCTCTGGCCTCTGCAGGCCACTGAGTCGTAGCAGCGTCTTCAAATGAGTCATCTATGCATTGATTCAACAGTTCAGTTCCTAACCGTGCAGAGCGCGCCGTCAGCATAAACAATGACCAGGCGCTCTTAAATCATCCTTCATAACGATCCTGCTTTGGTCGAGAATTTAATGCCTGAACTTGTCAATATTCATGGTACAAGATGTCCATCGTGCTGCGAGAGAGAGAGAGAGAGAGAGAGAGAGAGAGAGAGAGAGAGAGAGAGAGAAGGAGAGGGAGAGGGAGGGAGGGAGGGAGGGAGAGAGAGAGAGAGAGAGAGAGAGAGAGAACAAAAAAAGAGAAGAGTCCTCACTGTCCCTGCCTGCCCACTGTCAGGTCATTTGAGTGTAGAGAGTCAGCAGACGGTTGCTGGGTCAATGCTGGGCGTCAGTTTCTGACTGACCAGCTCAGCCTGCCTCTGTGCTCGCCACGTGTGAACCCAGCCAGGGCCCTGATGCACGGCACACACCCGGCACATCAGTTTTGTGCACCTTAGATGGGTGGAGGAACCCACCTTCATGGTGTGGCTTCTAGCTTGCTGATACTGGAAATTGGTGCTGGTTATTTTTGGTTCGAGCAAATGCCATTTTCTTTATGCTGTTTCCCTGTTAATGTAAACTTTTTTTTTTTTTTGAGGTGGGAAACCGTGTCTTCTATTTTGTTTTTCTCTAGGGTTTTGCTCAAAGTATCCTAAAAAAGATGTCTCATCGAAGTTCTATTCCTGGCTGCGGAGTGACTTTTGAAATTGTCTCCAATATTCCAGAGGTAAAGGATCATATGAAACTTGAATTCGCTTAAAATAAACAGGTAAAAAGAGCCAACTCTCTCATAACTCACTCACCTCAAGAAACACATATTCTATGAGAAAGCATATTGAGAGAAATAGTATCTCTGTGTTTGTAGAGGAATTTCCTAATCTTAACTCAATTCAGAGTACAATGTCCTTGTGACTGGGAAGGTTCTGGTTTTCACTGTTTTATTAGAGGACAGATTTTTGAGGAAAAGCAACACCAACACCTTCTCATTCATAAAAGATGGAAGAGCCCAGGCCATTGTCCCCAACTTCCTTTTCTTTTTTTTTTTTTATTGGCCTCCCCTGCACTGTCCTTCCCTTTCCCTTGTCTTCTCCAAAAGGGATTTTTTTTTGTTTTGCTTTTTTTTGGAGAGTCACACCTGGTGATGCTCAGGGGTTACTCCTGGCTCTGCACTCGGGAATCACTGCTGGTGGTGATTGTGGGATCATATGGGATGCCGGGGATTGAACCCTGTCAGCTAGGTACAAGGCAAATGCCCTCCCCTCTGTACTATTGCTCCGGCCTCTCCAAAAGGGCTTTTATTCTTCAGGCAACGTGGCTGTCAGAGGGAAGAAATGTGAAGGCAATTGGAAAAAGCCTTCTGTGAGTGAAAAGCTTCCTGTTGATAATTAGCACTAGACATTTGTGTTGTATTTACTTTATCCTCATGAAAAAGGGGAAAAGGAACACTTTAAGCACATGGTATGAGAGCTAGACTGAGTTTGGTTTGAGGGCGATAGCCAGCAGTGCTCTGGGCCCAGGGATCATTCCTGGCGGGGCTCAGGGGACCCTATGAGTTGCTGGGGATAGAACTTAGGAAGGTGGAGGACAAGGAAGAAAAAAGAAAGGCAAACATCCTACCTGCTGGGCCCTAGACTAGTTATTTTTTTTTTTAATTTAAGAACAAAATGAAAAGATTTCTCAATAATCTTTCCTTATGAAATAAGCCTCCCCCTGGCCCTCAGGATGGTGCAGTGGGAAGGATGCTGGCCTTGGATCCTGCTCCCCCAAGTTCAGTCCCTGGCACTGCCTATGGTGCCCTGGAGTTATCCCTGGGCAGGGGCCCGCAACAAGGCCTAGGCACCATGGGGTGTGGCCACCCAAATAAAAAAAAGGTCTCCCCATTTCATAGGCACTGGGAAGACTTAATAGTAAGAAATGACCATAGAGGGAGGGGTGTGGGGGATGGAAGAGAGAGAGAGACAGAGACAGAGGAGGAAGAGAGAGAGGAGGGGAAGAAAAGAGAAAGAGAGAGGAGAGAGAAGGGAGAGAAAGGGAGAGAGAAGAGACAGAGGAGAGGAAGAGAGGGAGAGAGAGAGGGGAGGGAGAGAGAGAAGAGAGAAAGAGGAGAGAGAGGGAGAGGGAGAGAGAAAAAGGAGAGGGGGGAGAGGAGAGGAGAAAGAGGAGAGGGAGAGAGAGGTGGAAGAGAGGGGTAGGGGAGAGGAGAGGAGACTGTCTCCCAAGGAGAATGAGAGCATATTCCCACAAAGACTTGAACAAGAAAACACACAACTGCTTAGCCCAGAATGACCTTAAACATCAACCCAGACACCTCCCAGCAGATGCAAGGCTAAATACATGGAGGCTTATCCACACAGCGTCACACCAAGGCAGGCAGAAGACAAAGGGTCTCTGAAAGGGTCTCACTATCACGCTCAGCTCAGGAAGCTAGACCCTGTGTAGTTCTGAATCAGGTAGTGTGTGTGGAAAACTCTGCATGAGGGGAGGGTGGAGCCTGAGTATGAAGGCCCAGAGGCAGTCCTCGAGCTAAGGAGGATGCTTTCTGTCTTGGACCCAGCAGCACTCACTTCCTGGGGCCCAGGACACAGACCTTGCTTGCTTCAGACCTGGGTCCAATTCCTGGAGCCAAGTGGTCTCCCAAGCAACCCAAGGTGTATTTTTGGAAGCCCACTAGTACCAGTGGGTGGTCTCTGTGTCCTCATGCCTTAGCACCAGCTGCCAACCCAGTCGGCTGAGAACCCAGGACGTGACTCCCTGAGCTCCTGTTGGAAGCACCCTCCCTGCCCGCCAGAGCACCTCATTTTCCCTTCTTCAGTGCATGTTCCTTTCAGTGGCTGGAAAGTAGAGCCATGGAAAGAGCGCTATACCCAGAGTCAAGGCCTGAGTTTGGGCACTGTCTGGCCGATCATGTGACTTTCCTCTTTCTTCCTCTAGGAAATCAAGGACCCTTCTTTTTTCCAGGCTCACGAATCAAATGAATTACTTTAGGAAACAATAGTTTTTGGAACTTCAACCATCCTCCGAATTCTTCCACATTTTTTCTGCCTTGGGACTTATTTAAAATTTCAAAAATAAGCCTGAGGTTGGAATGTGTCCTGTCATTAATAAATAGCCTAAAATTACTTGGCAGAGTTGTTTTTCTCTGCAGTGGGATATAAAATAATGGGTTTTTTTTCCCCCTTATAGTTGGCATTTTAAGATGAAGTGACATATGGATGTATATTTTTTTCATGTCTGACAGTATTGTAACAAATTTATAAGTAAAGAATCTGATTTTCCCTGAGAAGGGGAATTTGTGAGGGGTCCAGTTTGCTCTACATAAGGAGATATTCTGGGGCTGGCTCTTGTCACTGTTCTTCATGGGGAAATAGACCCTGCCCTGGGGCCCAGGTGGGCGCGGCTCCCCCTACTGGCAGAGCAAGGATTTACCGCTCGGATTCTCTGCCTAGGCTAGGCCCTTGGTCTCTGCCGCAGCCCAGTTGGGGGTCGAGATCAGGCTGCCTCCATGTTCAGGTGTGATCATGGGGGACTTGTTGGAAGCGAGCAGAAACCTCACACTCCTCCCGCTCAGCCTCTGTGCCTGTGCCTGCCCCTTCTGGGGGTGACTGGACCCCCCTGGCCTGCCCCTCCTCTTCCGGCCTCTTGCTTCTCAGGCTGTCTTCCCCCAAGTGCATTTCCAGCCCTTACTCTGAGCCCCTTCTAACCTATCATGGTTCTGTTACAGTGAAAAGATGCTGAGCACCTCTGGTTGATCTTGTGCACTCCGCCTTGTTTATTTGGCTGGCCTCCCATTAGCCTGACCACCATGTAGCCTGTGATTTCTTTCTTTCTTTTTTTTTTTTTACTTTTTGGGTCACACCCAGCGATACTCAGGGGTTATTCCTGGCTCTGCACTCAGGAATTACTCCTGGCGGTGCTTGGGGGACCATATGGGATGCCGGGGATCGAACCCAGGTCGACCGTGTGCAAGGCAAACGCCCTACCCGCTGTGCTGTCGCTCCGGCCTGTAGCCCCTGATTTCTATAGGGAAGTGTGTTTCCTGGAGCATGGCGTGCCGGCTGACATCCCTGCAGATCAAGAAGCTTTGGCGGTGATTTCTTCAGCCACCCACTCATTCCTAATAACTCCCCATCTCCTCCAGGATGCCCAGGGTGTAGAGGAACGAGAGACCTTAGCGAGAATGGCAGCAAATGTTGGCAGCACGGCGTCTGCGGACTCGGAGGCATACATCGAGAAGTACCTGCGGAGTGTACTGGCTGTGGAGAATCTCCTGACGCTGGACCGGCTCCGCCAGGTGAGCCCAGGTGGGCCTCGCTCCTGGCGTCCCCTCCAGGCGCTGGCCGGCATCTGTAGATCTCATAGGCCTGCTCGGTCTCCCCGGGGAGAATCACTGTTTCACGGCACCAATGGTATCGAGATGCTTCGAATGCTGTTGCCCAAATCCCTGTGAAGTACTTCACATTAACAGTGACCTGCGCTCTGAGACAGTACAGGCCCCCTCTGTTCAGCTCAGCACGGCTGCCACAGCCTGAGCAGGTCCCTGGGAGGGAGAGGAGAGAGGCCGTGATCCTTACGCCGTGATCCTTCATGTGACCTTGCCACACCGGGAGCTCCATTTCTGAAGCACGGGTGCGCTAAGAAATGCGGGGTGCTCTGATTCCCGCGTTCTTGCTCTGGGAGTCACTGGGGCCGCTGGCAGCTAAGCAAGAGAAGGAGGTGGGGACACCGTGCAGCGTGACTCACTGGGGCTCTTCCAGAGTGATGGCAGGCGGGTCTTTGCTGCCAGGAGAAGAGGCCTGGTTAGGAAGAGCGTGGAAACGTGGAGGTTGGGCAGTACTGCTGGGTGCTAACCTCCTCTTCCTCACGTGTTTGCGGATGGCAGGAAGTGGCTGTGAAGGAGCAGTTGACTGGCAAGGGGAAGTTGGGCAGGAGGAGTATCAGCTCGCCCAGTGTGAACCGAGTGAGTACCAGCCCCCAGCCCCGCGCTCCCAGCCCACACACGCCCTCCTGTCCTGTGCTGTCAAAGAGCCCCACGCAGCCCCCGGTGGCATCTGCTGGCCCTCTGTCTCGGGGCCGGTCCCTACAGAACCTTCTCTTCTGACTGGCACATCCCCTAGACATGGCAGCAGTGAGTGTTGGACTCGAGCAGGGTTCGCCGGGTGCCCAGGGCAACCCAGTGAAAAGTTTAACTTCATTAACTGTTAAATTGAGGAGAAGTCTGAACTAGGGTTACAAACTCAATCGCTCACAGGCCTTGCAGACTCTAATGAGTAAAAATAATGAGATTTCATAACAGTGTGTTATGTTTGTGGTTTTGTTGTTTTGTTTTGTTTTTTTTAAGAAAAAAAGACATAGTTTAAGTGCATACTGGTCATAGCACTGTAGCACTGTCCTTCCCATTGTTCATCGATTTGCTCGAGCGGGTACCAGTAATATCTCCATTGTGAAACTTGTTGTTACTGTTTTTGGCATATTGAATATGCTACAGGGAGCTTGCCAGGCTCTGCTGTGTGGGTGGGATAGTCTCGGCAGCTTACTGGCTGCTCTGAGAGGGATGGAGGAATCAAACCCGGGTTCGCTGCGTGCAAGGCAAACGCCCTTCCCGCTGTGCTATCACTCCAGCCCATACTGATTATGTAAACAATATTTACAAAGATTTTTTCCCTTTACTTTTGATAAAGATGTGGTTTGAGAAATCTTCGGCTTTTGTGTTGCTCACAGAGTCACTGCCCGGCAGCTTCCCTCAGCCCTAGAGCTTGTCCTGGGCCCCTGACTGCGGCCTGAGGGCTTCCAGAGAAATGTCCTCTCTGTCCTTCAGCTCACACAGGGCCCAGTTTGGTGAGGTCTGCAGATGCAGTGCTGAGGACCTAGGGTGTCCATCAGCAGTTGGTGATGCAGAAAGAAGCCCCAAAGCATCCCAGGGGCCACGGGGTGGGGCCTGCACAGATGCATTGCCTCTCTCCTTCCTGTCCCCATCTACCCCCACCCCCACATTCCCACCAGCTGTTGCCCTGGTACAAACAGCATCTGGTCTCAATCAAACCTCCCACCTTAACATTGTTGAGAATTAGTTCTGTTTAAAAATGGTCTCCCCAGCCCCATATTGCGAAGGGTTAATCTCCAGTGTCTCCGTTTCCATCTCACTCCAACGTTCCGGGACTGGGACCCCCGGCCTCACGGGCTACTGCTTAATGGCTAATCCCTCTTTCTCTCTTCTCCAGCTCTCCGGCAGCCGCCAGGACCTTATTCCCACCTATAGTCTAGGCAGCTACAAGGTAAGTGTTAATTGAATGAGCCTGATGCTGATGGAATGATGGAAAAAGGGTCTACAGTTATGCCAATAAGTCAATGTTATTTGTCAGAAAAAAGAAAACTAGGAATGGAAACTTTGTACCAATGATTAGTTATTAGATTGTATAGTAAATATTTAACCAAGTCTCAACCATACATCCACATAAAGAAATCCAGTTCCTTTAAAATTGTCATAACTAGATGTCACGTGGCATAGCTCAGTTTCCGTCACAAAGAGAGCAGCTTTCTTGTTGGATGGTGGACTTAATAATACCCTGAATAAAGAATCATCATGGGTCTTTGCCTTGAAGGAGGTAAATAGTCAACTTCTCCCTATAAAATTTGGGTGATCCCCGAAGGGAGGGATAGAGAGGAATCGGGTATAGATTTTTAAAATAAGAGAGGCTATTTAATAAGAAAAACTGAGTGGGCTTTGTTTTTAGAACATTGATTTTAAAAGTCTTTGATTTTTGGGTCACACCCAGCAGCCACTCTTGGGTCACTTCCTTGAGACTCTTCTGCAGGCCTCGGTCTCCCTGAATGGTGAGCGTGTCTGTTTCTGTACTCACAGGGGCCTTCAAGAGACCCTGTGCTTTGTCGGTGTGGCTGCGGCCTGTAGCGTGACCTCCCTCCCCCCCACCCCCCAGATGCCGGCTATCACTGCCAGTCCCCGTAGCGGGTGTGTTGTCAGGAAAACTAAGTGCCAGTCTATGCTTGCTTCCTGGTGGTGCTCCCTTTATGGCTTCCTTTGGGCACCCCCAGCCCGACAGATGACCTGTCTGTCTTTCCGTTGTCAGTGTTTCAGTTCTGTGGACAGCTCTTATGTCCAGACCAGTAGGTAGACCGAGTGTCCCTATGTGGAAACCCAAGACCCCAGTTCATCTGGAGGGGGAGTCTTAGGGAACATCCTTGAACAGCTGTGAGGACATGCTCAGGGAGCAGTGATATGTGGGTGGGTGGAAATTCAGGGGACCTCAGAAGACAGGGTGCAGGGAACTCCAGGCTGCTGGGCTCGCCTCAACAGCGGGGAGATCAGGGGACTCCCCACTTCCAGAGAAGTCTCCTCCAGCGCATCTGCCATCTAAAGCAGAACCTCTTACCAGGGGAAAGTCACTATTCTTAATGTAAAGTGTTTTTTCTACTAGCAAGAGAAGAAACATTTGCCTGCTAGAGGCCTTTCCAGTAAATCAACAAAAGGAATCTTAACTGTGGCATTGCCTTGAATTCACACTCCTTCACACACAGAAGTTCCTCAGAGTGTGGGGTATCGGGTCAACATCCCGTTCAGTCCCCGCCCCTGGCAGCGAGCTCCAGCCCAGAGCAGGCACGCACCAGCCCGAAGTTTGCAGTGTTGGAATCTGGTCTGGTTAAACACAGGCACACAGGCACATGCTGTCAGCATGGACCCACCACTCTAGACACAGCTACAGTGTGGAGCAGTGGGTGCCAGTGAGCTGCGAGTCAGCATCGTAAAGGACCACTAGCTTGGTGCAGGGCTGCAGGGCTGCACCCAGGTTGGTGCCCAGAGGGAAATTGGCATGACCTCTGGTTGGGAAACAGCGGGCAAGATTTCCCACTGTGCCTCTTGCCCAGGAATTCGGCTTGGGATCATATGAACAAATCATCTTCTTAAAAGGGAAGTGTGTTAAAATGTCCAACTCTTGTTCTTACCCCTCTGTCTGGCTGGAGGCTTTTGCTCTGTGGGATGCGGTGATTTGAAACGCTTTCCAGTTGCTTGACCCATCCCATGTCTTCCCCAAGTCCCAAGGGAAGAGTACCCAAGAAATTGTTCTAGGAATCGCAAAGACTTATGTTGTTCTTTTTTTTTCCTTTTCTTTTGGTGATTTCCTGCATTCTTCAGTTCTCAGAGACCCAGGGAGAGGTAATTACTCCATTAGGTTTTCCTAATGAGTGGGATACACTTGCTATCCTACTACCCAAACTCTTGTCTGCTCTCAGCAGCCTTGATAAGGATGCCCGCCCCTCTGTCTCAGTGTCCCTCAGCGGTCATCCATGGATCTCTATCACCAGTACTATAATTTTGTAATTTTGCATTATACTGCAATTACAGTTCCTAAAACTGTAAAGAGAAGTAAGTTTGGGGGCTGCACGCAAGGCAAGCGCCCCACCTGCTGCCTTGTCGCTCTGGCCCCGGGATGTCATTTTTACAAGATGACTAAACTTGACACTGTGACGTTTCTTGCTCTGATCCGTGGCAGTCAGTGTATACAATTCCTTTCCAGTGTTCTTGTCACCTGGCATGAAGACTGTAAGGTGTTTAATCAGAAGAGGCCTGGAAAGAAGGTGTTTGCTAACTGTAGAAGACTCTGGAGTGTGGGGCGAGGGGTTGAGCTCAGAGCGAGCAGGGGATTCAGATAAACATCAGAGATGAGGTGGCTGTGCTTTTCTAGGGCAGACACGTGGGAGAGAGATGGGGCACCAGGCGTTTCTTGGGCTCCAGACCGTTTGAGTTGGTTTCTCTGTGTGCAGAAGAGAGTCTAGTCAGAAATACAATTTCGGCTGGGGCTGGCTGATGTTGAAAATGGGTTTTGCAATAATAGAAAACTGTAATTACATTTAGTGACATTTACCTTGTGAGCTGTGTGGGCCTATTTCTGCGTTTCTCTCTTTATTTCCATTTCTCCAGTCTTGATTGCAAGATCAGAATTGCAGATGACAGAAGTGGCAATACTGCACCTCCCCATCCCCGACCTGCCCTGTCCTGATTTTCAGCTAGTCATTGCAAGGCCCATAGCTGGAGCAGAACGGCACTTTCGAGGGGTGGGGTGGGGAGTGATGGGGGGATTCGGCCACACCCAGTGGAGCACAGGGATCACTCCTGGTAGTCTTGGAGACCATATGGGGTGCCGGGAATCAAACCATAGTCCGCCGTGTGCAAGGCTAGAGCCCTACCAGCTATTCTGTCACTCTTTCCCCAACTTTCAAATTAACCTTAAGGCTTAAATAAGAAATCACTCTTGAGAAGATAAGCTTTTAATTAAATGTATAAGATAGCCCTAGTTGCACTGATCTTCCTCTTTACTCTTACTCAGTTTTTCTCCATTATCATCAGACTCTCGCTTTTAAGCAGGTCTGACAAAACTTTAGCAGCAAGCCTTATGACCGTCCTCTCAGCAGGGACTTGCATCCCGAAGGTCGCGCACTCCCAGCCTGGTGAAATGTCGCCAGCACATCTGTCTACCTACCTGTGTCGCTGTCCAGATAAACACAGACTCTTGACAGTGGAAAAGCCAAAGATTACATGTCTGGCTGCAGGAAAGCGGCAGGCTCGTGGAGAAGCGCACGGCCTTCCATGCCAGCCTCGCACGGCCAGTGCTGCTCTGCAGAGTACAGCACCGCTGGGACAAGTGCTTACCCCGAGGGTTTGAGTTGTTGTTGCTTTTTTACATTTAACTTTTTTATTGAATCACTGTGAAATACATTTACAAAGTTTTATAATTAAGTTTCAGTCACACAATGTCCCAACACCCATCCCTCCACCAGTGCACATTTCCTACCACCAATATTCCCTGTATCCCTCCTGTCACCCCCACCGCACCCCCTGCCTCTCGGGCAGGCATTTTCCTTCTTTCTCTTTCCTTTGGGACATCATGGTTTGCAGCGCAGAGACTGAAAGGCCATCGTGTTTGGTTCTTTGTCTACTTTCAGCACACCTCTCCCATCCCGAGTGATCCCTCCAGCCATCATTGACTTAGTGGTCCCTTCTTCATCCCAGCTGCTTTCTTCCCAGCACATGAGGCAGGCTTCAAACCGTGGAGCAATCCTCCTGGCCCTTGTCTCGACTGCCCTTGCATGTTAGTCTCATACTATGTTATTTTATATCCCACAAATGAGTGCAGTCGTTCTGTCTGTCCCTCTCCTTCTGACTCATTTCACTTAGCCTGATACTCTTCATGTCCATCCATTTATAAGTAAATTTCATGACTTTATTGTTTTTCTAACAGCTGAGTACTATTTCACTGTGTAGATGTATCATAGTTCCTTTAACCAGTCATCTGTTCTTGGGTTTGAGTTCTTTGAATTCAGCCTGTTGGCACAAGTGACATGAAGCTGGTAAGGGATCTAGAACAAGGCCAGAGCTGCCTCTTGTCTGCCGTCCTCCACGGCAAGTCTGCCATTTGTCGCGCACTCTGAGTTAGAAGCAGAGGACAGATGCATCCACTTGGATTCCTGGCAGTGCGGTAGAGAACAGTATAATAGAAAACTTAAAAACCAGATTCGTGCTTCTCTCTGGGACGCTGAGAGCTGGGCCCCATGTCTGCAAAGCTGGGTCCTCTAAGCCATTGCCCTGGGTTCCTCTGCACTCACACCCCCTTTTTTCTTATCATTTTGGTTTTGGGGCTCAGGGGACCACGTGGTTCTGGAAGAGTAAACCCTGAGCTCCTTCTAGTGCCTACTCTCCCAACTTTGAGGTATTGATCTGGCCCATCTTCTCTCTACACGCCCCCACCCCCCCCCACCCCTGCATCCTGGTAAAGGAAAATTCCTCAGGACTGGTCAAGCTTGTAGCAGCTTTCAGGAGGCTTCTCATTGGCTGGTGCCTGGTGGGGGATGGGAGGCGGGCATTGAGTACTGAGTTCCGGAATGCAGGTTTCATTGCTGGTAAGAAGATGGGCATGCACTGCAGGAGGAAAAAAAAATAGTAATTTCAGTCAGTCAAGTGTTTTCAGTAGAAGGCAAGTGATGCCAGGAGAATGCCCAGGGAAGTGTGTGGGTCCGTGGCAGGGGGGCAAGGTTACAGCCTGTTTGTCCTGGAAATCTGTAGCTCTGCAGCAGAGGTGGTGGGGGCGGCTGGTGTGCCAGTGTCTGTGGGCAGCCTGGGCAATGTGAGTGTGAGGCTCAGGGGACAGTGGTGGTGATGGGTGGAGGGCTGGTCCCTGCTCCTCGTCCCCTGATGGGGCTGGCAGTCAGGCTGGGGTGGGGTAAGGTGGCGGCTTCTGTGCAGATGTTCTCACCCGAGATCCCAAGCACACTGTTGAGTCATTGCTTCCATCGCTGTCTGCTGGCAGGGTTGTGCCAGCTGGGAAAATGACCCGCTGCACCCCCGAAGCCGAGGTCCTGAGTCCAGGTCAGCTCCTTAGTTTTCCTGAGGGACACTGGCCACCGTGTCATCTGCCAAATGGAGAAGAAAGAAGACAGGAAACAAACGGTTGTCTCTTCCTGTGAGGGGGCTTCTCTTGCAAGCGCCCCGGCATGAGCTCGAGGCTGTGCATCAGTGTGTGGTCCTTCCTCCGAGCCACCTGTTATTGGTGGCCACTGGGCAGATCCAGCACCCCAGGTCTCCCCTTTGGGGGGCCACACCCAGCAATGCTCTACACTTAGGAATTATTCCTGGCAAGGAAATTTATAGGATGCAAGGGATTAAACCCAGGCTGGCAAACACCCTCCCTGCTGTCTTATCGCTCCGACCCCCGACCCCCTTTTGGCAGAGTGGCCCCGGCCAGCTCTTCAGGCCCAGTTTTCCTGCCTTCCCGATGCCAGGCGTCAACCCGTGGTTTAGAGTCTCCAGCGCTGAGAGGGTTCCCGGGGAAAGTGGCATCCTTCCCTGAGGTAAACAGGATCCAGATCACTTAGAGCTTATTGATTTTCTGATCAGTGCTTAGGTTGCTGCGGAGAGTGGATAGGTTTCCAATACTCAGCCGAACCCTAAGAGGCCTCCCCGCCCCAGCAAGGAGCTTTACAGGCGGCTGCTGAGGGGAACTCGGGTTCATTGCCAGGGTCGGTTGTCTGTGGAACAGTGACATCTGCTAACGCCAACTGCCCTTATCTCACGGGCTGACAGGAAGAGCGTGGAGTGGCTGTGAGGCTCGGGGGTAGGTTGGAGGCCCTGGCTGGGCTGGGTCCTGCTTCCTGCCACGGCCGCTGCTCTGCTGCCCAAATCTGCTTGTGGTTCCCACTCCACTAGATGTGAGGCGTTGATGCTGTCACCTCCTCCAGCCTTGGAAACCCAGAGAATGTCACCTGACCAGCAGTGTGCAGTGGAGTTCTTTCGAGGGTAGGGGTGGAGGCACACCCAGCAGTGCTCAAGGGTCACTCCTGGTGGTGCTCAGGGACCATATGGTGTGCTGGGAATCGAACCTGGTTCAGTGCATACAAGGCAAATGCCCTCCCTGCTATGCTAGGGCTCCATCCCCAGCATCTTTTTTAATGGGATGCGAACAAAAAATAAGTTGAGCAGACAGTAAAACTCAAAAATTCAGAGACTGCTGTTTTTAGCAACTTGTGATTATTCAACTGGGGTTCAAGTGGAACTTACCTTTCCTATTGATTAAAGAGCAAGCTCCATGGTCGCCTCCTCTTCCGGAATCTTTGCTTCCATGGATTGTCTGGGAAGGGATGGAAGCACATGTCCAGGGCAGGAGGGAGGAGAGGAGACATGAGATTCTGAGTGTCAGACGGGAAGGCCTGCAATAAAGCGGTGTCCTGGGTGGTGGGGTGGGGGGAGGCGGGGAGAGCAGAAGCCAACTCGGAAGCAGAATTGAAGGGGGAGGATTTCAAAAGAAGGTTCCAAGTTGTTCTTTCAGGGAGAGCAATCCAGGAGAGTCAAGTGCTATCCAAGGGGGCTGACATGGAGCAAGGGTGTCAGGGAAGCAGACGGGGCCGGGCGCTCTGCAGATCTGCCTCACGGTGACCTCCTTCTCCCCCCACAGGGCCGGTGGGAGAGTCAGCAGGACCTGTCGCAGATGGTGGCTTCCAGAGGCACAGCTCCAGCCGCCCCGTCCCTCCCCGCTTGCTCCCCAAATCACCACGGTCCTGATCCAGGCAAGTGATGTTCCAACATGTCTACCCTCAGCTGTCCTGGGACGCCCCCGCTTTCCAGGGCTGGAAAACCCAGAGGCAGTTTCTGTGCCTTCACTCCATCCCCTGAGTTCCCTCCCCATGTCTTGTCATGCTGAATCCCGCCTTGAGTTAGGAGAATTAAGTCAATCTTGCATTACTACTAAAAAAAAAAAAAAAGAAAAAAAAAACCTCCATAAATTAAAAGATTTCTGATAAATGCCGCTTGGTCATGGTGCTCTGTTTGTCCTGTTGGGTTCTGCTTGCCAGTATCTGATCGAAGAGCATGTGTTAGCCTGTGACAACAAGCTTCTCTCCCTGCTTTGACTCCTACTCTCACCTTGGGTAGAGCGTAGGGTCAGACTTCTCTCAACCTCATGGGTGACCAGGAAACATTTATCTGCAACTCTTGATGTAAGCTTGGCTCCACTTTTCTTTCTTTCTTTCTTTTTTTTTTTTTTTTTTTTGCTTTTTGGGTTTCACCTGGTGATGCCCAAGTTACTCCTGGTTCTGCACTCAGAATTACTCCTGACTGTGCTCAGGGGACCATATGGGATGCTGGGAATCGAATCTGGGTCAGCCATGTGCAAGGCAAACGCCCTACCCGCTGTACTATCGCTCCAGCCCCAACCAATTTCTTCTAAAATATTTTACAGAATCAACCAACGATGTCATCTGGGTCTTGAATTTTCTCTGTGGGAAGATTTTAAATTATGGCTTTAGTTTTTTATTTTTAATTAATTTGGGGGCCATACCCATCAGTGCTCAGGGATTACTCCTGACTCTGTGCTCAGGATTACTCTTGGTGGGGCTCAGAGGACCCTGGTTGGTGCTAGGGATCCAACCCAGATTGGCTGTATGCCAAGCAAGCACCCCACCTGCTGTAACATCTCTTTGACCCTATTTTTTCCTTTAATATGGAACTTTGTCCTTATGAGTCAGTGTTTCAAAAGTTTTGTTTGGGTCGGGTATTTTTAAATTTTAGATAAAGCACATTTTTTCCTTTTTTTCAATTTGATCATGTTCCCTTTTGTCTTTCTAATGATTATAAGGTTTGTGGTCTCATTCTATGTTTGTTTGGAGGCTGTACCTGGCAGGGCCCTGGGGCTACTCCCAGGGAGATGCTTTGAGGGCTGTGTAGTGCCTGGGATGAAACACGGAGTCCTCATGCCAAGTTGGTCCCAGGCCCCAGTTCCCTCTCGGCCCCATCCCCCATGCTCTGCTTTTTGGTTTCTGTTTTTGGGTTACTCACTCCAGCCCATGCTCAAGGGGTCATAAGCAATGCTGGGATTCCATCCTTTTTAGTTGTAAGAAATAGTTAACTATCTCCATTGAAGTTTCCACAATTTTTCATCAGCTCTTTTAGGCACATTTGGTTTGTTTCCAGTTTTTGCCTTAGCCATGAGCAAAGCTTGTTTTGTTTTTTTTAATTCTATATTTGATGGGGGGAGTTGATTTGGGCCATACCCAGTGGGACCCCAGGGCCATTCTTCACTCTGGTCGGGTGAGTGGGTGACTCCAGGCTGTGCTTGGGGGAACCATGTAATTCTGGGGACCGAACCTGGTGACGCCTGTGTGTCCTGCACAACTCCAGTCTACCGAGCCGGCCCCTGGACACATGTGGGTTTTTGGTGTGTGTCTGTGTGGAGGGCGTTTGGGGCACATTGGTGGTATTTGGTGATGCCAGGGATTAAACTGGGGTCATTTGAAAACAGCGGGTAGGGCGTTCGCCTTACACGCGGCCAACATGGCCGACCCGAGTTCGATTCCTCCGCCCCTCTCGGAGAGCCCGGCAAGCTACCGAGAGTATTCGATATGCCAGACACAGTAACAACAAAGTCTCCAATGGAGACGTTACTGGGCCCGCTCGAGCAAATCGACGATCAACGGGAGGGCCTTTATCTTTTACCTTTACCATTTGAAAGCAAGGACCACGCATGCCCCCTTGTACTATCTTTCTGACCCTCACTGTCCATGCTTGCCTGAGCTTCCGGAGCCCTGCTCCCTCTTCTGAGTGTGTCTTCTGTTTCTGTGACTGTCTCTGTCATTCGTGCTTTTCGCACTTGCCTGCATGATCACCCTTCGTGTGAGAAGCTCTTTGTCTTCTGTGTGTCCGTGTTCGTAGTCGGCTCTCACTTTGGAAAATCCTCCAACTACGAAACACGCCAAACCCTGTAAAAAGTAGACAGAATCACAGTGTGCCCCTGAGGATTCCCTTCCGGGGCACGTCTCTGCTCCCCCCACCCCCCTCATGCTCCCCATGGCTCCTCTGGCACACGGCCCAGGTGGCGCCTCGTCCGTCAGCTTGTGTCCATGTCTCTCCAGAGAGGGACAAAGTAAACGCTGGAACGGTTTCTAAATCCCCTCAAATATCTGGTCACTGTTTAGATCTCCCCTATTGAATAAAAATGTCTTGCAGTTCTTTTTGAAGGAAGATCCAGTGGGGCTTATGTAGTGTGATTAGTGGATGTCTCTCGAGTCTGTCTCATCCACGCGGTCCTCTGCCTTCTTTCCCTGTCGCATTGTACTCACTGAGACCAGGTCAGTATAGAGTTTGCATTCTTGCTTTGCTGGGTGTCGCCCCCCCCCCCCGAGGGTCATTTTATTTTATTTTTAATTTTTATTAGTGAAACACCATGAGGTACAGTTGTAGACTTAGAAATTTTTGTGCTTGGGTTTCAGTTATACAATGATCAAATATCCATCCCTCCACCAGTGCCCATTCTCCCTCCACCACCACTGATCCCAGTATCCCTCCCACCCCCACCCCCATCCCCCCCATCCCACCCTACCTCTGTGGCAGGGCATTCCCTTTTGCTACCTCTCTCCTGAGGGTCATTTTAAAACATGATTCTCTGCCTCCTTCTTAAACTTCTTCCACTCTCCACCCCTGGTCACCTGAGAAGTGTCCCAGGGGCAGACACTGCCAGGGACACCTCAGATTGATTATGGGGTTGGCTTTGCATTCATTTTCAGCCGTGAACCCTCCAGAAACCTTTGAGTGTTGCCAGAGTTTTCAGGACCCTGGCATTCAGTTTCTGACCCCCTTTAGGGTCTTGATCCACAGTTTCAAGAGTGAGGTGCTGTATTTCCTGTGAGTTGGTAGTTAGGCAGAGAGCCTCAACCACACTGGGGCCAAAGAGAGAAGGGGGAGGAGGAATAAATACTGAGGAGCTTATGTACTTCTCAGATAACATGTTGCTGTCAGGACATTTGCGAAAATGTAGCATATGGTTGGTCCTTGGCCAGATCTTTCTTGAATGAAAGATCATCGTCATTCTAGAATGTTAGTTTAGCGGGGTATAGCACTCGGTGAATTTTCATCCCCTCCACCCCCATTATCTAATGATTGTGTTCTTCTGGCTCTTTATTCAGTTAAAACTTGTTTTCTGTTTTTCTCCTGTATTTTGGTTTAGTCTTTTAAGTTTTCTTTTCTTTATTGTAAAATATTTTTATTTTCTTGCACTCACACATAAGCTATTGCTTGCCATTATAGCTGAGGTCTCTTTGCTTAACTTTCCAGTGATCGCTCTCATAATTACCAGATACCCTGCCTGACCTTTTTAAAGTCTGCTGGGTGCTAATCTATTACTCGGGGCAAAGTGCAGGAACCTGGCAGCTGTGCATGTTCATGGGCCAGCGTGGAGTCATTTAGGGGTGCACATGGACGGGGTAGGGCCAGAGGGGCTAATAGTGTGCTTCTCTTCAGGGAATTCCGTGCATAGGGAGAGCTCAGGCCATTTCTCCAGCTCTGATAAAAACAACTCATCCTGACGTGCCAGTTTCATCATCTTCCTTTGGTAATCGGTGTGGAAAACTAATGTGGACTAAGGCATAGCGAAGAGTCTAAGTCCAGATGGAGAATTCTCCATGAGTATCACTGTCTGTGTCTTCAAGACAAAGATGTTAGGGCCAGGGGAGAGGCTTGGAGGGCTGGAGCTCAGGCCTGGCAGGCACAGGCCCTGGGTTCGAGCCCTGGCACTGCCTGCTTGACCCTTGTGGCCCGCAGCTCCAGAGGTTCTCCTGACAACGAGAACTTCACCTTATTGTCAGACTAAAGTTAGTACGTGAACCACTTGGTCACCAGAGGTAGAGCTGGGTTCTCCTCCGGATACTACTGGAGCCCTGGGCATTGGACCTTTTCACAGGTGTTCTATGCTGCTTTTGGAGAGGAGGCACCATTGGGTTTGAGGGCGATTGTCCTAATCCTGTGCTTTCTGGAATATTTGCTTGGTACTGCTCAATCACTCACAAAGAGGCTCCCCGCCACCTTGGCAGGAAGACGCTCCTGACACCGCTCCTGTTCCTTCTCAGGGCTGGGGAACCTAGCGACGTCCTACTTGAATCCTGTGAAGTCATTTGTGCCACAGATGCCAAAGCTCCTGAAGTCGCTGTTCCCTGTCCGCGATGAGAAGCGGGGCAAGCAGCTGTCTCCCCTCACACATCAGGTAAAGGCACCGGTGGAGGATCCGTCTCCTCACAGTCCTGCTAGAGTGAAGCCTTGGCCTGCACTGAGTTTGAGTGTGAGGGGGAGCAGGTATGGGGTGGGGGAGAGGCAGACCCTCAGGCCTAGTGAAAGCTCCCGAAGGCCGCCCTTCCACTCCGGCAGAGATAACGGAGCTGCTGAGGCTTACTGACACTCCCCAATCCTGTCTGCTTTTGAAAAACACCAAGCACACTGCTAATGTGATTTATGGTAATATCACTTAGAGCAACAATAGTAAAATTTATGAAGTGCACTTACTGTTGTTTGTGTATTGCCAAACAGCAAATGTAATTCTATTTTTAATTCTTGATTTCATTTCTTACTTCAAAAATTTTATCATCTCCGTCCTTCCCTTTCAACTACTTTTTTCCCCTTCAGTGGTTTACTTGTTCTTTCACCAGAAATATTAAAAGTTGATCACTTGTCTTATCCCCCTTTTTCCCATGAAACTCTCTCCTTGACTTTAGAATCAGTTTTAGAGAAAATATTCAAGGGCTCACGTGATGGTGAATGGAAAGTCCGTTGAAAATGCAATTTTCAGCCTTCTTTAAGTGTGAGTTCAGCAGAAAATGATAAATGAGGATTTATTTATACTCCTTCAAAACCACGTAGAGCGCAGGTCCGATTGTTGGAATAGGCCTTTGCCAGCGCCATGGGAGTCACTTAAACATCCAGTGGCAGAGCTGCCCGTGAGCCCTTGTCTGAGATCGGAACCAAGAGAATTTTTCAGGCCAGTGAATGCATACACAAGAGTGATGGATGGCTTTGTAAGGGTCCTGTGCAGACACAGAAGAAGCATACACACATGCAAACGGGTGTTGGGGGGGGGAGGAGAACACAGAAGCGATTTCTCAGGAGGTTGCTGTGCTGTCTGACTGACAGGCTGTCCTCTTCAGAATTTCCGTGATAGCTTTCCCGCCCCCCCCCCCCCCCCCGAGTGGGCCCAGGGTCCACTTCCAGGCATGCTCAGCCACAAGACCTTATGCCCAGGGGACTGTGTGGGCCAGCTTCGAAGCAGCGTTGATTGAGCGTTTGGCTTGTGTGCTATAACTCCCTGGTCCCTACATGGTAGCTTTCGGGAAAATAAAAAAGGGCAACAGACACCAACCCCAGCCTGCCTGGATTCCCAGGGCACAGAGGACCTGTGTTCCCCCACTTCTGAGGAGTTCCCTGTGGCATTGGGGTTTACTAAGCACCGTCACAGTTGCTTCTTCAGTGGCAACAGCTGCCTAAATGGTGAAATTGCAGTGGCATTAGAAGTCAATGAATCAGTGTAGAATTATTCTTTCAAAGCTGCTTTGAGCTTTTGATGTAAAGAAGTCAAATTACCTGCTTTAGTCTGAAATTATTTTTACCCTTAGGCCAGTAAGCAATTATAGTTCTTTTTTTTCTTTTTTCTTTTTGGGTTATACCCAGCAATGCTCAGGGGTTACTCCTGGCTCTGCACTAAGGAATCACTCCTGGTGGTACTCGGGGGACCATATGGGATACCAGAGATCGAACCCAAGTCAGTCGTGTACAAGGCAACTGCCCTACCCACTGTGCTATTGCCCTGGCCTCGGGATTATAGTTCTTCAGGATAAAAGAAAAAGAAAGCATTAGAAACCAGTCTGGCATACAGACGATGCCTAATGTCCTGTTTAAGAGCCATAATCTTGATTTTTTTTCTTTTATCATTGAGCCACACCCAGAGGTGCTCAGTGTCCCCCCCCCCCCCAGCAGCAGGTGAACGTATGTGGGGTGCAGGGGCAGGGGCAAGGCCACCCGAGGTGCTGGCTGCAGCCTGGCTCCTCCTCCTGAGACACACATGCTTCAGTCCTCTGGGCCTCCCTGGCCCTTCCAGTGTTTGTTGGAATATTTCGAAGATCGCTTGAATGCTATCTGCTCATTCACTCCGTTAATGTTTATGCATGTTTTAAAGCACACACACACACACAAGCAGAGGTATTGGGTGAGTGGTCCAGAATATTTCCTACATCAGAGTCATATCAGGATGGAAACAGAACTGGTGTGATGGAGCTTGCCACACGCGCCCTGATTCTAGCCCATGCCTCCCTTCTCCCACTCGGAGACTTTTTGGGGCAGCGTATTTCCTATCTTTTGAAACTTGATTCTTGCCACCGGTAATGCCGCTAGGTCACAGCCTGAAGTATGGGCAGCTTTTACGTTTCTGCCTCTCACCCAGACATTCCGCTCAGTCTGGCCTGGCGAATCTAATGGCCCATTCGACCAGTCCACTTCCACATCAATTAGGCGTGCAGAACATTACTGTTTGTCTCAGCTCATAAGTCTGTGTACTCCCAGCACACAAAACACTTACAAAAACACATGCCCTCCTCGTTAGATACACCAGCATGCACCGCGTGCCTCTGCCCCCATCCTTACAGCCCAGCCGGAAATGTTTGTGGGTGCCACTTCCTTTCCTCTCCTCTCCCATTATTATCTTCTTGTTGCACCGCACTAAACCAAGCTACCGAGAGTATTCGATATGCCAGACACAGTAACAACAAAGTCTCCAATGGAGACGTTACTGGGCCCGCTCGAGCAAATCGACGATCAACGGGAGGGCCTTTAAACCATATTGACCTTAAAATTTTTTTTATCTTCCCACCCTAAATCTTGCTAATACATGAAATTCATTTTGGTCCTAAGAGCTGTTGCAGGCCTAGGAAATATCTGTAAAGGGCTGGGGCCTGATTCACACTGAGAAGCTTCAAACATTCCAAACCGCGTCGCCACATGGTCCACAAGCACTGCCGGGAGCCCCAGGACAGATGAACAGTCTTGCGCCCACTGATCCCGCTTGGCCAGTTTCTCTCTCCGGGCCTCACACAGCCTCTCGGCCTCTCAGCATCTCCTCCCCGACCCACACTGGCCACCTCCACTCAGCTGTGTGGCTACCGTGTCCATTCCTCTCTGGGCAGTTATCCTCGTGGCTTGTTGACTGGAGCCTCTTGTTGAACAGAGACCACAAGGGCCAAGTCAGTGCGAACTGGGATTGGCTGAGCAGCTCGGACACGCAGCAGTGGGATTTGGTGGTCAGTTGGTGCCCGAGGCCACTCTCACACAAGAGCCAACGGTGCTGGCGTGAGAGGGGAGCTCTGGTGCCGGGGAGCCTGAGGGGCACCTCATTCCAAGGCAGGTGCCCTCAAGAACTATTCCTAAAGGAAGGAAAACCTTAAGCTAATGAGTTTGGATTCAAGGTGATCAAAGATGCTCATGGTCACCTCAGCTTGGGCTCCTGGAGAAGTAACGTGTCTGGGAGGACGTGTCAGGAGAGGGACTTCCCCTCCTTGGATCACTTCATTTGCGTTTGATTTTTGGGTTCCCCCAGTGGTGCTTGGGGCTTACTCCTAGCTCTATCCTCAGTGCTCACTCCTGGCGGTGCCTAGGGATCATATGGAATGCTGGGGATGAACCCTGATCAGTCACAGGCAAGGCAAACCTCTCCCTGCTGTGCTCTCACTCCAGCCCCATTGGATCACTTTGGGGCTTTCATCTCTGATGCTGGAGGACTCTGGGTGCCAGTGGAACTTCAGGGGGGACACGCTGGGGCTTGGGATGCAGCCCATCTCTTGCATGGCTGAGGCTGTGAGCGCGATCCCCAGCACCATCAGGGGTCAAGGGTTGCTAGCAACAGAAATCCTGTGCCGTGTTCCCAGTGCTTGACTGTAGGAGTTTTCTGTGCACTCTGGTTTGGGTGTAGGAGTCACTGGGGGACTGTGAAGTGCCAGGGCTTCGGCTCAATATACTGTGAGCCACCTCCCTTGCCGGCGCCTAGTATTTGAAGTATTAATAGTTACTATAGCGGTGTCCCATTTCTTTGAAAATCATATTTGCTACCTAAAAGTTGAGATTCTTTTTTTTTTTAAATAATAATCTGCCTTTTCCATAGGACCTCCAGGTTGTTCTAGCAAAGGTCTGCTATTTCACGAGTATTTGTGTCAGTTTTCTGTTCTTTGAAGCTAAAGGGAGGAGAGGAAAAGATTCAGTGTTAGCTTTCTTCACAGCTACAGGAGGTCTGGGCTGGAGCGATAGCACAGTGGTAGGGCGGTTGCCTTGCAAGCAACCAACATGGTCGACCTGAGTTCGATTCCTCTGCCCCTCTCAGAGAGCCCGGCAAGCTACCGAGAGTATCTCGCCTGCCAAACACAGTAACAGTTGTCACAATGGAGACATTACTGGGCCCACTCGAACAAATCAATGAATAACGGGAGGACAGTGACAGTGATGGGAGGTCTGTGGAGGAAGGCCCAGTTTTGGTTCCTGGTACCACCTGGTCCCCTGAATACTGCTGGGCACAATTCCCCAAGCAGTGAGCCGGAACAGCCCCTGAGCACTGCTGGGTGTGACCCACAAACAAAAAGAGACTCAATGTACAGATTAGCTTAAAGTTTCTCATGTAGCAAATGCTCCAGAATGCTCTGTCCTCTTGCCTTGCCAGGGTCCTACTGAAAGTGAGGCCCTAGAAGTGATAGTGTAGCCATCAGAGAGGATGGAGAGCTGATCCAGGGCTACAGTGTAGCTGACAGAGAGATGGAGAGCCAGGCCAGGACTACAGTGTAGCCATCAGAGAGGGGGTAACTTGCAGCAGGTCTGAGTTCATTTCCCAGCTCTGCATATGGTCCTCCAAGCACAGCCAGGAATAATCTCTGACTGTGCCAAAACAAACCAAAAAAAAAAAAATGGTGTAGCCAGTGCCCTCCTTTTTTCAGTAACTTCCTTCTTTCAAAGCCCAGCACTGCTTCCGTTTCCCTTGGCACCAGAAGCCAAGCCCAGGGCCTCACACACGGGATGTGTCCTGGCTCCGAGGCACACCCCTGACCCTGCTTTTTGTTACATTTCACATTCTCGATGCAGTTTGTTTGCTATTGTTGTTTGTTTGGGGGTGCTCAGGGGCTCCTCCTGGTCTGCACTCAGGGATCACTCCTGGCGATGCTCGGAGGACCATATGGATGCCGGGGATTGAACCTGGGTCAGTCGCGTGCAAGGCCAGTGCCCTCCACACTGTCCTATCTCTCCAGGTTTTTGATGCAGTTTTTTAACTGTTGTGTAATTTAATTCATCTTTTTTTTTTTTTAAGCAACAATCGAGGTGTTTCAGACCACTTTCTAAAATGCTTGGCTGGTCTGCCCCTTCGCGTGCTGCCTCAGTACTGGGGAGTTTTGAGCTTTCAGCCATGCTCATTTCTGTGCCTGCACTGGCTTCGGCTCCTACATTTGCAATGTCCACAGAGCCTTGAGCTTTGGGGCTTTCTCACATGCATCTGTGTGTCCCAGTCCATCACCTCCATTTTATTCACTTATTGATTAATTTTGGTTTTGGGGGCCACACCCAGGAGAGCTCAGAGGCTACTCTCAGCTCTGTATTTGGGGGTTGTTCCTAGTGGTCCTTGGGGGACCAGATGGTGCCATGGATGAAACGTGGAACTCCGCTGGCGCAGCCTGCTGTTAGCCTGCTCCGGCGTCTGGGGCCCTCCCTGACCAGGTCCCTCCCTGACCAGGTCCTGTCTGTGTGCCGGTGATGCCAGCAGCTCAGATGTCCTCCTCCTCACATCTCTGTCCCTGTTTACTCTGGAGACTTAAGCTCCCTGTGTCACCAATAGTCACTAGGACACCGGACTCGCCCCGCTGGGCACAACCGGTCCCCTCGGCACTGCTGGACCACATTTAGGTTGTTGAACTTTCTGGGTGAGATGCTGCTAGGAACCCATTGACCAGCTGGAATTGTCAGCGAGAAGAGCATCGGAAACAATTTCTGACAAAAGACTGGTTGGTGTTTCTAGGCTGAGCACAGAGGCGTCAGCTGAGCTGACTGAACGAACATTCCAGGGGTGTCAGAGCAGAGGTGGGGAGGGGCACTGGGGACGGCCCCCCTGGGTAGCCGGGTTAGTGGGGACCCACAGGCGTGCGGTGACTCTCAGATGTCCTGCATTTCCTTGTGGAACTGGAGGGTTTGGGGATGCAATGTGTCAGACACGAACTGAGGGATGCAGCAGGGGCCGCCGGGCCCTCGTGGCTCTGAGTCTCGCTACTGGGTGGGAGAGAGGCAGAAAATGTGTCGTGAAGGAATGATAATGATTGGGAAAAAAACCAAAAAGGATTTTAATCAAAGTGTTCTTGACATTTTCAGACAGGAATGCTCAGTTCTCTTCCTTAAGCACACACACACCCGCACTCACACACACACACACCCGCACTCACACACACACACACACACACACGCGCGCGTGCGGTTAGAAACCTGGTGACAAGATTAATGTGTTCCGGGGTCTTTCACGGAGCAGCCTATTCTGAAGGCTGGAAACACGAATATTCTTCCACTTTACAGACTCTTTTTGGCTTTGAGCATATTCGTGAGGACTTGGCTTCCGGGTTTCCTGGACGCTTGTCTTGGTGTGTGACAGTGTCTGTCTGAGCCCAGCAGCGCTGGGATGCCGCATTGCGAGAGGTAGCAGCTGACAGGGCTGCAGTCTGTGACCTTCTGATGCCAGCTTAGTGACTAATCTGGGGAATAATGAACCGCAATTAATGGGATCTGTACTCATGCTCAAGTGTGTTTCTCAGACAGCACATGAAATAATTGAAAGAACTTCCTGCTCTCTAATTAGTTAGATTGGATTAATTTAGCATAATAGCCTTTCTCATGTATCTAGAAGTTTGTGTTCAGCCAGAGCTCTGTATGCACCGAGAACTTTGGGTGGGGGTGGGGGTGTCTCTGAAGCTGATTTTGGTTCATGCAGGAATTAGGGAGTTGAGGGTCATCCCCTCCAGTTTCCACAGGTCCCACTGCATAGAGCCCGAGTGGAGACCAGGACCCGCACCCCTCGGGCTGAGAGGAAAGATGCTTATGTGTTCTCCGTCGTTGGGGATTCTCCCACATGTGAAACAGGAAGGCTGGAGGCAGGTGCTGGCTGGCAGTTTCTGGCTCACTCCCCACACCCTTGCCTCAGCCTCAGGTGCTTGTAGCAAAGCGAACTATCTCGGAGGGAGTATGCAGAATGCTCTCCAGTGAGGAGAAGCATGAGAGTTAATGTTCCCGGGCTTACTGGGGTGGGCACTTCGGGTCCAGCGGTCAGGACAGCATTCTCGTCGCCACATTTTAAGAACGGGGATGCTACACGTCAAATTCAATTTGATAGCATGATTTATTTTATCTGGTACATTAATATTCTCAATTCAACCCATCATCAACATCTTAAAACTTACTGTGGCATTTTTCATCTTTCTCCCCCCCTGCACAAAGTCCTTGAAATCAGGTGTGTATTTTACATTTCTAGCACATCTCAATTTGGAAGCTAGATTTTCACTGGAAATACTTGATCTGCATTTGGAGTTGATAACATCCCCAGATGAAAAGGGACAGTCACGCCCGGTTTGTTCCAAATGTACATTATGTCCTAAATGCACGTGGAATCTGAATGGGAGACTCTCTTCTGTCTCCAGCTGATGTTCAGGGGGTCCGTGGAGGGCGTGGGGGCTGGTGGCCTCAGTGTTGGACAGTGCAGAGTTAGGGGCTAGCTCTGGACACTGGGAAGAAGGGACTCAGCACCTGTTTGAGATTAAAGAACCTCACGAGTGCAGAATGGAGGTTTCTCTTCAAGCAGCAATATTTAATGTACAGCTGGAATCTTTGGGATCTCACCGTACGTGAAGACAAATATTAAAGGATGCAGTCTGGAGAGTGCATGGGTCACAGAGTATTTGAAGGAAGGACCAGCCAAGCTGCAGGAGCTGATGGGTGGGACCCACCCAAAGTTGGGGTTTTTTGCTTGCTTGTTTTGTTTTGGGACCACACCGGTGATGCTCCTGACACTATGCTCAGGAATCTACACCTGACAGTGCCGGGGGGACCATATGGGATGCCAGGGATGGAATCCAGATCAGCCACCTGCAAGACAGGCGCCCTCCCCACTGTGCTTTCTCCCCAGTCCCTTCCCCATGTTTTCTTTTCATCAATCTTCCTTTTTCAGTGGAGGGTGGTGATGGGTTTCGAGGTCACAGGACAGCTCAGGCGCTGTCCCCTGATGGTGATGCAGACAGAAAGCGGAACCCGTGGTCCCAGGGGTGAACCCAGGCCTTCTAAAAGCTGAGGGAACATCGGTTTATATGCCTTTAAATACTTCTGTGTTTTGTTCATTTTTTTTTTGGGTCACACATGGTGTTGCTCAGGGAGTATCCTGGCTCTGCACTCAGGAATTACTCCAGGTGGTGCCCATATGGGATGCCGGAGATCAAACCTGGGCCGGCCACATGCAAGACCAAAGGCCAGTGGCCTCCTCACAGCACTATTGCTCCAGGTCCAATATTTTTATGTCATAGAAGTGCAGCATTAGCACACCCTCCACCACAGTGCCAATACCCCTCTACTACAATACGCTGGACCCCTTCTACCCACATGGAAATGTGAGGTTACCTTCAGTGACCTCAATTCTGTGGTCAGAATCTAAAGAATTTTCCCCCCTTATACTTTATATAAACATTGTGGTTTACGACGACCATCCTGTTATTCGTCGATTGCCTCGAGCAGGCCCCAGTAACGTCTCCTTCATCCTAGCCCTGAGATTTTTAAGAAAGTGCTATATTCAAGGCTCTTTAGGAGAATGAGACCCATCATTGTTACTGGTGTTTGGCATATTGGGTACGCCACGGGGAGTTTGCCAGACTCTGCCGTGTGGGCAGGTTACAATCGGTGGCCTGCCAGTTTGTCCAAAGTAGGAATGAGATAATAAGATGTCATAATAAGATGTCGTGCGGCTGCGAATGTGGCCGCGTGGTTCTGGGAGCTGGTTTTTATAGTCTCTGAGTCTTGGCCATTGATGGGATTACACGGCGCCAGGGGGCCAGTTGCTGGGTGTGACCCCGTCTACTGGAATTGGGAGGATCTGGGTGGAGGATGCTCAGCCCTGATCCCAGTAGGCTTGGAGATCTCAGCCCTGGGGCCCGCTTGCCTTTGTTCCTCTGCCGGTACCTTCAGGTGTGCAGAGAGTGGTCTCAGCATGGTGGTGGCTGGTTCTGGAGGTCTTCGGCTGCCGGAGCCCTGGTCAGGGCAGGGAGGAAAGCTCAACCCGCTCCCCTCCAGGGGGCCCCGGCGAGGACAGCCAGGCGCGGGGGGCAGGAGACTGCACTGTTCTCTTCCAGCAGTTGGTTTTTATAGTCTCTGAGTCTTGTCCGTTGATGGGATTACACGGCGCCAGGGGGCCAGTTGGTGGGTGTGACCTCGCCTACTGGAATTCGGAGGATCTGTGTCTGTCCCTTGACTAATTCCATTATATCCCACATATGAATGAGATTACCCAGCGTTTGTCTTTCTCCTTTCACTAAACTCCCCCCTACACACACACACACACACACATACACACACACACACACATTCTACCTATGCTGCAGCAAAAGGCAAGATCCCCTCTTCCTGCTGCATGTCCCACCGTGAATGGAGCATCTTAAGGCACTGTCTGCCCTGGCCACTTGGGGTGTATCCAGATTGATCTTGGCCATTGCCCGTGATACTGCAGTGAACGTGCTGGGCCTGCGTCTCTTCAGAGCGTTCCTGTGTTCTTCGGATGTGGCAGTGTTGGGACACACAGCCATTCTGCTTCTCTCTGAGAAGGCTGAGTGCTGCCTTCATAGAGGTGTGAGCTCTTCTCTGTAGAGACGGGCATCCTGGAGCTCCTGCAGCTCCTCGCATGCCTATGCGAGGCCCTGGGGGTGACACTCAGGTCACAGACCGGCAGGAAAGGCCATGTGGCAGTGTCTCTGAGGAGGAGCTGCTGGCTGGTGGAGAGTTGTGCAGCTTCCAGATGAGCGCCCCAAAGGTGAGGGCATTCCCACATGGGAGGGGGCTCGGCCCCAGGCTCCATCTCCAGCACACACACCTGCAGATGGATGGGAGTGCCGGCAGCGTTAGGTCACTGTGGGAGGCCAGAGGGGAACTCTGGGGGCTGGCCGGGAGCCAAGCCACAGGGTAAGGGCTGGCGGACGCCTGGTAGCCCAGCTCATCACTTCCCATTCCCCACCTGCCGCTTCGAACACAGCCTCTGAAAGCCGGCTCTCCCCACTGGGACAGTTCCAAGTCTTGCTGTTGAGTGAACTGTCTGCATCCATATTCTGTTTCGGGGCCTTTCCTGGCAGTTCTGGAGGATCACACAGTGCTGGGAATGGAGCCCTGGCCGCTTATATGCCTTTCAGCTCCTGGAGCCGTCTCCTGCCCTGTTGATCACTCTTGGGTTTGGGCCATTCTTGACCATGCTCGGGGCTGACTCCTGGCCATACTCAGGGCTGACTCCTGGCCATGGTCAGGGCTGATTCCTGACTCTGTGCTTAGGGCTGACTCCTGGCCATGCTCAGGGCTCACTCTTGGCTGTGCTTAGGTGCTGAGTCCTGGCTCTGCACTCATGAATCATTCCTGGCGAACTCAGGGTCCATATGAAGTACTGGAAATCAGACCCAGGGCAGCCTCCTGACATGCAAATGCCTTACCTGCTGTGCAAATCTCTTCAGCCCTCCTTCTTATCACTTTTATCAGAACAAAAAGCTAAGAAGTTAAAGGTTACTTTTGGGTACTGTATTTGCTTGGCCTTTTTTGGGGGGGAGGGTCTATTTTTCTTTATCAGTATAAATAGCAGAGGTTGGCTACTAGTTTTATAGAAATAAGTAAATCTTTACATGTATCATATATTCCTAAACCCAACTTCAAGTCATTAGAATTAAAAAAGAGGATTTGGAGAGGAAGTGTGTGGGTCTCAGATTAATTTAGAATACTTTAGAAAATGACCTACAAATTTAAAAATTTCAAGTTAGTAGTTATTGGGGGAGGTTTTTTTTTTTTTAAGTTTTTGAATGCTTTTAATCCCTGCCCACCCCCAAGGTCTGTTTTTAAACAAAACGTGCATCAGGAAACTCAGGATTTTAGAATGAAGTTCAAAACATCGACATTTTTGACCCAAGTTACCCTGGGTTGCTTTATGTGGTATCTCCTCCCCGTCACTTCCCCCTCTGCCCAGGTATTGGGATGTTCATTCCTGCACCCGTGGAGCCCTGTCCAGCTTCACCTTTCATTGTGGCGCTTGCTCAGTGCCCCCTCTCTCTGCTTGTTTGCATGTGCCTGGGCAGCCACATGTTTTGTTTGACCCATGACCCGCCTCTGCCCCTGGCCCAGTCTCCAGCCCCAGCGCAGAAGCACTGGCGGGCTGGTGTGCATGCTGGTGCCGGGATGGGTGTGTGCTGGTTACTTGGGGGCAGGGCCGTTTCCACCTGCCATTCCAAAGAGTCTCTGGGGCTTGAGTCGCCTCGAAAGTCCAGCAGTGGGTCTCGGTGCCCAGCGGGGAGAAGCAGCCTTGAGGCGGCACACGGCCCCGGGCTGCATCCTCGGGGCTCCGGCTCAGCAGCATCTCTCTGTCCGGGAAATGTCTCGGCTTCTGTGGTGTGAAATGCAGATAATTATACTTAGATTCACTTGTCTCGTGGGACTGCTCCTTAATATTTATAGCTGCAAAATACTTTGCAGTCATTTTTATTAATAGTTACCAGATGTGTCATAAGGATTAATGAACTTAGGATCTGAAATGTTTTGAGCTCCTGAAACAGGGGCCTCTGTTTGCACGGGGCATATGGGAACGTACGATAGAGGCAAACAATGCCTGCTCGGAGCCCTGAGGCACACTCAGGGCCCGTGAACTTTGTCAGATTTGTGGCCCCTTCATCAGGGAGCCAGGTTTGTCACAGGCCAGTGCCAAGCAGAGAAAGCTAGGGACCTCCCACCCATCCCCCTCACCACCCCAAATGTCTCCCCATGCACAGGCACCCACCTACCCCGCACCCACTCCTGGATCCCAGGGAAGCAGACCCAGGTCCCCTGGTGCCACACAGCTGGCCCCTGTGGTCGCGCCCTCCTTGCCAGTTCCGAAGGTTCTGGTTCCTTTTCCACTTCTCTGCATTTTCCTCTAACCATCAAACCACCCAAGCACCTTCCACTGTCCCCTGTGGATCCTCTTCAGTGGCAGAGTCTCACCCAATGTGGGAGTGCCCCCAGCGCTCTCTGTTGCCTGTGAATGTTGGCCCCAGGCTCACACCACCTCGTCACCTTGCCCATGTGTGACAGTCACACATGGCAGAATTGATGGGGCTGTGCCAGGAATCTCCCCACGGCCTCACACCGGGCGGGCAGCTACCAGTTACCCCTGAGCACCTTGGCTTTCATCTTCTCTGCTGTGGAGACTTTGGGGCTCTGATGGCTGCAGCTGTGCCCCGGGGCCTAGGAAACTGTGAGGGAGTATGTGTGACACTGTGACAGTGTGCTAGAGAGTGTGTGTTTGTGACAGTTGTGTATGTGAGAGGACAGTGTATGTGACTGAAAGTATTTCTGAGTGTGTGAATCAGTGATTGTGACTATGTATGAGTGTGTGAGAATATGAGACAGTGTGACTATGTGTGTGACAGTGTGTGTGACAGAGTATATGTATGAGAGTGAGAATATGTGTGAGTGTGTGGGTGAGTGTATGTGTGAGACAGTGAGTATGGTTTTTACTGTATGTGTCTGGGTGTGGATTTTACTGTGTGTATGTGATTTTTACCGTGTGTGAGACAGTTGAGTGTGGTTTTTACTGTGTGTGAGAGGCTATGGGTGTGGTTCTTGTGTGTGTATGTGTGCATGAGAGAGAGAGAGGGAGAGGGAGAGGGAGAGAGGGAAAGACTGGATTTGGTATTTATTGTGAGTGAGAGGCACTGTGGATGTGGTTTTTACTGTGAATCTGGGTATGGATTTTACTATGTGTGGGAGACAGTGCGGGTATGGTTTTCATCCCATGAGAGACAGTGTGGGAACAGTTTTTACTGTATGTGAAAGACGTGTGTGTGAGAGAGAGAAAGAGAGAATGTGGATGTGGTATTTACTGAGTGTGAGAGAGACAGTGTGGGTACGGTTTTTACTGTGAGTGTTAAAGATATTGTGTGTGTGAGAGAGAGAAAGAGAGAATGTAGATGTTATTTACTGTGACAGACAGCGTGGATGTGGTTTTTACTGTGTGTGGAAGACATTGTGTGTGTGAGAGATAGAGAGTGCGTGAGGTTTAAACTGTGTTAGAGACATTGTGGTTGTGGTATTTGTGTGTTAGAGACATTGTGGGTGTGATATTTATGTGTGTGAGAGAGATACAGTGTGGGTGTGGTATTTGTGTGTGTGAGAGAGATAGTGTGGGTGTGGTTTTTACAGTGTGTGTGAGAGAGATAGTGTGGGTGTGATTTTTACTGTGTGAGAAGCAGTGTGGGTGTGTTTTTCACTGTGTGTGTGAGACTGTTTAGGTGTGGTTTTTACTCTGTGTGTGTGTTTGAGAGAGTGTGTGGATGTGGTATCTACTGTGTGTGAGGTTTTTACTTTGTGGGACTGGTGGGTGTGCTTTTTTACTGTGTGTGTTCATTCCTTCCACTCCTGCTGGTGTGGCAGATCCTCATAATCACGTTCCTGTTCTTCCCTACTCTGGTGCCACTGTCTCATTATTGCCTGGTTCTCTGTCCTTCAGCCCGTTGTGCCCCACCCCCTACCACGTCCAGTAAACCAAATCTTCCTTCCCTATCTTTGCTAAGGACCACGTGGAAGTCTGTCCTGTGTCCCATCCAACTGGTTTCCTCATGCCTTCCTGTGCCCTCCCTCACAAATCTCTGCAACCCCACAAGGTTTGGCCACGCTCCACCTGCTTGAAAGCATCAGATCTCACACTTTCACCATGATTCATGTCCCCACAGCCCTAATGTCCCCGGGGAAAGGGGTGCATGAGAGAGGCAACATATGTGGGCATGTTGCTTACTGGGAGAATTGCTTCTGTGCTCCTTGTTTATCAGCACGTGAGTCCTCATGTTCTGAAGAGATTCTTGGCAACTGGAACTTTAGTGATGTACAACCAAAATATTGTCACTGCAGAACTGGTAGAAACAAGAACTAAGTTCCTGTGCCCTAATTCAGGTTGTAGAAACATCACCACCCTTGTAAGTGAAGATCCAGACATTTAGGCTATGTAGTAGCCACTTCCATCCATCCATCCATCCATCCATCCATCCATCCATCCATCTATCTGCCAGTCTGTCCATCTACTCATCCAACCACTCACCCATCAAACCATCCATCCACCCGCCTATCCATTGATCAGCACATCTACCCATCCATCCATTCACTCTCCATCCATCCATCCATCCATCCATCCATCCCATCCCATCCCATCCGTCTGTCCACTGTCCCATCCATCCATCAACCCATATATCTACCCATCTACCCATCTACCATCCATCCACCCACCCACCCACCCATCTATCCATCCATCCCATCCACCCATTGATGTGCCATCCCATCCATTCACCCATCCAGCCAGCCATCCAGTCACCCACCCATCCATCCATCATTGATCACCCATCCATTCATCATCCAACCATCCAACCACCCAACCACTCACCCACCCACCCACCCATCCATCCATCATCTCTCCATCCACCCATCATCCATCCATCCACTCACCCCTCATTGTGGTCCTTCCCTCTGTCCCTCAACTGCCTATTCAATTCAGGGAATCTGAAGATGAACATGGGAGAGCCTCCCAGCTGCTCATGGCATATCACACACATTCAGACGGGAACATACTCAGATGACCCGCACATCCATCTGATTTGAGAAGGATGGGCCTGCTGCAGGCAGTGGTCTCGGTGGAATGAGTTGGGTTTTGTGCTCCTCATCCAAGTGCCATGGTCTTCTCCAGACACTCGGGCCCAGGCTTGTGTGCTGTAGGCCCATGGACAGGACTCTCTGGGGCTCCTGTGTGTGGGAGCCATGCTCAGGGGCCCTCCTCATAGCCCCTCAGCTCGCCCTTTCTCCCTGTCCCCCTCAGCTCCGTTCCTCTGTCCCGGCCCCTCTCACTCCCCATTTCCTATTTCCTCAGCCCGTGCCCCGAATCCTGGTGCAGCCTGCACTGGCAGACGCCGGCGCCCCCAGGATGGTGCAGGTGAGTGTGTGGCGCGCCCTGGCACCGTGCCGATGGCTGCCCCCAGGCTCTGCTAGTCGCATCCACGCCTGCAGTTTTCATTTCAGTCTTCCCCTTTGGATAACGAACTATAATATAGGTCGTCGTCTCTCCCTGTTTTCCTTCGACACTTTTCTATTTTCAACTTGTTAATCATATGATTGCTAAACTTCTAGGTGCTTGACTGCTAATGTCGTCTGCTGCTTTAATGGCCCCACTGCTAGGCCCGGCGATTTCTATAAACAGAACAGTCCCCTCCTTCGGAGTGTTTGCCTAATTCTCGGTTTTACATTTCATTCTGATTCATGATATCAGCGTGAAAAGGCTAATGCTGAGCCGGGGAGAAAATAGTCTCTCATGATCCCCCGCAGCTCCGCCGCTCCCCTAATCTGCACAGCTCCGCCGCCTCTCCCACTGCGGCTGCCTGCTCGTGGGGACGCTGGTGCCTGCCAGGACAGTCCCTCCCCTTAAGACAGAAAAGAGCCAGATCATCGGGGAGATCATCCTGGGCATTCAGGATGCAGACGGTGTAGAGAGCTGCCGGTGGGAAATGAGGCGAGAGCCTGGCCTGGGGGCCTCAAGTCTGGAGTGTATAGAAGTGCCTGGAAATGTCCCCAGGAAGGGCATGAGCTGGAGAGGGCAGGTGGGGCGCTGCCTGGACGCCCCACAGAGGAGACACGGCGGGGACAGGCTCTGTTGCCAGCTCTGCGCTCTGCTTCGTGGTTGCTGCCCTTTGCACAAGCGCTTGGGTTCCGGGGAGAAAGCTTTCTGTCTTGTGCAAGCAAACGGGATCGTCCCGGGCTCTGGTGTTGGGCCTGGCCACCACCCCCAGTGGGCAGCTCTCACAGGGGGCTTGTGCCTTGGGAAGCCTCCCCGCCCGGTCAGTGAGACAGGAAAGAAAAGGACAAATAAACCAGGTACAAAGAAAAATGATTGAGGGATGCCTAATCTTCTAGAGCATTTATGTCAGTGGCAGTTATTGATCTATCGGGTTTAGTAAATTTTGCGCCCTAGAGATCCATCACAAAACTGGGCTGTTAATCCCCAGAGGCGCGGGAGTGTCGCTCCTGGACGCGCCTGGCAGGGAGGAGCCCCGGGGGCGGGAGGGAAATGACGGGCACGTGGGCACACATGATTTATCAAACTGCTGAGTTAAGCCAAGGGACTGGAAGAGACTTATAGATCTCAGCTGTTTCCCAGTTCAAATAAATCCTGCATTTCACATGGAAATGGCCATTCCTGTAATATAAATAATCTTTCCGTAAATATCGGGAAACGCATTTCTCCCCGGAACAACCCCCACTGCCCGGCCACCTTCCCGCTCCCGTGAGTGCAGGGGTGAGGCCGAGACCCTCCACCACCTCCTCCGGGCTGTTGTGTCCACCCTGGCCAATGCCTCGGAGCAGTGACTGGGGCAGGGACACTGCCATCATCCTCCCGGGCCACCCGTGTGTCTGCCAGCGTGACTCAGACCAAGTGATGTGAAGCACTGGAGTGCCACCGCTGGGCTCCTGGCAGGGCCTGCTCTGGAGAGCAGAAAGTGCCCCCTTGCCGTGCCCTTCCTTACCATACCTCCTCAGTGCACCTCTCCTCACCACGCCCCTCCTCAGCGCACCCCTCCACTGTGCCCCTCCTCACTGCACCCCTCCTTACTGCGCCCCTCCACATCACGCCCCTCAACCGTGCCCCTACTCACCACACCGCTTCACCACACTCCTCCTGACTATGCACCTCAACTGTGCCCCCTCCCCGCTGTGCCCCCTCTTCACCAAAACCCTCCCTCACCGGGGCCCTTCTCCCTACCCCTCTCACTGTGCTCCTTCTCACCACACCCCTCTTCACCACACCTCTCCTCACTGCAGCCCTTCACCTCACCCCTCCTCACCACACCCCTCCTCACCCACATTCCCTAAACCCATGCCTCTCCTCATGTAGCACCCCGTCTTCCAGCCCCCCACGCCCTGGCCCACACCGTGCCCCTCTGTAGGTCTCTTGGGATCTCAGTGCCAGGGCAAAGGGCCCAGAGATGGGGGTCCTCCCGGGTTCACCCTGTCCCGGGACAGCGACAGGGCCAACAGCCTCAGCTGCCCACACCCCCATGCCAGCCCGGGAGTGCAGGGTGATTCTGGGCACTGGTGGTAGGAGGGACCCAGCACTCCTCCCTCAGGCTGGGTCATTTCGTGAACACACACAGAACTCAGAGATGCTCCGTCAGTAAAGCACTGGGTGGTTGTTGTTGAATTGAGTTTGGGGGCCACACTAAGCGGTGCGCAGCGCTGACTCCTGGCGCTGTGCTCAGGGCTGACTCCTGGCTCCGTGCTCAGGGCTCACTCCTGTCTCTGTGCTCAGGGCTCACTCCTGGTGGGGCTCAGGGGACCCACAGTGGTGCTGGGGTCACTGTGAATCTCCAGTTTCATGAAAAGCTGCACCTCTGGACATGGGTGGGGCAGTGCCTCGGCCAGGTGTGGCTGCTCTCACCCCAATCTCCTATGTTCTCCCCTTTTGGTATTAATGGGGCTTCGTGGAGGGGCAAGATGGATGAACCCATGACTGCTTGTGAAGGGACTCAATTTCTAGCTCCCTGAGAACAGGAGCAGTAGAATATTCCAGAAAGTTCCAGCCTACTCCCGGCTGCTTTGCACTGAGCCCTGATTGAGAAACCTGCTGAGGTTGGAAGCAGCCCCTTCCATAGGCGTTGGCTGCTGCCCTGTGCCTTGAGGGGCCTGAGATCAGTTTCCTTTGCCTGAGACCCGCATCCTGCAGCTAGGGGAATTTCCAGTCTGCAAACTGCAGGTGGAGGGGGTGGCTGGGGGTCCCCTTCAGACCCGTCCTCAGGGGAACCATGGATCTAATCCACGTGCTCCCCTGTTACTGCAGGCACTTCGAGAGAGTGTGGGGTCAGCATCGGACGGGACCGTTCCCACGCCGAGAGTCTGCGAGCGACCCCCCAAGGGTGCGGAGGGCCCTGAGACCCTGGACGGGCCCCCCAGCCCCGTGAGCGAGGCGTCCAGTGGCTACTTCTCCCACAGTGTGTCCAGCGCCACACTCTCCGATGCCCCCAGCCTGGAGGCTGCGGCCCCCGTTCCCGGCTCACCCCCGGCCACCCTCTCCCTGGCCACTGAGCCCCTGCCCGCCAGCGGGGGTCCCCTGGCTCCCCCTGAACGCCCGAAGCAGGCTGTGTCCCCGGGAACTCCGAACCAGGGCCCGGCTCTTCCCAGCGCCCCTGCAGCCCCCCAGAAGGACCCAATAGCTCAGCAGAGCGGGGTCGAGGCCTGCCCCAAGCCCCCTGTGCCCACGGACCTGCCCGCCTCACCGTTCCGCATCCGCAAGGTGCGCACGTCGGAGCTGCAGTCCTTCTCGCGCATGCTCAGCACCGACCCGAGCCCGGACCCGGGGTCCCCTGCGCCGAGCAAGCTGGACGTGTCCTCCGATTCCGAGGAGGCCAGCGAGGTCCCGGAGTGGCTCCGAGAAGGAGAGCACGTGACCGTGGGCGCCCACAAAACGGGCATCGTCAGATACGTGGGCCCCACGGACTTCCAGGAGGGCACGTGGGTCGGCGTGGAGCTGGACTCCCCCTCAGGTGAGCTGCGGGTCCCACGCAGCCCCACTGCCCCGGGCAAATGTCCATCCAGGGGTGTGGGAGCATTGAAGATGCTCCTTGCACCTGTCCCTTTGGGTAGCCAGCCCCCCCCCCCCCAACCCCCCAGCGTCTGCCCTTGGAATTCCCTGCTGAGGTCACAGCCAGGGGCTGTGCGGATGCTCGGTTTCGGGATGACTGCGGCCCCCGGGTCGGGGCGGTTCCTGCAGAACATGGGGTCTCAAGCTGAGGAATCCGGGAAGCACAGCCCCTTCGGAGGAACCAGCTTCGCTGAGGCAGTTTGCATACCCAACCCAGGGCTCGGCGCTCAGGACCCCAGGAAATCCTCCCCAGGGACCCTCCCTGTCCTCTGCTGGGGCTGCCGGGACCCCCGATGTTGACATTTGGGGGTCAGGGTGGATCTTCAGGCACCCCCACTCCTCCCTGCCGGGACCTCGGGTGGATGCGGGTCTGCAGGCCCTGGGACCCGGGGGTGGGCGCTGCCGGGTTTGCGGGCGCGGTGGCCGCTCACGATCTCCTTTCTCGTCCCCCCCACCCCTGCAGGCAAGAACGACGGCTGCATCGGGGGTCGCCAGTACTTCCGCTGCCGGCCGGGCCACGGGCTGCTGGTGCGGCCGGGCCGGGTGCGCAGGGCTGCGGGCGCGGGTCGGCGGCGCAGCACGGGGCTCCGGCCGCAGGGGGGCCCTGAGCCGCGCCGCAGCAACACCCTCTCCGGCTCGGCCGGCAGCCTGGCCTCGCTGACCGCCGCCCTGGCCAAGGCCGACGCTCCCGCGGCGCTGCGGGCAGAGCGGGGCCAACGCATGCCGGAGAACCGCAAGTCTTGGGCCAGCTGAGTGTCCCCGCAGCGCGCCCTCCCCGGGGCCGGCCCGGAGGTTTGGCACCACGAGGCCGCCGAGCAGAGCTGGCCACCCGGCCCGCGCCCATGACGCTGCCCACTGCCTGTCTGCGGGAGAGCAGGAGAGCTGCGGGGACCGTGGAAGGTTCCAGAGCTAGCCCAGCCAGAGGAAGCCCCCGCTGCCACCCGGTCCCCAAGTGCGTCCCGGCCCTGCGCCCCCTCCCTGCCCACCGTGCCCAGAACCTCGGACATATTTATTGATATTTATTTTGTCAACGCCCCAATCACGTGTGAGCCACAATCTGCCCGGGGCGGGGGTCCCACGGGTGCGGGGAACCGGGCTCTGGGCCCGCCTGTGTCGGAAAGTGCCTTTTCCCGTTAGCTAGGGCATCCTTCTGGGCAGGGGGCCCTGCGCCCTACTGCCGCTCCAGACCTTTGCGGGGTCCAGAGCCAGCAGCCAGCACACCCGGAGCTTCCTTCCAGGCCCAAGCAGTGGCTGGACGCCCCTCCTCCCGCTGGTCCCCCCCCCCATTCCCCTCCAGGAGGGGGCTAGGACCTGCAGGTGCAACCATGTGGGCGGGGCGCTGCAGCTGCCCAGGTGCAGGCACTTGGCATCAGTCAGCGCCTGGCGAGGCCCCGCCTCCTCCGCGGGGCTGCCCCGAGGGATAAAGCGCGAGGGAGGGGGGCACAGCACAGGACCAAGCCACAGCCCAGGGTGGTCTCTCGGCCCGTGGCTCCGAGCCCCTCAGCACCTCTGGTTTGGAGGTAGGTGTCTGTTCAGTATTGGCTCAGAGGGCTCGTCCTCCAGGCCGGCTAGCCCATTGCAGGCAGGAGTGCCTAGTGCGTGGCCCCAGGCTGCTGAGACACAGCTTGTGGGCAGGTAGGGACCTCCCCAGTCTTGCAGGAGTGGGGGGACTGCAGTAGGAGTCCCCTGTCTGTGCACCTGGGCTGTGTCTCCCTCCGCCCCCCGGGCTGGAAGCGGGAGCCTGGCGAGAGTGAGCAGGAGGGCCCTGAGCGCACTGGGCCCTGGCCAACGCTGCCCCTCCCGCACCCCGTTTTGCACTTGGACCCCTAGTAAAGCCCTCAGGGAGGCCGGGTGAGGCCTGTCTGCCGTGCCTTACTTCTGGGGCCCCACTACAGACAGGGCCCCACTGTGCCTTCGGTCACCCACTGTCACGCGGCTGGGAGCAGTGGGCATGAACCCGAGAGTCCGTCTGTGAGGGAGGGACTCTGGCGGGGGGCACAGTGCTTTGCAGCACATGGTATGGGGAGTTCCTGTGGGGGTTCCAGGAGATCCAAAGAGCCGGGCCAGCCCAGGTCCGTGTGTGCTGCCTGGCCGCGTCTGCCTTTCCTTCTGGTGACCAGCAGCTGCTCAATAAAGCAGATGTTTCTTTGCCTCCATCTGGTGTCCTCTGCTTCACACCCCACCCCAGTCCCCCCTTAGGCTGATATGGGGCAGGCTGTGGTCTGCTGCTGAGTGACCTTGGTGTGTGTTGCGGGGGGAGGGGGATTCAAGGTCGGGGACAGGAATGGGTTGCCACCTGTGCTGGGCGTGGTCTGGCCAGGACGGAAGCTTCCTGGAGGTCTTGGGCTTGCCACCTGCAGTCACTCAAGACAGGCCCAGGTGACCCTGGGGCGGCTCTGCAGTAAGCGGTTGCTAGTGTTGTGGTTACCTGCCCAGCACTGAGGTGATGGGGTTATCCGAGGTTACCCCTCACCCCCCACTGCCTCTGGGTTCCACTGTGGTCTCAGGACTCAGCCCGACACCAGCAAAAGGACACAGCCATGCAGATCCCCAGGTGGCTTGGCCGAGTCCCCATGAGCCTGGCCTGTGGGTACAGCCACAGTAGCCATGGGCAGGGAACGGGACTTGCTTATGTTGAAGGTGGCAGTAGGCGCTGCCCAGAGTGGAAACCCACCAGGCCCCTAGGATATGTTGGATTTTCCAGCTCGTGGAAGGATCTGGCAGTGCTCAGACCCCAATAAGGAGTCTTTTTTTTTTTTTTTTTGCTTTTTGGGTCACACCCAGAGATGCTCAGGGGTTACTCCTGACTCTGCACTCAGGAATTATCCCTGGCGGTGCTCAGGGGACCATATGGGATGCTGGGAATCGAATCGAATCTGTGCTATTGCTCTAGTCCCCCAATAAAGTCTTTTTTTTTTCATTTTTTATAATTTTATTTATTGAATCACCGTGAGAGCAGTTACAAAGCTTTTGGGTCTAGGTCTCAGTCATACAATGAAACACCCGTACCTTCACCAGTGCCCATTCTCCACCACCAAAAATCCCAGTATACCCCCATCCCACACCCTCCCCCTGCCTGCGGGGCAGATGATTTCCACATTACTCTCTCTACTTTGATCACATTCACTATTTTGACACCAGACCCACCATTATTTGAGATTTTACCCCAACACTCAGATCTGCTGAAAAGGCAACAATAGACAATTTGTGTTCTATTGCTGGTTATGAGTAACATATGATGTCATGTGGCTGCAGTAGGGCCATGTGGTTTTGAAATTCTGAAATTTTAACACTTAAATCTGAAGGGATTTCTGCCAAAAGCCACTGGGTTTAGAGATCTGCTCCTGAGTCTCTGGAATCATGGCCGTTGAGCAGCTTGATGAGAAGCCAAAGAGGCCGTTCGTGGGCGATGACTTGGGGTCTCATTAGGGTGGAGAGGACAGGCCCGGCTCCACCTCCCCCCCCATCCCGTGAGACCCAACGTTTCATCACTGCGGGCCCAAGCCAGGCAGAGGGACAGCACCCATTCCCCCCTGGGGTGGCCTGGCGACAGTAACCTACTGCGGGGTCCGGACACATTTCTGACAAGAGCCGCTGGGTTTCGAGATTTGTTTCTGAGTCTCTGGGATCATGGCCGTTGAGCATGAGGAGCTAGAGAGGCCGTTTGTGGGCGATGACTTGGGGTCTCATTAGGGTGGGGAGGACAGGCCCGGCTCCACCTCCCCCCCATCCTGTGAGACCCAACAAGTTTCGTCACTGCGGGATGACAGCCACCAAGTCGCCAAGAGGGAGCAGACGGAGGGACAGCACCCATTCCCCCCTGGGGTGGCCCGGTGACCGTAACCTACTGCGGGGTCCGGACACATTTCTGACAAGAGCCGCTGGGTTTCGAGATTTGTTTCTGAGTCTCTGGGATCATGGCCGTTGAGCAGCTTGATGAGGAGCCAGAGAGGCCCGGCTCCACCTCCCCCCCCATCCCGTGAGACCCAACAAGTTTCGTCACTGCGGGCCCAAGCCTGGCTGTCCAATGGCCTCTGGAGGATGACAGCCACCAAGTCGCCAAGAGGGAGCAGGCGGAGGGACAACACCCTTTCCTCCCTGGGGTGGCCCAGCGACAGTAACGTACTGTGGAGTCCGGATGCATTTCTGCCAAACGCCACTGGGTTTTGAGATTTGTTTCTGAGTCTCTGGGATCATGGCCGTTAAGCAGCTTGATCAGGAGCCAGAGAGGCCATTTGTGGGTGATGACTTGGGGTCTCGTTGGGGTGGGGAAGACAAGCCCGGCTCCACCCTCATCCTGTGAGGCCCTGTGTGTCGCGTCACTGAGGGCCCAAATGTGACTATCCAGTGGCCTCAGACAGATGGCAGCCACTGGACCGCCGGGGGAATAGGCCAAGGCACGAAACCTATTCCTACCTGGGTTGGCCCAGCACCGGTAGCCTACTGCAGAGACCAGACGCATTTCTACCTAAAGCCACTGGGTTCTGAGATTCGTTTCTGAGTCTCTGGGATCATGTCCATTAAGCAGTTCAATCAGGAACCAAAGGGGCCTTGCCTCCAATTATATAGCTGAGCTGGAGGTGGTTTGTGGATGTGTTTCCCACATACCTAACTTTTGGCCGTTTACTTTCTTGGTAAACTTTGCCCCAAGTTTTTGGGGTCTGGCCAAAGGCACAGCAGCAATTTTGGGGTTATCTGGAAGTCTGAAGGCGCCATGAGGCTGCTGATGCACTCGCCTCACAGGTACAGATTGACCTGCTGGCGGCACCATACCCCCGAATAAGGAGTCTTAAGGTGCGAGTCGAGTGGGCGTTTGTGGACCTGCTGTGAGGGCCAGTTCGAGTACCACTCACAGGCAGGTGCTGGTGGCAGTGGCCAGGAGGGGCCCAGATGGATGGAGGTCACCTCTGAGACCCAGAGCACTGATAGCCCAGGGATGGAGGAGTGTGTGGGTCACAAAGGACCCGGAATGACCAGTACTGGTCCCAGATGATTCCATGAGGTGAGAATTGCCCTGTGTCCCGCCCTCCTACCCTGATTCACAGTTTTGTGAGGAGTAGGAACGCAGACCCTCGTGCTCCCCTCTGAGAAGGGGGGCTCCAGCAGTGTGGAGGGGAAGGAGCGCATGTATCTAAGAGTAACAGTTCAATCCTGAAGCCATCCCCTGGGATGTGGAGAGAGGCCTTTCTCGGCAACACCGGTCCAGTGGGCAGAGTTGATGGTCAGAGGTGCGCCAAGCAGAGATGGTGCTACTGGGAAGATCCCAGGGCCACACGGTGATACTGGGGGTCTCTGGTGCTGGGACCGAGCTTGGGCTTCTGGTATGCCTGGGTTGCATCCAGCCCTGTAAGCCGCCACCCTAGTGACCCTATTTGGCTTCACGGTTATGGTGGGAGCTTGGAGCGGGACTTCCTTGGAAGCAGGGTGGGAACTGGGCTGCATCTTGCCATGAGCACAATAAGCCTGCAGCGATTTGCAGGGTGTGTTCTGGAGAGGAGGGGTCTGGCCCAGTACCCAGAGGGTTGGGGTTGGGGTTGTGGGCGTGATGGCCTGAGTGCTTTGTGGTACCCCCCAAGCCTCACCCCTAGGCACGGCCCCCTAATCAGCCAAAGAAATCCCACCAGCCTTGGTTCAGTTATACATTTTATTCTCTAATAGGTACAATACTAAAATAAACACAAATTAAAAAAAAGTTTTATTAAAACAAAACTGTACAAAAAAGCAGTATACTACATCGTAATTACAGAACAGTCTACTGTCCAAAAGGCACTAATCCAGAATAGGAGATACAGTGATACAGGACTCGTTGAACTAGCTCATCAATAGGACAGCGCGCTCGTTTCTTGGACCATTTACATCGAGAAACAAGGGCGTTTGCTACAGTCATTACACAGCGTCATAAATAGGAGTCCCCAGAAGGTGCAGTATCCCGCTCCTCACAGGGAGAGTTGGGGCCTCCCTGCAGCCACTCACCCCCTCGTGTGTGTTAGCACCGGGAAAGTGGGTTTGCAGATGCTCCAGGGAGCCGGGGGGAAGGGGGGGAAGGCCTGGGGGGGGGGACTGGCCACGCAGCAGGGGGCGGCCTCGGAAACCAGATGGGTAAAGGCAGCAGCTGCTCCCAGGGGCCCTCCCTTCTGGCACCCCGTTGGCTTTGGGGGCTGGGGGGAGGATTTCTAGTGACTTCTAGGAGTGACTGGGTTTCCGGGAGGTCAGGCCCGCCCCTCGGTCCTGCCTAGGCTCCAGTCGTCTCTCAGCCCCCAGCCTCCACTCCCGGGGGGGAGGGGGGGACTCTGGACCCGAGGAAGAGAGATACTGCAGCTTTCCAGACAGTGTCACACGCAGAAGACGAAGACGGCATCTGATGTTAACAAAAATAAGGAACAAAGAAATAGGGTTCAACCAAATCTCTTTTCACACCATCCTATACTACATCCTCCTTCTGCTTAGCAGAAAATTGTACGTACACAAAAATACAAATACACAATTTTGTAGAACAGTCTGATTTTAATATATTTATATATATTTATATTTATACGAGTGGCAGGTTAGTCATTATATAGAGCGTTTTTGCACTTTTGGCTCATATGCAACAAGGCTTATAAATTCAGCTTTAGCTTTCATTCAGGTTTTATAGCTTTTGAACAATTGTTTTCACATTTAAAGCAGCATCCAATTTGCACTAGGAGTCGTGATTACGGGAGGGACAGGGCGGGCGGACGTACATTCCAGTGTGCGCGATGCGGTGGCGGTGATGGGGCAGCGCTGGCCACGGGGACCCCTTGAGGTAGACTGAACAACCTCACAGCAGACTCAGACACGGTGCACAGGGCGGGGACGGCGGCTCGGAGACGCCCAAGGGACACACGGAGACAAGACACACAAGAGCCACGGCAGCGACGGACCCCCACACTCTCAGAGACCAGGAGCTCGGCCCCCCCGGTCCCGGGCTCACTGTCCACCACCAAACAGGCCGCACCTCTGGGCCAGCCCCCCACACTGCCCTTTGGGGTCACCCACATAGGCAAGTTCCCGGGAACAGGGTGTTCCCTGTCCTTCTTGCTGCTCCCTCTGACAGAGCAGGTGCGGCCTGTGCTGCCCCTTCCCAACTCCTCCCCATGGACGTTCACCACCTGGCGCCCCACCCCCCACCCCCCGCAGCTCAACTTTGGGGTCATCGCACTGCCTGAACGAAAATGCTGGATTTTAATGAAAATAAAGTGCCTGGGAATGGATTGTTCCACTTTGCAAACCTTCTAACACACGCGGCGCCGGGCAACACGTCATGAAGGCCCCCGGGCCCCACCCCGATGCCAGGACTTTGGAAGAGACGCTGAAACTGCCCCCTGCACCTTCAGACGTGCCCCGCTCTGCCCGGTGCCACAGGACACCCCACGCTCCCCCCCTGCTGGCTTCTGCTCCCTCTGCTCTGGGCAGCCGCGGCCTGGCCGAGCTCCCGACGTGCTGTGAGTAGGAGCAGAAGCAGCACAGGCAGGCACACCCCGACAGGAAGGCGTGGGGCGCCAGGCGGCCCTGGGCAGCCCCGGGTCCCCGAGGTCTGAAACTTGCTTAGGCACTTAAAACACAAAGAGAAACGCGGCCCTCGGGGGCCCTGGGGCAGCAGAAGGCGGCGGGTGCTTCTGGGGGCACTCGTGTGCCCATGGCCCCACAGAGGCTAGGGATGGGGTGGGGACGTCGGGGCCACAGGACAGGACGGCGCACACACTCTGTCCTCAGTGTGGGACAAACTCCTGCATGGCCGCGGCCTCCCTGCCAGAGACGGGAGGTACGGCCCAACCAAAGAGCGAGCCTTGCGGAGCAGCCGAGGCCCCTGAACTTTGGTCTGGGGTTCACGAAGTCAGTTCTAGATGTGATGAAGGGTGTGAAGACAGTCACGGCGAGTATTTCTGAGGCAAATGAGCCCCAGAGCGATGCCCGTCCACCCCACCCCCCACCCCAGGGGGTTCACGCTGATGAGGCCAGTCTGGTCTCATGGAGGCACCCTTCTCTGCCCAGGGAAGATGCTCCTTCTGCTCCCCATCACGTCAGGGGGCAAATCATACCTCCCCCCAAGCTGAGGAAATGGCTCCTGTGAGATGCCCCCAGCGCTCAGCACCCAAGACGTGTGATGGGCCAGTGAAGGCCAAGGGGACAGAGTGGGGGAAGCTGGGAGGGCTCCTAGCCGAGTCCTTGGGTTGGATGCGTGGGCCCTAGGCTGGGCCAGGGCAGCGGGAGGCAATGGACAGCGGAGCCAGAGCAGGTCTGAAAGCCACAGGCTCCAGAAGGTTCTGAGGCTCAGCCTCATGAGCACTGAGATCTGTGGGCCTGCACTGGCTAGGTCCACCCCCATCCCCCCACAGGAGTGTCCCCAGACCCCAGTACCCCTCAGTACACTGCGAGGCTGAGGCCTCCAGCTTGGTCCTGTCACCATGCGGATGGCGGTGCCCCATGAGGCACTGCCAGCTTGGCAGCACCACCCCAGTGGGGGGAGGAGGTAGGGGCAGCGAATCCCCTACACAGCTGACCTTGTGGCAGGACACACGGGCAGCCTATTTGCTCTGGTTTCTGGCAGGAATAACTCTTGGTGTTCTACTGTCTGGCGCATGCCGGGCTGTGAGGGGCTCATCCATGGGAGGACAATGCTGACTGGGCCTAGTTCCTGTCAGTAGTCCTGACACCCAGGAGCAGCCTGGCCACAGGGCAAGTGGGTGCGACTGGCTCTGGCATTCTGTATGTCGCCTCAACCTCCCCCCTCCCCTGCCCACCGCCACCCCCTCTTGAGCAGATAATCAGAAGGCTCTCAGGGACTTTCCATACCCTGCTCACCATCTGGCTGCAGGTCTGGCCACATCAGTGCTCACGGAGACAGTTCTCGGGAGGGAAGCGGCTCTCCCTTTGGGGTCAGAAATCCTGTCATTCTAACCATCCGAGACCAGCAGAGTCTGGGGCGTGTGGTGCTGGGACACTGGTGGCGGTGTGGGGCAGACTTGGGCCGGCCGACTGTTCCAAGGGCGCCTGGAGGGAACACACTGGAAAGTGTTCTCATGATGTGGGGCTTGCCACTGCCCACCAGGTGCGATCCCTTTGGGAAATGGTGAAGAGCAGGGGTGCATGCCAGGAGGCAGCAAACGATGGCCTGGAGTTGGCGCTGAGTGTCCAGTGGTTTCTGGTGGTGGCAATGCTGGCTGGGGCTAGCTCTCGAGTGCTGGGAACTACGAGAGAAGATTTCGGAAGGAGGCCAGAGCACAGCAGCTCTCTCCAGAGAGGTCTTTAACGGGTGGGGACAGATAGGTGGAGCCGAGGAACAGTGCACACGTGGGTCACACAGGAGGACACAGCTGCCAGGACCACAGCATGAGGGAGAGGGGGGGAGAGGAGAGAAAGGAGAGAGAGGGAGGAGAGAGGAGAGAGAAAAAGAGGGAGAAAGAGAGAGGAGAGAGAGGCAGCCATGGGAACGAGCAGTCCCAGCATGGCAGAAAGTTCCAGGGGCCTCTCGGAGCAGGGCAGGCTAGGCAGAAGGGCACGATTTGGCCCAAGGTGAGGCAGGCTGGGGACATTCCCAGATTGGGTGGGGAGCAAGTGCCGGGGGCTCTGCTCTGCAGCTGGCATCCTTACTTCGGTCAGGAGAGGAGGACACGGTCTTCAAGGGGCGGGTCCTGATGTCCCGGGGATGCAGTGCCGGGAACTTTGCCACCATCCATCACAGAGGACAGAAATCCTTCCCATCGTGGAATCGTGCTCAAATGGCTAATTACACATCGGGAGGCCACTCAGCCCCTCAGAACAGTGGTCATTAGAGTTTCCTGCATTCACTTGGGGCCACCCCCTCAATTACCACGGCTCCTGGTGAAAGATCTGGGCCCACCCTGGCTCGGCATGGCCAAGGGAAACAGGAAGTTATTTGTGGCTGGAGAGACATGAGAACAGAGGCACCGGGAGGTCTCACATGGGTGGGGCTGGGTCATGTCCTTGGTCCCTGCCTCTGGGGCTGTGGTAGCTGTGTGGCAGTGCACACCTCAGGGCGGCACCTCGAGGGGCCCAGGAGCCACAGCACAGCACGAAGCTCCATCCAAACCCGGGCAGATAGACTGGAAAATGGGTCACGGAGAGGGACCATGTAGTCAGGGCACTGGGGACGAGAGAGGCAAGGGGGCGCGGTCTACGGCAACTGCTTGTCTCTCAGCACTTTCTGTGGCGAGCCAGCCACGTCACTGGGAGGATCCGGACAGGGTTGAATGAAGACGGGAGAAAAGACCGTGGGGGTCTGCAGTCCAACCTGGCACCTTCGCACCCACCAGGGCTGTGGAGGCAGAGCGGGAGGCCGAGGAGTCAAGGCTCCCTCGCTGGCTCACATCTTCCTTGCAGGGTCATAGGTGACAGTGTGATGCATGAGGTGGGGCCTCAGGATCACAGGCGTCAGTGCTGCGAGGGGCCAAGCCTTGGGGGTCACAGGCATCAGGGCATTGAGGGGCTGGGCCTCGGGGTCACAGGCGTCAGTGCTACGAGGGGCCAAGCCTTGGGGCCACAGGCATGAGGGCGGTGACGGGCCGGGTCCTCGGTGTCACAGGCATCAGCGTGGCTTGGGGCTGGACCTGGGGTCACAGGCCTCAGTGTGGCTTGGGGCTGGGCCTTGGGGTCACAGGTGTCAGGGCATGAGGGGCCGGGCCTCAGGATCACAGGCATGAGGGTGGTGAGGGACCAGGCCTTGAGGTTGCAGCATCAGTGCTGTGAGGCTTGGGGCCAGGCCTTGGGGTCACAGGTGTTAGTGCAGACTCCCAGGGCCCTTCTCACGGCTGTTTCTCATTCCCAGTGAAAAAGCAGAGTGAAGCCCGCGTGGCTCAGCTTCTGGGCGGAAGCAGCTCACACGGGGCCCTTGAGGGACCTCGCAGGGAACAGCTGGCCGGTCGCTCTCCCTTTACTAAAGGCTCTGCGGCCTCTGCCACAAAGCCTGGCATCTCCCACTAGGGGCTCCGGGCGCGGTGACTCGGGTGCGGGACCACAGGTGAAGCAGAAATGAAGAGGCAGCGCACGAACTCCCGTGTCTCACCCTACCGGGCTCCACACGGATGAAAACTGCACTCCAGATCCTGAGAACCCCCTCGCTCCCGAGCGCACACACACAGAAGGGAATGTTGGATGGGCAGAAGCCCCTCACGGCCCACTTTGCCTCTGCTGCCCCCCCCCCCCAAGCCCCACCTCAACAGCAGCTGGTCACCGTGACCAGCCCTCAACGGGGAGGTCCTGAAAGAGTAAAGTCCGGCTCAGTAAAAGTGGGGGACGGGCTCGGCTGGTGTGAGACGGCCCCAGAGAGTACAGTAGTAACACGTCACTGATCGTCACAACAACACAACGGCGAAAGCGACTACGTTGGCCTCGCACTGCGAAAACAGAGGCAGACGGAGGACACGCGCACGGCACGGATCAGTTATTGCCTAAGAATCTGTCTCGACACGGCCGGGGAGGCCCCCGGTGGTTCTCTGCACACACACAGACGAAGCAACGGCAGAAGGCAGGGTGTGGGGCACGCCCCCCACACCCTCTCGGACGGAAGAGTCGGGCTTGAAGTTCACATTTCCAGGAGGGGGCGGGAGGGAGGAGGGGACCGGCGGGAGGGCAGGCAGCTGGGCTGCGGGGCAGGGGTGAGGGTGGCCGGCACCCGTCGCCCCACAGAGCCCTGCGCCCCAAGGCCGTCAGCCTGGAGACCAGAAGGAGACGCTGGGAGCAGGGCAGGTGTGGGCATCCTGGGGGCGGACTGCTGTCCAGGCGCCTGTTTCTATTGATGGCCCCACCGTGCCCGGGGTAAACCTCATGGTCCATGACGCTCTGCTGCACGAAGCCTGAACAGCCCCTCAGTTCACTGAGACGAGGAGAGACGCAGGGGTCTGGCCCTGGGTCACCCACTCCTGTCCCCTGCGGTCACGACTTCTGGGCACTTGCCTCAGCCAAGCAGGGGTGGAAGGCAGTGCTGAGGGGTCCGCCAGGCCCAGAGCATGTCCTGTACAAAGGAATACAGAAATGTCTGCTCCTGTCATTGCCCGAAGGATGGAGCAGGGGACACAGTGCCCAAGCCAGGTAGTGGACAGCCCCAGAGGCGCCAGCTCTGAGGACAGGGAAGCGGAAATCCCCACTGCACAGTCCATGGGTTCGAGGCCCCGTGGTGAAGGCCGGGTCCTAGGGAAGGTGGCGTCCACCCCTCTGAGCAGGTCTTTAAAAATGAACCGAAGGATGAGATCGGTTGCTGGCAGCTTCCCCGAGGCCACACCAGGGCTTCCCGCTCAAGAAGAATCCAGGTCCCCGAAGCAAGAACAGATGGAGAAAAGGGGCACAAACACCCGAGAACCAGAGAGGCCGAGCCCGGCTGCTTCTCTCCAAAGGGGGGTGGGCAGGGGCTCCTGTTAGTGCCAGCCTGGAAACCTGGAAGGTGACAACAATGAAAGCCACCACCCAGAGACACTCGAGCAGACACTGACAGCTGAGATGCGCCCGGCAAGGAAAACCACCAGCACTTGGGACTCCTGGCCCCGAGACTGCAGGAAAGCAAGAGCGCGACGTAAGGCAGTGGTACCTAGCGGGCAGTCCCGGGTTCTGGGGGAACATCCCCTCCCTCTGTTCCTGCTGAGCGCGGCACCCCGCTGCCCGGTGCTTCCCCCATGCCCCTCTATTCGCTGATGCTGCCTCCCCTTCTTAAAGGTCCTCAAAACAATGGAACCTTTTAGCTCCTCTCTGGCAGTCGCTCTACCCCTTTAGAAACTGCAGCTGTCTTTACCAGGCTGAATCTGTTTCTTTAAAAAGACCAGCCCGAACAAATGAGAGCTGCAATCCCGCCATAAAGAAGCTATCAATTATAATAATCTCCTCACAATAAATCATGGATGTGGCTTGTCACACTGTGTGTTTTTTTTTCTCTTTCTCCTTTTGATTCCACAGAGAATAAGCAGATAAAATTCCACCGCAATGGAAAGATACAACGTTACATTTCTTCTGAGCATTATAAAAGGAAAGAGAGATAACACAATCTCCTAATTGAAATAAAAATTGAAATAAAAAGTCAAACACACTGAGAAAGGGAATGAGCAGGGGATCATTCCTGAGAATAACAAATGCTCCTCTTGAATTTGTTGGTTCAAGTAATACAGCAGGACAGAAGGGAGGCCTCCACAGCGGCAGGACAGGCCGGGACGCCCCTGAAGCCCGCGACCACGGCAGGAAGCGCCCGCAGGGCTCAGGGCTCAGGGCTCGCTCTCAAGGGGAGACGCCCCGAAATGAAGCCTCCCTTCCTTGATGATTTCACGTCTGGGATGGGGGAGGGGGAGAGGTAAGGAATGGCACCGTCCTTCCAGCTCGGGAGCCGCGTCCGGGTAATGAACTCTGGATGGAGGCCCAGCCCGTGGCCAGCTCCGTGGTCCCCTTTACACCAGGCTCCGGGCCGCGGGGGGAGGAGACACGGAGCCAGGTGATTAGCTGACCGCAGCTGGCCGTCACCCCTCGTGGGGACAGCGCGTCTGCGAGCCCAGTGCCCGGCCCGCCGCCACACAAGGCCAGCGGATGGCGTTTTCTCTGATGTACGGATGATCGGTCATTTTGCTACTATGACAAGGTGATCACAGGGTGACTTTATAACGCAAGTTCACTGTTTGGTATTTTGAGTTCTCAAAATGAAAAAAAAAAAGATTTATCAAATATAAATATCTTTAAAAAGTAACAAAAGTGCTACATATGTGATCAAGGAAAAAAATTCCGTTAGTTACTGCCGCTTAAAGTATAGATTAAACTTTACAAATATTACCACATCCATTATCAATATGGCTTCCAATTATTAAATAAATTGCCTGTAGCGATAGAACGTTCCAGACCTAACGGACAGAGTAAAGAGAACACCAAACAGTCCCATCCCGTGGCCGCTCGCAGACCCACCGCCCTTCCTGCTCGCGTGAGGCCCGTCTTCACACCAGGGACCCAGAGCCTGCAAGTTGACTCCTCCGGACCTCGGCTCTGTCCTGGACAGACTCTTTTGGTAGCAGGGGAGCGGGACAGAGACAGGAGGCAAAGCATCTCCCACGCAGGGCGCCAGCACGCGCGCCACAGACAGGCGTCTGAGAACTGGCCTTCACACCCAACACTCATTCAGCTTCTGATTTCCCTCACGCTCTCAAGCTGGGTTTTGTTTGTTTCATGGATTTTGTGGCTTTCTTTTGTCTCTTCTGTTTTCTTTTCATCGTGGTCCCATCGACAAAAGGCAGTATTGTATCTACTCAGTCACACAGCTCAGGAGAGGAGGCGGCCGTCCGAGATCTGAGGCAGGGTCCGTTCGTGGGCATCTGAGCGCAGCACCCGGAGCACGGGCTTGGGCCGCGGGGACTGGAGAGGCACGGAGACGGCGGCCGCGGCTGACTCTCCCCACGCGGGGCTCCTAGTGCTCCTGCCCCCGGGGGTGTCCGCTGACCCCGGGCCACACCTCAGCTCGCAGCCTTCAGTCACGGGGGAGGAAAGAGGTTCTGACTAGTGTTACAGTAATCTACGGGTACCCAAGGTTGTACACGGAGCCTAATATCTGAGGACGGAGGTGACCTAAATACCTGGAAGCACTTTCTCGGGGTGCTAAGACAGAGCAGCAACATTGTCTAGCCTCGGGGGCCGGGCGAGGGGGGTCGGTGGGTCGGTCGGTCGGCTATTACGTACTGGGAGTTAATACTGAGTATATGCAGAGGCTGAGGGCACCATGCCATCTTCACAGAACAAGACCCTAACGGCTAACTGACATACAAGGGACTGCAAGTTATACTGGAAGAACACACGCCACGGACCGGAGGAGTCTGCTAAGGTGCTACGTCTACACTAGGCGGCTCCCCGGCTCGGCCCCCTCCTCAGTCGTCGTCCAGGGCCTCCGTCTTGATTTCGTTGGCTCCTTGTCGGGCCAAGGCCAAGATCGTGTGGTTGACCGCTGCCATTTCCACGGCTAATGAGATGGGGTCTTGGTGGTCACTATGGCTAGTGCTGTCGTCCTAGATGCGCGGGGACAGAAACACATGGCGTTAGCGCACTGGTGAAACGTTTCGCTCCGGCTCAAAGAGAAGCATGCGGGGAGGTCGCGAGGAGGCGGAGCATTAGACGGGGCAAACGGTGGGCACGGGCTCACGACACGGGAGAGGGGACATGTATTTAAATAGACACTGAATGGAGATAAGTCCAGAGACTTCCACTGACATTTTTATGATTCAACAAAAAGCATCGAAACAGTTTTATTAAAAAAAAAATTGGGGTGTGAGGGAGAGATTGCGCTACACCAGTATTGCTGGCTCTGCCTCCTGGCTCTGAGCTCGGGAATCATTCCCAAAGGTGCTCAGGGAGCACCTGTGGTGCCAGGGAGCAAACCAGGGTGATCCCTGTGCAAGGAAAGGGCCTTAATCCTGGGTATCTCACTGGCCCCTAAAATGGTTGGTTTTTTTGTTTTTGTTTTTTTTTCATTGAGAATTTTAACCCTTCTATTTGAAAGAGAGCTGACAAGGACGATTAACCTGGGTCTTTCTAGGTTTGGCACTCAAAAAAATTTTCTGAATCCACACTTACAAGCAGATGTCTCAAGGGCAACCTCAAAACAAAAATAAAGAAAACAAGACAAAACTACACACACCAGAATGTGATGCTGAAGAGTCAGAAAAAGAACTCTGTTCCAAACAGGAGGGAAACGGAACTGGCAGAAACAGTTCCCAAAGTGCACAGGCCTGCCCAGCTCTGCGTGGGTGCCCCGGGCACAGCTCAGGGGGCTCGACGATAAAGCTGCGAAGGGCCTGGTACTGCCAGGCTCAGCAGGCTCCGAGAGGGCATCACAAACAGCTAAGTGTCTCAGCCTCAGGGCAACGCCACACCAAAATGCTTTGGCAGAGGCGAGTGAGTCCCTTCCAAAGTGAAAAAAGCAGGAAATGTGTTGCTCTGAAGGCATCTGGGGAAAAAGTGGGAAATGCTCCCTCCCAGGAGTGACTGAACCACAGGCGGAAGGTTCGCAGCTTCTCACGGACCCTGCCTGGGAGTGGAGGAGCCCTGGGTTTGCTCCCTGGCACCGTGCAGCTCCCCAAGGACCACTGCCAGGTGGCACCCTACCCCCATCCCCAAAGAGGGAGAAAAACCAGGAATGTTTCCAATCAGAAAGATCCCGAGAAGGGCTCAGTGGGTCAAACAAAGAGCTGGCTTGCAGCCTGCAGGCTGCCTTCTCAGTGGGCAGCACTGCCCCGCCCCATCGGGTGAGCCGTCTCCGGGGTCAGCACAGGGGCCAGAGAAATGCCACTGGGCCCGGCAGTAGGACGGCCACAGTGCACTAGAGCAATGGCTGGCGTTGCGGGGGATGAGAATGGGGTCCGCAGCGGCCACGGGGCAGCCCCACTTTCTCGGCTGTGGAGTTACTCCATCCAGTGGCTACAGCTGAATGTCTCGTCCCCCCAAGCAGTGAAGAGTGAGTCCCAGAGAGTGAGAAGACATGCACTGAGGAGAGGCTGTGTGCCCGTGGCGGGGGGTGGCCTCCAGGCGCTATAGTGATGGGCTGTGGAGACAGGGCCATGCCCATAGGCAGCCCCTGGAACTTCTCCGTGGGCTGTGGGCGGGGGTTTGTGTGTGTGTATGTGTGTGTGTGTGTGTGGTGAATGATGTAACTTGCTTGTTTGGGTCAGATCCTTCTCTCTTCTTCTACCTTCTCTGCTTCTCTGCCTCCCTCTGAATTTCTTCCCTCCTCCTCCTCCCCATTGCGTACTTGCCAAGTGTCCTGTTGTATGACAACAAATCCGCGCGGGTGAGTAACAGCCGCCTGGCCTTACCACATGCCTCTCACATCCCGCGACCGTCTTCCTCGCCACAGGAGCAGAGCATGGGGACATCAGACCAGCTCCCTCCCCCATCCCACGACACGGGGCGCAGAACCGGCCTCTCGCAGGGTTCCCCCCACTGTCCCCAGGTGCCGCCCGGCCGCTCACCTGCTCCGAGTAGTCATTGCCGTCCACATCGTCGCTGTTTGAGTGGCCGCCTGGACTCTGCACGTCTATGCCATGGCTCTCCAGGATTGCTGCTTCTTCGAAAAAGCACATGGGTCCCTAAATCACCCGTCACACTGGAGGGCGACTGTCACCGACAATCCCTAATCATATGTCACACTGTTACGGCAGTCTGCTATACTGACAATCCCTAAATCATCCATCACACTGTACGGAGACTATCACCAACAATCCCTGAATCAACATCACGTTGTTATGGCAGCCTGTCATACTGACAATCTCTGAATCACCTGTCAAACTGTAGGGCAACTGTCACCAAGAATTCCTAAATCACCTGTCACACTGTCATGGCAGCCTGTCACACTGACAATCCCTAAATCACCCATCACGCTATATGGCGAATGTCACACAGATAATCCCTAAATCATCTGTCACACACACTATATGGCGACTCACACCAAAAATCCCTAAATCACCTGTTACACTACGATGGTGACTGTCACATGGAAAATCCCTGAATCACCTATCACATTGGAGGATGACTGTCACACTGACAATCCCTAAGTCACCCATCACACTGTAGGGTGACTGTCACACGGATAACCCCTAAGTCACCCATCACACTGTCACGGCGAGTGCCACACAGGTAACCCCTAAATCACTTGTCACACATCACACAGCCCAAACAAACACTCACATTGGTGCTGAGAAAACTGGGTATAATGAAACTGGAACTTGGGACTCCTCCACATTTTCCTTCTCAGGGTCTCCCAAGGGGTGCTGGGGGGGGCCCACCAGCGAGTCTGGGAATTCATGTAGGATCTGCTCGGCATGAAGCACTGCTGTGCTTCAGGGCCTTCAGGGCAGAACTGGGCGATGCTTGGCGGGGGACAAACCCAGGGGTGATACCCTGACCACTGCACTACCCACCCCAACTACCACCGATGCATTCGCTTTCTTTTAAATGCTGATGGTGGGCTTCAAGTATACAAAGCTGGGGAAATAACACTGTCCACCTCAAGCCTGTCCAGCCACAAGCCACTGTGGAGTGGGTGATGGGTTCACGAACACTTAGCAAGTAATTAACCCGTCCTCTGGGCTCAGGGCTCTATGAAGAACTGAAAATTCCAATGAACTACAAATATGATTTATGAATAAAATACAATGTCAGAAGCTTAAAACTAGCCCCCCACTTCAATCTCATCAGTTCACATTTCTTAAAATGCTTTTTCAAAGTAAAACGTTTTTCCTTGTTTGCTCATTTCTAACTGATTGAAAGACCATTTCATTCCAGTTCTATTAATCGGATGTTTGATACCATCTCAGTCACAGTCCAGTAATAATACAACCCAGAGCACCAAATCCCCCTCGGGAGACCCCCACGAGGAGGTAGGAGTCACATCTAATTGGACATTCTAAAGCAGGAAAACAAAGAGCTTCAGGTATAAGCATTACTGCATTATAAACAGCCTAACACTAACTCTGGGTTCTTAAAATGACCATGAAGGAAAGCACGAGGGCGGTTCCTGCCAGGGTGAGAGTCAGCATCATTCAGATCTGCAGTTCTGAAGTGAAGCCCCCTCCAGTGTGCCCCGCCAACTCAGACAGGCAGCAGCCTCTGGGTACATTACCGATATTGGCTCTTCTCTTGATCTCCTTCCGTCTGTTAGCAAACCAATTATAGACTTTCAGGGAGGTTACTCGTTCCAGATCTGAGAGTTTTTTGCCTGTGAAAGCATGCGATGAAATTGAGATCATTTGTATCAGACTAGTTTAAAGAGAGACACTCTTCTTTATTAAAGTTCTTTTGACCACATTCCCCACCCCCACCCCTGGGGATTTTTAAAGCATTACCTAGCATTCCGCACACACTCAAATATTATTGAACAAATAACCATATAAATGAAAGCACAAAACAGCAATTGCGTGTTGTGCTTCGATTCAGAGAGCCGCACGGTGTCTAAATGCTCCAGTGCTAAAGCCTTGGTCATCGAGGGCACTAAGTTCACCAGCCGTGCACGGAGGCTGTGTTTAATCAGCGCCATAGATGAAGGCTACTTTCACCAAGTCTCTGGGCAACTGCAGTTACTGACGGCCTGAAGATCCTCTACTTGGATCCTGTTTTTTTAAGACAGAGGACAGTCCTCGAGCTTCCGGGCAGTCTGGAGGAAACCCTGCCCTCCTGTTATTTCAGCCATGCTGGAATGTACATCTGGGTGCAGGCTGCATTTTAGAGTCATTCTTTGCTGTCATGAGACCGCTCAGTGGTGGTTGGGGTACACTCTTGGTGGGGCTCCACCCTTGCAGCCATGGATCTGATCTCTCAACTGTGACTTGGGGGTGGGGTGGGGGTCCCTGACTATGCTCAGGGGAACCCTATGTGCTGCCGAGGATTGAACCCAGGCTGGCTGCTGTGGACACTCTGTCCAGTCCAATGGTTTTTGGTTGATACTATAATGCTGGATTAAAAAAAAATCTATAACCTAAAAAAAAAAAGTTTCAAGGCCTCCTATCTTTAATTTCTACCCCTCCCCCAATTTTTCTGGTTATTTCTGTTTTTTGGGGGTCACACCCAGCTGTGCTCCAGGGTTCCCTCGTGCAAAGTCAGGTGCAGGGGTGGGGTAGGGCATGTGGAAGCGGGGGTGGAGGCTGGCCTCCCAGGCTGCTCTCCCCAGCCCAGGCTCCACCCCTAAGTATTCTGCATGTCTTGTCCCTGGATGAATTTGGTGGGGGGTGAAACTGGGAGGAGAGACGGGCGCTGCAGTGGCCAGGATTCTGGCCTCCCTCGGGAGGTGGGGGGTGTGGGGGGGGGAAGCTGCCGCCTTACCTGGCTTCTGTATGACGGCATTGCAAGCATTTGCAATTTCTTCTCTCTTTGCTTCATCTGGATATTGATTCTCATTGAAGTAGCTGCAGAGGCAACCAATTAAGACATAAATGTGAAGTTTTAAAAATGTGCTAATGTACATCCCTGAGAAAAAAAAAGTTCTCATGCTCCTCACTACAGCATGGAGTCTGGGCCCTGCCAGGGTGGAAATGGCACCTCTGCGTGGTGCTGAGGATGATGTGACAGGAAGCCGAGTCCTTCCTCGCTCTGTTCTATGCGGCGCTAGAGAGCAGACCCATGGCCTCACACCTGCAAGGCAAGTGCTTGAGAGCTGAGACACGTCCTGGGCGCAGGTACAGAGTTATCAGGGGACTTAATTTGGGCAAATGCAAGTTACATCAGCCATGTGTGATCAGTGGCCTCGGCACTGGGCTGGGCAGGCCTGTTACTGCTGGGCTGTGCCGTGAGTCCCGCGCAGCTGAATTCCTGCAGCACAACGGCCAACAGTGCAGTGTCCGGCCATTGGGCACCATGTCATTCACAGCAGCAGAACCCGCCTGATGGCCCAACAGAGAACCGAGAGCAGATAAGGGACATCTATATTTACACACAGCTTTTAACAACGTCAGAGCTCTGCCTGCTGGCCTGGGGACTTGTCCACACCATATTCCTGTGGGGGAAACCACCGCGGAATAATGAGCGTGTGAAAGGGTCAGCAAGAACATGGAACTCCCGCCTGACCCATCTGCACGTGTCAACGTTGGCAGGGTCGCGCTGGGCCGTAAACACTGAAGGCTTAGTGTGACAGGGAGAAGAGGAAGAAGATTCAAACACTCTCTCTATCTTTGTCCATGTGTTCAAAGCGCAGACGTGAATCAGACGTTCTTTAGAGCCCACTGACCCTCGGTTCCATCTGTCAGTGGGCAGTTTACACAGGCTGGTTTTGTGCCTTGAACCTGGAAAGTTAAGATGAGAAAATGGTCCCTTCCAAATTCCAAATTCTAGTATCTCCTGTCTATCCACTGTCTCTCTTGTCGGTGCTGGAGGAAACTGCTCCCCTGGGAAGATGGGGGGGCTGGGGGTGTCCCAGAGGCCTCTCTATGGAGGCCACCCCTGCCTGCAGTCCCAGCTCTCAGTAGCAGCTGTCACCCAACAACCTAACCTTTCAAAGGCCTAAGGCACAGGGCTGTCCTGTCAATGTTCCCCCAGTGACCATCCCCCACAGTGGCCATCCTCCAGTGACTATCCCCCACAGTGGCCATCCCCTAGTGGCCACCCCCCACAGCGACCATCTCCTAGAGTGACCATCCCCCAGCAAACATCCCCCACAGTGACCATCCCACAGTGACTATCCCCCCAGAGTGGCCATCCCCCATGGCCATCCCCCAGATGAGGCTTGGTGAGTGAGCAGATCCGGAAGGATGCACCGGCTCCAGGCACTGGAGGCAGAGGCAAAGCGAATGGTAAAGACAAAGCGTCTGAGGAGGCCCACAGACGTAAGGCTCATCTCTCTCCCCAAGTATCGTATTTTCAATGATGAATTACGTGGACACCCTAGTACCACATCACATTATTGATGTGTCTCAATTAATAGTAATGACAATCTCCTGAACGTCTTTCCCATAAGAGGATGCGGTGGGGCCAGAGCAATAGGACAGCAGGGAAGGCATTTGCCTTGCACGCGGTCGACTTGAGTTTGATCCCCCGGCATCTCTTATGGGTTCCCCAGCACCACCAGGAGTGACTCCTGAGTGCTGAGCCAGGAGTAACCCCTGAGCATCGCTGGTTGTGGCCCAAAAAGAAAAAAAAAAAGGCTAAGTGATCGCTCAGAGAACAGAGAGAATCAGAGACAATAAGGACATTTCCGTTAGCCACTGACAGAGGTATTAGGGTGGGTGCCCGGGAATCTGACAGCAGCTGTGTGGTCACTAGGGGAGAGAGTGAATGACTATTAGGGAGTGAGTATAAGAAGGAAATGGGCAAAACTAGAAACCGGTTTCGGTGAAGGCGTCTGGGGAAGCTGAGAAGCATCTCAAGAGAAAGCCAGCTCCGATCTCCCCGCACTCTGCACCATCACCCCCAGCTGTGGCCACTGGTTTGGGACTAAGAGTTTAATACAATTATATCAATATAGGATATTTTGGTGAGGTGTGTGGGGGGGGCACACCCAGTGATGCTCATGGGTCTCTCCTGGGCTCAGGAATTTTCCTAGCCCCTCTTTTTTTGAAAACCAAAGACTACCAATGAGGTTGGGAAATGAATCAACCAAGTCATCCCAAAATGTAAGTTCTGGCTTATACGAGGCGAATGACTAAATGGGAGATAAGGGGAAGCTGACAGCACTTCAGGGAAGGGGCAGACGCTCTAATGGAATGCTGTGAATACCACAGAGAAAACTCCCAGGGTCAGAACCTGCTTCTCCCAGCTGATATCTGAAGGCATCTAAACGTTAATAAATGACATCTAGCAAGTAAAGTCATAAGACACTTTTTGTCTCTGAATAGGTAGAGATGAAAGAAATGGGGGGCCTTTTACCCACAAAGACCTCCAGGCTACTCTGGGCCCGCAGACCTGGGCTCTCAGTCTGACGCTCCGTGCCAAGACTGTACTAACCACTGCCAAGAACACCCTGCAGCGACCCGGTTGGAGGGCAGTGTGGGCCAGAGGGCAGGCGACTCTTCCCCACTGGATGTGGAGACCCTGGCTGACCGTCGGAGCGACGGGCACAGGAGGCAGAGCTGGCCACTCTAGGCCATGCGGAGACTTTGGAGGTGCATCCTCGCTCTGCTTTGGCCAGTAAGGCAGGCCCCGTGTGGGCAGCTCCTGGACCTGCACGTCCACTTGGAACTGCAGAACGTGGACTTACCAGGAGGGGGACGGAATTTTGGAAGGACGGAGCTGAGGTCACACTGGACCCTAAACTTAAGGAGAAATGGAAAGACGGAAATAGAGGAGAGCCCAGAAGGAAGCAGACGCTGGAGAGACCCACTGCTGATCTGAAGGGGACTGTCGCCATCACGTGGCCTCGGCTAAAGACCAAGGCCGCTGACACATCCTGCCCATGTCCAGCTCGAGCCACCCACAGTGCCAACACAGCACAGGAAGGCCAGGGCGGCACTAAGGGACGGCACTGCTCGGCGGGAGAACGCCTGGCACACAGACGGTGCTGAGCAGAGTACTAGGACTGACGGCTGAGCTGAATAAGCTGGTCTCGCTCTGATCTGGTCAAATAACAAAAAATTCCAACTTCGACCCTTTCGTCTCCACTACAAAATGAACTGGAAATCTTTTTTTCCTTTTCTTGTTTTGGGCCATACCCGGCTGTGCTAGGGGCTTACTTACTCCTGGCTCTGACCAGATGTGGCAGCGAGGACAGAACCTGGGTCAGCTGTGCATAAGGCAAGCACAAGGTTTGCTGGACGATCTCTCTGGCCTCTGGCTGTCATCTCGTAAAAATAAAGCTTACCACTATTCTTCACTAGAAAAGTTCTAATAAATTAAAAACATTTTTTTTAAAGTAGTGCAGGGGCCAAGACTCAGAGACTATAAAATCCAGCTCCTGGACGAGACCAGTGCAGTCTCCTGCCCCTGCGCCTGGCTGTTCCTCACCGGGGTCCCTTGGAGGGGAGCGGGTTGAGCTTTCCTCCCCGCCCCGACCAGGGCTCCGGCAGCGGAAGACCTCCAGGACCAGCCACCACCATGCCAAGACCACACTCCGCACACATGAAGGTACTGGCAGAGGGACAAAGCCACGTGGGTTCCGGGGCCGAGATCTCCAAGCCTACCCGGATTGGAGTTGAGCATCCTCCACCCAGATCCTCCAAATTCCAGTAGGCGGGGGTCACACCCACACCTGGCCCCCTGGCGCCGTGTAATCCCATCAGTGGCCAAGACTCAGAGACTATAAAATCCAGCTCCCAGACGAGACCAGTGCAGTCTCCTGACATCTTATCAAGACATCTTTTTATGACATCTTATTATCTCATTTCTACTTTGGACAAACTTGCAGGCTATCGAATGTAGCCTGCCCACAGGGCAGAGTCTGGCAAACTCCCCGTGGCGTACCAAATATGCCAAATACCAGTAACAATGATGGGTCTCATTCTCCTAAAGAGCCTTGAATATAATCTCAGGGCTAGGATGAAAGAGACGTTACTGGGGCTTGCTCGAGGCAATCGACAACGAATAACAGTGCAGGGGATAAAACCTTGCATCATGAACATGCAAGGCAAGCACCACCATGGCCCTGCCAACAGGGCCTGCATCTTCAGCAACTAGTGACAGTAATTTTCCAGAATCTGAACACTGAGTACAGATGAGGATTTCATTTAGTACAGCACAGATTACTGCTATGAAAATGAGATGTATAATAAATAATGCTCTTAGGTAGACTCTAGCTGGCTGGCACGTGAAGGTTAAAATTTTTTTAACTTTGTTGTATGTCTGAGAACTTTTGCACTAAAATATTGTGAAACTGAGTAACTGGTCACAATAATAAAAATGATACCAAGGGTAAAATTTGGGTACTATTCCTATTAAATCAGAAACTAGGGGCTGGAGCAATAGCACAGCGGGTAGGGCATTTGCCTTGCATGCGGCCGACCCGGGTTTGATTCCCAGCATCCCATATTGTCCCCTGAGCACCGCTAATTTCTGAATGTAGAGCCAGGAGTAACCCCGTGCATCGCCAAGTGTGTCCCCAAAAGTAAAAAAAAAAAAATCAGAAACTAGGCAGCAAAGCCACCATCCCAAATGCAATTTTTCCTTTTCCTACAGTTTATCGCTCCAGCCAACGGGAGGGCCTTTACCTTTACCTTTACAGTTTATCATTGAAAGTCATAATTACACAAGCCTTGAAAAGGAATTAAGAAACAAACTGGGAAGTAAGGTCATACAATTATCATGTGCACATTAAAAAAAAAAGAAACAAAAAATATCTTAGAAGGGGTGGAGCAATAGTTCAGTGGTAGCACTTGGCTTGCACATGGCCGACCTGGGTTCTACTCCCAGCACCCCACAAGGTCCTCTGAGCCCCCCAGATGTGATCCCTGACTGCACAGCCAGGAGTGAGCCCTGAGCACTGCCAGGTATGGCCCCCAAATAAAACAAAACAAACAACAACAACAAAAATGTCTTGGACATTATCAAATGGTTGGGGAGTAAATGAATAAGAACATCAAAACCTTTCCATTTGTTAAAGAGTCAGCGAGAGTCAGCTGGACATGTTACTAAAAACAAGACATCTATTTATAGGAATAAGAAAAGTTTAGATAAAAACAAAAATACCTAACAAGAAAAATATAGAAACCACACAAATAACTAGATTTTTCTCACTTTACTGATAGGTGTAAAAAAGATTTAAGAAACGGAGAAACACATAACACATCTCTTGATTACAAACATGATGTCATTTCTCAAATTAATTTTTAATATTCCAATGTAAATTTTTTTCTCTCTTTTCCTTCTTTGTGAAAGTAGTATAAAAGTCAGTATGATTTTAATGTTCATGAAAAAAACAGATGAGAAAGCTAAGAATACTTGGAAGTAAACTGCAATGAATGGGCCTTAGGCCCTATTTGGCCAATATTATAAACTTGTAGCTAACAAAGGAACTTTGTAAACAAATAAGAAACTTAGAGCTGAAAAAGAGGGAAATTTGGGAAGTAAAAGTGGATTTAAGTCCTCACCTTATGAACTCAATATATTAAAGGCTAAATGTAGAAGTGAGATCATTAAACACACTAGAATAATACTTCAAAATGAAGCATAAATTTGTAAGAATAAAGCACTGAAATATTCTATCTAATTAAAATTGTAACTAGATGCAAATATAGGACAGAAAATTAAGATATAAATTCCTACAGATAATATTAACTATATATTAACGCACAGCCTGCTCAAAGTTTTCCTCAGAAACAGAAGATGGGAAAAACACTTAAATGCCTTCCATCCGGACAATGTCACTCTCACCCCCACACTGGAAAGGCCAGCATGCAGCAACAAAAATGACAGACTGATCTCTCTGATGAACGAAATCCTCAAGAAAATCACTGAGAATTCTTCCTCTAGGTTTCCTTGGAGCAGGTGATGTGAAGTAGATTTGTTCTGAGCCTGCTAAGGAGGCAGACTTGGGGGTGGGAGGGAAACTGGGGACATTGTGGAGGACGAGGATCACACTGGTGTCAGAACTTGGAATGTCTGCAACAACTATATTATGAACAACGTTATAGACCACAATAATTTAAAATCAAGTTTTTAAAAAATCATGGCAAACTGGGGCCAGAGCGATAGCATAGCTGGTAGGGCGTTTGCCTTGCATGCGGCCGACCTGGGTTTGATTCCTCCGCCCCTCTCGGAGAGCCCGGCAAGCTCTTTTATCTAGCCTGCACGGCAAAGCCTGGCAAGCTATCTGTGACGTATTCAATATGCCACAAACAGTAACAACAAGTCTCACAATGGAGACGTTACTGGTGCCCGCTCGAGAAAACTGATGAACAATGGGAGGACAGTGACAGTGATGGTAAACTGAGTCCAATACATCGGAGGATCAGTCACCTCCTCAAAGGGACAGTCTCCTAGAGTACAGGCAACACCCCACAGTTAAAAAGCATAATCTGAAACTATGTGGTCTCAAAGCCCAAGCAAAACAGAATCACATAAATTATTCTTAGTAATTTTCTTGATTTATCTTAATGCTTCCTGGAAACAAGCAAACTTATACTTTCAAAGTTTGTTTTGTAAACACACTATCGCACAACAAAGATGTTTTATTCCCTCACATGCATTTTTTTATAAATATGAACTCATTTTTAATATTATAGAGCCATCCTATAAAATGACTTTTTCCAAATTTGTCTTTAAAAAGGTATGGCTATATGGAAAGGCTGAAGTAGAAATGAGTTCCATACGAGAAGCTATATCATTTCATGGCTTTGCAGCTTAAAATTCTAGCATAGAAAAGCCTCTGAAAACAGATTTCTCAGTGCAAAAATTAGTTAGGTTTTCTGACAAATTAAAGATCTAAGATGTAAGTAGCTGAGTTTGGGAACTCTAACTTAAAAATGCAATAGAGTCCTATAACACAGCTCATTACAAATGGATTTAGGCATATCAAAATAAAGGTATTTGGATTAAAGTAGATCCACAGAGTGAATAGAAAGTTTTCTAGCTAGAAGGAGCCTGTATAGCACCTTTATTCTGTAGATGAGATGAACTTTACAGATGAGGAACCAGAGAGAATAGACTTATTCAAAGTCCCACATCCCACTGGGGCTTCCTGTCTCAGCTCACTGGCTAAAAGGCCTCATCGGAAGGACTGTAACTCAGCCAAGTTGCGGTACTGTTTCAGACTTCCTTTAATACCCAAGAATAGTTGAGATAAGTACCAGGAGGTCTGCTCCATGGCTTGGAAGCTGGCAGCACATGCTGCGGGAAAAGGGAGCTCAGACAGAGAAGGGAACACCAAGTAACGGGTGTTTCGAGGACTTGCTCAGGATGCAAGATGTGTGCTGAAAGTAGACTACAGACGGAACATGATGGCCACTCAATACCTCTATTGCAAACCACAACACCCTAAAGGAAAGAGAGAGGAAAAGGGAATACTTTGCTACAGAGGTGGGGCGGGATTTGGGAGGATGGGGGGTGGGTGGGAGGGTTACTGGGTTCATTGGTGGTGGAGAATGGGCACTGGTGGAGGGATGGGTACTTGATCACTGTATAACTGAAACCCAAGCATGAAAGTTTGTAAGTCTACAACTGTGCCTCATGTGTTTCACTAATGAAAATAAAAAGCACTGTCACCGTAGCACTGTCCTCCCGTTGTTCATCGATTTACTCGAGCGGGCCCAGTAACATCTCCATTGTGAGACTTGTTGTACTGTGTTTGGTGTATCGAATACGTCACGGGTAGCTTACCAGGCTTTGCGTGCGGGCGAGATACTCTTGGTAGCTTACTGGGCTCTCCGAGAGGGGCGGAGGAATCAAACTTGGGTTGGCCAGGTCAGCCACGTGCAAGGCAAACACCCTACCCGCTGAGCTATCGCTCCAGACTAATAAAATAAATAAAGATTCAAGTCTCTATAGCACTGGATCATCTAAATCAAGCTCCTAGTAACTAGTAAATTTCACTAGTTCCAGGGAGCAAAGATGTGGCCACACCACTGGTCAGAACACTGACGGGCACAGAGCCAGAGCTGCCTCTCATGAGGAGACGAGATGATCTGAAAACCACCCAACACTGGCCCAGCCACAGGAGACAGATGAACAGCAGGACTTGCTGCTGAAATCCATGTCACCACACAGCGCAGTCTGCGGGGCCTCTGCAGATACCAGCACGAACAAAATTTTCTCCAAAATCCCTCCTGCGAAGACTCAATGTATAAATGTTTGCTTTTCTTACAGCGCACTAACTGCCACTGGCCTGCCCTGAGAGCTGATAAACAGGTTTCATGGTTAACACCAAGTCAAGAGCAGAGTTGTCAGGACACTTTGCCCCATCGCCAAGGCTGCTGAGTCACTAATCCTTAACAAGCATCCCTAAAGGAGGCGTATGGGGACAGGGACGGGATGAGAGGGTGGGTTCAGAGCCAGTTTTCTGCAGTGTCCTTGGAGTCTTTCTATGAAGACCATGTAAAAAGAATGACAATGGTTTATAAGGTAACACTGTCAGATTCTGATCCCTGAAGGAAAAATAACCAAGGAGCAATGTTTTTCTTGACTGAACCCCGCCGAGCTCAGCTCCTATGTGCTCAAGCCTCCATTTTAAGGAAGAAAGAGAGAAACTGCACCAGAGAGCAGCGTTTGGGTCTTTTCAGTTTCCTAACAGATGCACCAAGGGTGAGGATGAGGTGGGTTCAGGCACGTGGGAACGGGAAGCGGGGTCAGCAGTGCCTCCCGGGCACAAAGCTGCAGCGTCCTCGGCATGGTGTCGCCTTGGCCAGCAGCTGCTTTGTAAGACAGATCTGTAAGGTGACCTGGAACTGTTTGGCTTCTTACGTTAGCTGTACAGGTTGTCCAGAGACAGGAAGCCTACTTTTATCTTTTTTTTTGGGGGGGGGGAAGCCTGGAAGGGTCAAAACCCCAGGGATGCCCAGAGGTACTCAGGACCCCGTGGTGTCGGGGTTCAACGAGGCTCGTGCGTGTGCTCTAGCCTTTGTGCCATCTCCCTGCCAAGAAGCCCACCTGAAATGAAAGATCCTTCATTTTAAACAGCCCAGTGACAGGCCAGACACTGCTGGCCAGCAGGGCACTATAGTGAACTGGATTCTTAAGATCGACATATCCTGAAGGTTTTTCTTACAATCAGTAACTATGTTTCTGCATCATAATTCTCACCAAAAGGGGGGATTTCTGGCTATCTCGTTTTGTGTTCTGAAATGAGAACTCGTTCTAGCAGGGAGAACTCTCAACAAACGGCAAACCAACCACAGCCAAGAGCAGAGACGCTCAAGAGAGCCAGGACACGGGAGGGGGTGGGGGGAAGGGGCTGTCAGTCCCCTGCCTCTCCCAGACACAGACATGGGCAAAGACAGTGTCACTCAGGAATTACTCCTGGCAGTTTTATGCCAGGGATCAAACCCAGGTCGGCCCCGCGCAAGGCAAATGCCCTACCTACAGTACTATCACTTGGGCAAAGGCAGTGTTTTAGGAATGACTTCAGGGATGCCCCAGGGACTGGGAGGTACTAGCAACTGACCACTGACCGGGACCTCTGGTCCTTTGAAAAGTCTAACAAAATCTGATAATGCCGAACCAAACACAAACAACAAAAACCACCTTACTTATAGAAGGGTTCTATTCCCCAGGATTAAGATTATCAAAATGTCCAACCTAAATGGTTCATCATGCAGGAGGCCCACGTGTGATTCCAGCCACCTCGGGGGGCTGCAGGGCACCACTGGGGCGACCCTCCAGAGCAGAGCCAAGAGGAGCTCGGGAGTACAGCTGGGAGCGGCCTGAAAACCAGAACCAAAAAGGTCTTTTAGTGTTAAGTCAAAGGAGAAACTTTGGAGAATGTTTCCAAGGGTAGAAGGTTTACAAGAGGTTCCATGATGATTGGGATTTTGATGGTAGTATAAAGACCATTTTCAGATGCTTTTAATTAGAGGTAAAAAAAAAAAAAGCGTGTCCATTCAAGCCACCTCAAACAAAGGTAACTAAAACAGGAGGATATTTACTCACAATTTCATATTTTACAAATTTGAGATCTTCAAAGGAATTAAGCACATGTGAACTTTGGTAAGTGCAACAGAGTTCACGCAAATTCCGAAATGTTCAGTCTACCAATGATTTCCTACGAGTACTATTGTAATGGGCCAGACCACATCTGTCTCGCCAACTACTGCATCATCAAAATTCCTGGTACAAACCAGAAGCTTTCCTTTCCTTCTCTCCCTACCCCCCTCCTTCATATATATCAGTGCCTCTGAACCATCGCCTTAGCCCTCCCTCCACCAAACAAACAGTTCTTGAGTTTTAAAAAAGACAGGTTTGGGGGGCTGAGTGGCAGTCCAGAGGTGAGGCACCTGTACCATCTGGGGCCCCCCAGGCATTGCTCCCAGGCCTCATGGGCTGTGTTTGAAGGTTCATTAGTTTTCTGTGGAGATTTTAGTCCATAAATTCTGGTCTCTGCTGGTATTAATATTTATAGTATGATGCTTATAATTCTGCCTCTGGGATGATTCATATATTTGTGGGTGACTCATCTCCTATAATCCCAATGTTTACCAAATGATCCTTCATTCTCTGCAAACTGTGGTCACAGAAGGGTGCGAGAAACGTGGGGTCTTTTGTCCCGGTTAATTGGCTCAGGGACCAGAGAAACAGAGGTCTATTGTCTGTACAAAATGAAGCTGCTGGCGATCTATACGAGGTGGGGTGGGGGGGTCGATTTTTAATCTGCTTTAAAAACATTGTCCTAACTTCTCTTTTGGCTATTTCTGTTTGACCAGAAAGGAACCAGGAAGTAGAATTTGCCAATTTAAAAATGCATTTAGGGACAGTTCATCTTCTGACTGGCTATGAGATATGGATTGGGATAACTTTACCTGTCAATAAGTGGGCAAGTTTTGCTGTTTTTTCCCTCAAAGAGTCTAATGGACCGAAATGAGGTCATGCCCAGGCTCTAGCCACCGGGTCTAAGTGTTGAGAACTTCCTTCTATTTGCAGGCCCAGGAGGTGGAGTTCATTACATTCCACCAGAGTCATTCCATAAGGACTCTGAGAGAGGATAAACTCTTTTTAACATTCAACTTCCAGCATCCATTAGCTCTGAAAGTTAGAATGTATTCGTGCAGCACCGTCTCTCCGGGCGCAGCCCTGGCATCAGGAGAGGGGAAGGAGGACAAGCCTGGCAGTGCTGCAGCAGGGCACCGCCAAGGGCGGGCGAGGCTCGATCTTCTGTCCTCACCACGATAGGCGGACAAACATGCTTACAAGGACCCCATGCCAGTTAGGGGGCGGGGGGGGGGGGGCTGGGGAGTGATCAGGCCATGGGAAAAGTGCATTGGAGCCTTCGGAAGTCACTTTGGGGCTGTTTTAAAGTTATTGGACTGGATTATTCTGAAGCAGTGAATTATTATTTACCATGTAATTGAATAGAAGGCCTCACGACTTGAACAAAATAGAGAACGCTGTGTTCCTTTATCTGCCAGCCCTCCCCCCCTGCAGCCCTCTGCCAAGGGACGCCAGGGGAACAACGTTTGCTGCTTTTGTTTGAGTAGGAAGGTCTAAAACTCATCGAAGCACGTGCGATGGTGCTAATGGCCCAGCCCTGCATGGCACAGGCAGCCCCAGGCCTAGGAGCAGGCAGAAACACTGCTCTTGCCCACAGGGCTGGCCTGGGGTGCTGAGACTCCCACCAAGCTCACCTCGCAGACGGGAGAGGGGCTCCCAGCTCCCCCCTCAAACTGTACTGAAAGTAATTCCAAGTACGCTACACGAACAGGGACACAAGATCCCACATCATGGTGTCCGTCTGTCATAAGTGCTGTGATCTCTCTTCCGCATGTGGGAGGACACGGGACCTTTTCAGTATAGGAGTTTGGGGACGCACACGGCAGTGCTCAGGAGTCTTGCCTGATGGTGCTCAGGGGCGAATTGTGCTGCGCATGGAACGGGGTCAAGAACAAGGCCAGTGCCTTACCTCCGGCCTCTCTCTCTGCCCTAACACTGAAAGATTCCCGGGTCTACTAGGGCCTGCATGTAGACCTGAAGGGTTGGAGAAAGATCCCCAGGGTCTCATGAGTGCAGAGGCAGCCCCCGAGCCCCTGTCCACACAGCTCCGTCCCTGCGGCCTCCTGTGCCCAGCCCTTCTCTTCTGAGTCTCATTCTTTTTTTTTCTTTGTGAAAGAAGATGTATTTCCTTTTTTCTTTTTTTAAATTTTTATTAGTGAAACACCATGAGGTACAGTTTGTGCTTGGGTTTCAGTTATACAAAGATCAAGTACCCATCCCTCCACCAGAGCCCTTTCTCCACCACCACCAGTCCCAGTATCCCTCCCACCCCCCAACCCTCCACCTCACCCTGTCTCTGTGGCAGGGCCTTCCCTTTTGTTCTCTCTCTCTCCTTTTGGGTGCTGTGGTTTGCAAAAGAGGCATTGAGTGGCAATCATGTTTGATCTATAGTCTACTTTCAGCATGCATCTCCCATCCTGGGAGGATCTTCCCAACACCCTTTACTTGATGCTCCCTTCTCTATCTGAGCTGCCTTTTCGCCTAGCATGTGTGGCTGGCCTCCAAGCCATGGAGTAAACCTCCTGGTACTTATCTCGGCTATTCTTGGATGTTAGTCTCCTATTTTGTTACTTTATGTTCCCCAGGTGAATGCAATCTGACTCATTTTGCTTAGCATGATACTTTCCGTGTAGTACCACTTGTATGTAAATTTCATGACTTCATCTTTTCTAACAGCTACATAGTACTCCATTGTGTAGATGTACCAAAGTTTCTTTAACCAGTCATCTGTTCTTGGGCATTCAGGTTTCTTTCAGTTTCTGGCTATTGTAAAGAGTGCTACAATGAACAAACACGTGCAGATGTCACTTCGACTATACATTTTTGCCTCTCAGGGATATATTCCCAGGAGTGGTATTGTTGGGTCAAATGGGAGCTCAATTTCTAATTTTTGGAGACTCGTCCATGCTGTTTTCCAAAAGGGCTGAACCAGTCGGCATTCCCACCAGCAGTGAAGAAGGGTCCCTTTCTCGCCATATCCCTGAGTCTCATTCTTTGGTTTTGAAGGCTTTTGGGTCCTTTGCTCAGGGACTGCTCCTGACAGCCGTGAGGGGCCGGCCGCCAACTTACCAAGCAGGTGCTCAGTCCGTGGCACCACTACCCTGACCCCTCTGAGAGTGTGTGTGTCTGGGCTACACCTGCCAACAGTGCCCACAGGCTGCTCCTGGCTCTGTGCTCATTGCCCCGGGGACCATATGAAGTGCCAGGATTTCCCCGTCCCCTCCTGTGACCTCTGAGATCTGACCGCTGCACTGGACAGAGCCTATGGGAGTAACAGGTAGCTTCGATGATACTTCCGCCTGGGTCAGAACACAAGAACGCTCCAGGCATCCCTCTGCAAATGCCCACAGTCTCAAAGTTCTTATTCACAGTCTCTTGCAGTGACTATTTAATAAGAAAGGGACATGCTATTAAACACCCAACTGCCATACTTATCACTTACACTCACTGTGTTTGGTGATTCCTATATGATCATTATGATTCATTTTTTTCTTTTGGTTTTTGGGCCACATTCTGTGGCACTTAGGTTGACTCCTGCCTCTGCACTCAGGGATCACGCCTGGTGGGGCTGGGGGGACCGTATGGGGTGCTTTGGATTGAACCCAGATTTTCTGCATGCAAGGCAAGCACCCTACCTGCTGTACTATTGCTCTGGCCCCATTATGATTTGCTTTATGGGTTTTATTTTTCTTTGTTCAGACCACATGGTACCGGGATGAAACTCAGCCAACCTTGGCCTCCAGAGCTTTGAGCTCTCTCTGCAGCCCTAGATGGGGGTCAATCTCCCATGACCTGATGGCACTATTTACCCAGGGATGCTGAGCCAAAGTGACGGCTGGGACTTCTAACCAAAAAATGTAGGGCGTTTGCCTTGCACTCTGCCGACCCGGCCAACCTGGGTTTGATTCCTCTGCCCCTCTTGGATAGCCCGGCAAGCTACCGAGAGCATCTCGCCCACACAGCAAAGCCTGGCAAGCTACCTGTGAAGTATTCGATATGCCAAACACAGTAACAACAAGTCTCACAACGGAGACATTATTGAGTCCGCTTGAGCAAATCGATGAACAATGGGAGGACAGTGCTACAGTGCTACTATGTTATCAAAATACAAATGTGACATAAAAATATGCAAACCAACTGTTGAGGCCCACCAAACAAATCATATGAATCATCTAATATTCTGAGCAAATCTTTCATACGGAAGATTTTCTACCTCTCCCAATCTCCATATGTACATTTGTGAGTTTTAACATTATAAGGATATAATTCTCCACACCCCATGGCTTAACCATGTTCCTCTGAATTTACATATGTCACACGTCATTAATTCCATCATGATATTCTACTTGACCAATTAGCAACTGCTAATGAGTAGTAAAGCATAAGCTGGAAACATTCACTGCATTTCCTGTGCAACACCATCCCTCTGCATCTCCCTCGTCAGGCGACCACGCTGCTACTCAGTGTGAAGGGCCTGTCCAGTGTCCCCTCATTGGGCGACCACCCTGCCACTCAATGTCTTGTCTTCGGCTGCTTCACTCAACTGGCCAGCAGCAGAAGGAAGAACAAACGAGATGCAGTTTCTTTGTACTAGAGAAAGTTTTCCTCTTAGAGATGAAATGAAAAGCAAATAGAGGAGCTGGAGCGATAAGCACAGCAGGTAGGGCGTTTGCCTTATACGTGGCTGATCCGGGTTCGAGTCCCAGCATCCCATATGGTCCCCCAAGCACCACCAGGAGTGATTCCTGAGTGCAGAGCCAGGAGTAACCCCTGGGCACCGCCAGGTGTGACCCAGAAAGAAAAAAAAAAGCAAGAAGAACAGATGGCCCCTAGGCACTGGGGATGCTCATTCTCCTGTGTGGTGAGGGATAAGGAATGGCCCGCCGTTGTGAGTGGGGGAAGCAATTCAACCAGGACTGCTCCCTCTGGGGGCAGCACTGGCCCCTCGAGTCCAGATGGGCACAGACCAGTGAGAGGTCCAGGCCCAGCAAAGGAACCAGCGCAGGCCTGACAGACTGGTTGCCTCAGAATGGCGCTGTGCTCTGGTTCTCAACCCTGAACCTTAGAACTGTTCCACATTCTCGGGGGCCTCAAATGAGAAGGAAAAAACTTGGTCCTGGGCCGCTCTGCTCCCAACAGGCACAAGGATTTCCAAAGACTTAGATGAAGTGGGTGGATGGGGGCATTTTTTCTACCAAGCCCTGTGTCTAAGAGGGATCAGAGGCTCCAAACAAAAGAGATTAGTTAAAAAAGGAGAGCAACACACTTCTGGAAGCTTGATGGGCCCTTGGAAATGATACATTTGCTAATAGCTCTGAAATGCTTATGTTGACCAAGTTCCTTTTAAAATGAAATGGGGCAGTATATACTTCAGTTTATATTAGGGGCAACTTAGAAGTGATCAAGGACGGTGGGGATGGGGATGGGGTGGGGGTGGGGGGGAGGATGCAGTGGAGACCCCAAAGGGGAAGAGAAAGAAATGGATGGCAGTTTCTCTGGCAAACTGGAGAACAGGAAGTGAGGAGGGGAAAGGGAGAAAAAGGGGCTCAGCAGGGGGAGGATGAGTGAAAGGGCTCAAGCCAGAGGGAAGAAAAACAGAAGGGAAGCCAGAAGCAAGGGCTGCCTCCTTCCACCTTTGCATCTCAACTCTGGAAACGTTTCTCAGAAAGGCAACTCTTAAAGGCAACGTGTCCTGTTCCTCGCCCCCTATCCCCACTCCAGATTCCCACTGCTGCTGGGGCATCTTGTCTTGAACCACCAGCCCAGCAGTCAGGCATCACCAGAGGGACCCCTGCAACCCCACGCAAGAACCAGAAAGAAACCAAAGACCAGGGGTAACATTGGGTCTGTGGGCCCAGAGAGTTGCGATCGTTCCCTCCTTCCTTACAAAGCGAGAAAGCCAAAGGCATCTCCCAGCTCGCAGGAATTTGCTTCTATCTTAGAAATGTACCTCCAAGGGGCAGAGAGCTCTGTAGGGGGGGAGCCCTGGGGGTGCCCCCCAAAGTGAGTCTCCAAGTGTTGAGCTCGGCTGAGAACAAAGTCTAGAAGATTTCCTGGATTAGCTTTCACAGAGCACAGTGTCGCCATGAGAGAGATTCTTTAAGAATAACGGGAAGTGTCAATCCCAAACAGGAGAGGTTCATGTCATTTGGAGATTTAACAAAATCCACAGACAGATTCCTGGGCCTCTTGAGCCTATGTGACTCCCTCACCTTTACACAGACACAGATACACAGACATACACACACACGTCACAGCAGAATCGGGGCTTGTTTCTGAGTCCGTGGAAAAGGCCCTGAGATGCTCCCTGCAGGCCAGGCCAGGCCAGGCTCCCGGGGAGAGAGGCAGAGCACCAGGGAGCAGGCACTGCAGCTGTCTACACCACGCCCAGTCTGCGGCTAAATATAGACAGCAGCTTCTGGAAGGACTGGGGACTGGTCTCTCTAACCTTCATAGCTTGGGCAGTCACTGCAAAAGGTAGAAGTCAAAAGGAGAAGGGAGACGGAACCAAAGAGATGAGAGCTGTCCGAGATGCTGAGGATGCCAAGAGAATTCAATGACCAAAATCTCAAGCAAAGTTCTACAAACACCCTGTATGATGATCCGCCTTCTCTACTACGCAGACCCGCGCAGGACACACGCACACTGGCGTGAACGGCTTTGTCAACTCACGTGCCTACAGCCCTGATTAGACATTCAGACTGTAGAGCAGCACATTAACAGCAACGCCACCAGATTTACAGCCATGATTTAATTTGTTAGCGTATTGGGCTGGTGATGCTATTTTTGTTCAGGAAGAGGCATTTTTATCCTAAGGCACTATTTTTAGGCTCTTAAATTTTGGCCTAAAGCTCACTTTCAAGCTGAAGATTTTAATGCTGATTCTATGCCTTAAATATCTGGGGTTAATATTTTAAAACTGTTTGGGAGATTGACTAAAAAAATCACAACAAAGTGTTTCTTATAATTTCAGAGGGTTCTATGCTTTGGTGATGATTTTGTTTTACACCGTTTGTTCACTGAAGATGAACATGAAAACAAATTAAAGAGAAGCAAAGTATACACTGCAGGGATTTTGTTTCCATAAAAATATTAGTAAGAGGGGGAGGGAGGGAAGGAGGGAGGGAGGGAGAGAGAGAGAGAGAGAGAACAGAATTAAGGAGCTTGCCTTCATGTGCTGAACCCAGTTTAACCCAGCACCACACACAGCACCCCAACAACCCCCAACATCCCCCTCCTTTGCCAATATTAATATGCAGTAGTTTTAATGACAAACACAGGTATTCATTTTGTCTTCACTTTTCAGGGCATACCCAGGTATTTAAGTGGTTACTCAGCAAGTCTGATAAAAACAGTAAAAATTAGTGAGTCCTCTAAGTAAATGATATTTGGAAGGTTCGCTTGGGATGGGAGATGCGTGCTGAAAGTAGACTATGGACCAAACATGATGACCATTTAATACCTGTATTGCAAACCATAGGGCTGGAGCAATAGCACAGAGGGTACGGCGTTTGCCTTGCACTCGGCAGACCAGGCCAACCCGAGTTCGATTCCTCTGCCCCTCTCGGAGAGCCCGGCAAGCTACCCAGAGTATCTCCACCGCACAGCAAAGCCTGGCAAGCTCCCCGTGAGGTATGGATATGCCAAACACAGTAACAACAAGTCTCACAATGTTACTGGGCCCACTTGAGCAAATAGATGAACAATGGGAGGACAGTGCTACAGTGTTACAGTGCAAACCATAACACCCGAAGTGGGAGAGAGAGAGTAAGAGGGAATGTGCCTGCCACAGAGGCAGGGGGTGGGAAGAGATAGGGGTGGCGGGAGGGATACTGGGAACATTGGTGGTGGAGAATGGGCACCAGTGGAGGAATGGCTATTTGATCACTGTATGTCTGAAATGTAATCACGAAAGTCTGTAAGTCTGCAACTGTATCTCAAGGTGATTCATTTAAAAAAAAAAAAGAACGAGTAAGCACAAAGCTGGTTCTTCTCACCATTGTCACACAAAGGTGTACTCTGCCTTGTGCCCAGTCCCCCCTGTTTCTTTAGGCAACTCCAGGGTCCCCCCTTCTCCCTTGAGGCCCGGTGAGGGTCCCTAGACTCCTAGGCCCAGTTGCTGTAAGGTTACAAAGGAGAGCTCACTGCAAGTCTTGTTCTGAGACAAGCCCAAGCCTCAGTCTGGTATATGCCACTCAGCCAGTGAGATCAGGCGACCAGGATTGCGGCAAGTTGCTCACTGTAAATATGCATTTTATACCAGCTGAGAACCTCAACTGCATTGTAAGCATTCTAGCTGAGGAATCTCAACATGAAAATGCAACTGTGATGGTCTCTAGTGCCGTCTCCTTCTCTACACCTAATCTTAGGAAAAAATGTTTTTCTAATGGAAAAGTTCTACCTTCGTGCATGTAAGTCTCTACATCAAAACAAGATCCTGTAAACATTAGGTAAGAATAGGAGACACCGAAAGGAGGATTCTGTGACAGTGAGGACACTAGGTATATTAAACATTTTATAATTATACTGAATTAATTTCCACTATTCACATGGGGGAACATGAAGCGAAGGATGAGTTCAAGTTTACTCCGTATCAAAGAAGGTTACATTTCAGTGGTCTGTGCAATCACTCCTTATTCGATAAAAATAACACTTCAAGGGGTTTTTCCAAAATAAGAATTACCAAATCAAAATGAAAAAGAAAAATGCAATTCTCCCTGGCAGGGAGTGCCAGGCTGCTGACACCGAGAACCTAACCATTCCGCCCGATGCCTTCCGACTAAGGAGCACTCGGACCCTCCCTAGGCTCCGGAGAAACAGCTTAGGAAAAAAAAAATCCTGTAACATTTCTGAAATTCCTCAGAACACAATTCATCTCTATTGGTAGACACCAAGTCCCATTTCATGGATCCTGAATGTGAGCACACACCCCATCAATACATTTTTATCACTTAATCACTTATCACTTATAAGTATCATTTGATACTTATCACGTATCAAATACGGTACGACAATTCAAATATGGTATGACCAGTAACTACAATTGGTCTCATTCACCATCAATACATTTTTATAACAGGTGAAAAACAGGTTTAAAGACAGAACCTTGCTCCCAAGTGTGTGCTCGGGGGAGCAGGTGGTACCTTTCCATGACGGCCAGACACTCCTTCCTCCAGGTGAACCGACTGCCCCGTCGCAGGCGGAAGGTGCCCGAGGTGGCAGAGACTGGGGGCGGCGTTTGTCTCCATTCGGGGTCCTCGATTGGGATGGGGGCTGGCCTCATGCTCAGCGTAGCCCCTGCAATGAACAAGACATTCAGCGTCAGTATCTTGCACCCCGAGAAGCATATCCATCACGAAACCCACAGAAACTTGCCCCTCCGCTGCAACTTACACTTCAAAATGCTGATGCTTGTTTTTTTAAAAAATTCTGGCCCCAAAACTGAGAGATAAGAATTCTTCCTTAAAAGTATGCCATTGTTTTAAAATACAATTTCCCCCCACCTTGCCCCCAATTTGCCTGTCTTTTATCTCTATTTTGTCATTTTTCAAAACAAAGCAAACACCTAGAGACAGGCAAGAACAGAGAAGTCTTTGGCCTAGAGACAACTTAATCAAAAACATCTTCCTCGGAAGACCATTTCTAGAAATTCCTATTTGGCAGTTTTCACCTTTTCTGAACAACATGGTCTGTAATGGTTTGAATCTTTCTCTAGACCAAAGAACTTCTGCTATTCAGAAAATGAAGTTCCCAAAGAAAAACAGAAGGTGAACAAAATAAAAAATCCCAATTGTTATAAACTTGAAAAAAGCCAAATATAACACACAAGATATGCCACTTGATATGCCTCTCGTCTATTGACTCGGATCAGTTTTCTGCAAGTTTACTACCTTTTAATGCTACACTAGTTGTTAACTTCTGGTGGGGGGGGGAGGGGGCAGGGCATTTCCGCAGCAAACCCAGGACCTTTATCCACGGAAGCTTTACCCACGATGCTATATTTCATGAACAATTAAACAGACAAATAAATTTTGAGATACAGAGGTATTTTGCCAATTCAGAATAGTCTTTTCTCCTAAATAAACAAACTGCTAACCACTGCAAGCATTCATTCTTTTTTTTTTGCTTGTTGGGTCACACCCGGCAATGCTCAGGGGTTACTCCTGGCGCTGCACTCAGGAATCACTCCTGGCGGTGCTCAGGGGACCATATGGGATGCTGGGAATCGAACCCAGGTTGACCGCGTGCAAGGCAAATGCCCTACCTGCTGTGCTATCACTTCAGCTCCAAGCATTCATTCTTTTATCTGAGTTACTAAAGTCTAGAAGCTGTGAACAAACAAGGAGAGGGCAGAGGCCATGCCAGAGACTTACTCTGAGGAAGTTCAGCATGGTGTGGTACACTTTCAGGGTCTGGAGGTTGATCTTTGTTCTTTACAGTGCTGAATTCACCGTCCCAAAGCATCACTATGACCATAACACTCTGACAAATTTTTTCAGAAAGTTTCCCTCTGCCCACTGAATAAAATCCAAACATTTAATATAGACCTAGATGAAATACAACAATCCTCACATTCTTTCCCCTAAGGATACTTTTTTTTTTCTCACATTCTCAGCAGTTTTTCATAACAAACAATACCAAATATATTATTTCAGTTTTGCTTTGGGGGAAGGATTGGGGTTTGGGATAGAAACATCTGAAATATGGTGGTGGGAAGGTGTAATGGTGGTGGGATTGGTGTTTGAATATTAAATGTAGTCAAATATTGTGAACTACGATAGCACAGTGGTAGGGCGTTTGCCTTGCACGCAGCCAACATGGCCAACCCGAGTTCGATTCCTCCGCCCCTCTCGGAGAGCCCAGGAAGCTACTGAGAGTATCTTGCCCGCACGGCAGAGCCTGGCAAGCTACCCGTGATGTATTTGATATGCCAAACACAGTAACAACAAATTCTCCAATAGAGATGTTACTGGGTCCGCTCGAGCAAATCGATGAACAATGGGAGGACAGTGACAGTGACGTTATAAAATAAAAAATGTTTTAAAAAATGCTTATTCTCATACACATATACATTTCCAACTCTGGAATCTAAAGTATATTACATTAAATTTTATTTTATACTTGGAAATTGTTATGGTAATAATCATGTCTCACCTGTCATTAATAAAACTTTTAAAGCAATATATATATATATATATATATATATATATATATCCTTAGAAAGCTGGAGCGATAGCACAGCGGTAGGGCATTTGTCTTGTGCGCAGCCAGCCTGGCCGAGCCAGGTTCGATTCCTCTGCCCCTCTCAGAGAGCCTGGCAAGCTACCGAGAGTATTCAATATGCCAAACACAGTAACAAGAAGTCTCACAATGGAGACGTTACTGGGCCCACTTGAGCAAATTGATGAATGAGAGGACAGACACTAGAAAGACAGTCTAGAATTTGTTAGAGTTACACAGAACAATGCACTTATTAATAAATATAGTTCTTCTTCCTCGCAGAAAACATTACTTATTTCATGTGGCTTTTAAAATCACAGCGAGTGCGTCTGCATTGCTACATACTCTTTGGTCAAGTTTTTTCCCTTAACTGGCCACATCTTTGAAGCATCCCTGATACGAAGGCCACTATCTTAACCGGTCCTCACTGACTGTCCTGAAACCCGCGTCAGGCCATCTTGCCTGTCTCACTGACTGCCCCTGCTGTTCTTCAAACTGCTCCGCTCACAAATCTCATTCATCTTTGACTTCACTACTTTCCCCCAGATGCCTCAGTAAATTTTTTCAGCTTTATTTTTGAAATGAGATTTTTTTTTTCAAAAAAAAAAAATGGAATGCCTTCAAGAGCATTGAAGAAATAGCTAAGAGGACGAAGAACCTCCGGCTCCGGGCACATCTCTTTGATTCCACTGTTCTTCCTGCATTAACATATGCCTCAGAGACCTGGACCCTACGAAAACAGGATGAGAACGCTATTCGGGTCTCTCAAAGAGGAATCGAAAGAGCTATGCTTGGAATATCACGATTCACTCAAATGAGAGATAGAATCCGGAGTTCTGATCTTCGTCAACGCTCAAGAATCAGGGATGCTGTCTCATTTGCCAAGACATCAAAAATCAGATGGGCTGGACACGTAATGAGGTTTACAGACAACCGCTGGACTAGAGCCATTACTGATTGGATTCCACGGGACATCAAAAGATCACGTGGACGCCCACCTATAAGATGGTCAGACTTCTTCGTCAAGACCCTAAATGATCAGTTTGAGGCTCTGCATGTTCCTAGAACGAACAGATACCATTGGGCTACGCTAGCACGCAACCGGGATGAATGGAGACGTTACTGGCACCCGCTTGAATAAATCGATGAATAACGGGGATTAAGTGATTAAGTGATAAAGTGATTAAGTGATTATTTTTGAAAGCTACCCAAGAGTGACCCTGTGTGTGACCACTCCAGAGACAAGTGGGCTCATTTACTCCCTTGAATTTAGGCTGGTCCTGAGATACTCTTTTGGCCACAGAAAGTTAAAGTACCCTGAGATGACCTCGAAGGATCTTCTGCAGCTTCTGACTGGGTCTCCAGGCATGGCAGCTGACGTGCTCAGAGCCTGCAGGTGAGTGAGAGATGCCCGCCAGGCCCTGTGGCCACACATCACCGAACACCACAGGGCCAAGAGCAAAGGGCCAGTGTAGGGTCCCAATGCAGCCAGCTGGCAGCCAGGCTTCCCGGCCGTCACACCTTCATGTCATCTGTCCCACACGGTGCCATCACCAGGCTGCACAACAGCTAAGCCCCAAAGTGGTGCTCTGTCACTGGGGGACCAGATGACAGGACGCCTCTGGCCACCACGCTCTAAGGATGCGCAGGCAGCTGAGAGCAAAGGAGCAAAAGTGGAGGGACTGAAGACTCTGAACGCTGAGCAGGTGTCACGGGCGGGGGCTGCCAGTGGTCACCAAGGGATCAGAGTGGGCCCTGCAGTCCTGGCTGCCAGCCCAGCAGTGTTCTCCGAGCTCTGGACTGCAACCACTGTATGTAAGCCACTCTGGACCCCTGCCCGCAGAAGTTGTGCGATAATAAAGTACTTGCTGTTTCTCGCTGCTAAATTGGTGGGTGATCTGTTACCCCAAAACAGAGAATTCATACGAGTCATCAAAATCACCTCCAGTTGTTTATTTCCCCACAATCTCCAGCAGTCTGAATATTACTAATTATTCACATTTTAACTTTGGCAGGTCAACACTGCCGCTTTCTGAAAGACATTCCACTGTTAGAATTAGTGTCACTTTCTGTTGACAGAAACTTACGTCCTTCATCTTTCATCCCCTTCTCTTTGGGGATGACTCATCTTATCGGTGCCTGTAAAGCACACCAACTGCTGGCCACTAAAAGCATAATCTCCCCCCAGTGTGTTCCTCGTCTTCTATCTTTATTTATAGTATACTCGAGATCTTAATATTTATGAAGTCAAAGCTGTCAGTTTTTTTCTTTCCTGATCAAGTTTTGCGCTACTCCAATGATTTTACAGTTTTCATTTTTGTTTAAACTATTAACAGATACTTGACTTCCTGTATATGAAAAAGTAAATATTTAACTTTTTTCTCAAATGATAAGTGTGTTGCTATACGCTTGTTTGGAGAGTCACGGCTTAACATAGAGCTGGGGGTCAGTAAACCATGACCTGCCTGCCTTGCCATCTGGTGTCACAGAGCAGCCACTGACACGGTTGCTCTTCGCCCTCCCAGGGACGAGTTTAGGAGCCGTGCTCAGGGCACACTGCCTGCGAAGCTTCAGCTAATAATGCTCCGGTCTCTGCACCAAGTGCCTGCTGACCCAAGGCTTAAAAAATTCTGACCCAGGGCCGGAGCAATAGTGCAGTGGGTAGGGAGCTGGCCTTGCACACAGCCAAGCTGGGTTCAATCCCTGGCAGCCCATATAGCCTTCCCCAGCGCCGCCAGGAATGACCCCTGAGCACAGAGCCAGGAGAAAGCCCTGAGCACTGTCAGGTATGACAGCCCCCCACCGCAATCTCCCCTCCCTTAACCCTGAGCTGGGGGGCATGAGAGACAGCTCCAAGGGCTGGAGCACGTGATCTGCATTTGGAAGCTCCCAGACTGCGGGGTCCCTTGGTCACCATCAGAGCACTAGCTGGATCATTGAGACAGGAGCAGTCCCCGAGCACAAGTGGGCCCCCCAAACACAATCACAGCCCCCCTTAGGCACAGGGCACATGGAGTAGGTTGTGTGAAGACTGGACTTGGGTCCCTGAGCCCCAGCCATAGGCTCCACGTGCCCTTTCTAGAACCACAGGGCATGATTTTCGGGATAGTAAAGAATTCCCGACCCACCCGTCATGGAACTAACCCACTGAACTAACCCACGGCCCTTCTCAGAGGAGGGTGTCATTCTTTTGTGCATGCGGATTTTAGGTCGATGGTGCCCAGGGCTCCTCCTGTTCTGTGTTCAGGGGTTATGACCAGTGATGCTTTGGGGGATGGAGCCTGAGTGGCCTTGCAAGGGAAGTGTTCTCCTGGGCTGGCCTGAGGGTTCCGTGCTGACAAACTAACCTGGCAATTAGGTCTAACTCTTTCAAAGCTGAATTTTCGACAAATGGTGGAATCTGAAAGCCTAGGGGCTCAAGGTCTTTATTTGAGCACTTTCAGAGCATAAGCAAGAGCTGCAAAATACCCGAACTTAGAATCTGGCTGTTAGCTTATATGGATTTGATATAATAAAAGGTCCCAAACAGAGCCACACCATGTCAGAATGAGGCAAAATAGAAAGGGCAAGGCAGGGCCTGGCTCTAGAAAAAGGAGAATTTCAGAGTTCCAGCACCTGGAGGGCAGGAACAGGTCTGAATGCCTGCTAGAAGGTTATATCTATAGTGATGGCCTTAAGGGGCTACAAATACAATGCGTACGATCAGAAACATGATGAAACAATCCAACTAATAATAACAGCTCTTTCTTGGCACTGAATTTTCTTGAGAATATAGCTACACTTTCTTTGTAGCATTCTCTCTTGTCCAGACTTTCCATAAAAAGGCAAAGTCAGACAAAATAAAACTGGTAAGGAAGGAAAAGGATGGAAAGAAGGTGGGACGGAAAGAAAGTGGGAAAGGACAGGTAATGCCTGATCATTTTAAAGGAAATAAGGCTGGTTTTGCACAGCCAGTAGAAACTGAAGGGGATGGAATCTGGACCCAGTCTGAAACTGCATAATGGTACCAGGCTACTTTTCCGATTTTTCTTCTGGTTCTTCTCCCCTTTTCGCTGTGGCAGTATTTAGAAACAGCACGCGCAGCACTCTGCAAACACTGCAACACAGAATTGTTCTAGAAACCTTGGCTCATCTTGCTTGACTGAAACTGAAGGAGAATGATGAATAACCCAGGGATGGGTCCAAGATGAATAATCCAGGGATGGGTCCAAGATCACTGGCACAAACACACGGAGACACCAGGACTGAGGGACAATGTACAGAGAATAGTAAGACCATCCGGACAGCTGAAGATCCTTACAAAAAAAGCATTTATCTACTTTTTAGATTGTTTTTGTTTTAGGGTCACACCTGGGGGTGCTCAGGGCTTATTCCTGACTCTGTGTTTTGGGATCAGTTGTGGCAGTGCTCAGGGGACCATATGGGGTGCCAGGATCAAACAGGTCGCAGGCACAAGGCAAGCACCTAACCTCCTGTACTATCTCTTGGCCCCGCTATTATTTTTTTCCTTTTCCTTTTTTCCCCCCAGTAGTGACTTGTTTTCCCACATTACATATGGCCTTCCATTAAGATAAAATTTTACATACTCATCTTGCAAAACTAAACCCAAGAGGAGGAAAACAAAAATCTTACAATTTGCTTAGATGTTAAAGTTTAGTATACGTTCTCCCTGTTTATGGGATCATTTTCTTGGTCACTTTACAGAGAGTCTCTGCCCATCAGCTGCTGAAGCAGTGATCACGAGCATGTCATTACGTGTCAAAGAAACGAGCTGCTCCCAAATCCCCGTTTATCCTTCTCCACGTCACGTGCGGCTTCCCTGCGGCTCACAGGAGCAGAGATGAGACGACTTCTGCTTTCTGGAGTCGCCTCTGTGCTGCCATAGAAGCCTTTGAGCCGAATGTCCCGGGTTCATTTCCTAATGTGTGGATGCCTGCCGTGAGGGTGGAGGGTCTCGGCCCCCCTGCCCGGTACCGGGGTGCTGGGGTGGCACAAGGGCATGATGAATAACCCAGGGATGGGTGGAAGATCACTGGCACAAACACGCAGAGACATCATCATGACCAAGGGACAATGTAACAGAGAACAGTAAGACCGTCTGGATGGCTGAAGATCCTTACAGAAAAAGCATGTTACCTACTTTTTAGATTGTTTCTGTTGTAGGGTCACACCTAGAGGTGCTCAGGGCTTACTCCTGACTCTGTTTTTTGGGATCAGTTGTGGCAGTGCTCGGGGGACCATATGGGGTGCCAGGATCCCAACAAGTCCCATGCACAAGGCAAGCACCTTACCTTCTGTACTATCTCTCAGCCCCACTATTGCTCGGCATCCGGGCCTGGTCCCCTAAACATCACGGGAGCAGCGTCTGAGCACCATGCTAGGAGCAGCCCAGAGGACCAACAGGGTAACCCCCAAAGAAGAAAACAATGTAGACAAGTGGGAAGACTGCTGAGATAGATGCAACTAAACACCTTGGATACACTCTTTCCCTTCGAAAGGAAGCATCTGTTACATGTGATTCAGGCTCCATGGCTGGCACATGCTGATGCTCCTGTCCTTGGAGACAGAGCCACCGCACCTCACCAGCACAGCACCTGTCTTGCTGTCCCCTCAGGCCACCTGCGCTCCACTCTACTTGGTCACCTGAGTCACTGTCCAGGGCTGAGGTCTGTCACTGTTCCGTACTATCTATTCCCTCATTCTGTCTCCACACGCCATAGGTGAGAGGGATCATCTCTCCCTGACTGCGTTTGCTTAACACGCTACCCTCCACTGGAACAAGGGCACTTTCAATAAAGATTGGCAGGGAACGAGAAAGAATAAGGCTTTAACGAGCTGATCCAGGAAAGCTGCATTAGTGGAACCTTAAGCCAGGATAATTTGTGACTTGTAAGAAGAGATAAATTTGGAAGCAGAGACTCACACCTGGGGAGAATACAAAGTAACAATGAAGGTGGACACTGAAAATACCCATAAGCAGAGGAATGCCGAGGTGGCCAGCAGACAGCAGGCCTGGGCGGGGCCGGGAGTCCACATGCACCTCAAGCACTTTCTTGTCAGACTTTCGGGTCGTTTTCTGTGGTTTCAGGCACACAGTGAACGGTCCATTTTTCACCAGCCAAGCAAGAGACTAGGTAAGAGGGAAGTGCTGGTCTTGCAGCAGCAGCTTCAGCTGAGATTTTGGTTCAATCCCAGACACAGCCTAAGGTCCCCTGAGCACGGCCAGGAGTAAGCCCTGGGCACAAAGCCAGGAGTGGACACCGCCGGGTGAGGCCAACAAGGGCAGTGCCAGAGAAGCAGTGTTCTACCGGGTGCTAAAAGCCGGATCCTAACACACATACCTGATGGGCGGCTATGTGTTCAGATCAGCTGCCACAAAGCTGTGACAGCCTGAGAATAAAATCATTTTCCTGGTACCCAAGTCCCTGCTTAAAATCCCAGTGTGAGGATTCAGCCTCATCAACTGTGACTAGATTATAGGCTGAGTGCTGCATGCGTGCCAAACCCACGGCCCAGAAACCCTTCTTTAGGGAAGTTGATTGCCAGGCCCCGTCGGCTGGCATCTGCCCTCCGAAGTTCTGAATGCTCTGACACTTGGAGCATGTTGGAACATTCTAACAATCCCCCTGGTGGGCGCCCAAGAGCCAACTGTTGGAAAGTGCCCAAACTTCTAACATCCCCGAGCACTTGAAATGTAGCTGACTGAAAACATGTGCTCTCACTGTAATCTTTCAAATCGCCAGGACCCCAAAAGAAAATGTGTGCAAATGATTTTAAATGTACTGATCAAATAAATAGTTACTAAGATAGTGTTAGCTATTTTTAAATGTGATTACAAAAAATTTAAATTACATGTCACTCGCTCTATTTCTACTAAACTACGCTTAACATGGTGTCCCTTCACCTCCAGCCACATTGCAGTGAATGGCAAGATTTCATTTTTTTTTCTTTTTTGGGTCACACCCTGCGATTCACAGGGGTTACTCCTGGCTCTGCACTCAGGAATTACTCCTGGCGGTGCTCAGAGGACCCTAGGGGATGCTGGGAATCGAACCTGGGTCAGCTATGTGCAAGCCCTACTCGCTGTGCCACGGCTCCAGCAAGATTTTATCTTTTCTTACAGCTGCACATTCCATTGTGTTTATGGACCGTGACTTCTTGTGCCCATGCGTGTCGCTGGACATCCAGGTTGTCCCCACAGCCTGGCTGCTGGGCTGAGTGCTGAGGTGACCACAGGTGTGCAGCAACCTTTTCAAACGAGCGTTTCTGCATCTGAGATGCCACAGAGGGGAATGACTGGCCCTCTGGCAGGGCGAGTCTTCTGAGGAGTCTCTGAGCTGTTCCCTGGACAGGACAACAGGACCCCCAGCAGTGAGGATTCCTCCCCACATCCCCGCAGGCACTGCCTGGCTCTGGTCCTTGCCCTGTGCCAATCTCACTGGCAGGAGATGGCATCTCTCTGTCATATGCAAGTGGCAAAGAATACTTTCCACATACATGATGGCTATCCGTCTGACTTCTGTGGAGAACTGTGTCCATCTCCTCTCCCCATTCTGGATGGAGTCATTGACCTTGGAGTGGGTGAGCTCTGTGGTGAGTCCCATTCCCATTCATCACACAGGTAATTAGAATTAGAGGGGCAAGAAACCTACAAAAACTTCATTGCAGAGATCACCAAATACAGTAGAGCATGGAGTAAACAGAAATATCACATAGTACTTACTAATAAAATAGAATTTACCCCCCAAAAGGGCTAGATGTGGGATTATGTGTTTACCTATAATTGAGGAAAAGAAAAAATCAGCGACGAACAATCAAACCCTTACTTTCAAACTGAGATTAGAAAGGCCACATCGTCCAGAAGCAGAGCACTCCCCGAGGGAAGGGTGAAGATGCTTACAAAACTACGGGACACTAAACTAAAACTCCCTCCCTTCAGGTCACAGGTTTTACTGCAGAGTGCTCTTCGGCATAAAGAAACAAGGGTCCAGGAGGAGTCGACCCTGGTGTTGGCGAGTCGGCAGAGAGATCAAGAAAAGGTGCAAGCCAGGCCTATCTTTCAGATCCAACAACAAAGCGAAAATGGCCCTTACCCGGATTGGTCTTCTCCAGCTGGTACCAGCGGTAGAAGGCTCTCTTCTTCTGCTCGCTCAGGTCTGATCCCTGTTGTAGCAGCCAGTGGGAGATGCGGCTCTGGCTGATGCCTGTGGGAGAGAAAGAGCTGCTGGGACCCTGGGCAGCCGACCACAGGAAGCGCGTGGGCTCTGGGACCAGGCTGCTGGGACCCTGGGTGATCAGTGCGTGGGCTCTGGGACCAGGCTGCTGGGACCCTGGGTGACCCAGTGTGTGGGGTCTGGGATGAGGCTGCCGGGACCCTGGGTGACCAGTGCATGGGCTCTGGGACCAGGCTGCCGGAGCAGTTTTGCCTGACTCAGTAAGGAAGCAGCAACCTGCACAAGATCTTGAATATGGGGCTTAAAAAAAAAAAAACACCACCTGGAGTACTGAAAACTGCCCAGGAGAGTCTCAGAAATGACCGAGTCATTTGTTGGTTTGCTTTTGGGGTCCCACTGGCTATCATCAAGGACACTCCTGGGGTTGAAGGAACCCAACGAGGAGCCGGGGACTGGACCCAGGTAAGTGATGTGCAAGGCAAGCGCCCTCCCCGCCGTTCCCTCTCCATCCCAGAAATGTTCTATCTGAAGGTCAAAGCACTTTATTAGTCCTTGACAGGGGTCTTGAAGGTTAATCTCTGAACTTGTCCAGGAACAGGCAATAGGGTAAGCATTATTTGTCAGAAGCTGATTAGATGTGTTTCTTTGCCTTTTGCTGCCTTCACCTGGCCCCTGGTGAAGTTAATACAACTAGAATATTAGTTATATTAACTTTAACCAATTATTAAATATTAATATCTAATAAATATTAAAGGTACTATGAAATTCAACCAGGTAATAAAAAATAAAATAAAACCAGTGAGTTTTATCATTTACTGTTAATACTAATAAAAATATTTAGGTGCTGGGGCCAGAGCAATAGTACAGTGAGGGCAGGGTGTCTGCCTTGCACGTGGCCAACCCGGGATCAGTCCTGACATCCCATATGGTTCTCTGAGCCCCAGTAGGAGTGATCCCTGAAATAAACCATGAGCATTGCTGGGTATGCTCAGAAACCAAAATACGAACTAATACATATATATATGTATATATATAATATTCGCTAGTATGAGAACCGCATGTGCTTTCTGATTATTCTAGTTGTTCCAAAAATAAATAATTCAATATACAACTGGCAAAAGCAAATGTTAGTAACAAAGATATAATTGTCTCAATGTTCAACAAGGCATTTTCCAAAGGCATTTCGCTATCACAGTGGTTTAAAAAATCTAACCCCAGGCTACAGCACTAATACAGTGGGGAGAGTGTTTGCCTTGCATGCAACCGACCTTCATTCGATCCCGGCATCCCATAGGGTCCCCTGGGCACCACCAGGAGTAACCCCCAAGCATCACTGGGTATGCCCCCCCTCCAAAAAAAAAACCCAAACTAAAAAGATCTAAACCCTCCCATGGAACCACTCATGGAAACTGGACAGTACTAAATGCCACCTGTGCCAATGCTTGCTTTTGGCTGGAACACACAACAGGAAGCAGGGTTAGCAGGAGAAATCACACCTCCCAGCATGAGAAGCAGGAAGCCTGATGATCACATCTGATGCGCTAACAAGCACATCCCCGGAATTTCATACACTTTAAACTTGTACTAGAATGTGGAGGAAATGGGGGGGGGGGGGGAGTGTTGAAAGAAAGCAAGGGCTGGAAAGCACTTGACTTCAAAGGGCGAAATTCAAAGTTCTCCTGGCCCCAGTGACGGCTGAGCAGCCTCCATGGGTCGGACCAGGCGGCAGACGCTGGCACCGCAGATTGCGGGTGTGTTGTAAGTTTTTCTGGGTTGCAGCTTGGCTGTGCTTGGCAATGCCGTCCTCAAGAAGCCAGGCTCAGACTTCCTACTTCTCATACTAGGTGCTCAGGGTTCCTCCAGGCTCTGCACTTGAGAATTACTCCCGGAAGTGCTCAGGGGATACTAGTGGGTGCTGGGGATCGAACCCCGTTCAGCTGCATGCAACACAGGTGTCCTACCCACTGTGCTATCACTTTGGCCCCCTATTCAGGCTATTATATGCTATTTTTATGAAAACAGCCATTTACCATGAAATTTAAAGTGATTTTTGTCAACAAAATAAAATGATCTTTTGTGGATACTTCAGATTACCATACTACTCAAAAAAACAGGTAGCTCAAAGGAAAATACGTTAAGAAAAAAAGGACCCTCATGGTTCTGTCCCCATGCCTGATCAGTGAGCTGGGACACGGGATACCCAGAGTTGCGCCCCGCTACCCTGGAGCAGGAAACGCTCAAAGCCCATGGGAAGGACATTAATGATGGTGTGTCTGCAAGCGAAACACAGGCAGGCCTTCAAATTAATGTTTCAAAACAGCCATCAAAAACAACAGAAAACCAAACCAATCAAACAGAAAGCCTCCACGGAGAGCACTGGCAAGGACGCGGAGTCTGTGGAGATCTCATCCTGCTGATGGAAGTACGAAATGTCAGGGGCACTTTGTGGGGCAGCTGGACAGGACCTTCCCGAAGCTGGACACAGTACACTGCATGACTCAGCCATTTCTTTCTTGCGTGCCCAGCCCGCAAAAACGAGCACATGCCCACCGGCCCCATGCAGCGACACTCAAGCGACCTGCACAGGAAGCTTAGGAGGGCATCCCCCAGAGTGGTTCTCACTTGGCGGCGACTCAGAACCCACCCACAGATACAAACACTGACCCTTGTCTGGGGCCAACGCCACTGAGGAGAAAGGAAGTAGCCACTGCTAGAAGCAAAGTCAGCCAAAAAGTCAACAGAGACACAATTCATGGGCAACCGTGTGATCCCAATTCTATGACATCTCTAAAACAAACATGAGCTGCTGCCTGAATGGCTGTCGGAGGGGGCCTGAGGAAGGTCTGTGAGGAATGGGTTGGTGGCGTCTGGATCTGGATAGTGAGACCAGGAACGTGCTCAGGCTGGGCAGGCCAACATGCAGTGCTGGGTATGTGCCAACTGCAATGACGCTTCTCCCCAAAAGCTCTGTAAATTCTATGCAGTGTTTTAAAATTTAAAGCACTTGGCTATATATCAACATGGGAAAATGTCCATGATAAAAATGAGAAAGTCATTTTATAAATGTAATTTTTTTTATCATCGACATTGTTTTCGTAAAGTTAAAATGGCTCATATATGAATACAAAAAATCATATTCAGAGGGACCTTTAAAAATGCAAAATGCAAATTTTGTACTGTTGCATTTGAGTTTAAAGACAATTATTGGGGGCTGGAGTGATAGTACAGCAGGTAGGGCATTTGCCTTGCACAAGGCTGATCTGGGTTCAATTTCCAGCATGCCATATGTTTCCCTGAGCACCGCCAGGAGTAATTCCTGAGTGCAGAGCCAGGAGGAACCCCTGTGCATCGCCAGGTGTGACTCACTCCCCCCAAAGAAGAAGTCAATTATTGGACAGCTCCACTAATTTTGTAGAAGATAAATAATTAAAGCAAACAAACTGGTAAAAAAGAAATCAACAAAACTCTTTCCACGGCTCAATGAAAACTAGTGGTTGCAAAGAAGAGGCAGTGGGCAGGTTAGACAAATGGACAGCGCTCCCTTCCTCTACACTGCTTTAGTAATCTTCCTACAAATATGTAGCAACTTAATTGATTTTATTTTTAGTCTTAACACTACATACTTTATTGGTTGTTTTATAAACATTGTTATTAAGTTGAACAACAGAGGTGCAAAAAACAAGTTAATTTCAGCCTTCCCTCTCTAATTCCACTCCTTGAGGTAAGCAACGTTAATAGGTCATCCTATCATCATTATTAATCTGGAAAAAAAAACCCAGGGAGAATTTAATAAAGAATACTCTGTTTTGTGCGAGGAAATAAAACTTTCCCCTATAAATCTACTCAGTTTTCATATCAAATAGAGGACGAGGCTGGAGTGAAAGCACAGCGGGTAGGATGTTTGTCTTGCACGTGGCCGACCTGGATTCGATTCCCAGCATCCCATATGGTCCCCCGAGCACCGCCAGGAGTAATTCCTGAGTGCAGAGCCAGGAGTAACCCCTGAGCATCACTGGGTATGACCCAAAAAACAAAAAACAAAACAACAACAAAAAAAGAGGACGAAGTAATAAAGTGGTGGGTGAGAGTATAGGGGCGGGGATATCTCTGTGGCAGGATGCCCTGCGGGGATGAGGTCCCGAGACCTCGGCTCTGATCCCTGGTACCCTGGCACTGGCTCACACGTCCATGATCTGGATGCTCTGCTGCTTGGGAGCCTGGTGCTACAGCGAAGCGTGTAGTCTACGGCCCCACGCATGCAGCACGAGCCCCTCTGGTACCACGGTTACCCTGTCCGTTCCTCCCCAAGCACAGCAGAAAAACTCTGAAAGGGCAGAAAGCTGTAGGGAAGGGGGCAGTGCCGGCAGCTTCCCGGGCGGTGTGGTAGAGCACGCGGGGGACGCAGCTGGCAGCCTCCCTCCTCAACGGAAGAGGTCCCTTGGACTGGTGGTTCTGGTCTGTGACTGTGACTCCTCCCTCACTTTTTCCTCCTCCGAACCTCTTTCCTGGGCCAGGGATGTGGCCCAATGGTAGGACACACGGATGGCAGGTGGGCGGCACTGGGTTCAATCCCTCCACGGCAAACACATCTCCTTTCTACCTTTTACATGGCAGTAGAAACGAAAAATAATTCCATTTAATCTTTATACACTACGAGACTAGAACCAATTAATTTCTCTCCATTAAGGAAATGATTAGAATGTATTCGGAGGATGAAGGAAAGCCTTTGTGCCAGGTTCATCCCCACTTTTTGGAGCATCGCTTCTTGGATCCACGCCCTTCGCTGCCAGACTCCCTCCCACTAGAGGGCGCTCCGCCACCACCCATCCTCCTGGCAGCCTGATGCCGCCCGTTTCCTGTGGAGTGGGAGCTCTTGGACCACTCACGCCACCTTCGGCCCACACGCCACCTTCAGCCCCGACGGCTGGAGGCAACTCTCCAAAGAAAGGTTTGCCTCAGGGACTGCCTGGCAGGCTCCCTCCATGTCAGCGTCCTCAGGATGCCGTTGGAAAGCCACTTCTCACCCTAGACACTCTACTGGGTGTTTCAATTACCAGCCACAGTGATGAAAATATCTAATGACGACCAGAGCACCAGACTGTTCCCTCCCACCATCTGCTCCAGAGCTCCATGGCAATTCCCCACAGGTCCCTGACATGGGAGACTGGAGCCACTTTCCTCATCCTTAAAACCTGCTCAGGGCTGCAGAGAATTCACCAGGCAGTCAAGGTTCGACTCTCCACACCACAGAGCCCGCACAGCCCCCAGCAGATGGGTGTAGTCTCAAAACAAAACAAAAATCAACCTGTTCCTCTACTCTACCTTCAGGGTTTCTCTCCCTCACCCCGCTCCACCATCTCTTACAGACTTACTGAGTCTAGACGCTCTTTTCCTATAAACCCCCTTCAAGTTCCTTCTAATCTTCTTCCCGACAGTCTGGAATCTCAGACTTTTTATTTTTTATTTTTTTGCTTACACAACTGGAAAAAATTTCGATAAACACGCCTATGGTCCACAAAATTCAAAATTATCCCCTTTAAATAAATAAATCAGATCCTTCTGAATTAGAAAATCATTTCACAGTTGAGAAAATGAAGAGCACATCTCCTGTCAGTATTCTTCCTGAGAGAGGCAGGCATCCACACACCTCACCCTCCAGAGACAACCGAAGTTGTTTCCAAAACTAAGTTCCATAAAAAAGCAAAACTGTGTTCCTCATTAATTCACAAACACAGAGGGAAAAAGTTCCCTCCAGGCCCCCAGCCCTCAGTTCCTCCCATTCCGCCCCCTAATGGTGCCCATTGACTGGGTGTGATTCATTCTATGTTCTTTCCTGTGCATTTAATAAACTGGACCCATGTAGGTGGATGCAGTATTAACAAATACTCTTGGGAGTTATTCTATACATAGCAAGGAACCTAATGTCTTTCATATTCTTAAATCTTTTTTTTTTTTCACTAATATAGGAATTGCCTTCATTCTCGTGGCTGATACGGGTACGACATTCCTTAGCATACACATCCCATCACCCACTTCAACACTCATCTGCTACTAGGTACCTCAGCTGTGGCCAGTGTTTTTCTTCATTTGTTTCCCCAGCCCAGCGCTTACCTGGGCGTTACTCTGGCAGCTCTCAGGGGACCGTGTGGTCCTTGGGCACCGTGCCCAGACTCTGTGTCCTGGGCCATCTCTCCAGCCCTGGTGTCTTCCAGTTACACATCTGAGGCATGGACAGGGATCCCCAAGCTTATCTGTCCTTTCCAGGGGGGAAATATTGGCAAGTGCCCACTGGAAAACCCAGGGTGACCGCCACTCCCGGGGGCCGTGCCCTTCAAGTGTCACCCACACTGGGATGCGTGTGAATATATACTCTAATGTCAAGTCAGGGGAATGGAAATGTGGGGAGTATGTGTTTGGCCCTTCTGGATGGGGCTCAGGGGTCAGGTTCTCCTGGTGCTGTGGCAGATACAGAGTTGGGCATGGCATAGGCAAACTTTGACCCTGCACTGTCTTCCAGCCCCCAACCCCCACCTCCCCCCAAATAGGATTTTTGAGTCTGAGCACATGCACAGCATTTAAGGTCATAAGAGATACCATCAGACTGCCCCCGATTTTATACTGCAACAGCAACGAGAGTATTTCCCTGTGTTTTCAGTATGACTGCACAGTATGAAACAGGGAGGGGGTGCTCAGGAGTGACCTCTGGTGGTGTGCTGGAGCTGCTGCAGTATCAGGAATGGAACCAGGGCTGGCGGGCAGCAACCCCCTACGGATGCTCTCTGCACTGGGCAGGTATGGCTGCACCTGTCCTGTTGCTGTCTCTGGTCCTGAGGGAAGCCCGTCCCTCAGCCCATCCTAGAGGGGCCTGTGGCCAAGAACAGAGGCACCTACCCGCCACCCAGTTCCTACCCGAGGAAGCATCACCAGATGAACTCAGACTTGGGTTCTATGCCAAGCTCCGAGGAGTCGGACCAAAGACTTCAAGAGTGTCCCTGGGGTATGTGTTAACACAAACAACAGTGCATTCCTTAGAATTGTGTGGATTTCAATGAATTTTGTCATCTGTATACATACATGTGTCTGCTGCTCAAGTCAAATGCATGTTATTTTTATGTTCTAAAGGCCTCTCATGTCCCCTTTCTCACTAAACCCCAACGTCTAGAGTTTTCCTTTTCCACCTGGCAGTGCTCAGGGCTCCACTCCCTCCTGGCTCTGTGCTCAGAGAACACTCTGAGGGGACTCTACGTGGCCCTGTGGATCAAACACAGCCATGTGCAAGCAAGACCTTAACCCTCGTACTTAATCGTCTCAAGCCTATAAAACCTACTTTTCAACTGAATTTTTGATCGATCAGATTCTTTATCAGTTTTGATCAGTACAGACTGACTGGGCTGTATTTCCCAGACCTTACAGACTTGTCCTTACACTTGCTGCCCATATTTATACTTTGTGGGAAGCCTGTAGGAGAAATTGGTAGTGGGGGAAGGGGGCTCAGGGGTGGGGGTTAGACTTTCCTCCGAGTCTGCTAAGCCCAAGGGACAGGGCAGGAAGGGCAGAGCAGAGCCCGAGACACCAGCACCTCGGCTGCTGTACTATGGAAGCGCCGGCAAAAATAGAATCAACCTTTTTAGATCTCTGGAAATTAACCAAAGGCTTACAACAACCCAGAGTGCTTATTTAAGGGGAAAAAGTTGCATTTTGGTAAGAACATCTATCTGGCATTTTATCTTGATTCATATGGATTCCTGACCCCCGAAGTCACAGTGAAAATCAGGAGTGACCTGAGAGTCCCGACAGGGAAGGCCCTGTTTTCTTCTGAGGGCCCCGAAACAATCCACTGTTGGAGCCGTCTGGACAGTGCCTGGGAGCTGCCATTTGCAGGACTTCTGCTCACTTGATCAGACTCAGAAGCAGCCTTTGTCCCGCAGAGAGAAGAGGTCACAAAACTATACGCCGGGAATGCGCCATGGTGGTCACATAACATGGCTGGGGCCAGCAGCTGGGCCACATAAAATGACCCAAATCTTTCATTTCAATTTTTGGGAGGGGCACACCCAGCGATGCTCAGGGTTCACTTTCGGCAGGGTGAGGGGGCCATATGGGGTGCTGGGGTCCAATCCATTCAACCAAGAACTTCCTGCCAACAAATTATATGACCTGTTTGAAAGGGCCAAATCCTTAGAACCCGCTGGGCCTGATTAAGACCAAACTCATAATCTGAAATAAAAATTCTGTATAGCAGTAAAAAAAAAATTCTCATAAAGAAAATTCATATGGTTTTGCACACACCAATCCATCAAGAATTAAAAAAAAACCCGGAAAATGAGACCCTCCCTATGTTCTTGAGGGTATTATCACCCTGGCACTAACCCCAAAGAGAGTCAGAAGCTACAGATCAATGTTCCTTATAGAGATAGCAAAACCGTCAACATAATTAGAGCAAAAGGACTCCAACAAGATACTAAAAAGACCACACACCATGACCAAATCGAATTTTCCTCAGCAAAGCAAGGAGCTTCAAAATACAAAAATCAATATAATATATCATATAAGTAACAAAACTCATGGAATTATTTTAATAAAGTATTTGGTGAAATCCAGTACGCGTTCATGGTATCAAACATTAGTTTTCGGCCCTTTTTAATGTTTGCTTTTGAACTGTACCCAGGGCTGCGCTGCTTCTGGTTCTGTCCTCCGGCTAACTCCTAGAAGTGTTCAGGAGGCCCATTGGGGTGGGATGCACCTGGATTGCCTATACGTGAATGGTTTTCAACCTTTTTATACTGGTGGCCATGCACTGCTATTGCACTGCGTGGCCACCAGTTTTTTATTGCGGTTGATAGCAAACACACAATAAGCCAGGAATAGAAATCACTGTATTTATCCTAATAGAGGGTCCCTGTGAAAAGTCCACAGCTGACATCAGACTTACTGGCTAGTCTGAGTGCAGCACCAAGATCAGAGCAATGACATAAGGTGCTGACTCCTGCGACTTATATTCAGCCCAGCACTGGAGGCTGGTAACCAGGACAATAAGGCAAGGTCAGAACGAAAAAGCTCCCAGACGGGAAAGGAAGTACAACAATCTGTCTGCTGATGGCTACCATTAAGTGTAGTATCTCCTCAACTTCACTGATGGGTTTTTGGAAACTGACTTCAAGTGAAATGAGGTGCAACAAAGGTGGGTCCTTGAAAAACACCTTTTGCCTCAATACTGACAGGACTGTTTCTCTCACCAATGTTACAACTAAATGAGGCTGGGTGAAATGCCATTTGAGGACCTACCAAATGCAAAAAGTCTCAAAGAATCTCCCAAGGCGTGCCACACACCAAACTGAACAGAAACTGTGTTCAAACAGGTTGCAGGGGATAACATCAAGAAAACAACACTAAAATTTATCTTTAAATGTTAAGATCAGTGAGCAATTCAAAAACAGAATTCAGAAAACAATTCTACTTAAAGTATTAAAAAGACTGAAACACTTAGGAATAATCTAACAACTTAAGAGGTATTCAACCTAAATGGCAAAAACACTATCGAAACAAAGTATCTAAATAAAGGGAAACACTGCACTCATTCATGAAGTAGAGGGTTAACAATATTCCCCTCAGGGGTCAATAGGACCGACGGAATCAGTCTTACCAACATTCCTGGAGGAGGCTTTTTTGTAGAAACTAACAAATTCCTACAGAGGACCAGGAAGCTCAGTGGACTGAACACCAAAAAGCTGGTGTGCATGCGAGGGATGGGTTGGGGGTGCATGCGAGGGGTGGGCTGGATCCCCGCATGCCTGATCTCCCAGCACTTACTCTCAGCACAGAGCTGGAAGTAGTCTCTGGCACCAGTGTATGGGGTCCCCAAACAAAACAGTAAAAACAAACTTCCAGAAATGTAAAGGGGCCCAGGACACTCAAGCGATTTTAAAAGAACGTAAGTGGACTACTGGCCCCTTCAAGCTTTACCATCCAACCACGGTATCCAAAACTGTGTGCCACTGGTGTAAAGACAGACATGCGGATCAATGGAAAAACTGAGTCAAGAAATAAAGCCACAGATATTTATGGCCAACTGCTTTTGACAAGGACGACTTAAAGGCTCATATAGGGAAAGAAAAGCATTTCCAACAAATGGTGCTGGAGTATTGATCTTCATATATTTTATTTTGTAAAAAATTACCTCAAAACAGATTAGAAACAGATGTAAGAAAACGATTTAAAAATTTTTTTTAAAAATACTGATATATAAATATGCCTAATCTTGATTTAAGAAAATAGCTTCTTAGCTACCACACTAAAGACCACCATAAAAATACAGACCGTCAGGGGGCCTGGAGCGACAGCACAGCGGGTAGGGCATTTGCCTTGCACGTGGCCGACCCGGGTTCGATTCCCAGCATCCCATATGGTCCCCCGAGCACTGCCAGGGTAATTCCTGAGTGCAGAGGCAGGAGTAACCCCTGTGCATCGCCGGGTGTGATTCAGAAAGCAAAAAAAAAAAAAAAAAAAAAAAAAGACCGTCAAAACTGTGTGCTTCAAAGGTCAGTAACAAGGATGGGAATAGGCAAGCCAAGCAATGGGAGACAATATCCATCTGCATTGGGAAGGGACTTCTATCAAGAATATATGATGACAGAAAAATAGGAAAAAATACTATGTTCAAAACTTGAGGAAGGTGGGGCTGGAGCGAAGGACGGTGTGTAAGCATTTGATTCCTGTACCCAATAGCCCCTGAGCCCCTCCAACAGGAGTGATTCCTGAGCACTGAATCAGGAGTAACCCTAAGCATTACCGCGTGTGACCCAAAAGATGCTAAATAAACAACAACAACAAAAAAAACGAGGTACGGATTATAAATGGCCAAAAATCACATGTAAAGATGTTCAACAAGGAAACAAATCAAAACTACAATAGCAACTTCTACAACCACCAGGATGGCGTTCAGTACAAAGAACAACTGTTTGTGGAAAAGTAAATAAATTGTAACCCTCAAACATTTGCGGTGGAGTTGTAGGAAGTAACACAGTTTAGCATTTCCTCAAGATGTTAAAATAAATGACCCAAACTCCCTACAATTCTGTAAAGTTCCTAGCAGAGTACAAGAGAATCTGTCCACACTAAAACTTGTGCACAAAAGGTCCTGGCAGTTTAACGCACAAGCAACCAAAACGTGGAAACGCTACAATCATCCTCCAACTGAAGAACAAATAAAACATGACACATCCATGAACCGGATTATCATTCAGCTACTACGGAAGAATAAAATGCTGAGAAATGCTACAAGAATGAAACCTTGAAAGCATCATGTTAAGTGGGGAAAAAAAAGACACAGGATTCACATACTGTAGGAGTACATTCCCTGAAACTCCATCTGTCTGTAGGTAGACTCTAGGCTCTGAGGTGCCCGCCTGACGTGGCCTGGGGAGAAGCGCGGGTAGGAGCTTTCTATGTTCAACAGCAATTCTAGGGCAAGACGCGTTATTTTTGCTGCTTTCTCTGAGGGCTGTGCCTTTGAAACCAAAGACCATGGCGCTGCCATTTGCAACTAAGATCCTCAGTAACCCCATTTCCTGTCCTCCAGGAAGGCAGAGGCACCGGCCACCGCTCAGCATTTTCCTTTGTTTGGGTTCACAATTACTTTGATTTAGTCTAAGCTATGTGATGCAAGCGACTGCTTCACTAAAGACACTTTCTTTTAAAATAAAATCTGGTTAAGTATAACGGACAGAGTGAAGAAAAAAAATACTGTTACTTTTAACTAGCAGTAGTTTTCAATCTTCTGAACTTTGCTGATCTAATGGGCATGTTACTCAATTCTCCTGAGGTCATGAATCTTTTTCATTCATGTTTCATTCATAGCCATTTATGTTTCACCTTCTTTAAATTACATGCAAATAGTCTTTACAATCTTTTCTACTGGGTTGTTTTCTTAACATTTTAGCTTCCTGCTAAAGCAGGTACCAATATTCAATGTTCTAAATATTGCAAATGCTCTTCAGTCTGATCTTGATTTATAGGACATAGTCCCACTTTTTTTTTTTTTTGCCTTTTGGGTCACAACTGGAGATGCACAGGGGTTACTCACTATCTCTGCACTTAGGAATTACTCCTGGCAGTGCTGGGGGACCATATGGGATGCTAGGAATTGAACCTAGGTCAGCCACGTGCAAGACAAATGCTCTACCTACTGTGCTATCACTCCAACCCCAGCCCTACATTTTTTTTTTAATCATTAAGTCCACCTATCTTTTGGATTTTAGGTATCATTTAGGAAAAAAAATTCCTACTTCAAAACAACAAAAACATTAAATGTTTTCTCCGAACAGTGACATGTGATCTCGTATGCAGTTTCTATGTCTATTCCTACATTTCTGATGTGAGAGTGACACCTTTCATTCCAGCAGACACCCAGAGGCAGGGCAGGGTAAGGTGCGCAGCTTGTGATGTAGGCCCTGAAGGCCCGGGGCACCTGTGGCCTGTGGGGGCAGCGCTCCCCTTCTCCACACCAGCACAGAGCTGGGGTCAGTCCTGGAGCACTGAGGTGTGCCCTGCTGTCCCCCGCCCCCATTCCCCCATATCAAACAGGTACCCAAGGAACAGCTAAAAAACACCAGTTCTTTAATGGTTTTGAAGTACTTCCTCAATACAAGCCAAATTTCCCTATACATAATAAAGGTCTACAGATGGATCCTGGTACAAGTGACCAAGTGATGCAGCTATCAGTCTGCCAATACGGTTTTCTTTTTTATCTAACCCTAGAGAACACTTCACTATTACTATTGAACTCAGGGGTTCTGCACTCAGCAATTACTCCTGTGGTGCTTAGGAGACCATCTGGGGTACTGGGGATCAAACCTGGGTTGGCTGAGTACAAGGCTAGCGCCCTCCCCTCTGGCCTCAGTAACCATATAGGACACTTGAATGTCTGCTAGAAACAGCTTGTAAAAACTCATTCCTCTGTTCTTTCAGGAAAAAAAAAAAAAAAACCCAAAGCCCCCAACCTTTCTTAGAGCCAGGAAGCTGGCTCCCCTGGTGGGCTGAAGTCAGGGTTACCCCCAGCACCACCAGAAGTGACCCCTGAGAACTACTGGCTGTGCCCCATCCCCCGCAAATAAAAAAAAAAGCAAACAAAAATCTTATTGTTAGGCACGTTTTCTTACAGATGAACTTTAGAGCCATTTTAAAAGCAGCAAAATCCGGTTGTAATTCTGATTCGTATCAAAGGGCACACAAAGCAAACTGGTAGTACCCGAGTCAGGACATATTCTGCAGATCACAGTGTGCTGTATGTTTAAAACTGACCTTTAATTTGTATGCTTACAAATAAAAAACAGAAAACGCATACATGAAGTAAGAATTCTAAAGGTACAAAAGTCAGTCACCCCCCGCCCACATCTTAGAAGCCCTTCTTGATCCCACTGTGACACATTTCTTATTCTCCTATGGACAATTGATCTACCAGAAACGGAGCCATTTACTTAACTAGATTCCTTCTGCTTGTTTTTGGGGACATATCCAATAATTCTCAGAGGTTACTCCTGCCTCTGCACTCAGGAATTACTCCTGGTGGTGCTTGGGGGACCATATGGGATGCCAGGGATCAAACCTGGGCAAGGCAAACACCCTACCTGCTGCACTATTGCTCTGGCCCCAGTTTACCTAACTAGACTCTTACTTGTAGACACTTTATTTATAGCTTTTGGACCTCACAGAAACGGCAATAAATATTTCTGTATAAATCATTATAAACAGAAGTAAACATTTCCCATAGGAATTACAGAAGCTTAAAGAAAACTTAAGGTATATAGATAAATGAGTGTGCATTTTAAAAAATATAACTATCATGAAGCTAAACAGTTATCTCAACTAAATTTATTTTAATTCATTAAGTTATTGTGTGTGGAATAAAGGCAAAGTGGATTAAAGTATTAACTGAATTGATATATGTTAACAGTTGGCTGAAAATTAGAGTATTTAGAAGATGGGATAAGCTGCACCTCTTGCTTTTAATTTTTATTGCAGTTTAGGGTAATGTGGTTACAACAGTGTCGATCTTTATGGTTCTGATATACAAGTCACTGCATCTTCACCACCACCTGGAAACTATAGACTTTTATTTTATTATTATTGGGTTTTTTTTCTTGACTTTTTGGGTCACACCCACAGATGCTCAGGGATTACTCCTGACTACACTCAGGAGGTACTTACTCTTGGCAGTTCCTGAAAGGCCATATGGGTACCAGGGATCAAACCTGGGTTGCTGGGTGCAAGGCAAATGCCCTAAGTATTTCCGGATGCTCTCTAGCAACTGCTGGCATGAGTCTCTTCCGGGGGTTGTGGGGAAGGATGGCGGAGTCCAGGAAGGTTAGCACTGTATAAACTCAAATATGTCAGAAGTCTGAAGCATATGATCTATTTTCTAACATAAAAGGTAATTCTGTATTCTTAAAATACAGAATTCTTAAATTTCCTAAAATTCTTAAAATTTTTTGTTCAGTGATCCAAGACTAGAAACATGCTTATTACATTTAGAATCCAGAAGCTTAGCAGAGAGGTCGGTGTGGAGAGAGACAAACAGAAAATGGTCGCTAGATGAACACAAAGCAGTAAGATCTTCAATAGCAACAATTCGACGGCATTTCTGTTAGCTTAGAGAAATGAATTAGTCTGATCTACTCGACACCCTCAATAGATCATTCCGATTTCCACAAGAGAAAAAAACAAAGGCTTAAGACAGCCAGAAACGTTCCCAACATTTCCTGCCAGGGAGTGGAAAGCTCATCTTGATCTCAGGCGTCAGCCTCCCCTTGGGAGCTGGTGCCCCCAACGGAGGTGTACTTCCCTCTGCTGGGTCACGTGGCCGGGGACACTGGCTTAGCAGCAGGACAGAAAGCACTTGACGGTGGGCCTCTGGGCACAGGACTGGATCTCCTCGAACCTCAGTTTTCTCTTCGGTAACTGAAGAGGTTCACACCTGCCTCTCAAATACGTAAAACAGTTAGCACTGCACCTAGCACTTGGTGAGTGAGTGTTAAAAGAAATTACAGCTAAAAATAAGAACACCCAAAAGGGGAAGTTCAGCGAATCAAGGGCCAAAGCAGAGCCACTCTCTGCTCACTCATCCACAAGCCTCAGAGGGCTCTGACTTCCGAGAGGGGCCTCACAGGACAAGGCTCAACTCAGGACTCGTGGCAGTGTGTTCAAAGGTGGTTCGATTTAGTTCTTACCACTTAGAATCACACACATGGCAACTATTTGAACACAAAGCTCTCCTACATTTATGTACTAAAAAAGATGCTGGTAATAACCATCCTTCAAAAAACACTTAGCAATGGGAGAGTCTGGGCGCAAACTACAACCTTTATGTTTCAAGCGGTTAAACAACAGCCGGTGGAAACAAACCCTTAGACACTGACAACAAAACTGATAGGAAGGGATGGGTGAGAAGGGGCAGGGATGGAGGCGGGGCCTGCTGGCACATCGTGGCACAGTGACACTGGACACCTAAAGTGTACGAACACTACGGGAAGTCATGCTGCCATGATAATAAAGACGTATGCAGAGAAATATGCTAACAAAAACGGGATATGTTCAGAAAAGTCAACCTAAGTTCTTTGCAAGCACTTGGAGTAAGAAGACCATTTTCCCGGGGGCCATTACAGAGCAGAGAACCCAGGAAGGGCTCCCTGAGTCATGAATCTCACCTGCTTCCTGCTGCTGGGAGGATGGGGATGAAAATCACACGTGAAAAAAAAAAAAACCTGGACAAATTCAAATGGGCTCAGGAAGGGGACTTGCCTTGCCCGCAGCCAGCCCAGGTTTGAACCCTGGCATTCCATGTGGTCCCCTGAACACTGCCAGGAATGATCCCAGAGTGCAGAGCCAGGAGGAAGCCCTAAACACTTCCAGGTGTGGCTCAAAGACAGACTGACAGAAGGAAAGAAGGAAAGAAGGGAAGGAAGGAAGAAGGAAGGAAGGAAGGAAGGAAGAAAGGAAGGAAGGAAACAAGCCCTAAAAAACTGTCAAAGGAGAAAAATTACTTAATGTATTTTAATATTTTAAATGTCTCAGAGAATTAAATACAGGTCATATTAGAAATAATTATTTGGGGGGCTGGAGCGGTAGCACAGTGGGTAGGGCATTTGCCTTGCAAGCGGCCGACCTAGGTTCGATCCCCAGCATCCCATATGGTCCCCTGAGCACCGCCAGGAATGATTCCTGAGTGCATGAGCCAGGAGTAACCCCTGTGCATCGCCAGGTGCATCGCCAAAAAGCAAAAAAAAAAAAGTTATAATATTTATTTGTTCCCATCAAAAACAATGGAAATAAGTCTAAAATAATGTCTTACTAGACATGTACATTAAAATACATGTGTTCAGAACCAAGATGCTGTGAATAGGAATAGATTTAGAGATAGGTGACTCACTCTTTTAAAAGCTTTTAGAGCAAGCAAAACCTCACAGTTTAGTTAAGTGACTACTTTGTTTTTCTACCCAGGCACAGAAGGGCAGAGGGCAAGAGCTATTGCCATCTCTAAAACATATTCCATTTTGTTTGTGACTTATGACCCTATTTTAGGCAACTAGCAAGAAAATAATAAAGCATTAAAACCAATAATCTCTTCTGCTCTACATTCTATTCTGCTGACTCCTGAAAGTAGTCTCCTGAAGAGTGACACAGCGGGCACAGTGAGTGCACACGACTTGGAGCCCCAGCACCCGGAAGGGCACACTCCTGAGTGCAGAGCCAGGAGTGAGCCCTGAGCACTGCCAGGTGTGGCCCCCAAACAAACGAAAAAGCAGTCCCAAAATAAAATCACTTCACAAAGGAAGACCAAATCTACCACCAAACTTTCCAGGAAATATATCAGAAACATTTCCCAACTCATAAAGTTACATAATAAGACAAAAGAAGTATAAGACAAAGACATTACAAAAATAGCAAAAACGAGCCGAGAATATAAGCCCTCACGGACACAGATTCAATCACTCTTAAGGCAACATCAGGAAATGAAATCAGGCAGTATGGGAAACTTCTGAGGGACACACGCTGATCCGACGGGGTCTCTCAGACGCAAGGGTAGTTTAACACTGGGAACAATGAAAAGTAAACCACGCACCTAGTTCTCTGCAGGGGGAAAAACAGCTGCAAAGTGCCATGTTCACTGATGGCTAAATGATCAGAAACCAGAACTAGAAGGGAACCCCCTTTGCAGGGCATCGCGATGAGAACATCTACAGCAAACGGCTAATGAGCGAGAGATGTTATGCGTGCTCTCTGAGACGGGGGGGGGGGGGGGGGGGGGGGGGGGGGGGGGGGGAGACAACGACGGAACTGGTCGTTTTAGTACAGTAAGGCAAGCAAAGAAACACAAAGACATAAACATTAAAAAGAAAAATTATCTCTGCCGCAGATAATGTGATCAAGTGCAGAAAATTCTAACAATTTGCTGAATAAATAAATAAGGCTAGCCAGGTCACAGACTATCAATTTAACAAAACCAATTGTCAAGGGGGAAAAAAACCCTGGAAATTAAAATGAAATACTGTACAAATATAACAACACCAAAGATATAAAATATGTAAAGGTGAGTTTAAGAAAATATTATATATCAAAAAATGCTCTTGTGGTTGACAGAAAATGAAGAAACCCCCCACAAAAATGGAGATATGATCATAGATGGAAATAATTAGTATAAGATGTTAATTCTGAATGGTAGAATGATCAATAAATCCAACACAATCCAAATCCCACGTATATTCATTTTCATTAGAAAATGACAAGCCGGCTCTAAAGCATACATGGAAATGCAAAAGAACAGTGATTTTGAAATAAAAAAGTTGTGAGGAACTACACTGATTTCGAGATACACTAACAGATCTATAATAATTTATTATAAAGATGAATGAAATAAGACTGATATACATATATATTCAATAGATGTTTTACAAAACTGCCAACGTAACTGAATGAGAGACGATGAAAATGCTCAGATGTGAAGCCCCAACAATTGGTGATCCATATGGAGGAAATATATTTAACCCTTACTCACACATCCCCAAAAATTCACTTAAAATGCTGTATAGACCTAAATGTATGAGCTGAAACTATAGAATCGGGAGCGAAAAATAAGAATCTTATATAGGCTGTATTTAGACAAATTCTCTTAGAAGATGAAATGAAAAGGGAAAAAAGACCAAGCATCAAACGTGTAAAGACTTGCTTTTTATTTCGAGTGTGCCTGTCTGGGAGGCCGGCTCACCCTGCCCAGGCTTGCGTTGGGAGGGTCACTCCCCACAGTGCTCACGGGGTCTGAGGTCAGGCCTCGTGCAAGCAAACGCAGATGCTCTGCTCCACTGAGCCACCTTCCCGGGCTCCTACACTGACATTTTGATAAAAAAGATTTAAGAGAATGAAACTGCAAGTCACTGACTAATAGCTCTATCTCCATATTTAAGGACTTAGATCCGGGATATACACAGAACTCTTGTAATAAATTATAAGGTAAACAATCCGAATGAAAGACAATGGGCAAAAGGACTGACAGCCATTACATGGAAGACAATACATGAATAGCAAACGGGCACATGAAAAGAGGTTCAACGTAATCTGTCATTAGAAAAATTCAAAATAAAACGAGAGCGAGATGTCCTCACAGACACACAACACACGGTTAAACTGAGCAGGGCACGTGCTGGGCTCGAAGGCACGTGTAGCCAAGAGAGAACGCCAGGCTGCCACCATCATGTCTAGTGCCAGAGGGGACTGTCAGGGGGAATGCAACACGGCACAGCCCCCGAAGAAAACTACTTGGCAGTTTCTGAAAGAGCTGAACAGACACTTAGCAATAAGCCCAAAACTCTAGCTACTGGATTTAGGTATGAGGAAGGAAAATGTGTGCACAATGTTCATAGCAACTTAATTTTGTCTTCTTTCTGTTTTTTGAGCCATACCGTCTGGCCCTGCACTCAGGGGACCTTATGGGGTGCTGGGAATCCAACACGGGCTGGCTGCAGGCAAGGCAAGTAAGTACCTTACCCCTACAGTATCTCTCCAGCCCCAGCTTCATTCTTAACAGCCCAAATGATCATTAACTGATAAGCAGATTCATGAATTCTCTTACATCCAGCCAAAGGACAGATTTTAGCACTTATAAATCACGGTCTTCTAATATACAAAACAACACTCATGAATTTCAAAATGACAGTACCGCAATCACACAGTGGGGAGGGTGTTTGCCTTGCATGCGCCGACCCAGGTTTGATGCCTGGCATCCCATAGGATCCCCTGAGACTGCAGGGATTAATTTCTGAGCACAGGGCCAGGAGTAACCCCTGAGCATTGCCAGTTACAGTCCCAAAACAAGACAAGAAGTTAAGACAATACTGAGAGAATCCAGAGAAATCGTGGTGAGAGGAAGAGCAGAGGGCCAAGGGCATGAGAGAACTTGCTGATATAGTGAAAGCAGCCCCATAGCTAGATTTTGGCAATGGTATGCATTATAAATTTGGTGCGGCTCAAAACTATTCTTACGTAAATTTTATCTCAATGGAGGTGACTAAAACAAAGGGAAAAAAACCCCTCCATACCTCATTTATTGCCTTGCATACCTCATTTATTTTGTGAAGATCACATGACATAATCAAACTGAACGAAAGTTGACACTGGCAGATATTAAAATTTTTCTTAAAGGCCATAATAATTCTGTTTATTTCAAAATTTCATAGTCCTCTCAGATATAAAGGTCTTTAGACTAGGTGAGTTTAATTCATGTCTCAATTCCTTACCAAGGTTTAGCCCCGCATATCACAAACAGTCGCATTTTATGTCAAATTCTTTTGCCAAAATGTAGAATGCAACCACACTGGAAAAAACCTGTGTCAGTATTACTTAATAACGGGGCGTGACGTTTCTTTGACGGCAAAGAGTATGCTGGAATATAGCCACTGCAGAACTAACCTACATATTTTCCGGCAGAACACACTGTTTCTAGGAGCTGGTGTTAGATTCTTCAGGACCGAGTGGCCGGGGAGGTAACCCAAGGTCTGCCTTTCCGAGGGGCAGAGCTGGTTTGCACCCAGCCCCTCACACAGTGCCTGAGCACTGAGCCAGGAGAGGCCCCGAGTATGCTGCATTTGGTCACAAACCAGATTCCCTTCAGCCCCACAAAAGATGAAGAAATTTCAAGGGCTAAATGGGCAACTCCTTAATTAAAAACTGAGCATACCAAGAGCTGACCAAAAACTGGTCGAAACGCCCTCAGAGCCTTGGTCTGTGGTAACTTACTGAGAGGGCGGCATGGTGACTTCTCGGGACAAGAGCTGAAACTTAGGTTTTGCTATGTTAGCCGGTGCCTTCTGACTTTCGACTAGGCTGTTACTTCTTGTTATCCCTGTTGGGGTTTTTGCTATGTGAAACCGAAGTTTGACAGGTGAGAAACGTTTCAAGGGACGCTTGGAGCAACCAAGCACCTTAAGCAACAACTTAGCTTCACGGTCTTAGAAAATAAAAATTGCAGAGAAACAAATACAAAAACCATTAAAAAAAAATTTGTATCTTCACTTGCCTTTTAAAGTCATTTTGGACAAAGCTTATTATAGAATAAAATTGTTAAAAAATAGTTTCCACTTTAAATACAAGTGGATGGAAAATTTGTTTTAATCAACCTCCATTACGTTCACAGTAATGTACACGTAATGTACAATATAGAGAATCTGAGATAATGAAAACCATGGCAAAATAACAAATTTGAAGGACGGTAAAAAAAAAAGATTTTCTAACAATCTTTCAGAATTATTTTTACTCTATCTTTTGTTGGTTTGTTGTTTTTCTGGACCACACCCAACAGTGCTCAGGTATCACTCCTGGCATGACTTGGGGACCATATGGGTGCTGGGGATCGAATCCAGGTTGGCCACGTCAATGCATGGCAGCCACTGGACCACTGTTCCGGCCCCTTCCTCTGATTTTAACTTCAGAATCACCAAAGCGGAGGTAATGGGTCTCCGGATACAGAGGTTGGCTTTCTTCCTATGGAGAAAAAAGTTAGGTTATGTTTCAACAAAACAGTTTGCCAATAAACTGGGTGAGATAAAAGAAGAGGAGATCAAAAGGACTTTTGGAGCACCAGGACGTCTGTTCTGTTCTCTCCGGTCCTCCACAGGCTCAGAACAGGAGGGAATCTCAAAGCACACCCTGCAAGAACATTTGCAGTGCTGATGGCGGAAGTTCACTCAAATACTAGGAAAAAAGAAGTTTTCTCCTAAAACAAACAAAACACTCCAAAATCTCTAAACCATTTTAATTTGGAGACAGACATATCACACGGATATCGGCACATTTTGGCACAGATAAAAGGCATCAAACAGGGATCTGGCTTTACATAAAACCAGTAATATTCACAGGTAGAGGGCTGAAGATATAGTACAGTGGGTAAGGCACTTGCCCTGCATATGCCAGACTCTACTTCTTGTTGGACCCCTGGCACCCCATATGACCTCCCCCCAGGCTACCAGGAAAGATCCCTGAGCCCAGAGGTAGGAGTGATCCCTGAACACCACCAGATGTGCCCCCAAACCAAACCATACCTAAATTACCTACTATGTGCTACTCCTTCAAGGCAGGAGGTACACATGGGGAGGTATTCGGGGACTCTTAATACTCACTTTTTGGCTGTGAATCTAATAAATAACTGCTCAACAAAATACAATATGTACATTTTAAAAGACATATTGACATTTTAATTGGGCTTATATATCTGGTCCGAAGTTCTCTAATCAGTTAAAACAGCACTTGCCAAAGTGGGCAACACCACCTCACCCCACCCCATGATGGGGGCAGGGGGTGATGGGATGATCCAGGGGGGGCAACAGGAGTCTGGAACGCAACTGTGGCGGGGGAGAGGGGTGATGGAGAGACCCTGAGTAGCTGTTTTTTAATTTCCAGGAAAGGGGCGGCAGAGAAAATAAGTTTGGAAACCTCTAAGATATACACATTTTTATAGATGATTAAGATATACACATTTTTTGATAAAGATTGTACTAAAATGAAACTGAGCATGCAGATTGTTATCTTTCATTGGAGAGATCAACTTTTAAGAAGGAAAGGCATCCGGGGTTGGAGTGATAGCACAGCAGGTAGGGTGTTTGCCTTGCACGCGGCAGACCCAGGTTCCCAGCATCCCATATAGTCCCCTGAGCACTGCCAGGAGTGATTCCTGAGTGTAAAGCCAGGAGTAACCCCTGAGCATCGCCAGGCGTGACCCAAAAAGCAGAAAAGAAAAAAAAAAGAGAAAGGAAGGCATCCAAATACAGATGGGAGACATTGCTAACACTGGTGCCAAGTTCTCCTTAGACCAGTTCTTACATTTTGGGATATAAGTCTCTTGCCCTGCACATGGCTGATCCCTGGCACTGCAGGTGGGCCCCACCAGTCCCCCCAGGCGTGATCCCTGAGCACAGAACCAGGAATAATCCCTGAGCACTGCTGAGCGTGGCACAATGCTCCCCCATCCCGAAGAAAAGTTGACAATAGAGAAAACGTTTAGAAAACAGCTACTCAAAGCCTGTCCTCTGCGGCTCCATGACTAGCAGCTCTCGGAAGTGTAATGGCTGCTTCCCAGATTGCGATGATTCAAGAAAACAAAATGGAGCTCTATTTCTTAATATTCAGAGACGCTGATTTTTTTTCCCTTTTTCCATTAAGTACTTTTTGAAAAAAAAAAAAAGAAAAGAAAAGACACGTGTCCAATTGGTCTATTCCTTTGGCTGATAAGCTCTATTCAACCTCTGCCCAGTGACGACTGGTTATTCTGCTGGCCTGGTTTGTTGCAGAGTTCATTTTAAAAGAAAATCATACTTTAAGGATTCTGAAACAGCCCTGAAAGTGAATATTAAACACACGTTGTTTATTCCAAAAGCAAAGACTATGCTCTCCACCCCACCATTGTTAGAATTTAGAATCTTGTCCGACCTCATCCAGAGGTAAAAATCCAGCCTTGGTGGGAGCAGCTGTGACAGAGAAAGGAGCTACAAATAACATGCTGGGAATTCAGCAGGCACTGCTATTATATCCTGTTTATACTGTCATTCTTCCTATCAGTGGGATATTATTTATACAGACCCCACCCATGAACTTCTTGTTTATCTTATAATAGAAATGCTCCAAATCTATAAAAAGAAACCTCTCTGTTTGTTTCTGGAACGAGCACATGTGTTATAATTTTGCACCTCAATACCCTTTTTTATTTAGCATTTTCTATTGTTTTGTACCACCCATTCTCATTTTTATCTCAAGGCTGATTTTTTTTGTTTTATTTATTTATTTTTTTTCATATACAAATTCAGCTACAGCGAAGAAGAAATTTAACAGTACCAAATTCTATCTGGCCCCAGTAGTGAAAGAAAACTGTGTGATATAACAGATGATATATCAACTCCTGCTCCAAACCCAGGAGAGAGCATCATGAAAACTCTTATTAACTGAGCAAAGTTACCAAATGCTAACCCTTTGAAGTCGATTTCAGGAACACATCCGGGTCTCCTAGAATAGCACTCCTCAGACTCGAATTCTCTGTCACCTGCTAAGGCTGCGTCCTGGGATTGAGCAGGCTCAGGGCGGCCCTACGGAACCAATGTCTCGAGCCATCAGTGCTGCTGTCCCACACAAAACATCTCGACAAGTAGATGCTGACCGTAGCTTTTAATTCCTTTTTCCAAAAGTGCAGTATTTAGTGCGCAGTGTTGAATTCACTATGTTATAGCTAATGTTTTTTCCATTTAAATTTTTATCTTAAGGCTTCTTTTTTAAAAGTTACTTTACAAAGTATTTTATTATGATTTACATCAATGTTAAAAAAGGTTTCAAAAGCTCCTCTTTTCCAGGGTTGCAGGAAGAGTTGGAAGGGTTGGCATTTGCGGTTTCTAGGGGAGGTTCCCTCAGATACCCAGCACTGCCTGTCCCTGGGAAGCAAGCTGGGAGGAGCCCCAGGGTGCTGCCAGGTGAGTCCTTCCTGCCACTACTCCACCAGACATTCTCTCACAGCTGAAGCATTCACCTTGCAGGAGGCTACGAGCCCAGTCCTAGGGCCACCCAAGCACAGAGCTGGGTGTCGAGGACGCCTGTGCCACCTTGCACTTTCTCTGGCTCCTGTCCTGGTGTGTAACTGCACTCCTAGTGAGCGACACGGCCAGCCCGGGGCCTCTCCCCCGCTCCCCAGTAAAACAGTGTAAGGGAGGGAAGGAGGAAGGGATCAGTTCATATGGCTAATAGGTTTTCTTAAAGCTCCTACTAGCTTTTCAAAGTCTAACACAGTTTAAGACTCCAGGTATTCAAAATACTCCTAATTTCCCCAGAAGATAATCTTATAACAGTGCACCACGATAATCCCCCCACACCCTCAGGCTGGCAAATATAAGGTCCCATGTCGCTCCTGAGCTTGGGGGCCTGAAGCAAGCAAAATTGCTGACGAAGGAACATTCTTCCGCAGGGCACGCGGTAGGCATGGGGAAAAGGGGCCTAAGTGGGTTTTGCTCCAACCCCTCACTCCGGACGATAAAGGTAACAGCCGTGACTTAGGAAATCAAACTCATCTAGTGCTCTGATATGGAGGATTCCTATACGAAAGGGGATGCACTGAGTGAGAGTCTCACCACAGACAGAAGTGTCATCTATAAACACACATTACAAGTTTAATCCTAATATAATGCACACACTGACCTGAGATTTGGGGGGGAAGAAGGGGGAGGATTAAATTTAGTGCTTCTGAAAGTTAATTAATCAAATCAATTAATCAAACTAATGTCAACAGCTATCTTCTAGAGTAGGTTAGCTTCAATACACAGCATAGATTAGCTTCACTATACAGCGGTGTCTAGGAGAAAGAACGTCTGGAGACTGAAAGGGAGCGTTGACAGGAAATGCAGCCGTACTCTGCAGAGCTAAGAGCCTGAGAGGTGGAGGCTGGGAAGCCCACTCAGAGCAGTCACTCCTCTGTCAGAAAAGAAGGGAGAGCAGCAAACGACTTTTCAGATCCACCAATTTTAAAACTGCCTGAAGCATAATATCTGAAACAATACTGAAACAATACTTAATATGTAAACTACAAAATGGAGTTGGGTTTCAAGTTCCTCACAACATACGCAGAAAAAGAGATCCCTGGTGCCTGAGAGAGAGAGAGACACCAGCAGAGAAAAGCTCCCCCACATCCACCCCCCCACCCAGCTTAACTCCTTCCGAGGAAACGCGACTGTGCTGAGGATGACACGCACACCACACAGGCGGACAGGACGTGCCGGGTGGGGAATGGGACGGAATGTCAGGAACACAGTCGATGGGAACGCTTACCTTCTCAGCAACTGAGAGAAACTGTCACACACAAAAGAGTGGCTAATAAAACACGGCCTCCTCTAGCCTCTGATTTCTCTCTTTCTTTTATTTTTTTTCCCATTTTTTTAATTTTTGTGTCGGGGCCACACCTGGCGGTGCTCAGCGCCTCCTCCTGGCTCTGTTCTCAGGGGTCCCTCCTGGCAGGCTGGGGGACTGGAGGCATATGGGACACGTACACAATGCAAACGCCCTGTCTGCTGTCCTATCGCCCTGGTCCCACAGTCTCATGACTTCTGTTTGGTAAAATCAGGGACTATGTTTTAGGGCTGCAAAGCTTTTAAAGACACGTGATGTTGGGAGTGGTTGCTTACACCTGTTTTATAAGCTCTGTCACATCGAAAGAAAACCAGAGATATCCTTTTGGAGCCATAAGATAGGGAATTTTGTGCTCTTTAGAAGTGCTACAAAATTTACTAGCACAGTAAAAAAAAAAAATCACTGAGAAAGTTCCATGAGATTCAAGACAATGGGTTTTAAATCACAGGCATACATTACAATGCCCACGTTGGCAGCTGTGCATTGCAGTGCAGAAACACCAGCAGCCCTCTGCCGCCTGCAGTGGAGTGGGGCAGAGAGCAGACGTGGCTCGGTCCGCGGCTACAGTGGGGCAGAGAGCGGGGCTGCAGGGGGCAGAGCAGGGCAGAGAGTAGATGTGGCCTGGGGCTGCAGAGGGGGCAGAGAATGGGGCTGCAGCTGGGCAGAGAGCAGACGTGGCCTGGTCCGGGGCTGCAGAGGGGCAGAGAGCAGACGTGGCCCGGTCTGGGGTTGCAGAGGGGCAGAGAGCAGACATGGCCCGGTCTGGGGCTGCAGAGGGGCAGAGAGCAGGGCTGCAGGGGGCAGAGTTAGGGAGGGAACAGATGTGGCCCGGGGCCACAGAGGGGCAGAGAGCAGACACGCTCCAGGCTGCAGCGGGGGCCACAGCGGGCAGGGAGCAGACGCGTCGCGGGGGACGCTCTTTCGTGCTTACCTGTGACCTGCGCCACAACGGCCTGGGAAATCCTCCGGTTGGCAAGAAAGGCCTTGATTTCCTCTTTTATCACACTGCTGTCCCTCCTGACAAAAACAGAAGACAAGACCAACAATGTATGCTGAAGGCAGAGATCGTCGTCTTTGCTCAGAAGGGTGAAGCGGAGCGGTGGGGGCAACACAGAAGGGACACGGAATAAACGCACCGGGCGTGGGGATGAGGGGATGAAACCAAAACACACAAAAACACAGCCCCTGTCCCAGTCATCTACAGACGTGAATGACACACAGAGGTCAATCTCGTGCCGCAGGATGGCTCCCCCGAAGCCGCTGCCGTTCGGGACAGACGAGGCTTCGTACTGGGCAATGATCTACCACACACCGGCAGCAACCTTAGAAACCCAAAACCCGTGGGCTGCAAGGTTCACGGTGTAACTGAACAATCCTTCGTTCATTAGAATTCTCACAACTTCTTAGATATTAGCGTCTTAAAGACTTAGACCTTGAAAATGATCTTTCTCCAGTAGACAGCCTCCCCCCCTCACCACCCCCCCTCCCTCACCAAAAACACTTCAAGTGTGAGGGGTTGATATAAAATTGCAACATAAAAAGCTACGCACTGGGGCTGGAGAAATAGTGGAGCGGGTAAGGAGGGCGCGTGCTTGGCAGCCTGTATCTCCTGAGACCTCCTGGAACATACCTCAGAGCGGAGCATCCGCCTTACAGCTGTGAAGCTCTGGGTTCCAACCCGTGTACTGGGGGGTGTGGGGGGGTGGAGATGGAGAGGGAATATATCGATTTTCTATTACATGTAACATAGAGAATGCTGACTGCTTCAAACCATAGAATATTCTGATACTCTGTATCCTTGGGATTACACATCATAGAGCTGTTTTTATCTCCACTGAAATTTTATTCAAAACTCCAACAAATTCACAAATGTTTATAAATTCACTTGAATGACAATGAAATAGCAAGACTTATTTCTCCCTCAGCATAGAATACTTAAAAACGAATCTATTTTGAAATGAACAATTTGTCCTTGAATGACACCGACAGGGGTGAGGTGCTTCCAAGGGCTCCGGTATATGCTCTGCTTGCACTACGCCCGAGATGGAGCCCCGGCAGGCCCTGCACCCTCAGGCTGGCACACTGCACTGTCGGGTCCATGCAGAGCTGAAGAGAGCCAGGAAGGGCCCCGAGACCACAAACACAGCTGGAGTGAGACTCCCCACAAAAATAATTACAGAAGAGCAATTTCTGTTCATGTTCCAAAGTAACACCACTGGCTCCCTGAGCACTGCCAGGAGTGATCTCTGAGTCAGGATGAAGCTCTTGCCACTCTTACAGAGTGAGGCCCCCAAACACAAAAGCCAAACCAACAAATGTGGCTGGAGAGAGAGCACAGTGGGAAGGGGCTTGCCTTGCACACGGGTTTGATCCCTTGGCCCTCCACATGGTTTCCCGAGCACCACCAGGAGTAGTTTCTGAATACAGGAGTATACCCAATATTCAGTAAGCATCGCCAGGTGTGACCCCCCCCAAAACAAACAAACTCCAAAACAAACAATAAGAAAAAACCACAACAAAACAAACAAAGGTAACACCAAAAAATGCTGGACTCAGCCAACTCTGGTTCCTGGGGAACCCCGCCTGGCATCTGTTTTTGGGATCAGTTTCCGGGGGCGTGGAGCAACGCTCTTTCCTGTGCTCAGGGCTTCCCGTGCCATGCTGGGGACGGAGCAGGGCTTGGCTGCTTACATGGCAAGAGCCTGAGTCCTCTACTTCCTCCCTCTGGCTTTAAAGCCATCATTTGCATTACTGAAATGTGAAGCTTTTATTTTTTAAATCATTTTTTTTTAATTGAAGGAGGGTGACTCATCATTTTCCATAGTATGTTCGTTTGCATGTAGCTGCCATAGTAGAGGGGCTGCTGCTCCCCTCTTTGAACCCCCTGAAGAGTTCGAGCGCCCGGGACATCTTTCTCCCTCCAGCTCACCCCCACTGAGCACGGCCCCCTCCAGCCCATCTGGGGTGTGCCACCTGTTTTTGTATTTTTTTTAATACGGCCTATGAATGATTATGAATGGCTTCCAAAGTAGATTTCACCCAATCAGACCTCTGCAAGTGATTCAATGACAGGGGACGTTAACTTTAAACATGCTTTAAGCAAACCATTGCCCCCTGCCACAACCACACTCACCAATATCCATTCTCATCGGCAGGTCTAGCCTTCAAAGGTTCCATGTAAATGGGGTGGGGGGAGTGGATGTGCTGGGGGCAGGCTCTGTGCGCAGGTGGCTGGGGGACCGTGGGAGTGCTACCTCCCACCAGCCAGCTGAGTGCGGCCCAACCCAATATCACATTGACTTATTATTAAAGATTGGAGTTTGTAAAAAAAAACTGTGGCCATTTTATCTTCCTCTTATGGGTAAATATCTCTATTTCTCTATCCCCCATCCCTATCCCACCTCCCCCCTGCTTGGCCACAAATCTCAACTAAGATGTTTGCTCTTTAGACTTTTGCAGAAAAAGTCTCAAATAAGATGTTTGCTCTCTAGATTTTTGCAGAAAAAGTCTCAATTAAGATGTTTGCTCTCTGGACTTATGCAGAAAAAAGTGCTGGCCCTGATTAGGATTCATTTTGTGAATGAATGAAAAACTGTTCAAAGGGTGTCAAGCCTTTCTATGAAGTATTTGGAGAAATGAAAGTATCCTATTTCCCACTCCCCCCCCCCACAAAAAAAAATTAAAATCCGCTGTGTCCTAACTTAGAACAGCCAATTCCTGGCCCTGGCGAGGAGGGCCTGGCTGCCGCTCTCTAGGGGGTTCCGGGGAGAGACAGGAACTGAGGCAGCTCCAGCCCCGAAGGCTGGGCCAGGGCAGGCTCGCAATCCTCTTGACTGGAAACCCCGATCACAGCTACGTCAGCGAAAGCCCAACAGGGACACAGATTCTCATCTAAATATTGGCTAGACTCTTTCCAAAATGTTTATTCATATTTGAAATATTTCTTTTAAAAATATACAGCATCATAGCATTTTAAAAGTATGACTATGGAAGAAAGTGCACATATAAGTACATCTGAAAGTCAAGCGAAGAGCAAAGTGCTGAGTGCAGTACAGGTACCAGGCCCAACAGCTCCCAGAGATCGATCAATCATCAGCTGATCTAGAGGGAAGGAACTTCAGCAGCATCTATTTCAATCAGCTTTTGCAAATGAAACCCCACATCATTTTGGTTCCTAGTCCAGCTGTAGCCTGAACATTTCAAAATCATGTACTGCATTTCAGTGTGTGGAATGTTTTCCTAGGAAAATAAAGAATAATTTAAGGGAATATTATTAAGGTTAAATTGGAAATGTGCTTTTGCAGGGAAAAAACCGATTAAGTGGCATTCTGACTACAGATTTAAAATGAAATTTAAATAAATTTACTTTAAATCTAATTCATTACAGTAGGTACTGACTTAGAAGGGACAGTACACAATTGTTCCAGTATGGCATATCTAGCTCGTGAATTATTCAGAGCTTTGCATGGGATTCTTAACTATCCTGCATCAAGACGGAAGGAACCCCAAAATGTCTGCAGACCAGCATTGCACAGACTGTATTATTATGCTATATTTACTTTTTCTTTTTTCTCTCTCTCTCTCTCTTTTTCTTTTTTTTTTTTTTTGTTCTCTGGGTCACATCCAGAGATACTCAGGGGTTTCTCCTGGCTCTGCATTCAGGAATTACTCCTGGTGGTGCTCGGGGGACCCTATGGGATCCCAGGGATTGAACCCAGGTTGGTAGTGTCCAAGGCAAATGCCCTACCTGCTGCGCTATTATCACTCTGGTCCCTATTATGTATATTTTCACTTATATTATAGTTTTAAGTGCTGAGTCAAAAAATATTTTTTAAACCTCTTCACTCATTTACCAAAGAGAAGCTTTTTCTTTTTCTTTTATCCTGCTTTTGAGGCCTTAATCCTGACTGCTTGGGGGATCCGGTGGTGAAAGCAAACCTGGGCTGCAGTGTGTGAAGCCTATGATCTTGCCCCTGTGCTAACTCCCTGCCCTGAGAGAGAAGTTTCATTTGATGAAGATGATGATGATGAAGATGATGATGATGATGATGATGATGATGATGATGATGATGATGTGGGAGTTTTAGGCTATGTCCAGTCTTGCTCGGGGCCCATGTGATACTAGAGACCGAACTCGGGGCTCAGCCCACTGAGCTGGCCCGTCCATCCCAAGAGATGCCTTTGTAAGAGAAGAAAAGCGCAACATTTGGGGCCGGAGCAATAGCACGGCAGGGCGAGTGTTTGCCTTGCATGCGGCTGACCCGGGTTCAATTCCCAGCATCCAATTTGGTCCTCTGAGCACCACCAGGAGTAATTCCTGAGTGCAAAGCCAGGAGTAATCCCTGAGCATTGCTGGGTGTGGCCCAAAAAGGAAAACAAAAACAACCAAAAATACAACCTTTAAGGGCCAAGAGAGAGTAAAGCGGGCAAGAGGCTGCCTTGTGCACTGCTGACCTGAGCGCTGACCCTGGCACCACTGATGCACCCCCATGCCCAATCAGAAGTGACCAGTGAACAATGAGTCCTGAGCACTGTCAGGTATGGCATAAAAACCAAAACCAACAATAACAAAACCCTCACAGCACTTGAAAGGAGAGGGCATAGTAGAACTGTTTCATCATCATACAATGAGAATAGCAATGTCCCTCTACAAGGCTTTTAATATTTTTTCTCTAGAGAAATGGAATAGCAAAGAAAATTACTATTAAAGAATGTGCAAATATATACACAATTAGATTCTTCAAAATGGAAAAAAATGAACACTATTATTTTATAAACGGAACTCTGGGAATCCTCAGGAAAGAACCAAGTGATACGCTCTGGGTGTAAGGCTAAAGAAAACATCGAAATGAGGAAAGGCACCAGGGGGAAACTTTTATAAAAACAATTTAGATACCGGCAGCAATGCCCTTTGGCAGGCTGGTTTACTTAGCCCCGCCCAGTGAAAGGCAACACTCAAGCTGTGTCCCGTTCTCTTCTGTGTCTGCGCGTCCATTCTGTTAGCTGTGCATACGAGGGGGACCTTTCGCATACCCCCTCGCACTCACCCACCTTTAACCTTTCCTGCCCACTCACGCCAGAGCCTGCCAAACCACCAGTTTCTCCAAGAGAACTTTTTAATGTAATTGTCTCCTGCTTCTTTCTTCGCCTGAACTTAACCCTAGAGCAGGACCAGGAGCAAGTCCTGCTCTGCATTCAGGAATGATCCCTGGTGGTGACTGGGGTCAGGGGTATTGTGCAGTGCAAGGGGATGGAAGGGGCTCAGCCGTGCGCAAGGCACACACCTCACCCTGTGCAAGAGGACCTTCTCTGGTTCAGTCTGCCATCTGCCTTACATAGGATGACTCTGTCCTTTTCTCTCCTGCCCCCTTCCTCTCTCTCTGTGACATTGCTGGACCCTGATTTTCTAATAGGAAATTACAGATATCAGTTAGCAAACTGATACAAGACGAACTTCACATTGATTCTGGTAGTGCTTCTTTTTTCTTTTTTTTTTGTTTTTTGTTTTTTGGCTTTTTATGTCACACCCAGCGAAGCTCAGGGGTTCCTCCTAACTGCACTCAGGAACCACTCCTGGCAGTGCTCAAGGGACTATATGGGATGCCGGGAATCGAACCCTAGTTGGCCGCATGCAAGGCAAATGCCCTACCCACTGTACTATCACTCCAATCTTTTCCCCCTTCTCTTATAAAAGTATCTCTATAAGTATCTTTATAAGTAAAGGCCGGGGCCTTTACTTATAAAAGTATCTCTATAATTTCTATTCTTCAAGGCTTCTGGAATTAAAGTGAAGCACAGGCTGATGATCCTCCCTGGGTTGAATAGGTTCAAAAAAATTCAGTTTATCTCTATCTCCTCACCTGAACCTGCATCACTGCCTACCTTTCCCATACATGCCACAGACATGCCAGATTCATCATCTCTGAGGGAGAATTTTACTTCATCCAACCCACACTCTGTGCAGATCTCTAGAGTACATGCTGATAAAAGTGTGTCAATCTGGACTTAGCCCTCTTATTAGACTGTAAAGTTCTTTGGCACAGAGAATACATCAGAATGCATTAGGGGGGTTATGTATAACAGAGTTAAAGTTGTTCAATGAAAGAGCAAATCTGAAACTGAAGAGGTTGGGAAAGGATCAACTGATATAGATAACTTCTAAAACAGCTCTAAGACTGGAGGGAAAGAATGTGGGAGGCCAACTTGATCCCCACTTACTGCTGGGTGTGGTCCAAAAACCAAAACCCAAAATTGAGGACTGGGGCTATATTTCAGTGTTAGAGCATTGGCCTTGCATTTGCGAGGCTGTGGGTTTAACCTCCAGCAACGTTTAAGAAATGAAAAAAAGTTTAAAATAGCTCTATTTTTTATTTCCTAAGTATGGCTGAATGTCTGGTAGCATGACGAAAGGTTATTTGCAGCAGCTCCAAATGGCAGCGCTTCCTTCTATGGAACAAAGGATACTAAAAACTTTTTTTTTTAAATTTTGACACCAGACCTACCATTATTATCTAAGATTTTACTCCAACACTCAGATCTGCTGAAAAGGCAACAGTAGACAATTTGTTTTCTATTGCTGGTTATGAATAACATATGATGTCACGTGGCTGCAGTAGTGGCCACGTGATTTTGAAATTCAGAAATTTTAACACTTAAATCTGGAGGGATTTCTGCCAAAACTTGCTGGGTTCCAAGATTTGCCCCTGAGTCTCTTGGATCATGGCCGTTAAGCAGCTTGATCAGGAGCCAGAAAGGCCATTCAAGGGCGATGACTTGGGGTCTCATTGGGGTGGATAGGAGAGGACCAGCTCCACCCCCATCCCATGAGGCCCAAAGTGTCTCGTCACTTCGGGCCCAAGCCTGACTGTCCAATGGTCCAATGGTCCAATGGCCTCTGAAGGATGACGGCCACCGAGCCGCCAGGGGGAAGCAGGCGGAGGGACAACACCCTTTCCCTCCTGGGGTGGCCTGGAGACAGTAACCTACTGCATAGTCCGGACGCATTTCTGCCAAAAGCCGCTGGCTTTCGAGATTTGTTTCTGAGTCTCTGGGATCATGGCTGTTAAGCAGCTTGCTCAGGAGCCAGAGAGGTTGTTGGTGGGCGATGACTTGGGGACTCATTGGACAGGGAGGACAAGACCGGCTCTACCCCTATCCCATGAGGCCCTACAAGTTTCGTCACTGCGGGCCCAAGCCTGACTGTCCAATGGCCTCTGGAGGATGACAGCCACCGAGCCGTCAAGGGGGAGCAGGCAGAGTGACAACACCCTTTCCCCCCTGGGATGGCCCAGCGACAATAACCTACTGTGGGGTCCGGATGCATTTCTGCCAAAAGCCACTGGGTTTCGAGATTTGTTTCTAAGTCTCTGGGATCATGACCGTTAAGCAGCTTGATCAGGAGCCAGAGAGGCCGTTCGTGGGCAATGACGTGGGGTCTTATTGGGGTGGGGAAGACAGGACTGGCTCCATCCCCATCCCATGAGGCCCTGCGTGTCTTGTCACTGTGGGTGCAAACCTGACTGTCCAGTGGCCTCTGGAAGATGGCGGCCACCGGGCCGCCAGGGGGAACAGGCCAAGGCACGAAACCTATTCCCACCTGGGTTGGCCCAGCGCTGGTAGCCTACTGTAGGGACCAGGTGCATTTCTGCCAAAAGCCGCTGGGTTTCAAGATTTGTTTCTGAGTCTCTGGGATCATGGCCATTAAGCAGTTCAATCAGGAACCAGAGAGGCCGTGCCTTCAATTATATAGCTGAGCCGGAGGTGGTTTGTGGGTGTGTTTCCCACATACCTAACTTCTGGCCGTTTACTTTCTTGGTAAACTTTGCCCCAAGTTTTTGGGGTCTGGTCAAAGGCACAGCAGCAATTTTGGAGTATCTGGAAGTCTGAAGGCGCCATCAGGCTGCTGATGCACTCGCCTCACAGGTACAGATTGACCTGCTGACGGCACCATACCCCCAGGATACTGAAAACTTTTGTTGTTATTTTGGTTTTAAAGTTTTTGGACCACACCCGGCAATGCTCAGGAGACCTCATTTGGGATGCCGGGGACTGAACCCTGGTTGACTGTACTATCTCTCCACCCCCAAGACCTTTTACAACTGAGCTCTTCCATATTTTCGCAGCAGTTACAAACCACACACTCTTTAGAACTCCCCTTTCCTCTAGCTCAACTAATTCCCAGGGATGGAACAACTCCTACAAGATTGTCTTACAGGTAGAATAATGTATTATGTGGAAATTCATGATGGAAAAATAACACCCACTTTCATTTCCAGCCAAGAAGATAAAGCACACTGTAAAATAACTAAAGGTAACTTAAAAAAAAAAACAAGCAGCTAACTGGTAAAAGTTATGACCTACAGAACATAAATACTTTATTTAAACAAGCAGTTACCCAATTATTAGGTCTTCAAATAATCAGCTCAGAAAAAAAAAACTCCAAATCTTCTATTTTCAATACTCATAAAACTTAATTCGTGAGTGGCTAAGAGAATAGACTCACATTGACAGACATATTAGCATATATGTATATACCTCTATGTGTAGGCCAATTTAAAAATATTAACAGGGCCGGAGGGGTAGTACAGCAGGTAAGGCTCTTATCTTACATGTGGCTGACCAGGTTCGATCGATCCCTGGTACCCCATATGGTCTCCGGAAGCTCACCAGGAATGATCCCTGAGCACAGAGGCAGAAGTAAGCCCTGAGCACTGCTGGGTAGGGCCCCAAAACAAAAGACTTCTTCAGGGTTAGGGCTGTTGCACACACTTCACTTAGGACTCCCAGGTTGACCTCTGAGCACGAGCTGAGGGCACTGTGCGGAGGAGTTCCAGCACACCAGAAACATTGTAGTTACTCTGGCTTGACTCAGAACAAACTGATCATGTGTGCAGGTACCACTAAGGTCTTAACAACCGTCTGCACACAATGTAGTACACACACACACACACACACACACACACACTGGGGTATTCCTTGCCCACCAGGACAGATGAATTCTGAATGTTAGCTCCCGGGAGGGACCTGGCGAGTGTCGTGCTGAGTTAGTCAGAGGGAGAGAGACCCGACAGATGGTCTCTCAGATGCGGGGCAGAAAGAAATACGATGGGGGAGTGACTGACACCCAAAGGCTGCAGAAGCCAAGAACCTGAGGCATGGTGTCCGGCAGGAAACATGCTGTCCAAGGGGCCAGTGGGAAGGCCAGGGAGGGGGCGACGTCCACGGTGGGTGAGGAAGCATCCAGTAGGAGGAGGAAGAGGGGTGCTGAGAGTGGTAGAGTGGATTCACTACCCCGGCAGCAGGGTGGAAGCCACAGTGCAAATACTTCTATTAAAAAAAAAAAACACCTCGTGCAGAAGCAGACTGGTGGTGGTAGGGGGGCAATGAGGGGATGCTGGGCACTGAAGGGAAAGCGCCGAAACACTGGAAGCCTCCAATCCAATCAGGAATAACTGTAATTTCACAGTGACAATTAAAAAAAAATCTTCAGTGAACCTTGAAATGATTAGGCATGAGAGCTGTTTGTGGGCTTAGCGGGTTATGATATTTAAAACACACCTTATGCTTGATGCCCTCCAGGCTGAGGAACGCCAACGTGTGAGAAGTGACTCATACGTGGAATGCACAGAATCGCCACTGTGGGCCAGCATGGCAGTACTCCGGCAGGGCACTCGCCTTGCAGCCAACCAGGTCAGTTCCCTGGCACTCCAGAGGGTCCCCCAGCACTGCCAGGGGTGACCCCTGAGTGCAGAGCCAGGAGTGAGCCCCAAGCACTGCCATGTGTGGCCCCCAAACATAAAAGTAAAATCACTGTGGTAATAAGCAAAGATGGTACAGCCTACATGGGGACAGCCGGAAAGATGCACTGCTCAAAAACGTCTAATATTCTGCCAAGTAACTCATTTGGTGGTGACTGATTTGAAGTGGTAAGTATGATGGAGCCGAGGTGGGGAAGCCCATCAAGGCATTTACACTTTATTTTGTGGATTATACTAATGTTTTCTGAGAATCTTATAGAAATCTCTAGGCATAGAAAAACCTTTCCACAGGGGCTAAAACGACAGTAAAATGTAGCACCACTGAGCCGGGTTCAATCCCCAGGACCCCACATGGTCCCTTGAACCCTGTCAAGAGAGATTTCTGGGCGCAGAACCAGGAGGAAGCCCTGAAAACTGCCCCGTGTGACCCCCCCAAAACCAAACCAAACAAACAAACAAAACTTCAACCTTTCTAGAGGAAAAGAGTACCGGAGACAAACATAATGAAGACATGAACTAGAATACTATTTAATATGGACATGCCTTTAGGACAATGCTTTAATTGTTGTGACTGTTTCTCTGCTCAACTCCCCAGCACGGTTGCAATGGTTGAAACTGAGAACTATCGTGAATAAACATCTGTCCTACTTCAGGACTGTTACTGCGAATGTGAGAAAAACAAGCTGCAGGCAGAGAGGTCACTGAAATGTGGGGGACGACCAAGGCACAGAAAAGCAAAGCAGCTAGTGAGAGACACCAAGGAGCCACCGGAAGGGGCAGCGAAGAAAGGAAGAGGCCAGAGCGCGCCGGGGACAGGCAGGCGGCAGGGGGCACGGTAGACTCTGCCAACAAAGCACAGATGTGCCAGCAGTCACAATGGAATCAAGTGCCAACACTGCTAAAGTTTCCTGTATGAGGACACAGGTGACTTAACTGTCCTAACCCAAAAGCCAATACTTCAGTTTTTAGACCCCGGTAAACTTTCTAAAAACTGAAAAAGAAAAAAAGTTTCCCCAAATTTCTGTTAGTAAAACACATACATGGCAACTAAATAGTATACTAAAAAGCTTATTAAAACTCATTAACAGTGAAAAGAAAACTATGTGAACAAATTTCCTGTCTGAAATCCTCCATACTCAGAGATTCATAATTTTAAAAGAAAATCTGGGATCAGAAAGGCAGCTCATCAGCAGATGACAAGTGTCTTCATGGCAAGGCCCTGGACCCAGTCTCCAGCACCATGCACACACACAGAAGTGAAAATGAAGTCAGAGCCAAGGTTATCTCATCGTTTTAGGAGTCTGGGGTGGGGGGCAGAGGGGCCCCAAGCTGCACTTAGGGGTCTTGGCATTACTCGAGACCAGATGGTTCAATGCAGAAGCCAGCGATGTGGCTGGGGGCCCTGGATCCCTGAACATACAAGCATGCATCCTGACCACTGAGCTTTCTTCCTGGCCCCCATGTTTATTTTAAAGGCTTAAATCACAGGTGCTCTATGAAACTATGGCAAGATTTTTGTAATTGGAATCTGGATACAATATTCACCTACCATTATGCTATCTTCAAGTCTGGAAACTCTTTAGGAGGAACTACAACTTATAATTATAGCTTTCCATTTCACTCGGCTAGTTCCGACAATGATGACTTTACCTTTCCACTATAAGCTAATGATAAGTTTTCTTCCGCACTATAGGAATGATAGAAACTGTGCTTTCCACATGCCTCTTTCACAGGACTGAAAAAGACTCCCCAATTCTAACCATTTCAAACATAAATGCCTTGGACTGACCCTATTCTTCAAACCTGAAGCACCTCCTCATACACTCTTCTCACTTGCCACAATCTAGTTCATTCATAACTTCTTTCTGGTTTTTTTTTTCATTCATAACTTCTGATGCCAGACCTCGTGGTGCTCAGGGCTCACTCCTGACGGGGCTCGGGGGACCATACTTGTTTCCACGGATAAAACCGGGGCTAGCCACATGCACCTGTGTCTTACCCTGAAATCTCTGGCCCCCATTTATAATAATAATTGTTATTATTTTATTATTTGAGGGGGGGCACACCTAGCGGAACTTAGGGGCTATTCCTGGCTCTGCACTTAGGAAATATGCCCGGCAGGACTTTGGAGACCATACAGAATACCGTGGATCAGACCCAGGTGGGCCGCATGCAAGGCAAACACACGACATGCTGCTCCAGCCCCCAATTTTTTATATTATAAAATATGCCTTGCCTTGACCTACTTCTACCATTCCCTTGATGTAAAATAAAACTCCTGTTTCAAAACAGAGGCTATCCTTTAAGGTTTAGCACAAATTCATTTATTCAATGACAATATTAAGTCCTTACCATGTGCTTAGGATGATTCTAGATCCTGAGGACAGAATAATCCAAGAGACCTTGCACCCAAGAGACCTGGGTGCTGTCTCTAAGTATCCAGGCCCCCGTGGAGCCATCCCTCCTGACCTCTGTTGCAAATGACCAGCTCCTTTTCTCGGCACTTACAAAGACTAGGTGCTCCTATGCACTAGATAGGATGGAGACACACTTGTCAGCATCTATATACATGTCATCCATAGCTGAAAACAGAAATCAGCTTCCTAGGGACAGAAGTTAGGCCCCTGTTCCTTCCAAAGGATAATACTTTTCACACAGAGCGTGCTCATATTTGTTTTGTTGTTTGGGATGTTAGAGGGAAAAATACAGATACTCTCCATCATGGTCAAATCATCTATCGGAAGAAAGTACTTACTATGGATTTAAGAACTTCAACTAGTCTAGCACTGCGGCAAACTCTCAAGTTACCAATCAGAACGGCCAGAGAAGGCTCATGTCTTCTTTGGTCAAGCTTTGATCAAGGCTAAGAATAAAAAAGAAGAAAATCTGAACTGAAAACCTAAACACTGAGAAGTTTCTCCTTTGTGGGAAGCAGTTACAGCTCCCGGACGTGGGGAGCTGAACTGGAGCTCAGGACTCAAAGGTGACCTACGAACCAAGACACTCCTGGGGACTCTGAGTATGCAAGAAAGAACGAACCTCATCAACTCCTCCACTTTATCGTCCACGTCGAGGTCCTCTTCCGATGCCTCAAAGCTGTACGAGCGCTGCCCCATGCTGTTCACGTGGTAGCGAGTGGGCGACGTCTTCCCATTGGAGAGGGACAGGCGCTCGCTGTTGTCCCTCCCATTCTGGTTGGTCGTACAGGGCTGTGGGGAGGTGTCGTAGCTGTTGCTGGGGGACGGGGACATTCCCGAGTGCTGGGTCTGGGTGGAGGCCGTGGCCGTGGAGGAAGACGCGGGGACGTTGTTGGCACTGTTCCCGTACGAGCTCCCTCCATAGCTGGACCTCCTTCCGAATTTGTCACTGTGCTCTTGATCGAGACGGTCCAAGGTTTCCAAGGCATGGAGGATTTCATGTTTAGTCATTCCAGTTCGCCGGAGGCGCTGGAGAAGGTCTATCTGTTCTATGGTGAATCTGGGCTCATCGGTGTAGTGAGACATGGTTTCCAGCAAACTGGAAGGATGGAGACAAAAGTGAAAAGTCCCATTATTTACGGCATCCACCAAAGAGGGCATCATGTGAAAAATGCAGTACTTTACATCATCTTCTTTACTAAGATTGTTAAAATCACACCATTTTAATAAGAATAATAATTACTCTAGGATATTATTATCATGGCAAATAAACTGGCACAAAAATTATCCGCAGAAAACTACAACACCCAAAAGGAGAGAGAGTGCAAAAGGGAATGCCCTGCCACAGAGGCGGGGTAGATTGGAGGGGACGGGGTGGGGGTTGTGGGGGAGATGCTGGGACCATTGGTGGTGGAGAATGAGCACTGGTGGAGGGATGGGTACTCGATCATTGTATGACTGAAACACAAGCATGAAAGCTTGTAAGTCTGTAACTGTACCTCATGGTGATTCACTAATAAAAATTTAAAAAAATATATCAGCAGAGGGGGCTGGAGCAATAGTACAGTGGGGTAGGGCATTTGCCTTGCACCCAGTCGACTTGGGTTCAATTCCCAGCATCCCACATGGTCCCTTGAGCACCGCCAGGAGTAATTCTTGAATGCAAAGCCAGGAGTAACCCCTGCGCATCGCCGGATATGACCCAAAAAGCAAAAACAAAAAAAAAATTATCAGCAGAGGGACATCAGGTATAACAACACAAATCTCAATCTCATATGGCATATAACTTGCATTTTCCTTAATTTGGCAAAGAGCGAAACCAAAATTTTGTTATGAAGTAATATCAAAACAAAGAAGCAGATAAAATATTGATTGATTCTAGGCTTAGTTTCACAAGTATTTTTTTCCACTTCAAATTTATTATTCTACTTAAGTTTTAGTGGGAAGTTGCTTGAAAAAAGTTTTTATTACATTGCTTTACTAGCATCAACAAATTAACCTAAGAATTCCATAATTTCACTTAGTATAAATTCAGCAAGCTAAGCATAAGCAAATACTAAGCATAAGCAAATAGGAATAACTACCAAGTATATTTAAATGAAAAAAGAGAGGGATATTAAAAAAATGGCTTAAGCACTACTTCACCTCCCCCTACCCTCCAGCCCCTACACACACAGACTTCGCAATGGCATGGATACTGCATCGTTATAATGCATTCTTCCTTAATAGTCAGCCCAACAAATGGAGCCTCTGGTGGTTGAAGCCAAACTGAACTATTCATTTTTCTTAGGTAATTGTTTTAACATCGTGAGTAGAATCCCAGAAAATGCCTCAGATCCAACAACAATATTAAGGGAGCTTGTCAAATATCTATCTGAAATTTTTTTTAAAACCTGACTTTAATATTAAGATGTTTAAAGTGGTGGATTTTTCTCTTTTTAGTTTTATAGTTCTAGTACCAAACAGAATGGACGGCATGAAGCAGATAACTCAGTATCTGTTCATGGAAAAAAATACCAAGGAATTTCTCCACCCTTTGCAGGTAAACATCTTTATCTAGTCCTTCTAAGATGGTGGCTATCTCACCGTTTTTTTCAATCTCTCTGTACTGAATATTTATTGAACACTAACTTCTAGGAAGTCACCAGATAAGCATTTTCTATAATGTATTCTTCACTAACCCTCTGTGACTACTCACTTTGGGGGAAAAAAAAAAACACCTTAATGGGACTACAGCCATCGTCCAGCGGGGAGGGACTTGCTTTGCACATGGCTGATCGGGGTTTCATTCCTGGCACCCCATTTGGTCCAATGTGCCGGCGAGGAGTGATCCCTAAGCAAAGAGCTAGGAGTAAACTGTGAGTACAGTAGGGTGTGGCCCAAAACCAAAAAAGAAAAAATAAATTGTCTCAGTAAGAAAACCAAGGTGCAAAGTGTGGATTAGGACTTCGCCCAAAACACAAAAACAAAAGCAAAATAGAAAACCTGATTAAGCAGAAAGAGAAAACTTCAAGAAGTTTTGTTTTGTTTGGGGGCCACACCCAGCTGTTCTCCGTCACGAAGTCACATCCCTGGTAATAGATCTGAAACAGAATCATGGATCTTTTTCACTTAGGTGCCAGAGAACAGATGAGGGCACCACTGTTGGTGCGACTGTTGCAGGCAAGTGTTCTACCAGTAGCTGCATCCCCAAATGTGCCTCTGCCCGATGCCAAGGCACCCCTTTCCCAGAGCGCAGATGGCTGGCTCACGGGCATCGCATGTCGGGGACAAAGGCTGCTGTACTGTTCCTTCCCATTCCCACTCTCGCTCATTTCAGTACATTTTAGACTGAAATCAATGAAGCACAGACTGGAGGCTCTGATAATACTCTAACATTCAAGGCCCTTTATCTACCTAGAATTTTATATTAACTTCAACCCTGTAAAAGGATTTTTGTTTTGTTTTGCGGGGGCGCACCCAGCTGAGCTCAGATCCCTGGCTCTAAGCTCAGGGATCACTCTTGGTGGACCTCGGGGACTCTATGGGGTGCTAGGGATTGAACCCAGGTTGGCCGTGTGCACGGAAACCTACGAGGTGCTATTGCTCCAGCTCTTGTGTAAGAATCTGAACCGTTTTTTCTGGAAAGGATAGTTGTTTGTCTGTCAGAAATCTCTCCTTTAATCTTTAAATGCCACTGATATCATACACATTCCCATGCAAATGTTCTATATTTAATATACACTAAAATGTATGAATATGTGTAACTCCCTGGGCCCTCCCCTCCTATTGGCAATTTTAAAAGGACAATACACCTTGTTAAGCACAATCAAATGGAGTGAGAGTACAGGGATTAAGGAGACTGCCTGGCACACACACCCTTAGGCGGGGATTCCATCCCCTGCACCACAAGGTTGGAGCGCTGCCAGGAGTGACCCTGAAGCACGAGGCTTCAGCAGCCCGAGAAGTGCCAGGCAGGACACAAATCCCTCCTGTTCTCCCCACGCTAGGCGGTGCTGGGAGAGTCCCGTGTTCTGTGCCAGTGGTGCAATCCCTATGAACATGCATAGTGCACACTGCTGGTCCGTACTTAAATAAAAGGGCGACCAAGTAGCAGTGTGAGCGCTTTCCTAATGGCTTCGAAGAGACACTTAGTACTGCAGTTTCTGTTTCAGTCCTCAGCGCCCTGTCTGCTCCATCTACTGCTTAGTCACATTTTAATCCTTAATCAAAGGAAGTTTCTTCAGAGCTGCCAAATCTTCCTGTTAGCAATTCAAATAATTTACTGATTTGGTAAGTTGATATTTCTACATATCCTTCTTCCCCCTTGAAAACAAGAGAGACCCATCTACTGCTCACTCCAATCTTCATGCTCTCAAAATACTTCATGAGCTAACCGCACGTTAGACGTGGGACTTCAAGAACTATTTCATTATGCGAACAAAATAAATCAATCATGACTTTTTTCCATCCGTTCTGAGAGCAGATAATAATCTTTATATAACTCAAACTTCTATAGGACACAGCACTGATTACTAACATAAAATTAAAACAGGTCATATCAATTTTATCTGTCATAAAGTATTCACCCGGAAACTTGAATTAGAACCATGGGAACTAAAGCCCCAGCCGCACCTGAAACAGTGCACTACTTCCTGTCCTCAGATTCACCAGGAGAAACACTTTCATTGGGGAAAAGTCATACAAGGAGATACTAGAAGCACCGAAGGCCTGGTTTTCAAACACTCTCAATGCCCCACACCTCGGGGCTAATGGTTGGGCACAAAACACAAGGAAGCTAAGCCCTCTTCAAAGTGCGAATTTTGAGAGAGAGAATTAAGGTGCAGGCCTCCGGACTACCCTTCAGAGCAGGAAGAGGTTAGTCGGATACACCTCTCACCTCCTAGAGGAAGGCAGTCGAGGGGAGAATATGGCAGAGGAATAAATGCAAAGCAAAAAAAAAGAGGGGGTGGGGCGGGGGGGGGGGGGGGAAGTGCCAAACAAAGGAGAATAGCACGGCAGCTTTTCTCATACAGGCAATTCCGCCCTCCCAGCCCAGTCCCTGCTGCCCTGTGGTATGAGAGAACAGATTTCTCCTCATTCTCTCACATCAGAATGCAGCGAGACGCTTCACCTTTAAAAATTAGATATCTGAGACTTGTACTGAGAGGTCGCGAACACAAAGATATACTTAAAAGTGAAAAAGATGTACGACTGCGAGAATGGAATGCATAATTATCGTAGAGGAGGATGATAAAGACATAATGATTAAGATAAGATCATACACGACACTGCAGGTACAGTGTTTGACTGAGAAATGCTTTGCTGGGTATCAGGGATAATCGTGCAATGGGCATTAACAAACAAAGGCGCACATCCTGCCACTTACACATTTTATGTCTTATCATTTACCTAGTCTAGCCACAGTCATAAAATGAGAGTGATCAATGACCTAGAAAGGTCATCTAAGTCCACGAGACCAGCAATTCTTTTCTAAGAGAAAGCGAGACCATGTAGGAACTGAATTAATTTTATCATGTGCACAAGAATTGTTCACAGAGCAAGGAACATCTTTCACTTTAAATTACTAATCTGAATGCAGACTCAGGCCAACAATAATTGAAAATGATGTGAAAAGAATTTCAATACTGCAATAACATAGACAATGTTTAAAGCATAAAAGAACAATTAAATTCTGAATTATGGCTGAGCTCATAAACTGATGCTCTAAGTGACCACACAATCACACCGTAACTTAACTATTTCACAATGAATTTCTTCCCTCCTTGGGTATGTACCTAAGCCCTTCTTGGAAAAGACATCAGACTCAGAACTTACTTTCTTAAATTCTGCAAACATGTAGAGCAAAGACAGTTAAAGCATTTACAAATGATTTGTCTTGAAACCACAAATTCCAAAATGGCACTGCTACTTTATTTGTAAACGCCAAGAGTTTAATAAACTTGACGAAGAACAGTGCAATTGCTAGCCACTGATTCTGTCTCTGTTTTGGGGAGCAACAGGGGAAGGTTGGTTCACACCCCGCTATGCACAGGGGCTATTGCTGCCTCTAAGCTCAGTCATGACCCCGGCACTGCTGTGGGGCCATATGCATTGCCAGGGGTTGAAGTGGAATTTGCGGCACTGCAAGGCCAGTGCCTTAACCTCTACACTATCTCTCCATATCTCTATCTCTTTTCCAAGAATTGCCAATTCCCAATTCTCAAGGGCGTATCCTTCCAGTGCTTGGGGAACTCTGACTGGGACTGGAAGTGTCGGAGCCACCCTGTGAGTGGCCCTTCATGGCCACCGGTAACTTTGTTCCTAAAACGATGAGGCAGCAATGCGGCCCGCTCACAGGTCCATTCTGTTCTGCACTATGATTTGTACCGTCTGATGACCCAATGCATTCTACACAGCCAACCATAATGTTCGCCAACTAAAGACAGATACATTCCGGCCCTCCGTCTTATTACCTAGGGTATAGCATTCTCTTTTATGATTGTACTCCCACAGAAGTGGCAGACCACTTTAAGAAAATGAGGAAAAGTAAGCAATGAAGAACTACTAAGGCTTTAAGTGTGACAGTGTAGTAAAAAGGTTCTACAATTCAAACCATCAGAACTGACTGGAGGTGAGTCAACGGAGAGTTAAGGCCATAGATAACAGTATAAAAAATTTCTTTTCATAATAGAAAGTTGAAGAAAAATAGGATTTTACACCACAGTATGTCGATAATACTTTAAAACAAAAAGAGGGGGTATAGTAAGCAGTATGAGGGGTAGGGCCAGAGGTGGGAGTCTAGGTCTCCCCTCCTCGCCCCGCCCCTACCCCCCATGCCCAGCCCCAGGGCTAACCCTAGCATCTCTGCCAGCTGGCCTCTGCCTCCTGTGTTCACGCTGCAATGGCCAGAACAACAAATCATAAAACTGAAAGAAACTGAGGGGTAAAGCAATGTAGTGCCTTCGAACTTCCTAAGGACACGACGACTTAACAGAAACTCAGAAATGGGCATTAAGGGAGAAAATCGAAAAACCTACGCAATAAGGACAATAATCTTACTAGATTATGGAACTGTCAACCGAAACGGAAGGAATTTAATCGAAATGTAGACAGTACCAAATTTTAGAAAATACTTATGCTAAAGGCACTCTGCATTAGACTCTAAAGATGCACTTAATGAGCTAATAGATACTTTATCATCCCTAATATCTGAAATTCCCGGAATACTTTTATTCAGAGGCCTATTTAATATGAACCAGTGGTTACAGTTCAGATCTTAGCGCAAAGAAACTCAGCATAATATCACCCTCTCAATTTGTATTTTTTGCCTGACTCCAAAGAAAGGCTAGCAAGTGCATTAGCTAATAGGTTCAACTACATTATTATCCCCAGTAGGTAACGGATACAGGCTGGGGTGCTAGGAGTCTGCACACAAAAAGGCAAGGCAACATTTCCCCCGATATTCTGCTTGTCACAAGGGATCTACACTCGCCCTTCTGAATGATGAGGCATGGAGGTCACCATTTTCAAGGTTGTTAAGCAGTTAAAATTAATAGAGTCATTTTCTGTCCAACTGATAATGCTGGTTTCAAAGTTGAAAACAGAAATGGTCAAAGAGAAAGACGAGAGATTTAAAAATGCATTTTTTTTTACCTACCAATAGGATTAGAAGAAATTCTTTCGATTCTACAAAACTTGGCTGCAAATATGGATTATAATAAATAAAGACTTTTTTCTTTTTTTTTTTTTAAGATGAAAGAGTTTTGTTTAGGGAAATGAGGGGGAAGGAGAATCCTGAGGGAGAGCCTGAGGGGACAAGGGCTTCTCCAGCGGGGAGACCCAGGGAGCACAACAGGAATCTTGCAGAGATGCAGCCGACCCCCTACAGGGGCGCCAAGGAGGATTCCTTAACTTGACTAAAACAAGTGGCAAGACAGAAATTGCGAGAAGACTGGATACTTACACCACTGGAAAGGAACTGAGCATACTTTACATGAGGTGGATCGATACCCGCTCAGAGGAGATCAGCGCCGATCACCATTCTGCAGAACAAAGACAGAATTCAGAAATACTCATCAATGAAAGGCTGAGTAAAAGCTGTAGCGATATGGCCTGAGAATGCTAACAGCATCGGCTCAGCAGGCCTGGCATGCAGGAGGCCCAGGCTCAATCCTTGGCACCCGGCCCCCCAACCACTGCTGAACCCCAATGGTGCCCCCCCCGCCAAATAAAAATAAAATTTTATTTTACAACTTTGAAATGAAACATAAAAAATTTAAAGTACAAAGACAGTACTGAAAGCTTTTTAAAAGTAGTACACTTCTTATCTCTTACCAGACATCACCCAGGGAAACATATTTTTCATTCCCCCCAATCCTTTAATCCTTTTTTTTTTTTTTGGCTTTTGGGCCCAGATCTGCTCGGAGCTTTCCTGGCCCTGAGCTCAGGAATTACTCATGGTGGGCTGGGGGGGGGGGGGGGGTGACCCTATGGGGTGCAGGGATCAAAGTCAGGGTCAGTCATGTGCAAGGCAAGTGCCCTGCCTGCAGTCCTATCGCTCTGCACTTAATTCTTTTAATTAGCCTTAATACTAGCTGGAAAACAAATTTAAATGTACAGCGGAACATTGTATATAAATATATATAGTGTTTTGGGCCACGCCTGGGGATGCTCAGTGGTTACACCTGGTTCTGTGCTCTGGGGTCACTCCTGAGGTGCTATCGCTCCACGCCACTTGGGGGCCAAGTACCAGCAATTCAGTCTGTCTCCTATAAGGACAGCACACCATCAATGCAATTAGCTGAGCTCTCTCCAGTCTGAGTGCATTTCCATGGAACCATGTACACAGAGAAACAGCACAGGAAGACCACAGCTAAAGGTCTTCACTGGCAAACTAGTCCCAAGCATCTTTTTCATTTTATTTAAAGCACGTGAAATCTTGAGCAACAGTTTCTTGAAGTCTCTATGTCCACCTCTTTCAATCAGGATAACAGGTAACAGTTTAATGTTCTAAAAATGATGGTGATGAAGTACTTCACAAATCAGCAACAGGGACGATTATTACCAATTAAAAAGGGGAAATGAATACAGGAGCTGCATAGAGATGGCCAAACAAACAGTTAAGACAACCCAGCAGTTTCCCCTTCAGATCAGCAGTCATTGCCTTATTCACTATTCACACTCTTTGACCCCTTTCATTTCAGACTTATGTCCTAACCAAAAAGAAAAGAGAAAAAAAGAAATGAACTATTTATATGGGTTAGGAGCTAAAGAGCATGTATCACAGACTGAACTTATTAGCAGCTTCAAACCATAATCTATAGAGGCAACTATTTCCATTAGCTCAAAGTTAAAATTATAAATTAGATGAAAGTTTAAAATGTTGATGTAAAAAACACATTAAAATACACATTCAGCACACAGAATTACTGAATTATATTATGCAAGACCAACGTGTCTAACAGTGACTAATGATATATGTGAAAGTACAGGGTAAAGTTAGAAACCTTTCACATTTGCATATTCTAAATTATAGCTTTAATGAACTTCCTGTTGTAGTTAATTTTCTTGCTGACTTAAAAAATACCTGCCCTAAAAAAGTAAGATGTAAAGTACAAAAAAAAAAAAATCTGAAAATGTTGCTGATTGTATTTCCAAGGCAAAATTGCAACATCAAGTCACATAACTGATTACTGGTGAATACGCATTTTTTAACTCTTGCTCAAATTCAGTTACTAAGAAGTCCTTAGCTTTAGAATAAGCAAGCACACTGGCACATGTGCAGAGATGGTCGTGGCAACACAGAAGTATATTAAACCGGAGGGCCAAAAGAAAATTACACACTAACAGGCCTCATGTGGGGAGATAAAAGTACAGGGCTAAGGAGAGCAATAATTAAGAAATTAATTTAGGTTACAGAGAACTGGGAAGACTTCTGGGGGTGAGATCTCAACTGTTACCTGGAGACAGAATAAGATTCCCACCTGCCAAGGTGTGAAGGGAGTCCAGAGGCACAGAGGAAAGACTGCAGGGAGAACAGCCCAAGGTCTGAGGGATCAGGAAGCGTCAGGACAAAAGGATCCTAAGTGCCTGGAGGCTATGACCAGGAGAACCAAGTCACAAATGAGAGGAAGTAAATCAGGAAGAGAAAGCAAAGGAAAAAGCGTTTTCCCCAGAGAAGGAGACAGACAGAGTCTCTGATACTGACAGACAACCGCAGATCAGTGACTTGACAGCGTTTATATTTTAGATACGAAGAGGCTTTAAAATGCTCAATAAAGATGAAATAATCTTAAAGCACAGGAGAGCAAGCAAGCAAGGTATGATGGGACTCGCTATTTCCAGGCTCCAAGGCAGAGCTCTCCCTCCCGGCACTGTTCCGTCTTGGTTTTGACAGATTTTTACCTATTTTATCTATTAGGAAGGCTCACGCAAAAGCAAAACAAACAGAAAATAACAAGTGCTGGCAAGATACAGAGAAAATAAAACTTTTGTGTGTCCCTGGGGAGAAAGTGGAATGGTGAAACCCGTATGGGAAACTGCGCGAAGCTTCTCAAGTGAAATCAGATACGAATGACTGTAAGACCCAATAATCCTGCTCCTGCACATGTACCCCAGAGACTTGAATGAAGGAATACAACAGGAGTTGCCGGGCCCTCTCCACAGTAGCATTATTCCCATGGTCGGGAGGGGGTGGCAAGCCCGAACGCCCACTGATGGGTAAGTGACCAACAAACTGGGGCCCATCCATACAATGATCAATCAGCCTGAAAGGAAATTCTAAGGCAGTAATAACATGAAGACATTCTGCTAAGTGAAATTAAAGCATCACTGTAGATCAAATACCAAAGAATTCTTACCAATGGTATTAAAAACAGCCAAGTTCAATGACACAGAAAGAATTTATAGACACTATAAGCCACAGTCGGTAAGAAGTTCTTTTCCTTCTAGTTTTCATCTTTATATATATATATTAAGATGCAGTTGTGTAAGACTGAGGAAAAAGTGATTTCTCAATATGTAGGAGGCTTTGGGCCAGAGATGCGTGTGGCTTAGAGGCAAAGAGCTTGCCTTGTGTGCACAGGACCTGAGTTTGGTCCTGGCATCGCAAAATAAATAAAAGGCTCAATCCGTTTGATACCCAGACTCCTTTTTTAATCCCACCCAGACACCATTCACCATTTCTTTATAAGTCTTTGCACATGTTAAGTATATGTTTCGGGACCGAAGCAACAATACAGCGGGTAAGGCTCTTGCCTTGCATGCAGCCAGGCCAGATTTGATGCCTGGCACCACTTATAGTCCCCTGACCCTACCAGGAATGATCCCTGAGCACTACTGGGTGTGGCAAAAAAAATTTTAATTTAAATTTAAAAAAACATTTAAAAAATGTTTGGCATAAATTCCCGGCAGAGTAATTCTGCCAAGATAATATAAACACTTTAGATTATAACAGATTCTCTCCTTTTTTTTTTTTTTTTGGTTTTTTTGGACCATACCTAGCAGTGCTCGGGGGCTACTCCTGGCTTGGCATGCAGGAATCACTCCTGGCAATGCTTGGCAACCATGTGGGGTACCGGGGATCAAATCTGGGTCAGTCAAGGCAAACACCCTCCCTCCCTGCTGTACTATCACTCCAGCCCCAAATTACCATCGATTCTTACCAAGCACCCTGTGAACAGAGGCACCGACTTCTCTACCCTCTGCCCAACTGTGGTGGTGATTCAAAACTGAATTTCCACTGTGCAGGTCAGCAGGTGTCTGCTTCACCCAATCACAGGAAGCACAGAAAGGACAGAATATTTAAATCTAGAAAGGAAGGAAAAAGCAAGGAGCCTAAGACTTGGAGAAAGGGAGGCAGAAGGAAGGAGGCAGAGGGGAGTTAGCTGTAGGCAGTGACAGGGAGGGACCCAGCCACAGAGAGAGGGGACAGAGAGCTGTAGTCAGGGGCAGGGAGAGACCCACCCACAGACAGAGAGGTGACAGAGATGCTGTGAACAGAGGCGCCCCTTCGGCCAGCTCTGGAGTCCAAAAAGGAATTCTCAGAGGTTTGAAGCAGCCAGTGCCATCCTTTGCTCTAGCATTTCCCACAGAACCCGATGTTACCCATACAAATGATCTATTTAAAATAAAACAAGAACATGGTAAAGAGGCACACGGTCTCAGGACCCCTGAAACCAGGTGCTACTGAGTATTTTCAATATGCAGACAAAGAAGCAACTCTTCTTTTTAACATGGTTGTTAAAAACACACACATAAATAAAGTAGATGGGAAAGGTCATAAAATTCCCCGGGACAAGGCGATCATCTCTCTTCCTTTCAGTTCTTGGTTCTTATCCCAACTAGTCTTGTATCCTGTGAATTCCTAGAAAGATAAAATATTGCGACTTTTCCCCTTGTTTCCAGGCCACACCTGGCAGTGCTGCGTGCCTGAACCCGGTTTGCCACAGTAAAGCGGCAAAGCATCCTCTGAGTCATCCCAGGACCTGAGGAAATCTATAGCAGTGGTTTGTAAAACCTTTCATTATTTATTATTAAGACTTGTAAGCTGTGCAAAATAAGAGAAAATAGAAAATATATGCTTATGGATTTCGCTTGCATCATCAGCAACTCCCCATCCTGCTACCCTGTTCCACAGGGATTCAACTAAATCCTGAACAAGTAATTTTATGTATTTTTTAATTTAGGCTTTTTAGGTCACAAGCAGTGATGGTCAGGGGTTACTCCTGGCTCTGCATTCAGGAATTACTCCCGGCGGTACTGAGGGACCATATAGGATAACAGGTCAGCTGCATACAAGGCAATTTTAACATTCGATTCCTAAGGAGATTCAATGTCTGGTTTTCAGATGGAGAGATTAGACCTAGGAAATTCAGAAAGTGCTGGAAGCATATGTGAAAGGTTTCACCACAGAAAAAGTGACAGCTAACTGCAAAGAATAAAATTAATGAAAATGACTGTTTATTTATAGATTACATATGATAACAATAATCAGACGTAAGGGAACCGGAGAGATAATACAGCATGCAGGGAGCTTGCCTCGAACACGGCTGACTGGGTTCGATCCCCAGCGTCCCACATGGTCCCCAGAGCACAGCAGAAATAAGCCCTGAGCATCTCTGGGTGTGGCCAAAAAACAAACAACAAAAGTTTCTTTAGGGTTCTTCTTTCCAAAAAGCTGTAGTTTGTGATACATTTTTTTATATAAGCTTACAATGCAGGGAGTTTGAAGGTATTTTATTTACGTCAAACAATTTTCCCCCTGAACAATGCCAAAGATGAGCCTTGCTCCATTTCAAAGCTCTGTCCTCAGAAAAGGTGCGGTCTGAGTGAAGGGGGAATGGTGATAGGTGTGGAAGAAAGCGAAGGCACAGCTAACAGAAGCTTCAAACTCACCTAGATTAAGAGTATCAATCTCTCAGACAATGTATCCAGGAACTGACAACCACAACCTCAGGACTCCTCCTGACAGAGCACCTGACAAACAAACTCAGCATTCCCACAATCCCCTGAGACAGGTCATTAGCACAAGATACTACTTGCCCAAGGCCAGTCGGTTAATGGACTTCCCTTTTCTTATTAGAACTGAAGTTCAGGAGTACTTAGGTTAAGCTTCGTCTGTCTTCAAAAATAGAAGATTAAGGATTTGTTTTTTAAAAAATTATTTCTCTGGAGCAAAATTCACTTGTGGTAGCTACCATGTTACCAAGTTGAACAGACGCACACTTACCTACTGACTTGAGTTTCACTCAGGATTCATTATTGGCCCTAAGTATGTCACACACCAGGAGACAGTGGCTCCAATATAAACACTGTCAAGCTCTGGTGCTCAGGTCACCCCTGACGGTACTCAGGCGACCACATACGGTGCTGGGGGCTAAAGCAAGGCTGGCCACACGCAAGGCAGGTGTCTTACATTCTGCGCATTCTCGCTAGCCGCTACTGGTCAGATTTTTATGAACTCAGACATACACAAGTTAAGTTTTCCTACATTTCCATTGACAGGGAAATTTAATGGATGCTTCTGCTGATGAGTATTTTCCTTTTATAGACTCAAACTTTTTTGAAACTTAAGTTCGTTTGGCTAAATCAGGGAGGACTTACTGTCTCTCCCACAGGTGCCCTTTGACAACCTGTTCCCACAGTCTCCATCTCAATATTCACAGTTCAGATTCTACAGCGACAGGGTTTCCTCATCAGTTATCCTATTTCTCTTTGGGGGTGGGAGGTGATTTGGGCCACATCTGGCGATGCTCAGGGGACGGTACGGGATGCCAGGGATCAAAGCCAGGTCAGCTGTGTGCAAATCAAGTGCCCTACTGCTCTACTATGGCCCTGGCCCCTGCCATTATGCCATTTCTCACAGTGCAGCTCCTCAGATGAACACAGGGTTCCTGCAGAGACTCAGCACAGCAGACCTCGAGGAACCATTAGCCCCCTATCCCTGACGCCCTAAATTCCCTTCCTCCCCGCCACACCACGCCTCCCATGGCGCTCCAGCACACCTGCACTCTCGGCCCAGCTCCAGGTTCTGTTTTAACCTTGGGGGCACAGCTAAACCTGCCTGCCCTAATCCCAAGGCTCCCTGGCCCTACATTCGTTTTTCTCCAAAGCAAAATCACTTGGTTTTTGCTTTCATTTTCTTCTGAGCATGTACTCTTACGACATCACATGGCTACTTCTTTGTTATCGCTGCCACTATTGACTGTCACCTCTACCTCTCCTGGAACACAACAGGATCCGAGGCAGCTGCTGAATTCTGAGGAGGAAGCAGGGCAGGGTATTCAGTTCCTTAGGATTGGAAAGATGTCTCCACGCTCCTGTATTTCATTCATGGAGGACCCCAAAGTTTTATCAATCAACAACCAGAAGAAGCATACGACAGCCTCGTGGCCTCTACAATTTATTATAAATCTAATACAGGAATAAGTTTTGCTATTCTGCAGGTATGGCAGTACTGCGATGGTCAACTCCAGGACTCAAGGGATAGGAGATAGGCCTGTCCTTCTCATTTCCTCCTCCCTAAGGGACCCTGGAGGTGACACCCACAAACTGCCTCCAGCTGATATTTAAGCTCCTTAGTGTCTTAGAGACACACAAAAGAATCTCAGAACTGAGCAGCTCGCTGTAGAGATTTCTCCAGACCCAAATTATCTAAAATTTTAGAATTCCAGGAGTGCGCAGCTGCTTGTGCGGCAGTGTGACATCTTATACTATTCATAATAAGCAATCCAAAATAAATTATCTAACATCTGCCTTTTTGGCAGGTTTGAGTGGTGAAGGGAAAATTCAAAATAATGGTGATGGGAAGGTGTAATGGTGGTGAGACTGGTGTCAAATTATTGAATGTAATCCATTATTGTGAACAACTTTATGAAAATAATTTTTTGTTTGTTTTTTTGGGTCACACCTGGCAATACACAGGGGTTACTCCTGGGTCTGCACTCAGGAATTACTCCTGGCGATGCTCAGGGGACCATTTCGATGCTGGGAATCGAGCCCTGGTCGGCCGCGTGCAAGGCAAATGCCCTACCCACTGTGCTATTGCTCCAGCCCTGTGAAAGAAATTTTTTTAAAAAAGTTTTGCTACTCTAAGACAGGCAGTTGTTTCTATGATCACCTCAATGGTTCCTATGTTTTTCATTAAAAAAAAAATAACATCTATGGGGCCAAAGAGAAAGTTTAGGGGTAAGGCATCAGCTTCACTCACCGACAGCTCAGTTTGATTCCGAGAAACATCAGGAATGATCCCTGAGCACAGAGCCAGGAGGAAGTCCTAAGCACTGCAGGGATGGGGCACAACAACCCCCCACCCCGAAAAAAGTGTCTGAGAACTTGAAAAAAAATGGTTATTACTTATTTCTTTATCATGAATAGTACTCAATGAAGCTGTGATTTGCAGGAGTGCTGAGCGCCAGGCCTGAGGTGCCTCTTGAGGATGACCCGGACTGGCAGCAGATCCGAACAGCAATCAGTTTAAATTCCACTTCCCTTGCAGCATCAGGATTTCTGAAGGACTGTGGCTGTCCCCACTGTGGTCCAGTTCAGACGCTGGATTCCCTTCAATTCTCATCGCTCTGCAGAGCAGCCCCTGCTGCATTTCAGGAAGTGTCTGGATTCCCCACTCCACTGAGTTGTTGGGTGTTGAGGCCCACCCCACCCCCTCCCCCCACTGCCTTTGACTGAACTACAGTGAAAACATGGCCCCGTTGAAGGGGGCTGAGAACAGTCTGGGGTTCAGGCACTGGCTTGCACGCGGCCATCCCCGGCCGGATCCCCGGGAACAAATGTGCACCCCTGAGAACAGCACATGTAGCCCCAGAACCCACACAAAGTCCAGCAGACAGAACTCCCTTTCGTGTTGGTCTAGGACATTAAGCCTCATCGTTGAAGAAAGCAGAATTTCCAGACAACTAGGCTTGGGTTTCACTGTCAAGTGCTCAGGGATCACTCCCTAGTCAGTGCTGGAGGGTCTCTCCTGCCTAGCCAAACCTGAACCTAACAGATCCAAATAACTACTTGTCAGGGATTCAACAGTATTTTCTAAACACTTCTGAAGTAATTCTGGAGGATAAGATTTCTAATAATTCAGTACCATTATCTCTGAGGTAAAATGCAATTTCTGGGCATAAAGATAATTTTGAGCATAACATCACCCCCAAGTATCTCCTTCTACTTCCTCTATGAACACTCCAAGCAGGACACCTAACAACTGATTCTATTAGTTATTCACGACTAAAGAGAAACAGCCACTTCAAGGGAAATGACAGATCAGATAATGGATAAATATTCCTAAATATTCCGAACTAGGTATCAAATAACAGAGAAGAAGTCTCTTTTGCCTTTACTCCTTTCATGGCCCTTGTTCCAGCCACACTTCTGTTAGCCCTACAGAAAGAAAAGTGACGTCTTCCTCCTTCCCTTTCTCTCAGTCTCAGTAGTTTTCTTACTTATGAGAGAGAATATTCTTTCCATCCTTTATAGTAGAGAACCATAAAGATACATGTTGGTTATATGATGCTTTGATAATTCCTATACCAATAGTCAATTCCTTCTCTGTCTTTCTCCCCTACAATGTGAGTTTTTTTTGGGGGGGGGGGTCACACCCAACAATGCACAGGAGTTACTCCTGGCACATGCACTCAGGAATTACTCCTGGTGGTGCTCAGGGGATCATATGGGATGCTGGGAATCAAACCCAGGTCAGCCGTGTGCAAGGCAGATGCCCTACCCGCTGTGCTATTGCTCTAGCCCCCAATGTGAGTTTCTTAAAAGCAAGCATTATTTCTTATCATAGTTTCGGTCCTTACCATGTTTTGGCAATTAATAAATCTTTGCTTAATGAAAAACTGAAAGAAAATTTCAAGTCTCATAATAAAATCTAAGGGGTTCCAGTCATAGAAATTAGCTACAAAGCATTCTATGCTACAAAAACATGTAGACAATACAAAGGGATATTCGCGAAGACAATGGATTGGGGTGTTTCTATAAGCAAAATGCTGCCAGGCAGTCTCCCAAGGATACAAAGACAAATGAGTTTTGCTCTTCATTATTAGGTGAGTATCATGAGTGTTTCCAGGATGGAACAGATATCCTGTCACGGTTTTACGAACCACATCCACAGATCAGAGAGCCCAAGAGAACTCTAAGTGCCCACAGGAGAACCAGATTGTGGACTATGGGTTCAACTACTTCATGTACTTCGCCCATGACAGTTTTCAGATTTCACCATACCAGAAAAACCTACCAGAAGAGCCTCCAAATTCTTTATGATTATCATTCCAAAAAAGCAAAAAAGCCAGGATAAAAAACACGCACAGCAAAAGCATTCCTGCTGGCATATGTCTCAAATATTTTGATGGAGAAATAGAGGAAGTGACTCTTGAGAACTGGCCCAGATGCATGGCCCCGGCGGTGCTGATGCTCCCCCAGCAAGCAGAGCACCTAACACGGTCAACAACTTGGAGCAGAGAGAGGTGTGGTTTTACCCCGCTGCAAGAGCCAGCATCATTTTGCATTTCTCTTACCCCAGCAGCTTTCCAACATTAAATAAATGAAATAATTACAGAAGTGGAGAAAATAATTCACTAAGCTAGAATTAGGTGACTCATACAATCTTATATTAAGCTAGAAGTGATGATGAGAAATGTTTTCTAATCAGCCCAGTTTACAGATTTTTAAAACTGCGATGAAAAGGAGCCAGAAATCTGATTCCCAGGACTGTGCCTACACTAATTTATTAATAAAAGCAAAAATCCCAGTCTTTTCGCAAAGGGATGGCTGCTAGAACATTATATGACTGATACCCAATCATGAACAACTTTGTAACTGTGTATCTCACGATGATTCAATAAAAAATGGGGGGAGATATCCCCAGTCATTCAAAAGAACAGGGTCTACCCATTTGAGACACATGTCACTCACAGGGCTTGCTAGGAGTTTAGAACTATTATAACAAATGTGCATACAAGAAGGATTTCCTACAGAGAGAAATGAATTTTGTCAGTATATTCTAGGAAAGAGCATCGTAACAAAAACCATAGGATGAGATTTGTGCCCACTTTCAAGACAGGATTTGTGGCTGTCTAGCTGTTTGGGGGCCACACGTGGCTGTGCTCAGGGCTTATTCCTTCTTATTCCTGGCCCTACTGCAGGCATCACTCCTGGCAGGGCTCAGGGTACCATATGCGGTGCTGGGATCGAGCAGCGGTTAGTCATATTTAAGGAAGGCATACAGGCACTTCTTTTGAAGCCTAAATCCTGCAATATTATTACATTTACTCATTGATGGTCTTTAATATTACTGGGCACTTATTTACAAGCTAGGTACTGGTAAATACTGTAGCACTGTCCTCCCATTGTTCATCAGTTTGCTAAAGCGGGCCCGGTAATGTCTCCATTGTGAGACTTGTTACTGTGTTTGGCATTATCAAATACGTCGCGAGGAGCTTGCCAGGCTTTGCTGTGTGGGCGAGATACTCTTGGTAGCTTGCCAGTCTCTCCGAGAGGGGCAGAGGAATCGAACCTGGGTCGGCCAGGTCGGCCGTGTGCAAGGCAAACGTCCTACCATTGTGCTACTGCTCCAGCCCTGGTAAATAAAAGGTTTAAGAATACAGAAGTGGAAAAAAAAAGTTTTATTTCCAACCTTTAGTTTTGGAGCCACATCCAGCTGTGTTCAGGGCTTACACCTGGCTCTATGCACAGAGAGCATTCCTGGTGGGCTCAGGGGACCCTGCGGCGTGCTGGGACCATACGAGATTGAACCCAGGTTGGACAGATGCAAAGCAAGCACCTTACCAAGTGTAGTACCGCTCCAGCCCCAGCCAACATTTTTTGAGTCGCACAGTTCTCTAATCATAAGTAAAGCTGGGAAAGGATTATGAATTGTAGGACACAGGGTTATCATTTTAAGTAGGGTGCTCAGAGAAAGCCCAAAGAACAGGAAGGACTTGGATGAAGTAAGAAAGTCAGTCACGGAACTGCAGGAGAGAATAGTGAAGCTCAGGACAGGGTAAAGAAAGAGTTCGTCACATTCACAGTGACAGCAGGGAAGAGCCGTTTGGGCAAAGGGGACTGGACCAGAACATGAAATCAGAAGTGAGCCGGGGACAACGGGGGCAGCCAGATCAAAGAACTCACTGCTGAAAATTCTATGCAAAACTACTAAATGTTACCTTAGAGAGGGATTAAAAGGCTCTAATAGGGATGGGTCAATTTCGTATGAAATAGCATGAACTGCTAATGTAGAATTTCTGATAATATCAACAGGTTAGTAGGGACGTTATTTTTGGACATTCCCAGCATCCATTAAAATGTACTTCAGAGAACAACATCAACGACTCTTTATGGCTAGCGCTGAAGCATCCTCTGTCAATTTACTAGACGTGAGTGGTGCCGGGAGATAAAAAGGCAGGGGTTGAGGGGCTGAACATGCTACCCCTGCAAGGGAAGTGGGGAAATGCTTTAACTCCCACAGCCCAGGAGGCCGGGCTCATATATAATTCAAAGTAACAAGGTGGCCAATCAAATGTCTGGAAAGTCAAACAAATCAGAAGGCCAACGAACCCCTTACCCCCTAGAACGCCAATTGAGTGCTTACCCCCAATTCAGGATACCATAACCACCCCAAGAACTTGCCTCTTTTTATGTCCCATTCCCCACGGTCTGCCTACCATTAATTTAGGGCCTCACACAGTTTTGTTGCCTGTCTAAAGAGGCGTAAAACATATCTCCAGTCATGAGGAAAGGCCCTCTGTCAGGTTGGGGCAGGTTCCCTTCTCCTCCTGCTGACAACCTGCAAGCACAGGTGACCATCACCTTCTCTCTGACCATGCCCAAAGAGCCCTTGTAGGATATCTCACTAGCAGAATGGTCTGTCTCGATTTTAGGTGCTCATGCATCGATTTCTAATCCCCGATTCTGCACAATTTTCCTCAGACATGTACTGAAAAGTCCATGAGTTCTCAAACTCTAGTGGCAATTTTGCTATGATGGAGCACAGATACCCAGGATAACTATTTCAAATTACTTACTGTCTGCTAACAAATACAACAGGCTCTCAGGAAGCATCCGCTGCACCACAGATCTTTACCCAATTAAAGGCTACAAGACCTCTTCTTGGAATAATTTCCAGGCTCAGTTTTGAATTCTATTACATTTAACCAGCAATAAAGGGGTCTACATCTATATCTCGTGCCTTTTAAAAATATTTATCGGAGTTAATAAATACAAAATACAGATTTGAAAATACTGACAAAGCACATTTCTATTAAAGCCAATCCTTATCAAAGACACAGAATGAGTCAAGGTCAATTTTTTTAGTTTAGACTTTATGCTATAGCCCAGCGCTAAATGCTGGGTAACTCCAACCCAAACTGGTAGGCCATCGAATAAGCGGTAGTTTACAACAGGTAGCACGGTTCTGTGTGTGGTAAGCAGAAGCAAAACATGAGCATACGGGGAACCGGGGCATGCCAAATACCAGGTACTCTCAGCAGGTCCTTCCCATCTGCATCTCTCCATTACACGTCTCCTCTCTTACTTGAAATCTTCCTGCTGCATTAAGCCACACTTCCAACTGCTGTCCCAACTCCATTCTTATTATATAGTTAACAAAGTAATCTTTCGGGGGTGGCAGGGGAGGAACAGGGGTTAAAAGCCACTGCCCTGTATGCAGTCAACCCCTGTTCAATTCCCTGGAACCACATATGGCCGCTAAAGTACTGCCAGGCATCATTCTGAGCCTTTATTACCATAAGGTGAAATTCCTTCACCCCCATCCCGCCCGTCAAAAATAATCCCCCCATAAAACAAAATCATAGTAATGTATCTACAATGCAAAACTGGGTGAGAACTCAGTATTAACAGACTTAGGTGCAGGAGACTGCCTTGCACGCTACCAATTAAAGTTCAATCCTTGGCATGGGATATGGTCTCCCGAGCACTGCTGGGAGTTCTCCCTGAGCACAGAGCTAGGACAAGCTCTGAGTACTGCTGAGTGTGGCCCCAACAACATAAAAATAAAAGATAACACTTGGAACAAGACTGTTTTGCATCTGTGATTGCAGGTTCTACCCTCTGTTAGAGATTTGATCTTATACAAACTTATTAATCTTGCTAAGGCTTTTTCCGTGGATAACGGCATCTACACTTCAAGGAGTCAGTCTGAGACTAATCTAGTATTTCTGAACTGGGACTAGGGCCGACGGAGGGCTCAGTGGGCTGAGAAGGCAGGTTTCACAGGCTTGGTTGATCCCCTGCGCCGGGAGAAACACCCCTTCTCCCAGCAGAGCCGGGAGTGGCCCCCAGTGTCACAGGCGGAGACCAAAAGCCAAGAACACAAACATATTAGCTTCTTATCTAACCTGTTAAAGCCTGAACCATCGATCTTTCTAAAAGTTCATCGAATTTATAAGAAAAGCAGTTTTTTAAAAAACTATTGGAAAAAGCAGTGTCTGAAAGAATACTTGCTGTGAGAGTGTGGATATGCAGAAAAATGGAGCAGGACAGACACTGCCACTAGGAACAGCTTGACTAAGCCTGCCCCTCTCCAAACACCCCTCCTCCATTCACTCATTCACTGCAAGGGCAGTAGTTCCTATCACATCTTTCATCTCCCCCAAAGAGTTTGTTCACTTTTGATGGGCTCAACAGGACAATACTGAGAATATCTCTACAGTGGGAAATTTAAAGAAAAGAAAAAGGAATAAAGAAACAGGTAGTAGTAGACATGCAGTAAGGCAAGAATTTTAATCCTAACCCCATGTTTCAAGGCTGTGGATCCAATTTTTATTTCCAATACAGCATGGAGCAAAATATTCAAAAATGCCATACGTGACCTCAGACTCAAATATTCCTTGCTAAAACTTTTAAAATACCTACACCAATATTTTATGACTATCTTCTTCCGGCATTTACAAATAATGACCAAACTCTACAAAGAAGCCAGGTAGAAATCCTGCAGACAATCTAATGAATGAGTTGGCTCCCAAGGTCTCCTGCTCCTGACTGCTAATTCCTACCAGCCGACACCTCTAAAATACAAAATATCTGCTCGAGTCAGAGGCTATCTGGAAGAAATGAATACAAATGTGACACTAGAATTGCCTGGTTCTGTACGTTTTTTAACAGAAAACATAGATGAAGAAAATCCCAGGTTCTGTATATTTTTAAGTGGAAGACATAGATGAAGAAGATTCCAATTAAAATTTTAATGAAACAGACAATAATGCTGTGTAGAACTGAACACTGAAGAATCAATGGAACAGTCAGCAAATTTGAGTTTTTCATACAGTGAAAGAAATGAGTGCAAAAGCAAAGGGACCAGCAACAAATTCGGAAAAGGCATTTACCTGCACGTATTTAAAATACATAAAGGACTCCCAGTAAACAACAAAACAACTCAATCAAAAGGGAACAAAAGCCCTTAGTGGACACTGTGCTAATGGTGACATACATACAGCTTACAGGCTCAGGGAAAACACTCAAGTGCAAAAAGAAGATGGAAAAAGTCAGCCCGGAGCCTGGGAGCCCCAGGCAAGGCATGTGATGGGCTTAGGGGAGGCCTGAACTGAATCATCAGCACCCTCTCCCTTCCCCCAAACCCTTACTGCCAGGCTCCCCAAAAAACAATGGGTGTAGCCCCTATTTAAGAAGTTAAAGAGGGACCAGAGAACAGCACAATGGGTGGGGCGTTTACCTTGCACACGGCCTGCAGACCAGGGTTAGATCCCCAGCATCCCATAGAGTCCCCTGAGCCCCACCAGGAGGAGTATCACTGGGTGTGACCCAAAGGGGAAGGAAAGAGTCAAGGAAGGAAAAGAGGGAGGAAAGTAGGGAGGGAGGGAGGGAGGAAGGGAGGGAGGGAAAAAAATGTTTGACATAAATTAACATTTGGGAAATCCAAACAGAAACCACATTGAGACAGCGGCATAGGTCACCTGTGGGCATGGCCTGCATCAGAAAGACTTGACAGGAGTACTGGTGAGGTCGAGCGCCCCATGGACTCCCTCACCAGCACCCAGTCACAGGAGGGATGGACTGGGGTTGCTTCTACTGACAACGAAGGCTGAGGGCGTGAGGGCAATCCTGAGGTAGTGTTTTGTTTGGTCTACATGATCTTTAAAAGTCAGGAGACAAACTATAAATATTGAAGGGGAAAAAAATGCAGCATCTGTCACCACTGAGTCTGTGAGCCCCCTAAGCTGCCAATAGCACTGCCCACGGACGGGAGACACGTGACCCGCAGCGCCACCCCCCCCCCCAGCATCAGTTACCTGTCATCGGCCCACACTGCAGTGTGCTACACAATAGGGAGATAATTCTTTACACTTACGTCTCTATGAAAATCTGAAAACAAAATTAGAGCTATTATATTTTCTTAGCCCTGGCCCATTATTTATGTTGCCTGAGCACTGCCTGAGCAGTCTACAAATAAAATGAGGAAGCCAGAAAGCTAGTTCAGCAAAAGGAGGGATCCTCACATGAAGCAAGATGTCAAAAAAAAACAACACAAACGCCTCAGAGTTCAGTAACTAAAGTGGAAGCGGGCCCAGATGGCACAAGCTCTACCCCAGCAATTCCAGTTCCGAGCGTTCCTCCCACACAGGAGCATCCATTTTTCTGATGTCATTCTTCATTGTACTATTGCACTGGCAAACTATCAGAAATGACCTATGTGACCTCAGTTATGGCTGTCACTATCACAACCACCAAGCAACCAGAACGATGCGGGCAGTCTTCAACACAACCTTCTCCAAGTGAAAATAGCTGGGAGCAATATAGCATATTAGGGGGAGGAAGGAAGGGCAGGAAGAGTGTGTGACTATATATAGATTTGTTTGTGCAGGCGAAGAAATTGGCAATACTGTTTCTCCTGGGCGAGGAACATAAGAGATGCGACTGGGGACTTTTGTTGGGACACACTGTCATTGCTTTTGCATTCTGAAGCAGGTAAATAGGCGCCTATGCAAAAATCAGTTTTCAAAATGGAACAGGCTCACAGGGCGGGGCTAACTCCAAATACGACGAAGATTTCAGCAACTATCAGAACCAGCGATCCCCTCCCTAGCTAATTTAGTATTTTTCTTATTAGTCTATGGACGACAGAAGTTTCAGCTGGTTCCGAGAGGAGATGGAGGAGGTGAGCATGAAAACCAGGGAAGAAACGGCAGACCTCTTGCCCCATTTTCTCTGCACCCTGTGTCCGGAAAGAGGGGGCAGACCCGAGATAAGAACCCCTGTGTGATAAACCACCACACGGGGTGGCTGACAGGGGGTGGGTTTCTCAAGGAGGCTGCAGAAAGAGAATATTCATTCCCGCTCCCGACGACATGTCACATCCCACTCAAGGGTGCCCAGAAATATTTTGGGGAACACCAAAGAGAGCGGGGGGGTTGAGTGAGCTTAGAAGAAATGAAAAGTCATAAATATATATGCCCCATCTCGATATTAATGTTGACACCTGCAAACAATCAGGCCTCAGAAATATAGACGCATTATACAGAAGAATGACAGAACAGAAAACAATATTCTGGCAAGAGAGCAAAAGGAAAATCTTACAGGGTTTAAAAAAAAAAGAAAAACACACACAAAAAAAACTTTAAAGCTCTTGCTCACAGTAAAGGAAGTGGACGAGAAAAAGCATGAGGATGGCTGGCAAAGGGTTACTCAAGGTTCTGCTGGGAACCAACACACTTAGTTATGCAGCACCTACTTTCCAAAGTGAAATCTTTCAACTGCTTTAAAATGTTTCTTTTCTAAGCCATTGAAAGCAATGAGATCATGTTCTTGATTAAGTGCCAGTTTTTTTTCCCCCTGCAACCCAGATTGTTGAAGTTAAAAAGAAGAAAAATTGGAAGAACAAAAAGAGTTGAAGGTAGAAAGAATTGGGAACAGCAGAGAAGGGGGGGTGGGCATAAGCATATTTAGAGGGAAGAGAATGAATGTTTTAATAGGCTAGTGGCTAAAAATCATGAACAAATGAATCGGAGAATGTGTTTTCAAAGTTGGGGATACCTCGCCCCGATCAAAAGTATAACAGAGCACTCCACTTTTAAGCAATTCAATTTATTTAACCGATATTTCCCTATTTCATTCTGTCTGGAGTTAAAGTCACACCTAGAACCCCTGCAGGGCTCACGATACACAGCATTAATTATAAATGTACAGATATGGGGGTCAGAGATGGCTCAAAGGGCTGGTACCTGACCCCCAGCACCACACGGTCCTCCAACCACTGTGCAGAATGATGTACATATAATGCTGGGAAAGATCCCTGAGCACCACCACGCGCAGTCCAAAAACCAGATAACAACAACAATAATAGAATCTTTAGTAACACCATATCGTTCACTGGGTCAGAAAAAGGCAAGAATTTTGTCTTTTGTGTGGGGGCCATACCCGGCAGTGTTCCGAGGCTACTCCTGGTTCTGCACCCAGGGATCACTCCAGGTGGTGCCAGGGGTCCACCTGGGTCAGCTGTGTGCAAAGCAAGAGCCTTACCTGCTTGTATTATCTCTCTGCCACCCCCCCCCGCCCCCAAAAGGAATTTCAAAGCTAATCTTAATCTGGCTTTCATGATTTTCCCAAGCGAAAAATAAATGGTTTTCACAAACCTAAACAATTAGAAGTGAGAGATAAAATTTCTGAAGCAAGAAGCCAAAATGTCCAAGAACTAGAGACTAAACTATCTGCCCCCTGCACCTCGGCAGGTTCCAGGGGCCACAGCTCTAGGCCAGGCGGGGGAGTTTGGACGCAATGGTAGTTGTACGATTACCAAAATACCTTCCCTTTCAGTTTAAAAAATGATACAACGGGCTTAGAAAGGTTAAGGGAAATTTTACAAATCAGTTGTAAGCCAGGGAGAGAAACGGAAGGCTCCAGAAGTCCCGTCCAATGTTTGTTAAAGAGAGGCCTGCGGATTACTATTCATCTATTCAATATTTATTAAGCAACTGTTCCAGGAACTCGCTTAGGCAATAGGAATACAAAAGAGAAATGGAACGCGGCTTCTACCGTCATGCAGCTTCCAGTTCAGCTCGAGTCACCACCTAACGCTCTCTACGAAGCACACATCTGCACTGCTGCTAAGTGCCCCATGGGTCTCCACTCTCTGGGAAGAGCTGGGAGGGCAACTCAGGCCTTGTCGGAGAGGATTATCTCCGGAATGTATGACAGCGCCCAGCTGACAGCAGGTGGCAAGAAAGGCCACAGGTACAGGCTGGGCCCGAGTAGACACCCACATGGACCCGTCGAGGAAAATAGGCTGGAGAAGAGCAGAGCGCCTGTCCTCAGCCGCCAAGGTTGGCCCAGGACTTCTGGTATGACCGTGGGTAAATGAAGGTCGGAGGGCACCTGTCCACCACCTGTCCGCGCCTACGAACTTTCATCAATGTGTGGCTGCTTCACTTGGGCTAGATGGGATGGGAATGAGAATGAAAGGGAGCTGCTCTGCCCCACGGAAGAGATCCAGTTCCCTGTTTTTCACCGGCTGTGGGGCTGGGGAGGGCTGGAGTGATAGCACAGTGGTAGGGCGTCTGCCTTGCGCGCAGCTTGCCCGGCCGAACTGGGTTCGATTCCTCTGTCCCTCTTGGAGTCTGGCAAGCTACCGAGAGTATTCGATATGCCAAACACAGTAACAAGAAGTCTCACAATGGAGACGTTACTGGGACCGCTCGAGCAAATCGATGAACAACGGGAGGACAGTGACAGTGACAGTGGGGCTGGGGTCCAAAGGGACAGCCCCAATCTTTCACGCATGAGATCCGGGTTCCATACCTACAGTGAAAACAGTTTCTTTTCTTAATTCACTACAGTGGTCATGTTGACAGGAGGGTTGATTTAGTCCTGGTTTTGTGCTCAGGGGTCACTTCTGGCAGGCTTAGGGGGCCATGTGGGGTGCCAGAGATCCAGCGGGGGTCAGCTACATGCCAGGCAAGTGCCTTCACCCCTGTACTATCTCTCGGGCCAGCTCTGGACTGAATTTCCATAGACGGAGGATAAACAGTCTGATGAAGAAACAAAGAACAACCCCTGTGGAGTCACAGGAGTGTGCCTTTTCATTTAATGTGGCCTGAACTGGCCCTTTAGAAATATCTTCCCCACCATATCTTAACGCTGCAGAGATCTTGCAGCTTATAACACTTTGTTTCACTTAATACTCACAACAAATTCTATTAGGTTCAAGGGTAGATAGTCATCCTCCTGATTTTGTACATAAAGAAGGCAACCGAATGAGGTTAATTTGTGCCTGGTCACATTTCAACACTGTTCCTCCTTTTACCGTGACGGGCCCTGATCGTCAGGCTATGAAACAGGTATCAAAGTCTGCAGTGCCAGGGGCCAGGCCCATGGCACCAGACAGAGCAGGATTCCACAGTCTCATCTCAGGCAAAACCATGAAGAAGCCAGTTCTCTTGACTTCAGTTTGGGGTTGTGGGTCACACCCAGTGGTGCTCAGTACTTACTCCTGGCTCTGATCGTGCTGTACCTGAGTTTCGGATTCCCAGTCGAGGAGAGACCCAGTCCACATATGATAATGCAAAAGTAAAGGAACTTTATTGCTAGATCAAGCCTTTGCTAGCTCCAGCTAGGGTTCAAGTCTCATCCAACACAATGGAGTCTTGACAAGGACCCCAACTCCAAACCACAAGAGTTTATATAGGGTTCAAAGTTAAGAAGCAGTTTATATACTGGTCTATTTTTAGCATTGGCCCTATTACAACAGTGGTCAGCAATTTGACAATGGTTCCCAATAACAGTTAGTAACAGTTTCTAAGGAGGGTACAGTGACCCCTCATGACCGGCCAGACCCAACTGCCGAGTTCCTTATCTAGGCAAATTACTCAACTGGGAGTTTACCAGAAACTGCAAGTCCTGCTTCAGGGAAACAGTAACTGAGGCCTAGCTGAGACTTAAGGTTAGTTGCAGCCTGTCATGGCATCAGTTTCGCCCTCAAAATCCCAGTGATCACTCTTGGCGGTACTTGTGATCCTATGTGGTACCTGGGATCGAACCTGGATTGGCTGCGTGTGAGGCAAGCACCTTGCTCTGGCCCTGTCTTTAGTTAAAGGTAATAATACAACAGACTGTACGTGTGTTGGGGCAGAGGGAGGGCACGCATACATCTGACAACCGAGACACTCTTGCTGAGAATTGAGATGGAGGGGCGAGGGGGGCGGGGAGAAGAAACGGGGCAGAGAGATAGTACAGTGGTTAGACACTTGCCTTGCAAGCAGCCAACCTAGGCTCAATCCCTGGCACCCTGGGTACTGCCAGGAGTGATCCCTGAGCACAGAACCGGAATTGCAAGCTCTGAACAAGAGCTGTGTTTTCTATTTTCCTTGCCCCAATCCCTGCATTCTACTTTTTTGAGAGTGGCTCTGATTGGTGCTACTTTCAAACCTCTGTTCAGGCTGGAGAGATAGTACAGCAAGTAGGGCACTTGCCTGGCAGGCAGCCCACCCAGATTCAATCCCTGGCACCCCATATGGTCCCCCTGGGCCTAGTCAGGAGTGATCCCTGAGCACAGAGCCAGGAGTCAGCTCTAAGCACCATCAAGGATGGTCCCCCCACCAAAACACACACACACACACACACACACACACGCTCATCAGTAAACCTATCACTTCTCGATAAAGATTTTTTGGGGTGCTGGAGTGATAGCACCGCAGTTAGGGTGTTTGCCTTGCATGCAGCTGACAGGAGTTCGATTCCCAGCACCCCATATGGTTCCTCGAGCACCGCCAGGAGCAATTCCTGAGTACAGGAGCCAGGAGTAATCCCTGTGCCTTGCCAGGTGTGACTCAAAAATAAGCAAAAAAAAAAAAATCTTTGGTTTGGTTTTGGCTTTGGTTTTTGGTCACAGACAGTAGTGTGTGGGTTTTGGTGTGCTGACTCCTGGCTCTGTGCTCAGGGATCACTCCTGTCATCTCAGGACATATGGGATGTCTGGGATTGAACCTGAGTTGGTTGTGTGCAAATGCCTTTTTATCCACCGTTCTAATGCTCCCACCCCCAAATTCTTAACCTCTATAATACAGAAAGTTTAAATTTATAATGGGTAAGTTTCTATAATCCAGCTTTCAGATATTAAGAACTCATTTTCTGTGTGCCAAAGACAAGGGGATTTGTGAAGCAATAGAGTTTGTCTCATTTGACATGAAATCATTCTCTTTTTAGCTCCAAGTGCCTAATATGTTCTTGGGAACCACTTAACTATCTTTCATTTCTCACAGTGGATAATTACAAGTTGTAGAGTACAGCTGAATCTCACGATACTAAAAAAGTACATGGAGGAAGTTTCCAGGCAAAAAGGACATTAATGATCAAGTAACCATATTATTATTATAGTTTAAATAATGACACATGATGTGTATTTCAATGTTTTACTTATTCATAATGCAATAAATGATGGCTATTTATTATCTCTAAAGGATAGGGAATTGTTTCATTTTCAGATGTAACACTGGTAACCAAAAAAAAAAAAAATCTGGCTTGGGGGCCAAAGAGACGGAATGGTGCTTTGCCGTAGGAAGGCGCTTGCTTTGCTTATGGCCAAATCTAGGTTTGATCCCCTGCACCACCTGGGAACTGCCAGAAGTGACCGCTGAGGACAGAGCCGGGAGTAAGCCTTGAGCACCACCAGCACCCGTCAGGAAACAGGACTAGCTCAGCATAAAGCTGTAGGGCGCTGCTACTGGGTTTTCACATTTTTTTTAAATCCCCCCCCTTGTCTATTGATCCTATTGTGTGATTTTATTGACTATCAGTTCTAGAGCCTATGATAAATCCAGTCCTCAGGACTAAGAGGAAAGGTCCCAGAGTTCCTCCTGTATGCGGACACACAGGAGCACAGGCGTGACCTGTTACCACAAGGTCACTGACAGGTGTGTGCATGGCTGCAAAACCAAAGGGAAATATTAGGTTCTGGATTCGGGCGGTGAGGGCACAGGTGGCGCTGCTCAGCTGTGCTGGAGGAGCCCAGGCTGTCCGAGGCATGCACGGTCTCCCAACGGGCTCTGGGGCTACATGCAGTGCCAAGGATGGAACTGCACCCGCCGCAGGCGAGGTTCACCCCAAACTACCAACTCTCTGCTGGGTTTCTGTTTTCTAAATCAAGGTGTTTTTCTGCATCTACTGTCATGATTATGGATTTTATATTTGTCTGTTAATGTGGTGAATCACTTGATTTTACTCACATTTCTGACATTATATTAGTCATGATGTATTCATTTTTTTGTATTATACTGCTGGATTCGATTTCCTATTTTGATAACCACTTCCTAATATTTCCCAATAAGAATTTGTGCATATTTCTGAAGAAAAATGAGCTAGAAAATTCTCTGTGACTTGGCATCATAAGTAACGGGTTTGTGAAATGAATAGAGAAGCGTTCCTCTTCTATATTCTGAAAAAGCTTGTGTGGAATTGGCGTCGCTTGCTCCTGAAATATTTGGAGAGCGGACCGTCTTACTTAGACTTTTCATTATGGGGAGGTTTTGTTCTTAGTTTTACTGTTTGGGGGTGGGGGTGGGGATTCCCAGCTGGGCCCAGGTGGCACAGGGGTCACTCCTAGCAATAGTCAGCTGAATTCTTGACCAACCAGACTGGAAGGCTGGATGCATGGGTCCAGCAGTTAGGGGGGCCACCAAAGCAGTGCTCAGTGGCCACCAGAGCCAAACCTATTGGTAGCAATCCAACTCCAGTGCCTGGGCAAACAAGACACGGCCCCTGAGCCATCTCCCCAGCCCCAAAGTAGGGGCGGAATTAGGCTTAATTGCGTTCTAAAAATCTGACGCTTATTTGCTCTTGAACGAGGTTTGATGGCTTGTGCCCATCATGGAATTTGATCATTTGTCCAAGTTGGCAAATTTACTGATTTCAGTTATACGTAATAACCTTACCACTCCTTTAATGCTTGCAGGGCTACAAGTGCTATTCTCTTTTGCATTCCAGACATTAATCATTTGTGTCTTGGGCCTTTTTTCCCCCTTGATCAATCTATTTAGAGTCAAATTTTATTGATGTTTTCAAAGAACCAGCTATTGGTTTTGTTGATTTTCTTGCTTGCTTTCTATTTCATTGATTATCTCTTTTTCCTGATTACTTCTGGGTTTTGTTTATCTTTACTCACTTTTTAAATGTGGCTTTGGATTTCTGGGCCACCTTTGAAACTGGGGCTCCAGGCCTTTGAGATAACTCTCTTGCCTTCATCTACTTAAGAAAACGGGGATTTGGATTGCTGATTGAATACCCCCTTTAGCTCACAGGTCTTTGAATTAAGAGTTCAGAGGTACTAACTTGTACCTTGTTCACATCTGGCCTTACTCAAGAGGTGTGGGTCTTCAAAGGGGGGGGGGGGGGCGGGTGAGATCCCTCCCCGTCCCAAGGGACCCAGCCCCGGCAGCCCAAAACCTCCAGAACCCAACTGCTGCCATGCTCCAGACCGCCCCCCAAACACACGAGTGAACCTACTCTTGGACACATCATAAGACAGTCCCTCTCCAAGAGTACCATACCACATTTAGTCACTGTCCTCCCGTTGTTCATTGATTTGCTCGAGCGGGCCCAGTAACGCCTCCTTTGGAGACTTTGTTGTTACTGTGTTTGGCATATCGAATACATCACGGGTAGCTTGCCAGGCTCTGCTGTATGGGCGAGATACTCTCGGTAGCTTCCCGGGCTCTCCGAGAGGGGCGGAGGAATCGAACTCGGGTCGGCCATGTTGGCTGCGTGCAAGGCAAACGCCCTACTGCTGTGCTATCGCTCCAGCCCATACCACATTTGATGGGGTTCAAATAATAGGCAACCAATCATAGAAAAAATATATATGCATGTATTTTTTTCAGATATATATATATGAAAGTTCACAACACTCAACCTTTAACAACATATTAGTGATATGTTAAAGAAGGTCTTAATGGCCCCTGCCAAAATAGAACAATCTTTACACTCTTTCTTCTATGAATACATTTTTGTAGCATTTTAATGTTTTTTTTATAACAAACAAAATATATTATTTTGGTTCTGCTTTGGGCCAGGGCTTGGGGCTTGGAATAGAAATATCCCAAATATGGTGGTGGGATTGGTGTTTGAATATTAAATGTAATAAAATATTGTGAACTACCTTATAAAATAAATATATATATATATAAAAAGAGGTGTGGGTCTTGAGAGTACTGGCTGTGCCCAGGTAAGGCTGGAGAGAGGCTGATGTACTGTGCTGCACAGTGACCATGGCAGAGGGTGCTGACAGCACTCCCGCATGTGCCTCTTGACTAGGCATGGCCCCTCTAGCGTTCCAAAGGCGGGGGGGGGGGGGGGGTCATGGGGGGAGGAGCGGGGAGGAGGGGGCAGAGATGGGTGAGGGAGGAGGGCTGGAATCTGATAGGACTTAGACTTGGTCTAAGTCAGAGAAAGTCCAGCCACCAGACCCTGAGGAAGGCCAAGCTGGACCTCAGCCTCTGAATCGTCCACTGTGTAAATGGAGGCACAAGACCAAGCCCAGGCAAAACCTCGGGAGGAGTAGCCCAGTCAGCCTTCCTAATTGGGAGAAACAAATCCTTACCATTTCCAGTCACTAAGTTTGAAGTGGCTGGTTAATCTATAATTAAGTGAAACTATCAAGTACTAATAGAGAAAGAGATTAAAAACTTTTTTTTAAAGGGCTGATAGTAAGATGAAAAACTACAATCAAAGTCAAATGAAATATAGTCAGTTGCTCTTAAAATTCATAAAACTAGGAAGGGGCTAGAGAGAGAGTACAGCAGGTAGGACACTTGCCTTGCACACAGCTGCCCCGGGTTCAATCCCCGGCATCCCATATGGTCCCCCAAGCACTGCCAGGAGTAATTCCTGAGTGCAGAGACAGTAATAACCCATGAGCATAGCCCAGGATGGCCCCCCAGAAGAACAAAACAAAATAAAACAAAATAAAAATCACAAAAATAAAAGAGGTACGAAGCAACTCCCTCATTAAGGGAGTTTTGTAATTAACATATCACTGTATCACTGTAGCACTGTAGCCCCGTTGTTCATCGATTTGCTCGAGCTGGTGCCAGTAATGTCTCCATTCGTCCCAGCCCTGAGATTTTAGCAGCCTCTCCTTACTCATCCCTCCCAACGGTGCCATACTGGAGGCTCTTTCAGAGCCAGGGGAATGAGACCCATTATTGTTACTGTTTTTAGCATATCGAATACACCACGGGGAGCTTGCCAGGCTCTGCTGTGCAGGCAGGATACTCTTGGTAGCTTGCGAGGCTCTCCAAGAGGGACGAAGAATGTATATAAGAGAATACAAGCAAGTATCTTAAAACCAAACACATGTGTGCTGCTTTAGGCACATCAGTGGGCTAGACTCGAAGAGGTTCGAGGATGCGGATGCAGCTGTGCGCTTCCGGGAGCTTTGATTTATAGTCTCTGGGTCTTGGCCATTGATGGGATTACTTGGCGTTGGGGGCAGTTTGTGAGTGTGGCTCCCACGCTACTGGAAAATGGGGGATCTGGGTGGAGGAGACCCAGTCCCTATCGGAGCCAGCTTGGAGATCTCAGCCCCGGATTTTGTTTTACAGTGTGTCTTTTTATCTCCACTTTGGAAAACAGATTTTACAGCCCTTTCTGGTAACAACCAGACTGATCCTTTAAGACTTCAATTTAAAATGTGTCACACCCTGATCTAAAACTCTGCAAAGGTTTCCCAACATACATAGAAGGAAATTTAAATTTTCTAACAGATCAACACTGTCCTACAAGGTCTGGCCGCTGCCTCTCGGGCCCCAGCTTCCCCCCTGCACAGCCCGAGCTCCGTCTCATGGATGTTCACAGGCAGCCGCGTTTCGGTCTTGGCTCTTGCTCTCACACTGACCTCACTGAAGAACTGAAGACTGTTCAAGGGTCGCTAACATATGCATGGAACTCAGCACGATGACACATTTTGGGTAGACCTAACCTAAGAGCTGGATGTAGATGCTCTACCTACTATTCCACCCCAGAAAATAATTTTTAAAAGAATTTTCCTATGGGGCTGGAGCAATAGTACAGCGGGTAGGGCGTTTGCCTTGCACGCGGCCAACCCGGGTTCAATTCCCAGTATCCCAAATGGTCCCCTGAGCACCACCAGGGGTGATTCCTGAGTGGAGAGCCAGGAGTAACCCCTGTGTATCGCCAGATGTGACCCAAAAAGCCAAAAAAAAGAATTTTACTAAATATACTTGTTACTTATTTATTAAAGGAGCCAGGAGCTTATTCAGCTTAAGAGATACAGTTTGAGTGCTTAAGAATTCACTGAGTCAGAAAGAGAGGGACAGACATAGAAAGACTGCATTTATCTCGGGAACATAAAGTAACAAAATAGGAGACTAACACCCAAGAATAGCTGAAATAAGTACCAGGAAGTTTACTCCATGGCTTCAAGGCCAGCCGCACATGCTAGGGGAAAAGGCAGCTCAGATAGAGAAGGGAACACCAAATATAAAGGGTGTTGGGAGGATCCTCCCAGGATGGGAGAAGCATGCTGAAAGTAGGCTATAGACCGAACATGATTGCCACTCAATGCCTCTATTGAAAACCACAGCACCCAAAAGGAGAGAGAGAACAAAAGGGAATGCTCTGTCACAGAGGCAGGGTGGGATGGAGGGGCATGGGTGTGGGAGGGATACTGGGATCCATGGTGGTGGAAAATGGGCACTGGTGGAGGGATGGGTATTTGATCATTGTATAATTGAAACCCAAGCACAAAAATTTGTAAATCTACAACTGTATCTCATGGTGTTTCACTAATAAAAATTTAAAAAAAAAAAAAAGAGCTGGATGTAGAATGGAATGCCAGATCATAGGCACTCGGTGAATGAAATTACTCTGGACACAAGTTACGGTAATCACAAATATGCAAACATATGGCCTGACTTTGGTTAAAACAATAAAACTAAACCGAATAAAATTAGCAGGACTCAACTCCCAGCAACAAAACTCAGTATTTACATTATCGTTTCAAGTCTTGCCTGTGATTTAAGCAACATTTTCTACAAACTGTATTTAACAGCAAGGTCAAGGATGGGTTCTCAGTGGTGTTCATAGTCCGGTTAGCTGAGAATTAACTCTGAAGCAACACTCCCGCGTGGCAGTGGTACTTGGCACGGATGCTCCTTCTGAAGTGTTTCCATACACTTTTGCTTGTCACAGACATAATCCTCCCACCTCCCAGCACTGGTGAGGGTGGCCCTGGCTGCCTCCACCACCCCCCAGAGAGGCCTCGGCGACGGCCCTGAGGGAGGCACCGATGGAGATCTTTCTGGAGACCAAGTGGCTGAGGCTGTGACTACTTTCACACAGAGGCAAGATGCGGGTTAACTCCTGGATCCGTGCGGAAGGCTTTGCCCGTTCCTTTCTGCTTTTCCATGGCTCACAAGTCTATCTGAATTTCTCTGCGCTTTCCACAGTGGCTTGCCCACAAACTTCTGTCACCTTTGTGCCATCATCACCTGAGCTCCCCGCAGCTTCCTTCCTCCCTGCTCTGCTGCTGGCCTCCCTGAGGTCTGCGGTCTGCAGGCCCCTGGCGGCACAAGGCCTAGAGGATGATTCCACACCATCCCTGCTGGAATACTTAATGCCCAGCTTAAGGCTTTGGTTTGTCAACTCACCCACTGTGACCTTGTCATTCAGAACAAGACCATTTACTGGGCAATTTTAATCATGTAGGACCCTGCTGGGAATTCACAACACTCTCTGGACAAGTTTCTCACGGCAGAAGAACCAATTTCTGAAGCAATTCATGAAAGCGTCATTTCATATGACCGACACAACCTGCGATTTTCCCTAGGGGAAATAAAAATTCCTATTTTGGATACATCTCAGATTCAAAGATTCCTCATTTCTGAAAAGCTGCTACTAAGTTCTGAGGAGAGATGAGTCCATTCCCATAGTGCTGGGCAGATAATCAACATACGTGATCTTTCTGGCAGTTCATTTAAATCTTCCGTGCGAGGTACAAACTCCCCACACATTTGATGATCATGGTTATTTCCTCTATTAGCATCACTTTAGTTAGTTACAGCTCTTTTAAGTAATTAAGAGCACAATTACAGAAGGATATGGGGCTATCCTCGGAGTAGCCAACTCCTACCGGAATGAGCATATGGGGCTACTTAAAGAACGCGCAGCCCATCCACATCGTGTGATCCTCTGCAAATGTGAAAATGAAGCAAATTTTCCATGTACAAATATCTCCAATACATAATCGCCAAATAAGATGAAGAAAAGCATCTGTAACGTGACAGGAAGTGAGCAGAGCAGAGCAGAGCCGAAACACAATGGGCTGCATGCCGGCCTCGCACACAGGAAGCCCAAGTTCGATCCTGCCAGTGTACGATCCACCAACACCTCCGGGAGCTGCTCTGAGCACAAAGCCAGGGGTGCACCCTGAGCACTCCGAGGTGTGGCCCAAAACAAAACAAAACTGAAAAGGAAGCAAGAAGCCAGAGAAGCAGCCAGAAGGCCGCGCACATGCTTGCTTAAGGGAGGCCCAGGGTCAACCACACCATCCTCCGAGCATCAGCAGGCCCAACCTTGAGCACCGAGGCCCCGAGTAGTCCCTGTGCACTGCCAAGTATGACCCGAAACTCAAAAGACATTTTTGGTTTTATTCTGCGGCCACACCTGGTGGGGCTAAGGGGACCAAATGTGGTTCTGGGAATTGAACCAGGGGCAGTCAAGTGGAAGACCTGTGCCTTACATGCTGTACTATCCCTCCAGCTAGAAAAAACCAACATTTTTAATGAAGTACAAAATCAAAAGGAAGTGTAATGAAAGGGTATCGTTGTATCGAGAAATTCTGGAAGGTTATACAAGCTTGAAACAATGTTGCATATGACAGGTTTGAGGGAGAAAGTTGGTCGGAAGGGGCAGGCCTTCCAAGTGTCATCAACTCCCGATGTTTGTTCATTTTATTGTTGTTGTTGATGATAATTTATTACATTCAATATTCCAACACCAATCCCACCACCACTGCACCTTCCCACCACCATTATTTCCAATTTTCCCAACCACCACCCAAGCCTGCCCCCCTAGCAGGCCCTGAATATTTTATATTGTTATGAGGAATTTGCTAAAAATGATCAAAAAAAGCTTTCCTTAGAAGAAAGTGTGTGAAGATTGTTGTATCTGACCGAGCCAATAAACCCTTGTATAAGAGATTATTAACATGTTACAGGTTAAGCCTGGTATGTTACTATTTTCTTAATCGAGATTGGTGGCCTTCTACTTTATATCCCATCCAATGTATGTGCTTCTCCTGGTATATCATTGGTGTAGCATTTGAGATGTTGTGTCTTTGTTCATTTTTAATCATATGAAAGAGATACTGAAAAATAATCTAGCTTTAAAGCTCCTCACCTGAAATAAAATATACAAATATATTTTACGTTCACGGGGCTGGGGAGATGGCTCAAAGGGCTAAAGTGCATGCTTTGTACATACAAGGTCCAGGTTCAACACCCAGCACTGTATGATCCGGAGTGCCGTCAGGAGCGAACCCCCAAGCATCGCTGGGTGTGGCCCTGATACAAAAATAGCAATAAAATCTCTAACTATATCATACATAATTAGGGAAAACAACTGCTTCAAGCGGAGGGACGCAGAGGAACAGCAAGACGAGAACACACGCCCTCCTGCAAATGTATGCACCCAGCGTGATCCTGGCAGCTGGGCTAGTCTGCCTGTGCTCCCTGGCACACGAGTGAGCCACACTGAAAAAGGTGTGGGAGTGAGAGGGCCATGATGTGCAATTCCCTCGTCACCCTACTAACACGAGAATGTGTGTGTGTGTGTGTGTGTGTGTGTGTGTGTCCCGATAGTGTGACCCCAGCAGCTGAAGGACAAGCCTTGGGCACAGCACTGCAGCTGGTACGTGAGCAACCTGTGTGGACCCCCCACAAGCACCACAGCTAAGTGTGTGAGCCCTGTCATCCCAACATGCGCAAGGAAGGGAAAGGAAGGAAGGAACCAAGTCTCATTCTGAAACCAGTGTGCTGACATGCACCGTTTGAAAACAAGGCTGGGAGGGGGGTGTTGGGGGGGCAAGGGTGGGGAATGGCTCCAAGGGATGGGACACATTCTTGGCGTGTAAGAGCCCCAGGTTTGGTCCCTGGCTCTGTATGGGTCCCTCAAATACCATTAGGAGTGATCCCCAAGCACAGGGTCAAAAACAGCCTTGAGCACCATGGAGTGTAGCCCCAAAAAGAAAATAGAAAAAAGGAAGGATGTGGGTGTGAAGTTGGCTGGGGGTAGAGGATATCCTTCACATGTAAGAAGACTTGGATTTAATCCTGCAGCCAAAACCAAAACACAACAAAGCAGTGCGCGCAAGAGAGAGGCTGGGGGAAAAGGACAACCACAGCATTCCCTAGAGGGCTTCTTCAGAGAGAGTCCAGCGAGTTGGGGCGGAAGGTTTGCATGTGGGAGACCTGGGCTGGGCCCCAGCACTTCAGGTCTCCTGAGCTCCCCCAATGTGAACCCCAAGGACTGAGCCAGGAGTAGTCCCTGAGCACTGTCGGGTACGAACCAAAAACAAAACAAAACAAAAACACAAACTCACAAAAACACAAAAGGACTTCTGGAGATTCTCCCACTCCACACTACATCATAACCATAAGTCATGTGCCAATGATTTGTATTCAGGATGCAGAGAGGGTGTGGCACGTGCAGAGACAGGGGAGCGTCCCGTGAAAATGGACTGGCTAGAACAGAGACGCCAGGCGAGGGACAAAACACATACTGCTGCTGGAGGGTAGGACGAGATCGGCTGGGAAAGCTCACAGAGGGGTAAAGAAAGATCTGACTTTAGGAATGACTGGCATCAGCGCAGCATTTCACCAATCTCACTTCGTCACCAAAACAGCAGCAGAAGAAGAGCGGCGTGCAGAAGGGCTGAGCCTGAGTAGCGATGGGCAAAACACACACCGGACGATGCATCAGCAGAAAGGAAGAAGCCAGAGGCAAGAAGGCAAGGTATCAAAGCTCAGTTATCAATCAATGTATATCCTGCTGTGGAACAATGGGAATAGAAAAACAAAAACAAAGGAATGAATTGTTCTTATTCTTTTGGTGGGGTGGCTCCTGGCTCTGTGCTCAGGAACGGCTCCTGGTGGTGCTTGGAGGACCATACACGGTGCTGGGGAGGGAACTGGGGTGAGCTATGTCAAGGCCAAGACCTTAGACTCTGCACCGCTCTCTGGCTAGAAATGAAGACGGTTACAATCCACAGTGACAATCGGGAAACATTTCTAGGGCTTCTAGGGCACAGAGCCGGTTACCCCGAGAACGAGCTAGAACCGAGGCCTGCCACGTCCGGGAGGAGCCGGTCTTCGCAAGACTCCACAGCCGTATCTCCTTGCAGTCTGCTTCCATGGTGATGCCCCGTACATGTTGCTTCTTCCTCTTCACTCACAATTAAAGACTCATGAAGGAGAAACGGGTTTCCTTCATTCCAGTGCAACAACAGAAATTACTCTGCCATGAAGTTGAAGCAGATGAGCCACACAACCCTGTTCTGTGCTGTGCACCCTAATGCCCTTCTCCTCCAGTCATGGGGGCTTCCAACTCTCAGCATCCTCTCCTCCCTGGCTGAAGTCTCTGGAACCCCCTTTCAGGCTCCTTCCCTGAAGCTCGTTGTCACCTAGGTCTCAGGTTCCAATTCTGCAACCCAACTGTAGTCCTGCAGGGCGCCCCCCGCCCCCCACACTTGACATTCTCCTCAGGTCACTCCAGCCAATCAAATTGCTCTTCCCAGGGCTGGAGATAGCTCAGGAGTGGGCCCTGAGCATCCATCCCAAGCACAGTTGGATAGAGAGCTGGTGGCCCCCAGCACCACACCCCGGGGCCGTAGCACTGAACCGTCCAGCCTGCTGAGATGCCTAGTACTAGAAGTGGCCCCCAGAGTCCCTGGGCACTGAGCACTGTTAGGAAAGTTCCCTCAGGTGAAAAAACAAAAAAGAAGGAAACCCCAAACAGTCTTCCACCAAAAATTAATAGCTCAGATATCCAATTATTACCTACATTCTGCACACATGGCTGCACCAGGGCAGTCAACTACCAGAGAAAATCCTCCAACGGGGGCACTGATTTCCTGTAGCGTATCACTGCTCATCTCCAAGGAGCCCCCAGGCAGGAGCCATCCTACAGCACCACTGCAAAACCCCCCCTCCCCACTCCCCCACCCTCGGACGCCTGCGCTCTTAGAGTGAGACAATCATCTTTTCTCTGCTTTTCTTCACACCAGGCAAAAACTTCCTCATCTTTCTAACAGGAAAGCAAAGCCAGACATTAGCAGCACTGTATCTTTCTCTGTACCTCTCACGAACAATGATGCATCTTTCTATATTAAACTAAGTCCTGTATTTTCCACCTCACTCCTTCATCCATTCAGCCATTCAGCACGGATTTATTGAAGACCTACCACATGTCAGGAACTGGTCTTCACAGACCAAGATCCTAGCCTTCCAGAGCTTCCCTGTCAGGCTCTGGGAGAGACTATCCACAGAATAGGCAATGCCTGACTTAGGGATGAGTCATATGGCCAATGAGAAATGACAGAGTAAGTGCTATGGGGGTTGGGGGGGGGAGTTAACAGGAAGAAGCAAGAATGTGCAGAGCGGGGTCAAAGCCCAGTACATGGGGGAGCCAACCCAGGTTCAATTCCTGACACCCCACATCAAACCCAATCCCCGCAAGGAGTGATTCCCGGAGCACAGAGCCAGGTGCAAGTCCTGAACACTGCCAGGTGTGGCCCTAAAACAAACAAATAGAAATATGCAACTATTAAATGAAATAAAATAGGTTTTATAAGGTCTTATAAGACCACTTCTCCAATTCAGAATTCTCTTCCAAGCTCAAGACCTAAATATCCAATAGCTAACAAAACTCAAACCAGTCCAAAGGAAAGGCATGAAAGTCCTTTACCCCTATCTCACCACCCTAGGTCAGTAAAGGGCAATACTAACACAAAGACTAGACAAACTGTGAAGTCAGTCTTAATACTCTAACCTCTCTCGCTCCCCTCAAGAACTGGTCACTGAGATTTGCAATTATTTCTGGGTCCGGTCATTGACCCAGTTCCCACCATTATCACCACCTCTAGCCACAGGCAAGCTGTCCTCCACCTGACTAGGCCCCCAGTCACTTCTACAAGAAGAGTTTTCAAAGCATATCCTTTGGGTGCTGAAGCTATAGTAGAGTGTGTGTGTGTGTGGGGGGGGGGGGGGTGTTCGCCTTGCACACGGCTGACCCTGGTTCAATCCCCAGCATCCCATAGGGTCCCCCAAGCACCACCAAGAGTGATTCCTGAGTGCAGAGGCAGGAGTACCCCTGACCCAAAAAGCAAAAAGCAAACAAACAAACAAAAAACCCCATATCCTTTAACTTGCTTACAACCCTTAATCTTAAACCAACTTCCATAAGACAGGTCACAAGAGGCTATAGATCATCTGCCCCATCCTACCCTTTAAGCATCACTGGATGTCCTAACACATCCATCAGAGTTTTCCTTCGATTCGCCCTTCTGGTCCTCATTCCTGGCAAACTCTTACTGGGGCGCAGGGTTTCTGGCAGAACAGAAACCCGCCCTGAGCACAGGTCTGTCCACTCATTCTGAGGATCCCAACTCCAGGCCCACCTCCACTGGCTTCCCAGGCCATGTCCAACTGTCTGGCAAAGTCCCCGCCACCCACCCTTTTTACAGGACTTGGTTATAGTTGTACTAGCTCTTCAGAGCAGCTCTTTCAGTGGTGACTGTGCGCTTCTTATATGAGTTATCTGATTAAAGACTGTATGCCTGGCAAAATTGCTACTGAAAAAAATTGAAATTGTTGAATTTATGTAGCAAAGTCTTAGCTTACTCCAGAAAAGAATCAAGCTGAATGCATCTTATATTACATCTGAAATTAATCACAAAGTCACTAGAAGAGTTATAATTTTATGGCAGAGGTATTTTTTCGAAGTTAAAGGAAATATTGAAACTTTAGGAATTGAAGATATTTAATCCAAAACATTTTAAATTAATTGGAGGTGGGTCGGTATGTGTAAATTATCACCAATAAAGTGACACAAACTATATTTAAATATGAAAGAATTTTAAGTGTTTTAGCAAAATTTTTAGAAGGTAATATTACATTTAGATTCACTTTATTTTAAAAAAAATCCTATCAAAAACTAAAGTTAATTAAATATTTATGCTTCATTTCAGTAAATAAACACGATTTTTACCATCTGCACACCAGACTTTAAACTGCTTTCAATATTTTGTTTTCATAAGTACATAAACGTATCAAGATCTAGGTCACCAAAATTAAGAGTTAAAAGAAGAGTCTTTAGTTATATATAGATAATTTTAAAGTTTTTTTATTTAAAAATATAGAGGGGCCAGAGTGATAAACCAGTGGGTGGGGCACTTGCCTTGCATGAGGCCAAACGCGGGTTCAATGCCCAGCATCCCAGATGGTCCTCTGAACCCTGCCAAGAGTAACTCCTAAGCGCAGAGCCAGGAGTAATTTCTTTTTTTTTTTTTTGTCTTTTTAATTTTTATTAGTGAAACACCATGAGGTACAGTTGTATGTAAAGGGTATGTAAAGGCCCTCCCGTTGTTCATCGATTTGCTCGAGCGGGCCCAGTAACGTCTCCATTGGAGACTTTGTTGTTACTGTGTCTGGCATATCGAATACTCTCGGTAGCTTGCCGGGCTCTCCGAGAGGGGCGGAGGAATCGAACTCGGGTCGGCCATGTTGGCTACGTGTAAGGCAGACGCCCTACCGCTGTGCTATCGCTCCAGGTACAGTTGTAGACTTACAAATTTTTGTGCTTGGGTTTCAGTTATAGAATGATCGAGTACCCATCCCTTCACCAGTGCCCATTCTCCACCACCACTGATCCCAGTATCCCTCCCCCCACCCCCCCCCCTCCACCCCACTATGCCTCTGTGGCAGGGCATTCCCTTTTGTTCCCTCTCCAGGAGTAAGTTCTGAGGACCACTGGGTGTGACCCAAAAACCCAATGAATAAATAAATATAAATACACAGAAAAATGGTTTCCAAAGGACCAAACTGAAAGATTACATAAACAAATAAAAGCTGTCTGGTAGGGACTGGGAAGGTGGTTCAAGTGGGAGAGTTCCAAGGCCCTAAATTCAATCCCAGATGAGGGGCACCTCTCGGCTAAACCAGGCATGGGAAGGTTGCATCCCACAGCCCCAGAGGCAGTTCTCTGAGCTACTCCCAGCTCTGTGCTCTAAGGTGCCTGGCAGGGTGCTCAGGGGCCCATGCAGTGCCAAGGTTGCCACGGTTCAAGTATGGCTCACTGAGCCATCTCTCTGCCCAGGCCTCTTACTGGTCTCACTGAATTTTACCTTCTTCAACTAGTGGGAAAAGAAACTAGAGAAATTCCTTCTGGGGCTGAAAAGGCAGGACAGCAGGGAGGGCACTTGCCCTGCATGTGGCCGACCCAGGTGCAAAAGATCCCCAGCTCCCCCTATGACCCAGGAGTGATTCCTGAGTCAAGAGCCAGGAGTAACCCCTGAGCACCACCAGGTGTGGCCCAAAAATAAACAAAAAATTTACTTCAAAATTGATCAGATATTTAAATACTAAAACTATAAGTCCTTGCTAAGTGAAATGAGTCAGAGAGGGATAGACATAGAAAGATTGCATTCACCTAGGGAACATAAAGTAACAAAATAGGAGACTAACACCCAAGAATAGCCGAGATAAGTACCAGAAGGATTACTCCACGGCTTTGAGGACAGCCGCACACACTAGGGGAAATGGCAATTCAGATAGAGAAGGGAGCACCAAATAAAGGGTGTTGGGAGGTTCCTCTCAGGATGGGAAATGCGTGATGAGAGTAGACTATAGTCCGAACAAGATTGCCACTCAATGTCTCTTTTGCAAACCACAGCACTCAAAAGGAGAGAAATAAGGTGGGGAATGCCCTGCCACAGTGGTAGGGTGGGATGGGGGGTTGGGGGGTGGGAGGGATACTGGGACGGGTGGTGGTGGAGAATGGGCACTGGTGGAGGGATGGGTATTCGATCATTGTATAACTGAAACCCAAGCACAAAAATTTGTAAGTCTACAACTGTACCTCATGGTGTTTCACTAATAAAAATTAAAAAAAAAACTATATGTCTTAGAGAAAAAAAACACAAGAATAGGTTTGTTACATAGGTTTGTTACATAGGACTGAGCAAGGATTTCTTGGGCGTGACACCAGAAACACAGAAACACAGGCAACAAAAGATAAAGACAAATAAATGGAACTTCATCAAAATTATAAACGATCGTGCATCAGCAGACACTGTCACAGATTTAAAAAACCTGCAAAAAATGGGAAACTATCCTTGTAAACCATGTTATCTAATGAGGGATTAATATTCAAAACATGTAAAAAACTAAAAGTCTAAAGTCAATGACAAAAAAAAATCCCAATACAAAATAGGCAAAGAAGATATGCAAATAGCGAACCAGCTCATGAAAAGCACCTAACAGCAGTCCTCAGGGAAATGCAAATCAAAACCAAGAGATTCCACTTCACTCCACCACAATTACTAGGAAAAAATGCTTCTAGAGCAGAGGAAATAACAAGCTCTGATGGAGAGAAGGAAGGGCCCGGTACAGGGCTGGCGGGAAGCACAATGGACCGTCACTAAGAAGCGGCTACACGCTGGGGACCACCAACACTGCAACTCCGGTCCTGGACAGAAACCTAGAACGGAAAACAGGAGTGGAAACAGGAACCACCCAAGGCATAATTATTCATGACAGACAACCTAATAAAGCTTTAAAAAATACATTAAAATAAAACACAAGGGGGCGGGCCAATCGCACAGTGGGAAGGGCAGTTGCCTGGCATGCACCGACCCGGGTTTGATCCCCAACATCCCATATGGTCCCCTGAGCACCACCAGGAGTGATTCCTGAGTGCAGAGCCAGGCTTCAGAGGTACCCAAGCTTAACTATTAGCCACAAAGACTCTATTACATAAAAGAATGATTTTCTTTGATTTATCAAAGCATAGATTTATCTTTACTAAGACAAAATGCTTGGAACAAAAGTAGCACTCAGAAATAAAAGCTCACCAGTCATGCTCAGACTACTTACTTCAAGGGTAATTTTCAGGGCCAGCATTCCTCCTAAAGCCTTTTCTGAAGGCTCAGTTCATAATTACTTTCCTCTACATATGATTTTCCTGATGATTTCCTCCTCTGTTAACTTTGTATAACCCAATTTAGTTCATAATTATTTTCCTCTACATATGACTTTTCTGATGACCTCCTCCACCATAAACTTAGTATATCCCAATACCGTCTTCTCTTCCCTAGATCACTAACAGTGATCTTTTTAGGTTTTCTCTATACCGGTGAGAAGCCAGCCAAAAGCTGAGTTTAGTTGTTTTCTTCTAACTTACTTAGTAGCCCTTGAATATAAACATAATTTTTTTTCACACACATCATATATGTCCTAAAATGAACTACTGGGGGGCTGGGGATGTGGTTCAGTGGCTGGGCAGATCCTCCCAGGAGTCCAAGGCTCATTTCTCATACCCCACGGCCCAGCACACAAGGCAGCTGGAGCACGTTTCATGGGAAGCTGTTCCCTATTTCCAATGGAGTCTACATACAGGGTGATTTTGTCATTCTCATTACTAGTGAAAACCGGAAAGAGAAATGCCTGCTTTATCCAAGTCCCCATTGACTGAATCATGCTGTTTCACTTGGTAAACCTTACTCACCACGCTGGCTGGGGAATACTGCCCACGAGCGCCCAGGAGTACCCAGGAGTGCTCAGGAGGGCCCAGGAGGGCCCAGGAGGGTACATTTTACCTACAGGTGGAGACACAGAAATCTTTCCATTTTCGTGGGTTTGAGTTATAGCGGGGCCCGGGTGAGGAACTTTTTTTCTGTGAAGGGCAATTTGGATATTTATAACATTGTTAGTGGATGGTACCGTCCAGGTGGACAGGCCCTGACGATGACAGGACTCTGGAGTCTTAGACGGTCCAAGGGACCAACATTCCCGGCCCTGCCACGCATGAGAGCCATGTGACTGACGGGAACAAAGGAAAGGCATCACTGCTTTGCTTTAATTTTTCAATTTTATTTTCATAAAGTTGTTCACAATGATTGACTACATTCAATATTCCAACACCAATCCCACCATTACACCTTCCCACCACCATTACTTCGAATTTCCCCATCTCCACTCAAATCTGCCCCACAGGCAGTTGCTTATTTTGTATGGCTTTTAATTTATTTTGTATGGCTTTGTTATGAATAGTAGGAGATGTCGCATGCCAGCTTTTGCGGCCTCGTGCTCCTGGAACTCTAAAATTTTATTTTATTTTTATTTTTTGCTTTTTGGGTCACGCTCGGCAATGCACAGGGGTTACTCCTGGCTCTGCACTCAGGAATTACTCCTGGCAGTGCCTAGGGGACCACATGGGATGCTAGGAATCGAACCCGGGTCGGCCACATGCCAGGAAAATGCCCTACCTGCTGTGCTACTACTCCAGCCCCAAGTCTAAAATTCTAAATAATTGAGGTCCAGAGACATCTCTGCAATGTGCTGCTCTCCTCCAAGATTCATTTGTGAGTCTCTGGATCATGTCCGTTAACTCGCTTAAAAGGTGACTGGAGGCGGTTTGTGGGCGTGACAGCAGGACACTGGAAGAGGGAGTGGGGGGGGGGGGTATGGGAGGAGGAGGCCCATTCCCGACTCCATGAGGCCTGGAGTTTTCATCACTGCCTCATTTTAACATCAAACGATGACAAAGGAACTATAGCCACACAGTTGGTTTAAACATTGAGGCACCTGTGAAAGCCCTCTTTAAAGGTTTGTTTGGGGAGTGGGGGCAGAGAAATCCAGTAATTTTTTTTCTCTTCGGGTCACACCTGGCAATGCTCAGGAGTTACTCCTGGCTCTGCACTCAGAAATTACCTCTGGCAGTGCTTGGGGGACCCTATGGGGTGCTGGGGATTGACCGTGTCACTCCAGACCATTACCCAGTATCTTAAAGACATTCAATACCATGTAACACTGTAGCACTGTCCTCCCATTGTTCATTGATTAGCTCAAGCGGGCACCAGTAACGTCTCCATTGTGAAACTTGTTGTTATTGTTTTTGGCATATCGAATATGCCACAGGGAGCTTGCCAGGCTCTGCCATGAGGGCGGGATACTCTCAGTAGCTTGCCAGGCTCTCTGAGAGGGATGGAGGAATCGAACCTGGGTCAGCCACATGCAAGGCAAATGCCCTACCCACTATGCTACCACTCAGGCCAATATCATGTAATTATTGCAAATTATGCTAGATTTCATAGTTTCCTCTATGTTTAGTCCAATTTATCTAAAACCAAGTTATTCTTCAGCCCAGGACAGAAAGTGAAATGAAATAAACTGACGCTAAAGTGAGTAATTCATTTACCTTCAGTACTGCAATGTTATTATTTCATCCACTCATTGTTTTATAGAACTTTTGGTTCCTCTGAAGCTAGCAGAGGCGATGTGTGGGGAGGGCTTGGGGGCCGCAGCACGCTTGTATGGGGGCGTCCATACCTCACTCCACAGTAGCCAACGGCTCCCCAGCACTGCTGCCCAACACAGTCCCTGGCCACCAACCACCTGGTGTGGCCCAAAGACCTACACAAACACCAATGAAGTTTTTAAGAAGCTCCTCAAAACCAAAACCAGCTGGGTAGAATGACAGCCCAGCAGGTAGGACGCGTGCCTGGCACACAGAGAACCTGGATTCGATCCCCAGCATCCTACATGGTCCTCCATGCACTGTCAGCAGTGACCCCTGACTGCAGAGCCAGGGGAGTCCTGCGCACCATTGGCTGTGGCCTGGCCCCCACACCCGCTAAAAGCAAAATGAAGCCTGTTTCTTCTCTTTGTTTTGATATATCCTTGGACATGTTTCCACCACGGCAGTCATCACACTGTTCACTTCATTTATATGCCTACCCTTTTTCAGACGGCAAACTCTGGAAAGTTAAGAGCGGTGCTTTATTCACATTTTCCCTAAAACCTAAGCACATTCTCTAGGATAGTGGGTGCTGAATAAACGTCTGTTTGCACATTTCTTTGAGGAAACCCCTGGGTGTGAGGGCAATGTTGATGAATGAACACACGCTCAAACAGAATCCCTGAGAAGGAGATGCTCACTGAGGCCAGGGAGACAGCACCAGCCACTAAGCACCAGCCCAGCACGCACGGGGCCTGCACCTGATCCTGGTCTCTCCTGGCTTCCCAAGCCATGCCAGCACCACAGAGGAGGCACAAGACAGGTATGGGATTAACAAAAGGAAGCACCAAAGTAATTTAGTACTTCACACGTATTTCAAGTACAGGAGTGAGCTCTGAGGACTGCTGGGCGTGGCCCCCAAAATAAACAAACAAAAAAGAGCATAAGTTAAAATTTCACTGACGTCAAAGTCATTTAATATCTAACAAAGCAGTTATCTAGTATGTTGTCTTTCCTTTTCTGGTTTCTAAGCCACACCCAGCAGTGCTCAGGGCACCTTCTGCAGTGCCAGAGACTACATTGGGGTCAGCTACAAGCAGAGTCATTCCTACACTCTCTCTGGCCCCATTTTACTGTTGCTTTGACAGGATGAAAGTAGTGTTGGTGCCTACAGCCCTAGTGTGTAAGGCTATTGGACTTTCACGACCAAAGTTCCCAAGACCCCACCGTCCCATGTCAACTTCAAGTGGCTTCTCATGAAGTGCCCCTCCCTCCTACCCCCATAAGTATTTTGTAATCCCGGCCACTGGGGTGCCATCCTTCAGCATTGCCTGGTACGTGTTTTGTCCGTAATATCCCGCTGAGTGATACCGCCATCATCTGACTCTGCTTACCATGATGCCCTCATTCCCATCCGTGTTGTAGCACCTGCAAGGTTTCCTCTTTTCTTATAGTGGAGGACCTCTCTCTCTATATATACCACACTTTCTTTATTTTTGAGTCACACCCGGCGATGCTCAGGGGTTACTCCTGGCTCAGCACTCAGGAATTACCCCTGGTGGTGCTCAGGGGACCAGATGGGATGGTGGAAATCGAACCTGGGCTGGCCGCGTGCAAAGCAAACGCCCTACCTGCTGTGCTATCACTCCAGCCCCAGATACCAAACTTTCTTTACCCATTCACAGTCCCAGATATTGGGCTGTGTCCGTGCCCTGGCTACCGTGCCTAGTGCTGCACTGGGCATTATCATTTATAATGTGGCTTCATCATTTTGGGGTTGTTTATTTTTGAACCACACCTGGGCTTGAATCTGTGTGCAAGGCAAGAACTCTACCTACCCGCTGGACTACCTCTCCAGACATCTATTTTGTTTGTTTTTTAGGAGTACTCCTGGCTATGCACTCAGGAATTACTCCTGATGAGACAGGATCAAACCCAGGTCAGCTGCATGCATGGCAAGAACCCTTCCCACTGTATTACCATTCTGGCCCTCTGGACATCTTTCTGAATTAATGTTGCTGTGTTTTGCGGGTGGATGCCAAGAAGGAGATTCATGGATCATACAGCAGCTCCAGGCTTACCTTACCTTTCTGGAAAAGTCTCCATGCTGTTTTACATGGAACCTGAATCAAATGATCAGGAATTTGTTCAAGGTAAAAATAAAGATTTTCTTGATGGCGCCTTCAGACTTCCAGATACCCCAAAACTGTTGCTGTGCCTTTGGTCAGACCCCAAAAACTTGGGGCAAAGTTTACCAAGACAGTAAACAGTCAAAAGTTAAGTATGTGGGAGACACACCCACAAACCACCTCCAGCTCAGCTATATAATTAGAGGCATGGCCTCTCTGGTTCCTGATGGGACTGCTTAACACCCATGATCCCAGAGACCCAGAAACAAATCTCGAAACCCAGAGGCTTTTGGGCAGAAATGGGTCCGGTCCCTGCGGTAGGTTACCGGTGCCGGGCCACCACAGGTGGGAATAGGTTTAGTGCCTTGGCCTGTTCCCTGGCGGCCCAGTGGCCGCCATCCTCCAGAGGTCACTGGACAGTCAGGTCTGGGCGTGGAGTGACGAGACACGTGGGGCCTATGGGATAGGGGTGGAGCCGGCCCTTTCCTCCCTGTCCCTGACCCTGAGTTGCCGCCCACAAACGGCCTCTCTGGCTCCTGATCAAGCTGCTTAATGGCCATGATCCCAGAGACTCAGACACAAATCTCGAAACCCAGCGACTTTTGGCAGAAATGAGTCCGGACACCGCAGTAGGTTCCTGTCGCCAGGCCACTCCAGGGGAAAAAGGTTGCTGTCCCTCCATGTGCTCCCCCTTGGCGGCTCAGTGGCCGCCATCCTCTAGAGGCCATTGGACAGTCAGGTTTGGGCCCTCAGTGACGAGACACGCAGGGCCTCACGGAATGGGGGTGGAGCCAGCCCTTTCCTCCTCATTCCAACGAGACCCCCAGTCACCACCCATGAACGGTCTCTCTGACTCCTGATCAAGCTGCTAAATGGCCAAGATTCCAGAGACTCAGAAACAAATCTCGGAACCCAGCAGGTTTGGGCAGAAATCCCTCCAGATTTGTTAAAATTTTGGAATTTCAAAATCGCACGGTTACTACTGCAGCTCCACGACATCGTATGTTATTCATAACCAGCAATAGAAAACAAATGGTCTAGTGTTGCCTTTTTGGCAGATCTGAGTGTTGGGGTAAAATCCCAAATAATAATGGTGGGTCAGATGTCAAAATATTGAATGTAATCAAAGTGGAGATAAGAGTAATGTGGAAATCATCTGCCCCACAGGTAGGGGGAGGGTGTGGGATGGGAGGGTGTGGGATGGGGGTATACTGGGGTTTTTGGTGGTGGAGAATGGGCAATGGTGAAGGTACAGGTGTTTCATTTATAACCAAGTCATAAACCCGAAAGCTTTGTAACTACTCTTACAGCGATTCAGTAAATAAAATTATAAAGAATGAAAGAAAGAAAAAAGTAAGGTGGAGTTCATGCCCAATTCAATCAGCCTAATCAGTGGCTGAATAAACAGTAGCACTCCTACATTTAAAAAAATAAAAAAATAAAAAATAAATAAAAATAAAGATTTTATAAATTACTGACTAGAGTTTTTTGCCTTTTTTGGGGGGAGGGAGCGAAATGCAATGCTCAGGGGTTCCTCCTGGTTCTGCACTCAGGAATCATTCCTGGTAGTGCTCAGGGGACCATATGGGATGCCGGGGATCAAACCTGGGTCCACTGCATGCAAAGCCTGGCCTTACCCACTGCACTCTCTCTGGCCTCAAAATTACTGACTAAACTTTTAATAAAAGATTAACACATATATTTGAAAACAGCTGTTGAAAAGAGCTGTTGTCACGTTTACCTGGCTAATGTCAAATCCTGGAAGAAATATTTTTAAAACGCTATATTTATCACAATAAACATAATTGTTTATTCATAAGTCAATTTCGTATGCGATTTACCTCTAGGTCTACCTACTGAAAAAACACTCCTTGTTCTTTTTATTTAACATGAGAGATCTTTTTGACTAAGGCTTTCATTTTTAAATTAAAGTACTCGCTTTTATTTAAGGATAAAGACAATTTTTTTTCTATCAAGGATCTGTATTTGTTTTACAAAAAAATTTAAAATAGGGCCTTTAAGATGTTTTTTCTGTTCTCTTTTAGGACATGTACAATGAAATTTGATATAAAAAAAACAAATTATTTATTTCCTTCCAAGGATGTTTCTTTGCGAAAGGAAAGGTATGTGCATTACACTAAAAGACAAAATTATAAACAGGCCAGTCAGGCTGTGGATATCCTACATCTTTCTTTTTTTATGTTTCCAGGATTAATCCCCCACAATTAAAGGAAAGCTGGTTACAACATGAGCATGGAGCAACCAACAGTCTGTTGGTCAGCTTTTTTCTGTTTAACCCAGAAAAATTACTCCCTTATTTTTAAGTTCCCTAATTTTTTTAGTTAGAACTGATAGTATTAAAGGCTCTGACATTACGGAGGGTAAGGTGCTTGCCTCGCACAGAGCCGACCTGTGTTCATCCCCTACATGACACTCGGTCCCCTGAGCACAGTTAGCAGTGACCTCTGAGCACAGAGCCAGGAGTAAGTCCTGAGCATTGCCAGGTATAGCCCCCAAAACAAAACAAAACAAACAAACAAACAGGAGAAACAGGCCCCTGAAAGCTTTTGACAACATTTGGAGAGTGTTTTCAGAAGATCCTTTTGTTCAAAACTGGATTCTAAACCTCGAGCCCAGCGGCAGACCCCAGGCAAACAGACAGGAATGTCTGAGCCACATGCCAAACACAGGAGCTTGGATTCTACCTCACACCATACACGAAAGCCGCCTCAAACGGGATGAAAGACCTTGATGTTAGACCTGACCCGTGGTCTGCGTCAGGAAGAAAAGCAGCGCTGACGGCCGCAGCATCTTCCTGGCTGCCGCTGGCCAAGCAGGCAGAATCCAAAACAAGCAGCTGGGCCTGACTGCATCAAATCAGAAAGTCCCAGCACTGAAAAAGAAAGACAGCTAGATTAAAAGGTTCCAGCGCACTGTGAGGAGATACTCACTTGCTACCCAGATGACAAAGGGCTAATATCTGAGAAAAAGCACTCACAAAGCTGAGCAAAAAACTCATCTTAAAAACCGGGGTGAAGAGACAGTGCAGCAGAGAGGGCAGGCAGTGGACGCAGAGTGACCCTCGGCACCCCAGATGGTCCCCAGCACCCCGGCAGGGCTGATCTCTGGGTATGGGACCAGGGGTAAGGCTGAGCACTTCCGAATGCGACCCCCAAATGGGGAGGAGAGCTAAACAGACACTTCCCCAAATACATCCAGATGGCCAAATGAGGAAAGAATCTTCATCACTTCCCATCAGGGAAACGCAAATCAAAGCAACTGAGACATTACCTCACACACAAGGGAGACAGCTCACCTCGCAGAGAACAAAACCACCAGTGCTGACGGTGACAGAGGGAAGAGGAACTTTCATCCTCTGTTGGTGGGGAAGCATCTAGCTCGTCCTCCAACAAAATGGTTTGGAGACTGCTCCAAAACTAAGGATTGAGGGGCAGAGGTGTAAGCCTTGCACTCAATAGGGGCACTTGGGGCCAGAGCAACAGTACAGCGGGGAGAGCATTTGCCTTGCATGTGGCCAACCCGGGTTCAATTCCCAACATCCCGTATGATCCCCCAAGCACCACCAGGAGTAATTCCTGAGTGCAGAGCCAGGAGTAACCCCAGGAGGAAAGAATCGCCCAGGTGTAACCCAAAAGGCAAGTAAATAAATAAATATATCCACTTGCCTTGTACTCAAATGACCCAAGTTTGATCCTCGCACCCCATATGGTCTCCTGAGCTCACCAGAAGTGATCTGAGGAGTAAGCCCTGAGCACAAGCCACACACAAACAAAAATTAAGAAAGGCACCTCCATCTAGCCAGTAATTCCACTTCTTGGTGCAAAAGCCACCTGCAGCCCTGTCTCAGAGAAGCCCATCCTTGTGGGAGAGAGCTGGAACAGGAGACCCAAAACAGAAGCCCAAGAATTAGGAAGGGGGCTGCATGAGGGAAACCCGGGTCTTGGGCAGAGGGAAAGATCCAGAAAAAAAACAGAAAGACCGCTCTCAAATGTACGATATCCAGAGAGGAACAAATGGTCAGTGGGAACAGACCCTGAGAACTGACCACTAAATCTGCCAAGGGTGCAAGGGGGTGAGATGGAGGAGAAGAGGGGACCGTAAGACATGGGTGGATGGACGCTGACACCGTGGGGTATGGCTAGACTGTAAGTCTGGAATGTCACTGGAATTCACGATGCCAAAATAAAAAAAATGAAGAACTGAGATTAAACTGGATGATGACCTCGGTGCTCTCCGCTGATATCGCAGACACTCACAGACCCTGAGAATGTACCATAAACCCCATCAATAAGCCTTTTTAAAACTGATTTGTTCACTCATATCCCAGAAAATGACTGTTTTGAATGATCTCAATTCTACTTTAGATAAGTTAAATGAAAGGTTGAAAGCATCTCAACTTGGTGTTGCTGTTGGGAAAATTATGTTTATAACACTCAAAGCACAAAGACTTTCATCAATGATGGCACTGAAGCGGGGACAGTAGAGACCCACAGGAAACAAGGTAACAGGCAAAACCGATTCCAGGTGGGGCCAGGGAGACAGACAGCGGGGGAGGAAATTGTCTTGCACCCACCAGACCCATGTCTGTCCCCCAGAACCACATATGGTCCCCCAAACCCCTACCCCAGAGTGATCTCTGAGCACAGAGCCAAGAGCACACCCTAAGCACCACCAGGTATGGCCCCAACACCAAGGGGGAAAAGCTGTCTGCCCATCCTTACAATTTAGATGAGATATATTCCCTCAAATATAAAAACATAAATATACAATCTATATAAACATACAGCACTGTAGCACTGTCCTCCCGCTGTTCATTGATTTGCTCAAGTGGGCACCAGTAACATCTCCATTGTGAGACTTGTTGTTACTGTTTTTGGCATATTGAATACTCCACAAGGGGCTTGCCAGGCTCTGCCATGCAGGCGGGATACTCTCGGTAGCTTGCCAGGCTCTCTGAGAGGGATGGAGGAATCGAACCTGGGTCGGCTGCGTGCAAGGCAAACGCCCTACCCACTGTGCTATTGCTCCAGCGATATAAACATATAAACCAAGAAAAATAACCTGAATACGGACAGGGAGATGGTGCAGAGGGCAGAACATAGAGCTGGCATGTCCAAGACCCGGGTTCCATCCCTGGCATGACATGGTCCCCCAAGCACACACAAGAGCAGCCCCTGAACACCTCTGGGTGTGGTACCCAAACAACATGGATTGTCCAAGAGGCATCTGAAAAACTGCAGTCAGGATCGAAAAATATCATGACAAAGAAAACTCCAAGCCTGGAAGATCTCGTGAGAACAGCCAAGGAAAGCGGAGACACACTGAGGAAAAGCTGGGGGCCGGAGAGCCTGGAAGGCCAAGCTCGTGCTCTGCACAGAGGAGACCTGGGTTTGTTCTTCAATACCACATGGTCCTTCGAGCGTAGAGCCAGGAGTAGGTAGCCCCGAGCACTGCCAATGGTGCACCCTCCACTACCACACACAAAATAAGTACTGCAGAAACTTAAAAGGTGCATGGAAGCCACCAGTTCTGTGTGGTAGCTGAGTCCTGAACACATGGCTAGTGCCAACTGTAGAAAATCTAACGATTTTGAATATTTAGCACAAAAAAAAAGAATATAAACTACAAAAAAACTATAATTTGTCTCTTGAGTAACTTCTACTGATGACATGTTGAAATCACAATATTTGAGACATATAGGTACTATTAAAAATAATTACATGCCTCTTTTTAAAATGTAGTTATACTAGAATATTTAAATTTAAAATTCAACTAGCCTTATACCTTTACTGGACAGAGCAGTTCTAAGAATGCAAAGACAAACAAAACACAAATACAACATGCAAAATGCGATTAGCAATGACATCTTGTATTCTATGGAAAACCTTCTGCCCGAAGATTGCCCAACTTTGGATTTTTCAAACACATAATGAATAAATTTTTTTATAATCTGTTAGCTTCTAAAGATTTTTCTAACTTTGCAACTGAGTGTATTCTAAATCTTAATTATTCGCCCTCTTAAATGTAGTGGCATTTCTTCTATTGTCACATTTTTTTTTAAATACAAGTATGTTCTACAAAAATTGTCTTTATAGTTCTTTCACCTTGTTCACATGTTTATAATGCACTCGCTGGTTTTTATAAAACACTTCATTTCCATTAGTTATTAGAAGCAGAATACTGTTTTCAAATAAAGTGGAATAAATTCTAGGGCAAATAAGTAGGTTCTCATTGTAAAATAAAAAGAGAAAATAGAACTCACTGAAATGAAAACCACATTTTCATTTATTAATTTAAATAGTATCAGCTCCCTAATAGCAGAAGTCAGGCCCGCTTCCTGCCATGTCACTCTGTCAAGGCTGCTAGGCGGAACGCTTTCTCCATGAGGTAGGAGGGTGCGTGTTCAGATCCCGCTACCCCTGGGACCAACGCCCTCCTCCCATTCGGAGCAGAAGAGAGCTGGAGCCAGAGCACCTGGCACTCGCCTGCACATGGCTGACAATCCCCAGCACCCCATAAGTTCCTCCAGCCCCGCCAGGAGTGAACACTGAGTGCAGAGCCAGGAGAACATCCTGAGATTGGCCAGTACAGGCTCTCCCCAACTCCCCAAAGGAAAAACAGGAAAAATGATTCTGATGGGAGTTTAATTTTTTATTTTTGCCTCTTATTTAAAAGGTTAACCAGATCATTGTTTATATATTATATATTTATATATTAGATCCACAATTACAATTTTATTTTTAAATTTGTAAATATAAATTTCACTAAATAATTGCCCTAATTCTCTAAAATCCACAGTATTTCAAATATGAAAAAATTGTACGTATTTTATAGCCAATCAATCTAGTTCTAGCACATTGAATTTACCTTCTGAAATGGTTCTATTGCATGCAGACAGGTGGGGGCCTGGCAGTGTACTTCTGAGAGACAGTAAGACTTCAGAAGAGATGCCAGCCCAGGAGCAGACCGGAGGCGTGCAGACCACAGCTAACTGAGCTCTTTACCACCCAGACTCAGAGATCTGGATCCAGAGAAGGGTGGGTCCCTCAGGAAAGAGGCTAGAGAAGCATCTATGAGATTATCAAAAGGCCATCAACAGTGCAAGGAATGAGACTGCAGGGGACATCAACTGTGCCAGGGATGCGATTACAAGAAGCCCATCAACTGAGCAAGGCTTTCCTGTGACAACACCCAGACTAATTTTATGTCTGCAAAAACTCCAGAAAAACCTATTTGGAGGGATTGTAGAACTGGAGGATTTGAGCCAGAGTCCTGGCAGAGAAAGCTGCGAGCAAGGCAGGGGCCTTAGCTGCTGCATTCTCTCTAGCTCTCTACACACACTAAACACGGAACCACAAAAAACACACCTGACTAGCCAAAGCAATCCCGAGAAAAAAACAAACGTCAGGCATCGCATTCCCTAACTTAAACTGTAACATACAGCTCTAGTGATCAAACAGATAAAAGCAGGCGGAGAGAGGGGAAATGAGAACCCAGAAATCATCCCTCACATATCTGGACGATTAATCCACAACAAAGCAGCCAAGAGCAGAACGTGTCATGGACAAATGGAGCTGGGAAAACCTGAGGGCCTCAGGTATGAGACTGGAACACGAGCCCACACCAAACATGTGAACCAAACATGAAAGACTTGCAGGTCTGTCTAGAGATGGTTTGGGTAGAGCACCTGCTTTCCATGCGTGAGAGTCTGGGTTCTGTTCCCTGGTAACACACACATACACACACACACACACACGCACGCACGCACGCACGCACGCACGCACGCAGCTCAAAGTCATCTCTTAGCCTTCTCTTCGAGGCTCTCTGGATAAAGAAATCACCATCATTAGCACAAAGTACAGGGAAGAGCTGGCATCCCCCGCCACTCCAAAAGTAGTAATTAACAACCTGAACTACCCTATGCTTACTTGGTTTGATCCTCTAGCTGAGAATAACCATCTATTCAAATCATATTTCCCCACTGGGTGTTGGTTACTAGGTAATTCACAAAGATATCTAAAATGCCAATTCCTGAATTTCTCTGATTAATCCCTGATTAAATTCTAAATAACACCATTTTTATTAGGCAATGAGTCAGCCTGCATAGTTTATGTAGCTAAAATTATGCATATATTATGAAAATTCATATAATAATCAAAGCTGAAAGTGTGCTGGTAATACAAAGACTGGGGCAAGTCTTTGCCTAGAGGAAAGTAGGTTGCTGGGGTTAAGGATTTATTTTTGGTTTCTGTGCCAGACCTGGTGGTGCTCAGGCCTTATTCCTGGCTCTGTGCTCAAGGATCACTCTTGAAGATGTTCAGGGGATTATATGCAGTGCCAGGGATTGACCCCAAGTCAGCAGCACCTCAAGGCAAGCACCTCAAGCTGCTGTATCATCTCTCAAGCACTTCCTCAAAAAAACATGAATATTTTTGTTTTTCCTTTTCTATTCTTTGCATTTAGTTTTTAAGTTTAGGGACCATGCTTTACAATACTGCTAATGATTGGGTTTCATGCACACAATGTTCCAATACCACGCCAGAGTAACACCCCCAGTCTGTGCGCGCGCACACACACACACACACACACACACACACACACACACACCCTCACCATGTCACTTCCCTTCTATAGACCAGTTCTCAGGCCCTGCTGCCTTTGGCACTCACTATTCCTCATTTTGTGCCTTTCCACACAAGAGAGATCATTCTGTACGATATGCTTGGATGAAAGACGGGACTGGGCTTCAGGGTTTAACTAGCAAAGGTCCAAATGAAGAAACTTGAGAACTGGGAGTACAGGAGTAAGATGCTTCCCTGCCATCACATATGGATATATGTGGACACATGTGACATAATCACGTAATATGGACCCTCAAGCATGGCACAGGGCACCTGAACGTCACCAGGTATTGCCCCCAAAGCAACCAAAGCAAAGGGACCAGAGAGATAGCACAGCATAGGAGACTTGCCTTGCATGCAGCTGACAAGACTGAATGCTGGAATGAGCCTGAGCATAGCGCCAGGAGTAAGCCTTAAGCACAGCAGGATGTACACCACCCCCTAAATCCAGAAAAACACAGAACGATCATGGAATTTAACCTATTTAAACAAAGTTGTTAAAAAGGATAAAGGCAGGGCCAGGGCAATAGTACAGCAGGTAGGGCGCTTGCCTTGCACGTGGCCATCCCAGGTTTGATCCCCAGCATCCCATACGGTCCCCTGAGCACTGCCCGGAGTAATTCCTGAGTGCAGAGCCAGGAATAACCCCTGAGCATAGCTGGGTGTGACCCAAAAAGAAGGGGGAAAAAAGGATAAAGGCAGCTGGCTATAATCTTCTAAGCCCAAAATACATTCATATATGATTCAATATATCTAATAACAATCATTTTTAAAACTTCTAGCTAGAAAGAGCTTCATGATTATCCAAAATACCCAGAGATCACTAAAATCCTTCTACCAAAGCAGATAAATCAAGATGTAAATCACCCCCACTCTACCTCTACCTAAAAATCCCACCAATGTGGGTAAGACAAAACTCAACTGCTGGAGCTGAGAGATAGTGGCTAAGCACCTGCTGTGCACGTGTCCTACCCAGGCTTGATCACTGAGCACTGAGCAAGGAGTAAGGCCCTAGCACTGCCAGGTGTAGCCCACACAAAACACAAAACTCAATCGTCATGTAACATTTTCCTAAGCATGTCGATTTTTCTGCTCGTTTTTGCCACGTACACCATGGGGACAGCGTGGGGATGAAAGATTACTGGCTTGCTAGTTGAGGAAACTGCCCTGTGAACTGATCTTTTCAGGAAAAACAATCTTTCAGTTCCTCACCACTCGGAGCTCCACCATCACAACCCATCAACACTCTGGATCCCCTTTCCAAGACAGACTGACAGCGAGTGTGAAGGCTACTGTCTCACACACGTCACTGTGTGCCAACCGGGCGTGGGTGGGTTTGTTCCCTCGCCCTTTATACCATTTGTTCTTACAAATTGGAATCTATGTACTAAGTCAACAAAATAGGAAGAAGAGCTATAAAAATTAAGTTGAAAAGACTGAATGTCTTGCTACAAAAATGTTCTTGAACTGGGTATCTAGGTAAGACCATATAAAAGATATGGGTCTACCTGTTGGGTCTGCCTCCACGTTAAAGAAAACAAAGCTAACTGACAGTTGATAACCTGTCAGTGCCTGTGCTGCAAACCATAATAACCAGAAGGAAAGCAAGAGAGAAAGACAGACAGAAAGAGGCAGAGAAACAGAGAGAGATGGGGACTGGAGGGGGAGGATGAGGGCGGTGGCAGGAGGGAAACTGAGGACACTGCTGGTGGGAAATGTACCCTGGTAAAGGGATGGGTACCTTCTATGACTGAACCCAATCACAAACAACTTTGAAACTGTGTATCTTATGGTGACTCAATGTTTTAAAAGAATTTTAAAAATAAGTTTGCATTTGTAGCTATGTATAATATACAGTCCTCCCGTTGTTCATCGATTTGCTCGAGCGGGCCCAGTAACATCTCCATTGGAGACTTTTTTGTTACTGTGTTTGGCATACGAATACATCACGGGTAGCTTGCCAGGCTCTGCCGTGCGGGCGAGATACTCTCGGTAGCTTGCTGGGCTCTCTGAGAGGGGCGGAGGAATCGAACTTGGGTCAGCCATGTTGGCTGCGTACAAGGCAAATGCCCTACCGCTGTGCTATAAAAAGAAATCAAAACTAGAAATCACAAATTACTTATCAACTAGAAATCCTACACGGGCTCGGCTGATGCACAGAATGGGGATGCACACTGCCTGGCAGGGTCTGCACACACCAAAAAAAGGTCTTGGCTCAGGGTTGGAGTGATGGCACAGCAGGTAGGGCATCTACCTTGCACGCAGCCGACCCGAGTTCGATTCCCAGCATCCCATACGGTCCCCAGAGCATCGCCAGGAGTAATTCCTGAGTGCAGAGCCAGGAGTAATCCCTGTGCATCGCCAGGTGTGAACCAAAAAGCAAGGAAAAAATTTAAAAAAGCTCTTGGTTCTCGGAGGGAGTTTCCGGACTCTGGCACTGTAGGCATTTTTGGCTGGAAGACCCTTTGATTAGAGGTGAGGGAGAACAGTGAGGAGCAAAACTGTCCTGAGAGCGGAAGAATAAGGCGCTGCACCCCAGGCTTCTCCACGATGACAGGTGACAACAGCACCCATGCAGCAAGGACAGGAACAGTTATGCAGACACTGCCGGAGACCCCAGGGGCTAAACTCACGCTGCCTGAGCCTGGTGACCAATGAGCACGTGGGCATTTATACCTTTCCATAAAACAAAATGCTGCAGCAATCAGGTCCAATCACTCTGGCTGGCACTAAGCTTTTCTGTAAGCCATCACTGAAATAGTGCTGGGGTCCGGGCCACTGAGCCCACCACCATGAGCCCCAGATCCCCCAACTCTTGGTAACACGAGTTTTGTCACCCAAGGCTCAGAGTTTAGCACTATTCAGTACTGCCAACACTCTACAGAACCAAAGTTTTTATTAAGAAGTCAACTACCTGTTGAAACTCACTCACGTAAGATTTTTCTTTTTTAATACTTAAGAGGTAAAAAGAAAAACTCCTTGAACGGCAGAGTGTCAAGCACACGGCTTTACTTTATACGTGACGATACTCTCAAAACTTCAACATCTTTTTAGAGATTAAGACAAAAGCAAAAGATTGGTGAGCAGGTAAACGCAGGGAGAGAAGGAAAAAAACACAAAGGGAGGGCAAAAGAAACGTAAGACGTAATGCCCAGAGGACTGAGAGCCAGGCAGGGGAGGGCTGATCCCCTCTCTCGGCCGGCCACATCTGCTGGGCTCAGCCATGCAAGCATGTGCTCTGCTTGTGAGCACATGCTCGGCCCCTGGCTTGCTTGCTCTCAGGAAAGCTGCCTTTGCAGAGACCCCGCCACAGAGGAGTCTCAGCTGTCTTAGGCTTCCAGCTGTGTTCTCCATCCTGGGCATCAGACATGAGGGAGCGAGTCTCTGGATGAGCCCAGGTGAGCAGAGTCAGCCCCAGAATCCAGAATCCTGGGAGGCAGAAATGATGACCGACGCTCTGACTTACTAAACGTGGCTCCCTCCCTCCCTCCCCATCCCTTCCTTCCTCCCTCCCACCTTCCTGCCTCCCTCCCTTCCTCCTTCTTTCCTTCCTTCTCCCCCCCCTTCTTTTCTTTTTTCCTTCCTAGTTTTAAAGGCATTTGCTGAGAGAAATGTGACGGGAAGGAAAAAGAGAGAAACAGGTGTTCGAGGACAACTATGGGCTTCTGCAGAGGAGCAAACGCCTCGTGTCCTTTCCTAAGAGCCAAAGAACTACAGGTGGAATGGAATGGGAAGAGGAGGGAACAGTGGGAACATTTTTTTAACATCTATTCCTTCCTTTGCTTGCATGCTGTTCTGCACCAAATGCAGCTGAGGTCTGGAAAGGGAAATCTGAGTAAAGTAAAGCAACAATCAAAAGAAATGTTTGCTAGGAAGGAAATTACTTGCAACGTGTTAGAATTCTAATCATCTGGGGGCCAGGAAGAGAGCTAGGGGTAGGGGGACTCGACATCCGGCATCCCATGGTGCCCTGAGCAGATCCAGAAGTGACCCTGCGAACGGGGCTAAGAGTGGCCCCTACGCGTAGCCACTACATACAGCCTCAAAACAAAACAAAAAAATCCAACTGATGCCAAAAGGCAAATACTTTGGAAATGAGTATGGGCTCACTAATATTTGACAGTCACACTTGGTGGCACTAGAGGACCAAAATTAGCCCCCCCCCCCCCCCCCGCCCATGCAAAGCCAGGGATCGAACTGGGGCGCCAGCGCATAAAGGCAGTCCCTTAAAAAGTTCCTTTAAAGTATGCCCTAATCTGCTCCAACTTCTACCCTTAGCCCTTTAAAACAGTGCCCCGTATACACACAAACATTCTGTGGCACAGATATTGATAATTCCAATTTACAGATGGGAGAGTGTTCCCAGAGAAGAGATTCTGCAAAGATTCAGAGTCATGGTCACTGGATTTACACCGAGACTGTCTGGCTCCTAAGTCTGTGTTCGCAACCAATTCAATATTCTAGAATTAAGCCTGTGAGTGACAGACAAAACAAAAGAGCTGAAGAGTGACTATGTGAGGACAAAGGTTCAAGAGATACTGGATCCACTGGGGCCAGGTGGCGGGGAAGGCACCGTGCTCAGTAGCTGCAGACACAGACACAGATGAGAGGGTGGGAGGGGACACTGCCCTAAGAGGCGGTGTGCAGAACAGAAACTCAGCAAGAATGAACTCTGACAGGATCATGGAAGACCAAGCCATCAAGACATCTAGGAAAACAGTCATGCTTACCCCAAATGGACCCCATCACAGATGATGGCATGATCAGTGGTAGAGGAGAGAGATGTGCAGTGTTTAACAATATGGTAAGCATGTGCCAGGCAGGAAACACTCCAAGGTACAACAGGTCTTTAAATTACATTGTGGGGTGGAGTGAGAGCACAGTGGGGAGGGCATTTACTTACATGCTGCCAATCTGGATTCAATCCCCAGCATCCCATACGGCCCCCCAAGTCCACTAGGAGGAACCCCAGAGCAACCACTGGGTATGGCCCCCAAACCAACAAAGAACATAAAATAAAGTTACTTAGACTGTCACAGCAATAGCATAGCAGGTAGGGCGTTTGCCTTGCACGTGGCCAACCCAGGTTCGATTTCTCTGCCCCTCTAGGAGAGCCTGGCAAGCTCAGGAGTATCCTGCCCACAAGGCAAAGCCTGGCAAGTTATACGTGACGTACTTGATATGCCAAACACAGTAACAAGTCTCACAATGGAGACGTTACTGGTGCCCACTCGAGCAAATCAAACAATGGGAGGACAGTGACAGTGACAGACTGTCACAGACCCAAGCACATATTAAGCTCTCAAAGGGTTTTATTCTATGACTGCAAAATCTCCTAAATGTTCTGAGACAACATCCATTAAAATCACACCTGGCATGCTTAAGAAGGATGCATATTTCTGAGCCCATCTAAGATTTTGGGTACCCAAGAGGAAATAAGGAAACTAAAATTTTAATCCATTTACCAAGTCAATCTTCTGCAGTCGGATCCTCTGCTTTCCACTGTCACAACCCAAGAATTAGAACTCTTTTACTTCCCAGATAGAGATCCCTTGTGAATTTTTATTGGATCCGATCTTTTAAATTCTTTAGTTGCCTATGTTTACTTGTGCTTATTTTGAAAATTTCAGTCTGGGTTTGCTAACATAATCAGAACTTAGCTTTGGAGTTTTCAGCCCTGAAACACGTATCAATTCCAACATGACACAGGAGAGAGATTTTTAGCACCCGAGACGGACACTACAGAACTTTGGTTATAGGTAACATACGGTGTGTGCAGGGGGCACTGAACAGACCCTGATGCAAATTCTTTTGTTGCCAGATCTGAGAAGACATGCCTCGAGAATCTCATTATCTGGATTCCTATTTATTGCTTCCAAAGCAATAAGGTACAAATGTCTTGTCTTTGCCCTGGTTTATTGCAAAAGCTTGTGAAGGATAAAAGGTTCTTGGGGTTTTTTGTTTACCTGTTTTAAAGCAAAAGTAAGTTCATTTGGGAACCAAGAGGAAAGAAAGGAGAGAGAAAAATACACGCTGAAGAGAGAACACAAGCCTCTCTGGAGCACAGCGTACTGGGACAGGCCAAGCAGGGGTGCGCGGGCCATTCCCCAGGAGGAACGGCACCCTAAGGTGAAAGAAGGGAACTGCCCAGCTGGGGAGCAAATGCAGGCAAAGTGTCTAAAAGACGGTTTGAAGAGTTTTCACCAGACAGACGGTGCCTGGGAGAACGTGTGGGGGTTTGGAATAGCGCAGGGATATATTCTGAGATGTCTTTCGATTCCAATGATGGAACAAATGAACAAAGTGTTGTCTGCCTATGCAGGGTGGTGGAGGGAAGCCCCGTTATGTTTACTGACAAAGTGTGCTCCTCGGTGGCAGCAACAAGACCCTGAGGGGAACCATTTCTGGGTACGTTCACGGCTGTAGAAACAGCCAAGTCCCCAGTGTCATCTCTGGCTCTTCCCCTAATCCACGTCACGCCCATCCATGGTCCTACGCTTCCATCCTCACAGCTTGTCTGACCACAGAAAAGTTAACACTGATTATACTAGGAAACTTTCCCCATTTCCTTAAGATCATCTGACCCCTGAAGAAAAGGGTTAAGTGGACTCATCTCTGTAGCCCACACATTCCTTCACACAGTATGCAGACACGTCATGTCTCAGAGTGTCCATTTGACTTCTACAAAAGACCCCTCCTCGCATAGAGCACCCCAAAAGAGCAGTGCCCCCATCTCCCTGAGCCGCAGAAGTCACGCCCATGGGCACCTCCAGCACCATGTAATCTCTTTCACTGGCCATGACCCAGAGACTCATAAATAAATCTCAAAAAAGATCTACAAGCTACAGAGACTCTTCCGGACCCCAGGCAAGGTTGATTCATCCAGGGCACCTCAGAGGGGGTTGTGGGTGAGTCCAGCACCCAGTGCCCAGCCAAATAGAGCCCTAGCAGCTGAAAACCTCCACACTCCATAATCACCTCCATGCTTCACGTGCTGCGCAGGACAAGACTCATCCAGAAATCAATATGCTAGGAATCTCAGGTATGTGGGTTCTGTGACTACAATCTCCAAGCTTTCATGGAGTTGGGAGATGGGATACCTCCCCCCATCTCCCCATACTTTTGGGAGCCCTAGCAGTCATGCACACTCCCAAATGCCACCCAGTTAAAACTTTAACTCCAGCTTTTATCGCCTCATTAAAAATTTCAGAGACCTCAAACTCCACAATACTGATAAACCAGGAGCAGCACACCAGACTGGATGGGAAGTAATGTAGAAAGCATTCAATCTTGGTTAACAAAATACCAACACAGAAGGCTTGACATGTAACGACATCTTAGTAATCTCTTACAAAAGGGCTTAAGGGCTTCATGATGAAATACACGATCCTCACTAACTTTCTTCAGAGGAAACATTTTTTGATAATTCTTCAAGCAAATTATAACAATCAATATAAAATATATTACTGAGGGCCGGCTATGGGGGCAGGTTTACAGGGCAGTTGGGAAAACTGGAGATAAAGGCGTTGGGAAGGTGCAATGATGGAGGAATATAGGCATACGGAAATGTCTATAATAAATTGTCATGAATCACTTTGTAAACCAGGGTTTATATAGGTGAAAGAGGAAAATAAATTTTTTTTAAAAAAGAGCAGTGGCTTGGAGGTGACTTTCCCAAGGGCCCGGCCTCATAGAAAAAACAACTGTACCTTGAAAGAATGAAAGCTGCAAGTCACCAAGAAGTTCTCTAAATACTAACTGACTTATCAGAAGCAGAAGCACCGGTACTTATCAGAAAACATCAATAGTAACCATATTCCTGTCAATAAAAAAATAAATAAATAAAATTTAAGTCATCTTTTCAAAGGAAATAATCAGTGCTTACAAAATTTTATCTTGAACTGGAGACAAAACCCTCATGATTGCTCTTATAATACATTGAAAAATATTGCTAGCATTTAAAGCAGGGTTTAGCTGTTCAACATCTGGACACTGGATTAAAGGCCTCATCTTTTTCTTTTTTTCTTTGTTTCTTCAGGCCATACCGGGCGGTGCTCAGGGCTTATTCCTTGCTTTATGCTCAGGGATCACTCCTGGCATGTGTAGTGGGACCCTATGTAGTGCCAGGGATTTAACCCAGGCCCACTGTGAGCAAGACAAGTGCCCTCCCCGCTGTGTTCTCTCTCTCCAGTCCCTCATAGCCTCATCTTTTGAAGGCAGACTGTACATAAGCCATATAGCTAATGAGAAGGCTGCAAAATATAACCAGCCGCATAACTAGCCTTGAATTTAATGGTTCTTTCTTATGCCTAAACAATAGTATCCAGTTCCTCTTTCTTTCTTCTGGAGATCATTTGTCTGAACTCTTCTAACGGACTTTCTTTGAAGTTCCCTTATATCAGATTCAAAATAAAATTATGACAGGAACTCACAAAAAACCTGAGCTGCCTTCTCCAACACTCACAAAAACCAAACAAATGTCAGTCTCACTACTGTTTTCCTCATTTCTATGAAAGGTCCTCTCTAGCAAGCACATCACAAAAATCATGAATTCATCAGAATCTTCCACATCTTCCTTTTTCACAGAAATTCTTATCATTGTTAACTTTCCGCTGAGAAGTCTAGAGGTGCGACTATTGTAATTCCTCAAACCATTACTGCTGTTAGTTGTTGGGAATTGCTGGGATCAGGGCCCAGGATGCTGGGGACTGGACCCGGGGCCTTCCGCAGGCACAATGCATGCTCTGTCACTTGAGCTAAGTGTCATATGCCATGTTTGTCAAAACTTAAATTATATAAATTTTTATGTAAAGCACAGCTGGAATTTTCCATAAAAATTTTCAGCATGTGCCAAAAGAGTTTCTGAACTCCTACCTACGGCAGAATAGTGCAATTACATGGGCGGAAAGGGATCGGCATTAGAAGGGACTGATTCTGTCTCTGTGTTGGTGACAAGAGGCTGAAGACACGTGTTTCTCTCAACTGTGGTGGTGGTGAGCGTCCTGATGTAGACTGTCCCAAGGGTCGCTGCAAGGTTTGGACCCTACTCTAAAGCTACGGAGATGTGCCTGGAAGGAGGAACGGGGTGGAGGGCACACAGCCTTCCTTCACTACCTGGCCACTCCCTATGGACCACAACTTCTTCAGAACTAAAAGGAGAAAAACATCTCCGGAGTTTAATAACAAAACTATGTATCTGTTAGCCTACAGTCTGTTTAGCAGATTAGGAAATGGAGACCTATTCTGGTAATATACACAACTGGACAACAGTCACTAAAAATGAAGAGCCCTCATTGACAGGTCACCAAATGTCCACTGTCCACTGTCCTCCTGTTATTCATCGATTTGCTTGAGCTGGCCCAGTAATGTCTCCATTGTGAGACTTATTGTTACTGTGTTTGGCATATCGAATACATCACAGGTAGCTTGCCAGGCTTTGCCGTGCGGGCGAGATACTCTCAGTAGCTTGCCAGGGACAGGTCACCAACAGAGAGCTTACTTCAGAAAATGAAATTTGGAACTGAAAACAACAGTACCTTGTGCTTATGAAATAGCCCCTTCCTGTGGAGACCAGGTCTCAGAAGCCTGTGTGCTCATCAAATGTGAGTCGCATGAAGTGAACACAGGGCCACATCCATGCAGACAACACCCCATTCAGTATACATTTAGTCTATTTTTTTTTTCAAGGAAGGAGCTTTTGGTGTGTGGAGGAAAGAGATCTCGAAGGCACTCTTCAGGTGGAGGCTGGGGAGAGCTGTCTGGGCTGTGTGCGGGCCTTGTAGGCTAAGCCCCAGGTTCCATCCCAATACCTTCGAGTCCCTCTCCCGTGCCCCGTCCCTCCCCGCCCCCACCCTACCTGCCCCCCCCCCCCCCGGGCCCAGAAAGAAAAAAGGAAAGAAGGTCATTTGGGCCAGAGGTGTGGCTCGGTGGCAGAGCAAAGCAGCCCACAGGGGAGTCCCTGGGTTCAATTCCTTACACCGCTGCAACGCACACACAAGCACACTTGGGGGATCAGAGACAGAGGACAGCAGGAAGGCGCTTGCTTGCTCTGCAAACAGCTTATCCTGGTTCCACCCCCAGCACCCCGTGTGGTCCCCTGAACCCCACTGGAAGTAATCCCTGAACAGAGTCAGAGTTAACCCTGAGCATGGACAGATGTGGCCCCCAAAGTAACCACAACGGAAGCATACTTGGAAGGGGTGTTTGGGCCCCGAGGCGGTGCAAAGGAAATATTCTAGACTTCTCTGGAGACCTCCTGGAGTACTAAGGGCACCGTGTGGTACTGGGTCTGAGCCTTCAGCATGCAGGGTACATGCTCAGCGCTTTGCCCACTCTCTCCAGATCAGACTTTTCTCTGGAACCTTCACTGGGGATCACAGGAGGAAAATGAGTTTACGGGAAAGAGACGGTAGGTGTTTCAGATAAAGAAGCTCGTCCCCTCTTTGAACAGCCTTCCTCAGACAAGAGTGTCCAGCACTGGTCCTGTTCTGAGGGTTGGAACTGCTGTGGGACAGCCAGACACTAGCCACTCTGACTCCCCGGTGGATTTCCACCCACGCGAAGACCATCTTCAGGACGGCGCCTTCCATGTTCTCCAAACAATCATGTTCTATGAACGTGAAGGCTTGTAGAACGAAGGCCATGGCCAGAGCCAAGGTGCAGCCTCTCAGGAAAACAAAGTCTGGACAGAAGCTCTGCGGCCACTCAGCGACCTCTCTACAAAAGGCTAAGAAATCATTTTGCCAGGGTTTCAGCTTGGCAAGAATAGCACACCTTTTCCGCCTGAAGAGGAAGGGGGCATGGATGATGTGACAATAGGTGTATCACATACCACTTTAGAAAGCCATGGGGAGGTTGGAAATAAAGCTCAAGTATAAACCTTTGCTTGCAAATTACAGAGATATGTTTGGGGCAAGAGCCGCAGTACACAGGCAGGGGCCCTGTCTTGTACCCGCACGCCCGAGTTTAATTCCCAGCTCCCAATAAGGTCCCCAAGTCCGCCGGGTGTAACCTCGGAGGGCAGAGCCAGGAGTAAGCCCTGAGCAGTGGCCTCCTCTAAAAAATCAAGCGAACAAAAAAAGAGCTGTCTTCCTAAAGTGGTGTCCAGATCATGTAAATCAACAGTCAAACGATTCCAACGTCGATATGAAAGTAAATACATTGCCTGAACTAAAACAGAACTAGAATCTGGATTTGTGGAAAAGTGAAACTAGATATTTAACACATCTTCAATGAGCTGAGAGAAGACAACAAAAGGTTTCATCAACAAGTAAAAAAACCTAGATCAGAAAATCTTCAATGTATTAGCAGGACGAAGAAAGTGAATTTTTAAATTGTACCGTGACTTAGCAATAATCTAAGAGTATTATTTAGGAGGGGGGAAAAAACCAACAACAATCAGAACAAAATATACGACTGCTTTTGTACAGCACTATGTTTTAAACTTCACAATTCTTTTTAGAGACAGGGAGTCTCCGAGGCAATGCTCAGGGGTCCAGCCAGGCCTGTGGGTCAGTGCAGGGCCCTTGGATGTGGTGCTGGCTCAGGCTTCAATGACCAGCAGCCACCAGGGCCAGACCAGCTATGCTTAGGGCCCCAGGGCTATGCCACTGACACCGAGAGGCTGTGTGATGCTGGAGAGTGGACCCTCACAGCTGGACCTTCTTTGTTGTTTTGTGGTATCAAACCCGGAGCCGCACGCACGCAAGGTGTGTGGGTCCATCACGAGCCACGTTCCCACCCTCCACGACTCTTTACTTCCAAAGACCCCACTAAGCCACGCAACCCTCGGGAAGAATACTTAACTGTCCTTATCAACACTCAGAGCGTCTGGCCACCAGTAACCTGGCACAGCTAAGGCTTTAAACTGTCTGGGATCCCGAGTGATAAAAACAAGGAGGGACCAGGACAGAAAAGAATACAGTATGATTATACAACAACCACGCTTCTGAATGCCGCAATACTCTTAAGGTCTGCAGAGCATCCTAAAGGCTACCGGGGATCCTATGAAGGCCCACTGATTCCCATCCGACAGAGGGGGAAATTGAGGCGAAGGCAGATGAAATGACTTGCACAGGAAGTGGCAGAGACAGGGTTTTGCTACAAAGGGAAGGACAGTTTGTAGTCATCAGGAAGGCCAGGGGGCACTGAAAAATCACAGGCAAAGTAGAGCTGACAATCAAGCTTCCATTTCAGCACAGCAAGGTCCTTCAGGTGAGAAAATAGAATGACTGGGGAGGGCAAGAAGGGGATACCTGAAAGCAGAAGGGTTAGTTAGAGAGTGATGCAGGGGGCAGGGACGTGCAAGGCCCCAGGTTCAATCCCTGATACTGCACGTGTATTCCCCCAGCCCCGAAACCTCTGGGCAAAATACCAACTAGACTGCCCAGACTGGGTGAGAAGGATTCCAAGGCTCAACTGACTGAGGCCCAAGCTGCCAGATGCATCTTTTTCCTGGTTTCTGAGCCACACCCGCTGATGCTCAGGGCTTAACCCTGACTTTGCGCTCAGGAATTACTCCTGGTGGTGCTCCGGGGACCACATGGGATGCCGGGGATTGGCGGTGTGGTTGGCTTCAGCCTTATTACCCCAGAAGGGTGGGAAACTCAGCTAAAATCAGGGCCTTCCAGTTACTAAAACGCTCTTGGAAAGTGTCCAAGGCAATGTTATACTAAATTTCCAACTTTGTTTCATCTAAGATCAAGAAAAACAACTTATCTTAAAGCACTGGATTATGTTTAAACAGACTACCTAAAAGTTTTAGTCAAATGATCACTTGAAAAAAATCTTTTACTCAGTACTTAAAGATGGACACTAATCCAGAGAGGGCCCTGGGGGCTGGAGGTGGGGGTCCAGGGGGGCTCCTGGAATCTAAGTCTCATGTTACTTAATATCATTTTGAGAAAAATTTTACTACCATTACCTTTCATTTGAGAGAAGGAGGCTGTGGCGGGAGTGTGTGTTTAGTCTCCTGTTACTTGCGGTTCCAGGCCTACTTTATGGGCTGCATGACTGAAACGGATACACTAATTTCATATGTAAACAAGCATAAAGGTCCCTTATATGTGAGAGGAGGTGTGAATACACAACTCTCTGGATGAGCTGTGCTTTGCATTCACTTAACATTTTTATAAATTAAATTTTACTGGATTGAGAACTGAAGGTCCATGGTTAGGAGAAAAATATCTAGGCAAATAGTAAAATGAGGCATATAATTAATTTCTGGAACCCCCTCGATAAATGAAGTAGGTTCACGTTCACGTTTACATCACTCTCTTTGGGGGGGGGGGGGGCTGTGGGGGACCACACCCAGAGATGCTCAGGGCAGACTCCTGTCTCTGTACTGGAGAATAACTCCAGGTGGGGCTCTGGGACCATGTGGGGTGCCGGGAATCAAACCCAAGTTGGCCACCTGCAAGGCAAGCTCCCTGCCTGCTATACTATCTCTCAAACACTACCAAATGTCTCATTTTTTTTTAAAGCTGAAGGCCTATTTTCACTTATGAAAAATGACAGCCTCAGATAATTTTCTAATTCCCAAGAGAAACAGTACAAGCTTAAAAATTGGCATAGGGAAATAATAAAAGGGCTGCAATGAAACGAACCGAAGAAAAGCAAATGTCATTTTATAGAAAACACAGAAGTTGCATGAAACAATACGGTGAAATTGGCTAAATATACAAAAGATCCAAAACTAATTAAGCATAAATATTCCCGAAGTGTTCAGTGTCTATTGAAATAAGCAATAACATCCCAATCGATACTTGCCATAAACATGACAAGCACTTGGCACAAATTATTCATATTTTGAGTATAAAGTTTATTAATAAAATATCCCTTTTTTTTTTCAAGTCTGGGGGGTGGGACTCAGGGCCTCACATATGCCCTGCAAGTGCCACACTCCGAGCTCCATCCTAAATCCAGGTATCACATTTCTTCACACGATGGGAGATCTGTTGTTACATTTTATACTTGACTAGGACTGAGCTATTGAGTTTCTATTGTGATGCTTCGACTTTGTGTTCACTTTGGCAACACATGTATTAGCAGGGCGCTGACAAAGGATTTGTGCTAAGACTGAAATGCTGCTAGGAAAGCCAGAACGCTCACTGGAGCCCCTCACATACCAAACTGACCCTAAGGGCTGCTTCGGGCACCTCTGGGCTCCAGTGCTCACCCTTTACAGTGCACTGACTAGCAACAGATTGGTTAAAAAATGGTTTGGACTTTCAACTTCCCATGGTGCAGACAAACATTTTTAGAAGCAATCATATTAAAATAAAACTGCCTTTCACAGTTACGGGATGAGATTTAAAGCTGGACAGGCACCAACGCCCTGATGTTCAGCCTTTTTCATAAACCATATGACTTCCACATGCTGAGAATGTTTTATGCTTTAACCTGCAGTAAAGGCTTTCCATCATTTTAATGCCCAGTGCTTAAAATGCAACAGAATCAACCCCAGTGAATGATGAATGCAAGGAATATGTTTGGTTTACTGTAATGATTTCAAGAAGACTTGTCAGGAAAAGTTTAATGAAAGCTTTTCCCAGTAACTTTGTATTTCCAGAGCATGGGGGGAAAAAAGCAAAAAAGAGTATCTGGTTTAAGAGAAAATAATTTTACCTCTTAACACTTCAAATTTTCACTTCTAAAATTATTGAACAGTTTATCATTATTGTGTATTTTAAATTCTCATATTCTAGAAATAAAACAACTATTATATAGTTAACAGGCTTTTTCTTGAGTGTTTGCAAAGCAGTGTTTCAGATTAAGATACTTGGTTAAAAATAAATTGTAGAAATTCTAATCCCCATAAAGTCTGAGTTTTGCAATAAAATCATACATTCTAAACTCAAGATTTAGAAAATAATACAATTATGTTTTTCTAGTTGGGTCAATCTAAATACATATAGAGATACCATCTCATGCTTTTTTTTTTAAAGCTTCTCTGCGCTAATGACCAGATGCAAAAAATTTCAAATCAAAAATTATAAAATATATCTTTAAAAACTATATATTGGCTCTATACGACTTTTACTTTTAATGGAACCTATGGCGCCTTACTGGTAGGTTGAAGAACTGATCCCTTTGGGGCCAAATACATTAAGATTTCGACAGTCATTACAGAATTTATGGCAATTCTAGTAGTTATTTAAAATTAAGCCCCATCACACTGAAAAAAAAATGTTGAATTTCAGGCTGAAGGAAGCAGAAAATATAGCATCTTACATCGTCCTGGCGTCACGTTATTAAATATTAAAGACTGTGAGAAACAAGAGATGCTGCGATCCTCTTCCCTCTATACCTCCTCAGTGAGGCTTGGGGGAGGGAAAAAAAGAAGAAAAAAAGAAAATCACAATTTCCAAAACTGACTCGTGAGCAGAATTCAGCGGGAGACCAACTCCGAGCCACACTGGGTCCCTCCAACCTGTGCCATGTTCAGATCCGGCTCAACGCCCAGCGGTGCCCGCCCGGCCTGCCGGTTCCCGGTTACCTGTGGCACAAAACGCCCCGAGGAAGCCCTGCGCGGGTCCCCACCCCCGGCTGGAAGGCGACGTGTGCGGCCCGCGAAGGGCACCAGCACGCCGGCCCCGGGACCCCCGGCAGAGGCGGTCCCAACCCGCAGGAAGGGCACAGCCCGGGCGCGGAAGGAAGGGGCCGGGCCGGCGGGCGCCGGGCGGGGGTCCCCCCGCACCCGCGCGCTCCCCGCGGACGCACCGCCCCGCCGCCCCACTCGGCACGCTGCGGGCGGCCCCTGCAAGCCTCGGGATGACCCTTGGCGGCGATCGCCGCCCGCCGCCCAACTTTGCGGGCGCCCCGCCGCCCCCCGCACCCGCCCCGCGCTCGGCCGCCGCGCCGCACGCCAGGGCGGGGTGCGCCGCGCGGACCCGCCGCCCCCCCAACTCCGCTCCAACGGGGCCCCCCATGCCCGCCGCCAACAAGCGGCAAGAAGTCTCCCCCAGGACACCCGCGCACACGCCCGCACCCCCACCCTGCGCCCCGTACGCCCCCAGTTTTGGGGGGCAGTGCGCAGGGGGCAGCGAAGGGCTCCCTTCCCGGGGGCCCCAACTGTGCGACCCCGGCGCGGGTCCGGCGGTCACGCTTCGGGGGCCACTTTTCCTCGCGCCCCGGGGACCCCCGCCGCGTCGCCGGGAGGGGGGGCGGGGAGCAGGCCCCCACCCCCCGGAGTCCCGCACCCCGAGCGCGGCGCCCGCGTCCCCGCCCAGGCCCAGCCCCGCCGCTCCAAGTTGGCGCGGGCAGCCGCGCACTGCCCGCCGCGCGCCCCCCGAACCCCCCGAGCCCACGTCACGCACTTCGGAGCCGGAGCCGCACACGCCCCGGAGATCGCCGCGCAGTTTTCCCCCGAACTCCAGACCCTCGGACCCCCCCGGCCCCAGAGCCCCGTGGCGGCGCGCGCGCCCCACCCCACGGCCCGCGTCCGGGTCACCCACTCGCCGCCCCCCGCCTTCCGCCCTCCGGCGCGGGCCGCTCCGGACACCGGCCCCCCGCCCGCCCGCCGCCCCCCGGCGCCCCCGGACCCCAGAAAAGTGGAGGGAAAGAAGTGACGGCCAGCCTCGGGGCGACCCGGCTCGCGACCCGCGCGACTCACCTCGCGATTCCCGGCCGAGTTGTCCGCGCCCGGCACAGCCCCCTCCCCAGCGTCCCGGCGCCGACGGCAGAGCGGGGAGGAGGGGAAGCGGGCGGGGGAGGGGCGGGTTCCGCGCGGGGCGCCCGTCGGGAGGGGACTGGGGAGGGGTGGAGGCCGGCGCAGGAAGAGGAGAAGGGGGAGGGGAGGCCCCTATCTCCCAGTCTCCCCCTGAAAACCTCCCTTGTCTCAATCACATCAGACTGACTGTCTTTGTCTGGCTGACACCCGCCATATTGATATCAACAGCCCCGCTCCCACCTGCTGCAGCGGCGCGGCCCTGGGAGTTGTAGTTTCTGCCTCCCTGGAGTAAAAGCCCCGGGCTCGGCGTCCGGAGGCCTCGGCGGACTACAACTCCCGGCAAGCTCCGCGCCCTGCCGCCCTCCCTCAGGGAGGCGGGGCTCGGGCCTCCCGAGCCGCGCGGACTACATGTCCCAGAGTTCCACGGGGGCCCAGCCCAGGGTGGGGGGACATGATATCATGCTGGGGCGATTGGTGGGGGGGAAGAACTGGCGGCGGGGACGAACCTGAGCTAACGGAAGGAGGCGTTGAGGGAGGAAAGGGGCGAGAGGAAGAAGGACTACAACTCCCAGAATGCCGGGGGGCTGACTACAGTGACCGTGATGCCCCGGGAAGGGGGACCTGGGTGAGGACTTCATGTCCCACCGTGCTCTCGGGGGGCGGCCGGCGGAGATTGAACCGGAAGACGCTCCCTGGGCGTGTGGAGTCCACTGACTGCTAGTGAGCCACCAAAAGTCCAATATGAAACTGGTGAGTCTGCGCTCCTAGGTCAGAGGGCAAAGGTGCTGCCTGATCCTTTCGGACGGAGTCGCTCCCCCCTCGGGAAGGGAAGAGTCGCGGCGGAGGGGCGGCAGGTGGGCGCTGCAGAGTGGACTGCACTCCGACAAGCTGCTGTTGTTGGTTCAGGACACGGGGGTCCATCTCCACGACCCCCGCCCCGCCCACCAGGACATCTTATGCGTCTTGGTGGCGGGTCCCCGTGGTAGGGAAGAGATAGACACCGTCACATGTGTGTGTCCCCGCTTCCTTTCCCAGGGTAGGTTCAGGACCCAGGTTTGATCTGTCCTCGCAGCCACGTGTGTGATCCAGGGGCTTGACCTCTGCACTTGGTTGACGTTTCTCTCGAGCTGGCGAGAAGGCTTGGTTGGCGCGGAGCAGGGGAGCACACAATAATGGACTGGAAGTAATGGTCGGATGCATTTGCTCTTAGAGAACCCTAAGTACCCTTGGGACTCGGGAAGGAAGCGGACAGGGCGTGCGCTCAGAGGAGTAATTACGGTCTTGGATCCTGTATGGAATTGGGATGGACGGAACGTGTTCAAGGCGTTGCGATCAGGGTCGTTGGCGGCCGCAGGAGCCCTGGCAGATGGAGCCCGAGAGCCTGGCTCGAGAAGTCTCTGCAGCACGGGACTTAAACCCTAGGCTAGCACAAGAACTTCTCAGAGCTGTCTTTTAAGAGGCTTGTTTGTTCTCACTGTGCAGGGAGATCTAACTAGATCACCCCTGTTCTTCTGGGATTGGCCTCATTAGCAGTGTGGGGAAGAAGATGTAACAAGCTACTTCTCCTGCTCTTAAAAATCCATCTTCCTTGGACTAGGGCTAGAGTACAGCAGCTAAGGGGCTTGCCTTGAAAACAGCAGGCCGGGGTTGAGTCCCTGGCCCTCCATATGATCCCCCAAGCCTTGAGCGCAGAATCAGGAGTAAGTCTCAAGCACTGCTGAGTATGACCCCAAACAAAATAAATAAAATCCATATTCCTGCATTGTCAGACTTCACTTCCTGTCATTTGTATGCAGCAAACAAAAGGTTCATTTTCCTTTTATGTAATTATTTGGACATGTGTTGCCAAAGGACCAGCCTTGCCCACTGATGCTGCCCTTAGATGCTGCATAGTCGCCGTCATTTTCTGACAAATCCAAGTATTGAAAAGAGGCAGCTCCAAAATTCTCCACTTATGGCTGTTCATGAGGGGAGGGCACAGGTGGGTTAACCTTGAGAATATCAATTTGCTTGTGTTTCCATGTGCTAAACAGAGAACAGGGAGGCAAAAGTCACAACTGCAAACTAAGGAAGGCAGAAAAGTAAGCCAGTGGGATGGAGAGATAGGACAGTGGGGACGGTGTTTGCCTTGTACACTCCAACTTGGGTCCATTCTCCAGCATCCCATCTGGTTCTGAGCACAGAGCCAGGAGTAGCCCCCAAGCATCGCCAGGTGTGGCCCAAAACCAGACAACAGGACAGTAAGCCAGATCTGTAGTGGATAATATTGATGATAAAAATGGAGTCCTGTTCACAGTTGTCCGGGGATCAGAGACGGCTAACTCCATGGAAAGGTTTTTCTTGAACTGGTAGAAAGGTTGCTCGGGCCTCCCAGAGAGCATTCGCCTTGAGGACAGTTCATGGTTCCCATGCAGATCTGGTGTCTTGAGTGACAGACGACTGCTCTCTGCTGTGCTGAGTCTGAATGTAGGCAGGAATGAGGCAAGCGTCTCCACCGCACCTTGTTTGCTTGGGGAGCCGGAGTTTGTGCTACATATATCTTGATTGGCTCCTGAAATCCTCCTGCTCCTGCATGTCGAGGTGTCGGAACACGGATGCAGAGGCTGGCGGGACCTCATTACACCAAGCTCATCCGATTCCTGCTTGGGCACAGCCCGGGGTGCATCCTGGCATCACACGGTCCCCTCAGCACTGCTGCTGGGAAAAGCCTCCACACACACCCCACCACCCCCCAACATGACCTGGCGTGACATCAAACAGTAACTATCAAAAATGGGAGAAAAACTTTTCTTTGCGAAGCCAAGGAGGTCTGAGGCTGAGACTTGAGCCCCACATGTTCCCGAGCGATGCCCGCTTGGCGGCTGGAAGATGGGAATTTGGCCTTGGTGCAGTCGCACAGCCGAGGGGCTTCACAAACACCCCTCTAAGTCAGGCTCGTTTGTGCCTCTCGTGTCCCCCGTTGACCTGGAATAATTCCTCCCGTGGCTTCAAGTTTCTAGTTTAGTCTGCTACTGTGTCCTGAATGTGTTCCAAGTGCACAGAGCAAGACAGACGACTGTATGGCACACACGTGTAGTTCTGAGATCAGGACGCCTCTTGCCAGGGAGAGGGTTCAAGGGCTGGAGCATGTCCTTGGCATGAAGGCACCCTGGGTTTTAACCCTGGCACCGCAGGGTCCCTTGAGCACTTCTAGGCGTGACCTGGAACTCTATCCTCACCCCCTCCCCATTCATTTTTAAGCCACACGAGACTGGTGACTGCAGCATGGGCTGGGGCTCACGGCTCACTTTGCACACGGAAGGGCCAGGTTCCTTTGACCCCCGTATCTGCTGGGTGTGGCCCCCAAACCAAAAAATAATGATGATGCTGAGAAAGCCTGGTTCCCCACACACATTCCACACCCACTGGCCCCCTCTGTGGTCACAGGCTTCCTGCGCTCACTCCCGTCCAGCCTCCACTCTGCATGTGAAATTGCCACCTTCTGGTTTCAGGGCCACACCCTGCCATTTGCGGGGGCTCCTGGCTCTGTGCTTGGGGCTCACCCCTGGTGGTTCTCGGGGGACTGTTTGGTGCCAGGGACCCAGCCCAGGCCTCCTACATGCAAAGCAGGAGGGCATTCCTCCCATTGAGCAGTTTTAGCCCCAGAATCACATTTTGACAGAACAGGAAAATTAGGAAGGTGCCCCCTAAGTTAGCACATTGTAAAAAGTTAGCACACTTTTTCGTTTGGTTGGATTTATTTGGGGGTTCGGAGGTAGTGGATGGGAAGGGGGAGCCACACTCTCTGTGCTCAGGGCTTATTCCTGGCTCTGCACTCAGGCTTTGGGAGACCATGTGGGATGCCAGGAATAGAACTCGGGTCAGTTGTGTGCAAGGGAAGCCCCTGCCTCGAGGATGTTCTGGTCTCTGTGGAGGGAGACCGAACCTTGTCAGGTACGCCCGTGGGGTCATTTCAGCCCAGGGTAGAAACTAGATTCACTGGTGCCCGTAGCAAAAGAGCGGAGAGCAGGGACGAAACTGCATTGACGAAAATTGAACCGGAATCATCATGGCCAGGAATCCAGCTACTCAAGTAGAAGATTGAAGTGAATAAAATCGTCGGCATATGTCATACTTCCAATTGTTCCAGAGACGGAGAGAATCTCGTTGATTCAATCAACAGCATTTATTATGCGTCCACCATATACCCTTGGCATTCAGAGTTCTAATACTTTCCATTTTAACTCTTACTTTTGACCCCAAAGATCGATGACAAGGAATCATTTGTAATTTTGCTGAGGCTCAGGTTTGAATGTGACTGTAAGATTAATGGTAATCCCTTGCGGGTGGGCTTGATTGCCTCCGAATCCGCCTCTGCGCTTATTGCCGAGCTCCTGTGCAAGGGCTGAGGGAAAGGTCGTTTAAATGCTCGTTGGCTCGACTTTTTGAATCTGATGAAAGAAATTCTAGGCTCTGTGGTATTTACCAATGTGAAAATTCAGGCTCGGCGGCTGGGGAGGGGCCGCAGCATTCTGCGGTCTGTGAGTCTCTGTGCAAAAGACTGTTTCCTGACGAACCGCTTTGGGAGGAAGATTCGAACTTAACTCCTCGGTCCTCCTGGGGAAACAGATGGAGCAAAGACAGGGCTTCAAGGACAGGGTCCCGCAGGGGAAAGTCCAGCCCCACCACGTGGAATATAGAGGAGGAGGCAGACCTTGCTCCAGAGGGGGGATTGGGGCCCCAAAGCCAAGGCAACTTGTTTTAAGAGTGTCATTAATCCTCACCTTGGGTCTAAGAGCGGTGGGTTTCTTCCTACGATTGATGGGGTTTAGACTCCTTCCGACGCCTTCGGATTTGGAGCAAGAACATCTCTTGCTCTAAATTACCGACAGGCGCGACTTTATTGTTGTCTAATTCCCCTCTTGCGCGCGGTTGTTAAACTGTCTGGCTGGCTAGAGGCTGGCGTTTCTCTCCGACGGTTGGTTAGACTGCCCTCGTGTGTCTTGATGATGGAATACCAGCCCCGGCTTTCCAAAGGTCATCTTTTATCACCACTGCAGCAGCAGAAGCAGCACCAGCAGCAGCGTTTGGGTGCCCTCCCCCGCAGCCCCCAAAGGATTTTTCTCTAACTCAGAACGACTTTGCTCAAACTCAGTGGTGCTGTGTGCTAAAAATGGATATTTCACTCTTGGGCATTTCAGAGTCCTAAATTGTGACTCTGAAGTTAAAGCTTTTATACTTAGCACAGCCAAAGAAAGGAGTTACAGTCAAAGGTATGGGGTAGTAACAGTTGAACTGAAAGCCTCTCTCTGACCTGTCTGTGATTGATCACCAAAGGCAGCCAACGTCCTGCCCATCATGCCTGCCGGCCAGCTGGGCACAGCTCAGAACCAGAGTGGCGCATTGGCTGAGACCGGCCTGGGCATCGGCCTCTGAGAGCTAAGGAATGAGGGCAGAGACTCCAACAGGGTCCAGGAGCCCAGTCAAACCCAGTGTTCTGAATGGGGGACATGTCCCTGGCTTGCTCAATGCCAGCAGAGGCCCGGGCATAGGCTGACCTCCGATTTCCATTATCCCTTACTCATTCAACAAAATTTCCTGACACTTGCTTCAAGCCAGGCACTGCACAGGGTTGTGGCTGGTTGTGGGGAACAGAATAGCTCCTTCTCACCCGCCTTCCCTCCCCTGAGAGTCTGGACGACTTGACTGTACAAGTCAGAAAAGTGCCAGTGGACACTGTACCAAATGCCCACCCCACCCCACAGGGGTTGGCCACACTCGCCTTGTCCAGGGGCTCTTCCTAACTCTGGAGTGAACCTGATCCCTCTCAGGAACTGTGCTGTATTGGGACTGAATCGGTTTTGGCCACCTGCAAGATACACATCTGACCCCTGTCTCTTACTTGGCCCCCGTGTATTGTTTTAGTGGTCAAGAAAATGGTCATGACGTGGATAGTGGCCAGGGATGTGCCTAAGCCGGCCCTAGGTTCGATCTTGGGGAACTCCTCCCAGTCAGTATCAGGAGTGTCCCCCAGAATTAAGAGCATTTTTTGTTAATGTAGCATTGTAGCACTGTCCTCCCATTGTTCACCAATTTGCTCAAGTGGGCACCAGTAATGTCTCCATTGTGAGACTTGTTGTTATTGTTTTTGGCATATTGCATACGCCATGGAGAGCTTGCCAGGCTCTGCCGTGTGGGCGGGATACTCTCGGTAGCTTGCCGGGCTCTCCGAGAGGGACAGAGGAATTGAACCCGGGTTGGCCCCGTGCAAGGCAAACACCCTACCCGCTGTGCTATCGCTCTAGCCCTTTTTGTAATGTACAACTGTGTATTAATATCTACCTCCCTTGAATCCTGACAACCACAGCCAACATGCTTCCTCGTCTGGCACTAGACCAGTAGCATGGAAGGACGCATTTGCTGGCCCAGCCCTCAGTGTCCTCCTCTGTCTGACTCCTGTGGCTTCCCTCATCCATCCGGGCTCACCTCCTCTCACACTGCTCTGGATTTCCGCTGCACGTAGCCAGCCAAACACCCCGACAACAGTGGTCTTGGTGTGGGAAATGCACCAGGAGGAGATACAGATTTTTCCAGGTCAAATTATGGTGTCCTGGGTCCAAGAGATAGCACAGCGGGGAGGCTACTTGCCTTGCACGTGGCCAACTTGGGTTCGATCCCTGCATCCCATTTGATTCCCCCTGAGCACCGCCAGGAGTGATTCCTGAGTGCAGAGCCAGGAGCAACCCCTGAGCATCACCAGGTGTGGTGGCTCTGTGCCAGGGAGAAGGCTCCGAGGCCTGGAGCTCATGACCCTGTGTGCAGGGCACCCTAATGTCCATGAGCACTGGTACCACAGCAGCCCCCAAGCCCTGCCGGGCGTGGCCCCAAGACAAACCCCAGCAAAGGTGTGTGGTACAAATCTGGAAAGGGCTGCCGGGACATACTGGTGCTACCGCCAGCATGCTGTGACCCAGATGACAGCGTCAGGCGCATTGGAGGGGCCGGGTGTGTCGGGGGCAGGTGCAGGGGGTGGGTGTTATCCCCACCCTTCAGGAGGGAAATGAAGCAGCACTTCCTCTCCATTCAGGAAAGGCTAAGAAATGGGGCTCTGCCAGAATTTGCAGAGGTGGAGAGAAGAGGCAGGACTGTGAGCAGAAAGAACAGAGTTGAAGAAAGGCCACGGGAGAAAGGGGACCGAAAGCCCCAGGACCCTCCATGATCAGACTGAGCACTGAGTGTGGGGCAGGGATGTGACTCTGAAGAAACAGGAGGTTTTCATTTTAAATGCTCCCTGATCAACCATATATTTAAAGGCGGTGCCTGAAAGGTCTGAAACATTTGAATTTATTGGAAGCCCAAGTGAATGAACTTTAGTTCTCCTAAAGATAGATAATGCCATGATGCTCAGGAAAGCAATTCTTTAATGAGAATTGCGAGACCCACACCCCTTTTGCCCTTAAGGTACAGTTTATTTTTTCATCACTCATGTTTATGAAGGGGGGTATGAATAATAAAACATCTTGCATGATCCGCTTCACAGATTTATGACCTAAGCAGAGATTCTCTTTCCCTAAGTACAGTGTTTCCACGTTTTTCTATTCCAGTCAAATAGAGGAAAGCATAATTGGATGTTTCTAATTTAATATTATCCTTTCCCCCCAACCCCCGCCCCTAGCGGGTGGAATAACGGGCAAGCTAGTAGTTGCAGCTAATACCCTAATAGCATCAGGGATATTTTGTTTGGAGGCCAGGTGCTCAGGCACTCATGGCTCTGTTCCAGGGGACCACAGGGTGCCAGGAAGGGGACCTGGGCCCTCCAAATGCATGTGTGCAAGGTCAGCACCATAAACATTGGTGAGCATGTTAGAATTCGATCCTGAAGGGATCCGACTCTGGGGCTGAGCAGGTGAGAGCTCGTGCTTTGCATGCATAAAACCCGGGTTTGAGTCCCCAGCAGTGTACCAGGAGTTACCTCTGAGAATTTCCCGGCGTGACCCCAAACAAGAAGCACATATCAGACATCTACATATCGATGTTCATTACAACAGCATATACAATAGCAAAATGCCCATGCACAGATGACTGGGTAGAGAAACTATGGTACATCAACACAGTGGAATACTATGCAGTCACAAGAAAAGATAAAGCCATGCAATTTACTGCAATGTGGATGGATCTGGAGAGTAGCATGTTGAGTGAAATAGGTCAAGGGGAGAGGGACAGACTCAGAATGATCTCTCTCATATGATCTCTCGCATATGTGGGAAAGAAAGGAACCTTGTAAGGGAACATCCATTGCCCAGTGGCAACAGAAATGATGAGTACAATTGGTCTTCAGTATGAAGGTTGGCACTGGAGCAGGAGTGGGGAGGATAAATTAGGGAAGGGGACACTAGGACAGTGTGGGAGGGGAAAAGTGCCTACCACAGAGGCAGGCTGGAGGACGGTAGGGAAACTGGGGACATTGGTAGAGGGTAGTGGACACTGGTGGAGGGACTGATGTTAGAATAGCGTATGCTTGGAACTCAGTCATAAATATCTTTGTAACTCTGTGATTCATGGTGATTCAATTTAAAAATAAGGAAAGAGAAAGAGTCATCGGTGTTCTGGTGGGTCAGAATTTCCTCCTCTCCAAGACCGGGCACTGCCCCACGGTGGAGCATTTTGTTGATCCTTTCTCCATCAGTGGCCACTTGAGTTGTTTCTTCCTGTTAGCAATTGTTCAGAAATTGCCATGAACTCAGATGTGCAAACGCTATTTGAGACCTTGCTCACGGTCCTTTGGGGCTTTTACCCCAAAGTGGTCTCGTTGGATGGTTCCAGATTCAAGAACACTCTTTGCATGCGTTTTGTTGCCTGCACTGGACACAGGTTTCTGCTTTGTGGCAGCCTCCCGCCTCCCGGCTTGTCCTTGAGTATCTGTTTGGAGGAGAACCATCTTATGGGATTAGTGAAGTATCTCTTTGTGGCTCTGGGTTTCATTGTTTCATTTCCCTAAGGACTAGTGATGGCAAGCATCTCCTTTGTGTAGTTTAGATGGGTAATGCATGTACATTTTTTGATTTTTCAAAAGCTGCCTATGAGAGGGCTGGAGCGATAATACAGCGGGTAGTGCATTTGCCTTGCACATGGCCGACCCGGGTTCGATTCCCAGCATCCCATATGGTCCCTTGAGCACTGCCAAGAGTAATTCCTGAGTGTAGAGCCAGGAATAACCCCGTGAATCGCCAGGTGTGAGACCCCCCAAAAAAAACCGGAAAAAAAAGCCAGTTGTGAGGGGCCAGAGATACAGTTCAACAGGTTAAGCCTCTGCTTTGCGTGCAGGGACCTGGGTTCCATCCCCAGCTCTGCGTGGCCCCCTGAGCACTGCTGAGATTGCCCCTGAGCACACATCAGGCGGGGGTCAAAAACACTAAAGCGAACCATGCAAAGGTTTTAGGGGGGATAGTAGTAGAGACTGAGGAGATTGTGGCACAGAGGCTGAGGCTGAGTCGGATCCAGATGTGCCTCCATCAGCACCACCAGGTGTGGCCCTGGGCCCTGAGCACTCCTTGAGAGCCCCTTCCCTCACAATAAATGTAAAAATCCCTCCCGTCCAGCTTCCCAGAACTCCCAGCTCGCCAGGCCTTTTTTTTTTTTAATTTTTATTAGTGAAACACCGTGAGGTACAATTGTAGACTTAGAAATTTTTGTACTTGGGTTTCAATTATACAATGATCGAGTACCCATCCCTCCACCAGTGTCCATTCTCCACCACCCCTAATCCCAGTATCTCTCCCAACCCCATCCCTCCCATCCCACTCTGCCTCTGTGGCAGGGCATTCTCTCTCTCCTTTAGGGTGCCGTGGTTTGCAAAAGAGGCATTGAGTGTCGATCATGTTCGGTCTGTAATATACTTTCAGCATGCATCTCCCATCCTGAGGGGGTCCTGCCAACACCCTTTATTTGGTGTTCCCTTCTCTACCTGAGCTGCCTTTTCCCCTAGCATGTGCTCACCAGGCCTTTTATATCCACATGAGCTCTGTGGACACATCTATGTCATTTTCTCTTTTCACTTATTATTAGCAGTGCTGGAAATCAAACTCAGGGCTTCCTACTGCCAAGGCCTGGACTGCCACCGAGCCGCTGTGTCCCAGCACCCAGTTTCTGTCCTTCCCAGAAGGAGTGAGACCCTCCCACACTGACCTCGCGTTATTTTCCTCCGGAGTTAGAAATCTGTCATGTGGATAGTACTGATGTCCCAACCCACTTCGTTTTATAAAAGACCTAGTGTATCAGTCTAATTCAGCAAGATCCTCACCCCACATACAGTAGAGTTTCATTCTAAATAAAAATATTCTCAATGCTTTTTTTTTCAACTATTAAAAAAAATTTTTTCTCCCAAATCCTGTATTTTCATTGCCTGAAGGATGAGGTGACCTTCAAGGATGTGATTTGGACCTACCTGGCAATTCTTATGGGCTGCACTCAGCATGGGAGTGGGCTTGGGGGTAGGGGTGGGGTGGACAGCTCCCCGCAGTGCTTACGGGACCCACCCCCGGCCTCCTCCCTATGGTGCAGGGATCCAGCCCTTCCACCACCTCCCTGACCCCCTCCACAACTATTTTGTGCAGATCACCATCCCTTGATGTTGAGAGTGTACCCTTGTTACAAATATAAAATACAGGGTGGGTGAGCACCCGCCTATCAGTGGTATCCGGAGATCAGCTGCCACCATTGTGTTCTGTAGATGTGGATCCTTAGCCAGGCAGAGCGCTGCCTTTCCCAGTGAGAATCCTGTTGCACTGACCATGTCGATGTTATGTGAGCATCCCTGGCTATGTTTCTAACAGAGAAATTGGCGGTTCGGGGTCATGTGCATTTTTTATTTCCGTTTATTGCCAAAACGCCCCCATGGAGACTGCTCAGCTTATGCACTTACCAATAACTTGTCCCCATACATTACCTCCTTATCATCAAACGGGCTTGTTTTTTCCACCCTAGAAAGTTTTTTTTTTTAAGTATCGTGTGCTTTTTACTCAGTTTTTCTGTACATAGGAGATAGAACATGTTTTTCGTATGTTTATAAAAACATTTGTTTTTCTGCTTGGCGGGTTTTCTTCTGCTGCACTCTGTCTAATTGGTAACCCCACTGCTACTAACTTGTTTACCGTATATCCTGTAGTACTGACCCCCCAACTTTACTCTGCATTGCAGAATTTCCAGACCGTTCTCAAACAGTCTTTACCGCCCCCCCCCCCCATATAATTTGGATTTCAAGAGGCCCTGGGTGCAGCTCCGCAGTCGAGCAGTTGCCAGCACGTGTGAACCCAGGGTGCCTGTTCTCAGCCCCTCAAAAGATGAAGAGGGAGAGGGGAGAAAGAGGTTAACATTCAGAATTTTTAGATTTCATATAAAATTTGTAATTATTATTTTATTAAAATTTTAAGATATAAGACAAAACATGCCTCTAGTAGATTGTTGTCTTTGATTTGTTTGTTTGCTTTGGCGCCCCACCTGGCAGTGCTCGGAGCTTACGCCTGACTCTGTGCTCAGGGCTTACTCCTGACTCTGTGCTCAGGGCTTACTCCTGACTCTGCTCAGGAATGACTCCTGGTGGTACTCAGGTGGTGGGGGGCTCACAGTGGGTGCTGGAGAGCAAGCCTGGGTCGCACCTTATCATGGTACTATCGCCCTGTCTCCAAATCATTGAGTCGTAGATCAAGAAATGTCTTTTCTCTGAAAAAAAAAAAAAGAAAAGAAAAAAGAAAGAAAAAGTCTACCTTTTGGAAAATAGCTTTTTTTCTGGGGTTTTTTTTTTTTGGACATTTTTTCCACCTCATATTTGAGAACCTTTTGGCACTCCCTTTACAGCCCTTTGTTGGATATAATTTAAATTTTTCGAAGTTCATGTGAAGTTGTGCTGCATTACCAGGTCCAGATTCCAAGTGCGCATGGCACTGAGTCAGCATCTGTGGGCATTGTGCCATGTTCACCGCTGTGGCCACACGTGGCACCACGTCCGCCAACTGCGGTCCCTCCCATCTCTCTAGTAACCATTGATTTTGTTTTATAGCCTAAATACTTTTTTCCTTTGTTTCTGCTCAGTTTGGTTTTTGTGGTTTGGGGGCTTTACCTGATGGTGCTCGGGGGTACTCCCAGCTCTGTGCTCAGTGACTGCTCCCAGCAGTGCTCCCAGGAATCATGGGGTTGCCAGGGATGGAATTCTTCCTGCGGGCAAAGCCTGTGCTCAGCCCTCTGAGGCATCCCTCTAGCTGATGTGTTTCTCTACATACGGTATGTGGGTGAGGATGTACTATACGTGGTTTCCGTAAGCCTAATGTCAGAGGGTCCATCTGTGTTGGCTTTTTCATAGCCGAGTAGTATTCTATTGTGAGTAGATGCTGCGTTGTCTTTAGTCACTCATGTTGATGGCCATATCGATTATCTCCCAAGTTCTCTGTTGAAGTAATAAGCATGTCACAGCAGTGCACTGGACTCTGTGTCAGATACATCTGAATCCATCTGCTTTTGCTTAAGTGGAATTGCCATTATGGAGGTTCCTCGGGCTTGTCACAGATGAAAGACAGTGTCATCTCCATCACAGAGCTGAGAGTTGGGACCAGAAGCCCACAGCTTGTGGAACGGAGGCTGGCTGGCCGCCAGTGGCGCCGGACCCAGAATTTCAGTCAGTTCACCTTGACTCCTGGAGGGATGCTGCTCTCTCCTCAATGGGGTCAGAATTTTATTATTTTTATTTTCAGTCTTTTTTTTTTAACAGTGAATTCTCTTGGCATTTTCTAAGTTGGCAGCTTTGCAGGTGTTTTTTGTTTGTTTGTTTTGTTTTTGTTTTTCTTTTACCTCATTTTTTAATATTGGGTTGTACTTAGAGAACTGTCTGGAGTGCTTGTGGCTGTAGGCCGTGTCTCTCGGGATCCTGACCTGCATGACCCCACTGTCTTCACCAAGATGCTACTTCAGGCCTGGATTTTGTGTCTCTCAATTTCTGCATATAAACAGATGCTTTCTTGTGCTGGGGTTTTCTGGCCTCTAACAAAGTGAGGTCCTTTCCCAAAGCCTGCCAGTAAGTCATTTTCCAAGGGGCCTGTATCTATTTGTGCTGTATTGTTTGTTTTAGGCAGTTAATTATATCCCGCGAGCCATTTCCAGGCTGTCGAGAAAACAATGGTTTCTATAACTTAGGTGGTGTGTGGCGGTTCCAAAGATATAAAGGACTTTCCTGACCTTAAAAGAAAATTACAAGGTTTCCTTGGAAAACAGAATAGCCAGAAATAGTTTCTCACTCTGTACTTAAGAGACAGGCCTGATAAAGGCAAGAATCATAAGCAAATGGGTCTGTTAAAATAAACAACTGCCATACCAGAGGGGGGCGGGTAGGAACGACTGTGTAAAGGAAAAGGTATTTGAAGCCCTCCACGGTGCCTTCTTTCTTTCCAGCTGCGTTTGCTTTAAGTTCTGTGGGACCCACTGGAGATAGTCAGAACCATCCCTGGAGCCTCCCGGGTGTCACCCCGGAGACCCCTCCAGACGCACCCAGCTCGGGCTCCGCGTCTCCACAGCTCCCTCTTGAGAACCACTGCACGGGGTGCAGATGGGCAAGCCAGCGAACATGGCTGTCCTCGGGGTGTGTAGGACTACAAGCTGAGTCCTACTTAGGAATCAAAATCCCAAATCAGGGGCTGGAGAGATAGCACAAGCGGGTAAGGTGTTTGCCTCACACACAGCCAACCCAGGTTCAATTCCCAGCATCCCATATGATCCCCCGAGCACCGCCAGGAGTAATTCCTGAGTGCAGAGCCAGGATTATCCCCTGTGCATCGCCGGGTATGACCCAAAAAGAAAAACAAGAGAAAAATTCCAAGTCGTTAAAAGCTGCACTGATCTAAATATATTAAGTTTATCTCATTGGTTATTTTACTTAATGGCGTTGTTTCCTTATTATTTTTTGTCTGGATGCTCTGTTCACTGCTATAATGAGGTGTTGAAGTCCCTTTTATTATTGTGTTGTTTTCAGGGTATTCTTTGAGATCTATTAACAATTACTTTGTATATTTGGGTACCGCTATGTTGGGTGAGCAAATGCTTTTTTTTTTCTTTTTGGGTCATACCTGGGCATTGCACAGGAGTTACTCCTGGCTCCGCACTCAGGAAATACTCCTGGCAGTGCTCAGGGAACCACATGGAATGCTGGGAATCGAACCCAGGTTGGCCGTGTCAGCCACATCAGCCGTGTGCAAGGCAGACGCCCTACCCACTGTGCTATTGCTCCAGCTCCACAAATGCTTTTTATATATTGGAAAAAATGGTTTAAATAAGAAGCATGTTCATGATTTTAAAAATAAATAAAAATAAAAGCCGCACTGGTTTGAAAGATGCATGGACCTCAGGCCTCCAGGCCAGGCCAGTGTTGCCCCGCAGACAGAAGGAGGCATTCAGGTGGAGAAGCCTGGGCTAAGGGTACAGGGAGGAGGGTCGCGACCTCAAAGCCCCTCAAAGACCTGTGTGTGTTTGTATCCTTATTCCTCAGACACATCAAGTTTTAGGCAGTGTATAAAGTCTGCTGTGGGCTGCTGGTTGCATGTCAGGACATGTTTAGCACTGCTGGAGTGCTGTCTGGGGCCAGTGCTTAGGGGTCACTCGCAGTGGTGCAGGGGATCGGCTCAGGCCGCAAACGTTCGAAGCAGGTTCCCCTTGAGGGTCCCTCCTCACCCTGGACCCACTCGACTATTCACACAACAGCGAGACCTTAAAGTGTGGCGCAGAAAAAAAGATTCGGAAAATATCCGATCATCTCTTTGAGATGGGATATACAGAAACAAAAGCGAGGGGACAGACAATGGCCCGGGGAAACAGACCTTGAAATCCTTCCAACAGAACCACAGCTGCCAAGGTGGGGGTGAGGCGTAGCAGGAAGGCATGGGGGCTCTCGGCGCTCTGCTGATGGGTGTGGTGCAGGCGCATTGTGGGCCTAAAATATCGCTACTGTAAATCGGGATGCCTCGGAGTGAAAAAGACAGAGTGGGGCGAGGGTTGCAGCCTCCCCGGGAATCCGCAGACACGCGTGTGCTGCTGGCTCTGTAGGCCGCTCAGCCTTGCCCCGGCGTCCTGGCTTTTGTCATCACAAGTCACTGACCTCCGCGAGGCCGGCTATGATGTGTGCTGAGCGTGGCCGGCCGGCTGTTCACTGTTGTCGAAAAGTATGTGTAGCCACGGCAGCTCCGCTGAGTTTGGGGCATTGACAGAGGGTGAATTTGGGGGAGAGGGCCCCACCCATCTGTGCTCAGGCCGCACTCCTGGCTTTGCGCTCAGTGACCACTCCTGGCGGTCCTGGGGTGTCCCCACCCATATGCGGGGCCCCACCTGGGTGAGGCCACATGCAGAGCGAGTGCCTTAACTCACGTGAGACCTCTCTGGGCCCCAGGACTTTTTGTTTCTTCTTAAAATATTTCAAAGAAGTTTAGAAGTTTTGGGCTGGAATGATAGCACCGTGTAGGGCGTTTGCCTTGCACACGGCCAACCCAGGTTCGATTCCCAGCATCCCATACTCCTGAGTTACTCCTGAGCAGCTCCAGGAGTAATTCTTGAGTGCATGAGCCAGGAGTAACCCCTACACATCGCCGGGTGTGACCCAAAAAGCAAAAACATTTAAAAAATTAAAAATTTAGGAGGTTTTTTTAAAAACCTGGAATGTGAATTCCACCTCCATCCCTTTGGGAATCCAGGACCAAGGGGACCAAGTCATGGACAGAATTGTACTTCACACACCGAGAAGAAAGCATGGTAGGCCTGGGCTGGTATACAAAGGCCCCGCAGCCTCCACACGCCACCCGGTCCCCCAGGCGCTGCCAAGAGCAGCCCCCACACCAGACCCAAAAAGGGAGGCGAGGGAACCCACGGAATGTGTAATCAAAAGATATGATTCATCGCAGCTACAGAAAATATTTTGAAAAGTGAGAAGGAATGAAAACAAGCACTTGGGAAGTTAGCAAATGCGGCAGCGCTGAGGCAGAGTTGAGGCAGAGTCAGGCTGCTGGGGGCCGAGACAGCAGGTGGGGGTCACAGGGGCCCGTGGGTGACCACCAGGTGGGAAGAATGCCCAGAGAGGGACAGGACAAAAAGACACCAAGGTCTCACACTTGCACCTCGGTTTGGAAAGCGTTGGCAGATCCTGCGATTGGCTCTGCCGTTAAGTGATTCATCTAGCAAGTCCCCTGGGCCTTTCCGTACCTCTTTCTCCTATGGAAACATTCTCTGTGGGGCCGTAAAGATGGTACAGTGGGCAGGGCACTTACTGCGCAAGCGACCAGCCCAGGTTCTGTCTCCAGTAACCCGCAGATGGTACCCTAAGCAGAGCCAGAAGTAAACCCTGAGCACAGCCGGGTGAGTCCCAAAACAACAACAAAAAAATTAATAAAACTTTCTTCAATTGTATCTTTCATCTGAGCAGGATGCTCTATGCTGGCACTTCATACACCCCGCCACCCCCCCCCCCACACCCCTCAACACACACTGCTTTTGTTCTTTTCGAACCTGTTGGTATGGTGATGTTCATTTAACAGCTTGATGCTGATGCTGTGGGGGGGAGGGGGAGGGGGGCGGAGGGGAGAGAGAGAGAGAGAGAGAGAGAGAGAGAGAGAGAATAACTGGTAGGGCATGGGCCTTGCACGCAGCCAACCCAAATTCCAGCCCAGGCATCTCCCTACGGTCCCTTGAGCTGGGCTAGGAGTGATCCCTGAGTGCAGAGCCAGGAGTCAGCCCTGAGCATTACTGGGCGTGGCCAAACTGAATTACAAATAAAATGCGCCCTGTGGAATGAATGAAAGTATCAGGTATCAGTCCTTGCAGAGGGCTGTCATGTGTGATCTGTAATGTGGTCACCTCCTGGGGGGGGGGGGGGGGGGGGGGGCGGGCTTTTATCCTGGAACTGGACTCACTGGTCTTTTCTATCATTGCGTGATCATCATTAGCGCTAAGCGCCCTGCGCCTTGCAGCCCCTGTCACGTCCTTCCCTCTCCATACTGTTTCCTGTGGTCTCCTTTGAATATTTTGTTACCAAATAGAAACCTCTGTGGTAATTACTTTGTTTCAGAAAAGCAGAGGGAGGGTTGGGGTTAACACCCAGCGTTAGTTGTGGCCAGTGTGATAACACAGCGTGTAGAGGGTTTGCCAGATCTGGGTTGGATTCCCAGCACCCCATATGCCCCCGAGCACCCACTCCAGCAGTAAGCGGGGAGCATCACCTGTATGCCTCCTCTCAAAAAAAAAATTTCTTTAAGAAGATAAAAGAAGAGGGAAGCTCCAGGCAGAGTGAGAGAAGACAGAGCAGTGGCACGGCCTCCTGGCTTCTCCCTGGGCAGCAGTGACCTGGCAGTGCCCTGGGCCACTCTGCTTCCCGCTGGCGGGCATCGGGATCTGTGGCACCTTGGCACCCTCACCCCCTCCCGCAGTGCTCAGGGCTTTCTTCATTTCTCTTTCTCACTTTATTTTTTGTTCCGCTCTTGGGCCACACCCTGCAGTGCTCAGGGAGCACCCCTGGTGGTGCTTGGGGGACCCTAGGGGATGCTGGGTGAGAAGGGGGTCCTCCCTGCTGTCCTGTTGCTTCATCTACTTCTCTCTCAGTCGTGATGCTGGCGGTGTGCCTCCAGAAGCCTGGGCTTTCTCGGTCGCGCTGTGCAGAGCTACTGCCCCCTGTCACCGCCAGAGCACTGAGACCCTCCACTGCCCACCCTATGACATGAAGCCGACTCGGGGCCCTTTGCCCTGCGGGTGCCGTTAACAGAGAGCCGGCCCCGGGCACTGCCAGGCTGCACCAAGCCACCACCACCTCCCAAGTTTCTTTTCCACCTGAAAGGATAATAACTCAGATATATTCGGTTAAATATCCTACTAAAGTCAATCCTACCTGCTCCTTTTTTTTTTTTCATAATTTGGCTACTAAAAAAAAATTTAATGATGTAGTCATCATGCTTTGTACGGAACAGTGCTTTTCCCGACTTTTATTGTTTTTGTTCTTTAGTCCGATGATCCATTTCAAGTTCAAAGTCTCCTCAGACCTGAATATTATTTTATCAATTTTCTGGAAACCAAGAGTCTGATAGCAGAAGCAGGGGAACATTTTTTTTTTTAAGTGTGGGTTTTATCATTAGGAAACACCACATTTTAAAGATGCTAAAATATGCCTGTGGAATAAAAATAACCAAAGCAAATGAACTAACAAAACACAACAAAAATAGCTCTTAGGCTGTGAAATCTATGGTGGTTACTAGAGAGGAGGGGGCACGGAGGCGGGAGGGGGAGGGGGCGTTTTGCTGGAGGGGAGGGTTGGGAGGGGTGAGACACGCACCCAGGGAAGTGTGAAGTTGCACTCCGGGAACTGGTGAGCACTGTGGGGGTCAGGGAAGAGCAGGATGCCATCCGGTCACTGTCTTATCCCCTCCCCCGCCCCTCCTTCTCTCCCTTGTCCCCCCACCCCTCCCATTCCCCCTTCCCTCCCCAGCCCCCTCTCCTGCTCCCCTTCCCTTCCCCGCTGCTGGTGTGATGAGTGGAAGTGGTCATGCATGCCCAGCTGGGGGGCTCCTGGGGGCCCCATGTCTGCTGGCATGTTTGCAAGCCGGCTGGGGACTCCCCAAGGCTTGCACTCCTGTCGCTGGGGTGCTGGACTCTTAGTGGACGCCCATACACCTTCTGGTCACTAGGTTCACCAGGGGCCACTTCCATGCTCACTCATGTGCTCGTGCGCAGGGCATGCTCGTGTCTACTATTGAGTTGCAGAGCTGGCAGGGTGTCACCCCCCCCTTCTTGTGTTTAACGCACACCTGACTGGGGTTCAGCTGGAAGTCACAGACAGCAGAGGTGCCAGGCTCCACCAGCAGGGCTGCCGGGGATTGCTGGCGCATGTGGGACCCTGGGGATTTGAACTCATGACCAAACTCTTGTGGGCTCTCTAAGCCTCATGCTGTTCCTCTGGGCCTGGTCATACTATAGTTCCATAACTAAGCTAATGTCCAGGAGGAGGGAGATGTTAAAATATGCCAGTATGCAATTTCTCAGGAAAAATGGAAGCACATAGTCACCAGCCTTAACCATCTCATTCAATCCTCACCTTTGTCTGTCTGTTCTGGGCAACATTAGACAACTGAGTTGATATCAAATATGTTTATTTGATTCAATTGTTGAGAAGATCTAACTAAATCTTAAGTAGATTTAGTTTTTTAATTTGAGGGACTATGGGAGAGTCAGCTTGGGCCACCCCCGGCAGTGCTCAAGGCTCTGTGCTCATAGGTCACCGCTGGCAGTGCTCAGGGGAGCATGTGTCATGCTGGAGATTGAACCAGGCTCGTCTGTGTGCACGGCAAGTGCCTTAACCCCCGTGCTCTCTCTCTGACCCCTAAGTAGGATCTATTTGTTGACGATTCTTATGGCAAATGCGGTGATTCATGCTGTGAAATCTCCTGCTCTGTCCTTTTCCAGGCTAGGGTCTGCTGCATTTGCAAATGTCATATTCATATATCATTCCTGGCAATCAGTCATCAATAGCACTTGAAATTTTTCTCATAAAATGATAGAACTTTGCACAGCGCAGGTCAGAAGCTAGTATAGTGGGCAGGGTGCTTGCCGCCAAGCAGCTGACACGGGTTCCCACACCATCCCCCAGGACCACCAAGAGTGATTCCTGAGGGGCTGGAGTGATAGCACAGTGGGTAGGGCATTTGTCTTGCATGCGGGCAACCTGGGTTCGATTCCCAGTGTCCCATATGGTCCCCCCAAGCACCGCCAGGAGTAATTCCTGAGTGTGTGAGCCAGGAGGAACCCCTGAGCATCGCCAGGTGTGACCCAAAAAATTAAAAAAAAAAAGAGTGATTCCTGAGCACAGTGCCAGGAGTAAGCCCTGAGCAGCACTGGGTGTTGCCCCCAAGAAACAAACAAAGAACTTTACTGAGTGCTGAGTCTATCCCTCACCCCCTCACCCTGCCATGGATGGTGCCAGTGATCAAATCCCAGCACCACACATGCAGGGCAAGTGGTCTGCCACTGAGCTTCATCCGTGGCCCAAAATCAGAGTCAGTTTAGAGAAACATTTCGTCTAGCTTCCCTGGGAAGCATCAAGGAGCTTAGGACACAGGGCGACCTCAGCAACTGAGACTGACCTAGATGAACTGACTTGTTTCCCCTCCCAGTTCCATCTTGGACCGTCCTCCCCAGAGAGGACATTCTCACTCCATTAGATTTCTGTCACCACCTCAGTCACATGTGACACGGGGCATGTGTGCCCTGTGTGCGGGACACGTTTAACGTCCAACTGAAAAAAAAAATCATCGATGTTGAGTGAGGCTCCTTGAAAATTAACGAAGGCCCCCAAAAAACATCATCTTACAAGCAAAATAACCATCCACCATGCTCTCTCAGATGTTCCTTTTGTGCCACGGGACTTTTGTCATTAAGTTTGGCATTGCAAGTTTCCTCAGTAGACATCGGAAAGGTCCAGTCAGACAGTCCGGTGCTTGCTGGCGCATCTGAGAGCAACAGAAAGGCGTGTTGTTTCCTCAGCAGCGTGGATAGAGGTGGCATGAGTCCCACACACAAGGACAATGCGAATTGGTGAAGCGTTTCCTGTTTCCCGGTGCTTCCAGTGACAGAGTAAGTCAAGAGATGTGACTCTCGACACGGAACACAGTCAACACGATATTCCAGATGTGAGAGCTGCTGTGGCAGCTGGTGAATGATTGGTTGTGGTCGCTGTCCTGCAGTGTGCATGGATGGGCACATCGTACGCTAGAGGTACCCTGCATGGCACCACAGCCAGTGTTCTCAGCGCACACCTTCCCAGAAGACAGATGTTCTCACTTCATTTTTTCTGAAAACTCTGACTTTCCACACATACTTTTCCAAGGATGAAGCGGAGCCTCCCAGCGTCACTGCTTCTCCCTCCTGCCTCCTTGGGAGCCCGACCCCTGCTCAGCTGGAAAGGTTAAGGCACACACAGGCTCAGCATCATGCCAAGGCAGCTTCCTGTAGCTTGCTGTAGTGCCTCGTCTCCTGAGCTAGCGGCTTCCCTCTGACCATCTTCTTCATCGGCACTTCCCTGTTGGCAGTGGCCCTGCCCCCTCTTTCTCCCCCCCTTGATTGACCACTCTTGTTTTCTCTGGTCTGTCTGTTTTGTAAGCTTTCCGTGGATGGCTCGTGTGAGTCTGGGGAGCGGTTTCATGATTTGTTTTGGGGCCACACCCAGCGGTGCTAGGGGATGCTGCCATGCTTGCACTCGGGGTACCCCATGGAACTATGCTTCATGGGCTGTAAATATTTCCTTCCAATCTGTGATTTTTATTTTTACTGTTATGGTACATCTTTAAGATTTTCATTTCAGGGGCTCGAGTGATTGTACAGAGAGTAGGGCGTTTGCCTTGCATGCAGCCCGAGTTCGATTCCCAGCATCCCATATGGTCCCCTGAGCACCGCCAAGAGTAATTCCTGAGTGCAGAGCCAGGAGTAACCCCTGTGCATCACCAGGTGTGACCCAAAAAGCAAAAATATATGTATGTATATTTTTAGTTTAGTTAAAAAAGAATTTTTTTTTTGTGGTGCCAGGGATCAAACCCAGCTTCATGCATGCAAAGCAGGTGCTCTACTGCCAGGCTCCATCCCTAACCCAAGATTTTTATTTTTAAATGCTCTAGTCCAGTCTAGTAATCCTTATCCAGCAACGGTCACAGCTTTTGTCACTTTAGCATCCCCTCTAGAGTGATGAGAGGATGAGGAGTGCAGGGCACACCCAACAGTGCTCAAGGCATGCTCCTGTCTCTGTACTCAGGGTTCATTTCTGGTGGGTCACAGATAAACCATTTGCAGTTCCAGGGATCAAAATCCAGTTGGCCACATGCAGGGCAAGCATTTCCCCACTGTGCAATCTCTCCAACTCTTATTGTTGTTGTTGTTGATTCTGGTTTGGGGGCCACATGCAGCAGTGCTTACTACTGGCTCTACACTCAGGGCTCACACCTGGCGGAGCTCAGGGGATCATATGGGGTGCCAAGAACAAATCCAGGTTGGTCTCACGCAGGACAAGTGCCTTATCCACTGTACTATCTTGCCGGTCCCTAGCCCGCCTTTCCTTCCTTCCTTCCTTTCATCCTTCCTTCCTTCCTTCCTTCCTTCCTCCCTCCCACCCTCCCTCCCTCCCTCTCTCCCACCATCCCTCCCATCCTCCCTCTCATCCTCCTTCCCTCCCTTCTTCCTTTTCTCCTTCCTTCCTTTCTCTTCCTTCCTTCCTTCCTTCCTTCCTTCCTTCCTTTCTCTCTTTCTTTCTTTCTTTCTTCTTCCTTTCTTCTTTCTTCCTTTGAAAATTTTAGATCTGTTCTCATACCTTGAATTTTAGTTTTTTTCTCATTTCCAGTCATCTGGAATTGCCCTTCGTGCCTGATGTGAGGCAGGAAGCCCACTGAGCAAATGCCGTGGGTCCCTCTTCCCTGAGCCGCCTGGCCCTGCCCGCTGAGCCGTCAGCCAGCCCAGTGCAAATCTTGCCGCTAATTCCATTCCAGTGAACTGTAATATCCGGAAATAAAAAGCCTCTATAGTCACAGTTCATGATTTCTTTGGGAATCTTAACCCTTGATACGTTAGGAGTCTTAAGTTTCATATCTTAAAAATGTAGGTTCATGGCAGCTCTTTTTAAAAACATAACATTATCCTTTTCAATAACATGGCTTTAATATATGCAAGACAAGGGAATATTTTACACTTTAAAACTTTTCAATCTATGGTTTATGTAATTATTTTTGCCTTATAATTGTATTAATTAATTATATTGTTTTAATTATAGAATAATATTCCTTTTTTTTTTACTCTGTGCATTGTTGGCATTTAAGAACTCAATTTAAGTTACTCATTTGTGAGCAATTAGCTTTAATTCTCTATTTTTAATCATTTCATTTTTTTTTTCTTACTGTATTATATGGGCTGTAGCGATAGCACATCAGTAGGGAGTTTGCCTTGTACACGGCCAACCTGGCTGACCCAGGTTTGATTCCTCCGCCCCTCTCGGAGAGCCCGGCAGCTATCAAGAGTATCTCACCCGCATGGCAAAGCCTGGCAAGCTACCCGTGACATATTTGATATGCCAAACACAGTAACAAGTCACACAGTGGAGACGTTACTGGGCCTACGCGAGCAACTCGATGAACAATGGGAGAACAGTGCTACTGTATTATATGTTTTTTCCAGTGTTGGTAGGATTTAAGAAGTCATACTGTGGGTGTCTTTTGGTTTTTGTTTGTTTGTTTGTTTGTTTTGTTTTTCACTTTGTAAAGGAACTTTTCCTGTTTCATCACTAACTATGATTCAGGAATTACTTGGGCATCTTTAACAGACTAAGGAAATGTTTTCCACTTACTGTGCTAAGAGTCTTTGCCTTGAGTCAGTCTTATGTTTTCAAATACATTTTCTGGATCCTGTGAGATTTGTTTTCCCCTATATTTTTTTATGTGTGAATTATACTAATAGGCTTTCTATGTTATACAAGGAAGCCAAGCCATTAGACAAAATCAATTTGCAAAAAGTTTTTTTTTAAATGTACTTGAATCAGAAGCAAATAAGCTCATTTCTTCATTCCATTGCCAGTAGAGAACAGCAAACTGGGCCCTCTCCTTTGTGAATTTGTCCAGTCTGTGTCAGACATAGCAAGAATGCAGAACAGGGCTGGAAAAGTGCCAGTGCCAATGGCAAATTAGTTTACCAACACTTTTGCCTCTAAGACTGATTCCCTGAGTGGGGAGAGGGTGGCATGGAGGAGACCCCACAGCAGCGTAGAGGTGGGCTGGCACTGGTGTAGGATGGAGACTAGGCTGTTGTATGCATGACACCCTGCCATGAACAGTATTTCAAATCACAGTGCCTGGAAGAAAATAATTTTTTTAAAAAATAGAAAATTGTGGGAGTGGAGAGATAATGTAGCAGGAAGGATGCTTTACTTGCGTGCAACTGACCCGATCAATCCCTGGCACCCCGTATGGTCCCCCGAGCCCACCAGGAGTGATCCCTGAATGCAGAGTCAGGGGGTGCACCCTGAGCACTGCCGAGTGTGACCCAAAACAAAATAAAACAGAAAAAGTGTTATTATAGACAATTTTGGTTTATGGGCTTAGATTTCTATACCAAGGAAATACTAATATAAAAACCTTTAAAATTTTTTAAAATTATATGCCATTCATAATATTTATGCATTCATTAACTTCCCCCCATAAAATCAAAATAAAAGCCGTTCATTTATAATGGTACAATTCTCCCAAACAGGATTAAAGAACTTCTGGCTGAGGCCAGAAAGATAGTACTGTGTGTGTAAGGCACTTGCCTTGTACCTGGTCAACCCAGGTTCAATCCCCGGCATCCCATATGGATGGTCCCCTGAGCACTGCCCAGAGTAATTCCTGAGTGCAGAGCCAGGAGTAACCCCTGAGCATCCCTAGATGTGGCCGCGAAACAAAAACAAAAAATAGCTTTTGGCATTAACTCAGCACAAAATCCATATGCTACATACAGCTATGTGAAGGCCATTTCAATTGTAAAACTAATTTATAGAGAGAGAATTCTAGCGCTACTTCCTCTAATGAAAGGGGAAAGCCAGTGGAAAGTGTTTCTGCTTATGCTAGATTGCAGAGCAATTCGCCAATTCAGTCTGCTAGAAAGGTCTGCTCTGCCTTAGCAGCCAGCTAATCGCTTGTTCAAAACTAGATTGTCAATGCAATTGATGTTCTTCCCAACCCAGAGTGAGGCCAGAGCACATCTTTGGTGTGTGTGGGGGGAGGGGGGCGGGCAGGAACAGCCTCAGGCAACTGCCCGTCTTCCTTCCTTCTGACGGCACGCTGGCATGGGGACACATGCTCCCTCTGTCACCAGCCTGGCTTCCGGACCTGGCCCAGCCTGCAACCTTAGGGCCGTGTGCAAGTTCCATCATTTCTGTCAGAGGAGACAGAGTTCTTGCCTCCAGGTGTTGTTGGGGACAGAAAGGGAGGAAATGTTGGGCATAGCTTGTCTCTTTTCTATACCAGGGGAGCTTATGGCTTGCCCTGGGTCCATCCAAGTGCCTTCCCGGGACCCTCCCTTTTGGGGTGTTAGGAACTGAGGGCAATTAAGGCTCAAGTCAAGTAAATATGACGATGCCCAGGAGTAAATATTATTTGGAGTCAGTTAACTGCCATGTTCCAAAAGCATAGCATGGACTGCCTTCCTGTGTCTATACAAAAAGGACATGATTCTAAAATAAACTATGCAAAAGACATAAAGGAAAGAGAAAAGCAAATTTCACTTACAACTACAAAATCCAGAGCCCTCCGAGTATTTGACTTTACAAGTTACAGGATCCGATTCGGGGATACAAGTGGTTAACAGGGAAGAGGAGCACAAAGGAGAAGTTGAAGATAAACCCAGAGGATTGTTGAGTACTGATGGAATTGTGTGTGCCTTGGGAGCACTGTGGTGGAAGTAACTCAGTTAACCTAAGCTCCCCGCGGGGAGAGTCACACCTATTTAAAGTCAAACCTAAAATGCTTAGAACTATCCCCAGTAGGCCACTGCCCAGTGTTTCTTCTCCCGCCCCTTCCTTCTCTCGGGCAAGATGGGGTTGAGAGGCCAGGTCAGTCACAGGCCGGCTGTGGGTCATTAGGGGTCACACATCCCACCCCACCCACTCTTTAGTGGCAGTGCCATGCACCAGCTCATCACGCCTCACACCTACAGTTCCCCGTGGTGGTACCAGCTGGGGTCACAGCCGGGCCCATACAGATGCACTCGAGAGATGCACTCTGCCTTGTGGTCACCATGGTCGCTGTTTTGCAGCACCTGGACACACCTATCACTTGTGGTATGGGTGAGGGAGGCAGAGCTGGCGGGACTCTGCCCACGTGGGGCTCCGGGGATTCGACCTCATGACCATATGCTTACAAAGCAGGTGCCTCCAGGCCACTGTGGTCCCCCTCCGGGCCCTCACCACCTAGAATTTGAAAATAACAATACTAAAGTCCGAGGAGACGGCCTAGCAAGCACTTAAGAGCTAGCTGGGGATGGTGTTAAAATTTTAAGATACTGAAGTGATGAAACGCTAAAGTGATAATTTAGTCACAGAGGCAAGAGGAAAATGGCACCTTGTAACGTGTGTTTAATGGGCTTTCCATGAGTGGGAAGCGGAAAGAATGCTGAGGAGCAACCCCAAAATACTTGGGGTGAAGAAATGGAGTGTGGAAGGCAGGAGTCCTCTGTGTGAGAGGCAGGAAACGGGAGAGACGGCCGGCGACCAGCCCTGTGTCCATCTCAATGGCGGCTCAGGGGGATTCTCCAGCCTCTGCAGACCAGCAGTGAGCTGGGCAGAGTTGCTTCTGGAAGACAGTAGGACCTATGTCCTTCCTGTCCAGAGTCACTGTCCTTATGGTGCTGCCAGCATCATGTTAATGAGGAAGGTGGAATTTAAGGAATTTTCGGCCAGAGATCTTGTCCAGGGCTTAGGGCACTCAGCCTAGCCGGTTCCATCCCAGACACCACATGGTGCCACAGGAGCCAGGAGTTACACAGGACATGGCCAGGTATGCCCCCCACCCCCCAAAACACACACACACACACCCCTTTTGTCCAGATCTGTGATGATGAAGAGTGTCCTGATGGACTGCCATCTCTGAAGGGAGCCTGCTAAAGCAGTTTCTCAACTGCGCACCCCCAGGTACCCCACAGGTGAAAATCACATAAGTGGGAGGGCACGTCTTGAAACCAGTGGGATGACTGGTAGCATGGAGGGGAGAGGGGAACACAAAGCCAGAGAGGTCCTAGTGAAAGAGTGTTAGGGACACAGCTGGCGGGGGGGGGGGGGGGGGGGGTTGAGGACATGGATGAAGGGGGAGTGTGTTGGGGCACCTCTAAATGGGGGGAGCGTGTTGGGGGCATGACTGACGGTGCATTTCGGGGAGAGCTGAACTCAGGCAGAAGAAAGAAATCACATCCAAGAAGGACAGAGTAAGACACCAGCCAAGATGCCGGTGAATAATTACCAGCCATAGTCTTGGTATAGAATCGTTAACTCGGTGGCCAAGGATGTGGCCATGGGCAGAGCAGAGCGTGGTCAGGCGCAACTGAGTTCGCACCGCACTCTCCGCGTGCCCAACGTTCCTCGTCCCCTTCTCAGTGAACGCAGCAGTGGGGAAGGGTGTAAAAACACTCACTCTGCCCCAAGCATGTAGGCCACGATTCTACAGGTTAAACTTCTGTAGGTTCCACGCGCCCAGTGAGCACAAAGCCCAGAGGCCCAGAGGACGCCTCCCTGCCGGCTGCCAGCCCAGCAACCCGGCGTCTCCCCACTGCCTTGGAAATGCTGTCATGGTGCCCCTGGCGTTTCCGAGGTCTCGTCAGGCCTCCTCATCCTCCAGCCACCCTGTGGACCCCGGGGCCATGTTCCTTGTGTCATGTTCCATCTGGGGGAAGGCTGTGCCTCGTGGGCAGGTGTAAGTTACTTCCTCGGACCCCACCTTCATGCAGGTGGTCCCCGCCCGGCCTCTCCACACTGAAGCTGCTTGTCAGCAGCTGCATTTCCTGTTTCAAGGCGTGTAAGGGCCTCTCAGTAGCTGCAGAGAACATTACAGCCACACTTTGGGGTAGATTCTCGATGGTTTTGACCAGCCATCATACTGCTGGGAACAAGCAGTGAGACAGACCTTCTGATTTATTGCTGATGACTCTGTAAAAAGGCACAGGCTTTTGGGGAGAGCGACTTGGCAGCAGATTTCAAGAGCCATAAAATGATCATATTTTTGACCTAGTTAATGCCACTTCTGGGAATCCTCTGAAGCCGAGGTCCAGCATGGAAAAAGCCGTCAGCACGAACGGTCTCACAGCCCCGGCGTCTGTGATGGGGCCGTGGGGTGCTGGGCAGTGCTGGAGCCCATGAGGGCAGAGTCACTGGAGCCCATGAGGGCAGAGTCACTGGGACAGTCCAGAGCACAGACTGACACGGGCAAAGAAACCAGAGCCGCCTTTTTTTTTTTCTTTTAGAGCTGGGGATCAAACCCAGGACCAAACATTCACGCTATATGTGCCACCACTGAGTCATATCCTGCCCTCCTCTTTTTAGGGGGAGGGGGCAAACTTGGCAGTACACAGGGCTTACTCCTCACTCTGAGTCCTGGGATCACTCCTGACCAGGCTCAGGGGACCCCGTGTGGTGTGTAGCGCCAGGATAGACATCTTAACCCCTGCACCATCTCTCTCACCCCCCTAATCATACTAAATTTTGTTGTTAGTTTTGGGGCCACACACAGTGGGTGCATCAGGGCAGCGGCAGGATTTGAACTCAGCTCTGCGTGCAAAGCATGTGATCTGGCTGTTCAGCTATTGCCGGCCCTCATGTTGAATTTTATTGAGGGTTTGTTTGGGGGGGGGCTTTTTTGTTTGTTTGTTTTGGGGTCACACCAGGCAATGCTCAGAGGTTACTCTAGGCTGTGCACTCAGGAGTTACTCCTGTCAGTGCTCAGGGAATGATATGGGATGCCAGGGATCGAACCCAGGTCAACCTCACACATGGCAAATGCCCTCCCTGCTGTGCTATTGCTCCGGCCCATAATCTTAGATTTTAAAAAGCAGCCCCTAAGCTGTACATGCTCTAACATGGCACTCTTACAAGGAAAAAAAAATGGGGTCATAAAAATGATCATGGACACAGGAGGGATAGAAAAGAGGGAAGGCACTTGCCTTGCACACGGCTGCCCTGGGTTTGTTCCCCAGCATCCCATATAGCCCCCCACCTCCCTCTAGAAGTGATCCCCGAGTGCAGAACCCTGAGCACTACCACATGTCCCCCCCCATCCCAAAATAAAAAGATTCGGGGTAATTTCTTTTTAGTCTTTGTAATGAAGCTTCATTTCTGACTTTAAAGCCATGGATTCCTGCACCGTCCCTTCAGCCTCTCTAGGCTATGAACTGCATGATGGGGGCCAGAGAGATAGTACATCAGGTAGGGCGTTTGCCTGGCACGTGGCTAACCCAGGTTCAATTCCCGGAATCCCATATGATTCCCCAAGCACCTCCAGGAGTAATTCCTGAGTGCAGAGCCAGGAGTAACCCCTGTGCATAGCTGGGTGTGGCCCAAAAAATAAAAAATTAATAAATGAAAGAAAGAAACATAAAATAGACTGTGTGGTGGTTGCAGGCAGCAAGCCCAGGAGGGGCTAGGGGTGAGACCCCCACCTGTGCCTCATGCTGGCCCTGGGGGAGGCATCCCATGTCCAGCTGGCACAGTTTCCCCACAAGTGAGCAGTCTCGGAAGTTCCCCAGGGTACCCCTCAGTGCCCTTCGCAGACAAGCGGCTCTAGCCATGTGACTCAGGAAACTCAGGCATGGGGTGGGAAGGACGGCAGAGGGGTCGAGGCGCGTGGCCTGCATTTGAACCGTGCACACGCTCCATGAATCCCTGGTACCAAGCACAGAGCCACGAGGAGCCCCTGAGCTCCTCGGGGTTGTGGCCCCAAACACAAAAATGGAAGCAGCCCTCACTGCCTGGAGGAAGCCACAGGAATGGGTGAGGCAGCAGAGCACCGTTCCCCAGGCTCAGCCCTGACCAGTGGACATTCTGGGCTCCAGGTTCCTGAGTGCGGGTGTCCCCTCCTGCGCAGCCTTTGGAGCTGACCAGCTGAGCAGGGGGCCCAGGGACCCTTCCCAGGTGTCCACTCTCTGCCTATTGTCACTGATCTGCCAGGAGGGAAGCCAAGTACAGGGCCCAGAGTAACGCCCTGATCAGACCGGCCAACAGCTCCAGAGGCAGCGCTGGGTGTCCTGGGAAAGGGAGGTGCCCGTGGGTGGGGATCAGGGGGAACGCGGGTGGCGGGAGCCTGGAAACTTCCAGATGGACTGGTGACGGACCCTCCCAAACTCTGCCTGCCTGGGATACAGCATGGCCCCTGCAAACACTTGGGACTTGTCAGTCTGGGAGAATTCCTGAGTGGCTGGGGATGAGGTGCCCAGATGAAGGCCATGGAGAAGGCCCATGGCGCTGACCCCCTCTCCTTGGCAGAATGGCAGGGGGGAGGGGGCCTCCATCTAAACCGCCTGCCGCTAAGGCTGCTTTCTCCCCTTTCTTTCAGTATTGCCTGTCGGGGCACCCGACGCTACCATGCAACGTGCTCAAGTTCAAGTCCACCACCATCATGCTGGACTGCGGCCTCGACATGACGTCCACCCTCAACTTCCTCCCGCTGCCGCTTGTGCAGAGGTATGCACTGGGGGGCTGCAGGCAGCTGCGGAGAGCCCAGCCTTCGTATGTCTTCTTTGGTTCACTTTGTTCTCTTAAAAGTATTCTTCATCATCAAAATCGTTTCCTCTGGCCGGGTGGATGGAAAGTGTCATATTGATTTATTGATTGACTTTTTTTTTTTTTGGACGTCCCAAGCAGTTCTTGCTCGGAGGACCAGGGCTTACTCCAGATAGGACTTGGCCAGCTGAGTGGGCCCGTGGGTTCTGGGCGGGGGAGAGGGGACGGGGGTGCGCCGGGGCCACACTCCGTGGTGCTCGGGGTCCCGTGTGGCGAGGGGCTCAGCCTCTGGCTCGTGCGCTGTGCACTGCCTCTAGCCCTGGAGTATGTTGATTTGCCTTCTGTATTGGCAGCTTCTTCTGAAAACGTTTTTGCTGCCACTCAGGATGTGTGGAGCCGCGCGTACATGTCATTTTTCTTGCTAGTTCATGCAAGAGGTGATAAAGGGTCAGCTGGTGATTCCAGAAAGTCACTTGGGGGCCCACACCCAGCTGTGCTCAGAGATCACACCTGTCGGTGCCGGGGGCCATGGGCAGCGCCAGGGATGGAAAACCTGAACCAGCTGTGTGCAGGGTCAGGGCCCTCCCCACTGGACTCTTTCCAGTCCATAATCTGACTTCTCGAACCACGTAACGGCCTGTGTAGGGGCCGCCCCCTTAGACCCTGACATCTCTCTGTGAGAAGCGTTTGTGCGTGTCCGTGCTGGAAGCTTGTGGGATGTAGGAAGCACGGAAGCATGTAGGTCAATAGACTTGTGCTCTCTCCCAGGCCTGCCTCGGCATGGCTTGCACTTACAGACAACATTAGGACCCCGCTCTCCCAGCTCATAAGAAAGTTGTGCCACTGACCAACAGGAGACAGGAAAGGTGTCTAGGCAGACTTAAGAGCGTTCATGCCGGAGTGACAGTACAGCAGGGCAGCGCTGGCCTCGCATGAAGCCAACCTAGATTCGATCTTCTGGATCCCGTATGTCCCCCGAGCACCACCGGGAGTAATTTCTGAGCACAGAGCCAGGAGGAACCCCTGAGCACTTCCAGGTGTGGCCCAAAGCCCCACCCCTACCACCCAAAAGAGACCTCTGACGTAGAGCAAGCTGGTTGAGGCACCTGACCTCATGGATCTTAGTCTCCTAGAGACAGCAGCATGTGCCATGATCATTCACATGAGCCATCTAGGAGAGGAAAAAAAATAAGGATTAAAAATCAGTCATGGGGTGTTTTTATTTTTTTCTGAGCTAAAGGATACAATAAGGTGATTGGGACAAGAGCAAAGATCATTCTGGGTAACATTTCATGCAGATTTGATGAATTCCACTTCTAGGCACACCCAGAACTTAGAAATGCCCTTCGCAGTCCCAGATTGACCTCCCAAACGATACAGAAGTTACGGCCCAGGGACCAATGGCATCACAAATAGATCTCAGCCAAGACGACAGGTTCTTCCCTATTCGGGAATGCGGGATTTCGAAAGTATTTCCCTGCTTACTCCCAAAGATGGACATGTCCATTCTGGTGGTGTTTACTCAGCCCTGCGCTGTAACAAACAGGAGCGAGGCTTTCCCTTCGCTCCTGGAACCTTCTCTCTCCGCCCTGCTCGGTTCTGCCTCCCTGCCCTGGGCTTTCTCTCTGAGGGAAGCGGCACCCCCGTGGCTGTCTGAAGTGTCCTTTTCGGCTCAGGCCGCGGGAGGACTCCTGTCCATCCCCTTGGCCCCCCACCTCGTCCTGCTCCATTTCCCTCACAGCTCTGGTCGCTTCACCGTCTGTCTCTCTTTCCCTGAGGGTGGGTTTCAGGAGTGCAGAATTTTGTCCATCTCCCCGTGTCCCCCGTGTCCCAGCAGCCCTTGCTGACTGTCCCACCCCTTCTCACCCTCTCCGCCCTTTGGCCCATTGGAATCTTTGCTTCATCTTGAACCATTCCTCTCACTCGGTCTTTCCCACGTAGATTTGGTCAATGTCTGTTTGTTTGTGACCACTCCAGGCAGTGCTCAGGGATCCCTCCTGGCGGGCTCACTTGGGGGACCCTCTGCAGACCAGGGCCAAACCCCGGTCAGCCACGTGCAAGGCCAGTGCCCTGCGTGCTGGACTATCACTCCAACCCTGACGTTCAGTCATTTCTAGCCTAAAATTTAAAAAATGACACTCGGGGCTGGAGCAATAGCACAGCAGGTGGGGCGTTTGCCTTGCACACAGCCAACCTAGGTTCGATTCCCAGCATCCCATGTGGTTCCCTGAGCACCGCCAAAAGTAATTCCAGAGTGCATGAACCAGGTGTAACTCCTGTGCATCGCCAGGTGTGACCCAAAAAGAAAAAAAAAATGACACTCTTCACTCGGTCCCATGTCCCCTCCCAGCCTGTGCCCAGCCCCAGCCCGCAGGGGAACATCCCCCAGTGACCCGCGTGTCTAGCTGCATCCTGCCCCACCTTCCTTCCGCCTCTTCCCTCTCTGTCTGCTGTGGGGATTCCCCTGACCACCTGCCACATGCCATAATTCTTCCCCATCGGCTGCTTGGCCATGGTGCCCCGAGGCCAGAGCTCTGATACCCAGGACAGATGCGCATCCAGTACCGATTCTCCAAGTTCCCAAGCCGTAGCCCCAGCTCCAAGCTCAGCTCTCCATCGGGGCAGTGTGTGTGTGTGTGTGTGTGTGTGTGTGTGTGTGTGTGTGTGTGAAAGCTTTGCTTTCAGAATCATGCCAAAACTCGGCATGTCCCAGTGTTTGAAGGGGGCATGCCTGGGTCACCCTCGAGTCTAAGGAGGAGAAGGAAAGAAACCGAGTCGGGGAGAAGAAGGATGGATGAGAAGCAGCAGGGGACAGGGGATTCAGGTCCATCCGAGATGTTCAGAAGTGATGGAGCCAAATGTCCCAGCCCCAGACCTGCACAACCAGCCCTAAAAAGGTGCCTGGGGCTGGAGCAATAGCACAGCAGGTAGGCCGTTTGCCTTGCAGCGGCCGACCGGGGTTCGATTCCCAGCATCCCATATGGTCCCCGAGCACTGCCAGGAGTGATTCCTGAGTGCAAAGCCAGGAGTAACCCCTTAGCTTCACCGGGTGTGACCCAAAAAGAAAAAAAAAAGGTGCCTGGCAAGAGGAGGGAACTTGGGACACTGGGGAGGGATCAAGGCTGGAACATTGTGTGTCTAAAACCCGGCTGGGAATACTTCTGTAAATCATGGTGCATTAACAACAAGATTCTTTTAAAACTCAGCATGTCCCAGGCGGGATTCACATGGAGGGTTGCCCCTGCCCCATCTGACAGGGTCCCTGTTCATGCGAGGGACTCCAGGGAAGGACCCCAAAACCTGGAGGCGACTTGGCCTTTTTCTTGCTCCCCCATGAGCAGCCTTTCTCTTCCTTAACAGTGGCCCTAGAGGGGTTAGAGTGATAATACAGTGGGGAGGGCATTTGCCTTGCGCACAGCCAACCCGGGTTCAATTCCCAGCATCCCATATGGTCCTCCGAGCACCACCAGGAGTAATTCCTGAGTGCAAAGCCAGGAGGAAGCACTGTGTATTGCAGGGTGTGACCTGGAAAATAAATAAACCCAATGGCCCTAGAACTCAGTGTTCTCTCTCCCTGTGGTCACCTCCAGAAACACTGACCAGAACTGGCTTTACTGTTCCATGCCTGGAACACTCCCCACTGTCCAGGTCTCCATGCAGACTTCATGTTGACCGCTAGGTCCACTCCCAGTCACCCCCTGTGCATCTGCCCACTGGGCCCTTTCTGCTGACCCATTTGAAAGCCACCAGCGTGGAGATACTCAGAAGGACAGTGCTCCTAATGAGCACAGTAATCAGAGTCAGGTGTGTGCTTAGCTCTAACCCCTGCCTCGGAGCGTGTGTTTTATTCATTTGTCACCGTAATGGCCTATTTAGCCCGAAAGACGATTGGCTCTGGGTCCCAGCCGGAGGCCATCCCCTCTGTCTGCTGGGAGCAGGGCCTTGTCAGACCCACCAGCTCTCTTATCACCACCCTGGGGTGCCTAGCTAGGGAGACCGCACAGACAGTGGAAGAAGTTTCTGGAAGGGATGGGATGCATGGCCCCTCTTTGGAGCCACAGTTTTGAAAGACGACCCTAATCTGGCCTCAGACTCTGGGGTTGTCATGGGTTTGCCCACTAGTCGCGGGGCCTTCCGGCTCTCCAGCTTGGTCTGCTCCTCAGAGTCTGTGCGCTGTGCCCCCCCCCCGCCCATCCCCCATGCCCTGCTGCCCATCCACTGCGCCCCCCTGCAGCTCAGTGGTCCTCACTGGGCGGTCCCCTTCCCGCCTCAGCCTACCCTGAGCTCCCAGCAGAGGCTCAGCCCCTAGAGGACTCCTGGCCCCTTTCTGAACAGGAAGAGCCACGCAGAGCAGGGAAGAGAGGAGCGGAGGAAACGGGGGCTTTGCTGCCTGGTGAGGTGTGAACATCCTGGCACCGACGGGGAAGGGAGTGTCTGGGCCACTCACACTACCCTCCCGGGTCCTGCCAAGCCCGGTTCCTCCCACAGCCCAGGTTTCAGCAAGCCTCCAGCTGGGCACTCAGCCACGCTCGGGCGCTCTGGGGCTCCTGTCTTCCGCAGCTGGTCTGTCCATCCTGCTCGCAGTCATATGAGCACCTCGTCCAAACACGTGTGTCACCATGTGGGGGGCTGCTCTCTGCTCAGGAAGATCCCTCTCCACTGCCATCCGCAGCTTCCCTGCCTACCCTCCCACCCTGACGGCTCCTGGCCTCCCTTTGTCCCCACCTTCCCTCCCGCTACCAGAGTCTGTCCACCACGGCCCCTGCCCATCCCCCACACCCTACTGCCCATCCACTGTGCCCCCTGCCCGTCCACTGTGCCCCTTACCCATCCCCTGTGTCCCCCTGCTCGTCCCCCACACTCCCTGCCCGTCTCACCATCCCCCATTCCCGTGCTCAGGTAAGCTCTGTGGCAGGTTGGTGGCTGCCCCGTTCACACATTTTCTGATGACAGCGGTGATACATCTCTAAGGAGGAAATTGGAAATCGCGAAGAATAAGGAGAAACGAACTCCGCGGCACATCTGTTCTGCCTTCCGCTGCGTTCTGGGCGGTGGGCCACTTTCAGATGCTGTCCTTGGTCTCTGAGGATGCTTTACCTGCTTCTGGAGAGCAACGCTGAACATCTCTTCTGTTCTGAAGAGTCAACGGCAGCCTTTGGGGGAGAGAAGGTCCTGTTAATAGGGGCTATGGCTAGAGAGAGTTGAGGGGTGGAGAGTACAGCTCGCATGCAGGAACCCCGGCTCCATCCCCAGCTCCGCAGGGGGCGCCCTGAGCCCTGAGCTCTGCCGCCTGGGATCCCAAAACCAAAATAAAGGCATCAGGAGCAAGTACGGTCTGATCTGCCGGTGATTTTCCTGGTCATTTGTGAAGGACAGCTACATGCTGTTATCTATACATGGTGTCCACTGGGGAGCAGCCGGCCGCCCCCAGATCTCCCTTCCCTGAGCAGTGGATATTTATACCCTCCTTCCAGAGCATTCCAGCCGCCAGGACCCAGCTCCATCCTTTGTTCCGATTTAATAGTTCGTTTTCCAAGAGGCCTAGAAATAAGACCTAAGAGTGAGGAGAAGGGATCAAAAGAGTGAGGAGATGATACAGTTTCTTCTGAGATTTTTGAAACAAAAATTCTGTTTTGTCAGTTAATTTTGGAAGGGGATCCCTGGAGAAATGTGGACCCACCCAGGGTCCTGTCACATCCCCAACCCCTCGCCCCATGCCAAGCCCACATCCCAGCCCCTTGGGTCATCCTGGGGTTTTTCTTTTTTTTGCTTTTTGGGTCACACCTGGTGATGCACAAGGGTTATTCCCGGCTCTACACTCAGGAATTACTCCTGGCGCTACTCAGGGAACCATATGAAATGCCGGGGATCGAACCCAGGTTGGCTGCGTGCAAGGAAAATGCCCTACCCGCTGTGCTATCACTCCAGCCCCACCCTGGGGTTTTTCTAAGTCTTTTAGTTTTTTTGAAGGGATCAGGTGTGAGGCTTAATGCCATAACACCGAGTTTGATCCCCATCATCACTAATAATAATGGTATTTTATTTTTATACCAAATTGATATTCCTCACCATGATATCCATTTTCAGGTATGAAATACAAACTTCCTACTTTGGCTCGTGGTTTGGGGACCAGAGTCGGTGCTTGGGACTGGGCGGTGCTCCCAGGAGTGCTCCAGGATTGAACCCGGCCTCCCAGCCCCACTTTTTTGGCTATTAAAGGCACAGGTTGAGCAGAATCTGAGGGTGCCTAGGGCCCGGTACACCCACGTTCATGCGTTTCTGCATGGCTGAAATTGTCCCTCAACCCGGGAGATTGCTTGAATAGGGAACAAATGCTTTTTTGGGGGGGGGGGGGTCACACCCAGCGATGCTCAGGGGAGCTCAGTGGTTACTCCTGCCTCTGCACTCAGAAATTACTCCTGGCAGTGCTGGGGGGACCATATGGGATGCTGGGAATCGAACCCAGGTTGGCCGCATGCAAGGTAAACACCCTACCCTCTGTGCTATCACTCCAGCCCCACAAATGCCTTTCTTGATCAAGGCCCTGGGTTTGATCCTCGAGCACAGCTGGGTGGGAGCAGAGCGCCCCCTGGCTGAGCATCACTGGGATGACCCCTCACCCCACCCCACCCCCATACCACCGTGAAGACCCCTGTTTTATTTTTTTTTTTTCAAATATTGGCAGGGAGGGATTGGGACCAGAGCAGTAGAACAAGTAAGATGCTGGCCTTGTGTGCAGTGAATCCAGGTTCAATCCCCAGCACCCGATATGTCCCCGAGCCCCACCAGGAATGATCTCTGAGCACAGAGCCAGGAGTAACCCCAAAGTACCACCAGGTGTGACCACAGAAAAACAAAGTAGGGGCTGAAGCTGTGGCACTGCAGGTAGGGCATTTGCTTTGCACATGGCCGACCCAGGTTTCATTCCCAGCATCCCATATGGTCCCCCAAGCACCGCCCGGAGTAATTCCTGAGTGCATGAGCCAAGAGTAACCCCTGTGCTTCGCCAGGTGTGACTCGAAAAGAAAAAAAAAATTAAATAGCTAAATTATGCCAGAGACCCAGGATGTGGCTCGGCGGCATGTGTGAGGCCCTGAGCCCATTCCCCAGCACTCCAGAAAACTCTGTCGGAATTAAAAGCCACCCCGCTCCCCCCAACTCTCACTGCGTCTCAGACTCCCGCCTTTATACGTTACTTCCGTGGAAGATCAGCAACTGTTGGCATTCTCAGTTTGGGCGTTTCTGTGCCTGGCTTTCTTACCAGCCACCTCCAGTACCAACTCCAGGGTTGATAAATATTGTTTTGGCAGGAGGGAAGAGACCAGACATGGTCTTAGAGCCACACCCTTATCTGCCTGGATTCTCACCCTGACTGAGCTGGTGGTGAAGCACTGAAGTCGGCTGCAGCTCCCGAAATGCACTTCGCTAGCTCCCCTCGCCGGGTCATGAAGTCTGACCTCGGCGTCACTTATTTCCTCCTGTATTATTGGCAGGCGCCAGGCTAATGCCTCGGATCAGCGTAGAACGTCGAGAGCATGAGTCGTTGGGAGGGGGAGGTTCTGAGCCCAGGTGTGAGCACAGGGACCCTGAGGTTGGCAGGGGGAGATGTCTGAGCCCCACTTTTCTGCCTACCCCACCCATGAAACTGACTGTCTCGGTCATCACTTAGATCTGATGTCATTTGGCAGCACTCAGGAATTTTCCAGAATCAGAAACTCAGGTCACAGGTGTATGTATTTAAGATGAGTGCTGGGCTTTGGGGGGAGGCAGTGCTGGGTGATTCCCTGCCTAGTATTCGGAGGCTCCCCCTGACCACTGCCGAGGGGCCGAGAGTGAAGCCGGGCTTCCTGCGTGCAGTGCATGTTCCCCTGCCCTTTGAGCTGCCCACCCAGCCCCTGGTCCCTTCCGGGCAGTGGCCAGGAGGGCTAGCATCAGTTTCTTCCAGTTGACTGGGGCCGGTGGGCAGCTGTATGCCACGTCACAGGTCCTGCCCCCTCCTGCGAGATGCTACCGAGACCCTCGCACTCTTCCGTGGGCTTCCCGTCTGCAGCAGCCGGGTGAGGCTGAGGCAGCGCCTGGGAGCAGAATGTTCTGGAGCCCGGGCTGCTCCTCCGCCTCCCCGTGGCCCCCGCATCCCATTCTTTTAATTTCCCCCATTTAGCGCTAAACTGTTTGGCTTTTGGCTGTGCCGCCGCCGCGTAGCTGTTGGGCTCGATGTAGCGTGGTTATTTTCATCTCTTTGATTACTATTTTGGGTGAGCGTGGCTGCCAGTAATTTCAGACTTGTTTTCCACTTTGTGGAGACAGCACCGTCGCCGCGCGCGCACTGAGGCTCATAATCCATTTAGGATAATGTTATCTTGTGTCTTGCAGTCCCAGGCTGTCCGGCCTTCCCAGCTGGTCCCTGAAGGATGGAAACACTTTCCTGGAGAAGGTAACGCTGGCCGGCAGCCCCCTCCTCCCAGACCCCCCCAACCTCTGCCCCTCCTCCAGGGCTCCGCCCCGGAACTCCCAAGAGCCGGGTGCGGGTCTCAAGAATTGTTGGTGACAATTGTTTCCAGGCCTGTTAGGGAAACTCGGGGTTCAGAGGCAGATCCGGCTCGCTCATGTGTGAAAATCTAAGGACTTCTGCTGCAAATGCATTTTCTCACCACGCAGAGAAGCCGATTATTTTTAGAACCGCAAGGGGAGTTTCAGCGGGGGCCTTCTCTGAGGCCATACCTGGCAGTACTTGAGATCATCCTAGCTCTGCGCTGAGGGATCACTCCTGGCAATGCTCAGGGCACTCGGTGGGTGCCAGGGATCAAACCAGGGTCAGCTGCACGCAAGGCAAGCCCCTTACCACCCCCTTACTCGCTCCCCACCCCCTACCTTACACTTGTGTTATTAGATTGTAATCCCAGAAATCCATGCCTCACTCAGTGGTTGGGCAGTTCACTTTTCCATGAGAGGCCCTCACACAAAAAGATGTTTTTTGTTTTTTGGGGTTTTTTTGCTTAAAAAAGTGGGGGAGGGGGCGAACGATAGCACAGCGGGTAGAGCGTTTGCCTTGCATGCGGCTGACCAGGGTTTGATCCTCGGCACCGCCAGGAGTGATTCCTGAGTGCAGAGCCAGGAGAAACTCCTGAGTATCGCCAGGTGTGACCCAAAAATCCTAAATAAATAAAAATAGTTTAAAAAAAAAGTAAAGGAAGGTGACGATTAGGCCAGAAGCCTCTCCTCAGCCCCTTGGAGCTTAAAGATCCTTAAGGTGATTCAAGGAAGCATTTCTTTCCTGCCGTGGGGAGCGTTCAGTCAGGGGGGTGCCCCTTATCCACGTTTTACAAAATTGCTGCTCCCCCACGCCCCCAAAGGTGCCCTCTGAGGCAAGGTCCCCCTCCAGCCCCCTGCAGCCCAGGGCAAGAGGGAGCCCTGTGAGCCCCCGAGGGCTGCTGAGTCGCTGTGGGCGTGGGTGCTGCTCGTGAGGGAGACACGGGGAGGCCTGTGCACAGGCAGAGGCTCTTCTCCAGGCCAGGGAGGAGCCTCCCCCGAGGCTTTCTGAGGTGCCCACTGACGCCGATGCAGCGGGGGAGGGGGGGAACGGGAAGAAGATTCCAGAGCCTGCAGGGACCAGGCAGAGCTGCCAAACATCCCGTGATCATTCTGGAATCATTTCCCCACTCATCCTTAGGGACTTGGGTGTCTTCTCCCAATTAACCTGATTGCTCACTCGTTCACAGCCGGCAGGGACCAGCCTAAGTGAGACCTGTTTCGGCATCTTTGAGGCTCGTCCTTTCACTGCCCAAATAATGCACTTGGGGGAGGCAAGGAGCCTGGTTTACAGCAGAGGGCAGTGGGGGAGGCGTTTGATCAACTCCCTTGGAAAGTGTCCGAGGAGCATGTCCTCGGGGGATAGCGTGTCTGCAGGGCTGGAGCAATAGGACCACAGGCAGTGCCCTTGCCTTGCACGTGGCCACCGGCCTCGGCCACTATGTGAGCCATTCTGGAAGCTGGACGCAAGAGCCGCGGCTGTCCGTCAGCCAGCCTTCTGCGGCCTAAGAACGGCATTTCACCTCCTTGAGCCCGACAGAATTGAGCTGGGCTTCCTGTCCCCGCAGTCCCAGCCGTTCCTGACCCCTTGTGGAAAGTCGGGTTGGGGGCTGGAGCGGCGTGTGTGTCAAACCTCTCTCCCGAATAAGCTCATCCGAGAATTTTGTTCCTTTTCATTTCTTTAAGGAGCTCAAAGAGTGCTCGGGCCACGTCTTCGTGGATTCTGTGCCTGAATTCTGCTTACCTGAGGTATGACTAGAGGGAACCTCCCTGCGGGGACCAGGCGGGCCCTGGAATCTCTCCAAATGAAGTGGAGAAGTAATTTTAAGGGGCTTAGCTTCCTGTTTTCCAATTGAAATGAGCCTGCTGGTGGAGGCGCAGAGTCACAAGCTCGGAAAGGACCATTTAGGGGCTCTTGACATTGTCTGGGAATCGTTTAAGCCGCTCTCTACTTCCCATCCCTGCTGGCTCCGTAATTCCCACTGACACTTGTGCTGGGGCCGAGTTTTTAAGCACGGCGAGGAAACAACTTCCGGCTCTCTGCAACCGTCGTGCCAGTGCCAGATGAGCCCCGTTTCTCCTTGTCCTGCTTACCGCAGGGCATCGGAAATCGCTGTCCCTCAGGCAGTGCATGAAGTGTCCAGTTGTTACTGTCCAGAAACATCACACCAAGCCGTGTGTCACGGCTCCAAGCTGGGTCACAGATCTGGTGCCCCCCCCAGGTCATGATCACCTGGGCAGCGAGGAGTCAGGGTGGGTCAGTTTCCATTCAATTCAGGGTCTGGACAGGGAGAACCACATGGCCCAGGACGAGCTCTCCTCAGCAGGGTGAAATGCAGAGAAGCCTAGGACGTGTCCAGGGGCCCAGGGGAACCCACCAGGGGGCACCGTGCCATCTTCCAGACCCTTCTGCTTTTCTGTGTCCCCTGCTAACAGCAAGGCAGGGAGACCTTTTCCCTCCCGACCCGTGTCCAGGCTTTGGTACCCTGCAGATAAGCCTCTCTCCTCCCTTGGAAGTTGTGTGCAGCCCTCGGGAAGGTTCCGGAGGGAAAGAAGTGGGAGAAACCAGCCTGAAGCCGGCAAAGGTGGCCCCTCGGGGTGGGGGTTTACCGGGAAGTGGAAAAGAGGCCCTTTGCGAACTGGAGGGCCCTTCCCCACCTATTCCAAGACTCAGGGGCTGTGTCTGTGTCCTTTGTACCACACGCAGCTCAGAGACCACCGTCAGTGTCTGGGCAGTGAGGGAGGGAGGCCTCTGGGGGGACTCCAAGCCTCTGCAGTTAGTGGCTGCCAGTTCCCAGGTCACACAGGCCCAAGAGATGATGGGCTGACTTGGGGCCAAGTGCCGTGCCCGCAGTTTTCAGCCAGGTAGTGTCTTAGCTCGGGGCTGTGATTCTCCCAGGAAGTCGAGGCGTGGCGGCACCGTAGTGAGCGCCTGAATGTCCCCCCATCCTGGCTCATGCCCAGAGAAGCCCCCCAAGTCCAGCCCACATGTGCAGGAGTCTTTCACTCAGCCACTAGCATGGTGGACCAGTCCACACCACAGGCACAGCAGGTCTATACTGCCCACAGCAGCCTCGCATCAGGCATCTCCCACCCCCACACCCCCCCGGCCGAGACCTGGGCCACCCCGCGTCAGCAGCCCTCTCTCCTCAGACCGAGCTCATAGACCTGTCCACGGTCGACGTCATCCTCATCTCCAACTACCACTGCATGATGGCGCTGCCCTACATCACCGAGCACACGGGCTTCAGCGGCTCCGTGTACGCCACCGAGCCCACCGTGCAGATCGGCCGGTGAGTGGGCAGGTGGCGGCCTGGGGAGACGGCACTCGGGGGTGTGGGACACCTGCCCATGGGAGGGGTGGGGATGCCCGCCGCTATCCGGCCCCGGGTGCGAGAGTCCCCCCTTCTCTTCATGCCTTCTCAGGCTCCTCATGGAAGAGCTGGTGAACTTCATCGAGAGAGTGCCCAAGGCCCAGTCGGCCTCGATGTGGAAGAACAAGGATATCCAGCGGTGAGCCCGGCCCCTTGCCTGCCCACGCGTCTCCCCAGGGAGGGGGGCGCCGCCTTAGGGGGTGCTGGGCCCGCGACCCTGCACACTTTCTCCTGTGCTCGCCCAGCGTCTTCCTGTCTGTCCCTCCCAGTGAGCCACTCCGGCAGGACCCTGGCCCTGCCTCCCTGCTGCCCGGGACTCCCCCTGTGCCTGCCGGACACCCCCCCCATCCAGAGCCACCCCTGCACCTCTCCCCACTGCCTGCCTGCACAGACCCGGGCCTCTGCTTGCTTTCCGCAAGCACATGGCCTGGCCACCCGCATTTCGTCCTGGGAGCTGGCGTCCCTGAGCGACGCTTCCACTGACGCCCACGGTCTCCATGGCCAGGTCCCCAACGTTCCGCCCCTAGGAAGTCCCCAGGCCTTATTCTGCCTTTCTGGCCGGACCCTGACCGTTTGCCTTGCCTGCCCTCTGTTCTTTGCGAAGTGCAAGACAACCAGCTCACAGCAGGGAGGGTGTGTGAGGGAGGGGTGGACGGGCCCCTTTGGAAATGCCCCCATCCATGACGGCTTGCTCTGATACTGCTCCAAATAAAAGGTGCTGGCAGGGAGGGACGTGAGTCTGCTCTCGCCGCCTGCTGGCGACGGTCGGGAAGGGCTGAGCACTGGCTGGGGAGGGCCAGAGCCCCCAGGCCCTGGGAAGCTGCCTCCACCCTCAGCCAGATTCTGTACCCCGGGGAATCCAAGGAGAGTCTGGGGCTTGGGAAGAAGGTGCTGAGGGGCTGGACACATAAGCCAGGAAGCCAGGACAGGCACACGGGGTGTTGGGGACCATCACCTGGCCTCACTCTCAGGCCACAGGAACCAGCGACTCCTCAGCCGCCCTCCTGCACCCCTTTCTGACGCCTCTCCCTCCCGAGCCAGGCTCGCGCCATGTCCAACGCACAGACACTTTCCTTCCTGGCTGTGCTTTTCACTCTCATTCACTTCCCCAGAGCCAGGGCCACAGACTCGGATGCTGTTGGGGATGGGGAGGGCAGCAGTGGCGTCATGGCCCCCACCCGCACCAACACTGCCAGCTCTCTCCGGGGATCCCACTGTCTGCTCTCCTCTGGGAGGCCTGAAGCTAGAGTGTTCCCCATGGCTCACACCTAAGATGCTGCAGGCAGGGCTGAAGCAATAGAATAACGGGGAGAGCATTTTCCTCGCAAGCAGCCTTCTTGGGTTCAATCCCCAGCATTCCATAGGGTCCTCTGAGCACCACCAGGAGCAGTTCCCAAGTGCAGAGCCAGGAGTAGCCCCAGAGCATTGCTGGGTGTGACCTCCTCCCCCCAAAGAAAAGAAAATTCAACTCCAACATGAGTTGAATTTGAGGCTCAAGGTCTCAGTTTTGTGCCTTTTCAGCTCTTAAGACCTAGAATCAACACATTTCAGTCGCATGGGTTACTAATAAGATCGTCAAATGGGAAAACAATAAATTAAACCCTTTCCTGCTCGTTCATCAAAGGAATGTGATGAATTCCCGTAAATCACTAGAAGTTGGGTTGGATTAGCATTTGATTTAGTACTGGTATGTGTACCCCCCAAAAACGATCCTTCTTGCTTTGGGGCAGCTGTCTCCCCGCCTGGCTCTTGATTTATTTGCGCCAATCCACCATCCTTCTTCCTCATTCTGTCATCGCAATTGACTCTTCTTGAGAAAAATTAATTTTGAAGGTGGGAAAAGGAAAATGACTTGCAGTGCGATTTTTTTTTTTGACCCTACAACCTCCTCACTCACTGCAAATTCGGGTTATGAATTTAGGAATAGGGAAAACATAAAACAAATATTCCCATTAACGTGGTCTCTAGGATTTTGGGGGGGAAGGGGGAGGCTAAGACCAGCATTTTTGGTGTAAGCATAAAACCCACAGTTCTGATCAAGGATAAATTGTTTCAGGTTATTGTGATCCTCTCGTGGCATTAAAGAAGCACGCGCTGATATTTTCCTGCAGTCCACTTTCCCGATTGAAACGTTGCAGCTATTTTTAATACTTTGGACTTAAAATGGGTGTTGGGGACTCCGGAGCAACGGCAGGCGTGTCCTGCATGGCGTCCCTTCTCCCCACCCAGGGGCTTCCCGGAGGTCCCCAGACTGTCCCCCTTCTCTCGTTCATTGGCAAACGCTTAGGGCACCCCCAGGCAGTCTGCATGTGGCCGTTAGGTCTGAGCCTCGGCCATAGGTCTGAGCCATGACAGGGGGAGGGCTAGCAGCCCCTGGCATGGAGGCAGGGCACAGGGACGTGGTGACCGGGAGACAGTGCTTAGGACACGTTCCACATGGGAGCTCGACTCTGAGCAGTCTAAAGGCTGCGGGCAGGTAGGGCTGGTTTGCTTCCCCGTCTGACCCTAAATCAGCCCGTGACCCTGGTGGCTCCCTGGACACTGAGGCCACCTCTGCCAGCTTCCCGCCTGCCAAGAGAATTCTCCTGAGAGAAAGCGCGAGCAGTGCGTGGTGAGAGGCGGAGGACGTGCTACATGCGTAGCAGAGAGCGTGTGTGGGTGAGAGGCCCAGCGCATGCTGCATGCATGGTGGACAGCGGATGTGCCTGGCAGAGTTACCCTGTCTGTGTTGGAGACCCCTCGGGGAGGGCACTGACCTTCCGTGTGGCCATCTCAGGTTCAATCCCCGGCATCCAATATCATCCCCTGAGCACTACCTGAGTGCGGAGCCAGGGGGACCCCTGAGCATCACTGGGTGTGCCCCCCCCCACCCCGCCGCCAAAATAACAATAATAATAACAATAAAGGGTGGTCCCTGGCCTGTGTGCTGTGGCCCACCCAAGGTTAGGGACCTGCAAGACTTGGCTGGGCAGGTCGGACGGGCCAGGGAAGCTCTGGAGGGATGCAGCGCCCACCCCAGGGCCAACCTGGCTTCCCTGGGCCCGTCAGCTGGCCAGTGATGGGTACTGGCCGTGTCCACTTCCTCCCGTACTGAGCATTCCGACCAGAGATGCACGCAGCAGGGCCAAGGCTCTGCTCAAAGGACCCCGGCCAGTCCAGACTGCCCGTGGGTGTGGCCTCCGGAGGCCTGACCCTCCCCGGCCCTCTCTGCCTGCCTGACCCAGCCACTTGGGGACTGGTTTTGCCTTTAGATTTTGTGATTTTTCTGCAGTTTAATTCTTCTTTTTTTCTGTTTTTTTGTGGGGGAGGGGGGTTGTTGTTGTTGTTGATTTTTTTTTTTTTGAATTCCTGTATTCGTTTTCTCTCTTCTTCTGCTCTCAGGACATTCCTGGGGGACTCAGGGAATCACAGGGGGCTTCAGGGATTGACCCCAGCTGGCTGTGTGTGGAGCAAATGTCCCAGCTCTCCTGTCACTCTGGCGCCCCTTTCCTTTGTTTTGTGAGCTTGTGAGGACAGGCTTGCTGAGATCTGTTTCCATTCTGTTGTTGTTTTTTGCTCAGATTTTTGTTCGTTTTCAGTTTTGAGGCCACACCCTGCCTTGGGCTGCTCCCAGACCAGTGCTCAGGGGCCTCTTCCAGCAGTGCTCAGGTGACCAGGGAATGGGACACCTGCAGGTCCAGCGTGAGCTCTCTGGCCCCCTCCAGTCCCTGCCGCTGGTTTTATAAAGAAAACTTTATTGACACATGGCCACACTGACTCATTTGCATAATTGTTCCGTTTCACCGCCAGATTGAATTGTGACAGTCAACATAGTGTCTGCAAAGCTTAAAATATCTAAGAACGCTTTATAGAAAGTGTGTGCTGGCCTTCAGTTAAAAACTCAAGAAATTCTGACTAAAAAAAAATGTTTTTTCTTTATTTTTGAAATGTCCTCTTTTTTATGTACTCTCTCTGGAACTCTTATTTAGAATCTGAACCGTCAAGACTTCCACTCAGAGTTTTCCCCTTCAATTTTTCACCTTTGTTTTTTTCCTTGGGCCGGAGCGATAGCACAGCGGTAGGGCGTTCGCCTTACAAGCGGCCAACATGGCCGACCCGAGTTCGATTCCTCCGCCCCTCTCGGAGAGCCCGGCAAGCTACCGAGAGTATTCGATGTGCCAGACACAGTAACAACAAAGTCTCCAATGGAGACGTTACTGGGCCCGCTCGAGCAAATCGACGATCAACGGGAGGGCCTTTACCTTACCTTTTTTTCCTTCTTTTGTTAGGAAATTCTTTTTCTTTTTTCTTTGCTTTTTGGGTCACACCCAGCAGTGCTTAAGGGTCCTCCTGGGTCTAACTCAGGAATTATTCTTGGTGGTACCCAGGGGTCCATATGGGAAGCCGGGGATCGAACCCGGGTCAGCCACGTGCAAGGCAAACACCCTACCCACTGTGCTATCACTCTGGCCCCTGCTAGGAAATTCTTTTAACTTTCTTTCCTAACCTTTTTGGGTCATTTCTGCTGTTTCTGTATATTTTTGGCTTTTGTCGGGGGTGGGGGGTGTGTCTTGTTTTTGTTTGAGGGCCACACCTGGTGATCTCAGGGGCTATCCTGGCTTTGTGCTCAGGGGCCACTCCTGATGGGGTGGGGGGTATGAGCCCCAGTTGTTGTGTGCAGGGAGGCGTCCTTCCCCGTGTACCATGTCTCCGGCCCTCTGTACATTTTTATTGCTAATTTTGGCTTTTTTAATTTTGAACATAACCATTTCATTATAATATAAAACATAGATACCAAAAGCTCGCTGTAAAATAAATACACCAAGAGATAACTTGGGTTAAAAGTCCCAGGGCTAGAGCGATGGCACAGTGGGTAGGGTGATTGCCTTGCACGTGGCCAACCCAGGTTCGATTCCCAGCATCCCATATGGCCCCCTGAGTACCGCCGGGAGTAATTCCTGAGTGCAGAGCCAGGAGTAACACCTGTACATCCGCCAGGTGTCACCCCCACCCCCGCCAAAAAAAGAAAGACATAGAAAAGTCCCAGGAACTCAAAATCCCGTCTCTGCCCCAGCCTCATCTAAAACGGATTGTATATTTGGGTTTTGGTTTTTGGTTCCCACTGGGCAGTGCTCAGGAGTCACTCGTGGTGGTGCTCAGGGTGCCGTTTGGACTCGGGTCCGCCGTGTGCAGGGTGAGCCACCCACCCTCTCCTCTCCCGAGGCTGCCCATCCCCCCTGCAGAATTGCCCTTCGGTTAGGCAGATCGACTGTCTTGGTTCGGGTTTGGGTTTGGGACCCACACCCGGCGATGCTCAGGGCTTCCTCCTGACTCTGCACTCAGGGCTCACCCCTGGCAGTGGTCAGGGCACCATATAGGGTGCCAGCGGTCAAACCCAGCCCCTCCATGTGCAAGGCCAGCACCTGCCTGCCGTGCTCTCGCCCTGGCCCCGATCGTCCCATCTTGACACAGCAAAAGCTCCGTGCCCACCTCGGATTCCCTTATTTTCTTCCTCTGGGGAGACCCTTTTGGACATTCCCTGTGAATCACCTCTTGCTCCAGGAATCTGGATGTTTTGGGGGGATTTTTTTGTTTGTTTTTCAGTAATAGAAAAAATTTTATTTGTTCTTTGTTTTATTTTGTTGGTTTTGGGGCCACACCTGACAATGCTCAGGGGTTACTCCTGGCTCTGTGCTCAGGAATCACTCTGGCAGTGCTCAGGGGACCCTATGGGATGCTGGGGATCGAACCTGGGTCAGCCACATGCAAGGCAAATGCCCTACCCGCTATACTATCACTCTGGACCATATTCATTCTTTAATTTTTAATTATTGGTCTTGAGTTTGGGGACACATCAGGCAGGGCTCAGGGTCCCCCAGCTCTGTTCATGGGGGGAGCCCAGCCCCTCTAAAGCTGAGGCCTGCGCTCACCTGTCCAGCGAGTCTCTGCAGTAGCGGAGTTTAAACACTGTCCTCGGTGATCAGTGCTCACTGCCACGGGGCTGGTCTCGGTTTCCAAACCTCTTTGGAGAAGAGACACATTGGCTTCTGCTCACCCCCTCTCGATGCCTGCAGCATCGAAACATGCAGCCAAGCTCCGTCCCCTCATTCCTGCTCTCCTCTGCTGGTCTCTGGAAGGGTGGTTTGTGTACGCCCGCAGCCCATCTTGTGATGCTTCCTACAGCCCTTTTCTGTCTCTGATCCTCGTGCCTCAGGAACTAGATCGCAGGATGAGATCGTGGGAACAGTGTTTCCGGTGTTCCCATGAATTGTTTGTTTGTTGGTGCTCTGTGATCTTGACAGTCAGTCTTGCTCCACGCCAACTCCTTGACTTGCAGCTTCTCTCTGGGCCTCTGAGACTCCCTCCTTCCAGCCCGCCTTGCTACCGAGCTGACTGGAACCGCCTCTTCCCCCTTAGAAGTCTTGCCGGCCCGGGCCCGGTGCCTCCTTCATAGTCTGAGCATCCTCCAGATGCGCCTGGTTCACTCTCAGGGGTCGGTTCTCTCAGGCTCGCTGCACACCCTCCTACTCTACACCCCAAAGCTTCTGTTTCAGAACCGAGGCTGCGAGCTCCTGTGGAGACTGCACATCCCTCCTTGGCCCCTCTCGTTCATGTTCTCTTTATCACTTGGTTTTGCATGTTCGGGTTTTTGTTTCCCTGTACTCGGGACGTGTCTAGGCATATGTTCACTCATGCCTGAGGCTTGGCCTGAGCATATGGAAAGCGGCCTGGAGTGTGGCGGCAGTTGGGTCGTGGAGGTCGGCTGCTAGGGCTGGGTACCTGGGGGCGTGGAGGGCTCTCACCCACCCCCCCTCTGGGGCACCCCAACTGAAAACAGCCTGGCGCAGAGTCTGGTGGCTTGGTTATGAGGGCCTCATTTTATGCTCCCTTCCTGGAGAAGCAGCCATGAGTTCATCATAAGACACTCACTACCCATTTTCCATAATTACCAAACCATGTTTGTTGGGGTTCAGACAGTAGGCAACAAATCACAGGGGGAAATATATATATATGTATATAGATAGATAGATAGATAGATAGGTAGATAGATATATGCCTCTCGGAGAGCCCGGCAAGCTACCTGTGACGTATCTGATATGCCAAAAACAGTAACAATAACGGGTCTCATTCCCTTGACCCTGAAAGAGCCTTCAATACGGCAGCGTTGGAAAAGACAAGTAAGGAGAGGCTGCTAAAGTCTCAGAGGTGGGACAAATGGAAACGTTACAGGCACCCGCTTGAGTAAATCGATGAACGACGGGATGACAGTGACACAGTGATACTCGGGATGTAGGGAGCGGCCAGGCCATACCTGGTGGTGCCCAGGGCTTACTGCTGGCCCTGTAACCAGAGAATCACTCCTTCTGGGGATCAGGACGGGCCGACGGGGTGCCAGGGGTTGAGCTGGTCGCCCCCCCCCCCCACATTGAGTCAGCCACGTGCGAAGCTGATGCCTGTCCCCTGTCCCCTCTCCTAGGTGGACTTTATGTCATTCTCTCGTGTGATATCCACTCTTGTTTTTCTCCCAGTTCAGCTTTTGTTCCTGAAGTTTGAAAAAAAAAGTCTTAACTGTTCATTGAATTCTAGCACCTCATTTTTAAGGCTTCTTCTTTTTTTTTTTTTAATCTTTCCCGTGGTTCTCACATGTTTTGTTGGATGTTTGTAGCTCTCTTAACACATATTTTGGGCTTCGGTGTCATTTGCGGCGGGTGGGGGGGGGGGGGGAGGCGGGTATTGGGGACTGAGCCAAACTGTGTGAGGCCTGAACATGCCCCACGCCTCCCCACCCCCCGCCCTCTCCGTGTGGTCTTTATTCTCATTTTTGCTTTTGTTCTGAAATCTCTTCCCGTGCTCTTACTACCCTCCTTTTAAGTACCAGTGTCTCTTCTCATCTCTAGAGAACAGCCCTCTCGTCTCTCTCTAGTGAGCACTAACTCGGCCCCTGCCCCCAACTGAGGCCCCTCACCCGCTGCCTCACCACGGATGTGTGTGTGGCTTCTCCGGGCACACTGGACTCTCCCGGGGCCTGCCAAGTCCATCTTACTGCTCGGATGTGGTTGGTGCTTTCTCAGATGCTCTCCTCTCTTTCTTGAGGGTGTGTGTGAGGATGCACACAGACAGACAGACAGACAGACAGACAGGGAACTAGTATTTCAGCAGAGGACAGAACTAATCTCCATCCCCGCGACCAGCAGCTCCCTGCCCTGTGTCCGGCTGTCCGGCGAGCGGGGCAGTCACGCGGAAGGCCCCTTCTTGACTGCTTGAGAGCAAACGGTCAAACGTCTTCCTTGTGCTCACTGGCTGTCAGGGACGCACGTCCTCCTGGAAAGTGACAAAGGGTGTTTTATTTTCCTCTTGAGGCTGAGCCTCACGCAGTTAGCACGGTCCCCTCCCACAGCCTGGCCAGGCCCAGGAGGTCACCTTGCCGTGTCATTGTGAACAGGAAGATGAGGAGAGCTCAGAATGATGATCCGATCCAGCCCTAAGAGAATGACTTGGGAAATAACGGGGGGGGGGGGGGGGGGGGGAGAGGGAGGGAGAGGAAGGGGGACAGGGATGGAGAGAGAGGAGGAGAAAGAGGAAGGGAGAGAACAGGGAGGGAGGGAGAAGGGGGAGGGAGAGGGAGGGAGGGGGGAGGGAGAGGGAGGGGGAGGGAGGGGGGAGGGAGAGGGAGACAGAGGGAGGGAGAGGAAGAGGGGGGAGGGAGAGGGAAAAAGAGGGAGGGAGAGAACGCTGATGACTAATCCAAGTTGTGGCCACCTTAGACAGGGCCCCACAGTCCCCTGCAGGTCTGACCGTGGCGTCCCTTGCAGGCTGCTGCCGTCCCCGCTCAAGGACGCGGTGGAGGCCACCACGTGGAGAAGGTGCTACACGATGCAGGAGGTCAACGCGGCCCTGAGCAAAATCCAGCTGGTGGGATATTCCCAGAAGATCGTGAGTGCCACCCTGCGTGCCCGCCACGGTGCCCGCTGCTTCGGGGAAGAAAGGCCTCGGGCGTCCCATTCCGGCCCCTCTGCTGCAGGGCAGCTGCAGGGTCGGGCTGGAGAGGTGGCGGCTGCCCCGCGGCCCGCGTGCTTGCAGGGAGAGGAGACGCTTCACAGCACGGGGCCTGGACACTTGAAGTGTTAGTGTTAGTGTCCCTAACGCCAGGGAGCAGCGTGACGAGACGGCCTCTGGGCCAGAGCTCACAGGGACCCCTTCTGCTAGACTGTGCTGGGCGTCTCCCCCGGGCGAGAGAAAGAACAGAAACCTACAGACTTGCCTCTTGGGGTCTCTGTGGTAAAATCTCAGCCCTCTCTCTTCAAAGAAGTTAGTTGGGCTGCTCTGGAGCTACTCCCAGCTTGGTGCTCGGGGTCGCCCAGGGTGGGCGAGGGGATTCTGAGTCGGCACAGCCTGCCCGGGCCCTCAGGGCTCTTCCTGGCCCTTTCTGAGGGGGGCGGTTCCCACCAGCCCAGAGATTATCTCCAGCGACACTCAGGCTGTGGACCCCCCCCCATACAGGGACCCCAGGAGCCTCCAGCAGAGCTGGCAGTGCCACCCGCTGAGCTGTGTCCCCCGCGCTCCATCCCTACACCGGGTACCTAGAAACTCTGGGCGAGGTACCACGTGAGCACCACCATCTGAGCTGCGTCTGCCACTCTCGCCGGAGCCCATGGAAACTTCTCGCTCTTTTCCAGGAGCTTTTCGGTGCCGTGCTGGTAACACCGCTGAGCTCCGGCTATGCCCTGGGGAGCTCCAACTGGATCATCCAGTCTCACTACGAGAAGGTGTCCTACGTGTCTGGGTCCTCCCTGCTGACCACGCATCCCCAGGTAACCCCCGCCCCCTCAGTCCTCCATGCACACGGCCATGCACTCGGCACATCCATGGGCACATTCACAGTGCACACTCATAGTACACACAGCACACACTCAGAACACAGTGCACTCCTATAGTACAGTGCACACATAGTGTACACAGCACACACTCAGCACACACTCACAGCACACACTAATACAGTGTACACTCATAGTACTCACAGCACACACTTTTGGTACACTGTGCACACTCATAGTACACACAGCACACTAAGTACACACAGCACACACGAACACACAGCGCACACTTATAGAACAGTGTACACTCATAGTACACACATCACACAGTACAGCGCACACTAATACACAGTGTACACTCATAGTACGCACAGCGCACAGCACACACTCAGAACACAGTGCACACTTACAGTACACCGTACACACATAGTACTCACAGCACACGTTCAGTACACACAGCGCACAACTTATAGTACACACAGCACACACCCAGTACACACAGCACACACTTATAGTATACAGTGCACACTCATAGTACACACAACACATACTCAGCACACACAGTGCACACTCATAGTACACACAGTGCACACTTGTGGTACACACAGCGCACACAGCACACATCAGCACACACCCAGCACTCAGTGTCGACCCAGTGCAGGACACACTCCCAGCACACGAGGCCAAGAGAGGACTCTTAGTTCTGGTGGCTTTAGCCCTGTGCACCACCATGAGGGTGGAATCATCCCGCTCAGGGCCTGTAGGCTGACACGGTGTGGAGCTTGTGGGACAGACCCTCCCCCAACTCGGCTCTCCTGTGAGGCATGGCCACTCGGTCTATACCCCCAGGGCCCTGCAGGCATGTGCAGGCAGATGGGGTGGGGGGTAGGAGCACTGATCATGGGGACACCCCAGCTCTGAGCAGTGTCCCGGCCTTGTGGTGTTCAGACGTTCTGTAGAATCGAGTTTCCTCTCCAGGTCTCGAGGGGACACGCTGCTATTTTTCCCCTCTCGCTAGCAGAATTCTGGGCCTTCCCCGCCTGTTGGAATCAAAAGCCATCAATGTCCTCCCCGCCGGCTCATTGAATCCGATTCCATATTGGCAGCTCCCTCATCCCTGATACATTCTTCCTTAAGAGACAGAGAGGGGACTTGGCTGCCAACTCCTGATTTGTCCTGCTTAGATCAAAGCCTTTACGGTACTATTGATGTCATCTCCAGTAAATTATTCATACAAGGTCCGTAAATCTGAAGGGAAAATAAGGTCATGAAAGTAATGAGCAACATACCTAGGTAATTAATTTTCATTTCTAGCTGGCAGGCGGCGTTGTACGTACGGAGGGAATTAGGCGCTCCTTTCCCCCAGATAATTGGATTCTGTAGAGTGGGGATAAGAAAAGCCGGGCTGATGGTCCAGCACTCTGCAAACCGGCCCAGGGGCCAGGTGGGTGCCACCTGTTCTGCCGAAATGTCCCTGTGCCCGTGTCTTCATGGGGTGGTGACGTCCCTACTGTCACAGCAGCCTCCCAGCCAGGTGCTGGACAACCCTGCTCTGTGCTGGGGAGATGCTCCTCAGGGCCAGCCCGGCTGGGCTGGGGCCTCAGAGAGGGATTGTGTGAGAGGGGACGGAGGGATGGCCAGCACAGTGTGTGGGGCTGTGGGGCCAGCCAGGGCCACCGTCTGCGGAGCTCATGCACTAGCCCTTGGAACCGCACCCCCAGGCCTCATGCTTTCCTTTCTTTCATGAGCTACCAGTGCAGATGTCTGCAGGGATAAGGGGATAGCTCAGATGGCCAGCACAAGGCGCGAGGTCAGTCCCCAAGCACAGCCAGGGACCCCCAGGCACCGCCAGGGGAGGCCTCCCTGGGCCTGGCCAAGCATCATAGGGAGTGACCCCTGGGCTCCCTGACCCTCCCCCACTCCAACCCCGACACACATACTTGCAGGATCAGGGACATGGCTGGATGCTGATGCACTGCCCACCCTGCTGCCCTCTGCCCACAGACCCTGCACCCTGGGTCCTGTGTGCTGCCCTCCCTGCCATCTCTGTCTGTGCCCCTCCCCCACGGTTTAGGCTTCCGCCTACCCCCTCCCTCCCTCCCTCCTGCCCGCTTGCTGTTCTCTCCACAAGTCTCCCAGGAGGGGGAGGGGGGCGCAGAGGGGGTGATTGTCACTCTCTGGCCTGGCACTGGCACAGTACCAGCCGCCCGGCTGGCTGGCTGACTTGCGCAGGGACCCCAGCTCCCAGGGCCTTGCATGTGCTCGTTCCATCAGGGTCACAAGTATTTTCATCTGCCCCTGGATGGACACACTGGAAGTTTGCGTGGATGTGTGTAGGGATCAGCAATGACTGTGCAAGGCAGAGCTGAAGAACGCTGCCCTCTGGTGGCGAAATGGAGGCACTGCGTGTCTCCTGGACCCGCCGAGAACCGTCTTGGCCCTAGCCTGTCTGGTCAGGCTGACCCGCACTCCCGTATCTGCCATGGGTGCACCGCCCTTGGGCTGCTTGGAGGTTTTTTTTGTTTTTGTTTTTCTTTTTGTTTCGGGGGGAGGGGTCAGATGGACCACACCCGGTAATGCTCAGGGGTTACTCCTGGCTCGCGCTCAGAAATTCCGCCTGGCAGGCTCAGGGGGCCATATGAAATGCTGGGGATCGAACCCGGGTGAGCCACATGCATGGCAAACGCCCTCCTGCTGCCCTGTCCTCCAGCCCCGCCCCGCCCTTGGTCTCCCTTGCAGAGCTTAGTCTCCCTGCGATGCCCATGCCTGTGCCAGCCTGAGTCCCTGCCATGCGCTGGAGGCCCAGCTCCTTTCTCTGCTCTCACATACAAGAGCGGGGACACAAGCCCGGTGACCACCCCGGGAAGGGAGCACAGGCACACACGGGGCCCGGAGAGGTGCTGCGGGCTGAGACTCATGAGCCCCCAGCCCCTCGCTCGCAGTGAACACAGTCCAGCCCCCAGCAAGAACCTGCTCCCCTCCCACCTCCGCCCTTCCTTCCGTGTGTGTGCACTTGCGAGCAGAACACGGATGTACTCAGCCCCGAGGTTACCCTCTCAGGGTCATCCTTCATCCGAGGGGGGGAGGTGTCGGGCCACACCTGGCGGGGCTCAGGGGCCCAACCCAGGGCAGCTGCATGAAGCCAGCGGCTCCCATGGGCCCTGAGGGACGGGGCGGCTGTGACTCCTCCCCACTGCCGGGTCTTTCCATAGCGTGTCTGGGGACTCTGTTCCTGAAACCGCGGGCAGGGATGCAGGGAGTGGCCGTGTCCACTCCTGGCCTCAAACCTCAGCTCCGACTCGGGGCACGGCTCATTCAGGAGAGGGTGTTTGGGACGTGGCAACGGCCGTTGGGGGGACAGTTCCCCGCCCAGCCTCCTGGGTTACCGAGGGGGTAAGACGTCCCCTGGACACTCCCAGGAGAGGCCGGGAGTGCACCCCCGGCCAGAAGCCCAGCTCTGAGAGGAGGCTCCAGTTCCCGACCCAGCCGAGGCCACCGATTCATGGGTCTGTGCCTCCCTCTTGGGCCTGCCTCACCGTGCTGCTTGGGGCCTCAGTGAGAAAGTGCCCAGTCCTCCCGCCCCATGGACTCCGATGCAGGCGGGCGGCCCTGCCCAGCACCACCTAGGGGCGCTGTCACCCTTTGATGAGGCATGAGAGCTCAGCCTTTTGGAAGGAGCGAGGCCTGATGGAACTGGGCAGTGCCACTGGGCCTTTTCATGGGACCAACCCAGGGACTCGGTATCCAGGTCTGAAGGCTTGGCTTCCAGTGCTGCCACCCTCACACAGGCGCACTGCCTTGCTCACGGGAGGGCAGCAGTGCGGGGGCGGCCCCGCTGTCCCCCCGCCCACCATCTGCAGATGCACCTGTTTTCCGTCACCGAGCCTGGCTCTGGTTTTTCAGCCCATGGACCAAGCATCTCTGAAGAACAGCGACGTTCTCCTCCTGACGGGCCTCACCCAGATCCCCACCGCCAACCCCGACGGCATGGTGGGCGAGTTCTGCAGCAACCTGGGTATGTGTGTGCCTGCGTGTGGCTTGGTGGGGCTTCCCGATGCCCTGCCCTGGGCACTCAGACCCTCGGGTACCCCACTGAGACCGCTCCCTGCTTTATCCCACACGCCCGAACCCCATCCTTTCAAACTACCTCTGGCTCACCATGATTCCTTTTTTCCTTTGGCCTTTGTTGGGACACTCCCAGGTTAGAGCTCAGGGTCTCCTGGCTCTGCGTCACAGTTAGGTCCCAGCCAGGGGTCGAACCCAGGCCTCCCACCCACAAAGCTTCCGCCCGCTGGGCTCAAGTCTTTAGCATCTGAGATCCGAAGGCGCAGTTAGCATGGTGAAACAGAAGCTGAATTTTTTTTAGTTCTTCAGACAGAACTTAGTATCGTCCCACTTGATTCATATAGGAAAGTCTTAGCCTTGAGTTTGGTGGGCGCGGGGTGGCCGGGTACATATAGGGTTTAGGGCAGTGGCCAGGCTCAGCCGAGGAGGTGCCAGAGACAGGCTGCTGGGGTCTGCAGTTTGCTCTGGAAACCAAACAGGAAACCAATTTGAGAGGCATTTTTAAAACTCAGTTCTGACTGCAGTTCTGAGTTCTCACTAATCAGCCGCGATTCTGCATCTCACAGCTGATCTGAAATGCTTCCGGTGTCAAGGATTCTCCCGTAGACCAAGTTGAAGGAAAGAAAGTGTCCCTGAAATAAGTGGAGTGGCCTGTGCGATAGCACAGCAGGGCGGGTGCTCGTCTTGCACGCCGCCAGCCCTGGTTCAGGCCCCAGAACCCCCGGTGCTCCCCTGAGCCTGCCAGGAGTAAGCCCTGCCAGGTGTCACCCGAAAACTAAGTCAGCTAGATTCCCTGGGTGTGTTTACTCCGAGGCCACCAGTGATGGCCAGAAGCCGAGTAGAGACAAACCCAGCGAAGTTCTAATGGGAGAGAAACAGGACGGTGCTGGCCACCCTGACAAACCCAGACCCTGCGCTGCTCCCTGCCTGCCTCCATGCAGTGAGGTGCCTGGGAACGAGCTCACAGGGGTCAGGACAGGGCCCCGACACTGCCCGCTGACCCTCCACCCCGCTGTCCACCCCCAGCGCTCACAGTGCGGAACGGAGGGAACGTGCTCGTGCCCTGCTACCCGTCGGGCGTCATCTACGACCTCCTGGAGTGCCTCTACCAGTACATCGACTCGGCCGGCCTCTCCAACATCCCCTTCTATTTCATCTCCCCCGTGGCCAACAGCTCCCTGGAGTTCTCCCAGATTTTCGCTGAGTGGTACGTTCGTGTTGTGTGTGGACAGTCTGAGACATCCGTGTTCTCTGTGGGTGTTCAGAGACGTCCAGGTTCTGTGTGGACAGTGTGAGGCGTCTGTGTTCTGTGTGGATGGTTTGAGGCAGCCATATTCTGTGTGGATGGTCCGAGACGTCATATTCTGTGTAGATTTCCAAGATGTCTGTGTTCTCTGTGAAATGTCCATGTTCTCTGTGGGTGTTCTGAGACGTCTGTGTTCTGTGCGGACTGTCTGAGATGTCCATGTTCTCTGAGACATCCATGTTCCGTGTGAATGTTCTGAGCTGTCTGTATTCTAAAATGTCATGCTCTGTGTGGACATTCTGAGACATCCATGTTCTCTGTGGGCGTTCTGAGATGTCCAGGTTCTGTGTGGATGTTCTGAGACCCCGGGTTCTATGTGGACAATCTGAGATGTCCGGGTTCTGTGTAGACAGTGCGAGGCTTCTGTGTTCTGTGTGGATGGTCTGAAGTATCCATGCTCTGTGTGGACAGTCTGAGGCATGTTCTCTGTGGATTTCTGAGATGTATGTGTTCTCTGTGACATGTCCATGTTCTGTGTGGACGTTGAGATGCCTATTCTATGTGGACTGTCTGAGATGACCGTGTTCTCTGAGACGTCCATGTTCTGTGTGAATGTTCTGAGATGTTCATGTTCTGTATGGACATTCTGAGACATCTGTTTTCTCTGTGGGCATTCTGAGACGTCCAGGTTCTATGTGGACAGTCTAAGATGCCCAGGTCCTGTGTGGCTTTTGTGTTCTGTGTGGATAGTCTGAGATTATCAATGTTCTTTGTGGATAATATGAGAAGTCCATGTTGTGTGTGGACATGAGACATCCAGGTTCTGTGTGGATGTCCTAAGTAAGACCTCCGGGTTTTGTGTGGCTCTTCTGAGACCTCTGGGTTCTTTGAGAGTGTTCTGTTTGGACAGTCTGAGATGTCTGAGTTCTATGTGGATGATCTGAAGCATATGTGGTTTTTCTGAGACTTCCATGTTCTGTGTGGACATTCTGAGACATGTGTTTTTTTGTGGGTGTTCTCAGACATCCTGGTTCTGTGTGGACAGTTTGAGGCATCTGGGTTGTGTGTGGACTGTCTGAGATGTCCGTGTTCTCTGTTTGAGACGTCCATTTTCTATGGGACAGTCTGATTCACTCCATTGAAATAGTGACCATGGAAGGTCCCTCCTTTTTCCCTATGGGCTATGAAACTTTGGCTTGGCTGTTTCTTCACCGATGTGAAGTCGGCTGAATTGCCAGGGCTTAGCAGAATCATAGTCTCGAGGAGTAAGGAGAGAAGGCAAAACCTGCCAAAATTATGTTCTCAAATTTAAAAAAAAAAAAAAAAGCTGAAACTGCTGTTGGCTGAAATTTCTGAAACCGTATCTAATGAGAAAAACCAGCATTTCAGTAGCACCGCTGACAAAATTCACTTTTATTAGAGCAGAAATTGGCTTAGAAACGCCCAGGTGGGTAAGACACAGAGCCAAGAGGAAATTAGCGACTGCAATGACCTGGGTGCAAACCCCTCCTCACCTGGAGTTCGAAGGGGCATTCGCTGCTTCACCAGCAGGGGGCAGCAGACACCGCCTTGTGCGCCCTGGCTAACTCGCGGCTGTTCTTCCCAGGCTGTGCCACAATAAACAGAGTAAGGTGTATCTTCCAGAACCGCCGTTCCCGCACGCAGAGGTAAGAGAAGGGGATGCTGGGGCCCTGGGGCCGAGAAACAGGGGGGGGGGGGGGGGGGAATGAACTGAGCAGGTGTGAGGGGTTAGAGAGTTACCGCTGAGAATATCCCCCAGCCAGCCCATGTCCCGAGATGCCCCCATACCCCTCTGGACAGGGAGAGGACCCGCCCTGCTATGCCCGGATGCTGGGCTTCAGTGGGGACCACCACCGTGTTAAGCCCCCCAGAGCCTTCCTCTCTGGCCGCACCCGGTCTTGTCCCTCTGCGGCTTTCAGCCGGCTATGCGGCGTGGCGGACCTTCTATGTGCACATGAACTCACTTCAGGTGCGGGGCACATGGGGATGTTCCAGGCAGTGTGGGGAGATGCTGTTTGAATTGTTCTAACGCGTCAGCAAGCTGGCAGTGAGTGAGACAAGGGCATGTTCCTGATGCGGGCACTTTGTCCCGGCCCTTCCCAGGACCCGAGCTCAGTGCCGCTCCCAGCGTGTGAGGTTCTAGGGGTGCCCTGGAAAGGGTCCACATGCCTTGGGCTGGAGGCAGCCCCAACATCCTTTTGTGCCCAGCACTGAGTGCCCATACCCGGGTGCGCCCGGGGCTGCCCTCGCAGCTCATCCAGACCAACAAGCTGAAGCACTACCCCAGCATCCACGGCGACTTCAGCAACGACTTCCGGCAGCCGTGCGTGGTCTTCACTGGGCACCCCTCCCTGCGCTTCGGGGACGTGGTGCACTTCCTGGAGCTCTGGGGCAGGTCCAGCCTGAACACGGTCATCTTCACAGGTAAGCAGGCACGGCAGGATGTGGAGGAAGGGGGTCCGCGCAGCCCCTGGGCCCCAGCCCAGCCCCGGCCCACACATGAGCGGGAAGATCCCATGTAAAGTGCCAGTGAGCCGGGAACGGCAGGCGCCGTGAGCTAGTAGGTGCCGGAAACCTCCTGCTGTTGCTCATCCCACGGGCACAACTGCTAGTGAGGAATCTCACTCTGGGGTGCTGCCGCCCTGCACAGGTCCCTGACCCCCAAGGGGGGTTGCAGGATCTGTCAGGACACCCAGGAGGGCTGGCATTAGCCCCTGACCCGGTAGTGCTCAGGACCTGCTTTCCTAGAAGTGCCCAGGGGATCCGCACCCCTCTCTCTCCGGCCCACTCTCACTTGATTTCTTCGTGACTCAGTTTCTCTTCTAAAGAAATCGGCCCCCTAGCCCATTCCCCCCTGCGGGCCCCCGAGTGGCCACGCACACCCCCCGCCTCCCTCTGGCCTCTCCCCAGAGCCCGACTTCTCCTACCTGGAGGCGCTGGCCCCCTACCAGCCCCTGGCCATGAAGTGCATCTACTGCCCCATCGACACGCGGCTCAACTTCATCCAGGTGTCGAAGCTGCTGAAAGAAGTGCAGGTAAGCACGGCCGCCCACCACTCCTGTGGGGACTGGGCCGAACCAAAGTGGCCCCTGGCCCCCTGCCCATGCTCCACGGTCACATGCACCACCAGACCGGTAACTCATTCTAAAGCCGAAAGTGGCCAGAGAGGCCGCACCCATGGTCTCTGCTTCTTGGCGGCTTTGGGAGAGTCCCACCCTAGCGGGAAACTGCAGGAAGGCAGAGGACACTTAGCAAGACTCAGCTGCGCTGGGCAGGGGTTTTCTCCCGTGAAAGCAGAGGGGTCTTGTGAACGGGGACCAGCCTGTCCCACACTGGACTGTGGCCCCACGGAGCCAGGCCACCGTGACCACAGGCACGGGCAATGAACGCCCGTGTGACTGGTCAGTGCCTGAGGCTGAAGCCAGGGGAGCCAGGGGAGCCCGGGGACAGGAAGGGGCCTGGCCACTGGTCTCACGTCCCTCCCCCCACCCCCTGCCGCAGCCGCTGCATGTGGTGTGTCCCGAGCAATACACGCAGCCGCCGCCCACACAGTGCCACCGCACCGACCTGATGATCGACTGCCAGCCGCCGCCCATGTCCTACCGGCGGGCCGAGGTCCTGGCACTGCCCTTCAAACGCCGCTACGAGAAGATCGAGATTGTACCCGAGGTGAGCGCCCGGGGCCGCCCCCTCCCAGCAGGACATGCGGGGCCCGCACACATGGCCTTGTGTTACTGCTGTAACTCAAAAACCATGTTCAAGAGAACAGCCTAAGTGTGTGTGTGTGTGTGTGTGTGTGTGTGTGTGTGTGCCTTCTCACATGGCCTTGTGTTACTGCTGTAACTCAAAAACCATGTTCAACAGAACAGCCTAAGTGTGTGTGTGTGTGTGTGTGTGTGTGTGTGTGCCTTCTCACATGGCCTTGTGTTACTGCTGTAACTCAAAAACCATGTTCAACAGAACAGCCTAAGTGTGTGTGTGTGTGTGTGTGTGTGCCTTCTCACATGGCCTTGTGTTACTGCTGTAACTCAAAAACCATGTTCAACAGAACAGCGTGTGTGTGTGTGTGTGTGTGTGTGTGTGTGTGTGTGTGTGTGTGTGTCTTCTCTCTGCCCCACCCAGTGGCGGTGGGGCTGACCCCAGGAACGTTCCTGGGAATCTGGGCTCAGAGCTGGGGCTGCCGCCCCTTCAATAAGTGTTTCACTTTCCCAGTTTCCTCCCTTTCTTTGAATTATAGCGGAAATAACTGTTCCAACTTCGCGGCAGTATTTCCTTTTGCCATGAAAATGAACAATATTCACTGCAATTAAATCCAGACCTTCTACCAGTGCTAACTCCTTTTGGTCCAAAGGTTATTTAGGAGAGAAGCACTTTTCTGGATAGAGCTCAGAAGTTTCCCACCAGGGAGGAGGGGAAGTTTCCCACGGATTCATTTTCCAAGTTTATGGATTCTGCCTGGGGTCAGAGCCGCCTGTGGGCCCTTCCCACCTTCCTCAGCTTAGGGTTCCTCTCTCGGGGCTGTTCTTCTTCCTCTCTCGCTCAGCTACTTAGCCAGGGGCTCTCAGGCCATCGGGGGGTCAGCTCTGGCCAGCTGCCTTCTCCCCGGAGTTCTGTGGCCAGGTTTCTCTCTGGGAGAGGCGTCTGAGATTGGCAGCTGAGACGGGCCTCCTCAGGTTCTTTGCCCCTGGACGCCTGTTCCTCAGCCTTCCAGGCCGCCTCTGGGTGTCGGCTGAGCCTCAGGTCATCGCGCCACCCATGTGCAGTAAGGGGCGAGCGCACGTCGGCACAGCCCTGCACCCTGTGGGTCAGGGTTTCAACTGCTTCTGCTCCCCGCTTCCCCGCTTCTGGGCGGTTCCTCACTCCTTGCAGACGGCATGAAGGGAGGGAAATGGGGATGGGGGTGTCCAGCGTGACTGAGCCCCCCTGCCTGCCGGCAGCTGGCCGACTCCCTGGTGCCCACGGAGGTGAAGCCCGGCGTCTCGCTGGCCACCGTCTCGGCCGTGCTGCACACGAAGGACAACAAGCACATTCTGCAGGTATGGGAGGCTGGGACCCCCCCATTCCCCGCCGCAGGCCCAGCCCCAGGTGGTCCCCACACCCGAGGCTCAGCCCCCCTGTGTCCCCACAGCCTCCACCCCGGCCGGCCCCGCCCCCGGGGGGCAAGAAGAGGAAGCGGGCGAGCGAGGACGTGCCGGACGGCAAGGGGGTGCGGCCCCTGCTCAGCGGCTCCATCCCCCTGGACCAGTTCGTGCAGACCCTGGAGAAGGTGGGCAGGCGGGCACAGGGGCGGCAGATGGGTGCAGGGAGGGCAGGCGGCCCGCGTGTCCCGCTGAGCTAAGCCCCCGTCCTGCCCGCCCGCCCCGGCAGCACGGCTTCAGCGACATCAAGGTGGAGGACACGGCCAAGGGCCACCTGGTGCTGCTGCAGGAGGCTGAGACGTTGATCCAGGTAGAGGAGGACTCGACCCACATCATCTGCGACCACGACGAGGTGCTGCGGGTGCGGCTGCGTGACCTCGTCCTCAAATTCCTGCAGAAGTTCTGAGCCAGACAAGCACGTGGGGCCCATGGGGCTGACCGGCAGATTTGCTGCAGGGCAGGGTGCGGTGGGGGGCTGGCACCCAGGAAGGGGTGCAGCCTGCAGTGCCCAGTCCTCCAGGATGGCCCCTGGCAGGAGGGAGGCGCGTGCCCCTCTGTATTTTATATTGCAAGCCCGTTTGTTAATAAAACTTATTTTTGTAGATGTATCTATGCTCCGTGGAACCTGAAACCTACACTTAGATTTAGCATCTGAAAGTACTGGGAGGGGCTGGAGTGATGGCACAGCGGCTTTGCACGCGGCTGACCCGCGTTCAGTCCCTGGCATTCCATGTGGTCCCCCAAGCACGGCCAGGAGTAATTCTGAGTGCAGAGCCAGGAGTAACCCCATGCATTGCTGGGTGTGACCCAAAAAGCAGCAAAAAAAAAAAATAATAATAAAAAAAATAAAAATATGGTGAAAAGCATGAGTTTGAGCTGGAGAGGGACAGATGAGACAATCTGGGCTTTGCCACTGTGTTATGGTCCCCCGGGCACCACTAGGTGTGACCCGACCCCAGCCTCACGAAGCAGCAGGAAATCCCTGTTCCCTCACCCTGACCGACCTCAGTCACAGGAAGCTCCGCTGTGTGGACGCCGCGAGCCCCCGTGGCACACGTCCGAGTCTGCAGCAGGCCGGGCAGCCCTGGGCCCGCTGGCCTGAGGATCAGTCATTTCTCCAGCTGGCCCACAACTGGACCCCAGGAACCATGGGAAACTCCGCAGGATGTAACCGGGGTGTGCAGGAAAAAGGCGTCCCCAGCGTGGCTAGAAGGGGCCCAGGATGCCCACACCGGTTCTGGGGACGCATGCTTGGGGCCAGGGATGAACTGGGCCATGGGAGGGGCCACGAGGCCACAGCAGCTGTGGAAACTAACCCGCACAGTAGGTCCAGAGCAGGGCGGCACACAGGCTTTCTCACAGGACCGAAACTTGCTTCTGTCATTCGTTTAATGAAGGAACATTCTGGAAATGCAGAGTCTCATTCACTTGTACTCCTGAGATACCCAGACAGGCCTGGAATGGCTTGGACTTCCCCGAGTGGTCACAAGGCCCACAGTGGCGAATACACTCAAGAGGCCAGGCGGGACAGGACCTCTGTGAAATCGGTCCAACTGAGGCAGGGGTGATGGAGACAGCCCAGCTATCTCCGACTCGGGCGGAAGGCAGGGGGGGAAGAAGCGCAACTTTCCTTCGAGCGGGACTGCACAGGGAGGCAAGGGCCGTCACCCCGCGTCACCTGAGCCGCCTCAAGGATGATGGAAGCCAAGGGCGCAACTGACCCTCCAGACCGAGATGGGCAGGTGGGACTGGCACAGCCATGTCCACCCCAGCCCAGTGAGGTCCGGACAACAAAATAGCCGCTGAGAAGCTGCTGGAAATGGCGAGAAGCCTGTACAAAGCACCATATTCATACTTATTAGCCCCACTGCTGGCCAGGCCCCGAGGCATAGGGGCCGTACCTGGGACGGGCACACAACTGCACACTCCACCCCGAGCCCCCACCCTGTTACTCAGGTTGTACCAGAATAAAAGACAAAAACTCAAATCCCAGAGTCTTAAAAAGAAACAAACCAATACTTCAAGGTTTTATATACGGGCAGACACAAAGCCGCCGCCATGTTCCAGGTGCCAGGAGCAGAAAGCGCCACCCACAAGAGTTTATGAATCAGATTTTGCAAAGGAAAAGCTTCTCGTGAGGAAACTTCATAAAGAGAACAGATACGCCAGCAACAAACGGGGTGATTGTTGACTCTGCATTTCCAGAGGCCAGTACCCAGATAGGGAGGAGAGGGGCTCCTGTGAGCATGCGCTGGGCCCGAGTTGGCGCCCCCGGAGCCCCAAGCCCGCCAATGGCTCCGTAACCCCCAGCTGTGGCCCTGATGGCCCCCAGCAACCCGGCTCTGCCAGGCTCCGATACAAAGAAAAGAGTATTGTTGGCCATACTCGTCTCTCCACTCGTTTCTCTAAACGAGCAGCCAAGCACAACCCTGACACAGGCTGCACGTGCAAGAAGCGGGTGGTGTGGGCTCCCCGGGTACAGGAACCTGAACGACGGCAAGAGGAGGTGGCGGGGAGGAGACAGGCCGGCACCGATGGCCACGCACGCAGACCTTTGTCTGGTTACCCGTGAACCCTCCGGCCGCGGTGTTTTGCCATTTCCTGGAGCAGTGGGAGTTCAGGTGGGAAGCCCACGTGCTACCCACCTGCACCGGGGACAGGCCCACCCTGGGTCGTTCCCCCCCCCCCCCCGGAGTCCCCCGCGCTGTGGCAAGAGTGACCACGGACAGGGGGTCAGAGAGGAAAAAGTCCAGCCCGCCCTGTGCTCCCTTCCCAGCAGAGTGACCCGACGCTTGTCCAACTTCCTCAGTGTGGGGTCACACCGAACAGGGCTTGGGGGCACCTGCCTGGTGCTCAGGCGTCACTTCCAGTGATGCTGGGGCTGGAACCAGCTTCGTGAAGCCCACGCTGGCGGGGACTCAGGCCTTCCCGCGGCTGCAGGGCCTCCGACTTGGGCGCCACCCTGACCCCGGCAGCTCAGCGGCACCCCCAAGCTTGGTGGAAAGACTCCTGAGGTGGGCTGTGACTATGGTGAGAAGCAGGGGAGCACGCAGACACTCCCACAGAGACTCAGTCCCACGGGACAGCGGGCTGAGGGGGGCCCGCCCGCCTGCTCCGGGAGCGCCAGACCGTCCCCCTCCCCTCTGCGGCCCCGCGGAGAAAACCCACAGGACTCGCAGGCCGTCGAGTTAAAGTCTCCATTTATTTCATTTTCTTACAAAACTCCAACGTAAGACCATTGTGCTCGTGATTGGAAGGGGCGGGGGTGCCCGGGCAGGGCTGCCTGGCCAGCGCCAAGCAGCGGCAGAGTTCGGCGCCAAAGGCCACCAGCCCAGGAGCGGGCGGGCGGGCGGCAGGCAACAGCCCGTGACACCTGCGTGCAGCCAGCAAGCGCGGGGTCTGCAGGGGCTGCGGTGGTGCGGCCAGCACGGGGAGCCCCCGCTCATGGTCAGCAGCAAAGGGGTCCCGGCCTCTCCCTCCCTGCCCCTCAAGGACACCAAGCAGGCACTGCTTGGGCGGAGGCCCCCAGGCCAGGCCCCAGACTGGCACGGGCAGCGCCAAGCTCAGCGCGGGAGACGTGACCCCTGACCTTAGGTCCCGCCCAGGCCCCCCAAAAGGCCATCTGGGAGCTCCAGGACACAGTGACAGACGCAAGTAGCAGCCACAGAGAGCGCGGACACCTCACTCCTGGGCCCCCAGGAGAAGGCTACAGCTGAAAAAGAATCTGGGGTCGGGAAGGGGAGTGGGGGGTCCGGACCCCTCGGCCAGTTATCAAAGCTCCACCAAGACACCGTGGGGTCCCACGGACACACAGGGGTCAGCAAACGGCCTGTGTCCCAGAGACACTTGAGGACCGTTTGGTACCAGCGGGAAATGCGCCCCCTGAGATACAGAAGCCCGGGAGGCCGGTCTGGGGCGTATGGGACCGGTTTAAGGCATGTGCTTGGCCAGGTCAGGCCCGAGCTCTGCTCACAACTGGGGACCCCCACCCCGACAACTCCATTTCAAGAAAGTGGGGTCCGGAACAAGAGGACACAGGCCAGTCCCTGCCGAGAGGTAGCCCCGCCCCCACACTGAGGCCCACCCAGGGGCCCAGTGGTCACTTCCAGCACACAGGGACATGGGCTGGGCCTGCTGTGACCCCGGCCAGCGGGGCGTCCCCACAGCCTCAGGGCAGCCTAGGGCCCACAAGGCCTGTCTGGAAAAGGACACGAAACCCCAGGAGGGGGGCAGAGCACGGTCTGACGAAACTCTCCAGAACCAGCTCGTCCAGGGGCCAGGAGAGGAGGATGGTGGGATGAGTAGTGCTGGCCATAGCCTGGCCCGGCCCCCGGGCTCGGGGGCTGCCTGTGTTTCTCGTCTGAAGACCGGCCAGGCTCTTCAGAGCAGCGTCCGTGGCACCTCTACCTCCTGCCCTGCCTCTGCATGTGAGTGTGTGTGTGCGTGCGTGTACACATACGTCCATAGGCCGTGTGCAAGCACACGGGTATAAATAAGCCTCGAACGGCCCAGGTGTGACGCCTCCTTCAGGCCGCCATCGCAGCTGTCACCGAGTTTAGGGACCACGACCCGCCGCGGTGGGTACGTGACTCGGGTAAGCGGGGGGCCCAGGGGTCAGCCCAGAGGCCGCCAGGGGCCGCACTGCCTCCTGCTCTTCCCGCTCTGAGCCTGGGAGCCTCGCCCCCTCGCACGGCCACGTCCCCACCTGTCGTGCCGCTAGATGAACTTGAAGCACTTGGTCTTGTCGTGGGGCAGGCGGGTCTTGAAGAGCACCGAGTCCACGCGGAACTGCGTGTAGAGCAGCGGCATGTAGCCATACACCTTGACGAAGAAGTTGATGCACTTGTGGCGCTCGTGGAAGTGCGAGTCGTCGTGGGACAGCGCCTGCGGGCAGCCCGGGCAGCGGAAGGTCCAGCGAGACGTCACCTGGAGACGGGAGAGAGCGGGCGGTGATGAACCTGAGACGGCCTGGAAGGGAACAACGACCCACGATGGGCGAGAAGAGCTTCTGAGAAGGTGAGACACAGATGCGAGGAGGCAGGAGAGGGTGGAGACACTCGGGAACCTGCGTGTTCTGGAAGCAGTGCGCGTGAGCGTGTGCTGGTACGCATGCGTGTTTGCATGTGTGTGTATGTGCACTGGTGTGTTCATGACTGTGCGTGTGCAGCACACTGCGTGGTGTGTGTGTATATATGTGCATATATAACTGCATGCATGTATATCTGCGTGCCACGTGTGTGGATGAACTGGTGTGCACACATGATGATGGACGTGTGCTGGGTGCGTGTGTGCTGCACTGGTACATAGGCTGGTACATGTGTGTGCGTGTGTATGCCTGTGCATGTGTATGAGTGTGCATGTGCTGGTACATGTATGCATGTGTAGTGGGTGCATGTGTGTGCGTGTGTATGCCTGTGCATGTGTATGAGTGTGCATGTGCTGGTACATGTATGCATGTGTAGTGGGTGCATGTGTGTGCATATGAATGTGTTCATGTGTGCATGTGTGCACTGGTACATGTGTACATGCATGTGGGTGCATGTGTGTACATGTGTGTGCATGCGTGTACGTGTGCTGGTACACGTATGCATGTGGGTGCAGGTGCATGTGTGCGCAAGTCTTCTCTGGATGGAATTTTTATTTCACAAAGTTGCCATGTCCTTGAAACTGTCTTGCTCCCTCTTCCTCAGCAAGTCTCCCCCACCCCAGGGTCTCCAGGGCTGACGCCCACATCAGGGACCCTCACTCCCTGCGTGGCCGCTCCCTCCCCCACAGCACGCTCTCACTCCAAGACAGACCGGGGAGTCCAGCGCAGGGCATCACTCAGGACGAGCGACCCTGAGCCGGCCCCATGTGCCCAGGCAGACGAGTGAGCGGCCGGCCTGCATGGCGAGGGGGTGCACAGGCATCGGAGGGGATGCAGCAGTGATTCCGCTTCATGGGGTGGTGGCAAGAGTCCAGGCAGCCCCCATTGGACAGTCAGGTTTGGGCCCTCAGTGACAAGACACATGGGGCCTCACGGGATGGGGGTAGAGCCGGCCCTTTCCTCCCCACCCCAACAAGACCCCAAGTCGCCACCCACAAACGGCCTCTCTGGCTCATGATCAAGCTGCTTAACCGCCATGATCCCAGAGACTCAGAAAGAAATCTCGGAACCCGGTGGCTTTTGGCAGAAATGCGTCCAGACCCTGCAGTAGGTTACTGTCGCTGGGCCACCCTAGAGGGGAAAGGGTGCTATCCCTCCACCTGCTCCCCCTTGGCAGCTCAGTGGCCGCCATCCTCCAGAGACCACTGGATACTCAGTGATGAGACATGTGGGGCCTCACAGAATGGGGGTGGAGCCGGCCCTTTCCTCCCCACCCCAACGAGACCGCGAGTCACCACCCATGAATGGCCTCTCTGGCTCCTGATCAATGTGCTTAATGGCCATGATCTCAGAGACTCAGGAACAAATCTAGGAACCCAGCAGGTTTTGGCAGAAATCCCTCCAGATTTAAGTGTTAAAATTTCGGAATTTCAAATTGCGCAGCCACTACTGCAGCCATGTGACATCTTATGTTATTCTTAACTAGCAATGGAAAACAAATTGTCTACTGTTGCCTTTTCAGCAGATCTGAGTGTTGGGGTAAAATCCCAAATAATAATGGTAGGTCTTGTGTCAAAATATTGAACGTGATCAAAGTAGAGAGTGAGTAATGTGGAAATCATTGCCCCATAGTTAGGGGGAAGATGTGGGATGGGGGTATACTGGGGCTTTTGGTAGTGGAGAATGGGCACTGGTGAAGGGACGGGCATTTCATTGATGACTGAGACTTAAACCCAAAAGCTTTGTAACTGCTCTAACGGTGATTCAATAAATAAAATTATAAAAAATGAAAAAAAAAAAGTAAGGTAGAGTTCATGCCCACTTCAATCAGCTAATCAGTGGCTGAATAAACAGCAGTACTCCTACATTAAAAAAAAAAAAAAGAGTCCAGGCAGCCCTGAGTCCCCTTCCTGGGAAGCAGAACCTTGTGCTTCCCCGCAGGTGGGCACCTTGGGGTCCCACCGTCCCCTCAAAGTCGTTCTGAAGGAGCCTACATGTTTCTGGAGCCCCCCCATAAAGGCAAGGGCGGGCGCACTGACCCCCCTGTTCCTCCGAGGGGGGTGGGGCGCCAGCATGAGGGGAGCAGGTCAGCGGGTGAGGGGAGCAGCCACACCCTCCAGGTGCCCACCCAGGAGACAAGCTGTAACACGGACAACTCAGGTGCCGTCTTTAAAGTAAAGCAACGACAAAACTCTTGTCTAGAACCTACAAGAGCACGCGGGCCTGACATGAGCATGTGGGAGACTCACAAGGCCCTCGGCGTGGCCTGAGCACAGAAGAGCTCAGAGTGTGTCCCTGGGCCGACTCTGCCCTCCACGCTCTCGCTTACCCGAGCCCGCCCACGCGCTCCATGACCACGTGGTGGGGCCCAGGCTTCACGGGCAGCTCTTCCCGTGCCAGCCCAGAGGGAAGCGTCGGCTCTGCTGATGAAGCAGCGGCCTAATGACAGCCAGACAAACACACCGTAATGGAGATGGAAAAGGCCCCGTGTCTGGAGGGCGTGGGGGAGCCAGGGTATTATTAGGCACCTAATCACTCGGCTACTTTTAAATTTTCATGGATAAGGGCTCCTAGTCTGCGGGGCTATAAATAGCGTCTGTCTTGGCAGCCACCCAGTCCCGGTGGCGGCAGCGGCGGGAGAGAACGGCCATGTGATGAGTAGAGAGCGGCACTGGCCCCGCCCGGCTCCCCGAGAAGCGTTTTCCCTGTTCAGCGTCCCTCCACGCCCGGGAAACGGCACTCTGCTTGGTTTGGGGGCCCTACCTGGTGGTGCTCGGGGCTAACTCCTGCTCTACACTCACTCAGAAGTCACTCCTGCTCAGGGGCTCAGGGATGCTATGGGGTGTCCAGCACAGAACCTGGCTCAGCCGCGTGCAAATTGACCCCTGAACTATCCCTCAGCCCCCCCAACGTTGCGTCTGAGCTCCACGTGAAAGGCCACCAGGGGGCGCCGCTCAGCTGGAATCTGGGACCCAGAGCCACTTCCAGGGGTGAAACCCTCTGGGCTGATCAGTTCCCACACACGCAGCCAGTGCCACAGCCGTCTGGTGCATGACGCATGTGCCTGGGCCCTGGCTAAGCCCTCTGACCCCTGCCCGCCATCAGCAGCCCACGGAACCCTCCAGCCCCCTCCAGGGCCTCCCCCGCTGGACCGAGGCAGCCCTGAGGCCTGGGCGGGCCATTCACCTTGATGGGGGGCTTCCGCGTGATGTGGGAGACCAGGAAGTTCATGGCGATGTCCTCGCAGTTGATGTACTCGTCCACCATGTCGCGGATGGCCTGTGGCATCACGTACGAATACAAGTAGGCGTAATACTGTGGGGACAGGAGAAATGGCGGTCAGGCGGCTCCCGGGGGCCTCGGCGTGCCCAGCCGTGGCCACTGCCCACTGCAGCCCTGGACCATCCTGCCAGACCCACCCCCAGCTCCCCCAGAAGGAGCTTCTCAGGCACCTTGTGGAAGAAGGCGGCCCCGGTCAGCACCATGGACAGCTCGCAGGAGTAGTTGGAGTTGTAGAGCCAGGACTGGTGCGGGAGGTCCCAGGCATGGTAGCGGCCGGGGAAGCCCACGATGCGATCCCTCGCCTCTCGCCACACCCTGAGGACAGACACAGCCTGAGCACCGGGGCCGTTGCCACCCGCCAGAGCAGGGCCCGACCAGCCTGTGCTCAGGGGGACCCAGACTCGCCACTGACAATGGGTGCCGGCAGGCACACACAGAGACCACCTGAGACAGAGACGGGGCAGGGCTGCGGGCTGGGAAGGATACCCAGCGTGCTCCCACGGGCATCAGACACCCCGGGGCAGGTGGCCCAAGGCCCAGCTCCACCCACATCACCCCCCGCCCCAAGAACCGCAAGGGGCCTGAGAAAACCACCTGTGCCCACACAGAACCTGATTCTGAGAGACGCTGAGACTGCGCTTCCTGAGGGGTCCCCTGCGGAGTCTGACACAGTTTATCTCCTCGGATAGACCCTGACTTACTCATCGAGCGCCTGAGGGAGCCCGAGAGACCCCCAGCACAGGGGCTCCCAAGCAGCGCCAGGAGCGAGCCCCCCCAAACAAGAGCGGCCACAGTCTTAGGTGCAGTGCTTTAAGGACATACACTGGGTGAGTCTCTACGACTCAAAATCATTTTTGGATGAGTGACCGCAACAAAACAGGCCATGCAACCACCAGCATTCAACTTGAAATGCATTTTTAGGATCAACAGTACTTCCGGCACTACAGGAAAGTCATGGGAACGTGGGTGCCAACGTGGGTGCCCAGAGCCGTTCTATCCCCTGCCTGTTCTACTCCCCTCATCCTTCCCGACCAGGCACCACCCAACATCAAAGGCGTAAAAATGCTTCAAGCTCAGTCACCCACAGGAGTGCGGGGCCGCCATCGGCCTGCAGCACCCCACGCAGCCCCCTCACCTGAGCAGGGGGTGACGAGAGGGTCCCCAGATGAGTGTGGGGAGGACAGCGGGACTCTAGGCCACACCTGAGGGGACTGTGGGATGGCGAAGGGCGGCTGGTGAACTGGCAGAGGCACAAGCCCACGCGCGCCTGCCACGGTGAGCAGCCATGCTGCCTGCCCACTCCCCAGGCCCCCCACGGATCCCTGTAGACGTGGCCCCGCATAAGACGCCAAGCGTCATGCCCACCTCTGGACCAGTGTGTGCACCAGCCTGCCACATCCCGGGCCCTGCCCTCGGGCCACGCCCCAGGCCCCCAAGGACTGCGCGCTGCCTCACTCACCCACTATCCTAGAGCCAGGCCCCCCCAAGTAGCATACGATTCTATTTCCAGGCCACATCAGGATACTCGGGGTCACTCCTGGCAGTGCCGGAGACTGTACCCAGGTCGGCCCCGCAGGTGGATGCGGAGGACCCAGAGCCGCAGAGACACACACGACAGAGCTCAGCATACCGAGGGCCGGAGCCAGTCGGCCTTTCACTGCCACCCGGGTACCGAACTTCCTTCCTCCTCAGCACAGCGCTCTGCCTGCTCGGGGCTAACGCCCACCACCCCCCAGCCCGGAAACCCGAAGCTTTTCTCCTCCTGGATTTTGGCTTCCAACCCCACCTTCCCCTACGTCTTCAGGGACCCCAGGATTCTGGGCTTGCTCCCCTCCTTCCTCCCCCAGCCCTCGTGATCCGTTCACATCCAGGTGGCAATGCCCAGGCCCCAGGAGGGGCACCCGCCTCACCGGAACCCGAACATGATCTCGTCGTGACGAAGGTGGGCGTCGTCGTCGATGGACAGGACGGCCTCCGTTTCGATCTCGGCCCAGGGCAGGAAGCGGTTGTTCAGGCTGTTCTTCTCGGTGCGGACCACCTGCGGGGGGAGAGAGGGGAGGGGGAGTCAGCGGCACGGCCACCCTGGGTCAAGGGCGTCCCCGCGTGTCCTCTGGAAAGTGAGCCAGAGCGGGCTGTCACCGTGAGGGCGACCGCCAATTCTATGCCAACTGCTGCAAGTCCAATGGGGTGAGCCAGTCCAGTCAGAGCACCCCGGGGGTCCAGAACCACACTCGCGGAGTCAAAACATGGCAGCCAGATCACTCCCGAGGACTCCAAAACAGTTTCAGGACCACCCTCAGGGTGCAGGGACAGTTCCAGGACCACCCCTCGGGGTGCGGGGGCAGTTCTGGGACCACCCCTTAGGGTGCGGGAATAGTTCCGGGACCACCCCTCAGGGTGCAGGGACACTACCGAGACCTCAGTGCCTGGACAGTGAAGGGGACCCCACCCCCTCCTCTGCAGTCATCTCTGTGCCCAGGCCCACACCACTGCACCAGACTCTCGTCTGGAGCACCGGGTGTGGTGCCCAGGGAGGGCAGGAGCCAACGGGCAGCCCCAGACAGTGCTCCTCTGCCGGATCTCACGGATCTCGGGGCCCACCAATCCCAAGCCCTCACATCTGGCACAAATTCCACGGCACTTTCTAGGACACAGGGTTCCAGCTCTGGGGCTGACTGCAAATTCTCACACCCAGAGGGCTGGGGCAGAGGCAGTGTGGGGCACCCACAAAGCCCCCGTGAGCCAGAGAGGCGGGGGGCCCTGCACAAGGCAGGAAGGAAGGCCAGGAGTGCCCCCTGGGCTGCCCCCGCTTGGGAAGCAGAGTGAGACTCCCGGATGAAAACCGCGGGAAAAGCCCAGGCGCCTGGAGCCGCAGCCTCTCTGGCCAGTCCCGGAGGGCGCTGGAGGACCGCACTGAGCTGCCACAGGTAGGAGCAGCGCTGGCGGGTCTCGGGCAGATCACAGACGGTGACCCGGGGAACCCCACCACCACCACCACACACACACACACACACACACACACAGAGACATGCACACACATACATAAAGAGGCGCACACTTACACACAGACACACACACACAGAGACATGCACACAACCACCACACACCACATACAGACACACAACCACCACACACACATGCACAGACATATGCACACACACAACCACTACACACACACACACAGACATGTATAGACACAACCCACACCCATACAACACACGCACAACCCACACACAGTCCACCATATACACACACATACAACATACATACACACCATACCTACAGACACACCCAGACACACACACACACGTCCTACAGACACACACAAAAACACGCATAAATACAAACACACACACACAAGTTCCTGCCAAGGTCAGAGTTGGGAAGAGCGAGTGGTGGGGTGCAGCAGGCCAGGCTGCCAGGCTGCTTTCTCTCTCGGTGCATCTGGGCAGTATTTGCCTGTCTCAGGACAAATGCCTGTGCTTGTTACCACAGTGACATTCCACCAGTTGTCACGAAGAACGAGGAAGGGAGGTTCACTCAGCAGAAAGCCCACACAGGAGCCTCCCAGCAGATGCTTTTCCTCAGCAGCTTCGAGATCAAACGTTCTCAGGAGCCAAGGTGCCCGGCCCATGACTTCCACCTCAGGACAGGCGGGCTCAGGGGAACGGAATCGTTCCTGAGCCCCTTTCTGGATTCCAGACTTAACTTCCTGAGATCCCCTTTAATCCCAAAGTCAAAGAAGATCATTGATTTAGCACAGATCACCAAGGGGCCACAAAACCCCAAGTCCGTGTCATTCCAAAGCAGGCATCCAAGACTGTCCTGACGCTGAAATATTCCACTTTGGTGCCAGAGAGACGCGATAGCGTTAGGATGACCCCAGTTTAATGCACTCCAAGGCATTACAGTCCCTCCAATACCACCAGGCAAGATCCCTGAACATAGAGCCAGGAATAGCCCCTGAGCACCCATGGGTGGGACTCCATATGAGATCAGTTTCTCACAGACATTTAGGGGTTTGTCCAAGCAATACTCAGAGGTCGGGGGGCCACTCCCAGCAACCGTGGGCCTGACCATGGGGCCTGAAGAGCGGCACTGCTGGACTCGGCAGGGATGCCGGGGCTATACCTGGTGGTGCTTGGGGGACCCCTTGAGGTACCCCCACCCCACCCTGAAATTAATGTTTTTAGCCCAACATCCCCCTCCTTGCACATCCTTCCTAGAAACCACACTCACCTCAGCATCAAGTTTCTGTGGCCGGCAGGACCTCCAGATGGCAGCCGGGACCCAGCCCAAGTCCTGGGCGGCTTGCTGAGGGTCAGGAGACACCTCAAAGGGCAGCTTCACCTTCAGAAGCCCCAACTCCCGGCACCTGCTCCTCCTCGGCCATCACCCCCGGGAAAGGAAACGGCCTCCTCAAAGGCCTCCTCCCTTCTGGGGCTGCCAAGAGAGTATCACACCAGGCTCTAACCACTGAGCCACATCCCTGGTCCACAAAGCCCTCGCATGTGAGCGAAGTGGGAGACGATGAGGACCGCCGAGTCTCTACAGGAGGTGACCCTGGGGAAGACTCAGAAATCAATACCCCAACCCGCACACACGCTCTCACTGTAGAAGCAGCATCTGCCTGAGCACGAACAGAGCAGACGGAGCCGGGCCCCAGCGCCGACCTCCCTGAGGGCGACCAGCCCACCACACGGGTCTCCGCTCTCAGTGCTCCCTTTCAGCGCTCGGGGTCACAGACTGAAACTGCAATGCCCAGGCCAGCGCCAGGCACCTCTTGTCACCATGGCGGACACCCCAGAGCCCAGGAGGTGGCATCCCAGCCCCCGACCAACACCAACACCCACACCCAAGCCCCCGGGAGCGAGAGGCAGCCCCTTACCATGATGGGCACCCCGATGTCGGGCCACAGCAGGTCCTCGGAGGGCAGCTTGGGCGAGTTCCAGACCACCAGGACCTTGTTGAGGTACGGGAGGCCGTTGAGGCGCTCGAGCGAGTTCATCAGCACCTCCTCGCGCTCGTACGTCAGCATCACCACCGTGAACTGTTCCCGCGGCACATTGCCGCCCAGCGCCGCCTGGAACTCCTTGCCGGAGCCGCCCGCCCCGCCGCCGATGGGCCGGAAGCCGGTGCCGGAGCCCAGGAACTTGGCCTCGGAGGGCAGCACAGGGTCGAAGGGCGTGTGCGGGAAGAGGTGGAAGGGGCCCGGGGCCGCGTTCCAGCTGCGGTAGACGTCGGTGACGGTGAGCGTGAAGTTGCGCAGGTAGCGGGGCGAGGCGTAGGGCGGCTCCGTCTCCACGGGCCCCAGGTCCAGGTCCCCGTTGTCGGCCAGGTTGGGGTCCGTGCCCGCTGCCTTGCCCGAGCGGTGGGGGATCTCGGCGGCCGCCTCCTCGCGAATGGGCGCGGCCGGGATCTGGATGCGGGTGCGGACGGCGGCCAGCAGCGTGCCGAAGAGGCTGTCCGCCGTGGAGAAGTAGGTCTCCCAGAGGAAGCGGCCCTGCCGCCGCATGGCCAGCAGGTCGCCGTCCGAGACGCTGCGCAGCAGGAAGTGGACCTCGGCCACGCGGGGCTTGGGCAGCAACAGGGCGGCCTCGTGCCACTGCAGCACGTCCCCGAAGGGCAGCTGCACCTGCTCGCCCAGCACCACGGGCACGGCGCCCGCCTCCAGCGCCTCAAAGAGACGCGTGGCGCCGCCGGCCGAGACCAGCAGGCGGGGGTCGCCGGGCGCGATGATGAGGGCGAAGGTGGACAGCCGCAGCAGCTCCAGGCGGTCCTCGCGCGTCCCGCACAGCGCCCACTCGGTGGGCAGGCTGGGCCGCGGCGGGTTCCGGCAGGTGAACTCCACCAGCACCGGGTCCAGCCGGCTGTCCTGCACGGCCTTGAGCGTGGCGATGATGCGGTCATCGTAGTCGGCGGGCGGGCCGCCCTCCACCTCCTCCTCGAAGGAGCGGGCCTCCTGCAGGCTGGAGCGCAGCGACTCCAGCTTCTCGCCCTGGAAGCTGAACAGGTACTTGCGCTTCACGGGCACCTGCGGGGGGATCTCCAGGAAGTTGGGCTCGGCCATGGCGTGCACCAGCGGCGAGAGCACCAGGTCGAAGCCCGGCCGGAACTGGGCGGCGTAGAAGGTGGACTGGGCCACCATGGCCCGCCCGGTGCTGACGTTGTACAGCAGGTTCTGGGTGTGGGAGCGCCGCGCCAGGCTGACCAGGACGTGGTTGCGGCCGTCCGAGCGCCAGTGGGGCAGCGCCTGCAGGCGCCGCTCCAGCTGGGCCGGCCGCAGCTCGGGGGGCTCCCGCAGCTCGCCCACCAGCACCACGTAGAGGCAGGCGATGTCGGCGTTCTCCGTGACGTACACGCTGGCCCGGGCCGCGGCCTGGAAGGCCTGCTTGACCAAGGGGTCCAGGGCACCGCCCCAGCCGGCCTGGTCGCTGTCGTAGACGTAGACGGGGAAGCCGGAGGTGAGCGGGCAGCGCGCGTAGTCGAAGCAGTTGTGCAGCCGGCAGGCGCGGGCGGCCCGGGGCGGCGGCAGGCCCCCGTCGTCCCGCTCGGGCAGCAGGCGGATGGGCAGCGAGAGCTTGGGCTGGTTCTGCGCCATCAGCTCCTTGTAGGAGTGCTCCGTCTGGCTGATGACGTTCTTCAGCTGCAGCAGGTCCTGCTTGGCGTTCTCGATGCTCTTCTTGCAGGCCTCGATCTTGAGGTTGAGCCGGGCGATCTCGCTGTTCAGCTCCTGCCGCTTGGCCTCCAGCTGCAGCAGCTCCTCGCTCACCGACTCGCGGATGCGGCACAGGTCCAGCACGTGCTTCACCTCGCACAGCTCGCCGCCCGCCCGCGGCCCGAAGATGCGCTTGCCCGCCTCGTCGGCCTCGTCCAGCGTGGTGAGGTAGTAGTGGGCGATGAGTGGGAAGCACACCAGCAGCACGAAGAGCGCGAAGCTCAGCCACGTGAGGCGGCTGCGCGTGGAGCACCACAGCATCCACGTGTGGCCCCCGCCGGCCCCGGCCCCGTTCCGCAGCATGGTCGGGGCGTCGCGTGCTCCTCGGCGGGCTCACGTGGGGCCGCCCGCCATCACCGGCACGTGCCGGGGCACCCCGGGCAGGCACTCCTCCTCACGCGCACGCGGCACAGGGCAAGGCGGGGCGGTCATGGTGCCCGGCCGGCGCGGGCATGGTCCCCGAGCCCGTCCCTGCAGCGCCGAGGCCCCGGCCGCCAGCCGCAGCTCATGTCCTTCCTCGTGAGCCGGCGGGACGGGGGACCAGCGGGTGGAGAGACACACGGGAGGGGGACCCTGTGACCGGGCCGACGCCGTCAGCAGCCATCGCCCCCACTCCTGGGCCGGGCCCACCAGCCACACGGCATAGTTACGCTCCGCGGTTCAAGGGCAAGCGTCCACGGGCTCCCAGGGCCACGCTCAAGCCTGCAAGAGAAGAGAGATGGCGTCCGTCAGTCCGGCAGGGACAGCTCGTGCCCTCGTGCCCACAGTGCCAGGAGACAGTGTTGGCTGGGACTCGGGGGAGGGGCAGCAGGGAAGCAGTCACAGACACGGTGTCCCACTGCACTGCTCCCCTTGGGCGTCTCCCAGAGCTAAAGTGAGTCCGTCTGCAGACACACACACACACACACACACACACACACATACACTCAGACACACACTCACACCCTCACACAGACATATGCACAAACACGCCCTCACACAAAGACACACCCTCAGACACACACACCCCCTCATACATCCGCATACACACACTCACACACACCCTCAGAGACATACACATACATTCTCACACTCAGACACACATACTCAGAGACACACATACACACACATACTCACCTAGACAGGCGCAGATGCACACTCATACAGACGCATTCACACAGGCATACACATACCCTCATTCACACAAACCCTCACATACAGACACACCTTCACACGCATACACTCTCTCACACACATGCACAGCACACACACCCTCAGATACACCCTTACACAGACATACACTCACAATTTCACACAGACATACATACAGTCACAAATACACCCACACATACACACACATTAGGCATACTCATACCCTCACACATACACAGCCTTACACAAGACACACATCCTCACACGCAGATACACAGTCATACACAAGCACACCCATTCACTCTCAGACCATACACACGCTCACACACTCACTCACAGGTATGCGAGCCCATGAATGATGGTCCACCACACGCACTGGAGGACAGAGGCTCCTTCTCCCAGCACCTTCAAAGAGAACCTCCTCCCTCTCCAGAGACGAAAGTCTCCTTTTCTTAATTACTTAACAACAAAAAATAAATGCACCAGAGCGGCCAGTTTCGCTCCGTTCAGGGCTGAGGAGGCATCTGGTCTCTCCGCAGCAGAGATGTGGTGACCCAGGGACCTATGAACACTCATTTGCTTCCCCTCCATCTGGGTCTCGTGGCCCTGGTGTGCTTCTGAGTGTATCAGTGGCAGCCTGCCCTTTTAGCAAAGGCACTGACCCAGAAACAGGGGCAGCCTTCCCACACCAGGCATCTGTATGTGACCAGGCCTGACACACTTCCAACTCTCCCACAGGGAGAGCCATGTGGGGGCTACAGGGAAGCAGGAACTGGGGGCTCCGGACCTTCAAGGAAGGCTCCCGGCTTTTGCCAGGCAGACGCCGCCTGCCTTGTCTGCAAACTCAGCCCAGCTGGAGAGTAAGTTTCAGTCTCCAGGGCCAGCGACCACTCTGCTGCCATGCATGGGCCTTCCCGTCCGAGACCCTTGCAGAAGAGCGGGGGTCCGAGGCACAACCTGGGGCTCCTTCTCACGGACACAGGACGTCCTACGTCCTCCTGGGCACTGTGGGACAGGCGGCAGTGACGGTCCCCGCAGTTTCCCGCCCATTAGATTCCAGTGAAAAGTTGATGCCAATGTTCAAAAAGGTCAGGAAAAGCTGTGCCAGACGGACGATCGCCAAGTGTCAAAAAATACTGATGGGCTTATAGCAGCAGATCTAAATTTACACCAGCAGCAGCTGGGCCCAAAGGATAAGGGTCTTAACAGTTTGGGAGCATTTTTCCTTCATTCATCGCTAGGCTCTCTCTCTTCCACCGCCTCCCACCCATTTTCCAAAGAATATTCAGTTCTCTTGGTCTCACCCTAATGGCAAGAGCTGGTTGTGAGGGGGAGGGTGTTTGCGGGGGGGGGGCGGGGGGGGACAGGCAGCCGGGCGGGTCAGTCCCTCCTTACCGAGGCTCCCTCCTTCCTGACGCACAGAACGTTACTCTTCGTGTGTAGTTTCTGGTTGGAGAACAGAAAAGTGGCACAGTTAGAACCAGGCCACAGGTCGAGAGAGAACCACCTGGCCACCCACTGGGATTGGGGAGCCAAAGGGTCTGGGTCAGAGAGACACACGTGGTTGTGAAAAGGGGGGTGGGAACAGACACACACACGGCCCCCAAGCCCACATGGCCCTCTCAGAGACACCACCCGACACCCAACACGGGTGGCTCGGGAATGACTGCCGAGAGAGAATGAGGCAGAAATCTAAAACAGGGCACACCCTTTGAGGTGCGGACCCTCACCTAGCGACAGAGGATGCGAGGGCTGTGGAACTGGCTTTCGAACAAGGAGCAGACAGGTCCAGGTAGGCAGCTGGGGCGGGAGGGGGTAAGGAAGCCCTGAGAGGCAGGTCCATGGCCAGCCTCTCCAACTCCAACATGCACACGCGAGCTGGGCCAAGTCCAGCGGCACTATGCACGCGACCTGGGCCCCACAGCCGGGTGTGTGTGAGACGGAAAGAGACAGAGACAGGGAGAGACACAGAGAGAGAAATTCCAGTCACCAAAACCAAGTGTATGAGTCACACAGCCGTGTGTGTGTGTGTGTGTGTGTGTGTGTGTGTGTGTGTGTAGAAACTGGTCACCACGACACCATGTGTGCTTGTGTGTGTGCGAAAGACAGAGAGAGAGAGAGAGAGAGAGAGAGAGAGCTCTCCTGTCACAACTATGTGCGAGAGAGCGTAAGAGAATGAGAGAGCAAACATGGGTCATCACATCATGGATCATGTGTGAGAGAGATCAGTCACACCACAAACGTGTATGTGCATGTGTGTGTGTGACCTCAGGCCACCCTGACTAGAGGTGCTCTCCCCAGGGAACCCCTCAACCAAGCCTGCTGACCCAGCTCCCACAGGACAACACTGGGGAGGGAATGAGGCAACACGAGGACAGGACAAGATTGCCAGGGTGACCTGGAGGGCTCTGGCAGGCTTGACACATTGCTCAGTGAGCCTCCTAGGGCCAAATTCTTTCATATTAAAGACAAAAAAAATAAACCACTCAATGTCTAAATAAAACATTCTTCAAAGTCCTGGGGAGGGGTGAGAGCCATAGCACAGCGGGTAGGGCATCTGCCTTGCATGCGGCAGACCCGGGTTCAATCCCCGGCATCCCATACGGTCCCCCAGCACCTCCAGGAGTGATTCCTGACTGCAGAGTCAGGAAGGCCTGAGCATCACCGGGTGTGGCCCCCCCCCCCAAAAAAGAAAAGTCCTTGGGAGACCGTTACCTCCCAGTTGTTGCAACTCCAGGAGACCAGTGGCCGGCATGGCTGGGGCAGCCACCCACGGAGCGTCCACTCTAGCGCAGGCACCGGCCTTCCTGTCGCTCCAGAAACCAAACAAAGGGATCTCACAGAGTCTCTGGCTTCACTTCCAGGAGCCGCAGCAGGGGCAGGTTCTGGAGCTACCGCCAGTCAGCTGGGCCCGCGGGCCCTGCTGGTTCCATCCCCGGCATCCCATGGTGACCCCTAGGTGTGAGCCCTGAGCACCGGTTTTTGCTCTAACCCCAAAACCAAAATCATCACCATCATCATCATCATCATCACATCTGAGACCAGGATGCTGACCATCAGGAGGCAGGGCCTAGCCTGCCTGCCCAGACCGTGGGCCAGTGGCCAGCTCTCCTCAGCCCAGGCTCGCTCCATTTCTTCAGACCTCTACGTGACCTCTGTGCTGCTTCACAGACATTCCCTCAGAACGCTCCAGTTCCAAGCTCAGAAGTTTCCACTAATTCCCAGGTGGAACCAGGTGGGACCAGAACGACAAGAGAGCACAGCGAGGAGGGCGACTGCCTGGCACGCGGCAGGCCAGGGTTCGATCCCCAGCAGCCGTTGTAATCCCCTGAGCCTGCCGGGAGTGATGTCTGAGCCAAGCACCAGGAGTGGCCCCTGAGCACCAGTGTGGTGTGACCCTCCTACCCCCCAAAAATTAAAAGGAAAATCAACTATTCAAAGAGTAAATATTTCTCAGCTCTGCGGCCACACGTGCTCCGTGCAAACACTTCCGTTAGCCTCTTCCTTGACACTCAGTTTTCAGAATGTAAAAAACATCGCACTGGGCAGCGTGGATAAGGACACACGTAGTCCGCTCCCGCCCAGGGCTCCCAAGTGACCCTCAGTGTCACCGCAGCTTATCCTGCTCCTGCTTAAGTTCTGGAAAACCTGTGCTGTCCCGAGGGAGGACACGGCCATCGGGGGTTTGTCTCCTCCGGATACCAGCTGTCGCCCCCCACCACAGGATTTGTGGGGAAACCCAGGACCAGAGACCCAGGGACCGAGTTCTTCTCCACAGCGGCCGGACCCTGTCCAGGGCCTCCACGCTCACACTCATGGGGGCCAAGGCCAGGAAAACTCACGTCACCGACCCTGGTCCCAAAGAATCAGAGAATCGTGCATGGGACCCTTCGCCCGACAAGGGCAGAAAGCACTGGAGTTTCACCCAGCTCCCACGGGTAAGGGCGAGGGGCTGGAGCAATAGCACAGCTAGGGTAGGGTGTTTGCCTTACATGCGGCCGACCTGGGTTCGATTCCCAGCATCCCATATGGTCCCCCGAGCACTGCCAAGAATGATTCCTGAGTGCATGAGCCAGGAGTAACCCCTGTGCACTGCCAGGCGTGACCCCAAAAACAAAAGAAAGAAAAAAGGGCGAGGGCTCAAGGCTGGCCAGGTGGGGTCCAGGTGGGGGTCTCGGTCTGACCTTCCCAGCCACCATGCCCCGGGCCCTTTCCCCCCATGAACACACAGTTCCCTCACCACAGGCGCACCCATCTGCCTCTCATTCCCTTCCCCACTGCGGAGTCCTGGCCCTGAGCGGAGCCCGCGGACAGGGAGAACCCAGTCAACACGCGGCCACTCCCACCCTTCCGACATGCCAGTGCTCGCCAGGACTCACCATGGCCACCAAAGCAAACAACAATTTCTTTCTGCAGCTGTCCTTGCATCATGTCTCTTAGACCTCTGGGGGTCCCGGGCTTGGCATCACTCCCGGTGCAACTCGGGAACCCTAGGGGGCGCTCCTCCCCTGCACAATCTCTCCTAGTAACCGCGGAACAGACAGGCCAGTAAGAGCAAGAATGTCTCACCAGGGCTGGGGTTGTTGTTTTGGGGTGCAGGGGACCACACCCGCAGTGCTCAGAGCTTACCCATCTCCCTGCTCAGGGCTTACTCCTGCCTAGTGCTCGGAGCTTACTCCTGACTTAGTGCTCAGCACTTACTTCTATCTCAGTGCTCAGGGCTTACTCCTGTCTCTGTGTTCAGGGCTTATTCCTATCTCAGTGCTCAGGGCTTTCCCCTCTCTCAGTACCCAGGGCTTACTCCTGTCTAGTGCTCAGGGCTTACTTATTCCTGTCTCAGTACTTGGGACTTACTCCTGCCTACTGCTTGGGTCTTACTCCTGCCTAGTGCTTGGGACTTACTCCTGTCTCAGTGCTCAGGGTTTACTCCTATCTCTCTGTTCAGGGCTTACTCCTGTCTCTCTTCAGGATCATTCCTGGAGGTGCAAGGACATGTGGTTCAGGGAATTGAGCCTGGTACCCACCATAGGGGCTGCCCACTGGAGAGCCGATCCTCTCTCTGCCATCCTCAGCAATACCAGGAACCCCCACCTACCCGGGGCCCCAGGCCACACCGCCCCCACCCACTGGCTCCGCGTCGCCCTGCTCTGCCTTCAGGCCCTCCAACATGAAGGTGTCCTTTCGGTACAAGGCAGAGGAGAATAGGTCCAGCTGCCCGACCCCCCCCCCCCCCAACTCCCACCCCCAGCCCCAGCCCTGCCTGGGAAGATGAAAGGAAACAAGACAACAGGGTAAGAAATAAGCAACTCCGACTCCAGGGGCTGGCGCGCGTACACACACACACACACACACACACACACACACACGGGGGGGGGGGGGGGGGGGGGCTTGCCTGGGAGCTGTCAGCACTTCTGGGTGTGATCTAAGCATCTCCAAACTGAAGGGGGTGGGGACAGAAGCAGCAGGAAGGCTTGGGCCGAGGGGTGCTAAGAGGGGTGCTAAGAGGGCACCTCGCCCACGGGCAAGCACGCATGCCAGCCCTAAGAAGAGCTTTTGTTCCTGGAATGTCTCTCTTGCATGGCTGTCACCAGGTAACTTGTTTTGCCAACTTTTTTTCCCTTTGTTTTATTTCTGGGCCACACCCAGGGGTGCTCAGGGGTTCCTCCTGGCCCTGCAACTCAGGAATTACCCCTGGCGGTTGCTCAAGGAACCACAGGGGCTGCAGCGGATAGAATCTGGGTCAGCTGCGTACAAGGCAAACACCCAACCCACAGTGCTACTGGCTCTCCAGTCCCTCAATTTTTCTGTTTTAAAAACTGTCTTTTAAAAAAAAAAAAGCCCCTTGCTCATGGCACTTTCCAGCCAGTTTCCAGATTCTTGTTAACCCAAGTTTGCCCTGCCTGCCGCCTAGATGGTGGCAGGAACCCGCCAGCACCTCCAGCATAGGTAGTGCCACGCTCCCTCCCTCCTCACCTGCACCCCTCAGCTCCACTCCCCTAGGCTTGCTCCACCCTCGACCGCACAGTACTCAGCACAGCCCAGGGCTCAGATCTGAGCCAAGTGCTCCTGCGCTGAATAATTTCTCTGCAGCTTCATGAAAACTTCTCACGGAACGATTTTCCCACCCAGTTTGCAACCCCATCCCCCGTGGCCCGGGAGAACCTCATCACGGCGCCCCGGAAACACTCAGGCATGAGCTCAAAGTCCTGGACTACATCTTCATCCCCAGCCAGGTTTGAACATGGAGACCTTTAGTCGCTGGGACAGGAATCCCCAAGATAAAGGCACCTCCTCGAGGCACACGGGGGACTGGGCGGTCTCACCGCGACCGAACTCAGCTCCCAGGGCTGAGGAACCATCATTTCTCCAAGTCGGGCTGAAACCCTGCGGACCTCGGGCTGACGGGGACGCAGTGGGGAATGCAGGAGGAGGAACGTCCTGCTTCAAGAGCTGAGAAACAGGAGAGAAAAGAAAGAATACAAGAAGCAAGAGAACGAAATGAATGAAACAGGGGCCAAAGAGAGGGGTAGAAGGAGACAGACATATGGCAGGCTGCAGTTTAGACCGGCTCAGCCCTGCAGGGGGGCGGCAGCAATCAGCTGAGGGAAAATGTCTGCAGATCTGACACCTCTGGGTGCATGGGGACTTCTTCAACTCACCCAAGTGGAAACTGAGGCTTCCTTTCGCCGTGAAAAAGTCGGCTTCGGGAAGTGGAGACCAAAGAGAACCTCCATGGCCCTGGAAGCTTCTCATTCCGGGTCGGGAACATTGGAGGAATAGCCATCCTGGGCGGGGGGGGGCGGGGGGGGGAAGGGAAGGGCTCTGACAGGCTTTGCAGGCAAAAGCCCCGGGTTTGACCCCCAGCTCCATCACACACAGCCACTCTCACCGGAGGGGAGAAGGCTCCAGCTCCTTCACCAAGCCGGCCCTAGCGGCCCCAGGCAGAGGAAATTAGCCAACTCTCTCGGGAACAAAGGCGAACAAAGATACCTAAGGAAACAGTGCAGCCAGGAACCTCCAAGAATTAAATTAGTTTCCTCCAAGAATTGAATTAGTTTGCATTTAAAAGGGGAAGTGTTCTACCCGACACTTCTTAGCCCAAAGGGTGAAAAAAATCCTCCCCAATTATCCACACCTTTGTATTCCTCCTTGCAAAGCCTGTTGTCATTCTCCTGTATCAGGTTAACTTCAACTGGATTTCACTTTGTTTAAAAAACAAAGTCTTCACTTTCCTGGCTTCCCCGGCGGGTCTGTCCCCGTCCCCTCCCCTCCCTCATTAGTGGGGGATGAGGGGCTATCATCTGCCCTCTTCTTCCTTGTCTTCACTTCAGACCTGAAAATTAGCTTCAATTAGCTCTCCTGATCAAACACTGCCTGGAGCAGCCGCCAGGAAGTTGAGAGGTGACCTGTGACCGGGTCTCTCTGAACGTAGGGGCAGGCCACAGCGACTGGCAGATCTATGGGCGGGAGGGGGTGTCACCAGTCAGAAGGAACAAGAGTTCCCACTCAGTCATGCAAACACTGAGGTCTTCGGGAGAGGGCGAAAAGGACTCACCAGCCAGAGGGGATGGATGGCCTCTGGCCTCCCTAAAGAAGCTTCAGGAGGGTCTAACGACAGTAAGAATATGAAACGGACTAGGAATCCTAGTTGCCCCCAAGATCCAGGTGACAGAGATCCGGGTGGAGAGTCTGGGAGAAGCCGCTGTGGAATCATATCGGTGAGGCTGCAGGGGTCATTCCGCTCCCCAGAGAACCCAGCTCTCTCCTGGGCACTGTCTCTGCCCCTCATGCCCCTATCTCCCGTCCCTGCTCGGCCCCCCATGCTGAGCTCTGGGGCCAACTCTGCCCCATGTGCTGACTTCCCTTCTCCTGTCCTCACTCCAGCCTGGTTCCCGTGGTGCAGGCAGGCAAACGGGCCTCGGAAAGAAGCAGAACTCACTTGGACTCCTCATTCGGAGCCAGCCCCGGAGGTGCTCGGGGTCCAGCCTGGTGTCCTGCGCCCGCCACCCCACCCCCCATCCCTGCTTGTAAGAGTCACCAGGCTCAGAGTTACACAGGTTACCACTGAGGACGGGAAGCCAAGGGGACGCTCACATTCAAGCTGCTTCCCTGGCGGATCCGGAGCAGAAGCGCCTGCTTCGCGGGTGAGCCCTGGCGAGCGTGGCCCCCAGCACCGCCCACGGTCACCCGTGTGATCCTGGAGCTCCAGGGACCCAGCACCCCACAGCCCTGTCACGGACGGCAGGGCAGCCACAGACTCCGTGTTTCTGCCGAGCAAGACAAGCAAACGGCAACAGAGCGCAGGCCTTGGTCTGACCCCCTGCACCACATTCAGACCCCTGCCGGAGCACTGAGCCAGGAGCAGCTGCCGAGCACTAACAGATGTGATCCGACCACAACCCTCCTCAAAAACAAAACCAATACACCTTAGCTGTGGACTTGTGTCGGCCCACGGGGCACTGCTGAGCCTGGTAACCCACAAAGCGCAAAGGATCATCTGCATCCCGCCCATCTCTTAAGCCCAAGGGCAGCTTTAAGAGGAAGGCGGTTTCTGCCTTCTCTGGGGAATACTTAGGGGACCCTCCCATCAGCTGGGAGCTTCCTGCCTTCCCTCCCCTCCCGTTCCGTTCCCTGTCCTCAAATGACCCTTCTGGGGACCTGCCTTTCCGGTTGTCTCTAGTCCTTGCTCTCAACGCTGACTGTGCGAGGCCCAGCTGACGCCACCTCCTCTCTCCCTGGCCCACCTGCAGGGTCCCCCACACAGGGCCCCCGAGCCAGCTGCACGTGGCTCGCGGCCTCTCCATAGGCTGGGAGACGAGGCTCCACACACAGAAGTACCGCAGCGGGGTCCGGAGGGCGAGGCGGGCTTCAATGCAACTCAGCAGTGTCCACTCCTGATCCCTCCCAAGCTTGAGAGCAGACACGGCCAGGTGGCGCCAGAGCCCAGGAGCAGGGCGTGAAGAGAACATGAGCCGGGTTCCCCAAGCACACACGGCAAGGATTTCCAGCTGCCCTGGTGTCGGCTGCTATTCTCCAGGGACACTGGCCGCAGGTCGAGAGAGAACTGCACATGGGCGCTTCGAAGGCCACGGGAGGCCAAGGCCCGGTGCTCTCCGCAACACACACAGACACCACTGCAGGCCACCTGCCGCGAGACCATGCTGGAGGGAAACAAGAGAGCTGGGAAGGACCAAGGCCGGAGCACAAAACTGGCACCAGTCCGGATGACCGCCACGCCAGGAGCAGAGCACAGTGGCCGAACGCACGGTCTGGCCAGGAGCAGGGCTCAAGGCACAGACAGGGGCCACACTGTCACTCGCAGATATAAACAGCCCTCCCTCACGAGCGCGGTCAGCGGGAACCCTGAACCCTAAGTCTCAGCCCCCAGCCTCTGGGGGAAGCCCCCAAACCCTGCAAACCATGCCACGTCCGATCTCTCCCCCACCCCGTTTCAGTCCCTCCCCAGACAGCAAAATCAAACCTTCCACTTGGCTCAGTCCCCTGGGGCCGCCCTGGCCACTCTGGATTTCCCAGGCTGACAACACCTACAGCCCATCAACTCATTCCTGCGTTTCCTTGTGAGCTTGGGCCACACCTGGTTCCTCCAGGCTTTGTGTCTGGGGGCCCACAGGGGGCTGCAGGTGCCCTTTGTACCACCTCTCCAGCCCTGCAAAGCCAAGAACAGAGAAAGAGAGGCCTGCGCAGGGGCAGCGGTCCAGGGGCTGGCGGCCACCCTGGTGGGCAGGGAAGGGAGCGGCCACCATCGTCACAGCCCTGGGGCCCGTACACAGCTTCCATCCCGGAAGCCCGCCCGCCTGCCCAGGGGCAAAGTACCGCTCGCGCTTGCAAAAGAGGCAGCCCCTGACACAGGGCGGCCTGCCTGGGCGAGCAGCGGCCGCTTGCTGCAAAGACGGATCGATTTGCTTCCCGGCCGCAACAAGCAGCAGGACTGCGGCCGTGAGACCTCGCACCTTCTGCGGCCAGTCACTACCGAAGGCAAGGACCCGCTTCTCTGTCCTTTGGAGCCACACTGGCAGCATGTGTGGGGGACAGGGGCTGGGGGTGCGCCCAGTAGTATCGGGGAACCAGGTGGCGCAGGGGGGCAGGGGGGTCCGCCCCAGGGGCTCCCAAGTGCAAAGCATGAGACACAGGCACTGTCTCCCAGGTCCAGGATCTAGGAGGGGGTGGAGTTCTGGAATCACTCCTGACCCCTCCAGGGAAGGGCAGCACCCACCCCGGGCTACAGAGCTGGGCTGCATTGGAGAACAAGAACAAGGACGGAAGACAAGGACGCTTCAGCTGCAGGTCATGACACAGAACACAGGGCGGGCCTCTGAAATGCTTCCTCCCGACAGTCACAAAGGCCGTTTATTTTGTTGTTGCTTCTTTATTGGGGCCCACACCCCGCTTCCTCCTGGCTCTGCACTCAGGAATCACTCCTGGCGGGCTCAGGGAACCCTAGGGGATGCCGGGTATGAAACCTGGGTCAGCCACATGCAAGACAAGCGCCCTCCCTGCTGTCCCATCTCTCCGGCCCCCTCAAAGGCCCGCTTAAAAAGCAAGCTTGCTGGCCGTGTCCAGCTATTGGCCACAGAACTGTAAAATGGGGCTGTCGGGGGCCAGGGGCCGGCCAACACTCTGCTCTTTTCTGTCAGACTGAGTGGGATGGCCCAGAAGGGGGCCTGCTCCCCGCCCCAGGGACCCGCCCCCCCAGGGACCCGCCCCCCCCAGGGACCCGCCCCCCCCCCCCCTCCAGAATCCTGGGAGAGAAAGAGGCACTCCCTCCCCCAGCTGTGCCTACAGGGCAGACCCTCTCCAACAGCCATTGGTGACCAAAGTCCAGCCCCGGTGACACCCAGTCAGGTCCTGCAGAATCCCCATGGCTCTCAGCAAGGATCAGCTCCACACGGATACCCCAGGCCCGGCCAAGCCGTCCAGAACGGCCCACCGGACGGGTGAGCGCACGTCTCCGGAAGCTGCAGCTGTCAGCGCTCCTGCCCAGGGGAGACTGGAGGGAGAGCTGGCCCGGCCAGCAGGGCCCAGAGCCGCCTCGTGACTCGGCAGCCGGCCACAACCTGCCTGGGGATCCACGTGACCCCGACGCAGCCACTGGCCCTCACTGGTCCCATCCTGAACCCAAGGGGCCCCCGTGCTTCCCGGACCCTCGTTGCCTCTGTACTCAGGAACAGAAGGGTGGTCCCCGAGACCTCAGAGAGCCAGCCCGAGCCTGGGAGTCTGCTAGCCCCCACGGGTCAGGTGCTGGAAAGCACCCCAGTTTCTGGGCCGTGGACTGCCCAGCAGTCAGCTCTGGCAGTAGAGTCCCGTGGCCTTGAGGCTGCACAAGCAATGTTGTCCAGGAAGGGCCCCATCATCTGCCTGTGACCCCCCACTGACCCCCACCCCCACGCTCTCCACTCCAACCCAGGGCTGTCACCTAGAGCAGCTCCACAGCACACAAGCTGCCACCATTCGAGCACATACGGCCTTGGCACAGAGTACCAAAGTCCCCCACAGCCCCCCCAGAGCCACAGAACCCAGAACAGTGGACCAGGACAGAGCTGGGCCGCGGGGAGCCCAGGGCGACCCACAGAAGATCCCCCCACCGACCAGCCGGGTAGAGCCTATGGTCCCTCCGACTGTCAAGTTCTAAGCCCTCCTTCGTGTCCGCCCAGAGACCAGGGCAAGGGCGACCGACCGGGACCCCCATCCCCTGACACTTCACGGGACCCAGACAGGAGCAGACCTCCCCCCCCCCCCCCCCCATCAGCCTGTCACTGTGGCTGCAATGGAAACAGGGACCGAGCAGAACTGGAAAGAAACAAAAATGAAGCGAAAAGGGAAGTTCTCTGAGCCAAGTGTCCCTGGGCAGGAGGGAGCATGGCTCGGGGCTCCACAGAAGGGGCTGGACACCCTGTCCAGTCAGGTCTGGGGGCCTCTCCGCAGAGCCACACTAACTGGGGCACGCACACCCCACACACTTATTTATGCTCACACACACACACAATGACACACCCTCATACCTCCTACACGTGCACTCATACACTCACATGCATCCCCCGTGCGCTCACACACAGCACCCTTCACACACACCCCACCCTGCCTGGTGCCCTGGGCGAAGGGGCTTCCCAAGTCCCCAACAGCCTGGCCCCCCTGCCCCACCCCATTTCTGAGCCTTGGCCTCGCCCCCTCACTTCTCTCCAACCACCCACTCCAGCGGGGCGCCCAGCCTCCAGCCACAGCACTGGGTTCCCCAGGGGTAGGACAAGCCCTGTATCCAGCAGGTCCAGACTCCCCAGCATACCCCAGGGTGGCCGGTTCAGACCCCAGGCGAGGGGAAGGGGTGGCCCTGAGCACCACAGGTCGGGGCAAACAGGAACCACGGCCCAACATTCAAGGCACCCGCCTGACGCTCTAGTCTCCCAGAAAGGCCAGGGTTGCCCAGCATGTGTACCAGGGCAGGTAGATAGGGGGCCCAGACCGATGTCCAGTGTCCAGTCCAAATAGCCGGCACAGCCCAAGGGACACCCGGGAGGGGGGCTGCATCCCACAGAATCAGAGCCCGGTTCTCTCACACTTGGGAGCACTCGAGACTCCTGGGGCGTTTTCCCCGCCTAATCCCAGCTCCGGAGAAGGCTCTGCTGCCGGACAGGGGTGCTGGCCAAGGCCGGGGTCCAGCGGGCCCAGGAGCAGCGGCGAGAGGTGCACCCTGCAGACCACCCGGGGCTGCCCACCCACAAACACCATCTACGAAGCAAGAAAGAAAATAAAAACGGGGGTTGGGGCGGCCCCGAAAGGCGAAGCCCCCTAACATACACTGATGGGCAGCCGGGACGAGGCTGGGGTCCAGGTCCATCCCATAGGGGAGGTGACCTGTGCTCCTGCTGCTGCTGCTGCTGCTGCTACTGCTCCTTCTCCTCCTGCCCCCAGGAGCCCCAGAACCTGCCGAGCCCCCCACCGCGGGAAGGACCCTCGGGGCGCAGGTGGAGGCACTGCCCGCCCACCTGCCCGCCCTTCCTGGGGGCCCCGGAGCCGGGCACGGGCGCGAGCGCAGCCGGGCGGTGCAGGCGCGTCCATGCGTCCGCGCGTCCGCGCGTCCCTCAGTCCGTCCGCCCGCCGGGGATGCTGCCGCCCCCGGCCCCGCAGCCCCCGGCCCCCGGCCCCGCTCCCCGCCCGCCCCGGCCCGCGTCCTACCGGCTCCCAGCTCAGGCCGCGGCGCCCGCCAGGCCGCGCCGGATGCTCCGCTCCCCCTGCCGGCCGGCAGCCATGTCCCGGCCTCCGCGGAACCTGCCGAAGAGCCCGGCCGGAAACGCCCGGAAACGCCCGAGCGAGGCGCTCGGGGACGCGGCCGCTTCGGGTCTTTCCGGCGGTGGCTGGGCAGCTCCCGAGCGCCGCGCGCCTCCGCCCCGCGCGGGGCATTGTGGGCAGGCTGCAGCGCGCGGGGGCGCAGGGACAGGAGTGGGGGCGCGCTGGGGCGAGCAGGGGCAGGATGGGGTGGGGAAGGGCGGAAGGGCGGGAGCGCAGGAGGGGGGCGCGGGAGGGAACGGGGAGAGAGCAAGCTGCTGGGAGCTGGGAGCGCGCAGGGCTCTTGGGGGCTTCCAAAGCCCCCTGCGCGCTCCCCAGTGTCCCCAAGGCCTTTGCATGCAACACCCCAGTCCTACCAGTGCCCCCTGCGTGATGCTCCAGACCCCAACAGTACCCCCTGGGCTGTGCAATACACGGCCCCCAACAGTGCCCCCCTGCGCGATGTTCTGGCCCCCAACAGTGCCCCCTGGGCTGTGCAATACTCGGGCCCCCAACAATGCCCCTTGTGTCCTCGCTAGTGTCCCTTGTGGCCTTTGTGTGTAATGTACTCAGTGCCAACCCCCCCCCCCCCGCATGCCCCTCCGTGCTGTGTTTCTAGCCTATCGATGCCCACTGTGTGTCCTCCCCTGAGCCTCAATGTGCGACCCCCAGCCTAGTGCCCTTCACCATTTCAGAAATTGCTCTCTAGGGAGGAGAGCACTCCGGACACACACCCCACCCTGGTGCCCTGGGCGAAGGGGCTTCCCAAACCCCCAACAGACTGCCCCCCCCCCCCCCCCCGCCGCACCCCATTTCTGAGCCTTGGCCTCACTCCCTTCACTTCTCTCCAACCATCCACTCCCAAGACACATGTGCAGATAGCCCCTGGCTCCTTCTGAGCACTGCAGGAAACCTGGGTTCAGCTCAAGGAGCGTCCTGGAGGCCGGCAGGGTTGTAGTCCCGAAAACGAGCAGAAACAGTTAAAAGTTCAGTCCTGGGCCTCTGCTTTCGCTGGAGAAACTCTGCTACCAAGACAACCGCCCCATCCCACCCTCAACACCATCGCCACCATCACCGAAAAGACCTCTCTGCATGGCGGGGTCCAGCAGGTCTATAGCCCAGGACATAACAGAGAGAAGGCCCAGTGTTGGGGAGGGGGAAGGGCATCTCAGGGCTTTAGGCTGATCCAGTCACCGGGGCAATCAGCCAAAACCAGGGAGGCAGGGAGCAGAGCAACACTGCCCGCCTTCCCCACCACACTGGAGGGACAGGCCCGCACTTTCCAGAATACGGTGCAAGACTCTCCAGCAATCAGAAAGGACGCACCTGCTCGTGGCGTAGTGAACTCAGTTGTGAGTTCAAACTGTTCCTTACAATCTGTAACTGCAGCATAAATCTGCAATCAAAAGCACTTCTGCATCTTGACTTAAACACTTTAAAGACCCAAGGGACTGGGCTTGTACTCCGGGATTTCCTAACCCCAGGAACCCAGACTCCTCCAGGGCCTGGGAGGCTGTGGGGGCGGCCAGCTGGCTGGGTCTCAGCACCTGGGTGGTCTTGTCGGGAGGAACTCCCTCCCTCCAACCTCCCAGAGGAGCCTAGGGTCCGCACTCCAGCTCGGCCAGTGAAATGTATCAAACCATTAGTTTCCAGCTGGGTGGTGGTTGGAACTGAGGGTTCCATTTGCAAAACGGAACTTTACAAAACCTAGCAACCCCGTTTGCTGGAGCATTCCGACTCCACAACTGACCTCCTCCCCACAGCCCCTATCCCTGCTTCTGTGAAGCAGCACAGTGAACGGACGTTAACCGGCTGCCCAGGAAAGGCCTGCAACTTTCTTAAAACCCAGAGGCAATCTAGAAAAAGGTGCATGGGGACACTTTTGCCCAGACATCATGGTGCCCTGCTCCATGGTTTTATTTTTCCCCAATACCATTTAATTCCTCCTCTCCAGGGGTGGCTTCGAAGCAGGTAGCTGCTGTTGGAGTCACCAGATATGGGGGTGGGCCCCAGGTGTGGCTGGACTGCCACTGAACACTGCCTGGTAGGCATGAGGCTGCAAATTCCAGCACCGGAACTGGCCCATGTGCCAAGGATGCAAGCAAGTGTGAGTGATAGATGCCCATCATTGACAGGGAGTGGGTGCACGTGCATGTGTGTGTGTGTGTGTGTGTGCGCGCACGCGCGCGCTGACACACTGGGGGCAGACAGGAGGTTTGCCAGGTGCAGACTAGAGGAGGCTCAGCGTGTGCCTTGCTGTACATCTACTTAGCACATGCTGTTCCTCATGCTGATCCACGAGTTCTAAGGAGAGTTGAGCTCCAGGAAGGGCAATAGCCCTGCTAGATTTGGGGTTTGCTGAGCGTGCAGGTGCTGCTGGCTACCCCTCAGTGGGATCTCGCGAGTCTATCCTCATCCCCCTCCTCCTCCCTGCCCCCCGGCTCAGTACCCGGGGGCTCCAGATCTCCTCCCCACTGGAGGCCATCCTGGGTGCCTCCCCCCACACACTCATCTGCCGTGCGTCACCTCCGCCGCTAAGTAGGTCTCTCGCTCCTGCCTTCGTGCACCATGACTTCATCGGCCTATTAGTGGAGCCTCTGAATAAATACCCGATTGCCAGGCAATAAGCTAAATCCCTTTACAAGCTCCAGCGCGCCTTCCTCCTCACAGGGCGGGATCAGCTGGAAGTGGGGAAGAGAAACTTGCAGAGGCTGAATGAATCAGGTGCCCAAGGCTGGAGCCGGGGCAAAGGGGCGCGGAATCCTATCTCCAAGGACCCGGTTCCTGCCCCTCGGACCCCCTCCCACCTCCCCTCTCTGTCCTCCTGGGATGTCCAGGGCGGAGTATGATCATTCCCGGTCCCCACACAAACGAAGCCCACACTGCCCAGACGCCCACGACACATCAACTCAGACACAACGGGTCTCTCCAGAGCATTGTCAACGACCCCCTCCTCCCTGGGCAGGAATCCCACCACACACACTCTCTCGCTCACTTCCTACTTCAAACTCACTTCTCCTCTCCTGAGCTGCACCTGATGTTGCAACCCCTGGTGCAAAACAGCACAATCAGGACCTGGGCCACTATCCCCAAGAAAGCAAGCCCAGGGCCCGGCACAGAGTAGATGTAGATGACACGGGTGTGTGTGTGTGTGTGTGCGTGTGTGTGTGTGTGTGTGTGTGTGTGTTGTGTAGGCGGGAGGGCCAGTCAATGCACTAGACTTCCTGATGGTCATCACCAATCTTACCATTCTGTGAGCTTCTCTTTACGCCCTCCCCACCCCCCGCCTCCACCCCGCCTCTGGAATCCAATGGCACAGTGTCCCCTATTCTGAGCGTCCTCTCGGCAGCTCTGTACCTCTTCAAGGTGGCCAAGAGGAGCAGGAAAGAGGCTGGGCTGGGCTGAGAGCCCTGGGGAGCCTTGTTGAGGCACTGCAGAGGCCTCTCCCCTAGGGCTTGCTCCAGTAGAGCGAACACCCCCACCGAGTCCTCCGTCCACAAAGGTTGCGGCCCCTCCATGACCTGGCCCGCACACCCTGCAGTGGAAGAAATCGGGCAGAAAGCAGAGGGCTGGAGAGAGTGCTGGGCTCAGGGCCTTCCTGAGGATGACCCCGGCTTAAAGGTCTCCTGAGCACTGAGCTCTGCCTACCGGGTGTGGTCCCGCAAGCAAAACAACAATATTTACCCACAAGCAATCTTCCATAGAGCACCCCTGGAGGGAAACTCATCAGACTCAGACGCTTGGGATTCCACAGCAATCAGCACGCACATACCCCAGGGCACTGGGGTTAGACACAGAAACAGCTGAAAGCTACCCAAATGCTCCACAGGGCAGACTAGATGGACCAGGGGAGGATCAGGTACACCCCAACCCTCCCCACCACTTCACAGCGCCCGACAGAGACGCCCCCACAAGAGCACGTCCGGGGTAGCCTCACCAGGGTATGAACAAAACACCAAGCCATATCCCTGCCCTGCACCACTTCGAATAAAGACATCCTTCAATAAAAAAAGAAAAAGTGCGGGGCCCAGAGAGGGTAAGGCATTTCCTTTGCATACAGCCAACTGACCTGGATTTGATCCTCGGCATCCCACAGGGTCCCCCCTGCTCCCCAGCACCCTCGAGTGCAACTGATGAATGCAGAGCCAGGAGTCACCCTTGAGCACCGCAAACCAAGCTGGGGCCAGAGAGATAATGCAGGAGGAGTGAAGGCGCACACAGGTTCCATCCCCTAACAGTGTATACTTCCCCAGCACCAGCAGGCACGGCACCACACACACACACACACACACACACACACAGTGAGAAGGGTTCTGTGTTTTGATAGATTTGGGGGGCCATACCAGTGGTGCTCGCAAGTTACTCCTGGCTCTGCACTTAGGAATCACTCCTGTTCAGGGGGCCATAAGGGGTACCCAGGATCTAACTGGGGTTGGTCGTGTGCAAGGCAAGTGCCCTCCCTGCTGTGCTATGCCTCCGGGCCCCATTTTTGCTGTTTTCACACTTTACTGGTAGTACTCAGGGGACGAGGTGGTGCTGGAACTGAACCCAGGCCACTCACATCCTTCAGCTAACGTGAAAGGGTTTTGTCCCTGGAGGAACTCCCTGCCCAGATGGATGTGAAGACTGTCTTCCCTTCAAACAGCCACAGTTCTTATGTTCCAGAACTGTGAGCACATCCCATGAAGTATGAAGTATGTCGTTTTGCCGTTAGTTTCACAGTCCTTAGCCTTTAGGCCTTATACCTCCGTGCGGGCAATGCTGTGTTTCCCATTTCAGAGATGAATTAATGAAGTCCTGAGAGATTGAGTTACCTGCCCCAACTCACTCCAAGTAACTGGTCTGACTCCAGAGCCCAAAATCTTGACAATATTACAGCAAAGCACTTCAGAGAAGTGTCAAAAGGCATGAGGGTTTGGGGGGGGGGGGGGGCGGTATTCAAGGATATCTGTTTGCCTTGCACACAGCCAACCTGGGTTCAATACCCTACACCTCATCTGGTCCCCTGAGTCCCACCAGGAATGATCCCTGAGCACAGAGCCCAGACCCCAGAGTAAGTCCTGAGGACCACTGAGGGTGACCCAATAGAACAAAATTAATTAGTCTGTCAGCATTTCCTTCTTTCAGGAGAGAGTTTTGAGTTGCAGGTGTTAGAGAAACATAAAATGCAGAGAAAGAAAATGATGCTAAGACGGTGTCCTTGAGCTGGACAGAAGGTACAGGGCTCAGGTGTTTGCATGCATGTGCCGATGCCAATCTGATCCCAGGTACCACCCTCTAGTACTGCTGGGAGCGGCCCCTGAGCACAGACTGCTGCAGCCCAACCACCCTGCCCCCCATGCCACAAAACCATAACAAAATGCATTTGTTATTTTTCTCTGGGAGCCATACTCGAAGGCACTCAGGGGCCACTCCTGGCTCTGTGCTCAGGAGTGATCGTTGGTGGTGCTCAGGGACCCATTTGTAGTGCCTGAAATTGAACTGGGGTCGGCCTTAACCCCTGCACTCTCTCTGCCTCGAAGACTGCATTCTTGCTTTGTTCTGTGTTTTAGGCAGGAGAGGGGGCATACCCAGCAGTACTCAGGGGTTACTCCAGGATCTGTCCTCAGGGGTCAATCCTGGACCACTCGAGGATGGAAGCCAAGCTGACCACATGCAAGGCAAGTGTCCTCCCCGCTGTCCTACAGCTCCAGCCCCAAGAATCCATTCTTAGTGCCTGAAAGACTTTGTTTAACAAATTTCAGCAAAATACTCCTAAGGATCCCACTGGTGACCTCTTCCCCCCAAAATGCCGATATCCAGAAGCGGGGTTTAGGCCCAGAAAGAGAAATAAAGAATAAAAGTTCCTGCAGAGCTTCTGGAGGTGCCCGTGGTCAGTCCCCGCAATGGCGACTGCTGACCCCACACCATTCTGGGAGGGCTTCTGCATCAGTGACCCCCAGCACCCCACCCCCGTGACCCCAGCAACCTTCCAAAGGTATGATTCAGGAATTATCGGGAGTTTGAGAGAAGAACTTGTTCCATCGGTTAATGCTCTGATTCTCAAAGAATGTGCTGACGGTCGTGGCTGGAGACCTTTTCTATATATAAATGATTGAGCAGTCTTGCGGCTTATAATTAGAACAATGCAAGACGGTTTCGAGACTGGAGTTCCAAAGTTACTTTTCTATGCGGCCCATCGCGCTGCCAGAAAGACGAGGGGTCATCTTCCTGGGCTCCCCAGAGTCATCAGCAGCCCGCAGAGAGGCTATGCAAGCTTTGGTTTGACATGTCCTTTGAAAAGAGGCAAGAGGCTGCTTTGGTGGTTTTTGTTTGTGTGCTTTCTCCCTCTCCCCCCTCCTCTCTCTTCCTCTCTCCCTCTGTCCTTCTCTCTCTCCCTCCCACCCTCTCTCCCCTCTCTCTCCCTCCCTACCTCTCTCTCCCTCTCCTTTCCTTCTCTCCCCCCTCTCTCCCTCCCCTCCCCCATCTTCCCTCCCTCCCATCTGGCAAAAGGTGAGACAGTCTGGGTGGTTGGGCAAATAATCTGTGGCCAGAACAGTGAGTTAACATCAGCTCCAAACAAAGCACATGTCTATTGTCAAAAACAGACAAAGTCTGTCCTTCACGACCTATCACAGTGACCCACACCTGGCCACAAGGACTGTGAAATATAACTTGGGGAAAGATTGCTTTTGCTCGTCAGCGGCTCTCAAAACACCATCAAAATGTCCCCACCTTGATTCTGGAAATCCCAAGGAACGCAACAAGTGTTCCCTAAAGGCACCCAGATGGCTCCTAACACCCAGAAATTGGGGACGGGGGAGTGGAAATGCGCATCTGAACAGCGCCCCAAGACGGCTGTGTGTATTAAGAACTGAGCTCAGGGCCTCGTGGACCAGACAGAAGGCTCGTGCTGATGACCACATGCAAATGGCATTCTCCACTCTCCACCCAGGTTTACCCTGATAACAAGAAGCCTCTATCCAGACTTATAACTGTCCCTTACAAAAGCCTCGGGCTGAAGAGATAGTACAGCGGATAAGGCCATGACTTGCCCTGCATACAGCCACCCCTGGCTCCAGCCCTGGCACCACAGATGGTCCCCTGAGGAAGCCCTGAGCACAGCCGGGCATGGCCCACTCCCCCAGGAAAAGTCTCAAAAGGAGCAGAGGGGACAGCTCAAAGGCAGAGTATCCCTTGCCTGTGTGAGGCCTGAGGTTCCACCCAGGGTCAGGAAACACATAAATGAGAATATCTCATGGAACCAAGACACCGCAGCTGAAAAGCCGGAAACGCTTAAAGGACAATTAACTTCCTCCTTCACCAACTGGGGCTGGAACATTGAGAAAGCAGGTTCCAAAAGCAGTCGTGTTTAATATGCTTTAAATATGTAAAACTTGTTAATAACAAAAGGAGTTTTGTACTTAAAAAGAATCCTTTCTACCAAACAGATGGGGTAAAAAACTGTGTAGGTTTTAAACTAATTCAGGAAGCTTTGCCACAATTTTCTTGAATAGATCAGTTTCTCTGGGGCCGAGTGGATAGTACAGCAGGGAGGGCATTTGCCTTGCATGAAGCGGACCTAGGTTTGATCCCGGGCATCACATAGGGTCCCCCGAGCACCACCAGGAGTAATTCCTGAGTGTAGAGCCAGGAGTAACTTCTGAGCATCTCCAGATGTGACCCCAAAAGCCAACCCCCAACAACCCCACCCCCCGCAAAAAAAAAAAAAAAGAAAAAAAGAAAGGTTCCTCACCTGTGCTGAGCTCTGGGTGTAAAATAATCAAGGTCTGGACTAACAGGCACAAATAGCCAGCAGGCTGTGGCCCGGAGCCATACTTACTGGGTCTCCAGAACCAGAGAAGCAGCACACAGTTCTTCTGAAAACTGAAGGTGTTTATGCCCAGGACAAAACCAAATTCTACCTGGGCAAGAGATGTGCTTACATGCACAAAGCAAACACCGCCCCAGGCCTCCCATGGCAAAGCCAACAAAACCAGAGTGGCTGGGACAGGAAGTCGCGCCTGGAAGACATCGGCCCAGTTCCCCGGCCGCCAAACCGTCTTCCTGCTGAAGCAGCTGGTCCCAGGACCCAATCCGTGCGGCACTGGACCGCCCCAAGGAGTTACCGGAGAGTGAATCAAGCGTAGATTTTTTTTTTAAGAAAAAGAAAGTTTTCTCTGTTTTTCCCAAACACTGCTCAAGATGAATCCACATCCACAGCAGCAAACACAATTCTAGGGGGGCCCAGTCAAAGCGGTCCTCCAGCAAGGTGACCAAAGTCATCAGGCTGTGAGCCCACCCTGACCCCGTCTGTCACAAATCGAAACGGAAACAAAGGCTAGGAGAAGGCTTAGGGGTTGCCCAGGGCGTGGGCTCGAAGGCTGGCACTGCCAGTCCCTGGGTGCCCCAGAAACAAGCACCGCTAGGCACAAACTCTCATGCCCACTGCCTGGGTCAGCCCAGGCGCCAAGCCAGGAGAGGCCACACGGTGTGGCCCCACACCAGAATAAACATTTGCCCTTTCAGCTTCCACTTACTGCCACTAAGCTGGTCCGATAAGTATAAAAGGGAAAAATGGTTGCTGAGGAGGATGCAATCAGCAGTAAAACAGCTCACCTGCACGTAAGAGGCTCAGGGTTCAATCCCGGGAACAGCAACAAAATAACAGTAATTACAGTGCTCAGAGCAGGGAGCCAGCTACAGTGAGGCCTGTTTTCCTAGCCACACCCATATGTGCTGACCAGTATGGTCAGGAGGGCTGGCTCTGCACTCAGGAATTACTCCTGGCAGTGCTTGGGGGACCATATGGGATGCCAGGAATCGAACTTGGGTCAGCCACGTGCAAGACAAACATCCTACCTGCTGTGCTTTCGCTCTGGCCCCAGTGGAAATGATCTTGAGGTGAAACTCAAGTATGGAAGAAAAAAGCGTGACTTCAAGTTTTACTGGGAAATAATGGGCCAGCAACACAGAAGTACAGTATGAGTATAATCTAATCTAAGGGATCAAAGATAAGGGGGGGAAGGGAGAGAGGGGAGGGAGAGGAGGAGGCTAGGGCTCTCAAAGGCTGAGCAGGTGCTGTGATCCAGAGGGCCCAGGGCCCTGAGCCCTGCTGGGAGTAGCCCCCACCCCCACCCCCATCCAGGACACCTCCCCCGGCTCCACAGTCCCAGGCACCTGAGGTGTGGCCCCAAAACAAAAGACCCAAGAGAGGAGAGGAAGTGGGAGGGGAGAGGAGAGCCTGGGGGAGGTGAAGCCCGGTAGAGTTCCAGGGAAAGGGAGCGGAAAGCAGGTTTAAAATAGAAATATCTATTATTGGACCTTTAAAAACTGTTTGTGTTGCTAAGGATATTAACTCCCAAGCCCTCAATAATATCTGACACAAGCGAAAAATGCGGGCGCTGAGAGCTTTGGGGGGGGGGGGCAGAGAAGGGGCTGAGTTCTCCAGCCGCGCCAAGGGAGCCAAGGAAGAACTCGGGGACCAGGGCCCCCAGCTCCCAAGAACCAGCAGAAACTCTGGGAGCGGATGTTGGCCCTCCCAAGGGATTGAACCAAATTCACTCCCGTCTCAATCCCGCCCTGCACCTGGGCTGGCCCCAGGACCCGCGGTGGCCTCTGGCAGAGAGAGGCCCAAGCCAAGCGGGACCCTCTGGGACCCTCCTTTTCATTGTCTCATGGGGCTCTCTGCTTTCAAGGTAGGGGATCTCTGCTCCAAGGCAGAGTTAATGCATGCATCATCCCAGCGCCACACCCTCCCCCAGAGTGACCGCGTCCCTCTCTCTGGCCCACAGTCCCCTTTATCCGTGCCTGTGGTCAGCTGACTGCGGGACCCAGTTCCCAGTTGCTTGGGCGGCTGGTGCTCCCACCTTGGTTATTTTGAGTCGGCCCCTCTCCCCCGGACATCCACCCTCTGGGCCTTGTTCTGCCCGCTCTCCAGTGCTCCGGAGCACCAATACTCCCCTGGACAGGGCCTGCTCCCTCTACCCTCATGCGTGGCCACCAGCACAGCACGGGGGCAGGTTCTGTCCTTCTGCTGTTTTCTCTGCCTGGGGATGGAACCGGATTCCCAGCCAGCAGCTTGCAGGGGTGTGTGAATGGCTCAGCCTCCTCCTGGTTCCCCTCCTCCTCATTCCTGACCAACCTCCTGACTGTGAGTCCTCCTGAGCCCCTCTGCACTCCCACGGCGTGGTGGGAAATTTCACAGCCAGAGAGTGAGGGCGACATGGAGCACTGTGACTCGGAGTCACGCACGAGAATCTCCAGTGCGGGCCAGCAGCGAGCCTCATGGCGGCCACGCCGGTCACCGCAACTCTGCCATGAGCCACGTCCACAAGGTGCCCACTTTCTGTCCCACCTCGGCTCTGTGGCTCCTGCCCAGTGACTAAAATACCGCTCAGTACCGCATGGGTGCTGGTGCCTATCACTGGAGCTCACGCGGGAATGTGGCTTAATAAACATCAATTGCAGCACCTGTAAACCTGTGCCTTCATTTCTTCACACCAATGGTCCTTCCCACCCATTTCGTGTGCGGGACTGTTTTACTAAGTCACCTCCTTGGGATGGTGACAGGTGGGGGCCAGAGAGATGGTTCAATGGGTCTGGTTCTTGCTCTGCAGAAAACCAACCTAGGCTCAACCCCCACGGCCCACAGAGGGTCCCCTGAGCACCGCCAGGACTGATCCCTGCCACAGGGCCATGAGTAAGCCCTGAGCAGAGTCAGGTGCGGCCCCAAAGCCGGGGACCCGGGGGGGGGGGGGGGGGAGGGAGGGGACAGGGGAAAAGAAAAAATGGTACCATCTTGATTTTTCTGAGTCTTGAACACCCCCACTAAATGCCTCTTCTGGGGCTCTCCCTGGACCCAGCCCCCAGCCTCAGCCAGTGCTCACACGGCTGGTGTCTAACACACAACTGGTGTCTAACCCCCATCCCATCCATGTCCCACAGTCCCTTCCCTGGCCTCTCCATCACCCCTGCTGCCAGGTGGGGGAAGGGGGGGAAAGCCCAGCCCAGCCCTGACCCTTTCCCAGCACGCCAGCTGCTTTGGGGGGTTCCTCTGGCTTCCTTGCTGGCTCCCCCATCACAGACCCTGCTGGAGGTCCGGGTCAGCTTTCGCCCCACAGGCCCAGAGCACACGCCATGAACTCTGCCGAGACTCAGCCACGCCAGCGCTGAGGCTCCGGGTTTCTGAGCAAGGGCAGCCATCTGTGACAGGGACCTCGAGGTGCTACCCACAAAATCCTCATTTTCCCCCTGATCTCTACCTTGTGGGATGCAAAACCCTCCCCTCTGTTCTCTCATCTCCCCTCCACTGCCTGAAAGTGACTTTTCCTCCAAAACAAAACAAAACCCTCACACTGTCATTTCTTGGCTTCCAAGTCTGCACCCACACCAGATTGGATGGGGTGTAACTCGAAGCCAACCTCAACATGAACACAGAAGCCCAACTTGGGGACAGCATCTTCGTAATCCCTCAGACAAGAACTTCCTGTCCCCTTGGTGAGATACAATCATTTTCACTAATTTTCTTCTAAGGAAATATTTCTTGATCATTCCATTGGCAACTTCCTGGTAACAAGCAATATGAAATTAATTACTGTGGGCCAGCTACGGGGGCAGGCTGGAGGGGTGGGACAGCGGTGGAGGGCATTGGTGGTGGGATTGTGGCTGGAATATTGAATGCCTGCGACAAATCATCATGAACAACTTTGTAAACCACAGTGTTGCAATGAACTGTGGGGCGGGGGGATGGGGGGAGGTTTGTACTATGTCTTCCCCATGGAACAAAGCCCGAATTCCCTCCTGCAGCCCCTCACTCCAGTTCAGTACCTGGGAAACTGTCATTTCTCAGCTCTGCAGGAAGGCCTGGCTCGCTCCCCCATCTCCTCCCCTCCGCGGCCACCTCCTACCCAACTCTCCGCCTCACCCGCTCTGCCCATCCCACACCTGGTTCTTTGGCTCTGCTGGAAAGTTCCTTCATCCTCCGTGAAGACCTGCTTCAAAAGCTGTCACATCTATGACAACAGCGGCTCCGAAGCAAAAATCAAACCAACAAAAAGCTTCATCACAGCAGAAAAATGAAACGGGATAAAATAAAAAGGCCACGTAAGGATTATGAGAAAAGATCCACAAACCATCTGATAAGGGATCAACAACCCAATTCAGGGCCCAGGAACGTGGTAAACCATCTGCCTTTCACACGTCAGAACTGGGTTTGACCTCCAGCAGTGAAAAAAAAAATTTTTTTAATTAAAAGAGCAAATAATATATATATATGTGTATATATATACATATATATATATATGGAGCGTCTATAACTCTGTAGCAAAAACAAACAGCCTGTTTAAAACATGGGGAGGGGCTGGAGCGATAGCACAGCGGGTAGGGCGTTTCCCTTGCATATGGCCGACCCCGGTTAGATCCCCAGCATCCCATATGGTCCCCCAAGCACCGTCAGGAGTAATTCCTGAGTGCAGAGCCAGGAGTAACCCCTGAGCATCTCTGGGTGAGACCCCCCCCAAAAAAGAACCCCCAAAATAAATAAATAAATAAATAAAACATGGGGAACGCTGCATACATAAAGCTCTGGCATTGGGGTGGGGGAGTTACAGCGTGGGGGTGGGGAGACGGTGTTTTCCTAGTATAGTCAACTGACTAGGCTTCGATCCCCGAATCCCATAGGGACCCCTGCATGCCACCAGGAGTGACTCCTGAGCATCGCCAGGTATGGTCCCACAATCAAAAAGTTAAATAAGTAAAACTCTGCTGTGAGTCATGGTGGTATCTCAATGAAAAAAATCAAAGAAAACACTTTTTTTTGAAACAGGGAGAGATCTAGAAGGCTATTCGCCCCCAAAGGACCCTCTGCATGCCACTGGCCACATGCAAAGAGGCCCTACAGCAGGGCTGGAAGACAGCTCAAGAGCGGGGTGGGCGCAATGCCCCGGGTTGGAGACAGACATTAACGTGTCCCAAGCCCCCAGAACGATGCTTCTCCTCAAGGGCTCTTGGGGAAATTACATGTAAACCACCAGGCGGACCCCTCGCAGTCGCTGGCAAGCGGTGGCACGACCGTGGGGGACAGAGGTGGCAATGAGGGTCCCAGGATATTGCGGGGGCGGGGCTCAGCTGGCTTGGCCACTGTGGGTGGCTGAGACACTCTCGCCATAGGCTCTCACCACCGCTGCTCCCAGCCCATCTTAACAGGAAACGGGATCAGTCTCAGCACTTTCTGGGCCCGGCATGCCAGGGAAACAGAGGTCACCGTGAGCAGCTGGCTCTCCACCCAGGATGGGTGCACCAAGACCAGGTGCAGAAATGAGGAGTCGGGCGGGGAGGGGGCAATAGTGGACAGGTGCTGACCAAGAGGCAGTGCCCAAGGGCATTTCAGTGGCGTTAAGGTGAGGTGACGCCAGGGCTGGAGCGATAGGACAGCGGGTTGCGCGCTGGCCTTGCACACAGCCGACCCGGGTTCAATACCCAGCACCCCACAGGGTCTCCCAAGCAGTGGGGAGCAATTCCTGAGAGCAGAGCCAGGAGTCACCCCTGAGCATTGCTGGGTGCGTTCCAAAAACCAAAAGAAAAAGACAAACAGAGGTGAAGCAACTCTGCACGTCAGAACCATGAGCCGACACTTCTGTAAACATGGGACAAAACTAGAATAAGTTAAAAAAAAAAAAATCAGGAGGTAGGCTACATCCAACTGTGCTCAGGGCTTCCTCCTGGCTCTGCACTCAGGGATCACGCCTGGCAGGGTTGGGAGACTCTCTGGGATGCCAGGGATCAAACCTGGGTCAGCTGTGAGCAACAAATGCCCTACAAGCTGTACCATTCCTCTGCCCCGTCACCCTCCAAAATAAAATTTAAAAAAATAAATAAATAAAAATCCACATTCCTGAGGCTGGAGATGCTTGCCTTGTGGTGGCTGCTGGCTGGGCCTCCGTTCAAATCTCCGGCATCACATCTGGCCCCCGAGCACCCAGGGGTCACGCCAGCGCACACAGCCAGGAATAGCCCCCAAGCTCCACCGGGTGTGGCCCCCAAACCAAAATAAATTCTAAGAATCCACATTCCTGAGACAGAAGTGGTGACATCCGCAAAGAGACTCGGTTATGCAATGGCGTCACAGCCGGCTCAAATTTCCCGAATTTAAAAATGATGCTGTGCTGAGAAACTTCCGTTTGGAAGGGGCCCTTGGGAGAGGCTGGAACACCCGCGGGCCGAAGCGGGTGTGAGGGAGGGGAGCAAGAGCTCAGCCGGCGTGGGCCCGCTGAGATCCAGCCGAACACGGGGGCAACGGGGAACGGAAACGCTTCCAAACCAAAGTTCTTCCAAGCTCTCTGCGGCGCTGTGGCCTGCTGGGCCCCCTCCCCTTTCTGCCTCTGGGGGCTCCTCTGTACAGAAATTGGGTGGGGGGCACGTACTCGCCTCAGCTGGGCCACCCCCTTCACCACACATCTCTGGAGACAGGGATCTACATGTCTTCTGGGGGAAGACTGACTGGGGGGGGGGGACGCTTAAATTGGGGGAGGGGGTCTGCAATTGAGACAGAAGTTAGGGGGGGCGACTGGGGTCTGAGGCCCCCCTCAAATGCCAGGGTGACCCACAAGCTGTTCTGTCTCGCGGTGACCCTGCAGCCCTCTGCAGACCTGGGCAGATACCTGAGGGGCTGTGTATCCGAGGGAGGGGTCTGCGAGCATGGGGCGGGGGCGGTCTGTGCTTGCTGTCCCCCACATGCTCCGCCTGAGGGCTTCCAGTACAGTGCTCAGGCAGATGACCCCACCCTCGGTTACTGGTTACTGACCACAACCAACACCCCAGCGTGAGAATCAGGGAGACAGCCCTGGGAGGAGGGGGAGGCATGTGCCCCCTCGGCCAAAGCCTAGGGCCGTCCCAGCACTGCAGAGGGTCACCAAGCCCTGCCAGGAATCGCCCTGAGCACTGCGGGATGAGCCCCCTCCAAACCAAAACCTAGAAACAAACCCACCACAGCTCAAAAGATCCAACAGTTGGAGAATCTAGGATGCGCTCTACCCCCTGCCCCAGCGGGCTCTGTCGGTGTAGGTTGCTGTCTCTCTTGCTCAGAACTCGGGGTCCAGAGCTCCCCATTTCCTCCTCCTCCTCCCCAGGAAGGAGTTCTGGCTGCGTCATGATACAAGGACCCTGGGAAGCACAAACCTGGGCTGCCCGCCTGCACCCCGGGTGGGAGCTGGGGTCTGGGGGGAAGATGGGCCCAGCTCTGCACACAGGGGGCTGGCCTGAGTCTGCGCATCCTCGGGGGGCATGCGGGCACCAGCACCACCACCTCTTTCTCTCTCTGGCTCTTACGGGCGCCTTCTCCGCAACCATCCCCCCCACCCCTCCATAGTCCCGTGGGGAGGCAGCTGTCCTTCTCCCTGTACCAAATGGTTTTTGAAGCTTTTCTATCTGGTCAGCGGGATCTGAAGCTGTAAAGCGCCGGCTCCGTGTCTGTGTTTGTGATGACTGCAATTCTGGAGCCTGTCCCCTGGGAACTGTCACAGGCTCGGCCACACCAGGGAGGAGCCAGGGGAAGGGGGGTGGTGAGGCGCCCCATCAGACCCAGGATCCAACGCTTCTGGACTAGCCCCTGGGAGGATCGTGTGTGTGTGTGGCCCGAAGCCCATTCTGCCCAGGCCTGTCCTTCATCTGTCCCAGGTCTGGGGCAGAGACAGTCTCCTGGGGGCAACAGAGGCAGGCACGCAGGCCAGCAGGCTGGAAGGAAGCAGGGGACAGGAAAAGGAAGCAGCCCCCCGCTCCAAGGGCCCCTGGGTCTTGGGCTTTTGTATTTGATCTTGGGGTGGTTTGTTTTGGTTTCGGGTTTGGTTTGGTTTGGTTTGGTTTGGTTTGGTTTGGTTTGGTTTGGGGTCACACCCAGTGGTACTCAGGTAGACTCCTGGCTCTGCACTCTGGGATCACTTCGGTGGGGTTTGGGGAATCCTATGGGGTACATGGGGTAAACACTGGTTGGTGGCTGTGTGTGGCCAAGAGCCTCCCCCATGTCCTCTCTCCCCTGCTGAGCGGCCTTGCACAATTCTGCTCTGATCGTCTGGGGTCGTCCAGGTCCCTGTGGTTCTGTCCTCCCATCTCACCTGGAGCTGACCCTCTCCATCTGCTCCTCCGACAGAAACACAGGCCAAGCTCCCCTGGCCCAGGACAGCCGGCACTGACCCTCCACACACCGCCCCAGGAAGGCGGATGTATTTACTTCACTTCAGAGAGTCACACCTGGGGAGGTCTGGGGGGGACTAGGCAGTGCCAAGGACCAGACCTGGGCTCCTGTACACAGCAGCCCTTTAGGCGAACCCCAAGCCCCAGCCCCAAGGGAGCACAGCTGAAGGGCAAGTCTGCATGTGTGTGTGTCTGTCTGTGTCTCTGTGTCTCAGTGATTTGGGGTCACACCTGGCAGTGCTCCAGGTTTACACCTGGTGGGCCCAGGGAAATCTATGAAGTGCTAGGGATCAAACCCGGGTCGGCTGAATGCAAGGCAAGTGCCCTTACCCACTGCCCTGCCTCTCTGACCCCCAGGAAGCCTCCCTTCCTCCCCAGCACTGTATACCTACCAGGTCTTACTTCTTTAGAAGTATAAAAGTATACAGATCCCAGGTTTTTTGGGGGTTTTTTTTGGTTTTTTTAGGGGTTTTTTTTGGCTTTGTGGGTCACACCCGGAGATGCTCAGGGGTTACTCTTGGCTCTGCACTCAGGAATTACTCCTGGTGGTACTCAGGGGACCATATGGGATGCTGGGGATTGAACTCGGGGGACTGAACTCGAATCGGCTGCATGCAGAGCAAAGGCCCGCCATACTATCGCTCCGGACCCTAGATCCCAGTTTTAACTGTCTCACTCTCCCTTCTGGAAAGATCCACAGGGTCCAGAGGGCTAGTGCAGGACCTTAGATAGACTCACAAATGAATGGTCCTGAGTTCAAATCCTTGACCTCTCGTATGTTCTGTGCACGGTCCCAGTTGGAGACAGGCAGTTCTGCCTTCTGCTGTCCCCAGCACCACAAGTGAGTTTTGGCCACACTTCAGCCAGCAGTGTGTGAGCACCACAAGAAGCAGTGTGACCCCCTCCCCCCTAGTGAATGGCACAACTAAAAAGATGTGTGAGAGCCCTGCCCAGGAAGCGCGGCCCCTGGTGAGCACAGGTGGGAACCACAGAGCCCCCAGTGAGCCCTGGGATAGAACACTGTGAGCACCACAGCGCCCCCTGTGAGCACGGGTGTGAGAGAACACAACCAGTTTCCAGGGCTCCACTAAGACACGCACAGTCACCACCACTAGGGCAGCGTGAGCACAGCCAGCACCGTAGCTGGAGTGTCAGCACCAGGCAACTGCACGAACAGCAAACAGCAATCACTCTGGTGGGAAAAGAACCCCCCATGGCTTCTGCAAGGACACGCGGCCGCACGGTGCACCTGCACTTCCCCAGGGTTAGTTGGGGAAAGCCCAGAAACGCTGGAACCAGGAAGAAACGGCAGAGATGCCGCAGGGAGGAAAAGGACAAGGAGATCGGGGGAAATGGGTACTGAGCCTGGCACTTCCTCGTCTTCCTCCTCGAGGGGCTCCTTGTCCTCTGAGAGGCAGCCTGGATGGGCACAGAGACAATCAGCTCAGTCTGTGTCCCGTGACTGGCCACTAGCTGCCGTTTCCTGGAGACAGGACACCGCAGAGCCTCTCCCGGGCGGGGCTGACCCAGGCTCTCTCAGTCCCTCAGTCCTGCCAGGGACAGGCCCAGCTCAGGGAACAGCAGGCAGGGAAGGGGGGTGCAAAGTCAGCGCAGGCAGCACCACAGCCCAGGCCAGGGGCTTCTCTGCCTCTGCCCTATAAGAGCCTGCCCAGGGGGTCCCTGCCAGGCGCCCCCTGCTCCCGGAAGCCAACCCCGCCCTATCCAGAAGTTTCCAGCAGCTCCTTTTGTTCTGACTGCAGATGGGCAACTTCCACTAAGGATGGGGTGACACAAGGCGGCTGGTGGGGGGTGTCCTTAGCAGATGCCGGGCGGGACCTGCTCCCCAGAGCACCGCTGAGCTGCCCCCACCCCACCCCACCCCACGCTGGGCATGCCACGGCCTTACTTGGCAGCAGCTGGGGGAGCCTTTCTCTGGCCTTTACACTTTGGCATGTCTTCCCTTTTTTTCTTCTGGCGTTTTCTGTTTTTGTTTTAATGAGTCCAGATGCTCTGAAAGAGCCACAGAATGTGCGGGTGCCGGGTGGAAAGACGGAGCCACTAAACGCTGCACCCAGCCCGGCTTCCAACAGGCTCAGGGAACAGCAGAACCTCACAGGCAGAAGCAGTGAGCACAGGCAGAGAAGGGACGTCTCTGCACGCTGGCCAGGCTGCCTGGCCTGGTCAGTGTCCTGGAGTTCGGGCAGGAAGGGCCCCCGGGCAGGCGTGTGTTCTAGGCCCGGCGCCTGCCAGCACCCTCCACGCTAAACCTTCCCACACGCTCAGCTGCTCCCATCGGTCTCGGAACTGAACAAACGCTTTCTGAAATTCAGCCATCCCCCCCGCCCCTCCCCGCCGCTCAGCTCCAAAGAAATCATAGCCGACAGTGAGCTGATACCAGTCCCCTCTGGTTTGTAAAAGGGGCCTATTTGGTCGGTGCGTGGGTTACAAGGGACGGAGGAAAGTCTAAGATGCCATTTGGACCAGAGAGAGAGTACAGCCAGTAGGGCACTTGCCTGGCATGCAGCTGACCCAGGTTTGGTCCTCAGCACCCCACCCCATATGGCCCCCTGACCCCCCTCCAGTACCTTAGCGCATAGCCAGAAGTAAGCCCCCAGCACCACCATGTGTAGCCCCCAAACAAGACTACCTTACTGTTGTTAATCTATGTGGAAAATATTTTGAGCATTTCCAGGTCTAAAGACTCACCTACCAAATCAGGTTTGCACCTGGGGATGTGGCCCTGTGATAAGAGCACAAGGCCTTGGGCTGACTCCCCAGCACTGTCCACGTGTGCCTACGACTATTTGTGCCACTCTGCCCTCTGCCATCCGGGGCACTGCCAGCTGGGCCCCCGGGCATTGTAATGAAACAGGCATGAACTCCAGGTTCTCACCACAGTGCTGTGTGAGCACGGGTGGAAGCGAAGCGGAGGGCAGGGGCCATCTCCACCAAATGAAATGTGCGGCCTCTTCACAGCATGAGAAGGGAAAATGAGTATTAAAACTTTAAAAAACGGATCACCTGTGGTATCCACACACCTGTCATGACTCCCCCACACCTTGTTACCACGTGGATTCACGCATGCCCCACCTGACTTGTAAAAAGAAATTTTCCCCTGGGTGGGGCAGTAACATACAGAGAGAAAACTCTTGGTTCAATGCTCGGCATTGTCAGGTCCCCCGTGTCCCACTAGAGGTGATCCCTGAGAGCAAAGCCAGGAGTAAGCCATGAGCAACACCAGGTATAGCCCCGAAACCAAAAAAGAAAAAGGAAATTTCAGGGCTGGAGCGACAGCACAGCAGGTAGGACGTTTGCTTTGCACGCTGCCGACACGGGTCCGATTCCCAGCATCCCATATGGTCCCCTGAGCACCACCAGGAGTAATTCCTGAGTGCAGAGCCAGGAGTAACCCCTGTGCATTGCGGGGTGTGACCCAAAAAGCGAAAAAAAAAAAATCCTCCCGCAGCACGGTTCTACTTTTGTATACCTGGGCAAAGTTGTACTCACTTGAGTGGTTGGTCAGAGTTTGGGCATTGTTAAGAACTGACGGTTTTCCCCTGTCTAACAAAGTTTTGTGTCTTTGGGTTTGTTTGCTTGTTTGTTTTTGCCATACCAGGCAGTGCAAATACCCTGAATCAGAACTGAATGCAAATCAGTCAGCTCTGATTGGTCAGCAAAGGTCAGGTGCCCACCTGGGCCAATCAGAGGTGAGAGTACCACCACATGGTTGGTAGTTAGCCAGATTCAAATGCAAATATCCCAAGTAAGTCAGCTTTGATTGCTCAACCCAAGTCAGGTGCCCACCCGGACCAATCAGAGGTGAGAGTACCATCACGTGGTTGGTGGCTGGCTAGAATCACGTGGTTGGCGGGTTCTGCTAGAATCCTGGGGCTGCAGGCTCCTGCTGGCATCCCGAGTGATTCTTGGAATCCAGGCATCAAGCGGGCTGGAAGAAAGAGGCCGAGCCAATTCCTGGGCACACCCCTCCCCCACTCTAGCACACAGTCCAAGACTCTTCCAACTTAGCCGGATCTCAAGGGCTATCGTGTGTCATGGGCTCTGGTGCTCGCAGATGGTAAATGATTGATGATGAGAGCCTGCAACGCCTCCAAAAAAAGCATTTGGAATGGCAGGTGCGGCTGTGAAAGGCAGAGATCATTAGATGAAAGGGCTCTCGGTGACGCATCCTGACGGCCACCTGTCCCGTCCCACGCATTCCCACTCCCAACTCCATCCCACTGTGTCCTAGGCAGTAGCAACTGCCCAATGAGCCTCCTCTCCCTTCTCCCTGGCCGGGCTCAGACCGCATTCAGACCAGGCCAGACCATCAGCTCTGCCGGCGAGAGCCAGACGGCATGCCCTGGCCCTCGATGGGGCCCCTACCTGCGGCGAATGAATGAGTTTTGGCTCCAAAGTGTAGGAGTAACGGGGATACGCTAGGAGAATAACAAGCACACGGGTCTGGGTGCCAGGAAACTCTCATTTGAATCCAGCGCCCTCCCTTACTCTCTGCACAGCCAGGGCCAGATTTCAGTCCCCCAGAGGCGGAGTTTCCCATAAAATAAGTAGAATAATATTTATCTTGCAGACTTATTGTGAAGGTTAAATCAGGTGACAGATCTTACAGCTCCCAGAATAGTGAGGAGATAGCCAATACCCAGGCCACACGCTCGCTGTGCAAAGGTCGATGAGCAAACACGGGTGAGGAGCTGAGGGCTCCGGCACTCATCCTGCCCAGCTTCCCATCTTGCTTTGGCTCCTAAACAAAGAGCTGCCATTTCCCCCTCAGCCTGAAAGGTTTGATAAATAATAGCTCTGTTTGCCTGGTTATGCGCTGCTTGGAGGCAGGATTATTCTCTGGAGGAAACGTTTGGAGTCTTTCTGGGAACTGGGCAGATAGAGTCTCTGTGTTTAAGGCGAGAGAAGAAACCAAAACATGTCCATTTCCCCAAAGTTTTGATCAAATGTAAGTGGCATAAGTAATCTTCATGGGAGAGTGTGGCACTGAGACTATTTGAGGGACTAAGACAGAACTGGGATGAAAAGCCAGAGATAGTGCTCAGTGGGCTGCACGGAAGTGACCCTGGTTCAGTTTCCAGTACTGGGTGGTCCCCAAGCATCACGCCTTAGCACAGAACTACGGCATGCCCTGGCCCTCGATGGGGCCCCTACCTGCGGTGAATGAAGCACAGCCCCTAAGCATTGCTAGGTGTGGGTCAAAAGAAAAACAACCAAAAAAATTTTTTAATTGAAAAAATTTTAATAGGGTTGTAATAGGGTCAGAGAAATAGTACAAAGATTAAGGACCCTGCCTCGCACACAGCTGACCAGGGGTTCAATTCCTGGCACCACATCTGGTTCCCTGAGCTCCACCAGGAATGACCCCTAAGAGGACAGACATGGCCCACAAACTGTAGCAACCTCAAATTTGAAACCAAACTAAATACGGTGTTAGATTTTTCCCTTCAATGGTAAAATTTTTTCTAAGTCTGGGGCCAGAGCAATAGTGCAATGGCTAGAGCATTTGCCTTCTTCTTAGCTGGCCCAGGTTCGATCCCTGGCACCACTTATGGCTCCCCAAGCTCTGCCAGGAGTGATTCCTGGGTGCTGACCCAGGAGTAAGCCCAGAGCACGGCTGGGTGTGGCTAAAAAACAAACAAAAATTCACATTCACAACTCAAAGAGGAAATCTTGGCCAGAGCAATAGTACAGCAGGTAGGGTGCTTGCCTTGCACGCAGCCAACCTGGATTTGATCCCCGCATCCCAGAGGGTGCCCCCAACACACCAGGGGTGATTCCTGAGTGCAGAGTCAGGAGTCACCGATGAGCATTCGCTAGGGTGGTCCCATACCTCCCACCTATCCCCCCCAAAAAATCTTTAGTTCTCTCACACCTTCTTGTTAAGATTATGTGATGCCCAGAGGCCACAGTGCTTAAACGCCTGATCCACATCACGCATTGCCGAGTGTGGACCCCCAAAAAAGGGTTAAACAGGTGGGACATTGCTTTAAGGAGGCTCTCTAGGGCAGTGAAATTCTAACCGCTGATCCGCGTCATTATTCATTTGCCAGAGCACAGAATGGATGCCGGGAAGGAGCGTGGTAGGGACCAGGCCCACGGAGATCATGATGTTCCCAGTTATCCGTGGTAACACTCAGCTTGCACCTGGGAGGGCAGGGGGCAGTGGGAGGCAGTGTTCTCTGCACCTTCCGCTCCCTTCTGCTGTGAACCTAAAACTGCTCTAAAAGTAATGAAGGGGGAAGGAGCAGAAACGACTCAAACGACACATCTCTAAAGAAGAGAAATGGCCAGGAGCACATGGAAAAGTGCTGAACATCACTAGCCCGAGGGAGACGCGGAGGCCTCAGCCCGCACCTACTGAGGTGGCTATAATTAACAACTGGCCAGCAGCCGTGGGGGCCAGGGGCGGACACATCAACAGAAATTCCCTCCGTGGGGCTGGTGGAAATGCTGATGGAGTGTCCAGAGAGGCAAACAGCTGGGCTTTGCTTTTCTTCCGCAAACGAAGTGATTCAACCATTTCACTCCCAGATAAACCCCCAAAGAATGAGAACAGGAGCCAGAGAGAGCTCAGCGGCTGAGGCAGGAGGCCCAGGCTCAATCCCGGAACCGCGTGGTCCCCTGAACACGGCCAAGAGCGCCCCCCAACCCTGCCCCCCGAAGCAAGGAGTGGCCAAACAAAACAAGAACTAAAAAAGAATCCAAATCAGGGACCGGGAGTGCGTGTGTCTGTGGCAGAGCACATACCTCGTGCGGTGAGGCCTGGATTCCAGCCTGGTGCAAAGCAAGAAAAGGACTTGGAGCCACAAGGCACAGCGCCTGGCCCAAGGCGAGTCACAGGCAGTGACCTGCTGTCACGGTCTCTCTGCTTCTGGGCACTGGAGAACCCACCACAGTCCACCACAGCCTAAACACCCTCCCATAGAGAGACGGACACTCCAGAATGGGGGGAAAAACTCCTGGATCCTGATCCAGGAAATAGCTGTCCCACCCCCACAGCTGGCTGAGGGAAAACACAGTCCCAAGACCCCGTGGTACCTGAAATCACAGTGACACAAACCCCCTGTGTTTTATTCCAGTCATGATGACGTTTTTACTAACCCATGATGATGGCTTCTTCCTTGGCTGACTTACAAAAGCGTTGTGAAAATTTAACAGAAGATCTGAAGGAAATTAAGAAAATCCATTCACAGGAACTTTTCCAGTTAATCAATCTTTGGGGAGAGAGGTTCTGTGCTTTGGAGGAAAAATGTGAAAATATCCAGAAGCCACTTTGTACTATTCAAGAAAATACAGAGAAGAAGTCTAAGGATATAATCAGGAAAACAAGATCTCATAATACAAAATTTTGTGCTGATTCAGATGGTTTGTCCCAGGAACTCAAGCATTTTCATCGAGAAGGCACAGATTTGGTTGAGGAGTCCGTGAAACACCTTGATAAACTCAGTAGCAACCTTGAGTTACTAACCCAACACACAGAACAGAGATGCGAGGCTCTGAATACAAGTACACTTTGTTTTTCAGAAGAGTGGGTATCTTGCTTAAATAAGAGAGGAGGAACTTCAAAACTTAATGCAGGTTGTTCACCAAGGTTGTGAGACCTCAAGTTCAGAAATCACAGAAAAGCGAAGTGGACATAAAGCAGCTAATGAGAACCTGAAAACCTCTTTCTCGATCAGATACATGTTGATGAAGAAGCACTCATGTCCCAAAGTCTGGAATTTAATGACAACATAAAAATTGGCTTGACTAAACTTAATAGCTTTCTGCAACAAGAACTTAAACTAGATGTCTCCACAGGTACAACGCCACAGAGGAAAAATTACTCATATCCATCACTGCTGGTGAGAACCAAACCACGTGAACAGCTTCTTGATCAGCTAAAAAGATCCAGAGCTATTAATGGTGCCAAACACTTTTGAGGGTAAAGAAGAGGCCAGTCAGGACGCGGATGAAGAAAAGTCAGTTCTGGAGAGTACCATAGAAGAACCTCAAAGTCAAGAGCCTTCTGTAGATACCAGTGTGGATTGTTCATCGAGTGGTGGGGTTCCATTTTTTCAGCGTAAAAAGCCACATGGAAAAGACAAAGAAAACAGAGGCATTAACCCAGTGGAGAGGTCTAAAGTGGAAGAAAATACAGAACCATTTGCAAAAAGCAAATTGCCTCTTCGAGCCTAGTTTAATCTTTAGTTAACTTGAGCCAAATTGATGTAGCAGCCAAATTTTTGGAAACTGAGGTGTATGATTCTGCATGAAGAAGCAGAGCACTTAGAAGGAATAAATATTGTACCCACGTGAAATTAAGCATATAAAACTTAAAGAGATTTAGCCTTGACCGCTAGTAAAATTAAGCCCTATTGGAGAGTTAGAAATTGTGCTAATTCAAGGAATGAAACGCACCTTGCAGAGTATTACCTGAAAGAAAATAATGACATAATTTCTCCGTAAATTATTCAATGTAAGGACAAACTTGCAGGCTATCGAACGTAGCCTGCCCACAGGGCAGGGTCTGGCAAACTCCCCGTGGCGTACCAAATATGCCAAATACCAGTAACAATGATGGGTCTCATTCTCCTAAAGAGCCTTGAATATAATCTCAGGGCTAGGATGAAAGAGACGTTACTGGGGCCTGCTCGAGGCAATCGACGAATAACAGGATGATGAATGAATGAATGATGATGGTGCGCTCCCAACTCAGTCACAAGATTAAGCAACATGAACACATAATAAAATCTGACGGTGTTAGCAGGGTGGGATAATGGGGAAGTTATCAGGAAATAAGGGAAGACTGCGGTCTCCCTCTGATAGCACACCAGGCAGACGGCTGGGGTGGGGGTGAAGGTACTTTCCTGGCCTGAGGCTGACCCAGACTCACTCCCCAGCACTGCATGCGGTCCCAGACCACCACCAGGAGTGGCCCCTGAGTACAGAGCCAGGAGCAAGAGACCCCTAAACAACCTTCGAAAGGGAAACCTCGGATGAAGGCAGAGGGTTCACCTGTATACAGGAAGCATTAACTCTTTGCTTTCTTCCCCTTCACCGGGCAGAGGAAAAGAAGGCCTGGGGGATTTCCCAGACTCGTGTGTGGATTCTCTCCCTCCACCCAGGAGCAGCTGAGATCCTGATTGATTCAAAGACTCGCAGCTGAGCGATCACTTCCCCTTGCCCGCCTCCGGTTCCTCCGTTTCCTGCAGAGATAATGAAATCCCTCCTAGCACAGATGCCTTTCCTGAGGCCTCCAGGGCTGCACCTGTGGGCAAGCCCATCCACCAATCCTGAGCAGGGTGGCCGGCTTGAAGGTGAAGGCAGGAGGGAGTGGGAGTCACCTGGCTGCTTCAGAAGCCGACGCCCCTGAAGGGCAGTTCCCCCTCTTCCATGGGGCTGCTTGCGCCCCAAACTCTCAAGAAGCTCAGGAATAACAGACAGGCAGAGGACGGCCCTGCCCAAGTCTCATCCTCAGTCGCCAGGACTCTGCCCCACAGGAAGGCCCAGAAGTTCAGAGACCCAGAAGTCCATCTGCCGTTTTGTTTTTTCTTTTGTTTTGTTTTGGCTTTTTAGGGTCACATCCGGTGATGCTCAGGGGTTCCTCCTGGCTCTGTACTCAGGTAATTACTCCTGGCAGTGCTCCGGGGACCCTATGGGATGATGCCAGGGATTGAACCCTGGTCGGCCGTGTGCAAGGCAAACACCCTCCCCACCCGTACTATCACTCTGGCCCCAAAGTCCATCTGTCTTGTTGGCTGATGTAACACAGCCACCTGGACTGCTGGCCCCTAGCAGTGCTTGGGAAGTGTTGGCTGAAGGAAGGTCAGTCTCTGACACACAGAGGCACTTAATAAGTTACTCTCCAACGAGAGCTGACGGCGGGGCAGGCATGCCATGTGGATCTCATCCTCTCATTCAACCCTTACTATAAGGCTTCATACTGCTGGTTTGACAGGTGGAGAAAATGAGGCCCAGAGAACTGAACTTACTCATCCAAGCTCACAGAGGGAAATAAATGGGCAAGGCTGCGTTTGAACCCAGGCAGAATTACTAAACACTGACTCAGAACCAACTTGACTAGTCAGTGAAAGATCAAAGTGGTGAGGGTGAGCTGGATGAGTCACTAATGACCCCCATAAAATAAACTCACTCAATACCTCAGGGCACCACAGACTCTGGGGGCCAGGAAAGGGGGGCACGCGTGTGCTTAACCTCTGCTGGGGTATGAATGAGGGGATGTGGGGTGCCATAGGACAGTGGGGAGGGTGCCTGCCTTGCACATGGTCCACTGGGGTTCCATCCCCGGCACCGCATATGGTTGACTGAGCACAGCCAGGAGTAATTCCTGAGCACAGAACCAGGAGAAAGCCCTGAGCTCCACCAGGCAGGGCCCCAAAAGCAAAAATGAGGAGATACTCTCCACATCTCCCAGAGGTCTCCTCATAGACAGAACCCTAAAACGACCCCAGGATACACAGATCCTGAAGTCTATTTGATATCACCCAAGTCACTCGCTCACGGCTCACAAGTCCGCAACTGGAAACAGCTCTTGATTGGGAACCCACGGCATCCACAAGGGGAGGAAGTGGTGTCAGTATTAGTTATGAACTGTTTCCCGTTTCCCTAGGACAGTCAGCACAATTAGTTTTATGAGCAGTTACTTCTGAAGAAAAAACATCACATAAAAAGAGCCCAGGAGATAAGACAGGGTGTTAAAGCGTTTGCCAGGCACGTGACGCACACCAGTCTGCTCCCAGCACCAGAGTCCACTGAACACCGCCGGGAGTGATCCCAGAGTAACTGTCAGGAGTGATCCCAGAGCACTGCCAGGAGTGATCCCTGAGGACCGGCCTGTTGGCTGAGTATCTCTGGGAGCCCCCAATCCTTCAAAATAATATTCTAGGGCACTGGGGTGCGAAAAAATATTCACCCTGTATGTGCAAGGTCTGGGTTCAATCCCTGCTACCACATAATAAAATTTAGAAGTTTACTGCAGGCAAGTTTCAAACACAAACAAGAAAGCGATCCATTTCCCCCTTGCCATCTCTCTGGGAATCTTCTGAGCCATTTCTGTATATTTTTTTCTTTCAAAAACGAGATGAAAATGTCCAGATCTCCTGGCTCGTGTTTCCGGGGACTAAGTTCTATCTTTACACGTCAGCAGAGATCTCCTTTTTTAACTCAGGAATTCGCTACATCCAGCCGCTGAATCCCCTTGGTTTCAAATCCCAGTGGTTTCTGATTCTTCCCCCTTAGAGGCAAGGCAGAGACAAACATGTTCAAGCTAAACCTTTTTGCAGGGGGTTTAATTATTTCCATAGGCTAAATTTCCAGAAGTGGACTTACTGGGTCAAAGGGCTGCATTTGGAATTTTTTAATTTAAGCACAAACATCTGTTTCAAATATAGTTTTAACTTGTCTTTCACTTCATTTTAAGTTTCTTTTTTGGCATTCAGACTTCAGGCAAAGTCCTAACAGGGCGGGCTGACTGAAGCATCTCTTCATCGTCCCATTCTCTCTACTTTGCAGGAAAAAAAAAAAAAGTCAGCGAGCTAAGAAGGAAGAGTAAAGATGAAAACAATAATATTGACCCAGCGGGAGGAAGATGTATGGCCCCACAAAGGGTGAGGGAGATAGGATTCTGTTACCAGAGACAGAATACTGCCTAAACGGAAGATGGTGAGAATTAGAAAACTTAAAATAGCGAATTCATCCCAGCACCTGAGAAGGTCAAATTTCAGTTCAAAAGTAAAATTCTGACAACAGAAAACAGATCCACCTTCCAAAGGTAGAAAGGTCAAAAATTTAGTTCATTATAAAATAACATAATATGAGACTGACGCCCAAGGATAGATAGCAGGGACAGGAACAGGACTATTGCTCCATGGTTGTAAGCCTGCTTCATGAGCTGGGGAGAAGGCAGCTGGGATCGAGAAGGGATCACCAAGTCAATGATGGTCGGAGGGATGGTTCGGGATGGGAGAAGTATACTGAAAGTAGATAAAGGACCAAACGTGATAGCTTCTCAGTATCTGTATTGCAAACGATAACGCTCAAAAGTAGAGAGAGAGTATGGGGGAAACAGTTTGCCATAGAGGCAGGGGGAGGGGTAGGATGGGGGGATACTGGGGCCATTGCTGGTGGAGAATGTGCACTGTGGAGAGATGGGTGTTCGATCATTGTATGACTGCAACTCAAACGTGAAAGGTTTGTCACTGTATCTCACAGTGATTCAATAAAATATAAAAATATAAAAATGTGGGATCGTCGATTTGCTCGAGCGGGCCCAGTAACGTCTCCACTGGAGACTTTGTTGTTACTGTGTCTGGCATATCGAATACTCTTGGTAGCTTGCCGGGCTCTCCGAGAGGGGCGGAGGAATCGAACTCGGGTCGGCCATGTTGGCCGCTTGTAAGGCAAACGCCCTACCTCTGTGCTATCGCTCCAGCCCAAAAAATGTAGTTCGTGCTAAGGGCAGCATGAAGCACTTGGAAAAGACAGCAGAGAGCAGGGGAGAGTCCCAGGCTAAAGGGACCCAGGCCTTCGACCCTGTACACCCTGTTTTGAATCCCCAGCACTGTCCACAGTACAAGTCCCTTTGGTATGACCCCTAGGCAAGCAAAAAAGTAAATAAAAACCAACCCTGTGCTGAAAAAAATTTTTTGTTTGTTTTTGGGCCACACCCGGCAGTGCTCAGGACTTATATCCTGCCTCTGTGCTCAGGGATCACTCCTGAAATACCATCTGCAGTGCTGGGCAGCCGTGGGCAAGACAAACAGATTTCAATTTTGTATAAGTTAATTTAAAACTGTAGCACTGTAGCACTGTCCTCCCGTTGTTCATCGATTTGCTGATTTGCTCGGGCAGGCACCAGTAACGTCTCACAACAAATTGTGAGACTTGTTACTGTTTTTGGCATAGCAAATACATCACGGGTAGCTTGCCGGGCTCTCCGAGAGGGGCAGAGGAATTGAACCCGGGTCGGCGGCCTGCAAGGTAAACGTCCTACCCACTGTGCTGAAAATGACAAAAAAGACTTCTTCTATTCTTCCCCTATACCTGCCTTCCGCCCATACCCAAGTCGGCTGTAATTATTTTTCAGAAAGTGATATATGAGCCAGAGAGATGGTTGAGGAAATAAAGTTTCTGGCCTAGCACAGAGCCATGTCACGGTTCAAACCCTGCCACCATCCATGGTCCCCCAAGCACCACCAGAAATGACCCGGAGCACAAAGCCAGGAGTAAGCCCTGATCACAGTTGGGTATGACCCAAACTCCTTGGCACCCCCCCCTCCCCCGGGCTTTCCTGAACTATGCTTGGTTTCCACAGCAATAATTCTCCTTTTCAGTTCCTATTTCCTAACACACATCAATCAGAGAGCTTGCAGGAAGTCTGATTTCCCTCACCCAACAGTGTGCTTGTCCAGATCAAATCCAGATGACCCGAGTGAGTAATGACCACTGAAGGGGAAACCCCGGGACCACCCACTCAAAGGTGTAGCTTCGAGTTCTTTCTGGGCCATGTGTTAGAGTTAAGGGCACCCAGAGACCAACTCCGTGAGGCCAGGACTCGGGGAACATACCGGCTTTAGAGAGTTTGGGCCTGAAACCGTTTCTCAGCGGCTGAGGACCAGAGGATCGATCAGTAAGTTGGGTTTCAAAAGCAGAAGCCGGTTCAAGCGCTGGCCTGGCGCAAGGCTGACCCCGGCACTAAACAGGGTCTCCCAAACCCCCCGGAGTGACCCCTGAGCTCCACCAGGTGCGGACCCTAGACTAAAAGAAACAAAAAGCAAAGGGGCTGGAGCGATAAGGGCATTTGCCTTGCATGCAGCCGACCCGGGTTCGATTCCCAGCAACCCATATGGTCCCCCAAGCACTGCCAATACTAATTCCTGAGTGCATGAGCCAGGAGTAACCCCCGTGCATCCACCGGGTATGACCCAAAAAGCAAGAAAAAAAAAAGAAAAGAAAGAAAAAGCAAAATATACATGGTCAGCTGGGGTAAGGGTATTTTGAGTTAACAGAGAACTTGGTCCACAGCGGCCTGAGAGGCAGGAGCTGGCAGAGGGTTGAACTTCCCCCCAAGACCCCAAGAGCCCTGGGCGCCCCCCTCCCCCCCTCCCCCCACACACACACCAGTGGAATCAAGTCAGGCCGTGCTCAGATCCTCATTGGGCCCAAATCAGAAAGACGTAGAGATGCGCAGCTGTGGGTTGAACGGGTGGAGGGTACAGGAAAGAGGTGGGCTATCTCTGGGGATGCACCTCACGGAGCTCAGGGGTCTCCTCTGACTGACCCGGCTGCAAGGTCGACTGAGGGACGACCGCGGCTGAACCAGACAACGTCCTAGCGGGAAGTGGAAACACCTGAGCCAGAGAATGACCTGGCGGGAAGTGGACACACCTGAGGCATCAGGAGGGCCTTTCCCGGTGTGCATACCCCCATAGGAGACCCACAGGAGCAGAGGGGATCCTTGCGAGCGGGGGGGCTCTGGAGGGAACTGGCATGGGGGGACTTGGGGGCACCACAGGGAGGGCTGTGGCGAGCAGCAGCGTCACCAGTGGGCCTCAGGGGACAGAACAGCAGGTGAGAAGCGCCACGGGAGAGCAGGAGTGTCCGAATGGGCGTCAGACTGGACAGCAGACAACCGCTCCCCGCCAATCTCCCTCCTGGGAAGGAACAGGAACTGGGCAGAGAACCCATTCACCAGGGATCTCCCAGGACCGGAACCGAGCAACCCGACAGAGCTGTCAAAGGATGCCGGACACAGGCTCTGCTGCGGGGGGGCTCTGCCAGCCGAGGGAGCTGGACCCCAGGGGCTCCCCACAAAGGGGCTGGGGTCCAGAGCCTCAGTTGCTTGGAGCAGTTTCTCCACCAGGGCCAGGCTGACTGCTGGGGACCTCCCCAGCAGATTCCAAGGGGCCCCTGGTGAAAATCACGTCAGGAGGGGCCACAACACAAGACTGCCGGGTGGTGGCCACCAGAAGGGCCCAAGGCTGCAAGGAAGAGAGAACAGCGGAAGGACCCTGGGCTGGACTACGGCGTGAGTCAGAAGAGCAAAGCCTGCCTCCGACAACACCAAGGGCTGAAGGTCCCCTCACGGGATCTTTCTATAATTTCTCTTGGGGCGTCGAGGGCGGCCAGGGGCTACTTTCAATGTAGAGGCCCGAGCATGGGGTGTTGTGAGGATTCTGCAGTGCTGAGGGGGCAGGGACAGAGCAGAGTCCTGAGCCCCGAGGATGCTCACTTTGCACAGGGCCACTGGGGTTCCATCCGGCACCCCATATGGTGCTCTGAGCACCGCCAGGAGTAATGAAGGACTGGGCTGGCAGAGCGTGCCCAGTGGCCAGCAGCTCTGGCCTTGCCTTACCCTCCTCCCCGGCCCCAGTCTAGCCTAGGCTCACTTTAGCTTGCCACATCCTGGGAGCTGGGGGAAGGAGGATTTGGGCAGGATGGAGAAGGAGGAGCTCTCTCTCACACACACACAAACACACACACAACCACAAGCCCCATAAGAGCCTCTCCAGGGACTGGAGTTCAGGGCCGTGGGTGGCAGCTGCTGTTGGCCCAGGTGTGGGTCACACAGCAGGGAGGGAGGAATCCTAAGGAACTTTGGACTTTACCAGCCCAGGTGTGAATGTGGCCTTTCTTCCCACACTGCTTAGATAAGATCAGAGCTTTTCAGAGGAAATTCCTACTGAGGAACAGAACTGAGATAAAGCACTGAGCAAACAGGAGCTGGGGCAGGGCCATGAGACCCCCCCTCGGACCCTGGACTCTGATGGCTCTCCCTACCCCCAACACCCAAGTACTGCCAGGAGTGATCCTTGAGCACAGAGCACCACCAGGTGTGGCCCCCCCCACCAGAAAAAAAGTCATTCAGGAGGAGCCAGAGAAAGGCCTTGCATGCTCCCCAACTCACCCCCCAATGCCAGCGCCCCCTGGTCACCCCACACACACACCCAGGCCCTTTCCTCTGGCCTTCCTTCCAAATGCCAAGGTGCGTTTTTCAACTGAGCTCCTATTGTCCGGGTCCCTCGGTCTCTGAGAACAACCCAGGGGCTTGTGCCTGGTCCCTGGTGAGGGACTCCAGCTGCCACGGCTCTTCCCCACGGGGGACCATCACAGGCTCCTCCTCAGCCCCCCTAGGTGCCTGAGAAACTCCACTCAGAGATGCACATCTGGAACTGCCTGTTTGTGCTAACTCGGCTCCCCGCCGGCTCGGCCAGGGGTCAACTCCTGAGCCTCCCGCAGAAGCAAGAATGTGCAGCTGAGCCTTTAGGGGGCAGGAAGAAAGTCATGGAAAGTTGTCAAGGCAGGGGCTGTCTAACAGGCATGGAAATCAGTTTCCCCGGGTGTGGCCTTCTCTCCACAGGAGGCACTGGCGGGAAGCTCCGCTCACCTCCCCCTGCCTTCTAGCCCATCTGGGTCTTGTTTCATCCTCTGGACTCATCACCAGCAGCCAGAGACTCCGGTCTACTAGCTGAGACGTTTGTTTCTCACTTGTGATCTTGTAAAATATCTTCCCTCGGCATTACTCCCAAATACACAATGTCTTTACATAAACACTGTCTGATGTCAGAAGTACGAATGTTTTCCCAATAGAAAACACTGTATATGAACAAGTCACAATTTTATATTTTCACAGAGTGCCGGCACTTTTGGAGGGAAGTCCCCAGATAGAATTTCTGTTGAAAAAGATTCGTGACATCTAGACCAAAGAGAGTATGGAGGGGTTAATGCACCTCTTTTATCATCGCTCAATCCTGCATTCCACGTGGTACCCTGAGCACAGGCCCTGGAGTAAGCCCTGAGCACCCACGTCAAAAAGATCTACCTTCTAATCTCGGGCCTCTGAAGCGCTGGATGTTCTTGGTTGTGACTGCTATAGCAAATCAAGAATGTGTCTAACAGAAAAGTCATTTCCTCTTTTTAAAAAAAAGTTATTAAAGAAAGCCATGGTTTACAAACTCACTGACAGTTGAGTTTAAGACATACAAAAATTCAACACCAATCCCTCCACCAGTGTTCTCAGATTCCCTCTCCACCCCTGCCCCACCTGTCAACTTGTCCCTCTTCACATCCCCGCCAACACAGACTGTTCCCACTATTTTTGATATGTGCCATTCTCACTGGTGTGGGATGGTATCTCATTTGATTTGGATGTCTCTGATAAGTGAAATCTAAAGGCCGAAGGCCTGTGTTCCTCTGAGAAGTGTCTGTTCATTTCCTCTCCCCATTTGTTTGATAATACAAAAGAGCAATTTCTCTCATTCATAGCATTTTACATTTTTTGTTCATTTTGTTTTGTTGGTGGGGGTGGGGGAGTGTGGTTAGAGCCGCCCCCAGCCATGCTCAGGGACCCATAATGGGCTGCAGAGATGGAACCCTGGTGATTACACAAAAGGCAAGTAAGTGCCCCGCCTGTGGTCTCCCCCTGTCCCTGCGTTCTGCCCTCGGAAGAAATGTTAAAGCCAACTCATAGCCCAAGCTTCTCAGTGGCAGAAGCAGTTTCCGCAGACCCAGTTTTGCCTCTCTGCCTGGGATCACCAGCTGATTTGTTCATAAGCGTCATTTCCACCTGAAGATGTCCTTCAGTTTTCCTAAGTACCATCTCTACCTCCAAATGACAGACAGCTAGGAACCAACCCACAAGTTCCTCAACAGATAGTGCGTTGCACTGGCCCTGAGGCAGGGTGAAGGTTAAAATCAAGAGCCTCTAAAAATGTCCTTTACTTCTGTGATGGACTCAGACCAGCTTTTCTAAGCCACGACAAGCAACAAAGGTGGAGAGCCCTAAGGTGGCTGGCAAAGGTGGACGGCCCTAAGGAAGACTGTGAGACCAGAGGCTGCAAACTGGCACAGGGAACCAGTCGGTGGGACCCAACAGGTGGAGCCACGCAGTGCCACGTGGTGCTTGGACAGGCAGCAACAGGCTGGCGCTGGCCCCGGGGGCCCATATGCCAGGGCTTTCTGGTAGCCAAACCACTTTCTACAAAGTTCCCACTGTGCAGTCCCAAGCGGGGCTCTGCGGGGGGCACTCCGTGGGAAACGGCGGACACCCGCTAGCTCAGATCACAGGACCACCGCCCTCGTGAGAGGCTGGTAGGAGGTCCAGGCCAGACCCCGTAAGTACCCGAGAAGGCGGAGGGGGCTGTTTCACCGCCCCCTCAAGCCCTATCACAGACCCATCCACACCGCATTTCTCACGGGCACGGCACGCTACCGAGGAGACCCAGCCCACACCCAGCAGGCGGCACCCGCCTAGCGGGCTTCCCGCACCCGGGAAGGGCCCCCGAGGGTCGCCGAACAAAAGAGTTTCACCATACGGAGCATCCCTGGGAGCAAAGCGGACCGCGGGGGCTGCAGCTCGGGGCAGCTGAAGATGCACGCTGATGCATCTAGGGAGGAAGTTCACGCCGCCCCGCTAGCTCTCCTCCCCGCTCCGCTGCAAAGGACCCTCCTACCTTGCTGGGGCGCCAGGTGAGACGTCTGCGCAGCGGCCGGGACAGCGGCGAGCGGAGCCGGAGCAGCGAACGGGCGTCGGCAGCGGCACGGCGCGGGAGGCAGCGGCGCCCTCTGGCCCCGCCCACAAGCCCTCCCGGACACCACCCCCTAATGACTCCGCCCACTTGCCGCTCCGCCCCGCCCACACGCAGTCCCTACCCCGGAGATACCACGCCCCTATAGGCCCCGCTCACCCGCAGTCCCGCCCCAGGACGCCACGCCCCCATTGACCCCGCCCACCCCCGCCCGTCCCGGGCCGCCACGCCCATATTCGGCCCCGCCCAACCGCAGTACCGCCCCCGCGGGAACGCCACGCTTCTATAGGCTGCGCCACCGTCAGCCCCGCCCCCGGAGTAGCCACGCCCCTCCATTGCCCCGCCCACCTCAGCCCCGCCCCGAGAGCTCGTTCCGGGAGCCTGAACCTTCCGCCGCGGTCGGTCACCTGCGGGTGTGCAGACAACAGATCCCGGTGCATTGTGGGAAGCCAGACCCCCCCCCCCCCCCAAACTTGGCCTGCGGTGACCCCTGGTGGGCGCAGTCGCACAAGGCGCCCCCGTTGCGCCGCGCTGGGTATTTGGACTGTTCCCCAAAGGCGACTTCATCACACTACTGCAAGCTCTTGTTTGCTCACTGGTTAGCAAAATACAGAAGAAAGCCGGGCGGAGCTGGGGGGCTTTGAAACTGCGCGGGGGGTGGGAGGGGGGCTGGAGCAGTAGCCCAGCGGGAGGGAGCTGCTCGCTACAGGCCCCAGCTTTATCCCCAGCACCCTATGGCACCTCCTTCCAGCACCACTAGGTGTGGCGCAAAAAAAAAAAATAGATACATAAAAATGCCTGGGGCCACCCCAGTAGTCCTCGCTAGCAGTGACCTAAGTTAGAACGTGAGAACTTAAAAAAATAAATAAATAAAAAGCATTTATTGACGAGGGTAAGCTTTATTTTTTCTTATCTTTTTTTTTCTTTTTGGGTCACACCCGGCGATGCACAGGGGTTACTTCTAGCTTTGCACTCAGGAATTACCCCTGGCAGTGCTCAGGGGACCATATGGGATGCTGGGAATCGAACCTGGATTGGCCCCGTGCAAGGCAAACGCCCTGCCGCTGTGCTATTGCTTCAGCCCCAACAAGGGTAAGCTTTTAATTTATTTTTTAATTTTTAATTTTTTAATGAATCACTGTGAAGTACAGTTACAGACTTAACAAACGTTCTTGCTTATGTTTCAGTCATACAATGATCGAATACCCATCCCTCCACCAGTGGATTTTAAAGTAAGGGAAATGCTTTAAAATTACAGAATTGAGCACATCAAGGTGAAGGTAGCACCTGCTTGCTTAGGGTGAAAGTACAGAAAAGTCTGGGGGTGGGGGGATAGAGGGGCCTGTGACAGGAGCCACAAAACTAAACTACAGTTCTTGGGTCTGTGCCCTAAGAAAATCCCTCACATGCAATTTGTTTTTAAATTACAGAGCACAGAAAGAACTGAGAAGTGAGAAAGTAAATGACCAAAATGCCTTTTGTGAATAAGGATCACCATCAAAACTGTAGAAATATCCCCCCCCCCCCCCCGACCGAACATACACTCTCCCCATGCTCTCTAGGCCACTCACCAGGAGACCAGATTCTAGGACAAAGATGTAAAAAAAAGAACCCCCAAACCATTAAAGCCATAGAAAGTTAGCTTTCACACCACACTCGCTGGCTGCGGAGAGCCCTGGAAGGGCTGAGCACATGCTTTCCCTGCAGGAGGCCTGGGTTTGACCCCTGGCACGGTCCCGGGACACCACTGGGAGAGACCCCCCTCCCTGTCCAAGAACAGAAGTGGGTGTAGTCCCTGGGCATCCCCAGGTGTGGCCATGAAACATGCAAGGGAGTTCAGCTAGAAATCAGTAACGGAAAGCTAGGTGGAACAACAGAACAATAATCACTGGAAATTAAAACCCCACGTTTCTAAATAACACGGGGGTCAAACACTCTCGAGAGAAATTCTTAAATATTTTGGACGGAACCAACAGGAGCAGCGCATATGCACAATCAGGCCAAGGCGAGGCTGGGCACAGGGGAAGTTGAGCGCACGGAACCCACGGATGCCAAACGCACCCTGGAAGCTTCCACCTCAGGAAACTGGAAAAAAAGTGCAAATTAAATCCAAAGTCAACAGAACAGAGAATGAGAGTGGAAATCAATAGAACTGAAAACAGGAAATCAATAGGGAAAAATCAACAAGATCAAAAACTGTTTTTTTTTTTTAAAAAAAAGATCAGTGAGGGATTGGGGGGGATGTCCCAGAATAAATAAATAAATAAAAATAAATAAAAAAAAGATCAGTGAGGGGATGGAGTGATAGCACAGCGGGTAGGGCGTTTGCCTTGCACGCTGCCGACCTGGGTTCAATTCCCAGCATCCCATATGGTCCCCTGAGCACTGCCAGGAATGATTCCTGAGTGCAGAGCCAGGAGTGACCCCTGAGCATCACCAGGTGTGACTGAAGAAGCAAATAATAATAATAATAATAATAATAATAATAATAATAATAAATATCAGTGAGATGAATAAACCTCTAGCCAGGTTGGGGAGACGAATCACATAGGTGCTGGCTATGCCCAGGCTGGACCCAGGCACCAGCGGGGGTCCCGCTGAGCCTTGCCAGGAGTCACCCCCAAACACTCAGCCAGGGAGAGCCCGTGAGCACTGCTGGGTGTGGTCCTAAACAAAACAAAAAGCAATGAAAACTTCTGGCCAGATTAACAGATAAAAAAAGAGAGATGCGAATTATTACTCTACTCTTAGGAAGGAAAGAGCCATTGAAAGTCTATTATATGGGGGCTGGAAGAGAAAACAACAGTCAAGACCTATGAAAAGGTTTGACTTCCAGCATCGCGTGCCTCTCACCCCCAACCCCCCAGCACTGACCAGTGCAGCCCTGTAGGCCCGAGCACTGTGGGGAGTGACCCTGGCGTGACAGGAGGTCATCTCCAGCCCCACAGAGCCTGGCAGTCCCATATTCTCAGAATTCAGGTAGAACTGCAGCCCCACCAGTGGAGTTTCACAGGCCAGGCCCCCCGGGGTGACCTCTGGGACCCTAAGCATCACCTGTGAGAGTCCCCAGAAAACAAACGTCACATTATTATATAAACACATTAAAAGCGTAAATAATGGCCCCTGGAGTCTTGTCTTGCCAGACTAGCTTTTCCATGGTGCCCAGGTGCCTGCGCAGGGCCTGCCACATGTCCTGCCTCTGCCAGATTTGCAAACCTGTTAGACGTGGACAAGCACCCACAGGGATGATGTGAGGCTGAATCCCCAAATGGCTGTTTTGCCACTGAAAGGTTCCTGTGGAGTCGGGCAAGCAGATCAAATAGGAGAGAGCATGTCGCCACCCACTGCTTTATTTCCAGGGGCATCATCGCCCCCGACGGGCATCAGGAGCAGGAGGCCAGGGCACAGGGCAGTACGCAGACCCAGGGAATAGTCTGTGCTGTCTTGAGCCCGAGTCCAGGCTTCTTCAAAGCACAGCAATTTAGAAAGGAAAAATCCTTGTCAGAAAGGAAAATCGGAGCTCAGAGGCGTCCTTTAGGGTTTTAAGTGTCTGTCGCTTGGGGGCAGCTGGCTAATAGTCCCTTTATGCCCAGGCTCCAAGGTCAGTCACTTTTCCTTCTTGTCACCAAAGGCGGAAATTGCTCAGGCTGACATGTCCCAGTGACAACGCAACACAGAACTCCGGAGAGGGCCGGAGAGAGCAGCAGAAGATGCTGACCTGGCATGCACGGAAAAAAAAAAAAAATCTCTCACTTAGAAGAAAACCCAGAGAGCATTAAACACATTGAAAAGCATTCAGAGGAACTGAAGGGATAGTCCAGCAGGTAAAGTGCTTGCTTATACATGGCTACCCAGGTTCGATCCCTGGCACCCCGTAGGGTCCAACAAGCCCTGCAGGAAGTGATCCCTGAGGACAAATTCAGGAGTCGATCCTGAGCACCGCTGTGTGTCACCCCAAAGTGAACAAGATATTCCATTTCCTGGGGCTGGAGACTGTCTGGAGGATAAGGCGCCAGCACTGGGACCACATGTTCCCCCCAGCATCACTGGATGTAGCCCTTGGGCACCCCAGTACTGCCGGGTGACCGTGGTATCCCCAGCATCCCATCCTCAGGCCCTGGCACAGAATCGCCAGTTGTCCAAGATCCCCAGCAGGGCCCACCAGCCTCCTGAGCCCCTTTGGAAGCCCCCTATTTCCATCCCCCCAGAAAGCTCACCTGTTCTTTGTCCTATTTACTGAGTCTCTGTCCTGCAGGTAGGCAGACCACCATGCCCAGGACAGGCGAGGGGCCATGCACATGATATCTGATAGCCCAGCTGTATCCCTCACCTGGGCAAATGGATGCTGAGGGGGTCCCCAGGGCTGAGTATAAGTCGGGTGAGCCCCTCCCTCCCCATCTCCATGGACAGAAGCTACAGGACTTTCTCGCAGCCTCATTCTCCAAGGGAAAGAGGAACGCAGAAATGTATTCCCCTCCCCCGCTGTGGAGTCTTGACCGTTCCACTGCCTGGTGCCTCAGCAGGAACAAACTCCCAGCCTGTGGTGGAGGGCTGCCAGGTCCTGTGGGGGGCCTTTGTTGTCGGGCAGCCTGGCTTCTCCTGGGAGCACGATCTTCAATCTTCAGCAGTGCTGTTTTCGAGGCTGGAAGAAGATGGAAGTCCACGAAATCTCAACAACTCCGTGCATGAGCCCAGGGGTTGAGCCAGCGCCCAGAGGGGGAGAAGCAGCTCCGGGGAATCAGATGGTTTCTCTTCCTTGGTCACCCAGAGAGATGGGGTGTGGGGACAGGCTTCCCTGGGGGCAATCTCTGGGAGAAATGAAAGGAAGTGAGGGGTGCAGGGGTCACGTGGGAGGACCAGCAGGGAGGAGGGCAGAGGGCAGAGGGCACGGGCTGGCTTCAAATGCTCAGTCTCTGGTGAGCCTGGGGCCTGCCAGGCGGAGTGGGCAGAGGGCAGTGGGCAGTGAGGGGAGGCAGGGAGGGTCGCCCTCTGGTGGCAGTGTACCACTCCCCTTCCCAAGAACTCAGCCCTGGGGCTGGAGCAATAGCACAGCGGGTACAGTGTTTGCCTTGCACGCGGCCTTGCACGAATTCAATTCCCAGCATCCCATATGGTCCCCCGAGCACCGCCAGGAGTAATTCCTGAGTGCAGAGCCAGGAGTAAGCCCTGTGTGCATCACCGGGTGTGACCCAAAAAAGCAAAAAACAGAAACAAAAAAACAAGAACCAAGAACTCAGCCCCGCTGCTTAGCCTTCTGGACAGCCCGGGACCTGACATAACCAAACCAAGGCCGCCCTCTGCTGGCAGCGTGCAGCCTTTGCCTCTGCCATCCTAGAACTGGGCTTCCCCTCTCCCTGCAACCCAGAGCCCAGACCAGCCACAGCAGGAGCTGACACTGTCCCAGCCCCACTGGCTGGCAGCTCTTCCTTGTTCTCTGACTGTCCCATGAGACCTGCTGGAATCGAGACCTTCGACCCCATGTCACATTCCCGCTAAAGGGTAGGTGGGTGCCGTGGCTGGTCAGTTAAATTTGCCCCACCAGCGATGATGAAAAAGTACAACGAGCAGAGCCCGCAAGCTGCCTGGCCACTCGACACCCTCAGATTTAATGTCTGTTGCTCTGTGGCCGCTATCAGGGGTCATTTTTATCGGGGACAAAACCCCTTCTCCAGAGAATTGTGGTGAGGAGTACGGGAGCTGACTGCTGTTCTGGAAGTGCTTCTTCTCGGCTGTAAAACCGAGGCGCCAACTCTTACATATGGAGGCGGCAAAGTGAAGCCATAAATGAGTTTGAGGACTGGGAGTTTATGAAGCTTTTAGTATCTGTTTCTCTAATTGCTGATTGCACTCTTGGTGCAAGCGAAATCAGGACACTTGCTTTGTGACAGGGAAAGATGAGGGTTCCTCCTGGGGGAGGCAGTTTGAAGTGGAGATTAAGAATGTCCAGGTGGAAAAACAGTTAGAAATGATTGCTCTGGACAAGAACTGAGTGTTGAAAGTAGGTAAAGGGATATACATGACAACTTTTCAGTATCTGTATTGCAAACCATAATGCCCAAAAGGAAAAGGAGGGAGGGAGAGAGAGAGAGAGAGAGAGAGAGAGAGAGAAGAGAAGAGAGAGAGAAGAGAGGAAAGAGAGTGGAAAGAGAGAGGAGGGAGAGAGGAGAGAGAGAGAGAAGAGAAAGGAAAGAGAGGAGAGAGAGGGAGAGAGAGAGAGAGAGAGAGAGAGAGAGAGAGGAAAAGTTCCTGTCACAGAGGCAGGTAGGTGGGGATAGGGTATGGGTAGGAAACTGGGGACATTGGTGGTGGGAAATGTACACTGGTGAAAGGATGGGTGTTGGAACAGTGTATGACTGAAACCCAATCATGAACAACATTGTAACTGTGTATCTCACTGTGATTCAAAAGAATATTTTTTTAAACAAAAAAATTTATAATACATTATCTGAAGCGATAGCACAGCGGTAGGGCATTTACTTTGCACGCGGCCGGCCCAGCTGAGCCAGGTTCAATTCCTCCACCCCTCTCGGAGAGCCCGGCAAGCTACCGAGAGTATCTCGCCCGCACAGCAAAGCCTGGCAAGCTACCCGTGACGTATTCGATATGCCAAACACAGTAACAATAAGTCTCACAACGGAGACGTTACTGGGCCCGCTCAAGCAATATATTATCAGTAAATAAAAGTGAAATAAAATAATGTCCGGCTGGAGCATGACTGAATCAGACAAGGCTCTAGCTTCCCATGCAGCCTCAGGAGATGGACACGCTCTCCCTCTACTGGCCCCGGGTGAGAATCTAGCAGACTCGTAAGCAGTGGATGGCTGATATACGTGCCTAGCATCTAGACTCATGTCCAGCACTTCCTTTCTCTGTTGCTTTAAGTTTTTTCACATTTTATTCTGGAGGGGGCTACGTCAGGCAGTGCTTGGGACTACTCAGCCTCATTGCTCAGAAGACATCTCTGATGGTGCTGGGGGACCATGTGATGCTGGGGACCAACCCGGTGCCTCTGACATGCAAAGCACATGCTGGGCCCGTGAGCTGACTCTCTGGCCCTATCTTGTTTTTAAAGTTCAAATTTGGGCTGGAGTGATACAACAGCGGGCAGGGCATTTGCCCAGCTTAACCCCCGGGCTTAATCCCTGGCACTCCATGTGGTTCGTTGAGCCCACCAGGAATGATCCTTGAGCCAGGAGTAAGCCTTGAGCACCACACCAGGTGTGGCCGCCCCCCTCCCAATAGTTCATATTTTATGAAGTTATATATCAGCAGAGCAGACTTTAATAATATATATCAAGTTTTTAAAAACTATAAATATGGGGCTGGAGCGATAGCACAGCGGGTAGGGCGTTTGTTTGCCTTGCATGAGGCCGACCTGGGTTTGATTCCCGGCATCCCATATGGTCCCCTGAGCACTGCCAGGAGTAATTCCTGAGTGCATGAGCCAGGAGTAACCCCTATGCATTGCCGGGTGTGACCCAAAAAGAAAAAAAAATACACAAAAACACTATGCAGAATATATATGTATACAGACATACATATATACATATGAAACAGCTGTTATTTTAAACCAATAAAAATGAAAATAATCTTGAAATGTTGACTATAAAGCAATTTAGTTTAGGCTTTTAAAAAGTGAAACTTTTTTTTTTCTTTTTGGATCACACCCGGCGATGCTCAGGGGTTACTCCTCCTGGCTTTGCACTCAGGAATCACTCCTGGCAGTGCTCGGAGCACCATATGGGATGCTGGGAATCGAACCCGGGTCAGCTGCATGCAAGGCAAATACCCTACGCGCTGTGCTATTGCTCCAGCCCAAAAGAAGTGAAACATTTTTAAAAAACCGAAAAGACTGGAGAGATTGTGCAGGTGTTAAGGTGCTTACCTTTCATGCAGCTGACACGGGTTCAATCTCCAGCATGCGAAGGCCCCCCGAGCACTGCCAGGAGTGAGCTCCGAGCACAGAACGAGAAGGAAGCCCTGGGCACCACCAAGTGTGGCCCCAAACAAACAGAAAGCCCCCACGACATAGGGTCCCTCCAATAGTATCTGTCCACTATGAGTATATCTTGTGTCAGCTGAACCAGTGGTTGAAAATTATTCCCAACTTTATACCAATTGAGAGAAGAGAAAATATTTTTCTCTGAGTCTATTTTCAAATGACTCACTCTTTGGTTCTGTTTTGTTTTAGGGAAAAATCTTTTTATTGTTTTGGGACCACAACTGTCAAGTGATCAGGAATTATTCATGTCTCTGTGCTCCGGGGTCACTCCTGGCCATGCTCAGGGGACCACCTGGGCCTACAAGGCGAGCACCTTACCCATTGTATTATCTCTCTATGTCTCTGCCTGCCCCCGATTGTTTGTTTCTTTTTTTGTTTGTTTTGTTTTGTTGGCGGGCTGGGGCAATAGCAGAACAGGTAGGGCGTTTGCCTTGCACATTGCCGACCCGGGTTCGATTTCCCCACCCCTCTCCGAGAGCCCGGCAAGCTACCGAGAGTATCTCGCCCACAAGGCAAGGCCTGGCAAGCTCCCCGTGACATATTCAATATGACAAAAACGGTAACAACAAGTCTCACAATGGAGACGTTACTGGTGCCTGCTCGAGCAAACCAATGAACAACAGAGGACAGTGCTACAGTGCTACAGTGTTTTGGTGTCATATCCAGCAATGCTCAGGGTCAGTTCCTGACTCTGAGCTCAGGAATTACTCCTGGTAGTGTTCGGGGGCCCGCACAGCAAGCCTGGCGAGCTTCCCGTGGCATATTTGATATGCCAAAAACAGTAACAATAAGTCTCACAATGGAGGGGCTGGAGTGATAGCACAGCGGGTAGGGCGTTTGCCTTGCATGCGGCTGGCCTATGTTTGATTCCCAGCATCCCATATGGTCCCTGAGCACTGCCAGGGGTAATTCCTGAGTGCAGAGCCAGGAGTAAGCCCTGAGCATCACCAGGTGTGAGCCAAAAAAAAAAAAAGTCTCACAATGGAGACATTACTGGTGCCCACTTGAGCAAATAGATAAAGGTGGGAGGACAGTGCTACAGAGTTCAGGGGACCATATGGGATGCCAGAGATCAAATCTGGATTTGCTGCATTTGCATGCAAAGCAAATGCCCTCCCAGCTGGACTAATTGCTCCAGCCCCATGCCCTGTCCCCAAGTTTTTTTGTATTTTCTTTTTAAAAAATTCTTATTGAATTAATTAATTAAAAAATTATTACTTTCTATATTTCTTAAAAAAATTCTTATTGAGGGGACTGGAGCAATAGCACAGCCGGTACGGCATTTGCCTTGCACGCGCCGACCCAGGTTCGATTCCCAGCATCCCATATGGTCCCCTGAGCACCACCATGGATAATTCCTGAGTGCAGAGACATGAGTAAACCCTGTGCATTGCCAGGTATGACCCAAACAAACAAACAAAAAATCTTATTGAATCACTGTGAGATAGACTATCATGAAGCTTTTCATTGATTGAGTTTCAGTCATACAGTGCTCTAACACCCATCCCTCCACCAGTGTACATTGCCCAGCACCAATGTCCCCAATTTCCCTCCTACCACCACCCCTCTAACACCCCTCCCCCTACCTGCTTCTATAGCAGTCACCTCTCTCTCTCTCTCTCTCTCTCTCTCTCTCTCTCTCTCTCTCTTTCTCCCTCCCAGCCTCTCCTTTTGTGCATTGTGGTTTGTAATACAGGTACTAAAAGGTCATCATGTTTGTTCAAGGCGTTCAGTATTTTTGTTGGGAAGGTATAGCTGGAGTAACTTTTTTTCACTGGGTGGCAGCTCTGGGGTGTGGACCTGACTGCTGGGGCTTCCGGAAGTACAGAGCGGTTGCGGGGGAGGTAGCCCGTCACAACCCCAAGAGAGCCTGGAGGTTGCAGTCACCCCCACAAAACAACTCCAGCGCCACCCTGTAAACTCTTCTACTGGCCTTGTTTCAGAGACCCATAAATAGATCCCAAAAGAGATCAAAAGCTACAGTTAATCTCGGACCTGCACAAGGCTGAACAGACTGGGGGAAATCTGAGGGGTTGGATTTGCCTGGTGCCTGCCCAAGTAGAGCTCTCGGCAGTCACTTGCTTCCACAATTCAAAAGCACCGCCATATCCCTGGCCTGACTCCACCGTCTCAGGCAGACCTCACCAAGATATAATCTACTGAAAATTCGAGTATGTGGGTTTTATGACTGAAATCTCCAGGCTTTCTCGGGGTTGGGATGGGTATCCTCTCCCCCGCTCCCTGTACTTCCAGAAGCCTCGGTAGTCATGTCCACACACCAAAGCTGCCATCCAGTTAAAAAGCTACTCCAGGGGCTGGAGCACAGCGGGTAGGGTGTTTGCCTTGCACGCAGCCAACATGGCCGACACAGGTTCGATTCCCAGCACCCCATATGGTCCCCTGAGCACCGCCAGGAGCAATTCCTGAGTGAATGAGCCAGGAGTAACCCCTGAGCATCACCGGGTGTGACCCAAAAAGCAAAAAAAAAATTTTTTTTAATTTAAAAAATAAAAAGAAAAAGCTACTCCAGCCTTACTATCCCAATAAAAATACTGAATGTCCTGAACAAACACCATGACCTCTTAGTACCTGTATTGCAAACCACAATGCACAAAAAGAAAAAGAGAGAGAGAGAAAGAAGCGTCTGCCATAGAGGGAGGCTGGGGATGGGGGTGAGGTGTTAGGTGATAGTGGGAGGGAAATGGAGGACACTGGTGGTAGGAAATGCACACTGGTGTACGGATGGGTGCTGGATCAATGTGGAGCTCTTGTCATGAATCCCAATCATGAACAGCTTTGTCATGGTCTGTCTCATGAATATTCAATAAAAATCATTTTTGAAAAAGTAATATGGGCACCATCTTGCTGCACACGGCAGTCAAGAAAAAACTGGCCGGCGGGCTCCACAACACCCGGAGAATTCTCTGGGCCCCAGTACCAAGCCGATATCGTCGGGAGGTCCCAGATGGGTCAGGGGTTGTCTCCCCGCCTTCTTCAGATGGAATCTCGGTGACCATGAGCTTCTACAAGCATGGCTCTGGTATGTGGGCACCAGAACTATTCTTCTGAACCATGCAGCCGCGGGACCTTTCCTGATGTGCAAAGTGACCAATGGAAAGTAAATGATCTAGCGTCTGTCCCTGGAAGGCAGGCTTGAATGGTGTTGGGAAAATTCGAGCAAAATATAATGCTTAACCAAAATGCATCTGGACCGTGCATTAAACTACGGCACCATGCCGCCCCAGGAGGGGGAGGGTGTTTGTCCCTCTGCCTTTTCCCCCTGGCGGCAGCGACATGGTGGCTGCTATCTTTCAGAGGCTAATGGACTGCCAGGTATGAGACTGCAGTGACATGGCACTTGGGGCCTCATGGGATGGGAGTGGAACCGATCCTGCTCCCCTGACAAGGCCCCGAGTTGCCACCCACGAACGCCTCCCGGTTCCTGAACAACCATGATCTCAGAGGCACACAAACCAATCTCAGAACCCAGCGGCTTTTGGCAGTAATCCCTCCAGACTTATTACTAAAATATTAGAAACCCAAAATCATATGCTCTTCATAATCAACAATAGAAAGCAAATTATCTAATGGTGTCTTTTTGGCAGGTTGATTGTTGGGGAAAATTCCAAATAATAATGGTGGGTCTTTTGTCGTAATATTTAATGTGATCAACATAGAGAGAGAGTAAAGTGGAAATCTGCCACACAAGCAGGGGGAGGGATGGAAGGGGGGTATACTGGGGTTCTTGGTGGTAGAAAATGTGCACTGGTGAAGGGATGGGTGTTTGATCATTGTATGACTGACCGAGACTTAAATTGAAAGGCTTTGTGACTGTTCTCACTGTGATTCAATAAGTAAAAAAATTTTTTTAAAATGTAATGTGGAGTACATGCCCACTTTAAGTCAGCTTAGTAAGTGGTTGAATAAACAACAGTACTCCTACATTTAAAAATAAAAAATATAATATTGGGGCTGGAGCAACAGCACAGTGGGTAGGGCATTTGCCTTGCATGCAACTGACTTGGGTTCGATTCCTAGCATCCCATTTGGTCCCCTGAGCACCGCCAGGAGTAATTCCAGAGTGCAGAGCCAGGAGTAAACCCTGTGCATCTCCAGGTTTGACCCAAAAAGCAAAATTAATTAATTAATTAATTAAAAATAAATAAATTAATTAAAAATTTTTAAAAACTGCCTACTCAAATAGCACAGCAGGTAGGGCATTTGCCTTGTATGCGGTCGACCTGGGTTCGATTCCTCTGTCCCTCTCGGAGAGCCCAGCAAGCTACCGAGAGAATCCCACCTGCACTGCAGAGCCTGGCAAGCTCCCCGTGGCGTATTCAATATGCCAAAAACAGTAACAAGTCTCACAATGGAGACGTTACTGGTGCCCACTCGAGCAAATTGATGAACAACGGGAGGACAGTGGTACAGTACTACTCAAGTTTTCAGCAGATTAATATCTTGGTGAGGTCTGTCCAAGATGGTGGGGTCCAGCTGGGGACATGGCGGAGAATTTGGATTGTGGGAGCAAGCAGCTGCTGGGGGCTCTGTTTCTCCCAATTTTTTTTTCTTTTTGGGTCACAACCGGGAATGCACAGGGGTCACTCCTGGCTCTGCGCTCAGGAATTATCCCTGGCGGTGCTCAGGGGACCATATGGGATTCTGGGAATTGAACCCGGGTCGGCCACGTGCAAGGCAAACGCCCTACCCACTGTGCTATCGCTCCAGCCCATCTCCCAAATTCTTAAGGAACAAGTTCTTCTTGGCTTTCTTCAAGGATTTCAGTAATCTGATTATAGTTCTTGTCTGAATTGTCGTTCTCTGCTTAATTTTTTTCATGCACAGGGGGAGATGGTAATAAAATACCCAAAATTTATATCAACTCACCCGTCATTTCCCATGCTGCTCGATAGAAAGTCCTGGAAAGCTCAGTCTCCTAAGACAGTATTTTGTCCATTACTTTTCTTTCTCTTCTTGAATTTTGTAGAGCCATAAAAAGCACATTTCCCAAATACATATAGTTTCATTTCACTTGAAAACACATGGGATGGGCCTGAGCGATAGTACAGCAGGTGGCGCGGTTGCCTTGCATGCGGCCGACCTGGGTTCCTGGGTTCAATCCTCAGCATCCCATACGGTCCCCCGAGCACCACCAGGAGTAATTCCTGAGTGTAGAGCCAGGAGTAACCCCTGAGCATTGCTGGGTGTGATCCAGAAAGCAAAAAAAGAAAAGAAAAGAAAACACATGGGATGACTAACTTTCCAAATAGACCTCAAGATGTACAGGTTTAAAAAAAAAACATGTTTACCAACATTATGCAAACAGAAATAAAATACTAGTGTTCTCAGACTGAGGAATAACGTAAGACCCTGAAATGCTGACACCCCAAAGGTGGGATTGCTATTTACAGACTGGAGGTAGGTTTGTTTGCTTTTGTTTGGGGGCCACGCTGGCTGCCTCCTGTCTCTGCACTCAGGGGCCACTCCTGGGGGTGCTCAGGGGACCATAGATGATGCTGGAGTTCAAATCTGGGTCGGCCATGTGCAAGGCCAATCCCTTCCTTTCTGTCCAACTGCTCCGGCCCAGAAATGTGCGTGATCTGCTCTGATCGATAGATCGATTTGGATATGTCTCATTACCCAGATGATCTTAGCATCAGCCCTGCCGCTTCTCTGCAGCCAGCTGGTCACACAGTGGTAGCCAAGAGCTGACACAAGTCCTATCCTGGGTTCCCCACCCTCCCTCTCCCCCTCTTTTGGCTCTTGACAGCCTTTCCAAACTGCGTGTGATCTGAAAATGCGCCGCTAGGGGGAGCTGCATGCAGTGCTCAGTAGTCGGGGGAGGGGAGGGGAGTGGAGGGGAGGGGAGGGGGGCTACTTTCTTCGGCCCTCCACTACCACCCTGCCCCAGCAAACACAGCCCAGCCAACTCCTGGGATGAGAAAGGGACAGACGTCGGGAAGTGAAGCATACAGGGGCCCGTGCTTGGACAGTCCTCCCGTCCTTGCCATAGAGGAACCCTCTGGGACAGTGCCTCCATCCCCCCATATGAGGACCTGCTCAGACAGTCCCCCTGTCCCCCTACAGGGGGACAGTCCCCCCGGCCTTGCTATAAAGGAACCCGCTTGGACAGTCCCCCAATCCCTGCTATAAAGGGGCCTGCTCGGACAGTGCCCCAGCCCGCCATACAGGGACCTGTGCTCGGTCATCATGAAACTCATGAGCTCAGCCTAGACCAGACTCCGGGGAGCCTTGGCCAAGCAGGGCAGAGGCAGAGGCTGGCCAGGAAGCTGGACAAGGAGCCCCAGAAAGCAAGGTCCAGGGCCAGAGCGATAGGATAGCAAGCAAGGGTGCTGGCCTTGCACACGGCCAACCCAGGTTCCATCTCTGGCAGCATAGATGATGCCCGAGACCCACCAGGAGTGATTGATTCCTGAGCACAGAGCCAGTGGCCCCCAAACCAATCAATCAGTAAGAGAAAGCCAGGGCCAGCCCCATCTCCCATCTCTCGCCCCTGACAGACCCCACGTGGGCCTCCTCTTAAGACTCACACAGACTCCCTCTCACCGGAACCGGGCCCTGGGAACGGACCCGTTAGAGCCTCATGAGAACCGCCATCCCCCCCAGTGCAGGCTGGGGCCTCCCGAGCATTGTGCTCCCTGACCCCTGGCCTCTGACCCCCGACCCCTGGACCCCCGGGGCCTCTTTCTCCTCAGCTCACAGACTAGTTCAGACATTCCTGACCTATGAAGTCCACGTGGGGACGGGAGGCCTGGGGTCCAGGCCAAACAACTGCAGTTACCAGAAGGCCAAGCAAAGGTTTCTCTCCCCATAGATGAAGGGACCTTCCCTTTCATGGGGGCTCAGGGGGAACCTCTCTCTGTTCAACCCTCTGGACTGTCTGCACGGAAGCTGCCAACTTGGGGGGTTCAGATCCAACCTCAAGCTCTTCCCGCTGTGGGGGTCAGCCCAGGGCTGTCCCTCTCGACTCATCATCCAACCTGTTACATGGTTTTGGGGTTTTTTTATTTTTGGCGGCGGGTTGGGTCACAGTCAGCAGTGTGCAGGGGTCATTCCTGGCGGTGCTGGGGATCACACTGGGGACCACGTGAAGGCAAGCGGTGTAATCTCTGTGCTCACTCTCAGTGTCCACCGAGCTTAAACTCCAAACACATCCGCCTGGGGCCTGGGTTCTGGGGTTTCGTTCCCAGCGTTCTCATGGGGAGAAAGGAAGCACTGGGGGTGGGAAGCGGGGCCAAGAGGAGAAGGAAGATTCTCCACCAGTCGGGCCCTTTCCAGGAAAGTCACTCCCGCCGGCTGCTCCTCCCAGGGCGCTGTTTTCTCAGGGGTTACATTTCTGAGCATCTGGGGGCTGGGGGTGGGGCCTCTCCAAAGAAGGGAGCTTTGTTCCGGGTGACTGGGGGCAGACAATGTCCTCATTCAGGGGATCAAGGTGGCCTGGGCAGGGGGGGTGGAGGAAGGGAGAAAGGAATAGATCAAGTGTGAAAACCCGGGGCGGACAGCGGGGGCCAGCTTCCTCCAGCAAATCCCTCTGACCCTTGGCAACCGCAAGCGGTGGGGTGGGGGCGCTTCTCAGGACTCCCCAGGTGAGCCCCAGTCACGCCACCGAGGACCCCTGAGACACTGAGCCCTCCCCACCCGAGAACGCATCTCCCAGACCTGCAGGGGCCAGGCCGTGGGGCAGCAGAGCAGAGGCAGCAGAGAACACTGTCCAGCACCAACTGCTTCTGCCTAGAGTGGCCAGGGCCGCCCGCTGAAAGCCAAGAAGCCACTGTGAACAGGGGACCCAAAGCCTGTTTCTGGGACCCCGCGTAAGGCTTTGATTCAGATTCCCGTCAAGGCTCTGGGGAAAGTTCCTGCTTTCTTTTCCTTGTTCTTCCCCCCCCCCCCCTTGTGTCTCTCCTCTCCCTTCATTGGATTAAAAAAAAAAATTAACTCGATGGACCGGAGAGATAGTACGGTGGGAGGGCATGTGTCTTATATATGGCTGACCCTGGGTTGGGTCTCCATATGGTCCCCCAGGTCCACCAGAGCCAGGAGTGAGCCCTGAGAACAACCGGGCGTGGCAAGAAAGCTAAATACATCAAGTCGACAATTACTGACACACCAATGGAAGTGGCTTGGAGCATATCGACTAGGATTCTTCGAGCAAGAAAATACACGAAGAAGGTAAGTATCAGGGCACTGGGGGGAACTGCTTCCCAGAGGCCCTGGTTGGGTCCCTGAACACCTACAGAATATTTTTCCTGATTTATTTATTTATTTATTTATTTTGCGGGAGAAGGCCCTTTCAAGCAGTGACGGGAGAGCTTGGGATCTCACCCATGATTCTCAGCCAAGCAGGCCCTACGCAAAGGCTGAGGGGCAGTGCTCCAAGGTCCCCTCAGTGCTGGCCACGCCTGTAAGAGCTCAGGGCACTCTGTTGCTGGGGACAGAACTAGGGTCAGCTGGAAAGCCAGTACTTAAGCCCCGTGTTCTCTCTCCAATCCCCAAAGTAAATGTTTTGTTTTGTTTTGTTTTGAGGACCACACTGAGGGCCGCACTGTGTTCAGGACTTTCTTTCTCCTGGGGGTCTCAGAGGACCTATGCGGTGCTGGGGACAGAACTGGCATCGGTAAACTGGGTCAGCTGCGAGCAAGGCAAGTGTCTTGCCCACTTCACTGTCCCTCTGTACCCCCTCCCCCAGTGAAATTGAGAAACTGGGCCAGGAAGTTGGTCAGGCAGTCAAGCACTTGCCTTGCATCATGTAGGGCCCTGGGTTCAATCCCCGACACACACACACATGCGAACATACCGTTTGTCCTTCCCACTTTATTTTCAGCTTCAAGGTTACATTTTCTTGATTTAAAATCATTGCTTCTGATCTTTGTCCTTGATTTTTTGTCTAAAACCTCAGCTGCTGGGTCACATGGGGCTTCCTGCTGGGGTCCACCCTGTGCTCTAGGGTTGTACTGCACAGACAAAGCGGACGCGTGCGGGTCTGGGGCTCTGCATTTGTGCTCACGGCGCCCACTGAGCTTCTGCTTTTCTCCAGATCCTGCCCTTCCCACCCCAGGACTCTGGGTGCGCAGATGTGGGGGCTCAGCTCTGCTCACATGACTGGCATCCTGCTAGGATTTGAGAGATGGTTCTTTTTTTCTTCTTCAGCTTTTGTCTCTGTGTTCTTAAAATTAACTTCTATTGCTCTATTTTTAAGTTCGCTGCCCCTCTCTCCTTTCATGCCAACCTTTTGTTGGTCTCCTAATGGAGAATTTATTTTGGTTATTTTACTTTTTAACTCCTTAACTGCCTTTTGGTTCTTAATTTAAAAAAAAATTAACTTAATGAAGAATGCATTCGGTTGCGTTTTATCTTAAAAGTTCTTTGTTCTTTGTAGTACAAAAGTACTATTGTGGTAATGCTCAGTGATGACTTTAACTTTATGGTTAAAGTTCAGTTAATGCGAAATGTTTGAATTTGAAAAACATGACAAAAATAAATTTATTTATATAATGTCTCTTCTACTGTTCAGTTGATGCTGCTGCAATGCTCAGGGTCACGAGTGCCCCTGGTTGTGGAGCGGGCACACTTGGTTGCCATGAACTCTTTATGGGTGGCTTGTGAAAAATAGCGTAGGGAAGTGTGACGTAAGGGCACCCTCCTGCAGGCCGGATGCCCAGATCTCTGCCCTGGATTCCTTTCCATTGCCCTCCTCACTTTCCCACTTGCTTCACCCCAGAACACGGCCTTCCCAGCCACCTTTTTGTTGGCAGAGGTATTTTGCAGGGGTGGGGGCGGGAGGGTCACACTCAGCTGTGCTCAGGGCTGACTCCCGACTCTGCTCAGGGATCACTCCTGGCGGCCTCCGGGGACTATATGGGGTGTTAGGCGTTCAACTGGGTCAGTTGTGTGCAAGACAAGTGCCCTCCCCACTACACTATACCTCTGGCCCGTGCTTATGTTTCTTTCTTTCATTTTTTTCCTTTTTGGGTCACACCCAGCAATGCTCAGAGCTACTCCTGGCTCTGCACTCAGGAATTACTCCTGGCGGTGCTCGGGGGACCATGTGGGATGCTGGGGATTGAACCCGGGTTGGCCCTATCGCCCCAGCCCTGATGGGCCTGTGTTTTTAAGTCCATTTAACCTCTTATCTGGCAGGATCCCTGCCCAGCTCTCCGCCACCTACTGTGGACTTCGAATTAGGCCCAGTCTCCTGTCTGGGTTCCGCAGTTTTCTTGGAGCCTTGGGCTCTGCAGTCTGGCAGAGGAAGGACTTGGCTGCTGGATACTCTGAGTCGGGTTGCTTGGAGCGTCTGTTCCGAGGAAAGTGTGCGGCTGGTGCTGCTCTTCCCAGAATGCTGAGGAGAGCTGCTGTCCACGGCTGGGCTGGGAGCACATGGCACGGAGCCCGAGGCTGCCCAGACATCCACTTTCATCTCATCCTTGAGAGATCGTCCTGCTGGCTTGTAACTCTGGATTTACAGCTTTCCCTCTCAATAAACCAAGCTATATCGCTGTCGTCTGCCTGCCACTGCCGCAGCTTCAAACCAGCCTCCAGGTAAATGTCACTCCATCGTGACCCGTCCATCTCCTCTGGCTGCTTTAAGACCTTCACTCCACACTTTCCCCTCTCCCCAAAAGGTATTGAAGTGCCAGAAAATACCGATTGTTCTCGAGGTTCACGGAGCTCTGTGAACCTTATGCTATTGGTTTTCAACACTCCTAGGAAATCTTCAGCCTCTAATGCTGTAAATTCTTTCTGGAACACTCTGTAATGTTGTTTGACATCCTCTCTCTTCTCTGGGCTGCCCTAGGGGGATTTCTTCTGGTTAATCTGTGTTGCTTGTTGGCTGCACAGCAAATCACCCTTACATTTACCAGCTAAGAGCAACAAATGTTCATTTACTCCACGTGTCCTGGGGTTCGGGCAGCCAGGAAGACTGAGGGGAGGAGGTGACACTGCACTGTTGGCCAGGGCGACCATTGGGGACAGGAGATGATCGTATGTGACCACAGACAACCATGTATGTGGCTTCAGAGTTAATTACACACGTGACCAGACACAACAACACATGTCACCATGGGCACAGAGACAGAGGTGACTGCAGAGACAATCATATGTGACCGCACTACAACACACACACACACACACACACGCACACACACACACACACACGTCACAGGTATGAGCACACACATGGTCACAGGTATGAGCAGACACAGGGTCATAGGTATGAGCACAAACACGGTCATGTGACTTCCTGCCAGTGCCTTACCAGGAGCCAGGACCGTAGGGAGATGGTCTCTGAGACGTGACCGTGGCGGCTCTGGCTCTGCTCCAGCTGGCTCTGGAACCAGTGACGTGGCAGAACGTGTTCCCCACAAGCTGTGGGATTTCTGCTTCCTTGTAGGGGCCACTCCGAGAGGTGCTCAGGGCTTATCCCCAGCTGTGCTCAGGGACCTTGTGGGGTGCCAGAGACTGAACCGGGGCTGGCTGAAAGGCAAGCATTGACCCACTGCACCATCTCTCCGCCTCATCTTTGAAGTGCTTGAAAGCTGTCACGTCACTGGGCGAATTGGGCGCTTCCTCCCAGGGCTGTGTCAGAGGGTGCCAGAGGCCCCTTGGGAAATTGTTAAATGGATACCCCTGAGGCCCCTGCTGCCCCAAGCACACCCCCGGCCCCAGCTCCTGGCCTGCCACGGCCAAGATCCACAGGGCAGACATAGAATGACTGCACTCATTTGTGGAATATAAAATAACAGAAGATGAGACTGACATACAAGGACAGTAGAGACAAGGGCCAGGAATATTGCTCCATATTGAAGCCGGCCTCAGGAGCTGGGGGAGAAGGGATCACTAAGTCAATGATGGTGGGAGGGATTGTTTGGGTTGGGAGATGTGTGCTGAAAGTAGATAAAGGACCAAACATGATGGCCTCTCAGTATCTGTATTGTAAACCATAATGCCCAAAAGTAGAGAGAATATGGGGTAAATTCTCTGCCATGGAGGTGGGGAGGGTTGGAAAGGGGGGGGATACTGGGGAAATTGGTGGTGGAGAATGTATACTGGTGGAGGGATGGGTGTTTGGTCATTGTATGATTGAAAGTCAAATATGGAAGTTTTGTAACTGTATCTCATAGTGATTCAATAAAAAAAGAAAAGAAAAGAAAAAGAAAGACCCACAGGGCAGCTTGTGTTATGGGGCCCAAGGGAGACCGAGGACCTGCAGGGCCTGGCTCACCCAGCACCTTCTCACACTCTGGGGCCAACAGCTGGGTCAGGCGCAGAGCTCAGCGGCTCGAACTGGCTTCCCATGCGGAAGCTGGGTTTCAGGGTTTGATCTCTGGCTCCCCTGATCACAGCTGGGTGTGACTCTGACACCCTTACGTGAACAGGATAAATAAGACACACTGCCCAGAGTCACCGAGGGGCAGAGAATTTTAATGCTCCGGCTGCTTGGGGCTGCAGTGTGTGAGGCCCTGAGCTGGTCCCTGGCACACAGCCCCATCACTGTGATCCCTGCCCTGAGAGACGCCAGCCAGGTGTGTGCCCCCACCCACCACCAGCGGTGAGTCGTCCACATCATCAGAATCACAATAACGCCTCTATTGTATTTACTGCCTCCAGCAGCTCACTGAGTATTTCTTGGAGTCGATGAGGACTTTCCATGAGCCCCTTGGGGCCCATCTCTCACGCAGCCCACAGATAGGGGAAGGGGTAAACATAATTCCTAGTCTGCAGATAGGAGGTCTCATCTAATCAGTGTCTTTGTACAAAGCTCCCTTTCAAACACAGAGCACCTGCTGTCTTTCCCTTCTCTGAACAAACGGATTGTACACTGCCATCTGTTGTCTCTGTGTGTATTATGCAGGATCTCCCAGAGACGGGGTAAGAACGCTAAATAAATAAATAAATAAATAAAAGAATGGTTCTGCCTGAGCCTGCCAGAGTGATCCTGAGCACAGAGCCAGGAATGAGCCCTGAGCACAGAACCAGGAGCGAGCCCTGAGCATAGAGCCAGGAATGAGCCCCAAGCACAGAGCCAGGAGTGACCCTGAACACAGAGCTAGGAGTCAGCCCTGAGCACAGAGCCAGGAGTCAGCCATGAGTAGAGAGACAGAAGTCAGCCCTGAGCACAGAGCAAGGAGTGATTCCCGAGCACAGAGCCAAGAGTCCTAAGCACAGAGCCAGGAGTCAGCCTTGAACACAGAGCCAGGCGGGAGCCCTGAGCACAGAGCAAGGAGTGATTCCCGAGCACAGAGCCAAGAGTCCTAAGCACAGAGCCAGGAGTCAGCCCTGAACACAGAGCCAGGCGGGAGCCCTGAGCACAGAGCCAGGAGTTATTCCCAAGCATAGAGCTAGGAGTGAGTCCTGAGCACAGAGACAGGAATCAGCCCTGAGCACAGAGCCAGAAGGGAACTTTGAGCACTGCTATTTGTGGCTTAAAATACAACAAAAAGTAAAGGTTTCCTTTGCCTTTTTAATACTGAACACACTAAAATCTTTTCCCAAAAACACTTTCCAGGGCATATTCTGCTTCTTTCTTCTTTCTTTATTTTTTTGGGGGGGAGGGGGTTGGCACACTTGGGTGTGCTCAGGGCTTTCTCCTGGATCTGTGCTCAGGAATCACTCCTGGCAGGTTCAAGGAACTATGTGTGGTGCTGGGATGGAAGCCCAGTCAACAGCCCGCAAGGCAAGTGCCCTCCACACATTCTATGGCTTCCGCCCCTCCTCTCTCCTTCTGAGGAACTGGTGGGTAGGCAGGTAGGAGTGAGGGATGATAAAAACCAAACACCAACTCCAAAGACCAACAGCAGAGGAGAGCAGGGCAGAATATAAAAGGAGAAATGGGAACAAACATGGAAAGATAAGGGCAGAAAAACAAGGAATAAAAGACGTAAAGCAGGAAGGAGGGAAGCCCAGGAGGGACCATCTGCTCTTACTAATCTCGGTCCCCCTCAACGTTTGTTTTTTACAGGGCACCCTGGGCCATTTTCCATCACTCATTTGTTTGTTGCGGACACCTTGCAGTGGCGGAGGTGTGAGGTTCAGAGTGTTTGTTTTGTTTTTATTCCTAATGTAACCAACCGCCCTGGATGAAGAGGTTTGCCTAAGCCACAGGCAGGCACCACTGGCTTTCAAGGGTCTGACGTCACACAGGGCCTCATCTGCCGCACTCAGACCTGCACGTTAAAAGTGACTCATACCTCTGTGTCTCCTGTCGCTGAGAGCCACTCCAGCTCCCAGGAGCCCCTGGCCCTCAGTTCCGGGTGTCCTTCCTCCCTCCAACATCAACAGCAGCTGCGAGGGTGCATCGAGTCCTGATGTCACATCACAGATGCCTTCCTCCATGGTCACTCTCCCTCTGATCACCGCTGGGGACAGCTGCTGGAGGTGCCGAGGAGGGAACCAAGGGCATTTTCCGTCTCTGCTTCTAAGCCTTCGTGATAAGCCTAGGCCCAGGTGGGTCACCCAGGCTGACCGCCCTGTCCCGGCAGGGCCCCTTTTGCAGAGAACACGAGTCCAGGGTGTGGAGGAGGGAGCAGCTGTTCTTTTTTCCTTTTTATTTTTAGGGTCATATTGGGAGGTTCTCAGGAGTGACCTCTGGCTGTCCTGAGGGAACCAGAGGTAGTGCCAGGACCCAGCTCACCGTGGTGCCAGGCAAGCGCCTTCACCCTGTACTATCCCTCGGGGAGTCCATTAGTTTGGCATCTTAGTGTGCTTGCCGCACTCAGAGGTGGGGTGCAGGCCGGGGGGGGGATCTCTGACCCTTGTCCCTGGGAGCCTCAGGGATGGAGGTCCGGGAAGAGGCAGAAATCTCAGGCCCCTTTCTGCTTAGGAAGCACATCTGCAAGATCTGTTTCCCCAGGAGAACGCTCAATTAGGAAAACCAAATAATAACTCAGGAGTTTCTGGATAAAATATCAGCATGTTTTCAAATGAATGGAAGAAAAGGGACGAGAGGGGCTGGAGTGTTAGCACAGCGGGTAGGGCATTTGCCTTGCATGTGGCCAACCTGGGTTCAATTCCCAACATCCCATAGGGTCCCCACACCACCGCCAGGAGTAATTCCTGAGTGCAGAGCCAGGAGTAAGCCCTGAGCATTGCTGGGTGTGACCCCAAAAGAAAAAGAAAAAGAAAGGGACGAGAAAACAAAGGGACCAAGAAACCACATTCTAGGAGGGACATGTCAAGTGCCTGAAGTTATTCATGGAAAAGGCTACTGGAGGGACTGGGCAGGAGCAGAGGTGCTGACCTTCCCGGGCCGACAGTGACCGTGACCCTTGTTTGTGTTCCTAGCTCCATATGCAGTTCCCCAAGCGCCACTGGGTATGTCCTCAACCTCCATGGGAAGAAAAAGTTTCCCACAAAGCTTTGGTCTCACAAGAGCCGGGGGCTTTAGGCACCTGCCTGGAAGACTGGCGTGTGGCCGACCCCTATTGGGACCCCAGCACCGTATAGGAGGAAGCCCTGAGCACCAGCAGTTTCGGCCCCCAAACCCAAACCCCAGGAATGTTCAGGGCCGGGGAGAGAGTTCTAAGAGCTGGAGAGTGTACAGGGCGTGGGGGAGCCCGAGGTATAACCCCAGCACCACAGGCTTGCTTGAGTCTCCTCAGCAAAACAAAAAGTTCAGGGTGCCAGAGCAATAGTACAGCGGGGAGGACGCTTACCTTGCACGTGGCCGACCTGGGTTCGATCCCTGGCATTCCATAGGATGGTGCCCTGAGCACTGCCAAAATTAATTCCCGAGTGCAGAGCTGGGAATAACCTCTGAGCACTGCCAGTTTTGTTGCCCACCCCCCCCCCCCAAAAAAAAAGAAGCCAAAACAAAAAACAGGCCCAGGGCACCGACTCGAGTGGTGTCCACTGCATGAGAGGGGCCCGAGGCCCCAGCCCCTGCCAGGCCCCACCCCCTGCACCCACCTGTGGGGTTCTGGGAGTGACTGCCAGGCACTGTCCCACAGCACTGCTACGTGTGGCCTCTATTTCCAAACTGCTGTTAAGTTATTAAATTTCGCAATGACCGCAGACACACATACCTGCAATAATAAAAATATTATCCTTAACTCTTTTCTCCCAAGGTGCCTTTTTTGTGACTGTGTCTGCTTTCCAAGCCCAGAGGGAGCAGAGACACGCCCTCTGTGGGCTGAACCCCACAATCCAACCAGCACAGGCTGGCGTAGGGCTGCTGGGACCACAGGGTCCAAGGGGCTCTACACCCCGCCTGATTCAGGCATTGCGAGGCATCCCCGGGCCCTTCCCCGCTCTCCCTCCCAAATATACAGATTTGATCTTTCTTTTGGCTAGCTACTTTTATTTATTATTTGAAGAATTTGGACCAGCCCCAGTAGTGTTCAAGCATTACTCCTAGCTCAGTGCTCAGTGCTCAGGGCTCAGGGGACCATGTAGCACAAAACAAATGTCTTACTCCTTAACTATCTCTCCAGTCCGGTTGGTAATTTTTCTTTTTTGGGCTTTGGGCCACATCAGGATGTGCTCAGGGTCTAGTCCTGGTGAGGCTCGGGGACCATACGTGGTGCTGGGGATCCAACTCGGGTGGGAGACACGCAAAGAATGTGCCTTGCTGGCTGGACCATGTCTCCAGACCCCCGTTAGTGATTTTTGAAGTGAACCCTGAGAGTTCCATGCAGGCGCCACAGTGGAAAGGTGTCTGCATGTGTCTGCACGCGTCTGTGAAAGCAGGAAGACCACCTCGATTATTTAGTCCATTTGTGGGATGGGTCCCAGAGCTTAGTCAAGATCTGTGATTAGACAGATAAGGACACTGTGTGTCTCTGTGCTCTGTCCACGGTGTTCACACAGTCCATGGGTAAGGCTAAATGGTCTACTGAGTCCCACCAGGAATGACTCCTGAGCACAGACCACGGAGGGAGCCCTGAGGACATCCAGGTGTGACCCAAGAACTAACTCAAACCCAAACCGAAGATGACACCCTGGCCTCCAGAGCAGGCTCCGTGATAAAACACTAAACACAGCCATTCCCGCTTTCCTTTCAATATGAACAGTTCCCATCTGTGGCCCTAAGTGTTGTCAGAGCTATCTCCCCATCTAACTGCATGGGGTTCCCGCAATATAAGCGGTCCCGAGATGGTCGGGACCTAGTTCCAGCCTGCACAGGGCTGTCATCATCCCTCCGTCAGTGCCTCACGAGAATGTCTGGCTTTAGCTGGCACAGGGAAGTCTGAGTTATGGAGAGAAGAAATGGTGCCTGCTCAGGTGTCAAGGAAGCGGCCAGTGGGACTTTTTTTTTTCCTTTTTGGGTCACACCAGCAATGCTCAGGGGTTACTCCTGGCTCTGAACTCAGGAATTGCTCCTGGTGATGCTCGGGGGACCACATCGGATGCTGGGAATCGAACCCAGGTCAGCCATGTGCAAGGCAAACGCCCTACCCACTGTGCCATCGCTCTAGTCCCAAGCCAGTAGACCTACTGCACATTTGCAGAGCAGAGGAGTGACAATCTCCACCCCACACCTGGAGTCCTTCTGACCAACCAGCCTCCAGGCAGTGAGCAACTGTCAGACGCAGCTAGCTTTTAGCAGAGGCGGCTCAGCACGTCTGAAGAGCTCCTACACTCTTTAGAGGATGGGCCTTGTGATTTTAAGGTCCTTTCCAGCCGACAACACTTTGATCTAGGCAAGAAGCTTTCAGAGCAGTTTAATTTCCTGTGTATGAAAAAAAAAATAGATCTGCCTCTGGGGGTATCATTTCCTACTGGGAAGCTGACACAGAAACCCTAAAATTTTATCTTCTTTAGTAGTAAGTGGGCTGGAGCGATAGTATAGTGAGTAGGGCATTTGCCTTGCACGAGGCCGACCCGGTCAACCCAAGTTCAATTCCTCCGCCCCTCTCTGAGAGCCCAGCAAGCTACCAAGATACAAGAGTATCTCGCCTGCACGGCAAAGCCTGGCAACCTACCCGTGACGTATTCGATATGCCAAACACAGTAACAACAAGTCTCACAATGTTACTGGGCCCGCTCGAGCAAATCGATGAACAATGGGAGAACAGTGACAGTGACTGTAGTAAGAGGTTTTTTGGTTTTGGGGGCCCATACTCAGGCACTTTGGGAATGCTCCTGGCAGCCCTCAAAGGACCACATGGTATGAGAATTGAACCCAGACCTCCTGCACACAGAGCAGAAGCTCAGATCAATGAGTCTCTCCCTGGCTCCCGCAGAGAGCTCTGAACCCCTGTCCTGTTCCCAGTGATGTTATATTGGAGGTGTGGGCATTACCAATATTGACCAAATGAGTGTGAGAAAAAGCAGCGTGATCCAGGATGCTGCATGTGAATATAACCCCAGGCCCAAACTAATGTGAACTCCATTACTGTGAATGAAAAATGGCACTGTTAGAATATGATATGATACCTAGCTTTAAAAGAGCAGCATACGACGTTAACTACAGAGTCTAAAAGATGATGCCCAAAACTGTATTCCATCAAGTAGGTAGAGGGAAAAAAAATAGAGAACAAATTATTTACTTTTATTAAAAATTTCCAATTTATAACCAAAATATACAACCACTACATTTAAAATCAGTTTGTACACTCACAGTTAAAGTGCTAAGTAAAAACAGGTACAAAAACGGACATCAGTTCTACTGTAAACAAAATAAATCTACAAGAGCAGAACGGCAAAGCACACAGAGCTAACGGGGGAGGCCAGGCCATGCTCTGCCCCCGTGGCTGCAGGGCGGGCAGGGGCAACTTCACTCACAGCAAAGAGAAGCGGAGAGGTGAACCGATGGCACCCACATGAGCTTTAGAAAAACACTTCTTCCACACTAGATGTTTGTCGGGGAAAGGAGGATCCAACCTCAAGCATCGATCGAAGAATCACCTCAACCATATCACTCGGAATCGGGCTGAAGAGCGGAGAGGCTCTGAGCCAGCGGTTCCAAAGGCTAAGGACGGGCTGGGTGGGGCTGGGCGGTAGGTGCTGGCCCTGCGTGCAGGAGGCCGGGCTCCACGCCTGGCAACCCACCATGGCATGAAAACAGAGGAACTGGTTCGGATTTACCGCTTTAAAAAGGAGTAGGTGCTGGTCACTTGCTGGTGGTAAAATGAGGAATGACTCTTTCATGAGCATAAGCCACACCCATCTACTAATTTAATACCCGTGAGCACAGCAGGGCTCACTAGGAGAGGTGTGGCGGGACCAGTCAGTGTGGGGGACAGAGACAGGCTGGCTGTCCAGCATGGCCCTGGCACCAAAGCCCCCCGCTGACTCTGCGGGTGCCATGAAGCCAATGCCCGCCCAGCTCCAGTCCCTTGTGCACCACCAAACATCGCGGGGGGCTGAGACAAGTGGGTCCGGAGCCCTGTTTAGGTCACCAGTACCAAAACCATGTCATCCACCAAACTATTGCACCTTCTGTTCTGGAGCTGACCATGCTGCCCACCCACTGGCATCTGGGCTGATGGCAACATGCGTGTTTAGTGCATGAGCAGGCGAGGAAATCACCAGGCAACTGCTGAGCTCGGGGCAGCTTTGTCCACATCCTCCAGGAGTGAAACACCGAGATGAACACGGACTCCGGCAGATCGCACCTGATGACGAAACTTTGCCTTGATTTCTCAGAATAATATCGTTTATATGCAGAGATGGAGCCTGAGTTTGAAACAACCCAATGTCCACCTTTTTAGGTCATACAAAATGGGGGGCTTTTCCCGGCTAAGAGCTTCCTATTTTTGTACGTATTTTAAAAATATCACTTGAAACATACATTTTAAGAAAACCTTTATGTGGCATTTCAAGGCGAACTGTTGCTATGCCGATCATATTGAAAATTTCAGAACACCCACTGAGCACGGAAAATTCTCTAACTGGGTCAAGTCCTGGTTTCGGAGTCAGCCTTGCACGTGTGAAGCCATAAACCTGGTTCTTGGCACCGCCCCACCTGTCTAGCAGCTGTGCCCGTAGGGACCCCTGGAGACACAACAAAGCTTGGGACCCCAGGGAGTGCCAAGACAAGCACAGAGGACGGAGTGATGCTTGGTCATCCTGGAGACAATGAAGTGGGGAAATTACCAAAACTATAGCTAGCAAAATCGGGAGTCCATGGGCATGTAGACTAGGGGCCAAGGGCTCGGGCCATTCAGCAGTGCTGGGGGTGAAACGAGGGTCAGCTGCATGTAAGGCAAGCACCCTGACCCCTGGACTATCTCTCTGGCCCATGAACCCCTTTATGAAAAAACCAAACACCCCTAAACTAAGGGTCACCACCATGTGCTTCCTGCCCCGACACCATGCTGGTTGGTTACAGGGCATGGCAGTTTATTCTACATATGATAGAATCTCAGGCAATGAAGGCTTTAAACACCACGCATGGGTTTAAAGAAAGGCCGACAGGGCCCAAGTGATAATACAGGGGTTCAGGTGCGTGCCTTGCATGCCTGCAGCTGACCCTGGCACGATTGCCAGCACTGCATATGGTCCCTGAGCACAGAGTGGGAGCAGCCCCAAAGCACACCGCAGGGTGTGACCCAAAAACCACTACAGCAAAAACGCTCTGAAAAAGGTGGGGGGAAAACCTCACATTAAATAAGTCACAGAAAATGAAATAACTAATAACTCCTAAGTGTAGACATAATTATACATGTCTCCCAATCCACGATCAGATTTAAAATACAGCAAATGCTAGTATTTTCTTAATTAAAACACTTAAATAGGGCAGGGAAGATAGCTCAAAGGGTCTGAGCACATGCTCTGTGTACAGGAGCCTTTGGGCTGAACCTACTCGGTGCCCAAGCACTGCCGGGAAGAACCGACAGCACCCCCAGGCGTGCCACAGAAAGGAGAAAACATTTGTTCGTTAAAAAACCTTTTGTGGCATTTTCCAATAATAAAAATAAGGACACTGAATTGTTTGGGGATGTCATCTGAACTGGACAGGGCATCGAGGGAACTGCTTCATCCTGCCCAAATGTCTCTTTGCCCTTACACATGCGCCACTTTTTAAACTTCAGTGAAGAAATAAAATCCTCAAAAATAAAAACTGGCCTTTGAAAATATCAGCGTAAAAACTGTTTGAAGTGGGTGTTAGAGATCTATGAAATGGGCAAATCCTAGAGAAGGTACGGTCTTCACAAAGATTAAAGGTAAGGAATCGAGATTTACTGGTCACTCACAACTAAGGTAGAAATAGCACCTCACAGCACGAGGAATTTCAGACTGGCGATTTCACATCAGAGTCCTTTTCATGATTACAGATAAAATAAAGGTTAACATAGAAAGAAAACAGTTTTCAAGTATATGTATTCACCCAGTTCAAAGTTAAGAACCACTGTGTTGATTTTGTCTGAGAAATTCTGTATTTCTGGTGAGAAGGAAGTTGTTCTGAGGCATCCTGGCTAAGAGAGAGAGCAAGATGTGAATTGCCATGTCAAGATTGGGCACAAGGAAGTAGAGAAAGAAGAAAGTGGTAGGTGGATAAAGGAAAACAAAATCACTTCAGGATAATCTGCTTTAACTGCCAGAATATACCATTATTCAAGCTCAGGAAATAGTGAAATGTTTGGACTTCAGATTCAAGTTTAACGAATATAAGGCAAGACGTGCAGTGTCAAGGAGTTACAAACTAAAGGCTCCTGGGAGACAGGTAGGGTGGAGAGGCAGGTCCCGGGCTGAGTGTGTCTGTGTGCGTGGGTGACCTTGCACTGCAGGTGGTTCCATGAGCACCGCCAGGAGCCACTCCAGGGCACAGAGCCAGAGCTGCTTCTGGGCATGGCAGAGTCTGCCCTCCACTTCCCAAACAAAACAACACCCCCAAAAAATCCCCAATGAGTCTCCCTACACGAACCTTTCATTATTCCTCTTGCCACTGCACTCCAAAGCCAGTAAGTACCTCGAGCGAAAATCAATAGTCCAAAGTGTCTCGGAGAATGATATGAGCAAACGCAGACAATTATGACACAGATAATGATCTCAAAACGTTCTAGGAGCCTCCCTGGCTGCCTTCTCGGAGATCCAATTAAATCTACCAGAGACACTGCCTAGTGATGGCGCTTGTGGCGGCTCTGCCTCTTACCAGCAGCTCAGGAGGCTTTCTCGGAAGGATCTGGAAGCCAGGAAAAATCTTCATCTAACAAACCACACCCACTCCAGTATTTGAAAGTAGGGCACTCAGTTCATAGCAACATGGCAATATCTAACTTAATGAAAGAAATAAATGAGGGCTGGAGAGAGCGTACAGGGCTAAGGCACACAGCCGACCCTACTCTGATTCCCAGCACTGCATAAGGTCCCCTGAACGCTCCCAATGTGACCTCACTCCCCATCCCCATATAGGGTCATTAGGAAACGGACTGATTACAGCCCATTCTCCCTTTCTGTGCAAGAAAATAAAATTTCTTTTACTTTTTTTTTTTTTTATCAATTTTAATATCAGCAAAACGTGGTGGCTTTTTAATGAAGTATCTGGGCACTTTACTGTAACTGCTTTCTTTAGTTTTACTGGGAAAGCATTTTGTTTAAAGTCTAGTCTCACTAGCTATATTCATGTTTGAGGGAACAAAATTCTTTTTCTCCTGTGTGTCGACTAAAGGTTAATACTTAGAGTAGCGTTCTTCAACTCTTACACCCGGGGACCGGAACCTATCTTTCATAATAGTCCACAGACTGGCAATTATCACCAAGGTAGTTGGCCAGTGGTTTTCCACCTGTCTACATGCCTGGACCCAGAGGAATGGTGCTTTGGAGGCCTTTGCTGTGTTGAGAAAGGTTCTATTAAATCAATCACCCTTCTCACACTTTTATCGTCTATTGGAATTATTCTCCTTAAAAAGTTAACAACTGGGAAACAAAATTAAGAGCCTGTGGCTGATGAGATAGTACTGGGGCTAAGGCATTTGCCTTGCATGTGGCTAACATTCCCCCGAGCATGGCTATGGCAGGAAGCAAGCCTGAGCACAGAGCCAGAAGTAGCCCCAGGAACAGCCAGCCAACTACGGCTCCAACACACACACACACACACACACACACACACGCGTGCGCGCACGCGCGTACATGCACTAAATCCTGTCATGTCAAGTATAAGTTGCATTCACATTACAGGTTGCTCTAGTAAATACAGCTGATAGAGAAAGAACACCAATAATAAAGATTATTTAGGTGGTGATGGTGATGGAACACCAGAATCAGAGACAGGTGAAATCTGAGAAACTACCGAACTGAATCCCTTAATGAACAGATGAAAAAATGAGGTGCTAAGAGCTAAGATTTCTTATCCTAACTTCCACAGGTTAATACAGAGAGAAGAATGAGAAATCAACTCTCCTGTCTCAAATTCTGTGGTATTTCAAAACTAACAGCGCATTTTCACTGAGCATTTAAAAAGACATAACCTGCCAGTTTAGAAATTAAGTTCTCAAGTTTTTTTAAATCAATAAGCACCACAAAACTAAAAAGCTGCTCTGCAGGTAGCAGGTAAACAGAACAAAACCCTCAGGGCCACACAAAAAGTAGTGTAATCCACTCTACTCCATAAACTAGGAAAAACTGGGAAAATGTCACTGTCTTATAAACACTAACATATCTAGAGAATGATAATTACCAAGATAATGGGACATTGAATCTTCAAAATACGAATTATTAGGAAGCAAAAAGCTGTTTATCAAGGGAAAATTGGTTAACAGTAAGCAGTAAGAAGAGAGTAAATGAGAAATGTTGTCACACCCACCACAATGCCCAGGACCCAGCAGACTGCAGAGAGGTGACTGGTGTCCCAGTCAGCAGCAGAACTGGCCCTCTGATGCAGTTCCTGGATGGCTCTCTCTCCGGAAGTGCCAAGGAACTGACAGGAGACTGACTAACATCAAGTGAAACTTTATTTGATCTTTCTGGCAACAAAATTATACTTTCTTTTTTTTCCCTCTTTTGTTTTTGATTTTTTTTTTTAATCACACCCGTCAATGCTCAGGGATTACTCCTGGCTCTGCATCCAGGAATTACTCCTGGTGGTGCTGGGGGACCATATGGGATGCCGGGGATTGAACCTGGGACGGCTGTGTGCAAGGCAAACACCCTCCCCACTGTACTATCGCTCTGGCCCCTTCTCTTTCCTTTTGGTCTTTTTGGTCATATCCCGCAATGCTTAGGGATCACCATGGAGCTTACGAGACCATGCTTTCTTCATTTGGGGAACATAAAGTAACAAAATAGGAAACTAATAACCAAGAATGGCCGAGATTAGTACCAGGAATTTTACTCCATGGCTTGGAGGCCAGCCACATATGCTAGGGGGAAAGGGAACTCAGATAGTGAAGGGAGCACCAAATAAAGGGTGTTGGGAGGATCCTCCCAGGATGGGAGAAGCATGCTGAAAGTAAACTATAAACAAAACATGATTGCCACCCATTGCCTCTGTTGCAAACCACAACACCCAACAGGAGAGAGAGAACGAAAGGGAATGCCCTGCCACAGAGGCAGGGTGGGATGGGGGGCTTGGGGGGTGGGAGGGATACTGGGAATCGTGGTGTTGGGAAATGGGCACTGGTGGAGGGATGGGTATTTGATCATTGTATAATTGAAACCCAAGCACAAAAATTTGTAAGTCTACAACTGTATCTCATGGTGTCTCACTAATATAAATTAAAAAAAAAAAAGAGAGAGAGACCATGCTTTGGCGGGGATCAAGCCTGGCCCTCTTACATGCAGACATACACTAGGTCCAAGGAGACAGCTTCCCAGACCCATACTTTGTAATTAGAGATAACAGATAAAGTTAATTAACATTTAATGACATCATTACAAATCAACCAAACAGGAATGTCTATAGAAACGGCTGGCTCTGGGTAGACCTTATTTTCTTTCCTACAAAGTTTTGGAACCTAACAGAAAATGATAATCCTACATAAATTTAACAGCATATGATTTAAAATTAAATTAGGAAAAAAAAAAGACAAATTACATGGAAGTAAAGTCCACTTAATCTTTCTATTCCCTTGCAAAACTCATGTCAGTGGAGGAAAAAAGGAAAATTAAATTATAAAGATATGTCAACATATTTTTATGTCAAACAGAAATTCTGTAAGAATAATATACAAAATTAGACAGCTACTCAAAACATAGCTGAATTACATGTAAACACTTTTTCCCTATTTGAATTAGTTGCAAAAAGATATGGAGGAAGTTTAAAAGACTCACAAGATCCCTTGTAAAGACAGGTTCTCTAAAAATGTTATCTTTTGTGTTTTTATATGTGGAAAAGAATAAAGAAATCCTTGCCTTATGAAGGTTTTAAATTATATTTAAAAATATATACAAACAATCCAGATGTTATGACTTAAAAATGCAAGGTTTTATAATGATAAAAACCAAAAAGAAACCATCATCGTCTTTTTCAAGACTTGATCTTAATTAGGAAGAATTAGGGACATGGAAGATAGATCTCAAAGAGAAAAAAGTCAAGGCACCTACAGCCTCTGTATCCTGTATGTCTCAGTGAAGTCAAGCCACTACATCTCTACAATTGCATATCAAAGGGAAAAAATGTCATGAGATCCCCAAATTTCTGTTTAACGTGAGCTGCAAATTCAACTAGCTAAAATCTGAGACCATGCTCTTGCAGAACGTATCTTACAGAACCAAATCTAAACCCCTTGATGAGAACCTCATTCCCGGAGGGTCACTGGCTTGTATTCAGACCAGTACTTGTTGGCTAACCAGCCAACAAGTTGCTACATTCTGCTGTTGCTACAGAACACCAAAGGCCAGATCCTTGTTGAATTCCCACCTCCTAATAAAACAAATCATCAGAGAGGAACATGTATTCTGATAAGTGTAATTCACTACACACATCTTATGTTACATGTAATTCCATTGGATCCGCTCAGACTCAAGTGCTGTGGCTTAGACCAAAAACCACCTTCTCCTCATCTGCACTGAAGAAACTGTGACCAAGGATGGAGTGAACAGACCAGACTGGCGCACAGCATAATAGGAGGCTTCGAATTAGAAGTCAGAAAATTGTCATTGCACTAGATAGGTGTTTCCCAAAGTGGGAGATACTGGCCGCCCGGGGTCTTACAGGAACAATGGGTTAGGGGGCTAGTAGTAGCTTTCAATGCAATTGGGGGCACTTTTGGTTTGTTCGCATAAAGAAGGAATGTTTCCAGGGGGGGTTGAGTGATTTTCTTTTTTCTTTTTTTTTTTCTGAAAAGGAGGCAGTAGGCCAATGAAGTCACGGAACCTCTGCTCTAGAGCCTGAAGGAGTTACTAAATATGCGTTTGCTGGCAAAGACCACCAGTGGCTCCCATTCGGATGTGTCTTAATTACACAAATTGCAGTGCGGGCACCAACATGCTAAGTATGAGAATATTTAATGTGCCTTTGGCATGTTGAAAGAAATTTAACTATCACCATAGTGAAATTTGGGTACTGGTGTTTTCTAATCTCCAGCCAGCGATCTGACATTTTATGACAGAAATGTAAGTAGTTCCTGATACTTAAGAGAGAAAGAGCCTAAATTAGGATAGGTACAATATCACTTATTTCCTTCTAGAATCATAAAAATATTAATGAGGTAGGTTCAAATGTAGTAACTTTTTCTAATTTGATTAAATTCCTAGAATTTTTATAATTCTGCTCTAAGAAGTGGAAGAAAAAGAAAATCAATACTAATAAGGTTTGGTTGAATATTCATGCACCCCACTGGAACACAGATCTAACTCCACATAAAACCAATGAATTTCTACTTCAACAAATCACTGTTCAAAATTTATATAAGGTATTGGAATGAGTTTGTGTTTCTATACGTATTAAATCAAAATAACAGAATGGACTGTCACTTTAAGACAAATATGATTCATTTGGTGTAATCTATATATTCCTTACTTGCTACTTGCTATTGTGGTAGAGATGTCACTTATTTTAAATTTAAAGTCTTCAAACTTCGTTGAAATAACACTCTCACTACAAGGATAAGGTGAGTTGAATGACATGTGTTATTAAACCAGTTAAATAGTCATTAAAAAATTTAAGTATGTGTTAGCTGCTGAGTTATTAATCAATTGTTCTTTGAAAAACAATTATTGTTTTGAGCTTAATAGTCTTGAGTCTTTTTAGATTACTAAATAAAACATTTCTGAAATCAAAGTTCTTTTCAAAAACCTTTTGATTATATATTAACATTTTAGAGAGAACTATTATTTTCTCAGTTGTCAACTGAACAAAGACTAAACACTAAACACTATCATATGCCAACTGCAAAACATACTAAGTTAAACATATGGAAAGAAAGCTGCCCAGACTTGCTCAACTGGATTTAAGCTAGATGTTTTGCTACAATTCTTCAACTGTCTCTTTAAATAAATTATGAATTTGGATCACTAGTTAGATATCTAATACAGCACAGATGAAATACTGTTATCTAAAATAATGAATTAAGTGAATTTCAAAGTATTCATTAAAATAATAAATTTTGTGGAGCAAAAAGCAAAATACCGAAAGAAACGGAAAGGTCAATATAGCATTTGTATGTAAGTCAATAATGATAGTAGTTTAATAGAGAAGAAACAAAGGAATATATCCAAATCAGGAAGCACAAGAGTTCCATATCGATGTTTACTGAGCTGTCTCTACTTGGCCCACTTGTACAAGGAAACCGACTAACATGTTGGCAATTGCTGATAGAATGCAGATGGTGATGCCTGACAACATCTTTGAGCTCAAACTGGTACCTTCTATTTTAACTTCTTATTTTTATTTCTGAATGTTTGTTTGGGTCCTCTCAGGCTGTTCTCAGGAGAGATTCTCAGACAAAAGTCTCATGAGTAACCGATTTATTTATAACTAAGTCATTATAAATCTGGCTTCAGAGAAAGGTTTGCTAACCATCAGTTATGAGGGAATTAATTCAGAGTCTGCCTGTCTTGAGCACTAACTCCATTTCCAAGGAGAAAGACAATGAAGACAGGAAAAAGAAAAACACTTGGGGCCAAAATATATCTGATGCAAATTGGTCAATAGCAAATACTAAGATACATATGCTTTGGAAGAGACAATATGATATACAAACAACTTATCATTATCAGAAACCTGGCTTTTGTGCCTGATGAAAGCTCCTTTTCAACACCTGAGTCTGGGTACTTTTTTGTCTTAGAAAATGAAAGAAAAGTACACCTGAAATAAGCATATCTAGGAAGGTCCTATAGTAACCCTCAAACATCTCTTAAATCCTCTATAAGCTTAATTCCTTCTATTTCATCGTGTTTCCAAGTTTTCAAAGAGCTTTCATAGGATTTTTCATTTGATCCCTAGTTGACAACTTTGAGGTAGGTATTTATCTTCTGTCTTCACTTACAAACAGGAGGTCTGAGGTTCAGAGAGGCTGACTTATTAAAGGTTGAAAACTAGCACATGGCATAGCCAGGTCTCTTTAGAGTCCGGAACATTTCTTCAAAACGTGATTCTTGGACTTTGAGTCTAAGAATCATCTATGGTATTTTTAGAAGTACAGCTTTGAAAGTCACACCACCTTCTATTAACTGAAGAAGAATCTCTTAGGAGAGGGGCCCAGAATTCCACGTTTTATTATGGCAAATAAAGTGGAGAACTACTGTGTATCAGGTAACGATATAAAAGCATAATGCTGAATCCAACTAGCTTTCCCACTTGGTACAATACGATGGCATCCGGATGGTCCTCAAGGGCAAGTCAGTTTAAGGTTTAAATAGTAGGTTTCAAGCCTGGCTGTGATTAGAATCATCTTGAAAACTTAAAGAAAAACAAAAGAACTCTCAATTATCATCTCAATGACAGGAAGGAGCTGGAAATACAGTTCCCCACAAGATTCTTATCTGTAGTTATGGCTGAGGATCACCTGTTTAAATATGGTTTTCTATAGAAAACGTCGAGCATTTTCCAAAATCTTTCTTTCCCTTTGGATAAATTTCATGCCTGATAAAATTCACAGTTTATCATAAATTATTTAAACACTATACGACAAAAATGTCAAACATTTTTGAGTTAATAGTTTTTAAGGTTAAAAGATACTTCACAGCAAAACTACTCATGCTTCATTTAGCTACAGTGATTTTCAAATACCCCAGATTCATCACTGCTTTGGACTCAGATTATGTATATATAGATCAGCTATAAACAGGAATGATCCAGAATCTGAAAATAAAGGATAGGACAAAAACTGTAGCCTCAATGCTACTGCTGACAATGCAAGTGCAGACAATCAACTCACTGATAGTCGGGCCTGGGTATGGCCTGGTGGCTTCGGCAAGATCACATTTCACTGCAGAAAAGTACAACCATAAATACCGAGAGAACATTCTGCCATTTTGTAACTGTTGCTACCACCAAAAGCCCCTTAATGCGTGATGTTTATATTATTACATGCCTCCAAGAACAGATCTGAATAGGAATCAAAATTTCCACATGGGATAAAAGATGGCTATAAATTAAATTTTTTTCCATCATGCATATGGATGTTGTAAGAACACAGCCAATAAAAGTAATATTTACAAAAATAATAGATTAGGACAATTCTCGGGGAAAATGCCCATCTCTGCCTTCATTCCATTGCTGGTCCTCATTCTGCATCTCCCTGGATAAAGACTGTTTTGACAGAATTTCGAGAAAGCCTTCAGTACACTGATTAGATTCTTCAGTTGCAGTCATATCCTAGTAGCTAAAATACCCTTGCTGATTTATCAAACTCTCCTATGGTTTAAAAACACAGTTCTTTTTCACTTATTGGAAAGAAAACTACAAAGTCCTGCTATTAATCTGAGAAGTCAATCTTGCATAGAAAATTTAATTCTGAAATTCTTGTTTTATTCACAGAACTACCAGAACGTTCTCTCACGACTAGTTCGGAATATGAAAGTTCACTACAAAGCAGTCACCACACGCTTGGGAGTTTTCTAAATATAAAATAAGTAGATTTATAAAAATGCTTACCAGACAAATAAGTAATCTCTTTATAACCTAGAAATAAGTGTTGGCGCGATGACATTAATTGGCGGCATTGTGAATGCCTCGGTGCCCCAGTGTGATGCGATAGAAAAGACAAGATTTTACTTTTCCAGTGGACAATCTGCACCTGACTGAGAGCGTGATAACAGCAAGTTACGGCCATCAGTCATGCAAAGGCAAAAAATAAAACCTGCTTTTTCAACAGCACAAGTTTCCCATGGGGCAGACAAGTTAAGCGCTTGTTCCGTCTTCCTCGATGACCCGGTTCATGCTGGTGCCGTGGGTGATGTGAGTCAGCGGGTTGCTTGTGAGGTCCCTCACGCTGCCGGGGCGCGACTGCTCGTTGAGCCGGTGGGAGCTGCTGTGGCGGGAGTGGTCGGTGAGGCGCGACATGCTGCCGTGAGGTAGTCTCTCCTCCATGCCCCGGTAGCTGCACGGGGTGTACCTGGAGGAGGAGAACTGGCTCAGTGGGTGGCACGCAGCGTGTACAAGGCCACTAACGTGTCTCATGCAAATGTCTCAGGGAGTGCAAGGGCTTGGAGACCGACAGCTACAGAGTAGGGAGCCAGAGTGATAGTATGTATGCAACTGATGGGGGTCCATCCCCAGCCTTGCTTAGGGTTCCCCAAACCTGAACACAGGCAGGTGTGACCCCCCGCAAAAAAGCATAAAAAGTAATGACTGATTTCTGATTCACAGCCATTTCATTAACATGACGGCTGTTACTCAGACGGCTCACTAGACGGGCAGAAATCACCCATTCACTCAGTTCAGAAGTGAGGTTCTAGAGCTTACGAAAGTTGATAAAGAAAGCCGACTGGTTGGGGCCCGAATGAAGACTGGGTACTTTTCTCTTTCAAGTTCAGTGGGGCAAACATGAAAGCTTCTAACTATCTCACGGTGATTCAACAAAATTTTAAGAAAAGTAAAAAAAAAAAAGTTCAGTGGGGCCATGGGCAGGGATTGAGGAGAACAGCAGAGAAATATGACACAGTCCCAGTGAGTCTGGATATGAGTCGAATGATAGCACAGTAGGACAATGATCCCGAGGCTAAAAGACTAGGATTGGAATATAGAATTAGCAGAGAAATTAGTGAAAGCTAAAAAAAGAGACTAAGCAGTGAATGAACTGCAAGTAGTGATTAATTCCACATTCCCACCCAGCTGAAGGCTGAGTTGGCCACCTGGAAATAGGCTTAGTCACTCCTCTCTAGGACTGGAGGCTGTGAGCGCCTTATTTCCTAGAAGCTACAGCTATTTCAACAGACCATTCGAATAACGTGGAACCTAGATTTCTGCCAAAGCAAAATGCCTCTTCTTCCCTGAGTCCAAGGCCAGGTAAGACGTCTTCCTTTTGAGGGTGACAACAGCTGACAGTGCTGGTCACAGAGGGTCTCTGTTCTCCCTCAAGGGCCTTATCTGGAAAGGCAACAGTGGGAGCTGGCTCAAATTTGACTCACTGAGCTCCCTTAGGGGTCAGAAAACTAAAACCCACAGCACACCTTTTATTAAGAGTATTTAATTCAGGACAATAAAGTTCAAAGAAAACCTAACTGAATACGAGTTATAACTTTAATATAGTAAGCATCAGGTGACGTTTCTAAAAATAAAAGGGACATAACAGGCCATTCATTTTACAGTCATCAAAAGAACTAATTATAAGCAGTTATAGAACTAGTTATCAAAAAGTGCTCACTTACTCTTTCATAATAATAAGTTGCATGACTCAATGCAAGTGAGTCCGCTGTAAAATTTAAACAGTTTGAAGACTGATTCAAACACTACTGAGGTGTTTTCATTTTATAGTGGTCTTGTTAAGTGATTTTATTAGATTGGGAATAAAAATGGAGAAGTCCTGTTAATGATGACAAAAGAAAGCATGCTTTTTTGTTTACGACTTGAATAAAGGCTGAGAGAAGGTGTGAAGTGCTGGGTCTCATGCTCTGTATGTGGGGGCCCTGGTTTTGGTCCCTGCACCATCAGGTGACGTCTAACAATTGTGGGGGAAAAAAAGGTAGAAAAGACGTTTTTAAAATTAAAGACTCATTTTTAAACAATTAAAATATTTCTCATGTTAATGGAAAAGTACCAATTCTTGTTTATTAAAAGACACTTTGTGGTACAGATCTAAACTCTTTTAAATTTGATTTGCATGTTTTGGTAAAAGAATCACAATGTTCTCAAATGAAAACATTTTGTAGTGTGTTTATTATTCTAGTTAATCGTTATCATTTTGTAGAATGACCATTGCCCTGTGTGAAGGAGTTTTCCAAATATGATCTGCCAGCTTAGAAATCTTTCATCTCTTTACTCCACATTTTTTGTTTGTTTGTTTGTTTGTTTTTGGGTCACACCCGGCTGTGCCCAAGCTTATTCCTGGCTGGCTCAGCGAACCATTCGAGGTTCTGGGGATCAAACCTGGGTCAGCTGCGTGCAGGCAAACGCCCTACTCACTGTACTGTCTCTCCAATTCCAAATCTATTTCTAATTCAAATTTAAAAAGCAATTATATGATAGAGTATTTTAGGAATATCAAGTTAATTAAAATATAAAGGCAAATAACTATTAAAAATATGAATCGAGTGTTTTTACTTATTTCTAGGCCTCACCCGGTAGCAGTCAGGGGTCACTCCCCTCAGCCCATGCAGTGCCAGGGTTGGAACCTGGTCCTCCTGCATGCAAACCATGTGCTCAGCCAGCTGAGCTCTCTCCAGTCCTGGGCTGGGTATTTCTAAGACAAAAACTGTATCACTGTATCACTGTCATCCCTTTGTTCATAGATTTCCTCAAGCAGGCACCAGTAACATCTCCATTCGTCCTAGCCCTGAGATTTTAGCAAGACAAAAACTACATCTTTTTAATTAATTAATTTTAAAAAATGGAATCACCATGAGATAGAGCAAAACCTAAATCTTTACATTACAAATAAGGCAGATTTTTCACAGGGAAAATCTCCACTAAATTATGTGCTGACAGTTAATTACTTAAGGTAAAGAAATTCTAGAATACATGCAATCTGCCCATGGATAATTAGAAATCGATTACATAGAAAAATTAATTTGCTGGGGATATAGCTCAGTGTAGAGTGCATGCTTTGCATGCGTTATGCCCTGGATTCAATCCCTGACTTCTAAAAGATTTTTAAGAGAAAAATAAAGCCATGAGAAAAAAAAAAAGTGTTCTCAGGGGAAGATAGAGATCTTACTCTGAGCCCTCAATTTGATTCCTGGCACAGCCAAAAAACAAAGCCAAAAAGGAAAGAGAATAAGAATTACAGGGTTTAATTTTATATTTAGGTTTATGGGAGCAACCAAATTTATTTCTCTTTTCATAGTCATTTGAAATGCAATGGCTATGCACTCTAACATTTACTATGAAAATGTGTGTTTTATTTCATATAAGCTGAAGTAAAACAATTATGATAGCTAATTTGTTGAAATATGATGTCATTCCAAGTCAATAGCAGAGAGCCTGAAGATGATTTACTCCTTTTTGATCTCATTTGCCAACATGAATAAAAATTATTAAAGTCCTTGTAATTTTACTGTCTCATTATTTATTGCCTAGTTTTTCCTTCTTATTTACCATAAAATCTTTTCCAGCTCTATTTACCTATTAATCTACTGCTTTTCTGGACTCTCTTCTCTTCTAATTACCAATTACTTATTCTTTGAATTAGACATATGTGTACAAATATATATATATATATATATATATATATATATATTTTGCTTTTTGGGTCACACTCAACAATACTTAGGAGTTATTCCTGGCTCTCTGCTCAGGAATTACTCCTGACGCTGCTTGGGGGACCATATGGGATGCAGGAGATCAAACCTGGGTTGACCACATGCAAGGCAAGCACCATACCTGCTCTACTATCGCTCTGGCCCCCAGTACATATTTTTAAGACTATTTTATTTTACAGGACACTGAGATCAATAAATGTCTCTCAATGAATCTGGACTAAAGTATTTTTTTAATGTAGGACTATTGCTATTTATTCAGCCATTGATTAGGTTGATTGAATTGGGCATGAACTCCGCCTTACTTTTATTTTTTTCCTTCTAATAAATTTATTTATTTAATCACCGTGAGAGCATTTACAAACCTTTTGGGTTTAAGTCTCAGTCATATGATGATGAAACACCCGTCCCTTCACCGGTGCCCATTTTCCACCAAAAACCCCAGTTTACCCCCCAACCTACATCCTACCCCTACCTGTGGGGCAGATGATTTCCACATTACTCTCTCTCTACTTTGATACATCAATATTTCGACACTAGATCCACCATTATTATTTGGGATTTTACCCCAACACTCATATCTGCCTAAAAGGCAACAGTAGACAATTTGTTTTCTATTGCTGATTATGAATTACATATGATGTTGCGTGGCCACAGTAGTGGCCACACAATTTCGAAATTCCAAAATTTTAACAATTAAATCTTGAGGGATTTCTGCTAAAACCTGCTGGGTTCCGAGATTTGTTCCTGAGTCTCTGGGATCATGGCCATTAAGCAGCTTAATCAGGAGCCAGAGAAGCCGTTCGTGGGTGGCAACTCGGGGTCTCGTTGGGGTGGGGAGGAAAGGGCTGGTTCCACCCCCATTCCGTGAGGCCCCGCGTGTCTTGTCATTGAGGGCTCAAACCTAACTGTCCAATGGACTCTGGAGGATGGTGGCTACCGAACCGCCAGGGGGAACAGGCCAAAGCACACAACCTATTCCCGCCTATTCCCACCTACGGTGGCCTGGCACCGTTAACCTACTGTGGGGACCAGACGCATTTCTGCCAAAAAGCGCTGGGTTTCGAGATTTGTTTCTGAGTCTCTGGGATCATGGCCCTTAAGCAGCTTGATTAGGAGCCAGAGAGGCTGTTCATGGGCGGCTACTCAGGGTCTCATGGTGGCAGGAAGGAAAGGGACGGTTCCACCCTCATCCCATGATGCTCCACGTGTCTCGTCACTACGGGTCTAAACCTGACTGTCCAGTGGCCTGTGGAGGATGGCGGCCACTGAGCCATCCAGAGGGAGCAGGTGGAGGGACAGCGCCCTTTCCTACCTGGGGTGGCCCAGTGCCGGTAACCCACTGCGGGGACCGGACGCATTTCTGCCAAAAGCTGCTGGGTTCCGAGATTTATTTCTGAGTTTCTGGGATCATGGCCATTAAGCAGTTTGATCAGGAACCAGAGAGGTCTTGCCTCCAATTATATAGCTGAGCCGGAGATGGTTTGTGGGTGTGTCTCCCACATACCTAACTTCTGGCCGTTTACTTTTTGGTAAACTTTGCCCCAAGTTGTTGGGGTCTGGTCAAAGGCATAGCGGCAGTTTTGGGGTACCTAGAAGTCTGACGGCACCATCAGGCTGCTGATACACTTACCTCACAGGTACAGATTAACCTGCTGGCGGCACCATACCCCCTGGACTAAAGTATTGAGAAGCAGGTTTGTGTATAAATATGATCTCAGAGCCAAGATATTTGGAGATGAGGAGAAAATAATGATCAAAGAGAGTGTTAACATGTAAACTTGAAAAGTAACAGAAAAACAAACCACCGAGAGATGACTTGGAATTATGGAAATAGTTGTTTTGATTTTTTTAGGTTCCAAATAGCCTTGGCATCTTTCATATCTGCTCTGAAGCCCAGGGTGTGGCAGAGGGCCTAGGAGGGCACTGTGCCACGTCACAGCATGACCTTTACAAGCTGCCAATTGTAGTTCTGGGTTCTGGACTTCAAGGGAGAGTTATTCCTAAAGTCAGTAATTACTCATCAGATTCACTCAGCTCCAAGTGTGTACACACTAGTATTGTGCTACATGCTGAGACAGGGCGTTCAGGGGCCTGGCCTGTTTCTCATTCTCCAGAGCAGCAAAATTGACAGAAGAAAGATAACAATACAAAAATAGATCATACTAAAAAAAAAAAAAAGCAGTCAGCTGTCACAGACAGGGGAAGGGAGCAGTTCCTGGAGGGTATCTGACTGTGAAGGAGTGGAAAGGTAGGCCAGGCTCTCACGGAGAGATAGCGCTTGCAATGATGGGCCTGAAGTGTTTTGGACCCATGTAGCCTGAGCTTCTTCAGAGTGTCCACTGCCCTGAGGGCAGCCGGGATCTCCTCTCCCCCCACACAACCCTGACCTGTGCTGGCTCTTCCTCCAGCATTATTTGGACTCTACCTGTTTACCATTTCTTGTTCTTAACCTGTCTCTTCTTAAAACTACAATTCAAGTGATTCTACCTCACCATTATCCTCTTGCTGAGCTCCTTTAAGATGTTTTCATGGGCCAACTCAATCTTTCCAGTTTTCTTAAGTTCTATAGCTCCAATTATCTCTAATATTCACTATTTCATTTATTTATTTATTTAATGGGGGGGGGAGGGCAGAGGAGCATAGCTGGCAGTGCTCAGGGCTTACTCCTGACTCAGGGATTGCTCCTGGTGGGCTCAGGGGACCAAATGGGGTTCCGGGATTGAACCCCGGGTCAGCTGCATACAGGGCAAGTACCTTACCAGCTTCCTATCTTTTTGGCCCCCAACATTCATTATTTTAATGACATATATTCTTTATTTCTTATAAGGCTATAGGTGCCTAGAACAGAGATTAATCTTTAATTTTCTTCTTTTGGGTCAGGGGAGAGGTCAGGAAGGAAACAAAATACCGCAGAAGCAGATTTTTAAAAGGAAGAATGATTGTTTTTCATTTTAGGCACTAGAATTTTAAAATCTTTTTGTCGCTCTAATTAGACATCTGGAAAAAATCATTTTCGGTGTGTTCCTTCCTACAGCTGCGCCCATTACCAACTCCAATCACTTCATTTCCCTTCCAGAGTACTTGGTCCCTGGCTCTCTCTCCTTCCCTACCCTTACCCTCCAGAAGCCTCACTGACTCTCAAGTTCCAAAAGAAGTTCAAGCACTAGTGTTGCTACAAGAAAACACACCCAGCCTTCTCCCATGAGGTGCCCCAGACCAACCCTCCACCACAATTAGCCATTCTCTCCTTAATGCTCCCATAGCAGCTAGAAATTGCCTCCAAGCCTACCTCCCTTTCCCCATTGTTGTAAATAATAGTCTTGGGGGAACTCAGCCATTCGTACTTTAGCCTGTAAGCAGTTCTCATATTAAAACAGCAGAATAGTTATGTCAGAGGCCTCAGGACCAAAAAAGTCTTAAAATATCTTACCATTTTAAGATTTTACTATTTATTTATAAAATATTTATTATGTTACTCTACAGAAAAAGTTTGTTATGTAGTACAAGTCCAGAGGGTAGGTCGCTTGCCTTGCACATGGCCAGACCAACCTAGGTTTGATCCCGAGCACCCTGTATGATTGATTCCCCAGCCCCACCCCATGTGATCCTTGATCACACAGCCAGGCATAAGCCCTGAGTACTACTGGAGGCGGCACAAAAACAAACAGGAACATTTGTTTATCGTTAAAGGGTTGGGACCACTAGCCTGGGTCTGCCGGGAATGGGACCATCTTACTTATTTACATGTCTATATGAATTGTTCACTTACAATCATCATGGAAGTTGATATCTGGCACTTGCTGAGACAGGCAGTGTTCCAAGTAATAAAATATATAATCCTAAATTTGACTTTTATAACATTCCTAACGTGCCAAATATTATCAACTCTATTTACAAATGAGGAAATTGGACTGACAGGCATATGTGATTCCAGGACCCTCTTTTCAAAATCCTTTTTAAGGACAATCGGATGTGTATGATTTCAGGACAGGACAGTGTGAGTGTGTATGTGTGTGTGGGGGTGGTGGGGGAGGTGGAGGTGGGGGGGTGTGATTCCGGGACACACATTCCCTCAGGTTCTTTTGGTTTGGGGGCCACCTTCAGTGATGCTCAGGGGTTACTCCTGGCTCTGAACTCAGGAATTAATCCTGGTAGTGTTCAGGGGATGACATGGGATACCGAGAAACAACCCTGCGTCTGCTGCATGCAAGGCACATGCCCTATCCACTGTACTTTGCTCTGGCCCTGTAAAATCTTTCTTAGGGACACTGTTGTGTGCATAGTATGACAATGCTCACATTTATATTATCTCTGTACAGCCTGTGTCCTGCACAGTGTCATGCTGTCCCAGTAGGTACTCCACAAACACCTGCCATCCACTTCTACCCAACTTCCTCTCCTTGCTCAATACTTTCAGTGCCTTTAACCTTCTTCGAGTGGCTCCAAGTCTGATCTTCATCTGGAATAACTGGACCAAGTTCAAAAGGCTCAGGAACAGCTGCCACACTCTTCCGGATTAAACTGTGTGTGTGTGTGTGTGTGTGTGTGTGTGTGTTGGTGTGTGCCTGGGGCCTCACCTGCCATCGCGGGAGCGGTGCAGGCTGCCATGGTAGCTGCTCACTTTGCTGTGGACGCTTCCCGCTTTGCTCCGCTGATCATCCACCATGGCCAGCTGCGTGGAAGAGGCATGCGTGGATGTCCCTTGGGTGGAAGTTCCTCTGGATTTTCTTATGATAGGAGTATTTGGGTCCCGCAGGAGGGACTGAGCAAAGTCAGGCTCCTGAAGCACCTGTCGGCTCTCGTTCACTATCCTGGAAGACAGAGAGAGGCTAAGAATAAGGTATAGGTTACTGACCCTCCAGATCCAGCAATACCACTTCAGAGACACACTGGTACTACTCTGGAACATCTTCAGTCTAAGGTAAAACTGGCCAGAGGAAAGACTAACACACACCCCTATCACCCTGCCCCTAAGGAGGGACTAGGGAGAGACCTGTCAGAGTAAGGAAATGAGGGCTTCAGCTCCGACTCTATCAATAAGTATGTGATCTTAGGCAAGTCAGTATTCCTTTTCAGTCACCTTTCTTCATCTAAACAATGAAGATGCAGTTTCATGATTTCTAAAATGTCCCTTTCAGCTAAAAAAAACTTTGAGAATTCTAAGAATAGTACAATAGTATAAAGACACTATTATGGAGAAATTATTTTCTCCCTCAGTTTATGGTAGTAGGAGAGACCTGGTGGTAGTGTAGAAAGAACAATTTTTAACTTGTAGGAGCAGCTGTTTTAAGCTACAAGTTGATTTTTATGACAGCAGTAGTAAAGTGCTATAAGAAACACAGAGCATAAATTAGAACAAAACTAATAAAAAATTAATTTGAGCAAATATACAATGAAATCCCAGACATATAGAAAACTCAAGGGGAAAACAGAAGGATATGAATTATTGGCAGGAACAAAAAAGTTTTTAACTGCTATGAAAGGATTCAAGGCAGAGATGATTATGATTTTGTACAAAGCAGTGATTAAATTAAATAAAAGAGCCAGTGAACTAATAATAAAGATCAATGCCTTATTTTGTGTACATGACTATGAGGAGGTTAAAATAAGATCAATGATTTATTGAAAAAACTCCAGGGCCAAAGAGATAGTACAGGAATAAAGGCAATTGCTGTGTACACAATCAACCCTGGTTCAATACTTGGCACTGTGTAGGGTCCCCCGAGCACTACCAGGAGTGACCTCTAAGCATTTGCACAGCAGAGTATGGCCCGACAACCCCCAAATAGATAAATTTTAAAAAGTAGATAAAAAATTTAAATAAAAAGTAGATAAAATTCCAAAAGACTGGGTCATACATTGAGAAAGTACAGTCCAACTGCTCAACGGCAGGGCGGCTGCTGCTGAAGGCTGCTGGTAGAACAGGGAAGAGACACTGAACATGAACATGAGCTCAGGGCCTGCATCGTGCTAGGTCTGGCTCTCTTATGAATGATTTTATTCCAGAGATAAATGTCCTAAAAGGATATAAGAAAACTATCACTAATAAATATCATGATCCCCATTTTATAGGCAAAGAAATGAAAGTTCTAAGGATTTACAAAGCTTTCTAAAAATCACTCAACAAAATCAAAAGTTGTGGATTGAACATAAGTTTAAATGTCTTAGAAGTCAATCATAAAACAATGATAGAACGTTTTATTTATTTAATTATTTTTCTTGCTTTTTGGGTCACACCCGGCGATGCACAGGGGTTACTCCTGGCTCTGCACTCAGGAGTTACACCTGGCAGTGCTCAGGGGACCATATGGGATGCTGGGAATCAAACATGGGTCGGCTGCGTGCAAGGCAAATGCCCTACCCTCTGTGCTATCTCTCTAGCCCTTGATAGAACATTTTAAAATAATGAAAGATACAAGTTTATGAAATATGCTGAAAACAGTATCAAAACTAAACAGGAAAAATAATAAGCATAAAACAGTATAAGTAAACGACTTTTTTTTATCACCAATGGTGATATCACATAGAGCTATATTACAAATCAGTCTTGATCACTATTTTCTAAAACTTAATTATAATAATTATTATATCGCTCGTATATGCCAGTGCTCATTCCTGGTGCTGCTGGGGGTTGAGGTACGGAGTGTCAGGGATCAAACCTGGCATGCAGAGCATGTGCCCCAACCCCTGACCTCTATCCCTAGCTCAGTAACACAGAGCGTGTGCCCCTGCCCCCTGACCTCTCTTCCTAGCTCAGAAACGCAGAGCTTGTGCCCCTGACTCTCTCTAGCTCAATAACGGCTTTCTTGGAGGATGAATAAATGGCTAGGAAATACATTTTTGTATTGTTGTTCAATGAATGTGCCCCTTCTTTCCTTCCCTGTCTTACAGAGCTGAAGTGATTTATTTATTTATTGTGATCGTTTCTGTAGTGCTGACAGTCAAACCCAAGCCTCATGAATACAAAGCAAATACTCTCCCAGTGCTAATATCCCATTCCCTAAAGCTGTATTTAAAAGGGGAATGCATTGAAGGGGGGCGGGGAGTGCAGAGGAATAACACAGCAGGTAGGTGCTTGCCTATGGTCTCCCTGAACCCATCCAGAGTGATCCCTGGGCACAGAGCCAGAAGTCAGCCCTGAGCATTGCTGGGTGTGGCCCAAAATAAATAAACTAATAAAGGGAAACTTCATTATCTGAATTACTAGTTGTCTGAGATATAAGAAGTGTACATTTTTAAACTGTGATTATTTTATCTTGATCTAATTAGTCCGAGAGAAATAGCTAATTACTGGTATCTTAGAAATTAGAGGTTTTGCTGAGGTACTTTGTATTGTATAAGAAAAGTCCTTTAAAAAAAAAGTCCTTTAGCCTATTTAAGGCACAATATTTCATATGTATTCTTGTGAGTTTCAGAGACTATTATTCCCAAAATCATTTTCCATAGGCTGCAGATGAAGTAAGGTAAAGGTAAAGGCCCTCCCGTTGATCGTCGATTTGCTCGAGCGGGCCCAGTAACGTCTCCATTGGAGACTTTGTTGTTACTGTGTTTGGCATATCGAATACTCTCGGTAGCTTGCCGGGCTCTCCGAGAGGGGCGGAGGAATCGAACTCTGGTCGGCCATGTTGGCTGCGTGCAAGGCAAATGCCCTACCGCTGTGCTATCGCTCCAGCCCTGCTATCGCTCCAGCCCGCAGATGAAGTAAAATTCTAAAACTATGAACTCTCAATTCAGATATAGTATACACATAGCGATCATACTAAGTACAAAATTTTAAATTATTTATTCCTGGGCCAGAGAGGGAGTATAGCAGGTAAAGCACTTGCACTGCATACAACTGACCCTAGCATACTGTATATGGTCCCCTGAGCACCACCAGGAGTGATTCCTGAGCACAGTCCTGGAATAGCCCTGAGCATAGCCAGGTATTCCCCCACCTTCCCTCTCCCCTGCAAAAAAAAAAAAAAAATCTGTTCCCACGTGAATATTGTAAGTTCTTTATGAATTAAGAATTTAAAAAATTCAGAGCTGGAGAAGAATCCAGAGGACAAGGTGCTTGTCTTCTATGCGGCTGACCCAGATTTGATCTCCGGCACCTTCTATGGTCACCTGAGCACTGCCAAGAGTTATTTCTGAGTGCAGAGTATGGAGAAACTCCCGGGCACCACTGGGTGTGGCATACTGTCACTGTCACTGTCCTCCCGTTGTTCATCGATTTGCTTGAGCGGGCCCGGTAATGTCTCCATTGTGAGGCTTGTTGTTACTGTGTTTGGCATATCGAATATGCCACGGGGAGCTTGCCAGGCTTTGCCGTGCAGGCAAAATACTCTCGGTAGCTTGCCGGGCTCTCTCAGAGGGGCAGAGGAATTGAACTCAGGTCGGTCGGGTCGGCCGTGTGCAAGGCAAAGGCCCTACCGCTGTACTATCGCTCCAGCCCAGGGTGTGGCATACAAAGAAAAAAAAAAAGGACTAAGGTATGTCCTCTAAAGATGCTTTTGGGCATTTTGTAAAAACCCTACACTATGCACTGTTTTTCCTGACCCAGAGCTGCACACCTGGCCCTTCTGCTCCCTGGGGAGCTCCCACAGCTGTGCTGAAGATTAGCAGGGTGGTGCAAAGGAGCAGTCTCAAATCAGGACACTGCGTGAGTTCACCTTATGCACTAGTGCTATTAGTCTATTTGGGGTTTAACATGGGATCAGCATGCTACCTCCTTAAATCATTAATTCTATCTTGAGAGGAACAACAGACAGGTAGGAATCTAATCTAATCCCCCTGTGATTCTGGCCAAGGCATTTAATTTCCTCCTCTTCCTTATCCTCCTCCTCCTCCTCCTCCTCCTTCTATTCTTGCCAAGGTATTTAATCTTCTTTCTTCTTCCTTCTCTTCTTCTTCTTCCTCCTCCTCCTTTTTTTTTTTTTTTTTTTTTTGCTATACCTGACAATGCTCAGAAATTATTCCTGGTGGTACTCAGGGCACCATATAGGATGCTAGGGATTGAACCGAACCTGGGTCAGCCACATGCAAGGCAAGTGACTTATCCCCTTATCTGCTGTACCATCTCTCTTAATCTCTTAATCTTTCTTATCAGTCACGTGGAGATAAACTATACCAACACAGAAATATCAAGAGGAGCAAATACAGCAAATCGTTAGTAGACCTTAGCTCTAACTGGACATCTTTTCCGATTAATTTTTAATTTCAATTGAGGCGATGCTGTGCCAATTATAACTTGTGGCAGCCAAGGTGACACTCACAGTATTTTCTCCAAATTCAAATTGTCATGACATAAGCAACACAAGAAATCGATATGAATGTGAGATTCACAAATATTCTGATGGTCAATTTCAACTTACTCTTTTTTCCTACGACCGTGAAAAAAACTGGCCCATTCAAAGCAAGTCTTTTTACTTCCAACCCAAAAAATAGAGGGGATTCCCACTATGAGAGCCATCAAGTATTTCATCAGGAAGAGAATCAGGTCCGGCCGACTCATTTGAGTAACCTACAGGAAGAGAAATAAAAATATTTCCAATATACAAAAAGAACTTTCCATTAAAAGCAATCATAAAATTTTAAAGTAAAGTCATAGTAAATTATTATGGCAAATTTGAATATTTGCACTTACATTGTTCTGTAGTGGTGTTGTTGCAAAAAAAATACACTTCTAAAAATGTGATAAGATTTTTGAATCTTATAGATTTTTATCTCAAAATAATCTTCTCTAAAGTGAAAGATTAATACAAAAAATAAGCCATGAGTACAGAGGCTCGAATGAGCTGTAGATTATCCCAGGGGTTTCACAGCTCACAGCTCCTGTCATTCACCATCAAAATTTCCGCCCCCACCCCATATTTTTCTCTGTCCAAAGAGAAAGAGCAAGCCGATCTAGGTGAAATCACTTGTAAAGTAGGATTTGAAGTGAATGACCTCGGCCAGCCACTGCCTTCCATTCTGGATAGCTGACTGCGCTCTAAAATACGGTTCTTTGGAGTCCTTACAGATGTGGTCTCACACCTTTGTCTTCATACATGTGAAATTAAGCCTCGGGAGGTGACTCTGGAAGGTATCAGAGAAGCAGCAATGAATGAGTCTAGGAATCCCCTACACTGTTAGGTCTCTTCACAGGGAGGAATGGGGCCGGGGGAGGATGGAATGCTGCGAGTAAGCAAGGAAAGAAAGGCATCATGTTGTTTTCGGCAGTAATATACTCAGAACTATACAGAACAGGGAATAGCATTTGGGATATGGTGTGGTGGGTGGAGAGAACAGGATACAATTATGCAGGGATTTGGAACATGTTCTGTAGTGACAGTATTTGAAGTGGAAGGAACAGCATTAGCGGTAATCCTAAGAGAACACTCTCTCTCTGAAAATAGAAGGCCAGCATGATTAGAGTTGAGCACATACGTAGAACAGCAGGAAAGAAGGCAAAAAAAAGCAGGCGGGAGCCAAATTACATATGGCACTGCAGGCAACAGTAAGAATCACAGATTCTATGCTACCAGTAATAGGAAGTCACTGGGAGGGTTTTGTCTGAAGGGCAGCAAGACCTCATGTTTAAAAAAGGATCATCCTTGGGTTGGAGAGATCGTACAGCGGGCAGAGCGCTTCCTTTGCGGCTGACTCTGGTTGGATCCCCAGCATTCCATATGAGCCCTTAAGTCTGAGAGAAATAATTCCTGAATACAGAGCCAGGAGTGACTCCTGAGCACAGCTGGTGTGGCCTTCCCCCAAATAAAAACAAAAACAAAACAAAAAGGATCATCTTGGCGACTGAGGTAGAAATAATCAAAAAGGAATAAGATAAAAGAAAATGGACAGGGGGGCTGGAACAATAGCACAGCGGGTAGTACGTTTGCCTTGCACATGGCTGACCCGGGTTCGATTCCCAGCATCCCATATGGTCCCCCGAGCACCGCCAGGAGTAATTCCTGAGTGCACGAGCCAGGAGTAACCCCTTTGCATCACTGGGTGTGACCCAAAAAGCAAAAAAAAAAAAAAAGAATTGGACAACACAAGAAGGGCATTATGGCTTTCAGCCATGGGATAGCTTGGAGGTAGAAAGTGAGAAAGTCAGGAGCACTGAAATCTGAGAGGAGGAGGAGCAGGAGTCTCAGCAGTTTGTGAATGGGGGTGAGCAGGGACCAGCTGCAGAGATTAGGCAAAGGAGAAAATGAGAGCACTCTACCTCCCACCTGGTAGGCTGGCTGTGCCCTACTGCCCCGAAAATGAGAAGCAGAGGAGAGGCACGGGGAAAAACCCTGTCTTGTCCTTCCTATCAGGCTCTAGGCGACAATATGCTCTCTCCAATAAATGAGAAATACTAGGGCCAGAGTCATAAGACAGCAGGGAGTGCTTGCCTTGCATGCATCTGACCCGGGTTTGATCCCCAGCATACCAGAAGGTCCCCCAAGCACCACCGGGGGGATCCCTGAACTCAGAGCAAAGAGTCATTCCTGGACATTACTAGAGGTAGCACAACAGGAGACAGTACAGCAGGTAAGGTAAGCCTTGCACACGGTCAATCTGGGTTCAATCCCCAGCATGCCATACATGTCCCAGTTCTGCCAACAGTGATCTCTGAGCACCGAGCAGGAGTAAGCCCTGAGAACCTTTGGATGTGGGCCCAAAACGGAGAGAGAGAGAGAGAGAGAAAAGAGAGAGAAAGAAATACTTCCTGTGCACATAATGGGAACCCTTCGACTGGAGGGGAGTGCTAAAAACTTCAGACATACCAGCACCAACCAAACCCCTGTGAGGCAGAATAATGCAGAGGAGAACTGAGAAGAAGAAAAGAAACACAGAACATTGTATGCTCTGATACAGTGAGAAAGCAACTCGGGCAACCTCCGCGTGGTGAGCACATTCGGGCACTGGGGAGGAACGAGGAAGCTGCTGCTCTGGCTACGGGAGGGAGCACGGTTCCACCATCCTGACGGGGATCATAAACAAATGCAGGAAGCTGGGAGGTAAGCAGAGCGTGTACCAGCTGGGAAGGTGAAGCCCACTGAAGAAAAACACCTCAAGGAAAGGAAATATCACGTCCAGGTTTTACTCTTAAATAGCTATGAAATATCTAAGCGCCTGTGAATTTTTTTTTGTTTGTTTATTTTGGGCCACATCTGGCAATGTGCAGGAGCAATTCCTGGCTCTGCACTCAGGAATTACTCTTGGCGCAGTGCTCAGGGGACCATCCAGGGATCAAATTCAGGTCAGTCTCATGCAAGGCTTCACCTTCCCACTCATCTATCTCTCCAATACCCATACCTATGAATTATTTAAGAAAAAAAGTCACAAAATGTTTCAGTTCCTTAGATTATTAAACATGTGAGAAACTTCATTCTTCTACTGTATTACTATTAGTGTTAAAGTATATCATATAACTGAGAAAGTACATCAGATAGGTTTCCTTGGCCTGTTTACTGAGCATGGTGACGTCGGCATTAATGAAAGGCCCGTTTTAATTCCTTTCCTTTTCTACATCAGCCTGAATAGCTGTGACCAGCTCATCTTCACTATCTGCTGAACTGAGCTCCAAAAACACCCTCTAATTGTAACCAACACAATTGTGCAATAGAACCTGGTTCAACCATAATGTGGAAAATATTTTCTGATACTGTTTTTCCGATTTTATATCCATAATCCATCGAAGACCCTGGGGCTTAAAACTATCTTTAAACAGGAAAAAATTATTTCTGCTAAGGGAGGGGAAAAGCCTTGCACAAGAGGGGGAAAAGGCAAGGAAGGCCAGCCAGCCACCAAGGTCACATTTATGGCAATTGTGACAGCTTAAATTCAATTCTTTCTCCTGAGACTCTGGCTTTGTGTCAGCCTGCAAGGGCCCCTGGCTTCTTTCCTCTCAGAAGAATCTATACTTTTCTATTGTGGACACATTTTCCATTAGATCTGCATTAGGTTCAGGGGGCCAGAGCAATAATTAGGGCGTTTGCCTTGCACATGGCTGACCTGGGTTCAATCCCCGTCATCCCATATGGTCCCATGAGCACTGCCAGGAGTGATCCGGGTATGGCCCCAAAACAAATGAACAAAAAAAAGGTTTATCATAAAATGTTGGTTTCTACTCGGCCTGTGGTCAAAGAAAGTGAATGTAAAAATAATGTTAATTAGGTTTTCACTGACAATAGTTCTACAATGGAAGTCTTCTGATTGCAAATTTTGTATACTTTCTACATTACATTGCTTTCCTCTACTCAATTTTATTCTGCTTCGAAAGACACCTACTTATTGAATCAGACATAAGGGTCAATCATAATACTACAGCACTGAGGACAAGAACGGAAGGTTAAAAATACAGGATACAGGATACAGACGAGGAGAGAATGATGAAGTAAGTTACATATATGGAGTGACTTACTAAGACATAGGACTGACCAGAAGAAAAAAGCATTGTACTACTCAATCACAGATAATAAATTAACATTACATTAAGTCATTACAAATCAACCAAGGAAGAATAATGGTGGCTGGATTTAGGAAGACCTTAAGGTTTTCTTTCCTACAAGGTTTTTATAACCTAACAGAAAATGATGATCCTACATGAATCAATTAAAATTAAATTAGAAAAAAAGATAAGATTATATAGACAATAAAGTCTTCTTAATGAAAAACCTGAAGAAAGCAAATCCAATTTTAATACTATAATGTTTAAAGGAAAAATTATACATGAATATATGCAAAACACTTTTGGTAATGATATTACATTTTAATTTTACTAATTTGTTTTGTTAAGTAATGAAGTTTTGCCCTTAACATTACCGAGGTTTAACTGAACGCGCTACCTCTTTTGGTGGGTGTGGTGTTCGGGTCACTTCCAGCAGTGCTCAGGGATTATTCCTGGCTCTGTGCTAAGAGATAACTCCTGGTGGTGTTTGAGGAACCATCTGTAGTGTCAGCTGAATGACAGGCACTATCCCTGCACTCTCTCTCTGGCCTAATATGATATTTAAGAAAGGAAGATTCTATCAGGGCGGGATATCAGGTATTTTGTGATAGTTCAACTTATGCAATGGTTGGCAGGTCTAGCCGTGTTCACACTTTATTCTTTATTTTGAAACATTAATACTTTTAAATAAAGACAAAGAAAGGACAACAGGGAAGTCAGAGCTTCTATCATTGCAATGGAGGGGATGGTTTGGAAACGAGAGGCACCACGCAGTCCAGTAAGTCACTCCTTTAACTAGGTTTATATCTAGCTACACTCGTTCTCTGAGTTCATCCTTTAATTAATTTTTAACCCAGGGAGAAATAAGTATAGTGCACTTAAAATCAATACTCAAGCTTCACCAAGCACAAACTCCACATTTAAAATATTCTGCAAACAAGCTCACTTTCTTCTCAAACACAGAAACTGACTTGAAATGATTCTTCCTTTGAAATTCAAATGCAAGGCTAATGGAATGAGGAAAGTTAAGCAATTTAGATTCAATTTACCAATTGCTGCCATAAAGCTCTGGGCAATTACTTTTAGATAAATAAAAAAATTAAAGATTAAAGAAAAAAATTATGTCCTCATTTAAGGGACACCCATGTTCCCAAGTGAAAAGGAAATCTGACTAGCTAGACAAAGTCAATAGCCAGGAAATAATGCAAAAGTTGCTTGAGAGGAAAAGAATTGATCGGTACAGAGCATAAGTGTTCATAGAAGTCCTCCCTAGAATATTCTCTCAAACTTCCATACCGACCGCTGGATATATTATACTCACTATTCAATCAGCCTCATAGAAAACTCACAAATGAGGTAAGAAGGGCCTGAAGCCAAAACTCACTCAATAACTGAAAACAGCAACCCAAACAGCACGGCTATCTCAATTCTAGTCCATTGTTCCTTTCCTTTGATTGTCTTGTGAAATACAAGTGTTCACTTTTTCAGAAGTTGCTTTTGATTGAGCTAAGGACAATACTTTGAACTTCCATCCAAATTACACCTGGGAAGGTGAGAGGTGATCATCACTCTGAAGTTAGTCTTAATGAACTAGAAGTAACTAGAAAATGGAAAAACAATGCGAACACCTACACTTTGTCATAACAGATGCAATGGTAAACTGGAGAGAAGTAGATCTTGCATACAGACAACACAGACAAGTTCATGCATATAAGCAACTCTAATCTTCAGTCACAGTATACCGATGTCCTTTCATCAGGTTAAAAGTATCATCTTTTTCTTGTATTAAAAAAATTAGGAAGAGGCCAGGCAGCCAGGGCTGGAGGACATGCTGTGCAGGTTCAAACTCTGACACAGACTGTCCCCTGAGCACCCCTGGGGCGATCCTGAAGGACAGAGCAGAACGCTGCTCCCAAGCATCACCAGGCATGGTCCAGAAGCCATAAATAAGTAAACAGACAAAAAGTTTTTCCAAAAATAAATCAAATGAAAAATGATTTTTAAAAAGCTCTGTTATCGAAATGTAAAATAAAAAAGGGGGGATTAAGAATTTATTAGTTGTTGGAGATGTAATGAAATGAAACAGTGTAATGAAACAGGAAACAAGTTTTGACTGTCCAGCACTACCCTGGTTAACTTCAGTCCAAAAACACTATCTAGGAGACAGGTATTTTTTGTTTGTTTGTTTGCTCTGCATTCAGGAATCACTCCTGGTAAGGCACGGGAGACCATATGGGATCTTGGGGATGGAATCAAGGTCAGTCACGTGCAAGGCAAACACCCTACCTGTACAATGGCTCTGGCCTGAGACAGACGGGTCCAAAAGTGAGTCTTCTGTGGAGCAAGGAAAGCCTCTTTAACAAATTGTGCTGGCAAAACTGGACAGCTACATACCCCCCAAAAAAATGGGCTCAGATCTCTGCTTAACACCATGTACAAAAGTAAGATCAAAAGACCTCAACATCATAATGAATCCATAAGATACATTGAAGACAAGGTTGGCAAAACCCTCCATGACATTGAAGCTAATGGTATCTTCAAAGATATCACGTCACTGGCCAAGCAAGTGAAAACAGAGACAGACAAATGGACTATCTTAGACTAAGAAGCTTCTGCACCTCAAAAGAAATAGTGACTAAAATACAAAGACAGTCTACAGAATGGGAAAGTATATTCGCCCAATACACATCTGACAAGGGGTTGACATCAAGGATATACAAAGTACTGGTTGAACTCCACAAGAAGAAAACATCCAACCCCATCAAAAAATGGGGCAATGAAATGAACAGAAACTTTCTCAAAGAAGAAATCCGAATGGCAAAAAAGCACATGAGAAAATGCTCTACATCATTAATCATCAGGAAGATGCAGATTAAAACCACAATGAGATACCATCTCACACCTCAGAGACTGGCCCACATCCAAAAGAACAAAAGCAACCGGTGTTGGCGCCGATGTGGCGAGAAAGGGACCCTCCTTCACTGCTGGTGGGAATGCTGACTGGTTCAGCCCTTTTGGAAAACAGTATGGACTATTCTCAGAAAATTAGAAATTGAACTCCCATTTGGCCCAGGATACCACTCCTGGGAATATATCCCAGAGAGGCAAAATAGTTGAAGTGACATCTGCACTTGTTTGTTCATTGCAGCACTGTTTACAATAGCCAGAATCTGGAAAAAACCTGAGTGCCTGAGAACAGATGACTGGTTAAAGAAACTTTGGTATATCTACACAATGGGGTACTATGTAGCTGTTAGAAAAGATGAAGTCATGAAGTTTACATACAAGTGGTACTACGTGGAAAGTATCATGCTAAGCGAAATGAGTCAGAAAGAGAGGGACAGACATAGAAAGATTGCATTCATCTGGGGAACATAAAGTAACAAAATAGGAGACTAACACCCAAGAATAGCCGAGATAAGTACCAGGAGGTTCACTCCATGGTTTAGAGGCCAGCCGCACATGCTAGGGGAAAAGGCAGCTCAGATAGAGATAGAGAAGGAAGCACCAAATAAAGGGTGTTGGGAGGATCCTCCCAGGATGGGAGATGCATGCTGAAAGTAGACTATAGACCGAACATGATTGCCACTCAATGCCTTTTTTGCAAACCACAGCACCCAAAAGGAGAGAGAACAAAAGGGAATGCCCTGCCACAGAGGCAGGGTGGGATTAGGGGTGAAGGGGGGGGGTGGGAGGGATACTGTGATCAGTGGTGGTGGAAAATGGGCACTGGTGGAGGGATGGGTACTGGAACACTGTATAATTGAAACCCAAGCACAAAAATTTCTAAGTCTACAACTGTACCTCATGGTGTTTCACTAATAAAAATAAACAAATAAATAAATAAATGAATAGTCTTCTGAAATGCTTCAAAATTGCTCTGCATTCATATGATTTATGAAGTAAAACAATAAAACAAAAGCTTCATCTCCTATTTTCCTACTACTTTTAAATAATTTTAAAAACCTTTTATTTTGGAAAGACGTAAGTACAAGCAGAAGCTCGGGAGACAGCTCGAAGGGCTGAACCAGGGCCCTGACATCAGCCCCCAGTACTGCCATGGCCCCAAGCACAGTCGCAAATGAAACGTGGAGCCAAGAGTAGCGCCTAAGCACCACCAACTGTAGCCCCAAAGGGAAGTTCCGCCCCAAATAGGGGCAACCAAACTTTAGGATTTCATGAATATCAAATTCTAAACCATCAGAATTATTTTTCAGGAAACTCACAATTTTCATTTATTAAAATGCTGATTTTGCAATTAGGATTAGACCAGGATTAGGAGCCCGGTGAACTTTTCATTAAGAATATGACTGAAGGGCTGGGGAAAGAGCTCCAAGGCTGGGGCGCGTGCTCTGCACGCAGAAGGTCAGGCTCAGACCCCAGAACGTGGTCCCCAAAACACTGGGGAAAGAGGAATGACAGGCATGGCCAGGAGTGTGGGTCAGTTTTAGAATGAGGCTCGAGGTTCAATCCCTAACGTCCATGCCTGCCCCCTGCCAAAGGAGATACAGAAAATATCCTAATTTGTGTTTATAGATATAAAGGATATTCTTGCTTTTAGTGGCAAAATACATGATCTTTTCTGGATCCTAATGCTATAAAATGGTAGAGGAGATGAGGGAATTAAGCTTATTGATCCCCTATTCTACACTGGACTCTTTTAAGAATGGTATAGCTTCTGGGTGGAGGGTGGTACTAGGGAGCAAAGTTAGAGCCTCAGGCCAAGTGAGGTAGGTGCTCATACTATGGCTTTCACTTCTCAAAACAATGCACTGAAGCACTGTCCTCCTGTTGTTCATCAATTTGCCGGAGCGGGCCCAGTAACGTCTCCATTGTGAGACTTGTTGTTGCTGTTTTTGGCATATCGAATACACCACGGGGAGCTGGCCAGGCTCTGTCATGCGGGCGGGATACTCTGATTCTTCCAAGAGGGGAGGAGGAATCAAACCCGGGTGGTCCGTGTGCAAGGCAAACGCCCTACCCACTGTGCTGTTGCTCTGTAGCACTGTCATCCCATCGTTCATCGATTTGCTAGAGCAAGCACCAGTAATGTCTCCATTGCGAGACTTGTTACTGTTTTTGGGATATTGAATACGCCACGGGGAGCTTGCCGGGCTCTGCTGTGCTGGAGGGATACTCTTGGTAGCTTGCTGGGCTCTCCGAGAAGGGCGGAGGAATCGAACCTGGGTCAGCCGCGTTGGAAGGCAAACACTCTACCTGCTGTGCTATCCTAGAAAAATTTTTTTTTTGCTTTTTGGGTCACAACTGGCGGTGCACAGGGGTTACTCCTGGCTCATTATGAAAAAACAAAATCTTGAAAATATATATATATATACATATACATATATATATAAGAAACTGTCTGTACTTAAGGTAGGTAAAAGGGAGGTAAAATTTGAGAATATGAAGAGCAAGAGTAGGACCAATGCTTCCATATATATATTCTTTACATATTTAACATTACAACTCATGCCAAGATACCACCTATGCAAAAAAAATTAGGTAAAGGTAAAGGCCCTCCTGTTGATCGTCGATTTGCTCGAGCGGGCCCAGTAACGTCTCCATTGGAGACTTTATTGTTACTGTGTCTGGCATATCAAATACTCTCGGTAGCTTGCCGGGCTCTCCGAGAGGGGCGGAGGAATTGAACTCGGGTCGGCCATGTTGGCCGCTTGTAAGGCGAACGCCCTACCGCTGTGCTATCGCTCCGGCAAAAAAAATTACAAAGCAATAAATAAAACAAACAAAAAATAAAACCACTAACAAACGCAAGACCTTTCAGGGGGAGAGCAAGGCCATTTGGAGAGAAATGTTCTAGATCACCATAACTGACTTATGCAGGTAACCGATTCCAACATTAACCTGACTCTGATCTGTACATACACTTTGCCCGATTGTTTTTTCTCCTGAATTTTATGTATTTTAAACCCCTAAGCGATATGCTGCTGGGCGCATTTTATAGAAATATTTGTTTAGGGGCTGGAAAGATAGCAACAGGGGTAAAGTGTTTGCCTTGCATATAGCCAACCCCAGATGGATTCCCAGTGCTGCATCTAGTCCCCAGAGCACACCCAGGAGTGATTCCTGAGCACAGAGTCAGTAGTAAGTCATGAGCACAGCCAGGCATGGCCAAATCCACCCATCCCCTCCACTCCCACCAAATAAAAAGAAATATTTGTTTAGCTTTATATTTGCACAGAAATATTTGTACAGCTTTACTTCCTGTCATTCTGTTGCATTACCTACTATCCTTCAGAGTTCATTTTCACTCTTGAAATAAAGCCTTTAGAACATCACTCCTGATGGTAAACTCGGTATTTTTCTTGAAATAGAGAAACGGCTTAGTTCATGCTAGTTCTTGAGAATGAGGACAGTTTCTCCAGGAGAGGCTGAGAGTCAGTCCAGCTGGAAGATGTCGATAAGGGAAGTTATCTGGATAAAAGGGAAGCAGGAATGGGCAGGCCAAGAAGGTGAGCTGCTGCATTGTCTCTTTCAGACTGGCAGAGAAGGCTGGAGACGTGGAGGGTCCCCTGCAGGGGCAAGGGTCGGGCCTTCGCAGCCCACCCCAGACTGCTGGCGGAGGTTGTCCTGGAAAGGGCATGGCCGCAGCGAGTGAGCAGGGAAGGCCGGGAGCAGCAAGCCCTTCTCTGCAGATCTCTGCCGTCAGCACCTCAGCCCTCACAGTGATTTCACACAGCGCATATTCCTGGTGGGGTATGTTCTTCTTCCATATTTTAAAGACATGGTTTTACTGTCATCAGGACTGAGCCCAGGGCCTCAGATACACCAGCAGGACCACTGCCCCTGGGCCACCCAGCCACCACCCATTCTTGAATTCTGGGTTTTGTTGTGGTTGAGAACTCTGCTATCATTTCATTGGTTTTGATTTTTTTCTTGTAATTATCTATCCCTTCTCTGGCATGCTTTTAACAGTCTCTTAATTAATTCTCTGAGGGTTACACAGTACCTTCTCAATCTGTGGATCAGCATTTGGCAGTTCTGGAAAATCACAGCTATCATCTTTGGATAATGCATCTCCTACGCTCTCTCACCCTTCCTCCTGGAACTCTGATTATACTATTAGGCCTTCTTTTTCTTTCTTTCATTTCTCGTAACATCATTTTCATATTTTCTTCATCTCTTGCCAATTTCTGAGAAACTTTAATTTCCCCTACAAATACCATTTCCCCCAATTTCTCTTCAAAAAGCAATCTAAATTGCTGTTTTACATTTCCATAATTCACTGTATTTATATTTCAAACACTAGAAGTCTAAAATTTTCAAAGCCCATTATTTCAAGAAATTATAGATCAATAACCTTCTCCTTTTTTTTTCTGATTTTTTGGTTTTTGGGCCACACAGTACTAAGGGCTTACTCCTAGCTCTGTGCTCAGGGATCACTCCTGGCAGGGCTCAGGGTATCAAGTGGGGTTCCAGGGATCCAACCCAGGTTGGCCATGTGCAAGACAAGTGCCCTGCCCCCTGTACTACTGCTCCGGCCCCACTATTGTATAATTTCTACACATATGACACTTTATTTTTGAGGGGGACCCCCAAGTGATACTCAGGAGGCCTGAGGCCCCTCCAGATGAATCCCAGACAGCCTACCCATTAATTTAATTCAGGGGCCTAAAGATGCAGTGCTGCCTGGGCCCTGCCATGCCAGCGTTTCTCGGGGCATCTTGCAGTGCTTGGGCACCTTCAGGGCTGCGTATGGCAGTGCTTGCAGGATCATGTGCTTCAACCAGGGTCGACCTCATGCCAGGCATGCAATCACCCCAGCACCATCTTTCCAGCCCCACACTTATCTCCTCTAGCTGTGCACACCTGACCGTGCTGATCCCTGTAGGTTTGAGAGATTCGGCTGCCATCACAGCCCAAGACTCCACCTCACAGCGGCCTGCTTTCTCAGCTCATTATACTAGTAGTGACTTGGCTAGCCAACCCGAGGAAGTCCTGCAGAGAGAACTGGCTCCGTGGGTTGCCAGGAGGTACAATTAACCTGTAAACATGTCAGGCTGTGACTCCGACCGAGGCTCTGGTGATCTCAGCTCACCAGGGCCTTCTGGCAATTTTTCTCAACTGCCCAGCTGGCCCGAGTCTCTTGCTACCCACCTGCTCCCACACTCAGGCAACCCTCCACTCCCATCTGCCCGTCAGCCCAGTTCCAATTCATGATTTTTCAGGTGATGGACTCTTTGGAGATCTTTCCTGCACTATGACTCAAACAGGATGTTCTTTCAGGCTGGCGTAGACTTGAACTGCTGACACTCCTGTTTAGATTGTTAAAGTCATTTTCAGTTGACTTCTAGATCCTTGATTGTGTATTAGTACTCTCCTAACAACTTCAAGACAAGGAGCTCTTTCTGTGGCAAAGTTACAAAATAATAGTGAGGTCAGTGACCTTCACAGTCTATAAAGTCTATGACAGAATTTTTTGAGAGTCACAAAAGGAAATGACAGTATTTCATTTTGACATAGGCAGGTGGCTAAAATTCCAGTTTTTTTTCCTTAGATGCTACCAGTTTAATTATCACCCATCACAACCCATTTCTTTCTTTAAAGTAATAGGAGAACTCAAATATGTATATAGCAATCTAAGTGCAAAATGATAATTTTATAATATAAAACTCATGTTTCCCCTTTCCCATAGTAAAATCAATAATCTTGTAACTTAAAAATCGACTTGCCTTATTGAGTTTTTCTGAAGCCATCAATTATTAAAAGAACACATTTTTTCCATCTCATACTTCAATGGTTTACTTAGTACTTAGTTTAATTCTACATTGAATTGTCACATACCACTGTCAGAAAAAGATGTTAGGATAAATATAATGAAGGCAATAGATTTGAATCAACATTACAAGTACTCATATTAATATAAAGGTCTTTGGTAAGGATGCAAAGTAATCAGGTATTCCAGAAGACAGCCCTCTACCCAAACATGCACACATCCTGGTCATCAGTTTACATTATGAAACCTGACCGACCTGCTATGACTTGGCATGTCTTGTCTGGGACAGCATAACTGGGATCTGTTTATGGAACCGAACATCTCAAGCAGGGCTCACGTCTCAGTTCTTGATTCTACCTCTGACAGCAAAAATGTTCTAAGCCATGAATAAATAAAGCAAACCTCAAAGAGAACAAAAAAACCATCGGACCAACAGATGGACAGTTGGAAAGAGAATTTCAAAGAACTGAGTGAAAACTCTCATGATTCTCTTTTCCTTTTTCCTTACTGCGGATGCACTCCTTCCTTGGGAAATAATACCCTTTGATGGCGCTTTTACAATGATCAGGATTTTGTTCCATATCTACCCTTTGGGATTCACAGTCACTGTCACGGTCCTCCTGCTGTTCATCGATTTGCTCAAGCGGGCCCAGTCTCCATCGTGAGACTTGTTACTGTGTTTGGCATATTGAATGCATCACGGGTAGCTTGCCAGGCTTTACCGTACGGGCAAAATACTCTCTGTAGCTTGCTGGGCTCATGTGTCATATTTTAATTGAGGGAAAAATGATAAAAAAATACATTTGGAACTACATTTGGAACTGGGGTTAATGCCTTTGAGGGCTGGAGTATCTCGTTAACTGATGCCTCTCCAGCACTTACTGGTAAAAGCAGTACCCAGATGACAAATACGTAATAAATGGTTGCTGAAATAATGAACGGGCTTTAAAAAGAGAATAAGTAAACTGTGTTTTACAAAAGAACAGTTTCTAAAGTCATTTAGTATTAGACCTGTGAGTAACCTGAATGATTACTCAATCCAATTCCCTAATCTTAAACACTAATAATAAATACAATGAAATCCAATAATAAATACAAACACATAACTTAAATATTGCTGGGACTGGCTCTCCAACTCCCCATACTGTGTTTTTGTTGCTGCTGATGTTTTTTAAAAATGAGGGACACACTGATAGAAAGATTGTAGGTTTTGTAATCAGGAAGGCAATTTGAATCCCTTGCTCTGATATCCAGCTCTAACACCTGCTACGGGAATTTGGATAGTTGCATAATTATGAGACTCAGTTCCTCATTTGGGAAACTGAGCATGACCTAACTGAGTTATTACCAGAACTGAAATATATAATATAATTTTCTGTGTACAGGGCTTGGTGCATAGAGCATAATAACTAGACGCTTCTGTGATGATTAAACTATGCTGCTTCTATTTTATTATTCCCATAAACTACTAAAATTATTTCCTTAAGTTGGCGTCATGATGCCTTCAAGACTAATGGAAATAAGATTTACTGGCACATCTTTATTACAGTGACAGAATATGGTGTGCAGTAAAAGGATACAGAATAGTGCTTACTGTACACCAGGGACAGGCAAACCTAAATCTGCACACCACATCTGCTTTAATAAATAAAACTTGCAGGATCACTGCATTTGTTCACATCCAGTGAACTGCTTGCTATTTTTGCATTATATCAGTTTGGTTGAGTGGTTGCAACAGAAACCAGAGGGCCAGCAAAGCCCAAGAATTTAGCATGTCATGCCCTGCTATAGATTGTGGTGGGATATTGAATTATTTTTCCTGAAAATGTACAAACCATGTTTACATCAAATATATCTGCAGTTCAGACCCAAACAGAACTTGTGGCTTGAGGTATTCTTTTTAACAAAGATCAGAAAAAATGCAACTTTTACATTCAAATATAGCTATCCAAAAGTGCCATTAGTGGTATTTTACAATCAGTATATAAATGTATTGATAGTTATCTATAAATTTATTTTTATATGGGGGAAGGTTGGGGCCCCACCTGGAGGTGCTTAGGACTTATTCCTGGCTCTGTGCTCAGGGGCTGATATGTATGCCAAGGAACGAATCAGGGCTGACTGCATGCAAGACATATAAACCATCTCTCTGCTGCTTTTAAAATATTCCTTATATATAAAAACATGGGCTGGAGTAATAGCACAGCAGGTAAGGCGTTTGCCTTGCACGCGTCCGACCCGGCTGACCAGAGAGTATCTCGCTTGCACAGCAAAGCCTGGCAAGCGCCCCGAGATTCGATATGCCAAACACAGTAACTACAAGTCTCACAATGTTACTGGGGCCGCTCGAGCAAATCGATGAACAACGGGAGAACAGTGCTACAGTGCTACCTATAAGAAAATAAATATTTTTTAACTGAAACCCAAGCACAAAAATTTGTAAGTCTACAACTGTACCTCATGGTGTTTCACTAAAAAAACTTTTTTAAAGTATTTTTTAATTTATGCAATATTTTTCTATTAGGAATATTTCAGGGAATTTTAAGTATTTTCTATTACAAATTTTGAGAAAAATTTTGAGAAATTCTGAGAAAAATGACAGATTTTGAGAAAAAATTAATTTGATACAAAGAAATTACAGCAGGTTTAAAAAAAGAGATCAGTAGCAGCATATATTTATAAAAAATTATTCACCACTAACAGTGGAAGCATGAAACATACTAATTTCCCTCATGGTTCTTTCATAAACAAAGCTGATTCCTTTTGGAATTGCCTGATAAAGGGAATTCCATTCTTATTAGAAAATGAAGCTAAAATCATAGTAAGTTAAATTTGACATTATTCTGCTATTTTTCTGAATCAGAACTAAATAAACAACAGATGGTTGCCTTGTCTGGCTTAAAGAATACAACTAATTTCATAAAAAGAATCCTTAAAAAGAACTCTACAAGTAGCTCAAATTCACACTTGATAGTTCTAGCCATACTGCTTTTACTACTGTAAGCTACTGAAACCTCAAGACATACAAGAATGAATCAGATACATTGGTACCAACAGAAGTTAATATTGAAACTTTCTTTTTAAGAGGTTTAAATTTATTGTCTCATTTAATTCTCACAGTTACCAGTGAGGTAGATATTAGTATGCTTAACACTATTCCTTGCATTTTATATAAGGAAACAGGCTGAGAATGAGAGTCAGGACATAAACCCAGCTGTCAGACTTTAAAGCCAGATTTTTAAACAAAATGCTACATTCAAAGTTTTTTTTTCTGAAATATTAACAAATGCTGAGCCTTGAAACTCATAAAATTCTTGACATCTCTGAGAGGGTATCAAATAGACAATAGCTTGTTCTGTTTGGGGCCACAGCTGGTATTCACTCCAGTCCATTCCAGCCCTTTGAGTTGTCCCTCCAGCTCAGAGCTGCTTTCCCCAAAGACCCTCCCTCCCCACGTGTGTCTGTTCTGTTTTGGGGGCCACAGCTGGTGGTACTCAGGGGACTATATGTGGTACCCACGATCAAACCAGGAGCAGGCAAGGGCCCTACCTCTTGTACTACCTTTCGGGGCCCCTAAAATTAATTTTAAAGAAGGAAAAACAACAAAATTACCTGGAAAATTACTAGGTATATCCTTTAAATAACACATAATATAGAAATATACTCATGAAACAAATTTCACTTATTATCACTCATTCTAATTATTATCATTCTAACAACTCTGACTCTAGCATATAATCAATTTTGAATTAAGGAATTAAGTATTACTTGAGGTATTGTTAAACACACATTTTAAAAAAAGTGTTTGTCAAAAAGTATCTCGGCACTTTCTTCAAGTACACACGAAGTATTTTAAAATACCTTATACCAGTCTATTTTTCTTCATGTTATGAACGAACTTTAAATATACACAAATTACATTAAATCCAATTGATATTTTGAACTTAGTATTTTGAACTCATAATCAACAAATTAAAAACCTTATTTTTCAGGTACTCGAAAACCTCACATTATGTGAATGACTACAAAATCACCTTACTGGTTCTTTAAGAAAATAAATATATTCAAATATTGTGTTTGTCAGGTCACCTGACGAGGCCACTCCAAAGGCCATCAGTAACACACTTACAGTCCTTCCCCTGGGAAGCTGGGAGAGAGCTCCAAAGGCTGGAACCTATGCTTTGCATATGGGAGGTCTGGGTTTGATTCCTGACACTGTCAAAATTGAGCCGAGTACCTGAGCTAGGAGCATCCTTTAGCACCACCACCTATGATCTTGTTTTTGGATCAGAGAGAAAGCTCAATGGGCTGGAACAATACCTTACATGAAGGAGACCAGGGTTCAAGTCCTGGCACTGCATGGTCCCCTGGGCAATGCCAGGTACAACTATAGCCACAGAGCCGGAAGTTGCCCTTGAGCACTGCTAGGTGTCACTTACAAACAGAACAAAATAGAAAAAAAAAACCTCCTGGGCTCGATGTTCCATCCCCCAACACTGCACCGCCAGAAGTGATGCTCAAGCACTAAGTCCAGAACAATCCCTGAACACCACCAGGTGGGGCCAAACAAATGAGGTTCTTGTGGAGCAGGGAGACTGCTCTAGGAGACTGCTCAACGCGCTGCCAACCACAAACGAAAAATATTTTAGAATTCTCATTATGGGTTACCCACAGAGCATGCTGGTGAATCAATCTCTTTAACGGGCTTTCTGAGGATGGAGCCCAGGGCTCCTACAGGCGGAAATGCACTCTGGTCCTTACTGCTACCTTCCGGGCCTAAACCAAATACTCTCTTTGGCATGCTCAGTGATAGCAAATCTTGCTCTTCAGCTACATATGGGAATCTTCCAACAGGAATTTAACCTCTCAGGCATTCATTCACAAGACTGTGTAGCACTATTCTAAAGTAAAATTCTGAATGAAAACTTGTATTAAAATTGTAGTAAAAAGTCATAAAATGGAGCAAATATGTGATTTCCTGTATCTGAGGCACCCAAAATAGTGCAATTCCTTAGGATTCCCAGCAGAATGATGGCTACCAGGGGCTAGAGAAAGGGAGGAGGAAAAGTTACTGATTGACAGGCATAGTTTCTTGGGAAGATGGAAGTTCCTAGAGAGAGAGAGATGGTGCTGAGTTAAACAACAATGTAAATGTACTTAATGGCAAGGAACTATGCACTTAAAGGTGGTTAACGTGGTAAAATTTATCTTACCTCTTATAAAGAGTATTTTACCACAATTCCAAAAAATCCAGTCCTAGAACTTGTCACTAAGATAAAGTCTGGATGGGCTACATTTTGCTGACCCCTGAGCTAACACAACTCTCTAAGTCACATTATTTCTTCCTGCTTCAACTTCCTCCCTTTGGAGTGGCAAGACAGAAGGCTACTTAGTTATCAGTAAGATGGAAGACTGTACCCTAGGGCTGTTGTAGTTATTATCAATAGAGAGAAGACTTTACCCACAATAAAGTTCACACATATAACAGTTGTTTCTAGCATTTTATCTTTTCTGAACACACCAGGTTTAAATGAACTACTACTGAAGTAAGAGGCAAAGGGAGAGTAGAAGGTACTGAATGTGATTCCCGTGGAGGATAAAGTTCCGATCATACTTCACTTCCTTCCAGACAGCTCCTGAACCATTATGTGGAGGAAAAAAGGTCCAAATTGATTCTAGAAGAAATACACACACTGTACCTTTGTTTGTAGGGACCACATCCTCCAGTGCTGGGGGTCAGGGGGCAAAGCAGGTGCCAGGGAAGGACTCAGAACCTGGAACATCTCAGCATATTCTCTACTACAGGAACTATTTCCATGGCAATCAGTATTTTAAAATATATACATAGAATCTGAGTATTTTACTCCGTGCAGTGTTATCATTTAAAAAATGCCCCCTTCCGTTTCGCTCCGCCCTTCACGCCCTACCGAGGCCACCAGTTGCCCCCCACGAGCGGCTCTCCAGCACGGCCACGACTCCAGAACACAGAAACCAATTTCTTAACTATCTGACTTTCAGTAGAAATACTTCCAGGGTCAATAGGTAAAATAGCAGAAATCCAAAACCAACATATAATTCTTGAACCCAGCTGTATAAAGCAAATCACTTCACAATGCTTTTTCAGCATGTCTGATTTGGGGGGGGGGGGGGGAAACTCTAAATAATAGTGGTGAATCTTTTATTGAAACAATCTAATCAAAGCAGATAGAGTGTTAACTAGAATTCATCTGCCTCACAGGGACGGGGAGGGGTGGGGGGTGGGGTTTTATTGGGGTTCTTCATGGGAAAAAATAAGTATTGGTAAAGGGAAATGTGTTTGATATTTGCATGACTGAGACATATACCTGAAAGCTTTGTAACCTTTCCCACAGTGATTCAATAAATAAAAAAAAAAAAAAAAAAAAAATGCCCCCTTCTATCAGGTTGCAGAAAAAAATTTTTTTTTTTTGCTTTTTAGGTCACACCTGGCAATGCACAGGGGTTACTCCTGGCTCTGCACTCAGGAGTTACTCCTGGCAGTGCTCAGGGGACCATATGGGATGCTGGGAATTGAACCTGGGTCGGCCGCGTGCAAGGCAAACGCCCTACCCGCTGTGCTATCTCTCCAGCCCCTGCAGAAAAATTTTTATAAGAAAAAAAAAAAGTTCAGAGATGCTCTAAGTTGAACTACTTAAAGAAAAAAATTAAACTGCATAGAGCCATACATGAGAAACAGAACTAGTGATCATCTTGGCTAATAATGGATTAGGTGGTTAAATTTTAAATGACTACTGCCCAAGCTTTGACAATGCATCAAGCTTTCCATTCGAGAATCTAGAAACGGGAGCTGCAGGAATAGTAGAGTAAGGCACTTGCATGCAGGATAGAGCCATCCACAGTATTCCATATGGCCCCCAGGAGAGATCCAGGAGTAAGCCCTGAGCAAAGCCGGGTATCGACCAAACTACACCCACAAAAGTTTTTTTCTAAGAATCTAGGTAAGATAATTCTAAAGAAAAGCAGTTGGAGAAAAATAAGAAAAGAACTGAACTAAAAAGATTCAAGCACAAATGGTCAAGCACAACAGATCAAGGGAAAACATAACATACCCCGCAAACCCAAATAGAAAACAGTAACACAATTTTTGTAATTGAGTGATCTTAAGTAAAAATATTTTTTAAAAGTTTGATGAATTAAAAATTAATTACCAAAACTGTCTGAAGAAGAAATGAGACCGCTCCCAAAACCTACGCACTATTCACAAAAATTAAGTTGTCCTTTAAAAATCACCCTAGTGTAGTACTGGAGAAAAAGTACCGGGTTTAAGATGCTTGTCTTGGATGCCCCTGGCATGTTTGCAGGGTTGTACAAATCACACACTCGCACAAACATGGTTGGGTGCACCCCCGAAGGCCTCCAGGCAGTACCAACATGGCCCAGGTAGACCCTGGCCCTAGAGGGTACCCGGAGCATGGCATCCTCGAACCCTAGCACTGACTCATGCTAATCACTGGGAGGAGCACTTGGGATTCTAGAGTACTGCTTGTGAGCCCCGCCCCCCCCCCAAAAAACCCACAAAACACAAACAAGTCTTAGTGTCTTACACTACTTCCCTCTCCTTATTTCAGAGATGTTAAGTAAGACAGAGGTTTTACAGGAGGCTATACTAACATTTTCAGATTCGACAGTCCATGTTTATTGGAAAAGCCAAAGCCAGTTAAGAGATATGCCAGTTTATAGAAATGCATTCTATCAGTTTTGCAAAATCATTATAAACAATTTTTATTCTGACCACCAGGAAATCCCACACACAAAAAGAGTGCCATTGTATCATCTGGTAAAGTGTTTCTTCCTTTCAAGTACGCAGAACGCTAAATAATCAAGAAGCAATTTAACTAAATTGCTTCGAAAGGCCATAACTTACACATAAAAAAGTCATATTCTGCAAAAGAAAAAAATATTTATAAAAACATGTGTATGACTATCTCCCAATCCTCCATATTTTTGCTCATTTTCTTTGCTTTAAAGCTTTAACATACCAGTTAAAGATTCATCCTGAGTATGGAAGGGGAAAAAAATTCAATCACAATTAGGTCTTTAGAGCAATATGCCTTCTTCCACTATTACACACAATGTGAAATTTAGGAGGTTTCCCTTACCTGATATGGACATGGAATGTGATATTCTCTGCAGCGTTCCTGTATCCATGTTGTCTCCCAGATGCCACGGTAAGCTTGCTCATAAAAGTAGCATCCGATTACAACCAAGAGTGGTACGAGATAAAGAATGCTGAAAACACCGATTCGGATCATAAACTTCACCAATTTATCTTGGTTCTCCTTTTCTAATGGAATTTCAATTCGAACTCTGTTTAGGGATATAATGCCGGCTAAGAGGAGAGAGACCCCAACTACCACATAGAGGCAGAGGGGGGCAAGAACAAAATATCTCAATGCATCAACATCGTAGAGGCCAACAAAACACACGCCACTGATATTGTCACCTTCAATTTTATTCATCGCTAAAAGGATGATAGTTAGAGTTCCAGGGATGCCCCATGCACTGGCGTGAAACAGCAAGGCTTTCTTCTCAATTGCTTCACTGCCCCACTTTGGCACAGCTGCCAAGAACCAGGTGATGGTAAGAATGACCCACCAAACACTGCCAGCCATAGTAAAAAAATAGAGTACCATAAAAAGCATGGTACAGGCTTTATTATGAGATCCTTGTGTCACTGTGGAAGCTTTATATTGTGCAGGGCTAGATGCATTGCAGGCTACTCGGTCCTCAAGCAAAAACCCAATGAAGAAAATCAACGAAACCATCATGTAGCAGACGGCATAAAATATAATTGGTCTTTCTGGATAACGGAATCTTGTGACATCAATCAAAAAAGTCAGAAAAGTAAACAAGGTGGCAGAAAGGCAAATGATTGAAATCAATCCTATGAAATAGCGAGCAAATGAAAGTTCTTCTCTCCTGAAGTACATATTCGGACAAGGAGGCGAACAATCACGCACGTGCAAAAAAGAATAACCAAGATCAGGATCAATTTTCAACTCTCGGGGACACCAAAAACCATAGTCCCTTTGCACTGCCACTGGGGCCCCTTCTGTAGGGTCTCCAGCTAAATTCAGATCCACGAGTCGAGGATACGGCTCATCACAATCTGGGAACCTACAAAATATAAGAGGAAAATCATCTTTATTGCTAGGAAGTCTACTGATATCTTTGAGTTTCCAAACTTAGAGCGCTTTCCCCTGTTTATTCTTATGTCTTTGACACATGATAATAATAATTAGGAATAAAGTGAATAGCTTGTGGGCCCTATAATTGGGCCTTTCATAACTGAAAAAAAATAAGTGAAAAGCTTTTATACTTAATTTTGTTTTGGCTTCACAAATAGTAGTCTTGGCTTGTTCTCCAAGCCCATATTCCTCCTTGAACAGTATCTCACTTGCCATTCTCGATGTTTCTTTGTTGCCTTTTTCCACTCTAGAGAAGCCTGTGTTTTCTCTTCAACAAGAACTTCTCTCTTTTCTCCCTCTTTACATGTTCCTAAATAAGTTTCATTAAAAACTATCTTGCTTCACAGGGACTGGAGCGATACCACAGCAAGTAGAGCGTTTGCCTTGCACGCAGCCGACCCGGGTTCAATTCCCAGCATCCCATATGATCCCCCGAGCACCGCCAGGAGTAACTCCTGAGCGCAGAGCCAGGAATAACTCCTGAGCATCGCCGGGTGTGACCCAAAAAGAAAAAAAAAACTATCTTCCTTCACACATTCACACACACAGAAAAAAGTAGTCCTTTCAAAAATATTTAATCACAGTCATTAATAATTGACAGTGTACACAGAAACTATTTAGGAGAATTTTAAAGTAAAAATAAATATATACATAATAAAATATACTATTTGTGTACTCCAACAGAATCATAACTAAAAGCTTTTTTCTAAACTTTAACAATATGGTTCTCAATTTATCTAGACTCAAGTAGAATTTATTTAACACAAGCACTAAAACATCTTTCCTAGGGCTGGGGAGATGGCACAAGGGGCCCAGCACAGGCCTAGGTGCTCAAGAGTTTAATCCCTGGCACTGCACAGTAGCCCTTGGCTAAGCTCTGCTGGGAGCTGCCCTTATTTCAAAATATACACACAACTCTTTTCTGAATGCACAGCCCAAGGGTTCCAGTCAGACGATCATTAAAGATCCTTACAAGAGGTTTAGATTTTACATAACATTCTTGCTTTAGACTCACCCTCTGCTTATCATATGGGATAATGAAGGGCCTTTTAGAGTCCATACTGTCACTTATTTTTTCACCATCCCTCATTTCTCTCCAACCATGGCATTCTCTTAATTCAGTTATAAGCCAAATTAGTTTAGGGTACATAAATTATTATATGAATTATGAATACGAATATATGGTGGATATATGAAATTTTTAGGTCACTGTTTAAATGTAAATTCTTTTCTAGATAAACAAGTTTAAATTGTATTTGTGTATGAGTTTTTTCTTAGTTGAGGTAGCATGGTTTACAATGCTATTAATTATGTTTGAGGCATACAATGTTATCGCACAAAAGGCAAATGTCCGTCACCATTGTCCTAAGTCCCTTCTCATCTGTCCCTGCTCCTCCACCCACTCCCCCCTCCCATGCTGGTTGGTAACCACAGTTCCATTGTCAGAATCTAAGGGTTTGCTTTCACGGGACACTGTTCCCTTGTTTTGTTCCTTCATATACCACATACGAGTGAGATCATGCATCCAGTATTTGTCTCTTATTTTGTTTAACATGATACTCTCAAATTCTGCCCATGAAATGGCAAAAGATTTCACTTTCTTTTGTGAGTAGAATTCCACTGTTCATACACACGAGTATGTGCACTCACACACACACATACACACACACACCACCACCACCATCACCATTAAGAAGTATCAATATTTGCTCTTACCACAAGTCCTATTTTAGCGTGCCTGTGCTAGGGCCCATAAATCCACACTTTAACTAGTTCCCAGAGGGCTGTGGAACACAGACTTGAGAAAGTGCCATAGTCTGAGGACAGAAAAAACCAGCTTCTTCTGCAGACATACTTACATGAATTGGAGTGAATTTTCTGCATTGTCAGTTTTCTTGCCAGTATCAGTGTCTAATCCTTCAGACTTCTACTAACTACGTGTTTATAAATTTATATGCATCCAATAGTTTCCAAGAAGCAATCATTGATATTAAGCTTGCCAAATACATGCAAAACCTTATGCCATAGCTAATTAATCTTTTTATTTTCTAACACAATTCATGTTCCTCATTGGGCTCAGAATTATAAAGCCAATGACAGAAACATTTCATCAAAGTATTTACTGGAATCATCGTTAGAAAGATGGTTAAACAACAGACAAAACATAAAAAATAACCAGGATCTCTATCTTGAGTCTAAAAACAGAAGCAAACTTGTAAACACAATATGAAAAGCAAAAAAATGGTAAAGAGAAGGCTGACTCTTTCATCAGACCTTCTGAAATACCTCCTAGAGTAAAACCCTCAAAACTACATGGAATTTTGATTCAAATTTTTCAAATTTTGTCAGTATGCCATTCAGTATTGTAGCAAGAAAGCCAAGTAAAGGCAGAGAGGTCTGAAGAGAGACTGTTGACTATCGCCATCACCTGCCTCTGCTCTTGCTCTCTGGCACTCATTGCCAGCTGCTGACATCTGTGTATTTCTGATCTACCTCTACGGCTTAACGGAACGGGTCAGGTTTTGTTCACTGCTCATCTGTAACACCTAGAATGATGCCAAGCAAGAGAAGACATTTGGGTGCTATTTTCTGGATTAATTATTGTTAAGTAAATATATGCATAAATCCCTAAGCCAGTTGTCATCAGACAAATGTCTAGGAAGTAACAATGCAGAAAAAAGTCCTGAACTGGGAAAAATAATGGGGACCCAAGGACTGAAGAGATAGAAGAGGGGTTAAGGGGCTGTCTGACATATGGCTGACCCCAGTTCAATGCCTGGCACCACAAAGGTCCCTTGAGGATAGCTGGACAAGACTCACCCCCACCCTCCCGCATCCACCCAGCACGGAGGTTAGAGTAGCACTTGTAGACCACCAGGTGAGACCCCAAACCGAAAAATTAATAAATAAAGATGACTACATTTGAGGAGGAAAGAAGTCGAGATGACAAGCAAGGAAGAACCCTTTACCCTTATCTGCATTGTTTTTATTCTTTTTCCCCCGACCCCATTTTTGGATGCCAGAAATCAAAGCTAGAAAGATAATGCAATATGAATATGAAATATTCATATTGGGGACCAGAAAGATAATGCAATAGGTAATGGTGCTTGCCTTGCACACCGCTGACCTGGGTTTGATCCCTGGTACCACATATGGTCCTGTAAGCCTGCCAGGAGTGATTCCTAAGCACAGAAACAGGAGTGATCCCTGAGCAGTCAGGTGTGACTCCAGAACCAATAATAATAAAATTAATAAAATGTAAGAGAGAAAAACTTATTGCCTTATATTTTCCCAAATTTTTATTTTAAAACTTTTCCATTTGGGGCTGGAAAGGTACCACATGGTCCCCTGAGCACTGCCAGGAGTGATCCCAAGCACCAAACCACGAGTAGGCCTTAAGGACCACTGGGTATGAATCCCCAAATAAACCAAACCAAAAGTCTCTTTAATAGAAACATTTTTTCTCTATTAATTTCATGCTCCAGACTTCTAAGGAAATGAATAACTGAGGCCATGAAATTGCTATTTAAAATACTTAAATATATATACATGCTTCAAGGACATTTTAAAAATAGATGAACTGGTAGACAAGTAATTTAGGCGGAGAGCAATGTTAAGTAATGGCCCTCGAAAATCCACGATGTCCGCACCTACTGCACTCCATATCCTCAGGCCATGGAACGCCAAACATCTCCATCAGCTTGGAGCACTCGCTGTACGCCCGCTGACACAGCCGACGGCAGGGAAGGGTGACGCGCCCATACTCCATACAGATCGGAGCATAGAGTGCGCAAAGAAATGGCCGGAAATCCCGAGAACAATCCAGATTCACCATAGGGTGGAATGGCTGGAAAAAATTAAAATGGAATCATTAGTGAAAGAGTTGAATACAAGTCAAGGTTTCCTACATACAATATTACAATATTCATTATTTTTCCATTAAGAATTTCTAAAGGTTATCAAATTAAGCAGAGAAATTGTCTAGTATTTTTTGTTGTTGCTGTTGTTTGTTTGGTGCGTAGACAACGAAGATAGAAACTGCAGGCAGTGAGCCACATCTATTCAAATGTAAACGTCCGATTCGGGTTGTTAGGCATTGGAATGAATCAATGCTCTTGGCCAAGTTTGTGTTGACAAGGACACCGACGCCTCCAACACCTCTTTTATCGCATGTTCTGAGGAACAATTCTTCTCCAGTGTCGAAAACGGCATGGTGAGATTCTTGTCTTCTTGTCTCGGTCAGACCAATGATGTCGTACTTGATCATTCGCGCTTGTACCATCAGGTCCTCGATGGATGCATCTGATGCTAGCGTACGTGCATTGAAAGTACAGACGATCATTTTTGTCTTCCTTCATTGTGGCAGCCTAGGTCGGCCTTGAGATTTTGTCGGCCTCTCCTTTCTCATCCTTCTCAGTGCTGCCATGTCGGTGAAGCCGTCAGGGTCAGGTGAATGAGACCAGTTGTAGTTACTGGTTTTGGCATATCGAATACACAGCGGATAGCTTGCCAGGCTCTTCCAGGGGTGCGGCAGGGTGATACCATTTCACTGAAACTCTTCAGTGCCACCCTCGAGAACATCATGCGACGACTGGAATGGGAAGGAATGGGAGTGAAGATAGATGGTCGGCAACTACACCACCTCCGCTTTGTTGATGACATTGTTTTAATAACACCAAACATCAGCCAAGCAGCACAAATGCTGGCCGACTTTGACCGTGAGTGTGGAAAGGTAGGACTACACCTGAATCTTAAGAAGACAATGTTTATGAGAAACAGCCTTGTTCCTGATGCCCCATTCGCTCTCAATGGAATGACCATCTCCGAATGTAACAGCTATGTGTACCTAGGTCGAGAGGTCAACATGACAAATGACATGGCACCCAAGCTGCGCAGGAGGAAGAGAGCGGCTTGGAACGCCTTCAAGAACGTCAAAGAAATAGCTAAGAGGACGAAGAACCTCCGGCTCCGGGCACATCTCTTTGATTCCACTGTTCTTCCTGCATTAACATATGCCTCAGAGACCTGGGCCCTACGCAAACAAGATGAGAACGCTATTCAGGTCTCCCAAAGAAGAATAGAAAGAGCTATGCTTGGAATATCACGTTTCACTCAAATGAGAGAAAGAATCCGGAGTTCTGACATCCGTTGACGATCAAGGATCAGGGACGCTGTCTCATTTGCCAAGGTGTCGAAAATCAGATGGGCTGGTCACTTAATGAGATTTAAAGACGACCACTGGACTAGAGCTGTTACTGACTGGATTCCACGGATGTCAAAAGACCGCGTGACCGCCCACCTACCAGATGGTCAGACTTCTTCGTCAAGATCATGAACGATCGGTTTGAGGCCCTTCATGTTCCCGGAGCGAACAGATGCCATTGGGCTACACTAGCACGCGACAGGGACAAATGGAGACGTTACTGGCGCCCGCTCGAGCAAATCGCCGACTAACGGGAAGTTAAGTGATTAAGTGATTAAGTTGTTTGTTTAAAAAAAAAACCATTATCCATGGGGCTGGAGCGATAGCACAGCGGGTAGGGCGTTCGCCTTGCATGCAGCCAACATGGTCGACACAGGTTCGATTCCCAGCATCCCATATGGTCCCCTGAGCACTGCCAGGAGCAATTCTTGAGTGCATGAGCCAGGAGTAACCCCTGAGCATCGCCGGGTGTGACCCAAAAAGCAAAAAAAAAAAAAAACAAAAAAACCCATTATCCTAACCTTGGAAATCCTGATTTGGTTAAGTCAGAGATATATTACAGAATCTATACACATGTTTTAGTTGTTAAATTATAATTTCTAACACTGTAATCTAATAGTAAGGAAACAAAATAAAAAAAAAACCAGTGTCCCCAAATATAAAACTATGATAAAATAATCATTACATGACAGGAATAGAGCAAATATTTCAAGGAAAGTACATCTGGACTTTGGATTATCAATTCTTTTTTTCTACTTGTTTATATAAAAGCTTCACAGTCATTGTTGATTTTTCAGCTGCAAACAGTCTTACTTAGCAGACGTGTCTATTGGGTAAGAATAAATAAACTTATCTGACATTGATATATGTATTTCAAGCACCCATGAGTCAAAGAAGAAATCCAGGAAGGAAAAAAAAAATTGTCTAGAAGCAAAAGGGGAGGAAGAACCTATCCCCACATCTCAATAAAGTAGAAAAACAATAACAAATGAAGTCCAAAATAATTCAAAGACAAGAAACGGGAGGCATCACACTCCCTTCAACAAAGCCCGGTCACCAAAGAATGTCCTGTTGGACTCAAGGCAGACTCTGCCAATGGAAAAGAACAAGAGACCAGAAGTGATCCCCCAGGTATGGTCATCTAGAACAAAGGACAGAAAGCCTCTTCAAATGGGAGGAAAACTGGTAGGCCACTTATCAAAAAAAAAAAAGAAACTGGAGCATTACCTCATGTGTATGAAACAGTTAGTAAAAATGGATTAAAGGCCAGAGACAGAGGTAAAGACATTTGCCTTGCATGTGCCAACCCAGTCTACTACCTGGTACCACATTTGTTCCACCAAACACTGACAGAATTAATCCCTAAACAGAGAACCAAGAATTAGCCCTGAGCCCCACTGTGTGTGGTCCATTCCCACGTCCCCCCCACACACACACACACTGAATTAAAAACTCAACATTAGACTTGAATCCATGTACTGAGAAAAACATAAACTCTCCATGACACTGATGATCCATGATCCAACCCCATTGATAAAGGGGAGGAAAAAAGTATAAGTTTAAAAGTAGGACTGTATCAAACTAAAAAGCTGTGTCCTGTGATGCAGTGATGGTGTTTGACTATCACTGTCCACTCTCCTGTATCACTGTCCCCCTGTTGTTCATCGATTTGCTCAAGCGGGCACCAGTAATGTCTCCATTATGAGACTCGTTGTTAGTATATTTGGCATATCGAATACACCATGGGTAGCTTGCCAGACTTTGCCGTGTGGGAGGGATACTCTTGGCAGCTTGCTGGGCTCTCCAAGAGGGGTGAAGAATTGAACCTGGGTTGGCCACGTGCAAGGCAAATGTCCTACCCCCTGTGCAATTGCTCCAGCCCATAGGTGTGTGACTAAAACACAAATATTAATACAATCATAATCTGGGCTGGAGTGATAGCACAGCGGGTAGGGCATTTGCCTTGCACGTGGCCAACCTGTGTTAGATTCCTCCACCCCTCTCAGAGAGCCCGGCAAGCTACCCAGAGTACCCTGCCCACACAGCAAAGCCTGGCAAGCTCCCCATGATGTATTCGATATGCCAAACACAGTAACAAGTCTCACAATGGAGACATTACTGGTGCCTGCTCGAGCAAATCAATGAACAACAGGAGGATAGTGCTACAGTGCTGCTATCACAATTCATTATACCCTCAATAAAAATATCACATTAAAGACGATTACTTTGGGGCCAGAGAGAGGTAAGGCACTTGTCTTGCATGCTCCCAACCACGTTTCTGTCCCCAGTACTACACACCACCAAGAATTACTCCTGAGAACAGAGTGAAAAATTCCTAGCCAATTGGGCTGGCAGGTCAATGCAAGGCCCAACAATAGTGCTGCATAGGCCCTGTGGTGACAGGGGTTACCCGGGCGATCCTGGCTGTGCTGGTGGCACTCAGGGCCACACACTTCAGTATTCACAGGCTTGCCCGGACTGCACCCAGCAATGCTGAGGGAAAACATATTGCTAGGGATGAAACCAGGTTTCACAGTGTGCCAGGCATGTGCCATAACCTCTGTACTATCTCTCTGACCCCAAGAAGGATGTCCTGAAAAGCAAAAGCTGCAAACCTCTCAGTAGCCAGTGAGAAACTCTAAAGAGACCCTTGAGTTTCAATCATGCTCTAAGTTTAAGATTGCAGACCTAAAGGAGGAAAAACGCAACAGACTGAGTAGGATCCAGGAATTCCAGAAAGTAAGAGGAAAGATTATCTTCTCTACCTGCCTTTGCTTCAGTTCCATCTTTTGTGAGCTTCAAGCGAAAATTGTGAGACTGGATGGTTTTGTTTTGTTTCTTTCCCCTTGGTTGACAAGAACTAAGCTTGTTCTCTTGATCTCCACACTGACTGAATAATTGTAGGGTTTATTTTACAGGTTAAGACCCAGGTTCAACTAAGAAGTAGGCGGATTTTGTCTTACAATTGAAGGCATGGTTTCAGAAACATTAAGGAGAAAACTCCGGAAATAAAAGTAGAGAACTATTTTGAAAGTAAATAAGGAAAGCTTTAAACAATTAAATAAAGAAATAAAAATTTCCCCTGTAGCTGGAGAGATTACACAGGGGTTAAGACACTTGCCTTGCAGCTGCTGACCTGGGTTCAAGCCCCAGCACCAGTGAATCTTGGGCTCATATCACAAAAATTAAGAATGTAAAGACAGGGGCTAGAACTGATATACCAAGAGTAGCACACCACATTTGAAGGTAGAAGACAGTCAATCTTGATTTTAAAAAATTATATATATATATATGTGTGTGTGTGTGAGAGAGAGAGAGAGAGAGAGAGAGAGAGAACAGTATATTAGCACACAAGACTCAAATTCTAGCAACTTGTTAATGATCTCTAATTCAGGGACTTAATGGTTCCATGATGAGATGCAACAATTTTCACACACTTTCCTCTAAGAAACCTTTTTGGATCATTTTTAGTCAATTACTTATAACAAGCAATACAAAATAAATTATTTACCATCTGCCTTTGGGGTGGTGGTGGGAAGGTATAATGGTAGTGGGAAGATGTAATGGTGGTGGGATTGGTGTTGAAATTTTGAGTGTACCCAATTAATATGAACAGCTCTTTGAAAATAAAAACAAATAAATAAAAGACAGGGGCCAGAGACAGTACAGCAGACAGGGTGCTTGCCTTGCACGTGGCCAACTCAGGTTCGTTCCCCACCACCACATATGGTCCTCCAAGCACCACCAAGAGTGATCCTGAGCACATCTGGGTATGGTCCCAAATTAAAAAAATAAAATGTAAAGATATGCTGGTACTATCACATATCTAACAAATATTTTATACAAGACTATATATATATATATAATCTGAAAACTCAAAAATAAAAATATTTCAGTTAGAGAATGAACAAATGATATAAACAAATATTTCCCCCAAGAAGATACATGAATGTCAAGCAAACACATGAAAAGATGTTCACTTTCATTAGCCATATGGAAACTCAAATTAAAAACATAAGATATCACTACATACATATTAGAAAAGTTGAAATAAAATAGTGACAATACCATATGTTGGTAGAGAATGCAGAGAAAGCACAACTCCGATACTTTGCTTGTGGGAATGTGAAATAGTACAACCACTATGGAAAACAGCCTAGCAATTTCTTAAAAACCTAAACATATACTTATCAAATCAACCATAGTCATAGTCTTGGACAATTATGCCCACAAAAAGAAATTTTAAGTTTTTCCCAAGGCCTATACACAAATGTCCATATCAGCTTTGTCACTGAAAAGGGCTGGAAACAGCCCAATGTCCTTCAACGAATGGTTGACTGAATAAATTGCTGTATACCTATATCATGGAATACTCAGCAATTAAAAACTATGACTACTAACACAGGCAACACCGTGAAAGACTCTTAAGAACCTTTATGCTGTGGGAAAAATACATTTTCAAGAGACCCATAATATGTTTCCATTTATATAACAGTCTTGAATTGACAAAACTTAAGAGAAGAAATTTGACAGATAGTTGCCTGGGCTAGAAAAGGGAGGAAGGAGAAAGACAAAGGAGAGCCCTGGTGGTGACAAAACAGCTTCACTGTGTCAATGACCACATGAATCTATACCTGTAATAAAATGTAAAGACTATACACGGGGACATACGCATATACACATAAAAATTAGTACATGCAAAATCTAGTGTAATATGATCAAGTCTGTACTAAAATTAACATCACTTTTCTGAGTTTGATATTTTTTTATTTAGTTTTAGGGCCATCTCTGGCAGTGCTCAAGGCTTACTCCTAGCTCTCTGCTGAGTTTTCGCTCACATCCCAGGTTTTGAGCCTTTTAATGGTTTTATAAGATAGTAAGATTAGGGGAAACTGGGAAGCATAAATAAATTCTGTGCTATTTTTGCGACTTCCCAAGAGTTTTAATCCCTGGCACTGCATATGGTCCCCCCTGCCAGAAGTGAACCCTGAGCACAGTGTCAGGATTAAGTCCTAATTACTGTTGGGAGTGTTCAGGGCTTACTCTTATATACATACATATATGTGTACACACACGCACACATACATATATATATATAAAGAGAGACAGACAGACAGAGACAGAGAGCACATATATAGCGAGGATCACTTGATCCCTTGACATCCCGTTACTCATCGATTTGCTCGAGCAGGCACCAGTAATGTCTCCATCCATCCCTGTCACTCCAGGAACACGAAGAGCCTCAAACCGATCGTTCAGGGTCTTGATGAAGAAGTCTGTCCATCTCGTAGGTGGGCAGCCACACAATCTTTTGACGTCCTGTGGAATCCAGTTAGTAATGGCTCTAGTCCAGCGGTCATCTCCAAATCGCATTACGTGTCCAGCCCATCTGATTTTCGACCGCCTTGGCAAATGAGACAGCGTCCCTGATTCTCGATCGTCGACAGAGGTCGGAACTCCAGATTCTTTTTCTCACTTGAGTGAAGTGTGATACTCCAAGCATAGGTCTTTCAATTCCTCTTTGGGAGACCTGAATAGCGTTCTCATCCTGAGGCGTATGTCAATGCAGGAAGAACAGTGGAATTGAAGAGATGTGCCCAGAGCCGGAGCACCTTTGACGTTCTTGAAGATGTTCCAAGCCACTCTCTTCCTCCTGGGCAACTCAGGTGCCAGGTCATTCATCATGTTGACTTCTCGACCTAGGTACACATAACTGTTGCATTCAGAGATGTTCGTTACGTTGAGAGCGAATGGAACATCAGGAATGAGACCATTTCTCATAAACATTGTCTTTGTGAGATTCAGCTGTAGTCCGACCTTCCACACTCATAGCAAGGATATCTTAAGAAATCTACAAGTAGCTTGGTCTCAGCAATACAAAAAATAGCAACCCAATATAACATGTTAATTAAAGCCTCACCTTTGAGCCCTATTGTGAATTATAAAATTGACTGGAGTGATTACTTTATGCTGCTTGCACTGAGCCTAAAGCTACAAGTTTATACTTCTGCAACTAAATAGTTTCAAGTGCTGTATACTTGGTGCTATATCTCAACTAGTATTTACCAACACTCAGTATAGCCAGGCATGTTCTAAATGCTTTACCTTTGTTATCTCCTTTAATCTTCTCAACAGTTCTATAAGGAGGGTGCTATTATTGTTAATCCCATTTTATAATACTTGTAAAGAAAATGAAACACATTAAATGATGTAACTTGCTCAAGATTACAGAACTATAGGGCCAGAAAGATAACTCAGCAGGCTGGAATGCATGCTTGCACGAGGGAGGCCAGGGTTTGATCCTCAGCAACACACGGTCCTCTGAACACTGCCAGGAGTGACCATGGAACACCAACCCAAGAGTAGCCCCCAAGCACTGCTAGATGTGCTCCCAGCAAAACACATACATACATACATACATACATACATACGTACATACATACATACAAGATTATACAGCTGCAAAATAGGCACAAGAGTCTAACCTTTGCATTCTTATCAAGTCTTTAAACTTAATTTGTCTATATACCTACATGTTTATCTAAACTTTTCTTCTACGATATTGTGTAATAATCATATAAATCATTATATATGCAATAGCATATAGACGCAGTAAGTGATGGCTTAAAGGCTCAGGGAGCCTTTGCAGCCCTAGACGGTGAACCCTACTGAATGCCCTGCCCCCAAAAGTAGGAAAGTCAACCGGAAGGGCCTTTCTAGAAAGCCAGACACAGCATGGATGAATTTTAAAGTGTTTTTTTCCTAGTCAAAGAAACCAGAGTTAAAAAGTAGATACTAATGACAACATTTATATAAACTCTGGGAAATAAAAATCTAGGGACACAGACAGCAGCTCAATGGTTGCTGGAAGCAGGAGGTTAGAGGGTGAGTAGAATACACAGAGGCACAGGGAAGTTGCTGAGGTGATGAAAATGTTTTCTATACTGGGGCCGGAGAAGGGCACTTGCCTCACACACAGACAACCCAGGTTCCATCTCTCACATCCCACATGACCTCCGAGCACTGCCAGGAGTGATTCCTCAGCGCAGAGCCAGGAGAAACCCCTGATCATCATCAGATATGCCACCCCCCAAAAAAGTTTAATATTTTGACTGTGATGAAGGTTTCATAGGTATAAACATGCCACAAAATATACTGAACACTTGGGCTGGAGTGATAGCACAGCATTTGCCTTGCACACGGCCGACCCCGGTTCGATTCCCAGCATCCCATATGGTCCCCCAGCACCACCGGGAGTAATTCCTGAGTGCATGAGCCAGGAGTAACCCCTGTGCATCAGCCGAGTGACCCAAAAAGAAAAAAAATACACTGAACACTTTAGTAAGTGCAGTTAGCTGTATTCAAGTAATACCTCAATAAAACAATTATATAAACACAAAATATTACTATCTCAAATAAGCAAACTGCTTCAATTTTAATATTAACTTCTTTTGGGGGGGGGAGGGAGTTTGAGTCACACCCAGCTGTGCTCAAAGATCACTCCTCCAGCAGTCCTCAGGAGGCAAGGGCCTGGCCCACTGTACTAAATCTCTGACCCCAAACATGAACTATCTTTAATCTCAGCAAAACCAAAGTGAAATGAGGCAGACTGACTACTGTCCATTTGAAATCAAATTTGTAAGAGAAGGGATATCTTAAAGCTCTATGAAGTAGAATAACAGAATTTTAAGACTTGTGGAACACTTCCTTACACAGGCTACTGCTGTCCACTAAATCAAGACCAGCATATAGGAAGTTTACAAACTGGAAAGTAACTTTCTAAAATTAAATTTCTCGTTTCTACAACAAAGGTGCACTACAGGGAACCTTCCATTCTTTGTTCAAATTCAAATCGACCCAGTCTTTGTGCCCCTATTCTCTTTCTTCTTTCACATTTCCATCCCTGTTACCATAGGAACCTGCTAGCTGACAAGCCTGCAAGCATAGCAACAGCCCAAGCTTGGCAAAGGGTGTGAAAGGGGAACAGAGTCAAAGGCCAAAATTTGACTCATGAGAATCAGGATTCCAATCTTTATCCCTTCACAAAGGACTTGGTAACCATAGAAACTGTATCCTCCTGGGTTTGGGGAAATTACGATTGAACTCACTAATTGTGCAAGCAAATGCGGAATGGTGTTGAAAACTCAAAAATGATATTCATTTTATTCCATATCCAAAGCAGAATAAGAAACTGTACTGAAATAATTTTTTAGAGTAACAAAAAGATTTTTCAAATTTATTTTCTGTAATTTTACTTCCTAATGAGAAATATTTCAAACTTGAAGGATTCTTCTGTATTTAAGAAAAAAAGTTTTGCAGAACACCTTTAATCTCATAAATTTGCTTTTCTTTTACAAAAGTTCACTTCTGAAAGTTTCATGAGAATATATTATTAAGTACTTTCAAAGTCTTTCAGTTGAGTTGGTTTGCAGAAATTTGCCATTATTACAGAAGCATATTTATCTTCTTAAGTTAAAGGGGAATTCCCAGAGCAGTCCGTAAAATTTTACTTCTCTTTACATGGGCAGTCTGGTGGTGGATGTAGTAAACATCACTGGATACTAATAGTACTGTAAATTATGAAACTGAATTTGTAAAAAGGCAAAAGAATATATAGACATAATGATATAAAATCATTTTATGTAAATGTCATATTTATAACATTTTAAGAGAAGGAGAAACAAAAACTTTTAAAGTGACTATCCCTAATGCATGTCGAAGGCCTGGATTCAATCTCTGGCATCTAATAGTTCCTGGGGCACCCCAAGTCCTGAGCTGGGCTCCAAGCCATTCTGTCTTTTTAATATAAACTGCAGAGTAAATAAGAAGTCGAATAGTCAACGAGGTATTTTCTACGTATAAAGTATTCCAGCCATGAAATAAATGATAGCATAAAATATTACCATTTTGAATATTCCTAATAAAATTACTGATGTCGGAAGTAATCACTGGCTGATGAGATTTTAAGAAGTGACAATCATTATGTACCTATGAAATATTCCTTATCGAAAATCAAAAAGAGGGGAGCCTGGGGAAAGAGCTCAAAAGGCTGGAGCACATGACTTGCAAGCACAAGAGCCTGAGTTTGACTCCCAGCTCCATTTGACACCCCAGCTCTCAGGGCAGAGCCCTGAAGCCTGGGCCTAGGCACTGAAATGTAGGTCTGCACCAGGTAGAGCAGGAAGTGGCCTCTGGGTCCCAAACACCACTGGGAGCCTTCAACCCCACTCCAATCACCCCTCCCCCCCCCCCCGCCAAGAAAAATTGTCAAAGGAGTGAACACCACCTGGTATACAGTCAGCAAAAAAAAGACTATGAGAAACTCTGCAGGGTACACACATGACAAGAAAAAAGGGAGGAGAAAGAGAAGAAACTACCAAATAAGTGGTTTAAGGAATATATTAATTGAATACAATGTGTGAATCTTATTTGAAAAGACAACTAAAAAATTATGAATTCGAGGAGTAACTTAAGCATTAACTGGCTACTGATTACATTGAGGAAGTAATAAAGGTTATTAGGTTTCTGTATTTTTAGATGTATACACACATAATTATGGATAAAACAATGATGCTTGGGAGTTATTTCAAAGAAACCCTTTGTGCAACATAGAGATGGGCCAAGGAATTGAGCACAGGCTTCAGATGCAGCAGTTCTAGGCTCTGACTCTGGTACCCCCAGCACTGAGAGAGTGACCCCTGACCACAAAGGGAAGCACCACCAAGTGTGACCTGTAAACAAACAACTGGGCAATGAGTTGGAAATTTCTTAAGTTGGATGATGACATACAGCTGTCATTATACTTAAGGACATTTTTACCAAGAATATCCTCAATCCAGTTGTGTTATTATTCAGACCAGAAGGAACCATATGGAGCTTCATGGACAGGCAACAGCTCAGGGAATTCATATCCTTTAAACCAGCTTTGTAAGATGTGTAAAGAGCTCTTTTAAAGGACCAGAGAAACTTCCTAGCATGTGGCACTGAGGATGATGCTCACTAATGGTGCCTACAGTTGTCCTCTACTAGATTAAGAAAGGTTAAAAACATAGCAATCAATCATCCCAAATAGACTTGTACTGTCAATTTGTCAACTGACAATAAGTTATCAGAATTATTTTCTCATAACTCTACTCGCCATTCTTTTACTTTTTTAAAAAATAGATTTTATTTTATTTGGAGGTTTTTTGAGGTCTGGAGGGGGGGAGAGAGGGAGAGAGAGAGAGTAATGCACTTAAGAGAGAACACAGGCTTCTCTAAGGGCAGAGAAAGAGCCCTTGTGAGAAGACACATCCCAGCACTGGACATGAAAGCCTGAAAGTACACATCTCAAGAGGGAAGATGCGGGCAACATATGTGCTCGGGCACCATATGTTGCTTGGCCACGTGGGCCCAAGCAGCACATGGGCTTGGGCAGCATATGTGCTGCCATTCTTTTACATTTTATTTGAGCAATTAATATTAATATCAAATAATATGCCTACCAAGGAGGCAGGTGAGGCAGGGATTGGAGTGGGAAGGAACCTGGGGACACTGATGGAGGGAAAGGAAAGTTGGTGGTGGGATTGGTGTTGGAGCACTATATGGCTGAATAAACAACTTTGTAAATCATGGTGTCTTAATAAAAAGTAAAAATATGTATATACCATCAACATTTTTATAAGATAAATTTTCCATAATAAAACGTTTCTTCCACAATAATGCCTTTATAACTGGGAGATTGGTTCAAACACATTTTGTTCTCAATAAACAAAAAGAATACCCAGCTGTTCAGGCCTTTGGAATCTCTGTTCCCAAAAGGGATCTATCCTGCAGTCAGTTTCCAACATTACAGAAATTCTCTTCTTGTTTGTTTGTTTTGGGGCCACACCCAGTGGTGCTCAGGGCTTCCTCTTGGTTTTGTGCTCAGGAATCACTCCTGGTGGGCTCAGGGTATGAATATGGGGTATTCAGGATCAAACCCAAGTCAGCCATGTACAAGGCTTACCTGCCTTACCTATAGGCCCCTATTTACAGAAACTGTTGAATGAGAATAACACAACAATGAAACAGGAAATGGAAACAAAGACAAACCACTCTAGGAGTTTTTCCTAAGAAAGAAAGTAAGGAAGAAAGGAAGAAAGAAAGAGAGAAAGGAATGAAAGAAAGAGAAAGAAAGAGAGAAAGAGAGAAAGAGAGAGAAAGAAAGAAAGAAAGAAAGAAAGAAAGAAAGAAAGAGAGAGAGAGATGGAGGGAGGAAGGAAGGAAGGAAGGAAGGAAGGAAGGAAGGAAGGAAGGAAGGAAGGAAGGAAGGAAAAGGAAGGCAGGCAGGCAGGCAGGCAGACAGGCAGACAGGCAGGAAGGAGTAATAAAAATTTAGCATATGCATTTTTGTATCGGTGATAATAATTTTTTAAACCATGACACAATTTTAATGAAAGCACAGACTGGAATCCCTTATATACAAAGAAAGAATGTCCAACTTGTTGGTAGTGAAAAGTCAAACCTGAAACAACCAACTGTCCGTACCTCCTCTCATCTGTGGCATCCCTCGCTCACAGCCACATAATACTGTGCTCAGGCATCCAGACTCATCAAAGCATCTGTTCGGGAATGAAATCTAGGCAGGCTAAAGAGTAAGCCTACTCAAAGACCTAGAAAATCATCTTTTTATTTATTCTGTTCCATAGTGAATGTTCAAGAATGAGCTTGAACTGTGTGTGCCCAGTAGCAGCTGATAGGCACACCCAAAGTTCCGGGATCAGAGGTAGGTGTCATCATCAGACAGCTGTTGCTAAAAGTACCCAAGAATCCTTATTTCCATCTGGATGTTCTGTTCCTTCTAAGTTCCCATGTTCTTTATACTCCCAAAGTGTCTAGTGTCTCTCAATGGCATCATCATCTTGATAGAACATCCACAGCAACTAGACCCAAGATTCCTTCAAATCATTAGAGCCTTCTCTTAGAAACTACTGCCCCTAAATGCTCTTCTGAAATTATGTAAAAACCAGAGAAGGACCCTCGCATCCAATAATGTAGCAGACAACACAGATATGTTTGAGAAGGGTCAAGTGAACACTTGGCCTAACATCTTTATGAACTACCTTTAAGCCTACAACTAGGGGGACATGTCCACTTGGCTTGACCTTTCTAGTGTTTTTATCTAGAAATGATATTTACATTTGCAAATTACCTACTTTGTGCCATATAGCACAGCGGGTAGGGCTTTTGCCTTGCAAGCGGCCAACATGGTCGACCTGAGTTCGATTCCTCAGCCCCTCTCGAAGAGCCCGGCAAGCTACCGAGAGTATCTCGCCCGCATGGCAAAGCCTGGCAAGTTCCCCGTGACGTATTCGATATGCCAAACACAGTAACAACAAAGTCTCCGATGGAGACGTTACTGGGCCCGCTCGAGCAAATCAATGAACAACGGGAGGACAGTGACAGTGACAGTGACTATGCAATTACTTTATAAATCTTTTGCATAATCTTAAAAATCCCTCGAGGTATTGTTATTATTGCCTGTGCAAAGAAAAAAACCAAGAAGGCTCAGGATGGTAACTGACTTATTTAAGGTCTGAAAAGTCACTAGATTGTAATGTCAAGAGTCAAACCCAGAGAGGGGCCAGAGAGACAGTACAGCAGGTACACTTGCCTTGCACATGGCCAACCCAGGTTAGATCCCAAGCACACCCCATTCCTTATGCCTGACCAGGAGTGACCAGGAATAAGCTCTGAGCACTGCTGGAATACAAATCAGTGCAAATATCTTTTGACTTCCTCCTTACTACCCTAGTTGTTTTCAAAAGAAGTTGTACAATTTATAATGCATTAGAAACAAAGGTACTCTACTTCAATTTTTTTTTGTCAGAAAACTGATGCCTTTAATACACAACAGGGACCACTATGCCTGGAACCAAATCACTGTATGAAGCCAATACCCATTTTCATCCATTCTAAACTGACAGATCTCTCTTTATTAGCCAGAACTGTGTACTCACTCAGAAGAAGAGCAGAAAATGTTCAAACTCTATACCATTTTCAATTTTTTGGACTATAGAAGATGCCCTTCATATCTTAAGATCTAAGAATCTTTTCACAAATTTCCATGTTTCATACTAGTCTACTTGGAAATAATAAACCTTTTACTATAAAAGGAAGGCTGGAGTGATAGCACAGCAGGTAGGACATTTGCCTTGCATACAGCCAACATGGCCGACCTGAGTTCGATTCCTTCACCCCTCTCAGAGAGCCCGGCAAGCTACTGAGAGTATCTTGCCGCACGGCAAAGCCTGGCAAGCCACCCATGACGTATTCGATATGTAACAACTGTCACAATGGAGACATTACTGGGCCCACTCGAGCAAATCGATGAACAATGGGAGGACAGTGACAGTGACAGTGACTATAAAAGGAAGAATTCCAAAGCAAGTAGACTTCAATTTGCTGAAAGAACTATAACAATGAATTAAAGACTGAAATATAAAACATTCTCTGTAAATTACACATACACATATTTATATTATATATATATATAGCACCATCAATGAGAATAAGTAAATGGCAAAAGTGATCACTTTTATTCATGCTTTGTACAAGTACTTTACAATACAACTTCATTTTTCACCTTACCAAGGAAAAGAAAAATCAAGCCAGTATGATTACTATTAGTTCCATTTTATAAATGAAGAAATACAGGCAAAAGGTTTACATATCTTGGCCAGGGATGTAGATCAGTGGTAAAGTATATACTTTGCAAGTCTGAGGCTCTGGGTTCAATTTCTGGCTTTATACACAAATTTTTTCCCATATAATTTGCCCAAAGCAACAGTTAAAAAATAGAACTAGAAATCAAACCCCAGGTGGTGCAACTGGAAAGCTTCTATACTTTATTACCCCCAGCTCTAGTTCTGACAAATATATTCTTGTCAACAATTCCATAACCACCACTACAGAAACAATCACATACTTACATAAACCTATTATTAACTACCCCTAAAAATCTGTCATAATTTCTAAAGTAAAATCATTAAAAGAATTTATAGAACTATCATTAGAAAATTTCAAGTAATTCAAATTTCATAAAATCCTGAGATGTCAAGCACAGATAATTCACAGAACAAAAGCTTTTTATAATATGGGAGTTATCATTGTTCAGTTGACTGAATGTGATAAAACCATACAATTATTTTAAGTATTCAAGAAGGTTAGAATTCTTTTAAGCTATAATCCTAAATGCTGAATAACTCAATTTTGTAAATCACATTCCTTCAATAATAATTCAATTATATGTTTTATTCTCTGTCCAGTTCTATAATCAAATAACAAAACGATGTAATACCTTGTAGTTTTAAACTTCTGAATGACTATTAGTTTTCCTAAATTCCACCATTTCAAATTTATAAAGGTAGATTAAAACGTCAGTCAAAAATAACATTCCGCAAACGTAAATTTTTCAATTGATCAGTTTGGATGTAGGTATGTGATTTTTTAATAAACAAGATATAGTTAAAAGTAACACTTTTTCCATGTTACTTATCAGGTGAATTCACCACATCGGTTTACAGAACAATATAAGAAACGTTTTCTGGAGTCGGAGCCATAGTACAGCGGATAGCTCACTGGCCTTCTACACGGCTGACCCAAGTTCTATCCCAGCCCCCCTTATTGTCCCCTGATGCACACCTTGGAGTGATCCCTGAGCACAGAGCCAGGAGTAAGCCCTGAACAAAGTCAGTGTGGCAAAAAAAAATTTTTAAGAACAATTTTTAAAGACATGTCAAAGAAATCAAGCCTTACCTCCATTGCTAAAGCTGCTGTCTGTTGGTCATAATGATTCAGAAGATTAGGCATGAAGGTAGTATTATAAGGCAGATCTTGGCACATCCTCAAGGTAATAGGTTCACAAGAAAACAAACTGTGCCCACCGATATGCTCCACAAACATAGTCAAGGGCCAAAAATAAAAGACAATCCAATTCATAGCCATCCTTCCTGGGTCTGGGAGAGCGGCGGTAATCAGGTTCAATACGTACTTTAGATCTTCAGACCCCTGCAGGTCTCAGCTGGAAAGGTGTCCTCTCTATTTTACTGTTAAGTTCTTCAAACAGTTCGATACTCTGCACTGTCAGAGGTTCGTTAGCTTGGTCTCACAAAAGGCATTTGTTTTTGGTTTCACAACACGGGAAAATGACATCATCGTGTCTCTTCTGTTCATTTTATTACATAGGGCATATTTGGCCAACATATGAAGTTGATCAGCCACATTCCCAAACAACAGATTCCATCTTAGGAGAAGAGCTAGTTCTTCCTTTGACTGAAATATCTGAAATTTTTGAAAAACAGTGAAGTTAGTAATTTCCTCTCAGAATATTGTGGACTCCACACCATACTCTTCAAAGAGTTCAGCAGCAATAAACAAAAGACAGAAAATTCAATTTCACAAAGCAGTAGAAAAATAAATAAAATCTTTTTTTTTATTTTGTTTTTGGGCCACACCCATCTGTGGCTAGGATTTACCCCCTGGCTTTGTGCTCAGGGGTAACTCCTGGCAGGGCTTGGGGAACCATCTAGGGTAGTGGGGCTGCTGTACTATCTCTCCAGCCCCTAATAAATCTTGGTAAGGGGTATCATACCAACCTAAGATATAAAACTACATAAATATTATAAAAAAAACACTTTTCCATTTAATTATTTATGCTATATATATATTAAAATACTCCTTAGAAAGTATTTAATGGAATACTCAGTTGCTCAAATAACATAAAGTTCTTATCTATGATAGCAATTAAAAAATTTTTGTGGCTTTGGGACCACCCATGACAGTGCTCATGTGTTTTTCCTGGCACTGCACTCAGGAATTACTTCTGGTGGGCTCAGGGTACCATATAAGGTGCTGGGGATCAGAATCCAGGTCGCCACTGTACTATTGCTCAGCCCCTAAAAAATTTTTTTATGAAAGTGCCTGTCATAGAGGCAGACTGGTGGTGGGAGGGAGACTGGGGACATTGGTGGAGGAAATGTCACACTGTGAATGGATTGACATGAGGACATTGTATACCTGAAACTCAATAGTGAATGACTATGTAAATCACAGGACCTCATTACAAATTTTTTTTTAAGTAAAAAATAAATAAAAACAGTTTTTAACTGTAGTGGCCATAACATGGTTACAGAGGGTTTACGTTTATGGTTTCAATGTACAAAGTTACTGCATCTGCCACAACCAAAGTGCCCGAGATGCTGCACCACTGTCCTGTTGTCATTTCTAGTTCCTCTCTGCCTCTCTCAAGGTCCAGGGTGTGCCAGATATACTGTCTACTCCGATGTTTTGTATACTATATACCACAGATAACTGGGATCATCCAGTATTTGTTCTTCTCCTTTGGACTGATTTCACTTAACTTGAAAACCTCCAGAGATAAAGGCGTGCCTTTCATGCAGCCAATCCCAGTCTAAACCCAGCACCACATGGCCTCCTGAGGGTTGCCGGTTGCAACTCAGGGGCTGTCCTGGAGGCCTCCTGAGCACCGCCAGGTAACCCCAGGTAATCCTCAGCACCTCAGGGTCCAAGTAGCAGCCATCCTCACATTGAACTGAGCACAACTTAAGAGTCCCCCTACTCCACTCCCCGCCCTCCCTCTAAAATGTTTTCAATAAAGTGCTGGGGACATGGCATACAGCGTTACAGCACATGCCTCACACTTACGAGTTTGATCCTGGGAAAAAAGAGTAAAGAGTGGAAGAGATAGGAAGAGTGGGAGAGGGGAGAAAGGGAGACAAAAAGGTAGAAAGGAGAAGTAGGAAGGAAGGGGGAGACAGAGCAGGGGGTAGAGGGAGGGAAGACCAACCACTAAGCTTCACCTGTGTAATGTTTTTGTATGTTTTTTTTTCTTTTTTGGGGTCACACCCATCAATGCACAAGGGTTACTCCTGGCTCTGCACTCGGGAATTACATCTGGAAGTGCTCAGGGGACCATGTGGGACACTAGGGATGGAACTTGGATCAGTCACGTGCAAGGCAAACACCCTATCCACTGTACTATCGCTCCAGCCCCTTCATTTGTCTTTTGTTTTTAGAGGCAAAAAAAACTTATCTTATTTGGGATTAAAGGGTGAGGAAGATAGAGAACATATTCCAGTATGTATTTTTCCTGTCTTTGTTTGGGGAGGGGAGTGCAGGGGGGACACAACCCATGATGCTCAGGGCTTCCTCTTGGCTCTACGCTCAGGGATCACTCCTGGGGATGCTCCGGAAATGGTATGGAATATTAGGGATTGAACCTGGGTCAGCTGTGTGCAAGGTGGAGCCCAACCGCTGTACAATCACTCCAGCCTTAGGCCCAAATATTCAGCTCACTGGGAAAGCATATGCTAAGCAAATGTGAGGTCCTGGATTTGATCCCTGGCACTGGAGGGAAAAATAATGCACGTGCGAGCGTGCACGCACGCGCGCACACGCACACACTCACACACACATTATAAGCTAGCATATTTTCATTTGTTTCAGTAAAGACATTAAACTCGTTCATTGTTTCTTGTTTTTGTGCTCCATCCAGCTATGCTCCAGAGTCTTCCCAGAGTGGTTACCTAGTAATCACCTAGGGCTTCATTCATGCAAGCCAAGTGCTCTACTGTGAGAGATTCCCGGCCCGTAAATTTGATTTTTTTATTTCACTGTTTCATATGCACTGGATATTTGTTATCCAGCACTTAAGTTAGAAAAACATCAGAAATTCAGTTCAGAATTCAGAGACCTAAGTTACCAGGACACCTTAAATAGAAGAAAGCTTAGAGCTATTACTGGTTTGATTTGAGCAGGGAAAGTGTCTTTCAGAACTATCTATAACTGGGACTTAGGCATCACAAGTTTTAGCAAAACAAAACCCATTTGGAGACAAGAGAGAGAATACAGCAGGCCAAACTCTTGCCTTAAATGTGGACTATTCCTATATGATCCCCAGCACCACAGGGTCCCCTGAGACCATCAGGAGTGATCCCTGAGCACAGAGCCAGGAGTAAGTCTTCAACACAGCCTTCAACACAGTGGCCAAAAAACAAATGCAAAACAAAACAAAAAACCTGTTTGCTGTTTGCTGAATATTTCCAATTTCTCCCTTTACGATATAGTCTTGGGTAGTGGAAATCTCTAAATCAGAGACACCAGCGACAGTTTCTTGGCCTGACATAAATTTTTCCTCCCGCAAGCTGGCCTCAGAAATGCAAGGTCCAGCTACAGAAAACTAATATTAAACACAGAACTTTATATTTAAGCTTAATTACATGTAGCACAGTAACAATTATACCTATCATTAAATATGTCAAATAACTGCTGAAAAATTTATTTGGTTATAGTATTAACATACCAGTGCAAGCTCAGTCTTTGTAGTTTACTGCTCATACAGCATTCTCATCAGCTTGCAACTGAAACAATTACAGGAAACATTTCTGCCCATTTGAATATATCTGTAATAATTTCAAAAATAGTATTTACCTTAAAACTATTTATCAAGCAGTTATAAGCTCCAAATTCAGGGTCAGAGAAGACTACCACATAAAACTGAGAAAGAATTCGAGTAAGACCTGGATGAGCTTCCAAATAGCTGAGACATTCTCTTAGCTGTCTACCTGCTCTAATTTACCTCACTCCTTCTTAATTACTCATTTAGCCTCATTTGTAAGTGAAGCTTTCTCTCATCTCAGGAAAGCACTTCCTGGGTTGACCAGAGAGAGCTCAGGCTGAGAGGCTGAGGCTGCATGCAAACACGGGGTTTGATCCCTGCCTTCGCCTGGTCCCCTATGCACCACCAGGAGGATCCTCCTAGGTACTGCCAGCTGTGACCCTAAAATCTATAAATAAATAAATGCATTTCCTTTCGTTACTAGGACATTCAAGTCACCAATATCATGATTACCATTATCATAACACTTTTGTAGACCCTATTGTGTTAGGCTGGGGTGGGATAACAAACCTTTTATTTGGTGGGAGGGACCCTCCCCAGAGTCACTCAGGAGACCCAGGGCGCATTGTTGGCAGGCCAGGATGTTGGTTCAACCTCAGTGCCCAAGGATGCGACAGTGCTTAGGGCCTGCAGTGCTAGTGATACCTGGGCCACCCCAGCAGTGCTGCACCCATCACAGGCTGGAGGTGCTGGGACCCACTACTATCGTCTGGCCTGAGGATCATAATCTTAATATATCGTTTCTTTTAAACTATATAATTACATTATTAAAATAAAAACTAAAATACTGGGGGCAGGAGCGACAGTACAGCAGGTAGGGCGTTTGCCTTGCATGTGACCAACCCAGGTATGATCCCCAGCATCCCATATGGTCCCCCGAGCACCACCAGGAAAGATTCCTGAGTGCAGAGCCAGAAGTAACCCTGGAGCATAGCCAGGTGTGACCCAGAAAGCCAAAATAAAATAAAATATGGAATACAGAGAAAGGAAAATACAATAACAGTAAATGTCTTCATTTACATTTCCCAAGTCAGACTCACAGATTCTCTAAATGAGTGGCAAATTAATAGATTCTGTCAAGTATCTAAGAAATTAAAATATTGGGTTAGAGAGGTAGAATAGGAGGTAAGGCATCCACATTGCATGCAGCCAATCCCCAGCACTACGTATGGCTCCACTGTACTACCAGGGGCCAGTCCTGAGCACAGAGTCAGAAACAGCCCTCAGCAGCACCAGGTGTGGTCCAAACAAGAAGGGAGGGAGGGAGGGAGGGAGGAAGAAGGAAGGAAAGAAAGGAAGGAAGGAAGGAGGGAAGGGAAGGAATAAAGGAGGAAAGAAAGGAAGGTAGATCGAAATATCTAGAGATTGATATATATTCTAACAACGATCTCAAAGACTACTGTGGTTCCGGTGTCATGTTTTGAAAAATGCTACCCTAAAATAGAATGATTTAAGAGTGTACGTATATTTGCACATGATAGCTCAGCGATAGGGCGTTTGCCTTACAAGCAGGCAACATGGCCGACCCGAGTTCGATTCCTCCGCCCCTCTCGGAGAGCCCGGCAAGCTACCGAGAGTATCTCGCCCGCACGGCAGAGCCTGGCAAGCTACCCGTGACGTATTCGATATGCCAAACACAGTAACAACAAAGTCTCCAATGGAGACGTTACTGGGCCCGCTCGAGCAAATCGATGAACAACGGGAGGACCATGACCATGACTGTGAATGATATTTAGCAAATGTGATGTTTAGCAAAAGTAATGTGGAAAGGAAAGTGTGTTTCCTACAGGATCCCAGGTTCAATCCCTGACACCGCACGGTCCCCCAAGCACTGCCAGGAGCAGAACTGGGAGCAACTCCTAAGGACTGCCAAGTATAGCCCAAAAAACAAAACCAAAAAACTAATAACAGAAAAGTAAATATAAATTTAGAAAGGAATATAAATAGTCAGGCCACAGAGATAGAACAGCAAGTAAGGCACTAATCTTAAGTGAGACCAACCTGGACTTGATCCCCAACACCACATATGGTCCCCTGAGGATCTCCATGGGTGCCCCAAGACCATTTTTTAAAAATATAGAATATAGGGGCTGGAGCTATAGCACAGCGGGTAGGGCATTTGCCTTGCATGCGGCCAACCCAGGTTTGATTCCAGTATGGTCACCTGAGCACCGCCAGGGGCAATTCCTGAGTGCAGAGCCAGGAGTAACCCCTATGCATTGCCAGGTGTGACCCAAAGAGCAAAAAAAAGAAAAAGAAAAAGAATATAGAGAGCCAATGAATACAAAGAAAGATATTCCATTTTATTAGTAAATAAAAAATGCAAATAACACTCTTTGCATATCTGGTGGACAAAAAATAAATACTGAATATAGTATAGAAGAGGGTGCAAAAGAAAAAAATTCAACCTTTTCAAATAACAACCGTAGAAGTATAGACTAGTTAGCATTTTTAAAAACAGCTACTTGCATCAAAAGTCCTTAACATGTATACTGTTTGATCCAACAAACTCATTCCATAACTTGAACTACAAGACCAAACACACTAGAGTCCAGGAGACAGTGCAGAAATTCAGGTTCTCTCCTTCTATACTCCGGACACTCTTTCCATTGCCAGCACCACCCAGCTTTGAGTAGTGCCAGTGAAAGCCTTGAGGTCCCAAGAACTGCCTGGGGGCAAGTCCCCAATATTGAATCATGTGGCATAGTTGACTGAGAGTCCCTGGTTGTGACCCTAAACCCTTCAAGTACCACTTAGAAACTTTGCCCCTAAACAGAAATACAAATGTACAAATGAATAAGCAAGAGGTTAGTAAAATATTCTCTCAAAAATTAAAAAGCTGGAGCCAGAGAGATAGCCCAATGACTGAGCATGCACATATAAGGCATGATTCACATGTGAGAGGGCGGAATTCAATCTCTAGTACCATACAGTCCTCCAAGAACAGAGCCAGGAGGAGCACCCAAGTACTGCTGAGTGTGGCCTAAAAAATAGGATGTTGGAGGGGTGGGGTGGGGCTTGCCTTACACACAGCCAATCCTGACTTAATCCCCAGCACATAGGGCATATGGTCCCTGGAGCCCACCAGGAGTAATCCCTAAGTGCAGAGCCAGGAATAAACCGTGAGCACCATTGGATGTGCCCCTGCCCCCCAAAAACCAACAAAAACCTGGCAGGGCAGGAGGAATAAGGAATAGTGCAACATGAAAGAAAGCTTGCCCTGCATACAGGAGGCTGGGTTCAATCCACACTGTTGCATAGTCCCTCATGCAAGAATGACCTCTGAGCACCACCAGATTATGAGCCCAAAACAAATTAAAAAAAGAAACTAGTTGCAAGATGCATGGTACAATTGCATACTACATGACCATAAAAGTGATGTGCAAGGGCCGGCAATGAAACTCAGTGGTTAGAGGGTTAGAGCACTTGCTTGATGTCTGAGCTTTGGGTTTACCCCTATCATCGCCAAAAAAAATAACACCACCCCTACCCCCACCCAAAAAAACCCAAAGGGTGTTACCCACTGGGCTTCCCCACTCCCATTACTTTAGAGAATGTTTTTGCTACTTTGTGTTTTCTTCAAATAAACACTTGACCTCAACCCCAGCATGGGGTGTTTTATCTCCTAAAACAAATTGCCCCAGAGATAGTTCAATGGGTTAGAGGCATGCAGGAGGCCTGGGTTTGGTACCAAGCTCCGCATAGGGTCTCATGAGCACTCCCATGACCTAGCCTCAACCAACTATCCCACAGTAGCCCCTGAGCACTGCTGAGTCTGTGCCAAAAAACAAAGACCAAAGGGATGGAGTGATAGTACAGAGGGCACAGCACTTGCCTTGCGCGTGGTCAATCCAGGTTAGATCCCTGGCACCACATATGATTCCCCCAAGCCAACCAGGAGCGATCCCTAAGCACAGAGTCAGGAGTAACTCCACCAAGTGTGACCCAACAACAACAAAAACAACAAAAGACTAAAGTGTCAGGGCTGGAGTGATAGTACAGCGGGTAGGGCGTTTGCCTTGCATGTAGCTGACCTGGGTTCGATTCCCAGCATCCCATATGGTCCCCTGAGCACTGCCAGGAGTAATTCCTGAGTGCAGAGCCAGGAGTAACCCCTGTGCATTGCTAGGTGCGACCCAAAAAGAAAAAAAAATACATTTCATGATGGCGCTAAGATTTTATAAAAGAACTTATAATAGGTCTAAACCAATAGTACAGTGGGTAGGGTATTTGCTTTGCATGCATCAGACCCAGGTTTGATTCCTGGAATCCAATTGGTCTCTTGAGCTTGCCAAGAGTGATCCGAGTGCAGAGCCACAAGTAAGTCCTGATCACAGCCAGGAAAAAAATCTGTGATATATTAATTCACGTATGCAATAATTTAACTCTGCTACGTCTAGAAATGTCTCCTGATGAGCTAACAAGAATACTTGGGCTGGAACGATAGCACAGCGGGTAGGGTGTTTGCCTTGTACGCAGCTGACCTGGGTTCGATTACCAGCATCCCATATGGTCCCCCGAGCACCACCAGGAGTAATTCCTGAGTGCATGAGCCAGGAGTAACCCCTGTGCATCACCGGGTGTGACCCAAAAAGCAAAAATAAATAAATCAATAAAAACTAAGGAACCACTGGTTTATTGGCTTTAATTTACTCAACAAGCCAAGGACACATTGGTGCCTTGTTCCTGGAAGTAAGGAAAGTAAAAAGGCAAGAGCCAATTTAGCAGGAGTCAAAATGATATTCAATATTAAATAAGAGAGCTATCAAGTGAATCAAATGTCAATTTTTCCTAAAACTGTGTATATTCCAAATTTCTCAATAATAAAATATCTGCTCCTCATCAGGATCATGTAAGCGTAGGTAGCAAAAGTAATTCTCTCCTGGAAAAGCTGTAAACTAAAGTTCCAAACCTACAAGACCAAGACTCAGGGTTCAAGGATTCTGCCAAAATATCGGAACTCATTAAATAAAGCAACTCATTTCTGACAGTCTTACTGATATTTTGCACTACAAGAATCTATACTAGGAAAGAGCAGTAAGTCTCAGAAGATAGCAGCTTTCTGGAAATCTCTGGGGACCCCATGCCAGGCCAGTTCCATCGGGGGCACCTCAGATGGAGCGGGCGTGCCCTCTCTGCCCACTCCAGACAAAACCCTGAGGGCGATGAGTTTCCAGAAGCAAAACCCAGGTAGGCGGGTTCAAGGGCTAAAACTACAGGCCACATGGTGGCAGTGGTCACAGGCTGTCCTTCCCATCTCCCCACCCACTTGGGGTCCTAGCTGTCATGCCCACAATCTGACTCCTGGCGCCATCTCAGCGCGTCACCATCCTTGATCCAAAGACTCTCAAATGAATCTCAAAATGGATTAGCTCCCTACAGAGATGTCTCTAGACCCCAACCATTTACAGTTTTGTAATTCCAGAAGCATGCAACCTCTTTCATGGTTGCATGACCTCTCATGATATTCATAATAAGCAATAGAGAATGAATTATCTAGCATCTGCCTCTGGCAGGAAAGCGTGAATGGTGGTGGGAAAGTTCGAAATAATGGTGGATGGAAAGTGTAATGGCGGTGGAACTGGTGTTGAAATATTGAATGTAATCAATTAATGTGAACAACCTTATGAGAATAAACATTTTTTAAAAAAGAATCTATACTACCCCAACTGAGTAAATGAACTTGTTTGGAGTGATGGATTAACTAGAGAAGCAAATGGCTTCAGAGGTCAGGGCCCAGCAAAACATTAGTTCTTGGACAGTTCTTATGGGAAATGAGCACATTCACTTCCATGGGACAATAAACTATATCTTGAAAACTGATTTAAGATTAAGCACTTGATCAATCCTCTATCAGAAAACAAAAAGCAATCATTAAATTGTAATTTTTCAAAACTGTAATTTTAAATCTACATTTTTATTTCCCAAAAGTGTAACATCAAGAATCTGAAATGCCCCAATTATCAGTTTTCTTTTTTTTTTTTTTGAACCACACCCAGATGTGCCTCAGGGCTTACACCTGGCTCTGCACTCGAGGATTTAATCCCTGGCAGGGCTCCAGAACCATATGAGGTGCCAGGAATCGAACTGGGTCAGATGCATGCAACGCAAACCCCCCACTTTTGCTTTGAGGAGAGAGAGAGAAAGAGAGAGAGAGAGAGAGCACGCTTTGAAAATAAGCCAAGTATCTTTACTAAGGACAGTGATAAAGGAGAAGGGACATGCCTCCCCAGAGACAGTCTTTCCAGGCTGGCTGCAAAGCTGGATCTGAAGACCTCAGGAGGAAAGGCGGGAACTGTGACCAGAAGGCAGAGTGAATACCAAAAGGGGCCCGGAACTTGTCAAAAGAATCTAAACAAATCTATTTCAATTCACGAGTTCTACAGAGAAAGTGATCCATCTCATCACTCTCTGCTAAGTTTTCATTTTTCTTAACTCCCCATAAAATACAGACATCTGCATTTCCGATCTGCAAACACTATGGAAAGGTTGCCTCACTCCAAGTGGCTACAGTGAGAACAAGAACAATCATTTTTGTCATCTTTCAGAGGAATTTTTCCAGAACCAACTGAAGAAGTTAGCCGTGACTAACCCAAATAACAGCTTTTCCTATCAAGGAAAATTATCTTGTTTGAAACAAAATTCTCACCAGTTCATCATCTATTCACCTAATCTTCCAATATGCCCAGTGATAGGGCAAAAACAAAAAATAAATAAAACAACTCTAGGTTCAAAATGTAAATGAATGGTAGACAAACTATATAGTTCCTTTTTTTCTGGAGGTGGGGGTAGTGCTCAAGAATCACTCCTGATGGTGCTTGAGGGACCTGATGCAGTGCTGGGAGTTGGACCCAGGAAGGCAGGCCCTGCCAGGCAAGCACCTAACCTTCCAAACTATCTCCCAGCCCTATAGTTTTGCAATTTTTTTCTAACTAAAAGAGACAGAACTAGAAAGTGTGAAAGATGGCCAGACTCTAAACTAAAAATAAAACAAGCTGAAGTTCTAGCCCAGCTTTCATTTCCAATTAAGATTTTTTTTTTAACCAGAAAGTTATTTAATACCAAGTCCCTGGTTGCTTTTTCCCCTGACAAAGTTATGTGTCTTGTATGCTTTGACTGTAAAATCACTTCTGAGATAGGATTGGGGAGCAGGATCTTCTGAAGCCCACACCCCTAGTTCCAGTCATCTCAGGCTCCATTCGTAATATAGTCCTGGGATCCACCAAAACTGCCAATAGTTCTCAGTGGAATTAATTGGAAAGCTGAGAGCCAATCCGTTTCTGACAAAACCATCAGTTAGACCTATCTGCTAGCCAGGGAAAGTTGTTCGTCTACAAACACTTGTGTCTGGCCTTATGGAAAAGCCACTCCTGAAAACAGTCCTTTCCATTTCTCTGCTTCACCGCCCTTCCCCAGTCTTTCCCAGATAAAGTCTCTGGTAAGGATTCTCCATATGCTTTTAAGCAGCCATCAATCTAGGGTTCAAAGGGTTTGGGGTGGGAGGGGAGGGGGGACCATAGTGCCAGAGTGCTCTTCTCTGTGAAAGAAGGTAAAAATGTATAAAAGCCATGTTGTACCACCTGTCTCAAAGAAAACAATTCAGCAGTCACCTAACAACAAACAGCACACTCAGGGGAAGCTTGGATGTCAAATCTCACAGCCTTACTATCAAATGTGAAATCTAAGTTGGGGAGCTATCATTTTTTCCCCTCTGCTGTCAAGCGGAAAACAGAACTTCTCCCGTGTCAATACTCCACGCTCCTTCCAAGCAGGGACGACAGAGCCTTCACATGACACTCTTCAGGAAAACACACACTTCCTATGAATGGGCCCACAAACACCCCATCACGGGACCCCCAAGAGCCCGCTCAAAACACAAAAGAAATCCCAAGGGGACAGAGCAGCTGTAAGATGGAGGGGAAATAAAGGGCTGAAAGAGACTAAGGGCTTAGCGTCCTATTAACAGTCTCGTCGGATTAACAGGAGGAGAGACGCGGAAACAGGAACAGCGACTGAGAAAAAAGGAGGACAGAGAAGGCAGGGTGGTCGGCTTCATTAGAACGGATTTTCCGGTAGTTCTATTACTTAGAGGGGGTTGCACATGTCCCCAAACAGCGTGGGCAAGCGAAGGCTGCGGTGCTGGCGCACCCTCTTTTCCTCCCCTCCCCGAGTCGGGCTCCTTTCTTTGCCTTTCTCTGGGGGGTGTTGGGAGCTGGTTTTCTTCCCTGGCCGTGGAGTCCTGGGGGTCCCGCCGGGCTGGCCAGCTGCATCCAGCAGCTGCTGCCCGCTGGCCCGAGGGGCGCAGGGGCGCGCGGCGGCGGGAGCAAACCCCCCACACCCCCCCCAGCCCCCAATGTCAGTCTGGCCTTTGTTTCCGAGCGCGTTGGCACAACTGGCTTTGCAAAGTAACCCACTTCCCGGGCACAAGGCTCGCCAAGTCGAGCGAAACTGCATTTAAGAAACCCCACCAAATTCACCATTCGTGGGGGCCACTTTGGGAGGGGGCGACTGAAGTGCGGGGGGCTGCGGGTGGGGGGGTCCGCTACCGTTTTTGTCGCCGGCGCCGCCCGCGGGCTGGGGGCGGCTCTGTGGCCCCCGGCACCGAGGTCCGAGGTTCCCACTGGCCTCTCCCGGCCCCCACGCGCGAGCGGGATCCCTCCCACAGGGCAGCTGCGCCTGCAACTCCCGAGGAGCGCCCGGCGGGAGCCCGGTTCCCGGCAGGCGCTTTTGTTCTCCAAAAACACCGCGCAAACAAACAAACGCGCCCCCGTGCCGCCCCGGGAGACCCCAGCCCCAGCTCCCCGACGTCTGTTCCGAAGAGACCCCCCCCACCCAAGCCCCCAAGCCCAAGTCGACGGTGAACGGTCCCAACACGCCGCGGGCCCCCGGGCATCCCTCCAGTGCCCGAGCCGGCGGCACGCGTGCGAGCACACACACACACACACACACACACACATTAACACACGCACTCTCTCACACACACATTCACGCACTCACACTCACACGCACTCACTCATGCACACACACACATTCACACACACGCACACTCACACACTCATACACACACGCACTCATACACACACACGCACTCATTCACAGTCACACTCACACACGCATACACACTCACACACGCATACATTGACACGCGCACACACAGGCAGACACACTCACACACACATACTCACACACACACACACCAGCCGACCCCGCAAACCCACACGGCGCGTGAGCCGGACGCGGCGCGGGCGCGGGCGCGGGGACCCCCGGGGGGCTGCGTTGCGGGGCCGGGGCCACGTGAGGGGTCGCGCCCGGCCCCGGGGGTCCCGCGGGGATCGCCAGGGGCCACACTCGCACAGGTGTCCGGGCGCGCGGGCGGGAGTCTGGGGTCCCCCCGCCCCCGGCTTTTGTTCGCGCCGCCCCCGCGACGCCGGCGCCGGCTGCCCAGGCGCCCCCTCGGCTCCTCAGCCCGGCGCCCCCGCGGCCCCCGCGCCCCCCGCCGCGGCCCTGGCGGCGCCGACGGGGCGTCCGGCCGTGCGCCCGCAGCTCACCTCACGCCGGGCCGCCGCCTCCGAGTGGGCGCTGACGGGCGGGCGACGCCGCGGCCTCAGGTAATCGCGGCGCGGAGCGAGCGGCGGCGGCGGCGGCGGCGGCGGCGGCGGGGGCGCGCCTCGGAGCTCGGGCGCGGGCCCGGCGCGCGCGCTCACGCGGGCTGCGGGGGGTGGGGGGGCGCAGGCGCGCACACGCACGGCGCAGGCGCGCTGTGTGCCGCGCGCTCCCTGCTCGGCCCGGCCGCCCGCGCGCGTGTCTGGCCCGCGCCGCCCCCTCCCCGGCCCCCCGCGGGGGGACCCCCGGGCCGGGCGCGCGGGTTTCCTCGATGCACCTGCCGGCCAGGGCCTCGCCTCTGCCCCCGCGGGCCGGCGCGGCCACTCCGCTCTCCTGCCGCAGGGCGCCCCTCGCGCTCCCCCACCCCGGACCCCCCGAAAATCCAACCGGAATCTGCTCTGCCGAAAGCGGTTGTGCGGACCTCGGGCGGCCGGGCTTGCAGGTGGCCTCCGGCCGGCCACGGTGCGGCCAGAACGCGAAGCCCAGCCGAGCCCCTCGGGAGCTGCGAAACGGACCCTGCGTCTCCGTGAGGCGCCCGGTGGACAGGTGGAGCTTCTGTTCATTGGTGGCCGCCCTCTGCTCCTTGGGAGACGTTTCCCCTCTCGTTTCTACGTAAACGGTTTTGAAACGGAAAGAGTTCTTCGGGATCACCTGCAGTTTTCAGACCGAGAGAGGAATGCCCAGAAAGGTTCCGTACTTTCCCCCAGAGACTGGCAACCGCTTCACGCCAGAGCTGCCCCTTCTCAGCTACCCCCCCCCCCTTACGTGCTTTTGGGGCTCTTCCTTTCCGGCCCTTTTCAGCCTGGACTTGGCGGGCCTCATTGTCCTTATCAAATCCTGTTGACCCTGTTTGCCCAACCGTGTCCCTGAGCTAGGATGGCCCATGTCCTGCGGACTCGACCACACAGCCCATAAACGTTAGCCTAGTGTTCTGGAGTACAGAGCTCAGATAACCTATGGTTCCCCATCCGAAGGAAAACGATGAGAAAATAACAAACCGAATCTGAACTGACATTTTTGGTTTTAATAAATACTTGTGCAAAAAAAAAGAAAACAAAAAAATACTTGTGCAAATGCGTTTGAGTGGTGGTTTGAGGGCACACCAGCAGAGCTGGTGTTCCATGCTCAGGGAGGCCATTCTGCTCAATTCACTGAACAATTTGCTACTTTGTGCTATTGATCCTTGGGCTGACTCTAAGCACACTGGTGTGGAGTGGCCTGACTTGTACCCAAGATAAGTGAGTGAAGATCACGGTGGGACCCATTTCCACATCCTGGCCCATGGAACTACTGGAGACCTCCTGCTTGACGCATTGCCATGCATTTCACATATTGTCCTCTGGAAACCGTCATTGGACATAGAGCTTGTCATCATAAGGGGACGATGTAGAAATTATCACCGAATGAATCAATGTAATTAAACGTCAGAATTATAGCTTTGAGGGCAAAAAAGCAAGCTACAAGATCTGGAGATGATGATGCCTCTTTAAAAACACCCAGCCACCCAATACTGTGGTTTGAGAGGGCAGGCATACATAATAATGAACTTTGAAAAATGGGCCAGTAGGGCTACACGACAACTCAGGATAGTGCCTCTAGGCAAGCAAGTAGAGAATGAGTCTCAGGAAGTGTACAGTAGAGGCATCAACCACTAATCACAGACACACACACACACACACAGGATCACAGGATCCCTGGAGCACCACCACGCTCACGTGTGACCCCAAAAAGAAAATGACAGAGCCTGGGGAAAGAGCTGAAAGAACTAGAGGGCATGCCTGTCATGCGGAAATCCCAAGTTCCCATCCCTGAGCACAGTAGAGAGTGATCCCAGCACAGCACCTGTGGTAGGACCCTAAAACAAACAAGTAAATAAGCAGAATGTCAATATATTTTAAAACTCTCCACGGGGACGAAAGCGGTAGCATAGTGGGTGTGGCACTTGCCTTAAACAGCCAACTAGGGTTCAATCCCCTGCACCATATGATCTCCTGAGCCCACCAGGAGTGATTCCTGAGCACAGAGCCAGGAGTGAGCCCTGAGCACAGCTGCGTGTGCTCCCCACCTCCCCATTATAAAAAAAAAAAAATCTGGCCAAGAAATAGCCCAGAAGGTAAGGCACTTGCCTTGCATACAACTGACCCTGGTTTGATGGCTGGTGTCACATAAGGTTCCTCTAGTCCTGTTAGGAATGATCCCTGAACACTGCCAGGTATGACACCACAACCTCCCAAATAAATAAAATTTTTGAATCTCAGTGGAGATGCAAGGGTGTTTCTTAGGTGAGTATAAACTTTTCTCTGTGGACACTGCACTGTGTGCCCACTATGGTGCATTGTGATGGGCGCGATTCAGAGTTCAGAGGGGCAGAAACGGAGTGTCAGCAGTTGACGTGTGGGACGAGAAGACGCCCGGAAAATGCTGGCTGGGAACCGGCACTCAAGGGACCTTATTTCCAGGGATAAAATATATATATTTAAATCCAACAGGGATCAAGTGAGATGCTCTCTTTAATCCCGTGTCTCCTTTATTCCATGTTGTAACCGCCCATAGAAAGTCTTTAATGATCAGGACTTCAGAGTCAGCACTCGGCGCGTCTTTACAACTGGTCTCTTTCTGGGAGAACCCGTTTTCAAACCCTCCATGTTTACTGGTGCAATGTGGTAATTTAGTACAGCATAGCAGCAGCTACATATATTCCCCACCCCCGCTCCTTTGTGTATTCATTTGCAATAAATCTGATCCTGTGGCAAGACCACTAGCAGGAACTCATACAAGCTCCATCCTAATTTCAGACGACTTACAGATGATTTGGTCACTCAAGGAAAGCAACAATTCTTACAAGCTTCACTCTTACAACTACTGCCCGTTTCCAAGCCATGAAACAATACAAACACAGATGCAAACACAGAGTTTACACCTGTTTAAATGAATGGGAGTGAGTTCTTACGATTCTAGGAAACTCAAGACAGTAAAGAAAACCCCGTTTCTTTTCTTTCTGTCTTCTTTTGGTTCCTGGCTGCCCATGTGAGTTGCTTTGCATTCACCAATGAAGCTCCATTCAGAAATTCCAGATTTTTTGTTGTTATTTTCCAAGTCCTGCTTATAATTCTATCACAGAAATGACTAGTGTGGGCCTTACATTTCTGATTTTTACATTGTGTTTCCTCTTTAGATTTCTTGGGGGGTGGGGAGGGAACCACTTCTCATTCTTGTTCCTTCCTCCTTATACGTGGTAGCATGCCTCTGATAAATTTAATTAATTAGGCCAGATTAGATGCCCCCACACACACTCCCAAATTTGGAATTATCCTTACTGAGGCATGCCACCTGCTGGCTCCCTGATGTATCCGTCCCTCTGAATTTCTGAATCCAATCCGTTTAAACTCCTGCTGAAGCCTCTGCCAATCTGGGTGGGTCCTTTCCCCCCACATCCTCCCACTTCCTGCCGCCAGAGCCACACTTTCGAGCTAGGCGCCCGCCACCTCTTTTTCCTCCAAACCTCATTTTACCTGCTGGTCGCTCCTAAAACCTGGAAACATGGATCTGTAGTTTCCGCGCCCGGGAGTGACCAGAGGCATAGGTTTGGGCATGCTCAGTACGTTAGAAGAGCTACAACACAAAAGCGTCTGAATGAGAGCCTGGTTTCGGGATTGGACGCGTCGACATCCTGGCATTATGTCGGGATGGAGGGGGGCTCAGTCCTACCCCCCACTCCCTGGGCGCTCACCCTTCTCATTTTTTCGCCTAGCGCCCCATTTTGGGGCCAACCCTCGGATCTCCTGGCCAATCGAGAGGCTACACATTGTTGCCTAAGAGACCCCGGATGCCGGGGAAAGGCTGCGTAGACGGTGATTGGACCACTGCAAGCAGTGGGGGCTGGAGAGTGCGAGGAAAGCAACTGGCAACTGTAGCAACAGCAGCGCCCGAGGCTGGAGGAGGGAGGCCCACAGAACAGGTGAGCGCCCGCGCAGGTGCTGCGGGAGCAGCAGATTGAGACGCTGGTTAGAGACCCGCACGCTCCCCGCCGCCCCGCCGCTTCGCAGTCTGACCGGGGGCTTGCAGCTCCTCGTCCCTTTCCAGCTGCCTGCCGGTTTCTAACGGGCAGACTCTAAGATGAATTCTCACTTAAAACTGATCAGGCCCTCTCTTTGCGGAGAACTTCCTGATAAGAGCCAAGATGCGCTCTGGACAGTGATGCCGCAGTGGACAGGGGGCGCGTGGTGCAATCCAGAGCATCTCAGTTCTGCTCAGCCCTGGAAACCTCACGTTAGAAAGGCGCTGGGCTTCAGCATGACCCCAGTCTCAACCCACGTGTCTTCTCCTTTCACTCTCTCCACCAGCCGCCCTCCACTTCTGTATTCATTCAGTTGACTCAATAAATGTTACTGAGGGCGGATTAGGTGCCACTGAGAGGAGAGGTCAAGTGTGCGGCATTAGCAAATCATACGGGCCAAGAAACAGTCCTCTGGGACGTATTTTCTGAGCGAAGGATAGTCAGTGTGTCCTGAGAGAAGGGCATGAACGGACCGAGAATAGGAGGCAAAAAAAAAGGATAGCCGTGCAAGCAGCCGACCCAAGTTCATCCAAGCCCCGCCAGAGGTGATCCCTGAGCTCAGAGCCAGGAACAGGTCCTGAGCACCACTGGGTGTGACCCCCAAACCAAAATAATAATAAATAAAAATAAAAGATGCTTCCCCAAGATTGTGTTGCCAAGCTGGGTTTGATCCCCTTGTTACCATCAGAAGTGTCAGAAGTGATCCCTGAGCAGATGTACTACAGAGTCAATAGTACATCTTGGGCTACTCCTAAATTGGTGCTCCGGGGGGGGGGGGGGGCTGTGAAAGTGCTGGGAATTAGCCACAAGCCTCTGACATGCAAAGCACAGCAAAGTACACTCTCCCGCGCCCCTCTTGTCTTGTGCAATTTTGTAGCTGTGCAATGCAGACAATGAGCTAACGGGTCATTTCCTACCTATGGGAGGTATCAATTCCTGGTTGCTATGGGCAGTGTATGAAGAGCCCAAGTATCTCTCTGTGACCTGAATTCCAGGACCAGAAGGCAGCAGGCCAGAGCAGAAAGGTTAAACATTGGTTTTAGCCTCAACCATAACTCAGAGATTGTGGTAAATGTCAAGTGAGAGCCTCCGAGATTTCAGACCTAGCCTTGGTTCTCCCCCTGCCCTTTGCCCTCTCCAGCAAACCAGAAGACTGTTCGGTATCCACATTTTTAGCATTTTGAGGGTAACATGACTCAATTTTTCCTGGTAGGTAGAGTTCTTCTCAGGAAAGACTGTCCTGTTCATGCACAATGGCATTTGCACCTCCGAAACGCATAGACGGTCCCAAAATGCAGACCAAGATGAGTACCTGGACACCCTTAAACCATCAGCTTTTGAATGACCAAGTAAGTGACCAGAGCTATTTTCTCAACTGGATCCACGTGTTAAATTAAATAAGGTAAAGGGTAAAGGTAAAGGCCCTCCCGTTGATCGTCGATTTGCTCGAGCGGGCCCAGTAACGTCTCCATTGGAGACTTTGTTGTTACTGTGTCTGGCATATCGAATACTCTCGGTAGCTTGCCGGGCTCTCCGAGAGGGGTGGAGGAATCGAACTCGGGTCGACCATGTTGGCCGCGTGCAAGGCAGACGCCCTACCCACTGTGCTATCGCTCCAGCGATAAATGGATAATTGGGACAATAACTCTGTGGTCAGGGGTGCAGACTTGGCATGCACTGGGATCCAGATTTAAACCCAACATGGGCTCCTGAGCACTGTGAGTGGAGCACTGGTGGGGGTGCTGTGGTGGTCCTTAGCTCTGCAGGGCCCAAGCAGCACCGTGTTCTCTAGCCCAGTACTGAGAATGTGACTCGATGTTTGGCTTTGTGGTGGCTCTGAACGCAACCCTCAGAGCCCAGGGCACTGCTTGGAAACTGCCCCGACTCATGGCAATGTTGCAAATGTCGGCTATTCAAAAGGAACTGGAGCAGCCAAGCCTGATTCAGACCCTGGTTCAGGCCCCACCCAAGCACTGTGGGAGCGGGTGGCCCATGCACATCAGGGCCAAGCAGTTCCACACCCTTGGGTCCTCGCATTGAACCGCTGACCTGGGAGAAGTACTGGGAGAGGCCTCCAGAGCCCCCGTGAGCACTGCTGGGAGCCCCTGGCCCCTCTCAGGAAGATAAATCTGTGTCTAGGGTCTTGGGACCACACCTGGCTCTACTCGGTGCCCCCCAACATGAGGACCTTCCCTCTATGAGGTGACCTTGGCAGGCCAGCCCAGGTCCCTGCTTATTTTCACTGTCCATTCAAACCTGGCTGTGCCCTCCTGGCCTTTGCATGAGCTCAGAGGGTCTCTTCCGAGTGTGCCTTTCTGGGCTGAGTGATTGGACAGGACTAAGCCTAGCACCCAGCTAATGCCGCTTCAATCACCAGCATCAGATTTGATCCCCTTTCCCCCAGCACTACCAGGAATGGCCCTGAGCACTGCTGGGTGTGGCCCCCCAAATAGCAACCCCTGGACAACTGCTCCCCTCGTCTCACCCCTGCAGTTGAGTTTCCCATGGCATTCAATACAATTCTGCCATTTTGCTCTTTCTCCAGTCCCTGCCAGGGGTCTGGAAGGAGAGTCCAACTCGGATTTCTGGGACCTCCTTGAGGGGGTACCCACTTCCTGTCCCCACACGACCCCCTCCCTCACTCCTCAGCCTGAATGTGGCCCTTCGTACCTGGGAACCTAGCCGAGTCCTCCTACCCTGGCGCCTGTGTCTCCCCCCACTTTGGGGAGACTTGTGTAATTTGGGGAAATGCATCAGAGCAGTGAAAAGCAAAAGGGAGAGCGACAGGAGAGGAAGGTCAGGGAAGGGGGAGCAAAGGAGAGAAAGGGAGCAAGGAGTGAGAACCGCCTGTGTTGATTCCCACAACAGCGCCAGGGAGTCTTTCCTGTCTGCTCTGCGGGTTGGTTGCTGAGCGCCTGTTTGCAAAGCTCAAGGCTCTGTCACAGTTTACAGAACAAATTCTCTGCTTCTCCTCCCTCCAAAACAAAGACACACACACCCCCAGCTCCAGCGTTTCCTTATGAAATCTGTTTCCCCAAAAGACTGTGAAGGTTTCAGACGTGTGTGAAAAAGTGACTTGAATTGAGATCCATATTTATTGGATGCCTTGATTTTTCAGAAATCTTCTTTGGGTATTAGAAGTCTTAGTTAATTCAGCAGCTTTGTCTTTATTGCCAGAAACAACTGAATTAATGCTGCAGGTTGTGGTCCTAGAGAATCACACCTTGGGTGTTTGATTCTGGGGTTTTGAACCTAGGGAATGGCAGGAGGGGACTGTCCACTGGCCCCAGAGCACACTCAATCCTATTAGTTTTTGCTGGATCTGGGGGGCTTTAGCATCCCCATGGAACCCCAGTGGTCAGTCATGTCGTGGGAGTCTAGTGGCTGGAACGCCTGGTTGCCCCACCTCTGACCCTGCAGTCCCTAGGGGTGGGCTCTCCTTGCCCCCAGCCTTACAGTGTTTCTCTTCTTTTTCTTTCTTTTTTCTTTCTGTCTTTTGGTTTTTTTTGGGGGGGGGATGCGGGGGGGCACATCTGGTAGTGCTCAAGGCTTACTCCTGTCTCTGTGCTCAGGGATCACTCCTGGCTCTGTGCTTAGGACACCATATGCGGTGCCAGGGATCCAATTCTGGCTTTATGCAAGGTCTGCTGTCCTATATTTCTGGTTTCGTTTGTCTGTAATTTTCAAATTTTAAGGACTGGAGACACAGCTAAAGGGCTGGAGTGTATGCCTTGGATGTTGGGCTCTAAATTTGGCCCCTGACACCACTGGGTCCCTGAGCAGGGCTTGATGAGGTCCTACTGATCCCCAAACCATCGAGCCCAGGCCCCAGGCTACACAACAGTGCCAAGTATTGCCTGGAGGCATCCTGGTCACATGAGCTCTGCTTAGAGGATGCCCTCCCCCCCAAATTAGCACCGTAGCACTGTCCTCCCTTTGTTCATTGATTTGCTTGAGCAGGCACCAGTAACATCTCCATTGTGAGACTTGTTACTGTTTTTGGCATATCAAATACAACAGGCTTGCCAGGCTCTGCTGTGAGGGTGGGATACTCTCAGTAGCTTGTCGGGCTCTCTGAGAGGGATGGAGAAATCAAACCCAGGTCAGCCACGTGCAATGCAAGTGCCCTAACCACTGTGCTATCGCTCCACCTCCCCCCAATTAACAGATAATAAATAATTCCAAGTTTCACATAATTTAAGAAATAAATATTTATATATGTAAATGAAGAACAGCAGCTCTGGAGATGGAAAATGGTGGTTTCAGATCTGTAGTATCCATAATTTCCTGCATGGATCCATCCCTCTGTGTTTTTTTTTCTTGTTTTGTTTTTTGCTTTTTGGGTAACACCTGGTGATGCACAGGGGTAACTCCTGGCTCTGCATTCAAAAATTACTCTTGGCAGTGCTCGGGGGACCCTATAGGATACTGGGAATCGAACCCAGGTCGGCTGCAAACACCCTACCTGCTGTGCTATCACTCCAGCCCCAAGTCCTCCGTATTTTCATCTGTCCACACTGTCTCTGTATTGGGGGTTGTAAGGTGGGGGGGTGAGGAGGCAGCCTCATGCTCCCACACTGTCCTGTCCTCCTTCGTAAGAACCCTCCATTCCTGAGCTCCATCCCATGGCCTTTGACGACCCTCACGGACCCAGACTTCTGAGAAAGAGACAGAGAATGAATTTCAAGGGTTTGCTGATCAAGAGCATGTAGGCCAAACTCCCAGCAGGTTTCTATTCTCTGTTCTAAAATGTTTGTCAGCAATGATCAGTCTACTTTTGAGGTTGTTTATTTTGGCTTCACTTTTCTCTTTCTTCCATCCTGAGCTGTGACGTGGGTAAATATTCCAGATGGGAAGAGCAGGCGTCTTCCCTTCCTCTGCAGCAGGCAGAAAGATTGGATTGAAACAGGGTTGCCTAAAAATATAATGGTAGCATCACTGGCAAGGTTATGAAGCAGTAGGGATTTAGAGAGGAGGGTTGCTTCATATGTCTGGAAGGGTGAGAATGTTCTTTTTTTTTTTTTTTTTTTTTTTTTTGCTTTTTTGGTCACACCTGGTGATGGACAGGAGTTACTCCTGGTTCATGCACTCAGGAATTAGTTCTGGAGGTTCTCAGGAGACCATGTGGAATGCTGGGAATCGAACCCGGGTCAGCCACGTGTAAGGCAAATGCCTACCCACTGTGTCATCGCTCCAGTCCTGAAGATGCATTTCTGTGCCATCAAGGACTGCCACGGGAGGAAACTCATTTCTTTGTGCAGTGTCTGGAGGGAAGGTGTCCTGAGAAGGGAAACGCCCCGTTCCATCATCATTCTTGCCTTCGGAGCCCCTCATGCCTTCCTCCTGTCCTGGGATGATGCACAGGGTGAGCCACGTAACTGCAGTTTCAACCAATAAAAATAACAGCCGTGAAAAACAGCCTTAGCTGCCGGCTCCGAGCAGACTGTGATATAAACAGACAGCAGCTCTCTGCAAGGCCAAATGAGCATTTCCCAGATTTCCACCCCAAACCAATCCTGCCTTCCAGGTCTTTTTGTTAATGGGCTGTGGCCACATCCTGCAATGTGTGGGAACTCTTCCTGGCTCGCTCCCCAGGGCAGCTCCTGGTGGTGTTCAGGGGACTCTGTGTGCTGCTGAGGATTAGAACCAGGGTCTGCTGCATTTAAGGCAAGTGCCTTGCCCTGTATTTCTCCAACTGCTCTGCATCTTGGGGTTCTTTAAGACCAAGCGCCTCATGCCAACGTGCCCCTGTAGATGCCACCAAGAAAGAATCTGGCAGCCGCGGGTCCTTCACCATTCTGTAGAGGGTGGAGAAGAGGTGTCACTGGTCCCCCGTTCCAGTCTGGGGATTGGGAGTGGCTTCTTGGTTCATCAGGAGGAATGACTGGTCCCCTGCTCCATAGAAGGGGGACCGGATCACTTCCTCCATAGGCATCCTCGTCCCTCTCTCCCATCAGCCCCATGTGGGTCTGTTCACCTTCCGGTGAAGAACTTGCCACGCCCCCCACTCCCTGCTGCTGCCCCCTCTCTCTCCCTTTCTTTCTGTCCCTTTCAAGCCTTGTTCCCAGTGTCCAGTCACATTCCTGGCCCCTTCGGGAAGACAAAGGGGCTGGCCTTTTCTCCTTCTCCCTGACCACCCAATACACAAAGAGTTTCTTGGAGAATCTGAGGCAGAAAGTCCAAAGGGTGGAGGGCACAATTCCCAAGGAATCACATCAGGGTTGAGCCTAGTGGCCTGGAAATCCCTTTGAATCCCTGATATTGGGGTGATGTTCCCTGCAGAATGGCGGGCTGGGACCTGAGAGATAGCGAAGCGGGGGACAGTGGGGGGGCACTTGCCGTGCAGGAGGCGGATCCAATCTATGAAACCACACCCGAGCCCCGCCAGGAGTGATCTCTAAGCACAGAACCAGGAATAATCTCTGAGGGGCTCCAGATGTGCCCCCAGCCAATCTTTTCTTAATTAAAAAAATATGGAGGGGCTGGAACATTAGCACAAGCAGGTAGGGCGTTTGCCTGCCACGCAGCCGACCCCGGTTCGATTCCCAGCATCCCATATAATCCCCTAAGCACCGCCAGGAGTAATTCCTGAGTGCATGAGCCAGGAGTAACTGCTGTGCAATGCTGGGTGTGACCCCAAAAGCAAATTAATTAATTAATTAATAAAATAGAGAGATTGAACCCAAAGATCCAAAGGCCCCATTAACCTCAAAAGTCTCCTGAAGCCTGTTGGTCATTATTCTGTCTGCCATTGTCCACACAGGTGGGTCAGAGCCCGGAAGTGGAGAGAGACTGGTAGAGAGCTGGGGTACATGGGTCACACATAGGGAGGAGAACAGGCAGGGGTGGTCAGTGTCGGCCAGGCCACTGCAGGGCCAGCCCGGAGAGGACTCGGTTAGGAAGCAACTTCCTGGGCCTGCATCTGGCTTCTGGAGGACCCCTTCCATGGGCCTCTCCAGGCAAGGGAGAGGTTCATGTTTCCTTCTTCCCCTAGTACAGACCGCCTCTGCCATGGGATCTGAGGTTCCCTGACCCCAGAGTGCAGACCCTCCACTGGCCCTGAGACTGTTGATGATCACAATCGCCTTTGCAGAGCAACTGCAAGAGTGGAAGGGAGGAGGGCAGGAAGGAAGGGAAGCACCATCTGCCGAGCGTCGCTTCAGCCCCCACAGAAACTGGAGAGACAGGCCCAAGCTGCTCTGCACGGGGGAGGTGGGGAGGAAAGGCTGAGCTGGGGAGGGCGGCGTGGGAGCGGGGGCGAGGCGGGCCCAGCTGGTCCCCGCTCGCGCCTGCTCTACCAGACAGTCTCCCCTCCTCTTGCCATCCTCACTGGCTCCAGCACACATCAGAGGGTGCCCCGAAACCGCCCACTTAGCAGGTCACTCCTGATGGTGGTCACCTCCGAGATGGCGGGATGGTGAGTGACATGGGGTCTCAAACCTTCTCTGAGAAAAAAAACAGACATCAGTCCAGGGGTGCCAAAGCACAAGCGCCAACCTTACAGACACAAACACGCGTTGCCTCACGCATGCACCTGCACTCTGAAATAGGACAAACGCCACCTCAATATTATAAAAGTCTATTAGTGGGAGGTGGGGGGGTGTGGCCCTGGGAGTTGGGACTGGGGTTGGCTGTGCGGGGTTAGCACCTTCATTCCCATTCTCTCTCGCCAGCCCTATTCTTTCACATGATCCATGCCACAGAGAGCAGCTGATAAAAGAGATGTGTTCAAGTAAAAAAATAAGGCGACTGGGTACAGATGTAAGGGCTTGACTTGGAGCTAGAGCCAACATCCTTTGACATACAGCAGAACTTGCTGCTGTGGCTTTCTTGTGCTTTATGGTTTTCTAAATTGAGCTGTAAACTGTTTGGTAACAGTATATAGTCTTGATATACAAGATAATGATTCAACATTAGCATAACTTAATGTGTGCAGTAAGTCTCATTACCTTAGGTTACCATATTTACTTCACAAAGTATTCCTTGTGGCCAGGAGGATTGGTACACAGTTGGAAACTGCCTCAAGTGCTTGGGAAGAGGGCAATTGGGATAGAGAAGGGACCACTCTGACGATGATAATTGGAAGAGATCACTCTGGGTGGGAGATGTGTACTGAAAGTGGTTAAAAGACCAAACATACATGATGGCCTCTCAGTATCTGTATTGCAAACCATAATGCCCCCCCCCAAAAAAAATAGAGAGAAGTGTCTCCATAGATTCAGGTAGGGAGGGAGGGATGGTGGCAAGAACGATACTGGGGATATTGATTGTGGAAAAGGTACACTGGTGGAGGAATAGATGTTGAAACATCGTTTGACTGAAACCCAATAATGAAAAAATTGTAACTATGTATCTAATTCAATATTAATAAAAGTATTCCTTTTGATAAAAAGATATAATAATAAGGCGACTGAAGGGGTGTCTCAATGGGCTGGAGCACAGGTTTCACATGCAGGAGGCCTGGGAGTGGTCCCTAGCACCACAAGTTCTCCTGAGCACCAAGCTGAGAGTAGCACCTGCACACTGCTGGGAGTGACCCCCAAACGAGAGCCAAATAAGTGATATAGTGAAATGAGATTGGACTTGTTTTTAAATGTATAGGGGTCGCCCTGGAAGTGTCAGCCAGGCACTAGGCTGCTGAGGACCCCAGCCCCATCCTCTGCAGTGATCAGGAGAACACAGTGCTTCGAACATGCTAGACTTCTGCTCTCTGCCTGGTGCTAGTCTGTGTCCTTTCATACTCTGTGAGCACGCAAAAGAGCACCGCTGCCCGAGTGAGCCTTTAATGAGGTCTTCCTGGCAGCGGGAGCACTGAACCATGAAATACGAAATCTTTCCCCTCTCTCTCATCTACTGCAGGTGTTTGAAGAAAGAAGAGCACTGCTGGGCAAATGGGTAAGCTTGAAAGTACTCTTCCCTCCACACTCGGCCCTGTTTTCGGGGGGAGGAGGTGCGAAGAGTCCTTGGGGTCTGCGAGGAACTGCGCCTTCCCTCGGAAGGGCTCGGCCAGGAATGCAGAAACCTGGCAGATGGTTCTGTCCGAGGCACTTTCATCCCCAGGACTGATTCCACAGTCACTGGACGACGTAGAGAACAATGCACCCCCCGCCCTGGTCGCAAGCCCCACCAGGAGTGATTCCTGAATGCAGAGGGAGAGGTGTGTGGCCCCCAAAGCCAATTAAATAAACAGTAAAGTATATCATGCTCTCCTATGCCACTCTGTGTCGGAAAGGAAGTCAGTGGCAATGGGCCTTCCAGCAGACCAGAACAATCGCGGCCTCTAAGTTCAAGCTGCACCTCTGGCTCACCCATGGGGTTCCTGGCTGCTTCCACTTGGGCCTTTTCATTTGACAGGCGAGGCCGAAAATTCAGGGATTAGCGAATTCCTGTACAGTTAACTCTCGCAGGGATTATTTGCTTTGGGGATTATTCCTGGCACCTCGTAGATTCCAGGGGGATTTTCCCCTCTGTGCAGAGTTCTGAGTCATGCAGCCACCTCCTTGGATAGGAGTTCCAGGGATGCAAATTCCTGAGTGTTCACCTCAGCAAACACAATTAGAAAAGAAAACCCCCGGGGGCAAAGAACATGTCTCCCAGCCAAACACCAGTTACCTGGGCCAGTGTCTCCAGGGAACTGAATGAGAAGGAGCCAGTGTCATTATCTTTTGAATCTCTCCAGGAGAATGTGTTCATGTTTTATAGATTTATTCATCGTTTTATAACCCTAATGTTCTTTTATATGCATCTTAAATCACTCAGTCTTCAACCCAACCATTCTCTTTCTGTGGCTTCAGTGAAAACAGATGAGTTAACGTCGGTCTTTGTAAATGTACTTCTGACCCTTCGTGAACAAAGGAGGTCATTTTATTCCTTTAATTTGTTCATGAATTATGTTCTTTTACGTTCACTTAGCCCGCATGTTTATTCTTTTCAATGTCAATATTTATAATATTTTATAACATTAGCTCCCGTGCTGACCATGAGCTATGGTCCCTGCATAGAAATTTTATACACTTATTTATTTACTCCTCATTACTTTGTAGATATAATTATTCTTAAATGTGTAGATGAGGACTGAGTCTGAGAGAGACGGTGAGTGCTGGCACTGGATTCAGTCATTTATTAAGACAAGTGATAGTTGGGGCTGGAGTAATAGTACAATGGTAGGGAGTTTGCCTTACATGTGACCGACCTGGGTTCGATTTCCAACATCCCATATGGTCCCCTGAGCACCGATAGGAGTAATTCCTGAGTGCAAAGCCAGGAGTAACCCTTGAGCATCACCAGGTGTGACCAAAAAAGAAAAAAAAATGACAAGTGATAGAAGCAATAGAAGAATGGACGTGAGAACCCCATGGCTGGAGCGATAGCACAGCGGGTAGGGCATTCGCCTTACAAGCGGCCAACATGGCCGACCCGAGTTCGATTCCTCCGCCCCTCTCGGAGAGCCCGGCAAGCTACCGAGAGTATTCGATATGCCAGACACAGTAACAACAAAGTCTCCAATGGAGACGTTACTGGGCCCGCTCGAGCAAATCGACGATCAACGGGAGGGCCTTTACCTTTACCTAATGCCATATTACTCTGCTAATTTATTGCTGGTTACTTACCTGCTTCCCTACTGTTGGGCATTTTATTTCTGATTTCTTTCATTAATAACATCTGATGGAATTTTTTTGGTAACCTAATCGTCCTTGGCTCCCACATTTGCTTCATTTCCACAGAACCATTTAGCGGTGCCCTAAAGTAAATGGGGTGTGGGGGGGGGTCCTCTGAGACACACCAGCAGTGCAGGGACTATTCCTGGCATTGTGCCAGGGATATGAGGTGCTGGAGGTTGAAGGGAGGTTGGAAGTGAAATGCATTAACCCCTGAACTATCTCTCTGGCCTTCAAAAGTAATTTTTAAAATGAATTCTAATTTTCAATTTATTTTTCAAAGAAGAATCACAGGAAATTCAGCCCAAAACTTATGCTAGTATAGGGCCAGAGAGGTAGGACAGCAAGTAAGGCACTTGCCTTGCATGCAGCCAACCCAGATCTGATCCCCAGCAATGTCTGTGGTCCCTCAATCCCCACCAGGAATGATCCTGGAGCGCAGAGCCAGGAAGCAGCCCTAAGCACCGCCAAGTGTGATCTGAAAATAGAAAGCAAGCAAATGAAAAGTTACGGTGGAACTTCTCAGATGTGGAACTTTTCTCTCTCTATAGCTGCTAGAGAGGTAATTGCAGCGTGAGCCCCCCAAATTACCACCAAACTCAAACCATGGGGCTCCTCCGTGTCCACAGCTCTGTGTGCCACCTGGTCTAGAGGTCGGTGGTCCTGGCCATTCCTGTCTGGCTTCTCACTCTGCACCATCGTCATCCATCCATCACCCCTGTCAGAGCAAAAGCACCTTTTGCAGGAGGCCGACATATAGGTTGTATAGCCATGAGATGAGGAAAAATCAGGGTTTATTGCAAACAAACACAGTTTATTCGCTTAGTGGTTAGGGAATTAGTGTTTTTGTTCTTTATTATTTTCTTTTAGTTTGGGATCATGCCCAGCAGTGTTCAATGACTGCTCTTGGCTCTGTGCTTGTGGAGGTCCATCGTAATGGTGCTTGGGGACTAGGCGGTGCTGGGGTCAAATCTGAGCCCCTGCAAGCAAAGCCTGCCCTTAGCACATTGAGATAGCTCTCCAGTCCAATGTGTTTGTTTGATTTTATTTGCTTAGTTTTGGTTTTGGTTTTTGAGACACAGCCAGCAGTGCTCAGGGTTTACTCCTGGCTCTGTGCTCAGGTATTACTCCTGCCTCTATGCTCAGGGCTTACTCCTGGCCCTGTGCTCAGGGCTTATTCCTGGCTCTGTGCTCAGGGATTACTCCTGGCTCTGTGCTCAGGGATTACTTCTGGCTCTGTGCTCAGCAAACTTTTCTGACAATACTCAGGGAACCACATGCAGTGTTGGGGATTAAACCGTTGAGAGAGTACAGGACAAGCATGTACATGACAAGCATGTAACCATGTACTCTCTGTCTAGCCCTAATTGTTTTTATTTTTTTGTTTTTGTTTTTATTTTTATTTTTTGTTGCATCACCATGAGATACACAGTTACAGAGCTGTTCATGGTCGGGTTTCAGTCATACAGTGTTCCAACGCCCATCCCTCCACCAGTGCACATTTCCCACCACCAATGCCCCCAGGTTTTCTCCTGCCTCCCCTCCCCCACTTCAGCTCTAATTTTTAAAAGAAAAATTTGGAAGGTCACTCCCAGTGATGCTAAGGGGGAACCAGTGGAGTGTCAGGTGCCTGTGTGGGCCTCACCCGCTGAGACCCTGGCCTGGCCCCTTCTTTTCAGGATTCCTCCTCCTTACTCTCCCCACCCCCACGGTTTAGTCTCCAAAGTGCAATTGCGGGTCACTGAATAGTGTTTAGAAGTATGAAAGCTTATAGTCAAGAATTAGAATTACCAATTAGAAAAATGCATGACCTCACTACACTAAAGCTGACTTGTCCAATAAGGCTTACAAAAATACTTTTTTTTTTGGCTATATACGTGTTTCTAGTCAGTTTGTTGCACATGTTTTTTCTTATTTTGTGAGGCAAGGTAGGTTTAATTGAAATTTATTTAGAAAGATGCGGGGGAAAGAGAGAGGGATTAGCACATTTGAGAGAGAACACGTTTCTCCAGAGTGGAAATAGGCGAGCAGAGAAACATGGAAAAAAATAAGCAAGATCCATGTTCAAGGGGGAACAGGGCTTGGAAGAGCAAGCCAGGCTGTGGTGTTATCTGGCCACTAATGCTCCTTACAGCATCCTGGCTACCTGCACTAATACAGGAAACCCATGTGACATGCAATCACTTACAATGTCCGAGTGCAGTCAGTTCTCAGCATGAATAGTTTCTTGGAAACAGTGATACTAAGGCATAAGGAAGCCAGCTGTTTGAAGAGCACCGTTTTGGCCTATCCTGACCAGGATGTATTGTGAGTGCCCCATACAGCCCAAATGTCCCCTCCTCTCTAAGGGGTGATGAACAAAAGGGGAGACTGAGACCACCCAAGGTATCCTCACAGTTCAGGGCCCCGTGAAGTCCCTTCCCTGTTCGAGACACATGTGCAACAAACTGACTAAAATTCGATATGCCAGACACAGTAACAACAAAAATACGTATATAGCCAAAAAAAAAAAGTATTTTTGTAAGCCTTATTGGACAAGTCAGCTTTAGTGTAGTGACGTCATGCATTTTTCTAATTGGTAATGGGGCATGGGGGGTACCGAGCATTCTCTTCGAGCTATACAGTCAGGCCATAGCCAGAGCGTTAGCTGGGCAGTCTGGGTGGCGGATGGCGGCTAATTCCTTCCCACCCCACTTCCTTGTCATCGTCTCCACTCCCTGTCGCTTCTGCTGCTTCCTCTCAGCCCCATTCATGCTCATACCCCATGAAACTTTGGCCCGTTCGTGGGGATTTTCCTGGTCTCCGAAGGTTTGCTGGTGAGCTCAGAGAGGGGCGTCCAGGGGGCCAGGGCCCTTGCCTTTTCATTATTATTATTATTATTATTATTATGAGCTTGTTTTAGAGGTTCTAGCAGGGGAGCGCAGCTACTCATATACCCTCGACCGAAAACCGGTCTGTCTCTATTTGGGGAAGGCTGTCCTCTTTGACTGAACACGCAGCTTCCGGCTGGAGTGATGGCCGACCCGAGTTCGATTCCTCTGCCCCTCTCGGAGAGCCCTGCAAGCTACCAAGAGTATCTCGCCCACACGGCAAAGCCTGGCAAGCTACCCGTGATGTATTCGATATGCCAAAAACAGCCACAACAAGGCTCACAATTTTTTGTGAGACATTACTGGTTCCCACTCCAGCAAATCGATGAACAATGGGAGGACAGTGCAGTGCTTAATATTTGTTTGTTTGGGCGGCTACACCTGGCAGTCATCAGGGATTACTCCTGGCTCTGCACTCAGGGATCACTCCTGGCTGTTCTTGAGGGACCATATGGGATATGCCAGGGATTGAACCCAGGTCGGCTACATGCCAGGCAAATGCCCTCCCCACTGTCCTATAGCTCTGGCCCCCAAGGCCTTGTCTTGAAGCTACATTTCTTTTTTTTTTTTTTCCCTTTATTGTATTTTATTTTTTTTAAAGTTGTAGATTTACAATTTTTTGTGCTTTGGTTTCAATTATACAATGATCAGACACCCATCCCTCCACCAGTGCCCATTTTCCACCACCATGGATAATATCCCTCCCACCCCCATCCCCCCATCCCCCCTGTCTCTGTGGCAGGGCAATCCCCTGTGTTCTCTCTCTCCTTTTGGGTGTTGTGGTCTGCAAAAGAGGCATTGAGTGGCAAACATGTTCAGTCCATAGTCTACTTTCGACATGCATCTCCCCTCCTGGGAGGATCCTCCAAACATCCTTAATTTGGTGCTCCCTTCTCTATCTGAACTGCCCTTTCCTCTAGGATACCCGGCTGGCCTCTAAGTTATGGAGTAATCCTCCTGGCGCTGATCTCAGCTATTCTTGGGTATTAATCTCTTACTTTGTTACTTTATATCCCCCAGATGAATGCAATCTTTCTATGTCTATCCCTCTCTTTCTGACTCATTTCGCTTAGCATGATACTTTCCATATTGTACCACTTGTATGTAAAGTTCATGACTTCATCTTTTCTAAGAGCTACATAGTACTCCATTGTGTAGATGTACCAAAGTTTCTTTAACCAGTCATCTGTTCTTGGGCACTCAGGTTTCTTCCAGTTTCTGGCTATTGTAAAGAGTGCTGCAATGAACAAACAAGTGCAGATGTCACTTCGACTATACATTTTTGCCTCTCTGGGATATATTCCCAGGAGTGGTATTGCTGGGTCAAATGGGAGCTCAATTTCTAATTTTTTGAGAATCGTCCATACTGTTTTCCAGAAGGGCTGAACCAGTGGACATTCCCACCAACAGTGAAGGAGTGTCCCTTTCTCGCCACATCCACGCCAGCATCGGTTGCTTTTGTTCTTTTGAATGTGGGCTAGTCTCTGAGGTGTGAGATGGTATCTCATTGTGGTTTTGATCTGCATCTCCCTGATGATTAATGATGTAGAGCATTTTCTCATGTGCTTTTTTGCCATTCGGATTTCTTCTTTGAGAAAGTTTCTGTTCATTTCATTGCCCCATTTTTGGATGGGGTTGGATGTTTTCTTCTTGTGGAGTTTAACCAGTATTTTGTATATCCTGGATATCAACCCCTTGTCAGATGTGTATTCGGCGAATATCCTTTCCCATTCTGTAGACTGTCTTTGTATTTTGGTCACTGTTTCTTTGGAGGTGCAGAAGCTTCTTAGTTTAAGATAGTCCCATTTATCTATCTCTGTTTTCACTTGCTCGGCCAGTGAAGCTACATTTCTTCTGCCTGTACTTCCCTCCGTTCCAGAAGGGCCAGCATCATTGCCTGTTTGCTAAGGCCCAGGGCCCAGGGCACTCGCCTAGGGCATGTAGTAGGGAAGGACGGGCAGAGGCCCAGCTCGGCCTTTCAGAATGAAGGGACCCACCCCATGTCATCCCTGCGGTAGCCCCTGTGCAAGTTCTCACCTGCAGCTGATTGCCTCTGTCTTTCCAGTTTGACAAGTGGACGGACGCTCAGCGGAGGAGAGTCCTGGCTGGCCTGCTGGACCGCTGCTCGCTGTCCCAGCAGAAGTTCTGCTGCCGGAGACTGCAGGCGCGCATCCCGGCCGAGGCACTGGACTTCACCACCCGGCTGCCCCGCGTGCTGTCCCTGCGCATCTTCTCCTTCCTGGACCCCCGGACCCTCTGCCGCTGTGCACAGGTGGGAAACCGGAAACGGCTGGTCTTGGCGGGAGGAAGGTCCCCCGAAGGAGAAATGGGGGTGCCCGAATCAGCCCCCGTCCCCTTTGTATCTAACTCAGGGCTGTAGATACCCTCAGTGCAAGCCTGTTGAGGGGGATGGGCTCACAGGATGGAAGTGGCTGCGGCAACGCCTGCAGTCTCGGATTGTGCAACAAGAAGAGGGATCCCACACTGTAGACTGCGGGCGTGCCAAGCCAGAAAAGCTACGAGCATAAGTACAGATTTTCTAGAAAGAGGCCTAAAAGGCCGGAGAGAGGGCCTAATGGGCAGAGCACAGACTCTGAATGCAAGAGGCCCAGGTTTGATCTCTGGCATCGCAGGGTCCCCCAAACACTGTTGGGAGCAACCCCCCCCCAGGCACCATGCACTCAGAACTACCAAAACATTGCTCATTCTCTCCAGTGTGAGAGGGCCGTCTAGAGCCTAGCGCAGTGGACACGCGGGCAGTTGCCCTGCGTCCATTCAGATGCCATTGCCTTCGTAGGTGAGCTGGCACTGGAAGAATTTAACGGAGCTGGACCAACTGTGGATGCTCAAGTGCTTGCGGTTCAACTGGTGCATCGATTTCTGCCCAACGCCCTTCGAGCAGGGTGTGTGGAAGAAGCTCTATATTCAGAGGGTGGAAGAGCTGCACGTGACCAAGCCGAAGGTAAATCAGGGGCTGGGCATGGCTGGCTCACATCTGGGCTTGAGCTACACAGCTCAGACCAAACAGTCCGGTGATGCTGAGGGAGAAAGACACTGGGTCGTCAACATCCTCCTTCTAAGATCTGAGAGCCCTTCCCAAGGGAACTTCCTCTGAGAGCCTCCCTCTGACACGCTTCCCGCCAGGAGTGAGAAGGCCCTCTCCCCCGCCTCACTTCCTGACTTTCTGCATCTCTGACGCTGATACCCAGACTCAGGGGCTCGTGTGCCTTGTGTGTTATCGCTGGTCATCGAATCTGACCCAATTAAATTCAGTTTTCTGGGACTGAGGTGATAGCACAGCAGGTAGGGCATTTGCCTTGCATGTGGCCGATCTGGGTTCGATTCCCAGCATCCCATATGGTCCCCCGATCACCGCCAGTAGTAATTTCTGAGTGCATGAGCCAGGAGTAACCCCTGTGCATCGCCGGGTGTGACCCAAAAAGGAAAAAAAAATGTAGTTTTCTATATTCTTCCAATTGAGCTGAAGTTTTTTTTTATGTAAGTTATAAAGAAAAGTTTTTCAATAATTTGGTTATTAGGGAAGGGCATACCAGCACATTAGAATTCTTTTTTGTTTGTATGTTTCTTGGCCTCATCTGGTACTGCTCAGAGCTTCCTCCTGGGTCTACTCTCAAGGATCATCCCTAATAGGGCTTGGGGGACCAGATGGGGTTCCAGAAATAGAACCCAGGGCTTAGGCATGCAAGGCAAGCTCCCTACCCGCTGTGCCTAAAGTTCTTTTTTGGTGGTGGGGGCACATCCGGTGATGCTCAGGGCTGGCTCTGCACCCAGTAATCACTTGTGGCAGGGTTTGGGGGACCCTCTGGGGTACTGGGGATGGAACCCAGGTGGGCTACATCCAAGGCAAACTTTCTATCCACTGTACTATTACTCCAGCCCCTAAAGTTCCTTTCCAAGCAAGAAACTTGAGCAAAGTAAAGCATGTACATATAATTATTAAAAAGTAAATAATGCAAGAATATTTTTTGTAGTTGTTTTTTTTTGTATTATAACCAGTCACGTAGTGGCCCATTCTTACAGTCACAGTTAATTAGATAACTTATTGGAAATTTTTATGAGCTGTTTCTTTCCAGCACAGTCCATATACTTGCAGAGTTGTGTGTGATCTTGTAGAATAGATGAGTTCCTGAGAAATTATGTGTAAATGAAATTTTAAAATGATTTTTAAAACCACAGGGGCATCATATTCTATAAAAGGCAGCAGTAAACGTTTTTACAATTGAAGAATCCTTTTGAAATATGAATAGTCAACTCCATGTCTGCTCATTTAGGTTTAGTTTTATTACCTTAAAGCAGAATCCATCTACATTTAATATTGCCATAAACTCTGCATAATTAATGTTATGCTACAATGATAAAACCGGTCTTTCTGATTTCAGAAGTAGGTTTGCTTCATGAGGATTTCTTTTAAAAAGAAAATGTTAACCTATAGTCGTTTTTATAAGGTTATTTTGATTTTCTATTTTTATTAAAATTTTTTATACAACATATGACATTTGATGGGGGACATACCTGGGGTTGCTCAGGAATCATTCCTGGTGGGGCTTGGGGAATTACATGGGGGTTCTGGGGATCGAAGCCAGATCTGTTGGGGCAAGCCAAGTCCCCCTGTATGATATCTTCAGTTCCTAGGGAAAGTCATTTTAAAGATTCTCAGTTATGACTTCCTGAATTGACTTCTTCCTGAACTGCAGACAAGAGAGACACTGAATGCTGAGCTTAGGCTGTTTGGGAGCACAGACACGAAGAGTGATGAAGTCACGGGATGAGAGAAGTCCTGACTATTAGACAGGAAACTGACTGCAGTGCCTTGTTTTTATAACTGACTTCTTCCTAGGGTGGAGTGGTAGGACAAGGTTTGCCGTACTTACCCTGAATTTGCTAACCCTGGTTTGATCCCTGGCATCAAACTCCAGCATCAAGCACCCCCAGGAGCAACCACTGAGCACAAAGCCAGGAATAACCCCTGAGTATCACTGGGTGTGAAGCCTGAAAAATCCTCTTCCTCCACAAAATATTTTCACGTGACTGCATTTTAAAATAATGAACAACAGGAGCCAGAGAGAGAGTGCAGCCGATAAGGCATTTGCCTTACACACAGCTGACCCAGGTTCAATCCCCAGCATCCCATATGGTCCCTGAGTCCCACTGAGAGTAATTCCTGAGTGCAGAGCCAGAAGTAACCCCTGAGCGCTTCTGGGTGTGGCCTCCAAACAAACAAACAAAACCCAAACACATAAAGTAATGACCAACAGCTGGAAAGGTAGCTGAGTGGGCTGGAACGCACTCTTTGAAGCAGCAAGCCTGTAATCTTCCCCAGGACCACGTAATCCCATGAGCATCTTTGGGAGTGATCCCCAAGCATCAGACTTCAGGGAGCCCCTGACAACCAGCAGTGTGACCCAAAAAAAACAAAATTCGTTTGATTGCCTCGTTTTGATTCCAAAAAACCTGCCACTCCTTTGCTTAGTATTTAATTTCTGTCAGGAGAATTTTGTTATAGTCAAGTTTATTTTCTGTGAAAGAAATAGCTGACTGGAGCAATAGCACAGCAGGTAGGGCGTTGGGTTCAATCCCCAGAATCCCATATGGTCCCCCGAGCATCACCAGGAGTAATTCCTGAGTGCATGCTAAGGAGTAACCCCTGAGCGTTGCCGAGTATGACACAAAAGACTAAAGAGAGAGAGAGAGAGAGAGAGAGAGAGAGAGAGAGAGAGAGAGGGAGGGAGAGAAAAGAAAATAACTGCTGTAAGTCAAAATGGTCAGGTTAATAGAGTCATGGAAAGCCAGTGAGGTCACTCACTGGCTATGCGGGTCACTGTGAGCACCGCACCGCCGAGGTTGGTGTGATTCCCTCAGAGATGCCTCAATCATGGGCCACGGGCAGAGGCAGATGAACGGAGCCCGCCCGCTCACTGCCCCCACCCCCCTCCCTGTCTCTCATGTGTACCTAGCTCCTAACTTCTTAAAGGCGGTTGTGAAGTTGGAGAGATATACAAGGGTCAAGGTGCTTGCCTTGCACATGACGCCAGAATCATCTCAGAGCACAGAACCAGGAATAAGCCCCAAACCCTGCCAGGAGTGATCTCAGAGCAAAGAGGCCGAGATACACCATGAGCACTGCTGGGTGTGCTCAAAAATAATAATAATAAAAAAATGTGGGTTGCGATTTCATATGGGGTCACATAAATGAATGTAGGAGTCGTTTTATTTATTTTAAAATAGTTTTGGAATTGGGGGCCGCCCCTGGTCATGCTCAGGGAAGCGTATGCGGTGCCAGGGACCACACCGGTCAGCTGCGTGCAAGGCGAGAGCCTCACCTCCTCAACGGTCTCTGCCGCCTGCAGAACTTTCAGAGATCTATTATGATCCTCTGACTGGTGATGGTAAATACTAGATTCTCCACCTTAAAATGGAGGCCAGAGTAGAATAATCCTAAAGACTGTCTTGAAGGCTACATTTCCTACTCTTAAAAAAAAAAAAAAGAAAAGAAATGAGGGGCTGGAGCGATGGCTCAGCGGGTAGGGCATTTGCCTTGCACGCGGCCAACCCGGGTTCAATTCCCAGCATCCCATATGGTCCCCTGAGCACGGCCAGGGGTAATTCCGGAGTGCAGAGCCAGGAGTAATGCCTGTGCATTGCCAGGTGTGACCCCCCCCCCAAAAAAAGCAAAATTAATTAATTAATTAATTAAATAAAATGATTATGAAAGTTACTGAAGAGTTTTGGTGAAATGGTATCACCCTGCCGCACCCCTCTCTTGACATCAACGATCACTTCTTCGTAGAATGGTGAGATCCTGGTAGTGAATCCGCAATACAGCTCACGGAGGATCCTGATGTATTGGGCTTGAATGCCCTGATTGGCTAGGGCTTCAATGACCGCTTCCGTCTCAACAGAATCAAAGGCCTTCTTTAAATCAATGAACGTTAAGCAGAGCGGCATCTTGAACTCCCGAGAAACCTCAATGAGCTTGGTTATCGTGTGGATATGGTCGATGGTGCTGAATCCTTTGTGGAACCCTGCTTGCTCACATGGTTGTCCTTCATCTAGTGTTCTGCCAATCCTATTCAGGATGACTCGAGTGAACAACTTGTAGATGACAGACAATAGGCAGATCGGGCGATAGTTGCCAATGTCATGGATGTCTCCCTTCTTGAACAGTAGTACGGTCCTGCTGGTTTTCCATTGAGATGGAACCTTGCATTCAGACAGGTAGCGAGTGAAGAGCCGAGCCAGTGTATTGATGAGTACTGACGGCAGGTTCTTCAGGTGTTCAGGTCTGACCTTGTCTGGGCCGGGTGCTGTTTGCTTCTTTACTGACGAAATGGCGTGTCGGATTTCGGAAGGGAGAACGTTGGGAACGACATACCCATCCTGTGGAATTTGGTATGTTGGCAAGTGGACATGGCTATCGAAGAGATTTGAGTAGAAGTCATGGATAATCTTCTCCATTGCCGTTCTGGAGGATGTGATGGATCCATCAGGACGTCGGAGGGCAGTCATCTTGGTCTTATAGTTGGCGAAGGACAGGCGGGCGTTACGAATACTTTTCCCGGCTTCTGCCGCATCTACCAGTACTTCTGCTCTTCTCTCTTTGAGGTCTTCCTTGATCGCATCTCTGCACTGCTTTGCGAGCTCGGACGTTAGCTTGCGGTTGCCTGAGGCATGCGCCAAACCACGCTGGCGAATTAGTTCAAGAGTTTTCGAAGATAGGCGACTTTTGTGGCTATCTCTCTCTTGGCGTTCCTCGCACATTCATGGAAGTGCTGAACCAGTCGATCGTATTCCTCGTCAATGTTGTCAACAATGGCATCTTCCCATGTTGCCGCAATAGTACCAAAGAGTTCCCAGTTGGTGGTCGTTCTGGGAGTTCTCTTTTTGAACTTTGCAGCCCTTTCTCCCCGCTCTGTGAAGTAGAATTTTGCACGAAGGAGACGGTGGTCCGATCCCGTTCGAAATTTTGGGACAACAGCGACATCAGTCAGGCAAAACCGTCGATTGAATATGATGTGGTCTATTTCGTTGTGGAATCGTCCACCGGGAGACTCCCATGTCCATCGTTTAGATTCTGCCTTCTGGAACTGTGAGTTACCATGAATGGTCTTGGTCGACATGATGAACTCAGACAGTCTCTCACCCTGTTCGTTCCATTCTAGGCCATGGGTCCCGATGTGAAGTTCTTCAGCTGATCTTCTCGGTCCTATCTTGGCATTAAAATCACCCACAATGATCTTGTAGAAGGTGTGGTCTTCTTTATAGAACTTCTCTAGCTCCATGTAGAACTTCTCGATTTCTCTTTCATCATAATGAGATGTTGGTGCGTAGACAACGAAGTTCACCAAAACTCTTCAGTGCCACCCTCGAGAACATCATGCGACGACTGGAATGGGAAGGAATGGGAGTGAAGATAGATGGTCGGCAACTACACCACCTCCGCTTTGCTGATGACATTGTTTTAATAACACCAAACATCAGCCAAGCGGCACAAATGCTGGCCGACTTTGACCGTGAGTGTGGAAAGGTAGGACTACAGCTGAATCTTACGAAGACAATGTTTATGAGAAACAGCCTTGTTCCTGACGCCCCATTCGCTCTCAATGGAACGACCATCTCCGAATGCAACAGCTATGTGTACCTAGGTCGAGAGGTCAACATGACAAATGACCTGGCACCCGAACTGCGCAGGAGGAAGAGAGCGGCTTGGAACGCCTTCAAGAACGTCGAAGAAATAGCTAAGAGGACGAAGAACCTCCGGCTCCGGGCACATCTCTTTGATTCCACTGTTCTTCCTGCATTAACATATGCCTCAGAGACCTGGGCCCTACGCAAACAAGATGAGAACGCCATTCAGGTCTCCCAAAGAAGAATAGAAAGAGCTATGCTTGGAATATCACGTTTCACTCAAATGAGAGAACGAATCCGGAGTTCTGACATCCGTCGACGATCAAGGATCAGGGACGCTGTCTCATTTGCCAAGGTGTCAAAAATCAGATGGGCTGGTCACGTAATGAGATTTAAAGACGACCGTTGGACTAGAGCTGTTACTGATTGGATTCCATGGGATGTCAAGAGACCGCGTGGCCGCCCACCTACCAGATGGTCAGACTTCTTTGTCAAGATCATGAACGATCGGTTTGAGGCCCTCCACGTTCCCGGAGCGAAGAGATGCCATTGGGCTACACTAGCACGCGACAGGGACAAATGGAGACGTTACTGGCGCCCGCTCGAGCAAATCGACGACTAACGGGAAGTTAAGTGATTAAGTGATTAAGTGATGAAAGTTACAAAAGTCACCTTCATCTGGAAAAGGAAAAATAATTAAAACCCAAAGTAAATGGAAGGAGAATAAAGAGCTGAGATCCGTGGACTGAAAAGGGGACCAGCAGCGCTGAAAGGTTGGTGGCCTCACGCTGCATCTTTGGAAAGATAAGTCCAACTGTGGTTTCTAGGTTCACTCCTCCGGGGCAAGGGAAGAAAACACAGCTGCTTCCAGACATGAGACCCTGCAGAAGGTGAATTAGGAAGGACTCTGAGCAGCTCCTAGCCACTACAAGCAGCGACCTCCGTGAAAGGGACAGTCTTTGGGCTGGAGCAATAGCACAGTGGGTAGGGCATTTCCTTGCACGCGGCCGACCTGGGTTCGATTCCCAGCATCCCATATAATCCCCCAAGCACCACCAGGAGTAATTTCTGAGTGCAGAGCCAGGAGTAACCCCTGTGCACTGCCAGGTGTGACCCCCTCCCCCAAAAAAGGAACAATATTTGAAAAACTCAGATTCCCAGCTGGGGGCTTCAGTAGAGCCCAGTCACTGCCCCTCCAACCCTCCCACACCTCACTCTCCCTAGTGCCTGGTCCCTCCCGCTGACATGCTCTAGGAAAACTTCCAAACACATGTCTCACTTAGACATCTAGGTGGATTTTCATCATTGCTACAGAGAAATTCACAATTTATCATTATTATTTTGGTTTGGGGGTCATACCCAGTGGCTCACTGCTGGTGGGGAGCCTTGGGGAGCCGTGCTATGCTGGAGATGGAATCCAGCCTCCTGCAGGCAAAGCCCGAGCCCCAACCCTTCAGCTCTCTCTCCAACCCAAAACAATACTTAGATGTCTCTACAAGCCTCACACCCCCAACTAGCTTCATTGGTGAATTCTATAGCATATTTCAGGAAGAAATGACAATTCTGCACAAACTCTTTTTTAGAAAATCAGAAGAATGGAGAACACTTACTTTCCAACTCATTAACTTTATAGCAAATCCAGATGAAGATTTTACAAGAAAACCCATAAAAAGACACATCAATATCGCTCATGCACAGAGACTTAAAAATTCATTTTAAATATTAGTCAATTAAACCCAGTAATGCGTGGGGGAAAAAGAATAATAGAAGTGGGGTGATGCCCACGTGGCTGGATCTGGGGGTGGCAAGTTTTGGCGTCACTATTCTAAAAGCAATGGTTGGAATTCACAGGATAAAAGAGAAAGATGTAGGAACAGTCAAATTTGCACAAAACATTTACCAAAACATTCAGTTTCAATTCATAATTTGAAACAGTCTCAAAAACTCCAGAGATGGGGCTGGAGTGATAGCACAGCGGGTAGGGCATTTGCCTTGCATGCGGCCGACCCAGGTTCGATTCCCAGCATCCCATATGGTCCCCCAGGCACTGTCAGGAGTTATTCCTGAGTGCAGAGCCAGGAGTAACCCCTGAGCATCGCTGGGTGTGACCCAAAAAGAAAAAAAAAACTCCAGGGAAAGTGAACAAACTTCATAAGAAATGGCATCATCACTTTCATCATTCCCTATGTTGCTGAAGTGTCAAGCATTTTGTATTTTTTGCCAGGGGCCGCACCTGGCAGTGCTAAGGGCTTACTCCTGGCTCTGTGCTCAGGAATCACTCTTGACATTATTGTGGGGGACTATATGGGGTGCCAGGGATTGAACCCAGGTCAGCATTGTGCAAGGCTTACCCGCTATAGAGCCTTACCCACTATACCCTCTCTCTAGCCCCAAACATTTTGCACATTTTTAAGAATTCATGATGTTTATGTATGTATCATACCTAACTTTTATGGTGGCACTTTTGAGTTCTGTAATTTTTCTTTATTATTGTTGATTATTTCTGGTAGTATTTATCTTGTCCTTCCCAGCTTCTGATTTGATAGAAGTTCAGAGAAATGGGTTTTATAATCTAAATGAAACCCAAATATCACACACTTTACCAATAATGAGCTGTCAGTGATACAAATATATAAAGTATCTTCTTGATCTGCAGATGACAATCATTCCTTGAGCACTATGTATTAAGCACTATTATATCCTGGGTGCTAAGAATACAATTATTCGAGCCCTACTTTTTACTAGGCACATCAGCCAGAGGCCCGGGAAATACAGAAATTCTTTCTTGCACTCTGGGTACCAAATGCATCCTGTAACAGAAACCTAGACAAAGGGCAGCGGTAACAAGGACAAGAAGCTGATTCTGCTTGGAGGTGGGACTGGGGAATTTCTTCATTTTCAGAATTCGAGCAAACCAATTTACCCAGCAAAGCTTCCCTAATCTCCTAAAGAACAAAATTAAGCCTTTAATGGCTTCTCAACATACCAATACCACTTCCCCCCAGGCTACATTCATATGCAAGTCTTATGAATTTCACACACATACACACACACACACACACACACACACATACACACACAGAGAAGAGAATTTCCATTTGGAAAATGAGAGCAAAAGTATTCTTTGGGCCCACTTGAAATCTGATGACCAATCATATCTATGTAACTTGAAATTGTCTCTGTGAGTTATAGGTAATTATTTCTCAAGTACCTTTGTGTAGGGCTGGGAGTGGGGGTGGGTGGGACTGGGAATTGTTAGGAATAAATTATCTGCAGTTGTGGTGAAACCACACAGTGGCAAGAAGAGTGACAGAATGGAATGAGGGGAGGAGGGCCTTGACATCATAGAGCTGGATACCAGCTCTGACCCCATGTCTTACCCCTGAAACAGTCAGGGGCAAATGAATTGGGTTAGCCCATTGGCACTTTCTCCTTGGAGTGAGGTTTGATAAAGAAAGCAAGTCCTTTCACCTGCCCTTTACCTTGACTTTCTTACAGCTGTTGCTTTTACAGTGCCTGGAATGGAGTTCAGTGATGCTCTTGGTTTCGCCACCCTTACTATAACAGTGTTTTTGTTTTGTTTAGTTTTGTTGCTTTTTGGGCCCGCTCGAGCAAATCGATGAACAACAGGAGGACCGTGACCGTGACCGTGAGTCACACCAGCGATGCTCAGGGGTTACTCCTGGCTCTGCACTCAGGAATTACTCCTGGCAGTGCTCAGGGGACCATATGGGATGCCGGGGATTGAACCCAGGTTAGCCACGTGCAGGGCAAACCCCCCTATCCGCTGTGTTGTCACTCAGGCCCTATGACAGTGTTTTGAGAACCACGATATCTCTTTTCTTCTTTTTTCTTTTTTTTTCTTTCTTTTCTTCTTTAGACTCCTCCAAAAGATGGCTTTGAGATCGCCGATGTCCGGCCAGTTACACACAGTCCTCCAGAAGAAAAGGCATCCCCTTCCTCCACCTTCTGGTTCTCTTCTTTGAGAAAAAAGAATGTACCCCGGGAGGGGGCACAGCCCCCGTGGCGATCCTCCGACAAGCACCCCACGGATATCATCCGCTTCAACTACCTGGACAACTGTGACCCCCTTGAGCAAGCCTGGCCAGGGTAGGCAGCCCCTGCCCCCTCCCCAGCTTTGCTCTTGGCCCTTTGGGATATGGAAAGATGAAAATAGAGCTTGGAAAATATGCAAATGCTTTCGATACATGCAAAACAAATTGAAAAGTAAATGAACCGTTTTTAGTAAATCTGCAGGGTTAATTGGGATTTGTTTGCATCCTGTAGCTGGAATGAGTTAACATGACAGCTGTTTTTAGTATTTTTAACACCTCAACATTCCAGTCTGGCTTGACATGTGAGAGCCCTGGGCTCAATGCCTGGTGCCTCGTACTTCTCCGTGCCACGCCAGGGACGGCTCCTGAAGCTGGGGTGGTGCCCCCAAATATTATCTTTCCTAAATAATGTGTACAGGATGTACTCACTTAAACTTAATGAAAGTAATTTCAGAATTGCTAATCCATACCACATTAAAACGAAAATAGAGAATGTCACATAGCTTATAAATCTTGATGACCTCTCATGAAAACAATCACAAAATGAATAAATTGTATCTACTTTTAGGAGGGGGTCTCCCCAGCAGTGTTGAGGACATTGGGGCACACTTCAAGCCACCCGGCTAGGGACCCCCGCCCCCGGTGTGCCCAGAGACCATCAGGCTACACCTGCTGGTGCATAGAGCCGTGTTGTACTGGGGCTGAGCTGGGCTTTGACACGCCAACCCCGGTCTCACATTGTGAACCAGAGACCCCTCTTCCAGGAACCAGCCTCGAGGACAGACATCTGTGCATCTACTGTGGGACACTGGTGGCCAGAGGGGGTGTTATACCCTTGTGAAGTTGGAGAGTCTCTGATGAATCTGTCTGGATTCTTCACCTTAGGGAGTTCGAGGCAATTGTAAAAGCAGAAATAAAACAAGTCCCCTCTTTCTGGTTTCCCTGTCTCTTAAAGACATAATGACTATTTTTTCTAGCTTTTTGGGGCACACCCAGTGATGATCAGGGGTTACTCCTGGCAGTGCTCAGGGGACCATATGGGATGCCAGGGATTGAATCCAGGTCGGCCGCGTGCAAGGCAAATGCCCTCCCCACTGTACTATCATTCTGGCCCACAATGACTGTTTCTATGAAGCTCTTCTAAGATAGAATGATGGTTGTGTGGTTGTGGAGGCAGAAGCCTTTATCTTATGAGGTGAATGTAAAAACAGTGATGGCTAATTCCTACTTTATCCCCAGAAAATATCATTTAAGGGGGCTGGAGAGTTAGTACAGTGGGTAGAGTACTTGCCTTGCACACAGCTGACCTGGGTTCAATCTCTGGCATCCCTTATGTTCCCCGAAGCCCACCAGGAGTGATTCCTGAGTGCAAAGCCAGGAGTAAGCTCTGAGCTCCACTGGGTGTGACCAAAAAAATAGAACGAGGGGGGAAAGAGAAAAATAAAGTAAGAGAGAGAGAGAGAGAGGAAGGAAGGAAGGATGGAAGGAAGGAAGGAAGGAAAAGAGAGAAAGAGAGAGAGAAAGAAGATGGTGAGAAGCAAATACTAACATGAATACAGACACCAGATGACACATGTGTTCCCACATTTCATTTTTTTGCCTATGTTCTGTCCTCAGCGTATGTCATCCCGAGAATATTCAAGCAAATGACGGTGTTCAAGCCCCACCCATAATCTCTCTGGGTATGGTAAACCACCAACTCTGTAGACAACATCATTTGCTTGATTGATTCTGCTTTTCAGTTTTAGGGGTTTCCCCCACCCCCACACTTCACTTCCTTTTATAATTGCGGGGTGGGGGTAGCATGGATAGAGAGGATTCCAAAGCCAAATATCTTAGATGTGCCTGGAGAAATCTAGCTTCTCTGCCATTGTGCTCCTCGGTTTTGATTCGATCACATGAGAACTTACTGAGGGATGACCATGGTGCCAAATCTCTGGGTGTAACTTTCCCACCTCAACAGAGATCAGCGGATGTACTCACAGACCCCTTTCTGAGTAGCACAATATGCACCTTGACCCCACTTTCTTTCTTCATGAAGGAGTCTATTGTGGAGATCACACAGCAGCTGTGGGTACTGATCTGCCGCTCTCCCTCCTGCGTGATGCCGAAATGGCAACCCTCCGTGTCTCCATTCATGGACATCCACTTGTTTCCAGTTGAGAGAAGGCAACCATTTCCATCACAGGAACAAGACCCCCGGGACCAATAGCTCGGGCAAGCATCCGAGATGCCCAACAACCATTTGTCACCTTTGCTGTGCTTTTTTTACTTTACAGGAGAAGGAAAAGGCACGAAATGACCCCAGATTCCAGCCAGCAGTCACGCGATAAGAAAAATAAACTACAGGACAGAGCTAAGTTAAGGAAAGCACAGTCATTGGTGAGTACGACTTACTAAAGATGCCCCACCAAAGAGCCTATGTCAAAGTTGGGTTTGTTTTTTTTTTTTCAATATACCAGGATCATCGATCATGGATTTGCTCGAGCGGGCCCAGTAACGTCTCCATTGGAGACTTTGTTGTTACTGTGTCTGGCATATCGAATACGTCACGGGGAGCTTGCCAGGCTCTGCCGGGCGGGCGAGATACTCTCGGTAACTTGCCGGGCTCTCCGAGAGGGGCGGAGGAATCGAACGCGGGTCGGCCATGTTGGCTGTGTGCAAGGTAAACGCCCTACCGCTGTGCTATCGCTCCAGCCACCTTGATTGAAATCACTTACTCAGTTTACAACCTTCAGATGCCCTTGATTTCATCTCAGCTCATTTTCTCTGCTTAAGAGAAGTGCATGAATGTATGGGAATGAATATGCTTTGGAAGCAGTGAAAAGGACCATCGTTATAGGTCTCTATCCCACTGGGAGTCCTAGGGGGCAGGTGGGGGTGTGAGGGTGCAGAAAATGACTTCTCTTTGGAATGCAGGATCCATTGACCCAAATAGAAAACCAGGCTTCTCGCATCCTTCCTGCGGCTGCTGGGGAAACAGGATTATTAAAGTGCATCTCAAGTGACTTAAAAAAAAAAAAAAAAGAATTAAGACCCTATCCTTCCCTGATTAAAAAAGACCTAATTGACTATCTGCCAAAGCCACTCTTGGGGACAGGGAACATTCCCATTTCGTAGCAGAATTTCCCAGGGGTGCTTCTCTGCACCCACCCCTCCCATCCCTTCCAGCGACGGGGTGCCGTACAGGTCCCGCGAGCAAGGTAAAAGGGAATGAGGATGGAATAAAAAGTTCTGATTACTCATAAAGATCTTGAAAGAAGTTTAGGCTCCACACACAAGGAAAATTCATATAAAACAGATGCCATTTGGGAGAGGAGTGAGAATATGCTCTTGAATAAATCACTTTTATGGCCCCCCGTGAAAGCCCTGTTACTTTCTGTTTAAATGCATTTTCAAGTGTTATGTTCAGAGAGAAAATGAGGGACAAAATGAACGTTTTTAAAGGGAGCAGTGGGCCTGCGGGGGGCAAGCCTGTGGGGCAGGATGTGCTGATGGCAGCCATCTGCGGATTTTAAAGCCACGCAGTAAAATTGTCGGTGGAAACTTAATTGTGCAGAATAACGGCACGAGGCTAATGTCACGGCACTCCTACCTGGTGCCCTGGAAGTAGCCAGTGGGTCTGGGTAGACAGGGAACTTGAAGGCCAGTGAGTGGGTAGGGCCATGCATACTGACAAATGGCCTCAGACTTAAACAAATCAAAAAGGCTAATCAGAAGCCACCCCGGGGCTCTGACACTCACCATCTGTCACGCACTTTCTGCGCTGGCTCACATGAAAATATCGGTCATTTGTTACAGACATAAAAAGTGGCACTCAGACCTTGCACACAGGTGGCCTTGAGGGCCCGGCAGGGAGATCCCTGCCCCCACACAGCAGCACAAAGCCAGGGACCCCCCTGCACCCTGCCATGTGTGTGGCCCCCAAAACAAAGGAAATAGTAGTTTAGGGTCCGAGATATAGTCCCAGGAATAAGACATTTGCCTTGTACACAGCCGATCCTGGTTCGATCCCCGACACCACATAGTGTCCCCTGAGCACCACCAGGAGTGATCCCTGAGCACAGAGCCAGGAGTAGCCTCTGAGCATTGTCGGGTATGACGCCAAATACACCTGCAGCCCCCCAAAAGTGGAATACATTAGAGCTCTGAGGGAGACCAGGGCCGATGTACTAAGGCAGAGTGTTTCTCTAAGTCGCTGAGCAGGCTTCTTCGAGAGCACTGAGCATGGAGCACTGGGCCCCCCAATCCTGCTGTGCTCTCCCATTGGGGAGGGGTGGGGAGAAGCCTGGCTGGCAGGGCCCCAAGTCTGTGATTGGTCAGCCCCTCTGCACTGGGTGAGCGGGGTGTCACACGCAGTGGCAAGAGGCCACTAGGAAGGTCTTGCCACTCGGGACAGAGATGGAGGAGAGGCCACTGGAGACCCAGGAGAAGCAGGGGCCACCCTGACAACCACAGCTGCGGTGGAGAAGATTGCGTACTCATTTCATAGAAAGTTCTAGAATCTTGAGGCCACTGTCTCTGGGAAGACTTCAGAAGCAGCTAGAAAAACAGGCAAGCAGATGAGACTTAGGGCCTCGTGTGGTGGGCGTGTTTCCTGCCACACCTGGAGGTGCTCAAGGATTACTCCTGGTTCAGTGCTCAGGAGTCACTTCCAGCAGGATGTGTGGGACCACCCTGGTTCCACCACCATCCAACAGGGGTCCAACACGTTTGCCCCTTAGCCCCTGTACTCTTCCAACCCAGTTTCAGGGTAAGTTTCTGATTCACGATCGGTAAATGTTCAGTTTGTATTCCTGTTTTATATTCGCATATACCTGGAGCTGCTTGAAAAATGTATTGGGTGAAAAGTGCTTGGGAGAGAGAAACAGTTTGAGAAGCCAAATTTAGGGGCACTGTCTCTAAAAGCCAGAATGAAAGGCCTTTGGGCAGGAAGGTAGTGGTTTGAATATATATAAATATAAATATATATATATATATATATATATATATATCTGGAGTGATAGCACAGCGGGAGGGCATTTGCCTTGCACGCAGCCACATGGCTGACCCGAGTTCGATTCCTCCGCCCCTCTCGGAGAGTCCGGCAAGCTACCAAGAGTATCTCGCCCGCACGGCAAAGCCTGGCAAGCTACCCATGGCGTATTTGATATGCCAAACACAGAAACAAGTCTCACAGTGTTACTGGGCCTGCTCGAGCAAATCGATGAACAATGGAAGGACAGTGACAGTGATATATATATATCAGAGAGCCCGGCAGCCTGCCGAGAGTGTCCCACCCACACGGACAGATGGACAGAGCCTGGCACCCTCCCTGTGGCATGTTCAATGTGCCAAAAACAGTAACTGTAACAGGTCTCATTCCCCTGACCCTGAAAGAGCCTCCAGTCGTTGGGAAAGATGACTTAGGAGAGGCTGGTAAAATATCAAGGCTGGGACGAATAGAGACATTACTGGCTCCCACTCGAGTAAATCGAGGAACAACAGGATTACAGTGATACAGTGAAAGGCCAGAATGAAAGGCCTTTGGGAGGAGGGTAGTGGTTTGGACATTGTGGGGAGCTCCTCCCTGCCCCCATAAAGGACAGTTGATATTTGGAGAAGCTAGAGCTGGGCGAGTGGCAGGGCTGGCCGGCCAGGAAGCATCCCGCATAAGACCTGCAGGGGTGAGTGGAGGCGAGGGTGGGGGGCTGGCCACAACTTGCCATCCCAGCAGACTCCGGATCTTTCTCTGAGCGTCCCTGGGGAGTTGTTTCAGACCCCCAGGCTCTGCTGCGGGCTGGTCATGTTCGCCGTTGTTTAGGGAGCTGAGGCTTTCCAGGACCCCTTTCTCGGGAAGCAGCTTCCAGGTCAAGGGCTGCCGGCTAACAGCGGCTTCACTCACCTGTGCCACCCTCCCCTGGGATTCACAGATAAGCGACGGGAATGGCGCCTATCAGATCCTGGCTGCTTTACAGCGGCGAAGATTGCCATCGAGAGCATCTAAACCCCAAGCAGTGACCCATGCTCCGTGATTATAAAATTCCGTGTACTGAGGCTGGAGCAATAGCACAGCGGGGAGGGCATTTGCCTTGCACGCAGCTGACCTGGGTTCGATTTCCAGCATCCCTATGGTTCCCTGAGCACCGCCAGGGGTAATTCCTGAGTGCAGAGCCAGGAGTAACCCCTGTGTATTGCCGGGTGTGACCCCAAAAAGAAAAAAGGTAAGGTAAAGGTAAAGGCCCTCCCGTTGATCGTTGATTTGCTCGAGCGGGCCCAGTAACGTCTCCATTGGAGACTTTGTTGTTACTGTGTTTGGGTAGTAATAATAAAAAAATAAAATAAAATTCCATGTACAGCAAAGCAATTAAAAATAAGCATGACGGGTAGCCAGGCATCCTCTAAATGGGATTTCAGGGGTTTTCCTCTCTTACGTAGAGATGTGAAAAACACACACATAATTTTTTTTTCTTTAATTTTAACAAGTCGGGTAGCGGGCTAGTACAGGGGTCAGGGAGCCCGTCTCGCCCCTTATACTCCTGTGGTGCTGGCCTCAGTCCCACCCCCAGCACCACATACGGTCTTTCAAGCACCACCAGTCTCACTCCTGGCCCCTGAGCACCTCCAGGTGTAACGAAAATAATTTTTTGTTTGTTTTTTGGGGGGAGCCAGAAGTGGTCGCTGGTAAGGAGGCCCTCTCAGTCAGTGGCCAGCTGCGGGCCTGGGACGGCCGCTGAGGGTGAGGGTCCGCGGGGCGGCCAGCAGGGGGCGCCCGCTCGCTCCCCTGCTCGTTCATTCCTCCCGCGCAGCCAGCCGTTTGAGCCTGTTCCCCTCTGTACCCCACGCCCTAGGGGCCCCCATGTCGAAAGTCACAGCTGTGGGAAGTGAAAGTGCAGAGTGGACGCACACTGTCCTCTCCTGCCGGGCCCTACGGGACCCCGGAACCCGTATGTGGTGCCTGGCGGCCTGTGCCTGGGTCTCCTGGGCCCCCTGCACCCCTCACTCCTCTGTGCCCCCCTGCATCCTCCTGGGCCCTCTCGTGCTCCCTGCGCCTCCCTGTGTCCACAGCAGCCTCTGGGCTCCATGCACGCGTCCACCCACCGACCTCCCGGCTGCACTTTTTATTGATCCCTAAGGGAGGAAAGCCCTGGGCACTGCCAGGGTCTATCTTACCACCGCCCACCACACCCCCGGAAAGGGTTGTACCAAGGGCAGGGTGGAGGACCAGGGGGTCAGCGACCCCCAGACTACACATCCTCCCCTCCCCCTGCCCGGCCCCACACCACCAGCACCCCCTAGTCTCCCACATTCCCCCCCACCACCCCCCACCCCTGACAGCTGTGCCAGGTGTGGCCCAGGTACTCCTCCCTCCCACCAGGGCAGGGCTAAGCAGCACCAGTCCTGGGCCTGGCCCGGAACCCACTAATCAGTTGGCAGAGAATCAGCGAGTGCTTCCCCCGGCCCCCCCACCCCGGCCCTGCGCCTGCCAGGGCTTCTTGCTGGAGTCGGCAGGAGAGAAGCCTGTGTCGGCGGCACTCCTGGTTCTCGGCATCCTCCTGCGAGAAATCTTAATCCCTGTCACTGCTGGGTTTTAAGGGTTCTTGGGGAGGTGGGGTGGTGAGGGCACACCCAGTGCTGCTCAGGACTTGCTCCCGGCTCTGTGCTCGGGATCACTCCTGGCAGGGCTTAGGAGACCCTATGGGGTGCCACGGATGGACCCCAGTCCAACAGTTCACAAGGCCCTCCCCACTGTACTACCACTCCAGCCCCACTACTGGATTTTTAACACGTACAGCAAGATGGCCGGAGCGATAGCACAGCGGGTAGGGCGTTCGCCTTCCACGCGGCCCACATGGCCGACCCGAGTTCGATTCCTCCGCCCCTCTCGGAGAGCCCGGCAAGCTACCGAGAGTATTCGATATGCCAGACACAGTAACAACAAAGTCTCCAATGGAGACGTTACTGGGCCCGCTCGAGCAAATCGACGATCAACGGGAGGGCCTTTACCTTTTACCTTTACAGCAAGATGGGACGCAGGCACATGCATCGCATTCATCCACGCACATCTCCCCACAAATGGGCAAGCAGCCCAGGTCTGCACAGGGACATTTGGAGACAGCCTTTCTGCTGATGCTCATTTCTGATTGGGTTTATCTTTGTTGTAAGGCAACACCAGGCAGTGCTCAGGAATCACAACTGGCTCTGCTCAGGGATCGCTCCTGGCTCTGTGCTTGGGACTCACTCCTGGCTCTGTGCTCAGGGCTCACTCCTAGCTGTGCTCAGGGCTGACTCCTGGCTCTGTGCTCAGGGCTCACTCCTAGCTGTGCTCAGGGCTGACTCCTGGCTCTGTGCTCAGGGCTCACTCCTGGCTGTGCTTAGGGATCACTCCATGGTCTGTGCTTGGGATTCACTCTTGGGATTCACTCAGGGATGATTCTTGGCTCTGTGTTCAGGGCTCACTCTTGGCTCTGTGCTTGGGATTCACTCTTGGCTCTGTGCTCAGGGCTGACTCCTGGCTCTGTGCTCAGGGCTCACTCCTGGCTCTGTGTTCAGGGTTCACTCCTGGCTCTGCACGCAAGGCTTACTCCTTGCTTTGTGCTCAGGGAGGACTCCTGGCTCTGTGCTCACTGTTCACTCCTGGCTGTACTCAGGGCTGGCTCCTGGTTCTGTGCTTAGGGCTCACTCCTCACCGTGCTCAGGGAATCACTCTTGACTGTGCTCAGGAATCACTCCTGAAGGGGCTTGGAGGACCCATGCAGTGCCAGGGATCCAAGCAGGCCAGCTGCGTGCAAGGCCAGCGCCTCAATCTCTGTCTTGTCTCCCTGGCGCTTCCCTTGTGCTTTGGGTGCCAGAGAGTGAACTGGGGGTCTCAGATGCACAGAACAGGAGCTTTGTCCCCAGGCTCCTCTTCCACCCGGCCCCATGATGAGTCTGAGGCCTGTGCCCACCCCGGGGCTCGCTCCTGCCGCATCCTTGGGAGGCGGTGGGGTCTGACCTCAGTCTCGGGGCCATCCCTGCAGTCGCTCAGCCTCTGCTGACTCCAAGTTACTGAGAAGAGAAACCAAGGGCCAGCTAGGGCTGTCTCTCTCCCTGACTCTGCTTTCACCAGAGTGGGCAGCGTTGAGGAAACAGGGCACCTTCTGCAAAGGGGGTGACCAAGGAAGGCCCCCTGCACTGCTAGGTGGGAGCAGACGAGAGCCAGGAGACTCTTGGGGAGAAGGCGAATGTCAGGACACACAGCGGGCCCCTGAGGCCCCGTTCTCGGAGAGAGGCTGGGCAGATGGACTGTCCCTGCCGTGGATAGTATCCCCGGCTCCTGGGCCTCTCTTGATCCCACTGCATGCTGATGCAGTAACCGCAACTGTTTGAGTGTGTGCGGCAGGAACTTCCCACTCTGGGATTCTCAGCCGTGATTGCTCTTCGTGGAATGACCACGGCTCCCCATCCTAGAGTTCACCCCCTTCTGTACTGCCCCCACTGCCTGCGGCCTTCCATCTTTTTTTTCTCTGCTGTGAACATTTAAATCTTCCACGAAGAGCCCCTTGCAGCCGCTGTTTTCAGGGGGCAGCTGGAGGGGTGGGGTCAGGAGCCCAGAACAGTCTGCAGGGATGAGTGACAGTTACCCAGAGGGAGGGAGGACACTGGGGACTGGCCCTAGCCAAAGCAGCAGCTTGTAGGCGCCTGCCCGGGCCTGTAGGCCTCAGGGTGTGGAGGCAGGGTTCCTCACAGGTGGTTAGCGCATCGCATTGGATTCGCTTTCCTGTCCCTGGGGCCCGGGGGAGCACAGGCAGCCTCCCGAGGGGCATCCAGGACCTCATCTGGGTTCGAGCACATGGGGGTTGGGACCCACCCGCAGCAATCTGGGTTAGAACTCATCACCCCGCAGGAATCCACGGCACTTCTGAGCACTGGAGCGAGAGATCAGTAAGGGAGGGCATTTGCCTTGCACACGGCTGAGCTGACCTGGGCTTGATCCCCATATGGTCCCCCGAGCACTGCCGAAAATGATGTGCAGTGCCAGGAGTAACCCCTGAGTATCGCTAGGTAAGGCATGAAAACAGAAGAAGATGGGGCTGGAGCGATAGCACAGCCGGTAGGGCGTTTGCCTTGCACACGGCCGACCCGGGTTCGATTCCCAGCATCCCATATGGTCCCCCGGGCACCACCAGGAGTAATTCCTGAGTGCATGAACCAGGAGTAACCCCTGTGCAAAGCTGGGTGTGACCCAAAAAGCAAAAAAAAAGAAAACAGAAGAAGAACTCACTGCATGTCTGGGCTGGTGCCTGCCCCATATTCAGTTAGAACCTACTGCACACCTAGGTTGGTGCCTGCCCTATATCCGGTTAGAGCCCACTGCACACCTGGATTGGTGCCCGCCCCATATCCGGGTTAGAGCCCCCTGCACACCTGGGTTGGTGCCCGCCGCACAAGCACACCTCCCCCACAGCCATCCTAGCGTCAGTCCAGGGCAGTTTCTCTCCAGGGTCTCTCGGGTACTCCCTTTGCTCCGCTTCACCCCAGTTTGGCCTCTCCCACCCTCTGGCAAACCATCAGCAAAAGCCATGCCAGGCTGGCAGGACACTGGGCCCACAGGCTGATCCAACCCAGGTCCCCACCCAGGGCACACGCCGTCAGGAAGATGCCGGCGGCAGCTGGGAGTGTGTCTGCCAGGTGCCACTTTGTGCAGCAGTGAGGCGTTTAGAAGCAGCGAAGAGGCGGGGAGATGAGGCCACCGGCAGAGCCAAGTTCTGCTTGCTTGCTTGTTGTGGGGTTGGGGCCACCCCCAGGGGGGCTTTAGAGCCCAGAGAGAGACAGAAGGGGGGGAGGTGTGGTATTGCCACAGACTCCACGCCCTGCGAGTTGCGTTCGTGTGTAGCAGTAAGGAATGAGCTAAGCGTGGAACAAGGCCCGGCAGGGACATCAGGAAAGGCTGTGCCACTGGGCCCCTGTCCAGAATGTTCTGGCCCAGGTCTGGATCAAGGCAGAAGCTTCTCTCTCTCTCCCTCTTCTCTGCTGCTAGCTCAGTGGCTCTTCTCTCTCCTGCTTTCTCCTCTCCCTCTGCTCCTCTCTCCTGCTCACGTGCAGATGTCAAGGAAAAGCTGTTTCTCACTGTGAGTCTGGGCTGCAGTGCCAGCCGGCAGTGTGTGCATGCATGCAGGGAGAGCGGGGAGAGGGGCATGCGAGGGGATGCTCCCAGCCTCAGCTGCCTGGAGGGTCTCAGCCTGTGCCTGCAGGGAGAGCAGGGAGGGGGGCATGTAAGGGGATGCTCCCAGCCTCGGCTGCCTGGAGGGTCTCCGGCCCAGCAGCTGGGGGATGGATGTGGCCGCAGAGCACACACCTTGCATGTTCAGTCCCCATCACCACATGGCAGCTCTCTCCAGCCACCCCTGGCCATATCCCGTCTCCGGAACACACACTTCACACTCTTTTTGCTCGGGAACCCCCGTTCTTGAGGTTCAGGGAAGTTGCTGGTTGTGAAGGCATTTTGGAACCCCAGGAATGAATTCATTGTCGCTGGAAGCCAAGACTCAGTTGCATGAGGAGTGGGCAGGAGCTGGTGGGAAGTCTGATCTCACCGTCCCTGCTTCCTGTCACGAGAACAGTTTGGTGGGAGCACTTCCTGTGGAGTTCTGGGAGTCACAGCTTCTCTCCTTCCCAGGTATCCCTGAACGCAGATCCCAGCTCCCCCCGCCAAGTGCCGGCCAGGCTGGCCTGGTCTCCTGAGCCGTCGGCAACGCTCCCAACCACGGAAGTAGCAGCGAAGATTCTCCTACAGCAGCTCCGGGGCCAGCCCAGGCTCCCGCTGCTCCCCGGCCGGGCCCTGGATGTACCGTTGATTTAAAGTGGGGACAATGTGTTTGTTGCCACCACAAGATCACTTGATGCTGTAAGGACTTGGATGCATGTTGGCCGCCCTCTAGTAGAAGCTTTTCCTTCAAATACTTTTTGTTTTGTTTTGGTTCTGTTTGGGGGCCACACTCAGATGTGCTCCGGTCTTACTCCTGGCTCTGCACTCAGAGGCTGGGGTTGGGGACAATAGGGGATGCCGGGAATTGAACCTGGGTCAGCGGCGTGCATGGCAAACTCCCTCCCCGCTGTGCTATCACTCTGGCCGGTCCTTCAGATTCTCTAGTGTGGCATGTGCGTGCTGTTGGGAAAGGCATTCCGGGGGTAACTCGGGATACACATTCAGGACACAGGTGATGCTACACCAGGTCACATTAAGAAGGGGGTTAGACTCACACCCAGTGACATGAGGGCACCAGTGGCGTTCAAGAAGGATGCAGACAGCACTCACCCAGGAGGACGACGGATCTTCATCCCAGCTGCCACCCCAGAAATGTCGTGGCTTTCCAGCAAAGGTTGGAACTAGCCTCACAGTAAGTCGATGAAGTAGTTGAAAACCTGAAGAAACTTGGGGCTGGAGTGATAGCACAGCAGATAGGGCGTTTGCCTTGTCTGCAGTCAACCCGGGTTCGATTCCCAGCATCCCATATGGTCCCCTGAGCACCGCCAGGAGTAGTAATACTTGAGTGCATGAACCAGGAGTAAGTGACCCCCGTGCATTGCCGGGTGTTACCCACAAAGCAAAAGTAAATAAATAAAATAATTTAAATGAATAAATAAATATATAAAGAAACCTGAAGAAAACTTGCCGAGCATCAGAGGATACCAGACACCCTAGTGGTTTAGTGGTGACAGGGTATTTCTCTCTCGCCCTCTTGGAGGCTGAAGTCTGAGACGGAGGTGTCCAGGTTGGGACCTCAGGACTTCACCTGAAGTCCTGTGTCCTGTGTGCGCATCTGTGTTCTGTCCTCTCCTCAGAGGACAGTGTCACACTGATGCCTCATTTAGTTACCTCAGAAGAGAAGACTCATCTCTGCTCACAGCAGGGTCCTGAGTTCCAGAGCTTAGGGGATCCCTGTGGGATGCCAAGAACATCACAGGGGCCGGTGGAGCCCCAGGACACAGCCGCCTCATGGGGCTTTGTAACTGCTCCGTCTGCTGAGGCTCGAAGGTCAGACCCAGGCTGGAGAGATAGCACAGTGGGTAGGGCGTTTGCCTTGCATGCAGCCGACTGGGGTTCGATTCCCAGCATCCCATATGGTCCCCTGAGCACTGCCAGGAGTAATTCCTGAGTGCAGAGCCAGGAGTAACCCCTGTGCATCACCGCATGTGACCCAAAAAAAAGCAAAAAAAAAAAAAAAAGGTCAGACCTGGTGGTTTCTGATCCAGTGAGACCCAGGTCAGAACAGAGCCCACAGGGGGCAGAGAACCCCAACTCCATCAGCACCTACCTGGTCATACCTGTGAAGAGGTTGGGGAAGGAGGGAGCAGGAATGTTCGCCCTAACTAGGTGGGCACCCATGTCCACGAAGGAGCAGCGGGCTTGGAAGGGAATACAGAAACTGTTGCTTTCCTGCAAAAATTGGAGTCAGACATGCTAAACGGCCCCCTCCGTCCCCATTCCCGGCCCAAACAGGTGCAGAGGGAGAGGAACAACCAGGTGATGTCAAGTCTGTATGTGTCCAGATTCTGCGTTTGTTTTTGTTCGGGGGCCTCACACAGTGGTGCTCGGGGTCTGGCTCTGTGCTCAGGGTCACTCCTGGAGGTGCTCAGGGGACCCCACAGGGTGCCAGAGAAGGCACCGAGGTGAGTCTTGAGCAAGGCTGGCACCCTCCCTGCTGTTCTGTCTCTCCAGCCCACAGGACCGAGTTTCTCATGCCTTGGCTGCTACTCCCATCACACGTTCCAGCGGGTCTACTGAGAACTATTGGGGGGAGGGGGCGGTGAGGGCGACATGTTAGAAGCAGCTCTCCCTGCGAGCCTGGCTCTGCCTTCTGTGCCCACGGCCACACAGCACTGTGTAGGTCGTCAGCCAGCTCCTTTTCAGCCCGGTGGCCCCCAGCCCCATTCCCTGGGCTTGTCCACCCTGTGATCACCTAGCCATAGGCACATGGCCTGCCTGGCTCTGCACTCGTGGTCACGGAGTTCTGAGCATGCAGGGGTGGGCTGGCTAAGCTCTGAAGTCCAGTAGCATCGTGTATGAAACACATTTTCGATTAATGATACTGTCCGTGCATGATGGGTTTGGGGGAATGGAACCCCAGGGCATGTCAGGGATTACCCGTGTGCCACGGAAGCAGGGGCTAGAGGAGTTGCGTGACCACGAAGGCCACAAGAAGTTCCAGCACTGGGGCCCAGTCCCAGGCATCGGCCTGAACCAGCCAGGTGGGCACGGAGATATGAAGTTGACCTTCCTCCTCCTTTGCCGCCGGTGTCCTCTCGTCTTCCTGACACTGTCCTTTTGGGGGGCTCTGCCTGACCCGCTGCCGCTCCCATCCGCAAGGCACCTTCTCCCAGCTCCGCGTTTCACTGGGTTTTGGTGGCCGGTCTCAGTCAGGGGCTTCACTCGGTGGCAATGATAGAGAAAGACCACAAGAGGGCGCGCAGCGCCCAGAGAGCGGCGGGGGCGGCCCTGCCGTCCAGGGGCTCAGGGGAGGCCGGGAAGCCCGAGTCGCAGGGGCGTGGGGATATTTATCTGCCCCCCTGCGGGCGGTATTAATGCAGGGGGGCAGATATGCAGCTCGGGACTTTGATTACAGCACAACGAGCCAACACACATCCACAGAGGGTCTTTTTTTTCTTTTTTTGGGGTCGTGGGGTTGGGCTCACCTGGGCTGTTCAGAGGCCCATATGCCAATTCCCTGGATCTAATTGGGGATAGCCCAAAGCAAGAAGGGGCCAGAGTGATAGGACAGCAGGGAGGGAGTTTGCCTTGCACGCAGTTGGCCTGGGTTCGATTCCCAGCATTGCACAGGGTCCACTGAGCATCTCCAGGAGTAATTCCTGTGTGCAGAGGAACCCTTCAGCATCACCAGATGTGACCCAAAAAGCAAACCCCCCCCCAAAAAAAAAGAAAAAGGCACCAACCTCTGTACTATCTCTCTGACCCTCCACCTGATGTTTGAAGAATCCACACCTAGTCTTAGGAAGAAACAAAATGTGGGGATGTTGAGGGGTTAAACCACCCCTGGGATGCTCAGGGTTACTCCTGGTGGTGCGTGAGGACCACATGGGGTACCAGGAACCAAACCCGGTCAGCTATGTGCCAGGCAAGGGACCTACCTGCCACGGTTTGGCTGTGACTCAGAAGTGGAGCCACTGGTTCACATCAGTGAGGCTGGGTTTGGTCCCCTAAACTCTGGAGCTAAAATTAAATAGGGGAAAAATAATTTTAAAATAATAATAATAAATCAATAGGGCTGGAGCGATAGCACAACGGGTAGGGCATTTGCCTTGCATGCAGCCACATGGCCGACCCGAGTTCAATTCCTCCACCCCTCTCGGAGAGCCCGGCAAGCTACCGAGAGTATCTCGCCCGCACAGCAAAGCTTGGCAAGCTCCCCGTGATGTATTCGATATGCCAAACACAGTAACAAGTCTCACAATGTTACTGGGCCCGCTCGAGCAAATCGATGAACAACGGGAGGACAGTGACAGCGACAATAATAAATAGGGGATCAGAGGGATAGGACAGCAGGCAGGTCGTTTGCCTTGCATGCGGCCAACCCAGGTTCGATCTCCGGCATCCCATATGGTCCCTGGAGTGATTCCTGAACACAGAGCCAGGAGTAAGTCCCAAGCACTGCCAGGTGTGGCCCCAAACCCCAAATCCCCAAGAAATAATAAAATAAAATAATACAATTGAATGACAAAATTATGTAAATGGAAGAGAATAAGTAAAACAAATGAAATAAAATAAGACTTACTAAGATTCATAGAATAGATGACTTGTATGAAAATAAAAGTGAAATAAAATGACACCAACAAAATAAATTTAAGTAATGAAAATAAATTAACAAAACAAATGACAAAATAACTAAATTGAATGAAATAACACAAATGATGGTGCCATGATTGGGCTGCAGTTCAGATGCCTGCCCGGGTTCAGTTCCCAGCACCTTCTGGTACCCTGAGCGCCCCGAGATAACCCGGGGTGCCCCCTCCACCCCGCAGGGCTTGAACAACTCGTAGCTTTAATCTTGCCTAAAGGCCCAGAGCAGTTGTCAAAGAATTGCTGGTGGGTGCCCAGCCCCCCGCCCCAGCCCACCAAAGACAATGGCATGAATAAAATAAAATATATGAAATGAAATAAAAACACAATAAGATACACACTGAAAACAAGTCAAAAGAAGCAAGAGAGATACGTCAATGGGCTCGGCCATGCAAGTGGCCCGGGTATGACCCTGGCACCACTGCGTACCCCCAGGAGGGGCTATGAGGACAGACTAGGCATAGCCCCCACACACACACTGCCAGGTGCAGGCTCAAACCAAAAAAGAGTTATAAGCAAAAAAGGCATAGCAGGTAGGGTGTTTGCCTTACATGCAGCTGACCTGGGTTCGATTCCTCCGTCCCTCTCAGAGAGCCCAGCAAGCTACTGAGAGTATCCCTCCCGCATGGCAGAGCCTGGCAAGCTCCCCGTGTCATATTCGATATGCCAAAAACAGTAACAAGTCTCACAATGGAGATGTTACTGGTGCCCACTCGAGCAAATCGATGAACAATGGGAAGACAGTGCTACAGTGCTGAGTAAAATAAATAAGTTAGAACAAAAATTTTTAATGAAAGAAAAGAAAGTAAATTAAAATCAATAAAATCCATGAGATAAATGCACTTTATTTTACTAAGAATGAAGAATGAAGAGGGGGCTGGAGCAATAGCACAGCTGATAGGGCGTTTGCCTTGCATGCAGCCAACCCTGGTTCGATTCCCAGCATCCCATATGGTCCCCTGAGCACTGCCAGAAGTAATTCCTGAGGGCAAAGCCAGGAGTAACACCTGTGCATCGCCGGGTGTGACCCAAAAAGCAAAATAATAATAATAATAATAAATTAAATTAATTCAGTACATTAATTCGTTGAATGAAATAATCTGGACAGCTCACGGCTCCAGCTTCCCCAGTAGGAAGCAATGCAGGGAAAGTTCCACCTTCTGTTTGTTTCTGTTTGGGTGTTTTTTTTTATTGTTTTATTTGGAGGAACGAGAGGACAGTGCTATTTGGAGGCCACAGCCTGGAGTGCATGCGGCTTACTCCTGGCTCTGTGCTCAGGGCTCTCGGGAGACTATGTGGAATGCCGAGGATCAAACCAAACCCACGCACAAAGCAGCGCCCTACCCACTGTCCTATCACTCTGGCCCCAAATTCCGTCTTTTTAAGCCACAGGCAGAGCCGCTGTGTGGTGTGGGCACCCCTGGATAGCAACAGGCTGCCTGGAGCAGCGAAAGGTCACAGGCTGCCCCGCCTCTGCTAGAAAACAGAGCCCCAGTGAAGCCAAGAAGATCCTCCAGGGGACCAGGCCTGGGGCTACGGGTGCTCCAACACTGGATGCAGCGGATGTAGTGAGCTGTAGGGGGCAGTATGGAGGCTGCTATGAGTCACATGTGACCACAGACACCCAGCCAGCCTCCAAACCACCCAGTGTCAAAGCCACGGGCAGACTCTGTAATCGGTGAGTTCTTGGTCATTGCTTAGCCAGCGAGCACTCAGGTGTCTGCCCCTAATGCTCCCCAGCACCAAGGATAGTGAAGAGGAGGAGAACTCCCCTTGCCGATGGATGCGTCCAGAAAGATGCCCCAGTGTGCCAGAACTTTCTACAGTACCTAAGGAAGTCTCTGAACAATGATTCTATCAGCACTCAATGAAATGCAGAGATTTGTAGAAGACATCATCAGTCAACTTAGAAAAAGATGGAAGCGTTTGAAGAAACAGCTCCAGACATAAATGAGTGAGCTAAAGAGTACAGGACAGGGAGGAGTGGGAGTGGTAATGCAGTGGTTGGAGACACAGCTCAGAGGTAGAGGTGCTTGCTTTGCCCTAGGTTCGAATTCAGCACCACACACGGTCACACACACACACACACACACACACACACACACACACACACACACACTGCAATAGCAGGTCTTGTCAGCGGAAGGGAAGAAGCCAAAACTTGAATCAAACATTTGCATGGGAAGAATTCCAGAGGGAGAGGAAAGAAAGGGGAAGAAGCTCTGGTAGAACTAAAAATACCAACTGGAGAACTTCTCCAATCTAAGGAGAGATACGTACAACCGGATCCAGGAAGCGAAGATGTTTCAAACAAAACAAACCCAAACACAACTGCAAGACACATGGTAACCGAAATGGGAGAATTGGAAAGAAACTCTTTAAAGCAGGGAGAGAAAAGGAAAGATGCACAGATCAAGGAGCCTCCAGAAGACTCGTAAAAGAGATGAAACAGGAGACAAGGCACTTGCCCTGCATGTGCCTAAAACTGCTAAGAGCCTTGGCAAGGCATATGGTCCCCCGAGCACTGGCAGGGGACACTCCTGAGCACCCCACTGGCGTGCCCCCAAACCTCCCTCCAGAACAGCACTTGGTGGATTTCTCAAATGAAACTGAGGTTGGAAGGGCTAGAGTTATAGCACAAGGGGTCGGGCCCTTGCCTCACACGCAGTTGGCCCAGGTTAGGTCCCCAGCACCCCAGAGGGTCCTCCGAGCCCGCCAGGAGTGATTCCTGAGTGCAGAGCCAGGAGTAAGCCCTGAGCACAGCCAGGTGCGGCGAGAGAGAGAGAGAGAGAGAGAGAGAGAGAGAGAGAGAGGAGAAGGGGGAGGGAAGGGAAGAAACTACAGTTGGAGAGAAGTGAATGGTTGGGTATAGAGTTGGCATCCAGAAGCCTGGGTCTGACCCCCGGAACCACCCACTGGAGGAATCCCTGAGCACAGAGCTGTGAGTACCCCCCAAATAGTAGCACTATAGCACAGTCACTGTCCTCCCGTTGTTCATCAATTTGCTGGAGCGGGCACCAGTAACATCTCCATTGTGAGACTTGTTACTGTTTTTGGCATATCGAATACGCCACAAGGAGCTTGCCAGGCTCTGTCATGCGTGTGGGATACTCTCGGTAGCTTGCCGGGCTCTCTGAGAGGGGCGGAGGAATCGAACTCGGGTCACCCACGTGCAAGGCAAACGCCCTACCCTCTGTGCCATCGCTCTAGCCCCAAATAGTAATAACATACAAAAGCAAAATAACGATAATAATCCTTCAACTGAAAAAGAAAACAAAAAAGAACAACTGTGGCTCGGGGAAGGCAGGAGCGTATCAGGGGCAGTGAGTGGAGGACTCGAGTCCAGGCCTTTTGCCGAGGGCTGCTGAGGCCTGTCCACATGCGGGAGTGGGTACTGATCACAGAGCATTTGCTCTACAATCGCTCTGTGTTGCTAAAGGCAGGCAATGACATTTGAGGCTCCTCCACCCCCCGCCCCCCATAACCCCATATTATAGGTTTTTGTGAACCTTTAGAAAATATTCAAGTTTTAGTCTTGGACTGTTTTATTTTCAAAGTCACACATGTTTATTTGTTTTGTTTTGGGGCTGACAGTATCCCCAACATTCAATCAACATTCAGAGAAATGCAGAAATCTGTAGAAGACATCGTCAGTTAACTTAGAAAAAGATTCAAGAGTATAAGAAGAGGGGGACAGAGGGATAGCACAGTGGGCAGGGCGTCTATCTTGCACGCAGCTGAACTGGGTTTGATTCCTCTGCTCCTCTCGGAGAGCCCGGCAAGCTACTGAGAGTATCCCGCCTGCGCGGCAGAGCCTGGCAAGCTCCCCGTGACGTATTCGATATGCCAAACACAGTAACAACAAGTCTTACAATTTGTTGTGAGAGGTTACTGGTGCCCGCTCGAGCAAACTGGTGAACAACAGGAGGATAGTGACAGTGACATGAAGAGGGGGCCGGAGTGATAGCACAGTGGGTAGAGCATTTGCCTTGCACATGGCCGACCCGAGTTCCATTCCCAGCATTCCATATGGTCCCCTGAGCACCGCCAGGGGTAATTCCTGAGCACAGAGCCAGGAGTAACCTCTGAGCATCGCCGGGTGTGACCCAAAATAAATAAATAAATAAATAAGAGTGTATGAAGGAATAGCTCCAGAAGTAAATGGGTGAGCTAGAGAGTACAGGGGAGAAAGCAAAAATGCAGTGGCCAGGGTATATGTCCATAGAATATGTATGTGGGCTCTCTCGCCACCTGTGTTCAGTGGCCAAGAGCCGCTTCCCCACCCTGGCCTGCAGCTGCCAGCAATGGACACGTGAAGGAGAGAACACGGACGCCAGGCTGGTTGGTGATCAGTCGCTGTTTATCCCAATCTCCGTCCTGCCGTTTACTCCATTCTCCCTGCGCGCCTCACTGAGCATCCTTCCAGTCTCACACCACCCCTCATTCCCGTCTCCACTCTCCCCGTGCCCAGTCTCACTGCCTTAGTCCAGAGCCCAACCTGCAAGGGAGCAAGGACACATAAATTGGTGAGCACAATCAACATATGTAAAGCCCTTCCTTCAGGGGAAGCTCTTCTAAGACAAAGGTCTCCTCCCGCTAGAAGATCCCTCAAGGGCAGAATTTCAACTGAGGGTGTGTTTCTCCTTTCCTTAGTCCAAAAACCATTTACCTTAATTCTACTTCTTAAAAATATTTAGTCATTTTGTATGGGCACAGTAAGAGATTATATTGAGTTTATATAGAGTGGCTCTCCTGGGGACATCTCCTACAGATCCCAGACTACAGTGCTCAGGCCAGATAAATCCTTCCTAATCCCTGCAGGGTCTTTGTTCAGTCTCTTCTCTTTAGGTCATGACAGAATTTGTCCACGACTGTGCTCTTCACATATTATAAGTTTTATGGCACTTGGCCTCTCTTGTTTTGATGCCAGGATACCTTACAGGGTACCTTACTACCTCTCCATCCAGTCCCTTCGTCGGGACCCTGCTTTGGGGTGCTAGGAACTAAGGGCAACTGAGGCTTAAGTGGAGTAAATATGACAGATGCCCAGGAGTAAATATTATTCGGAGTCAATTAACCCCCAAGTTACAAAAGCATAGCATTGACTGTCTCCCTGTGTCTATACAAAAAGGACATTGCTTTAAAGTAAACTACGCAAATGACATAAGGGAAAGAAAAAAGCAATACTTCACTTACAAATACCAAATCCAGAGTCCTTAGAAGGAGCTGACCTTGGGGATATAGGTGATTAACAGATAGGAGAAGCAGAGCACAAAGGAGAAGTTAAAGATAAACCCAGAGGAATGGGAGTGCACCGGGAGCACTGTGATGGGTGTAACCCAATAAATGTAACAGGGAAGAAACAACAAACCAATATTATCCTACAGCAGGGCTCAGGGCTTACTTGAGGTCTGTGCTCAGGGCTGACTTTTTGTTTGTGCTCAGGGTGGGCATCAAGCCCACCTGGCCACACAAAGGCAAGCATCTTGCCCACTGTACTACCTCCCCAGCACTCACTCTTTAGCTAAAGGTCCAGCCAGGCTCATCCCTACTGTCTTGCTCCTTGGACCAATACCGTCCACACTCAGGCACATGCTAGAAACGGACCCGGCATCACCCCTGAGCCGAGTGACCCACTGAGCCCTGGGACTGCCTGTACGTTGCTGTTTGCAAAATAAGGAACCGACCGACTAATGACTAACAGAGCCCACCGTCCCGGTCCGAGCCTGAGTGCTTTCCAAGCTCGTCGCTTCTTTCTCCTCGACACCATATTCTGCTTGCCATGTGACTGGGGGCAGCTGGCATTGCCCTCCCCCCCCCCACCGCCAGAGGATAGATGGCAAAGAGGGTTTGTACCATTCCCAGAGCACGTGCCTGGCTGAATGACAGGCTCCGAGTCGGGAGAGCAGGCAGGCACTATCAGTTCTTGCCAAGTCAAATGTGGATTTGGTCCTGGAAGGCAGGAGGGGTTTAGAAACAGATGTGAAGGGCCTGAGAGATAGCACAGCAGGGAGAGCATTTGCCTTGCACGCAGCCGACCTGCGTTCGATCTCTGGCATCCCATAGGGTCCCCCAAGCAGCACCAGGAGTAATTCCTGCATGCATAGCCAGGAGTAACCCCTGAGCATCACCATCACCAGGTGTGGACCAAAAAAGAAAAAAAAAATAGGAAACCCTAAAATGAATGACTAAATAAGAGAAACAGGTGTGCATCAGGACGGAGTTCCAAACTGGCATATGTGAGGCAAAAAGCAAAAGAAAAAGGCGGGCGGGGGGGGGGGGGGCGGCGGGAAGCCAAGAGAACAGAGATTAGACAACTTTGTCCGAGGCCAAGGACTCGGGAAGGGAGTGGGAGTGATAAGGCCAGGGAAGCCCAGAGAGAGAGCTGAGGTTTTTTATTCGGGAGGGAAGGCCTTTTACTCCCACTGCCTCGCAATGCAGTTTTGATAGCTTTCATTCCATGGGCCAAGAAAGAAAAAATTGTGGAGCAGGAGATGGGTGATAATAGGACCCACGTCAGGACGCCCGCATCCCCCGCAAAGGTGCCTGCAAGGAAGCCGAGCCCGTGCAGCAGGGACCCTCAGGTCCAGCCAGCAGATCAAAGACTGGACCCTAATGGAGGGAACGGCCAGGCAGTGGTCAGCCTTGCAAGCCTAGGAAACACTAGCGGCTCCATTTTTCTCTTGGGCAAGGTCACGGTCATTTAATATGGGCCAGACCACCGGGGTTCCCAGGAGCTCGGGAAGCAGGACCCCAAGGCTAAATTATGCTCTGAGGCAGATTACGAGGGTAACTGGATACAGGGTGAGTCAAGTCAGGAAGATGAGGCGGGAATTCCAGTGAGAAAGAACCCCAGCCCCAGCTGCAGACGGAGAAACAGGGCCTGCCAGAGGCGTGCTGCTTTCTCGAATGCCGGTTCCTTTCTCAGACGCTCCTTAGGATGAAGAAAGCCCAGAGCACGGTGGAAGTTTAATGCCGAAGGTGCATAAGAGAACAGAGAAGGGATTCGGGGCTTAGGCACTTGCCCCACATGCAGTGACCCCAGCTAGAGACCCAGCACCACATTGAGCCCCCAGGCATCACCCAGGGCGAACTCTGGGCACTGCAGGTAGAGCCCCAAATCCGCCCCTCCAAAAGATCCAGCAGGACTTAGGGAGCCTGATGGGCAGAGAGCGACAGTGGCCGGAGGTCTGGACAGGGATGATGGGAAGAACCTTGCACTTGGCCAACCCTGCAGGGAAGTGCCTCTCCTGGCTGCAGTCCTGTCAGACTGAGGTAAGGGTGATGCTCAAAGAACCCAGGCAGGCCAGGAGGTGGCTGGGCAGAGAGGCACAAGAGGCACAGCACCAGTGCTGTAAAAATAATAAATAAATAAATAAATAAATAAAAAATGTTAAAGGTCCTGGGAATCCAAGAGAGGTAGCACAACCCAGAAGGTGCTGGCTCTGCATGGGGCTGAGACACCACTCAAGGTCCCCCATCACTGTCAGGAGTGATCCCTGAACTGCAGAGCCAGGAGTCAGCCCTGCACTGAACCCCCTTAACTCCCATATCCCCTTTGCCCAGAGGCCCAATCAGCCTTCACTGTCATTGACGGAGTAACGTCCTTATGGCCGAAGGCTCTGGTGTCCGACTGCAATTATAGTCAGTCGGCGTGACTTCCGGCTGCCCTGGTCCTCAGCGTCCCTGACAGTCGTGCTCTGGGCTTTTGTCCCCACCTGGAAGGAGAAACAGGAGGATGTGGAGGAGGAAGTGGAGGAGGAGGAGAAGGAGGAGGAGGAGGAGGAGGAGGAAAGGGAGAGAAGGAGGAGGTGAAGGAGAAGAAAAAGAAGGAGGAGGAGGTGAAGGAGGAGGGGAAGGGGGAGGAAGGAGAGGGAGGAGTAGGAGGAGATGAAGGAGAAGTGGGAAGAGGAAGAGGAGGAAGCCAAGGAGCAGGGGCCAAGTGACACACCTTCACTTTGTGCCTTGTCGCATGGAACTTGCCAGAACACCTGAGTGTGTGTGTGTGTGTGTGTGTGAGTGTCTGTGTGTGTGTGTGTGTGTGTGTGTGTGTGTGTGTGTGTGTGTGTGTGTAGCAGGGCTAACAGCAGCGTCGGGAGGGTCTCCCGGCTGGAGCGCTAACCCCACAAAGGTGGTGATGGGGGACAGGGCGGGCTGGCGGCCTCCAGAGGCTGCTAAAGGGGGGAGCAGAGCCCCGGGGCACACCCAGGCAGGCAAAGGAGAAAGGTTGAGAGAGCCGCAGACGGTGGGGGACCCTGAGGGGAAGGGGCCCCGGGAAGGGAGAGAGAAGCCGGGGTTCCAGGCGCGGAGACACTCGGCGCCGCCTTCCGCTCAGCAAACACCCCTGTTTGACCCTGTTTGCGGATTGAGCACACAGGGTCCTGCCCCTACACCGGCCCGCATGCTTTAAAGTCCTTGAAACTGTTCTTTCCCTCCCTTTTGTTTTCCGGTTGCTTTTGTTCGGGGCCACAGCTGGCGGGGGCTGACTCCTGGCTCTGCGCTCAGGAATCCCTCCTGGAGGAGCTGTGGGGGGACCCACTGGGCTGCGGGGAACCCAACCGGGTTCGGCTGTGCGCCAGGCCAGCACCCAGCCCGCTGTCCTCTCGCTCCGGCCCTGGAACTGTTCCTTTAGGGCAGAGTTTAGTGCCCGGCTTTGGGCTATTTTCCTGGGAATGGAGTGGCCAGTGCCTTGTCCCGTTGGCTGGCCAGAGGCACAGCTGGTGGGCGAGGTGGGTGGTTTCCAGGTGGAAGGGGGTTAACCGAGCTCAAGGCGGTGGAAGGTCCTGGCAGAGAGGGGCCCGAAAACCTGGTGGGTCCCCGGGAAACGCGGGGGAGAGCCCGCCGGGGGTCGCAGCCCCGAGGGCGCGCGCGGGGAGAAGCCGCTGCCTCCTGGCCGCCGGTCCGGAATGCAGCGCGCTCATCACTGCGCCCCCAGCCCCGCGACACCACCCTTTCGTTCCGGGGAGCGGACGGCAGGGCAGAGGGGCCCATGGCTCGGCGGGGAGCGCCTGCCCCGCGCCCCGGGAGGCGCTGCAAGGGCGCGTGGGTGCCGGCACGTCCGCGCTGAGGCTGAGCCGGCGGGGAGGGGCCAGTAGGGCGGCACCTCCCGACCCGGGTTCTTCTGCCTTGGGGGGGCGGCCCCCTCCCAAGACCAGACAGGGCCGGGCAGGACCCCCCCCCCCCCACGAGACCTCCCCGTTCCAAGCGCGAACAGCGCCCCCAGATCCCGGTGTGCTCACGCGGACCCGCCCCCACTCTGCACCGGGGCCTCTGGAATGTTCCTTCCTGCAGGTCGAGGTGCGCTGAGGGGTCTCTACGGGAGAAATGAGCCTGGTTTGGAGAGGACGGAGAGAGGATGAGGCCACCTGCCACCGTGTCAAAGTAGCAGGTGCCGCTGTATCAAACTGGCCAGTTTCTGGAAAGGACCAGGAAGTTCGGGGAGAGCCGCGGTGCCAACTTCGGCGTGGCACCAGTGGGTGTCGTCGCACACGGCTTGGCTGCTGGGCCCTTTCCTTACATACCTGGGAAGAGCCCGCGCTGAGCACCCTTGAATATCTCTGACATTCCACTTTCCTCCAACACATCACATGTGTTTTAGGGCGTTGGGGCTGCTCTGACTCAGCATTGCTTGGGACCACCTGGGCCACTTGTGGGGGCGCTGAGCTGTGTGGGGTGAGGGTGTCACGTAGGGTCGGCAGTCAAACCCCAGGCCTCCCTCCAGCCCTCTTCGCAGTGCTCGGTGGTTCTGGGCTAACATTGTATACCCAAGGGTAACCATGTTCATCTTTGCACAATCCAAAGGGTGCAGCTATTTTTTTTAAAGTTATAAGCATGTTTTATTTTATTAATATAAAAATATACCATTCTATATCCAAAATACGTTCATTTCAATGACTTGAAATAACAGTGAAGAATAAAATAACATTAAAGATTACATTTTAAAGGTTTTTATTTTTTTATTTATTGAATCACCGTGAAAACAGTCACAAAGCCTTTCAGTTCAAGTCTCGGTCGGTCATACAATGATCAAACACTGGTCCCTTCACCAGTGCACATTTTCCACCACCAAGAACTCCAGTATAACCCGCCTCTCACCCACCTCCCTCCTTTGTGGCAGATTTCCACTTTACTCTCTCTCTCTGTCTATGTTGATCACATTCAATATTACAACAAAAGACCCAACGTTGTTATTTGGAATTTTCCCCAATATTCAGACCTGCCACAAAGACATCATTAGAAAATTTGTTTTCTGTTGCTGATTATAAAGAGCATATGATGTCGGCCATGTGAATTTGGATTTCTGATATTTTACTAATAAACCTAGAGGGATTACTGCCAGAAGCCCCTGGGTTCTGAGATTGGTATGTGTGCCTCTGGAATCATGGTCGGTCAGAAGCCAGAGGAGGCGTTTGAGAGTGGCAACCCAGAGCATTGTCATGGCAGGGAGCAGGGCCGATTCCACTCCCATCCCATGAAGCCCCACATGCCTCGTCAATGCAGTCTCATACCTGGCTGGTCATTAGGCTCTAAAAGATGCAGGCCACCATGTCGCCGCCGCAAAGGGGAGGGTGCAGATATTTTTAAAGTTCTGGATGAATGTTAACTCAGTTTCTCCAGAAGACTATGGCGGGAGAGATTATACCATTTGTCGGTACCACCAATGGCTCCCTTAGCACTACCAGGAGTAAGCCCTGAGCCCTGCTGAGTGAGGCCTGACCCCTCCTCACCACACACTCCTGCAAAAACAAAACAAAAGCTAAAATCAAAACCCCAAAACTGACACCTTCCTAGTTGCAGCCCCTAGAGGGGGAGGCTGGTCTTCCCACACCTCCTGAGGGGAACAGGGAAAGTCCCAGCTGCCCGGACCCTTGTGCCTTGCTCTCCCCCCACCCTCCATGCTGGCTCGCCTCCTTCCTGCCAGGGCAAGTGTGGAGAACAATACAGCATTTGGAACTGGGACATCAACCACCCATGGATCATGACCCGTTCTTGTTCCTCAGCTTCCGCATCATTTCCTGTCCCTCAAAGGCCTCAATGGCCACAGCCCCCATCCTTCTGTAAAGAGGGACTAAGCAGAAATCTCTCTTCTAAGCCCCACCCATCACTGGGTGCCCCGCCAGAGTGTCCTCCTGACATGTGGACTCCCACGGTGAAGCTGCCCAGAGAGCCCAAGAGCTCCCTGCAGAGGCTGAGGACATAGGGCAAAGGGCAGTGAGGCAAAAGGCCTGGGCTGGTCAGAGCTGAGGGAGTGGAGACAAACGAATCCTCGGCGCTGCAGCCTTCAGCCATCACGTCACACGCTGGTGCGGACCCACAGGTGTGGGAAGGTTAGAAACTGCTGACCTCTGCCCGGTGCTCACTGCCCAGTGCTCACTGCCCCGCAGGGGCCGTAGGCAGGCGAGGGGCTGGTTCCAGATGAAAGGCTGGTGAACGCTGATGGTTGAGAGCACTTGCCGAGAGCGACTATGTGCCATCAGCAGGCGAAAGGAGAGCGAAATAATCTTTTCTCCATGTGCCACCTAACACTGGGCATTGGAAAAAAAAAAAAAAACACTGGGCATTGGGCAGGTGCTGTGGCTGGGTTGCAGGGAGGGCCCTGGGTCCAGGCTGGCATTGACAAAAAATAAATAAATAAAAAAAATCAATCAAGCTAGCAAACAGCGATGAAAACCTGCATGGGTAGGAGAATTCACTGTGTGGACAGCACAGAGTGTGCACACACCAGTCTGGTGCACACAGCTCACGTCTCACCCAGGCTGTGTCTGCGGCTGTGGGTGGCCGAGGACCCGGGTGAACGTCCCGAGGGCATCACTCAGCCCTAGCAATCCTGCCCTCTGCAGCCTTCAGGCCCCAAGCAAAAGGCACTGAGGGACCCTGATTCACAGACTGGGCCAAGTGCTTTGATGTGAAATCCCTGGAAACTGGGCACAAAAGCCCAGCCAAGATTAACGAACAAACCTTGTGAACGAAAATGGTGGTTGTCAGAGGCCGGAGCCTGGAAGGCATGTAGGAACTGTCGCTAAAGATACAGATTTGGGCCTGAGACGTGGACAGGTGCTAAGTGTGGGTCTGGCAGGCGTAAGGATGGGGTCTCCACCTCACCCAGTCCGGCAAAAAAGAAAAAAAGGATACACATTTGTAACGGGAGATTTAATGGAGTGATAGAACAGTGGGTAGGGCGTTTGCCTTGCACGCGGCAGACCCGGGTTCCATTCCTCCCTCCCTCTCGAAGAGCCCCGGCAAGCTACCAAGCTACGAAGAGTATCTTGTGCCTGCACAGCAGAGCCTGGCAAGCTCCCTGTGGCGTAATTCGATATTCCAAAAACAATAACAACAAATCTCACAATGGAGACATTACTGGTGCCCGCTTGAGAAAATTGATGAACAACTGGAGGACAGTGCTACAATAGTGATTTAGGGGATAATATTCTATTATGTCATTGTAATATATCTTACTTGAGGATCAGATCTTTACCATTTCCATTATAAAAAGGAAAGAGAATAGCAGGTGTGAGGGAATGCTACTTAAAGCTACACTGGCCGCTTCAATGTATCAAGTCAGTGTTTTATGAACCTTAAATTTATACAATGTTATCTACAATACATTTCACTAATGTTTAATTGTTTATATTTAGTTACTTTGTTTTGTCTTGGGGAGGGTCATGCCAGGTGACGCTCAGGGCTCACTCCTGCCTCTGCAAGGAAGGATCACTCCTGGTGGGGCTCAGGGAACCATCTGGGGTGCAGGGAAACCAACCTGGATCCGAGCATGCTAGTACCTTACCCCTGTGGTACCACTCCAGCCCATTTTACTAATGTTTTTAAAGGCTGCACAGTGACAGACCTTAGAGAATGAACAGAGAAGCAACATTCTTCATGCAAATGACCTCCCTCTGAGCCTCATTCCAAACACACACACAAAAAATATTAAAAAATGAAATGGACAAGAACTATAATGAGGACAAAGATAGCAAAGCTGGAAAAAGAAGGAATTCCTTGGAGAAGAAATGAGTCTGCAGTCTCCAGCAAACCAGCCAAACCAGATGTGATCCTCCGACAGTGTGACGGGGCAGGCTCTGAGAGAGTCCGGAATCTCGGAAGAATATTCTAGGAACCAGCCGGAGCAGTCCCACTAATCAATCCTCACTTCTCTGCTCCTGGGGCCATCTCCGGCACTGGCCCCATCTCAGGAAGATTCCAGGTCTGAGGGTTGCACCTGTCACTTTGCTTTTACAAAGCCCCCGCTCTGCTCCCATGACGCGAGGTGAAGGAATGGCCTGCCCGCCCTGCCTCATGTCTTTTCTGCAGTGTGTGTTTGGGTGGGGAGGGTCAAATCCAGGACTCCACCCCCCCACAGCAGGCTGTCTGTCCTGCTGAGCTGTGCCCCCGGCCAGGCACCCAGGCCCCGTGTGCTGGGTGCATCTCAAGGGGCTAAATGCAGCAGCTGCAAGCACACCTCATGCAAAACTGCTGTCTGCTGCATTCCCCACTGTCCACTGCATTTTCTGCTGTCTGCTGTGTTCCCTGCCATCTGCTGCGCTCCCTCTTGTCCTCTGCTGTCCACTGCATTCCCTGTGCTCTCTAGTCACGGCCACTGCCCCAGCCAGAACATCCACTCACCTGCTGCTGTTAATCTTTGATACCCTGTGTCTTCACACCCTGCAGTGCTCAGAGCTTACTCCTGGCTCTGTGCTCAAAGAAAGCTCCGAGTGGGATTCAAGGGATGCTGTGTGGTGTTGGGGACTGGACTTGGGTGAGCCGTGCAAAAGCAAGTGTTTTAACCCCGGTCCTGTCTCTCATCCGGAGGCACCTTCACCCTTCCCTGGAGGCCTCGTTCTTCTTTTTTTTTTTTTTTTTTTTTTGCTTTTTGGGTCACACAGAGGTTACTCCTGGCTCTGTACTCAGAAATCACTCCTGGCGGTGCTCAGGGGACCATATGAAATGCTGGGAATCAAACCCTGGCCAGCCGCGTGGCAGGCAAATGCCCTACCTGCTGTGCTCCAGCCCAGGCCTCGTTCTTCTTTAGGGCTCTGTGCAATCCTGCTGGGGGGTGGGGGCGGGGAGGGGCAGGAGGAAGCTCAGGGTCAAGGGGTTCCTTTGGTTCACAGCCCCAACTTCGCTCCCAACATGGGTGTGGCCCTGGAGGCCTGAAGCACCACAGGACAGAGCCTTAAGGATTTTCAGCACTGAGCACCTGATCCACTAGGTCAGGCCTCATTGGGAGTGTTCCCCAGACCTCCTGAGCACAGCGTGGGAGTCCCGCAGACCCCGCAAGACCATGATCTAAGAACCACTAATTCATAAATGGGTTCAACTTTCAAACTCCAGGAGACTTTACCCTTCTCCAGATCCTTACTCCTTGGTGGAGGCCTTCTGGTCATTGCGCTGCCCCCGAGGCTATCCCTATGTTTTTTCCTGCCCCATCTGCTTAGCTCTGGGATCTCTCATTCCTATCACTCTGTATCACCTGGTGAGCAGATAACACACCAACAGTGTCCTCGGGCCTTCCAGAGAGAGAGGCCTTGGGTTCTTGGCTGCGGCTGATTCCAAGGCCAGAGACGTGCAATGCACTGCAAGGCAGGCTCGGTCTCCGTGAAAGCAGGAGCATGACTCCAGAAGGAAGCAAAGAGCCAGGCGGCTCACAGGGCTGGAGCGCTTCCTGTGCAGGAGAGAGGCCCAATGCAGGGCTCTCCCCAGCCCCTAGTACTGCCCAGACTCTAGGTCACTGCTGGGTGTGGCCCCAAAACCATAAAATGAAAAAATCTCTACATGGATTACTTTTGCCAACAGGGAGGAAACTGCTAGGGCCATAAATACTTGCTAAAGTGCTTGGCCCTAACAGCTTGGTAAGTGGCTCATTAGGGATTTCTCAGCCCGGGGGCCCTTTGCCTTAGGCGAGACCTGGGGCTCCAGCTGCCTTGATCTTAGATGTCCACCTTCAACCACAGCCCATTCAGGACCCTTTCATTCCCATGAGGAAAGTAAGTTTCGGAAGCAAGTTGGGTGTTATGCAGTTGGAATAGATCTGGGTTTTATGGGCTGTGAAGCTGAAAGGACTATCAGGGCCTAATGCGCACAGGAGTTCAAAATTGGGTACAAGGGACCCCAAACTGCAAGGGACTGGTGCAAGCCGTGAGCTTAGGGTTCTGGAGCTGGAAGCAGAGGACAAATCCAGCTCCGTCTGCTCCTAAAGGTACAAAACAGGGATCTCCTTTCCTTCAAAACATGCTAAAGAGATAGGACAGCAGGTAAGGAGCTCGCCTTGCATACGGCCTACCTGGTTTAATACCTCAAACTGCATAATGCCTGAGTTTAATACCTGAGCACTGCCAGGAATGACCCCTGAATACTCTGAGTGTGGCCCCGCACCTGAAAACAAAGCAACACTCACCCCTAAAGGTAAAGGTAAAGGTAAAGGTAAAGGCCCTCCCGTTGATCGTCGATTTGCTCGAGCGGGCCCAGTAACGTCTCCATTGGAGACTTTGTTGTTACTGTGTTTGGCATATCGAATACGTCACGGGCGGCTTGCCAGGCTCTGCCTTGTGGGCGAGATACTCTCGGTAGCTTGCCGGGCTCTCCGAGAGGGGCGGAGGAATCGAACTCGGGTCAGCCAAGTTGGCTGCGTGCAAGGCAAACGCCCTACCGCCCTGTTGCACGCAGACAACACCCCTAAAAAAAAAAAAACAGAATGTTGTTTTTTCTAGAAATATGAGTCTAGGTGCCATCTCCACCTCATGTCCCCCTGGCCCTTGGGAGAAAGACCCAGAGGGTGGGGACACAATGCTTCTGTCTCCTCAGTGGATGGTGGTGACAGGAGAGTCTCCCTGCCACAGGGCAGCTGGAATCCAGGCTCAGCCTCTTTCTAGATCTGCGGTGTGTAAAGTGGTTTGTGATCTCACCATGCCCAGGGTCTGGGACCCCGATACCCACACCTCATCCCCCTTCCCTCACCCCACGCCCACACAGAGATATGTGCATTTGGAAATAAACAGACATGCTGGTTGGCGAAGCTGCCTTCCTATGTGTGTAAGTTAAGTGAATGCTCATATATGGCCAGCAACCGTCTACGAAAGATGCAAATCGCAGCGCGCGCAGAGGCCTGCCCGAGTCCTGTTCTTGTTTCAGCACCTGGCTGGGAGGTTATTTTCAGGGTTTCCCCATCAGCCACAGGCTGAGGTCAAAACCCCTTCACCGAAAGTGTAAAACTTCTCCCAAATCTGATTTCTACTTAACCTTCTAACATCTTCTTCCACTATGATCCAACTCAAATCTCTCTGACCCGGTTTGGTTTTCTCAATATCCGGTGTTGACTTAGAGGAGAGCCATTTGCCGCTCCAGAAATTCTCTGTCTTGGCCAGTGCCAATATTACCGATTCTTTACCATCCTTCAGATTTCTCTCTCTCTCTCTCCCCCCCCCCACCCCAGGTCACTCCAAACTAGATGCTGGGGTCACTCCTCCAATATCCAAGGGGGATTTTGTGCTGCTGGGAGGGCTATGCAGGACAGTTCCAGGGATCAAAGCATGAGCCGCCCCCTCCCCCACCATGGAACTCTCTTAGCCCAGGTTGTCTCTCAGTGAGAATTTGAGCATTTTCTGACTCATCACAGCCCTTGGACAGTTTAGTCCTCCCCTACCAAACCTCGCACCGCACCAAGGTCTCAGGCCCGAGCCACACACTGTTTGTAATCTATAGCTTTTAGGGAGCTTAGTTTTTCCTCCTTTCAATTGCACGGTCAGTTCAGTGTCTGGCCATGAAAATCGCATCAGACTAAAGCAAAGCCTTGTTCTGCTTCCAAACTGCAGCATTCACGGGACCAACGAGACACCTTGAATTCAAAAAGTGAAGAAGTTCAAAGTTTAAATTTTCATAAAATTAGGGCCCTTTCCATGGGACCAATTCCTGATATATACCTGTAATTTTATTTCTAAAATTTTCAAATATGTGTCTGATCATTCACTCCCTAAGAGCTGAGTTAGGTATTAAAAGCTGAAGAAAAGAAAACATGTGGCTCCCGCTCAAGTGAAGTAACTTACAAGTTGCAATTTACAAGTGAAGTTACAATTTAACTTACAATTTTACAAGCATATTCACTTGGTATTTACTGAATGGGTGGCCAGGCTCTTTCCTAGGAAGGTTATCTGTCTGATATTTGGGGTCTCCTGCCTCCCTGCTCCAGTAGGCTGTCTTCATTCTCTGCATCCATCTTTTTCCTGTCCCCACACCTCCTGCCCCCTGCACACTTTGCAGACTCTACTCAGAATTTCTCGGCCTGTTTTCTCTATGCTACACACTGAGTCCCCTGACTTATAAACCAGCTTCCAATCGACTCATCCACTTTCCACTAAGCTTCTGTGAGTCCCCAACACCGGCTTTCTGGTTGAGAGCTGAGCCAGGTTTGAGAGACTTTTCCTTTTGGTAGGGCGTTCGCCTTACACGCGGCCAACATGGCCGACCCGAGTTCGATTCCTCCGCCCCTCTCGGAGAGCCCGACAAGCTACCGAGAGTATTCGATATGCCAGACACAGTAACAACAAAGTCTCCAATGGAGACGTTACTGGGCCTGCTCAAGCAAATCGACGATCAACGGGAGGGCCTTTACCTTTACCTTTAGCTTTTCCTTTTGGCCATACGGGAGGAGTTACCTCCCCACTCTGCGATAATGCTAAGGTTGTTGGCTCCCCTGGGGTATTCAGGGATCTTGCTGTGCCCAAGACCCCGGCTCCTGCATGCAAAAGTGTGTGCTCCTCCTGGTCTGATAGATTATCTGCCAGCAACCTAGTGGGAGGTATCAGGCAGAGGGAGAAGAATTCTAAAACCTCAGCACAGGCCCAGAGCCATAGCACAGCCAATAGGGCGCTTGTCTTGCACGTGGCCGATCGGGGTTATATCCAGGACATCCCATATGGTCCCTGGGCCGCTGCCAGGAGTGATTCCTGAGTCCAGAGCCAGGAGTAACCCCTGAGCATTGCTGGGTGTGGCCCTCAAAACAGAATCAAAGAAAGACCCAGCATAGAGCCGCAAAGATGGAAGGGGGGGTGAGGAGGGGTTAGGGTGCTTGCCTTGCATACAGCCCACTAATTCCGGCCCCAGCACTGCAAGACACAACCCCAGGGGCACGGAACTGGGAGTTGCCCCTGAGCAAAACCTTCCAGCCAGGCTCCACAGCCAAGGTTCTCAACTTTGGAGGAAACTGCTCCTCCAGGCCGGCTCCTAAAGGGTTTTCTATTTATTTCCCTCCCCGGCGGTGCTCAGGGCTTACTCTGGGCTCTGCATTCAGGGATCACTCCTGGTGGGGCTGGGGACACCGCATGAGGGCCCAGGGCTTGAAGCCGGCCGGGTGGGCCTCGTGCAAGGCAAGCGCCCAGCTCACTGCACTATCTTTCTATCGTTTCTGCGACTCTGATCCATTTCCTGCAGCTACCCGCAGACAGATGGAAGTCATCGGCAAAGACACGGTCGCTGGGTGGGGGCGGGGGCGTTCGAAAGGTGCGAACTGGCTACCCACGACCGGCTCTACCGGTTCCAGGATGTCCCGACGGACCCCCAGAAAAGGAAGACAGGGTTCTGGCCTGGGAGAAGAGCCCACCTTGCAGAACCTTCGGTTTCCCCAGCTTGGAAGTCAGAGGAAGGGCAGGGGGCTGGGCTAGCGGGGCCCTCCGACATTCCGGGAAGGAGGTGTGGGCAGGAGGGACAACGGAGGCCTGTGTGCTGCGGTGCTGCGTGGACGCGGGCGGGCTGCCCGTGCACGCGGCTGGGGGGCGCGCGGGAGGCCGGGGAGGGCCAAGGGGGGCGAATCCGGGTCCCGGCTGCAGCGGCGGCGGCGCAGGCGTCGGGGGCCCGCGGGAGCCGGCCGGGCGCGGGGCCAGCAGGGGCCAGCGCGGGGCCCGGAGAGGGACGCCCCGCCCCGGCTGGTCACGTGTGCGCCACGCACCCGCCCTCCGCGGCCGGGGACCGGGCACCGCGCCGGGCAGGGCGGGCGCCGCGGGGGAGGGGACGAGCCCGGGCGCGCGGCGCGGGCCGGGGGCGGGGCCTGTCGCGAGGGGCGGGGCCTGTTGCCAGGGCTGGCGCCGGAAACCGGGCCGGGGGCCGGTCCTACTGGCTGCCGCTCGGCGGCTTGTTTACTCCTGGCGGGGGAGCTTGAACCCGAAGGGCAGGCGGGCGGGCGCGAAAACGCGGCGCGGATCCGTTCTGCCGCCGGAGCCGGAGCGGGGCCGCGGGCGGGGGCTAGCCGGAGGGGCCCAGGCGGCTGCGCTCCAGGGTCGGGCGGGGGCTCTTGCGCAATTTGGGTTTGGAGGGGGAGGGGGCGTTGTGCGTCGTTTGAATTTCTTAGCCTGCTCCGCGCTTGTTGCGCGTCCTGCTCTGCGTGCACGCGCGAACACAGACACAACAAACACGCATGCAAACACACGCACGCGCACACACGCATGCACACACACGCATGTACACGCACGCATGCACACATGCATACACACTTGCAAACACGCATGCACACACACGCACGCATACGCACATACATGCATGCAAACAGGCACGCACACATGTATGCGCACACACGCACGCATACACATACATACACACATGCACACATGCACGCGCACACACGCGCATGCACACACACATGCTTGCCGGCAACTCCTAGGGCAGCCCCTGAAATTGCTTTACCTATGGGACCCCCTTCCCCAGAGTCTGTGGTGCATGGGTGCTCCCTAGGGGTCACTGCCTTCCAAGGGGGGGTTGTCTGCGTTCCTGCTGCCCCCAGTGGGGGCTCTGCCTCCTCTTCTCACTGCAGGAAATGATTCCACGGCAGTTGCCTCTGGCTACAGTTGCAGGTATCTGTTCTAGTCAGGCGGGTGTCAGGCGTCCAGCCTCTGTGGCTGCTTTTGCCCAAGGTTGATGAAAGAGGTTTCCCTGCACTGTGGAACGCTCCCGAGGTTCATCAGGACAGCAGAGAGCAGGCACTTGGCAGCGTGCCTCCCTCACCGAGTTGAGGTTCAGGCACTGACTAATCACCTGTAACAGGTGATGGACAGTTAGTTGTCCTCCACACTGCCCTGTGGCCACGTACACAGGAGGGCCCAGGGCTCAAATCGTGGCTAGTGAAAGGGTCCAGGAACAGAAGCCCCTCTAACCCCTCTCTTGTCAGAACATGTGTAAATTTTCCTTTTCGAGGTTTCATTTTGTTGGAAAGTCAGTCCTCTGTCTGCTGTGGTTTACATAGGCTTCAAGCCAACCTGTCCACCCACCATCACAAATAAAATATTTTAAAATATCACACAAAATATATATAAATGATATTTGTTTTCTGCTGGTGTTGCCAAGTTGGGGTGTCATAGTTGGGAGCTGCTACCAGTCTCGTTCCCAAGTACCCTAAGGAAAATCTTTAGTGTCGTAAAGTGGGAGGGGGGGAACTTTCTTCTGGTAGATTGTTTGGGGGCCAGACCCTGGTGCTCAGAAGTTACTCCTGCTCCTTGCTGGGGGACCCTCAGTTCTCGGTACTCCATCCCAGGCCTCCTGCATGCAAGGTCTGTGCTCCAGCACCCTGAACTCTCTCTGCTGGGACACTTTTGGGTGGGAGGAGCTGGAATCTAAGCCTCCCAGGGCTTCTTCCCGCCTCTGTGCTCAGGAGTGATTCCTGGCAGTGCTCATGGAAGCATTTGCATCCCTGAGGATGGAAACGAGTCAGTGGTGTGCAAAGCAGATGCTTCAACCTCTAGACCAGCTGTCCTGTCCAGAAAACTTTTTATTTATTTGTTTGTTTGGGAGCCACACCAGGCTGTGCTCAGGGCTGGGAGGCCCTATGTGGTGCCGGGGATAGAGCCCGGATTGGGTGGATAAGGCAACAGCCTCACCCCCTGCACTCTCTCTCTCCTGCCCCACCCCATTGCCAAGCCCACCAGGAAACTTGTTAAAAGAAAATCTTGCAGAGCCTGAGCTGAGCTGAGGTGAGTTTCCACCACCGGGGGCCTGGGAGCTGCCACTGAGGCTCGGCTCGGGCCCCTGGGTTCTCTCTCGACCAGGCTTGCACCAAGTCTGTCCTCTCCACAGACTCTTGGACTTCCCACTCAGGGCAGCCAGCCGCACGGTTACATTTTCTGCTGAAGCGAGCAGGAATCAGGGCCTGTCACTGCCTCCAGAAGAGATCTGACTAATCCGTTTGGCAGAGGTAGCTGATTCTCTCTCGGAGAAGAATGGAACTTGGGTGCCGGCCACCGAGAGCAGGCCTGGCGTGCTCCCGCTCCTCTGAGTCATCCGAGTGAGGGCCCCGGGATGTGCTGGATGAGAAGGAGTGCACGAGTGGACACAGCCCGTTGCTGGTGGCGCTGCTTCACTTCCACCCTGCGCGCTCAAGCGCACCCCTGCTCTGAGGAAATCACCCAGAGACAAAGGCTGAGCTTTCTGGGTTACAGCAGGCGTTGTGGCAAGATGGGGAAAGGAATAAAAACCAGAGACAAGACTTTAGGGATGGAAAGGTGAGGGGGCGGGTTCAAAGAAGCAATTTAAGGGACAGACATGGACCAGCCATGAGTAGAGGCCACTTGGAATCCTGCCATCTTTTTTGTCGGGGGAGGGCCTGGGGTCACAACTAATGGTGCTTAGGGGCTCTGTGCTTGGGGTAGCCCCAGTGGTGTTTGTTTTTTGGGTTGTTGGGTTTTTTTTTTTTTTTTTTGGCTTCTTAGGTCACACCTGGCAATGCACAGGGGTTACTCCTGGCTCTGCACTCAGAAATTACCCCTGGCGGTGCTCAGGGGACCATATGGGATGCTGGGAATCGAACCTGAGTTGTCCGCATGCAAGGTAAAAACCCTACCGCTGTGCTATTGCTCCAGCCCCCCAGTGGTGTTTGGGGGAGACTCTGGGTCATATTTGGGGCACCACACAGTGCCATGGATCAAACCTGGTGTGACTCTGGACCAGAATCACAGCATCTTTTTTGGGGGGTGAACGGGTTTGCAGCTATACTGGTGGTGCTCAGGGCTGACTCCTGGCTCTGTGCTCAGGGATCACTCCTGGCAGGGCTTGGCCATATTTGGTTCTAGACTTGGAACCTGGATCGGTCACATGCAAGGCAAGTGCCTTACCCCTGTGCTATCTGTAGACCCGAATCACATAGTCGAAAAGCCAGATGGAGCAACCGCAGATCACTTGTCCTCTGAACAGTGGCCAGTGGTTCAGCCCACGGTGATCCCACCAAAGGTCATCAGTGGCTTCAGGAGGGCAGGAGGGCCAGGTCCTTCCCCACATCTGTCTGCCCTGACCTTTTTCAGCATCCAGGGGTGAAAGGTCTGGAAACCTTCGTCCCTCAGCTCCTGGCCCGGCTCGGCATGGAGAGAACATTGAGAGAAGGAAGCTGAGAGAAGTGAAGGACACACACCCACGCCGTCCAGGGGCAGGGACTCAGACCAGGGGAGGGGACCCGGAGGAGAAAGTCAAAGATGAAGCACGGAGGGAAGAAAAGGGGCAGAGGAATACCTTGGGGTAGGCAGCTGAGAGCCAGCCCCGGGCTTGTCCCGAGAGAAAGAATAGCCAACAGGTTATTTTCAAAGTACTCTGTCTTTATTTTTCTTCAACACTTATTTTATTAAAGCACTGTGAGTTACAAGTAATTCATAGTTGGTTGCTGACATGCAGTGTTTCATCACTGATCCCACCGCCACTGTCGACTCCCTCCACCAGCGTTCCCAGGTTCCCCAGCCCCAGCCGGCCTGCTCGACAGGCACCTGTGAAGTTTAGTTATTAAAGTTTGGGTCTCACGACTTCAGTGTTGTTGAGTCTTTGGTGGGGATATTTGGATAGCTAGCTCCATCATTCCTTATCTCCGCCAGTGTACCCGAGTCCCCATTGTTTCTCATTTGTCTCTTCTTCCCTTCCCCTTCACTCTACTTCTTTTCTGTTTTTTAGTTTCTGGGTCACACCTGGCGATGCACAGGGGTTACTCCTGGCTTTGCACTCAGGAATTAATCCTGGCAGTGCTCAGGATACCAATGGGATGCTGGGAATTGAACCTGGGTCGGCCGCATGGAAGGCAAACGCCCTACCTGCTGTGCTATCATTCCAGCCCCCTGTAGTAGTGCCATGAATGCAGGTCTCATGCTGGTGTGATTGTGACGCTCACATCCATTCTAGTGACAGCACCCACTGGGCTCACGAGGTGTTCATACATGTACTGCTAGGGATGGGGCAGAGGGTGGTTCGAGACTCTGGCATTGATACTCAAACATTTTGCATTGCAGTGCTTGTGAGGGCTTGCACCCTCTTGTTCTTGGGGCTACTGTGCACTGGAGATTCCACATTCTGTTATGGCTCTGGTGGTCCCAAACTGTAGTACCACAGGGACCTGGTTCAATGCATGTGGGTGGGGCTGGGGATTGAACTCAAAGCCTTGGGCTCACAATGCAGGTGCCTCATCCCTGAGCTTCCCCTGGGTCCTCTGAGGCTCCTTCAAGTTGAGTTTGTTTCCTCCTGACCAGGACACCCCCCCTGGATTCAGGTGGACACTCAGCCTTTGGGTCACTTCTCCCTCTTACTGAAGGTGCTACAGTGTCTTATCCCAGCACCTGCCCAACACACAGGGGTCCTTGGAGCAACGATGATGAACTCTGTTTCCAGGAGGAGGCGAGCATGGGGGTAGGGGTTGTGTGTCCTCGATGATGACCCAGCCTTTTAGTCTTGGCTGTCCATGTCACCACAGCCTAGCAGGTTATCAGTGAGAGGGACTTCAATGAGGGCAGCTGTCTGCTTGGGCTTCTATAATCTTCCAAATGGGGCAGCCAAGGAGCTGGCACAAGTGGCAGAGCCATGCTTTGCCTGGGTAAGATGTCAAGTTTGGTCCCCAGCACTATACTGGCCCCCAACACTTCTAGATGTGACTTCTAGATTCTGCCTTCCTGAAACCATTTGGTCTTAGGACATTCAAATCCCGCCAGGCACTGGGGAGGCAGATCTCCCATAGACTCTGGTCATTGACCACTCAGTGTATGGATCAAGATGTTGCCTTCAAACGGCCCATGTCCTAGCTCTTCCAACAGAATCATGGCAATCCTCACAGCTTCAAAAATGTTTTCAGGGGGCTAGAGTGATAGCACAGTGGCTAAGTTGTTTGCTTTGCATGTGGCCGACCTGAGTTCGATTCCCAGCATCCCATATGGTTCCCCTAGCACTGCCAGGAGTAATTCCTGAGTGCATGAGCCAGGAGTAACCCCTGTGCATCGCCGGGTGTGACTAAAAAGGAAAAAAAAAAGGTTTTCAGAAACAGGTTCTCCTGCTGGGGTTTGTCTGACGTGCTTATGCTTATGAGTTCATGAACTTCTCAAAACCCTCTTACATTCTGCCCACTGAGGGGCTGCTGGTTTTCTCAGCCCGACCCTGGGTACCCTGCAGGACCCCAGGGACCCAGAGTAGCGAGGCGGGGTGCAGATCACCCTTCCCTCTGCTCTTCCCTTGGTCAGAACTATGACACGCCTCTGTGGGGGTCCCTCTGCTGGGCGCCCCCAGGCTCCTGATGATCAGGGTGTCCTGTGTCACAGTGCCCTCCCACCAAACTCTGGGTCCTTGGAAGATGAAGAAGTGTTGGAATGCCTGAGAGCAAGATGGAAAGGATTTTTTTTTGTTTTATTTTGTTTTGTTTTTTGCATTTTGGGTCACACCCGGCGTTGCTCAGGGGTTACTCCTGGCTCATGCACTCAGGAATTACTCCTGGCAGTGCTCAGGGGAGCATATAGGGTGCTGGGAATCGAACCTGGGTCGGCCATGTTGGCTGCGCGCAAGGCAAACGCCCTACCGGCTGTGCTATCGCTCCAGCCCCAAGATGGAAAGTTTTTGAGGAGATAAAGGTGAAGAGCTGGACAAACAGTATCCAGATGTCCACCTTGGAAAATCTGCTTCCTTGGGGAGCTGGGGTATGAGTAGCAGGAGGCTGTAAGGGGACAAGGTGGAGCAGATGCCTAGTGGACAAAGGCCACGAGGACAACAACTCGCAGACATTTGCATACGTTGGTGGGAAATGAGTGTCCGTGGACAGGGCTGGACATTTTCTTTACACTTTTCAGACTATTCTTTGCTTCTTGCTCCCCAGCAGTGTCTGGGTGTTCAGGTCACTGCTGGCAGTGCCGGCGGGGGCGGGGGGGGGGGGGGGCAAGCGTGTTGGAGATTCCACACAGGACCTGGTACAAGCAAGGTGTGTGCTCCAGGCTCCCAGCTCTCTCCAGGTCCCCACTTCCTGACTTCTTACTGGTGGTTCTGCTATTGTCTGACTTCTCTCTTTTCATGGCCTCCTGGGGTTTTTCTAGAAATATTTGTTTTCTAGGAAGTGAGGTGACTGCTGGCCTCCCCCTGGGATGCATAACTCTTTAGACATTCCCTGTAGGTTTCCTGTCATTTTCCCACCTTATTTGTAACTTGCTTATCTTTCAAACAGCTGCCTTATCTCCCTCATGGAAGGGAAACTGGCTGTTGTCGGCCTCTTTATGAGGAATGTGTAGAAGAATGCTTTTGCAGAGTGTATAAAGCGGGACCCTCCTGGAGAAGGGAAAGCGCTCGCTCCGGAGAACGGAGAACAGAGAACGTTGCTTTTGAATTCAACCCTCTGTCTTCGCTCCCTGGTGAACCGCCCCATGAGGGGTGTGTCTGGAGCCCGGAGCCTGAGCAGAAACTTCCCCGCTGACCCTGAGTGTCCATCACCACAGCTCTCTGGGAGCATGATGCTGGGGTGATGCCAGAGCCAGGCCCCTCTCGCATGGTTCTGTTCTGGGTTTTGTCTTCCCACCCGAAGCAGGGAGATGAGCAGTTCTCATCCTCCCCCACTCCCTCTACGTCTTTCATGCGCTCACGAGAGCGCAGACAGCGTTGATCCAGAATAGATTTCCTGTGCCAGAGAAATCACTGAGCCATCAAAGGGGAAACCAGATGTGCTCAGACTTATGCATTCTTCCACAGCCCAGGTCTTCGGGCTTTAGGGCCCGTGCTCCCAAAGTCAGCTACTCCCCCCCTTCCCACTTTGAAAAACGCCCTCTTTCTCACACTCACCAATTCAGAACTCAGAGGGAGGCATGCCAAGGCTGGCACAGAGGTGCTGGAGCGGGCTGCAGGTAGGGCTGCCCCTGTGGGGGCTGGCGGGGGCTTGTTGGCTTGGCTTGTAAACGTGGTGATGGGGATGGAAGCAGCACCTCTCGGGAGACCGCGACAAACCCAGATGTAAGTTACCATCTTTTCTCGCCCAATTTGCTTCCTCCGGACGCCTGGCAGAGGGACTAGAGAGGAGACGCATTTGCCCCAGGCGGCCCTTCTGAATAGCATCTCTTTAGAATTCCTCAATCTTGGGACCTGCAGAATGAAATCCATTTTTGGAAAAATCAGTGCTGGGCCTGGTTTTGCCCACTAAGATACAGAGCGATCCCCTCCACCCCAGCTCACCCCCACCCAATCAAAAGGAAAGCCCCAAGTATGGTGCTTTCCAGCCTGTGATGATGGTCCAGCCTTTCAGAGTTAGCAGTGTTTCTCTCCGCCTTCTCATTGGAGCTCTTCCGCTCACCTGAGCCCAGGTGGAAGGTGTGTTTAGACCCGTGGATTGGACGTCATAGGCGTCCTCAGCCCAACAGGCTGGGAAGCGGGGGGCAACACCCTCTAGAAGTACTCAGTTCTGCTTTTTTGGTAAAATTTTAATTTTTATTTTATTACAATTAATGTGGGCTGAAGCAATAGCACAGCGGGTGGGGCATTTGCCTTGCACACAGCCAACATGGCCGACCTGAATTCGATTCCTTTGCCCCTCTTAGAGAGGCCAGCAAGCTACCGAGAGTATCTCGCCTGCACAGCAAAGCCTGGCAAGCTACCTGTGACGTATTTAATATGCCAAACACAGTAACAAGTCTCACAATGTCACTGGGCCCGCTCGAGCAAATCGATGAACAATGGGAGGACAGTGACAGTGACTGATAATTAATGTAATAGCATGATTTGAATAGTGCCAGTGCCCATACTCTGATTATAAAAAGTTGCTCTATCTTTGCCATCACCCAAATGACAAAGACCCCTGATACTGTCCTTAGTTTTGCTATTATTAAACTTGTTATTTTAGGGGCTATTCCAGTCAGTGGACAGGGTCTAATCCTAGCTCTGTGCTTGGGGGTCCATGTAAAAGTATCTGGGGACAAACCAGGGTCAGTTGTGTGCAAGGCCAACCCTTATCTGCTGCATTTTTTCTCCAGCACCTTTTAGGAAATATTGTATGACGATAAAAGTTCCTTTGCAACAGCACTGTTCTTATTGTCTCATACTTGCGGTGCTATTACACCGCGCCAGGTCAGTGTGCCAGGATGACCACACCATCATTCCAAAATCCTTCCCCCTGCGCCCCCTCAGATCACAGTTCTGGGAGTGTTTCGAGGTTTGTCTCCACCAGGGACCATCCAATCCCTGGCTTGGTTTCTCTGTACTTTGCATAAGCGTGAGATCATCTGTGTTTGTCTTTTTCTTTCTGACTCACTTCACTTAGCATGACAGCCCCCAGTTCCATCCAAGTTGCAGCCAAGTGTGAGATTTCAACAGAGTCTCTCAGAGCTGAGTCGTGTGCGCCGTGCATGCAGACCTCGATCCCTTTCCCCACTCACCCCCTGTGGCCAGACGTTGGCTGCTGCGAACACAGGTATGCCCAGGCCCTTTTGGACGGTTTTTGTGTGCGTGTGCCCTGTAGTGGAGTCACAGATCACGTGGATGCGCAGTTCTTCATCTCCTGAGAACTCTCCAAAACTTTTGAGAAATTTTCCAAAGCAGTTGAACCACAGTCCCGTGGCAGTAAGGGAGGGTCAGTCCAGAGGGACAGGCTGGGGCTGAGGCAGTGTGGACAGAACCTGGGGCTGGGGGAGCTTCTTGCTTTTCTAAGCAGATCCATGATTATTTGTAGAATAACGATTATGATTCAGAAATGGTGCCTATAGCAGCCCACAAAAATAAAAGCTTGATGATTCTCCCTGAGTTTAGAATTGAGTCAGTGGCGACAGGTTGTTGTGTGGTGTAAAGTGCTGGGACAAAGGGAGCCACGTGCTCGGGAACAGTGGGGACATGGCCTAGTGTCTGTCACCAGCACCTGTGAGTGGGCCGAGCTCTCACAGGGGACATCTGCAGGAAGCTCCTTTCCACTCTCAGGACAGCGGAGGCACTGCTGGCCTGGGAGCAGAGCCGGAGAAGAGCGAAGGGCTGTGGGGACCGAGGAGGGAAAGCCAGGCTATTGGGAGCAGGATGGGAGATACTGGCCCTGGCACTGGGCACTGGCTGCAGCCAACAGAGGATCCGCCTGGAGCCAGAGGGGAAAGACAGGGGGGAGACGGAGGCACAGATGGGGCACTGTGCCCAAGGCGGGATATGACCAGGTCTTTGCTGCCACCTCCTTTTCCTCCTCTCCTCCTCCTCCTCCTCTCTGCCTCCTCCTCTTCTTCCTCCTCTATTACCACCATCACCTTCTCCTCCTCCTCTGCCTCCTCTCTTTCTCCTCTCATCCTCCTCCTCCTCTCCCCATCCTCCCCCTCCTTCTCCTCCTCTTCCTTTTCCTTCTCCTCATTTTTTTTTGGTGTGTGTGTGTGTGTGTGTGTGTGTGTGTGTGTGTGTGTGTGTTTGGGCACTCAGGATCCTCCATGAGCTGTATTGCAAATTCACTACCAGGATCTCACCATTCTACAGGGAGGTGATCATTGAAGTCAAGAGAGGGGTTTGGCAGGGTGATACCATTTCACCGAAACTCTTCAGTGCCGCCTTCAAGAACGTTATGCGATGACTGGAATGGGAAGGAATGGGAGTTAAGATAGATGGTCGGCAACTACACCACCTCCGCTCACTGATGACATCGTTCTTATAACACCAAACATTAGCCAAGCGGCACAAATGCTAGCCGACTTTGACCATGAGTGTGGAAAGGTCGAACTATAGCTGAATCTCACAAAGACCATGTTTATGAGAAATGGTCTCATTCTTGACGTTCCATTCACTCTCAACAGGACGAACATCTCCGAATGCAACAGTTATGTGTACCTAGGTCAAGAAGTCAACATGACGAATGACCTGGCACCTGAGTTGCGCAGGAGGAAGAGAGCGGCTTGGAATGCCTTCAAGAACATAGAAGAAATAGCTAAGAGGATGAAGAACCTCCAGCTCCGGGCACATCTCTTCGAGTCCACTGTTCTTCCTGCATTAACATACACCTCAGAGACCTGGGCCCTACAAAAACAGGATGAGAACACTATTTGAATCTCCCAAAGAGGAATCGAAAGAGCTATGCTTGGAGTATCACGCTTCACTCAAATGAGGGAAAGAATCCGAAGTTCTGACCTCTGTCGATGATCAAGAAAAAGGGACGCTGTCTCATTTGCCAAAGCGTTGAAAATCAGATGGGGTGGACACGTAATGAGATTTGGAGATGACCGCTGGACTTGAGCCATTACTGATTGGATTCCATGGGACGTCAAAAAATCTCATGGCCGCCCACCTATGAGATGGTCGGACTTCTTCGTCAAGACCCTGAACAATTGGTTTGAGGCTCTTCGTGTTCCTGGAACGAGCAGACACCATTGGGCTACATTAGCACCCGACAGGGACGAATGGAGTCGTTACTGGCACCCGATTGAGCAAATCGATGAGTAACGGGATGTCAAGTGATCAAGTGATCAAGTGTGTTTGGGCATACTCCGTGGCACTCAGGGGTTACTTGGCTGTGCACTCAGGAATGATTCCTGGTGGTGCTCAGCAGACCCTGTGGGATGCCAGGGATTGTACCCAGGTTGGTCGTGTGCAAGCCAAGCACCATCCCTGCTGTACTACTGCTTTGGCCCAAGGACGGTGCATTCTGCTGTCCCCTTCCTGTTCCAAGGACAGAAAACACTGGGAGGTGTCCCAGCCCCTGAAACTACTGTGCCTCTGAGGCCTGACCCTGTCCCCAGCCCCTGCTTAGTTAAACAGCCACTTAGCGTTTGCCGTTTGTCCAGTGATGGAGTCTGCCCAGGCACTGGGGGCTGCACAGAGAACAAGACACACCGCTTTCCCTCAGAGAACGCCTGGTCTCCTAGGGGGTTAGGACAAGAGAATGGGGTTCAGGTCGAGGGAACTTGCTCAGAAGGTCCTGAGCTGGGGGCTGGAGAGACAGCACAGCGGGGAGGGCGACTGATGGGTGGGCGTCAGGTGGGCGTCAGGGGCTGACCAGGTTCCTTCCCAGGCATGCCACAAGTCACCCCTGAGCACAGCGGGGTGTACTTCCCCCAAACAGAACAGACAAGAACGAACCGTGCATAAGGGAAGAGGGGGTCTAGCCAGGTCAAGGGCAAGCCTGCTTCTGGGCGCCAGAGGCTGGGCAGCTAGTTCCTGGCTTTCGTCGTCAGCTGCCAAGGGGGGAAAGGGGAGGATGATGCCCAGTGTGGTGCCTTGGAGGAGCTTTGTTTTGGATTTTTTTTTTTACAATATATATTATTGCTTTTTGGGTCACACCGGGCGATGCTCAGGGGTCACTCCTGGCTCTGCACTCAGGAATCATTCCTGGCGGTGCTCAAGGGACCCTATGGGACGCTGGGAATCGAACCCGGATTGGCCGTGTGCAAGGCAAACGCCCTACCCACTGTGCTATCCGTAATAAAGCAGGTAGAGCGCTTGCTTTGCACGTGGCGAAACGGGTTTGATCCCTCCTCCCCCTTCCTCCTATATGGTCCCAGAGCCTCCAGCAGTGTCCTGGGCACAGAGCCAGGAGCAAGCCCTGAGCTCTGCTGGGTGTGACCCCCAAGACAAAAAAAAAAAATCTGTATCGGCATCACAAGTTTTAAACTGTATATACCCCCTTCCCTCTGCTGCGGTGACCAGACACGCGTGGCTGTGGTGTTTGCCGTCTGTCTGTGGTGCATGGCTGCAGCTTCTGGCATGTTCTGATGTCACACTTGTGGGTGATGGCGGGGGCAGGGGGGCGTGCGTTGCTGTGAACTCAGGCATGTGCTGGTGGGGGCTGTGTGCTTTGGTGGCAGTGCACACGTGTACCCTGGGAGAGCGTGGCACTGGGGCTGGGATCCAGCCTCTCACTTACAAGGAGGGTGCGGTCAAGCCGCTCACCGTCCTGAGCCCTCTGAAGCCTTGTAGGTGAGTGGGTGGGAGACAGGTGATTCTGGAAGCAGCTCCCCCCCCTCCACACACACACACTGCCTCCCCTCTGCCTCAGATCACCCTGAAACAGCAGGAACCCCCAAGCTGAGGTGGGCTGGCTCTGCTTGACCCTGTGAGTCTCAGGGTGAAACTCTGCAGAAGCCGCGTCCCCAGCTGGACAGGAGGGTTAAGATGCCCACACAGTTTTGCTTCTGTTCCATTTAGTTCTGGGGGGGGCACGCCCCATAGGGCTTGGGGGCTACTCTTGGCTTTGGTCTCAGGGTTGCTCCCCGTGGTATCACGGGTATGGGGGGGTACTGAGAATCAGCTGCAAAGTGCATACTCAGGGCCTGAGCCCCCCGCAGGGCCTGCATGTTTCCTTACAGTGCTAGTGACCGTACCCCCTTCTTGACCCCCCTCCCCTCCACAAACACACAAGGCCTGTGTTCTATCACTGAGCCATGGCCCCTCCCCCCTCCTGCCTCCAGGCAAATGCTACATTGCCACAGCAGGGAGAGGGGTTGTGAGATGTGAGAGGAAGCAAGACAAGGGCAGCCCCAGAAGGGCAAGTTCAGGGGGCCATGAGTGCGGTTTAGGGCTCTCTCTCCCTCCCTTTCCCTCTCCCTACTCCTTCCCTCCCTCCCTCTCTCTCTCTCTCTCTCTCTCTCTCTGGGTTGTGTGTGCCAGGCACGTGTGCTCCTGATCCTGCAAGAAAGCGCTAGGTGCAGGGTGCGGCCGAGACTGCTGTTTGGGGCAGGAAACTCTCCTTGTTGGCGCTAGTGTGCAAACCTCTGGAATGTGGGCTGTGCAAGTGCGTACCTGCAGCAACATCCGTGCAGACCGCACTCGCCAGACACCCTCTAGGCAGCACTCCGGAGGGCTCTGCAGATCCGAAAGCTCTCCCTTGCACCGGCAGGTTCTCACACACTCTCACACACGGTGTCAAGTGGATGCAGTCTCAATTGTTCTAGGAAGACTGTTTGGAACTAAGCCTTGGAACTTAGTGTTTGGAGAAAGCAACACAAAATCCCCAAACCCAGGGCCGGACCCCCCCCCCCCCCCCCAGCCCCCCTCGTGTACAGAAACCCGTGGTTTCAATCCTGAGGCGGAGCTGCTCATGTTCATTCGGGCCCAAGCTCACGTCCAAAAGGGCACAATTTTATTTCACTACAGCCATTTCCTGCATGCTGTGTGTGTGTGTGTGTGTGTGTGTGTGTGTGTGTGCGCCTGGACTCATTCTCCCTCTCCTCTAAGGCACTTCTTCTGTGCTGCAATTAAAGCGTAATTACCAGCGATGGATGGTGATTGTGTGGTAATTGTCGTGTGTGCGTATTCACCATCCCTAGGGCCTCCGTTCCTCCAGCAAGACTGAAGGAGATACCTGAGGCTAAGGGATATTGGGGGTAATCCTCCCCCTCCCCGTGAGGACTGTGGGAGCCCGAGCCCAGCTCCTCTTTAATAAATCCCCCACCAGAGCCTAGCGCCTTGACAGCCAAGAACACAAGCACATTGCATGCTTTTTTGTTCATGCCAGGGACTCGAACCCAGGGCTGAGCCACATTCCCAACCTTTTTTGCGTTTTTGTTTTTGGTCTTGGGATCACACCCAGAGGTACTGAGAGGCTACTCTTGGTGCCGAGCTCTGGCTGTCCCTGGCAGTGCTGGGGGGACGGGGGGAGCCAGGGTCTGCGCCTCCCTTGCCCAGCACTGTTCCAGGCCTTGTATTTCCATGTTTCCCAGACCTACGGTTTTATCTCTCTGGCCCTCCGAGCTTCTCCCTGGGGTCCTTTTAGCTACTCAAAGTCTTTTCACTTTTTTTTTTTTTTTTTGCGTGGGGGGTGGTGTAGCACACGCAGCAGTCTGCTTACTCTTGCAGTAACAGGGCTTACTCTTGGCTCTGAGCTCAGGAATCTCTGGGCCGTGCTCACAGGACCTTAAGGGGTGCTGGGGATTGAACTCGAGTTGGCAGTGCACAAGGCACAAAAACCCTACTCCCTGTGCTATTGCTCTGGCCCCTACCTCTGCTTCTTTTTAATGCAAACCAAGAAGGCTCGCTGGAGGAGAGGAGTTCAAAGGGCAGAATTCTTCGGTGAGTTATTCCGGAGCAGCTGGACTCCCCAGCGATTCCTCGGACATGGCGCTCTTGGCATTGGAGACCCTTGTGGGCTGGGCTTTGGGTTTTAGCAACAGCAGATGGGCTCCACCTACTAGCCGGTTTTGAGAAGCAAACCTTCCTCTGATTGCAATGATCAGAAAGGTCTCCCCACTTGGCCAGCCTGTCTCCTGGGGCCCCCAACCACCCCCGCCCCGAGTGGAGAATCAAGGTCCTTAAGGACTTTGGCTTCTATTTAGAGATTGTCCTTCTTTCCCCGAGGGTGGGAGGGTGGGAGGTGGTCAGTGAGAGGCCAGGGATATTTATTGCTTGTTTGGCCCGAGCGAGGCACTACGCCCGGTGTCCCCCCTCCCAGGGCAAATTCAGGGGCCAGCGGGAGACCATAAAGCTGGCGGGGCAGTTACATCAGAATCACAAGCCCGGCTCGTCGCCTCTGCGTCTTCCCAGCACCCTCGCTGCAAGAAAAACAGCCTGGCTCAGACTGTAGGGGAACTGGAAATTCAACAAGTAGGACCCAAAACAGATCCGGCGCTCGGGGAGGGGAGGGCGGATTCCTCGCGCCGCTGCTTTCCTGATGAATATGCAGGTTCTTGCCCCCCCCCTCCTTGGCGCTCCCCGGCCTTAGCTCTAAATAATAATAATAATAATAATAATAATAATAATAATAATAATAATAAAAGAAATAGATCGATAAACCACCCACACTCAGCAAGACAGCGGAACAGCTCGACTCCGCTCGCGGCAAATTCTCCAAAGGCCGGGGCCGCGCGCGTCGGGGACCGTGCGCCCAGGCCCCGACGGCTAATCGTTAACTTTCTCCCATTTCATTCCAGACCTCGCCCGCCCACCTCCGCCGAGCAAAACCCAGTCAAACGCCCTAAAATGGAGCAGGCACCATGACGTGCGCGGGGCCATGCAAAGGTGGGTCTGCAGCTCGCCGCGCGCGCGCCCCGGCGGGTCCCGGTTGCGCCTCCGCCGGCCCGGCCCGGCCCGGCCCGGCCCGGCCCGGTCCGATCCACCCGGCCTGGCCCGACCCGGCCCGGCTCGCCCCCGCCTTCCCCGCCCGGGGGCCGCGCTCGGCCGCGCTCGGAGCCGCCCGTCCCGGCGCCAGGCCTGGAAGCGGAGGCGCGAGAAAGTTTGGGCGGCGCGGGCGCGCGGGGGAGGGGGCCCAGCCGGGAGCCGGGTTCGGGGGGTGGGGGTCGGCCCCGGGTCAGGGCCGAGTGCGCATGTGCGCCGGGCACTTATTGAGCGCCCACTGTGTACGCGGGGCGGGGGGTGTGTCCGCGCGCCCGCGCGCTCCCTTCCCGGGCGGGGAATCCGGGCCGGGTTGTGGCCGCGGCCGCGTACGTGAGCGCCGGGCCGGGGAGGGAGGGCCGGCCGGCCAGGTGGGCGCGAAGCAGGCGCTGGGCCGCGGCCGCAGCAGCCCCGAGCCAGGCGGCGCCGAGCTGTCGGGGCGGGAGCTGCCCGGGCGAGGTGAGCGGCGCGGGGCGCGGGGCGCGGGGCGCGGGGCGCGGGGGGGGACTGTGGATCGCGCGCGCCCCGCGGCCCCAACTTCCAGCGCCGGCCTCCGAGTCGCCGCGCGGACGGGACCGGCCGGACCTGCCCCCCTCGCTCGGACCCTTTCCGGCTCGGCGGTCCCGCTCCTCCTCCTCCTCTTCTTCCTCCTCCTCCTCCTCCTCCTCCTCCTCCACCGCGCCAGCGAGCGGGTGCCGGGCCCCGGGCCGCGCAGCGACACACCCTCGAGCGCGCGCGGGGCCGCCCCCACCCTGCTGGCCCCTCTGTCCACCCCCACTTCCTTCCGCGCGGTTTCACCCTGCCGCGCCTCACCGGTGCCCCCCGCCCCGCCCTCCCGGGAGCTGGCACTAGGGGCACGCGGGGTGCCCGAGCGGCTGGGGGGAGGGGGCCTCCCCGAGCGGGCCGGGAATTTGGCATGTGCAAATAATTTCAAGGCAACAGTTTCTCTGCCCGCCTTGGAGCCGAGGGCCGGGCGCCTGGGTTTTCGCGGTGCATTTGGAATCTGAAGCAGCCCACCTGTTTGGCAATGTGGGGGGACCCTCCCCCCGCCCTCTCGGCCTCCTCCCTCGTCGGTTCTTGGTGGCCTTGGAAGCCTCCAGCACCCGGCCCGTCGTGGGTGCAAGAGGCTCCTACCTACTTTCCTGACACCCCTCTAGTCGGAAAAAGCCTGTGTGGTGCCGTTGATGGAAAGTGGGTGACCAGCTATGGACCGGAGGCTTTCCAGCATGTGGGGTATAGGCGGAGGGTGGGGTCCCCAGGAACTCCGGGCCGTAGGAAGAAGCAGTGGAGTTCAGGCCTCAGCTACCTTTGCAGAGCTTGTGTGTTTGCAGTGAGGCCTGGCGCTCCAGGGAGAACAGTGCAGGCCCAGAAACCTGTGGTCTTGGGGAGCCCCACCGCCAGATGGAATGGTCTAAGAGCTTGGCTTGGAGGGAATGTCCTCTGACTGCAAAGGGGGGGTGGTATCCGAGTGGGGTGAACTTTGGAGATTGGACTTAGAGCAGTAAGGTAAAGGTAAAGGTAAAGGCCCTCTCGTTGATCGTCGATTTGCTCGAGCGGGCCCAGTAACGTCTCCATTGGAGACTTTGTTGTTACTGTGTCTGGCATATCGAATACTCTTGGTAGCTTGCCGGGCTCTCCGAGAGGGGTGGAGGAATCGAACTCGGGTCGGCCATGTTGGCCGCTTGTAAGGCGAACGCCCTACCCGCTGTGCTATTGCTCCACTTAGAGCAGTAAGCTCAGAAATAAGTCAAATGCATGTAGCGCCAAAGCATGAAAGTCGCCATAAGGGGCCAGAATGATAGCACAGCGGGGAGGGGGGGAGGGCGTTTGCCTTGCTGCAGCTGACCCCGGGGCGCAGGGGGTGGTCGATACCTGGCATCTCCCAGGGTCCTTTGAGCACCTCCAGGAGTGATTCCTGAGTGCAGAACCAGGAGGAACCCCTGAGCATCACCAAGTGTAACCCCAAAAAGCCAAAAACCAAAGTCTCCGTAAGGTGCAGGGGCAAGGGCTGCGCAGGAGAAGGTGCAGGAGTGAGAGGGGCCTTTGCACTGCGGCTTTCCCGACACAGGGAGATGGCTGTGGCCACACCAGGGCCTTTCCCTCAGCAGAAGGAGATGAAAGCTGGTGAGAGGCGATAGTGAGGGTGGTTCCAGTCCCTGAGAGCACTTTACCTCGAATATGCCGTATACACTTGGGGGGGGGGTGTCCCAGGGGGGCCTTTGTGGCATGAGAGAGTATTTGGAAAGTCTTTTCTTTCCTAAAATTGTTTTGGGGTTACACCTGGTGATGCTCAGGGGTTATTCCTGGCAGCACTTGAGATGCCAGGGATTGAACCTGGGTCGGCCGCGGGCAAGGCAAGTGCCGCTGTACCATCACTTCAGCCCCAAAGGAAGTTTTTCTTTCCAAAGTACTTGAGGAGACAGATCAATAAGCAGGAATGTCCTGTGTTTGGACTGGGATAAACTGGAAAGGGGAAGGAGGAGATTTTCCAGCCTTGGAGAACGCAACTTGCTCCAAGTACACAACGGGGCTGGTGATGGAGGAGCCCCCACATCTGAAGGAAAGAGATGTATAAAAACGAGCTCTTGGAAAGTCACGGTACTCCAGGGTTTGGGAGCCTCCGGCATGGGTAACTTGAGAAATCGGAAGCGTGTTTTGGAGAGGTGCAGTTCACACTGGACTGCAGAGAAGGTGCTAGGCCTTTGCCCAGCCTGCTTGAGCTAGGTGACCTGCAGGCAGCGGGTGGGTGTGTGGTGAAAGGTTGCCGGGGCCCCTGGGGGAAGAGGTGATGGGCACGGATGGAGCGTGGCGCTCAGGGCGAGGAGACTTTAGGAAGGCCTGCTTCTGAAATGCCAGCATGGTGCAGTCCCTGAATGGTGGGATCGAGGCGCACCCGAAAACGGGGCCATGGGCTCCACCCTGAGTCGGGGTTCAGAAATGGGGGGAAAGTTGTGTGGAATTATGCGAAACTGAAGACTGGAGCTTCCAGACAGTTTCACATTTGTTCTCCATGGAGACCTTTGGACTCTCCCTGGTGGCTCTTTCTGGGGCGGGGGTGTGTGTGGGTGTGAGCACCGAGATCGGGGAGCTGTAGGACGTCCAGGTGCAGGACCCCCGCCATGAGCAGGCCTGTTTTGGCTCCTGGGGCGCCCGGGTCCGCGTTCTCATGGCAAGGATGACGCGGGGTGGTTCGCTGAATGAATTCCCCAGGCCTCCCCTTGCAACATCTGAGGGCCGCCCGATTCGGCGCGGGATTGCAAAAGGCCACAGAAAGCGGAGAAGGCGCCCGCTGTCAGCTGGCCGGGGCCTGGCTCTCCCTTGGGTGGGGAGAGGGGCCGGCGGACTGGCCCTGAACCTTCAGTGGGAATCTGGCTGTGAAAACCCCACTGCCCGGAGCAGGCGCTTAAGCTGGTTTCATCACTTTCGAGCTGTGTTTTCTGCACCGTTTTTTAAAACCATGACCTGCGTTAGGACATGAAATGGACACCACCGGTGAATGCTGCACTTACTCTTGCTGGTAAAAATTTAAGTTCTGGAAGTTTGTCCTTCCTTTGCGCAGTGCTGTCTCCTCGGATGCATTTTTTTTTCCTTTTTTGTTTCGATCGAAAAGGTTTCTTGTGCCCCAGGAGAGCGGATTCCACCAGTTTGCATCACACAGGAACGGCTTGTAGTGGGATGTGGAAGGTCTTCAGGGGTAGAGCTTGTTCTGCTCGGTCAGTCGTCTGCAGTCACTCCTGAGCTCTGGAGAGAAGTGACAGGTCCAGGAGAGACAGGTGTTGGCGAGCTGTGGGTGTGGGGGGAGAGACCTCGTATGCCGCGGGGGTGCCGCAGGTGGCTTCCTGAGCCAGAGGAAAACCTGGTTCCTCAGGCCCCCAGGACCCGCACATGGCCAGAAGCCACTAGACTGACGGGGAGGTGTGTGTATTTGTGTGTGTGTGTGTGTGTGTGTGTGTGTGTGTGTGTTTGTGTGTGTGTGTAGGGCCAAGATGTGGCACTTGGGAGCGTGAATTGTGTTGGGGGCTGTGCCCTGTGCCATGACGGTCTCTAGGCCACACGAAGATGTGGCCTGTGAGGTAGATCTGAGAATGAACACTGGGGAACGTGGCATCCCCTGGTGTGGAATAATTCCAGCACAGATTCCATCATCAGGTGGGTGCTGGCGCGTACCACCCGTGGCCCACACGTGGATGTGGCTTTACTGAGCACAGATGGCAGCTCGGGACTGTGCGGAGCCGTGAGGTGGGACTGCAGAGGGCTGCCTGTCTGTGGGGCCTCTGCCTGCTTTCCCCTGAACCCAAACAGTAATTCAGGAGTGGGGGGAGGTAGGGAGGAAGGTGTTGGGTCCTTGTAAGCACCACTTGTCCCTCATGCCCCAGGGAGCTCTGGGCGTGGAGAGGGGCAGACGTCCCGGAAACTGCAGGATTGGGGGCTCAGAAGGTCCCTTTGGGAGGCTGCTGGCTCTGAGTGGGGCTGCTGGGACTCCTGGGGTTGCCTGACCGCAGGACTTTCTCTCACACTCGCTCACTTTTCGTTCCCTGGTTTGGGCCCTGTAGGCTGTTGTGGTTGTGACCTCAGTCACTGAGAGCCACACATGGGAACTGAGGCTTGGGGCTCACTCTCTGGCACCGGAGATTTCCGTGGGCTGCAACTAACTGCCTGACCTCCTTCCTTCCTTCCTTCCTTCCTTCCTTCCTTCCTTCCTTCCTTCGTTCCTCCCTCCCTCCGTCCCTCCCTCCCTCCCTCCCTCTCTCCATTTCTCCCTTCCTTCTTCCCTGCCTTCCTTTCTTCTTCCTCCCTGCCTTCTTCCCTCTTTACTTCCTTCCTTCCTTCCTTCCTTCCTTCCTTCCTTCCTTCCTTCCTCCCTCCCTCCCTCCCTTCTTCCCTCCCTCCCTCCCTCCCTTCTTCCCTCCCTCCCTCTCTCTTTCTTCCTTTTTTCTTTCCCTCCCTCCCTCTCTCCCTTCCCCAGCAGATCGTCAGTGGAGTGGACCATATCAGGTACTTGGATCGAATCCCGGTTGGCCCAGTGCAATGGCAAATACCCTTCCGCCTATGCGGTGGCTCTGCCTTGGGTTTGTAGCCCCTTCCGGTGGGAGTGGAGGTCCCACTAGTGAAGGCTCTGAGCCGTGCTTGGGAGCCAGGGACCCCAGGGGCCTCAGCGACTCTCAGACCTTCCCCTCTTAATGTCTGGCAGGCGTGACCAGGTGCCAGCCCGGTCTTGCATCCCTAGAGAGCCAGGTTGGGTAATAGCGTGGGGACGTGTGAGTCAGTACCACCTGTTATATTCTCAGGAGCCCCGGGTCTGTGAGGGGACGTGCCCTGCTTGCCCTGGGCTGTAAGTCTGATGGTGATAAAAGAAAACCGGGCTTTGTGCTGCGTTCTGAGTGGAAGCTGAAGCTTAAACTGGGAGACGAGCGACAGGACGGTGGGAGGGCGTTTGCCTTGCATGAGGCAGACCCCGGCGAGCACAGGGTCCCCCGAGCACCGCCCCAGAGTGACCCCAGGACACAGAGCCAGGAGAAAGCCCTGAGCACACTGAGGGTGGCCCTAAAACCAAAAAAAAAGCAGACAAACACATGAATTGGGGGGAAGTGAGGCCCCGTCAGCCTCCCTGCTGAAAGGACCCCGTCCCCTGCTCCCACTCTGCGCCGTGTCTGCTCGAGATCTCAGCAGCTGGAGCACCCGTTGGGGCATGGACCGTGTTTGCAAAGGGGTGGGCTGCGTGGTGTTACTCATTTAATCTGACAGTCGTCTGCAAGACCCGTTGTGAGCAGCTCTGAGTCAGCCTGGAAGGGGGTCTGACCGTGAGTGCCCTGGGTTCTATTCTTAGCCTTCAGCTCCGCGCTCCCTCCCCGAGAGCTGGAGGCGAGGGTGCAGCGGTTTGCTTGTTAGCTGGGTGGAGGGTGCCGAGGTAGGAGGGAGGCCTCGCGTCTTTAGAAGATGGATCCAGGCATCTCAAATGAGGGCCCGGATTCAGAAACGAATGTGGCAAGGAATAAACGTCAAATCTGGTGGTGTTTTTCCGTAATTTTTTTGTTTGTTGGTTTGGGGCCAAACGTGGCAGTGCTCAGGGGCTACTCCTGCCTCTCTGCTCAGGGATCACTCCTGGCCCGGACTCTGGGGACTATATGCTGGTCCTGGCATCGAACCCGGGTCAGCTGCCTGCACTTTGCCCTCTGTGCTGTCTCTCTAGAACTGTTTAGGAGTCTTAAAACCACAGGGAGAAATGATTTTGCGAAACCTTAAGAGGCATCTAGGATATGATTTTAAATCTTTTTTTTTTTCTTTTTGGGTCACACCCGGCGATGCTCAGGGGTTTCTCCTGGCTTTGAACTCAGGAATTACTTCTGGCAGTGTTCGGGGGACCACATGGGATGCTGGGAATTAACCCGGGTTGGCCGCATGCAAGGCAAACGCCCTACCCACTATCATTCCAGCCCCTGATTTTAAATCTTAAGAAAATAAACAAACAAACAAGAGAAAACAGAGCCAGAAGGAGGAGAGGAGTTAGGCACTTGCCTCTGTGTGGCCAAGCCCGGTGTGAGCTCCAGTGTCTCTTACAGCCACCAGGAGTGATCCCTGAGTCCAGAGCCAGGAGTAGGCCCTGAGCAACCCTGGGTGTGGCCCGCACCCTCCTCTGTTCCCCACCCTCAAGAAAAGACCTTGGTGCATAGATAATAACTGGGAGGAAGCAATTCTCATTCCAAAACACTAGTACTGCTTGCTCCTATATCCTAGTTTTCAAAGGGGCCACTGAGACAATATGGGAGAGGTGGGAGTCTCATGTGAAGCGGTCAGTAAGTTGCATCCAGAGTCCCTGGTTTACGTCCTCTCTGGGGATGTCCACTGCATGAGTGGACAGGTGTCCACTGACATGGACGCACTGTCCTAGAGTCAGGCCGGCAGCCCAGCTGGACAGCCTCCCTCGTCTGCATGGGCCACCTGTGGTTTCTGTCCTGGGCGCCTCATGGGGATCTCTCTGGGCCTCCCTTCGTCCCTTCTGCTGTGGGTACTGGACACACTGGCCACAGTGCTCTGAGGCTACACTTGGTGGGTCAGCCTGAGGCATGCAAGGCCGGCCCTACAGGTTGTGGTGGCACTTAGCAGCGAGCCCAGCTCGCCAGCACCCGTAGGCAGGTTTTGGTTTGAACAATCTTTCAGCTCTGGCAGAGGAGACGCCATGGATGAAGGTGGCTGGCTCATCTGGGAGGAGAGTCTTGAACTGGTGGGAACCCGCCAAACCACCGTCCTTTGTGTCATTGTGGCTGTGTCTCCCCCAATGAGCGTGCCCGGGGTGCCTTCACCAGTGTCTGTCCGTGCTCCGGCTGTGTGCCGGGGTGTCTTGTTGTAACTCGCTGTGGCATTTGTCCCTGGGTGGCTTTGCCTGCTGAATGGCCCCTCCGGCGTCCCCTGCTAAAGTCTTCAGTATTTCTAAGTCAGCTGTTGCCTTGCTGTGGTGTTTGCGGAGCTCCTGGTGGGCTTGGGGGTGCTCTGTGCCAGCTTTGTGTGGGGGATTCTCTCAAATAGTGCTCAGGAGATCTGGGGGCCCCAGGGGTGATTCTCCGCAACTGGGCCACCAGTTCCATTCAAGCCCCTGAGGATGTGCTGCTCAGTCATGCTGGGGGTCCCTGGGCTGTCCTGGGGTAGTTGTGTGGGGCAGGGAATTGAACCCGGACTGGGTGCTTGCTGGACGTGTACGTGGTATCATCTCTCAGCACCCCCAGCTGTCCTTCGACACATCTTTTCTCCCCACGTGTGACTTGTTTCTCTCTGCTGCAGCTGTTCAAGGATGTGATGGGGTCAGCTGGTGGTCCCTGCACACAGTGTGCCATGGAAGAGGCTTCTGCCCTTTGTGGTCCAGCGTGGACCCACGTGGGAGGCAGAGGCGGGTCGGGTGGGAGGAGGCAGGGCAGGTGGGAGCGATGCTGTGAAATTGTTCGGGAGAGTGTCTGGTGCAGCCCTGAGATGGGTGAGACTGGCAGGCGGGGCAGGCCCAGCATTGACAGGAGAAGCTGGCAGCCCCCGATCCCAGGATGCCTCTGCCCGAGCTCCGTGGGGCGACTGGCGGGGGGTGGGGTGGGCTCTGCTTCCCGCCTTCTCAGGGACTGAGGTTCAGTGATGTCGCCAGTGTCAAAGTATCTCTTGGTGTCTTTGGATCTGCCCTATCTGTGGAAGGGGGCGCACACTGCTAGGCTACATCCCACAGCAAGAGTTTTTGGCGAGTTCAGTGGAGAAGGGAGACGCGTGGATGTCTCTCTCCTGTTTGGAGACAGTCACAAGATGATTTGCAGGTCCACAAGATGCTTGCACACATTTCAGCCTTGGGGGAAAAAGAGCCTTGTGCCAGAAAGCGCCCTCTCTTTACACGAAGAAAAACAGTGTGGGGGGCATGTGACTCTGGGAATGACCCATTTTATTTATTTCTTTACGAAAAAAAAATTTTTTTTGGCTTTTTGTGTCATACCCAGTGGATGCTCAGAGGTTACTCCTGGCTCTGCACTCAGGAATCACTCATGGTGGTGCTTGGGGGACCATATGGGATGCTGGGGATTGAATCCAGATTGACTGTGTGCAAGGCAAATGCCGTACTCGCTGTACTATCACTGCAGCCCAGGAATGACCCATTTTAGATGCTTGTGATAGGTGGAAACAGTAGGGACCGGGGAGATGGTTCAGTGGTTAGAGCACAGGCCCTGGGTTCCATCCTGGGCACCGGATAATAAACATGTAGGTAGTGCCTGGTGATTTGTCACCGACATTGGTGTCTCTGGACTCCTGGTGGTAAAGGGCTGCAGCTGCCCATTGACTGCTTTGTGCTGAGAACGGTTTCCAGGCCACACAGCGGGACAAGGGAGGATTTATTTGGCCGCACCCATAGGTGTCTGTGTTTCTGTTTATTGTTGGTTTGGGGGACACACCCTGCCAGTGCTCTGCTCAGGAGTCCCTCCTGGCGGGGCTCAGTGGACCAGATGGGGAGTCAGGGATCAGAACCAGGTCAGCCGTGTGCAAGAAAGTGCCCTGCCCACTGTGCTGTCTCTTTGGCCCTTTTTTAAAAAAATTGTATTTGGACTTGGGTCCACGTGTGGTGGTGCACAGGGCTTCCTCCTGGCTCTGCCCAGGGAGCCCTCCTGGAGGGCCCCGGGTATCACACCTGGGTAGGCTGCCTGCAAGGCAAGCTCCTTAACCTCTGCACTCTCTGGGCCTTTGTGTGTGTGTGTGTGTGTGTGTGTGTGTGTGTGTGTGTAAAATTTATTTTTGAAATAAAAATATTATATTTGGAGGTTTTTTTTTTTAGGAAGGGGAAGGAGGGAGAGAAAGGGAGAGATAGTACCGCGCTCAAGAGCGAGCACGGGCTTCTCCAGAGTCAGAGAGAGAGTTCCTACACACACCCCAGCATTAGGTAGGAGAGCTTCACAGTCCACATCTCGAGGGAGGAGATGCGGGCCACACATGTGCCCGGCCACGCGGGCACAAGCAGCACATGGGCTCGGGCAGCATACGCGCCACTGTGTGTTTTTAGAGCAAAACAGGAAAAAGGACAGACGCCCTCTACCCTTTCTGTCCTCTGGTTATTGGGGACCCGGAAGGCCTGGGAACTTATTAGGCTGAGCCTGGGGGGTCAGCGCCCCCTTTCCAAGTGCGCTGCGGAGGGCTCTCCCCACACTGGGCTTCCCTCATGCTCTCGCTCCGCAGGCACCTTGTCGTCTATTTTTTTCTCCCTTTTTTCTTTTTTGATCTTTGGGCCTCACCTGGCTGTGCTCAGGGCGTACTTGCTCCTGGCTTTGTGCTCAGGGGTCACTCCTGGTCTGGGGGTTGGGCCCGAGTCAGCCGTGTGTGAGGCAGGTGTCCTGCCCGTTGTCCTGTCACTCACGGGGACTGTTGCCACCGTGGCACTCGCTCTGCTAGAGCCGTGGAGCTCTCAGCTGCCTGCTGGCCCTGTTACAGTTCTGCAGTGGGTGGCCGGTGGCGGGGCACAGGGCCTGCTCTGAGGGGGGCCTTTTTGTCTTTTCCTTGGGTGTAATTGAGAAATGATTTGTATAAGGCCCAGTGCTGGGTTCCGAAACCCCCCACCTTTTTTTTTTCCTTTTTGGGTCACACCCAGCGATGCACAAGGGTTACTCCTGGCTCTGCACTCAGGAATTATTATCCTTGGTGGTACTCAGGGGACCATATGGGATGCTGGAAATCGAACCCAGGTCAGCCACATGCAAGGCAAACGCCCTACCCGCTGTGCTATTGCCCAAGTCCCTCCAAAGCCCTTTTGACAGCTGCTTTTTAACGTATCTTTTCTTTCTTGGTGGGGTTGGGAGCATCCCCAGCGGTACTCAGGGTTACTCGTGCCTCTGTGCTCAGGGATCACTCCTGGCAGGGCTCAGAGGACTATCTGGGGTGCTGAGGATTGAACCCGGGTTGGCTTCATGCAGAGCAAGTGCCCTGCCCACTGCACTGTTGCTCCATCCCCTGGCAAGTGCATTTTGGGGCAGGACAGGTTCCTTGGTCCAGAAAGGTTCCCTGCAGCCAGTGAAATCCACCTCCGACCTCCTGGCCCCATGATCCCTCTCACCTGTGGGTGCTTTTGTGTGGTGACTGGTGCACAGTGAGGCCAGTCCTAGGCAGTGGACAGGCTCAGCAGGCCACATTGCAGGCTTTGCGGGCTGGAGTGCACCCAGGGTGACCTCTAAAGCCCCCCCTCCCCATGGTGTTCTCAGTGGTTCTGTGGCTGTGAGCAGATAGGAGCGGTTCAGAGCTGGGGCCGGCTGGATGTCAGGGATCAGAACTGCAGGCGCGGGGTGGGGTGGGGGGGAAGGGTGGGGGTGGGGTGTGGGCAGAGATTGGCCAGAGCGCCAGCGACATGCTCTGCTCCGCTCGCAGAACTGGAATTTCTCCGGGACCGCCCTCCGGGTCCCCCAGACACCCCCTGTCCTACCCCCTCCTCCCGCCTCTCCTTGAACTAGTATCTACATTTCACAACCCACAGCGCTGCCCGCCCAGCGCGAGGCTGGTGGGACTGAAACCAGATCCCGCTGGCGGCCACGGGCTGGGCTGGCCCCCGGGAGGCTCCCTCGGCGGCCGAGCCAGAGGCTGCACACACAGGGATGAAGTGCGGCCAGCCACGGCCCCAGCACAGCCGGGAGGGCGCGGCCTCGCACGCAGCTGTCTCGGGTCCCACCCCCCAGCTCCGCCTTCTGCCCAAGTCCTCCTGGAGGGACCCTGAGTGCAGAGCCAGGAGTGCGCCCTGGGCACCACCAGGTGTGGCCCCCAAACAACAGGAAAGTGTCCAAGAAGCCCACATTCTTCCTTCCTGTTTTTGGGGGTGGCCCTAGTAGGGGGCCACTCCTGGCAGTACTTGGCCAACTGCGCTGGACCTTCCAGTGCTCTTGCCCAGACACCAGGCCCACCCTGAGGTGCAGGAACAGGGCTGCCGGGATGGACTCTGGCCCTCACCCAGCAAAGCCTGCGTCCCTGACCCCGGGCTGTGACCCTGGCCTCCTGCCGCCTCCTTCAGAGACTCCCACAGTTCTGCCAACGCTTCCTTACGCCAGCTCGCTCGGCGCAGCTCTGCTCTGGGGGGAAGGGCCTGGCCAGTCTTTAGCAAATGGGGATCTAAGCGGACCACCAACCCCGGGGAGGCGCTGGGGCTTGTGGCCCCACAGCTGCCCATGGGCCAGGGTTTTCCGCTGGGGTGGGGTCACCGCAGTGCCTGCCTTGGGTGGAAGGGGCAACATGTCCCAGCTGTCACTGGAGCTATGATGGCTCCACCGGCTCGTGGGTTCCTTCTGGACACTCCTGGCTGCACACGCCAGGGCCTGGCTGCGACCCCCCGAGCCCTACGGCCTGTGTCCAAGTCCCCTCCCACTCAGGGAACCTGGGAGCTGGAAGGTCACCCTGACCACATGCTCAAGCTGCCTTCCGTGGGGTTGTCAGCCTGTGCAGCTAGGGTCTGGCTGAGGCTCTGCATGTGCATACAAACACACACACACATGCACACACGGGGGCTCAGCACCCCAGCTCTTCATGCATCCATGCACACAGGATAGCTCTCGGCATGTGGGGGAGCCAGTGCCTGCCCTTGTGGTCATCTCGTCCACTTTCCAACCACCATCAACACAGTCTCGCCTGAGAGTGCCGTTCTTCCTAAGCAGGTGACCCTGGAGGACCTGCTGCTCACTGTCCATGAGCCCCGCCCATCCTGGGCTGAACCCTGCTGATTTCCAGGGGAGCCATAGCCCAACTCTGCCCCGCCTCCAGCCCCGGACAGTCTGTGCGGAGGTGAAAGTCCGTTTGGAACCCCGAGCGCATGGGGGATCCATCACGGCGACTCAGGGCCGCTCTGCCTGGAGTTTCCTTCCTGATGTTCTTAGCGGGTTCTCAGGCCTGTTGGCCATGCCAGCACGCTTCAGCATTCATCAGCCATGGCTGTCGGTCAGGCGGGTAGCAGTGAGGTTTTAGGGGTGACTTTTGCAGTCAGAGCTGGAAGGGCAGACCGGTGGTGGCTGCCCCATAGGGTCCTATGAGAATCTCCAGAAGTAACTCTTGAGTGCAGAGCCAGGAGGAACCCCTGTGCATCGCCGGGTGTGACCCAAAAAGCAAGGGAAAAAAAACACTATGGGGTGTCTGAGCGATAGGACAGTGGGGAGGGCGTTTGCCTTGCAGGGGGCTGACTGGATTCAATCTCTGGCGCTGTGCATCGGTCCCCTCAGCCCACCCGGAGTGATCCCTAAGTGCAGAGCCAGGAGTAAGCCCTGAGCACCGCCTGGTATGGGCCCTAACCAACGCCACCCCCAAACCCTCTGAAGTGGGTCATGCGAGATGGCTCAGTGACTCAGAACATAAACACCGTGTGTGATGTGCAGTGCTTGCTGCCCGTGTGCGCCACGGTCAGTGGCCAGCACTGTAGCCACGTGCCATGGCCCTGCTCGCCGGGGTGTGTGAGTGGCACAAGCAAATGTGGTTGACCGCGGTCAGCACTGCAGCAGAAAGAGGGGGAGGGAGGAGGGGGAGATGTTCAAATAAGAATCTGATTCCTGCCCACAGGCCAGGCTCTCCAGCAAACCCGGACCCCTCCAGCCTTGCACGCTTGCGACCCCGGGGTACCTGGAGATACACAGATGCTGCATTCCTTTGCTTTTCGTGGCGGGTTGTAGGGGCCACCTGCTCCTGGTGGTACTGGGATGGGGACATAGAGTGCTGGGTGTGGAAATCGGGACCGTCTCACACCATTGCCCCTCGCACATCCGAACCTCGCTTCCTCACGCATCCTGGTCCTGCTTCTACAACAAACCAACCTGCTTCCTCACACATCCCAACCCCGCTCCTTCACACTTTTTTTTTTTTTTTTGCTTTTTGGGTCACACCGGGCGGTGCTCAGGGGTTACTCCTGGCTCTGCACTCAGGAATTACTCCTGGCGGAGCTCTGGGAACCATATGGGATGCTGGGGATCGAACCTGGGTCGGCCGCGTGCAAGGCAAAAGCCTTCCCCACTGTACTATATCGCTCCAGCCCCAGCTCACATTATTTTTTTGAGGTACAGGTAGTCATCCCTGCAGTGCTCAAGGACTGTCCCCATTTGGACGACCTGGAATGTGTTGAGGGGTCCACTTTGGGGTTCCTAGACCCGGGCTTTCACTGTGACCCCTTGCTGGCTTCCCCAGGCCCTTGCAGGCTCCCCTCCACTGGCTCTGGCTCTTCGTGCAGAGGAAGGGCCTTCTTCTCCCCCCAACATCCAGGAAAGCTGCAGATACCTGGGCAGAGTCGGTTGTGACCGTCTTGGGGAACCTCAAACTTCCCAGCTGTTCAAAGGGAATTTATTTATTTATTTATTTATTTATTTTTTTGGGTCACATCTGGCAATGCTCAGGGGTTCCTCTTGGCTCTGCACTCAGGAATTACTCTTGGCGGTGCTCAGGGGGCCCTATGGGATGCTGGGAATCGAACCCAGGTCGGCCGTGTGCAAGGCAAACGCCCTACCCGCTGTGCTATCGCTCCAGCCCCTCAAAGGGAATTTATCGTTCCTCCGAATTTCCTTGATTCACTGGGAAATAGGAGAGACGGGAGCATGGTGCAGGGGGGCTTGGAAAGCGCAGAGGAAGAACGCAGGTTTGTGGGGTGATGCGCGTCAGTGGTCAGCGGTAGTGCTTCGGCTGGGCCTCCCTGGGAAATGCTGAGTCAGCACCCGCCACCCCACCCCACCCCCTACCCCGCCACGGTGCCTGTGGGGGGGGTTCCTGCTCCCCCATACCTAGCAGGCCTCAGTGTTTCTTTCCCTCCTGCCTCACCCTTTTTGTTGCTCTCCACCTCTTCTTGGGGCCACACCAGTGATGTTCAGGGCGTACTCCTAGCTCTGCACTCGGGTCACTCCTGCTGGGCCTTAGGGAGCCTTTGGGATGTCGGGGATCAGACCACGAGGTCCTCCCAGAGCCCCGCAGACTGTGTTCTCCCACACGTCACTGGGTGACTGATGTGTTTGCTGCGTGTTTGCTGTGATCAAGGTTCCTTGATCCGCTGGAGCGAGATTCAGGGTGACTGGCTCAGCCCTGCTGCTAGAACGTGCTGATGCCCAGTGTGGCGTCTCTGCTTGCTGCTCGCTCACAGGCCGGCTGAGGGATCATCCCCACCTCCAGGGGTCCCCGGCAACCTTTAATCTCCAAGGCTGGGGCTTCAGTGCAGTGGGCAGGGTGCTTGCCTTGCACCTTGGGTTCGATCCCTGGCATCCCAGGTGGTTCCCTGGGCCCCACCGGGAGTGATTCCTGAGCGCAGAGCCAGGAGTAACCTCTGAGCACTGCCGGGTGTGGCCTCCAAACCAAACCAAAACCAATTTTAGGCATCCTGTTAGTCCTGAGAGTCCAGTTTCAAGTTTTCCCAGAGTCTGAAGCATCCATGTCCTTCTCCTGAGCCCCAGGCCTGGGGGTCGGCACCTGAGAGTCCAGTTTCAAGTTTTCCCAGAGTCTGAAGCATCCATGTCCTTCTCCTGAGCCCCAGGCCTGGGGGTCGGCACAGGGGGTGGCTGAGCTGGCCGCTCTGTGTTTCCTGGTGCTGGGGAAGCTTTTCTGGGAGCACTGGTGGCCGAGCCTGGTGCCTGCTGGAGTGATGGAGAAACTTATTTCGAAGTAGAGAGTCTAGAGCGATAGTACAGTGGGGACGGCCTTGTACTGGTCCCCAAGCACCGCCAGGAGTGATTCCTGAGTGAGGAGCCAGGCGTCAGCCCTGAGCACTGCCTGGTGTGGCCTCAAAAGCAATAAAATAAATTAGAGGTTCCACGGGGTTGGCACTTGGGGTTGAATTTGGGGCCTTGCCTGTCTGCCCCTTTGATTGTCTCCCCACCTGTTCACTTTTTAGGGGCCACATGGGTGGGACGGGGTATGGGACTTGGGGCCCCCTCATGAGACCCCCACATATGCCCTGAGTGCTTGAAGGGGGTGCAGACCACTGTGTGCCCTGCAGTTAGGATCTTTGGAACTTTCTGGATAGAAAGGCATCCCGGGAACGCTTGAGGTTGGGAGCTGTTGGGAGCATCGGGGCGGTGACTGAGTCTGGCCTCCTGACCAGCTACCGCGGTCCCTTGCGGGGGTCCAGCAGGTGGTGTCTCCATGTGGGGACATCTGGGGCAGCGGGGAGCGCCTTTGTCCCAGGGGTTTTTTATGTGATTTTTTGCTTTAGCCTTGGCTTAGTCCGGCCTCTGAGTGAGCTCTGACCACCCCAAAGCGGGGAGAAATGAAGGTCTAGGGGCTGAGGTACAGCGGGGAGGGTTCTGGCCTGGCACGCAGCTCACCGAGGTTTGATCCCCGTCTCCCCAGCGGGTCCCTGAGCCCCTCCAGGAGTGATCCCTGAGTGCAGAGCCAGGATCTGAGTGCAGAGCCAGGAGTCATCCTTGAGCACAGCCAGGCGTGGTTCTAAAAATAGGAAAAGGAATACTCAGAGCAGATGGAGGAGGGTCCAGTGGAACGAGCCTGGCGTGCCCCGGGCCCTGGTAGATGTGACCCCCTCAACCCCGGGGACTGCTGCAACAGAAAGAGTAAAACGAGCCAGTTTCTGATCCGAGATTCCGAGCAACACGCAGATTATCAGCCCGCGGGCCGCGCCCTGCAGCCTCGCTCCTGTGCCGTGGGACAGGTGAGGGGATAAAATAGAAAGAGGGACGCCTGGCGTGGACCCTGGAGGCAGCGACTGTCCCTGTCTGTACCCGCTCACTGGGGAGGGACTCTGCCAGGTCACCCTCCTTGGCTTCAGCAGAGACTGCGCACTGCGTCCTTGGGGCTTAGGGCCTGTGTCCTGGCTGTGTCATCGGACACTCTCCTGGGTGCCACCACTGTCCCCAGCGGTCAGCAACCCTGCGTGTTGGTGCCTCCCGTGAGCATGTACACATGCATATATACATGGACATACTTGTGCAGACACATACACTGACACGTGCACACAGGGACACATATACACACGTACACACATATACAGACACAATCTGGCACATGCATACAGACATACATGTACTTACATATATGTATACATACATTCTGGCACATGCACAGAGACATACACACGTGTACTTACATATATAGACACATTTTGGCACATGCACACAGAGGCACTTAGACACACATGTACTTACATACACGTATATGCACACACACGGACATATCACATATGCACTTACTGAGAGACACATATATCTATGCATGTCCACACAGATACAGGCACATATGCACACAGACTTACAAACACACAGCCACACACACACATACACATGCACAGGGACCGGCCATGTCATGTCACATGTCCAGCAGTGAAAGAGGGACAGGACTGTGCTATCAATCTGCCTGCCCTTGCTAGTGCCAGGTGTCCTGGGGGACTCACACTAAGGGCTGCCAGCTCCACCCCCCGGAACACCACTGAGCCTGGACAAGTGTGACCCTCTAAACATGAACTGAAACAGCCTCCCTGCAGCTGTGGGCTTTGGTGCCTGTGGGTGTTGACTTTTTGGGGGCAGCCACCCCCTGTGGCTACCTGGGGCAGCCCAGGAGCGCTCAGACACTGCTTTAGGCTGCAGCCAAAGCCCCCCTCCCTTCCCCTCGCTGCCTGGGGGGGTCCTCACACTTGCCCAGAGCGCAGGAGGGACCATCCCACCTGGCTGTGGCGCTGGGGACCACCCTGGACCCCAGGCAGAGCCGGCCCTGTGCCTACAAGGTGAGGGGCTTGCCCACTGGGCTCTCCCGCTAAGCCATCTGTGAGGCGTCAATCAAGGAAAGGTCCAGAAGCATGGCCTCACTCAGCACTGAAGTGGGGGCCCCTGGTGGGGACCCACTCATCCTTCTTGGGGTTTTGAATCACCCGCACAGGGCTTATACTCCTGGCTCTGTGCTCAGGGATCACTCCTGACCTCTATGCATAGTGCGGGGGATGGAGCCCAGGTTGGCGGCTTGCCAGGCGAGCCCTTTACCCACTGTTCTGCTTCTGGGTCCCCCCCCCCCCCCCCCGAGGTGAGGCATGTGATGTGCCCGTGGTACTGTATCACTGTATGTGGCTCCTTGAGCACTGTCAGGTGTGGTGCCCCACCCAGCCCCCCAATAATAAAATACACGTGAAAATTAAGATTTGTGTATTTTACATACAAATGCAATTTGCGAATTTAACTTGTGTAAAATTGAATTCAAAAATTAAAAGTTGGGCCTCCTGTAAATGAAAGAATGAAAACACAGAAACACATTTCAAGAGGGACTGGGGTGGGGGTGGGCGCTGAGAGAGGCCAGAGCACAGAGCAGGAAGGACCCCTGCAGGAACTCCCCCACGAAGAGCTTCATGCAATCTTGTCCAAGCTGCCCCAACAAAAAGCACAAACCTGCTTTAACTTAGAAAAGACTTAGAGAAGCTGCTTCCCGGCCCGTGGGCCAGATCCCTCAGGCTCCGTCTGCAGGCGGGAAGGCCAGGAATTTTGGAAATAACTACCCTTTCTTCATTTTCAGGGGTGGAAACCTCAAACTTCCTGTTTGGAAAGTGGGGGCGGCCCCGGGGTTGTTTTTGGTGATGAGAAGGGCGGTTTTGGGGCTCTGGGTATGTGCTGCCCTCTGGTGTTCGTTGGTGGTTTTGTGGCCACTGCTTCTGAAGTCCCGGGGCCATGAGGGGGGAGAGAGAGCTTCTCAGGGTGTTTGGTCCTGGTGAAGATCCCACACCTGACGTTTGTCTTCCTTTGGTTGTTCTGATTCAGTTCCACGATGTAAAGCCTCCAGGCACATAAGAGATTCCTTGGGATCTGCTCAAACCGGGATCCCCCTGCCTCTGCTTTCCAGAGGCTTCCTGGAGGAGGTGGTTGGCTTTCTCATTCCAGACCTTGAAATTCGGAATTAAATGCTGGGGTGAGGGGAGAGAGAGAGCCAAAGCCTTTCGCTTAGCATTGCCCGTGTTCCTCGGTGCATGTGTGATTTGGGAAACGCCGACTTAGCCTCCCTCCTGGCCGAGGGAGAGGGTTCGGGGAATGGAGCCTGTGGGGTGCTGGGGCTGGAACCTGGGTTGACTGCGTGCACAGAGTATCCTGGCCACTGTATCCTCCCCCCACAGTGGACAGTGACTTTGTAGCAATCAAAGCCCGAGTCGGAATCCCGGACACGGGAACCATCAACATTATTGGACTCCACAGAACCTCAGTCACTAAAATCACGATCACGGTCATCCTGTTGTTCCTCGATTGCCTCGAGTAGGCACCAGTAATGTCTCCTTCGCCCTAGCCCTGAGATTTTAAAAAGTGCCATATTCAAGCTCTTTCAGGGTTAGGAGAATGAGACCCATCATTGTTACTGGTATTTGGCATATTGGGTATACCACGGGGAGTTTGCCAGACTCTGCCGTGTGGGCAGGTTACATTCGGTAGCCTGTCAGGTTGTCCAAAGTAAGAATGAGATAATAAGATGTCGCGCGGCCGCAAATGCAGCCGTGTGCTTCCAGGAGCTGGGTTTTATAGGCTCTGGGTCTTTGCTGTTGATGGGATTACACGGTGCTGGCAGGGGCTGGGAGTAGTTGGTGGGTTTGACCCCTACCTACTGGAAGATGGAGGATCTGGGTGGAGGATGCTCAGCCCCGATCCGAGCAGGCTTGGAGATCTCAGCCCTGGGACCCACATGCCTTTGTTTCTCTGCTGGTACCTTCATGCGTGTGGAGAGTGGTCTCAGCATGCTTGTGGCTGGTTCTGGAGGTCTTCTGCTGCCGGGGCTCTGCTCGGGGTGGGGAGGGAAACTCAACCTGCCCCCTTCCAAGGTGAGGACAGCCAGGCGTGGGGGCAGGAGACTCTGCCGTCACTAAAATGAAGCATAAAAATGGGTGCCCCCCGAAGGGCTCGTCCTAGAATCCGTGCAAGCAGTTCTCTGCTTACTGGAACTTTGCTCCTCATCCCCTCAGGCCCCGGGAAAGAAGAGGGGCTGGCCGAGTTTCCTGGGTCCCGGGCCCTCCAAGAGCTCTGGGCATCTGTCTTAGGTTGCAATCCATCTGTCCCCGCAGGAACGGCAGGAGCATGGCCAGCGCGCTGTCCCGGCGTCTGGGCAAACGGTCCCTGCTGGGCGCCCGGGTGCTGGGCCCCCTTGGAGTTGCACCCTCCCTGGAGCCACAGGTCGAAGTGCCGGAGGAGGCAGCCACCACCAAGGACGCGCCCTGCCCCGAGCAGCCCCAGGAGGCCCTGCAGGCTGCCAGCCCTGCAGGGCTGCCCTCGACGGCCTTCCAGCCTGGGCAGAAGGTAGGTGGGAGGCTCGACTGTCCCATGTGTGGGGACTGACTGGGACACAGACCCTCTCCCATTGCAGCCGGCTCCTGAGACAGCCAGAGAAGGAACTGCTGCCACTGACCTGAAGTGGCCGGCCGCTCAGGTCTGGACCCGGGTTCTCCTGGAAGCTGTGGAAGCTGGAGGCTGGTGATGTTTTGTCTGCCTCAGTCTACAGCTTCTGCCGGGCAGATGCCCCTGGGAATCTTTCTCTCCCCCAACACAGGTTTCCAGTGGCCCCCTCTCCTGGCACAGCCCCCTCCAGCCCCTTCAAGGGCCTACAGGGAGGTCCCTGCCATGTGTGGTCATCTAGGGCGGCTGTCCAATCCCTGCATCGAACGCTGTCAGCGGGAAGGTTGGGATTTGAGGGTACCTGGGGACAGCATGCAGATAGATGGGGCCTTTTTTTTTCCTTCTGATCATCCAGCTCTCTGCTTGTGTGGCTGAGTTTTATTTTTTTTGGGGGGGTGGGGAATATCTTACTACTCCTGTCTTGGGGGTCCTTCTGTTGCCTTTTATTGACTTGTTTGCTTTTTTTTTTTTTTTTCTGGGTCAAACTGGGCGATGCAGAGGGGTTACTCCTGGCTCATGCACTCAGGAATCACTCCTGGCGGTGCTCAGGGGAGCGTATGGGTTGGTGGGAATCGAACCGAACCTGAGTCGGCCACATGCAAACACCTTACCTGCTGTGCTGTCGCTCCAGCCCCGACTTGTTTGCTTTTTTAAAAAAATTTTTTTTTTTGCGCCTCCCAGCTGGTCTTGGAGCCACTCCTGGGGATTTGAGGCGCAGTAGTGTGGGCCCGATGGTGAGGTGCTGGGAACCCCCAGGAAAGCAAGGCGGGGGCTGGGGACCTCCCGCATGCCATGCACCCCCATTTCATGCACTCTCCGGCCTTGTCACAGTCTGTCTGAAGCGGGTCCAGACCCCCGTATCAGCAGAAGAGAAATCCCGGGAGAGGGCAGGTCTGCTCGGCACTCCTTGGGGGCCACGGGGGGGTGGCTGGGGCTTCCCGCAACCGTGTGTTGGGAGAGGTGGGGGCCCCAGGGGTAGCGGGCGAGGTGCATCTCTGACCATCGGTCTCTGCCCCCAGGTGGCTGTGTGGCACGGGGCCCCAGGGCTGCCGGAGCACAGCTGGGCAGAGGAGCCAGTGACCGCAGGTCTGCCGGAGCGGAGGCCGCTGGGGCGTGGCCGTGCCCAGGAGGTGCGGGCAGCTGAGGCACAGGCCCCCCTGGAGCCGAGCCCCCAGACCCCCGTCTACAGACCCGTGTCCAGGAACATCGACGTCCCAAAGAGGTGCGGGGCGCGGCCTATGGGGGCGCTGGGGGTGCTGGCTGGGCAGGGCGGGCAGCAGAGAGGTCCCAGATATCCAGGGCAGTGCTTGCTGTCCTGGAACTCAGTTAGAGCCCTGGGGTTTGGCCGAGGATGGTTTTATTTTGAGGGGGGAGGGGGTGTGCCTTAGTGCCATGCCTGGTGGTGCTCAGGCCTTAACTCCCAGCTCTATGCTCAGGGGTCACTCCTGGTCGGGCTCAGGGGACCCTGTGCTATGGCGGGGATCCAACCCGGTTGGCCGCTTGCATGGCCGGGCTGTGTTCTCTCCGGCTGTTTGTGATTAGTTTCTGTTGCTGCTGTTGTGGGCCTCTCCTGGGGGTTCTCTGGGGACCGGGTTGTGTGGGAGCATCCATGCCCCGGGACTGTCAACTCTGCGCTGCTCTTCCCTGCTCCACTCCCAAGTGATGCCAGGGCTCCGCTCATCACTCACCCAGGGTACACGCAAACCGGAAGGGAGTGTCATCGGCCTGTGAGATGCGGGGAAACTGATTTCCCTGGGGAGTGGGCTGAGGTTTGGGGTGTCTCAGTCACTGAATTCCAGATGGATGGCCAGCGTCTGCTGCCCTCAGCCACAGCCGGCCCTGGGGCCAGGCAGGGGGCGTGTCAGTAACACTTCATCAGGGGACACTAGGATCGAAATTTTGAAGTTTTGTTTTAGGTATTTTTTCTTTTCTTTTTTCTTTGTCTTTTTGGGTCACACTTGGCAATGTTCAGGGATTCCTCCTGATTCTGCACACAGGAATTACTGCTGGCAGTGCTCAGGGGACCATATGGGATGCAGGAGATCGAACCCGGGTTGGCCACGTGGAATGCCCTCCCCACTGCCTGGATTTCAGGATTTAAAAAAAAAACTATTATTAATTTTGTTTGTTGTTTGGGGCTACACCTGGTGGTCTTGGGGGACCCAGCGGTGTTGGGGGGCCAGACCCAAGCTGGCCCTGAGCCAGGCCTGCTTACACACTGCTGTTTCTGCTGCTTCATATTTGGTTTTTATTTTATTTTTTTGCTTTTTGGGTCACACCTGGTGATGCACAGGGGTTACTCCTGGCTCTGCACTCAGGAATTACTCCTGGAGGTGCTCAGGGGACCATATGGGATGCTGGGAATTGAACCCGGGTTGGCCGCATGCAAGGCAAATGCCCTACCCGCTGTGCTATTGTTCCAGCCCCGGAACTGGCAGGTTTTGAACAGAGCATCCCCCAAGCACGTGTCCCTCTGTCTGTGTCTCTCCTCCACATGCATTGTTCTGAGATGCTGAGCCGGGCTCATGCAGGGTCCACGCTCATCACACGTGGACGCACCACCAGCCCACCTGTGGCCAAGACCATGTCTGTCCCTGTATTCCATGGACTGACAGAGAATTTGCTTTCGACATGGGAAGGAAAGGGCTAGGATACCACGCCAGCCACGGACGTGTTCCTGGGTTTCATGGATAACCCAGCTGGTCTCGCTGCTCCCAGTCCGGTGGCAGAGTGAAGCGGGTCAGGACCTTCGAGCACATGTGCTGCTGCTCAGGTGTAGACCAGCCTCTGGGAGTCCTCTCAGCTCCTCCTGCTGGCGTGTTCGTGAGACGGCCACTGAAGTCTTGCTTCCCAAGAATGCGACTATGGGTTTTGTGTGCATGTGTGTGTGTGTGTGTTTGTGTGTTTGTGTGTGGTGGGGGGGTGCTGGGGACCCAGCCCAGGACCTCACATATCAAGGTTTGTGCTTTCGGTCTGAGGTGAGAGCGACAGCTGGGTGGGCTGAGTGTAGGGTCTGCTCGCGGGGCCTGGTGTAGACCCCCGAGCTTTGTCAGGAGTGACCTCTGAGCACTGACCCAAGAGTAGCCCCAGAGCCCCAGTGGGTGTGACCCGAGCCTCCTACCCCAGCAAAATAAATCTGTGAAATTTTATGGAGCCCTGAGGTTTGTGTCGGGAGATTGGTTTCCGTGCTCCCGACTTTCTGTTCATTGCTTCGTCCAAACTCGATGCTTGACGTGGAGAGTGTCATTGTCTCAGGGAGGGGAGGGCCCTGAGATGGATAGTCGCTTTGTTAAATAGGAGACGGGAGAGGTGGAAGCACAGGCCAGCCCCCCTGGAACCCCAGTTGGTTCCCTGAGTCCACCAGGAGTAGGCCCTGAGCACCTCCGGGTGAGGCCAAGAAAACAAAACAACAGCAACAACAACAAAAAGAGCAGGAAGATGAAGATTAGGGGTCTAGCCAAGAAGCCAGGTATCAGACCTACGTTGGAAGGATAGCACAGTGCGTAAAGTGCTCGCCTTCTACTAGGAAGCGGCTTACTCTAGGCGACCTGGGTTCGATCCCTGGCACCCCATATATGGTCCTTGAATCCACTTGAGCGCAGAGCCAGGAGTAAACCCTCAGCACAGCTGGGTGTGGCCCCAAACCAAAACACAAACGGGAAGGTGGGTTTTGTACTTTCAGCAATGGGATGTAGGTGAATTAGGGGTGAGGGGGGCAGCCTGGGGTGTCAGCTGTGTCCACCTGCCCCAGCTGCAGGAACCGGGCGGAGCTTTGGCGCAGGGAGTGCAGGCGACAGCCTGGCAGGCAGTGGGGTGTGGGGGGTGGCGGGGAGGCCAGGAGCTCACGCGGCCTCTTGGCTTAACACAGGAAGTCGGACGCAGTGGAGATGGACGAGATGATGGCGGCCATGGTGCTGACCTCCCTGTCCTGCAGCCCCGTGCTGCAGAGCCCCCCGGGCGCCGAGGCCAGCTTCTCAGGTGAGGAGGGGGACCCCGGGCGACGGGGCTGCTGGGCCATCACTGCCTCAGTTTCCCCTGGAGGTGGGGAGCCCTCGGTGCACCCTGGAGGTGGGGAGCAGGGCTGTGGGCTGCTCCAGGAGGAGTGAGCCAGGCCTCGGGGAGCATGTGCGGGTCGCAGGGGGAGAAGCCTAAGGAGGCTTGTCCCCACGCCCCAGACAGATGGGCCCCCCAGTGTGGGCCCCCCAAGTCAGCACCCCATTGCTTCGTACGCCTGCGGCAGCATCAGAATGAGGCCTGGAAGTGTCCTCAGGGTGGGCATCTGCGTCCGCCCTGTGTGTGGGGGAGTCCCGCTCTCAGCCCCCAGTTACACCTGTATATACACACACACAACTATACCACACACAGTGTACCACAGACACTTGTATCACACACCTATACAGTACACAGATACACAACTGTACTATATACACACACCTGTGTCACATACACACCTACACATATGTATATACATACATACACATACACCCACATAACACACACACACTTGTATTGCACATCTTTACATACCTATACCTGTATAATACACACCCCTGCACCGCACACTGATACATTTACACACACTCACACCTACATCATGTACACTCACACAAACACACACACCTGTACACATACATTAACACACATCCACACCTGTACCATATACATGCACACAAACACACACACTTAAACTGACATTTACACTTCCCCACCTGAACCATACACACTCACACACTCAATTATACATAAATTTACACACCACTTGAACCATATACACTCACAAGTACACACACCTGTACCACATATATTTACACACACCTGTACCCCTTACACACACCACACATACATAAACTACACGCACCTATACCACACACACAACATAATGCCACACATACACATGCACACAACATACTATACACAGCACATGCACATGTGTCCATGCATGCGTCAGCTCCCGTTGAGACGGGCCGTTCTGGGCGGAAGTGTTGTGTCTGGCTCAGTCCAGTGACACCCTCCTGCTCCCTAGTGTCCCGCGCGGCCTGCGACCCGTGGAAGGAGAGCGGAGACGTGTCGGACAGCGGCAGCAGCACCACCAGCGGGCACTGGAGTGGGAGCGGCATCTCCACCCCGTCGCCCCCGCACCCCCAGGCCAGCCCCAAGTATCTGGGCGACGCCTTTGGCTCGCCCCAGACCGACGCCGGCTTCGAGACCGACCCCGACGCGTTCCTGCTGGACGAACCGGCTCCCCGCAAGCGGAAGGTGCGTGGTGAGGCGGGTGTCAGGCCGGGGTCCCCTCCGGGCTGGGGGGGAGCAGGCCTCAGTCACGTGTGTTCCCCCCAGAACTCCGTCAAGGTCATGTACAAGTGCCTGTGGCCCAGCTGCGGGAAGGTCCTGCGCTCGACCGTGGGCATCAAGAGACACGTGAGGACCCTCCACCTGGGGTAGGTGCCGGCCAGAGCCTTAGTGCCTGCGGGAGTGGGAGTGGGTCGGCCCCAGCGGGAACCTGGGGAGCACTGATCCCGGAGCCCTGCTCGGGCCCAGAGGAGGGAGCCCCACCCCACATGTGCACATGCTTCCTTATCGGGAGGGGAGGGGGCTCCTTCCTCCCCTGCCTCCCTGGTGCCTCGGTTTCCCCCATCCTGGAAGCGAGGCGTCACGCCCCTGAAGGGCCGGGTTCTCCCTACAGGGACACCGCGGGCTCCGACCAATTCAAACGGGAGGAGGATTTCTACTACACCGAGGTGCAGGCGAGGGAGGGGGCGGCCGAGCCCGTGCCCGCCCCTGGTGCAGCCAATGCCCCCCTCGCCCTGCTGCCCCCACCCGCGCCACCCTCGGGGCCTGAGCAGGGCAGCCCGGAGGCCCGCCCGCCTGCCCGCGCACTCAGCAAGTCGGCGCCTGGCTCCTTCTGGCACATTCAGGCCGACCACGCCTACCAGGTATGGGGCGGGGTGGGCACACGCTGGACCCCTGTTGTCCCATGTCGCCCTCCCTGTGCGGGCATCAGCAGCGGGTGGGCACGTGGCTGGCAAGGGCCTGCCCGACCTGGTTTCCGTCCGCACTGCCACACCGTCCCCTGAGCACCCGGGTGCAGCTCCCAGGGTCCCCAGCACCTCCCGGGTTCCTGAGCCCCCCAGGGCCATGAGCCACCCTCCCCCCATGCCCCTGACAGCCTCCTCAGCACCCCACGGGAGCTGCCTCCAGAGGAAAGATCGGTATGGGTGTCCTGAGTTCTGGGTTGCTCGCTCTTGAGCGGGTTCTAGAACATTTTGGGTGAAGACCTGAGTAATTGGGTACATGGATTTGGTCGGAGAGGCGGAGGGGGCGGTCACATCCCCTCTCAGGCTGAGCTCTGGGCTGGCCCCGGTATGGAGACGCAGCAGCCGCTCCGGGAAGGCAGGACCTCTAGGCTCACCCCCCTGGTGTCCCCGCAGGCCGTGCCGTCTTTCCAGATGCCCGTGTCCCCGCACATCTACACCAGCGTCAGCTGGGCCGCCCCGTCCACGGCTGCCTCCCTCTCTCCGGTAGGTGGCCCCGTCCATGGATGTCCCATGCTCCTTTAGGACTGCTGCCCAGGCCCATAGGAGGATGAGGGGCGTCTTCAGAGTGAACCTGGGCCTGAGATCAGGGTCAGGGCCAGACTGTGGGTGGATGAGGCCAGGTCATCCCGCCTGAGCGTAGTTTCTGGGGGTCTCAGGCAGCAGAGGGAGGAGATGCCGGAAATTGAGAGAAGAAGAAGTGGGCACCTCTGGGTGGTCAGGATGCCCGGGACCCGGGGCCTGAGGTTGCTGGTCCCGGATGTAAAGTGGACACATCCAGGACCAGGTACTGTGGGTTTCAGCTGGATGTGAAGTTTTCTGATTGGAGGCCGAGAGGAGCGAACAGCAGATAGGGCGCTTGCTTGGTAAAAGGTTAACCTAGATTTCATCACTGGCACTGAGTCCCCCAAGCACTACCATAGGGAGCCCTGAGCACAGAGCCAGGAGTTAGCCCTGAATCCTGCCCAGAGTGGCCCCAAAACAAAGTGAAAGAAAACAGTTCCCTGTCAGGCAGGAACACGCCGCCATTGGTGCCCTTCTCTGCCCACCTGCCTCCGGCCACACCTCTGGCCACGCCCCCCCCCTCCTCCCCCCCCCCCCCCCCGGTTCTCCACCTCCCTCCCCGAAGCACCTTCCTTATAGTTCCTGCACTCACCTCCCGCTCACAGCCTCTCTCTCTCCCTCGGCCAGGGCCGGAGCCGCTCGCTTAGCTTCAGTGAGCCACAGCCGCCGCCTCCTGCCGTGAAGTCTCACCTGATTGTCACTTCTCCACCCCGGACCCAGAGCAGTGCCAGGTGAGAGGGTCTGACATGTGGTCAGCCTGTGGTCTGCATCCCTGGTCTGTGTCCAGGGTCTGTGTCCAGGGTCTGTGTCCATGGTCTCATCCTGTAGTTTGGTCTGATCCTATGGTCTCTGCCCGTGGTCTGATTCTGTGGTCTGTACCTGTGGTCTGATACTGTGGTCTGATCCCGTGGTCTGACCCTGTGATCTGATCCTGTGGTCTGATACTGTGGTCTGATCCTGTGGTCTGACCCTGTGATCTGATCCTGTGGTCTGATCTCATGGTCTTTTCCTGGGGTCTGTGCCCACGGTCGTGTACCCATGGTCTGTGCCCATGGACTGACACCATGGTCTGTGCCTGTGGTCTGACCCCGTGGTCTGATCCCATGGTCTGTGCCAGGGGTCTGTGCCTGTGGTCTGACCCCGTGGTCTTCTCCTGTGGTCTGACCCTGTGGTCTGCCCATGGTCTGTGCCTGTGGTCTGACCCCGTGGTCTTCTCCTGTGGTCTGACCCCGTAGTCTGTGCCCGTAGTCTCACCCCGTGGTCTGTGCCCATGGTCTGTGCCCGTGCTCCTGTCCTGTCCAGCACACTTGGGGCTTCAGCATCAGGAAGCGTGGCGAGCCTGGGGGGAGGCTGGTGGCCCCCACTTTCTGCCTGGCTGACGGTGTCCTCCCACTTTGCCAGGAAAGGCCGTGGCGAGGCCAAGAAGTGCCGCAAGGTATACGGCGTGGAGCAGCGGGCGCAGTGGTGCACGGCCTGCCGCTGGAAGAAGGCGTGCCAGCGCTTCCTGGACTGAAGCCGAGAGCAGGAGTGGACTGGGGCTGGGGCGCTCGGAGCTGAGGCTTCCCTCGGAACGCCGTCCCTGCCCAGGAGAACTTTGGATTTTTGTCTTTTAAAGAAAAGAATTATTTTCTTCCCCTAAAATTAGGAGCGAGCCCCGCCTGACCAGGGGTGTTCTGCCATGAACCAGAGACCAAAGAATGAGGACCCCCCCCACCACACCCCCCGACTCCCAGACCGGGGGTTCTTGGCTTTCGGCTCTTCTGAGGGAACTGTGGGCACGTGGGGTTCTCTCCCCCGTTTCTGGCTGATGCCAGCCGGTAGGTGCAGCGCCCGGGTGCGGCAGGGGCTTGTGCCCACTCAGCAGCCTTCCTGGCGGCCGGATACTTCCTTGGGGGTGACGGCCACTTGAACGTGGGCACCCAGGGCTGCACCTGCTGTCACAGGGCGGCTAAGGCCAGCCCCGTCCCGACTCCCGCCTTCTCTCCCGCTTTCACCCCCTTTCTCTGCCAGCACTTGGGGGCACGCCTGCACCACGCTCCGCAAATGTGGTGCCCTAGAGTGCCCAGCTGTCCCTTTGGGCCCCTCTGTCTACCCACGAGCACAGGGGCCTGGCACGGGCAGGCAGAGGAGCCTGGAGGACAGCCTGCTGCTTCCGGGGCTTCAGCTGGGGACTGAGTGAGGACAGCTGACCCTGTGAGGCCCACCCAGCTGTCGCCCGCTGGGGGTGCCCAGGGCCTGTTGGGTGCCCTTAGGGGCTCAGAGAAGCCCCCTCCGCCCCCCCACCCCTGCTTTCCCTGGGGCCAGGCAGCCTCATCCACCCTGGGCTCTATTCCACACTGGCCTCTGGGCCTCAGCTGGGCGTACCTGGCATGTGTGCCCGGCGTGGGTGAATGATCCGTGGAGCTGGCATGCGTGCCTGGCATCATCCTGTCTGCTGAGTCACCAGTGGCGGCCTCCCGGGAACAGGAGCTGCTGCTTGGGGATCTGTTGGGTTCCGTTCGGACCTCGCAAACAGCTGAGCTGAGGCCCTGGGCCCAAGTATTGTTTTTACTGTTAAAAATAATAGGAGAGAGATCCCACTGCCCCTGCTGGGCCAGGGCTCGTCCAAGCCGTGTGTGGGACCCTTGCCTCGTCCCCCGGTCCCCGTGGGAAGCAGACGCGGGCGCTTTCCCAGGCTTGCTCCCAGATCGGGCTGGGGGGACTCCGCCGCCCCCAGACCCGTGTCCTCACTCCACCCCTTCACAGCTGCCCTGTCCAGGAGCCGTGGGGTGGGGGGTTCTTGGCATCGCTCGGACCCGCCGGCCTTCTCCAGGGGAGGCTTCGTGCTCAGGCCCCACCCTGTGGCTGTCATGTGTGAATTTGAGTTGCCCTGCTTGTCTCTGCTGGAGAAGGGGAGGGGGTTTGCCCTGTGAGGCCAGGGCTGTTCATCTCCATCCCCCTGCCGCTCCCCAGGACCCCCTCTCCAGGGGCAGAGCTAACCTAAGTGCAGAGAGGGGTCCCAGGAAGGACTGGCGCTGACTGGCCAAGCAGTTGTCTGCAAACTTCTGCTTCTGGGGATGGTTCCTGTGCTGGACGGACTTGGGGGAACAGCCTTTGGGGTTGTGATGGCCGAGCCTTGGGCTCGGTTACTGGGTCAGGCCCACGGTCAGGTTCCACCGAGAGCCACCCAGCACTTGGGCTAACCACGGAGTCTGATGGGAGGTTCTGAGCTGGCCCCAAAGCATCGGAGGGGCAGAGGTTGGCTGGCGTGTGCCAGCACCCCCACCTGTGCCCCGGGGACCCCCAAGATGCCAGCTGGGGTGCTCAGGATGTTCGGAAGCACTCGGTCCTGTTTCCCCCTGGGCCCGCCGGCTCTGGCTTGGCCAGGCACGGCACAGACAGACAGAAACAAAAGCAGGAGCGGAGGAGGATGAAACCACGTTGTGCATTCAGCTTAGCGACCCCCCCCCCCCCGCGCCTCCCCCCCGCAGCTGTCTTCCAAGTATTATTTTTACTGTTAAGAAATTTTTTAAAAGAGAAATGTGAAATGTAATGTTTTTACAGCAACCATATGAAATATATTTTATAAGGAATAAATGGTGCCTTGTCTGTGTGACTACCCGTTCCACGGCCCTGAAGTCCATGGGGTGAGATGCTGCTGACCTGGGCACTGCTCAGGGCTGACTCCTGGCTCTATGCTCTGGGGATCATGCCTGGTGGTGCTCAGGGCTTACTCCTGGCTCTGTGCTCGGGGATCATGCCTGGTGGTGCTCAGGGCTGACTCCTGGCTCTGTGCTTGGGGATCACACCTGGTGGTGCTCAGGGCTGACTCCTGACCGAACTAGGGGGACCTCACATGGAGGTGGGGGTGAAACCTGTGTCAGCCATGAGCCAGGCAAGCGCCTAAGCCCCTGTACTATCTCTCCATGCCCTCCTTTGTGTGTTACACTGGGGTGATGTGGCCCTCCAGGGGAAGACCCAGTCTGGCCTCTCACGGACCAGCAGCCCCTCCCCTGGGTCGGAGCTGATGGAGGATGGTCCTGCAGTCTGGCGAGGATCCACTGTGGGCATCAGTCCTCTGGGGCCAGCACATTCCGGCCACATGCCCAAGCCCCTTGGCAGTGACTGAGGAGGGTGCAAATCATGCAATTTGGACTCTCGGGCGCCTCAGTACAGGCCTGCACTGCCACCTTCTGGGTGAATGTGGTCTGGGGGCTGGGAGGGGTCTGCCATCCTGCAGGAGACCAGGCCTGATCCCCCTACACCTGCTCCCCTTCACTGGAACCAACAAGCCTCAGAATGACTCAGTGACCCGTGCACGGCCACCCCAGGCCTGGCATGGGCTCCCTCTGTGCCAGAGTGTGGGCCTTGCATGCCTGAGGCCAAGCATTCGACTACGGGCACCCCACTGTCGGGTGTGTCTCCCCGACAATTTGCTGTTGCGATTCCCAGTGCCACAGCCAAGTGTGGCCACCAAGTATGACAAGAACAAAGGGGAGAGAGGGGAATGCGGCCGAGAGGGGCTACATTCTCGTCCTGGAGGCTGGGTCAAAGGTCCGAGCTGGGCCTTGTCCATGCAGAATTCCCACCCTGGGTAAAAGATTTTGGAAACAGGATATCATTCCCAGGCAGTGCACTGCTGCCCGCCTTGCTGGACCTTCAGGAAAGGCAGAAGAACTAAGAGTAAGGTGTGTGTGATTGTGGGCAAAGTATTTTTAAAATTGGAGATGCCGGGTGGTGGTAATAGTGCGGGGGGGGGGGATGGTGAGCATAGTGGTGATGGTGAGGTGGTGATGTCATCATGGTGATGGTGATGTGGTGATGTCATCATGGTGGTAATGGTGATGTGATGTCATCATGGTGATGTGGTGATGTCATCATGGTGGTAATGGTGATGTGATGCCATCATGGTGATGTGGTGATGTCATCATGGTGGTAATGGTGATGTGATGTCATCATGGTGATGTGGTGATGTCATCATGGTGGTAATGGTGATGTGATGCCCCATCATGGTGATGGTGATGTGGTGATGTCATCATGGTGGTAATGGTGATGTGGTGTCATCATGGTGATGGTGATGCGGTGATGTCATTCTGGTGATGTCATCATGGTGGGTGGTGATGTGATGTCATCGTGGTGGTGGTGGTGGTGATCATGGTGATGGTGATAATGGTAGTGATGGTGGTGACGGTGATGTTGGTGTTGGGGACCGTGTTGCAGATACACAGGGTGAGGTGCTGGGCACCCCGTCCCCGCTTCCTACAGTTTGGGTGTTACTCTGCCCCTGGGTGTGGGGGCTCAGCACAGCTGGGCGCTTGCCCTGGGCTTCACCGTCATGCTTTGTGTCCAGTCAAGCCATGGCTGGGGAGTGCAGGGGTGCGGGGGAGAGGGAGAGAGACTCTGGGGTCTGCGCTCCTCTGTCTTCTACCTTTAAAAGCAGCCGCCAGGGATGGGGCGATAGATAACCCCCGGGGTAGAGCGTAGGCCTGGGTGCGACCCCTGACATCGCACAGCCCCCTCAGCTCCACTCCTGAGAGGTAAGGGAGATCGGACATGGGAAGGCACCAAGCTGGTCTCGGACACTGTGTGCAGTTCTCTGTGCCCTGCCAGGAGTCTGCTCTGAGACCGCTGGGTGTGACCCACAACAAAATCAAGAGGGGCCAGAGAGAGAAACAGAACTGACCCAGTGGGGAGACCCGGGTTCCCTGGACACTACGACGAGTGACCCTGAACACAGACCTGGGTCCCTTGGATACTATGATGAGTGACCGTGAACACAGAGCCAGGAGTCAGCCCTGAGCACCTCCAGGTTTGGCCCAGCTTCCGCCCTAATAAATTAAAATAGAAAACCCAGTCACCATATGAACCATTTGCTCAGGAGAAGTTTAATGGAGAGACGTCTTTAGAAGAACAGCTCTTTCCAAACCCGAAGGGTGGGCAGCCGGGGGTACCCCCGACCATTTCCTTTGGCCAGGGCGCCTAGCAGGGGGAGGGCAGCGAGCGGGTCCACGTCAGCGGGGAGTTACAAAAATACACTCTGGTGAGGACACATGGTGTCACGGAACATGCCGGTGGGGGAACAGCCAGACGGAATGGGGGGACTGCCAGATGGCGGGGGAGGGGCAGCTGGACGGGCAGGGGCGATCTGGAAGCGGATCCGGCCTCAGCTCCCGGTGGGCTGGCCACATGCTGATTGGGGGGGTCAGCGGGATACCTGGGGAGACAGAAAGGATTAAACAGGAGCCCCCCAATTACTCTTAAACGGCAGTGCCTGTGTGTGTGGCTGAGTCTGACCCTGGCACCGTACCCCCCCCCCCCAGCATTGCAGGGAGAAGCTGGAGGTGGTCCTGGGATCCCCAGCACCACGGGCTGTGCACCCTGCCATTTTTTTTTTATAAGAATAGGGTGATCCGAGGTTCCCAGCCCTTCAGCTGCTCTGGCCTTGTGACTGTCACGGGAGAGGAAGGAAGCTGTCCCTTGAGCTCACGAATCCTGACTTTCAGGGCAGTCGGAAGGCTGGATGGGGTCCCTAAGGCAGACAGACGGGCGGGGGGTGCTGGGAAGAGGAGGGGAGTTCTCCCTGGGCAGGCACGACCCCCAGACATGTCCATCTTTCTTGAGCAGCCTGCTGTGAGACCCTCCTTTAAGCCCGTGTTTCTCGTGGCCCCTTCTGACCTCGTAGGAAGGTTCCCTTCTGAGGACCCCCTCACCTCCTGCTGTGGTCCCCCACTGACATGGCTTTCACCCACACCCCCCCTCGGAACCTTCTGGGGCCACAGGGGGTCACGGCGTACCCTGCTGTAGGCCTAGCCGTGGCAAGTGCTCCTTAGGGCTGCTGGTGCCCACTAACGCTTGTTTCGCGCCCTCCCGCAAGCCACCTGTAGGTCAGGCACTGGCGGGCTGGAATAATAAGTTTGAGCTCAGAGGAAATGCAGCCCCAGCCACTGAGGCGGGTGGACAGTGAGTGCCAGTCCGAGAGCAGGACCCGGGAGCCGGCATGGGTCACCTGCAGAGTGGCTGGAACAAGTTCCAATAGTGGGACAAGTGACAGAAGTGGGAGGGGGACAGAGTGGGCGAATCTTCCGTGAAGGGGTGGCCAGCCAGGCTCGGCCATGGCTGTTTGATCTGGCTTCTAGGTACCGGGGGACATGGGCCAGGGCAGGCGGGAACAGAATGGGGGGATGGAGTGGACGAGCAAACCAAACCCCGTCACAGCAGAAGGGGCTCCCGGGAAGCAGGAAAAAGAGAGAGAAAGATGGTGCCCGTGGCCTTGAAGCAGCGAGGTCCACAGCCAAACTGTCCACGTCATGCTCAGCAGGGAGGCAGCCGGGGCACCGCAAAGGGCCCGTTGCTGGCCAGCCATGGACATACCAGTATGGGACCAGGGAAAGCATCTGGCCAGGCACCTGCTCTCTCCAGTTGCTGATGGGATGTGGGGGCCATCAGGGCTGGTGGGTTCTTGCCATCTGCCCATCCAGGCCAGAGCGGCGAGGCGGAAATCCCCACGTCACAGCCGTGGAATTAGCCAGTGCAGCACGGCCAGCTCCAGCTCTGGGTTCTTAGAGATAAAGGGTCCAAGGGAATGAGGGGGCGCTGCTGAATGGTGACTATGGCAACTGGGAGTGGGGATGGCCTGTCCTCTTCACCGTCCCCATAGTAACTAAGCCCGGGAGAGCCAGAGAGAATTAGTTATCTTAACCTACCACCGCGATCCCCATGGTAACCAATCTCTGCCTGGCTCTGCTCAGCCCCGTGCCGGGGGCTCCCCAGAGGAGGCTCAGGAGCACGGAGACAACACTCTGGAAGGGGTGTGTGTATGTGTGTGTATATTTATGTGTGTATGTGTATATGTGTGTATGTATGTGTGTATATGTGTATATATACATGTGTATGTGTGTATATATGTATGTGCATACATGTGTATATGTGTGCATATATGTGTGTATGTGTATGTAAGTATGTATATGTGTATGTGTGTATATGTGTGTATGTACCTATATATGTGTATGCATGTCTGTGTGTGTATATATGTGTGCATGTGCGTATGCGTGTATGTGTGCACGTGTATGTGTATATATGTGTGTATATGTGTGTATGTGTGTATGTGTGTATATGTATGTATATATGTGTGTGCATATATGTGTGTGTATGTATATGTGTATGTGTGTATATGTGTGTATGCGTCTATATATGTGTGTATGCATGTCTCTGTGTATATATGTGTGCATGTGTGTATGCGTGTATGTGTATATGTGTGTGTATGTGTATATATGTGCGTGTGTATGTATGTGTGTGTATGTATGTATATGTGTGTGGACAGCGGACATCTGAGGGGTTCCTCTCGGCCCTGTTCACTCACGGGAGGGCAGACGGCAGGGCGGGGGTCCCCGACGGCTATGCGTGTCCTTTCTGGCGCCAGGTCCGCCGGCGCTGGCTGGACTGCATGCTCAGCACCAGGTACTGCCTCATAAACTCGCTGAAGCGCTTCTGGTTGGCCAGCTTGCGGGCAGACTTGCGGGCCCCGGTGAAGCCGCCGAACCGTTTCTGCAGCTGCTTCTGCTCCACGTCTTGGGGGCCGGGCTCAGGGCGCTCCTGTTCCTGGCCCAGGCTCCTGACCCGGGGCATGCGCTTCAGCTGCTGCGTCTCGGGGGCGCCCCCGACTCGCTCAGGGCCGGCGGAGTCCAGCTGCCAGGAGCCCCCCGCCATGGCCTCAGTGCACGGAGTCCAGAGGGGGCTGGCGAGGCCCTGTCCCTCACACTGGAGGACACACACCTGCGGTGACGGGGTGGGGACCGTGTCAGTTGAGGCTGGGCGGAGTCCACTCCCCTCTCCCGGGCAGACACTGGCTCAGCTCCCATGAGCCCGAGACCCCCCCAGACCTGAGAGTTGGGCTCATGCCCCCCACCCCCACCCCCGGGCCTTCTTGGGCACTGGGAGCCGGGTACAGCTCGAGAAGTTCCCCCAGAAGGTTCATTTTGTTCTGTCTCGGGCTCGGGGGTGTCAGGGTGGTTTGAGAACGGGGCAGTGGAGCTAGGCCAGGGGGCCATGGCACACGGCTGGCACGCGGCTGACTTTGGCCTGAGCCCTGACTGCCCGGGCCCAGCAGTAGCGCACCCGCGGGCCCTTTCACAGAACCCAGAGAGAGGGTGTCAGAGGGCATTATTCCATCCCCTCGTGGCTGTAGTATTGGTGGGGCTGGAGTGGCTCCAGGCCTCCGCGTGGAGCAAGCCTCTATTACTTTTTCTTTTTTTTTCGGCTTTTTGGGTCACACCTGGTGATGCTCAGGGGTTACTCCTGGCTCTGTGCTCAGCAGTTAACTCCTGGCAGTGCTTGGGGGACCAAGTGGGATGCCAGAAATCAAACCCAGGTTGTTCTCATGCAAGAAAAAATGCCCTACCCATTGTACATCACTCTACCCTCACCCCCATGGCTGTTTTAAAGTTCCTGAGCCAAGATTCACTGGATTAACTTTTTTGTTCCACCTTCACGCATCTCTGTTGTAAGGAAGTGAGCATGGGCAACACGTTTTGCTCACACACATACTTCCTCTAATCTCTCCTGAGTCTCAGTCCTGCCCCTCCAAGTTTTACTCATCAATTTTCTATTTGATGGGGGTGAGGGGGCCGGGGCCTACCCCAGCTGTACTAAAGGCTCACTCCCGCCTCGTTGCTCAGGGATCATTCCTGCTGGTCCTCGGGACCATATGTGGTGCTGGGGAACACACCAGGGTCTGCGGCATGGTTGAAAGCAAGGCAAACACCTTAACCCCGGTACTATTTCTTTGGCCTCCACTTAAATGTTCTTTAAGACTCACTTCTGACATTTGTCAGGATGAGAATTCTCAGCCTACAATCGCTGGAGACTCTTGATGTAAACAATCAAGGAGTGGGGCTTGGAGTGTGTGCGTGTGTGTGTGCGTGCGTGCGTGTGTGTGTGTGTGTGTGTGTGTGTGTTGGGGACCACACCCAGAGGCGCTCAGGGCTTATTTATTTCTGGCTCTGCCCTCAGGAATCACTCCTGGCCAGCACGGGGGACCATGTGGGGTGCCGGTGATCTAACTTGGGTTGGCTGCGTGCAAGCCACTGTACTATGACGCCAGCCCCCGGAATCTGCATTGTATTGTATTTTATTTTATTATTATTTTTAGTTTTTGCTTTTTGGGTCACATCAGGCAACGCACTTAGTCCTGGCTCTGCACTCAGGAATCACTCCTGGTGGCGCTCAGGGGATCCTGTGGGATGCTGGGAATTGAACCCGGGTTGGCTGCAGGCAAGACAAATGCTCTACTGTTGTACTATCGCTCCAGCCCTGAATTTGCATTTTAAACCAGCCTCCTGGATGAACCTGAAAAGTCCTGCTTTGGAAGTTGCTTTAAGGAGGGAAGATGCCTCCGGAGAAGGGTCCAAGGCACATGCTTAGGCTGCTGCCGCTGGAGAGAAGCACCAGAACCCGTTTGCAGACTGTTCTTTCCGGCCATGCTCAGCCTGAGTCACGACTCTGTCACCGGGGGTCTCAACTGGGGCATGTTCCTCCCTTGGGGGACGTTTGGCAATGTCTGGAGTTGGCTGGGGTGGGCACACAGGAAGAGGGTGGGCTGCTACTGCAGTCTAGTGAGGAGTGGTGGGGAGGCAGGTTAGCTTCTTTACGCACTGGAAAGACTTGTGAAGAAGTCGAATTAAGTTGCTAATTAGGATGTTAATTAAGTTATTGGACTAAGGAGAGGAGAAACAAGCCTAAGTGGTGTTTCTAGATAACGGCGACTGATCTGGATTGTCTAGTTATCCAGTATCACGGCGGAGGGTCTGGGGAAGCAACACAGGAGTCCACAGGTAGGCAGGGCAGCATGCACAGCCCTTGGGAAGTCCAGAGAAGTGTGTGGAGGCTGGGGACAAGAGAACCTTTGAGCAAACATGGCCCATCCCGCAAAGACTAGGAGACCCAAGCTTCCTGTTTGTCTCCTTCAGTGGACCTTCTGGAAGCCTCTAGAAGATCTGGATTTCTAAGCCCAGATGGAAATCAGATTGCATGTCAGTTGGAAGATGCATCTCTGTGGTCCAGAGGCCAAGCCCATACCAGGGCAGAACATGCCACTCACCTACTCACCTTCAGTCTTTTTTTTTTTTTTTTTGGCTTTTTGGATCACACCCAGTGAAGCACAGGGGTTACTCCTGGCTCTGCACTCAGGAATTACTCCTGGTGGTGCTCAGGGGACACCATATGGGATGCTGGGAATCGGACCAGGGTCGGCCGCGTGCAAGGCAAACACCCGACCTGCTGTGCTATCGCTCCAGCTTCTCTCACTTTCAGTCTTGATTCAGGGGAGGGTTTTGGGCTAACATGGGGAACCTAACGGACAATAGCATTTGTAGCACCAGATGGGAATGTGAGCTTCACGCCTAACCCTCTGGTGTGAGGGAACCACAAGTCTCTTTCCATAGATGAGCTAATAGCCCATTAGTGAACTGGGTACAGAGTCACAACCCACGCTGTGGATACGGCTCCATTAAGCCAGAGCTGAATGAACATCTGCAATGTCTTAGGTTGGTGCCAGATGGAGCTGTAAAGCTGGGCTGGGGAGAAACGGAGCAAAGCCCATTTCAATGCCTGGGGCGAGAGATTAGGAAAATAGACTCATTCGTCCGCTGGAAGGGAAACAAGAAGCTCATCGGACTCGGAACCATCCAGTTTCTGCCATTAAAGACTCAGATCACTTCTGACAAGAGACATGTGGGAGCTCTTTACTCGAGGAGGTTGTGCCAGCATCTCTCGGGGCTAACACTAGCAGATCAATCGTGCAGACGAGAAACATAGGGCCCCTGCTGCCAATCAATGCCAAGAGCTTCCTGGTAATAAAAATAGAATTGCCAGAAAGTAGATTTTTTTTCCCTGCTAGTTGTTTTAGATAAATTAAAATTTCCGGGCTTGGAGCAATAGTACAGCAGGTAGGACGTTTGCCTTGCATGCGGCCGACCCGGGTTCGATTCCCAGCATCCCATATGGTCCCCTGAGCACTGCCAGGAGTAATTCCTGAGAGCATGAGCTAGGAGTAACCCCTGTGCATCGCTGGGTGTGACCCAAAAGAAGCAAAAAAAAAAAAAAATTAAAATTTCCAAGACCTTTTACTTAGTTGCAGGGGGTAGGGGGTAATTTTTTTTGTTTGTTTGTTTGTTTTGCTTTTTGGGTCACACCCAGTAATGCACAGGGGTTACTCCTGGCTCTACACTCAGGAATTACTCCTGGTGGTTCTCAGGGGACCATATGGGATGCTGGGAATCGGACCCAGGTCAGCCTCTTGCAAGGTAAACGCCCTACCTGCTGTGATATCACTCCAGCCCCAGGGTGTAGTGTTTTATCTTCTTGTCCCTGAAACAACTCTGTAAATCCATTTTTTTTTCCCCTCCTGGAGATCGCAGAGTATCACAATTAGGAGAGAACCCGGGATGTTGCAATGTGTTAGTGTGGGTTGAGTCATTGGTCAACCAATATTACAATCCAACAAAACCCAGTCACACTCAGACCATGAGCCTGGAGGGATCAATAAAGATTCCCCGGGAAGCTAAGGGCCCAGAGGGTTCTGGAAAGAGCCCAGGAAAGCCTAAATGGGTAAAGAATTTGGGGAGGTGACCCTGAACTGAATCTCGAGGGTTGCAAGAGCTGCGGTGAGCTGAGCAGTGGTTGCTCTTCTGAGGGATTCCGCCAAACTTCAAAAAACTGGCTACAGGAGAAAACAGACTAGAAATAACCGAGCAACTGGGGCTGGGATGTCTGCAGATACCACCAAGGTCTGACTGGCCCCTTTTCTGAAGGGGTTTGAAGAAGTCTGAAGAAGTAAAGAGAACAGCGATCTGGACCCCAGAGACTCCGGACCTTACGGAGCTGAGGAAACGGCCTCCACGTTCTCGGAGAGTTACGTTTTGAAAATGCGCAGACGTCTCCAGCGGCGAGCCCATCTGATGGAAGGACCGGCCCCTGGGTCAGCTCCACGGGCAGAGGTTGTCGGGGACCCCTGGAGAGGAAGCCCAGTCCTATACGAGGGGGTCCAGGGGACTCAGTGAAATGGCCCCAAGGGGACAGGTGGAGAGAACCTCGGGTCTCAGGAGAGTGGACGCTTCCCCAAGGGTGTCCTACCTTGTACAGGAGCAGCTAGGGGAGGGAGCAAGGGGCACAGCTGGATGCCATGGGGCAGGCTGGGGGGAGGACAGGATTTCCAGTCATTGAAGCACACAGAGAGGCAAGTAGCAGGCATCTGTGGGAGTGTCCTGCACCCTAGGGTCACCCTGGGAGATGGCAAGAGCATCTTCTGTTGCTCAGGGAAGTGTGTTTGAATGGCTCAGGAGTAATACCTTTCTCTTGTGTGTGTGTGTGTGTGTGTGTGTGTGTGTGTGTGTGTGTGTGTGTGTGTTGGGGGGGGGGTTCAGAGTCCCATGTGTGAATCGTTCTTCCAAGAAATGTGACCAGAAGGGGAGGGAAGAACCTGGGGAGGAATAAAGGAGGATGGCCAAGAGGCCAAGGAAGACGGGAGGCAGGTGGGAGATGAGAGAATGAAGGCCTGGCCCAATGGGTCTTCGGGAGACCCCAGAGCATTTCCATCTCAGTACAGAGCCCCTGAGTCTTGGTCCCTGGGTGGGGCGTTCACACATGCTTCAGGGGTAGGGGTGATGGCAGTTACATGGGGGCCCTGACACGCAGGGCTGATTCACTTTGTGAAAATATTTGGGCCGGAGCAATAGTAGAGGGTGAGGGGCCTTGCCTCACACAGCTGTCTCAGGCTTGATTCCAGGCACCACGTATGGACCCCCGTGCCCTGAGCACGGAGCCAGGAGTAAGTCCCGAGGTGCAGCCTCCAGTACAAAATAATACATTTCTGCAGAGTCGGGAGATACGGCTGGAGCTTATGTCAAGCTTAGGGGTGTCCTGGGTTCCACCCTCGGCACCCACAGTCCCTAAGCACTGAGCCAGGAGTGGCCCAGGGTGCAAGTATAGGTATAGGCTCAGTATTTCTTTCTTTCTTTCTTTCTTTCTTTCTTTCTTTCTTTCTTTCTTTCTTTCTTTCTTTCTCTCTTCTTTCTCTTTCTCTCTCCCTTCCTTCCTTCCTTCCTTCCTTCCTTCCTTCCTTCTCTCTCTCTCTCTCTCTTTCTTTCTCTCTCTCTGTCTCTCTCTCTCTCTTTCTTTCTTTCTCTTTTTTTTTTTGCTTTTTGGGATATTACAGCGGTAGGGTGTTTGCCTTGCGTGTAGCTGGCCCGGCTCAGCCGGGTTCGATTTCTGTAGCCCAGAAAGCTACCAACAATATCTCACCCACACGGCAAAGCCTGCCCATGACGTATCCAATATGCCAAACACAGTAACAACAAGTCTCATGATGGAGATGTTACTGGGCCTGCTCGAGCAAATCGATGAATAACGGGAGGACAGTGCTCCAGTGCTCCAGTGCTTTTTGCGTCACACCCAGCGATGCTCAGGGATTACTCCTGGCTCTGCACTCAGGAATTACTCCTAGCAGTACTTACAGGGCCATACGGGATACCGGGGATTGAACTCAGGTCGGCGTCATGCAAGGCAAATGCCTACCCGCTGTACTATCGCTCTGCCCCCCTCAGTGACATCTTTACAGAGAAGTCCCTAATGCTCCTTTGGGAAATATGCATAGTATGAAAGTGACCCTGCGCGGCTCAGTGACTTAGCTCTAGTTCCACCTGCAGGCGGCTAGTACCACTGTGTTTTTTATTTGCACCAGTTGGAGCTCTGTCTCCATTAAAGAGCTCTCGTCCCTCCCCTCAGCCTCCGCCACGCCCATTCTCAGGCTGTCTCTAAGTCTCTCTCTCTGGCCTGGCCACAAAGCCTGGGGTTCTTCAGGCCGCCCCCGCTGGCCCCTGCGCTGGGCGCTCCTTCCTTTTCAAGGGCGAATAATATTCCATGCACTTGCCTATGAGGTGCACAGATCCATGCCGGACATGGCTTGCCATGCCTATTGGTGACAGTGAGCAGCACTGATGGGAGCATGTGAGTCCGTTGTGTGAGTGCGAGGCAGAGGGTTGCGGAGGAAGCTGGTGAGAGCGAGATCCTGCCTGACCTCAGCTGTGTGTCGGCCTCAACCCAGGCCTGGCTCCGAGCAGTGATAGTGAGATTGCCTAATCAGCGCCTTGCTGGCCTGCATGTAAACTCGCTCTCTGCTCTATTTACAAGGACTAAGTCAAGTGTTTGGGGGCTGAACTTTGAAACCTCCAGGGAGCAGCCCAGAGGGAAAGGCATGTGGGCCTAGTGGCCAAACCCAGGTCTTCTCAGTCCATTGGGTCCACTTACTCCTGTAGGCATTGATGGTCCTCCTCCCCAAGGCCCCTGGACCATACTCCCTGCCTCTTCTCTCTGCAGAGATTTCAGTTTCCCCGAAAGCCCTCTTTAGACAATGTTGGGGTCCTGGGCCTCCTTTTTTTCTTTGCTTTTTGGGTCACACCCGGCAATGCACAGGGGTACTCCTGGTTTTTCACTCAGGAATTACTCTGCACTCTGCACTCAGGCATGACTCCTGGCGGTGCTCGGGGAACCATATGAGATGCTGGGAATTGAACCCGGGTTGGCCACATGCAAGGCAAATGCCCTACCCGCTGTACTATCACTCCAGCCCCTATTCTGTGTCTCTTTGATGCAGTTATCACCCTCCTGAGGAGTGGCTGGGGACTCCTGTCTCCCCAGGTGGCTTTCAAACTCTCTCTGCTCACCCTTGACTCCCTGGCCCTAGCCCAGAGTCCTGAGCAGAGAAGAAACTCAGGGCAAGTCCAGAGGGATGAAGAAACTCAGGGCACAGTGCTTCCTAAAGCAGACGAACAGTCTCTACAGCAAGGAAGAGCTTGGCATGTGGGCTTCTGGGTTGCCCTCTTGTCCACAGTCACTTGACTGCTATGTTTCTACCCGGCATATAAAAGGAGTTCCTTTCGGTTGCTTTTAAAAAGGCTGAAGAGGGCTGGAGCGATAGCACAGTGGGTAGGGCATTTGCCTTGCATGAGGCCGACCTGGGTTCAATTCCCAGCATCCCACATGGTCCCCTGAGCACCGCCAGGAATGACTCCTGAGTGCAGAGCCAGGAGGGAATCCTGAGCATAGCCAAAAAGCAAAATAAAATAAATAAATAAATAAAAAGGCTGAAGAGTTTAAAACAGGGCATCCCAGGGCCCAGGGAGATAGTACAGGGGGTAAGGCTCCTGCCTTGCAGGCAGCCGATCCAAGTTTGACCCCTGGCACCACATAGAGTCCCGTCAGCATTGCCAGGAGTGGTCCCTGAGCGTAGAGCCAGGAGTGAACTCTGAGCACTGCTGGGTGTGGCCCCCAAGTAAAAAATCAAAGGGCATAGCCTTTAAAAGGAGTTTATTTGTCTTCAGAGGAAAAGGATGAGGATGTTAAATGTAAAAATTTGTGCAGAAAAGCAAACACCTAAGAAATCTGTGAGAGGCAATTTCACTCTGAATTTGCACCTCAAACCCAACCTTTAGTATAGGAGACTCGGGGGCCAGAACGGAGAGGGTGCTTGCTCTGCATGTGGCCAAACTGGGTTTGATCCCCAGCATCCCATAGGGCCCCCTGAGCACTGCCAGGAGTGACCCCTGAGAGCAGAGCCAGGTATGGCCCTCAAACAACAACAGAAAAAAAAAAAACCAAAAAAAACAGAACCCAACAAATTGTAAACAGGAGAGCTTGAAGGTGTTTCGGTAGCATGATCTAGAGTTTTAGAAATGGAGGGTGACAGATGTCCCCCACGGCGGAAGGGTAAAACCGATCGTCAAGTGCAGGGGGAGAGAAAGGCTTCCTGGAACGATGAATCACCAGGGGAGGGATCCTGGTGGGGGAAAAGCGAGTGGAAAAAAACTCGGATTGACGGATGGGGTTGAAGGTGATCCGAATTTTCTTTTTTTAGCCTTCTGTGAGTTCGCCAAGTTCTCGAAAGTGAGTGGAACCAGGGACGGGGCAAGTCCCTGTTCGAAGGGTGACTCGGGAGGGACTCCCGTCTGAACCCACCTCCTCCCCACGTGCAGCCCGGCGGGTGGCCGGGGGCAGGGTGCCCCCTGGAGGAGGCGGCAGGAGCTTGCGGGTTGCCCACCCCTGCACCTACCTCAAGGCTGAAGCTGTCCAGGGCGGGCCCCAGCTTCTCGCGGCAGCTCAGACAGTCCCTGTGGCAGCTGCCGGAGGTGCGGCCCGGGCAGAGGCTGAGCAGCAGAAGGCCACAGAGCAGGTGCTTCATGGTGTAGCGTGGGAAAGCGGGGCCTGGAAGACAGGGCGAGCAGCCTCAGAACACGCAGGGCCGGTTCCTCTCGGGGACACAGATGCTCGGGCCAGCCTCCTGGGCTGCTCCCGGTGTGTGACTGAGAGAGGGACGGAGGGCACCTGTCTATTTCGGGGCCCCTATGCAAAGGAGGCGAGGCCCCGGAGGGAGGTTTGCAAAGGGCCGTGCAGCCCGCGTGAGGTGTAGAGATGAACCTTGTGTAGCCAGCAGTGCCTCTGCCCGGGGATGTGCCTTTCTGGAAGCTTCTGCCGGATTCTAGGTCTATCACCTCTGCAGACATGACCCTGCTTCCGGAACGCAAGCCCTGATGTTGGTGCAAAGCACAGGACCAGCCACTTAAGGGGGAGCAGAAACAGTCTAAAGCAGAGCTGCAGCCCTCCCGGGTCGGAGCATGAGTTTCTATCCTTCAGCCAGCAAACGGGGCCGTTTTTCCTGCTTCTCTCGAAATGCAGCCTCCCGGCTTTGCTCCTAAATCAGGAGCGGTGCCATTTGGGTCCCCGTGGAACCGCCTTGGTGAATTAAGCAGGAAGGGGAAGCGAGGAGCCCTGGGGAAGTGTGAGTGTCCCTGATGGAGGAAGCCAGGGATGGATGCACTGAAATTCCGTGCAGGAAAGTTTCGCCTCGGCAGACTGAGTGTCGGAAAACAAAAACAGGCCCCTTTGTTGTGTTTTCTGAGACAGTGCTGGCGCACGTTACAGCCTTGCAAAGGCAGCCGTCGGCCCGGGGCCTGTCAGACACAAAGTCTGCACCAGCCTCTGAGACTGGCAAGTGTTTCCTCCTGCACAAGCACGGGAAGAATTTGTCCAAGGAGGTGCCGTGGAGGAGAAGGGGGACCCTCGGCGGAGACCCCCATTGGCATGGTACATCACCTGCGCATTTCTCACAATCAAGAGACCTAGAGAAGGGCTGGAGCCATAGCACAGGGTAGGGCATTTGCCTTGCATGCGGCTAACACGGGTTCGATTCCCTGAGCACTGCCAGGAGCAATTCCTGAGTGCAGAGCAAGGAGTAACCCCTGTGCATTCCCGAGTGTGACCCAAGAAGAAAAAAGAAAAAGAAAAAAAAAAAGATACCTAGAGAGCATTCACCAGAGCAAAGGTAGCCAGCAGGCTAGAGGTGAGGTGCTGAGAGCACAGGACGTAGACTCTCGGAGGCGTGCTCCCAGGAAGAACCCCCCGAAAAGGGAAACTGCGTCTGAGAGCAGCAAGGGTCACACTTTCTGGGCGCTTAGGTGTCCCACGCGTGGGTATCCTAAGCACGTGCCCATGAGCAGGTCTCCTACACGCTGCTTGGGTCACCTCCGGGTCCATCTGTCCACTGAGCTGGCCTCCCTCCAGCCACAGTCACGCCTGCTGACATCACTTCCTGCCTGCAGGGACTGCGCTGCCCCCGGCTGAGGGAGCCAAGGACTTGGCAGTGCCCCTGCTTGGCCTCCCCATGCCCGTCCTGGCGTCCCTTCTAGTCGGCTGACTCCTCCGGTGACTCATCCGGTCCCCAGCTCCCTCTGGTCCTTCGTGCCTTTGGACGAATTTTATTATTTTTTTTAAATGTCTTTGGGAGGGAGTGGAAGTTGGGGGTCACACCCTTCGGGGCTCAGGGCTGACTCCTGGCTCTGTGCTCAAGTGAGAGCTCGGAGAGTATATGTGGAGCCGGGGATTGAACTGGGCTGGCTGTATGCAGAGCGAGTGCCATTTCCCCCTTTGTGCGCGCTCTCTTCTACCTCCCCCCTTTCCCGGTCTCTCTCCCCCCCTCTTTCCCTTCCTCCCTCTCTCTCTCTCTCTCTCTCTCTCTTTCTCTCTAGTCTTGCTAATGGCTTTTTCTCTTTCTTCCTCCCCTCACTCTCTCTCCCTCTGTCTCTCTCTCCCTCCCTCCTTCCCTTTCTCCCCCTCTCTCCTTCTCTCTCCTTCTGTCCCTCTCTCCCCCTATCCCTCCCTTTTTATCTCCCTCCATCTCTCTCTCCCCCTCTCCCAAACGAGCCCCTCTACACTGCCACCTGGCCCAGGTCAGCTGTGATCCTCCACTTCCTTGGCACCTCTGAGCAGCAGGTTACGACAAGAAGCAGGGGGACCCTGGGCCAGCAGGTAGGACAGCCCCGTGGCTGGGTTGTGGGGACGGTGATGTTCTCTCCTCCACCCGCACTGTAGACCCCGTGGCTTCCGTGGCTCAACATCAGCTTCCCATCTGCAAAACGGGCCAGAGTGTGTCTGTGGCTTGTGGTGGCTAAAGGTTCCCCATTTGCCAGCTGTCATGTGACACGGGCTGGAGAAAGGGCTCGGGGGAGGCCCTTGCCTTGCACACAGCCCCCTCTGGTTCCATCCTCAGCACCACAGATGGCCCCCATCATCGCCAGGAGTGATCCCGGGGCACCTGTCAGTGGGCCCCCAAGCCAACAGACCCGATCCAAACCCACAACCCACACCACAGAGAGCAGCCCCTGGCGCCTTCACCGGTGCCCTCCAGAAGCTCCCAGCCTGGGAGCCCAGTGCAGCCTTCACTCCGCTTCCTCGACTGCTGGCCCGGCTGTCAGCCCCACCCCCCACCGCCCCACTGCTCTGCCCCAGTTGAGGTCCTGTCTGCATCCTCAGCGCCTCTGCTTCCCAGAGGGCAGGACCACGTCCTACAGCGATGCCCGCTCTCCAGGACCCAGCACAAAGCCTGGCACTTGGGCACACGCAGACTGGGCTGCCTGCATGGAGGCGCAGGGAGCTGGCACGTGTCCCTCTGTCCCGGGCCCAGGAGGAGCCCGGAGGCGCCTGCATGGCTGGGACCCTGGAACCAGAGGCCGTGGCCCCCCCAAAGCAAGCGTGTAGGAGAATCGCTCAGCAGATTGGAGCGGGAGAGACCGATCAAAGCCAGGCTGGAAGGGGGTCTGATGCACGTTTTGCTGGTGCGCTGGCCTCGAGGGCCATGAGCCATGTTTGTTAGGGCCCACGGTTGTTCTGTCGTCGGAGACAGCCACTTATGGGCTCCGGAAAAACGCGTTAGGTTCCAAATGCCTCCCCTGCCCCCTAGGAGCCTCGGAGCCCGCTGTGCCGCCCATGGCCACACGGTGGCAGTGTGTGCATGCCACAGGGGAGGGAAGGGGCTGGCGGTGTCCTGCTCAATTCAGAATTCTGAGACCGAGGTTAATGAAGTGCCCTTGGTGAGGTTTCTTTTTTTTTAATTTTCTTTCTTTCTTTTTTTTCTGTCTTTTTCATGAACTTCATTAAAACTCCCTTCGCCCTCGAGGGTGGCCTGGTGTTCGTTAGCTGCCGTTCTAGGTGAAGGGGGGTTCCAGGGACAAGTGGCCCCGACTCGTCCTGCTGTGGACAGCCCAACAGGGTCCGCTTGGGGGTGGGGCTCCCCGCCCTCCCCAAGGGAACCCGCGGTTGCCCCTGAGCCCCCACCCCTGCCTCTCTGGGTCCTGTGCCCCGTTGCGTGGATGCATGTCCACTCCTCAGAGGGGTCGAGACACCCAGGATGAGAGTGGAAGCCCCTGTAATTGGAACAACTCTTGTCAGGGGGCAACACCATGAATTCTCCCTGCAGCACCCCTGCCCCCGGACACACAGCTGCCAGGGTCTCAGTTGGACTCTGGGGTTCTCTTTGTTTGCCTCTCTTTTTTTATTTCTAGCCTGAAAAATGCTTCTGTTAGCATTCATGGCTATTTTCTTTTTTTTTTTTTTTTTTTTTTTTTTGCTTTTTGGATCGCACCCGGCGATGCACAGGGTTTACTCCTTGCTTATGCACTCAGGAATTACTTACTCCTGGCGGTGCTGGGGGACCATATGGGACGCTAGAAATTGAACTGGGGTCAACTGCGTGCAAGGCAAACGCCCTTCCCCTTCCCGCTGTGCTATCACTCCAGCCCTTCATGGCTATTTTCAAGTGATCTTGGGGGTGTTGGACCACACCTGTAGTGCTCAGGGCTGGTCAACGGACCAGGGCCAGCGCATGCCAGGCAAGTTCAGCCTTGTCCTATCGCTTTGCCCCAATAGCCCTTTACGATTTTTGATTTGAGTTTTATGTGCGATTGTGCCTCCCAGTGACCCCGACTTTCCTGAGGCCCCCTGAGGTCTTGGCGGTGGCCCCAGCTCTGTCTCCACCCTGCGTCCCCGTGCCGCGGAGTAATTGCCTCATGTTTGGGGAATGGCGTCTCGTGAATTTAATCATGCCTCTGTTAGAAAGATAAAATACCATTGCGGGTTTTTAGCCTTAATCAATTTGCATGTAATCTGGCTTCCAAGGCCAATATAATTAGGTGCTTATCTGTTTGGAGAATTACAGACGAGGCTTGAGCTGAAGCTGAAGTTAATTGAATTTGCCTTCTGACCTATGGGGAATCTTGTGCTTTGGGTACTCGGGTGGAGAAGGGAGTGGGGGTTCCCCTTCTGCTGGGGGAGATAGCCATGCCCCCCCAACCCCGCGACCTCTGTGTGCCATGCTCCTTGACGAGATTCTCTTACACCCACACCAACCTAGGATCCCTGGCTGACTTTAGCCCCTAGAGTTTTGGAGGGATTATTATTATTATTATTATTATTATTTGGTCACACACTGGCTCTGTGCTCAGGAATTACTTCTGGTGGTGCTTGAGGGCCCCTATGGGGTGCTGGGGACCAAACCTGGGTCAATAGCGTGCAAGGCAAGGGGTATTCTCACTGTATTATCTCTCCACCCCCTCCTTACTTTGGTTTTTAGGGCTCCACCTGGTAAGACGCTGATAAAACTACAAGAAAAATAGAAATGTAGACAGCCCCATCAAAAATGGGGAGAAGAGATGAACAGAAACTTTCTTGAAGAAGAAATTCAAACGGTCAAAATGCACATGAAAAAGTGCACTTGTAACTCAACTGGGAGATGCAAATCAAAACAACGATGAAATGTCATCTTACAACACAGGGTTTTTGGCACATATCAAAAAGAACAGCCAGGGGCTGGAGCAATAGCTCAGTGGATAGGACTTTTGCCTTGCATGCAGAGTTCGATTCCCGGCATCCCATATGGTCCCCTGAGCACTTCCAGGAGTAATTCCTGAGTGCAGAGCCAGGAGTAACCCCTGTGACCCAAAAAGAAAAAAAAAAAAAGAACAACCAGCGCTGACCTGGATGTAGAGAGAGAGGGGCTCTCATTTCCTCATTTGATGCCAAATGGTTCAGCCTCTCTGGATAACGATATGGACATTCCTGAGAAACTGGATAGTGAGCTTCCATATGGCCCCACAATACCACTTCTTGGGATATACCCTAGAGGCCCCGGAATAATGTGGGAGAGCAACATGTACTCCTGTCCACTGCGGGCAGTGCTCAGGGCTGACTCCTGCCTCTATGCTCAGGGGTCACTCCTGGTAGGACTTGGGGGACCACCTGAAGTGCCTGGGACTGCACCCTGGTCAGCTGCGTGCAAGGCAAGAGCCCTCCCAATGGACTCTGGCCCCAGGCCCCTGATTCTCTGAGATGCACTGAGTGCCTTCAGTTCAATAAGCGGGACTGAGAAGCAGCAGCTTTGCCTCCAAATCATGTGTCTGGGCGCCGTGGCTGGGGGCAGGTGGGAGCGGAGTCTCGTGAGAGCGTGATTGTTGTGGTGAGAAGTGGCTCACGTGCTCCACTGAGAGGCCCTCCGAGCACACTGCTTTCCGTCCTGGGCTTGAGCATGGTGGTGCCCATTTCAGAGCCGAGAAAACTGAGGCTGGGTGGGACAGCTCATTTGGAGCGCAAATGAGGCTCTCCCCCGCCCCTGCGGCCGCCTCTTGTCTGCCTTCCTGCAGGGGAGTGGACCCTCTGAGGACCCTCTTTTGTCCTGCACCTTGAGCACCTTCCCCTGAGTGCCACTCCTCCGTGCTGACTTCTCCCCAGTCTGTGTTCCCCCCCAGCACGGGGCTTTCTCGGAATCTTCACCAGCAGGACCCCTGACCCAGAACTCTCGCCTGTGAACGGGCTGGCCTCCTTTTCTGTTCCTCCTCCTCTTCCACCTTCACTAGGTCCCTCTGGAGGTCGCTATGCCCCCCAGAAGGGGGGGGGGCGTGTCAGGCGGAGTGGAGGGGAAGCATGCGTCCCTTTCCACTTACAAGGACCCTGGAGTTCCCGGGAGCAAGGGCTGGTTCCTGGACCAGGCTAGTTCCCCGTAATGGCCACTGACCTGTGGGGAGGGAGTCTTTTTTTTTTTCTTTTTGGGTCACACCTGGTGATGCTCAGGGTTTAGTCCTGGCTCTGGGCTCAGGAATTACTCCTGGTGGTGCTCGGGGGGGACCATATGGGATGCTGGGAATCGAACCCGGGTTGACCGCGTGCAAGGCAAATGCCTACCCACTGTACTATCGCTTCAGCCCTGGGGGAGGGAGTCTTAAACAAGGCCCTTTCTTACTGGGCCTCAGTTTCCCCGGTGCAAACCATGACAGTGAGCGTGCATAGCTTATATTTCTTTTGGAGGGGAGGTGGGGAGCCTCCCTAGCTGGCCACAAGGGGCCCGGATGGCTACTCCTGAGGAACTATGTCCAGTCAAGTCGGACAGTTCAGGGCTTGGTCAGCTGTGCAGTGTTGCCCAGGCCTAGTAGCAGGTAGGCATTCCCGAGTGACGCTGGAGACTGACCCTCAGCTTTGCTTGAAATGGGAAACGTTGGAGGCAGAAGTGGGGGGCAAGAGCAGGGTCTCTGAGTGACCCATTCTGGGAGCGGGGCAGAGAGGAGTGAGGCGCAAATCACAAGGTGACCGCCAGAACAGAGCGGGAGAACGGGGCCGGAATGGACGGGGCACAGCGACAGGAAACGTGCACTGGAACTCAGAAACGGTGGCATTAATCACCGGCCCACCAACTGCGTTAGCATGACGCTGGAAGCCCGCTCTCTGGATGTTAGGGGAAGGTTCCCAGAGTGCCGGCGTCTCGCCTGCAGAGTTGCCCCTCACCGTTAGCCAGGCCCAGTCCGCGTGCGTAAAGCAAACCGGCTCAGCGGCGGCATCTCCCCTGTCTGCGCCCACCCTGGGTCACCGGATTGTTCCCTGCGCGCTCTCCCCGCACTGCGGGGCTGATGTGCTAGCTCGTGTGAGGGGTTCGGAGGCATGTGTGCTCGCCCGGGAAGGAGGAACTGTGCAGGAAAGGGCCAGAGGGCCAGAGGACACGGCTCCGGGGGCTGTGTGTGTGTGTGTGTGTGTGTGTGTGTGTGCGCGCGCGCGCACATGTGTGTGTGCATGTGTGTGTGCGTATGCACGCATGTGTTTGTGTGTGTGTGTGTGTAGCAGCAGGCTGGGGAGGTAGGGAGGGGTGGGTGGGGCGGGGAGCTGCTTGGGGCTGGACGGCAGCAGCTCTTTCATCGCCCTAACCTCAGTGCACGGTTCTACACTCATGGACAGAAAAATGTGAATGGGTTGTACAGAGCCGGTTCCTATGACCAGACCTCCCCGGGTGCCTTCCAGAGAGATTAGAAGATAACAGAAGCAAAAGAGCTGAGAGTAGGACCACATACCTTCCACCCTCTGACCAGCCACTTAGCACCAAGTACTTTCCACCCTCTGGCCAGCCACTTAGCACCAAGTACCTTCCGCCCTCTGGCCAGCCACTTAGCACCAAGTACCTTCCGCCCTCTGGCCAGCCACTTAGCACCAAGTACCGTCCACCCTCTGGCCAGCCGCTTAGCACCAAGTACTTTCCACCCTCTGACCAGCCGCTTAACACCAAGTACCTTCCACCCTCTGGCCAGCCACTTAGCACCAAGTACCTTCCACCCTCTGGCCAGCCACTTAGCACCAAGTACCTTCCACCCTCTGGCCAGCCACTTAGCACCAAGTACCTTCCACCTTCTGGCCTGCCAGTGGGGAGGCGGGTTAGTGAGTGTTCCAGACAGTCTGATCCACGAAGACGCAGATAAGAAGATGGCATTAATGACAACAACAAAAACTAAACTAAAATCCCACCTCCATTTGCAGAAACTCAGTATTGCCCAGCACCCAGGCCCCTTTGAGGGGGAGGGGTCTCTGGCCCAGCAGTGAAGTGGGGAGGGGGCCGGGTCTGACTTCCCATCTGGAATGCCAGGGTAGTTCTTGTCTGCATGAGTGGGGAGTGGGGAGTGGGGAGTGTGGGAGGGAGAGGAGGGAAGGACAGAACCCCAGGGGGTCGCTGCTTCCCTGGGACCCTAGACTCCTAGGGGGAGGGCGGGGAAGACACTCTCTGCGTCCAACCCTCCCCTCCACCCCTGGGCCTTCAGGGCCAGCAAGTCGGTGTTTGTGCAGGAAGGTGCCAGGGCGAGGCAGCTGCCAGCCTGTGGTCACCTGCAGACACTCTGGGAGGCTGTGGTCTGTCTGGGGAGAAACCGAGAAGCCCCTTCCCTCCCCCCCGCCCTCCCCATCGGCCTCCCCGCCCCCATCAGTGTGCCCTGAATCTCAGCCAGTGTGTGCGGGGCAGGAAGCCCTCGTGTGACAGCCATTTCCACGTAGGTGTTTCCCAGAGCCTGCTCCATCTGCAGTGCTCCCGGCGGCTGGCCAGGATGATGATGCAGAGAAGGCCCCCTGCTGCAGCCCCCTGCATTCCAGCTCTGTGGAGGAATCCCTCCTTGAGCGCATGGGGACAGGAAGGGGGTCCCCAGGGTCTTTGTAGCTGGGAGGGGGAGGCCCCGGAACCAGCAGACAGATGACAGAAAGCAGAACCTGAAGCGCCTCCTTCTGAGTGCTCCCGGGCGGGCGAGGGCATCAGTGTGAAATGAACCCGAACCCAAGGCTCAGTTTCCCCCCAGGAGCTGCCAAGCCCCCTTCCCCTCGCTCTCCTGCGCCTTCCCCTATCTCCCCCTGCATTCAGACACGGCCCCTTCCCCGGCCCAGCTCCCAAGCCTCGTTGCTTCCCACCTCCCCCCCACCCCCGCCCTCCCCTCCACATTTCTCTGGCCCTGCCAGTCTGGACCAGGCTCCTCTGGGCTTCACTACAGCCTGGCACTGTCCCCTGATATCCTCCCCCTGGTAGTCCTCCTCCTGGTGTGCCCCTGCTCCGTCTCTGCCGTGCCCTGAACCGTGAATCGCAGCCTTGCAGCACCGCCCTATCTGTTAGGGAGAGGAGGGTCCCCTGGCTCGGCTGGTGGGAGACGGAGGGGTGGACGTAGAGGCCACCTCCGCTGACTGCCCCTGAGCCCCTCCAAGCGCCCTGGAGTGTGACTGCACTGGACAGAGGAGCGCCCCGAGCCTCACCCTGCAACCCCTCCACCTCCAGCACCCACTCCGTCTCCAGAGAGCTGCAGGGGCCGAAGAGCTGCGTCCCTCCCTCCAGCCCAGGCTGCTCCCGCGTCGGACCCTTTGACCTGAGCTGCAGGGACCCTCCCCGCAGGAGACTCGGGAACACGCATCCTCTGGGTGGAAGGGATCACCGCCTGCGTGGGAGCGAGGAGACGGCTCTCACTACCACACTTTGTAAATGTGTGTGTGTGTGTGTGTGTGTGTGCGCGCGTGTGTGTGTGAGCGCGCGTGGCAACCACCCACAGGCAATGAGAAAGAGCAGCGATTTCTCTGGGAGCTTTTGAGAAGAAGCCAGGAGGTTACTTTTCCTCCTCTCTGCTGAAGAAACCCGGGCTGGGGCTCGCTCGCCGGCGAACACTCCACGCGAAGCTCCTCTTTTGTCAGTCTGCCGAACAATGTTGCTGGTGATAATTGGGGCAATTATGGGCTGCGTGAAGAAGCGAGACGCAGCTGTCTAAACCCTCCAGCGGGTATTCAAGTCCAAAGCAGCTTGCTTTAAATAGTCGGCTTCCCGAATCAGCCTGCCTGACTTGAAATCCCACCCCCCCCAGAACTTGCCCGGGGAACGGAGTGCAATGTTGGGGGGTCGGGGGCGGGGTGGGAGGAGGGCACGGGTAATCAAGAGAGACACACAAAGGGAGGAGGGAAAAAATAAAAAAAGGAGGGCTGAGAAAGAGCCAGAGAGTTTGCACCACTTCTGAACGAGACAGACGAGCAAAGCGCAAGGCAACGGCAGAAGCGCCTGCAGCGCCCGGCCCCGGCCAGAGACCAAGGTCAGCCCTGCAGAAGCGGATGTGGGATTCCCACGCAGCCTCGAGCACGGAGCCCCGCTCCCTGTCACGACCGCTCACGGCTCCCCAGGTCCGGCTGTCCTGCCCACAGCACCCCCCTCCCCCGCGAGTCGGTGCCATCTGGTGCAAACGGGAGAACGGTGCCCTGGGACCTACAGCCACTAACCCCACCTCAGGGATACATCGAAGGCACGGCGGCTGGGAAGGAAAGGAAGAACCAGCTGCCGAGAGAAACAGCTCCCCAGGGTCCTCGCTGTGGGGATGGGGTGCGCAGAACGGGGAAGGGGTTTCCTGCATGGCGAGACCCCCCGGCCCCGCTGCGTCCCCCTCCTCGGCCTCACGGCATGGCCATCCCTTCCCCAGCTGGCCACAACAGAGTAGCACACATCTGGACAATCCAAACTTTTCCTCCTTTCCAAGTTCAGCTTTCTCTCCTGCGTCCCTCTTTAGGATGGAACAAAGCAAGACGACTCGCCCCGCACCACCTCCATTCCCCCCCTACCCGTCCGTCCGTTCGTCCGAGCGCTGCAAAGAAAACGATGTCAAAAGGCCCTCCCTGCTGGCCGGCAGCTGCCTCCTGGACAAAGGAGAGGGCCGGAGAGAGCCCCCTCCGGCTGCCCCGCGTCTCGGAGGCGGCTCCGGGTGGCTGGTCTGGAGCCGGGTTCGTGCGCGGGTACCTACCTGACGGAGAGGTGTCTGCTCGGGGCTCCTCCGGACGTGGGGCTGGGTGCTGCCGGCTCAGCCACCCGGGCATATATACCCTCCCCCACCCCCACGCTCAGCCCTCCCCTTCCCTGCCCACCTCGATGACACAGACGCTCGCTGACCCCCTGCATGCAGCCGGCTGCAGAACGTCCGAGCCCGCCTGGCGGCGTGTGACATCGGACCTGTGACATGGCGAGCTGGCGGGCGTGTGTGCGTGCTCCACCGCCGTACCTGGCTCTGGGCAGCCGGAGCCCGCAGCTGCCTCTCTCCGGCTTCCAGAGGCTGCGAGTGCCGTGGGGAGCTGTGGCGAGCCAGTGGGAAGGAGCAGAATCCCGGTGACAGTGACGAGGCGGCCCCCCAATCCGGAGCCACCTTGGTGCCAGAGGAGTAAAGGCGAGGGAGCGGGCAGCGGGCGGGGGCCCCCTGAAACCTTCCTGATGCGCTACAGGCGGCCGTCACCGCCGCCACTGCCAGGGCCCCGGAGGGAGTGGCTTGACCTGCCAGGCCAGGGCAGGAGGTGGCTGCCAGCTGCCCACTGCGTGGCACCGGGCAGATGTCCAGACTTGACACTCACATGGCAGTGGCTGAGTCGGGGCTCAGGTGCCGGGGCTAGATGTCACCCCATGAGGTCCTCCCTCTGCAGAATGGGTCGAACCCCTCCCCGGAAGGAGACGAATAAAATGACTTTGCATCTGGACCTCACGAGCGTGAGGCTGTTACCGAGTGTCCGGTCCGGGCCTCCCTTCTACCTTCTGACACAAAGGACACCCCCCGGAATCCACAAAAGGCAACTCCGCTCCACAACAGTGTGCCTGGAAAGTATGTCTGGTTTTCTGTGTGTTTTGTTTGGGAGCCGCACCTAGCGGTGCTCAGGGCTTCCTCCTGGCTCTGTGCTCAGGGATCCCTCCTGGCAGGGCTCAGGGGATCATAGGCGGTGCCGGGGATGGGACCTGGTTCCTCCGGCCAGTGCCTTAACCTCTATATTATCTCTCTGACCCCTTGAAAGTGTGTCTGTGCCTTTGGGTGTGCATGGGAGGGAGAGCATTGAAACTGTCGAAAATGTCCTCCCCTCCTATTCCTTCCCTAATGAGGAGGGTCTTCGTCCTCCTGAGCCCCCTTTCTTGTCCCGGGAGATTTGCTCTGCTTTCCCAAGACCCAGAAGTACCCCCAGACTCTCAGTGCCGGGGTGTCCCTGGGGACCGGGCAGAGGAGGAGGAAAGCAGACCTCCTGCTCACTGTTCATTGCACCGGGGACGGGCTCTTTTTTGGGGTGACGATGGGGAATTCTGGGATTACAGAGGGCCTGTGGGTGCCAGTCTGGTGACAGGCTGACACTGATGCCGCTGTGTCGTGTGCTTTAGAATAGCTGTGGTGTGAATTCCCGCTCAAGGCAGAACTCAGGAATGGCAAGGAAGCAAGCCCGTGTCTGGGGGCAAAGCCACGGCTTTCAGGATGAAGCCTGCGTCAGCCGGGGCCTTGGGGGCCACATTCTCGGTTTCTGTTGAGGTTCGTTCTGGGGCCAGAACCTTATACCTGGGCCAGAGCCATCAGGGCCCCGGCAAACCAGCTCTCCCCTGCGTATGGCCTGGGCTCTGCTCTGCTTCCTACTGTGCTTCTGGCGTCCCAGACCTCGATCCTGATTTCACGTGAGCCACTTCCCGGGCCGCTCTTACTAAACCACAACACGGTGGCACAATGTGTGACAGGAAGGGTCACCTCATGGCCTCTGCGAGGCTCACAGTGCTCCATGAGCACCACGGTGCCAATAACCGGGTGGGTCTCCAGGAAGAATCTTTGAAGGGAGCCTATGCAGCTGCCGGAAATCTCTTCATGGCCTACTTCCTGCTGCTTGGACCTCACTTGTGAGGGCTGGTGCTCTGACAGCTGCCCCGGACCACGAGGTACAGTGTTGAGGATGGGAATCTTGACTAATGCCGATGGCATATAAAGACAGAAGTTTTCTGATCCCTGGAGGATTGTGGAACTGCCATGCCAAATCACACATCCAAGCTTCAAATGAGGGGCTGGAGAGATACTACCGTGGGTAAGGTGCTTATCTTGCAGGCGGTCGACCTGGGTTCGATCCCCAGCATCCTACATAGTCACCTGAGTGCCAGCAGGAGTGATCCCTGAGTGCAGGGCCAGGAGTAAGCCCCGAGCATCGCCAGTTGTGACCCTCAAGTGAAACAAGCTTCAAATTATTATTATCATTATTTTTTTAAAGTTTATTTTAAAATTTGGGGCTTGGGGCCACCTCTGTGGCAATGAGGGGCTTACCCCCGGCTTGTGCTTTGACCATGGACCTGTCTCACGTTGGGGGACAGTACGGTGCTGGGGATGGGACCCAGGCCTCCTCCACGCCAAGCCTGCAACACCGCCTCTTGGGTTCTCTCTGACCCCTTAGTTTTTAAAATCTTTTTTTTTTAAAGAGAAGAGCCCTAACTATTGATTTCCAATCAGTCAGGCATCAGCTCATGGTTGCTAGGTAAAACAGCAGGTTATCCATTTGGCTCGCACGGCTGCAAATTGGCAATTTAGGCTGCACTCAGCCGGGCAGCTCTACAGGCAGTTGGGCTCTCTCCTGCGTCTGGGTCAGCTGCAGATTGTCCATCAGAGACGCTCAGCTGCTGTCCCTGGCTCTCCCTGCGTGTTCCGTCCCTCCAGCAGCCCCGTCTGGCCTCATAGCTGGGCTGTGATGCCAGCACAGCCAGGTCCAATCACGCAGGGAACCAGCGGCTGTGTGTTAATGTGGAGGCTGAAGCAGGATGTGGGGCAGGGGGACCCGCTCATGGTCTCACAGTAGGTCATCATGGTGCCACTAATTAATAGGGTGAGTTGCCAGGAGGAGTCTTGGAAGGGAGCCCATGCAGCTGCAGGAAATCTCTTCATGGCCTCCATTCCTGCTGCCTGGATCTCACCTGTGAGCGCAGGTGCTCTGGCAGCTGCCTCGGACCAAGAGGGACAGTGTAGAAGATGTCAAGCTTTTGAAGACATCTGTGTTTATTGGCAAAAGGCCCTTTGGGCAACAGTAGGGTGGAGACTTCAGGGCCCCACGACAAAGGGAGTTGAGTCCTGGAGACCTCAGTGTGGCTGACTCGATCACAGCTACTCTGGGCCCCTTTTCCTGATTTCCCATTCCATGAAGTGGGACTTCCTCCTAATGCTTCCACCTGCCTTTGGACACCGAATCATTCCCGGGGCATTCGACAGCCAGGCGCTCTCCTCCCCTGGCTGTCATTCTTTGCCAACAGGGCACAGGAGCAGAGTGGCAGCAGCACAAGGGTGAGACTCTTCCCTTGGTTTGATCCCCGGCACATGAGCGGTCCCTTAGAGCACCACCAGAGGTGATCCCTGATCCTATCCACCAGCAGGTGTGGCCTCAACACCAAAACAAGCCAACCCGGGCATAGTGGGTTGACGTAAGACCTCCAGGGCGAAATCTGCCCAGTATGCAAGTGCCCCCATGGTTGCCAAATGTGGTGGCTGCCCCTCGGAGCCGTCTCACCCACGTCGGACCCTTCAGCACAAATGCCTGCATTTGCAAAGCGCCTGCCTACTCGCTTGCATCCATGCTGATGATCCACGGGGCACCGTGTGTGCCTGCCCGGTCCCTGCAGGGTCCATGTCTCACTGTCCGGAAGGACTCGCAACCACGGGGGTGGGAAGCAGCCACTTCTTTTCATCTCCCCCCTCCCACTGCAGACGGCAATGCGTCCCCCTGGCCCCAAATGCACCCTATTCTCGTCTTCAGAGGCAGAGGATTCCGTGGACTCAAGCCCTGAGCTCAGTGAGCTCACAGCTGGAAGATTTGAAAGAGAGAGAGAGAGAGAGAGAGAGAGAGAGAGAGAGAGAGAGAGAAAGAGAGTAGGAAAATGCATCTAAAGCTGGTGGTGCTCTCTAGCTGAGGTGGTGGGGGAACTGTGGCAGAATGGGAAGATCTGGGCTGTGCTTCTTGCTTGATTGGTTTTGGGGGCCACACGTGGCAGTGCTTGGGGGACCCTGTGGTGTCCCCAATTGGCTTCCTGCAGGGCCAGTGCTTTACCCCTCTGTTGGCTCTCTGGGCCCTAGGTTATATGTCGGAGGTGGAAGAGATCCGGGCAGGGGGAGTGCAGAGGGACCACTGGGGGCTGGAGCAGAGAAAACGCAGCAGAGGGAGTGAACACAGACGGGTGGGTGGGCTGATGGCTCCGGGGAGTGCTTTTAGGGAGTTGCATTTCCCTGGCAGTGGGAGACTTGGAAAGCTTTGCTGGCTGATGGGTGCGTTAGACTGGGCTAACTAAACACTACTGGCATGTGAGTCTCTCTGCTGGTGTTCGTCTCTGGTTCTGTAGAAACGGCGGCAGCTTGAGAATCCCCTAGAAATAGACGTACAAGCTGGCAAGCCACCAGCCACAAACTCCATTTTCTCAGCAAAGAGCGTCACCAGGAAATCTTCTAATCTCTTGACATTTCTTGTTGGAAGCCCACCCAACCCTCCCGAGGCCAACTGAGAGCCCCACGCCAAGTCCGGAGAGAGCCCGCTTCCTCCCCGCGCCCAGACAGTTGATGCAAAAGTGCCTCGAATGCCCTGTCTCAAAATCCAATCATGGTGGTCACCCTGGCAGGGGTGAGAAGGGGCAGGCAGACCGTCTTCCCAAAGCTAGATTTTTGTGGCTTCAGAAGACGAAATTTTAACAGATTTTTTTTTAACGTTTTGGAAAGAAAATGGGTTTAGTCCTCTGTGAAATGAATGATGCTCCATGTCTAGTTTTGCACGTCCTGTGAAAGGCCCCTCAGAAGACAGCTGGTTGCCTTGTCCCTCGGAGTCTCCCTCAGTGACCCCTCGTGCCTTGGGCACGGTCCTCAAGTCTTACCAAGCCCTGTAGGAGCTGGCACTGCCAGGGGCCATTTGCACAATGCAATTCGTCTCATGGAGTCACACGGGCCTCCCGAAATCTCAAAGGCACCTGGTGTGCTGAGATAACGGCCTCCCCTCCGTCTGGGGTGGGGGGTGGGGGGTGGTGGCCTTTGACCCCTCGTTTATGTAGGGAACAAAGAGGACTTCTGTGAAAGGCACTTTTTGGGGCTGCTGTCTACCCTGACATGGACGCAGCCCTTCTCTGTGGCAGGGTCCACCGTGGGGGCCCCCCGGGCCTGGCCCCAGGAGCTCCGGCGCCTGCTCTAATGACAGAGGAGATGAAATGAGAACGCAGCTCCCTCCCGAGGCAGCACATCTGTATTCCAGGCTGCCTCGGCCTCCAAAGGGGCTGCATCCAGGACCTGAATGTTTTATTGAACCATTAATAGTGAATTTTCTGCTTGGATTCCCTGCTGCTGGGAGACAAAAGGCCCCAGAAGGCTATGAGTCAGGGCTCAGGGTGGGGTGCCGCATGCCTCTCTGGGTCCGTGTGTGTATGTGTGTGTGTGTGTGTGTGTGTGTGTGTGTGTGTGTGTTGTTTGTGTCCGCGCTTATAGGGGTGGGGGGACGATTCTCAGCCCAGACCCAGCAGCCTTCCCTCTTATCAGGACTGCCCATGTTCTTTTATTTTTTTTTTTTTCATAATGTAGGAGTGGGCTGGAGCGATAGCATAGCGGGTAGGGCGGTCTTGCATCTGGCTGACCCGGGTTTGATTCCTTTGTCCCTCCTGGGAATCCCGGCAAGCTACCGAGAATATCCTGTCCGCACAGCAGAGCCTGGCAAGCTCCCCGTGGAGTATTCGATACACCAAAAGCGGTAACAAGAATTCTCACAATGGAGACGTTACTGGTGCCCGGTCCAGCAAATAGATGAACAACAGGAGAACAGTGCTGCAGTTAAGTGCTAATGTAGGAGCACTGCTATTTATTCAGCCATTGATTAAGCTGATTGATTTGGGCGTGAACTTTATATTACTTTTCTTTTTATTTTATTTATTTTTAATTTAATTTAATTTTTGCCTTTTTGAGTCACACCCAGCAATGCTTAGGGGTTACTCCTGGCTCTGCACTCAGGAATTACTTCTGGCGGTGCTTGGGGGACCATATGGGATGCTGGGGATCGAACCCGGGGCAGCCACATGCAAGGCAAACGCCCTCTCCGCTGTGCTATTGCTCCAGTCCTTACTATTCTTTTTAATTTTAGTTAGTTAGTTAGTTCACAATGTTTGATTACATTCAATATTCAAACACCAATCCCACCACCATTACACCTTCCCACCACCAAATTCGGGATGTTTCCATCCCAAGCCCCAATCCCTGTCCCAAAACACAACCAAAATAATATATTACATATTGTCTGTTATGAAGAACTGCTGAACATGCTTACAAAAATGTGTTCATACAGGAAACAGTGTGAAGATTGTTCTATTTTGGTAGAAGCCATTAAGACATTCTATAGGATATCACTAACATGTTGTTAAAGTTTGGGTGATGGGAGCTTTGAGCTGCCCATGTTCTTGACCAGTCATTCAACAAACGTGCCCCCAGGGTTTCCTTGGTGCCAGGCTCTGGGCCTGGGCAGGGCACAGGGACAGGAAGGAACACAGTGCCATCCATGGGCGTTACACGGTGCATTCTGGATGAACACGAGCAGCGCTTGCCCAAATATGAATTGGTTCAGAGGCTTTAAAAGACCTGAGTGACAGAGGGGCGGAATGATAGCTCCTAGGGCCAGACTGCGCTGGAGAGATACGGACAGGAGCTGAGACACCAGCTTGAACGTAACCTACCTTTGGTCAATCTCTGGCACCAAATTTGGTCCCCTGAGCACCACTAGGAGTAATCCCTGAGCACAGAGCCAGGAGTAATAATGGCTCACCAACCAGTTGGTGTCCCCAGCCCCAAAGGAACAACAAAAACCAGAGACCAAAAGATGGGTTGAACCGCTCTTCATTTACATGCCTTCAAAGAATCTAGACTTAAAGCTTATATTCCACACACACACACACACACACACACACACACGCGCGCGCGCGCGCGCACACGCACACACGCACACACGCACACACGCACAAGAACCCCTGACATGCACCAAAGGTTTAAATGGTGCACGGGGTCAGGGGTGGGGGATGGAACTATGGAATTCCGGGGATTGAACTCGTGTCAAAAGCATGCAAGGCAAATGCCCTACCCGCTGAATTATTGCTGCTGCCCCTAAAGCTTTTAAATAACTATTGAATCTACTAGCAGTTAAATAAATCCATTTATTAAAGATAAAGTCCAGCAAGAGTGAGACTGAGTTGGAACCTGGCACTGGGGCCTACGCCAATTCTCCTGGCCTGTGATCCCTAGCAAGGGAGAGAAGCAAACTGTGCGCATGTGGATTCTTAAACGTGAGAAAACTCACTCCGGAGGTGGCATTTGAGGCCTGCATCGAGCTCCCAGGGCTGGGATAATTTTCCCCATCACGGCCAGCATCTGCAGCATCGCCTCTCATTGATTTCATCTTCAGGTTCAGCTAATAAAGGCAAATGTCTTTCTCCACCCTCTCCCCCTTTTTTTTTTTTTTTGCCTGTCAGGGTAGAAAATGAAGCATGCTGAGTTGTCTTCGGGGTTCAGAGCAGGCGAAAAGCAGCCTGTGAAGATGGTGTCTTGCCCCTCTCTGGAGAGGATGCGACCCCTCCGCAGGGAGACACTTGGGCTGCGGGTGCCTCAGCCGCGTCGTCTCTCTGGAGATTCCATTATTCCATTATCAAATGAGTGCTACCCTTTCTTTCTTTCTTTCAAGCAGGGTTGGGATGATTCGTGCGTAATGATGAGGAACAGTGAGTAACGATAATTGCCAGGGAATGGGAAAGTGGCATGTTTCGAGATACGGAACGAACAGGACAGAGGAGAGCGACGGTGAGTCTCAGACGTGCCGCCGCAGACCCGGGGCCCGGTGGGCCCGCCGGGAATTGCGAGATGGAAAGAACCGACTTCATTAAAAACAGGCAAATTCTCTTTTTGTTCCTCAGAAGATGTCAAAGAAGAAAGTAAAATATCTATCTTTGGAGTTAGAACCCAGGGACTTGGGCCCCCCACTCCCACCCCCAGAGGAGCACAAGGCTGTGAGTCTGTCTCTTTATTCCTTGGGTTTTACGGACAACAACTGGCTGTGCTCGGGGGCTGTTCAGGGCCCTACATGGTGGGAGCCAGGCTCCTCCCCCCGCAGACCCTGTGCCCAGGCCTCCCCCCAGACCCTGTGTCTAGGCCTCCCCCAGCAGAGTCTGTGTCCAGGTCTCCCCTGCATAAAGACCCTGTGTCCAGGCCTCCCTTGTCCCCCATTTACGCTGGACCCTGAGCCTGAGCCGCATCCCTGGTGTCTCATGCTTGTGCCAGTCCCAGTCTGAGCATCTCCTCTGTCCATGACCCGGGACACTGTGACAGACTCTGTGATCTCGGGACCCTGCAGCTACGGGGGTGCGAGCCCTGGTGAGCAGCCAGAGAGACCCCGTGGGAGTGGGAGCACTGGAACCCAGAGAGCACGCAGCTGCCCCTGCCGGCACCTCCACGTGCCAAAGTGTGTGACCCTCCAGGCCACAGGAGCAGCGAGCAGCCACACGGGGAGGAAGGGGGATGCACTAAGGGGGTGGGGAGAGGGGGGAGGCCGCAGGGAGGCCTCTTGCAGGAAGGCGGCGGGCGGCGGGGGGAAGAACGGACCCACGGCACCGAGCAGACTCTGCCGGAAAGCCGGGGGTGTCCCCCATCCCCAGCCACGGGGACCCCCTCCTGCAGGGAAAGGCAAGGATGACGCTCACTGACATTCTCAGGCTTCATGCAGTTCTATTGTGAAGCATTATCACAGGGGGGAGGTAAAGCTTTTGGACATAATCAAACTCAGAGGCAAGAATCAATTTTTGTCTTGTTGGTTTTTTTCCCTGGGTTGGGGGGTGGGGTGGTGAACACCCAGAGGCGCTCAGGGCTGACTTCTGACTCTGACTCAGGGATCACTCTTGGTGGGGCTCAGTGAACCCTCTGGGATGCTGGGGATGGAACTAGAGTTGGCTGAAGCCAATTTGCCTATAGACGCAGGAATCTTAACGTCTGATTCCGAACATTACCTGTTCCTTTTTTTTTCTTTTCTTTTCTTTTCTTTTCTTTTCTTTTCTTTTCTTTTCTTTTCTTAAAAGAAGTTAGTCACGGGGCTGGAGCAATAGCACAGCGGGTAGGGCGTTTGCCTTGCACGCGGCCAACCCGGGTTCGATTCCCAGCATCCCATATGGTTCCCCTGAGCACTGCCAGGGGTAATTCCTGAGCGCAGAGCCAGGAGTAACCCCTGTGCATTGCTGGGTGTGACCCAAAAAGCAAAAAAAAAAAAAAGTTAGTCACTGTGAAACTACAAAGTCACTCATGATTGGGTTTCAGGCATGCAACATTCAACGCCGGTCCCTTTACCAGTGCCCCCCGACCCCCTCACCCCAACCATGAGCCTCTCACCCACCAGTCTGCTTCTACAAGAGACTTGTTTATTTTTATTTATTAAAAATTTTTTTATTGAATCACAGTGAGCTACAGTTACAAAAATTTTCATGTTTGAGTTTCAGTCATACAATGATCTAACACCTATCCCTCCACCAGTGCACAATTCTTCACCACCAAAGTTCCCAGTATTCCCTCCTCATCCTAGCCCTTCCCCTGCTTCTCTGGCCGACAATTCCCCCCCCCCCCCCACACACTCTCTCTACTTTTGGACATTATGGTTTGCAATACAGATGCTGAGAGGCTATCACGTTTGGTCCTTCACTTTCAGCGCACATTTCCCATCCCGAATGATCCCTCCAACCATCATTGACTTAGTGATCCCTTTTCTATCCCAGCTGCCTTCTCCCCCAGCGCATGAGACAGGCTGCCAACCACGGAGCAATCCTCCTGGCCCTTGTGTCTACTGTCCTCGGGTGTCAGTCTTGCCTGTTTAAATTTAACTTTTGCACTGTGGCTTCCACCCTGCTGTCAGGGTAGCAAACCCACTCTCCCACATCTCAGCGCCCCTCCTCCTCCTCCTACTGGACGCTTCCCCCAACCATGGACATCACCCCCTCCCTAGCTTCCCCACTGGCCCCTTGGATGGCATGTTTCCTGCCGGACACCAGGCTTCAGGTCTTGTCTTCTGTGGCCTTTGGGTGTCGGTCACGCACCCATCATGTTTCTTTCTGCCTCGAATCTGAGAGACCATCTGTCGGGTCTCTCTCTCTCTGACTAATTCACTCAGCACCATACTCGCCAGGTCCCTTCCGGGAGCTGCAACTTTCAGGATTCATCTGTCCTGGTGGCCGAGGAATACTTCACTGTGTATTCATCTTTTTGATGTACCATGGTTTAACTATCTGCTCTTGGACACTTGGGTTGTTTCCAGATTTTGGCTACTGTGGATAGTGCTGCAGGGAACATCGTGGAGCAAATGTCTTTTCTACATTTTGTTTTGGGGCCCTTTGGTTCTATCCAAGAAGTAGAGTTGCTGGGTCAAATGCAAGCTCAATTCTTAGATCTTTTAAAGGAGTTCTCCGGATTGTTTTTGAAAAGGGTTGAACGCAGTTGGCATTCCCAGCAGCAGTGAGTGAGAGTCTTTTCTCCCTGCACCTGTGCCAGCACTGGTTGTTTTTGTTCTTTTTTGATGTGTGGCAATCTCTGTGGTGTGAGCTGATATCTCATTGTTGCTTCAAATTTCATCTCCCTGATGATAAGTGATGTAGAGCATTTTTTTCAGGTGCCTTTTGGCCATTTGTATTTCTTCTTTGGGTAAATTTCCATTCATCTCTTCTCCCGATTGTTTGATGGGGTTGGAGGTCTTTTTCTTCTTCTTCTTCTTCTTCTTCTTCTTCTTCTTCTTCTTCTTCTTCTTCTTCTTCTTCTTCTTCTTCTTCTTTTCTTCTTCTTCTTCTTCTTTTCTTCTTCTTCTTCTTCTTCTTCTTCTTCTTCTTCTTCTTCTTCTTCTCCTTCTCCTTCTCCTTCTCCTTCTCCTTCTTCTTCTCCTCCTCCTCCTCCTCCTCCTTCTCCTTCTCCTCCTCCTCCTTCTGCTTCTCCTCCTCCTCCTTCTCCTTCTCCTCCTTTTCCTTCTGCTTCTCCTCCTCCTCCTTCTCCTCCTCCTCCTCCTCCTCCTCCTCCTCCTCTTTTTGGGTCACACTCGGCAATGCACAGGGATCCCTCCTGACTCCTGGTGGTGCTCGGGGAACCATATGGGATGCCGGGAATCAAACCTGGGTTGGCTGTGTGTGAGGCAAACGCCTTACCCGCTGTGCTATCGCTCCATCCCTGGAGGTTTTCTTCTTGCAAACTTCTATCAGTACCTTAAATATTGTTGATATTCACCCCATATCAATGAGTTTTGGGTAAGTAATTTCTCCCATTTCATGGGCTGTCTTTGTATTCTGATCACTGTTTCCTTTGAGGTGCATAAGTTTCTTAATTTAATGCAGTCCCATTTGTTTATCTTTGCTCTCACTTGCTTGTCAGTGGTGTTTTATCTTTGAAGCTGCCTCTAGCTTCAATGTCATGGATGGATCTGCCTCTATTTTCCTCTATGTCCCTTACAGATTCAGGTCTGATATCATTTATTTGACTTTTGTACATGGCATTAAAAGAGGTCTGAATTCATTTTTTTGCATGTAGCTGGCCAGTTTTCCCAATACGTGTTGGAGAGACTTTCCTTGGTTCACTTCATATTTTTTGCTCCTTTATCTGAGATTAACTGGTCATGCACCTGAGGCTCTGTCTCAGGTTATTCAACTCTATTCCATTGATCTGAGCATCTGTCTTTATTCCAGTTCCATGCGGTTTCAATTACTGTCTTTTGTACAAATCAATGGCTTTGTTCACTGCATCTTTTGGGGAGTTTTCACTGACTCTACACTGGTGTGCCAGTCTGGGGAGGGAGAGATGGGAACTAGATTTCTCTGTCTGGAAAGGGGCCTCCTCCAAGAGTGCATGCGACCTTTGCCTTATGAAGGGGGTACACGTGGTGGAGAAATCAAACATGTCTGCTTTGAAAATTCTGGAAGGACTTCCTTGGGCAGAAGCCTAGGGGAGCCTTGGTCCCAAGGGGAGGCAGCGCCTGTGATTTTAGAGATGAAGATAAATGCGGAGCTGACAGTCATAATTAGCTACTTAGGAGCAGGGCTGTCAGCCGCTTAGCTGCCTGCTGCCCACGTGATCTTCTCAGTCCACGGGTGCTCACCAAGGCCTGGTGTGGTGAGACACGCCTGCCCCCTGCCCCTCCCTCCCTGTCCTCTCACCTGTTCTCTTCCCTCTTGTCCATCCTCCACCTCCTCCCTTTCTCCTGTCCTCCCTCCCCCTCTTCCTTCCCTCCTCTCTTTCCTTGCAACTGACTTCAGAGGCGTTTGTGGTCTGGGGGTCTCTTGTGGAGGTGCAGAGCAGGGGTCCTGTCCACTGTTTGTTAGGACCAATGCGGGGTGTGGGGAGCCCTGGAATCCCTGAGCTGGGCCCCTCTGCTGGCCTCTGGGCTTCCTTGCATCCTGGTGGCCACCTCTGTCCCTTCTTCCCGGAGGCGCATCCCTGATTGCAGCCCCCTGGCGGGTGGGGTCACACGCTACTCCTTGATCATCCTTGCATGCGGGTCATCCTTGCCACGTGCTTCAACCCTCCCCCTGGCTGTCCTAACATGAATCAACCCTCACCTGGCAGGTCTCTGCCTCATGGGGCTGATGGTCCCAGGCACTGTGCAGCTTCCAGACAAGCCCCGAGCAAGCATTTTCTTGCGTACTCAACAGTCCTGTGGTCAGGGCGATGTGGAGGGGAGCAGGAAGGGCTGTTTATTCCGAGGAAGTGAGAAGAGTCTCTTGGGGGCCCCCCTGAAGTCCCTGAGCAGGGCCTCAGTTCTCCCGCTTGGCCCCCGGGGTACCCCAGTGTGTGTCTGCGTGTCCAAGCTGGTGCAAGGTGGGCCCAGACCCCGGTAACCGCAGCACCCTGGTGACTGCAAGGGTGTATTGAAGGAAAGTGGACGGCGGCACTGCTGAGGGCTGGCCACGGGGGCCCTTCTGCAGGCCTCAGGTAGCCACGTCCCTCCACCAGTTTGTAAACTTTGCCTTTGTGGGGCAAACCCAGCTCCCGCTGAGAGCAGCCTTGGGGCGGACCGGGCCAGGGCACCTGACTTCCTGGGGCTTCTGCGTGGGTGGGGTCACACGCTACTCCTTGATCATCCTTGCACATGGGTCATCCTTGCCACGTGAGCCCAGGTGCTGGGAGGGCTTGGCTGCGCTGCCCCCAGCTGCTTATCTTCCCTGAGCTGCAGGGCTGGGGGTTCAGGAGGGGGCAGCTCAGACTGTGGGAGTGAGGGTGAGAGACCCCATGGTCATTGATGGGGGAGCAGGGGACAGGGGATCCCCAAGTGAGGCACTTCTGTCCCTGGCCTGGTGGCTGGGAGCTGAGAGATGGACTGTGACGGTGGTGGTGAAAAACAGATTCCTAGGAGGGCTGCAGCTCCATGGGGGGCTGTGTGGAGGGGATCAGTGTCTGCCTGTGCCTCCTCCCAGTGGCACACTCATAGCGGGCGGGCGTTTAGAAACTGCCCTTGTATCTGGGACTCTATTTCTCTTATCTCCAATCCCCACCATATCCCCAGGGGCCACTTTCCAACTTTCCAGCCTTCCCCGCATCCCTGCTGGAGGAAAGGGCACGGCCCACTGGGGACCCTCACAGCTCACTGTTGCCACCGCTGTCCAGCTGCCCACGAGGGGCGGGAGGGCAGCTCTGCACCTCATTTGGCTGCTGAATGGCACTAAGGGCCGACAAGCACCAGGGACTCCTCCGGGGCTGTCAGGGTCCAAAGGTGGAGTCGCTGGCGGCTGAACACTGGAGAAGGAGTCATTTCACTGCCGCCAGATCAGCTGGGGGAGCTGGTTCGAGCTTTGGTTTCCAGATGTTGTCGAGATGTTGGGAACTTGAGCCCTTAGATATAGTGGCCTGATCCTCTGGGGTCTGAGGAGTGCCCAGTGGCCCGTGGTGCCTCAAGGTACAGTATGTGGTGCCTGGCGTGTTGGGGCCACAGAGCAAACCGGATCCTGAAGGCAGATGGGGCGCTGCCTGCAACCGGGCCAGGGCACCAGGAGGTGACCTCGTGCAGGCAGGGCAGGAAGTTGGTCGCCGAATCTGAGGCTATTGGTGACCCCCCAACCCCATCACTCAGTCATCCACAAACCCACTCTCAAATAATGCCGCTGTGACTGCCTTTGAGGTGTCCCGCTGTGGCCAGCCCCCCGACTGAGCAAAAGGCCTGGCCAGGAGGGACCCCCCGTCCCTGCCAGGGGGCTGTCCTGAAGAATCCCTCCACAGCCCTCTGAAGATTAAAAAGGGATCATGGCAGGCAGGGGCAGGGCTAGGGGTGAGCATGGCATGAGGACACGGGACACGAGCCGCTCTGTGGGGCTGGCGTGGCCTGCAGCTGTTACCACATAGAATTTATTTAAAGAGGGCCAGAGCAATAGCACAGTGGGGAAGGCGTTTTCTTTGCACGGGGCTGACCCGGATTCAATTCCCAGCATTCCATAACATCCCCCGAGCACTACCAGGAGTAATTCCTGAATACAGGGCCAGGAGCAACCCCTGAGCATCACTGGGTGTGACGCAAAACAAACAAACAAACAAACAAAAAACCAAAAAAACCCCAAAACCCAAACAAACCCAAACAAACCTCATTTAAAGAAATACACAAAGTCGGAAAAGGAAATGAAGGAAATGTGGTGAGATAGGAGATGAGTAGACAGACAGACAGACAGACTGTGGCCTGGGCCACAGTTCCCGGGCAGACGAGCGCATAAGGGGTCCCCCTACATGGTGTTTACTCATCACACGAACCCCTCAGAGTGGCTAAAGCACCGTCTCGTTTCACCCTTCCCCAAGAGCCGCCCCCCGCTGCCCCCAGCCCAGACGTGGCCTCCCCAGCTCCTTTGTGACACGGAGCCTCTGTAAGGAAAGACACACTTGGGTGACTTGTTGCTCCATGGATGGACTGAGAGAGGTCAGTCAGAGGGATGGGGACAGATACAGAGTGACTGCTTATGGGCGGGACATCAAGAAACACAGTCAGGAATGACAAAGGCCCAAAGAGAAGAGAAACGGAGACCAGGAGAATGAGTCCCAGGAGGGGCCTTCACTGGGCCGGTGGGCAGAGGGAAGTGGTCACTCTGGCTTTGGGGGGTGCTGGAAGGAAGCAAGGGGTGTGCACGAACCCGTCTCGGTAATGATACTGGAAAGCACAGAGCCAGGAAGGTAAAAAGAACATTGCCTGCCAAGGAGGCAGGAGGGAGGTGGGGAGGAAACGGGCGGTGGGGGGGACATTGGTGGGGGATGTGGACACGTGAAGGGATTCAAGCGGCTGGGGGCGGGTCTCTGTATGCCTTCAGCTCCATCATGAACAACTTTGTCTTTCATTAATCAGTCCATTTATTTAGTATTCCAAACTACACAAAAACGTGTAACTAGATAAAAAAGAAAGTACAATACCTACCATATAACCTATCATATAACATTAAAACATAGTAACTAATTGATATACTTTTTTAATACGTCATATTTTTATATTTTTATCATTCATTTCCTAATTTTTATAATCTATTATTTTAACGTCATTATTTGTATTTAATATCAGTTAATCCAATTTGATTCAATTTGCATCCATCATGAATAACTTTGTAAATCATGGGCTAGAATGATAGGACAGCAGGTAGGATGTTTGCCTTGCATGCAGCTGACCCGGCTTCCATCCCTGGCACCAAAAAGATCCTGGAGCACTGCCAGGGGTGTTCCCTGAGCACAAAACCAGGAGTGTTCCCTGAGCACAAAGCCAGGAGTAAGCACATCTCCAGGTTTGGCCCTAAAACAAAACAAAACTTTGTAAATCACAAGTGCCACAACTTAAAAAATAATAACAATAGGGGCTGGAATGATAGCACAGCGGGTAAGGCGTTTGCCTTGCATGTGGCCAACCTGGGTTCAGTTCCCAGCATCCCATATGGTCCCCTGAGCACCGCCAGGAGTAATTTCTGAGTGTAGAGCCAGGAGTAACCCCTGTGTATCTCCAGGTATGACCCAAAAAGCCAATAAAATAAAATAAAAGAACAATAAAATAAAGAGGTCTGGAGGCTGGGGCCCATGACAAGGCAGTGGATTGGTGCTGTGCCCAGCAGGGAAGGCATGTTGGGAGCAGGAAGAGAGGACAGTCCCTGGATGGCTGCAGGGGTCAGTGTGGCTGGAGCAACAACCCAGCTCTGAGCTTTGGGCAGCAGGAGTAGAAAGAGCGAGTGGGGTCTCTACTGCCTTCCAGAGTCGGGAAGAGTGAATGGGGTCTATACTGCCTTCCAGAGTCGGAGGGAGTGAATGGGGTTTACACTGGTCTTCCAGAGTCGGGAAGAGTGAGTGGGGTCTACACTGCCTTCCAGAGTTGGAAAGAGTAGGCAGGGTCTACACTGCCTTCTGGAGCAGGGAAGAATAAGCCAGCCTTCCCGAGTTGGGACTCTGTCTCTGAGAGAGACTCAGGAGTCAGGCATTTGACTGCTTCTCCAGGAGGCTTTGAAACCCAAACTTCGAGGACGTTGGATCTACAGAACAGCCCGAGGGCCCCTGCCCTGCATCTGGATGCTGAGGCCGAACTGCCTCCTTGCCCCGGCCTGGGGCCTGGACCTTCATTTCCTGCCGGCCTCTCTGTGTGATGGGGATGTGACCCAGCAGCCAATGCGGATCAGGGGGCTCCGACCAGAGTTTCTCCCTCACACGGGGACAGGAGCTGCAGAGGTGGGAACAGAATATTCTGGAACACGGCTCTGGGGCTCAGGCCACTGAGGGACTCCCCTGGACCACAGGCGAGCTGAAGCCCGTGGGGATGATGCAGAGGAAGGCTCTGGACTTCTCCCAGGGCCTGCTAGAGACCCCAGAGCAGGAGGGTCAGAGACAACTCCCGACCGTGATCTGCTGGAGGACGTCTGGCCTCTCGCAGGGGCTGACTGCTGGCCACGCAGCACCTCAGCCATTCTCCTACCGAATCATTCCCCTTGATCAAGTTCTAAATTTATCCTCTGTGTCTGCCGCCGCCTGCTGAGGAGATGAATGTTCTCTCTAACATCCTTTCCCTCCCGGTTGTTCTCACCTGAGCGTGAATGAGCATCGAGAACAGTCGCTCGGCCCCTGGAGGAAACGGCGCGTGGACGGTGTGGGGCTGTGACGTGTCGGCAACTGGGAATCAGGCTGCGGCAGAGGAGCTGGGAACAGGCCGGAAACAGAGGCCCCGCAGAGAGAAGCCAAACCCAGTCAAGGCAGAGGGGTCCCAGCCTGAGCTCCGGTCAGTCTTGTGGGACCGTCTTTATTTTTTTTTTGTTTTTTGTTTTGCTTTTTGGGCCACATCCAGTGATGCTCCTGGCTCTGCACTGAGGAATTACTCCTGGCAGTGGTGGGGGTCACCCTGTGGCATGCCGGGGGTTGAACCCAGTTGGCTGCATGCAAGGCAAATGCCCTATCCACTGTACTATTGCTCCGGCCCTCGTGGGAGCTTCTAGAGACTTCTGTGACTTCCATAGCTGGACGGAGAGCTCTTGATCCCCGGGAGGATGGGTCACAGGATCAGAGGTGCAGGGCTGTGTCCTTGGGGCCCTAGTCAGAGGGGCTGGAGAGGTAGTTCAACAGGCAGGGCACTTGCCCAGAGGAAGCCAGACCTCGGAGGGGCCCATTGGGTCTGCATCCCTCTGGGAAATCCCATCCGCCAGCTCTTTCCATGTGCAAGTTCCAAGAACTGGACCTGCCCTGAGGGTTCCACTCCTGGGTCTTCTGGACAAGCGTTCAAAAGCAGCATTTCCTCCAAGGCTGCAGAAGTCAGGAGTGTGTCCCACAGCAGGGAGGGCCGAGGCTGCCCCTCGAAGGCCCACTGATCCCTCCAGACATAGCTTAGGGAAGAAAAGGGAGATTTACAAAATGATCTATACCTCATAGAGACACTAGGGCTCCTGCAGAGAAATCCAGAGCAACATTTTCTCCCATGCAAATGTAAGATAACTTCTAAAGGTTTGTGTTAGGAGATCACACCTGGTGATAGCCTTCCTCCTGGTTCTGTGCTCTGGGATTACTCCTGGTGGTGCTTGGGGGACCAAGCTGGCCATGGGCAAGGCAAGCACGTTACCTGCTCCGCTGCCTCTAGAGCCCTTCTTTCTCTCTTTCCTTCTTTCTCTCTTTTCTTCTCTCTCTCTCTTTCTTTCTTTCTTTCTTTCTGCTTTTTATTGAATCACTGTGAGATAGTTACAAAGCTTTCATGTTTGAGATTTAGTCATACAATGATCAGACACCCATCCCTCCACCAGTGAACCTTCTCCACCACCGATGTCCCCAGTATACCCCCTTTTCCCACCCTCCCCCTGCCTCCATGGCAGACAAGTTCCCCCATACTCTCCCTCTACTTTTGGGCATTATGGTTTGCAATACAGATACTGAGAGGCCATCACGTTTGGCCCTTTATCTACTTTTAGCACACATCTCCCGTCCCGAATAATCCCTCCAACCATCATTGTCTTAGTGATCCCTTCTCTATTCCAGCTGCCTTCTCCCCCGGCTCATGAGGCAGGCTGCCAACTACAGTTGAACCCTTCTTTCTAAATTGAAAATAAACACTGGTGGTGGTAAACTGGAAAAATGGAACCGATAAGACTGATTGAAAGCAATCTTGAGGCCAGGAGAGAGTGTGTAGGGCTTGTGCCTAGCATGCATCTGACCCAGATTTGAATCAACATGGTCCCCTTCTCCCCGGCCAGCATCAGCGGTGTGGACCTGGAGGCCTCAGCACTGTGGAGCCTGGGTGTCCCCAGTACCGCAGGGGCTACGCAGCTTCACATCCTTGGGGAACCCTTGCAGCGAGCTGCAGCACAGTTTGCTGTGACTCATGGGGGTGGGAATGGGGGTGTCTCTGGACCCCTGAGCACTGCTTGGGAGCCCCCCGTGAGCACTCTGGACGATTATAAAGGGAAGCCGACAGATCTAGTGAGTGCTGTGTCCCCTCTCCCCTGCCAGCAGCTCCTGAGGGTTTTCAGAGATCAAACAGCAGGGCCCTGCACACCTAAGCCCTGTGCGGCTCCATCAGGCCCTGTGAGGAGCTGGCTGAGATGACCTTGGCTCCCGTTTCTCTTCCTCACGGTGTTACTGCCTGCAGGACAGGGTCCGTGTGCTCGCTCTGCCTTTCTGCCTTCCCGTCTGTCACGCTTCAGCGCCCAGCATCCAGCTCAGGGGACTGTGTTTCCCGGCCCGATGCTCGGGGAGGAAGCCACCATTGGTGACTACATTCATCACAGTGACGACGTTAGTGGTGTTTGGAAAACCAGGGTCATGGGGCACATGGAACAGAACCCACTGGAAAGCCACATTTTTTGCACTGTTTTATTATTATTATTATTATTATTATTTTATTGAATCACCATGAAATACAGTTACAAAGCTTTCATGTTTGTGATTCAGCCAGACTATGATCGAACACCCATCCCTCTACCAGTGCACATTCTCCACCACCGATATCTCCAGCATCCCCTGCTCCCCATCCCAGTTCTCACCATGGAAAGCCACATTTGAGGGGCTCCCAGGAACTTGAAGCTTATGGCTGGGGAGAGAGGGCAGCAAAGGTGCAAGGTTGGTGTGGTGGAGACGCTGGCACTGCATGGGCCCCCTGGTACACTGGCGGGTGTAGCCTTGGAGGCCCCAGGCAGAAGTACACTGTTGCAGGTGACCCCCCCTAAACTGCTGTGGGTGAGTCTTTTTTTTTTTCTGTTTGGGTCACACCCGGAGATGCACAGGGGTTCCTCCTGGCTCATGCACTCAGGAATTGCTCCTGGCGGTGCTCAGGGGACCATATGGGATGCTGGGAATTGAACCCGGGTCGGCCGCGTGCAAGGCAAACGCCCTAGCCGCTGTGCTATCTCTCCAGCCCCCTGAGCCTTACTTTTAAAATGGTGCCACTGCCCTGGAGAGGGGGGTGAGTGAGCCCAGTGCCCACCCAAACAGAGCCCTCCTGGCAGCTGAAAACCTCCACACTCCAAGTCAGCTCCATGCTCCCGGCCAGATGCTGCTGCTCAGATGAGCCTCATCCAGAAATTAATTTACTGAAAAACTCAAGGATGTGGGTTTTGTGACTGAACACTCCAGGCTTTCATGGAGTTGGGGATGGACTACCTCCCCGCCTCTTCCTGTACTTCCAGAAACACACACACACACACACACACACACACACACACACACACACAAAGCTGCCAGCCTGTTAACCATTTAACTCCAGCTGTATCACTCCATTAAAAATCTTGGACACCCTGGAGTGTGTGGCCGGGAATGCCGACACCTCAAACTCTACAACACTGATACACCAGGAGCAGCACACCAGATTGGGTGGGATGAAATGTAGAAGGTGACCAATCTCGATGAACAAAATGCCAACACGGAAGACTTAACCTGTAACAACATCTTAGTAATCATTTATACAAGGGCTAAGGTCTCCATAGTGAGATACAACAATCTTCACCAGTTTTTTTCTTTTTCTTTTTTTTTCTTTTTTCTGTTTGGGTCACACCCAGCAATGCACAGCAGGGGTTACTTCATAAATTACTCCTGCGGTGCTCGGGGGACCATATGGGATGCTGGGAATCGAACCTGGGTTGGCCTCATGCAAGGCAAACACCCTACTTGCTGTACTATCACGCCAGTTCTTCACTAACTTTCTTGTAAGAAAACATTTTTTGATAATCCTTTTAGCCAATTATTTATAACAAGCAATATAAAAATAAATTATGGAGGGCCTGATATAGGGGCAGGCTCAAAGGGTGGTTGGGAAATTGGAAATAATGGTGATAGGAAGGTGCAATGGTGGTGGGATTGGTGCTGGAATACTGAATGTCTGTAACTAAACTGATGACTTTTTTGGGGGGGGGTTACTCCTGGCTCTGCACTCAGGAATCACTCCTGGCGGTGCTTGGGGGACCATATGGGATGCTGGGAACCGAACCCGGGTCAGCCACTTGCAAGGCAAACACTCTACCCGCTGTGCTATGGCTCCAGTCCCTAAACTGATGACTTTTATAAAGTTATAAAATCAAAATAAAATGGTCCGCAGGACATGGGCTGCCGATAGAAGAGAGCCCTCTGTAAGAGAGCCCAGTTGTATCATCTCCAGTGATACAACTGGAGTTAAATTGTTAAACTGTACACTGTGCCAGCCTGCCTGACGCTCCTCTTGGCATGCCAGGGGCGCCCAGGTATGATGCTTCTTGTCTTGTGGATCCCCAGAACAGCACGGATTTCTGAAGAGGCACAGGTTGGTTATGGACTGGTACCAGAGACTAGGGAGTTGGCTGAGGTGGTCTAGCAGGGCACAGGGCAAGATGGGGCTGCCTGTTTCTGTGAGGTCACCCCGACCAGTGAGTGCATGGCATGAGAACAGAGGTGGGCAAGGGGGTATCTCTGCACCCCAATATTTGAACGGACTGGGGAGAGGAGGGCGGAGAGGCGATCTGAGACCGGGCCCCCTCCGGGATCTGCTCCTTCCTGAGACAGCGAGGGATGTGGTCTGAGGGGTTGGAGGGAGAGCACTGTGGGCGAGGTGCTCACCTTGCACAGGTACCATCCCAGGCACCCTGTAAGTTCCCCTGGGAGTGATCCCTAAGCACAGAGCCGGGAGTCAGCCCTGAGCACAGCCTCAGAACAAAAGAAATCAAGGAAGAAAAGAAAATCCCTGGCGTGGCCTTTGAGGACCACCCGCTCTTGAACTCAGAGCTGTGCCTGCGTCCTGCCTGGCCAGCACTAGGCGCCCCACCTGGGGTTGTGCTCTGGTGCCTGTTAGCAGGATGGAGCCCACACTCCCAGGCTTGCTAGCCCTTTCTTACGGAGACCCCAGTGAAGACCCCCGGTGCTCCCCACCACACCCTCTGTCTGGTGACCTGCCAGGTATGGACCCCTGTGGGTGGGAGGCTCCGAGGATCCGCCAACCACTTTCTGTGTCTTATGCACTGCAGATCTGCCCGTCTGGCCTGGCAGGAGTCATAAATCACAGAACCTGTGTTTCACATCTGGACTCCAGGGTCCTGGGAGGAGTGAGATGGGAATAGTCCAGCACTGCTGGGGGTGGGGATGGGCCTCTCCTGCCGGGGTGGCCTGGCCCTGGGAGAGAAACTCAGAGAGGAAATAAAAATAGGCCTCTGGGACCTGGGTAATGTCGCAGACTCCTTTCCTGAGGCCTGGAGCGTTCTGTTCAAGTACATCGACCACTGATGTGTTTATTGTCTTCAGAGGCAAAACTACTGCCCGAGGGCTGGAAGATCATGAATTTTAATACCAACGAGGGGATGCAGAATTTCTCAGCGGTGCAAACAGCGCTGGCAGAAGTTGCCTATTCCCTGGCATTCGCTGAATTGCTTCTCAGAAGGAAATCGATGTGATACCGTCGGGCATATTTCGCAACAACACACAAGGGCTGTGCTGGAGCGCGAAGAGCCACTTCCCAAGAGTGGATTAAGGGATCCCTCAGCCCCGCCAAGCAGGGAGGCGGCCCCCCCGGTGGAGAAGGGCGAGCTCGTACCTGGTGCTCCCAGCGTTCCTGGCCAGCCCTCTCATCAGGGCCACGGTGCTCGCTGGCGTAGCAGCAGAGGGAGAAGCTAACCAGACGTGGGTTGTTTCCCAGACCAGGTCACCGCCGGCATGAGTGGTGACGGACTTGTCCTCCTTCTCCGTGGGTGTGTGAAACAATATGGGATGAAATGTTTTTATTTTGATAACGGGAATCGGGACTTCCTTGGGAAAGGAGCTAAGGGCCAGGGATTGGCTCAGTGGATGGGCAGGGTCAGCGCGTGTGAGGCTGGAACAGATGAGAGGGCCGAGGCGAGGCTGGAGATGAGTATGAATGCATGTGGAGCACCTAGAAATGACTTAAACCTGGACCCACTAAGTGATCTATGTGATCCAAATCAGAATTGTGGCTTCATGTCACAGGGCTTTTCTCGGGGTGAAGGGTTGGGCCATACCCGGCAGTGCTTAGGGCTGCTTCCTGGCTCTGTGCTCGGGGATTACTCCCGGCGGGGCTCAGGGGACCGTATGAGGTGCTGGGGATTGAACCCAAGTCTTGTGCATGCAGGACAAGCACCTTAACTCCCCGCTGTCTCTCTCTCTGACCATGGAAAATGCTTCTCAGACATTGCGCTGCCTTCCGGGATTGTGTCCTGAGACTGTCTGTGTCAGCCAGGGCTCCTCTGAAATGACGGTTCTCATAGCCTTGGGATCCAGGCCTACACGTGGTGTTGTTGCTGGATTATCTAGAATTTCCAGCCAACAAATGCCATTTTATTTCATTGCGGCATTATATAGTTTCCAAAATGAGTGCCCAGATAGCGACTGTCTTAATGATGTCAGGAGGACATTTGTAGAAGATGACAGTCACCTACTCGCATCCCATACACTTGAAACACAGGTTCTTGGATCATGCAGCTCACTGAGGGGCCTGTGGTGGGAATCAATCCACTTCACACTTCCGGTTCCAAATGGCTCCTAAAGATTCTGTCCTCACCAGTGATGTGGCTTTGGACCCACATTCATCTCCCTGTGCCGCCATGCTTTGGTCCCCACACCAGACCGGCTCGTGTGAGGTTCAGATCTGTGCCCATCTCACGGCTCGCCGACTGACTGGAGACGTCCAAGGGCTGTCGACATCTGGACCTGGTCAATAACAGGAGAGAGAACGGGGACAGCAGGTCTGATGACACGACCCCCCCTCATTCTTGGAGGCTGCTAGAGAGAGCCCCAAGTCTGATATCCCCAACTCTGATACCCCCGAGTCTTCAACCCCTAAGTCTGACACCCTCAAGTGTAACAATCCCCCCCCCCCCAAGCGTGACACCCCTCACTCAAGTCTGACACCACTGCAAACCCATTAATGCTTCCTTTGTTGGGGTCAGGGATCCTGGTGCAGGGGAGAAAGAATATACATCATTCAGGACAGAGCCCGGGGAGGTGATAGGAGGGGGTGGTGAGTGGGGAGGGGCTTGGGCAGGAGACCCCAGGCTCAGAGCTCGGGCTCCATGACCCAACCTGGCACTGTGAGTTAATTGAGCAGAAACAATGATTCAGTCCATTGTCATTCGAGTCAGCCCATACCTCTGCCACGGGCCCATGGGGGCTGGCGTGCAGGGAGAGTGTGATTAGCCCCATTCATTATGCGCAGACACTTCAAAACCAGGAGCGGATGAAGCTGCTGGGGCAGAACGTGGAAAAGATAAAGTTATAATCGGAGGCTGCCGCTCTTTTGCTCTTTTGGAGATGATTTCCGCTCACCGCTCTGAGCACCTCCCATAATTGTTTTTGACCGGAGCTAAATTTAGAAGCCCCGACACAGATGAGCTTGGTGGCCTTGGGCTCAGGTATGGGAACGGTTTCCTGCTACGGACACGCACTCTTCTGGCAGCCGTTCTTGTTCCTCCTGGTACCTCTGAGAGGCCGAGCCGAGTCTCTGCTGGCTGAGTAGACGCAACCCCAGACACACAGTTCAATCTGAACAGCAGACGGATGGTAATCATCCGTGATACAGGCCCTCCCCGCCCCCAGTACTGCACAGGACACTTTTGCAAAGATGGTTATTTAGCTGAAATGCAAAGGTCACGGCACCCCACCTCTGCCCTCCTTCCCATGGGGCTGTTTGCAGGTGAGGACTGGGGGGCGTGGGAATGGGTGCTGCAGGAGGGGGAGCATTATTCTGTGACTATGGATACCCCCTAGTCCCAGGGGATGGACCCCCATATCCCAGGGAATGGACACCCCATAGTCCTAGGGGACAAACACCTATATTGCAGGGGACAGACCCCCATAGTCCCAGGGGACAGACACCTATATCCTAGGGGATGAACCCCCATATCCCAGGGGGTGGACACCCCATAGTCTCAGGGGACAGACACCCATATCCCAGGGGATGGACACCCCATAGTCCCAGGGACGGAACCTCATAGTCCTAGGGGACAGACATCCATATCCCAGGGTGTTGACACACCCCATAGTCCCAGGGGACAGACACCCATATCCCAGGGGATGGACACCCCATATTCCCAGGGGACGGACACCCCATAGTCCCAGGGGACAGACACCTATATCCCAGGGGACAGACCCCCATAGTCCCAGGGGACAGTCACCTATATCCCAGGGGATGAACACCCCACAGTCCCAGGGGATGGATCCCCTATCCCAGGGGACGAACCCCCATAGTCCCACGGGCCAGACACCCCATAGTCCTAGGTAGAGGGTAGAGGTAGCAACAACCTGGGGATTGATCCCCACAGTACTGGGGGATGGACCCCACAGTCCGGGGGGATGACTCCACAGTCCCCAGAGCAGTGCCCGGCCGCCTTGCGGTATACTCCTGCCTCTTGCTCCCGCTCTGTGCCTGCTGAGGGTCCGGCCAGGGGCGTCAGTTGCCTTTCGTTCTCCTGACTCCGACTCTGGACAGGAGCCCTCCGAGCCTATGGACACGCTTCAGAGAGCCGCTCCCTATGAAAGCCCAGCGGACTTGCAGCCACAGGTCCTAAGCCGGGCTCTGTCTGACCAGGGCCCCAGGTGGGGGTGGGAGTCCCCGTCATCTAGGGTGCAGTTACTTAGAGAACAACATGGTGACTGTGGGACATGCCTTCCTACCTGCCAACCCCCTGTAAGGAGCAGCTCTTTGTCACCTCGTTGCCTGGCCTCTGGGCCTCTGTGGGGAGGGTCAGAGTGAGCTGCAGAATTTGTTTGGTTTGGTTTGGGGCCACACCCAGCTGTGCTTGGGGCTTACTCCTGGCTCTGCACTCAGGGGTCCCTCCTGGCTGGCTCGGGGGCTCACACGGGGTGCCGGGAATGGAACCCTGCTCAGTGTGTGCCAGGCCAGCACCTGAACCCCTGCCCTCTCTCTGGTCCCTGCCTCCCGGAACCTTGTTCTTGCCTATGACCCAGGACTCAACCCAGTGCTTTTAAGCTGCAGAAATTGGCCATTACTGGCAGCTTCAGCGAGGCATGTTGAAGACCCTCTGATGTTTATTTATCAGCTCCTGTCTTCCCCCACCTGCCCCTCGAGGGCCTGAGCGTGGGGGCTGCTGACCCCAGGCAGATACAGCCAGCCTGCTGGAATAATGTGTGTGTGGACGAGGACAGAAGGTCTCCTTGGCTTGCCCTGTGTCGTCCCCCGCCCCCTTCCCCGCTCACAGTCACTTGGCAGCACAGGACACAGGGAATCTGTGGCCGTAGCCAAGACAGGCCCTTTCCCTCCCAGGATCAGAGCAGCCGGAGGGTCTTCAGCTGCGTGGCCTTGAGCACAGAACTGGGGGAACAGAAGCGTGAATTCACGCTTCACAGGCCAGTGGATTTGGGGCGGGGGATGGGGAGCTGTCTCCTCAGGGCTGATACGCCCGGGCTGGTCAGCGAGTCCTGCTGCGACTCTGGCCCAAACACTGGCTGCCCTATAGCCAGTGAGTGGCCTGTTCCCTCTGAGTGCCTCTGCCAGGGTCGTGGGCACGGAAGCGCAGCAACATTGGCTTTGTTTGGTGTTTGAAGCCATCTGGAGGGTCCCCGTGGATTCGTGGCCCAGCCTGGAGGTGGGCACGGTGGCCCTGGGGCTCCCGCTGTCTGTGTGGGAGGGAGGGTGTCAACGTGAATGTGGTGAATGTGACCATTCACAGAGCAGGACCATGAAGGGTGGGGGAAAGGGGAGGTGGGGAGGGAGAGAGAAGGAGGCGAAGGGAGACGTAAAGGAGGGGAGTGTTAAGGGTCAGAGGGACCAACGAGTCATAACCCAGAGACCAAAGTACAGTCCATATAAAAAATGAATTCTGAAGAGCGGGCTTTGACAGGGGCAGATGGCTTGCCTTGCACAAAGCTGACCCAGGTTTGATCCCTGACACCCCATATGGGCCCCAAACCCTGCCAGGAGTGATCCCTGAGCACAGAGCCAGGAGTTTACTATTGAGCACTGCCAGGTGTGGCTTCAAAACAGAAAGAGAAAGAGAGAGAAGGCAAGGGTGAGAGGGAGGGAGGGAGAGAGGGAAGGATGGAGAGAGAGAGAGAGAGAGAGAGATGGGAGAGAGAGGAGTGCCAGCAGCTCAGGGCTGAGCCCGTGTGGAGGCCGTGTGGAGGGTGGGCTAGGCACCCTGAGCTGTGACTGCAGCCACCAGCCCCCCAGAGAACAGGGCAGCTGCTCTCCAGGGAGGAGGGAACAGTTTCAAGGAAAATTCTAGAGCCCCAAGCAGCTGTTTCCTTCTAGGATCACACCAGGTGCAGCTCTTTGGCCCCCAGGGCTGGGGCCTCATGAAGTCTGTAATGACCCAGCCCTGCTTGGTCTTGCTGACCGGTCCCGACAACTGGAGGTCTCCCAGGAGGTAGGGATGCTTCAAGAGAACATGGACGCGCAAGTGTGTGTGTGTGTGTGTGTGTGTGTGTGTGTGTGTGTGTGCTCCAATATGTGGGAACCTGTGTGCTTTCTAGAAGTCACTGGGCACTGGGGCCATAGTCTGGGCAGCCAGGACAGACTTTCCCCCTTAAGCTGCCGGAACCAGACCCGTGTTTCCCAGTAAGCGTCAGGGCGCACCTTTCCCAAAACCTTTCTCTTCACTCGGTTCGGAACGCCAGGGGATTGTTTGCCAGAAATTCTGGTTAGTGTTCTGGGGGTGGGGGCGGAGTACCCCCCCTGCTACACACACACACACACACACTCCCCCCCCCCCCCGCCCCCCGGCCCACACACACACTCACTCCCCAGGGCTGTATCTTCCCCTGCTGCGTTCCCTGTGCTTTGCTAGTTCTCGCCTCTTTGGGGCATGGGGCGCGGGCATCTCGCCTTCTTGAGAACCTCTGTGAGCCCGCCAGAGTCACACCCCACATGGGTGTTTCTCATCGTGAAAATGTGAACAACTGAAGTTTGTCTTGACTGCGGGAGCTTCCCTTCATGACGGTTTTTATTTGCTGGGCCTCCCGTGCTGTGCTCAGGGTGCCTGGCAGCCCCTCCTGGTGGGCAGCTGCCTCCCGACCACTAGGGCTTTGTGCCCCTGAAGTGGATTTCCCGCTGCAGAGGTGGTGAAGCAGGTGGGAAGGCGCTCCGGGACCCTCAGGTTCAGAACTACTCGGCATGTCGGGGGCGGGGGCATGTGCCCACACCCACCGCCCAGTGTGTGTGTGGGGGCACTTCCCTTGCATGTGGTTGGCCAGGATTCGATCCCCGGCATCACCAGAAGTGATTCCTGAAACCAAACCAAAACCCAAGAAAGACACAAGTAGTCAGAGGTATCTCCGTGCTCTCCTCTGAAGGTTTGGGGGTAAAGCAGGGAGTGTTCGCTACTGAGGAACAGGTTTTACCTGTTGATACTGTGGGGACGAGTCGGCTCATCACCTGGTTATGGGCTGATCCAGGCTTTCGACAGTATCTGTAGCCTCCGCTTTCTTTGGGGGGCACACAAGAAGGTGCTGGGGGGGCCCACATTTCAGGCATGGCTACAGGCGCCTTGATCTTTGCCCTCTCCCCCCCCTCATACCCATGGGGCTCTGCTTTGAAAAGAATGAAAGAATGAATCCATACCATTTATTTCGAGTCATTAATGCATTCTACATGTCTTTTGTTAGATATTATTATTATTATTATTATTATTTTGCTTTTTTGGATTATTTTAAAATTATTTTAAAGGTTTTTATTATTTATTTATTTTGCTTTTTGGGTCACACCCGGCGATGCACAGGGGTTACTCCTGGCTCTGCACTCAGGAATTACTCCTGGCGGTGCTCGGGGGAATCTATGGGATGCTGGGAATCGACCTTGGGTCGGCTGCATGCAAGGCAAACGCCCTACCCGCTGTGATATCGCTCCAGCCCCAGATTTTATTATTATTTTTAAGCAGCACTGGGAGTTGTGCTCCTTTCATTCAAATTCTAATTTATTTTGGTCTTGGGCCACACCTGCCAGTGCTCAAGGCTTTCTCCTGGCTCTGCACTCAGGGGTCACTCCTGGTGGTGCTCAGGGGACCCATATGGGATGCCGAGGACTGAACTTGGGTCAGCTGCGTGCAAGGCAAATGTCCTCCCTGTTGGACTATCACTCCAGACCCCCTGAGTTAGTTCAAATTCTGACCCCACGGTCTACCTTTTTAGAAGGTGACTGGAGGACGTTCTCCAGAGAAACCGGGGTGTAAGCCAGGAAAAGGGACACAGGGAAATGCCAGGGTCCGGAGGGCAGACCAGGGCAGTTGCGGGCAAGGAAAGCAGAGAGTGTCGTCTTGGGGTGGGGGCGGTTCGTGGCATGAAGAGGGGTGACTGAAAACTTGGGGGAAGTGAGCTCTGAAGGCAGTTCATGCAGGAGAGGAAATGAGCCAACAGCCCAGGAAACCAACCCCTGTGAAATGCGACGGAACCCTCGGGAGCTAATGGGCTGTGGAAATGGAGTCTGGCTTCCTGGAGCTGCTCTCGCCGGTCTGCAGAGACGGCAGGGCCCTGCGGCCTGAGTCACACAGCCCACTGGGACGCTGTCTGTACAGTCACCGAACTGAAGGAAAACAACGGGCAAGTTTCTTGTCTTCAACTTTTCAAGGGGATGGCAGACGATAGGAGGGTGGAAGTGAGGGTTACTAAGCCTGCAAATAGCAAGCCAGTGAAATTGTGGTCACACACACACACACACACACACACACACACACACACACACACACACACACACCGGTGCTTTCAGGACCACTTCCTGGGGGCCGGCGGCAGCTGTCTGCCTGCAGACAGTGGAGTGGGGAGGGGCTTGTCTTGCACACAGCTGACCCAGGTTCAATTTCTGATCAATGTGATTTATTGAGTTCATGATGATTTCTAGTTAATTACTCTGAGAATCAATCTTTCCCACAACGTGGCTCTCCAGAGAGCACGCCAGCTCGTCCACTCTCTCTCAGTCCGCCCCTAAGCCCCCCATGCTCGCTCTGCTCCTCTGTTCTCCAGCCCTGCCTGAGACAACCTTGGACGGTGTCTGGAGGAAGTTTGCATGAAACTGGAGGGGACGGTGGTGCCTGGCGTATTGCTGCTGAGGGCAGGGATCAGGCCCGAGTTACTGAGCATCTAGTACTGTGCTCCATGGGGATGGGAGGGGAGTGAGCCCCATGTGCTGGGGGACTTTGTGAAGGATGGGGCAACAGGGGAAGTGCTGGGGAGCACCTCCTCCGCCAGGGTCAGATGTGGGGGGCCCAGCTCCTGTCTGCCAAAGTGGCCTGGTGGTTCCCCGGTACAGCGCCTGCTCTGAGGCCCTCCTGTTACCATGGGTGCTGCTCTGGGGGTCCCCCTGTCACCAAGGGTGCTGTTGTGGCTTCACTGTACTGAGCACTTTTCTTGGTGTGGTGAACTTGTGAACTCAGCCCAGGGGCGCCTGGAGGCTCCTCTTGGCCAGGCCCTTCCTGTTGGGAGATCCAGAGGCTGGCCAGACCCTCCCCCTTATGCCTCATATCTTCATACATGCCCCCCAACATTCTCCCCCAGAGAACAGCAGTTAATATACAATACAAATGGCCACACATCCCCATGGACACACTAACATATATGTATGTGCACACATCCTTTATATACAGTGTTAATACATGTGCATATGCATGCCCATGTACACACAGGAGATATATATATATATATATATATATATATATATAGCCTCATACACTGCCACACACACAGGATTAATATATATGTGAGCACCTACATCCCCACGTACACACAGTATCTCATACCTAAGGAAGCTCACACTCCCCACGCCCTCTGGGCTCCTTTTCATGTACCTCGTGGATCCATTTTGTTTGGAGGACACAAATCAGGCGGGCTGAGTACAGAGCAGTCGTCACCGATGGGTGAGTTGCTGGGGCAGAGAGAGGAAGGGGTGAAGGTACACCTTGCCTGTGGCTGGCAGCACCCGGTCTACGAGCACTGCTGGGCACAACCCTGGAGACCCCCCAGGCCTGGACGCCCAGCACTGCTTGGGACCCCCCGGGTACTGCTGCTGGAGTTGGGGGCAGTCTTTTGGTGTCTGTGTTGAACACAGAGTCGGGCTATTCAGCCCTGTGGAGACGGTTTCCTGTGCACCGTGTAGCCCCGTCTGCTCGGGGCGGAGGTTCCACACCCGGTGGGTATCGGGGCACACCCGCCCCCTGGGGTCCCTGCTGGGCACTGCCCAGGTGCCTGTGCAGAGCAGCACCAGGTTGTCCTTGGGGCGACACTGCTTGAGACCGCCTGGCCCGCCTGGGGGTACTTTCTCCTGCGCTGCAGCCGCAGGGGGCTCTGGAGGAGGGTCCTGCCCTCTCCCACACTCTCACAGCCTCGGGGTGGTGCTCCATGGGGAGGGGGCTGTGTCCCTGTATGACTGAGCGCCAGCAAATACAGACAGATGAGCTCGGCCTCTGTCCTCTAATCCACAGTGTGAGTCAATGACGAGGGCCCACACTTCTGTGTCCGTCACCCCTTCCCTTTGTCCCTGTCACCCCTCTGTCCCCATCACCAACTGTCCCCGTCACCCGAATGTCCCCGTCACCCCACTGTCCCCATCACCCCTCTGTCCCCATCACCCCTCTGTCCCCATCACCCCTGTCCCCGTCACCCCTCTGTCCCTGTAACCCCTCTGTCCCTGTCACCCCTGTCCCCGTCACCCCTCTGTCCCCATCACCCCTGTCCCCGTCACCCTCTGTCCCCATCACCCTCTGTCACCCTCATCCCTGTCCCTGTCACCCCTCTATCCCCATCACCCCTCTGTCCCCGTCAACCCTGTCCCCATCACCCTCATCCCCGTCACCCTCTGTCCTTGTCACCCCTTTGTCCCCATCATCCCTGTCCTCATCATCCCTCTGTCCCCATCACCCCTCTCTCCCCGTCACCCCTCTGTCCCCGTCACTCATGTCTCCGTCACCCCTCTATCCCCATCACCCCTCTGTCCCTGTCACCCCTGTCCTCATCACCCTCATCCTTGTCACCCTCTGTCCCCGTCACCCTCTGTCACCGTCATCCCTGTCCCTGTCACCCCTCTATCCCCATCACCCCTCTGTCTCTGTCACCCCTCTCTCCCCGTCACCCCTTTGTCCCCATCACTCGTGTCCCCGTCACCCCTCTGTCCCCGTCACCCCTGTCCCCATCACCCCTGTCCCCGTCACCCCTGTCCTCGTCACCCCTCTATCCCTGTCACTGCTCTGTCCCCATCACCCTCTGTCCCCGTTACCCTCTGTCCCCGTTACCCCTGTCCCTGTCATCCCTGTCCCTGTCACCCTCTGTCTCCGTCACCCTCTGTCCCCGTCACCCTCTGTCCCCGTCACCCTCTGTTCCCGTCACCCCTCTGTTCCCGTCACCCCTCTGCCCCGTCACCCCTCTGGCCCCGTCACCCCTGTCCCCGTCACCCCTGTCCCCGTCACCCCTGTCCCCGTCACCCCTCTATCCCTGTCACCTCTGTCCCCGTCACCCTCTGTCCCCGTCACCCTCTGTCCCCGTCACCCTCTGTTCCCGTCACCCCTCTGTTCCCGTCACCCCTCTGCCCCCGTCACCCCTCTGGCCCCGTCACCCCTGTCCCCGTCACCCCTGTCCCCGTCACCCCTGTCCCCGTCACCCCTGTCCCCGTCACCCCTCTATCCCTGTCACCTCTCTGTCCCCGTCACCCTCTGTCCCCGTTACCCTCTGTCCCCGTCATTCCTGTCCCCGTCATCCCTGTCCCCGTCACCCCTCTGTCCCGTCACCCCTGTCCTCATCACCCCTCTGTCCCTGTCATCCCTGCCCCCGTCACCCTTCTGTCCCCATCACCCCTGTCCCCATCACTCCTTTGTCCCCATCACCCCTGTCCCCGTCACCTCTGTCCCTGTCACCCCTCTCTCCCCATCACCCGTCCCTGTCACCCCTCTGTCCCTGTCACCCCTGTCCTCGTCACCCCTCTCTCCCCATCCCCCACCGTCCGTCTCTCTCCACCCCACCTTCGGTCCTGAAGGGCCGGGGTTTGTGGGGACTCCAAGGGACCCGCCGCCTTAGCTCCAGCTTCCCGCGTAGTCCCATCTCATTCCTCCCCGTTTCAGCCTCTGCCTCCAAATGCCGTTCAGAGCCTGGCCAATCCACTTGTTAATTCAACCAAAGAATTGGCAATAAAACCCCCCCTCCTGGGACTCTGCGTGAGGAAGAAAAAGAAAAACTCAAGGAGAAAAACAATTTTTCAAGCAAAATCACTGTTGTCACTCATGGCTGGTTTGTTTTAAGAATTTGGAGGCACATTCCCAGTCGGAGCCAAGCCGGGGCCCGGCAGCCCGGCTCGCAGAGCGGTGATTAGTTAACAGGAGCCTGACAGTTTGTTTATCCTTGGCTTTGGAGTCACGCCTGACAGTGCTCAGGGCTCACGCCCAGCTCTGTGCTCACAACTCACTCCTGGCTCTTTGCCCAGGGCTCACTCCTGGCAGGGTTGCACCCTATGCAGTTCCGGGATCAAACCTGGGTTGGCCATGTGCAAGGCCACGTGCCTTACCTGCTGTTCTGTGACGCAAACGTATTCTTAATCTTCCCCTTATGATTTTCCCCACAGACTTTGTGAGTGGTTTTGGGTCATGACAAAACTGAGCAGAGGGTTCATGTTCCTGAACACCCCCCACACCAGCCTTCCCTCTTCGGGGCTATGCCAGGGAGCATACAAGACACATCACTAGCCCCGAGTCTGAAGCTGACCACGGGGTTCATTCTGGCACATTCCGTGGATTTTGGCAGGAGGTGATAGCTATGGACTGTGCCATGGGCCAATTCCCCAGCTGTTCCCAGCAGTCTCTGTCCTCCTGCACTGCACCCCTCCCCGACCCTGGCAGCCACCTGCGTATCTTTCTCCTGCCTCCCACTCTGCCCGTTTCTGGGGATGCTGTCCAAGTCTGTCTGCACCGGCATTTGAGTTGCATTGCTGGCAACATGCCTTCAAACGGCCTCTTCCTCAGGTTCTGTTCAGGGCCGAGTAATATTCCTATTGTCTTGATGTTCCAGAAGGACTGTGGATCTCTTCATCTACTAAACAACACCCTGGTTACTCTGGTTTGGGCAACACTGATTACAGCTGCTGGACTTCTGAGCAGTCTTTCAGGGGAACATCACAAACTCCTCCTCTGGGTAAACGCCAAGGAGCATTATTGCTGGACCACAAGGAAGGTGCTGCTTTTAGATTCATAAGAAGCAATGAAATTGCCTCCCATAGACGCTGTTACTCTTCCTCTCCCCCTACCCCCCACAGCTGGGAATGTTCCCTGGGCCTTCCCCGCCCCCACTGAGTGTTCCCAGGGCCACACCAGTGCAACAGTCCCCAAGTACGGGCTTCCACGAGCATCTCCTTTCACTGCGCAATTCCTAAATGATGTGAGAAGCTCTCTTTAAAATAAGAAAAACCCCCAACTTTTTCTTTCTTTTGCTTTTGTGCCACACTGGTAGTGCTCAGGACTTACCCATGACTTGGTGCTCAGATCACTCCTGGGGGGGCTCTGGGATCGAACCCGGATCAGTCACATGCAACCAGGTCCCTTGCCTGCTCTGCCGTTGTTGTGTCTGAAACATTACCTTTGCATGTGCTTCTCTGTATCTTCTTTTTTTTTTTTTTTTTGGTCACACCCAGCAATGCTCAGGGCTTACTCCTGGCTCTGCACTCAGGAATTACCCCTGGTGGTGCTTGGGGGACTGTATGGAACTGTATGGGGATTGAGCTCGAGTTGGCAGGTGCTAGGTAAACGCCCTCCCCGCTGTCCTGTTGCTCCGGCCCATGTATCTTCTTGGGTGCACTGGCAGCTCGTGGTCTTTACCTGACTCCCGATGGGGTTGTCTGTTTTCTCATCAAACTTTCAGAGTTCTTGATACTTTGGGTAACAGTCCTTATATTATTACTACTATTAGCACTTTCGCAAACATTCTCTTCTGTGACTTTCCTTCTCCTCTCCTTGGTGCTTTGCCCCTGTCAGGGTCCGTGATCCCAGGAACAAGACAGAGTCAAGAATGCGAGCAAAGAAGTTCTTTATTTGCACCAAGCACACATACTGGTCGACCAGAATCCCCTGCAGACGGTGTAGGGGTCCCCTCTTATCCCCTTACTCGAGTTCAGACCTTTCTGCCTTGGGTTGGCTCCCTCCCAGGACCCCAGGGGTGATTTTGTTTTTCTGATTAGCTTATCCCTTCCTTGCAGCCCTTACTCTAAAGTCAGGTCACTCTACCTGACTCCCTTTCCCGCTTTGTGGGTGCTCTGCCTTTTATAGTCTTGGACTGTTGCTTATTCTTCTGCTTTTACATGCCTCCCCAGAACTTATACCAGTGATTGTCTCGGCGAGGTTAAAGACAAGACCGGATATCCCATTCCATATGCCTGTTTAATGTACAGCCGTTACCAGCATGGAGTGTTTAATGGATTCCACCTTACGCCTTCTTTCAGGGGGTCGTGCCTTTTGGTGTTGGAGCCAAACCCAAATCATCACATGGGCCAAGGATCTAGAATTTCTTCTCAATTACCTTCCTCCTGGGGGCACTCTGCAGTGGTTGGGGCCAGCAAGGCCACACCTGGCCAGGCCCAGAGGACCTTGTGGTGCAGGATCTCAACAGGATCTAGCCAGGGATCTAACTGGATCGAACTCTGGTCTAACACACACTCCAGCCCGGGGGCTCTCCCTGGTCCTCCCTGGCCTTTGCAGTTTTGCTATTTTCTTGCTTTATGTCTCTTTTGAATGTGGGGGAAAAGTGTATCTAGGTTTTTCTTTTCTTGCCTGCTGATCTTGGAGCGAGTTGGGTGGTGGTGGGACATTAATCCGTCTTAAAGGCCTGTTGCCCTTCCCTCCCTGCAAAGCCGCTGGAAATCGTTCTGAAACCATTTCACACAGACAGGAAGGCTTTTTAGCGTCTCGGTCGGGGGCAGGAACTTGTCTTATCGCTTAGAAACAGTGCTGTCCTTCATCTGATTGTCTCTCCTTCCCAGGCAGGGCGAGTAGCCAGGGAAGCCAGTCCCAGGTGAATAATGAGGGGGGGGAAGGAGCCCAGAAATGGATTCTTAATTGTGCCTGGGAGCCACACGCGGGACCGTATGCCCAGGAAGGTGGCAGTGGCGTGTGACTCAGTGACTCCTTCTTGCTGCTTCTCCCTGACTCATCTCAGCCATCTCCCCCAGGCAGGGAGGACGGGGGTGACTCACGCAGCTCAGCTGCTGAGTGGACGCACGATGGTGCGGCAGGGCCCGTCCTCTAAGGCTGGGCTGTCAAGGTGTGCGGGCAGGGTCATCTCCAGCCCCCCCTGGGCCTTGTCCCTTGTCCGGCTCTTTCCCAGGGGGAGAGCCCCCCCCCCCCAATTAGTAGCAGCCTTGTTTACCTATTTTGGTTTGGGGGCCACGTCCAGTAGCACCTGGACACCCTGTGGACGTGGACATCAAGCCCAGGCCTAGCTTGCTCAGCAGCTGTGCCCCTTGGGAGGCGCTCAGGGATCAGAGGTCAGGGGTCGCTTCTGGCCAGCCCGGCCAGCAACTCTGGGCCCACTGGGGCTCGGAGAACTATGCAGCGCTGGGAATGGAACGGAGGCCGGGCTCTGGGTGTGCTCCACAACCCTGGCCGCTTTCTCCAGAGGGATGCCAGGGCACCCTGGCACTCCAGCTCAGATATACAGGAACAGGGGGCCGGTGGGGGTGGGACCCCAGTGTGGGCGCCAGCTCTCAGGAGGGGCGTGCAGGGCTTCCCTGGGGCCACCAGAATAAGTGTTTCTGCCACTCCAGCTGGGCCCGGGGAGGGGGCTGGGGGAGGCGCCCCCATCACACCCTGCCTTAAACATGGCCCCTCCTGGCCTGTCCACAGCAAGAGCTGGCAGTGCTCAGAGCTGCTCCCAAAGCAGAGGGACCCCCCCCCCCCCCATCCCCCAGCCATCCAGGGTCCTAGTGACCTCAGATGCGGGCGGCTTCCTGTGTTTGTCTGGTGTTCTCAGTGCCAGGCCAGGCCAAAGGCAGTGGCAGCAGCTGGGCCCTACGGGGTGACCTCTGGGCAGTGGACCAGGGTCCGTGCTCTGCTCCACACGCCTGGCGTGGGAACAAGTGTAGGGCCTGAAAGGCCAGGCGAGTCGGCTCTGCTGGTCCTCTGGGAATGTTTCGGTAATCAGGACAGCTGCAACCACAGCCCCGGGGCCCAGGGCGCTTAATGACTTTAATGGCTTCATTTTTCTTCAGAAAAGCGGGACTGGGATGTAGATAGGCCCTGACCCACACAGAGGCCACAGCGGGCAGGGCCATTTGCTTGATGCTGATGGAACAGCAGCGGGGGGCACCCCCTGGGGGGTGGGGGCAGAGCAAGGCGCGGCACGGTGGGGGGCTGGGCTCCCCAGCAAATGTCAGAGAACTCACTGGGAGGAAAACCCTTGGTGAGGTGAAGGCTTTATTCAAACCTCTGCGCCCTCAATGGCATTTAATGAAGCTTCTGGGATCAATTCCCTCTCACCCAGCTCTGGGAAGGCCAGGAGGGGGATCCAGGTCACCCACAAGGCACCTCGGAAACAACGCCCCCCCCACCCCACCTCCTGAGCTCTCCCATCCTCTGCTCTCTACACGAGCTGAATTTCTCGCTCTGCTGAGACCAACTGAAAACCACCTTAGAGAGGCCACAGGCCGGGGCAGCGTCTGCAGAAGCAAGTCCTGACTTGGGGTGCACCCCCACCCCGACACTCTACAGTGGCTGAAGCAGAGCCCAGAGTGTGGAAACGTCCAGGCGGTGGTCAGGCCTGATGCGAAGCCCCGACCCCTCGATGCCTCTCCAAGACACCGTTAACTCCCCACCTCGCCATGGAATGGAACGGTTGGGGCCCACAACGCTGGTTTCCCCCGGAGGCTGGAGAGCTTGTGGGGTGAGGGGCCGGCCGGAGGGTTCGGGCCAGCTTGCCCCCACCCGCCCTGCTCCAGGCTTCCTCAGCGGAAACCGTGCTGAAGCTAGTTCTGTCAACCGCGGTGTGCGCCCCAGCCAACCCCTTGTCCAGGAGGCCAGTGCAGGCTGCAGGGGATTGAGACGGGCGCAGGTGGCCCCCAGACACCTGCCAGGCCCACCAGAGGTTTCCAGGACGAGGAGCAGCTCAGGGCCGGGGTGCCGGGAGGTATGGGGCTCACTCAGGACCCGGCATGGGTGGCCCCGGGGCCGTCACTTGAGGGTCTTCACCATGTAGGGGCCCTGCAGCCGGTAGCCCAGTTTCCTGTAGTAGTTCCTGGTGCCGACCCCTAGAAGGCGCAGAACACAAGAGACTCGGTGAGTGTGGCTCAGGGAACCTCCAAAGCCACCCACGCCCGCCCCTGCTCCGTCTAGTCCCGGAGCCCAGCCTTGGCAGGGGAGAGCCACGGTCCAGGCTGGGGACATTTCACTGCTCTGCATTTGAGCCACATGAAAGCACAGGGGCGGCTGCAGGGCCGGGGGACAGACTGGCCCCATGGATGGCGACACCACAAGGGGCGGCTGCAGGGCCGAGTGCCTGTCTCACTCCCCAGCCGGCCTGGTCCCCAGGCGTCATGGACCAGGGAGGGGGATGTGGCTGGCGTCCTTTCCATCCACGGGGAAACAGCGTCCCAGAGTTCCTGCCTCCTCGGTGTCACTTTAGCTGGAGCTGGCGACAGACATCAATGAAACGGATGAGCAGGAAGAGCAGCAAGACCATAGGCCAGTTTCCTGCTTTGATATTTTGTGGGGTTTTGGCTGTTTTTCTGGTGGTGGTGGGGAATATACCAGACAGTGTTCAGGGATTACTCCTGGTGGGGCCCAGGGGACCACTTGGGTTGTCGGAGATCGGGCTCGGGTGGGCCATGTGCCAGGCAAGAGCCCCATCTGTTGTCCTAGCGCTCTGGCTGCGTTGATGGGTTTTGCTGGGGGGGCGACTCCCAGCTTCCTGCTTGGGGATCACTCCTGGCTATGTGCTAAGGACCAGGTGGTGCCCGGGATGAACTCAGGCATCCTGAGAGCACAGTCTGTGCTCGGAGCAGGCTTGCGGGCACCGAAGACACATTGATTTCAGTCTCTAGTAAAGATCCACACGGGGCCAGCCGACAGTACTGCGGGTGACGGCGGGGAACGGGGGTCCTCTCTGGGAATATAGTACAGCATCAGCACCTGGCTCACGCTGAGCTTTCTTGGAGCAGGTACTCAGGGGTAGAAGCTGCTGGTTCCCATGGCCACGTGCTCTGTGTATGAGGAGGCATTGGGGTGCTGCATCCCATAGCAGCTGCCCCCCCCCCCTTGCACGGGGTCCTCCTCACACCTTCCCCAACACTTGTAATTTCCTGGGAACTGTCACCCACCAAGTGTGAGCACCCTCACTGGCTCTTGACTTGCATTTCCTGATGGTTGGGGGCGCCGAGTGCCTCGGTGTGAACCTTTGTCTTCCTGGGAAACCGCTCAGATTCTCTGCCCATTTGGGCAGGTGGTCATGGGTATGTGTGTGTGTGTGGGGGGGGGGGGGCTCTAATGGTGCCCAGGGGCCACCTCTGGAGATATAGCCCCGGTGCTGTTGAGAGAAGCTGGATCCAAGCCAGCACCCGTTCTGCTGCCCGCTTTGGCCCCTTCCTAATGGGAGTCCCGCCTTCCATCAGCATAACAGGCACGAATCACTTCCCATCTGAAAGGTGACCTTTCCGTGCTGTGACTGGTTTTCTTGGCTACACAGAAGCTTTTAAGTCCCACTGTTTTTCATTGCCTTTGCCTTTGGGCATACATTTTTTTTTAAATCGCTGTTAAGGAATTTTATGGTTTCAAGCCTTTAGTCAATTAATATTCGTGAAGTAAAAGTAACAGCCACTTTCACGCTTTGCCGTGCAACTGATGAGCGACTCTAGCGCCCAACAGGACAGAGTTCCCACGGCCCGCTCTGGGCTTGAGGCGAATCAGTGTGTTTGCTTCTGGTCCCTGTGCGGTTTGTAGGCCAGTCACGCTGATTCTGTTCCGACAGCTTTGAGGACCAAGAAAGGGAGTGGCCCTCCCAGCTCCCGTCCTCTCCAGGATAACATAGAATTGGTGCCGAGGGTGGTCCTGGTGCACTCAGCCTTGTCCCCAGATCCCTGTGTGGCAGCTCTGCACATGCCGGGCCTTCATGGGGCCCGGCAGTTTCCTGTGAATGGCCTGTCTTTCCTTCCGGCTCCATCTACCCGAGATTTTATTCTTTATGATGTGATCTTGAATCAGATGATCTTTCTTTCTTTAGTCATTTTTGGAGTCATTTAATATCCTGCAACTTTATTGAATTTAACAGTTTTCCTTAAGTCTTCTGCAGATTGCAACAACTTCTTTTCTGAGTTAAAAACATTTCCTTTCTTTTCCTCCCCCCCTTCCGTGTCCCCCTCTTTTGTGGGGGGTCCTGCACTCAGGGATCACTTCTGGCAGGCTTGGGATGCTTGAACCCAAGCTTGCTGCTCTGCACTCCCCCATCTTTCTATTTCCTGATTAGTTGTTCCAGCAAGAACCCTCGAGACTATGCTAATGAAAGTGGCAGGAGTGGAAGCCAGCCCTCGTGTTCCTGGTAACGAGGAAACGCTTCCAGCTTCTCACCATTCTGACCGCAGCTGTGGTCCCACAGAGCCGGCCTTTTAATCATGAGTGAATGCTGCCTTGTGGCAAACGCTCCTTCAGGATGATCTGATGACTGTGCTGATGGCGGACCAGACGCTGAAGCTCCCCGTGTCCCTGGAGAGGCAGTTCTGCCCCTTTTCGGTCTCTTGCTCCTAATGTATCTGATTCTCTTCACTGTTACTCCGATAAGGATTTTGGCCTGCAGATGCTGCTTCCTGACGGCATTCCTGTCTGGGTTGGATGCTGGGGAAGGCTGGCCTCAGACAATGAGTCTGTTGAGTGTTCCTTCCTCTTCTATTTTGGGGAAAACTTTAGAATCAATAGTAATACTTCTTTTCAAAATACGGTAGCACTGTCCTCCCCTTGTTCATCGATTTGCTGGAGCGGGCCCAGTAACGTCTCCATTGTGAGACTTGTTGTTACTGTTTTTGGCATATTGAATACGCCACGGGGAGCTTGCCAGGCTCTGCTGTGCAGGCGGGATACTTAACATACATCTGGTAAAATTCACCTGCGAGATTATTTGGTCCTACACTTGTCTGTTAGGAGTTTTTTTTTTTTTGGTTTTTGGTTCTGATTTAACCTCCTTACCAGTAACTGGTAGTGTCCAGATCTTTTGTTGGTTTAGCTTTTATCTGTCTAGGAATTTATCTACTTTTTTTGATTATCCAACATATTGATGTATAATCACTGAAAACAGTCTACTAACCCTTTTGTGTTTCTGTGGTATAAGCTGTGACAGTCCTTTGTTTCTGATTTGCGTCTCTATTTTACTTATTTCCACCCTCTCTTTGTTTCTCCTATTAGCTTTGGGCTCTGTTCTGCCCTTTTACTAGATCCTTAAGCTATAAAGTTGTTTGGAGATTTTCTCGTTTTTGAGGTGGGCACCTACTTTAAACTTCCTGCTCTGCTTCCATTCCCGGCCCCAAGTTTCGGTGTGTTGTATTTGTTTCATTCGTCCTATCTCTTAAACTTCCCTTCTGGCCCACTGGTTATTTGGTAGCCCCCTGTAGAATCACTGGGCTGTGGTAAAGCTTCCGGTTTTCCTGTTTCATACCACACCGGTAGGAAAAGGTACCTCACACGATTTTGAACTGAGTTTATTAAGATGCGTTGTTGTGGCAAAATACAGGATCTATTGCCAGATTGTTGCCTGTGCACTTGAAAAAGAATGTTTATTCTGCTGCTTTTGAACGGGATTTGGGGAGTATTTGGTTCTAGTTGTTCCACTCTATCTTTTTAACTGTAAGCATTTCCATTGCATAAGCAACTGGCCGCAAGGCAACTCTGTGGTGAAAGATTGAATGACTGGCTGACAGTCGATGAATCTGGCTGCAAGTGACCACAGCGCTCCCGTTTTCACACTGCCCAGATCTCAGCTCTTGGGTCTCTACAGGGCCAACCAGCAGTGGCTGATGACAATGGTGAACACTAAGGACACTGAAAGGGCGGGGGCGGGGGGAGGAGGGAGTAGCGGACAAGAAACGAAGGCTGATGGGCAATTCTGTCCCCAGTGAAAACATCCTTAAAGAAGGAGCAATAGTCCAGCAGGTAATGCACTTGCCTGGCACATAGCAAACCTGAGTTTCACTCTCTGGGACCCCAGATGTCCCCCACGCATAGCCAGGAGCGAGCATCTCCAGGTGGGTGGCCCAAACTCCAAAACAGAAGGAAGCAAAAGTAAGGGCGTTTCATACTATCAAAGCAGAAGTGACTTGTTATCTGCAGGTTATCACTAAAATTCTGGCACAAAGAAAAGTGTATAAACTACCTGAATATTTATGAATGGAGAATCCTGCTAGTCGTTAAAAATAAAGAACTCACCCACATCCCGCCAGGCCAAAAAAGCCCCTCAAAGGACTGAGGCGCACACCCTTGGTGACTGTGCCCGTGTATAGCGACTATGAACCATCTGCAACAGTGACAATGTCGGGAGGATTTTACCACACACGCCAACTCCGGCAAAGAGGCCAGTTAAGCAGCCCGTGAACATGAACAAGTGCTCAGCAGTGCTGTTATCAGGGACACATGAAAGCCACCAAAGTATCTGTCCATGCTCTTCACACTCCAATGACAGCCTCGGCCATCCGCCCACCCTGCCTGCAAGCAGAAGTGCGCTTGCTGGCACTTTAAAAAACCACTTTACAGAATTACAGCTGAACACACGTTTATGCTCTGTAGAACGCAAGCAAGCGCCTCCACCCCCAGTACAGGCTTCAGAGAGACACAGGCCAAAGGGCCTCACGATACAACGACCAATAATGCTCTCACACAAGAAACCACTTAAACAGCAGGAGTAAAATGAACAGAAGACACCTGCGGAATCCCGGACGCGGGTGAAAAGGAGCATGACCGCCTACAACATAACTCAGTCACCTGACTCGAGAGAAAAAATACAATGGAAATGATCCCGCTCACAGATGGAGACAACCGCACTGACCTGGCTGGGCTGGGTGGGGCTCACGGCAGCGGTGACACAATTCACCACTTACCAGTTCTCAGACTTCCTACTGGCTACACTCTAAAGAATAAAGTTTAAGTCATTCTAACTACGTGAATGTTGTTCACAGGGGAAATCAAGTCTCCATGTGTGAGGAAAGTCGAGTTCAGAGATCGCAGCTGGACAAAGAGTTCAGGTGCAGTGACAGACACAGTGTCAGGCACAGTTAAGAGTCACAGGCACAGAGACAGGCACAATCATAGGCACAGTCACAGACACAAGTGACAGTCACGGGCACAGCCACAGTGACAGATACAATGAAAGGCACAGTCACAGTCACAGAGACAGGCACAAGCATAGGCAATCACAGGCACAGGTACACAGGCAAAGGCAAAGGCATAGGCACAGATACAGTGATAGGCATAGAGACAGGCACAATCATAGGCACAGTCACAGCCATAGTCACAGACACAAGTGACAGTCACGGGCACAGCCACAGTGACAGATACAATGAAAGGCACAGTCACAGTCACAGAGACAGGCACAATCATAGGCAATCACAGGCACAGGTACACAGGCAAAGGCATAGGCACAGATACAGTGACAGGCATAGAGACAGGTACAATCATAGGCACAGCCACAGGCATAGGCACAGCCATAGACAGACATAAGTGACAGTCACAGCCATAGTCACAGGCACAAGTGACAGTCACAGGCACAGCCACGGTGACACGCACAGTCATAGTCACAGATAGGCACAGCCATAATCACAGTGACAAGCACAGTCAGAGGCACAGTCACAGACATAGTCACAGGCACAGTGACACGCACATATTCATAAACACAGTCACAAGCACAGTGAAAGGCACAGTTATAGTCACAATGACAGCCAGAGTCACACAGTGACAGGCACAGCCATGGTCAGAGTAACAAACACAGCCAGTCACACAGTGACAGGCAGAGTCAGTAACAGTGGCACCAGAGTCACACAGCAGTGACAAGCAGAGCCACAGTGATAGGCACAACCATAGTCATAGACATAGTGACAGGCATAGTCACAGTGACAGGTACAGTCCCAGTGGCAAAGGGCATGCGTGCTTGGCCAAGTGTGTCCTGCGGCGTCCGCAGAGCCTGGGCGAGGACATTCACGCCAAGGACAGTGCTGGCCCAGCCCTGCAGCCTGTTCACGTCTCGAGCAGGAATCACGTCAGGGACCTGGAGGTTCCAGTCCGCTGCGCTCACAGGGCTGGATTCATCACAGCCCGAAAGCCAAACCCGAATGTCTGATCTTTTTTCTGATTAGATGCATAATATAGATGATTATTCATGATCATTTAATTAAAAAAGCAGGGAAATGAGTGAAAATGACGCCGTTTAAATTACTTGTGGGGGATCAATTAATCAGGCATTGAGAGCAGCACATAGCGCCAGGCATTAATAAACGCCAACGGATTTGCTAATTTTGTTCATCCGCTCCTGAAAAGAAGCCTGATTCCACCTCAGTGAGCACCAGGACGGCGAGCCTCTGGCTGCAGCGGGCCAGGGGCTTGCACCGAGGGCTCAGAAAGGGCCATGCAGCTCGTGTGTCCTGGGTGGACACAAGGGAGCTCATCACCCATCCCTGCGCCAGGCTGCCCTGACAAGGCACCGAGGCAGTTGGAGCAGACAGGGAGCTGGGCCCCCTGTCCCTGCTGCAGGGGCCAGCCTGAGGCCATGACAAAACACAGTAGCCACCAGGAGCTCTGGGGGGAGCTGGCAGGAAAGGGTGCCAGGGAAGGCCCCACCACCTCGCTCGCAGTGGCCAGTGAGGTTGGGTCCACGCCAGGATTGGCCGCCACCAGCCCAGGGAGCATCAGTCAAATCTCAGCGTTTGGGTGACTCACGACCACGCAGACGTGGCAAGAGTCCCCGCGGTAAAGCCGCAGAACAGCCGGTCAGGACTAGCACTGAGAAAGAAACCCATCAATCCTTGTCAGAACCCAAATGGGGGGCCGGAGGCATGTACATCTGCAGGCGGGCGCCGGGCAGCTGCTGGGGCTCACTGGCTCCAAGGGCAGTCGGGGAGGTCCTCCCTCCATGGTGGGCACAAGCGCCCCCAGTCCCTCTGCAGAGCGAGAAGCCGAGTCGAGGTCCCACTTCCCTGGGCAGCCTGGGGGACCCCGGGTCCCGGGGGGACAGATCTCGATCCTAGATCCCCCTGCTGCTGCCTAGACCATGCTGTGGAGAATACAAGCCCCCCGCCTGCAATGGAGGAGACTGCTGGGTGTGGGGGCGTCCAGCCGGGGGCGCCCCATGCTGCCTCGTCCCCTCGCCCAGTCACCGGGCTGAGGGCAGCCACATCCGTTCCCCGTTGCTCACACATTCCCCTCATCTCTCCTCCGCCTCGTGTGGGTCTGGCCTTGCGTTGGTTCTTGGCCAACGGCCAGATTAATTTTCCACTCCAGTGCGCACAGATAGAAGATGCTGATGACGGAGGCAGCGGCTGCGGGGGAGGGGGGTCGGCCGCGCATAGCAATTAGCCTGGCACGCGGCCCCTGTGACGGCGGCGCCCATCGAGCTGCCAACAGCGCGAGAGGGGGCAGGCGTGCGCGCGTGGCGGTGGCGGCCATCGACAGCTCCGTGTGCCCTTTGGAAACTGCCGGGCAGGGGGACACGGGGACCTCTGGTTTCCATGGTGACCGTTGGTGATGGCATTCGGAATTGTGCGCTCGGGAGCCGAAGGGTGATGGCGTGAGCGTCCTCCCGCAGAGGGGAGACAGAAAGTGCTTTCGGGGAGCCTTGTCAATGGCAGAATGCTAATTATCTAGGTGGGTGAGCATCAGGGACGCCAAGTAAACCGTGTTTGTTAACCTCAAACAGATCTGCGCTGAGAAGCCACAGGAGCAAGTTGGTGACAATACCAAAGCCCCTGGACTTAATAAGGACTAATTAATCACTCGGAAATTCAGCAGCAAGCAACTGTTATTTCCCCGCCTACATGTTGTTTTGTAAACAGTTTGTTCTAATACCACTGATTTACATGGAGAGAAAGAACGCTTTTCTCTTTGTGGAAAAAGAATGTTTTCTTACTCTGACACGTTAATTCTGAGTCGAGCCTAGCCTGGATGCAAGCAGGAAGCAAACCAGTTTCTCCTGGGGCCTCTCGAGTGTGTGTGTGGGGGGGCACCCTGGGATGGGACAGCCAGCCTGGAACAACCTCCTGTGACCGCCCCCACCCCATGCAGAGGAGACTCAGGCCCTGTTCACGACTCCCAGCCCCGTACCCCAGGACTGGGGAGGGAGCCCAGCGTTGGTCTCAGCTTCGCATCTTGAATTTCGATGGCTAGAGTGTAGGGCTGACTCTGACACACAAACTGGACTAAGACAACCGCCCGGACTTCAAAAACCCACACAGAGGAACCAGGCCCAGTGGCACCTGTCCAGCAAGGTGCTCTCCGCTCCTCTCAGACAGGAGGGGCACCTGCTAGGCCGCTCCAGCTCAGAGTGACGCCTGATCAGCAGATCGGACTCAACAGTTAAGAGAGAAGCAGCTTGTGCTCCCGCGGGGAAGAACCAAGCCTGGGGCTGGGGAGACTCAGTTGGAGCCCCCCGGGCACGTGCTTACATGATCTGGGAGCGGAACCAAAGTCCCAGGCAAGATGCCAGGGCTTGTCGTGCCACCGAGAAACACTCAAAGCAGCTCCTCATAAGCTCCCACCATCATGGCACCTGAGGGATGGGGACCTGAGTAACCCGCTGGTCTCGAGCGCCCATTGCAGCCGGCGTGATGACCAACTTACATAGAAGCGTCTGGCTTGGAGCCAGGGCAGGCCGAGAGCAGGGCAAGGTTGGGAAGGAGGGGATGAGGCAGGGGCAGGGGCAGACTCACATGCCACGGCTGGGAAAAGCTTCCCCCTCCCTTTCCCAAGGGGAACACCAAAGCCAGGCTGGACAGCTCCGCGGCTGGGTGTGGCTGTGCCCAGTTTCCACGCCCTACCGGAACACCAGGAGTGACCTGAGCACAGAGCCAGGTGGAGCTCCCAGTCCAACTCAGTGAACACCCGTCCACAGCAGGACTCTAAGGAGGGCCGGTCCATGCCCAGAGGACCCCTCAGCCGTGTAAGAACCCCCACACGGGGGACAGCTCAGCGGCTTTGCATGTGCAGGAGGCCCAGATCTGGTCCCAGAACTGGCACCATCAGGTCACCAGCACTGTTGGGAGGAACCCCGGCACTGCCCACGACATGCACCTCTAAAAGTGACCTGAAAGAAGCTGCTGCTTGGGGGGTGAGCAGCAGGAAAGCGACTCCACAGGGCGACTCAGAGCAAGGGCCTAGGAGTGGACAATGGTGATCACATTCCCAGACAGCACACAGGCACACACGGGCACCCAGGGCAGGGGTGTGGGTCCTGGAAGGCCCGAGGCTCCGGAACTAGGGGGAGGTGGGGCGTCTGGAAGATGCAGCTATCAGGACTCCTCTCCCTGCCCAGGGCCACGGCGCTACCTCCCCCCACCCCCACCCCCCGCCCCAACCTCAGGGTCAGAAGCTCCAGCCCAGCACAGTGACATGCTGGGAAAGCCACTCTGGGGAAGGTCAGATGGTCCCTGCAGAGGGACAGGATTTCCAGCCCTGCCAGGCCCCTCCAGCCGCCACCAGCATGGCCCTGGGCAGCCCCTGCCTCAGTGGGCCCACAGAGCAGCACATGCAGAGCAGGGGTGAGGAGATGCCAGCAACCAGGTTGAGGAGTGCGCCCAGGCGGGCGGGTGGCTGCGGCAAGGGTCAGATGGATCAACTGGCCGCAGCCTACCGACCTTTCCCACTGCCTGCCTGTCTGCCCCATCACCCATCTGTCTGTCCATGGCCTGCCCATCTGTCCCACTGTCCATCTGTCCCTCTGTTCTGGCCACATCTCCGAGATCCCATGATGGCCAGCACACAAGGGAGGGCTTGGGCCAGTCCCACTTCCCCACCTAAGGTCGGAGCCTGGGTAGTGGCTGTGTAGCCGCGTGGGTGGCCCTGTGCACGGGGTCAGAGTCTCCTGCCCACTGCCGGGCTGTGGTCAGACAGCTCCGCCCGCAGCACCAGCTCTCGTAGAGAATAGCCCTTTGGGTGTGACCCCTTACCTGAGATCACGGCCATCTTCCCCGAGCCGTGCTCCTCCCGGGCGATGCGCTCGGCCTCCTCCATCAGCAGCATGCCGAAGCCCTGCAGGGGGAAGGGGCAGCCAAGGGCTCCAGACGGGCAGCCGGGACAGCCCCCCAGGCCACTGGGGACCGTGACCGCCCCAGTCCAGCCCGGCATCCCCTGCAGCCCGGATGGCCCCTGATGGCCTCAGCACTGCAGAGCTGGGACCGGGACAGACCCTCGGGCCCAGGGCAGGGGTCCAAGGATTGCCAGGAGGCCCCTATTTAAAACGGCAACTTCGTGGGGCTCAGCTGGACTCCACCATCTGAATCCCAGTGTCTCTCTTCCTCCCCGGCTCACCCACAGAGGGCGTGATCTGGAGAAACTTCCATCTCCCAACAGAGGCCTCTCCCCTCTCCTCTCCCAGGCCTTGGTCACCCCGCAGCTTCCCCCCGAGTCTCTCCCGCACTGGACCATCCTTCAGCTCCGCCACACGGGTGCATAGACCCCCCACGCCGGCCCCCGGCCCCGCCTGCTTCCCAAGCTCCCAGCTGCAGCAGCAGCGAACGAGCGGGTACCTGGTGCTGGAACTTGGTGGGGTCACGGCTGCTGACAGGCACCACGCTGCCGTACACATGCAGCTCGCGGACGATGGACACGCCGCCCACCAGCTCATAGCGGAAGGTCTCCTCAGAGCAGCGCCGCAGCCGCAGCAGCCCGATGAGGATGTCCTGCTCGGGGTCCTCGTAGGACAGGAAGGTCTCCCAGCCGCCGCTCGCCACGTAGTCCCGCCGTACCAGCTCCACCTGCCACGGGATGGGTCAGTCCTGGTCCCCCCCTTGCCCACGAGGCTGGGTCAGTCCCGGCCCCTCCCGTGCCCATGAGGCTAGGTCAGTCCTGGCCCCTCCCATGCCCATGAGGCTGGGCCAGTCCCGGCCCCTCCCGTGCCCACGAAGCCAGGTCTGTCCCGCCAACCCTCCTTCTGTGTTGCGCCTGGCAATGCTCAGGGCTGTCTCCTGACTCTGTGCTCAGGGATCACTCCTGGCTGGCACAGGGGACCCTAATGGGGTGCCAGGGATCAAACCCGGGTCAGCTGTATGCAAGGCGAGTGCCCTCCCCACTGCACTATCACTCGGGCCCAGAAATTCATTCTATGAGTGTATCACGCATTATGATTTCTGTTTAGTCACGTATGGGGTAGGAACTCCGCCCCCTTTGTGGATCAGGGAAAGGAAAAACAAGTTTATAATTTCGTTGACAGTTACTAGGATTAAGCTGCGTGATCTCCAGAATCTGGCCTGGGCCTGGCTTCTGTTGCACATACTGGAAACAGTTTACAAATCACACCAAGGCATAGCTCTCCGCGGGGGTGGGGGGGTGGGGGTGGGGCACCACTGCGCCTCCAAACTGCCCAGCATGCCCCCTGTGGCCCTCACCTCAAACACTGGAGCCTGCTTTGGGGGAGAAAATGTGTGATTGGTCCCCCGCGCCCCTGTGGCTCTGAGAGAGGGCAGCACTCCCGGGCCCTCGGGACACTGCATCTCGCAGAGTGAGTTAAGAGACAAATCCATCACTGCAGAGGGCTTGGGAGGTGGAGGTGGGGAGACACCTGTGGCAGGCTCCAGGCTTCTGGTGTTGATTCCTGACGCAGGTGCCCATGGACCCCGCAGAGACATGACAGACTGTAGCAACATACAGCCCAGAACCTGCCCCCTGGCCTGGCTGGAAGGGGAAGGCCTGTCCCCCCAGGGGAGCAGCTGAACCAGCACCTTTGTCCTCGGTGGGATGCTCGCTGCATCCCTGGTGTGGCATGCTCACCGGACAAACCAATGACCTGTGTGTGGTCTCTTGGCTTTTCTCAAAAGGCCCCATACATAAAAACTTTCAAACCCTTGGCTTGGAGAACAGAAACGCCAATGCAGATACCAGGGGGTGCCACGGAGAAGCAAACCCCACCAGGAACGGACCCGGGGTCAGACTGTCCACACAGAGAAAGGCCAGCACACAGATGTGGCCAGGCCCGGCTAGCTCTGAGTGGGGGCACCTCGTGGGGCACATTCAGGTGGACTAGGTGGATAGTCCTTGGCCTCAGCGAGGTCACACTGAGGGGCTCGGCAGTTGACGGCCGTCAGCACATTGGACAGTGAAGGTTCCGGAACTTGACCAACCCCAGGCTAGGTTTCCCTGGACCCGGCTGAGCTGGAACGAGACTCAGTCTTGTGGCTTTCCTGGCCTGGCCACGGAGCATCCAGCCATGCGTCCCTTCCGCTTTCCTGGCTTCATATCCGGCTCTGAGCCTCAATCCCGCTTTGCTCTTGGTTGATTCGCTGGCATTTCGGCTTGGGAGTGAGCTGGGCTTGGCCAAGAAGCAGGCCCCCACTGCTACAGAGAATATGGCCACTCACCTGGTACGGGCGAACCTTGTGGTGGATTTCTTGGATCCCAACCTCTCGGGTTCTCACGTCTCGGCACTGCCAGAAGCAAATGAGAGGGAGGAGTCAGAGTTCGGTTCGGTATAATCACCTCCAGATTAAAGAACCGAATTTACAAAATCCAGCCATTTTTAATCAACCTGATGGGAGAAAGCAGAAGGAAAATGCCTCGGGAGAGCAGAATCCGAGGGTGGTGAACGCACAGAATCACACTGGAGGGCGAGAACTTAAGCTAAGAGCAGCATCCAGGGGCGCGGACAGCCCCCAGCCTGGAGTCAGCTCGAAGCCAGGCCCGCGGGAGATGAGAAGCACCCCCCCCCCCATGTCCACACACTCGCCGTTCTAGGAGAGTTACTGTGTTTTAATAGCTGTTATTTCGATCATTTTCTAAATGTCAAAATCAAGACCGCGGAGACGGCTGCTTTTGCAGAGGGCATGTGGGAGAAAGGGCGGAAGGAGGAAAGGAGGGGGGTGGGGGGGGGGGAGAAATGAGGGAGCAGGACCTGGGGCCACTGACTGAATCTGTCCGGAACTTTGGGGGCCTCCCTGGACAGGGTATGGCCAGAGGCGGCTCCGGTAGGCCCACAATGCAGGTGGCAGGTTCCCAGCGGACCCCGGCCTACAGCGGCATCTGGTGGTACAGCCTGCCTGACGGCCTTCCCTGCCCTTCCCTGTGGAAACTATTCTTACGTTGCTAACATTTTCCACCCCTGAGGAAAGATGATCCTAGGTCATGTGAGGTCAGGAATCTGCCGAGAATCCGATTAGAAAGACAACAGCTCCTGATTCAGTTCGGTGAACGATCAAGGCCCAGGGCCCAGGCCCGCCTGATCATGACTGGCACAAATGCAAACTCAGCACGAGAACTTGCTGCTTCTGTCTTTCGGGGGGGTGGGGGTGTGAGAGCAAAGGCCAGACGAGACCCACCCCCGTGTTCCCTGACTCCAGCCCAGGGAGGCCGGAGGCGAAGAACCCACCCGGCTCCCCTGGGGAGCTCTGGATGCGCGGGTCAAGCCTGGCCGTGACTGAGATGCTGCCCAGTGAGCGACAGGCTGCACGCGGACTCCAGAACCAACAGGTGACCGAGAGCTGGTGGCTGGCCGGGAGCCGGAGCTGTGGCGCAGCACTGACAGGGGCTTCGTGATTCTCCAGTTCTGACCCTTCAGAGGGGAGTGGGCGAGAGAGTCGCCGTGGTCTCTCCCTGGATGCTGGAGCAATCAGACACCGGGCTGGAGAAGCAGGAGTTAAATCATCACGGACAAAGGCGAGATGATGACATACAGACGTGACCCAAGAATTCTCAAAAGCCACCAGCAAGCGGGCAGCCGGTGACCAAATCAATACACAAGCGTCCACTGCATTTCAATAAGCCGCGGGCAAGCCAGCACAGAAATGAATTTAAGGGGCGACTCCACGGCTGAGGGCCATCAGCGGCCCAGGTGGGCCCGGAACCAGGGCCCAGGAAGCACCGTGACCTCCGGCTCTGGTGCTAAACGGAAGCCCAGACGGCCCAGAACCGCCGTGGGGACCCCGGAGCAGTACCTGCTGGGGGAGGGGGCAGAACAGATGAATAGAGAAACGGGGTCCCTATCTCCCAGGACTTAAGACCTGGAGATTAGACCAGAATCTGTGAGACATGCCCAGGAAGACTGGCTGAGCCCTCCAGACAGGGACCTCAGAGAGCACGGAGGTGCCCTCAAAGACCTGACTCCAAGGGCAGAGATGACAAAGACAAAAACAATCGGGACTGCAAGCAGTGAGAAAGCTTTTGCATGACAAAAGAAACTCCAGGCTAAAATGCAGACACCCTCTTGGCTGAAAGAAAACATCTGCACACCCTATATCCACCCTACATCCACCCAGGATCTATGAAACGCTGACAGAGCAACAACAAAAAACCCAGCCACCAACAGCATCAAGAAATGCGGGGGAAAGGCAAGGCTCAGACTGGGGGGGGGGGGGGTGTGTGTGTGCAAAGGGGGTCTCTCGGACAATATGGGGCGGGGGCAAGGGCTCTGCACATCAGCACCAGGACTGCTCACCTAAACGACAATAACAAAGGCTTGGTTTTGGTTTCTGGGACACACCAGCAGTGCTCGGGGGCTGACTCTCTGCTCTGTGCTCAGCGATCACTCCTGGCAGTGCTTGGGGAACCCTAAGTGGTGCCGGGGATCAAACAGGGGTGGGCCGTGCGCAAGTGATACACCTGCTGTATCACGTCTCTGGCCCTAAAAATACATTTTTTTAAAAAAGGTAGAGAGCTAGCTCAGGAGTCACGCCGCTGACCCTGGTTTCATCCCCAGCACCCTCACACACCAGACAGAGTCCAGCGCACACATGGCTGACGGCTGAGCAGGGGACCCAGAGGGCGTGCAGCCGGGGAGTACCCCCTGCAGGGGTGGGCGCGGTGTGGGGAGACCAGGGCCACGGCAGCCCCAAGCTCCCTTCCTACCTCCAGGGGGTTGGGGCTGGGCTTGGAGCTCTTACCTGAATGCCGAGGTCCTTCATCCGTGCGAACGCCAGCTCCCGCAGGTTCCCGTGCTCCACGCCTGAGGTGACGAGCGGCATCGGGATATCCCTGCGGGAAAGGACAGGTCATTGCTGGGTAGTGGTCACTCTCAAGAGAGGTGAGATGGGGACAGCTGCCAAGGGCGCGAGGGCAGAGCAGGGCAGAGCCTTGTCTCCCATCTCAGGGCACCAGGCATCAAACCAGGGTCAGCAGTGTAACCCTTGGACTAGCTCTCTGGCCCCTCAACTCATCTGCCCCAAATCCTGGGTATGAGACGGGGGAGGGGGGGGGTGTCTCTGTGCTATGGCAAAACCATCAGAACTGGGGGCCGGAGTGATAGCACAGCAGGTAGGACGTTTGCCTTGCACGTGGCTGACCCAGGTTCAATTCTCAGCATCCCATGTGGTCCCCCGAGTACCGCCAGGAGTAATTCCTGAGTGCGGAGCCAGGAGTAACCCGTGCATTGCTGGGTGTGACCCCCCCCCCCCCCCCCGCCAAAAAAAAAAAAGCAAGCATCAGAACAGGTGGGGGCTCAGGTGACATTTGTGCTAGGCAGACTGAGATGAAGCACCTCAGGCTGGGTGCTACCCGTGCGTGTTCCTGCCCGGCCCTGCCCGGACACAGTGCCGATGGCAGCAGCTCGGGCTCAGAGAACCCATCTCTCGGTTTCCCCAGCAGACAGACACCTTGCCTGGACAGCAAAGGCTGAAAGGCTGCTCTGCATTTCCCGGCATGGACGCGGCACTGTGTGCTCAGCCCTGAGGCAGTGACCAGGGAAAGTCCCTGTGAGCACAATGAGAACGTTGGCTCCAGTCAGCGGCCTGACAGTCTTGCCCTTTCGAACCAGACTCTGCAGCTCAGCGACTCTCCGGTGAAAACCAGCGTCTGCCTAGGACCACCTGCCTGACAGTGCGCAGAAAGACTGGAAGAGATGGCAGCTGTTGTTGACGTCACAGTCACTCTGGATCGACTAGAGAGTGGTTCCTGCTCAGCCCTTCTAAGGTACAGGGACCGTGACGGACTGTGACGAGCTAGTCAGACCGCTTGGCACCCAGAGCGAGGCCAGGAAGCCCAGAGGGCGGCGGGAAGGCGGCCTCTCTCTTTCTCTCACCCCAGAGACGCCCACAGAATCCAGGGTGCTAAGTCTACAGGCAGGCGGCCTGTTGTTTCCAGGAGAGTTAACTTCCTTCTTTGGCGTTTTACTTTAAAATCAAATACTTTTTTTTTTCCCACTGGCAGCCGGCTGGCCGGGAAGGAAAGCCATGCAAATGAAAAAGTCTGGTTTCTGCTGGCATGAACGTGAGCCAGCACTTGGGCTGGGACCCTCCAGGCCTAACACGGGACGGAAGCAGAAGTGGAATATTCTTCATGCCTGTCGAACACCCCGGTATTTTCCAAAGAACTCAAACCTAGGGTCTACATGTCCATGCCACAAAGTTTGAAGTGAAAGGCTGCATTGCGCTGCTGAAATGCATACGGGAAGGACCAGGGACACAGCGCAGTGGGGAGCGTGCCGGGCTTGCATGGATCAATCCCCAGCATCCCACACGGTCCCAAGGCACCATCAGGAGTCCGCCCTGAGCACAGCGCCAGGAGTCAGCCCTGAGCGAAAAGGTCAGCAGCAACACTGCTGGGAGGGATGAAAAAGGGCTCACGGGGGCCGGAGTGATAGAACAGTAGGGAGGGTGCCCGTGTTGCACGCGGCTGACCCAGGTTTGATCCCCGGCATCCCACATGGGCCCTGAAGGTGGCCAGGAGTGATCCCTGAGCACAGTCGGTGTGTCCTTACGCCAAGCAAACAACAACAGAAGAACTCATGGTCATGACGCCCACACTGTCAGAGCACAAGGGGACACAGGACAGGAGTGTTAATATCCACGATTTGCTCATCACAACCTCTCCAAGGGCGTCTGGGGCTTTCTGGGGTGTCAGAGGCCAGTTGTGGCTGTGAACTGATATCCCCTGCTCAGGCCGCCGCCTCATCACCCCACACCCAGGCTGACAGCTGTCGCTCGCCCGCAGGCTTTGATGGCGCTCGCTCGGCTTGTGCTCAACAAAATCGTGCATTTAAGCAGGGAGCAAGGCCTGGGGGTAGCGATAATCACCCAACGACAGGCTGCTGCTTCCTCGAACAGCTGGAAGATGCAGTGACTCAACTCTGAGGAAACTGCAAGTGTAAATGAGTTAAGGCAGAGAAGGGGAGGGGGGAGGGGAAGAGGGCCCGTCTGAAACGCCCAGTGACCAATCGGTGAAACAGAATTCGAAAGAAAGCGTGAGGCACCCTGCAACCTTGCAACGCCCAATTTCCCATCTCCTTTCGCTCCTGTTCTGCCCTTCTGATAAATACCCAGGAAATAACCCGAAACTTATTTTCTGAAAAACAGCTTCTCGATGGTCGGGGTTAGAAGAACCAGCCGGGGAGCTGTGCGTGACTGGGTGGCACAGTTCGGCTTTGGGGGGTGCCAGCAGAGAGGCACTTGCCTTTCCCAGGATTTCAAGCAAAATTAACTCAATTTTTTCCAGCCTGGTTAAACCCCGTGAGGTTTCCCCCATTTGCCAACGGTTTCTTCGCAGCAAGATACAATGGACTTGCTTGCAGATTCGTTTTGCACATTCTGACGTGGCTCAAAGCTGGAAACAAGCTGGAGAGCAGGAGCCCCTGGATCTCCCCCTCTCCCCAGGGGTCTCTGCGCCATTCCTCCTGGGCCTTCCCTGGGGGGTTGGGGGGGAAGGGACTGAGAGATGTTGCTCTCTGGTTCCATTCAACTTTCTTCCCAGGAGTGGCTCAGGCCTTGACAGTGGACCCCAGGGAGCTCTTTGTGAGGTCACGGGAAAATAAAGGCTGCGCTGAGCGTCAGTGAGTCACGGGTACAGACCCCCAAAGCAAACACAACACAGAGGAGCGGGGAGGGACCTGCGGCCGGGAGGCTTTGCACTGGAGTCCCAGGTTCAATCCCTGGGCTCGCACGTACCCCAAATAGTGCCTGACGTGACTCCTCTCAGATCAAAACCAAAAAACTACAACGAAGTCTGAGGGAGCTTGTGTGACAAGATCACCGAGTGAACATGTGACAGTGACACGTGGTGAGATTGCATTCTTCATCCTAAAGCCCAGGAGAAGGGTCCTGTGGCAGCTGAGGGGGCGCTGGCACTGAGGGAGAGCCTGTGCCTGGGGGGGTTGAAGCACAGACCCAGCTCAGGCTCAGAGGCCGCCTCTGACACAAATCTGCAAGGCACGTCCTGGACTCCCTCACACTTTAGGGCCGGGCATGAGCAGAGCAGTTAAGGTGCTTGCCCTGCATGTGGCCGATCCAGGTTCGATCCTCGGCACTGTCGTGGGTCCCCCGGGTTCCGCCAGGAGGAAGACCTGAGAGTCTGGGGCTGCCCAGTGGGTGCTCCTCCGCGCCCATACTCTTGACCACCCCCTGCTGGTCTTGTAGCTCGTGGGAGAACAAGGACACGAGTCCACGCCTCCGTGGCTGGGCCGTCCTTCCTGCCCCGGGCTCTGCTGACCCGCCCACCCCCACACTGAAACCGGACTCTGCCCCCCTCCACCCCCCCGAATTCGGTCACTGTGGCAGTGTCAAGCTGAGCGGGAGCGAGCATGCTACCTTTGCACGCGGTACACACGTGTCCACGGGGGCACGAGGGCGAGGATGCGGGCGACGAGCTCTACCAGGTCGCTGGGGGAGTAGCTCTTGTACCGCCCCGACTTCCACAGCTCATAGAGCCCAGTGCCGCGGATCACCAGCGTGGGGTAGAGTTTCAGGCCGTCAGGGCGGAAGGCGGGGTTCTCAAAGAACTCCTGTGGATGGAGAGAAGTGGGGCGGTGAGTGCTGGCGCCGTCAGGTCCGGCCTCCCTCCCCCTCGGCCATGGCAGGCAGTGACCGAGTTCCGCCCCGTACCGGGACAGCAGACCAAGGCGACTTCCAGCGTCTCCAGTTCTGTGCCCATTCTCCGGAGTCCTGACCCCCTTCCCTAAGGGCCTCCCCTCAGGACTCCAGCAAGTTCCTTGTGACTGACGACCTGCTTCCTGGCTGTGCTCAGAGATGACTTGTGGCTCTGGGCTCAGAGCTCCCTATGTACAAGGGGCTCAGGGGGCCATATGGACCAGGCACACGTCCTCCCTGCCGTCCTAGTGCTCTGGCCCTGATGTCTCAGCGCCGTCACTGACTCCCCTTCTCTCCGGCCCTTGACGGACACTATTTGTCTTGATTCCATAGAGAACGGCACGCTGCTCCAAAGTCCAGCATGCTGGTGGGAGGAGGCCAGCGTGGCACACATGCACGCGCGCACGCGCACACACACACAAGGGCCCCTGAGCACCCCGCCAGGCTCTGACAGTCACGTCCTACTCCCCCACATCATTCCGTCTGGCCACACTTCTTCATTTGGGCCACCCGGGAGGAAGCAGACATTCCCTTGTCCATAGCAGGCAACGAGAACTGACCGCACCCTGACTCCAGGTAGGACGTGGGCGGGGCAGGGAGGCGGTGGACGCCCTCCAGCCCCCTGCGCCCCCACTGCGCCCTACATCTCGGGAACAGGCTTCTGACACGGGGCTGTGTCATTCCTGCAGGGCCTCCCGCACATAATGGGGCAGGGGACAGGTTTCAGCCTATTCTTCAACACTATTCTTTAGCCAGGTTTGGTCTTGGGAATCTGTAATTGGCTGTAATTTCCCTGGGAGCATTTGCATAGAAACGACTCAACAGTCCTTAAAGGATAACACCAGCCAGCCTGGCAGAGGGGGTGCTGATGGAGGAGAGGCGTCAGTCACTTCCCGCACTGCCATTCACAACATGCCGAAGCGACAGCACGTTCATTGCTGACGCTGAGGAGAGGAAAAGCCCCCGGGTGTGGGGGCGCAGACACACGTCACAACCCTCCCCCGGGAAAGGCTGAGCAGGAAAATACCAGGGAGGGAAGCGGAGAGTGAAAACAGGGAGTGGCCGTGAGGTCTGGGGACGCGCAGCACCGCACCTACCGTGAACTGCTCCATGTCCCGCTCCAGCCCCACGTTGGGCAGGTCGGGCATCATGTGTGCCACCACCTTGAAGCCCGAGTCCTTGGCCAGGTGGAAGGACTCACACACGGCCTTCACAGTGTGGCCCCTGGGGAGAGAGCATGCACGAGTGTCCAGGCACACTCAGCGGGGACAGCTACGGCACGCGGGATGGGGGAGTGCTGGGCGCCCTCAGCAGGGATGGCCATGGCAGCGCGAATGGGGGAGTGCCAGGCACCCTTAGCGGGGACAGGCCACGGCACGTGGGAGGGGCCCCAGTCAGACGGGAAGTGCAGAGCGAGAGAAGAAGCGGGCGGCTCTGGGGCCAACGGGGAGGAGGAGCTGCGGGGGGGGGGCACCTGTTGGTGTCCCTGGCCACGTCCTCGTAGACGCTCTGCACCCCAATCTCCAGCCGCGTGCAGCCGTAGGTGAGCATGTCACCGAGATGCCGCTTCATGCAGTAGTCGGGCCGGGTCTCGATGGTGATGCCGATGCACTTGGTCAGGCTCCGCTCCGAGTACCTGCAGGGCGGGCGGCCAGGGGAGGGCTGACCCGGGACAGTGCTGGGGTCCACCCCGCCGGGAGAGCAGCTCTGCCGGCGGACAGCACCGGGGGCGGCCCTGTCTGTAGCTGACCCTGGTTGCAGGCTCAGCACCGCACAGCTGACCCGTTCCCCAGGTCAGGACTAGGCTGGGCGCCAAAGGGGGAGTCCCCGAAACGCTGAGGGGCAGGTCTGCCTGTCTCTGCAGGAGGCGGGTGGGGCCCTGATGCCTCTGGACCTGCCGCCACCTGGCTGGGCTGTCAGGGGCTGTACAGAACACACGCAAACAGAGATAATCTGACACACTGTGGCAGAGCCGCAAACCCAGACACTGGCCGACTGAGCCCAGCAGTGAAGTGTTTTGCCCCCTGGAGGGCAGCTGAGGAAGTACTACTCTGTCTAGTAGAGGAAATAGGCCTCTTTGCCCCTTTTTGTGTTGGGGGGTTAGGGGGGACCAGGACAGGACACAAAGATTCCCAAGCAATACTCCATGGGTTCCCATGACACTGGCTGATTAGGCCAGGAGGTTCAATACTGCAGAGACCCTGTGGTCAGGGTGGGCCAGGAGGCCATGGCACGCGTGACACAGCCCTCCAGGGGCCTCTGCCATGGACGGACCCAGGGAGCTGGCCGAGATGGCCGGGCAGTGGCTGACCGCGGGGGCACAGACAGGCGGTACAGGAACTCGGCTGCGAGAACGAAGCACCAGGTCGCGCTCAGGGGCAGAAACGACCAGCCCTGCTGTGGCCCGGGGACTGGACACAGCACAGCTCAGGCCAACCCCCACGCCCTCCTGCCTCGCAGGCACGTCACATAGCCCCGACCGAGCAGCTCCTCCCACCCAGGCTGCTGTCATCCCCCTCCTGACCCAACCCCAATCTCAGCCCCTGACAGTGGCCCCCACAACCCACTGCTCCGACCTCCCGACTCCACCCGCGTCATGGCAGGGGCCAGGGGCAGGGGCAGGGGCAGTGCTCGAGCTGGTGCCCCCTTTCAGCCAGAGCCTTCCCGTCCGTCCCCCCTGCACGCACACTGTCCCCTGCTGTGAATCATTCCGATGGGAAGAGGGGAAGAGGAAGCCTCAGTTTCCCCCTTGCCAGTGGGAGGAAAAGCCACAGCTTTCCAGATGTTCCATCTCTCCCACAACAACCAGACACATGTTCCACCCCCGAGGCTCTGTCTCAGCATTCCCGGGGCTTCCCAGGAACATAAAACTCTTCCCTGGGCTCTAGGCTGACAGGGACACAAGATAACTGGCGATTGGGAAACGGAGATAATTGCCAATTAGGCCTGGAAAGTTTGTTTCCCTTTGTCACCGAAGGAAGCAACCTTCTTCCAGGAGGCTCCCTCTTGGCCCCTGTCCTCCACTGACCCAACACATTTCATTCCCAAAGTCCTGCCCCAGCGGTCAGAGAGATTTTCAGGACCATAAAACTCTGTCCTGGAGCCTCGGCCGACAGGGAGACGAAGATAAAGGGCAAAAATGCCCAGAGAGATTTAGTTAGACCAGCTGGACCTCATTGTAATTTTCTGTAACCTTTCTCATAAACACTTGCCAACCGATAAGGGATGCCAGGAGCCCTGCAAACGGCCTTCACAAAACTCCCTGACCTTACTTAGTCCTATGTTAAGTTTCGCCCCACTTGAGAAGCTCCTTTTCTTTTCTCTTCGACTTTCCATTCCATTTTTCTATTTTGCAACTCTGAGCCTGAGTATCTTATTCGACATTTTCATTCTTGAAAATGTGGGAATCATGAGTGTACCCAGAGCCTGGCACACTTCTGCCTCATCCGCATCATTGCCACCTGGCAGAACGAAGACCCGTCCCCAGAGACGACCCCCACACCCTGCTCCCACCCGCGGCCCCGTGACCACCCCGTTCCAGCATCTGTCTTTTCCGCTCCAGGCCTGATGCTCATCCCGATGCTGCCAGCCTCAGCTGCGGTCACCGTCTCCCCAGCAGAAGGCCCCACTCTCAGGCACAGCAGGGTCTGGGGCAGCACTCACGGCCTGGAGCCAGGAGGAAGCACTAAAGGTCAAGGCCACGGTCCTCCTCGTCCCGTGCCGCATGCTGGCCTCACACAGCGCACAGGGGCTGACCACTGTGGGCCCGTCCAGGCAGCCCCCAGACCTCAGACCTGACGGGGGAAAGCTCAGCGCTGAAGCCGACACTGCTGGAGCTGAGCTATGAGGCACATCCTGCTTGGACCCAGAACCACACAAGCTCACAGCTCCCCAGTGGTCACCGGAGGTCACTCCAGACCAGGGCGTTCGGCGTCTCACAGACGGTTCTCTGGACTGATGCTCTTCCCACTCACCTGACCCAAACGGCCCCCCGGCCTAGACCGGTCTCAGATGAAAAGCCTGTGTGCTGACTCCAGGAATCACTCTTCCTCTGAGATTTCTCTGGGTCAACAGATTATTCCCACTTAAAAAGCAAATTTTTTTTTTTTTTAAATTTTGGGTCACACCCAGTGATGCTCAGTGGTTCCTCCTGGCTCTGCACTCAGGAATTACTCCTGATGGCGCACGGAGGGATCATATGGGATGCGGGGGATTGAACTTGGGTCGGCTGCATGCAAGACAAATGCCGTACCTGCTAAACTATAGCTCCAGCATCACACCCCCGCCCCCGCTTTTTTTTTTAGAGAATGTTTTCAACAACAACCTAAAAAAAACCTTTCCCACCAAAAGGCAGTTAACTGTAAGAAAGAGGAACAGAAGGATTCTCATCGGCCCATCTCTGCTACAAAGATAAACCCAACTGCTCCTTTGAAGAACATGATAAAGAGGGTTTCTTACTTGACTGCCTCGTAAATATTGTTGGAAGTGTGTCCTGACAAGGCATCGTGTAAATTCCGAATAAAATAATCTCTGTATTCTTCCGGAAGGGCCATAAACGTTCCGCCCATCACGATGAACTCCACTTTATCCACACTGTGACCGAGCTGTTTCAACTGAAAGACACAGGAACTCGTCAGCACCCAGCTGCCTGCCCCCTGGGCACTGCAAATTTCTAACTGTAATGTTTCCATCAGGATAATTTTAAAGTGAGGAGCAATTAGAGACATTTAGCTAGCTCCAGGGACTTAAAGTGGAAAAGAAAAAAAAAAGAAGTCAATGTCACCAGATGTGTGAGGATGAAGGTTCCTCTTTCTTAAAAATAGGCAAAAGTGAAATAAAATTGCCAAAAAAGAAAAAAATAAATAAAATGAAAATCTGTCCCGATACCCGGAACACAGCAAGGTCATGGGGTCACGCTCCTTGATGTACTTCAGCCCCATTTCCCACGTGAGTTCTTCAGAACTGGTGGTGCTTGATTCCCCGGAGGGTTTTGGGGGAAGATCAGTACCCCCGGGGCTCCTGTCTTGGTCATCCCCGCCCGGGTGCACAGCCACAGGACTGTCCAGCAGAGTGGATGGAAGCTAACATTCGCTGCCGAGTGCCAGTTTCCACAGACGGGAAGGTTCGAGAACCTCTGAGCCACTGCAGGCGACCAAAGGAGCTCGAAGTCAAGGAGTGCATCTGACCTCACGGGGTCCCGCCGATGTCTCCCTCCGCCAGGCGCAGAGGAGAAAGATCCTCTTCCTTTCTCATGCCAGGTGCCAGCTGAGGACTGACACTTCGGGAGGGTGAAACCCTATTCCACACGCTTTGGAGGGCACTTACCTGCTCCAGCCGGTGTCTCGTCTGTAGGAAAGGGTCATAGCGGGCACGGATAGCGCGCATGGAGGTGGGCTGAGGGGAGAGAGACATATCCGATATTCCAACGCTGAATCCAGCGGAAAAGTCCGTCTCGAAAGGGCTGCGATCAACCCACTGTCCCCCTCCCTCACCCTCAGCTCCTAAGTGTCTCCGCAGAACCGGACAGAATTCCGGTTCTCGGCCACGCCCTCCCAGGTCTCGGCCCCACGTGACTATACCTCGTAGCCTGTGTAAGACTGGGTCGAATATTCAAAATCGGAGTCTGGGCCACCGGGACAGTATCTGCCAACAAGGAGAAAGTGATGTCAGCATGCTAGTGGCGATGAACCCAGTTCAGGGATGGTGCCACGGTGCCACCGTGGCAGGGCTGGGGAAGGGGCTTCCCTGGGCTGCACCAGACCACACGTGGTGCCAGGGGCTCAAACTGGGGTCGACTGCAGCCAGGCAAGTGCCAGAAGCCCTGTACTTGCAATCAGGCAAGTGCCAGCCCTGAGTTTGAAATTGTGACAGGAACCTGCATTAGGGCTGCCTCGATGCTCTCTCTCCCCAAGCAGAATTAAGGCCTTCATCCTGCCACCCATGACCAGTCTTCTCCTTTCCACAGATCCGGCCTACACAGCCTGATGGCTTACTCTGACGAAGGCCTTCCCAGCAGATGTCTGGGGAGGAGACAGGAAGCAAGGGGTCAAGCTCAGGGTGCCCCGTGCTCTACAATGGACTGGCTTTCCAGCCCGCAAAGGAACCCCTTTAAAGGTCATTCATAACAACGACCTTCTGCCACCTTTCTGAGGCAAATTGGCTCTTTGGGATTTAGACAGCTCACTATTTCCACCTTCTGATTAGCAAGTTAATAGCGTGCCAGTGTTTAAAGTTCTAGAAACGAGAACAAATTAAACTTTTGTTTATAGTTGAGACTTAAAATATATATATATATGTGTGTGTGTGTGTGTGTTTCTAAAACACTTATCAGGGTGTTCGAGGGCCCAATGACACCTGGGAAGGCCTGCAGCCCAGCTCTGCTCACTGGCCAGAGGCTCACTTTCGCCCACCTGTCCCCAACAGGGCCAGTGGTATGCCGGGGAACACCAGGGGGCCCCCAGGATCACTTTCCTACAGCTCCCCTCTGTGTGGCCACAGGCACGGCTGCCTCCTTTCTGCACGCCCCAGAGGGGAGAGGGCTGCGTGTGCCCCTGTGGGCGACGTCCTGGAGGATAAAGGTTCTGGCAGAAAGGCTACCAGCTGCAGCCTTAAGAGAGCCATTTCTCAAATGAAAAAAAAAAAAAAAAAAAAAAAAAGAGAGCCATTTCTCAGGCACCGAGATGTCTCGGGAAATGACTGATGACTAACTCAGACCAAAGTCTTGGGGGCTGTGATCAGGACAGCGGCATCAGCACCCGCCCACCCGCCTGCCCGCTGAGCCCACTCACACGCAGATGTTTCCCGTGAGGCTGATGTGGGGACACCGGTGTGGCTTGCACATCACAGCCACGACAGCAATCTGCAAAGGAGGAGAATGTGGGTCGCAGAAACCTTGGCGGCAAGTTCTAGAGAACGGTTCTCTCTCGAGGCCACAACGGCGTAGAACTGGCTGTATTTCTTTTCTTTTTAGGGGGTGGGGGATAGGGACCCTCCCAGATAGGACTCAGGTGACACGTGGCTGTGGGGTCCTGCGGGATGCTGGGGCGGTGGCAGGGAAGCCGCGTGCGGGGCCCATGCTCAGTGCCTTCACATGCACAGCAGGGGCTCTGCTGCGGTCCCGCCGGGGGTTCCCTAGAGAGGCCTGGGGGCAGCGCACACACCAGCTGATGGTCCGGTCTGCAGCCCAGCACGAGACTGAGAGGCACGGTGACGCTCGCTCTCGACTCTTACTAACGTGCCCATTTGGGGAAGAGACAGTGACGCTCACCCTAGGCCCCTGCAGCTCCCGGGGTCTCGCTACTTGGAGCGGAGACCACGAGACCCACAGCCAGATTCACAGAGGCACGCTGCTCGGGGTGCCAGACCCCAGTGGGGTGCGCCGGGAGATGGGCTGCATGGGCGGCTGCTCAAACCCATGAATGGGCCTGGAGCCCGGTTTCCCGCTGCTGGGGAAGTTGTGGACAGGGCCAAGGAAGGGGCTGGGCGAGCTCAGGGTCAGAGCTGTGGGGGATGCTGAAAACCCACTGTTCAACCTACGTTCTGGGCACCCATCTGTGCAGGAGGACATGGGCGTTTCCTAGCGTGGTCAAAGCTGGCCGAGAACAGCGAGCCCTGGACAGTGCAGGCACAGACAGGGGTGGTTCCTCTACTCTCGCCATGGAGGGGATGGGGCAGGTGATGGTGACCAGGATGAGAAGGCAGGGATGAAGGATGCAGGCCCGGGATGAGGGCAGGGATACAGGATGCGGGCCTGGGATGAGGGAAGGGATGCAGGATGCGGGCCCAGGGCAGTGGGATGTGGGCAGGTCAAGTCCCGGATCAAGGGCGCCTGCTCTGAGCATGTCCAGCAGGCCTGAGAAAGGGTCTCTGTGCTGGATGCCCAACTTCCCTCCGAGTCTGCTGACGTCTCGTGGGAGAGATCGCGGAAAGACAGTGAGTCACAAGCATCAGGGGCTGACGACATGACTTCCAGAGTCACCTGGATCCAGTCCCTCCTGTGGAACAGCAGCGCACACCCCCACTCACAGGAGGCTGCGTGTCCACAGACTCGCATGGGGCCCTGAGCCCCAGGTCCACCACTCACCCCGCTGGCGGTTCGAATGGGCTTGGCCTTGAGCTTGGGGACCAGGACCTTCCGGTACTGAGGCGGGACAGCGGCGATGATGTCCACCAGGCGGGGCTGGGCAGAGAGGCCATACTTGGCGGCCGTCCTGGTCTTCACCCTGAGGAAAAGCATCGGGCGTTGCCATGCGCCTCAGCTCCACCACACAGGGCTGCGAGGGCCGGCCAGCATCTCTGGGCCAAGACAGGACAGCAGGGAACGTGCTCTCCTCACACACGGCCCACCTGGGCTCCCCCCCCGAGTCCCGCCAGCAGAGACCCCCGAGCTCAGAACCAGGAGTCAGCCCTGAGCATGCCAGGGGTGACCCCCAAACCAACACAAGTTGGAATGTGGACCCTGGTCACTCCCGTCCTGTCTGTGGATGGCAGGCGTGCTTGGACGTCTGTGAGGTCAGGCCCCAGCAGGACGATCGTGAGCCAGAGATGTCCCGTTCTCACCCGGGAACCCCAGAAGCAAACAGAATGGAAGGGCTTGTGCACCTCCCCACCCCAGGGCAGCTGCTTCCCGCTGGGGGGCTGCTCAGTGCACCAAGGGCACAGCACACACCCTACCCTACTCCCAGCCCTTTCTGCCAACAAATGCCCCTGATGCCCGAGTCAGGGAACGGCGGGTCGACGTGCCAGAAAGCAGGAGGCTGCTATATCGGGTGGGGAGATGCAGGACGGGCAGAAGAGGAAGAGGAAGCCAGATCGAGAGGCTGCACCCACGGGGTACAGGAGCCTGCAGGGAGGCCCAAGGCTTGTCCCGGGGCCTGCGTGGGGACCAGAGGCCCAGCACAGGAAACGGGGCAGCGAGGGGACGGGAGGTGGGGAGAGCAAGGGGGCAGTGGCCAGGCCCTGGGCCAGACCAGCACTCTCCAACCCTCCCACCCTATGCCGGAACGGCCCAGCCGTTCTACCGGGCAGATTAGTGGCTTCCAGCCTCTCTGCCCTACGGGCCACGCCAGGCCAGGGACCGGCGTTGGAGGCAAAGATTTAAAAGGCCTGGAGGAGGAGCTGGTCGAGGAGATAAAGCGTAAGTCGGAAAGAAGGAGGAAAAGGCAGAGTGCAGCTGCTTCCGGGGACGGGAGGGGATGCAGAAGCCTCGGGAGCAGGGGCTTCCAAGGGCGGTGCTCCAGCCCCCAACACACTGCGGGCTCAGATCTCGGGGAGGGCGAGCGGAGCGTCCGCCTCCCACAGCTTCTGAGAACCGACTGAGCCACAGGACATGGTCACCCTGGTGACCAGAATGCAGGGGGCGTCTGAGGCATGTCACACGCTGTTAGCATCAGTGCACCATGGGACAATTTTGTCATACGGGGGCCAGGGAGGACAGAAAACCACATTCTTTGCTGAAAAGCAAACCGAGAGAGAGCAAGCACGGATCCGATGGTTTCCTCAGGGCGCGCCCACTGAGACGGGCCGGACGCACTCACTTGTTGAGATCAATGTCCTTCCCCTGCTCATGGGCCTCCACCAGCTGCTGGATGACATCGCCGATGGTCAGCATCATTAATTCCGCGGGGCTGAGATCTCCTGGAAACACAGTCACCATGTGAAAAGAGTTCCACTCTTCACTCTAGACTTTCCACCTCCCCTGCCTTCCTCCCCACGGCATTCCGGCTGTTAGGAAATCGCGGTGGGACTTCTAAAGGTTAGGTGGCCACAAGCCTCAGCTCAGCCGCCGACTGAGACACACAGAGACAGGACAGAAAATGTCAAGGATTTATTCACACACCGAAACACACTCAGACACGGGACTCAGCACTGCGGGTTCACGAGCTTAAGAGACTTGGAACCCCGATCGCCCTCCAGGAGAGGTTTTAAGTCCTCTGCCCTCCTGTCCACGTGCGCAGGTACCCCCTGCCTGGTGCATGCTCATGGCCTTGACCAAGCGAGCGGAGGGTACAGAAGCGAAACAGAGCAGCTCACACATTCTGTTGCACTGACTTGAACCCCCCTGTTATCTCTGGGCAGAGGTCTGGGCGCTTATGTCCATGTCCTTGGGGTCTGGCATATTTTTCTTACCAGGTTGTAAACTCATGACTCTGAGGCACAAAATGGGGTCTGGCTTTCCAAAACAGAATGGCAGTGGCCGTATTCCCCACCCCCCACCCCCACCATGCCAAATGAACAGCTCGAGTTCCTACGCCACACCACTGGTGGGGTTTACAATTTGATCTCATCTTCTGTTACTGCTGATTTAACCTGGGTTTTCCCGGTGCATGCATGGGAAGCAGTTGCTTTAGAAGGCATGTGAGAATCATACCACGAGAAACATCAATAAAGGAAGGAGGCAAGCGCGAAGAGAAAGAACTTACACCAGGAAGGACCAAATTAGTTAAAACCGCTTCCCTTTATCTCCAGGTTTGTAATTACCGATAGTTGCAGAACACTGCAGTTCAAGAACATGCAGATGCATTATTTCCCTCTCAGAATGGAGGGAAGAGGTCGGGAATGGCAGCTGCCTCATGAAAGTGCTGCCAGGGGGGCCAGAGAAATAGTATAGGGGGTTAAGGTGTTAGCCTGGCTCAGAGGGAACCCGGGTTCAATCCCTGGCATCACCCACAGTGATCCCTGAGCACAGACTCTGGAGTAAGCCTCAGCACAGCAAGTTTTGGGCCCAACTCCCACTCCCCACCCCCCCAAAAGAGCTACCGAGAGTAGAAGGTAAAATTAACATCAGGTAACTGAAGCCAATTTACAAACTGCAAATGTGGTGTCTAATGGGTTTAACGCATCTCTGAGGTACTGTTTGTTCCATCACCAGCACCTTCCTTTGGGCAATGGAGGTACTGAAGAGCAAATGCCGAGAGGGTCTGGCCAATGTGGCCCATCTCCCTGCTGACAGGTTTAGGACAGGCAGCCACACCAGCCAGAATAACCTGAGTTCTTGACCTCCAGGCAGAAATCTCCCAACTCTCTCCAGAAGTGAACGGTGGGAGGCCAGCAAGTATGTAAAAGTCATCAGAGAAAAGGAAAGATGAGAAAGTCCCGGGAGGCCTGCAGCTCGTGACGGACCAGATCTCACCTGCAACTCCCAGCACTGCTGGGAGACAGTGCCCCCAGCTCACTGATCCAAAGGGTCAAGGCAGCTCGGGATCCAAGAGACAGTACAGGGGCGGGACACTTGCCTTGCACAGCAACAGCGATACCCACAACACTGGGTTCAGTTCCTGGCCCCACACATGGTCCCCTGAGCACCACCAGGAGTAAGCCCTGAGCACCTGGGGGGACTAATTCTGGCCCCCAATGCACCACCAGGGACGGTGCCCAAAGTAACCCTCCCTAAGAACAGCAACTGATGAAGAAGAGTCTTTAAAAAAAAAATCAGAATTCTTCTTGCTTTATCGTGGGTTCATATGTATGGAATTTCAGGAGCTTTAACCTCATGCCTCTCTCTAATACTCACCACTCCCACCAGCAAGGTCCCATGACCATCCCACTGCCCAAAGACCCCGATACATATTAAAATAAACTTCCTCTAGGCCATTTCAAGGCAAGAACAAGGGCTGGTGATAGGTGAAGACAAAAGCCACCTGGCTGAGATGAACCATTCATCCGGGACCCGTGGAATCCATTGAAGGGAAAAGCAAAACCAAAGGCAACTGCACAGCTGGAGCAGCCGAATGGACCGTGGAAGCCCAGCGGCATGGAGATTAAGGGAGAAGTTTCAACTTTCATCTTTTCTTGGGGGAGGTTGGGACAGGTGTGCGGCTTCCTAACACAGGCTGGGGAGACGGGGGTGGGGGAAACACTCTCAGTCCTGGCAGTTGATTGGTCCAGGTGATCTGATGCTAGCCCAAAGGGGCTGGGGACCATTAGGATCTGGGGCAGTGCTAGGGGTCAACAGGGCCAAACCTGGAGGAGTTGGCGGCAGGATATCAGTTTGGTGAGGGGTCTCAGGCATGCAAGACATAAGCTCCAGCCCTTTGAACTATCACCCTGACGCGAGACTCCCTTTCATTGCAGGGGGGTTGGGGTGGAGAACGGGGTGCCTGAGCAGCCTGACATAATCAATTCCATTCTCCATGCTTCACTCCAGGCTGGGGAAGTTATTCTATCCTTTGCCTCCCAGCTTCTTCACCTCTGACATGGAGGTGACACCGGCTCCAAAACTATTAGGGAAAGCTCAACCAAGGGGAACCATTTCTATCACGCTGTCAGCTTCACCAGAGTGCTCCAAAGAAGGGGCGGGGGGAGAATTAGAAGCTGCATGGGAATCTTGCCGTGGGCTGAGTGGGTGGTGGTGGGCAGGGACCAGGGCACACACTCAGGAGGAGACCAGATGCTCAGAGCAGCAATGCAACGGGGAATCACTGCAGCAACTGCCCCATCGAGTGCCAGGATCATTAGAATTGTTCCTTTATTTTTTTCCCCCCTTTTAAACTAGGGGCTAAAAAAAAAATTCTAATTATTTTTGGATTTTAACTTCTCTCTCTACCGAATGCCACGATCGTCAGGCATTTCCGCTCCCCCCTTTTTAAAATTTCTTTTTAAACTCGGGGCTTTTAAAAAAGATCCAAATTATTATTATTATTTTTTTTTTAACGTGAAACGTGTCCTAACACTGCTAGGCAATTGAGCGGCCGCGGGACTTCCTCCGAGCTCCTGCGAGGCTGCACCCCTGCGAGCTCGCGGCTGCACGGACACAGGGTGCAGGCGCCCGGCACCCCCGCGGCAGGCAGCGGCGCCCCCTCGCGACCCCCCGACCCCCGGTCCCGCGCCCTCCCCTCCGCACCTTTCCGCTTCTGCTTCATCTTGGCTCGGTGGCAGCAGCAGCAGCAGCTCCGAGCACGGGAAAACTCCACGGCCGCCAAGCGCCCCGCTTGTCGTGAAAGTGTCGTCAAAAGTCGTAACGCCGCTCCCAGAAGCCCTCGCGCGCCGTCTCCCGGGGCAACGGTGGAAGCGGCCTGTGGCTGCGGATGCTCCCGGGGGTTCCAGGGGGTGGGGGCGCCGTGCCAAGTTGAGTGGCAGCTCCGGGACCTGGATTCTCACCCCGAGAAGGGGCACGTGTTGCCGTTAACCAGTAAAGGTTATTTTGCTCCTGCAAAATAGTAATTAAGCACCTTTTCATTTTGCTTTTTTACTGTCATTGCCCTTAGGCAGGTTTGGTGGGGGGTGGGGGTTGTGTCATTCCCACGGATGCTCAGAGATCCCTCCTGGCTCTGCACTCGGGAATTACTCCTGGTGGTGCCAGGGGGACCATCTGGGGTGCTGGGGATCGAACCCTACCCACTCTTTCATTGTTCCGGCCCCTGTTAGTAGCTCTTGCTGGTGTGATTTCATTCCAGGGACCAAATTGCCTTCATGTTTTTTTTTTTTTCTTTTCGGGTCACACCCGGCGATGCACAGGGATCACTCCTGGCTCTGCACTCAGGAGTCACTCCTCGCGGTGCTCAGGGGATCACATGAGATGCTGGTAATCGAACCTGAGTGGCCGCGTGCTAGGCAAGCTCCCTACCCCTGTGCTATCTCTCCAGCCCCAGCCTTCATGGTTTTGAAAATTAAATTCACATGTGCCTTCAACTGGTGGAAGGGTGGGAGGAAGAAATACTGTTTACTTTATTATTTTTTAAAAAGATTGATTGATTGATTGATTTGCTTTTTGGGTCACACCTGGCGATGCACAGGGATTAGTCCTGGCTCTGCACTCAGGAGTTACTCCTGGCGGTGCTCAGGGAACCGATACTGTTTACGTTAATGCAAAGAAATTTCCAGTAGAGGGAGACCAGAGTCCACTAGATGGGGGTGTAAGTACAAACTGTGATTTTGCCCAGAGAGCTAAAAGAGTAACTAAGGGGAGTCTTCTCATGTAGATTGACTTCTTCCTCTGGACACTCTGTTGGATATTACAATAGCTTTCTTATGGATGTGTCAAGACACCATTTCAACACAAGACAATACCCCAAAGATGTGCCTGCCATTCTTTTCTGACTTCCTCGATCTCTGATGCCTTACTTTGGACTAAAACCACCTAGGGTTGCTGAATGTTATCCTGGAACTTGACCAACCTCCCTTTACAGAGCAAAACTGAACCCTGAAAAAAATTGCCTTTGGGTCTGGAGCAATAGTACACCACATAGGGCGTTTGACTTACATGTGTCCTACCCAGGTTTTATTCCTGGCATCCCATATGGTCCCCAAGCACTAATTCCTGAGTGCAGAGCCAGGAGTACCCCTGAGCATTGCTGGGTGTGGCCCCCAAGAGAAAGAAAGAGGGAGAGAGAGAGAGAGAGAGAGAGAGAGAGAGAGAGAGAGAGAGAGATTTTCTACTTCATAGCAAGATCCCCAACTCAGACAAGTGAATTCAAATGAAAGGACTGTGTGGACAGAGGTGTGGAACAATTTTTCCAATTAATGTGTTTATACTCCTGGTGTCAGGAGTGGAATTATTTGCCCGTATGCAAGTTCTGTTTGTAATGAATGTTGTGAGGAAATCTCCAGGTCCCTCAAGTGCCCAGCAACCAATGAACAGATAAGGAAACTGGGACATACACATGAGTGAATTCTACTCGGTTCTGAGATGGAATCCGGCTGCTTGCTGCCGAGCGGATGAGAACATGCCCTGCTGGGTCGGAAACTGAAAGATAAACACCACATGATCTCGCTCAGAAATGGAGTAAAAAGAAACCAAGAAAGGCATGACACAGCCTCCAGTGCAAATAAACCCCGAGACGTCCTCTTGGCACCGGGACTGAGCGAGCAGGACTGTGGGGTAGGTAGGAGGAACTGGAAACAGTTGTGGAGGGTGAGTGTTGCAGCCATCACACAAGTGCAGTCACTGTCACTGTCCTCCCGTTGTTCATCGATTTGCTTGAGTGAGCCCAGTAACGTCTCCATCGTGACACTTGTTACTGTGTTTGGCATATCAAATACATCACGGGGAGCTTGCCAGGCTTTGCCATGTGGGCAAGATACGGGTAGCTTGCCAGGCCCTTTGAGAGGGGTGGTGGAATCGAACCTGGGTCAGCCGGGTCGGCCGTGTGCAAGGCAAACGCCCTACCCACTGTGCTATTGCTCCAGTCCACACAAGTGCAGTACCACTGCAAACTACTCAGAGCTCCCAAGCAAAAATAAGGTTTGAACAGATTATTGATGGGGAAATAGCTCACAGTGTCTCAGAGGGAGGAGATTGTCATGAAGAGCCCCCGGAATGCAAATGAGTTTCACTTCTGCTTACAGCATGTAGAGTGTTTGCCTTGTCAATGTGGCTTTGGCCAGTCTAGCCACGAATCCACGCCCTGGTGCTTCCAAATCTCTAAACCAAAGCAGAGAAACCGCCCGCCTGGTCCAGTCTCCCGTAGGCAGAGCAGAAACGTGATTTCGGGTAAGTTGGCTTCTCCTTTGCCATCTTTTGCAACCACTTGCCATTGATTTTTTTAAAAAAGTGATGTGGAATGTGCAGGAAAGTGGAGCGGTCAGTACAGAGATAGAACCAGGGAGTTCACCCATGCCTCCTCCTCCCTCTCACATGACTCAGGCACTTGCATTTGGATTAATTAGCCACCAGCTCCGCTACTGGCTGGGCCAACTCAGGAGAGCTCCGTGGCCCCTTTATCTTCATTCTCTCCAGCTCCCTGCCTTTGACCTCCAGCCTGGGGAGAACCCACACATTTAGTCTGCGGCGTCTCTGAGGGAACCAATGTAGATAGCACTTTCCTGCTGTGACAACCTTCTTGGTGAGGGGTGCAGGCCAGGTTTCTGTGGGGGTCACTGCTCTTGAGATGAGCCCATTGCTCTAATGATTTGGCTGAAGTGATGGCTTGGGGACACATCGCATCCAGGGAATGTTCTAGCAACTCACCTGGGAGACCCTATATGACATTGGTGCTGCCCTTACCCATCTGACTGAGCCATGCATATCAAGATGGTCTTGTCAAGTTCTCTTCCCCATGTGCCATCACACCCCCCTGGAAAGGAAAGCACCCCCAAAGCCCACCTTTCTGCATGCCACAGGTGACTAGAGGAGAGCCTGGTCTCTTTTCCTCTCCTGGTTTTCTTCAAAGAAGCTCTGGGGGCTGAGAGATTGTCCACTGGCTGTGGTGCTCGCCTTGCATGCAGCCGCCCATCCTGGGTTTGATCCCCAGCACCACGTATGGTCTCTGAGCCCTGCCAGGAGCAATACCTGCGTGCAGAGCCAGGAGTGAGCCCTGAACATCGCCAGGGGCGATGCCCCCAGAATAAGTTGTTTGGGGCCAGGGAAATCGTTCAGGGGTTGAAGATGCTTGCTGTGCACACAACCAACCCTGATTTGATCCTTGGCACCACCATATGATTCCCTGTGCAAGGAGAGATTCCTGAGCACAGAGCAGGGAGTATGCCCTGAGCAGTGGGTGTGACTCCCCCAAACCAAATAATAAGTTCTTCCTGGAGGTACGGTTATTCTCTCTTTTACTCTCCTTGTGGGTTTTAAGGCTCTGGAAAGCCAATGAGCTGTAGAGTGGGGGTTCAGTCTGAACCCTAATGTGTGTGTGAGGCTCTGGGCATCCCTCACCAAAGTCAACAGGCTCTGGGCAGTGGGGCTCAGTGTCCTCACCAGCCTCCTTAGCTGGCGTGGCTCCAGGAGCAATGTGAGAGGAGTCAGGCTGGAGAAACCAGAGTTCCATAGAGGATGGTGTGGAGTATGGGGCAGGGAGAGGACGGGACGGTCCCAACCCTCCCGGGGAGTTGTGTGTCACCGACAGCCGGCCCTTCCACTGGTGTGTCCTCGTGGAAATCGTGGGAGCCAGAGCTCTTTGCTTTGGGTGAGGGAAGGTCCCAGTCCTCCATTTGTCTCTGCGCAAAGATGCTTACCCGGATGCCCGGGCAGAGCCCTGGTTAGGAATCGCTGAGCAGTGCCAAGTCAGGCCGGAAGGCAAAGTCCCAACACCCAAGGTAGGGTTGGAGCCTCAGAGAGAGGCAGGAAGCCCACACGGGCCCGGCACGGGTAGTATTGCGACACCCCCCACAGCCCCCCTGCAGTCCCCTGTTCTTCCTTTGAGACCACCCTCTCTCAGGCCGGGAAGATAGTTCAAGTGGTTGAGCACATGTTTAGCATGTATAGACCCCAAGCTCCATCCCCAGCAACACTGGCCACCCCCCCCCCCCAGCACTACCCACAGCCTCCTGTCCCCTGTTAAAGCTGACACACAGAAGGGGGAGAAAAGGTGTAAGATCACTGTCAAACCCCCAGTTCCTCAACAGGAAGCCCCTCCTCGCAGTGTCCCCAGAGCAGCTAAAAATGCAGGGTCGTGTTCAGAGGGGCTATTCTTAGGCTCAGCTCACGCGCATGTAAATAAGTACCAGCAGCAACACCTGTGCCAAACCGGTCTCCGGCACACCCAGCAGACAGCCTCGAGTGACCAGCTTCTGGAAGTTCCACACAGGAACAGCTGCTGCCGGCCGCGTGGAAGCCGGTCTGAGAAGCTAGTCACCGCGTCTCTCCAGGGAGCATCCAGGGCCCTTGGGATGTATGACGTCCCCCCCATCTCTGCCCTGTCACTCTGTCCCTTCACTCACTAAGCCAAGTGCTTGCAGGTGCAGGGTTTAGAGTTTCCTGACTGGGGCACTGAAGTCACCCAAAGCCCAGGCCTGTTCCCCCCCCCCCCCCACCTTCTTCTGTTCTGGAAACATCAGATTTCAGGCCGAGGGGCCTGGGCAGTATAAGGGGGTCCTGGGGCGTGGACATGTGGCTGCTTTGCACCCACGACACCCAGAGTCCCACGTCGCTTCCCAGCGGGAGATATTATTTCTTGGGTGATAAGTTTAACTCTCTGTAGCTCCAACTAAGGGCTGGGGCGATAGCACAGCGGGTAGGACATTCGCCTTGCACGTGGCCGACCCAAGTTCGATTCCTCCTCCCCTCTCAGAGAGACTGGCAAGCTACCGAGAGCATCTTGCCTGCATGGCAAAGCCTGGCAAGCTCCCTGTGACATATTCGATCTGCCAAACATAGTAACAACAAGTCTCACATTACTGGGCTCGCTCGAGCAAATTGATGAATAATGGGAGGACAGTGACAGTGACAGCTCCAACTATTATTGAAAACCAGCTATCTTGGGGGTCAGAACAATAGTGCAGTGGGGAGGGCATTTGCCTTGCACGTGGCCAACCTGGATTCAATCCCTGGCATCCCATAGGGTCCCCTGAGCACAGCCGGGAGTAATTCCTGAGTGCAGAGCGAGGAGTAACCCCTGAGCATCGCTGGATGTGACCTCAAAAAGCCAAAGGGAAGGGGGGGAAAGAAAAGAAAAAGAAAAAAGAAAAGAAAACCAATGGTCCGGCACTGATCTTTGTCACGGGGGAAGGGCTGACTCCTGACTGTGCTCAGGGGGACGATGGGTGCTGGGAATTAAACTGGGATCAGTCACGTGCCAAGCAGGCGCCACAACTATGGGTCAGCAGGGGTCACTGACCCTGCATGTATGGCCCTGGGCTCAAGCCCCAGAACCACATGTTTCCCCTCAACACCAAGCTAGGGGTGGCTCCTGCTCACCCTCACATGCTGTCATAGTGAAAGCACAATGAGCACACACAGTAAGCACACAGTGAGCATACACAGTGAATGCACAGTGAGCCACAGTGAGCACACACAATGAGCACACACAGTCAGCACATACGATCAGCACACACAGAGAGCACACAGTGAGTACAAACAGTGAGCACACACAGTCAGCACACACAGTCAGCACACATCGAGAGCACAGTGAGCACACACAGTGAACACACAGTGAACCACAGTGAGCACACACAATGAGCACACAGTGAGCACACACAGTGAACACACACAATGAGCACACACAGAGAGCACACATGTTGAGCACACACACTGAGCACACAGTGAGCACAAACATGGAGCACACAGTGAGCACACACAGTAAGCATCACAGTAAACACACATAGTGAGCACACAGAATGAACACACAGTGAACCACAGTGAGCACAAACATGGAGCGCACAGTGAGCACACACAGTAAGCATCACAGTAAACACACATAGTGAGCACACAGAGTGAACACACAGTGAACCACAGTGAGCACAAACATGGAGCACACAGTGAGCACACACAGTAAGCATCACAGTAAACACACATAGTGAGCACACAGAGTGAACACACAGTGAACCACAGTGAGCACACACAATGAGCACACAGTGAGCACACATAGAGAGCATACACAGTGAACACATATAGTGAGCATACACAGTGAACACACAGTGAACCACAGTGAGCACACACAGTGAACACACACAATGAGCACACACAGAGAGCACACATGTTGAGCGCACACACTGAGCACACAGTGAGCACAAACATGGAGCACACACAGTAAGCACACACAGTAAGCATCACAGTAAACACACATAGTGAGCACACAGAGTGAACACACAGTGAACCACAGTGAGCACACACAATGAGCACACAGTGAGCACACATAGTGAGCATACACAGTGAACACACAGTGAACCACAGTGAGCACACACAGTGAACACACACAATGAGCACACACAGAGAGCACACATGTTGAGCGCACACACTGTGCACACAGTGAGCACAAACATGGAGCACACACAGTGAGCACACACAGTAAGCATCACAGTAAACACACATAGTGAGCACACACAGAGAGCACAGACGGTGAGCACACATAGTGAGCACACACAGTGAGCCACAGTGAGGACATACAGTGAGCACACACTGTGAGCCACAGTAAGCACACACAATGAGCACACATAGAGAGCACACACAGTGAGCACACACGGTGAGCACAGACAGAAAATGTACGGTGAGGCCCAGTGAGCACATACTGCATGCATACTACTCACGTCAACGTCTCCAACTACTCTTATTGTAATGACTGGCCGTGAAATCACATCTGCACACACCCACCATCCTCTCAGAAGCTTCCAGAATACTATCTTGAACTTTCTGAGGGCGGCTCTGTAGAACGGCCTGGTTTCGGGTGCCTTTACGTGAAGGGTGATGTGGGAACTTGCACGGAGGGCTTCCCTGAAGCAGCAATTTTTTCTCAGAGCCTGGGATGGAGTCCCGGAGCCAAGGAACACTTCCCCGGGTGCTGCAGGGCCAAAGCCCCTGACAGGTCATGCATCAGTGGCCCCTCCAAGTTCTGAGGACCGTGAGGGCTGCATTGGCTCGCATCAGGGCACGATTGGGCAAGCAGCCTGCGGGAGCACCCTGGGGTGAGCTTAGCTCTGCCGCCCTGAGAGGCTCCTGGCAGAGTGGAGGGGAAGGAGCGTGTCTTTGGGGGGCCTCAGGCCAGGGCTGCCAGAAAACCAAAGGTCTGGCTCCACCGGGAACAGTCTGGGGGCTGGGGCGCTCCGGATTGAGTTTCAGAAGCGACACCCCGGGAAGGCTGTGGTTTCCTTAGGAGGAACCGGCTCCGCCAACTGTCTCTGTCCAAGGACCGTTCAGGGTAAAATGCGGGAAGCGCGAGGGATTGTTCCAGAAACCCCAGGAATAATACATGCTGGGGGCCAGGCTCGGGACACTCACCCTGGCTGCCGTGGGGTAGAAAAAAAACCCCTGCGGGGGCTGCCGTCCACAGCGGGAGGAGGACACCTCTCCAGGCGGCTAGAAACTGAGGGGAAAGCCAGAAGCACCCCTGAGCTTCCACTGAGCAAGAAGCACCCGGCCTCTCCTCGGACCCAGAGCCCAGCGATGCTTGGGACCCGTCTGGGAATCCGACAGCTGCAAATCCTGAACTGAGTGATTGCAGGGACATATTCTGTGCATGCAGGAGGCCCGACTTTGAGCCTCCAAGTACCACCAATTGTGACATACCCTGAGCACTGAGCCAAGAGTCAGTCCTGAGCACTGTCGGGTCTGACCCTAAAACAAAAATTAGCCCCTCCCCATCCCATTTAATCCCACCCCACCCCTCCCTGAAGATCTCCTGTATTGCTTACGTTTTCATTCATCCTCTTGTGCCTGGATCCAGAGCCCAAAAAGCTCTAGGAAGGGAGAGGGCGACCCTCGCCAGGGGCCCTGTTTCCTCTGCTCTGCCCGTTGCTGGGTTTCTCTCTCAGGCCTTGGTCACTTGCTCAGCCTCTGGGCCCCGTGCTGGGCTTCCCAGGCCTACCAGGTCAATCTCCCAGGCTGGGCTGTGGGTGAGGAGCATCCCATGGCGTCTCAGGCAGACAACGTGGCCTTTGCATTCTGGAACTGGCCCGAAGGCAGTGGCCCTGGACAGCTCTAGCCAGGGCAGGGCGCCGGCCAGCCCTACCGTGGGGACATTTCTCAGCGGCAGGCTCTGCTTGGCGCCCAGCATCAGCTCTCCTGCGCCCGCCCAGTCACTCACTTCCCAATCTCTGTCTCGCGCTAGTTGCCACGGACGGGCGGAAAGAGCCGATGAGGAAAAGGTGCAGACGGGCTAGTGAGCAGCAGCGGGCCCGGCCATGTCCCCGGGTGGAGCAGAATGTGCTGAAGGAATGTGAGTGTCGGGGGCCCCCCAGGCTGCCTCTGAGGGGGAGCTGGCACCTTGTGCGTGTGTGGCCCCAGGTTTAAGCCCCAGTTACTGCCACACAAACCAAAACTCAGAAACCGAGGGCTCTGACGCCACACGTCCCAAAGAGGAGGAGGTGGGTTAGGGCTGGAATCGAGGATCTTTCGGGGACCGAGGCCCGGATAGGCGGGGCTCAGCCTGTGCCAGCCCTGAGATCTGACCAGCATCTCCCGGAGTGGGAAGCGGCTGCAGCACAACCACCCAGAAATCGGGGCTGGCGCCTGAGTGGGCATTGACATACTTTTCCTGCAATTTAATTTTTGTTTTCTTTCTTATGACCAAGGGAGAGAAGATTCTAGAAGGGTGAATCGGAAGCCTCTGGCAAAGTGTGTGCATGGGGCGAGAGGGCTGATGTCTCCTCAGAACCAGCTTCTCCCAAGAGTGGTTCTCTCGGGATGGGGGCGATAGCACAGCGGGTAGGGCATTTGCCTTGCATGCGGCCGACCTGGGTTCGATTCCCAGCATCCCATATGGTCCCCTGAGCACCGCAAGAAGTAATTCCTGAGTGCATGAGTCAGTTGTAACCCCTGAGCATCGCTGGGTGTGACCCAAAAAGCAAAAAAAAAAAAAAAAAATTCCTGGCTCTGTGCTTAGGGACCACTTCTGACAGGGGGACCCGCTGCGTTGCGGGAGACTTAAACCCTTGAACCTGGGTCAACAGTACGTGAGGAAGCGCCTCAACCCTGCGTTGGCTTTTCACGCCTTTTCCTTCTCTGCCAGAGCAGACAGGCGCGGCTCACTGGTGGGGCTCAGCTGCTGTGCCTCCCGGCGCTGACGTCTGCCCTGATTTCAGATGAGAGGCTGGAGTCCCGGACCAGGGCGGCGCTGAGCAAGGCCTACCAGAAGCTCCTCCAGTTCGTCTGCCTGGGCGAGGCCGCGCCGCCCGGACCCGCACATCTCCTGTGAGTGAGGCAGCGGCGCGTCTCATGGGGGCACTGGGGAATCCCACCACAGACAGAATGCCTCTCCCTAAGGGTCAGGTCACGGTTCCCAGTGGCCCCACGGGGAGGACATGGGCCTTCTCTGGCCAGCGCTTTGCTGAGTGACTCCTGAGTGCAGATAAACTCTTCTCCATAACCAATGGGTGGCAGGAGCCCTAGGCTGGCAGGACGGGTGCTTGCCTGGAGTATGACCCACCTGGGTTCAATCCTTGGCACCACATATGGAACCCTGGGCTCGCATCAACGGGTGAGGCCCCCAAACCAAAATAACTAAATAAGTCAATCAACTCACCCAGAGGGATTTCCAGGCTGGCCCTATGGCAGAAGGTCCAGAGTGCCTGAACTGGGGCCTTGGTCTTATTACTGAGTTACTGCTGGGCTGGGGAACTTGCTAGAAGCATCTCAGCTTGCGTTCATCAGCAGGCGGGGGCATTGTCACCCCCTTTCTGTGGCAACTGAGGGTCTGTTCTGGCTACACACTGCCCAGCCATAGGGTCTGTGCCCTGTGTGACCTGAGCCCAGGGCCGGTGCCCCCATGGGACGAGGTGGGGCCACCCAGCTCTGTAATACCCAGTGTCCCTCTGAATGACATGTCCCCTCTGCACCCATTTTATCTCCAGGGTCAAAGGTGTGTTGTTTTGGGGTCGGGACATGACTCGCTCTGGGCACAGGGAGGTGCTCACCTAGCATCATGCTTGCTCGACCCCTAGTTGTTTCCCCAGCTCAGCCTGGCTCCCTGCTCACTTCTGGCTGTCTCCAGACTCAGCCTGAGCCCCAAACCACCAGGGCTGGCACTGCCAGGCCGCGGGTCATTTCTCCCAGCAAAGATGAGGCTTCATGTCCCAAAGGGACATTGTCTGGGACAGTGTGGAAGCAGCAGCACCCAGGATCTGAAGAGGTTCCTGTGATCCCACCCCCCCCCCCCCCAGATCTCACATGGACTGGGGCACAACCTGGGAGACAGGCTGGGCGGGTGGGGGGCAGCCCCAAGGGTCTCTGAGATGGGCTGGGTGGGTGGGGGCAGCCCCTGGGTTTTCAGGGGCTTTGGTGACCCTGACAATGTGCATTTCAACCCGGACCCAGAAACCGGCTTCTCACCCTGATTGAAAAACCGCCTTTGGACCCGGTCTACATTGGGGTCCTGGGCAGCACAGGGGCCGGGAAGAGTTCCCTCATCAATGCCCTCCTCCAGCAAGAACAGCTCCTCCCGGTGTCTGGGCCAGGCGCCACCGGGGCCTCCTGCATCCTGCAGACCAGCTGCCACCACAGCCAGCACTGGGAGGCCAGGGTCCACCTCCTCTCGGCCCAGGTGATGCTCGGCTCTGCCCTCCAGCCCCGCCTTCTCTCCCTGCCAGCCTTCTTTCTCTCTTCTCTCCTTCCTCTCTCCATGCCTCCCTCCTTTCCTTCCTCACTCTGTTTGTCCCTCCCTCCCTATTCTCCATCCTTCCTTCCCTCCCTCCCTTCTTCCTTCCCTTCCTTCTCTCTTCTCTCCTTCCCTTTCTCCCTCCATCTCTTCCTCTCTCCCTCCTTCCTTCATTTCTACCTTCCTTCCCTCTCTCCTTCCCTCCCTATCTCCCTCTCCCCCTCCTTTCTTCTGTCCCTCCCTTCCTCCTTCCTCCTTCTCTCCCTCCCTCTTTTCCTCCCTTCCTCCCTTTCTCCCTTCCCCGCTCCCTCCCTGTCTTCCCTCCCTCCCTCCCTTCCTCCCTCCCTCCTTCTCCAACTCAAAGTTCAATAAGACCAGATTGGAGGGGGGGTGTCTCAGCTGTCCCTGTCACCACTTATGATGGACTTGGGGGACCCATTTCTATCCAGGGGCCCCACTTGGCTGCCAACAGAACAAGGGGGCCGGTGAGGGGACCCCGCGTTTGAGGAGATGACGGGGTCCCCACTGGGCCAGGGGCTCCCCTTTTGGTCTCAAGGGCGTCTGGGTCATGGCTTGGGCCTGTCCTGTCCTGCAGGAGTGGAAGGAGGAGCTGAGGCACTTGAGCCGGGTCCTGCAGGGGGCAGGGAGGGCGCCGCTGGGCCCTGAGGATGGGGACGAGGACGTGGCTGAGGCCCTGTGGAAGCTGCAGCTGGTGTATGGGCCCGGGGCCGAGCAGAGGAGCTACGAGGAGCTGCTGCGGGAGACGCCCCAGAACCTTCCCACGTCCAGGGTCATCACCCTCAAGGCGGAGGAGGTGATGCCAGAGTCTGTAGTATGTGCATGTATGTGCATGCATGTGTGTGCGTGTGTATGTGTGTGGACTGTGTGTGCACATGTGTGTATCATGTATAGATTTTGCATCCTGCCCCCTGCTGCATGGCTCCTAGGAAATTGCATGTAACTAGTGACTGACACAAAGTTTGTTGCTTTCCCAGGGGTGGGAGGCAAAGGCTGGACCACACAAGCAGAGCTCAGGGCTTAATCCCAGCTCTGTGCTCGGAGGGAACCATATGCAGTGCTGGGGATTAAACATGGGTCAATGACATGCAAAGCAAGCACCTTACCCATTTATTGTGTTTAACTAATTCCACGATGAAAAATTTCCCCATCCCTACATCCCCAGTAGCTAAGAAATAGACCTCAACAGTCTGAAGACTTCCCACCTGGCTTCCCGAACCCCGAATACCACCATGCCCCCAAATCCTCCCTCTCCCGAGGCGTTGCTCCGGGACTCACTGTCCTATAGCCATCCCTATCTCCAGGTATGCATGGAAGGGTGAAGAACAGGCTGGAAGGTTCTTCATCCCTCCTGCCATCATAAAATGCTCTCGAGGGCTGGAGCCATCACTCAGGTGCTAAGGTCTTGCATGGCGTCGACCCCGGCTCAGATCCCCGACACCACATCTGGTTCCCGGAGCATTGACAGGGTCAGGCCTGAGTTCTGAGCCAGGAATAGCCCCTGAGCCTCATGGGGCGGGGCCCAAATCCCTTTCTCCCACCTCAAGTTTTTATAGATCTTAATATGTCCACAGCTCAAGATGATATTTTTGTGCTGGGGATTTTTTTGGGGGAGGTCACATTTGGCGATGCACAGGAATGCTGGCTCTGCACTCAGGATTTACTCCTGGTGGTGCTCGGGGGGCCATATGGGATGCCGGGGATTGAATCCGGGTTGGCTGTGTGCAAGGCAAACGCCCTCCCCGCTGGACTATCACTCCAGCCCATTGTTGTGCTGGGTAGACAGGAGTTTAAAGCCCTGAAGGGTCCACGCCAGGTCCGTTTTCCCTTCGGTCACAGTGTCACTGCCTGTCCCCAGTCAGGCCTTCCCCGGCCGCGCAGGCAGGGCCTGTCCCTGCAGAGCTGGGCTCTGTCTACACTGTGGAGAGACGGGTTCTGACCCAGGGAGGCCCCGCTCGCTCTGGAGTGGGAAAGGTCTTTCTAGGGGCATGTCTTCCCTCATCTCTCCCCTGCACCCAGGCGCACCCTTTTCCCAGGGCCCCCTCAGTGACCCCACCAGTGGCGAGTGTGTGTGTGTTTGGGGATGGGGGGTTTGACTCCCGCCTTCTGCAGGCTGCAGAGCTGTCCCGGGAGCTGGAACCCTACATCCGGACCCGGGGCGGAGACGGGCAGTGGGAGGAGGCCGAGACCCGGCTCTGGCCCTTGGTCCAGCACGTGGAGGTGGCGCTGCCCAGATCCCACCAGTTGCCGGTAGGGGCGGTGCTGCTGGACATCCCCGACGTGGGCGACCTCGGCGGCAGGAGGGAGGAGATGTGGAGAAAGGTAATGGCTTCTCCGCCTCTGTCTGCCCCGCAGTCGTGTGCTTCTGCTAGGGCTCTTCCAAGGCCCATTCTGCCAGGGTCTGCGGGACAGCTGTGTCCCCTGGGGTCTGCAGGACAGCTGTGTCGCCCCCCTCCCCGCCCCCCGGCATCTGCGAGGCAGCTGAGTTTCTCCTCCCTGGGGTCTGTAGGAGAGCCGAGTTTCTTGCCGGCTTCTGTCTTTGCTTTGCTGCTTTGGGGCCCAGAGCAGCAGCGTGGGGATTGGTGCACTCAAACGCCATGCATCCCCAGCTTGCTGCACTCACCACCTGTGTCCCGCCCTGTGAGCCATCTCCTGGCCTCAGGTCTTTTGTGGCCCCCCCACCCCCACCGTGAGGCTCAGGGCCAGCAGGGCTACAGCCAGCATCGCTGCACTCATGCTGGGCTGAGTTGGCCCGTGCGTGCCAGGCTCTTAGGGCTTTCAGCACTGTCTTCTGGGTTTGTTTTGTTTTGTTTTGTTTTGTTTTGGTTTGGTTTGGTTTGGTTTGGTTTGGGGGCCACCCCAAGAGGTGCTCAGGGCTGACTCCTGGCTCTGTGCTCAGGGATCCCTCCCAGCAGGGCTCCTGGGGACCCTCTGGGATGCCGGGGATTGAACCTGGGCCAGCCGTGTGTAAGGCAAATGCCCTCCCCGCTGTGCTATGGCTCACCCCTATGCGCTGCCTTCTAAGCTACGGTGGGTTACGGGGGTAGGTGGGGGGGGGGCAGAGAAACCGGATAGGGAAGGGCTTGGGGTTGCTCTGGGAAGTGAAAGTGGTTTGTGGGGGGAGGGAGGAAAGAACTGTGGAAAGGGGGTCGGAGGATGGGGAGCACTGTGTGACACGGAGGAGGGGGAGCACAGCGTGACAGCCACACCCCAGGAAAGCCAGAGACTGCTCCTGGACAGGGATGGGGGTCACTACAGGGCCCCGAGGGGTTCCTGCCTGCACCTGGAGGGGGTCTGGCCCTGTCACTCCTACCCCCCTCCCCCACTGTCCCACTCTGCTCAATAGGCACCCAGCCTGGGGTTAATCCCTGCAGCAACAGATGTGTGAACAAGGGACAGAAAAGGAGCCCAAGAGAAATATTTTTTGGGGGGTGGGTGGGGTAAGGGGGAGATGGAGCCACGCCGGGCGGTGCTCCGGGTGTACTCATTACTGCTGGCTCTCTGCCCAAGGGCCACCAGGGATGGAATCAGGACCGGCCACATGCGAGACAAGTGCCTTCCCTTCTCTGAACCATATATATATGTTGGTGGTGATGGTGCCGGGACTAACCCTTAGCCTCAGGCACGGTCTTTATGTTCGTCTCTGCAGGACGATGTTTGACCAGATACGGGCCTTTGTAAACTATGACCCACGAGGGCAAGAGGTTTATGGATTGTGGGGGAAGCGGATGGCCGGGGCTTGGGAGGCTCCAACCCCATTTTACAAAATCAGTTTTTAGATGTCGGGGTTCGAATCTGAGCAAGTCTCTGTGGGTACAGACAAGTGGCCGTGGGCAGCACGCGGCCAGCCGGGGTCAGACAGTCCTCAGCCAGGCAGGCACCACGGGGGCGTCCAGCACCCCACCCCCAGCCTTGAAGGCACTTGCCTCCCCCCCCCCCCCACCACTTAGAGCGGGTGAAAGTGCTGCCAGCTGCTGCCCAGGGGCCTCCGGAGGACAAAATCACCTCAGTTCATGGAATCATTTGATTTGCAAGTCCTGCGGTCTCTCCACATTTCTGTGTCTCTGAGGAAGCCCCCCAAAGCGCCCAATCCATGTGTCAGACCCATCCATTTTTTTTTTCATTTATATGTAAGGGGCCAGGAAGCAAGACCTCGGAAAACAGGTCCCCAGCCACACCTGTGAGAGCCACACCTTCCACAGGCCCTGTCCACCAGCTAGTGACCTGTGCTCCACAGTCATGGCCTTGCCAGTACGCATCTGCTCGTTCCTGGCACCCTATAGTCTCCTGGTGGTGGCCCGCTTGGCGCCAGCTGCAAAGCGAGGGTGCTTGAACCCAGAGCGCTGGGGCAGAGTGGGGCTGCGCGGGGAGGTCTGCACCCGTCTGTCCACCTCCAGCGCCGAGGAGGCCGACCAGGAGCCAAACTCGGGGTCACCCATCCCTCACAGTGTGGCGGGCTTTGAGGGAGTCTGAGACACACTGGCCGGTGAGGGCAGGCGCTGGGGGCCACAGAGGGGCCTTCCTTAGTGACACTTCACAGCGTCTCTAGAACAAGTGCAGGCCAGGCGGGGCTTGGATTAAGTGCTGAGTCCCCTGGCCAGCAGGGTGGTGAGCCTGGCTTAACCCCTTGCTTTTCACCCCTTCCCTCCGTTTTACAGACCATCGACAAGTGCTCAGTGATCTGGGTGCTGAGCGACGTGGAGAGAGTGTTAGGGGGACACGCACCCACAGCCCTCCTGGACGAGAGCATCAGGGCCTGCCAGCGGGGCCTCTGCAGGCACGTGGCCCTGGTGGTGACCAAGACTGACAAACTCCACCTGGCAGAGCATCTCAGGTACGGAGCAGGATTGGGCAGTAGCAGCAGCAGCTGCAGCAGCGACGTGACCACAGGGCCTTGGCACATGATGTAGGGCTTGGGGAGGGGCTCGGAGACTGAGGGAAGTGATGTCTGGAAATGGGAGTCTCATGGTGCTTTCCTCACTCTCAGGTGGACTGTTCCATCTGCTGTGTTTAGTCTCCTCCTCCGCTCTTGGGTGCCATTCCCATGAGGGAGGTGCCCAGAGCATTGCCGGTCCCCCCTAGTGGAAATGCGCCCCCTACCAGTCAGGAGTGTTATTCTGCAATGCTGGCCCACCCAGCACCACTTGGAAGCACCACCAGCTTCTGTTTCAGACCTGCCGACACCTGAGATCGGATACTCCTGGAGGTCAAAGGTCTCAAGGGTCAGACTAGTAGCTAGATGAGGGGGTTCCCAAGAGTCTGATTCTAAGCTGAGATGCCCCCGGGGCCTGAGGTGGAGCCATTACACGCCATTGCATGGTGGTTTCTGGGTGGTCTCTGCCCCTGCTGAGTGTGGGATGGCTTGTCTCTGTGTCCAGTAACCAGCCAGAAAAGCTGGTGTTTGGGGCCGGAGCAATAGTCCAGCAGGGAGGGCATTTGCCTTGCACATGGCCAACCCGGGTTTGATCCCCAGCATCTCATTTGGTCCCCCCGAGCACTGCCAGGAGTAATTCCTGAGTTCAGAGTCGGGAGGAACCCCTGAGCATTGCTGGGTATGAACCAAAAAAGAAAAAAAAAAAGAAAAGAAAGAAAGAAAAGCCGGGGGCCATAATGATAGCACAGGGGGGAGGGCGTTTGCCTTGCATGCGGCTGACTCAGGGTTTCCTACCTGGGATCCCATATGGTTCCCGAACAACTGCCAGGAGTGATTCCTGAGTGCAGAGTCCGGAGTCACCCCTGAGCCTCACCGGATGTGACCCAAAAATCAAAAGAAAAAAGAAAGAAAGGACAGAGTGAGAGAAAGAAAGAAGAAAAGAGAGAAAGAAAGAAAAGAAAAGAAAGAAAGAAAGAAAGAAAGAAAGAAAGAGAGAGAGAAAAGCCAGTGTTTCCCCCCCAGCTCCCTCACCCCACACAGACAGGGGGCCCCAGGGGGGCACTCAGATGAGGAAACAGGGAACTGCCCCCCTCCCTGCCAGCTTTGTCCTTCCTGCTACTGTTGTGGGGGCCACACCCAGCAGTGCTGGGGGGACCCTTGGACCCACAGATGGATCCTGGGGTCTCTCACAGGCAAAACCCAGGCCCCCTCTGCCACCCATTCCCCAGTCTCCTGGTCTTGGCGAGACTCTCCAGCAACATTTCCTGCCCCTCCCAAGATTCTCTCCACCCCCAACTCCCACCCGGGGTTTCCCCGGATGCCAAAGACAATCTGGGGAACTTACTAAGCCTGGGCTGGGTGCTGGGTGAGGTGCGGTCCCCACTTCAGAGTCCCAAGGGTGTGGGAGAGAGAAGTCGGCGTCTGAGTGTGCTGGGAATCCAGAGGTCCTTCTGAGGACGGGGGGGGGGGGGGGGGGGGCTGTGTTCTGACTGAGCCGGGGGCTGGGGTCCTAGGAAAGCCCACAGCACCGAGGGTAGCCCCCCGACCCACCTGCCCTAACTGATTTCTCCCCGTCTCCTTTCAGGGAGAGAGAAGCGGGAAACGTGAGTACCGGCGGGTTCCGTGTCTCTTTCTGGAGCTTCCCGGGGCTGTGATGAGACACAAGACTTGCGTGCGGCCGTCAGCAGACACGCACGCACAGGGCTGTCCTTTGTAATGACGCGGGAAGAGCAGGAGTGTCCGGGTGTGTGCACCTGTGGCCCCGCATTTGGGGCCGAGCTAACCCGAGGTGCACGGAGCTCCCCCAACTCCTGGGCTTCTTATTCCCCTGCACAATCCAGGGAACCATCCAGAGTCAGCGGGAGGCTGTTCTGGAGAGAAACAAGACCATAAAGCGCCAGTGGAACAGGGTTCTCAGGGAGAAGCTCCAGGTGAGGCGACTGCCCCCCCCCCCCCAGCCTCCTGCCCCAGGCTCTTGTCAGCTTTAACCCTGCTGGCTTCCAGAAATGAATGTGGATCACAGGGCTGCAGGGGGTGCCCCCAAGGTTCCCTGAGCTGGGAAGGAAGAAAGGAGAAGGGAAGGGGATGGGGAAGGAGAAGGGAAAGGAGAGAGGGAAGGGAAGAAGGAAAGAGGGAAGAGAGAATGAGGGAAGGAGGAAGGGAGGGAGGAAGGAAAGAAGGAAGGAAGGAAGGAAGGAAGGGAGGGAGGGAGGGAGGGAGGGAGGGAGGGAGGGAGGGAATGGGGGAGGGAAGGAAGGAAAGACGACAGGAAGGCAGAAAGGCAGGAAAGAAGGGAGGGAGGGAGGGAAGGAAGAAGGTAAGAGAGATGGGAAAGAAGAAGGAAGGAGGGAGGGACAAGGGTGGGAGGGAGGAGGGAGGTGCTGAGAGCGGGCAGGGGTGATCTGAGCACACTTACACACTTGCCTCACTGTTGGGACCCTGCTTGCCCCCCCCCCCCCCCCCGCGACATGCCCCAGAACTCATTTCTCTCTGCGCTTCCTTCCAACTGATACGACTCGCGAGCTCCTCCTCCCTCAGAGGCTTCTGCCCCATTTCCTGCCATCCATTTGTCTGTGGGTCCCAGACAGCCCTGGGGGCCAGGTCAGCGGGCGTCTGACCGTGGCCATCTTTCTGCCCCGCCTGTCCTCGCTACAGAGGAGACTGCCCGCTGACTCCCAGCTTCTGGAAGCCCCGGACCTGGTGTACACGGTCAGCGCCCACCAGTACTGGCAGCAGACGCTGCTGGCGGAGGCAGAGACGGGTAAGGGCCCACGCAGGGGCCGTCTAGTGGGGGGATGAGGCTGAGGGACGGATGGACCGTATCTCTCTCAGCCTCTCCCCAGGATCCCGCCCAGGGAGGAGCATTCACCTGGAGGATGAGCCCTCCCGGAGACTCTTAGGCACCCCCGGGCTTGGCGGGGACCTGGCACCCGCAGGCTGCGCAGGGTTAGATGTTTCTCACCTGCAGCCCGGCTAGAGACAGACAACGCCAACAGTTGAGGTTCCGGGAAGGACACTGGGGTCCAGCTGTCCAAGGCGCCAAGGGCAGAGCCGGGGCCCAGGCAGCCTGTGCCTTATTTGATGTCTCGGGCAGCTGCTGACAGCCGCCCTGGCCACCTCACTGCTCCTCCGAGAGGTGTGGACAGGGTGTGGACAGGGCCAGAGCAAGAGCACAGTGGTCAGGGTGCTCGCCGTGCATGTGGCCGACACAGGTTCGATTCCTGGCATCCCATAGTGTCCCCTGAACCCCACCAGGAGTGATTCCTAAACACTCTGCGATTACTAATATAAACTTTATTATTTATATAAATTGTATTATTAATATTGTTTGGGAGTTACGTTACTGGGCCCACTCGAGCAAATCGATGAACAATGGGAGGACAGTGTGACAGCATGATATTAGTAATATAATTTATTATTATTATTATTATTATTGTATAGTTCTTGCTCTCAGAGAACATGACAGACTACCAAGAGTATCTTGCCCGCATATAGGCCTGACTGGCATTCCATAGGGTCCCCTGAGCACCGCCAGAACACCCATAAAAGTGATTAGAGGCTGCCCCAAAAGCCTTCATCCCTTTCGGAGAGCCCGGCAAGCTACCGAGAGTATCCCGCCCGCACGGCAGAGCCTAGCAAGCTACCCGTGGCATATTAGATATGCCAAAAACAGTAACAATGATGGTCCTCATTCCTCTGACCCTGAAAGAGCCCCAATATGCCATTGGGCTACACTAGCACATGACAGGGACGAATGGAGATGCTACTGGCACCCGGTCAAGCAAATCGATAAACAATGGGGTGTTAGTGATAGTGATTATTATTATTATTATTATTATTATTGGGATGGAGCGATAGCACAGCAGGTAGGGCATTTGCCTTGCACACGGCCAACCCAGGCCAAACCCGGTTCGATTCCTCCGTCCCTCTCAGAGAGCCTAGCAAGCTACCGAGAGTATCACGCCCGCACGGCAAAGCCTGGCAAGCTACCAGTGACGTATTCGATATGCCAAACACAGTAACAACAAGTCTCACCATGGAGACGTTACTGGGCCCACTAGAGCAAATCGATGAACAATGGGAGGACAGTGCCAGTGCCAGTGCCATTATTATTATTTTGCTTTTTTGGGTCACACCCGGTGATGCACAGGGGTTACTCCTGGCTCTGCACTCATTAATCACTCCTGGAGGTGCTTGGGGGACCATGTGGGATGCTGGGAATGAACCCGGGTTGGCCACGTGTGAGGCAAACGCTCTACCAGTTGTGAGGGTAGGGCTCCAGCCCCTATTATTAATAAATAGTAATGCTCAGAGGCTCCTCGTGGCTCTGCACTCAGGAATCACTCCTGGCGGTGCTCAGAGGACCCTATGGAATGCAAGGGATGGAACCCTGTGACCACATGCACAGCGAGCGAGCGCACCCCCCCCAGTCCTCTTCAGCCCTGAATAATCCGTTTGGGGGGCCAGCTGGCAGGGGGCCACCTCCCGCCCCGGTGAGGGGTCTCAGTCCTGCTCTCTTCCTGCTGCTGGACCTGCCTCACCACCCATGTGCCCGCAGAGGTCCCCGCCCTGCAGGAGCACATCTGGACGAGGCTCCTGGACAGGACGCGCAGGCGGGTGGACAAGCTCGTGGAGGACGCACGAGGCCTCCTGCAGCTCATGGACACGTTCAGCAGCCCGGAGATCCTGCTGGTAGGGCACCCTTGTTTCACTCCCCGCCTCCCGACACGGGCTGTCCCCGCGCTGCCCTGGACATTCCCTGGGACCGTCAGGTGCTGTCCTGGCTGCTCTGGCTCAAGTCTGAGAGGACACAGGAGCAGAGGAACTGCAGCGCGGGAGGGTGGGGCGGGGAAACGCAGATGGGCGGTGAGGAGACAGAGACCACGGTGGCACCCGGGGGGGGGCACGGGCCAGAGGGCACCAGCTCATGGCAAATGTCCAATCGGCAACTAAGGGACAGGGGCGCAGGTCGGGGGAAGGAAGGAAGGGAGCAGAGATGCGGCCAGGGACACGGGCTTGTGTCAAGGAGTCAGGTGTGTCTCTGACAGGCGGTTCACAGACAGCCCTCTCCCCCTTCCCAGCCCTGCAGGACCGTCCCCTGCTCTGGCCCTTGCCCCACACCACAGGGCCCCCAGCTTCACCAGGATCAGGGCAGGGGGTGCAGCCCGGGGAGCCCCGCCTCCCCAGGAACTCACTCTAACCACTGCCTCATGGCTGAGAGTAGCTGAGAAGCCCCTGGCTCCCCTAAGCCGTGTTTTTGGGAGACCTTCCCTCCAATTTTATTCTGATATGAAAGTGGTGAGGAAGCAAATGTTTGTCTTCTTCACCCTCTTTCTTCCTTTCTTCTCTACTTTCTTTCTCTTTCTCTTTTTCTCTCTTTCTTTTTTAAATGTAGGAGCACTGCCATTTATTTAGCCACTGATTAAGCGGACTGAAGCAGGCATGAACCCCACAATCCTTTTTTTTTTGCTTTTTGGGTCACACCCAGCGATGCTCAGGGGTTACTCCTGGCTCTGCACTCAGGAATCACTCCTGGCGGTGCTCGGGGGACCCTATGGGATGCTGGGAATAGAACCCCGGGTCATGCCCTACCCACTGTGCTATTGCTCCAGACCCATCCCACAATACTTAAAAAAAAACTATTGAATATCTGTGAGATAGACATTACAAAGCTGTTCATGGTCGGGTTTCAGTCATGCAACGTTCCAACACCCATCCCTCCACCATCGTATATTTCCCAGCAGAAGTGTCCCCCATTTCCCTCCCACCATCCCACAACACCCCACCCCTACCCCAGCCTCCCTTTACGGCAGGCACTTCTCTCTCTCTCTCTCTCTCTCTCTCTCTCTCTCTCTCTCTCTCTCTCTCTCTCTCTCTCTCTCTCCCCTTTTCCTTGTGTGCATTATTTCACCCTCTCTCTTATGCTGTCTTTGGGCCGGTTCCGTGAGAGTCAAAAACCTCTCCTGAAATCTGAGCTTTTCCCAATTTGCCTTCTGTCCCGTGATATCCTGGAGAAGGGGCCCACCATCCAATTTCCCGAAACTTCCAGCTTCCCAGCAGGGCAGGGAGCGGGGGCGTCAGCGTCGGCTGTGGGTGGCGCCATGGCCAAGCGCGGGCGGGCGGGCGGGCAGGCGGTCTGTGTGGGGCCAGTTCACCACACAAACCGGGGGGTGAGGGGGCGGGAGGTAGGGCCGCAGGGGAGCCAGTGCCCTGCTCTGCACCCCACAACTGCCGACCCCAGAAAATCCCCCCCCCACCTCCACTGACCCAGGAGGGCTGCTGGTTCATGAAAGCAACATCTGGGGAGAAGGGAACTTTGAGGGGGTGTGTCGGGGGAGCTTGAGGGGGGCTCATGCTCCTCGTGCCCCCCACCCCGGCCTGTCCGTAGCTGGAGCCCTGGCCGCTGAGCGAACTGCGGAGGTGCGCCGAAGAGGAGGTGCGGCAGCTGGACGAGGCCGTGGGCCAATGCTTTGCACTCCTGGAGCAGCCCTTGGCAGCTGGGGTGCGGGCGGCCCGGGCTTCCTACCCACGGATCCTGGCCACGAGCCTGACAGTGAGTGAGCCACGCCCGGAAGGCCCAGACTTCGCGGGAGGGTCCCCCCCATCCGGCCCACCCGGGTCCCCAGACTCTGTCTCAGGACCCCTTGGCTTTGGGGGGGGCAATGGAGAGCAGAGGAGGGCATGGGGGAGGGATGGAGCATGCAGGCGGTGCTGGGACCACGGGGGGACCAGACTCCCAGGGTAGAGTCAGGTCTCGGGGTCTTGTGGGGGGACAGCTCCCCTCCCGTGTGCGTGCGGCCTGGTGCTGGGGGTTTCTCTGCAGCGGAGGCACTAAGCTCTCACCCCACCCGCCTCTGCGGGCATGCAAGCGTAGCGAGTTGCTGCTGTCGGAGTATGCCCTGCAGAGCCCGCTGGCATCACAGTGCCAGCCCAGGGTGCTGCCTGCGCTCCTGAACCTGCTTCTCTCCTGCTGCCACAGAGGAGACAGGGGAACCGGGGCCTTTACCAGACCCTGAGAGCCGCATGCCTGCAAGGGGGAGTCTATGCGTCCCGGCACCTGCCGAGAACGGATCTGAACCAGGCCCTGGCTCAGCCCATGTATGACCAGGTGGACCCGGTGTTTGGACGCCTCTTCGGGTAAATGCGCTTTCCCTCTGTGCGCCCGCTGGGCCTTGGCGGGGTGGCGGGTGGGGGCTGGGGGGACGGCCCTCCATTGTGACTCTTTGTTATCTGTGTGAGGGGCATTGGGCCTCACCAAGCAGTGCTCAGGCCTCACTTGCGGGTCTGTGCTCAGAATCGCCCTTGGGGTGCTCAGGGGCCCCTGGGCAGTGCCTGAGACTGAACCTGGCCAGCGCATGCAAGGCGCTTCTTGCCGCCCTCACTCCTGGGCACCCAAGGGCCAGCCCTTGGGACTGAGGTGTGCCCAGGGCATTGCTCAGCCAGCCGAGGAGGAAAAGCTCAATGCAAGCTTCGGGTCGGAGGACTTGCTGGGAGCCTGGCAGGCTTCACAGGCCTCCTGCAGGGCTGGGGGTGTGTGGGGGAGAGTTTCTTCTGGCCGACTTGCTCTGCTCCCGGGACGGGGAGTTCTGGTTGGAGACGGCTAGGGCTAAGCAAATACTCGCCCTTCTTGCGTTTCTCCCAGTGCAACGAGGAGGAAGCAGCTGGCAGAGGCCTCTGGGCTGGCTTTGGGTTCGGCAGGATCATCACAGCAGGGTGGCCTTCCCTGGCACACGCCCTTTCCCGACTTCCGTCCTTTTCTCCATCAAGAGACACCCCCCTCCCCCTCTCCCTGCAGCCTGGCTGGCCGTCCCCCCCATCCCTGCTCCAACCTTGCTCCCGTCCTCCCCCGCTGCCCCAGGCAGGTTGGACCACCCCACCCAGGCTGCTCCATTCAGACCCCCTGAGCTGAGCTCAGGCTCCCCACAGCCCCTCACTCACTTACAGGGTGAATTCCAGATCTCCCCTCCACCACCCTCATTCTGGCCAGCCGGGAGGGACCTTCTCTCCTCTCTCGGGGGACGTTGGTCAGTTCAAACCCCAGCCTGGTTCCGGGGCATGGCTTTCAGTTCTGAGGTTGAACAGATCAGGGGTCCCAAAGCCTGGTTCTGACACTTCCTCGCTGTGTGACCTTGGACTCGTGCCTCACCCTCTCTGAGCTCGTAGGTCTGGGCTGTGAGGGGCGCTGGCTGCACCTGGCCCCCTGAAGGAAGCTGGTGAGGGTCAACTGACGTGACTCCTGGCCTTTACAAAGGCCACTTTCCTCCCTTCCTGAGGCTGCTGTTGCCTCACCCCCTGCCCTTCACTTTCTCTCTAGGGCTGGCCAGGCTGAGGGCTCGGCTCTGTCACTGTGCCTGGAGGCCTTTAAACGCTCCCTGCAGGAGAAAACGAGGGAAGTGGGCGCCAAGAGCGGCCGGAGGGGCGGCGGTGGCCAGCACAGGCTCCTGATGCAGGAGGTGAATCTGGCGGAGGAGGCGGCCTGGGCTTGGGGGGAGGCTTCAGCTTCCAGCAGGGTGGGGTGCTGCCCACTGTCCTCTGCCGTCCCCTGCCCCCCCCAGAACCCGGGTGTGGACCTGGAGGGCACTGGCAGGTGCATGGCGAGAAGTGGGGGGTGTCACACCCCACCTAGCCTCTGCAGTCTGGGTCACGGGATCTGGAGACGGTCAGGGAGAGGCCCAAAGTGTTCAATGCTGCTTTGCATGTGGGAACCCTGGGTTTGATCCCCAGAACCACATGGTCCCCCCGAGCATGCCTGGGGGTGGGGAGCCCTGGGCACCGGGCCTGGAGCAACCTCTGAGAACTTCCAGGTGTGACCCAAAGTCCTGTCCCCAGATGAGAAAGGAAACAGGCCACAGGGAATCAGGTGGATGCCGGGGCGCTCCCAGGCCTCTCGCTTGGATTCCTGTGCTGCCCTCAGCGGGGCTGGGCTCGGCTCTGGTCTGGCCCTTGCTGCCCTCGGTGGTGATGGCACTGCGCCACTGGCCAGGGGTGGGAAAGACCCTGCTTCCCCTCAGCTCTGAACACTGAGGGCCTGGGGGCGTGTCCCCATTAGGCAGTGTCCTTCTGACCCGAGGCCCCCAAAGGTCCCCCCATCTCCTCCTCCTGTCCCCTGGGGGCTCAGGACTTAAGTGTATGAATTAGAGGGTACCCCCACCCAAGCACAGACCTGGCTTGAGTCACCCGAAAATACTGGACAAGCAGGTGCACACCCCAAGGTGACCAGGGTCAGATCAGCAAGCAAGGATGGGGGCCACTGTAGGCACGAGGTCGTGGCCCCACGTTGGCGTCTCAAGGTGCCGAGCACAGAGCTCTTGTTGGCCGCCCAGCTTCAGGGACATGGGCACAGCCAACCGTGCCCCAGTGCCAGTGGGAGGGGCCCTGGGACGCTGACCTGCCTGTCCCAGGAGGTCCCATGGCGTCTGTCCTGTGGCTTGACAGGTGAGCGCCATCCTGGGGGCCCTGGAGGGCCGCATCCTGCATGGGAAGAGGCGGGTCTACGAGTCTCTCCGGGCCTCCATGCAGCAGGACCTGAAGGCCAGCTACCAAGGTGGGTGTGGTGGGTGAGGGCTTCACGCTCCCCTGGGGTGCTGGTGCCAGCTCTGAGCCCCCTCCCCCCTGCCCCTTGCCCCTCAGCTCCCTGCACAAGAGGATCAGAGGTCAGGTCACTAGTGTGCCTCATCCCTCTGTGGGTTCTGACTGGGCCTCTCGCTGTCCACGTGCCTCCCTGCCTCTCAGCGAGCCCCGACCAAAGGCTGTGGGAGTTCTCGGGGCGTCATTCCCGCTCACCTTCCCACTCACCTCCACACCCCTCGGGCGGGCTCTGCCTTTGCTCGGCCTTCGCTCCTTCCGCCCCTTCCCTGAACGACAGCGACAATCTCAACACTGGTCCTTGTGGCTCATGTGCGAAACTCTCTCCCTCTGCTAGCGCAAGCAACATGGGCACACGTGTATGTACACGCATGCAGCCCCAGAATGTGTGCACCCTGTAACTGTGTATGTGCATGCCAAGTCACATGAAATATGCACGGAAAGTCACACACGCATGCAGCCACATGCACGGCACATGTTACGTCTGTGCAGTCACCAGCCACATACCCATTTGCATGCACATGTGTATGAGTACACATACACAATCAGGTGCATGGCGAGAAATGGGGGGTGCATGGCAATCCGTGCCACACAGACACACATATATATGCTTGTGTGTTAAGCCAAGCACCACATGCATACATGCATGTGCTTGTGTGTGAGCAGCCCTTCTGATGTGCATGCACACGTATGTGTCGCACAACACGTGTTCACACTAGTGTTTGCGTGCATGTATGCACTTTGTGTCATCCGCACACATGTGTGGGCAGAGGTTTGCAATCCCGAGCCCTAAGGGATGACCTTTGGGTTCACGACAGGCATGCGGATGGGGGTCCCTGGGTACAGTCCCAGTGTAGAGGCCGTGGGCACTGCCCTCAGGAGTGGCGGCCACGCTCCGCAGTGCATACCGTGTTCCCCAGAACGTGTCCCGTGGCACAGCCACGCACGGCTCTGAAGACATGGTGGGGGGTGGGAGTGCCTCGTCTGGCCGTGCTGTGACCGTGGTCACTACTGTTGCAGAGGCAGCTCAGATCACGGGCCAGAGGGCCTGCGAGCGGCTGAAGGACACCGTCTGGCGCGGCGTGGAGCGGCAGGTGGCGGGGGGCATGTTTGAGAGGGCACGGGACAGGCTGCGGCTCCAGTGCGTCCAGCTGCAGGTACTGGGTGTCGTCAGGGCCAGGGAGGAGGGGCCGCGGGGGCAGGGGACTTCACCTTTGCACCCCAACAGTGCCGATGCCTTGCTTTGCAAACGGGGATGGGGAGGGGGGAAGGAGGTTGCCGCTGGTCTGAGACCAGAGCTGAGGGGCTTGGTCGGCCTCGGAGGCTTGGGGTTCAGTGGCAAAGGGGTGGGAGGCTCAGAGAAGGGCTGTAGGGTTTCCACCCATCGAAGGACCCTGGGCAGCAAGGACATGTGGGGACCATGAGTGGGGGGGACTGGAGGAGGGGGCTAGGGGAGCCGCTCCCAGCAGTGTCTCTCCATCTCTGCGCCTCCTCGTCAGCCTGCCTGGGGCTGGCCCGACCCCCCAGGCGATGGTGTGGCCAGGGTGTGACTCTAACCGGACCCAGCCCATCTGGCTGGTGCTGGGGGTCCCTCCCCCTCCTGGCTGTGCCCCTTGCCGAGACTGGTGCTCTGTCTTGCAGGAGGAAATCTCGGAGAAGGTGAAGGGCAGCGTGGGTGCCATGCTCACCCTCGCCGCGGCCCAGGGCAGCTGCCACTGCATGGAGCTGCCGGGTAAGTCTCTGAGCTCGGCAGACCCCAGTGCCCATCTATGGGGGGCTCTCGTCTGTATTGAGGGCCACGGAATCAGGGCAATGTCCAGGATAGGGATGGAGACCAGGGGAGGACGGCCAGGACAGAGGGGATGCGGGGGTGGGAATCCGCACTTGTGAGGAGGGGCTGAGTCTGCAGCACTCGGGGAAGCTGTGACAGGTGTGCAGGTGCCCGGGGTCAGGTGCCCTGGGAACGTGACCTGGGAACGTGACCATCACAGTCAGTCCAGAGGGAGGGCTGGAGAGACGGGGGGGAGGCTCTCTCTTTGCAGGTGGCTGGCCAGGTTTCACTCCCAGCACCCTGCCATCCCCAGAGCACCTGGGGGAGAGGGCACCAGCCTTTAGTATCACCCTGGCCTCCGGCCGTCTGGGTGAGACCAGCAGGTGCTCAGCTCAAACCCACTGGCTGCATGCAAGCCTCATTCGTGGGACCCCGGCGGGGACAAACATCTGCGCCTGGCGTGGTTCGAGCTCCAGAGCCGCCCCTACCCCCAGGCACCATGGGGTGCAGCCCCTGAGGCTCCTGGGCATTGCTGGGGTGGCCTTGGAGGCCGCAGCCCCATGACCTCCAACTGCCTCTAATCCTCGGACCTTCAGATTGATCCGCTGGCCTGGCTGGCCAAGAGCTGCCAGGAGGGGCCCCCAGACCCCCAAGCATCACGAGGGAGCCCCGCCCCCCCATTGATACACCCACTGAGACATCCAGAATGATCTCTGGGTCAATACCCAGGGCATTACAGGAGGTCGAATCCACATGAGGGTGGACAAGAGATGCCAATCGGGGAACACCTGGAGGGGCGGGAGCAGAGACGATAAGGGGCTAATTCATTGTGGAGGGTAAACCCTGTACCTCTTCCTACTGAGCCCTCGACCAGCAATGAGTGAGGCTGCAGGACTTCCCAGACTTCATGTTTAGGGACACACCCAGCAGTGCTCAGGGCTTACTCCTGACTCTGTGCTCAGGGATCTCTTCTGGCAGTGCTTGGGGGGGACCATATGGGGTGCTGAGGATGGAACTTGGGCCAGCCACATGCAAAGCAAGCACCCTCCCCAATGTACTGTCACTCTGTGTGTGTGTGTGTGTGTGTGTGTGTGTGTGTGTGTGTGTGGTGCTGGGAATGGAGCCCGGGGCTCCCCCATGCTAGCTGCTGAGCACCCCCGTAACCCCCCAGATCTTGATTCGGGGCTGGGTGGGGTGTCTCTCACCTTTGCCCAGAGAGCAGCCTTGAGGCAAGGCCCTGCTCCTCCATCCTGGCCAGGGATCTGGGGCACTCAGAGCTGGGACGCGGGCATCACTGTGGCAGCCGTGCTGGGGTGTCTCTGGCAGGGACTGTGCCTGCCTTGACTCCTGCTCCCCCACAGACATCAAGAGTGAGTACAAGGAGATGGAGCGGCTGCGGCGAGGCCTGCGGGAGGTGGCCGAGGATGCCACGCTAAGGAGGGGCATGCGGGACTTCCTCCTGAGGGGGAGCCCAGCCAAGCCGGGCCCTCGGGGACCCAAGCTTCCCTCAGGGGCTGAGAGCAAGCTCGAGTAAGACCCCTCAATTACCCGTGCACTGGTGGTGGTGTTTTTAATCCAATAAAGCACATCTCCCAACTAGGTGGGCTTGGGGGTCCAGCTTGACTCAATCTAGCACCTCCGCCATGGAAAACAGCTTTCGCTACTGTGCGACGGTCAGCAGAACTCTCTGGAAGCCCCAAGGAAGGGCTGAAGCTGTAGGGGATAGGGGCAAGAACATCGCGCCTCGACAATACCTCAACATTGGGAAAATGGAAATATGTAAAACTCCAGGGGGTCTTGGGTCTGAGAGCAGGAGGCGATTCCTGATTGGGGTGACAACAGGGCTCTTAGACCAGGATGACTGGTTGAGAATCTACAAGTTACCTTGTTCAACTTCTGGGTCACCCTCTGACCCCCGTGGGGTTGTTCTGTCGCCCAGAGAATACCTTCTCTCTGGCAAGAGGGACCCGGAGCCCGGGGGGAAGGGGGTGGTGTCTCACTGCCGCCTCCCCCCCTCCCCCCACCCCATCCTGGCTCATTCATTGACTACCATCCGACATTTTTCTTTTCTCCTTTTTCTTCTTTTTCCCTCTTTTGGCGCAACAGGCAGCCCAAATATCTTTATTATTATGACTTATTATGTTTAGTGAATATAATATTTCCTGTTCTTATTCCTGGATATTAAAAGCATGCCCGGAATGTTCTCTCTCGCTTCCCACCGAGGCCAGCCAAGCGACCAAGGCCATGGGGAGTCGGTTTTCTTGAACAAAGCAGAGGCATTTGTTCGTGCAAAGGTTTTTCTTAGACTTGGGAACCATGTCAGGGGTCTCTGGGTCCACCCTGCCACGAGTGACCCCTCAGACCCAGGCTCTGGTTGGCACAGCAGAGGGGGACTTCTCGTCTTGGAGGGATACCTGAGTTAGGATAGTTCAGCTGTGACCCAGAGCTTCTGTGGGCCCTACTGCAACCTTTTTAAAAAAAATTAATTAATTTTTAATGGGCTGGAGTGACAGCACAGCGGGTAGGGAGTTTGCACATGGCTGAGCTGGGTTTGATTCCTCCATCCCTCTCGGAAAGCCTGGAAAGCTACTGAAAGTATCCCGTCCACACGGCAGAGCCTGGCAAGCTCCCCGTGGCATATTAGATATGCCAAAAACAGTAACAAGTCTCACAGTGGAGACGTTACTGGTGCCCGCTTGAGCAAATCGATGAACAACGGGAAGACAGTGCTACGGTGCTGTATTTATTTTTAATGAATCACTTTATTACTTTGGACAACCTGGCAGGCTACCGAATGTGACCTGCCCACACGGCAGTCTGGCAAACTCCCCGTGGTGTACCCAATATGCCAAATACCAGTAACAATGATGGGTCTCATTCTCCTAACCCTGAAAGGGCCTTGAGGATGGCACTTTAAAATCTCAGGGCTAGGATGAAGGAGACGTTACTGGTGCCTGCTTGAGGCAGTTGAAGAACAGGATGATGTGAGAGTGAATCACCTTGAGGTACAGTTACAGACTTACAAACTTTCATGCTTATGTTTCAGTCATACAATGTTTGAGTACCCATCCCTCCACCAGTGCCCATTCACCACCACCAGTATTCCCAGTATTTCTCCCACCATCCCTCCACCTCTGTGGCAGGCGCATTTCCTTTAACTCTCTTTGGCTTACAGCAACCTTGACGCCCTTGAACATCTTGGTGATGTGTTTTTCTCTTATTTGCCTTGAGGAAACCCTTCCCCCTATCTTAAGACACAACAGGTCTTCCCTGTTTTGCTATTTAATATCCATCCCACCGTCTCTCTTCCTGGGAGTTGTGGCCCGGTTTCTCACCCTACTTTGAGATGATTTCTTGGGATTTCCCGAGGCGAATATGTCTGATGACCAATTACAAATCGTCCTCGCTACCATAAATTCAACATCCAAACATCCAAATGGGAATGTAAAAAGGACAGCATGTCAGCCCCAAGGGTCCCCGGGACCCTCACTATGTGACCTATTCAGGATACCTTGGGTGGTTGGGTTTGACAATTCAAGGATCTGGGCAAGGTCTTGGGGAGGGGGTGGGTGCCCTCCATTCAGGACAAGTCTGGGCAAACTCAGCTGCCCATTTGATCCATCACCCACCTGCTCCCGCTTCCAGGGAAATGAATGAATGGAACGGGTGACTGAACAGAGTTCCCACTGGATACAGGGTGAGGAATCCCCCCACCGCCCCTGTCTGGGGCTCAGCGCCGGTGGCCAGCAGCTGGACACCAGCGAAGGAAGGGGCACTCCCAACCTCCTCTCTGTCCCAGGGCACTGGGGATTGCCAAGGGCATTTGCATTTTCAGTGTCTCTGCAACCCCTGAGCTGGGGACTGAGAGGGAATAATGACTCCCAGAGAGGGGAAGGAAGAGTGAGTGGGGCCTTGGACGTCTGGGTGTGGGTCCTGTCCACTCTCTGCTTGCAAGGAGACCTCAGCAGCCAGCCGATCAGGAGTTGAGGGCCTGCCCTAGTGGGAGAGCCAGCCTATCAGAAAGGAGCACCCTTTGATGGCCCAGAGAACCCCCACATCATTCTTTCTTAAAGGGAATCCTGAGAACAGCTCAGGAAACTGGACTTGCAGTCACTGCCTTGGCCATGTCCTCCGACAGCCTGTCCTCTGACAGCCCTGCTGGTGGGGTCACTGTCTTCCTGGGCACGAGAGCACAGAGACCAAGGCTGGGGATGCACCCCCAAGGCACACAACTGAGAGCTGTCTGGTTAAAGTCCCGTCTTTAAAGCTCTAAATCCAGAGTTGTGTCCCTCACTCAGCCTGTCTCAACCATCTCTTCCAGAGACCATTTCATTGTCCCTAATTAATAAGTCACAGGGGATTGTTTTTGAGACAAAGTTAAAGTGATAGAGGAGGAAAAAAAAAAGACTAGGGGGCTGCAGAGCTGGCACAGCGGGGAGGGTGCTTGCCTTGCACATGGCTGACGGGGGTTTGAGCCCAGGAATCCCGTATGGTCCCCCACACACACTGCTAAGAGTGATCCCTGAGTGCAGAACCAGGGCTTAGCCCTGAGCATCACTGTGTGTAGTCTGAAAACTAACAAATACACAAACAAAAGGACTAGGCAAGTCTTAATGCTGATGAAGAACAGATTCTGCCCAGGACAGGCTCTGATTTCTGATCTAAAGTTTCTTTTCCTTGGAACTCTCTGCCCCTGACCCCCACCCCTGAGGCTCAGCTTCCACTGCAGAGGACCAGAGGTAGCCACCGGAAGTGGCAGACCTTACAATATATACAAGTTTCTTTTTACCCAAACCAGCAAAGGGGACAAGACTTGAGCTGTATCAAGTCTGTATACAATACAATCAATGAACTGTATACTTTAATAGCTACTTTTTGGAAACAGTAATTCCATGTTTCCGGGCCAGGATTGTGCCAGGGATGGCTTTGCCAGTACGGCCCTACAAAGCTGAACAAGAGCAGACACAGATCCCATGTGATAGGTCAGGGGCAGTCCCTTGGAAACCTGCTGGTGAGCGCACCGGGCAACCACACAGAGAATGATGACACTAGACACCCCCCCAGCACCCCCCACCCCACACCATTAACACGGCGGGACTGCAACTATAAACATCTACAAAACACACAGGAGGCAAAGTTTCTGATGTCTTGTTGATGACTTTTAAAAAATGATGATGCCCTTGGGGCCGGAGTGATAGCCCAGCGAAGAGGGCATTTGCCTTGCACGCCACCGACCTGGGTTCGATTCCCAGCATTCCATATGGTCCCCTGAGCACTGCCAGGAGTGATTCCTGAGTGCATAATCCAGAAGTAACCTCTGTGCAACTCCTGGTGTGACTCAAAAAGCAAAAATAAATAAATAAATAAATAATGATGATGCCCAAAACAACAAGTGCAGGAATTGCTACATCAACCCCAAATATGGGCAAAAGTATTCTCAAGTATGTGTGTCTGAAGGCGTCAGAAGCAAGATTTATAAAGAACTACAATGCGTGAGCAGAAAAGAGCCTGATTTTAAAAATGACACAGGAACTGCCCCCTCCTCAAAACATACAAATGAAATAGGAACTCCACATGATGAGTCACCAGCTATGTCACACAGAGCTATGCCACAGAGACATCTCATCACACCTGCTATGAATGACTAGGTCCAACAAGACCAAAAGAATCTTCTGACTTAACTTCATTTTATATGATGCCTTCCAGTTCCAGCCAAGATGCAGCAAATTGCATGATTTCACCATTCCTCATGGCTACGTAGTATTCCATTGTGCATATATACACCACCTGTTCATTAAATGCTAGATGTTCTGCCCAAAACCTGAAAAGAAGAATAAGGAGAAGTAGGAGGAAGAAGAGGAGAGCGAGGAGGAAGAGGGGGAAGAGGCAAGGAAAGAAAAGGAGAGGAGAAGAGAAAGAAGAATTTATTATTTAAGGGCGCTGGAGTGATGGCACAGCAGGCAGGGCATTTGCCTTGCATGTGGTCGACCCAGGTTTGATCCCTGTCACCTCATATGGTCCCTGGCCCTGATAGGAATGATCCCTGAGCACAGAGCCATGAGTAAGCCAGAGAAGGAGCAAAGAGGTTAAGGCACTTGTCTTGTATGTAGTTGACCGTGGATCCATTCTTGGCACTGCCTAGGGTCCCCTGAGCACCAAGCCAGGAGTAAATCCTGAGCAGTGCTGGGTGTGGCATGAAACCAAGCAGAAACATGAGGGCCAGGGGCCAGAGCTGTAGTCGAGGACTCACTTTGCGTGCTTGATGTCCTGGGCAGAACCCCCAGCTCTGCCTGTATGTTCCGGGAGTCCAAGGGAAGGTGGGGGGGGGGGGGGAGGAGTTTCTCTTCACCAACGGGTGAGGGAGGCTGAGTGTGAGCACTTCACAATACAGGCAAAGGTGGCGTGGCCTGGCTAGATGCCCCAAAGGAGCATCCTGTCCCTGCCAATTCTGCCACAGCCCAAACAAAGCAATTCTGGCTTACCACCAGGAGGCAAAGGCTATTTTTAAATATTTCCATTTCACAAAGCTAGGCCAAACATGAGGGGCCGGAGAGGGAGTACAGTGAGTAGGGCGCTTGCTTTGCACACCGTAGATCTGGGTATGGTTCCCAGCACCCCATAGCTTCCCCTGAGCTCCCCCAGGAGTGATCCCTGAGCCAGGAATAAACCCTGAGTACCGCTGAGTCGGGCCCCCAAACCAAGCGAGCAAAACAAAACCAAACAAACCTGAACAGAGGGAGTTGTGAAGAAAAATGATAGAGAATATGTTTTGTGGGGCTGGAGTGATGGCATAGCGGGTAGGGCATTTGCCTTGCACGCAGCCAACATGACCGACACAGGTTCGATTCCCAGCATCCCATATGGTCCCCTGAGCACCGCCAGGAGCAATTCCTGAGTGCATGAGCCAGGAGTGACCCCTGAGCATCGCCGGGTGTGACCCAAAAAGCAAAAAAAAAAAAAAAAAAAAAAAAAAAGAATATGTTTTGTTAGACTGGACCACAAATGAAGATAGCACAAATTCCCGAGAGGAACTGGATCCACAGACGAAAAGCAGAGCATGGGGTGTGGGGGGGGGGGGGTTCTCGGGACGGGGTGGGGTGGGTGAGTGTTTAATAAGCAGCAATTCCAGTTTTGCAAGAGGAAAAGTCCCAGAGATGCTGGTGGTGATGGTTGCGTAACCTGGGGGTGTGTCTGCCTCTGAACCGCGCTGTCCTGGTTGTTTTGGTGTTTTTTTGTTTTGTTTCATGGCCACACCCTGCTGTGCTTTGGGACCTGCTCATGGTTCTGTGTTCCCGGGACTCTGTGATTCCAGGAGGATACCTGGGCTCCCAACCTCTTAGCTGCTTGACCTCTTCTCCTGGTCCCTGACCTGTATAGTCACAAATAGTCCTGACTGGGACCAGAGAGAGAGAGAGAGAGAGAGAGACCACAGCAGGAGGGCACTTGCCCTGCACACAGCTGACCCCTGACACTCCCATGTGGTTCCCTGAGCCCCGCCAGGAGTGATTCCTGAGCACAGAGCCAGGAGTAAGCCAGGTGCATGCCCCCTCAACCCCCCCCCCAAAAAACCTGCAAACATGAAAACAGTGGTAATGGCCCAAGAATAGCCGAGATAAATGCCAGGAGGTTCACTCCACAGCTTGGAGGCCAGCTGTACATGCTAGGGGAAAGGGCAGCTCAGATAGAGAAGGGAGCACCAAATAAAGGGTGTTGGGAGGATCCTCCCAGGATAGGAGATGCACGCTGAAAGTAGACTACAGACCGAACATGATTGCCACTCAATGCCTCTTTTGCAAACCACAGCACCCAAAAGGAGAGAGAGAACAAGGGGGAATGCCCTGACACAGAGTCAGGGTGGGATGGGGGAACGGGGGGGTGGGGGGGGTGGGAGGGATACTGGGATCCGTGGTGGTGGGAAATGGGCACTGGTGGAGGGATGGGTGTTTGATCATTGTATAATTGAAACCCAAGCACAAAAATTTGTAAGTCTACAACTGTACCTCATGGTGTTTCACTAATAAAAATTTAAAAATAAATAAATAAATCTCAAAATGAAGAAAAAACAGTGGTGATGGGCAATTGTGTGTTATTTCAGTATGGCTAACATTCTTTCTAATTACAAAGAAGCAGAGAAAGATAGCTGTGAACAGTTCTGTTTGGGAAATGAGGTTGCAGATAAGAACGGTGGCCCGGCTCGCCCCGTTCCAGGAGGGAACCCAGACCCCCCTCCCCGACTGGGTCCCGTAGTCGAGCCTTCTCTGCACCTTCCTTCCCTCCCTCCAGCTGCTGCTTTGTTCCCATCGGGGCCACCTCCTGCTGGTTCCTGCTGCTGAGAGCAGCCCAAGTGGACAAACATGCAGATGGATCCCTTCCCAGTGCTCCGGAGAGAGAGTCTGGGCAGAAAAGGAAAAGAAGAATCAGAGTGAAGGCTTTTGGTTCATCCAAGGAAAGCAGCTCCTCAACTCAGCAGGGCCACTGGGCCACGGGTCCAAGGGCAGGTTTGAAGCTGTCAGTTCTGCTCTCGCCGTGGGTTTCTCGGGCAGGAAGCAGTGTGACTCCCATGTTGGGGGGTGCCAGGTGCTCCCTTTCCCTGCCAGCAAGGAACACCAGTGAGGATTGGGATCAAGGGCTCCTGTGGGGCAAGATGGACCCTCACGGGGTCTTTCCACCCCATGGTCCTGTTTGTATTACTTCTCTGCAACCAGCACCCGGGTGGGCCCAGGCTTCCCTCCTGATGTGCACAGCTGTTTTTTTTTTTTTTTTTGGCTGAGGGGTTACTCCTGGCTCTGTGCTCAGAAATTACCCCTGGCAGTGCTCAGCAAACCATATGGAATACCAAGGATTGAATCCAGGTTGGCTTCATGCAAGGCAAGTACTCCACCACTGTACTATAACTCTGGCTGGAGCTGCGGCCTTTTAAAGGATTCCATTCTCTCTTTTTTTTTTTCTTTTTGGGTCACACCCGGTGCTGCACAGGGGTTAATCCTGGCTCTTGCACTCAGAAATTACTCCTGGCGGTGCTCAGGAGACCGTATGGGATGCTGGGAATCGAACCCGGGTTGGCCACGTGCAAGGCAAACACCCTCCCCACTGGACTGTCTTTTCAGCCCCCAACAATTCCATTCTTAGTAGCACCGGGTTTAAGGCACCTGCCCCGCATGCAGCCAACCCTGGCTCTGTTCCCAGCACCACCAGGTACCCTAAGTGCCACTGGGAGTGACCCTGAGCACAGAGCTGGGGGTCTGAGCAGTGAGGGGGCACCCCCCCCCCCAATTACATTCCTAGGAATGCTGGTGACTTGATGGGCAACTGAAAGGGGAGTGCAAATGCCTCTCCCGGGTGGCTGGCCCCAGAGCAGGGGGCCATTATGCCTCTGTAAAGCCAGAATGACAGGAAGCTTCACCTGTGGGTTTGTGATCAGGGTAAATGGGCTAAAGTACGAAAAGCATCTGGTACTACCAGGCCGACTCCACGGACGCCCTAAAATGCTTTTCCTCCGCCCCTGCCTGCTTCTATCTGTGATGAGCATATCGGGACTCTCAGCCCATCACTTCTGTCTCCCTCAGCTCAGATCCGCCTCTGGAGCTATACAGGAGGCAGGTGATTCCCAAGTTCCGCCTTTGCTGACTGCTGCAGGCTGACCACGCTCAGGCACCAGCTGCCGGCCCCAAGGACTGAGTTTGGATTTCCAGCCCTCTGGAACTTAGCGTGTTCATGAACGTGACCTTCAGAGCGAATGCCTGGGGTGTGGGAGGGCTAACCCCGGGCTACCCCCAGCACCACCCCAACCTCAACACATTTGGGGAGCAGGGAGTTCCTTGGGGGAACGCAGTTGGTCAGGCGTGGCTGATAGTTCTCAGGGCTCAAGTCCACCTGCTGCACATGCACACACACATAAATGCACTGCACACACACACACTTGCACTCATGCACACTTGGATGCACACTTGTACACACACACTTGCACGCACACAAACACACACACACGCATGCGCATACCCAGTAGCTAACGCGTTTCATTCCTTCATCCTACACCCTCCTGCATGGTCTGGCACCAGGAGGTCAGGCTTCATGGTGGGACTGCATTGACGGTGCCTATGGGAAGTGGTTCCCGCACTCACTCCTCTGACAGACCCCCCAGTGTGGACCCTCTGTCTTTGGGCCGTGGACGTGACTACTGGGAAAAGACATACAATTCCTTTAAGTGGAGAAACTGAACGATGCCACTCCCATCGATAACCTCACAAAACTGGGTTCCTTGCGCGTTCGTCGGGGTCCCCGCCCTGGGATCTTTCCCTACACCCCAAAGCCTTGGAGCTGGACCTTGCTTCCCAAGGGTCAGGCTGGTTTGGGGGCCGGGGAGGAGCCGGGCATGCCTGTAATGCTGACATTGACCACCAGAGGGGGCTGCGTTCCAGCCCCCAGGGGAGCCTCCTGCAACTGCTCCCAGAACTTTATAAAGCCGGGGCGGTGGGGCGGTACGCAGTCACCACCTCACAGAGCTGCCTGCGCAAAACATCTCTGGGCGCTGCAGGGAGAGGGGACGCCAGGGTCACCGCCTTCTCCTTGCTCGGCCCCCACTAGTCAGTGGCGCTTCCTGACCTGATCCTGCTGCAGGAAGTCCCGGGCGCCCCGGCAGCCTCTGTTTATGCCGCCCTCTGGGTCTGGCTGCCAGCGACTCAGTGCTGTGACACCGGCCAACTCTTGGGCCACCGCGGCGAATGCCAGGAACTGAGGGGCACGGCCCTCAGGTGAGTCTTGGAGTACCTTTGTCCCAGCACCTGCGACTGATGTCAGCCAGAGACTGGGGCATGCCAGGTGGAGTGAGCACTGCTCTTGGCATCCTCAGTCTGTGCTGTGGTGGGAGGGAAGGTTCCAGCAATCAGCCTGGGGGTGGGAGGGTGCTGTGCCTCAGTGGCACTGCTGCCCGGTGCATGCTCCAGCTCCAGAACCTTCCGGGAGCAGAGCGCTGGCGACGGGTCCTCGGACGCGTGTGCTTGCGTGTGCATGCATGTGCCCGTGTGCCCAGTGGTGGGACCAACCGAGGGAGAGCTTATTGATAAGTCATCAGCACATCTAGGCTTCAGGTGGCAGAGAGGCTTTCGGGGGGCCGTAACTTTCCTGGAGAGAGAGAGAGAGAGAGGCTATCTTCTGGGCTCTGTTCCTGGCTTTCGGTGACTTTAGAACAAAGCAAGGCAGCATGGAGTTGGCCGCTGAGGTGTGCGTCCCGCCCTCGGACTCCATCCTCCCCCGGCTGCCCAGAGAGCATGTCAGGGGGTCCGGCTGTAGATCTGGCTCTGGTTTGCACTCAGGACTTTTTTTCTTGCAAAGGGAACCCAAGCTACAGGCTCTCAGACTGACTGGGCGAACGGGAACCCCAGGAGCAGAGCCCATTTCTCCCACCTGGCTGCCCGTGGGGCCAGAGGACACGGGCCGGGGGTGGGGGGCTCTCCCCAGACTCTGCCACCCACCCTGAGCGGCCGTGTTTAGAAAACCCGAGGTTTCTCGTGGGGCACAGTGGTGCGCCCGCAGCTCAGAGATGATGCCCACTGGGCTGGGGAAGGGACCCCGGCCCTCTGCCTGCCCCCTGGCTGAGCCCGCCAGCCATGGCACAGGTCCAGGCTGATGTCCCATCCCACCCAGACTCCAGTCTCCCGGCGCCGGGGGCTTTGGCAGCTAACCCAGCACCAGGGATCTCCAGCACAGAGCAACCTCGGGGCTCAGCCTGGCCCAGGGTGAGGGGGTGCAGGTGAGGGGATCTGTGTGGGGCACCCAGGCTCTCTGATGCCCACCAGTTCCCACCTCTTGGGGCATGGCATGGCTTACTTTGAGATGGGACATTGATAGCTCTGGTGCCCCTCTCTGCACTCCAGGGGGACCTGCGTGTGGGGACAACCCCCCCCCACACACGGGGTCACTCTGTTTGCCACTAGTGGTGATGCTGAGGAGTACAGATGGCCCCAAGCCTCCGTCCCAGGCCCACATTCCAAGGCCCCGGCCCCTGTGCACCCCCACCTCGGTTCTCCCCCAAAGAAAAATCAGCCCCAATAAATCTGAGGTGGACAGAGACTTCTTGGGTTTCACTCTGGAGGAGCAGACACGTGAGCTGTGGGTGGCGCCTCCCCCAGCTCCCCAAACTCACATCTGGCCACCCCCGCCCCCTCCCCCTGGCTCCAGCTCCACCAGCTGAGGGGCGGGTGGGCGGGTCACCCTGTAGCAGGAGCCAGATAACAGCGGGGAGGAGGGAGGGGCGAGGGGCTTGAGGGTGGGGTGTGCCTGACCACCCCCACCTCCCAGCACACCCGGGCAGGCTCTAGCCTCCGACACTGACCCTCCCAAACTCCAGGGGCCATGCCAGAGGGCGGGTCCCTGCTCCGCTGAGCTGGAGAGATGACGAGGGTCCCCTGCAGCTCAGCCTCCGATCCAAGGACCCCACCCAGGGGCCCCAGTGGGGTGGAGGACTTAGGTGGAGACCAGAGAACTGGACACCACGGCAGAGCCGCTGTGTGGGGGTGGTCTTGGCACGGGGAACGCTGGGGGCAGGGAAGAGAGAGGCTGTAGACTCGGGCCCCCCTGCCCCCTCAGGCTACACGAAAGGTCCCCAGGGACGGGGAGCCTGTGCACTGTGCATGCGAGTGTGTGCGTGCGTGTGTGCATATACCTATGTGCACACATGCCAGGTGCTTCTGTACCCAAGAAACGTGGCTTCTTACTCAGAGATGCCAAGGCAGGAGAGTTGTGAAGCAGCGGCCAGTGCTGCCTCGTGCCAGCCACGGGAGATGGGCAGTGGGAGCGGCCGGCCAACTGAGCCCTTGGTCTCTGTCCCAGATGCCACCCTCTGCCTGTCCCCCTGCTGTCAGTTGTGGACCCCGGCCAGGCCCTCCTGCCCTCAGGGCTGTGTCCATCTGTCCTCCCAGGGCTTTCAACTTCCCAAGAAGAATTCGTTGCTGTTTTGCTTTGGTTTGGGGACCACACCCAGGGCACTCGGGGCACTGTGCCACCCTGGGGACCAGCTCTCTGAGCTGCCTGCCCCAAGAAGCCACTTCGTAAGAGTGACCTGGGGGCCGGAGAGATTGTATGTGGGGAATAGCCCTTGCTTTGGAAGTGGCCAAGCCCCCTTCCATCCCCGGGCCGCGTAGGGACCCCAGAGCCCTGCCAGGAGTGACCCCTGAGCACAGAGCCAGGAGTTAGCCCTGAACACCCCCAGGTGTGAACCCCCAATTTTTTGGTTTTTTGGGTCACACCCGGCAATTCACAGGGGTTGCTCCTGGCTCTAAAGTCAGGAATCACTCCTGGCGGTGCTCGAGGGATCAAATGGGATGCTGGGAATCGCAGCTGGGTCAGCTGCATGCAAGGCAAACGCCCTCCCCACTTTACTATTGCTCCAGCCCCTCCCCCCTATATATATATATATTTTTTTTTTTTTTTAAGTTAAAGAAGGGCTGGAGCGATAGCACTGGGTAGGGCGTTTGCCCTGTACACGGCCGACCTGGGTTCGATTCCCAGCATCCCTTATGGTCCCCCAAGCACTGCCAGGAGTAATTCCTGAGTGAAGAGCCAGGAGTAACCCCTGTGCATCACCAGGTGTGACCTAAAAAAGCAAAAAAAAAAAAAAAGAAAGAAAGCTAAAGAAAAGGGACAGAGCCTGTGTCCCACCATGCAGTGTCCTCAGTGCCCACCTGGGGAAGAAGCCCCAAGGCCCAGGTGGGGGGGTCCCAGGGTGCAGGGTGGGGGCGGGGCAGCTGCATGTGGCGAGCACTGAACCCACCCTCCTCCCAGCAGGCGCGGCGGGGAACAGGCCATGTACCTGCACACGGTGAGCGACCGGGACTCTGGCTCCCTGCTCGAGGAGCCCTTCGACGGCAGGAGCCTCTCCAAACTGAACCTGTGTGATGACGGTGAGTGCCGGGCCCCTGCGCCCTTCCCCTCCACCCCTGGGTATGGCCACACATTCTTGTGAGGTCAGCAGGACACAGACCCATTGCCCAGATGAGTAAGTGGAGGCCCAGTGGAGCAGACCCAGGGCTCATGGGGGACTCGGGGTCCAAGCGCCCGCCTCTGCAACCCCCTGGCACCTCCTTGCCCAGCTTCTGCTCCAGATCTGGCATCTGCAGAGACGCCTGCACCCCGCAGTGGGGTCGCCCCACCCACACCCATCCCGGGCCCCAACGGGGTGGTGCTGGAGCATGGTGGGTGTCCACTGTTGTCCCGGGCATCTGTCAGAGTGGCCACACAGCAAGACCCCCCCCCCCCATGTCTTTGGAGATGCCAGGCTGGAAGTCCTGGGGGAGGGGCGTGTCTGTCTGCCGAGATGCCCCCCTGGAGGTTGGCGCCCCCAGCCCACAGAAGCCCATAGAAGCCCACAGAAGCCCATGGAAGCCCACAGAAACCCCCCGCTCTGGCCCTCAGGTGCCTGCAGTCCTGCCCAGCCCCTCTCGGCTGGTTCCTTCCATCTGGCACAGGGCTCAGCCCCGAGTTCCCACGGCCCGCCCCAGTGACGTCACCAGATTGGCCCCACCTCAGGGGCCTCAGCCCCGCCCTGAGCGGCCACTTCAGTCCAGGGGGGTGGAACCAGTGGGGGTGGGGGGCAGAGAGCAGCACCCGTATGCGCTCATGCCGGGGCACCCAGGAAGGTTCCGGGTCCCTGCAGGAAGACTGGGGTTCTGCTCCTGTTCCCACACAGCTCCACACATTTCTCCGGAATGAGGAACCCTCAGAGGGGGACCCCGCCTAGAACAGGCAGCCCCTGAGACTGCCGCTGCTCCAGTCTGTCGGCTTGAGATCCCTTTCTCCCCACCCATGAGCTGACGGTTCCTGGGCATCTTCCGGGAACCATGGAAGGGGGAACCGGGTCCCCCTTCTTTCTGCTGGGGACTCCCTGTCACTTCCTGGGTCCTGTCAGCTCACCCTCACGTCCTCTGATCCGTCTCCTGTGCCCCCTTTCCGGTGCCCCCTCCCCAGTCCCAGTCCAGCCCTGAGGCCCCCACAGCCGCTTGTGGTCAGGGGTTTGCAGACAGGAACTCAGGGAGCTGATAGGAACTAAGGAAAATGCCGTTGACCCCAGGAAAGTCATAGAACGGCAAGGTGGGCCTCACCTCAAAGTCCAGGAGAAGCTAGCCCACGGGGGCCGGAACATCAGCCCAAGTGCCCCTGTCTTGGGCTCCAAGCTGCGTCCCACCAGGGCAGGGGCTTGATGGGCACTGTGCCCCATATGGCCAAGACCCAACTGACTCGGGCACACAAAACCTTAGGGTTCCTGGGGCCCCAGAAAGAGCACAGTGGGTGAGGCACTTGCCTTGCATGTGACTAACCCAGGTTTGATCCCTGGCACCCCAGAGGATCCCCTGAGCCCTGCCAGGAGTGATCCCTGTGTGCAGAGTCAGCCCTGACCACTGCCAGGTATGACTCCAGAACCACAAAAACAAAACAAAAAAACTCAAAAAAACATAGGGTTCCCAACTCACCTCCTGTTCCTGTCTCCACTTGTCCTGGTTGAGCCAGGGGACCAGTGAAGATAGAATGTTGTAGAAAACTCTGGAATGCTCTGGGGCTCTCTAGAACCTTCTAGCTACTTCCTGCCAGTCATCAGATCCAGCTCCACTCTAGACCAACATCATCTCCAGCCTGAATGGGGTCGGGGGGGGGGGCCCTCTGCAAGTCACAGCTTCATTTATTTTGGGGGGTATGTGTGTGTTCAGGGGGCTTGGAGGTCCCTCCTGGCTAGTCCGGCTGACAGTTTGATAGAAGGGCTCTAAGATGCAGTGCTCACTCACTGAAGCAGCCTCTGAACCTGGTGAGGTCCCCCGTAGACTCTGTCTGGCAGATCTGCTTCAAGCACCCTGGCTGGTGGCTTAAAGCCTCAGAGGATAGCTGGCTGGCCACCAAAGGAATGTTCCAGAAGGGAGGGAGGGAGGGAGGAAGGGAGACTCTGGTATCAGAGAGACACCCTGTCACCTCCACATGTTCTGCTGGCCAGAACACAGTGACCCTGGCCCAAGCCAGGAGACAAACCCGGGTGAATGTTCAACTGATGTCAGCATTTTGATCCCAGCATCTCCTGAATCAAACGCATATCTGGCTCTTTTTTTAAGAGCAATTTTAGATTTACAGCGAAATTAAGAGTGAAGTACAGACATTTTCATTTTTTAAAAAAATTGTTTTTGGGGGCACACCTGGCGATCCTCAGGGCTTACCTCTGAGTCTGCACTCAGCATCGCTCCTGGCAGGGTCTGGGGGACGGTAGATGGAGCCAGGGATGGAGCCTGGTCATCCGTGTGCAAGACCAGTGCCCTACCCCCATTTTTCATGTCCTTCCTGTGCCTCTCTCCTTCCCTCCCCGCCCCCCGCCATGAGTAGACTCCTCCTTTCCTTTACCAACATTCACCACCAGATGGGACACTGGCCACATCAGCACCACTGAGTCCATAGCTGGGGAGTCCGTGGGCATGAGTTTGGTCTCTGGGCTTTGGTTTTTGTTTGGGGGCCAGACCCAGTGGTGTTCAGGGTTTACTCTTAGCTCTGTGCTCTGGGCTTGATGAAGGTGTCACTGCATGGAGCCACTGTTGTGATGCCACCAAGACCTCATGTTCTCTTGTCTCCTGCATGTGCAGGAGCCCTGGGCCCACCTGGTCTCCTAACTGCGCCTCTCCCATGACTCTCTGTGGTTCCAGCCTAGTCTGGAACCAAATATGCTTCTGAGTTTTCTCCACGAACCTCCACGGCTCGGAAACTCATTCCTTTTACCTCTCTGGTTTTCATTTTTTAAGGCAAAAGGTGAGCATACTTTTGCCCTGGCTTTGTGGCTGGCCTTGTATTTACTTTTTTTTTTTCATTTGTTTATTTTGGATTTTTGATGACTCAGCTGCTCTCAGCTCAGTGCTCAGAAGTCACTTCTGGCAATTATCAGGGCACTGCGCAGTGCGGGGAATCGAACCTGGTTTCCCTCATGCAAAGCCTGTGGTTCAAGTCTTTTGGTTTTGCTTCCTGGCCCGCTGGCACACTCTCAGGCCTCCATGTAGTTGTAATGACTTGACTCCAGCTGACATACTACAGCCACGTTGGTTCTGGAGAGACTGTCCAGGGGTTAAGGTGCTTGTCTTGAATGTGGCCGCCTCCAGTTCTATCCCAGGCACCAACACACTGAGCCAAGAGACATCTCTGAGCCATGCTGGCTTTGGCCTCCAACCCCAAATAATGAAAATTTAAAAAAAATTAAACAGGGGCTAGAGAAACGGTACCCCAGGTAAAGAACTCACCTTGCATGTGGCTTCAGCAGACACAATCCTGGTTAAACTATCTGGTCACCTGGTCACATCCGGTCGCCTGAGCACCGCCAGGAGTCACTCCTGAGCACGGAGCCAGGAATAGCCCCTGAGCACCACGCACTGACTGTTCAGATGCCCCCTTCCCTCTGAAAAATAGAAATGTCCCAAGAAGCCCATGTGTTTGGGGGCCAGCAGATTCCTAGTGTGTGGGAGGGGTGGAAAACCGTGGCCAACAGTGATTTCGGGCGAGTTTGAGAACAATGTGGTCTGTGCTGGCCTTGGTGGGAAACGGGGCCAACTTCTAAAGCTGCTTACATTGAAGAGTTGATGCGGATGGTAATTGAATTTGTACTTCCTGACCACTCGTCCCCAACTGTCCCAAGGTTTCATGGAAATGTTATGTAACCACCCTCCTTTGCTGGTTTAATGACAGCGTTTTTTTTTTTTTAATAAAATGGAGTAAGTGAGTGGGAGAATGTTCCTGAATGGTCAAGAAATCCCAGGATGCCAGTGACCAGATGCCCCCTGAAGAGACTCCCCGTCCCTCAAACCCGGAGTGACCTCTCAGTCGCCAACATGGCACTGTCTTTCAAAAGCAGTTCTCTATCCTAATTATTCCTGGTGCGGTTATTCCCATAAGTTCGGAATCAGGCAGAGTTTGAGAAAATTCCTCAGCACATGTTCTCCTGCTGGGCTGGGGGCTGGGGTGCATGGGAACCTGGCGGGGAGGTGGGGGAGCCCCCCCCCCAGCTTGCAGGTTGTCCCAGAGCAAACCTGATCAGTATTTTCAGCCCTCTGTCTGCTTCTGGAAAAGGTCACACCGAACAGGCCCCCACAGGGACAGTGGGATGCTGAGAGTCTGGGGTTCCATGTCGGCCAGAACTGAATGAGCCTGCCAGGATGGAATTACGATGTCTCTCTGTAAATCTGAACCCCCGGTGTTAGCAGATCCAGCGAGTAAATGTGCAGATGACACGCCAGAGGGAGGTTCTTGGGGGTAGATTTCCTCTTGTTTGTTTAGTTATGAACCCTGAGAATCCAGAGCACTTTGTTGTGGTCACCCAACCTGAGGAACGTCATTGCTTCAGATGTGGTCCTGCCTGAGCCTGTCCCTACACACCATATTGCTGGGGTGGAGTGGGGAGGGTCCCTGCCTGGCCCCCTCCTACTTCCATTACTTCCTGGCCAGTGGGAGGTGGGGGGGTCTCCTTCTCGGATGTTGGCGGGGCTGGAGGACTTCGGGTGTGTGCGGGGCAGAGCTGCAGGCACGCCTGGCCTGGGGGGCTGAGAAGGAGACCTCCCACAGGGGCTGCATGAACAGAGCCAGGCACTGAGAAGTGTGTCCGGGATGTTAGTCATCTCATACAAGGGCTTAACAGCTCCAGGGTGAGATACGAACATTTTCACACCCTTTTCTCTAAAGAAATCTCTTTTGATCATATTTAGCAAATTATTCATAACAAGCAATATAAAATAAATTATTTAGGGCCTGCTTTGGGGGCAGGCTTGGGTGGGGCTTGGGAAAATTGGAAATCATGGTGGTGGGAAGGAGCAATGGTGGTGGGATTGGTGTTGGAACACTGTAATAAATCATCGTGAACAACTTCATAAAAATTAAAAAATGAAAGAAGGGGGGGCTGGAGCGGGTAGGGCGTTTGCCTTGCACGCGGCTGACCCAGTTTTGATTCCCAGCATCCCATATGGTCCCCCGAGCACCGCCAGGAGTAATTCCTGAGTGCAGAGCCAGGAGGAACCCCTGTGCATCTCCGGGTGTGACCCAAAAGGCAAAATAATAACAAGAACAACAACAACAATAAGAAAAAAAGAAAGAAAGAAAGAAAGAAAGAAAGAAAGAAAGAAAGAAAGAAAGAAAGGGGGTGCTGTGAGCGGTCACCCCGGGAGGAGCAGAGCAGGGTCTCACACCTCCCTCCCTTGCTTTCAGGAGGAGCGAGCCCCAAACGCCGGGCGGGCAGCGGCTGCTGCAGCCCGCTGGGCTCCCTGTCGGGCCTACGGCACGCCGTGCTCGGCCTCTACCTGCTCGTCTTCCTGCTGCTCGTGGGCATCTTCATCCTGGCAGGTAAGAGCGCGCGGTCCCCCGGCCGGGAGGAGGCGGCCCCGCCCCCGTTGCCACGGAAACCGAGAGGACGCGGCCGGAACTACTAGTGGGCGGAGCTCCGGGCTGCCCCGGTGCTGCCCAGCTGTTGCCCTGATGCTGGCTGCAGGGGCGCACGTGGGCTGGGCTGGGATCTCGGGGTTCGGCACCCCTCCGCCCCCGCCCCCGCCCGGGTTGCTAGAAGACGCGGGTCCGCGGGATGTGCCCTGCAGGGCGCCCGGGCCCGCGCATCGCGCTGCGCCCTCCTGGGACCTGGCACTGGGGGTGCTGCAGAGATGTGAGGCTCTTCCCTGCCGGGCAAAGCAGGTTCGTGGCACATTTGCTGCCCTTTTGCAACCACGGGGCCGGGGGTTTGCCAGGGTCTAGCCAGATTCTCCAGCCCAGTTTCTGTTGGCAAGACACTCTGGAGACGGGCTGGGTCAGGGCGGATGGGTGGGGGCGCCTTCTCCTGCCAGGAAGAAGCAGAGCTTGTAGACTTTGTAAACTGGACTCCACAAAGAACAGGGGGTCCCCAGCCTACAGGAGCCAGGCAGCCCTCAAGTGAAGGTTGCTCAATGCCGTATCGCTGTAGCAGTTAGTAGAGGGGCAGGGGGGAGGGCGCCGGCCGAAGGAGCATAATTTGAAGTTAACCTGGGATGCTTCCCCATCCTCGCCTTAAAAGTCCCAATTTCCAGAACCCAGTGGGGATGTGACTGAGGGTTTTCTGCACCACTTTGGGCCAGGTTCTGTGGTGGAATTGGGGATCCAGCTAAATGGGGAGACTTCCGATAAACACCTCCCAGGGCCACTCCAGGGAGTCCCCAGGGCAGATGTGGACTGGAGGACACTCTGGATCAGCATAGGTAGTGGCCGGGAGGTTGCTGCAGCAGGGGTTGGTGGTTTGGGGAGATAAGAGGGAGCTCCTGGCGCTGCCCCCTGCCAGAGCTGGGGTTAAGCCCGGGCAGAGGGCTCTGTGCTGGGCTCCAAGGGGCAGCTGCCAGGACCTCCCTGGTTTTCACTTTGGTCACTGGGACCTGGGTGGAACCCTCAAGTCAGCCCCGCCCTCTGGCTCCATTCTGTGGGGTCCATCCACCAACCATTAGCCTGGGGGGAGGGGAAAGCCAGCAGCTGCAAGGAGAGAGACATGCAGGCTGGGGCATGTTAGTCCACATGAGGAGGGTCCCTGGATGCGACCCCCCGGAGGATGAGTCGGACATGATCCGGGTCTGCTCCCCGAGCAGGGAGAGATTGGGATCTGGCTTTTGTGGTTTTGGCAGCCTCAACCATAACAAATTTCCGGAATGTTTGGAAAGTGTTCCAGCCCCGCCAGGAGGCGGGGGCTCAGTTCTGGTGCTGGGGCCAAAAGGTGACGGATGGGCCTGTGACAGAGGGACCCTCGTGTCTGACAGGGCCAATGAGTGAGTGACACTCCTCCCCGGAATCAGCCTGGCTGCCCCAGGGACAGATGCGTGTGGTGGGTGTCTCAGGGCAGCTTGAGCAAGGGGTGACGGAAGGGATGGATGCTGGGGAGAAAAGTGGAGCCTCGGTGCCCAGCTTGTGCCCAGTCCTTTTTGGCCCGCGCTGAGCAGAAGCACTTTATTCCTGGCCTGGGGGCCAAAGGGACTGGCTAGGGTGTCCTGAGGCTTTCATCAGAGTGAGAGTGGAACCGCGTTCCCGAGCTCAGGAAAACTGTTGCTGAATAAAATGTATTTACTGCTGCGCTCTGGGCCCTGAGTATGGTGTGAAGACCCCGCTGACACGCATATGTGCTCCCCAATGCCCAACTGTCTCCATCTCCCCAGTACCAGGCCACTTGTCCTGTCCCCAGTGCTATCCAGAGTACGATGTCCCGGTCCTGTCCCTCACCGCATGTCCCCTCCAGGGTAAGGCGACCTGGTCCTGTCCTCGTGCCCATCTCTGTACAGTGCATGCGTCCTCGTCTGGCACCTGCAGCTGGAGCCCTGGGCCCCGTGTCCCCTGGCTGGGCCCGCTGGGCTGTGACCCATCACTGGGCCTCTCAAGGCCTATGCCCAGAGGCTCTCAGTCCCCTCAGCTATCCTTGGCCTCCAGCCGCATGTGTGTTGTTGAGACCCCGCTGTCCTGCCGTCTGTCCTGGCGTGGGAGAGGGGCAGAGAGAAAGAGAGACAGAGGACTGGCTGAGGGCTCACCCCAACCTCCTCCTGCCTCCCGCCACCAACCACCCTCTAACTAGTTTGACCTGAGGCCTTTTCCACAGTCAGATTTAAAGTGTCCAAATAAATTAGCTGCTTTACCGGGAGCCCTTCCCCGGGAATGATGCCTGGTTAGTCCACATGGGGCAGATCTGCATGGTGGGAATCCCCTCTGAACCCCGAGTTTCTGGAAGATTCCCTGTGCACAGAAGGATGTGGAGCGTATTGGAGGCTAGTGGATGGTGCAGAGGGAGTGCCCTGGCCTGGCTCCTCCCTAGCTTTACCTTCGGGATTGGGTTGGCCCTCAGGAGACACCAGGTATGTGTGTGTGTGTGGGGGGGTGGGGGCTTAGGGACCACCAGAGCTGCCACTTGCCGTGGACCATCTTGGGGGCATGGTGGAGAGTCTAAGGATCTGAGGGCTTTGTCACCTGCAGGGTGGGAAGACAGTGGCTGTGAGGATCGGGGCCTCCTTTCCCCGACCCCAGGGGATCCTGACAGGCCCCCTCATCCGAGTGTCTGTAGGCAGGTCCGAAGCCCCCCTTAAGCCAAGTGCCCAGCAGCTGGTCCATAAGCGCGAGGACTCGGCGCTGGCCCCAGCCTAGCAGTTTCTGAGAAATGTCCAGGGACTTTGCGCGTGCATGCTCCACGGCCCCGTGCCAGCTGGGACCGCCCTGGGGTGGGGGTGGGGGTGGGCAGAGGGGCCTGCCCGCCCTGTGGTGCTGCGGATCAAACCTCGGTCACTGCCTGTGCTCTGTCTCCAGCCCCTCTCGGCTTCCCAGACAGACACAAGTGACAGTTTCCTCTGTCTTCGCGTCCTTTGGCTGTCCCTGTCCTCTTGCACGCACAGCTGGACGCCAGGCGCTCTCCGGCCCTTCTCTCACTCCTCCTCAAGCTAAAACCCCAGACTCAGCCAATCCCTCCCTTTCAGCTGTGGCTTGGAGACAAATGTGTGTGAGTGTGTGTGTGTACATGTGTGCATACGTGTGCGCAAGGGTATGTTTATGCGTGTGAACACAGGTGCATATGCTGGTGTGCCTGTGTATACCGCTGGGTGCGTGCATGTGTGTGTATGTGTGTGTGTGTGTGTGTGTGCGTGTGCACATCACCTCCATGGGCCTGCTCACCCTCTGGTCCCCAGAACCCCCCCGCCCAGGCCACACTGGGCCTAGTTCAACTTTGTGCCCCCAGTTCCTGCCATATCCCCCCGTATAATCATCACAACAGAAATGTCATACCTCATTATATTTTTCCTGTCCAAAAGGTCTAGAACCTTTTTTTTTAAAGCATCATACAATGTTCACACTCTGCTTTTTTTGCAAAAATAAATAAACACAACGGGCATAGAAACCTGTGGCAATTACACAAGCAAGGCCGGGCATTTAGTGCCTCGCCCATGAGCTCCATGACCACTGGGCCAAACCCTCCACGCCATGGCTGTCCTCCTTACTGTCCCGCCCAGAAGGTCCTAGTAAACTCCAGCCTCGGAGGATAAAGGGACTCAGACAAGAGTATTGTCTGGGGTTGGGGGGGGACAGATGGGAGACAGTACACGGGGGGCGGGGGTGATATGGGCAGCAGGTCCCCAGCACGGCTGGCCTCTGCCCTCCATGCTGACCCTGATGTGCTAGCCCCGGCCCACCCATCCCGCATTGGCCCCCTGCCCTCTCCCCCCCACACACACACTGCCCCCCCACTCCCATGTTGCTGTACCTCCTTCCAGAGCTGCCTGCTCAGGGAGGACTCCAGGGCCCGCTCCTCATGGCCCCCTGACTTGGGTTTGCTCCCATGCACAGGGCTTGTCTATCATCCCCTGCAGTGTCATCGCGCAGGTCCCTGCCAAGTGCGGCCGCCTGTGGGACGCCTCTGGACCGACCTCGGACATCTGTCCCTGTGCTGCTTCCCAGCCTGTCATCAATCCTCCGGCCCAGCCTCCTACACGGCCCTGCGCCACGTGGCTGGGCCCAGGCCCCAGATGACACCCGCCTCCAGCCTCCTGGGCAGTTCCCCTCCAGCCTCGCCTTGGGCCCCTCCCAGCCTCACCCGGGTTTCCCTCAGGAGGGTCTCCCGGCCTTAGTTGGTCCAGAGGGAAAGGAGGAGAACAGCAAGAGCCGGAGAAATAACAGGGATTAAGGCATCAGACTGGCACCCGGCTGACACTGCTTGTATCCCCAGCACCGCACAGGGGCCCCAAAGCCCTGCCAAGAGTGATCCCTGAACGCTGCATTTAGGAACCAAAAGAAAAAAAAATAAGGAAAGAAGGAAAAAAATAAAGGGTGATGTGAAGTTTATCTTCTCCATCAGAGCTTTGCTGCCCTCTGACTTGGCTGGAAGCTCCCAGCCAAAAGTGGGGTCAGGGGTCAGGGCGGGGGTGGCAGTGGGAGGCAGAGGTCTTCCTGCAGATGCAATCATATATTCTCTCGGTCCTTAGGGAAGTTGTTGTAATGATTAGGTAGGACAGGGCAGAGCACAGGGGAGATGTCGCCCATTAATCAAAGGCGGGGGAGGGGTCCAGTGGGCCTGATTTTGTCAGTAAAGTTTTATTGACCCAGTCACACGCATTCATCTATGCAATGGTCATATGTGTTTCCAGCCCATTTTCGTTACTCGCTGGTCCTTTACCGGAAATATGGGTGGAACCCCCTTCTAGAACCCTCTAGCTCACTCAGTAGCCCTTTATTCTCTCTTCTGGGTTGCCCTTCAAGGTCTCCAGAGAAATTTCACACCCATTATAAAGTTCTCAGAAGGATAGCTGAATTCTCGGTAAAAATCCAAGGGATCCAGAAAACTGTTCCTAGCCCACAAATGAGGAAACTGAGGCTCAGAAAAATGGCCTGACCTGGCCCATGACCCCCAGCGGGGAAATGAAACTGGAATCTGGGATTCCTCTCCCCATGTGCTCCAGAGGTGCTCACTCCCCCGCCCCCTTGGGAGGCCAGGCCACTGCTGGGTGGCCTTGGGTGATGTCGGGCATAAAGCAGAAACCACAGCACCCCCTGGCCCAGAGAGGAGGATTAAATTAATCCACCCTCTTAACCGCCTCCGAGCCCGTGAGGCCTGCGGGCGGGCACACTGCACAGTCTTGGCTGATTATAACCACGTCCAGCTTCCACCCACAGAAACCAAGAAACTGTAGAGGCGTTCCCAGAGCCTGCCGGGATGCGCTTTCTTAGTTTAGGAAAGAGCGATAGTGCAGAAGATGGGGAGCTCGCCTGGCACGCAGCTGGCCAGGCTTCTATGCCCGGCATCCCACAGGGTCCCCTGAGCACCCCCAGGGGGACCCCTGAGCAGAGAGCCAAGAGTAAGCCCTAAGCATCACGGCGGGGGAGGGGGTCCCCAAACAACAAACAAACAAAAAAGCCCCAAAGGCTCCTCAGATGCCCCCCACTATGTGCAGGGCACCCCTCTTCCTGGCTCCAAGGGCCGCCTTTGTACCCTCCTGCTTCTGACCTCTGTCGGCTGCACGTCCCTGAGCTGTCTCGGAGGGTGTGGATGTGGGTGTGTGTGGAGGGGTGGAGGGGGTGTCTCTAGCTGATGGCTCTGAGTCTGGCGTGGGCCACTGCCCAGTGGGGAACAAGCTCTTCCTGGCTCTCGGGGGCCAAGCTGCCAGCCTGGGGGTGTCTGCTGACAGTCTGCGTCTCCCAGCCTGGCGCCGAAGCCGCCCACCCTCGAGGCTTAGACCCAGAGCAGCAAACTCTTCTGCCTGTCACCGAGCGAGATGCCAAGGGCAGTGCCACGGTTGACCCCGCTGGGGGCTAAAAACCAACCCTCACCACCCACCCAGCGGAGAGGAAAGAACCAGGAGAGGATTTGGGAACCCGGCAGACCTGAGTTCAAGGACCAGCTTGATCATTTACGAGTTGAGAAAATTACTGAAGCCGGGACTGGAGCGATAGCACAGCAGGTAGGGTGTTTGCCTTGCACGCGGCCGGCCCGGGTTCGATTCCCAGCATCCCATATGGTCCTCCGAGCACCGCCAGGAGTAATTCCTGAGTGCAGAGTCAGGAGTAACCCCTGAGCATTGCCAGGTGTGACCAAAAAAAAAAAAAGCAAAAAAAAAATATTATTGAAGCCTCTCCAAGCCTCATTCTTTCTTTCTTTCTTTTTTAAACGAGGGGCACACTTGGTAGTACTCCAGGGGCTACTCCTAAGTCTGTGCTCAGAAATTACTCCTGGTGGTGCTCGGGGACCATATGGGGTGCTGGGGATCAGAGCCGGGTCAGCCAGGCGCAAGGTGAGTGCCCTCCCCACTGCATTACCCCCAACCACACACATGAGCCAGGAAAGGCGGCATCTTTGGCAGAGCATCAGCGGGCAGAGCGCTGGCATCTTCGGCAGAAGAGCTGCTTGTTTCAGGGGTGGGGAAGGTGTTGCCCGCAGCACTGATGTGTTAGCCCGACAGACAGGCTGGACCGTCCTTGCCGTAAAGAACCAGCCTGTTGTAGGCCCCCACACCTCTCCTCTCCGGGCTCAGGAGATGGTTCCCAGGGAGGAAAAGGGCGAGTCCAGCGTGGGAAATGGGGGAGTCCCTGGACACCCACCTGCGGGGAGGGCAATGGGGGCTCCCAGGCTCATCCGCCCAGGGGGCAGGGCTGCACCCATGGCTCTCACTCTGGCTGTTTGGGTCTGAGGGTCCGTGCTGGTGTGAGCCCCCCACCCCACCCGAGCCTGGGTCCTTAACCCTCTCCGGGCCCCTTGGAGGCGCTGTATGTCCTGCATCTGGGCCCAGAGGCTATGACACACCATTTCAGGGGGGGATAGTTGGGGCGGTTAGGAGAGAGTGCTGTGAGGAACAAGATGGGTCACGTACATGTGTGTGCTTGCTTACGTGCACATGCCTATGTGCATGCTTACTTGCATGTGTGCTTATGTACATGACTGCCTTGTGTGCATACATGCATGCCTGTCTCTGCATGCCCATCCATGTCTGTGCATACATTCATGACTGCCCGTCTATGTGCATTCATGCAAGCCTGTCTGTGTATGTTCATACGCTCATGCCTGTCTGTGTATGTTCATATGCTCATTCCTGCCTGTGTCTGTGCCTGTTTCCGTGCGTGCCTGTTTCCGTGCGTGCGTGCAGGCTGGAGGGACCCCTGAGGCCGAGAGAGGGGCTTGGGGGCCAGCACCCTTGGGGGTGCTGAGTAGCTCACATTCTTCCCTCTGTTTCCTGTCGTGTTGCTGGTGTTTAATAAAACCGTCCTTGTAAAAAGCCCGGGAATGTAGGCCACGGTCCCCAGCGTGGTTGGACAGCTCCCCTCGGCCCTCTCCAAAGGGTCGGGGGCTGGGCCAGGACCCCGTGGGAGAGGGAACAGTGGGAGTGGAGCAAGGGGAGGGTCTGCCAAGGAGGGTCTGCATTGGTCTCTGCGCAGACCCCCGACTCCTGCCCCTCCAGGAAAGCCCTGTCTTCCTGGGCTCCGCCTCGGGCGTCCCAATGTCCCTGGGTCCCGGCTGCCCTTTTCCAGATGCCCTCCTTCCTCCTCCCTTCCCTTCTCGTCCTCCTCCTCCCTCCTCTCTCCCTACTCCTTCCCTCTTCTTTACTTCCCTCCTCCCTCCTTACCCTCTCCTCCTCCCTCCTTCGATTTCTCCCTCCCTCCCTCTTCCTTTCCCTTATCCCTTCCTCTTCCTTTCTTTCCTCCTCCTCCCTTCCTCCCTCTGTCCTTCTTTCCTCTTCCCTTCCTTTCTTCCTCCCTCTCTCCTTTCTTCCTTCCCTCCTCCTTCATCCTTCTCCTTCCTTCCTTCCTCCCTTCCCTCCCTCCTTCCTTCCTTCCCTCCCTCTTCCCTTCCTTCCTTCCTCCCTTCCCTCCTTCCTTCCTCCCCTTCCTTCCTTCCTTCCTTCCTTCCTTCCTTCCTTCCTTCCTTCTCTGCACCCCCGCCATCTCTGTCTCCCTCCCTCAGCCCTCTCAGCCTGGTTGATCTATGCTTGGCAGGTGGCTTCCCTGTACAATTGATGGGGTCCCTGGTGTCCTGCACTTTTGACCAGGAGAGGGAGTTTCCCTGGCCAGCCGTGCATGGGCAAGCTTTTCCTCTGCCCCCGTGCTGTCCCGTCCATGAGGAGCCTGTGGCTGGGGTGCCGTGCGTGACCCAGGTCTCTTCCCAGTGCCCCCACCCTTGTTCTGAGGACTCCTTCCAGGCATCCCCTTCCCAGTGCCCCCACCCTTGTTCTGAGGACTCCTTCCAGGCCCTTTCGGTTAGTTTGCCGCCCAGTGCTACTCCCAGCTGGGTGGGAGGTGCTCCCCCAGCGTGCTCAGGGGCCCAGGCAGGGCCCACGATCAGTCTCAGCCCTCCTGCCTGCACAATACACGTTTCAGTCCCATGAGCCCTGTCCCTAAGCTCAGTTTGGGGGGTCCCCCTTCTGCCTGCCACCTTGGCTCTACAGCTGGCCTCGGCAGGGGGTGAGGGCTGCCTGGGAGAGGAAAGGTGGACGCTGTGGCTCGCAGCATTTTTCAGACTGGGGGGCTCTGTGAGGGTTGGACGTCCCCCCAGCCACGGCCATTGGCAGGAAGGACGGCAGCGCCCACACCACCACGCCGAGTCTGGCTCTGCAACGTGCTTGGGGTTTCTGCCCACACGTTTGATTCCCTCCGAGGAGATGTGAGCCTCAGAAAACCCACAGCCCGGCGCCAGCCCCTCCTCTGTGCTCAGTTCTGCTCCACTGGCTTCAGTCCTCTCCGTGCTCCCCAGAGGGAGGTGGTGCCGAGGGGACTCGGGGAGCTAGTGCTCTTGTCTGAGGTCCCGTGCCTTCTCCCCTGTATTTCACTCTGTATTTAAAGTGCTTATATACTTCTATAAGCACTCTGTATTTCACCATCGGAAACTCCAGAATCCGCTTCCTTCCCGCTGTCAGCCGCTCCCCGACAAAGCTGTCAGAGTTCAAGATGTGGAAAACACGCGGCATGCACCGTGATTGTTTTAAATTATGATTTGTTAAACGTTGTCATTTGAATTTTTCCCTTTTGTAGAAAAGACTCTTGAACCCACATGATGCGGTGCCGTGATTGATGGTGGCCACTGGCACCCTTGCATGGGTTCTTTTGCAATACTGAAGCAATCAGCGAGGTCATGTGAGCATGACAGAGGGGTGCCAAGTAACCTTCAAAATAACTCTTCCTCTTTGTGTAAATGGCTGAATTGGAAACACTCTGCTTGCTTGGATGAAAATGCCTTTTATTATTGTTGTTGTTAATGATTCATGTGGTTGGATGGATGTAAATAGATAAAAGGAAGGAAGAAAGGAAGGGAGGAAGGAAGGGAGGGAGGGAGGAAGGAAAAAGGAAGCAGAAGGAGAGAAAGAAGGAAGGAAGGGAGGGAGGGAGGGAGGGAGGGAGGGAGGGAGAAGTAAAGAAGTAAGGAGAAAGAGAGAAGAACAGAAGGAAGGAAGGAAGGAAGGAAGGAGGGAAGGAAGGAAGGAAAGGAGGGAGAGAGGGAGGGAAGAAGGAAGGAGAAAGAGAGAGGAGGAAGGAAGGAAGGGAGGGAGGGAGCGAGGGAGGGAGGGAGGGAGGGAGAAGGAAAGAAGGAAGGAGAAAGAGAGGACAGATGGAAGGACAGAAGGAAGGACAGAAGGAGGGAAGACAGGGAGAGGGAGGGAGGGGTGAGGGAGGGAGAGAGGGAGGGAGAGAAGGATGGAAGGAAGGAAGGAAGATTGGAAGGAAGGAAGAAAGGAAGGAAGGAAGGGAGGGAGGGAGGGAGGGAGGAAAGAAAAAGAATAAAGGAGAAAGAGAAAGAAGGAAGGAGGAAGGGGAGGGAAGGAATGAAGGGGAGGCAAAAGGAAGGAAGGAAGGAAGGAAGGAAGGAAGGAAGGAAGGAATAAAGGAGGGAGGGAGGGAGGAAGAAAAGGAGATGGGAAGGAAAGAAGGAAGAGAGCAGAGGTGGGAAGGAAGGAAGGGGAGGCAGAATGAAAGGGAGGAAGGAAGAAGGGAGGGAGGGAGGGAGCATTCCTTCCTTTTATGATTTGTTAAGAGTTTTCATTAGAATTTTTCCCTTTTGTAGAAGAGAAACTGGCAGGCTGAGAGTTGGCGCATCGTCTGGGATTCCTATATGTGCTTGCTTGCTTGCTTGCTTGCTTGCTTGCTTCCTTCCTTCCTTCCTTCCTTCCTTCCATGTACCCATGTATTGTAGATGCAAGGGTGACTGCATGGAAGAAAGGAAGGATAAACTGGTGCGTGGATGAATGGAGGTACAAATAGGCGAGTCCATTGATATCCGGATGGAAGGATGTATGACGGGGAGGAAACAGAGGCAGATTGATAAGTGGAAGGAAGGATAAATTGCTGAGTGGATGAATGGATATATAAGTGGATTATTGTATAGAAGGGTAGAGGGAAGGATGAGAGGAAGGGAGATGGGAAGATGGTGGTGGGGACCTTATTCGGGCGTTCTCGGTAGCAGCGTAGTATTTTAAAGAGAGGACAACTGGGTTTCAGAACCGGAAAACATAGTTGTTGACTTTGCTCTGTCACCAGCAATCAGATAAACATTTTCACAACCTCTTCCCCACCATGATCCCCACCCCCACCACAACCAAACCTTGTTCCCCATCCTCCCAGCTGACCCTCAAGTTCCATTGTCCACGGGGCTACCGGGGCCACGGTTAGCTCAGAGCAGCGCGGTGCTGCTTGTTTTGAAGAGAGATGCCAGACACGTGACATGGAGCCTGCAGACCTCCTGCTCCAAGTGCAGAAACTCCGGCGGGCTGGCTGGGATTCCTAACATGCTTATTAGCGAGAATAGGTCCCGGCTTTTCCTCAAGACAACTTATGACGGCCCCGCAAGCCAGAAGGACGGTCTGCAGACACCTGCCAGCAGCAGGGCCAGGCGGGGCCCTGGGGACCAGCTGAGTGGCTGCAAAACAAGCATCTCGGAACACACTGTCCAAAAGATGGAAACAGAGAAGCAAGCGGCTCCCAGCTGGGGCTGCAGGCTGTGGCCTCACACGACTGGGGGAGTGGGGTGGGGGAGGAGGGGCGTGTGCAGAGAAGCTCAAAGACACCCTCTAGGGGCCCTAGGGCCTCTGAGGCTGGGCAGCCCTGGAGGGACACTGTCTCCCCAGCCAGACAGGCTTGTGGCATTTATTTCCAGAAAATTACACGTGCACACATGCACATACACCTAAGCATGCACACATGTTCATGCACTTGTGCACATGTGGATTGATGTGTATACATGGGCAGGTGCTATACACAATGCACACACACGCACATACACTCGTGCATGCACACATGCACACACACACAGAGCACCGCTTGCCTGGCCAACAGGCATTCAAGCACCCCGGAAACCAGGACACGAGCTTGCATCATCCCCTGCCTCCGTCCAGCTGAGTGGGCCCTGGCCCAGCTATCCTCTCTGGCCTTCTGGCTGGCCCTGTCACCCCGGGAAGGAGGTGCCTGTGTCTGTGACTCCATTTCCCAGGGAGGGAGGAATTTGCCACCAGGTGCCAGGGGCCCTTTCAGCCCTGGCACCTCTGTGGGCCCACAGTGGCCTAAATGAATTGTAAGGCTGGAAGAGACAGGGTGGGGGGAGTGCTGGGGCCACTGTGGGGGCCCACGGTGGACCTGGAGCTTGAAAGCACAGTCCAGGTTTGGAAAGGGGTGTGCGCCCTGGTGGGGACAGACCAGCCTGGCAGTGACCTACCCAGTGTCTCCTTGGAGCCCCCCCCAATGCCCTTCTCTGGGCGCCCCATGGGGACAGAGCAAAGGAGTGTCACCTCAGCTGCAAGTCCTGCCTGAGGTTGGTTGCTTCTGGAAACGGGCGAACCCGGGGTGTGCCTGAGCACCCACAGGCATGACTGGGCAGGGGCTACTCAACTCTCGGCCCAGTGCTTGGGGACCACGATGCCGAGAATGGAGCCCGGGGCTCTGGCATGCAAAGCACTCACTCAGCCCTTTCAGCTTCTCTTTCTGGCTGCATGCGTGTGCGCATGTGCGTGCGTGCGTGTGCGTGCGTGTGTGTGTGTGTGTGTGTGTGTGATATGTGTGCGTGGTATATGGTGTGCATGGTGTGGTTGGTGTGTGTGTAGTGTGTGGTGTATGTGTGGGTTGGTACATGTATGTGTGTGGTATAGGGTGTGTGTGTGGTGTGGTGCATGTATATGTGTGGTGTGTGTGGTGTGGTGTTTGTGTGTGTGTGTGTTTTAAATACATAAGCCAGGGCTGGAGACAGTTGCAGTGGGGAAGGCACTTGCCTTGCACCGGCCAGTCTGGGTTTAATCCTAGGCGCCACATATGGTCCTTCAAGCAATGCCAGGAGTGACCTCTGAGCACAGAGTCAGGGGTAAGCCCTGAGCATCACCAAGCACAGACACCCCTCTTCCCTCTCAAAAAAGCCATAAATGGTACTTTGCAGAGTCAGTGATGGGATGATTCTAAAGGCCTCTGCTTTGCAGTGGGCAGGCAGGAGGACTGTTTAAGTGAGATCCAGCAGGCTAGCTGTTTCATTGGTTTCTTGTTAAGTTTCTACTTTCCTTCTCCAATAGAATGGAAAGATCTGGAAGGACCGTTCGAGGGGCTGAAGCAGAGCAGTGCCTGCAGGCCAGGATGAAAGCTTGGTTAGTTCACACCCACCACAGATGTTCACAGATGTCCACACCATCGGGGGCTTTTGTGTGGATGCCAGACTGGCCTAGGCCGGCCAGGGAGTATTGAGCTGAGGATGGGCACCGGCACAGTCTGTGGATTCCACAGTGTGGGTGGCGAGCTGGCACTGATCAGAGGGTTTGATTTTGGTTTGGGATTGTGTGTGTGTGTCGGGGGGTGGGGGGGCGGAGGCCTACTCCTAGCTCAGTGCTCAGGGGTTAATTCCTGAGCTCACACAGGCAAAGGGGGCTGTTAGCTCTGGGCACCATCTTCCTAGCCTGCCACTAGGAGGTTTTCTTTTCTGTGTTTGGTTTTGTGGCCACACCTGGAGATGCTCAGGGCTTACCTCCATGCTCAGGGGTCACTCCTGGTGGGGCTTGGGGGCATTGGCCACGGTGCTGGGGTCAACCCCAGGTTGGTGCATGCAAGGCAACTGCCTTCCCCGCTGTGCTGTTTCTCCAGCTCAACCTCCAGCAACTTTTTTTTTTTTTGGTGAGGTTATAGTTTTGAACCACAACCGCAGTGCTCAGGGCTTACTCTTGACTCTGTGCTCAGGGATTATTCCCGGCAGAGCTCAGGGCACCTCAGAGTGGGGAGCTGGACACGGAACCCGGGTCTGCTACAAGCAAGCCAAGTTCCCTATCTTCTGTACTGTCACTCCAGCCTGTTGCAAACGGGGACTATGGCTAGCCCTGCCAAGCCCCAGGGTGGGGTAGGGGTAGAAAAGTTGGGGTGTCTGAATACAAACTTGGTCGGAATCTTGTGGCGGGGTGGGGGGCATATCCCTTTTTCACCAGGATAAAGGACGCTTGTGTTTGGAGCACTGCGGCTGGGCACGGTGGGTGCGGCAGGTGCTCTGTGCAGGGGAAGCTGCAGTTCATGCAATCCCCCACCCTCCCCGCCCCAAACCTCCTAGCCTGGCCTCAGGGCCGGCTCCCCTCAGAACCTGACTTTGTCCCTCTGCTTGAATCCTGCTCGGCAGCTGACAGGACTTGGTGCTGGGGAATTCACCCTCTCCTAAGCTCGTTTCAAATGCCTGAGATACGTGGCAAGCGTTGGCTTCGGGCTGAAGCAATAGCACGGCAGGGAGGGCATTTGCCTTACTTGCAGCCAATCTGAGTTCGATTCCCGGCATCCCATATGGTCCCCTGAGCACTGCCAGGAGTGATCCCTGAGTACAGAGCCAGGTGTGGTCCCAAAAAAGACATGAAAGTTGACTCTGGGCTTGTTCCACCCCTCTTGGTCATGGCCCGATGTACCAACTCATAAGCTGAGAGTTCCGGAACCAAATATTGGGGCCCAGAGTGAGCCCCTCCATCTACGATGCTTCAACAGTGACTGAACCTCTGTGCCTCGACGACCCCACTTGGAATACAGGGTGACAGTTATGTGGATCCCACGGGCTCCTGGAAAGATTCCCTGTATCAGAACGGGAAAGGCATCTGGAGTAGCGCCAGGCACACGAACAGCTCTTGGGAAACGCCAGCTATTACTGTTACTCTGTGATTTATTCCCACCCCCACCCCCGCTTGCGAAAGTCTAAAAGTTGAAGAATAATTAAAGCACATTAAAAGTCGGCCCGCCAACCAGAGAGATAAATGAGCTGTTTGCATAAACATGAATTAAGAGAATCACGCTGGGGAGACGGCTCGGAGCTGGGGACGGCAGACATCTGGAAGGCATCAAATGGGGCAGAGGGTGGGGGACGCTGAGAACATGCTGTGATTGTGCAGGGACAGGATCCATTGCTGGGGTGGGTCAGTGATCCCAGGAAGGGCGGGGGGCTGATAGAGGCCCAAAGCGCCACAGAGTCGCCACACTCCCCAGCCCCTCTCCGGGCACTTCCAGGGCGGAAGGCACCTCAGAGGACTGGAGCTTGAGCCTGACACACTCAGGGTCCTGGGTTCCGTCCCTGACATCGGATGGTCCCTTGAGCACTGCTAGGTGCAGCCCTGGTGGCCCCAGCTCTGCTGGGAAGTACCCCACCAAAACAGCAAAGGCCTCTTCTCAAATGCAAACGTGCTGACATGGAAAATGACCAGGTGGCATGGTGTGTCTGTGAAATGAATAGGCAAATGCACGGATTCACCTTTTTCCTTTGTTTTCTTTTTCCCGTGTGTGTGTGTGTGTGTGTGTGTGTGTGTGTGTGTGAGCATTTCAGGAGACCATATTCTGTGCTGGGGGATCAGAGCTGAGAAGTTGGTCACGAGCAAGGCAAGCACGTTTACCCCCCTGTGTTCTCGCTCCAAATGGACCCAGTTAAAGAGCTGGGGGCAGGCAGGTGGACAGGAAAGGGTCCCCAGGGCAGTGAAATTCCTGGGAAGTCATGAAACCAACTAACCCTAAGGCTGTCAGGACATACCATGTGGACACAGGAACAAAGGCCTGATAAGACCTTTGCCTGGTGCCAGCACAGACCGGAGAAGGCTGGACACCCCCACCCAACCCCCTCCAAAAGAGGCTCCAGCAGGAACAAAGGTAAATAAAAAAGAATTTCAGAGGGCCTGGAGTGAGAGCACAGCGGGTAGGGCATTTGCCTTGCATGTGGCCAACCTGGGTTTGATCCCCGGCATCCCATAGGGTCCCCTGAGCAAGGCCAGGAGTGACCTTCTGAGCATTTCCAGGTGTAATGCAAAAAGCAAAAAAAGAAAAAAAGAATTTCAGACACGACCCTCAGTTAATCCCACCACTTCCCCCTTTAAACCACCCTAGTAAGGGACTCTTACCTAGGCAGAAAGTCCCACGTGGGGCAGATTGGAAGAAACCCTAGAAAAATCAACTTGCACAAAGAAAGCATGTGCATAAGCTGCCCGAGTCCATGTGCTGCCTGTGTTCATGTGTCATGGCCAAGAGCATGTGATGCCCGGGCATATGTGTGACCCGCAAGTCCCCTCTTGAGATGTGGACTGTCAGGATTTCCTACCTAATGCTGGGTGTGTGCTAGGGCTCTCTCTCTGCCTTTGAAGAAGCCCGTGCCTCTCTCTTGAATTTATTACTCGGTCTCCTTTTCTCTCCCTCTTTCCCCTTCTTTACCCCTTATTCAAAAATCTCCCCCCCAAAAATTGTTTTTACTTCACTGCTTGTCTCCTCCTGAAATTCTTTTCTGTGAAAAGGCAAGGACCCCAAAGGCCTGGGCAAGACCTAGGGTTGACTTTCTTTTTCTGCAAAGGGGAATTCCTTGCTCCAGCCTGAGTCTATGACTCAAGAAATCAGGTTGTGAGGAATGTGTAGAACAAGTGGACATCTGGTATGGTTTGATGGCCACCTAGTGGGGCTGTGGGACTCAATGTCTATGCTGGGCAGGGTCTCATGGCAGACTTTATTGGTCCTAGACTTCCCAGCTGGTCCCAAGGTGGCAAAAGTGGATTGAGAGAAAGTGACCATCTCTCTCCTCACTGCTTCACATAAGTCACCTGAGGGTCCGCTGGCATCATTTAAGTGGCAACCACAAAGGGACTGTAACCTCTCCGGGGACATGGCTCAGCAATAGAGTATTTGCCTTGCATGTGTGACGCCATCGGTTCGATCCCCAGCACTGCTGTCCCCAAAATGATAACAAAAAATAAAGTTTAAAACAGCAGAAATCTGTGTTGGCGTTAAACACTGGTGTGATTTGGGAGATGATTTGGCTGGAATTTTTATGAGTCATAAAAATGTCTCCACCTTTTGATCGATTTCAACTTTGGGGGGAAGTGTTCCAGAAGTTGGGGTGGACTGTGCACCTATTTACCACGGTCGGGGGGGGGGGGGACGGTCAGAGGCAGGACAGAGAATGGACGGATGACAAGGCCTGCCTGCGAGAGTCTGAACCTCTGGCAGAACCTCAAACCAGGAAGCCAGAAGGATGGGGGAATGCTGGTGAAACCAGAACCACAGGCCCTTAAGAGACAATGCAATGAACCAGAGTCCAATGGCGAGGACCAGGTGCGTATGAGGGAGCCCGCGAGGAGGAGAAGGGTGGGGGCGGGGACCCATGGCTCAGCATCAGGTGCTCCCAGCCCCCCTCTGCAGCACAAAAAAGGAGAGGGAGAGGGGGGACCAGCACGGCTTTTCCGTGGGGCCAAGTAGGAATGTTTCTTTATTTGGACGTTTATGCTAATGCTGGTTGTACAGCGAGCCACCCGCAAAGACCCGAATGAACGTGGCCAGGCAGTGGTAGAGGGCTCAGAGAGTCGAGGCCCCAGGGAACCCGAGTCAGCCCCGGATGTGGGACCCAGAGAAGCGGCAGCAGGGCTGGCAGGGGGCCAGGGGCCCCTGGGAGAGGTGGGAGGGAAGTGGGTGGTTGTCTGGACCCTGGAACCTTCTCCCCGTTGGAAACCCAGATGCCTCATCTCCAGGACCCGCCTCTCCGCTCTCTACGTGCTGTGTCTGGTGCTTGTAGTGTGTGTGCACACATGTGCCCCCTCCACAGACACACGTGCCCATGCGCACACGCATACATACACGTGCCCATAGACATGTGCCTCCCAACACATACATACACATACATACATACACACATGGACAAACACACCTGTGCACACACACGTGTCCACACACATACTACACGTGTACATGCACACATGCACACACAAGCGTGCTCATAGACACATGCCCCCCACGCACACACACACACATGTACACACACATGGACAAAGACACACGTGCGCACACACGTGTCCACACACACATACACATATGCTACACACTCATACATGTGTGCCCCCACACATGTGCCCCTCCCGCATACACACATACATACACACATGGGCAAACATCCGTGCACACACATGTGTCCACGCACACATGAACACACATACACGCACATATACACACATACACACAGCTTTCAGACGCCAATGCAGTCTGAGGCCTTCCTGAGCAGAGAGTTCCTGTGTTTTCCGGGCTGGGAGCAGCGTGTGGATTCACTTCCTCAGAACCTTTGCTTCTGTCCACGCCTGGCTGTGCTGGCAGGGGAGGCTCGCATTTGAGCCATGTGCCCACCCCTGGCTCAGTCTCTTCCTCTGTAAACTGGGGGAGATTTGATGAAAGATTGCAGACTCCAGGCTCACGATGGACATCTCAGGAGCAGAGGAGACTCTCCTAGAAGCACAGGTGTGGCCACATCACTGGAGGTATTAGGCTCAGAATGAAGGAGTTGATCCTTCTGTATTTCTGGAAACCCACGGTTAGATTGGGCACCCCCGTTTAACGAGAGGGGGCCATGACCGAATGTGTGGGGAGGAGGCAGCCTGGGACCCCGCTCCCAGCCCAGTCTATTTGGCTCCTTTCATAGCGGAATCCCTGAACAGAGAGAACAAGGGCCGGGGAGAGAGCTCTGGCTTCAAGGCTTTGCATGCTTCCGGCCCTGATTTTGATTCCCAGAACCACAGGGCCCCTGAGCACCCCTGGGTGTAGTCCAGGAGGCCTCCATATACCCAGTCTAGCACAGTGCAGGTAGCCCACAGCACTGGCCTGAGCACGAACCCTTAGGCTTATGGGTCAGATATCTCAGGAGTGGCCCAAACCCTCTGAGCACTGCTTGGAGCCACCCCACAAACAGAGGGGAAGCTGTGAAGCTGAGGGCAGGACAGTATCCTGGGAGAACCCTGCGACCACGCCAACATGTGAAGATGATGTGATGTTTGATGTGGAGGTGACGTTTCATGTGATGCTGAGGCTTCATGTGGAGATGACATTTCATGTGACAATGTTGCATGTGACAGTGATGTTTCATGTGGAGAGAATGCTTCATGTGATGATGATGTTTCATATGGAGATGACGTTTTGTGTGAAGATGATGTTTCACATGGAGGTGATATTTCATGTGGAGATGTCTTCATGTGATGATATTTCATGTGGAGATGATGTTCATGTGAAGATAACACTCATGTGGTGATATTTCATTCTAAAATTACGTTTTGTGTGGAGGTGACACTTCATGTGAAGACGACATTTCCTGTGGAGATGACATTTCATGTGGACATGTGGAGGTAACATTTCATGTGGAGATGACATTTCATGTGGAGGTGACATTTCATGTGGAGATGATGTTTCATATGGAGGTGATATTTCATGTGGAGGTGACGTTTCTTGTGGAGGAGACATTTCATGTGGATATGATGTTGCATGTGGAGATGACATTTCATGTGGAGATGATGTTTCATGTGGAGGTGACATTTCATGTGAATATGATGTTGCATGTGGAGGTGACATTTCATGTGGAGGTGACATTTAATGTGGAGGTGATGTTTCATGCAGCGGTGATGTTTTGTTTGGATCCACCTCATACCTGACATCAGTGAACCTGTACCGTGAAAACTTTCAGGCTCTTAAAAAATTCCCAAGATGTTGTGTCCAGAGAGACAGTACAGTGGGCAGGGCAGTTGCCTTGCAGGTGCCTGACCCGGATCCCATTCTTGGCACCCTCTATGGTCCCCCAAGCCCTCTGGGCGTGGTCCAAAGCTGAGAGTAAGCCCTGAGCAGAGCAGGTTGTTGTCCCCAACCCCCTCCAAAAAAATTCCCCAGCCCAGGGGCTTGAGAGATACAAGGGTAAGACAGGGTGAAGGCCTTGCACACTGCCAACTCCAGTTTGATTCTCAGCACCAGGTATGGTCCCCCCAAGCCCCACCAGGAACAGGACCTGTGCACCACTGGGTGTGGCCCATACTGCCCCCCACAAAAAATAAATAAACAAACGAAACGCCAAACCTTAGCCTAGGGCTATTTCCCCAGGCCAGGTGATTCTAGTGGGCATGCAATGCCCCGCCCAGTGCTGGGTTCCATTGCCTGGATCTCATCGCCCTCTGCTTCCCATGCACGCATCTTTATTGGACACCTACGGCGGGCCCAGTTCTGGCCGGGTCAGGTTCCTGAGCTCATCCGTCCCCCTCCCCGTTCTCCACAGTGTCCAGGCCCCAGAACGCCCCCGAGGACCTGAAGGCGCTGGCCGTGCACGTGAACCGGCTGAACGAGAGCCTCCGGGAGCTGCAGCTGCGGCTGCTGCAGGCGCCGCTGCAGGCGGAGCTGGAGGAGCAGCTGTGGAAGGTGCAGGAGGCGCTGCAGAACCACACGGACTCGCTGCTGGCGCTGGCGGGCACGGTGCCGCGGCTGGAGGGCGCGCTGGGCGCGCTGCAGGTGCAGGCGGCGCAGGCCGAGCAGGCGGTGGCCGCGCTGGGCGAGCGCACTGGCCAGCAGAGCGACGCGGCGCAGCTGGAGCGCTACCAGCTGCAGGTGGACAGCAACCGCTCCCAGCTGCTGCTGCGGCGCCACGCGGGGCTGCTGGACGGGCTGGCGCGCCGCCTGGCCGGCCTGGGCGAGGAGCTGGCAGACGTGGGCGGCGCGCTGCGGGGCCTCAACCGCAGCCTGGCCTACGACGTGGCGCTGCAGGGCACGTGGCTGCAGGACCTGGAGATGCTGGTGGTCAACACCAGCCTGGACACGCGGCGCCTGCGCCTCGGCCACCTGGGCCTGGAGCGGCAGCTGCGCCAGGAGCTGGCCGTGCTCAACACGGTCACCGAGGACCTGCGACTCAAGGACTGGGAGCACTCCCTGGCGCTGAGGAACCTGACGCTGGCCAAAGGTAGTGCACACCCGGCCCCCAACACCCCCGCCCCCCCCAACACACCTGCCTCCAACACACACACACTCCACCCCCCAGCACACCTGCCCCCCAGCATTCCCGACCCCCTCACACATATCCGCCTCTCCAGCCCGGGTGCCCTGGCGACCCACACCCCGTCCCTGTGTCCTAAAGGCCCACGTGGCTTATGTCAACTCCCAAGGTGAGCATCCTCTCGCCTGGCTAAGCCTCTGGCTGGCAGTGTGATACTGAGAGTGGCAGCAGAGAGGGATGGCCAGCCCCAGGCTGCAGGGGAGGACATGGAAGTGCAATGGCCAGGGCTGCCGGGACAGGCCCTTCCGGCTAGTGGCTATAGCTGAGCGGTTCTGACTCAGCCCTGGGCCTCGAGGGTCCATGGAAAGCTGGTCTCCTGGGCTGGAGTGATAGTCCAGCAGAAGGGCACTGGGCCCATCTGGATTTGATCCCCGGCACCTGTAGGGTCCCCCGAGCACCACCAGGAGTAATTCCTGAGTGTGGAACTGGGAGTAACCCCTGAGCATCACCGGGTGTGGCCCCTAAACAAAAGGGGAAGAGAAAAACGGGGTCTCTGCATAAAAAAAAAGGCTAGCCCTGGGAGTAAGAAAGCTGGTCTCCGGATTTAAGTGTGATGTGTCCACTCAGATGAAGGGAGGGGGCGCCCCCACCCCCGGAGTCCCATAGGCCTCGCCTCCCTTCCACAGCCTCTCTCTGTCCCTACTGAAACCCCATGTCCAGGCAGCCACGTCCCCTGCTCATGGCCCACCCCAGCTTCCCCTGGTCAGCGACAGCCCCGCCCCCTCCCCCAAGCTTACAGCAGGGGATCAAAATGCCCAGTGCTAGCCCGTCTTCAGAAGCGGCTCTCAGGAAGTCTAGGGACCCCCTTCTACAATGACAGTGCTCTGGGGCTCAGGGGGCTGACCCAGACACCTGGTGGGCTGCTGGCCGGAAGCCCAGCACAAGCCCCACCTTCCAGGATAGGCCCCGCCTCCCGGGAAAGGCCCCGCCTCCCAAGACAGGCCCCGCCTCTCAGGACAGGCCCCACTTTTTTCTGCCTTCTCCAGCTATTCAGCTCCGGGGCAGGCAAACAGCTGTCTGAAGGGGCCAGCCAAGGTTAGCTAGTAAAGGGACCTCGGTGTCAGGGGACTGATAAGAGCTGTGTCTGGTCCAGCCCATTTTGGCCAGGCTGGAGTGGACCTTGTCCCATTTTTTTCCCCCAAGGAACACTAGACACATAAGATGTTGTAGAATCTTCTTTTGGCAGTGGTGGGGATGGAAGCCAGTGCCTCACTCCTGCGGGGCATTTGCTCTTCTGAGCCGCATTCCTGGCCCTGTATTGGAGACTTGCAGCTGGACTCCAGGGCTGTTTACCATCCCCAGGAGCCCTTCTGTCCCTCTGACCCTCTGAAGCATCAGTGTAAGTGGGGCTTTCCATGACCGCGGGACATTCCAGAGGCCAGGACGGTCAGGGATGCTGCTTTGTTCTGCAGCAGAGTCTGGTCCATTAATGAGGGCAGGGCTGGGTTCATGCAGAAAACCACTGAGAGCCCGAGAGGGCAGAACTGGCTCCCCAGGGCACACTGGCACCACCTGACCAGTTGGCAAGAATGGTGGCACACAGGGGTTGGTACAGCTTGGCATCATGAGGAACATGTTGACATGTGCCAACACAGGCTGGCAGTGACTAAATTTGGGTGGTGCTGCCTAGCATAGGTTGGCACGTATATACACTTGTTGGCATAGGTAGGCACATATTGGCCCTTACTGGCATCAGTTGGCATTGGCTGGCACTGATCGGCACTGACACAGGTGGGCATAGTCTGGCACTACCTGGTTAGCATCAACTGGAGCCAATTGACTGGGTTGGCATTGACTGGTACCATCAGGCACAGATAGGCAAAACCTGGCATAGATGTACACTAACTGGTGGCATAGATTGGTACTGCCTATCACAGGTTGACACAGGAACTGACTGGCACTGGTGGGCATGGATTAGCATAGGCTGGTGCAGACTGATATGGTTTGGTGAGGGTTGGCATCGACTGTCATGGGGTGGTATGGTCTGGTGCCATCTGGCAAAGTCAGCACTGACCAGCACAGACTGGAGCCATCTGATACAGGTTGGCACAGACTGGCACATAATGGAAGAGACTGACCCACATTGGCACTTCCTGGGTCTCACTTTTCCAGTCATCTGGCAAGGTTGGCACCCAGGACTTTAATGAGAGAGCACTTAGGGGCTGAGAGATAGGACAGCAGTTAAGGCATTTGCCAAGAACGTCCCCAGCTCAAGTACAATTCCTGGCACCATGTGGTTCCTGGCATGGCCAGGTGCAGCCCTGCAGACCCCAGCATGGGGAGCCTGGGCCCGGTGCTTGAGCACTGCAGGCCGAGCAGTCTCACCCCTCGGGTGTTTGCACTGACCCGAATGGCCAAGGGTCACCTGTAGGAACCCACTGCTCCTGAGCACTGCTTGGGAGACCCCCAAATTTAATAAAAAGGGGCATTCAGGGGCTGGAGCAATAGCACAGCAGCCAACCTAGGTTTGATTCCCAGCATCCCATATGGTCCCCCGAGCACTGCCAGGAGTAATTCCTGAGTGCATGAACCAGGAGTAACTCCTGTGCATCGCCAGGTGTGACCCAAAAAGCAAAAAAAAGGGGGGGGGCATTCACAGGCCAACACCCAGGCCCCACTCCCCTCCCCACTGTCCACCCTCATGTGGCCCCTGGGCCCAGCTCCCAGCAGCGCCCACAGGGGCAGGACCAGGAAGGGGTGTGGAGCAGCCGTGGACCAGCGCCGATGGCTCCCAGCAGGGTTTCTGGCCCAGGTGTGTGGACACAGGGCTGTCCTCGAGGCTGCAGGGGGAGCCTGGCTGTCCGCCCCAGCCCCTCTGGAGCGGAGATTCTCACACAGCCACCCCTGCGCCTCAGCCCACGGCCTCCTCGGGCCCTTCCACTTCTCGTGCGCCTTCCCTGCTGTGGTCCGACCTGTCCTGCAGCCCAAGCCTCAGGGTGCCTTCTCGGCTCTTCGGTGATGCTTGACCCTCATGTCCCCTGAGCCCGCTGCAGCATATGGTGCCACCAGGACCCCTTTCCCTCTCCTGCAGTCCTCCCCTCACTCCCAGTCCCAGCCAAGGCGGTCGCCACCAGAGCCGAGGAGACAGAGCTCTGACTGGCTTTAGAGGAAGGGGCGCTTCTGCAGCACATCTTTGCTGTGTTTCTGTCCGTCTGTCCAAGCGTCCGTCCTACCCTGACAGGTCTCTGCACACGCTGACACGCACATGTGCACGCACACACATTGAGTAAGTGCATGAACACACACATGTGCACGCGGCATATGTGCCTACACATATGTGACGTGAGCTCACACGCATGCAGTACACCTGCGCTACACATGCAGCGCACGTGTGCAACATGTGCTCACATGTATGCAGTACACACGTGTGCACACATGTATACACACATGCTTCCGCTCTGCTCCTTCCGGGCTCAGAACACACAGATCCGCTCCTGAGGGTTTGTTCCAGGAGGGTTAACAGATTCTGTCTGTCGCTCCTGAGCTGATTTTCCTCCTCCCGCTGTGCTGCAACTGGCTAGGAGCTTGCGCTCCTGTTTGGCCTCTGTGTCCAGTTTCCACGGGGCTTCCACTGTGCTACTGTAGTACTGCATCTGTCGGAATGTATGTGCGCCTTTGAAAGATGCAGTAACTGAAGTGGTCACAGAAAGACTGGGGGGGAGGGAAGGAAGTAGCGGGGGGGGGGAGGCACACACACACACACACACACACACACACACACACACACACACACACAGGAGAAAGTGTGAGAAAAGCTCAGGTGGGGATTCTCCAAGATTCTCCGTCCTCTGCTGCTGGCGCTGGAAGGAGTCTGTCTGCCGGGCCCACAGAGCACGAGAGCGCCCCGGCACTGATGGTCTCTGGTTGCAGCCTGGGGAGAGGAGACACTGCAGGACGGCGGAGGGCGCGCCAGCTGGGACTGGGTGTGTCTGAGTCAGGGGCTTCAATGTCACCATCATGAACAGCCTCGGGGAGGCTGGGTGCCAGGTGCCATGTGGGACATGGCCTGAGTGAAGGACAGGGCACAGGCACCTGTGGGACTAGGGGCTGGGGTTCTCTGGGTCAGGGGACACGGGCATTTCTAGGGTCAGGGGACTGGGGGCAGCTGTGAGGTCAGGGGACTGGAGACATCTCTGCGGTTAGGGGGTTGGAGGCAGCTCTGGGGTCAGGGGCCTGGGGGCATCTCGGGGTCAGGGGCCTGGGGGCATCTCAGGGTCAGGGGCCTGGGGGCATCTCTGGGGTCAAGGGCCTGGGGGCATCTCGGGGTCAAGGGGCTGGGGGCACCTCTGGCTGTCCTTCCCTTTCCTTGTTGCTTGCCCTGCAGACCGCCTGTTCTGGAAAGCCCCTCTAACACTGGTGCCGTTTGTGACCCTTCCAGGCCCCCCAGGCCCCAAAGGAGAGCAGGGGGATGAAGGCAAGGAAGGTCAGCCCGGCCTCCCAGGAATCCCAGGGCTCCAAGGTAAGGAAGGGCTGGAGGGGTGGTTGGGAGGGCCCTGGGCACGGAGTCCCCACCACTTCCCCTAGGTTGGGGGGCCCCTGAGACACTGTGGGTGCGGGATGCTTGTCTCGGGAAGGACCCAGGTCCAGTGCTCACTGCACCAAGGGCCAGTGTGGGGAAGCGACGGGTGTTTGCCCGGCTGGTGCCCCTGCTGCTCGGCCTTCCGCCTCAGCCCCTCCAACATCTGTCCTGTGCGTCAGACTTTCCTCCCACCCATTGGATCCACCAGGAGCAGCATTTTTCTGGGAGCAAGTAGAAGCTTCTAGAACAGTGGCTCCCACCCTCTGGTTCGCAGCTGTGAACACACCTTAGAAGGGGCGTCAAGGAGCTGTACCAGGAGCCATCTCCCACCCTCAAGCCTTGCCCTTCCCACACCTCCAGGAAAGCGGGTGCCCTGCCCTCAACTGTGCCCTTGGGGGGGACCCCAGGCTCAGAGGGACGGGTCCACAACCATGCACAGCAGGTGGGACCCTGTGTCCTGCCTCACCCCGTCTCCAGAGTCGCATATCTACACACCCCTACAAGATTCCAAAATTCTGCCCTTCCCCCTCCTCCCCCTCTCTGCACCCCCCAACCCCGCCCCTCTAGCCTCCAGGGTCAGGTAGATGGCAGGGGAGGGGACACAGGGACCCACCCATTCGCGCCCACCTCTTCTGAGGCCCCTGCCTGCATGACTCCGACCTGGGCCGGCCGGGTCCAGCCCGGAGGCGAGCTGGGTCTTCCTGACATGGAAACAGCCAGAGAAAAGCCACCAGACTGGCCAATACTTTGTGGCAGGAAAGGCGAATGGCGAGGGCGGGTGGGCGGGGGGTGGGTGTTGCTTCCGAGGCCTGGAAGCATTTCTCTCCCCTCTCACTCTGAGCCCTGAGCACGCCAGCACCTGGCCTTCAGCTCACGGACCCCGAGCCTCGGGGAAGCCAGAGTTCACAACCTGCCTCCGGCTCTCTGCCATGTGATGGTGGGCAGATGACGTCCCCTCTCCGGGCCACAGGGTCCTCCTAGGTGAAAGGGCAGAGTGTGTGTTATGAGGGCCAGAGGAGAAGCTAAAGGGTCCAGGAGATGACTTGAAAAGTCCAGCGCTGACCTAGCATGCTGGAACCCCGAGTTTGATCCCTGACACCACAGGGCCCCCAAAGCACCTCTGGGAACAACCCACCTGCCTCGAGCACCCAGCTGGGAGTAGTCCTGAGCACTGCCAGCTGTGGCTGCAGAACAGGAGCGTCCAGCACAGTGCCTGGCCTGTGGAGAGTGTTTCGACCCAAAGTGTTGACCAGTCTTGGTCTCTTGGGGTGGGGTGCTGGCCCCAGCTCCGACCGTGGACTGGTGGTTGGGGGGGGGGGGGCTGGCAGCCTCTGTGGGTGCCAGGTGCAGGGGGTTGGGTGTGGCTGGGGCTGACCAGCTAAGTGCCCAGAGAAGAATCCAGAAACTGCAGACGGGGTGTGGGGAAGCCAATTGCTTGGCCAGACTGTGCTTCGAGGCGACCATCTCCACGGCCCCACCCTGAAACTCTTGTATCCCTAGGCGTGCCCGGGGTGAGAGGAACCCCAGGACTTCCAGGCCCCAAGGGTGATGATGGGAAGCTGGGACCCACCGGCCCCATGGGCATGCGCGGGTTCAAAGGTAAGGCAGCGCACGCGCCCCTTTCTGCTCCCACCATACCAGCCTCACGCGCCCCCCCTCCCCCCTGTCACGTCCCTCCTCGTGAAGGCCCTGTGCTCAGTCACAGGCACCCCTCGCTGGTCCTGCAGGGCAGAGTCCATCCTGTCAGACTAAAAAAGAAATTCCCAGACCCTGAGGATGTCTCACTCCTGCTTTGTAACTTCCCTGCTGGCTTCACAGCATCTTTCCACCCCCCTCTCTCTCTCCCTCTCCCTCCTTCCCTTCCTCCCTCCTTCCCTTCCTTTCTGCCCCGCTTTTCTCCCTCCCTCTCTCTCCCTTCCTCCCTTCCTCCCTTCTTTCCTCCCTCCCTCTCTCCCTCTCTGGGTCTCTCTCTCCCTCCCTCTCCCTCTTTCCCTCCTTTCCTCCCTCCCTTCTTTCTCCCTCCCTTCTCGCCTCCCTCCCTTCTCTCCCTCCCTTCCTCCCTCTCTCTCTTTCTCTCTTACTTCATTTTTGGTCCATACCCAACAGGTGCTCAGGACTTACTCCCGGCTCTGTTCTCAGGGATCACTCCTGGCAGGCTCATGGGACCATAAGGGGTGCCGGGGATTGGACCCAGGTCTGCCACGTGCAAGACAAATACACTCCCCACTGTACTGTCTCCCAGTCCCTGTTGGTCTTCTCACTGAGCTATGTCCACCTCTGGTCCACGCTGGAAGGAAGCGTTTCCTCTGACCCTCAGGGGACCCGGCAGCATCGCTGGCCAAGCTCCTTCCTATCTGCCAGGCTCCTTGCTCCTGCCCGTCTTGCCCCGCGCCAGCATCCCCTTCCGCTCCATCTTCCATCTCCGATGCCTGTTCTCTTCCCGTTGCAGGGGACCGAGGCCCAAAGGGAGAGAAGGGAGAGCGGGGAGACAGAGCCGCGGACGCTGGTAAGCATGTCAAGCTGTGTGGGGAGCTTGTATTGGTCTGTGGGGGGCTGGATGCCAGAGCCCTGGGCCCCACACCAGAGGGTCTGGTGAGAACTCAAGGCCACTGGGACTCAGGGAGGGGTGTCCCTGTCCAGCTCGAGTCCTCAGACTGAGGGGGCCAAACCCGCGGTTCCCTCTGTGGACACTCACTACGGGGCAAAGCTGAGGGTCTTCGTGTCTGACGGGGCCCCCCCAAACCCAATGTTGGGCAGCCAGCATGTGTGGTGACAATACTCCTGCCGGGTGCATCTACACCCCCGCCCCAAGGCCTCCATGTAGACGCCTGGAGGGCACCTGGCCAAGTCCATGGTGGGGTCTCCCCAGAAGGTCAGTGACAAGGACCTCGAAGTTAGGTCAGTGGCTACGACTTTCCTGGCCTGGGGTCCACCACCTCCCCACAGTAATGCCATCTGGCCCAGAGCCACTGTCCAGCGAAGGCCATGGGAGCTCACCCACTGCCTGGCCTCTCCATTAGCTCCAGGTCTCTCTGCGGACACTCAGGGACAGTGTCCAGCAGAGTTGCCTGAGGGACAGTACCCAGGCTGCTCAACCAGAGGTCACCCTAACACCTGCTTCCACCCCCACGTCCTGCAAACCAGAGGGCCTGTCTTCCCCCCCAGCCCCCCTGCAGCGTGTCCCTGCTGCCCCCTCCCCTGCTCCTCCCTGGGGGTGGTCATGCAGGCTTCCACAGCTGTCCCTCCACAGCAGTGGACACAGTCAAAGCCCCTGTGCTCAGTGCCCCCTGCGTGCTTCACATCTGTGAAGCATTAGCCCGTGTCCCTCCCAGAGGTGGCTGAGGGCATGGTGTGGGGCATCCCAAGCCAGATGCCATCAGCTTGTCAAGGCCATGGCAGAGAGTCCCAGATGCCCCCCCACCTTGTCCCCTACCCCCACGCCGTGCACTGACTGCCCCATGACGGGAGGCTGCCCAGGGTTGCTGCGAGTGCCCTTGACACTGAGGTCTGGGAAATCCATCACTCAGTTGGGGTGGCCGGAACCAGGTGCTGTCCAAGGATGACTTGGGAGAGAGAGCAGGACCAGGGGGCCTTGCCAGGGATGCCGGGGCAACTGTTGGCCAGCTGTCCTGGGGGGAGGACAGCGCTGCCACAGAAAACCTGGTCGTGAGTCTCACGGATGGCCCAGCTGCAGGACCCTGCGGCTGGACTCAGCAGGGGCACAGGGCGGGGTGTGGGGCTGAGGGGGTGGGGGCCAGGATGGGCAGGGCGGCTAACTCTTGGCTGGGGAGCCGATGACCGGCCACAGGCGCTGACGTCAGCCCTGCACGGTCCCTCCTTGAGCATCAGGGACCAGACCCAGGGCGTTCTCTCCTGCCCACACCCTCGCTGGGGCCAGAGCCCAGACTCCAGCCTTGCACAACACCCTTGGCCTTTTCTTCTCGCGACGGCGAGGAGGAAGGAGCCGGGCAGAGAGCGGCCTCTGCAGGCGGCGGCTGGCTCCTGGGAGGTGTGGTGCAGCCCTGTAGGAAGGTGGGAGCATCCAGCAATCGGAGCCTGTGTGGGTGTGCGCGTGCCGTGCGTGTGCGTGCGTGCGTGCGTGTGTGTGTGTGTAGGGAGACAGGGGAGCAGCCATCCAGCACCTCCCTGCCTTTGGAGGAGCTGATCAGTCAGGGGCATTGGTTAGAGCTGAAAACCCAGGTTTTGAATCTCTAGGGTTCTACAGTGACACCCCCCCACCGAGGAGGTGGGGACTTTAGGGCCTGAGATTGACCAGCAAGCATCTTCTGGTCCCATACTGGCACGCGCTGTCCCGGGCTCCTGGGGTGGGGCTGCCCTGGCCACGCCCACCTCCGACCACGCCCACACATGGCCACGCCCCCTCCGGCCATGCACTCCTTCAGCCCCTCCCCCTGTCCCTAACCTTGTCCATGCCCCCTCTGGCCATGCCCCCTGCTACAATCCAGCTCCTTAAGGTCGATTTCCCAGGAACCCCAAGTCCCAGATGCTTTAACCAGATCCCTGAGAACTGGGCTGTGCGGACAGAGCCAAGGATCATCTTTCAAAAGGGTGGCGGGGGGGGGGGGGGGGGGGGGGGGGGGGGGGGACTCTCAGGGTCACTGACTGACTGGTCACTGACTTCTGGGGAGCTCTTAGTCATGACCGGGCTAGGCAGCCTGGTGGGAGAATCTGAGGACAGGATGGGGTGTGTGTGTGTGTGTGTGTGAGAGAGAGAGAGAGAGAGAGAGAGAGAGAGAGAGGGTCTTGGCACCAGAGCGCTACCCTCTGCCAGAAACCACTGCTGGGCAGGGTTGGAGCTCAGGGACAGCCCTTGCTTGCCTGTGTGAGGTTCCATCCTTGGGTACCATCCCTGGGGATACTAAACCTTTTTTTTTCCCCCAAAGACCCAGTGCTGGGGGCCAGAAGAGAGCGTGGGTTGGGTTCGGGTCTAAACCAGGCTGGCCAGGTGACTCAGCTTATGCCCAAGATCCTGGGCCCATTGCCAACCAGGCATCTCTAGGGACAAAACCCTAACTTTTTTCCCCAGGATGGATGAGCTACAAAAACCGTAGGTCCAGATCAGAAGGTGAGGTTTTCCTCTGACGAGAGCAAGAGAGAGAAGATTCTAGGGCATGTGGGATAGTTTTGTCCCCTTCCTTCGGGTGGTTGTTATTGTCAGTGTTGGCATTTGGGGGGTGGTGGGGATCAGGTTTGAAGCTCACGTGTGCAAGGCGCTGAGTGCCCTCTCCCCAATCCCCTGTTCTCTCATGAACTCACTAGCACAAGGTTGTTTTTCATCACACCTGGCCTTGCTCTGGGCCTGCTCCCAGCAGTGCTGGAGAGGATAGGGGTGTAGGCCAAGGTTCATGGCGTAGGGATCAAACTCAGCCCTCCAGTATGCAAAGGAGATGGCGAGCCCTTTTTATTAAAAAAATGATTTTTCCATTTTATTTAAGCACTGTGGTATACAAAGTTGCTGGCTGGAGTGATAGCACAGTGGGTAAGGTATTTGTGTTGCACACGGCCGACCCGGGTTCAATTCCTCTGCCACTCTTGGAGAGCCTAGCAAGCTACCGAGAGTATCCCGCCTGCATGGTAAAGCCTGACAAGCTACCCCTGACGTATTCAATACGCCAAAAACAGTAACAAGTGTCACAATGGAGATGTTACTGGTGCCCGCTCAAGCAAATTGATGAACAACGGGAGGACAGTGCTACATATTCCAACACCAGTCCCACCACCAGTGTGACCTTCCCTCCACCGTTGCCCCATTTTCCCCTCCCATGCCCCCAAGCCTGCCCCCTGAGCAGGTCCAAATAATTTATTTTGTTTCGCTTGTTACAACTAAGTGGCCAATGGGATTATTGAAAAATAATTCAGTAAATACAAATTTGTGAAAATTCTTATATCTCACCGTGGGGATATTAAGTCCTTGTCTGACGGTTTCCTGAGCTGTTCATGGCTAGTTGAGCTGTTGTGTTATTGTTTTTGTTCTTGGATCTTAATTCACCTCTATGTCACTTTCCCATCAAATCTTGTGTGCTCCTACTGGGCTGTCAGTATTGTAAGTTTGGAGCTGTCATTCGACCACAGTGTGGCCACTTGCTCCAGAAAACTCCAGAGTATTTTACTGGGCTGTGAGCTTATATTTGGTGGCACTTATATGGTGGCAGTTGTGGGATGTAGGCATAGCTGTTGCACTTCCGGAGGGCTAGGGGGAGGCCGCCTACCCTCACTCCAAAGACCCCATAGTTCTCAGCCAAAGCACTGGTGTACCTGAAATTTTTGGCAGTTTGCTGTTTCTGCAGAGCTCAGTCATGAGGTGGTGGAATCTGGCCATTGGTATGATGGCCGTTGGGGCTTCAGTAGGGCAAGAGTTTGGCCCCTCCCAAGGAGGCCCCAGAGTCTTCAGCTGTGCTCAGCCCTTTGAGCGTGCTCCCCAGACTCAATAGTGCAGCACCTCTGAAAATAAGGGCCTCTGTCACACTCCCATGCTCCCATCTGGAATCCTGGGGTTTCGTGACAGCTGGGCCTCAGTTCAACTCCTCCTGTGTTCCTGAGTCCCCCACCAGTGACAGTTACTAAGGACAGAGAGAGGGAGAGAAGGCAGAGTCAAGTCACAGCCATGGCCACTATCAAGCAAATAGGCCTAAAATGCAGGTCTTAGGGCTGGAGCAATAGTACAGCTGGTAAGGCGCCTGCTTTGCATGCAGTTGACCGGGTTCGATCCCTGGCACCCCATGTGGCCCGCTGAGCACTGCCAGGAGTGATCCTTGAGCACTGCTGCATGTGGCCCACAAACAAACAAACAAACAAACGAATTTCGAATGCAGGCCTGTGATTTCTGTTGGATGAGAAGACTAGGTCTGCAGGGCCCCCGCTTCCCCAGGCTAGAATATGTTCAGTCATTCTGCCAGATGTCTGGCCGGGGTGGGCTGGAGGAGAGTTACATACTCACATCTCAACACAGAAAGATATTTGTTTTACCCTCCATACGATCCATTTGCAGGAAAAATAAATAGTGTTTTTGTAGCTAGCGGGTGGGTAAAGGATTCGGTTTTGTTTAAGTCCCACAGCATGAATTTAAAGCAGGAGAGAAATACAGATTGTTTAAAGAATCTTCCTCCGTTGGGCTTCACATGGGGGGAAAAAAGAAACACGAGGCAAAACAGCCCCAGCCTCCTCCAGATCATCGGCCACATCCCAGAATGTTTGCAAATGCCCCGTGTGTTTCCAGCACTTTGGGGTGGGAATTGGGGGTGGAAGGTGCCCCTAGGCCTGGTGTGCGCTCAGAATCAGTGAGCAGGGAAGTGGCTTCCAATTCATTCTGTCCCTTGTGGCTAAGTGCTCCTAGCTGGTCTAGAATTAGGGTTAGAGAGGCCTCTGGGACCCTTAACCCCCCATGGAGAGAACCAGCCAAGGTCACCCACTTGGGTGACTGCTAAGTCATGCGAGGTCTTTGCCGCTGCCCCAGTCACGAGGGCATGTTGGGGGAACCCCAGTGCCTCTCAGCACCCTCACCCTCCCCAACTGGCTGCTGGGGTGCTGGGTGCCTGGGTGGCTCTTGGCCTTTGGTTCAGGGATGAGGGAGGCTTCACCTGGAGGCAGAGCAGAATTGCTCCCACATCCCAGCCCCATCTATCCGGCCCACAGCCCCTCTGCCCCAAGACAGATGACCTTGCATCGGCCCTGGACATAGACTCTTCTTATGCTGTTGTTTTTTGGGGGTGCGGGAGGAGGTGGGGCCCCAAGTCAGGGCCTGAGCAGTGCTGGAGATCAAACCCAGAGCCTCGCACCAGAAAGGACAGGCAGTGAGCAAGGGGGGGCTTGGCAGCCTGGTAGAGAACTGGCAGAGGGGATGGGGACCCAGACCCGAGCAGGACCTGGAGGAAGGGTCAAGGATGATCACCCCCATGTCCCAAGCAATGCCACACATGGGGGACAGCCCCTCCTCCCCAGGGAAGAACCTCCAGCTGTTCCTGACGCTTCCTTTGCTTCTGCTCCAGGGCCTCCTGATTTGAGAGCCCTGTTTTCCAGAACCCTCTTTTCTGAGGAGCAAATGTGAGTTCTCAGGGGGGGCAGTGCTGGCCAGCTGCTGGTGGCGAGCCTGAGATACAAGCCCCCTCTGACCCCACCGGCTGTCGGACCCTGGCTCAGCCCTCCACCTCCACCTCCACCCTACCCGCTTCGTGTTCTGTGTTCTGTGCAGAGGCTGGGGTCTGGCCTTCCAGATGTGTGGGTTCTTAATTCTTCCAAAAACAAACCCAAGGACTTCTAAGAGCTATGGTGCCCTTCTCCCTGGAGAGCCTTCCAGGGCTCTACAGAAAACAGCTGCTCTCATTCAAGACCCCCAGCCCCACTCTCAACCCTGTAAGAGTGAGGCGTACCTACTGGAGGGGTGTGGAAAGTAAAGGCCCGACTCCTTTAAGAAGCCCACCCCATGCTCCCTCTGCCAACCCTCAAGGGGCTAGAGCACCTGCTTTGCAAGCAGGACCCCTGTGCCCACATCCCCCCCCCGAAATGCCAGGTCTGGTTACTCCCCCTAAAAAAGAAGAAGGTGGCAAAATGCAGATGTGGGGCAGGGCCACTGTGGGAACTGGGAGAAAAGAGCTGTCCAGTGGCCTTTCCAGGAGGGGCTGCCAGGACTCAGGCTGTGGACAGAGCGGGAAGGCTGGATTCTAAAAATACGAACAATGCGGGACCAGGCAGCAGGAGAATCCAGTGAAGAGACTGGCGGGATCGAATGGCACTTACCTTGCCCAGGACCAACCTGGGTTTGATGCCCGGCACCACTATGTCCCCCCGACAGTGACCTCTGAGTACTGCCAGGTGTTGCAAAAAAAAAAAAAATGTAACTTTTTTTTTTTATAAGGGTCACATTTGCTGGTGTTCAGGGAATGGGTGCAGAGACAGGGAGCAGATTCAGGGCCCCATACTTGCCTGGTGTGCATGTCAGCCCCTGCGCTATCTCCTGCTCCCCCCAAATAGCTGTGGTGCATCTGGGGGGTCCACAGGGCGCCCCTCAGCAGATGCTTGGAGACACTCTCTCTGTGTGGGCAAGAGGTCACTGGCCCCTCGGGATGCAGATTGAGATTTAAAGAAAAATGAAGAATAGCAGAAACATCTAGGGCTGGAATGACGGGGCAGGTGCTTGCTTTGCCTGCTGGACTTGCTTTGCATGTCCTGCCTCTGTCACCTCGTGGCCCCCTGCTGAGAGAACCTTTGAGCACAGGGCCAGGAGCAACTCCCGAGCACAAGTGTGGGTGAAACCCCCAACCCCACCCCAGGTCAATGGGCCCACGTGATTTTGACCCCTTGTTGGGGGTCCATTGTGCGGCCGGGGTGGGACAGCAGGAGCCCACGGACAGTGAGTGCCCATGGCCACGTGGGACGGGGGCTTTTGGGGTCCTATTGCTTGGATCTGTGGTTTGGGGGGGAGGGGGAGTCCAGGCTTGCAGGCCGGGGGCCATCTGGCCTCTCAGCGCCTCGTGGCTGACCAGCATTTCCCTCACCGCCCACCAGAGCTAACCCCACTCTGTCCTTGCCCGGCGGGGCCTGGAGGTGACCCTCCCCCCCACACACACACTTGTGCGGTCCATGATTTCTGCAGTGCGCCTGCCCGCAAACGCCAGGGCAGAGCAGAACACCTCCCACAGAGCCAGAGTCTGCGCCAGTCTTGATGTGGGTTTTGCAGGAAGGAAACGGAAAGTTGAGAGTCAGGGAATTAAGCTGGGCTCTGTTGTTCAGACAAACACAGGGGCCCTCTGGTTCCCAGATCCGCCCCCTTTCCCTCTGCACCTGTGGGAGGGCTTACCATTGGCTCCCCAGAAGAGCCCCTTCCCCCGGCATATCCCCACTTGGGGACTCACCTCAGGCGGGGTTCCAGTCTCTTCCACAGACTGTCATGAGACAGGGAGGGAGTGTGTGGCCCGGGATCCTGTGGCTTCCTCCCTGCTCAGCTGCTGGGTCACTCCCTGGTCACTTTGGTGTCTTGATCCCCCCCCCCACCACCATGGTCCTGGGGGTCCTCCTCAGCTTGACCCTGTTTCCCGAGAACCGCCAGTGTTGAGGCCAGGCATATTTGAGGATAGCTGGACGGGCCATTTAACGCGTGAGCGCACTCTCTCGCGAGCTTGCCCATGGTGTGGTTCTGGTGTGGCCACTTTATAATGTGCCCTTGAGAAAGTCCCTTCTCTGTGCCTCAGTTTCCTCATCTGCAATTTGGGCATTCCCCCCCCCCCCCCCCGCCTACCTCTGGGAGAGGGGTGTAGGCACGGGAGGGGACCAGCTGGCAGCCAGCAGCATCTGTAAAACCTGCCCTCCCTCCAGCGCGCCCGACCAGGAATGCCTTCATTTCCTGCGAGATGGTACCAGTCCTTCCCAGCGGGGCCATGGTCCCCCTAGACATCAGGGTTCAAAGATGGGTCCCAGAGGGGCCCCTCACCTCAGCTGCAGGCCAGCCAGCCCCGAGTACTTCATTCACCAGAGAAGGAAAGTTCGACTTCCTCAATGGGCAGCTGGTCCGAATTATCCCCGGGCTGGCTCTTCCCGGCAGCTGCAGAGAATCAGAGCCTGTTTTCCCACCCGCCTTCCTGCTGTCCCCCAAGCCCCCTGCCTTTCTTCTGCTTGGCTTGGGCAGGGCCTGGAAGGCAGCAAAAACAAACCAGCCTAGGAGTGGCTGCGGGGTCCTAAGGCTGAGGCCGGGTTCACCTCTCTGGAAGGAAAGTGCCTGGGCTTGCCCTAGTGTGCTAGTGTGTGGGTTGACTTTGAGGGGAGCGTCAGGGGGCGGCCTTGCTTCTGCACCCTCAGGGTGCCAGAGGGTCACCTTCTCCACGTCCCTCCTGCACGGCCTCTGCTCTTTCTCCTGAGCTGGTCTTGTCTGTGGGTTTGCAGTCAGAACCGAAGGGGTGGGGGGAAAGAGGATCCCATTTCCCCCCACCTCTGGGGAGTGTTAAGTCGGGGTGTGGGTGGGATAGGGAGAGTCCACTTCCCCACCATGGGTCCAGAAGACAACCTGAAATCTGGTGGCTGCCACTCAATCAGCTTCCAGATTGGAGTGACCGGGGAAGTCCCTTCTCCTTGGAGGACTTGTCCTTACAGGGGCTCAGAGCTTCCCCTTAGTCCTGCTACGCTGGCAAAGTAGAGGCTCCTCCCTTTCTGAGATGCTCCGCCCCTTCACTGGAGGCTCCACCCCTTTTCCAAGAGGCCCCACCTCTTTCCCGGGAGGCCCCACCCCTACCCCAGTGACTCCACCTCTCTCCCAGAGGCCCCACCCCTTCCCCAGGGGCCCCACCACTTTCCCAAGAGCTCCACCCTTTCCTGGAAGCCCCGCCCTTCCCAGAGGCTCCACCCCTTCCTCAGAGTCCCCGCCCACCCCGAAGCGGAGGCCCCGCCCCAAAGCACTGCTGGTCCGTTTCTCCCTGAGCAGTTGTCCTGGGGTGGGAGCACTGTGGGAGCAGGCAGACGGGGTGGGTGTGTGAGTACCCAGGGATTAGGCTGCAGAATTAAACAGGTTGTTCCGAGTCTTCTCCGTGGGGAGCGGCAGCCTCCTGCATGCCCCCACAAGCCTGCAGGTGTCCGTTTGCATCCTCCACACAGCCTCAAGGGAAGTGTGGAGGTAGCGAGTGGCAGTGGCCTCCCTCCAAGCTGGGGCCAACAATGGGTGGGAGGTGGCCCTCCCAGATGGGGGCTCTCCATGTGCTCCTCCAGCAGTGCTCTCGGTCTAGGGTTCCCACTGGTTTCACATGGGGCTTCCCAGGCCGAGCTGAAAGGGGCCTATGGCAAAAAAAGCAGGGGTCTGGAAGGGGCCCAGGTACCCTAGTAACAGCTGGGCACTTCCCAGTTCTCAGTAGCTGTTTTCTCATCTCGACTTTGGGGGTGGTTTGGGGTCCACAGCTGGGGGGTACTCCTGAGTCTGTGCTCAGGAGTGACGCCTGGTGATGCCCAAGAGATCCTATGTGGGGCCGGAATTTGAGCCTGGGCGGGAGCAGCAAGACGCCGTGTGTGTCTCTCTGGTCCGTTTCCTCTCCCCTGGGCGAGGGTCCCTGCCAGCGCCAGCATTCCCGGGGCTGGTTCCCTCCACCCACGCGAAATCAACTTCCCTTGCAAGCTCAGCAACAGCTGCAGATGGGGAATGTGGGGGTGCTGGGGGCCCCTCACAGCGTCTTTCTGGGTCAGTGAGCGAGTCACTGAAGCAGGAAACGGACCCAGTGCTCAAGTCTGTGCCCAGGCAGTGGGACACCTGCTCATCTCTGGGTTCCCCCTGCACCTTAGGAGAAGCCCCGCTGTTTCGGGGGGGAGAAACACCCACTGAAGGACGATGGGTGGGGCATCCACCCCCACCCCCACCCCCACTCTTCGATGAACTAAAGGAGCCTGATGGTGTCTGAATCGGGGCTCCCAGTAGGAAGGCAAGACGAACAGCCACACAGGGAAGGGGTCCCACAGAACAGGGGGGATTCCAGGGCCAGCAGGGCTGGGGCGCAGAGAAGGAATGCAGGGGGCTGTCCAGGCAAGGCTTTAAAGGGAGCAGGCCAGGCTGGCATCAAAGCAGAGTGTCCCTTGTCTCACTGTGGCCCTTGTCCTCTCTGGACCCTGCCCCAGGCCTAGGCCTGTGTCACCCTCTGACTGGGAAGAGACTTAAAGGGCCAGAGCACAGACTCCGGGGGCAGGACGCCCGGGTTCAACACCCAACATCGCATGTTCCCTGAGCACTGCCAGGAGTGACCCCCAGGGCCACTTGATGTGAACCACAAACTAAAAGGCACGAGCGTGCGCACACACACACACACACACACACACACACACACACACACACACACAGAGCCCTGCCTTCCTCACCCCTGCCCTGCCCTGGGCAAAGAGAGGCTTGTCCTCAACCCCAGGACACCCCACATGGCCCTCAGGGGGCCCTTCAGCACTTTCAAGGGCATCTGAGGACTTACAGGAGGCCTGCGGGACACGAAGACGGGGCACAAAGAGATCAAGCCACCTCCAGGCATCGGGGAGCCCGGGGGTGCCCCACGGCTGGGTGAGAAAGCTTCAGGGAAAGGCTTGGTTCACCCCTGCCCACCGGACCAAGCCCATCTTAGCGGGGGCGTGCCCCTCCTCCCTGGCGGGCTTGACGGCCACTCCTGGGGTTTCAAGTGGGGACCCAGCTGCCACCCGCTTTGGTGTTTGCTCAGAGGACATGGCCAGTGTCCATGGCAGAGCTGCACCTGGACATTTGAGGAGCCTCACTTGGTCCTGGTGACCCATGCCTGGACCCCAGGGAGTGTCAGAGCCAGGGTAAGGGACAGGGTGACTGTAACAGAGGGAATACGTAACAGCGGGGTGACCATAATGGAGGGGGTGGCCATACATCAGAAGTGACCATAATGGAGGGGATGACCATATGGAGGGGGTGACCATAATGGGGGGGGTTTGACCGTAACTGAGGGGGTAACCATAAGGGAGGGGGTGACCACGTTCCCTGCACACACAAGGACAGGGAGGGAGCAGGGAAAGACCGGGAGAGCCTTAGACTCTGCTGGGAGGGAGAAAGAAGCCAGCAGGAAATGGCTGTGTTCTCTGGTCCCAATCCTGGAACATTCTGGAATCGCCAAAGGGTAGGGAGGGAGAGACGGAAGGGCGGGGTCTCCGAGGGTTGAGGAGGGAGACAGGGAGCTGGAGCCTGAGGATATTCTGGGCAGAGACTGCCCGGGGGTGGGGGTGGCCTGGCATGTGGGCACCATCTGTCCCCCATGGAGTGGACACACCCAGAAGGGCTGCCATGGACACTTCAGGCTCGGGTGACATGCTTGTGTGGCTCATCCACTGTCGCAGGGTCCCACCTGCTGGTGGGTGCTGATTGCAGGGACGCTGGGCTTGGGGCGTGGGGGCACCTGGGAGCCCTCACTTTGAGCCCGTGAATCTCAAGCTATGCTAAAACAATTAGCTTCGATGGAGAGAGGGCACAGAGGAAAAGGCACCTGCCTTTTGGACAGCTGACCTAGGTTGGATCCCCAGCACCACGTAGGGTCCTCTGTGACCCACAGCAGTGACCTCTGAGCCCTGTGTGACTCAAAATCGAGAAACAAAAACCAAACTGAAAAGCAGAATAGTTAGCCTCTCTCAGCGGGTGGAGACACAACCAGTGGCGCTCTGAGGTCACTCCTGGGCCCGTACTCAGAGATCACTAGAGACGGGGCTGGGGATTGAACCCAGGTCAGCCAGGTGCAAGGTAAACGTGCTGGACTGGAGACAGAGGTAACCCACTGGACTTCCTATAGCTCTGGCCTGCCAATAGAAACCTATTTATTAGGTGCTCGGGACAGGAGTTATAGTACAGTGGGAGGGTGCTCAACCTCCACACAGTCAACCCGGGTTCGATCCCTGGCATCCCATAGGGTCCCCTGAGCACCACCAGGAGTGATTCCTGAGTGCAGAGCTGGGAGTGAGCCCTGGGCATCATCGGATGTGACCTAAGATAACAACCACAAAACCTACTTCTAAGAATCTCAGAGGCCAGGGGGCCTGGTGGCTGTGGCTAGGGAAGGTCCCCGCGTGTCCTGGCCCTGTGGTGACCGTGGCCCATTCCATCAGGTGGCCTGGAGGCCGTGCTGATCCGCCTGGTGAACGGCTCGGGCCCACACGAGGGCCGCGTCGAGGTCTTCCACAACCAGCGCTGGGGCACGGTGTGTGACGATGGCTGGGACAAGAAGGACGGGGACGTGGCCTGCCGCATGCTGGGCTTCCGGGGCGCTGAGGCTGTCTACCGGACGGCTCACTTCGGGCAAGGTGAGGCTGATGCTCCGGTCCCCCGTTCCTCCTTCCAATCTAGGCCTGGCGCCTTCCTGCAGCCAGAACTCTGTGCTGGGGGCAGCAGTGCTGCCGGCTTAGACATCCCGACAGTACCGCGGGCAGGGCCCAGTCCGAATCCCAGCACCCTATCCCGAGCCCCACCAGGAGGAAGTCTTGAGTCCCACAGGGTGCGTGCCCCGACATAAGACAGCAGCAAACATCCTTCCTTCCCTGGAATTGACTCTTGGGTTGTCTCTGGGCTGGTTCTCAGCAAGGTGCAAACAAGTCACTCGTGGGACTGGAGTGATAGCACAGCAGGTAGGGCATTTGCTTTGCATGTGGCTGACCCGGGTTCAATTCCTGGCATCCCATATGGTCCCCCAACCACCACTAGGAGTAATTCCTGAGTGCAGAACAAGGAGTAACCCCTGAGCGTTGCTGGGTATGACCCAAAAAGGAAAAAAAAACAAAACAGTCACTCATCACAACCATCCTGACACAGCTCTGAGGAGAGAGAGATCAGGGTCCTCTCGCTTTTTCTTTTCTTTCTTTTTTTTTTTTTAAGTAAGGAGCCACAGAAGCACAGGGAAGTGAGGGCGGTGGCCCCAGGCCACACAGCAAATGCTATGTCTGGGACTGACCTGTCGCTGTCCCCCTCTGACTCTTCCTTCTTCTTCAGGGCCCCTTCCAAGTACTTCGCCTTGTCCTCAGAGCTGGAGGAGGGCTGGGGTGCGAGAAGGAGCACCCCAGCACGTTGTGTGAAGGGCAGGTATGCCCGGGTAGTGGCAGTGCCCGGTGCTCATACCTGCTTCTGCTTCCAGGACTGACTCTTGTGCCAGCCTGTCCCCTGGGCTGGTCCCCGGGGCCCCTCTCTCTCTGCCAGCGCCTCTCTCGTGCCTCCCAGCTCCAGCCTGCAGCCTTTTCCTGGGACGGGATTCCCCAGAGACACTAATCCTCCCCAGGTCTCCGAGGGCTGCACTGTGTAAGCTCTGGGGAGCGTCCCCCGGGAGCAGTGCTGGGCTACAGAGGGCGTCCAGGGCCCCCGCTGAGCCTCAAGCGTTGCATGCAGAAACCCCCAACCCCACCCCACGGCTTCCATCCCCCCAGCACTGCTGTGTGTGGCCAGAAAGGGGGCGAACTACAGCCCCAAAGATGTCCCCTCGGCTCTGTCCCTGAACGCGCCCCACCCCGAGGCTTGCTGCTGAGCCAAGTCTGGTGCAGGCCGCTGGGAGCAGGAGGTGATGGGAGATGCGGGGAGGCCATTGGGAAAGGGGTTTCTCCCTGGCCAGCCAAGATGGCCTTCAGGGTCTCGCCTTCCGTAAGGCAATATTCAGCAGACAGGGACTCAGCTGTGAGGGTGCCCCAGCCCACCCCAGCCCACCCCACCCCAGCTGCCCTGTCTCAGACACCTTTTAAGTGTGTCCCTGATGGAACTCCCCCTCCTTGGCCCCCCTGGGACACAGCCAGAGAGGCTGGACCTGCTCACAGCCTGAACGTTAACCCCATGTTTTTGTTTTTGATTTTGGCTTCTGGGTCATACCCAGTGGTATCACTGGCCTACTCATGGCCCTGCACTCAGGAATCACACCCGACAATGCTCGGGGGCCCTATGGGATGCCATGAATTGAACCCGGTCTGCCACAGGCCAGGCAGGTGTCTGCCCAATGTAGTGTTGCTTCTGCTCCACTGTTCTTCTCTTTTGCTTTTTTTTCTTCCTCTCTCTTTCCTTCTTTCTCTTTCCTTCTTTCCTTCCTTTCTTTCTTTCTTTCTTTCTTTCCTTCTTTCTTTTTCTTTCAATTCTTTTTCTTCCTTTCTTTCAATTCCTTCCTCCCTCCCTCCCTCCCTCCCTCCCTCCCTTCCTTCCTTTTTTGGCATCACTCATATATCTAGCAACTTTGGGTGCTGGGGCAACCAGCCACCCCACTTTACGGTGACGATGACCCTGATTTAATGCCAAACCACACAGAACCCCCCCGGGCCCACGGTGTCCCCAAGAATTGCAGGGAGAACTGGGCTCTGCACCTTCCCCACTCTGTGCTTCTCAGATGTCAGAGAGCAGCCCCAGAGATTCAGCCTGCGGGGGGGGGGGGGGGAACCTAAGGTTTCGGGGAGCTTCGGGGTGGGGCGGACACAGGGGCGGCCTGGGAACATCCTCAGAACAGCGACACTTCTAAGCGCTGTGGCCATGGGCACCCCATGGCCCGGCTGTTTTCTGGGCTCCCCTTACCTGGGTGGTCGCGTGCCATACCCCAGGCAGCCCCCCAGTGCAGGGGCTGGTGATCCTGCCCACAGTGTGGCAGGAGGGGCCTAGAGGCAACAACAGTCATGGCCCCTGACCATGGCCCCTGACCCTCCATGGGGCTGCCCACTCCACCGGGGAGCAGCTGCCCTCTGACCCGACACAGCCACGGGAGAGCCAAATAGCACCCAGAGTGGGTGTCTTCGCCCCAGAAGGTCCAGCGTCTTCACAACTGGGGGCGCAGTGCCCACCCTGCCAGCTGACCCACTTGGCAGTGCTCCCAAATGGACCCGGGGCTACCCCCAGCCAAGGGCTGCTGGTTCCCAGGATGCCCCCAGCTAACAACTGGGCCCTGAGTCCTCAGGGCTGCCCCTAGCTAGCAGTCGGGCTGGACACAAGCTGGACGCAGGGCTCCCGCGGGTGCCCCAGCTCTGAGTGTGTCCCTCTTCACCCCGCAGGCAGCGGCAGGATCTGGATGGATGACATCGCCTGCCGGGGCACGGAGGACACCCTCTTCCGCTGCAGCTTCTCCAAGTGGGGTGTGACCAACTGTGGCCACGCCGAGGACGCTGGGGTGACCTGCCACAGGGACTGAGAGTGACACCCGCCGCTCTCCTCCTCGGCGCTGGGCCCAGGCAGCCCATCCGTCCCAGACCCCTGCCCCAGGGCCTGCTTGGTCCTCCCACACATCCCTAAGCCAGGGTCACACCTGCTCACTGAGCCCTGCCCACTGGCTGGACCCCTCCTGCCCCGGGTTGGGGGGACCTGGCCCCAGGGTGGGAGGGGCCGAGTGCATCTTCCCCCGCAGAGACCTTCAGGGTCTCACAGGGCACAGCCTGACTGGCTCCTTGCTGACCCCTGTGCTGTGTCTGCCCATTGGGGGCCTGGTGCCACCTACAGGCAGCTGCCGGGGACAGGGGAGCTGTGGGTCCCCCAGAAATCACTCTGAGGGTCAGAGGATTATAGCCTGAGCAGCTTCGTGTGCCTCTTCCTGTCAGAGGGCGGCATTCCTCGGTCCTCCCGGCCTTGCTTTTCCATGAGTGCTGCCCGGGGAAGGTCCTCCCTCCCTTCTCTTGACCCCTCCTAGCAGTGACCAGTCACTGACCCACAGATGGGCGCTGTGTCCAGCTGACAGGGTGTGAGGCAGGGTCAGCTCTGGCTGCTTCCGGTCTGGGTGGATCATGGACTGGGAGGTGACCCTGGGGTCCGCGGGAGGGGTGGACAGCAGTGCTGTGACCCAGAGTGGCTCCAGGCAGTGACCATGAGCCTTCTAGGTTCCTTGGGGGAGCCATCCTTGGACCCTCAGGGGTGGAGGTTGGGAAAGGGGGCCCCTATGCCCCTCTCCAGGAACAGGGAAATCTTGGTCCGCTCTGGACAGGAGAAAAAGGTCAGCCTGGATCATGTACAGGAGAAGGTCAACCTGGGTTATGCCTGTGTTCTGGGACCGGGGCAGGGAGGGAGGGTGAGTCTCCGTGGCAGCGAAGGGACATAGACGCGCCTCTCTTGGGGGGAGTCCCTCAGAGGCCTGAGCCCCGGTGAGAGGGTGGGTGAGCTGCGGACTGGCAGGAAGCAACCGTGGCCCCCCTGTGCCCAGGACCAGCCCTGCTCAGAACTGTGCTTCCTGCCGCCCTCCACACACCCCCACCCCCCGCCGCCCATGGGAGCGACAACAGTTCTTGGGAGCATAGCTCGGAGCTCCACGCCGGGCAAGAAGACAGTAAGAGACAGTACCAGGTCACTCCCTCATCGAGCTGCAGGGACCCGGTGACCTTCCTTACTGGAGTGGGGAGGGGGGTTATGCCTTGCTACATGGAAGGGGACACGTGTCTGAACCCTGAAGTCAGCACCTACAGGTTTATACAGCGACGTCAGAGGACCTGCGGGCCGAATTTCAGGGGCTGGGAGGAAGAAGCCCCCCAGGCACAAGCCCTCTGATAGGAAAGTCTCAATAAAGAGGAAAGACGTCACTGGCAGCTCCCTCACTTCCTTTCTCGGGAAAGGCTGCCGCTCTGTGGGAGAGCTGGGAAGGGAGAGCGCTGGGGGTGAGGCTGTCTTCTGGTGGGGACTGGGCTGTTGGGGGGACAGTCAGCAGTTCAGGCCAGAGCACAGTGGAAGAGGATGTCAAGAGGCAGGCTGAGGGTCCAGGCAAAGGTCCCAACCATCAGCACTGGGGAGAGACACCCCTCCCCCCATAAGGGGATTGTTGGCGCGGCCGGTGGATGACTTGGGAGCTGGCAAGGACCCGGATACTCTGTGGTGGAAGAAACAGGGAAAATCTCCAGTCCCGGCTCACCTGTCCACCAAAGCAGCAGCTGCAGCCGCGTGGAGACCTTTGCTGAGAGGCTTAGGTGCTGGGGACACTAATTAGCTTTTAGCATCAGAAAATGTATTTCTGCAAATCGTCACATGAATCGATCTGAAGAGAAAAAGCATTGGCTAATCAGTCAATCATGAAATGTTTACTATTCAGTATTAAACGTTCAGTACTTTTACTAATAGTAAAAAATCTACCAAGCATAGATGGTAACTTCTCATACAGAGACTATCTAAAGCTTGTAGCAAGTATAATTTTTTCTTTAAAAAATTTGCTGTCCAGGGTCAGAGAAATGATACAGGGATAAGGCTTGTCTCACACCTGGCTGACCCCAGTTCGATCCTCTGGGAGTGCCATAACGGTGCCCCGAGCATAGTCAGGAAATATACTTGAGCATAGCTGAGTATGGCCCAGGCCTCCTCCCCAAATAAACAGATTTTAAAAAATATTTTTCAGGGATGGAGCTGTAGCACAGCGGGTAGGGCGTTTGCCTTGCACGCGGTCAACCTGCGTTCGATTCCCAGCATCCCATATGGTCCCCTGAGCACCGCCAGGAGTAATTCCTGAGTGCAGAGCCAGGAGTAACCCCTCAGCATTGCCGGGTGTGACCCCAAAAGCAAAAAAAAAGTAATAATAAAATAAATATATTTTTCAGAAGGCCACTGAGTTGGCTCAAGAGGCTAGAAAGTTTCAAATGCAGGAGGCTCTGGGTTCGATCCCTGGCACCAAGTGGCTTCCTGACCACTGGCAGGATCCACCCCCAGGGACCAAGCAGGAGTAGCCCTGAGCATCACTGCATGTGGCCCCCAAACGAACAACAACAAAAACAAACAAACAAACAAACAAAAAGATGTCAGGGGCTGGGAAGAAACCTCAGGGGTCTAGAGCTCGTGCTTCCTATGTTCGAGGCCCCAAGTTCAATCCCCGTCCCTGAGAGTCTCATAAACTGTATTGCATCACAGGGCTGAGGGTCAAACCCTCACGCCCCTGAGCGACCCCCCCCCCCGGCTCCTCCCAGCACCTTAGGGAGCGTATCCCCCAAATAAAAAAGCTAGCTGATCCTTCGGAATGTCCACTTCCTTCTCTTTGCGTGGTTGTAACTGTGATGCCCGGGGTCGACCACACTCACAGAGCCCCCAGAGTTAAAGCGGGTGGTCCCGAGGATCTCAGTGGATGTGTCAGTGGCGTCAGACTCAACACTTGGGGAAGCCCAGAGGAGCCCGCCCGGGGCCTCAGGCTTGCACGGCAGGTGCCCAGCTCCGGGGTCCCCAGCAGCACCCTCCATTCTTCCATGTGAACATCAGCGCCCTTGCTTTTCCCTCCCAGAAGCAAGCGACAAATGGCATGATCCTAGCTTTCATCGCGCCGCTGACGTCTCGGCCTGCACAAGAAGGAATGAAAAAGAAATCAAAAGTGTGAGGATTGGCAAGGAAGAATCCCAGCTAAACATCTGCAGATGCTCCAGCCCCAGATACAGGATACAGAGCACCCCCCCCCACCCCCACCCCCGACTAGAATTGCTGAGGGAGGCGCGGGGCGGAATGAGTGTCAGGCGGAAAAGACCCCCACGTCTTTCCTTCTCCTGATGTCTGCGCATTCTGAGGGCTGCTCTTCATGCTCAAGTTTAAAGAAACGGAAAATGATACTCCAGCATAAATTGGCAAGTTCCTCCCCAGATATAAATAGCAGCAGGGCCCTCCCACCGGAATATGGAGAGGGAGCCTCGCCAGGACCTGGGGCGGCGAGTACAGGGTTTGGGTCCAGGAGGCCAGGACCATGGGGTCCCGGGCATCTCCCAGTCAGGACTGGTCCCGCTGCTCACCGCCTGCTCCTCACGAACCCTAACTCCTGCGTCTCCCTGAGGAACCTCTTCCTTCCTCCCTTCCACGCCTTGCTCTTACTGGCCCTCTGGTCTCATTCTGCACATCATCTCTTCTGGGGAAGCTATCCTTGACCCCCCACACCAGAAAAGGCCCCTTGGCATCAACCAGCACATAGCTGGCCTTCCCCTTTTAGCTAAGGGCCCCGATTTGTCCAGTACCTGATTCCCTCAAGAAACGTTCATCGTCATAAGGGGTCAAGTGCAGTACCCCAGCCAGCACACTGGCAAAGAGTCTGATATTTCCTTGTTTGTTTGGGGAGGGTTTGGGCTCACACATGGGGCTTACTCCTGGCTCCCACTTGGGGATCACTGCTGGCGGTTTAAGGGACCATCTGGGATACTGGGATGGAATCCTGGACAGCAGCATTCAAGGTAAGCACCCTACCTACTGTATTATTGCTCTGGCCCCCCAGGGTCTGCTAACTTCTGAGCAAGGAAAGAATTCAGAGAGCCTGGGGGACAAGTACTCCCCTCTGCTCTAGCGAGAAGGAAAAAGAACCCAGATGCTGGGTCCTAGGAACTGAGGGCTGGTTGTGGGGCACAAGAGGATGTCGATTGTATTTTCTGGGAAAATATCCCCATCCCGGATTTTCTGGGACACAGTTATTTCTAAAGTCCCAGTGGCCTGGTAGTGGTCTTCCAACTGAAGACATAGGGGACTGTTATTGGGAAACCCATTGTCTGATACCAATGGGATATTTCTAGTATATTGTATTAAAAATATAATAATGTTAATCCCCAATGAAACATCCCACTGGTGCATTTGACATTGTTCCCAGAGCAGAAAAACAATTATAATCAGAGGAGGCTTTGGCTAAAATACAAAGATGAATGGGACATAAAAAAGAATCCCCTAAATCCTAGGCAAGGAGATAGTCTGGTGAGTAGGGTGCTTACATTGTACACAGCTCACCCGGGTTTAAATCCCAGCAGTGTCTATGACCCCCGCAAGCACCACCAGGCGTGATCCCTGAGCACAGTGCCAGGAGTTAGCCCTGAGCATCGCCAAGCAAACAAATCTTAACTTGAAAGGGTTTTACCAAGAGTTTTATAAATCATAACTTTTATATAGTTACCGTATATGACCACGTATAAAACCACCAGTTGGTAGAATGGTCATACAGATTTGGCAATAAAACATCACACAAACTCCTGACTAAAGCAGTAAGTTCATCTGAGGCACCAAATTCACTCTACTTGGTGCCATTAGCTTGTCACCGAGATCACATGGGCCACAGAAAGTTCAAGGGAAGGGAAGCAATGTGAATTTGGTCAAGGAAGCAGAATTGGGGGGTCTCTGATCACCCCGTGGAAGTCTGCTCAGGAGGGAATCCTGTTCTCTTCTGGAAGGGCAGATATGGAGCCCTCTACGCGGTATCCAGCACACACAAGTCCACTCAACCAGATGGACCTTCGGGCTGGAAGCGGTCGGACAAAGGGTAACGCTGTTGGCTCTCTGCTGACACCTGCAGGCTAATGCGAGAATGACACCGGGGCACCCAGAAACCAGATTTCAAAAGCCGTTTGGGCGCTGGGGTACCAGGTCCTGCCTCAGTGGGTCTGCGGGGCCGCTGCGGGCTCCCGGCCCCCACCACTACACCACTACATGTAGCAGTTGCTGCATGGTTCTCACGGACTCTGGAGCCTTATAAGAGGTGGGAAGTGAATCAGCAGTTACTGGTTTAACCTCCAGCATTTTATAGGTTCCCCAATGTGAGTCAGTTTTCACATTTTCATCCTCCCAGCCTGCACCCTCAGGATCCCCCAGAGTATAGCCCACCACTCTAGGTTCTAGAGGCCCCTCCCCTGCAAGCACGAGTACTTCTTGGAGCCAGGTGCTAGGGGAAAACGTAACAGCAGACTGAATTTTGAATGCAAGAGTTTTTTTTTTTCCCCTTTTTGAGTCACACCTGGTGATGCTCAGGGGTTACTCCTGGCTCTGCACTCAGGAATTACTCCTGGCGGTGCTCAAGGGACCATATGGGATGCTGGGAATCGAACCTGGGTCGGCCGTGTGCAAGGCAAGTACCCTACCCACTGTGCTATCGCTCAGGCCTCAAGAACATTTAGAGACCAAATCTGCCCAGGAGGTCTCCTGGTCTCCCCCCCCCCCTCCCCTGCCGCCCTGATAATTCAAGGTCATTTCGATGAATTACCTTGATAAAGCAGCTGACACCACACTTTACAGTCCAAGACCTTGAAACGGATTTTCTTCCAAACCGCAATTAACTGGCAGAATATGGAGAACGACCCTGCATTTGTGGAATTTGTTAATATCCCATCCCCTGGTGGTGAAGCAATCAAGCTTGCGCAGGGAGTGGTCAGAATCCCTCATTGTAGCCCCTTGGTCTGACATACCGAAGGCCCAGGTGGAGGGGAACAGAGCCCCCAGTCTGCCAACCCCAGGGCCTGGGAGTCAGACTTAAATGTGGAGATACTCAGTGTCTCGAGACTTATTTGCTCTAGAAAACCCACCCACATAGCATCAGAGATGCCACGAGAGCGTGTCCTGCAGTACATCCACCCAAAGGTCTGTTCACCTCTCACGTTTGCCCAAATGCCAAACTTGCCCGCCTGTGCCCACCCCATCTTGCTTTTGTCTCTGTGTCATCTGCTTCCTGCATAAACATGTCTGTGATCTCTGCGGGCTCACCCAGGAATTTAAGACCTGAGGCTGCGAGCATCGCCTGGACATTCTTGCAGTGTATGGTCCACACTCTCCAGGGATTCTCTCCAGTTCCCTCACTTCTCTCTCCACCATCATCCCAGCAGCCCAAAGGCCCCTCAAGGCACCCACCTGCTAGAAGTAGGAAAGTGAGGAAGGCTGAGATGTGAGGTTCTACAGAACAAGTTTCAGGGGTGTTTTGTGAAATGCCATTCGTCATTAAAAGTACTTTCGGTTCACTCGCAGGATCCTTTTCCGGTGAACTTGAAGCATCTCTGAGAAATTCTCCCACCCTGGGAGCAGCACAGCTGCTCTGCGCTTCATCCCGCTTACGCCAATCCCTCTCTGAGTCTTCAGCCAAGCAATCAAGTCTCCCAGGCCTTCTGGCCACGATGAAACACTAGCAATGGCCTTGCCAGAACCGTGCACCAGAGAGCTTTGTCGGTCTCCAGCAACTGAGCGTCCACAGGCCATCACGGCGAGCTCAGCATCAAACGCTGGAAAACAAGTCCCACTCGAGGGAAGGAGTTGGCCTCGGTTTCTGGCCTGTGGCTTCTGCGGTCGAGGCGTCTCCTCCACAGCGCTGGCTGGTGCCTCCTTTTCCATTTTCAAGTCCATACTGCTCCTCCAGGGAATTGAAGCGCTGTTCTTTTTCGCCTTTTCATGGGAGAAATTGGCCAATCTGCTGATCCCACTTGGAAGAGGAGTGGCCGGGACAGGGCCATGTGGCTTCCAAAGCTGAGGAAGTAAACATCTTGCCTTCTCCCCTGGTTAGAAAGTATTTGAGGGGTCCAGAGCAATAATACGGTGGTTAGGGCTTTGGCCTTGCACACAGCGGACCCAGTTTCAATTCCTGGCCTGAACACCGCCAGGAGTGATCCCTGAGTGCAGGGCCAGGAGTAACCCCTGAGCATCACCAGGTGCGGCCCAAAAAGCCAAAAAAAAAAAAAAAAAAAAAGATTTGAAAATCAATAGCCCTGGAATAAGGTTTCCTCCCTAAGTTGAGGATGGAGAGGAGGATTCAGACTCCATCCTGACACCAGGACATCTGGCTTGACACCCCAGATTTTGAGGAGACACCTGGCCTAACTGCGTCTCTGCTGGGATAGACCAAGGGGATGTCTTTAATGGTCTATTCAGGGTTTTCTCAGCTCTGGGAGTTTACAGGCGACCCCTAACAGTGGCTCAGCATCACTACCTGGGAACTGGGCACTGGTGAACAGTTCTTAGGCTAACAGCCAGGAAAGAACTCTGACCTGGAAGCAGAAAGTCCAGCTCAACTGGACACGTGTTGAAGCTAGGCATCTACCAGAGAGCCCAGCTCAGGATCTATGGCATAAAAGGTAAGGCCGGGGATAAGCCAAGTCAGAGACACAAGTCTCAGCACATGAGGACAGTCCCCACTCTCACCCTCAGCTCCAACAAGAGCTTGTGGCTCTCTCCCCTAAACGCTCAGTAGGGAAGGGGCCGGAGAGATAGCACAGTGGGTAGGACATTTACCATGCAGATGCCTTACTCTGCTTTAGTCCCAGCACCCCATCTGGTTCCCTGGAGCACCGCCAGGAGTGACCCCTGAGTGCAGAGCCAGGAGTCAGCCCTGTGAACTGCTGGAGGTGGCCCCCAGAATAAGACAAAACAAAAAGCAAAGACAAGGAAATGGGAGAAAGCAAAGGTGAGCAGACACCCACCTTTTGCTTGTTACCTAGCGGTAAATACTAAGATGGACATGCCAAGGAAGGAGGAGAAATGGAGGAGGAAGAAGAGGAGATCTGGAGGGGACACACAGGGAAGGCCGGGGGCTGGGCGGAATGTGGGGAGAGGGCGGGGTGGGTGAGCATGTAACCGGCTCTCCTGTGAGCAGGATCAAACCGCAGGAGCTATGCCTGTGTCTGTGGAAGAAACAGTTGGGGGTGAGGGGGGACCGGAGGGACCCCAAGACCATTGATGGGGGTCACTGGCACTGGTGGCGGGATTGGAGCACGACAGTGCATGCCTATAACTCCCATGTAACCCCCATGTAAATCACTGTGCCTGACTATGATTTTATTATGATTATGATTATTTTTTTTTTGCTTTTTGGGTCACACCCAGTGATGCACAAGGGTTACTCCTGGCTCTGCACTCAGGAATCACTCCTGCCAGTGCTTGGGGGACCATATGGGATGCTGGAAATCGAACCCAGGTTGGCCGCATGCAAGGCAAACACCTTACCCACTGTCCTATCGCTCCAGCCCCTAAATATGATTTTTCAACAATTGTCTTCCAGCTGAGTGAGAAAGCAGAGGACAGCGTGGGGTCAGGACAGCAGGAGGGTGCCGAATCAGGGCCAGATGTCCAGGCCAGCCCCCATCTTGCTCAATCGCGGAGGACAGAACACTCCTCTTTGTTAAGGGGTTCAGTGGGCGTCTGGCTCTCCTGCATGCCTCAGAAGCCCCTGCCCCATTTCACTCCGCTGGGTCATGGGCCGAGGAAGGACCTCATATGTCACAGGCCAATTCAGCCCCCACCCTTTGGCCAAGGCATTTCCCGGGTGCCACGCCCCCTCTCCCGACCACCAGCCTGTCACCAGCAAGAAGGAAACTCGTAGCTTCCTTGAGGGGATTAAAGATGACTGCTGTCCAGCTGCGCCAAACTCTCCCAGCTTCTGCTTTGAGTCCAAACCACAGTGCCAGCCCCCAGCATCAAGAGGGGGCCCCGGGCAGGCGGCCGGCTCTGAGAGTTCCTGAGAGGCAGCTCTTGCTCCACCCAAAAACCTTCCCATCTGCAAGTCGCAACCCTCTGAAGGGACATGGTCTCTCAGTCCTTGTCGGGAAGCAAAGGGCAGGAGAAACCTCGAGGAAAGAAGTTCTAATAAAAGGTTAGAATAGTAGTGCAGCCGGGAGGGCACTGCTTACCTTGTCTGTAACTTGCCGACACGAGTTCCATCCCCGGCAACCCATAAGGTCCTCCGAGTGCCACTAGGAGTAATTCCTGAGTGCAGGTGTGAGTCAAAAACAAATGAACAAGGCTGGAGCGATAGCACAGCGGGTAGGGTGTTTGCCTTGCACACAGCTGATCTGAGTTCGATTTCCAGCATCCCATATGGTCCCCTGAGCACCATCAGGAGCGATTCCTGAGTGCAGAGCCAGGAGTAACCCCTGAGCATCGCCAGGTGTGACCCCATAAAGCAAAAAGCAAACAAGCAAGCAAACAAACAAAAAACCCCAAATGAACAGAAAAGCCAAAGAGGTTCTACTAAGCTGCGGGCTCTCCCGGCTCTTCCCTCTGTCCTCCTGCATGGACACTGAGGGCCTCCGTGCACCGGCAGGATTGAAACCTAACCAGTTTCCTTGGGAGCTGGCAGGGGGGAGGGCCAAGTGGAGAGTCAGACGCAGTAAGAGGCCTTGGGTGCCTCATGGGATGGAGCAAGAGCCAGGACAGGGGAGCCAGCGCCTTGTGGAAAAATCTCTCCCGGCTTCTCCTCGGGCTGGGCTCTGTTGCACGCCAGGGTTTGGGGTGTGCAGGGCATGAGGGGTCCCTGAGGAGCCAGGGACCCAGGGTTGGGCCTTGCACTTGCCGGGCAGGAACCCCGCCCCTCGAAACACATCCCTTGACTCTCCGCCTTGTCCCATAAGGACACATGTGGGTGCTCTTGGGAGTCCCCCGATGTGATGTGGGACGCTGCTTCTCCACCAGCTTCCCCGCCCACCTGCTCCAAAGCAGAGCACGCCCGCACACTCCTGTTGGAAGCTGGTGTCGGGAACGGCTGATATTTCCGGCCCTTGGTGCAGCCTCAGGTGCTCATGTGCTCCCAGGGTCTTTTGTTTTCTCTACTGCTAAATTTGGAGAGATCTTTCTAGAATTATCTAGTTACATCCTTGGCAGAAAACGTGGATCACAACCAACAAAGGTTTTCATTGGGATGAAGTTGGGTTTTTGTTTGTTTGTCTGTTTGTTTTTCCACACTCAGTGCTGCTCAGGGACCACTCTTGGCTCTGGGTCAGGAATCAAGGAACCGTCTGTGATGCTGGGGATCGAACCAGGGTTTCCTGCGTGCATTGCAGGTGCTTTACCCACCCACTGTACTATTTTGCTCGGGCGGAAAGGACAAAGTTGGAGGCTGCTAGGTTATCAGTGGTGGGAAGTAAGAGATGAGAGCCTAAGGCGGGGGATGGGGAGTGAGGGAGGTGGGGAGATGCAGGAGGAAGTGTCAGGACCGGAATGTGTGTGCGGGGGAAAATGCACAACAACCTCCTCCTCCCCCCCCCCCCAAAAAAAAAAAGCATGGAGAAGTTTTGGGAGTGGTGACTCCTCGGAGTCCAAGCACCACCCGGATTCTAATTGTTTAATCCCCACCTGGTACGGTCACTGTAATTGTCGGAAAGCTCGACTCAGGTGGGCATGGCTAATCGTGTACATGTATTCCAATGAGCATGTAATGGAACCGGGTCCCTCTATCAGTCTCTGGGGCCTTTCATCTGCTTCTAACCAGTCTTGGGCCTTATTGTTTTCACCTTTGCTCTCCAGCATCTGTAACTCATCAGCTCTGTTGGTGGAAACAACAGTTTGGGGTTTCGGGAGGAGGCTAGAAGTCATCTGCAGAGCACTTGCGTTGCCTGTGGGAGGCCCTGGGTTCGAGCCTTGGAAACACACACACACACACACACACACACACACACACACACACACAAAGAAAACCCCACAAAAAATAAAAACAAGAACCATTAGATTTCTGGCCTTTAGTTTTGGCTTGTAAGAAAACCTGTTTCAAGACAGGAACTGATCAAAGATGCAGAGGGGAGAAGGTAAAATTTGGAAACTTCCATTTTTCTTTCTCTCCTCTTGCTGGTCCGCCGTTCTCCTAGCCGGTCAGCAGTGCCACCTGGTCTCAGGACAGTTTCAGCACTCAGAGTTCAGGTGTGAAAGAAAAGGGGAGAAATAAGACCGACTGCTAGTTTGGATCCCACCAGTCCAAAACCGGCTCTTGAAAACACAAAGTGGAGGCAGGACTTGGACTTCTGACCCTTCCAAGGCCAGTAGGCAGGTGCTTCTTTGGGCCCAGGCGCCAAACCCAGGGCTGTAAGCTCATCAGTTTGGGTTGAAAACCCTGGGCCTGGATGAGCTGAAATAGCCCGTCCATTTGGAAGCGGTTTCCGGTGACAGCAGCCGGCACTGCCAGCTTTCCAGATTAATGAGCGCATTTCACAGGCAAGAATAATAAGCTTATGAAGTCGAGATGCTTCTACCAATAATCCCGGGAGGCACTTTCATGGGTACAAGACCGGGACCGGATGGCTGTGAGCTGAAGCTTTCCCTGAGGGCCGCCCAGACACCTGTGTCAATACCCACCCCCGCCTTTCTCTTTCCAAGCAACGGCTCCTTTCAAAACTCTGAGCCTCTGACTTCTGGCAGGACCCTAGGAGCCAAGAAGAAGAGAGGGCTTGTGAAAATGTCGGATTTGCTAAATAGCATAGATACTACAGATGAAAAGGGGGTGAGGTTTACGTCAGAGACGAGCAGAGTGGGTGGGGGACAGAGTGCAGAGAGCTGGGCACTCACTGTGTGTGTGTGTGTGGGGGGGGAATTCCTGCCCACATGCTTTCCAGAGCACTGAGCTAGGAGGAGCGCAAATTCTGTCTCTAGCAGTTGGTAGCTCTGTGGATTGAAGCTACCACTTAACTTCTCTGTGTTAGTTTTTTAAAAATTTATTATTATTATTATTATTATTATTATTATTATTTTGCTTTTTGGGTCACACCCAGCGATGCTCAGAGGTTACTTCTGGCTCTGCATTCAGAAATCACTCCTGGCAGTGCTTGGGGGACCATATGGGATGCCGGGAGTTGTACCCAGGTCAGCCGCATGCAAGGCAAACGCCCTACATGCTGTACTATCGCTCTGGCCCCATGTGCTAGTTTTCTTGGGAAAATGAAATTTCAGGGGCCAGGGCAATAGTCTACTGGGTAGGGTTCCTGTCTTGCGTGTGGCCGCCCAAGTTCTGTCCCTTGAATGCCATACGGTCCCTCAAGCCAGAAGCAATTCCTGAGTGTAGAGCCAGGAGAAAGCTCTGAGCATTGCTGGGTGTGGCCCCAAAACAAAACCAAACCAAATCCAGAAAGGAGATTTCACGAGCTGGAGTGACAGTACAGAGGGTGGATTGTTTGTTTTGCTTTGTGGCCAACCTGGGTTTGATTCTCAGAATGATAGCTGAGCACAGAACCAGGAGTGAGTCTCAAGCAGTGCTAGGTGTGGCCCCAAAACAGAATAAAAACACCCCGCCCCCATTGAGGTTTCAGGGCTGGAAAGATAGGATAGGGGGTAGGGCCCTTGTATGCTGCCAGTCTGCATTTGCTTCTTGACATACAGTCTCCTGGCCTCTACCAGGAGTGGTCCCCGCCTCCTCCCCCCAATAAAAACAAAACATAAAATAATTTTTTGTTGTTGGTTTTGGGGCCACACCCAGCAGTGCTCAGGGCTTACTCCTGGCTCTGAGCTCAGGGATCACTCCCAAGGCTTCCAGGCCACGTGTGATGCCAGTCGCGTGCAAAGCAAGCACCCTATCCGCTGTGCTATCGCTCTAGGCCCGTAAAATAAAGTTAAAAATGTTAATGGGGTTTTATAGCAACTTGCATAAAACCTCATGTACACAGTCCAAAATTCTCTTTTGGACTGTGTGTTTTCTTCCCTTCCCACTCTCCCTTTCCCTTCCCCTGGCCCTAGCTCCAGCCTGCAGAGCTAAACTCCAGAGCTGGTCCCTGCCTTAACCTTTCTGGGTACGGCTAGTGACCACTGCAATTGTAGCCCTGGAGGCAGGAAGACCATGCACACACACAGCCTGAACTCTGAGCTTAATTGCTGAGCAAAATTAGGGGCCCTAGAGATAGCATTTGTACCCTGTACCCCGCTGGCGGAGGGAGGGGGGGTGGGGGTTACCCCCTGGGGAATCCATATAGTCCCAGGAATCGTCAGGAGTGACCCGTGAGCACCGCCGAGTGTGGCCCCCAAATCAAAAAAAAATAATAATAATAATAATAAAAAGCCGTGTTTTCGGAAGGTCTGACCGACGGGGCAGAGGGCTGGGCCTCGCCCACGGGCCCGGGAGGCGGAGCGCGAAGCAGCTGCGACTGTCCCTCGCGCGCCGCCGTAGCGGGCCCACGCGCGCGCGCGGGTTTGAATCGGCGCCGCCGGGCAGCGGGCAGAGGCAGCGGCTGCAGCGCGGTGAGCGGTCTCGGGGTGCGGGGGGCAGGGGCGCCAGCCCGGGGGTTCCCGCCCCGGATCCGAGGCCGGGGACAGCCCCTTCCCAGGGTCCCGCGCGCTCGGGCCCTGCGCTGCAGCCGGGCCGAGATCCCCAGGCTTTGGGGGGGGGGGGGGCGCGTGGGGGCAGGCGGGGCGTTTCCGCCGCCTTGGAGAGCCCCCCCCCCGGCTGAGCCTGGACAGGCCGCCCCGACACCCCCAAATCCTCCTGCACGACTGGTTCCCCCCACCCGGTCCGATTTCGCTTCCCCCCCCCCCCCTCCCGTTGCTCATTTTCTCCTCGGCCCGCTTCATAAGCTAGCCGTGCACTTTTTCTTTGCTTTTTCGGTGCATGTTTTCAGATCCGTTTGGGGTGTGACTTGGGACTCGGCGGGCCGCACCCGGCTCGCTGCGTCGCCTGGGCTCGGACCCGGACCCGCCGCGCGCCAACCTGGGTGTTCGCGGTTGCGGGCTTTTACGCTGTGTTGCGTTTCTGATCCGAGTCGCCCGCCTTTCCCCAGGGGTCCCCCCACCCGCCCCCGCCGCACTTCTCCGTTCTGTTGGCCGGCTCTCAGGGCTGGTCTGCAGTGGGATTGGCTAATTCTTTGCTTTGTTTATTATTTTTTTTAAAAAAAAAAACGCTCCACCTAGGTGGGCGAGCCACCACCAGTATTTGGGGTTTGTCATTTCCCTTCTGACACTGCTTTTGGCGTTCCTTCCAGTTCTATCCAAGTTGCAGCCAAGGGCTAGATTTCATCTTTTGTTTTGTTTTGTTTGGGGGCCACACCCAGCGGAGCTCTGAGCTTTCTCCTGGCTCCAGCTCTGTGCTCACTCCTGGTGGGCTCAGGGGATCATAAGGGGGTGGGGGAGCCGAGCCGGGGATGGAACCTGGCTTAGGGCTCTTCTGCCTCTCCCACGCCAAGATTACATCATTTCTGATTGCTGCCTTGTATTTCCGTGAGTGGATAGACAACGGTTTCTCCTTCATCTACCGTGGATCTGTTCACTTTCACAGCATCTTAAATGTTACCAACTAATTTGGGGGGGATCGGGGTGAGGGCTTTCCATTTTGTGATGCTCAGGGCTGTCTCCTGGCCCTGCTCAGGCATCACTCCTGATGGTGCTTGGGGGACCGTATGTGGTGCCAGGGATTGAACCCTGGTACTCAGGGCGAGAAACTAACTACCCTCCCCCCCCTTTCCCCTTTTGGTTTTTGGGCCACACCTGACAGTGCTCAGGACTTACTCCTGGCTCTGCACTCAGGAATCACTCCTGGCAGTCAGAGGACTATATGGGATGCCGGGGCTCAGACCCGGGTTTGCCACATGCAAGACAAACATCCTGCCAAGCAGCAACCCTTGTACAAGCTCTCAGACCCCTTTGGTCCCTCTTCACATGAACCCGCGTGTACTTCTGAGTACCAAGTACCCCAGAGTAGGAAAAGGCAAGAATGGGACTAATTTGGCAGTGGTTTCCCTGCACCCCAGACTTGGCTGCCTCTCCTGCACCCACCTTTTGTCCTGCACTTTCATTCCTTTGTTCTTCTCATCTCCCTTCCAGGCCCCAAGGCTCTCACCTCTGTGTCTGTGCTGAAGTTCAAACATCTGTTGCTTCCCTTTCACTAGCCACCTCGCTCATTTTTTTTTTTTTATTTGGGTCACACCTGGTGGTGATGCACAGGGATTACTCCTGGCTCTGCCCTCAGGAATCACTCCTGGCGGTGCTCAGGGAACCATATGGGATGCTGGGAATTGAACCCAGGTCAGCCACGTGCAAGGCAAAAGCCCTACCTGCTGTGCTATCTCTCCAGCCCCCCACCTCGCTCATTTCCACCTGGGTCCCTAAGTCCCCACAGCCAGCTCTTTCTCCTCCTGGTTGGCTCTGGTTAGGTCACTGTGCCTCTCCGGGCATCTATTTCCTCACTGTAAGGAAAATGGGGCCAACTCTTCATTGGGGTTCTTTTCATCCTCAAGTTTCGTTTGCTTTTCATCCTCAACTTTTATGTTTCTGAGAAAGTGGTAGTGTCACAGGGTCTCCTGCCCACCCCGTAAGTTAGTTGTATTCTGTATAACGGCAGTGTAACGTTCCATTTGCTTTCATCATAGGATCTAGAGTGATATTACCATGGAAGAAATCAATAATTTCAAGACACCGAACAAAGTTTCTGAAAAAAAGAAATGTGGTAAGAAAACAGACAGACTAAATAGAACGGAGATGAGGGGGTGGGGCACGGAAGTGACACGAACAGTGTTGGGGGGTGCTGGGCACTCTGGAAGTGGAAGCACAGTAACTTTATACCCTAAAAACATGATCACGGGGGCTGGAGTGGTAACACAGCGGGTAGGGCATTTGCCTTGCACGTGGCTGACCTGGGTTCAATTCCCAGCATCCCATATGGTCCCCCAAGCACCGTCAGGAGTAATTCCTGAGTGCATGAGCCAGGAGTAACCCCTGTGCATTGCGGGGTGTGACCCAAAGAGCCAAAAAAAAAATCATTATTATAACTCTCTCAACTACTATATATATATAGTATATATATTACATATACTATATGTGTATAAATAATATATATATATATCAGGAGGCAGAGCCTGGTAAGCTACCCGTGATGTATTCGACATGCCAAACACAGTAACAAGTCTCACAATGGAGACGTTACTGGGCCCACTACAGCAAATTGATGAACAACGGGAGGACAGTGCAGTGCAGTTATTAGAATTAAAAATGTTTTTGTGTTGTAGTTAAAACCCTAGTGTCTGTTAGGAGTAATTTGGATATCAGCATTATAATATTGAGCTTAAATAAACCGCACCTGACAGTCGGGGACTAATTCTAGCAGATTTGAAGGTTCTCCCTGGTTCGGAGTGGTCTTTGGATCATTAGAGAATTACTCTCCCTTCCCCGCTCTCTGCCTGTGTTCCTCTTGTGCATGAGTGATTTAGGGATTGCCTCGGATACTGGTGGAGAGAAATGAAGACAGTCGCATTTCCCCCTTGTCTTGGTTGTATTTCTCTCCTCTCTTTGCCGCGCTAACTTCCTGTTTTGACCAGCAGAGGTGTGCCTGTGACCTTGCCCCGCACTGCTGTCTGCTTAGCAGCTGAGCCTGGTCTCTTGGCTCTGCTCCTGCTTTCTCCAGCTGCTCCCTGGGGGTTGGGGAAGGGGGCGACATTGGGGCCACGAAGGGGTGCGTTTCCTTCCCTCTCCCCTCAGCGCACCCCTGCTTTGCCAGTTGAGACAGCACGGCAAGGGAGCTGTTCCACGTTTCCCGGTGCTCTGAGGGAGGTGGCTGTCCTGGAGCAGGTGTTACCTTGTTAGTCTGACCCAACTGTGCCCCTGGTGAGGCAGATTTGGGCCTTTGGGGGTGCTGGAGCCCCAACGCACGGCCTTCGTACTTGCGGGCTGCCTGTCTGTGCTGTCTCTGAGCACTTGGGGGTCACGGGCATCTGCAGACTTCCATTTTTTTTTGTTTTGGGGCCATACCTGGCCTTGTGCTCAGTAATCACTCCCAGTGGGCTCAGGGGACCCGATGGGGTGCTGAGGAGTGCACTGGTGGGGGGCCAGGCCAGCCTTAGCTGCTGTACTGTCTCTGTGGGCCCCAAAGAGACTGCTGCATCTGCTCCTTTCATAGCCCTTTGGAAAGGTCTCAGTCCTGCGGGTTGCTGATGTGGGCTCCGTTGCATTGCGCCGTCAGATTACTCTTGGAAAAGACTCAGCTTCCTGTGCCGTCACCATTGTATCCTAGGACTGATAAGAGGCCTTTGCATCCTCTTCAGGTACTAATCTTCCACTTCTTTCTCTGGCCTTCAGGGGTAAGTTCCACTCCAACTTCGAATCCCTGTGTGGACATCCCTGCTTCCCCTTTCATGCAGAAGCTCGGCTTTGGGACTGGGGTGAGCGTCTACCTGATGAAAAGGTGAGGGAGATTTCAGAGTCACCTTCTCCCAGGGAACCAGAAAGTACTGGGGAATAGGAAAGTTCAGACACGCACATAATGGAGTGTGTCCCGGAACCCGCCTGACTCCTCACGCCCAGTCCTAGAATCTTCTGGAACACTGCTGGCGCTCTCAAGGTCTGTCCCTGCATCTGTCCCATCACCCCCAAGCAAAGGGGGTGGAGACGTCAGTCGTTGAAGATATTGTACATAATGAGAACATGATGACTTACTATTTAGTCCCCTTCAAAATGTAGCAGCCCTTGGTGGCCACTTGCCATGCATTATGGGTATTCATCTTCCTCCGTATATTTTTATTCCTGCTTTTAAAGATCTCCAAGGGGTTTGTCTCATTCTCCCTGGGCTGTGAAGAAAATTAAACCTCAGTGCGATTGTGATGGTCACTATGAAAATGTGTATCAAAAGAGACTGATTGACGAAGCCAAGATTTTGAAAGACCTTCATCACCCTAACATTGTAGGTAAGTTTAAATCAGGGCTGCCCCCCAAATCCATCTTTAAACAGACAAGCAGAAAGCACTCGGAGTCCCCGTTTGGTACCCAAAGTAACTGCCACTCCTGCTGGCTGGCCACCTCTGTCTTGTCTTGCCCTGGCCGCAGCTCGAGAGTGAGCGGGAGAGACATCTCTTTCCGGAAGTCGCCCGGGTACGTCTGAAGGGCTTGGCTCTAAGAATGTTCAGCTTCTGAATGATCTGCATTCCCGAACTGCTTATCCCCTCCTATAGTGCACCCTGTGCTGCTTTCTCGTCTCTTTCTCCTCCTCCAACATGTGTTTCTCCAGTTACTCTTTGTCCAGTTCTGATGGGCTCGCATCCTCCTTGGCCCTGGCCTCCACCTTGTTGGCTCTGGGCTCTTCATCCTCAAAGGAGCACCCGCAGGCGTGGAAATGCTCCCCCTCTCCCTGCCCATCCTCCTGCCCAGGGACCCTGGGGCACCAGCACCCTCTGCTTCCAGGGGCTCGGGGCCTTGCAGTTCTCTGCCTTCTCCCAATGCTTAGTCGGCCAGGGCGGGGTGGCGGGGCAAGGAGGGGACGTTCTAGCTCCCCTCATCTTCACTGTCCAGCCTCTGGAAGTACATTTCTGCCCACTCAGGTGCCCTTCCATTGGCACCGATCCCTTATTTTCATTTTTCATTATTTTATTTTGTTTGATTTTTTTTTTTTTTTGGGTCACACCTGGCGTTCAGGGTTACTCCTGTTTCTGCATTAAGGAATCACTCTGCCAGTGTGACCAGACCGTATGGGTTGGCTGCGTGCAAGGCAAGCGCCCCTTCTCTTTGGTATTCTCCCTTGGGCTGCATCTTATTTTCATTTCTAATGCCAGGAGGGCGACGGTCAGGTTTTTCGGGTACACGGTTAAAGACTCTTCCCGTCTGTGCTGCCGCTGCGTGCAGAGGTCCTCACCTGGGCCCGCTGACTTGGCTCTGCAGAGTTCAGCTGTCCATCGGGGTTTGGTTGTTTGATCGTGGACTCCGTGGTGGTCACGTTCATGGAAGTGGCGAGTCCCCACTGCTGTCCCCATCCCATGAGAAAATGTCTGTTCTCTTAGGTTACCGGGCATTCACCAAGGCCAGCGACGGGAGCCTGTGCCTGGCCATGGAGTTCGGAGGGGAGAAGTCGCTGCACGACTTGATAGAGGAGCGGTACGGCGACAGCCGAGCGCCTTTCCCAGCAGCCGTCATCCTGAAGGTGGCCGTGAACATGGCCAGAGGCTTAAAGGTAATGACGGTGTTCACTCTCACTGGCTTGTCCTGTCACACAGGGTGGGGGACTCCCCGCTGCGCAGTTCAGCTCAGGAGACTAACTGGGGACGCCACCGTATTGACTGAAGCCTCCACATCACCTGAAAACCCCAAGACGGGGGCTCGAGCCATAGCACAGTGGGGAGGGCTCTTGTCCTGCATGCGGACGATCCTGGCTTGATCCCTGGCATTCGCTCTGGTCCCCTGTGCTCACCAGGGCTGATCCCTGAGCCTCAAGCCAGGAGTAAGCTCTGAGCACCACCAGGTGTGGCCCAAAACCCAAAACAACAAAACCAAAAAAATTTCAAGGCAGGTCGTTCTGCTTATTAAGATCACAGTTAAATTTTATTTCAAAGATGAATGAATGCATTTAATCCGTTTTGCAGTTATTCCTGGGCAAGGTGGCATAGCCAAGCCCCTGATGGTGCGGATAATCCTCTTACGATTGCTCTGTGAGGTGTTCTGTTTTGAATACAAACACCAGAGTTGAAGTATGGGCACAATTTAAGAAATAAATTCTGTATCCAAGGACCCGGAGCGATAGTACAGTGGGTAGGGCACTTGCCTTGCATGTGGCCAACCTGAGTTCGATCCCTGGCACCACGAGCCCTCCAGGAGTGATCCCCGAGTGTAGAGCCAGGAGTAAGCCCTGAGCACTGCTGGGTATGGGGGCCAGGGAATGTTCTGTATCCTAAATGACTTAGAACACAGTGATGAGGGAATTGTTATAGTGTTTAGCAAATGTGAAACAGCCACTTTATTATAATTGTAAACTATGATATCTCAATACAAAGTACATTCAGAAAGAGGTAAGGGCCAGGAGGGCTCTAGGGCTAAGGCTCGTGTAGGAGCCCAGGGTCAGCCCCTGTACCGCGTGGCCCCCTGAGCACCACCAGGTGTGGCCCAAAAACCAAAAGAAGGGAAGTAATGATCATTCCAGAAAACTGTGACTCCAAAGCAGGATGCTATAGATGTCAGAGTTGCATGTTAAAAGCTCAGATAGGGGCTGGAGCAATGGTACAGCAGGGAGGGCGCTTGCTTCACACGGGCTGACCCGTATTCCGCACCCCATATGGTCCCCCAAGCACAGCCAGGAGAGATCTCTGAGCACTGCCAAGTGTGTTCCCCAAATCCCCCCAAATAAAAGTTGAAATATAGAGGGCCAGAGAGATAGATAGTACAGGGCTTAAGGCCTTGCACATGGCCAACCCTAGGTTCAATCCTGGCACCGGTACGGTCCCCCATCTGCACTGGCAGGAGTGATCCCTCAGCTCAGAGCCAGGAGTAAGCTCTGAGCACTGCTAGATGTGGCCCCGAAACAAACAAAAAGTCAACAAAATAACAAAAAAATAAGGACTCTTATGTTATATGTCATTTTCTCATCGCAAGATTCAAGTAACCTTGAAATGACAGGTATAAACTTACTGAAAAAAATTTTTGGTGGCGCAAGAAGGTTTTAACTTCTGTGGGAAGATGTGAGGGGTGAGAGGGGAACGCATGCGTTGGGGAGAGAAACAGCTTTTCCAGAGTGGGAACAGCCTAGGAACAGATGCGGCGGCGAGGCACGTGTCCAAGGGAGAGCTGGAGCTAGCTGGTAGGAGCTTGCGTTCTAGGAAGGAGCTTTGCAGAGGGTTTTTTTTTTTTCTTTTTGGCTCACACCCAGCGATGCACAGGGGTTACTCCTGGCTCTGCACTAAGGAATTACTCCTGGTGGTAGTCAGGGAATCATGCTTAGGGGATGCTGGGAATCGAGCCCGGATTGGCTGCATGCAAGGCAAATGCCCTACCCGCTGTGCTATTGCTCCAGCCCCTGCAGAGTTATTTTGTTGGAAAGCTGCTCCCGTGTGCTTTTCACCTTTGCTCTGATGGGTCATGTTTTCATGGTTTTAGTATTTGCACCAAGAGAAGAAGCTGCTCCACGGAGACATCAAGTCGTCCAACGTGGTGATCAAAGGTGACTTTGAGACCGTTAAGATCTGTGACGTTGGCGTCTCTCTGCCGTTAGATGAAAATATGACAGGTAAGTTGTCTTCTATATATTTTTTTTTTTTAACTGTGTTTACCCAATCCTAAATTTCTCCGAGCCAGAGAGATCGTCCAGAAGGGAAGGCATTTGCTGTGACTGTGGCTGTAGCCCTGGTTGTTTCTGACAACATGTATGGTGCCCTGTTGTCACTCCTGAGTGCCGCCAGGAGTGGGCATAGCCCCGGGAGCACTACCAGGAGTGGACATAGTCCTGGAGCACCACCACTCCTATTTAATTTGATCTGATTTTTTCTTTTCTTTTCTTTTTTACATACTTAAATAGAAAATAAGTCCACATTTTAAAAAAGAAAAGCGAAACCTGTAAAAACTATATGATGAGGGGCCAGAGCAATGAATATAGCATTTGCCATGCACACAGCTGGCCCAGGTTTGATCCCGGCATCCCATATGGCCCCCGAGCCTGCCAGGAGTAATTCCTGAATGCAGAACCAGGAGGAACCCTTGAGCATCACTGGGGATGCCCTCTCCCCATTATCACCCCTCCAAAAAGGGGGTGTATAATGAAAATGATCCAGGTCCAGATGGTGGCACATAGGCCTGGCCTCTGTGGGCCCTGGGCTCCTTCCCTGGCATGACATTGACCCGAGCTTCACAGGGTGTGACTGGGGCAGCAGTAATTGGTTGCCTCCTTCCCAGCTCTCTCTCAGCCTCCTGCCCCTTCTGTCCCCATACACAACTAACCTGGTTGTTAGCGGTAAATTTAGGGTCGAAGAGATGGGCAGCAGGGAGGGTGCTTGCCTTGCCTGTGTCCGGTCCGAGTTCAATTCCCAGAATCCCCTGTGCACCACCAGGAGTGATCCCTGAGAGCAGAGCCAGGAGTCAGCCCTGAGTATAGCTGGGTGTGGCCCCCAAATCAAGTAACAACTAGGACAAACAAAATGTTCTTTTGAAAAAATTAAAAATGGAAATTTAAACCGAAGATAACCAGAACTGTTTCTGCTGTGGGTGTTTTTAATAGAAAAGTCTTGATAAGCCTCCCCCAAGGCCTTTGTTTGAGCTTTAGCAGAGGGAAGATGGGGGAAGTGATAGCGCAGTGGAGGTGGCAGGAGGGAGGGCAGGGGCCGTGGCTTCTTTCTCTCTGGCTGTGAGTCGTCTTGGTGGGAGCCGGGGCCAGTATCCGAGCGAGTCTCTGCTTTGCCCGTATAAGTCAATCAGGTTGAAATGGTTCCCCGGGTATGTGAGGTCAAGAGAGGGTCGTGGATGCAGTCTGGGACATACCTACACCCTCACTGGTAGCTGAGTGAAAGTCTATGGGGAGAAGGAGGGAAAGGTCAAGATGAGCTGCCACTGTGTGATCCTGTAACCTTTGGGCTGAATGACTGCTGCAAGGTTGAAACTTGGGAAGCCGTGAGACTGGGGGACCCAGGGGAGCAGTGAAGGGGCCGAGAGCACCTGTCTTATCCGCTCATGAGTTCAAATCCCAGGCATCCTCATGCGCTGAGCATCATCCTGGTAGCTCAGCTGGCTGTGATCTCAGTGCTGCAAGTGACTTCCAGCCACACTGAAGCCGGGTGTGTTAGCACCACACAAAGGGATGTGGACCCTCTTCCACCCAGCCCCCCTCCCCTGTGAGTGACATGGGCAGAAAGTATGGCTTCTGGCAAGCATGAATGTGAGCACTGGAGTGGCTCTGTGTGCACACCACAGCCATCACCTGAGCTCCAGAGCCCTGGGAGCACATACACAAGCACCATAGCCCAAGGAGTGCAGAGATGGGGTGGTGGTGCAGGCAATGCCCCCCACTCCCACCCTGCTGGAACTGGTCTCTGAGAGTGTGGCCCCCAAACAAACAAAAGGAACACAGACCCCTGAGAACCATAGCCATGTGTGTGAGCACCCATAACTTTGTAAATCATGATTCTTTAGATTGAAAAAAATCAAATATATTAAAGAGGCCTGAGAGTCTCAGAACTCTCTATTGTGCACTAAACATTACTAAAACACCTAAGTAGGAAATAAGTAAATGGAGAGAGAAGATCGTTGTGGATTAGCGACTTCCCACTGTTATCTGTGCATTCTTCCTGAAGTGGCCAGAGAGTGACTGAGTCCCCCTCAGTGCTCTGGCTGGTGTGGCCTGGAACACAGGAAGTGGGAGAGCGGGTCCAGGCTCGGACTGGAGCCTGTCTTCTTCCTGGACTGGAAACATGCCAACCTGGAAACAGCCTGGTGGCAGCGGCCAGTGAGGAAGGAGGCCACAGGGAAGCACCTGCTCCAGGGCGCAGTGTTGGCAGAAGCCTTTCCACTCAGTAGCACCCTGTCCTTTCTCCTCCCGCCACTGGGCAGGGCACTGGCTCTCTCCCCTTGCCAAGAGCCTGGCTTTTTGCATCTAAGTTCCTGTTTGCCACTGTGCTCGTTAACCTGGCTTTGCTCCTGGGTGGCTGGGCTTTGCCCGGCATTTGTAAGCTTGCCCTGACGCCTGTCCTGTGTTTGACTTGTCCCAGTGACCGACCCCAATGCCTGCTACATTGGCACCGAGCCATGGAAGCCCAAGGAGGCTCTGGAGGAGGACGGCGTCATCACCGACAAGGCGGACATCTTTGCCTTTGGCCTCACTCTGTGGGAGATGATGACCCTGTCCATTCCACACGTGAACCTCCCCGGCGATGACGATGATGAAGGTACACCCGCCTCCCTCTGGCGTGACATTTGTGGGCACTCGATTCCTATGTTCGGCTCATTTTCCCACGAAAAGTGTTTCTAAGTCATTAGGTTTAGTAGCACCCGATAGTCATATAGATGCCTTGGCACCAGTTGGCACCAGCTCAGGTCACTCTAATGCAAATTGGGCCAGAGGCGGGCAGGGGCTGAGGAGACCCAGAGGAGTAAAAAAGTTACCTGTAGCAAGTTCTCAAGGGATTGTGTGGCGACTGCATACCCCAGGACCATCCATGTCCCCTTAACTATCAGATTCTGTAAAAAATTCTGGAGAACCCCTGTGTACACTCGCAGGCCGTGCCCTGGAGTGTGAGTTGTGGGTCTGGGTGGGCGTTTCAGCCTCTCTGGCCGTGTTGGGGAAGACCCTCCATGTCCTATTCCTCCCTGAGCAGACGCAACCTTCAACGAGAGCGACTTTGACGATGAAGCTTATTACGCGGCTCTGGGAACACGACCCCCGGTCAATATGGATGAACTCGACGGCTCGTACCAGAAAGTCATTGAACTCTTCTCTGTATGCACAAATGAGGAGCCCCGGGACCGGCCTTCTGCTGCCCAGATCGTGGATGTGCTGGACACAGATGTGCTGTGAGGCTCGCCTGTCACCAGCAGCATGAGCAGCTGGAGCGTGTCAAGGTGCAGTAGCTCTAGGACCTTGGCACCTCGTTAACGTTTGAGTAGTTACTTCTCATGTCAAGGTTTTTCTGGTTAGGCTTAAAGCTTTCAGGTGTAGCGGGTTTCCTGTAAAGTTTAAGAAATAGTACTCAAGTATTTTAACTTCTTCACTAAACTGAGAACTAATTATGTTATAAACTGACATTTATTTGGATTGGTCATTTATTAATGATCTTGAAGATTCTGTATTTTAATGGCTGTTGAAATCAGCCTGAGACATAAACCTCTGCTGGACCTTCTCAGCTGCCCTGCTTAAATACGGTCACTAGAAGGGGAGCGAAGACTATGGCTCAAATCTATTTTCTGTACTGAGAATGGCTTTTTCTTTTTAATATACTAATCTGTATCTTAAGTCTTTCACAATAAAATAATAAAATGTAAAAATCGATTTGCACGAGTGGGCCCAGTAACGTCTCCATTGTGACACTTGTTACTGTGTTTGGCATATCGAATACGTCACGGGTAGCTTGCCAGGCTCTGCTGTGAGGGCAAGATACTCTCAGTAGCTTGCCGGGCTCTCCGAGAGGGGCGGAGGAATCGAACTCGGGTTGGCCATATTGGCTGCGTGCAAGGCAAATGCCCTACTGCTGTGCTATCACTCCAGCCCAAAGTGTAAAAATAATGAAACTAATAGGATGGCCCCGAATAAAGGATAGTTATTGGAGGTATTTACACATTTTTCCTTTACATTCTCTTTGATACAGCTGTCACACATTTTGAGCAAATGCATAGGTTTCTCTCTTCCCTGACTTTGTAGTAATGTATAAAATGAGGGCAGTTTGCATCAGTGGTGCTCATTGTCACAACCTGGGTGGTTCTGAATCGTGCTTGTGAATGGAATGGGGATGCCCAGACTTAATTTGCCGGCGGGAAGGGGTTGGATGCTCAGGCTTATTCATGGCTCTGTGCTCAGGAATCATATGTAGTGCCAGAGGTCAAATACAAGTCATCTATGTGGAAGGCAAACCCCGTCATGACTAGAAACACAGGTCCAGGGACCAGTTAGTGGGCTTGTTGTGCATGTGCAGGTGGCCTGGATTTGATCCAGGCTCTGCAGCTTACCCCAACCACAGCTGAATGACCCCCGACCAAATGAAGATGCACAGCCTCAGAGTGTTAGGCACGTGGCAATCAACCCAAATCCAGAAAGCAGTATACAGCAAAGTGCTCCAGGGCCAGAGCTGACCTTCAGGGTAAGGCACTTGTCTTCATGGGATTGAACTTGAGTTCCATCCGAGATACTGAACGGTCTGAGGATCATGGTGCAACCCTGGAGGGCCACGAGTACCACTGGGTGTAGCCCAGCACATATCCCCCCAGACAAAAAAAAATCAAGGTTCAGGTTGAAGATGCAAGGTAGGAACATGCTGAACCCACACCCTCCCACAGACGACAGCTACCAAATGTGTATGTGGAATAATTGCAACTAAAAATTTTAAAATAGTTGAACTCCTACATATTAGGGGAAATGAGGAAAATTCCACATAAAAGCAGGAAGGAGAGGCTGACATGATTTCAGCTATAAATCCCAAACTCCTACCAGGTCAATCTCATGAAAGGTTTGAACTCACCTGCTAAGACTAGTTCCCCAGATTTCTAGCACCAGTGGAGCTCACATCCATGTAAACCCCCAAGAGAAGCCCCCTTTAAGGCTTCAACCAGCCCCAGGGCCCAAAGCAACATTCAACTCTAAGAAAATAAACATAGAATTTTAATCCATCATAAAAGCATTGAACACATAAAATATTTCTTAAATAAAACATTTAAGGTATTTAAAATCAGCAGTGCAGAAAATAGCATTAAAATGTCTGCATAATTACATTTTAACACTTCTACATTCTTTTTGGAACCAGTTTTTAAACACAGGACCACATTAAATCACAGGCAAATCAAAGAATGCAGATGACTAGGCTTAATGGTTTCAACCAGGGACTGTTTCCCAGAAAGCAGTTCAATGGCTCCAATCAAAACAATCTTAACAATTTTTACAATTTTTTCAAGGTACCTTAAATCACACTAAAAAAATGTGTGCACTTGTGGGTGTATTTACATAATGTCATTTCCTTCTGACCCCCACCAGCCTAGATGTACTTGTCTACTAACTTTAGTTCTGTGACTATACATGCCGTCAGCACTTTGCCAGATGTTTCAGAATTAGCAAGATTTTTGTTATTTGCCCAGTGATTCTCAGGGGACCGTGTGGTGCTGGGGATGGAACTGGGACCTCCAGCATGCCAAGCATGTGCTCCAGCCCTTGAGTCATCTCCCTGGCACATTTTGTTGAATTTTAATTAAATCTGGTGAACAGGAAGGCTTGATTATTTTTTTTAAATAAAGATTTAAACATTAAGCTCATTCCTTGCCCTCCTTTATAAATTCAAGTTTCTAAATGTAACCAAGCTGAATTATTGCAAATTATCTATAAAGTAAGAATTTTTACCAATAGACTCCACCATTTTTCTTTCTCTTGAGAGGACCACACCAGGTAATGCTCAGGGGACCTTACAGTGCCAAGGGCTGAATACGGGCCTCCTGCTTGCCAACTACACTCCTGTCTGTTGCGTTCTTGCCAGTCCCCATGAATTTTCTTGGAAAACTGGGCATGGAAAATATTTACCTGGGTAAAAATTTTGTTTGCTTCTGATTGTACATAACCTTAATCCAAAGTGTGCATATAAAAGATAAATGATATTTCTATGGAATATTGCCTTACTTTGTCACTCTCCTTAAATAAGTAGCAAGTTTTTTTTCCAGTTAGAGCTAGTTTCATAGTTAACAGTGTAAGAGGGCTGTAGTCTTGCATGCAATTATCCAAGATCTGTCCACCTTCTGAAACCCCAAGTAATTTAACATCATCTCAATTTTTCAATACAATAAGGAACAAAACAAAAGCAAGTACGCTGGCATATACATATTGTTTTGGAGCCACACCATTGGCGTTTGGGGGATCACGGGCAGTGCCGGTGATTGAACCTTAGCCTCCTGCATGTAGCGAATGTGCTCCTTTCTAGTTTTTGGGCCACTTGGCAATGCTCAGGGCTTACTCCTGGCTCTGTCCTCCAAGACCACTCCTCGTGGGATTTGAGATTGTATGTGGTGCCAACAGTCAAACCTGGGTTGGTTGCATGCAAGGCAAGCACCCTTTCTGCTATATTTGTCTCACTACTTTTGCATACAATGTCTCTAAGGGGGTATTTGAGCTCAACTGTCCAGTAACTTGTTTACTAGTGGAAATCGACTTATTTTTCCCCTTGCAATGCTGGGGATTAAACCCAGGACTTTGCACATTTGTAAGCAAAGGGTTCTGCCTTGGAGCCACATCCCCAGTCCACCAGTGGAAATTGCTTTAATTATTAAAATTATACACAAGGAAATTAGGGGTGTTGCAGTACTTGGTTGCAAATAATTTCCCATCTTGTGTCGGGTCAGAAAATGCTATTTCATTAGTGCTGAGAAAACAGCCGAACGTGAAACAATTCCTGAAAAAGAGATAAGACAAGTGAACCATGAAACCAACCTAAAATTCTGATTGGACTTTAGCATAACTTATTTTACTTTTGTTTTGGGACCGTACATAGCTCAGGGGCTATTCCTGGCTCTGTGCTTGGGAGTTGCTCAGGCAGGGCTGAGGGACCTTGTAGTTAATGGGGATCAGACGGGCCTGCTGCATCAAAGCATGTGGCCAGCTCTCCAGCACCTCCCCATTTTTTGGGGGGCGGTGCTAGGGATTGAACCCCAGTCTCCGACTTGAGAAGCAAATGCTCTATTGCCAGGCCAGCCACATTTGTGACTAGCACAATTTATTTTAAGCAATCTAATTATGAAACTTCAATATCCTTAATTAAAAAAATCTCCTGACTAGCATTCCTTGCTAATGACATTTTTACTGTCGACATTTGCCTTGGCCTTAGTCTTTTGATAGAATTAATTATATCTGTTTATATATATAAAACTACATAGAGAACAATTATTCTCTATGGATTATGAGCCTGGAGAGTTCCAGGAGCACTGGTATGTGTTAAGAATATTTTTATTCTATTTCATTTCTTACCTGAGAGTATCTACCAGCCGCCTTGCAATGCGCTTTCTTCTTTGCAGTCTGAAGACCCAAATTCTACTTATGCCACAGACTGCCGGTTCTGGTACATCAGAACACTGCCAAGCCCTCTGACAGTCTTGAGAGCCTGGGCTCGTGGGTTCAGACAGGACACGGAAGGCCTGCAATGACACACAGAAGTAGTTACACTGGAGTAAGAGGTGAGTTCCCACATATTTTTTTAAAAAACCACTGCATGGTAAGAGCACCAGCAGTATGGGATAAAACCAAAAATAGGAGAAATGATTCCTGGAGGCCAGAGCAAATAATACAGTAGGTAGGATGCTTGCCTTGCACGTGGTCAACCTGGGTTCTATCTGCAGCACCCCATATGGTCCCTCAAGCCCACCAAGAGTAAGCCTTGAGCACAGCTGAATGTGCCCCCTCCCCATGGGAAAAAAAAATTAGCAAAACCAAATCTGGTAACACTAAAAATTACTTGCATTCCAACAGTGAAATGTGTTTGGTACTTAACATTCACAAGGGGATTGGAAGACAGAGCGAACCCTGGTGTCCTGCAAGCATCTTCCCTGTGACTGTAGTTCCAGCCCCAGAAGCAGAGTCTAGCTCTATGAGGATCCATGACACAACCACAGTCTAACTTGAGGGCTACAGCGTGACCACAGCCCTCCTATGCTGCCTTTTAGCTTGCCCCCACCTTTCCTCCCACCAATCCATAGCCCTGAATCTCCATTCTTTCAGTGTCATTACTTGGACGCTGTCCTGTAAGTGGAGTCTTACAGGAACCTTTCCTTGCTAATTAATTAGACCCCGAGCCAAACCAGACCTGTGTGATGGGCTCCGCGATCAAACACCCGACCACTTTCTTCTCATCCGAGACGTAGAGGAGGGTTTTGGTTTTGTTTGGTTGTTTGGGAACAACTTGATGGAAGCCCAGTTCACTATCAACAAGTTCTTGAACATCTTCTACCTAGTGAAGGTCAAAAAACAAAGGTAGTAAACTTGTTTTAAAAAACTTAACAAAGGCCGGAACAATAGTACAGCAGGTAGGGTGGCCATGGTCCACCCAGGTTTGACCCCTGGTATCCCACATGGTCCCCATAGCACTGCCAGGAGTGATTCTTGAGTGCGGAGCCAGGAGTAAGGGAGCCCTGAGCACTGCCGGATGTGGTCCAACAGCAGATGGGATTCACAGAGAAAGTGGGTGGGGAAGAGTCAGTCTGAGCAGCAGCAGGGAAAGCACAGCCACTGGGTATGGAGCTGCCCTACTGTCCCCGGGCAAACCAGCAACTGTGTTTGGGGCTCAGCCAGTGGTGCCAGAGATAAACCCCAAGGCTGCGTGCAAAAGCATGTGCTCCAACCCCAAGTCATCACCCATCCCTCTTCACACTTGATCAAAACCAAACAACTCAGGGTCACCCATCTCCCAGCTGGAAAGATGACTAACTTAGCTTTCACGAGCTGGAAGATGAAAATAAGCCAGCTACAGAGCCTTGCCTGCTTTCTTTCAGGGTCAGCCCGTGCTCCGGTCGGGCCCTCTAGTTGTGGATGAACTACTTGAAAAATTTTTTTTTTGGTGGTGGGGTCGGGTGCTACACCTGTGTGTGGCTGAGCCCCAGGCTCTGAAACTGCTCTAAGTTCCCAGTGGGTAACTGTGGGGCACTCGGAGCAGAGGAGGGTCTCTGAGCTAATATGACTCACCTTTCTAAGGGCATAACTTGGGTCACGTGGGAGCACCAGAATTATCTTCCCGTCCCAAAACTCAGCCACAACGCGTTCCTTCTTCCAGCCCTGCCAGAGGAAAAAACAGTCACAGCTTTTCACTTGAAAGGAGCAAAAATGAAAGCCACTGCACAGCTGACCAATGAGGCCACGGGGAGAAAATCCAGTTGAAGGACTGTAGGAAGGGAACAGGGTGTTGCAGCCCTCACCCCGTCACAAGGCTGCCTCCTTGCAGGAGGAGGCAGTGAGAAAGGCCTTCGTGGGACAAGGACGAATGAACGATGGGGCACCTCAGCACAGCCCACTGGGCTGGAGACACACACACTAGCCTTCTCGCAGCAGATCCGCTCAGACCACATCAGTACATTTCCACTGCCTCAAAGGAGACTCCAGGACTTTTCAGAGCAGAGTGCCTCCCCCACCCCCCACCCAATGGTTACCTTCACCCACTCTTCCCCTGCACTGGGCTGTGAGGAATCTACAGAGGGAACCAGAACTTTCCCGGGGGCCATTCTGCTCCCACTGTGTTTGGTTTGCTCATAAGACAAGGGGGCAGGGATTGGGGGCATAATCTGTTTTGCCGGAGCTTCTTTTCATTCTTTTTCTCTTTTGTTGGCGGAAGTATGGTTTAAGCTATACCTGACAGTGCTCAGGAAACCATGTTCAGTGCTGGGAATTGAACAGGGACAGCCGCATGCAAGGCATATGCTCTGCTTTGCAGGGCTCTCCATCTGCCCCACACTTAGTAATGGAAATTTTTGTTTGGTTATTTAGGGACCACACCCACTGGTGTTAGGGGGCTTGTGAGAAGGAGTACTGTCACCTGAGCCAAGTGGACACTGTGCTCCATATCTTTTGTTTCCCATACCAGTACTATGCTGTCGAAGAGAAAGGACAACAGGGGGGGTACAGCTAATCTGGGTTTCATCCCTGGCACCCCATAGGGTCCCCAAGCTCCTGCCAGGAATGAGTCCTGAGTACAGAACCAGGAATAAGCTCTGAGCACAGCTAGGTGTGACATTTTAGTTATAAAAATACAGAAAGTATTTATATAACTATAAATTTGACACAGCTTTTTTGCCTTATTTATTTTGGGGGGCCACATGTAGCAGTGGGTTCGAATTTGGGTCTCAGCACATGCAAAGCACATACTTCCCTGGCTCCCGAGCCATTCCCCAGGCCGGAAGATCATCTTTGACTCACTGTAAACTTGACTCCATCCAGGAACCTGTGGTGGTACTGAGCATGCTGCAGCTCGTCTTCGGGATTGGACGCTGTATAGATCATGCCACAAGCCTTACACACGGTGGTCCCAAAATGTTTCTGGCCCGCGTCCTGTAGCGGGGACAAAGAAAGCCTTCTGAACACTCCAGAGAGTGCATTAAGCTTATATAAGCACTTTTGAATTTGAACTTTTCCCTTGTTTCTGTGATGGCACAAGCAAAAACTAAATAAAAATCTGGTCACCATAGTAAACTCATTGTATTGTATTTTTTTTCCAAAAGTGGTTAGGAATAGTAAACCTCTCTGCCCCCAAGGCATAATTAAAACATGTAATATTGAATCCAAGTTTCAGCCAAAGCACAGATATGTTCATAAGTACAGAGAGCCAAGAATATTCAACGATATGGCTACTAACTCCTATTTTATCTCATAAGTTATTGCTCTGAACAGACCAGGCCTTGAATAGTCAAATACATGGGAAGGTGAGCATTTTCAGGAACGCATTCAATTATAGCCTTGCAGGACACACACACAAGCCATTATCAGTATCCTACCTACTAGTACTGTGAAAATTGTCAGTTCACTGTCTATTTGAGGGATTTAAAATACTGCCACTGGTGCCGGAGTGATAGTACAGTGGGTAAGGCACTTTTCTTGCATGTGGCCGACCTGGGGTAGATCCCTGGCATCCCATATGGTCCCCTGAGCACTGGCTGCGTGCGACCCAAAAAAGAAAGAAAAAAAAGTGCTACCATTACAACAAAACCAGCATTTAAACAATCAGGTATCCTGAACCCATGTAACCATGCTAAGACAATAGTGTGACTTCTTGTCTATAGGTGAGTCACAGGTAGAAGAGCTTTGTTTTAAGGTAACTCACAATTATGAGCTGGTCCTTCACTTCTTTATTCGTATCTTTGTTATTAGTACTTTTCTGGGTACTGATCTGTTTCAAGATGTTAGTAGATATGGATCCCACAGATTGTTCTTCAACTATTGGTCTTGAAATAGAAAGTGAACAAATATAAGTATGAGGAATTACGAGAACATATAACATTTACAGAACACATGTCAATTCTTAATGCTTTTTAGAAAGATAATTTAATGGGCTGAAAAGAGTGGAGGAGGGAAGGCATTTATTTTTCTTGCAATGCAGCTGACCCTTGTTTCATCCCTGACACCCCATGTGGTCCCCAGAACATTGCCAGATCACTCCTGAGCAAAGACAGGAATAACTCCTGAGCACAGCTGGGTCTAACCCCCAAAACAATCCAACTTGATGAAGAGGGATAAGAACAAGGAGAAAGCAGAGGGCCAGTGATTTACTCACGGGACAAGGTCTAGCACAGAAAAGCAGAAGTGAGACAAATCCTATCTCCTGACTGAGTCCAAGGATCTTATCCATATTGAATGTGTACATTCAGGATGTCTTCATGAATTGGGATCGATATTAAATGAATTTTTTGGCTTTATCAAATTTAGCATGTGTTATATTGCAGCAAATAGGTGGATTCTAATCATGAATCTTACAGATACACAGGACTTCAGCCACCAGCAGATTAAGAGTCAACTTTCACCTGCACACACCAGAACAGAGCTAACAAATTTGCATGCTTGAGGATGCAAACAATGACTATCAAGCGGGGAGGGCAAAGTAGCCTAAGGCATTTACATTCAAACAAGAGTCTAGTTGTCTTAAGTATAGCTACCTCAGCAGAAAATGGAGGGCTCTGTCTTTGGTTGTTTTGGGGCCACACCCAGCTCAAGGATCACTTCAGGCAGGGTTTTGGGTCCGTAAACCTTGCTGGGAATCAAACCCATGTCAGCCACAAGCAAGGCAAGCACCCTATCTATCCACTAACTCTCCAGCCTGGAAAAGAGTTTAATAATAGTATCTACCTTCTAGGTTGTTACAATGATTAAGTGATGTAATGGGTATAATGGATTCAATCAGCCATTGAATAATTGGAATTCAACTTATATCTAATTCTTATTTTGGGCCAAGTACTATGACTTGAGCTTGGGAGGATCCTTCTCTTTTCTCAAATTCTTAAGAAGTTTCTCTGAGAGTGTCTGATTTCACCTTGTATTCTCACAATTCTCTTATGGGGAAGGAAAAAAGTGCTACACATTAAATAGCATATCAAGAAAAAGATGGGGGACCCCTCCTTAAGTGAATCGAATATGAAAGCGAAAGCAACCCTACCTTTTTGGATGGGTTGAGGACATGCCGAAGATCGGGTAGACAGTGGGCTCAGAAGAAACTAGGGAGAGAAACAGGAACAATGATTTATATTGTGAAATAAATGAAAAACTTCTTAAGTCACAGGAGTTTTCTAAAATTCTCTTTCAATTATTTTCTGTTTTGTTTAGAGCCACACCTGGCTGTGTCCTGGCTTGGTGATTGGGATCATACTGGGGCCTCCTACATGCAAAGCATGCAGTTCGGCTTTTGTGTGCACTCCCTCCTGCCCAGGTCACAGCTTTTAAAGGTTAATAACAAGGGCTGACTCCAGGCTCTGTGTTCAAGGCAAGCATGCTGCCTGTGGTACTATCGTTCTAGCTGCTCATGTTCTCTTAAACACGTATTTCCTTTCCTTCTCCATGGTAATAAGCAAGCTTTGTTCAGTAAAATCTATCTTACTTCACTAGATCTGTAAATAAATGCACTGCAGGGACAGACTAAGAGGCACACAATGTTGGAACTCCGGCTCCAAATACTACTGCATAGGATTTCCCACTGACAAGCATAATGAACTATTATTACAAGTAAATAAACTCATTGGGGTATTTTTTTTCTTACCTGGTTTATTCTTACTGACAGAATCTTCTGAAGAAAAACACTTTTCATCAGATTTACATTCCTTTGAAGGTACTGCATCTGAAAAATCCTGAACACAATAGTGAAACAAAAGTTTTTAATTTAGCGAACAAATCCTAATAGATTTGTCTCTAAAGCAAAATATTTGGCTTATTGTGAAACACATCTCATGACATTAGTCATTTGGTTTTGCAGGCCATATCTAGCAACTTAGGGGTCGCTCCTGATGGTGCTCAGGAGCCAAGGACTGAAGTTGGCCTTCTACATGCAAATGATGTGCTTCAGTCCTTTGAGCTAACTCCCATGAAAACATACTATATATGAAAAACCAAAACTCAACAATATGCTTGATAGCACTCACCTGCAAGTAGGGGGATGATTTTATACACTGAATTCTCTCAGTTTTGCACAAAAAAACTAGTATTTCACATAATGTCTTGAAATAAAAACCCATACACTCACATCCTGAAAACCTACTCCTTGACTTCTACTTTTTTTTTTTTAAACTTTCTAAAAACACTCACGGTCACGGTCCTCCCGTTGTTCATCGATTTGCTCAAGCGGGCCCAGTAACGTCTCCATTGGAGACTTTGTTCTTACTGTGTTTGGCATATCGAATACGTCACGGGGAGCTTGCCAGGCTCTGCCCTGCGGGTGAGATACTCTCAGTAGCTTGCCGGGCTCTCTGAGAGGGGCGGAGGAACCGAACTTGGGTCGGCCATGTTGGCTGCGTGCAAGGCAAACGCCCTACCCGCTGTGCTACCGCTCCAGCCCTCTAAAAACACTACCATATAAAAATTATTGAACTTCCCTGAACTTTAGTCCTGGGGAATTTAGAGAACTAGCTTCCTTTCTCTTTTGTAATGCCACACCCAGCGATGCTCAGGGGACCACCCTGGCATGGCAGGGATTAAACCTAGGTTGACTACAAGCAAGGCAAGAGTTCTACCTGCTGTACTATCTCCCTTTCAAGAACTATCTTCCTTAATGACAAAAAAATGTTGGTAGGCTTCCTTAAGCCCAAAATGGGCAAGAATCTCCATCTTCCCACAAGTAGTCCTCCAGACTGTAAAGAAAATAATTTTGTTCAACTATGTTAATTAAGTAAAGTTGAAATTTGGGGACCCGGATGACAGTACAGCAAATAGGGTGCTTTCCCTGCAGGCAGCTGACCTAGGTTAAATCCCAGGTACCAAGTATGGTCCCTGAGCACTGCCAAGAGTAAGCCCTGAGAGCCTGTAGGTGTGGCCAAAAATAAAAAAAAAAAAAAGAGACGGGACTGGAGTGATAGCACAGAGGGTAGGGCATTTGCCCTGCATGCAGCAGACCCAGCACCCCATATGGTCCCCTGAGTACCACCAGGGGTAATTCCTGAGTGCAGAGCCAGGAGTAACCCGAGCATCGGGGGAGAAAAAAAAAGCGACATTTCGTTACGTAGCCCACTTGTTACCTTTATTACTGTCTCTTTATTTTCATTTTTTGCATCCAGCAGCTCCATGTTCAGTTCCTTCAAGCACCCAAATTTTCTCTCACTGACAGTCCTTACATCAGAATCTCCAATCATTTTTGACTTATTTGGGGTAAGTTCGGTTTTATTTTCCAAGGGCAAATTGCTATGGGAGGATTTTTTTCTTTTAACAAAAAATGCAGCCCCACCCTGGAGTGTGACTTGTGGCTTGACCTTTTGACTTAGAACTCGAGGAGGAGCACTCAGACTGCTTCCAACTGAGTAACAATTTTCTTCCTCCACCAGCCGCTTATAGGCCACTCGATTTGGCTTGGGATTTTTTGAGTTCTTTGATACAGGCTTCATGCATTTATAATGTGGTTGATATTTAGCAGTTAAACTCTTCTGTGTTTTTTTGTTCCTTTTCTTGGAGCAGGCTGCTTTTCTCTGTACTTTTTCTGTCAAATTGGGTAAAGATTCATCTTTCTTATTTAGAGACGTTACAAACTCTCTCAACAGCTTTCTCTCTAGTGGGTTGAGGTACCACTTATCTTTGTTGTAAAAGGATCCGGACGACACAGCTGACTTAAATGGTGATATCTGACCGGCAGAGGACAATTGTCCGTTTTCTTTCACTGTCTTGAGTGGGCTTGAAATGAAATAACCTTGTTGCGAGCAATGCACGTCTTCTTCATTTTTCTCACTGCTCTGGCAAATGTTCTTTTTGTTAGATGATGGAAATAAGCTTTCAGTTGGGTCCAAAGCTAATGTCTTTGATTGATTATCCAATAGGCTAGGAAAGGAAACAAAGTCCGTATTTAGGTATCATTGTTTTCATTCAATTTTTCTGTCAACCTACTGCTACAAGTAACTCTACCTCTCCCTCATATTCAAAACAATAATTCCTCTCGACCAAACAGCCATCTACCCATAATATCTATTTGCTATAACAGAATTTTCAAATTTTGTCTTTACTAAAGGAAGCACTCAGATAATTTCTAAAAGGCCCCCCAAAGTTTATGAGGAGATACACATCGTGACGTGTCTGTTTAAAGAACTCTAAGTCACATACTAAGAACAGCCCTGTACTTTGTTATTTGGGAACAAGTCCTCATGGGGCTGCTTCCTTCCTTCTCATATAGGACATATAGTACTACAGACCACAGGACTGCTCAGAGGATCAGCGGCTCATGCAAACATGTCAACTGCTTAAATATCCACAAGTGAGAGAAGGAGCTAGGTCACAGAACTGACAAACATTAAACTCATGGAGAACAGTGAGCTCTCTCTGAGTGCCCCGAAAGTCTTCCATGTTTCCCAGACCAGAATGAGAATATAAAATATTACCATAGCCACAAGGAGTGTGCAGATAGAAGAATGGAAGCTCTCAGAGACTGGAGAGATAAAATAGAGCAGGTGTTTTTGGTTTGCTTTTGGGGCCACACCTGGCCGTGCTCAGAGGTTACTGGTGGCTCTGCTGGGCTTTGGCAGCGTGCAAGGCAAACGCCTTCCCGGCTCCAGCCCCCAGAAGGCGGCTTTTTATTTTCTGTTTTGTTTTGGGGGTGACGCCAGTGGTGCTTAAGGTTTACTCATGGCGGGCTTGGAGGACCCGCTGGGATGCACGTGCTCGGAGCATGCAAGGCAAGCGCCCTACCAGCCCTACTGTGTTTTCAGGTGGTTTTTTTTCTTTCTGGGGAAGGGCACTCACTCATCACAACTCCGAGTCTTCCTTTTCCTTGGAGTAAACGCTGACATCTTCTTAACTGAATTCCTGCAAGACAGGACAGCAACAGTGAATGGGTATATAAAAAATATATATATGGCACCACCACCACCAACACAGAAAAAAAATCACTTTTAAAAAAGCCTGAAAAATGATCCCGGGCATCCCCATAAGGTCCGGAGAACCCCCCCCCCCGCCCCCCCACCAGGAGTGACCCCTGAGCGCAGTCGGGTGTGATGCAAAAAAAACCAAACAAACCCGAAGCTCACCGGAGAGCTGGGGCGGGCTTAGGCTTCGACCCGCGAACGGTTCCTCCTCAGAGAACCGAACACCCGGTCCTGCTCGGTTAGCAGGAGGACGCCAAGGCGCGTCAGGAGGGAGCCGGGGCGCGTCAGGGGGACCTCGAGTTGCACCCGAGGGACCCCGGGACGCGTCAAGGGGACGCCGGGTTGCCGGAGGAGGACCTCGGGTTGCATCGGGGGTCCCCGGAGCGCGTCAGGGGGAAACCGGGTTGCCACAGGGGGACCCTGGGGCACGTCAGGGGGAAACCGGGTTGCCGCAGGGGGAACTCAGGGCGCGTCAGAGGAACCCCTCAGCGATGAACCCTCAGCGCACGGTCTCGAGGGTCCCGGGCCGCCGCCCGAGCCCGCTGCACCTCAGCCTGTCCCGCCAACTCCCGGGCGGGCGCGGGTGGCAGGACCTTCCCCGGCCGCCTGAAGGGCTGCAGAGCCCAGCGCCCGGTCCCCGACGACGAGAAAACGCCGTGCGGTCTGAGACGGACGCCCCCAGACCCGCCGGGGCCGAGGGCCCGCCCGCCAGGCCCAGCGCGGAAGCGCTTTCTCCGGGAAAGTTACCTCCACGCTCCCGCGAGTCCCGGGCTTCCCCGCAGCGTCTCCAAACCCGCGAGCGCGCCTCAGCCGGCCAGGCGCTCCGGCGCGGCGTTCAAATTGTCCCGCGCCGGCTGAGGCCGGGGCCGCTGCGACGGGATTGGCCGATGTGCCGGGCTCCCAGTTCTCCGTTCACTGATTGGCTACCCGCGGGCACTTGCCCCGCCCCTCCGGAAGTTCCGTTCCGGGGATTCTCCCGCCCTTGAAACCCCAAATCGGCCCCGGAGAAGCCACGCCCCCCGCAAGGCCTCTGGGAGGGCATGCTGGGAACTGTAGTTCGGGGCAGAAGTCCAAGGCCGATCCGGGATTACTGGTTAGGGTTCCTGGACAAACGAGTTTTGAGTTTTTCTAAAGAACCTTCGCCAAGATTCTCACAGCAATTTTTATTTCCTTAAAGCTTTTTTTTTTTACTTGCTAGCCATATTTTGAGCTTCTACTTCATTCTGTATTTTTCAATTACATAGAAAAAAAATAGTAAACTCTGGCGATGGGCAAAAAGACATTTGACCGGTGGTGCTCCTATATCTGTCAGGGGCAAAGCTGTTGTTTGTTCATCCTAGCTTGATGCCTGGGTTGGTGGCCAGAGCTGTTTCCTTCTTAGGGCACATAAAAAAAAACTAGGTCATAAATATTGGTTATGTGCCATGCATTATTATACATTTTTTGTGTTTTTGTAAAAAAAGAAATTTCTGGGGTTAGAGCGATAGCACAAGGTCATGAACGATCGGTTTGAGGCCCTCCATGTTCCCGGAGCGAAGAGATGCCATTGGGCTACACTAGCACGCGACAGGGACAAATGGAGACGTTACTGGCGCCCGCTCGAGCAAATCGACGACTAACGGGAAGTTAAGTGATTAAGTGATTAAGAGCGACAGCACAGTGGGTAGAGCTTTTGCCTTGCATGTGGCCAACCTGGGGTCGATTCCCAGTAGTAGTAGTTCCTGAGTGCATGAGCCAGGAGTAACCCTAGTGCATAAGTGACCCAAAAAGGAAAAAAATTCTTTAGGCCTCAGCAGAGTCTAGGAGATATTTGTTATCAGTTCCATATTACAGAGACTAATGCAATTTATTCTCCTTTTATAGAAGGGAGATAGAGTCATGATTTGGGTTGCTAAAGCATCCTTTGGCTGTTAGCTATTGTTATTTTTGTCACTGGCTGGTACAGTTTTGGTAGATTGGGGTTGGATGGTTCCCAAGAGGGACTCAGGAGGCCTTGAACTTCTCATTCCCCAGCATTTCTTGGCTGAGGTCAGGCCATGCAGGGAGCTGGCGATTACAGCTTCCATACTAGGGGGGTGGATGAACACTGCATTGGGTTTAAAGCATGCAAAGTAGGAGGACAAAGAATTTGAGGGAGAGCAAGGGGTTGAGAGCATATTCTGCATTTCCTGTTTCGATGGGGTCTTTCTCTTTCTAATCTCACCCCTCCTTTTTCCCCTCAGGCTCCTACCTGGGTGTGGAAGGGGAACCTTGTGGCACACCCTAACTCTGGCACAGGTTTAGTTCTAAATAAAGTGACACGCCCAGCTTCGAAGAATGAAGCAAGAGCAAAGTCTGAGGCTCAGAGATCTGAGGTTTGCCCAGTTTTGTACATCCCAGCATACTTCCATCCCAGGCCAGGAGGCCCCACACCTCGAAGCCCCCAGGCAGCATAAGGGTTTGGCCTAGACCAGTAAGACCAGTAACAACTGGTCTACTGGTGCTTCTCTCGGTGCTTTCTGCCGGCAAACCTGCAAGAGTCGCTTAGCAGAGTTCCACTGAACCGGGAATTCAATAGTTCTGTTCAGCCGTGAAGAAGCCTTTGAATTAGTAAAGTTTGTCTATTGAACGTGGGAGCAAAGGCATAGAGCTAGAGTGGGACTAGGCCGGGATGTAGGCCCACTCCTAATGCCAGGAAATCCCTGATCTGAAAGGTGAAGGCTGCTGCCAGTCCGGAGCACAGCAGGGGGAGCATGACGGGGGCGGGGGGGGGGGGGGGTGGGATGTGCAAGGACGCAAGCAGGGAGCACAGCAGGGGGAGCATAGAGGTAAGGCAGGAGCATGGCAGGGGGAGCACGGAGGCAAAATGGGAGCACGGCAGGGGGAGCAAGGAGGCGAGGCAGGAGCACGGCTGGGAGGGCAAGGAGGCAAGCCGGGAGCACAGCAGACGAGCATGGCTGGGGCTGCAAGGAGGCAAGCCGGGAGCACAGCAGGGGGAGCACGGAGGCGAGGCAGGAGCACGGCAGGGGGAGCAAGGAGTCGCTAGAACGTGGAGGATGGTGGCAAAATAAAACGACAACCGCGTCTGGCTTTAAGAAGCGCGAATTGCCCCGCAACAACTCTCCACCTAGCCTAGGTTCAGGGTCCACGCCCCCACCACCACAGCCCCGTTCCCGGCACCCCCAGTCCCAGACAGCCAACCGCCCGGCCCCGCCAACCGCCTCCTCCTGCCAGGATCAAAGATGGCGCCTGCGGCCCTGTCTTATGACGCGCCCGACTTCCGCCGGAAGTACGCGACTAGTTCCGGGGTCAGGCGGCCTCCGCGTTTCAGGTCTCCCGGGCTCCGCCAGTGGTCAGCACCCGCCCCGCGCTGCCCCCGTCGCCTTCGCCATGGTGTTCTACTTCACCAGCAACTGTGGTGAGTGGGCGCCGCCGTCCCCGGCGCCCCTGCCGCCCCGCGGACCGCGCGGCCGGCGCCCGGCGGCCCCGAGTGACCCTCTGGTCAGTGCGTGCGGGGACCGCCCTGTAGCTGTCTGTGCTCCCGTGTGTGTGTGTGTGTGTGTGTGTGTGTGTGTGTGTGTGTGTGTGTGTTTGCGTGTTTGCGTTTGTCCTCCCCCCCCCCCCCCCACTGTCCAGGGCTGGTCCGCGGCTCGCGCTCCCTGCGAGTGCACAGAGCGATGGGCATCGCTGCCGCCGCATCCCAGGAGGACCCCTTTCCTGGCGGTGGCCGGTGGCTGTCCCCCTCGGGCTGTCCCCCTCAGCCCGGGCCTCCCTCGTGGGCAGTCTGCCGCAGGGGCTCGCGGCCACTCCCGAGTGTCCCAGCCAGAGCCCCCTCTTCCGTCTACGCCCTGGACCTGGCACCCGCTGGGGCCCGGCCAGCGGTCATCAGCCTCCTCGACTGGTGATTTGGTTGTTTTTTTTGGGGGGGTGGTGAAGCCTTGCGATGCCCAGGGCTTCCTCCTCACTCTGCACTCGGGAATGAAGTTCTGGTGGTGCTCCGGGGACCATATGGAGGGCCCAGGGCTGGACTGTCCGTCCCCCCACCCCCCCCATCCCCGCAGCTCAGGCTGGTGATTGTGAACTGAGGGTTGGCAGCGCTGTCGAGCCTCCCTTTGCGTGCTCGGGAGAGATAGGATAGCTGAGCAGGCCCCAGCACGCTGACACATCTGCTCTGCTCCGTGCATTTGCCTGTGTGACCCCCCCCCCCCATATTTAACGACAAGGGAAACGGAAGGCTGGACCAGCCTGAGAAATCACTAGAGGTCCTGCCAGCCTTTTCTGCTCTTTGTAGCTTTTCCACCCATGAGAGAGACTCTCCTCTCCATACAGCCCCAGCCAGGGCTGGGAAGACGGTGCTCAGACTTTCCTTAGAGTTCTGGTGGCATTCCACCTGGAGCCCTCCAGACCTAGATGTCCTTACTAGAACCGATTAGAAGGGATTAACGCGCCCAAGGATCCTCATTTCCCCGTTTCCTCCTTGGCATCTCTTGTACTGCCAGCTGCTTCCTAGTGGGAAAGTATTGTGGCCGCTAATCAAATTGTAAATCTTTGAAGTCGTGAAGCTACTGGAGAAAAATGTCTGAACTTCTCCAGTGAAAGCGGAGAAACCCTCACACGGTACAGAAAGCTGAGAGGCGTAGAGAGTCCTAGGAAAGACTCCCTGCGGGCAGCCAGCTGACAGTGGCCATAGAGGGTCTAATTTATTTATTATTTTTGGCTTCTTGGGTTACACCCGGTGATGCTCCGGGGTTACTCCTGGCTCTGCACTCAGGAATTACTCCTGGTGCTACTCGGGGGACCATATGGAATGTCAGGGGTTGAACTCAGGTCGGTCGAGTGCAAAGCAAACGCCCTATCCACCGTACTGTTCCTCGGGCCTAAAGGGTCTAATTTAAATGGGAAGGAAATCTCAGAGTTTCCACCTTTCCTTTTGCCCCGAATTCTGTCATCCATTCCCTTTTCATTCATTTCATGTGTTCTGGTGATGGGATTCTGGTCTCCGTTTCCAGTGTCGAGGTCAAGGCTGGTTTAGGAAGCCACGAGACATCTGTGCTCAGCTCTTCAACTCCTCTTGTACTTTAATACCCTTGAAGAGCTTCTGGCCCAAGAGTTATCTGTAATTGGGTAAATGATCTCAGTACCTCTCAGTTGGGCTGTTGCTACCCTGAGTCAGGTAGCAGCGATGATTAACTCCTGTGCTCATCAGTCATATGGTTGGGTAATAATAACCAAAGTACTGGGGTAATTAATTTTTTGCATGATGTTTATTGGGGGGTTGGGGCTGCACTTGGGGTCTGCAGCAGGCGAACACCTTCCTTCCTGCACTCGTCCTGGCCCCAGCAAGCCTGCTGGTCCCCTGCTGGAGGAAGGTTAGAGGGTAGAGCTGGGGTGGCTGGAACAAGTAGGGAGGAGTCACAGCTCAGGGCCGGAAGCTGCCTCTGTGGGCCAGCTGTGATCAGGTCAGGCTTCGCCAGCCACGCACAGGCTCCATCCTTGCCACGGCTGCTTTGTTTTTTCGCCTTTCCCCCCAGACCTTAAAGATGTGAAAGGCGGACCAGAGCCATAGGACAGCGGGGCAGTCACTTGCCTTGCACACAGCCTGAGGCAGCATCCGATAGGGTCCCCTGAGCAGGAGTGATTCCTGAGTGCAGAGCCAGGAGTGACCCCTGAGCATTGCAGGGTGTGCCCCAAAACAAAACCAAAAAAGGTAAGGAAACACACTCCCACCTCTGCAGGTTTGGCCCGCGGGCCGCACTCTGCCACCTTCCCATCTCAACAGCGAGAGTTACAGAGATGGAGTTTTCTAACTGGTTTTATTTTTGTTTTGTTTCAGTGAATTCATCTCCTTACACGATCTACATGGGAAAGGACAAATACGAAAGTAAGTTTCTGAAGCTGTTTTTGATTTTGACATTTTCGTTGTTGGGCCCCCTGCCTTGCCCGCTGTGGCTTGTCAGACACAAGCTTTAGGCCGCCAGCAACTGACAGACCCACTGTGAGGGCCTTCGGGGGTTGATCTGAGTGAGATCAAGGAGTATCCAAGTGGGATCAACTGATCTGTGACTGACACAGACTGGCTGCGTTTCATTGAGGGCAGCGTTTTCCAGCGGGCGACATTGCCCAGGGGACGCTGGAACAGCTTGGGTATGCATTCTGTTTGGTCCTTGAAAAGAAGAGAGACTTCTGAGAGGCAAGGAGCACCACCCAGTGGTGCTCAGGGCTGACTCCTGCCTCTGCTCAGGAGTCACTCCTGGCAGAGCTGGGGGGACCCTATGGGATGTCGAGGATCGAACCCTGGGCGGCTGTGTGCAAGGCATATGCCTTCCCGGCTGTCCTGTCTCTTCAGCCAGAGTGGAGCGTTCTTCCCCGTGGGCCTGGCCATGAGTGAGACGGGTGTGGTTGGAGGGAAGATGCAGACGGGCAGCTGGAGTGCGTGTGAGGGTCTGAGAATGGTGCGTTGTCCTCCGTAGAGCAGACTGCAGGGCTGTCCCAGAACGGGGTCCTAGAGTGCAAGCTGGTAGAAGCATCCAGGGCCCTGACCCCAGGCGTGTGCCCTGCAGAGCGCCTGATGGGGCCTGTGGGTGTGCCTTCACAGGGAGGCGCTCTGCAGCTGTTGATGCTGAGTGCTGGCAGCTTGGACCATGGCCTGCCTTGCACGGCAGCAACATTCCGCAAGGGAATGTTGCGGAGGCACGGAGGCACAGGTCCCAGAGTCAGGGTTGTCTGCAGCCAGTGTGGCCATTGACCTCATCAAACCACTTCTCTTCCAGCTGGGTACCTGGGGCCTGGGTACTGTGAGAGTCACAGCAGAGCTGCTCTGTGTGGTTGTACAGATTTTGCACTGTTCAACTCTGGGTGCTGCGCTTTGTATTATTTCTTTGGAGGAGAACGGGGTCCTAGTTGGCTGTGCTCAGGAGTGACCCTTCGAAGTGCTCAGGGGAACATAGTGGTGCTTGCAGTGGGGTTGGGGTTGGCCACGTGCCTGGGATAGCCTCATCCCTGTCCTCTCTCTCTGGCCCTCTGTATTTCTAGGGAGAGTGGCCGCCTGCCCGGTGCCTCCCCCTGATTCTCGCTCTGCCTCGAGTTCAGCGTCTCTCTCTGGGAGCTTGTCTGGGAGGTGCCAGGCCTGCATCTGTGAGGTTGTGCAGAGGACGTTTGTGCTGCGCGTCAGTCTCACGCTCGGCTTCCCGGAACCTGAAACGGTTCTCCGGAAGCGAGTGTGTAAAAACAGAGTGTGGGTGGCTGGGGGTGGGGGTGCACAGCTGTGAAGGGGAAGCAGGCCCATCCAGATGGAGGAGCTGTTTCTGGAATGGACACAGCCAGGCCTGAGCCTGGCTGGGACCTACAGGCTCTTGGGGAGGGGTTTGAGCATCCCGTGGCACAGCACAGTCAGGCTGGATCCCGGGTGGCACGCCTGCCCTGCCGTGTCGGAAGGCTTCATCTTTCTCAGCGGAAGAGCCTGACGGCTTCCACCTCAGGACTCCAGGGGCACAAAGGAGTCTCAGCTCCCAGCCGCTCTCCACGTTGTCCCTCTTATCAACCGGCAGGCAGGGACCAGTGGGCACCTCTGAGGTGATCGGACCTGACGCTCCTGGTGTCAAGTTTGTGTTCCCAGACTCACTTCAAACTATTGCTTCACTTTGTTTCTGTTTGGGTCACACCTGGCGATACTCAGGGGTCACTCCTGACTCTGCACTCAGGAATCACTCCTGGTGCTGTTCGGGGGACCCTGTGGGATGCTGGGGATCCAATCCAGGTGGCCCATGTGCAAGGCAAACGCCCTCCCCACTGTGCTATGGCCCTGACTTCTGTTGCTTCAGCTTTTATAGAGATTCCTTTGTAGAAGAGTTCAGGAAAGTCTGCATCGCCTTACCGACATGTGTAGCTAGTATCAGCCCAGTGATGGCAGTAGAAAATGTTGAATCTTTTGAAGTTTTGTCTAACTAATAGGCCGCTTAAGAATTCAGATCGTAGGGCTGGAGCAATAGCACACCAGGTAGGGTGTTTGCCTTGCACGTGGCCGACCTGGGTTTGACTCCCAGCATCCCATATGGTCCCCTGAGCACCGCCAGGAGTAATTTCTGAGTGCATGACCCAGGAGTAACCCCTGTGCATAGCTGGGTGTGACCCAAAAAAGGAAAAAAAAATTCAAATCGTAGCATCATCCCTTCCGCCCCTGCCCCACCTAGAGCTCCCTCCGCACATACCTACTTGGAGTTCCTTTTAGGGTCTACACCTATCTGTACTCGGGACTTTCTGGCCATATGGGATTTGGGGGATTTGAGGACCCCATGGGGTTCCTGGGATTGAACTCAGGTTGGCCGCCAGCACCTTAGTCTCTGTACTATTGCTTCACTCCCGAGAAGGTTTTTTGAAAAGAAGTTTTACAAAACCACTTAACCATACATATTATAGGAATCAGTTTTCTAAGAGAGCCTCTTAGCTGATCGTGTTTGTCAGCATATTATCAAATAGAAATACCAGATTTCAAGATACAAGTGTGACTTAAGACCGTCTGGCTGTGAGCGCTATGTTGATAATTTGCAGTCTTGGGGCTGAGGAGGAGGGGCACTCTGGCAGGACAGACCACCCCGCCCCGCTCCCCGCTCACTGTGCTCTCTTCTCTTGTCTCTCATCGTAGATGAAGACCTCATAAAGCACGGCTGGCCCGAAGATGTCTGGTAAGTCACAGTTTGGTTCTGCTTTCAGTGATATGTTGTTCCCGCTCTGAGACTCGGCCGCTACAGGGGACCCTGGCAGTGCCCCCGAGGGTGAGGTTGCAGTCCAGTGGACGCCCCGGTGTGCTCTGCATCTCGGTGTGAGCCCTCACTCCAGCTGGATGATTCACTGTCACTCTATGGCCTGTTGGGAGACCGGAGCGCCCTGCTGGCTTTGGCAGGACACTGTCGAGCAAATGCAGCCTCTGGGCTGGCTTCCTTCCACAGCAGCAGGGTCCCGGGACCCAGCCCACACCCTGCGTGTGTCCCAGGAGATTAAATGGAGTCTCTGAGACCGAATTCTACCTGGCCTGCAGTTCCTAGCCCCATCCTGAGCTGGCCGCCCCCAGCCCGGCATGCCGAAAGTGAGCCGCAATGGGGTGCAATGCAGCCCGTGCCGCTCTCTGAGGCAGCCTTTGGGTCTTCCTTCACCCCGTGAGCACCGGTATCTAAGTTCATCCTTGAAAGAGGGCGTTTGACTGGGCATCGTGGGGACCAGAGAGCTCGGCAGGACCGAGGCTTTGCACGCTGGAGGCCCAGGGTTGAACCCAACACTCCCACAGTGACCCACAGTCAAGCCCAGAGACAGCAGGAGCCAGGCCTTCATGTAGAATCGTCGTCTACGCTTGAGGCTCCCAAACTTCTGGGTCCTCCTTTAAGTGGAAATTAGCGCCCCCCGGAGGGTCACCTTGTATAGGTGACACAAAGGCCTTTGTCCCCATTGAGCCAGTGCGGGGCAGGTGGTCACCCTTTTCAGGAAGGCCGGTCCGCGTCTTGTGCTGTTGTGGCTAGAGAGGGCGGGTGTGGGGCGACAGAGCTGTCCTTAGGGCCTCCCAGGTGGCTTCCTACGGTTCCTGCGGGTCAGCTCCAAGGCCGATGCCAGCGGGGACAGGGGACTCAACCCGCTGGCCTGTCTGTCCTGGTGGTGAGATTCTGGTGGCAGTCCTGGACAGAGATGTCAGTGGGATGGGGCAGGAGGCTGCCCTATGGCCCAGTGGCAGGAACCAGAGCCTCGTGGCAGGGACTGGGCAGGAGGGCAGTGCTCTTGTTGCTACGAACAGGCCCAGACTCTCTGGGCATCTGCCTCCGCGCCAGGAGACCAGGGCGGCTGACCCCCCTAGCACCACTGCCTTCAGGCTGCCCCTGACCCCCTCAGTCCTCGGCTCTGCCAAAAACCCAAGTGCTCCCCGACACTCCCTCACCTTGCACCCTGCGGGGAGGGTTCTATCTGCAGTTTCGGCACTCCCGGTCCAGGAAACTCCTCTGTCCCCTTCTCTGCCCCTGTTCCAGGGACCCATGGGATCCTGGTCCCTGCACCCACCCCAGCCACTTCTCCCTAGACGGGTCCCCTGCCCAGAGCATTCCCCTTGTCCCCACCATTGCTCTTGGTCCTTTGTCCCATGCCATGCTCTTGATGGAGGGGCTGTTGTGGCATCACTCCCAGTGCTTGGCGGGGGCGGGGGGGGGTGACCTGCTGAAGGCATGTGACGGATGCTTGAGTGCCGGTGGCGGGCGGTGGTAGTCTTTACTACCCCTCACTAAAAGTGGCTTTCATTCTCTGTAGGTTCCACGTGGACAAACTCTCTTCGGCTCATGTGTACCTCCGCCTGCATAAGGTAACTGGATCTCAACGGGCTTCGTGCCTGTGTCTTGAGAGACGAGTGTTGTCTCTTGCTCTGTCCTTTTTTCTGCAGTTCACTGACAGGAGGGAATTAAATAGGTAGAGTCTGCCCATCAGCAGACAGAGGCGCCCCCCCCCCCCCCCCCCAGCTCTGTGAAAGGCAGGGTGACCGCGGGCCTGGGAGGTGAGAGTCTGGCTCAGGCCGCCGCCTCGTCCTGCCTCTCGCTCTCATTCCCCACCACTCCTGGAGTCTGACTTCCATCACGGAGATTGTGCTGTGGTTAGAGGGCCAGTGAGCAGGAACGAGATCCCGTGTCGCCCCTAATGGACTTACTGCTTTTCCAGCACGCCATTGACATTTCTTTAGTGCGTGTAGGGGAATCGTGGGGGTATCTGTTCGTTGTATAATTCTTCCAGAACCGTTGGCGTTTGAAATGAAGTGTGGGTGATGAAGCAGTTGCAGAGCCCACGCTAAGCCCTTGCTGGGGCTCCTGGGGTGGGCATCTCATGTGCCCTGGCTGAGCTGCCAGACCTGCTCTGTGGGCATCTCACTCCTACTTGGGGAAGGTGGGCACTTGCCCTGCCCACGGCGGGCCTGGGTTTGGTCCCTGGCACTATGTGGAGTCCCAAAAGCTCCTCTAGGAATGAACCCCAAGACTGCTGGTGTGGATCACAAACAAGAGAAAAGCAGCCTCTGGATCACACTTTGTTTGTTCAGGGACGTCACCTGCGGGGGCTCTAGGATTGCTCAGCCCTGTGGTGCTACATGGAACCTGCGCTTCCCACTTGCTCAGCCATGGTCCCCCAAACCAGTACAGGGTTGGGGTGTCAGTGCTCAGGAGTGTCCCTGCAGGTGCATGGATGGTCTTAGCATCTGGGTGAGGACGCTTTCTTCCAGAGTGTGCGGTGGAGATGGGGTTCTCCTTTGGTCCCGTGTTGTGGAATAGGGGAGAGACAGAGGTGACCCGGGATACCATCACTTGACTAGAGGCTGGCTTTCCTCCTGAAGAAAAATAAAACCAGCACTGGGTGGTCTCAGGAAACACACTTACCACTTAGGGATGGTTGGCATCCCTTAAGGTATCTGGATGGGAAAGGCACTGCTAGTATTTCTTGCCAGCGAATGCTGGGACCTGAGGCACCCCAGCTTTCTTCCTGACTCAGAAGCGGCTGCTAAGATGTGAGGTGTGAGGGTTGCTAAACTGTGAGGTGTGAGGGTGCCGACGCCTCAGCTTCGTCATCACGGATGCCAAATCTCGCATGGTGCTCAGTGGTAGAGCATATGCTTCCCACATACAATGTCAGGGTTTAATCTGAGTCTCTGTGCGTCCGTGCGTGCACGCACACACACACACATACATATACACACACGCACACACGGGCTGGGGTATGGCTATGGTGTGGAAGGCCCTGAGTTCATTCTCTATCTCTGTCTCTGTCTCTCTCTCTCTTGCACACGCGCACACGCACAGGCTGGGTGTGGCCATGGTTTGGATGGCGGCCCTGCATTCTGTCCCCTGCACTGTAGAGATTACGCGGGGCAGGTCAGAGGTGCTCATCTTGCCGGTCCCTCAGCGGCTTCAAAGGGTCCCCACCCACAGGCACCAATTCTCCCCAAGTTCTGTGTGGTGAGGAATGACAGCTGTGGCTGTGCTCTCGTGCCCTGCGTGTGTGGTCTCTGTCACGCTCAGCAGCAGCACCGCCCGCCTGTGCCTCTCATTGCCGTATACACTCCCAGGCCTGGCTTTCCTTGTCCCGCAGTGCACCGACTGGCAGGGCTGAGCTCTGGGTGGTTCGCGCGTAGGAAGTGCCCGCCGTGGATCTAGCTGGTTTCTGTGTTGCAGGGGGAGAAGATCGAGGACATCCCGAAGGAAGTGCTGATGGACTGTGCTCAGCTCGTGAAGGCCAATAGCATCCAAGGTCAGTTTCCCAGCACCCTCCTCTGTCTGGAGTGGTCGCGTTTTGGGTCAGTACCAGGTTACTGCCTCTGGCTGGGCACGTTCGTCATGCCCTTTCCCTGTTCCCCCTCCTGCAGATCTCCTCGCGGGTGCATGTCCATGTGTATGTCCCTTGTTGGCCTGCGGTGGAGGCTGGACCTGCCCGGGTGGCCCCAGCCCTGCCTGCCCACAGCCCTTGGCGCCCGGCTGCTGCCCATAGACAAACACAAGGTGGCGCCCGCCTTTCATTTTAAGATTTTGAGATTTTTGAGATTTGAGAACTTTTGTTTTTGTGTACCACAACTGACAGTGCCCGGGGCTTCCTCCTGGCACCGCACTCAGGAATTACTCCTGGTGGTGCTCGGGGGACCCTCGGGGTGCCGGGATTGAACCCGGGTCAGCTGCATGCACACAGCCTGTGACCTCACATTTGCGGCCGGCATGGGTGTTTCTGAAGTAGCTGCGCAGCAGTGACCAGTTTTGGGAGCCTTCCGTGGCCCACAGGGATGCTGGCCAGCTGCCCCTCTGCACCTGTCCCCCACAGCCGCCAGGCCCCGGGCTGTGTGTCCCACTCGCCCTGTCTTGAGTCTCTGGTCTCCCCACGTTGGCGCTTTCGGGGTTATCTCGTAATCATACGGGTTTGCTGCCTCCTTGTGAGGGGTCAGATCGGCCGTACCCTGGCTGGGTTATGCTGAGGAGGTTACACAGTGCCATATCGCTGGGGTCGTGGTGGCTCGCAGGGCTCACCAGGGTCATTGGTCCTCATGGCCTCTCCCAAGACACAGTGATCTGAGGACCGTTGACTGTGGGCCTGGTCTCACACACTACAGGGGCCAGTCTGGGGCCTTAGGGGTGCGTGGGTGGCAGGGGGCCGCGTGCGTGGAGAGGAGAGGAGACAGCATGACCAGTCCCCTGCTGGCCCTATTGGCTCAGACCCTCTACCTGGACAGTTGCTCTGCTGAAGGTGAATTTCCTGTGGTCGCTAAGAGGCTCTGTGCCTAAAAGGAAGAGAAGCCAGAAAGGCCTGGACGCGCCCGTCATCCCGATTTCCTGAGGCTCCTGCCCCTCCGTGCATGCGGAGCAGCCTCTGGCCCTGGCCCAGTCCTTCAGCTTCACACTGCCCGTGGGCCACTTGAGGACCTAAGGAGCCCTGTTCTCTTTCCCGCCACGATGGCGCCTCCCGAGGCTGGTGTGTGACTCACGCTCTCCTCTGTGGCCCCTCTGCTCCCGGCCCTACCTGGGGCCTGCGTGGCCAGGTGGCCGGGCCCTTCATGACCGCTGCCTTCTGCACCTGCTCCTTGGATTATGGGGCCTTTCCCCGGGGTGTGGGCCTCGGGTTCGGCGTCACGGGCCGTGTGGTGAAGGTGGCCTCTCGCTCTGCAGGCTGCAAGATGAACAACGTTGGGGTGGTCTACACGCCCTGGTCCAACCTGAAGAAGACATCAGACATGGATGTGGGCCAGATTGGCTTCCACAGGCAGAAGGACGTGAGTACGGCCCCCACGGGGGGCTTCCCCCACTGTCTGTCCTGGGGCCGACCGTAGCCTCCAGGTTCACGCCCACCCCGGCTCCCCCGAAGGTGAAGCTGGTCACCGTGGAGAAGAAGATGAATGAGATCCTGAACCGGCTGGAGAAGACCAGAGCCGAGCGCTTCCCCGACCTGGCGGCCGAGAAGGAGTGCCGGGACCGGGAGGAGCGGAGCGAGAAGAAAGCCCAGGCCCAGGAGATGAAGCGGAAGGAGAAGGAGGAGATGAAGAAGAAGCGGGAGATGGACGAGCTGAGGTGGGTGTGGGGCTGTCCCTGCGTGCTTGCCCGGGTGAGCACTGCAGAGAGAGGCGTCTGCCCCTCTGGGCTGCAGATGCACCAAGGGGGTGTCTGTGGAGTTTGGTCTCTTGGCACCTTCAGGAAGAGAAAAGACAGCTCAGGGTTGAACTCTCACCCGCTCGGCCATAGATTCTTCAGTGGCTTAGCTATAAAGGCCAGTGTTAAGCGCTGCCAGAAGCAACTCTTTATTTATTTATTATTTATTTATTTTGCTTTTTGGGTCATACCTGGCAATGCTCACGGGTTACTTCTGGCTCTGCACTCAGGAATTACCCTTGGCCGTGCTCCGGGGACCATATGGGATGCTGGGAATCAAACCCAAGGCAAACGCCCTGCCCTCTGTGCTATTGCTCCAGCCCCAGAAAGCGGTTCTTTAAATGCTTTAGAAACTTGAAGGTAATTGGGGCCAGAGAGATCACAGTACGTGAGGAGGGGGCATACCTTGCAGCTGACCTGGGTTTGATCCCCTGCGCCTCTTGTGGTCTCCTGAGCCCCCCCCAGGGGTGATCCCCATGCACAGAGCCAGGAGTCAGGCCAGAGCCCAGGTCCTGGACCATCCAGGCACACAAGCTGCCCCTGAGCTGCTTTCAGTGAGGAAGCAGTGCAAATGCAGTTTCGTTTGTTTGGTCTTTAAAGCTTTGGTTTTGTGCCCTGTGCTCAGGTTTGCGGGGTGGTGCTTGGAGCCGCATCTGAGCCTCCTGCATGCTTGGAGGGGCTGGTCCTTTTTTCCCCTGGTGATGGGTGGTTTGGGGCACACCCTGCCGTGCCCAGGGCTCACTCCTGATGGTTTGTGGGTACCTTGTGCCGGGGTCGGCCACGTGCGAGTCCCAACCCTCCCCTTGCTGCGTCTCTCTGGCCTCTTTGTGTTTCGAGGGGCACAGCCAGCGGTTCTGGGGGTCCAACCCAGGACTTTATGCACACTGGGCCTGTGTTCGGCCTGTGAGTCACATTCCTGGCCTGGCGAGTGGGGGTGGGGGGACACTTTGCCATTTTCCCCTCGTCCCGTTCCCCGCCAGCTTTAGCACAGAGTTCTGTCCATAGTGCTGCTTGGTCACTGTCTGGTCTGGCCTGGTCCTCCTCTCTGCTCCTGAAGCTTCTACCCGTCCCTGGTGTCCACGCTCCTCAGATCAGTGTCCCTGGGCCCCACTTCCTCCCGGGACACTCACCTCTCCGCAGCCTATGGGAGTCCCCCCTTGGCCTTTGTTCTACATCCTCTGCGGTGACCTGCCCCTTCACCCATCCTGTCCACGGGGCAGGCTCCGTTGCTGTCGCTCTGTCCTGGAAGGGCAGCCTCAGGGGGACCTGGCCACGAGTACTTTCCTCTGGCGAGCTCGCACGAGTCCTGTGGGCTCCTGCTGCTCCTCCCAGCCCTGGAGCCCCCGGCAGGTGGTCTGGGACCTTTGCCCTCTCGGGTTCCCTCAGACCCAGTCTCCCCTCCCCTGCTGTGCCCACCCCTGCCGGTTGAGTACCCTCTGAATGTGCTTTTCTCCTAGGAGCTACTCGTCACTTATGAAGGCAGAGAACATGTCTTCCAATCAGGTATGCGAGTCACCCCTGAGCGCTGAGGGGCGGCCGAACAAAGCACAGGGTGAGCCCAGGGTGAGGGTGTCCTCACACTTGGCACGGGAGCAGGCTTCGAGGATTTGGTGTCTTGCTTATCCCGGCCTTTCTGAGAGCAGACGCCAATGCCCTAGTCCTTTCTCTGAAGAGCTAAACTTAGGAATGTCCTTTGTGAACCAGAGGTGTATCTTCATAATTGATCTCATGGTGGCGTTATGTGATTAAAGAGAATCTTTTTGCTCTTAGAGACTTTAAGCCCTCACTTGCTGGTGAGGCCTAATGATGTGATGGTAGTTCTGAGGGGGTCTGCATCCCCGCCAGCGGGTTTCACTCCATCTTCTGTTCACTCAGGAAGCCTAGAACAGTAATGAGTCGTCTCTCAGGGCCACAGTTGAAGGACAGCGGGTAGAGGGCCTTTGCCTTGCACACTATCAGCCTGGTTCCCCAAGCCCCGCCAAGACTGAGCCCCGAGCACCGACGGCTACGGTCCCAGAACTGAACAAACAGGACAAACCTCCCCTCCCCCCCATTTCCCAGTTACACCGAAGGATCTGACGTCCCCAGACCTGGTGTCTGTGCGTTGGTCATTCCTGCTTGGGACTCTTGTCATCACGTACACATTATCATTTACGAGTGACGAGGCCCGCGGAGACACCTTCCCAAGCACAAGAGTCATTTTCTAGGTCGGTTGCTCACTTGAAAGACCTTGATGGTTTTGCTTTTTCTGTTTCCCCCCAGGACGGCAATGACTCAGATGAATTCATGTGAACGGAGACCAGGACCTTTTAAAGACACGAGTTTAGGGATGGCTGCAGATGTGTTGATTTCATCTAGGTTGGGAATTATAAAGCCAACCAAAACTCTACCATCTTCCTACAAATGTTACCGATTTTGCATTTGGGAAAAGAACTCCTTCCCCCCCCCCCCCTTTTTTTTTGCTGACAAAAAAGAATCAGATATAACTATGTATCTCTATATGTGTAAAATATAGTCGGACTTGAGGACAGCCTCTGGCTCTGGGCAGTGGGACTGCTTCTGCCCAGCCTGGCTGTTTTCTCTGGACAGTGAGAGGGACCTGGGGCTCTCGGACCTCGCCTGGCTGCCGATTACAAGCACCTGCCCTTCCAGGAGGAGGAACATCTTGGTAAACAGCTGGTGAATGTACCTCTCTTGCCCGTCTCCTGCTTTCAGAAAACACAGAGCCCCGAACCCAGGCCTGGAGGAGGCTGGAGTTTCCAGAAGGTTCTGTAGCTGCATATCTGCACCCAGCCCCGCCAGCACCCGGGCCTGGAGTTCGTTCTCTGTGCCGAGGGAAGCCGGTCACAGGCCACAGAGCTGCGGTAATGCCTGAAGGTGGCAGCTCCCGCTTCCTTTGCCAAGGCCACTTCCCCGGCACCGTCATAGAGGGCAGTGGTGCCCCCAGAGCCAACTAGGGCACTTGTTCATGGGCCAAGAGAGGATTGAGTTATGAGCCTGGCACTGTGGGCTCAGTGGCTAATGCCTACAGGACCTCTGCTGCCTCCGGCGTCACTGTCCTGCTCCTGAGTCAAGGGTCCGTGTGGCAGCCCCTGTTGGAGGAGACCACCAGAACAGCAGAGGGGGAGAGCAGGGCGTCTGGGGGCGCAGAGCCTGTCGTCACGCGTGTCTGGGTGCAGTGCCTGTCCCCATGCGTGTCTGGGTGCAGTGCCTGTCCCTGTGCGTGTCTGGGAGCGTGCAGAGCCTTTCCCCACATGGTCTGAGCTGTGCCCGCGTGTGTGTCTGTGGGGGTGCAGAGCCTGTCCCCACGTATATCTGGGGATGCAGAGCCTGTCCTGCGTGTCTGGGGGTGTAGAGCCTGTCCCCACACGTGTCCTGGTGCAGAGCCTGTCCCCATGTGTGTCTGTCGGGCGCGGAGCCTGCTCCGTGGTCAGCTGCTGCCCTTCCCCTCTCTCCCTCATCATCCCAGGAGCAGCATTTTGGACTGTGGGTCTGGCCAAGAATTGAGGATTTCCCCTTAACAACCCGGGTTGGTCTGTGGCCTTGAACTGGAACATTCCTTGAGGCATGGCTCATGGGTCACCTTTGGAGACAGGTGTGGGAGATGAGTCCGGGAGAGAGTGTGGGTATGTCCTTGTGGATTGGTGTGTGGGGGTGTGGTTGTGTGGATGGGTGTGCAATGATGTCGAGCCTAGTGTTCTGTGATTGAAAAAAAATATAAATAAAGACATTTTTTCTTTGAAAAGGCGTCACCGTGTGATTTTAAGCCTCCACCCCACCGAGCTGGTTTTGAGAGTAAGATAGATCAGTCGCTGCCCCAGCCCTGATTTTTCCTGGAGGCCCCAGAAGTACACCAGGAAAGCTCTCACCTCTCAGTGATGCCCTGGGCCTTCACCTGCTGTGGCAGGTGAGGCTCAAAGCGTGGCAGAGCCTCAGAGTGCCACGGGCTGAGGCAGGCTTTGCCGGGGGAGGCCCGGGTCTTCCCCGGCGCCCCGTGCTCTCCAGAGCACTGCCCACTGTGACCGAAAAAGATCTAAACGGGCGGCAGGGCGAAAGGCACGGACAGCTGGACCCGGGCCCACACACCACATGTGCTCCCCGCTGAGCCTAAGGACAGTAAAGCGACTCTGACAGGCGTCCAGGCCCATGGAGTGGACATGCCCCCCTGTCACCCCCAGGGATGCTGTCAGTCATGACGTGGCAGTGGGGTTCAGCCCCTGGAACCAAACCGGCCACTTCACGGGGGGCCTGTTGATGGAGGGGAGCAGGAGGACATGGGAATGTGGGTGCGGTACCTCACCACTTCTGCTCGAAACCGCATCTTCAAGGGAAAGGGTGCCAGGCCAAGCCCATCCCAGCCTGGAAGCCCGTGTTCCTCCATCAGCACGTCAAGCCCTGGGTCTGTGTGGGCCGAGCCCGGATCCTCTGTGCCCTCGTGTGGGGATGGCCTGAGTTCAGGGCCAGGCAGTCGCATCCGGGCAGAGAGCACGTGCAGGATGCATCCTGGGGCCCCCTGAGCTCTGCCTGGGCTGGGCCTGCAGGCTCGGGTTAGAGTTCCAAGGCCTCCTGGAGCCTGACTGTGTGGTGGGAACTGCTGGCAGTCCACCGGCCCTTTCCCCTGTCCCATAGGCCAGGCTGGGGTGCCCCCTGTACCCCCTTGACAAGCCACCCTGCCCTATTCTGTCCTGGAGCCGCGAAGCCAGGTGGGGCCAGCAGGGGGCAGGAGAGAACAGCTGATCAGCTTCTGTGCGGCCCAGCCGTGTTCTCAAGGTCCTGAGTGAGTTGGTGAGTTCTGAGGCCTCTGGGCCCAGGGTCTCCCGCGTGGAAGGTGCAGGTTTACTCACTCTTCACATTCAAAATCTCCGGAAATCGGCCTGGGGTGTGCAAGGCAACAGCCAGTTCTGTCGGGGGGGGGGGGGGGTGCGGCGATGGGCGGTTGGGCCCCACCCAGCAGTGCACCAGGCTTCCTCCTGGCTCTGCACTCAGGGCTCAGTCCAGGCAGTGCTCGGGGGACCCTATGGAATGTGGGGGATCGAACCCGGGTTGACCGCGAACAAGGCAGAAGCCCTCCCCACTGAACTATCGCTGCAGCCCCTCACTGGCCTGTTCTAAACTGCCACCAGGGTTCTGGGTCTGTTCACGGGCCCAGCACACAGGCCCTCCTGCCAAACGATCAGGTTCCCCAGACTGGAACCCCGGGAGGTAGGCAGAGACCTGGGGTTCAACAGACTCCAGGGCACCCCTTCTCAGCACCCGGAGATAAAACTCCCCTCTTGGCGGGGTTGTGTCAGAGCCAGAAATACTTTCTCAAGTCACTTGGCCACTAGGAAGGGGCTGAGTCCACCTCAGTCCTCGGTGGCCATCGTCCTCCCCCGGGGTTCACAGACCCAGCTGGTTTCCTATTCCTGGAGAAGACTGTGGTCAGTCACCCCCAGGGCTGGCCCTGTAGTCAGGGGGCACCTCCTGGTCCAGTGTCCCCCCCCCAGGGAAAGGACAGTCCCCCCTGGTCTGAGCTTGGTTCCTGGCCAGTGTCCCTCCACCCCAGCCCTCTCCCAAAGCCAAACAATCCCTACTCTTTCACACTTCAGACTGATTAGGGCACGGCCAATTGTGGGGTGGGAGTTGAGATTTTTTTTTTCTTTCTGGGTCACACTCGGTGATGCACAGCACACTCCTGGCGGTGCTTGGGAACCATATGGGATGCTGGGAATCGAACCCCGGTTGGCCTCATGCAAGGCAAACGCCCTACCCGCTGTGCTATCACTCCAGCCCCAAGTTTCATTTGTATCTATATTTGTTTAAGGGGCCACACTTGGTGGTTCAGTCCTTACTCCTGGCTCTATCTGTACTCAGAGGTCACTCCTGTCAGGGCTTGGGGGACCCCATGTGGTGCCAGGGCTCAAACATGTGGGCTGTGTGTCTGGCAGCCCGCGCTTTCCCTCACTGTGCTGTCTCTCTGGTTCTAAAATTATTTTTCTGTGTGTGACAAACAAGACTTCACGGAAAGATGCTCCTTTTCAAGAGTGACGGTAAGCACTGTGGCCTCATGCCCAGGCTGAGAAATGACCCATGTTCTGCCTTGGTATGCGGACATGTCCCATCCCTGATTACATTCTTCCTGCCCGCTCCCTCTCCTGACGGGGGTGGTCACTCTCCGGGTTGGGGCTCCTTTTATATCCTCTAAGCCTTTTCCGAAATGATTACATTGTTCAGTTCTGCCTTTTGAAATGTGATGGAAACGTGTCTTGGGGGCCTGGGGGATGACTCAGCGCCGAGACTGCCTCCACCTTGCATGAGGCCTTGAGTTTGATCCCCGGAACCGCCCATGTGTGCTGAGCTCAGTCTTTTAAACTCTGCAGTCCGGGGTCCCCGCACCAGCGAGTGTGATCTCGGCTGCAGGTGAATTCGAGCACCGCAGTTTGAGCCTGGGTGCCAGGGCAAAGGGGGGGGCGGGGCAGAGGAAGATAAATACACACAACTGGAAAGTTAGTTTTGAAAAACGGAGGCTCCTTTAAATATTACAGGGTTTGGGGAAGTGGGCAGGGGGTACTTGTTGGTCGGTTGTTTTTTTTTGTTTGGAGCAATGTCTAGCAGTGCTCAGGGGTGCCTTGTGGCAGCACTGGGGGACCATATACTGGGCCAGGAACCCAACCTGGACCTCCCGCATGCAAAGCCTGTGCCCAGTCTCCAACAATCTCTCCGGCCCTCACTATTATTTTTAGATGAATTTTCCCTCCATCAAAGCTATCTTGCTAGGGGCTGGAGAGATAGGACAGCAGGTAGGGCACTTGCCTTGCTTGGTGCTGATCTGGATTTGTTCCCCGGCATCCCATAAGGTTTCAGCACTATCAGGAGGGAGTCTTGAGCTCAGAGCCAGGAGAAACACCTGAGCATTGTCGGGTGTTGCCCAAAAACAGAACAAAAGAAGTAATCTTGTTAGAAGTCTATTGAGGTATTTTGACTTTATTTTCTCTACATAATCCCCTTTACAAATATTACCTATGTATTTATAAGCGTTTCATCTTCAGAAATAAAAGGAAAAATGGAGGGAAATGGAATCAGTTAGATTTCTGACAGTATCGTTAACAAAGTTCTAGAAGCATTGTGTCTGAGATTTACCAGTTTCCTGGCACTCTTGAGTGTGACCTTGCTCCTAACCCTAACTTGACTTCAATCCTCTGTACTTTACTACTTGCTTGTATGGTTATTAAAAACACCTTGCTTGAAATCCAGACAAAACGCATCAATGGTGTTTTTCTGACCTACCCGTCCATCGGCCTTGTCATAACTGAGGTGCAGAGAACGAGCCTTACCTGAGAGCTGCCCTGTCCAGGCCAATTTCTAAACAGACTCCTCAGCCCTTTGATTTCTGTAATTGTGCTAACCGCCCTGGACCTTGAGGGGAAAAAAAGAAAACAAAAGGAGGATTACATTTTCCAGTCTCTGACCTGCTTTCCCTGGCTTCTCTAAGGTCACTTGTAACAACACTTAGTGACCTCGGGACCAGTTTCTGGTATCAGTATGATGAGGGCAACCTTTATGTAGGCCAGGAAACCAGGATGGGTTTCTGGGGGCTGGGGGAGAGCAGAGAGAAGCAGCTAATCCACTGAGCTAATCCACTGAGACAAAAGGGCAGTTTTAGCACCAAGACAAAGCCCTTAATAGATGTTTGCAGAAGAGGCAGAGTGAAGTCATTTTCAGAAATGGAGTGGGATTAGGGATCTGGGGGAGAAGGGCCAGGCTGAGCGCCTGAAAAGCACACTGTGAGCAGAAGGGAGGTCGTGCCAAAAGGAAGCGGTTGTGTTCTGCCGCTTTATCGGTCCATTTAGCAAGAATGATAACCCGAGGCCCTGCCAGCTCCGGCCAGGCGTGGAGCGAGAGAGGGGCGCGGGTTCCACACTGGAAGATTCTGGGAAACCAGGCGCTCCGGGTCATGAGACCGGACCACATCCAAGGGGCTGGGGCTCGAGGAAGTAGATGGCTAGAGAGGAGGTGTGGACGGGAAGGCCGCCTTCCTGGGGGGCCAGGGCCTTGAGGGCAGGTTGGCTGCCCCTTGCAGGGAAATGCTTGCTGCCAGTCTCCAGGGATGAAAGTTCAGGGATGGAGGTGGCCTGGGCTCAAAGGAAACGCGGCTAATTTTAGCTCTTTATCAGTCATTGCCCAAGGCCAGGCCCAGCCACTGGAACCAGCATTTACTGGCAATGAACTCATCCTGGTGCCCATTCTCGCTGCTGCTGATCTAAAAAATTCTCCTGTTTTGGGATTGTTTGTTTGTTTGTGTTTCTTGCTCTTCTCACTTTGATTGTTCTTATCTTCTTTCTTTTTTTTCTCCACTTTTCGGGCTTGTTTTGGGGCCACACCTGGAAGTGCTCAGGGCTTCCTCCTGGCTCTGTGTTCAGGGATCACTCCTAAGGGGCCCATCTCAGGTGCTGGGCATCGAACCTTGGGCCAGCCACATGCAAGGCAAACAGCTTACTGGCAATACTAGAACTCCAGCCCACACATCTTTCTTATTTTCTTCCTTTTAGCGGGGGAGGTGGGCTGGGGGCTGAAGTGTGTGTGTGTGTGTGTGTGTGTGTGTGTGTGTGTGTGTGTGTGTAGAGTGGGGGAGTGGGCCACTCCTGGCGATATTCAGGAGTCACTGGTGGTACACGGGGACCAGACGCAGTGCAGACTTGAAACCTGGGACAGCCACGTGTGAGACAAGCGCAGCGTCTGCCCCTCTGCTCCTTCCTCGGCCCCTTTGTTCCTTCGTTTCCTTCTGTTTGTCTGTTTCCTGCCTGGTCCCTCTCCACAGCCTTGGTCACCGTCAACTGCACTATACATTTCTCTACATGTGGGGCTTGAGTAGGGGGAGGGACTTTAGTCATTTCTGAATCCCAACACCTCGAATGGTGCCAGCAAATGGCTGCAGACCCGCTATGCCTAATAGACGTGATTTCCAAAAGGGAGGAAGGAAGAAACTGATTTCACAGCAAAGATAAGGATGTAGCCTGTGGTACTGGGCACGCAGCTTATTGGCATTTAATGTCAGGTGACACTTGGAGCCCCTGACCAGACACTGCATAGTCTCAAAGGTCTCTACTCCTGCAATGGGTAAGGAGAGAGCTAGGGCAGAAATGAGCCCTTCACCTGCCCGGCCAGGGGTGACAGATGAAAGACAGGGCTCTGTCCTCAGCCTGGATATTCTCTGTGACCACGCGCAGCCCCACCACACACACACACACACACACACACACACACACATACACACACATGCATATACACATACACATACCCTTACACACTCATATACACTTACAGACACACAAATACACACATACATACACTCAAACTCATTTACACACATGCATGCGCACATAGATACATACTCACATATACTCACAAACTCATACACACACGTGTGCACGCACTCATACACACTCACACATACACACATACTCATATGCACTCACATACACTCACACATACCTCTCATACACACTTTCACACACAACGCACACATGCACATATACACACAATCACACTTACACACTCATATACACTCCCATACACACATACATACATACACTCACAAACTCATATACACTCACATACATGCGTGTGCACACACACATGCACACACTCATACTCATACACACTCACACACATACATACACACTCATATGTACTCACACATACCTCACACACTCACACACTTTCACACACACACACACTCTCATACACACTCTCACACACACACATACCCACACATACACTAATTCACATGTGTATACACACACACTCACACACAAACTCACAGACAGTGGTTGGGGTGTTCAGCATTGAGGGACCAGGTAACGCCTAAGCTGTGGGGCCCCTCGCTGGCACAGGTGCTTCCGAGGTGTCTGGTTTGGCATTTGTGAGGTCCCACTGCTCTTTCCAGCGGGGGCTCCGCCTGCGGCCGCCCTCTTGAAGACTCATCCCTCCAGCGCCAGACCCACAGAGAGGCTGAGTCTGGGACTTTCATAGGTCAGAGCAGGGTTGAGGGGGGGAGGCAGGGGGACAGAGGCAGTGGCGAGACTGGTGATTATGGGAGAGACCAAGACCAAGGCGCAGCCCGTGATGAGCCAGTTGTTGTTTTAAGTGGAGATTTACAAGCCAGTGTTTGGGGGTTCAGGTACCTGTCAGCAGACCATGCCCACCCAGGAACTAGGAAACCTCCCCTTGCACCCCCCACACCCCCATAACCACAGTTCTGCACTCAGGATGTCAGGATCCCGCGTGGCCTGGCCGTGCAGGCCTGTTCCTTTGCTCTGCGTCTTTCTGCCCGAAGCTGGGTGAGTTCACCTCATATCTGCCTTTCTCCTCTGGCTGCTTTGATTCCACACGACCCCCATAGTTCCATGGTGCTGGAGAAAAGGCTGGATCCTGTGGGACAGGGCCAGAGTACAGTGGGGAGGACCTTAGCCTTTGCATCCCGTGTGGTCCCCTGAGCATCATCAGGAGTGATTCCTGAGTGTAGAGCCAGGGGTAACCCTGGGCATCGTCATGTGTGGTCCAAAGCCAAAAAAAATAGAAAAGGCTGAATCCTGTGCTCCTGGGCACCTTCTAAGCAAAGGTCTGCAGAACCCTGAGCTGAAACGGAGACCAAGCAGAGGCACGGCCTACTGCTGGCTAGCGGGCTTCCCCTGGGGGCCTCGGCTCAGCTGGACCAAGGCTGAGGGGCAGTGAAGCCCCTGGGCCCCTGGACACCTTCTAGTCCTATTTGGCCTGGAAGAGTGGGCACCTTTGGTTCTCCCACTGATACCCAGGCCTGGAGCACCCTCACTCTCCTGGGAGCCCTGTAGACCCTCACCCACCACAATTCTCTCCTGTGGGGAGCCTGGTTCCCCTCCAGGCTTTGGCCTCACTGACCATAGAAAGAGAAGAAGGAGGAACTCAACATTCAGCCACCTATGGGGAAGGGAATGGAATTCCCTTGTGCGGAACACACATTCCAAAAATGGGGAATGATCCTGCACATAGAATACGACAGCATCAGGGGACAGAATCCCTGTTGCATTCGTAGGAATTAAACATCAAGTCCACTTATGTTTCACCAATGACCCTCAGAATCTTCTAGGGAAGAACACAAGGGTCCACACACCCCCAGCTTTCACATGTCCCAGTCTCCTTGAATCTGGGACAGGCCCTCAACATTCTTGTTTTCAGGATGAGAAGGTTATCGAAGGTTCGGCCTTTTGGACCACAGTTTTGTGGTATTTCCTTGCTACTCCACCCCGATGGTGCATTTTGGGGATGGGAACGTCGCCCAAGCGATGGCGGATGCTCTATTGCACCCCATTACTCACACGATGCCGGTTTGTTCCGTTCCTGGTGCTGTTCGTCCCGATCACCTAATTAAGATGGTGGGCCTTATGCCACAGGAGACGAGGCAGATGGAAAGCGACAAGCATGTTATGACCTCACTTGTGTGGAAGGTAAAAAAACAAACCGACCAGAAGAAAACAAATTCTTAGGCTCTGAGGACTGATTAGCAATGGGGGTGGGGGGCATCTTAGGGATTTAGAGGTGGGTAAAACAGGGCAAAGGGGCAAGATATAATACATGGCAGGAGACGGACTTGGTGAGATTTGGTTTACAGGTATTAGCAGAAAGCATGACTCACCCGAATTCTAAAACGTTATAGACCCAACAGCCAGTTCCCAGACCAAGCTTGGTGATGCTCAAGACTGCAATTATTCTACTTCTTACCTCATTTTTGCCGCTTCGATTGGTACCTGTTGGTTGGTGGGTGGTTGTTTGCGTGAATTAATTACTATTGTGACCCCGACTGCATTAAGACAGGTCTCCGGTCGCTTTCAAAGCTCCATCTTCCTCCTGTATTCATGTGCAGGCATTTCAGTATGAGAAAATGCTTTTTCTTCTTCCCGTGGGTTAATTTGCTTTGGCCAGTGCGGGTTTTCTGGAATGCTCTGATTTCCTGCAGATCTTCCAGAAGAGTCGGAATCCAACCATGGGGCCACATGTTTTGCTCCTGTGGTCACTTTGCACTAGTGGACAAAGTAGATGACAAGTCTGTGAGTTCCGGTGAGAATTCAGGGAGGTATAAACAACAGCTTTAAAAAATATATTTTGGGGCCATTGTTATTTTTCTCAGTCTCTTCGACGTTCTTTGGCTCCGTATTTTGGGGGAGCTCTGTATGGCTGTTGGAATCTAGATACGCCTTCATATTTGCTTTATGGCTTTAGTTGGCTCTTAGTGGTACAAAAGCTAATAGCCAGACCTAACAAGGTAAATTTGGGGTTGGGTGTGGGGTCCTTGGAGAGATGGTGACTCAGGGGAAAAGGGGACATGGGTCAGCACCCTTATTTCGAACCAGAAAGCAAAGACATACTAGGTAGTGACTGGAACATGTCAAGCTTGATGGAAGCTATCAGTTAGTCAAAAATGGAACCATTTACATACCCAAATCAATGGTAGTAATGGATTTTGGGGGCCCACACCTAGCAATGTTCAGGAGTTCTTCACTACACTATCCCTTCAACCCCTTAATAACTGTTTCTTTTTCTTTTCTTTTTTAACTTTTTGGGTCACACCTGGCGATGCTCAGGGGTTACTCCTGGCTCTGCATTCAGTAATTTTTTCCCGGCTATGCTCAAAGGATCGTATAGAATGCCGGGGATCGAACCCGAGTCGACTACATGCAAGGCAAACGCCCTACCCATTGTACTCTTGCTGTGGCCCCCTAATAACTGTTTCTAAGTGTCACAACTTCCTGATTTCTGTCTCCTGGCACCCAGACCTTCCTCCCACTTCCAGGGTTGAGGAGGGAGGAGGTGGGCCCACTCCTGGGGACATGGTCTCAGGGTTTGGGGGCACGGGGAGACAAGCCAATGACCCGGGATCCCCCTCAGTGCCTCCTCCTCAAAGACCTGGGATTCCCCTTGGTGCCTCCTCCTCAAAGACCTGGGATTCCCCTTGGCACCTCCTATGGAGGGTTTTTCTTGGCTGCAGCCTCCGAGGCTCTAGGAAAGGGAGCTGGGAGCGGCTCTCTCTCCTGGCCACATCCCGGAATGTGCTGAGTGCGGGCCCCACCCTCCACCTGGAACGGGGCTCTATGGGGCAGCCCCGGGCTGGGTCCTGCCAGCACAGCTGTGGGTACTGATCCCACCTACAGATCCCCCCACTGGCCTCAGACTGGGGAGGGCAGTTGGGAAGCCCAGGCATGACCTCAGGAAGCCTGGCTCTGGGGGCACCCAGGGAGGTGAGAGCATGGATTCCTGACCTGCCGGTGCCCTGAAGGACCCCCAATGCCCATGCCCTGAGGGACCCCTAAAGTTTGTGCCCTGAGGGTCCCCTAAAACCAGGACCTGAGGGACCCCAATGCCTGTACCCTGAGGGACCCCCAATGCCCGTGCCCTGAGGAACCCCAATCCCTGTGTCCTGAGGGACCCCCAATGCCTTTGCCCTGAGGGACCCCGATCCCCGAGCCCTGAGGGACCTCAAACCCTGTGCTCCAAGAGACCTCCAATACCTGTGCACCGAGGGACCCCCAATGCCCATGCCCTGAGGGACCCCAATCTCCGTGCCCTAAGGGACCCCAAACCCTGTGCCCTGAGGGACCCTAATCCCCGTGCCCTTAGGGATCCCCAATGCTTGTACCCTGAGGGACCCTCATCCTCATGCCCTGAGGGACCCCAATGCCCATGCCCTGAGGGACCCCAATTCCGTGCCCTGAGGGGCCCCCAATGCCTGTACCCTGAGGGACCCTCATCCCCATGCCCTGAGGGACCCCAATGCCCATGCCCTGAGGGACCCCAAACCCTGTGCCCTGAGGGAACTCAAACCCTGTGCCCTGAGGGACCCCAGTCAGCCCCTGTGCCCTGAGGGACCCCAATCTCCATGCCCTGAGGGACCCCAATGCCCTTGCCCTGAGGGAACACAGCCTTGCTGCTGCGCAAGAGCAGGGACTGCGGGGGCAGAGGGCAGGCCACCACCCCACTGAAACTCTCCTCAGGTCACTCTGAAGTCACTCAAGCTGAAGCCTGTGGGACCAGAGGGTCACCCAGCCTCCTGCCCACTGTGGATTTGTATTAGAGCTGTGTCCATTCCATACAGTAAAGGCAGACTGACTGGTTTCTTTATGGTTTGGGGGGGAGGCAGGACGGGGGAGGGAGGGGAGAGGCCAGGGTCCGAGGGCTGGAGGGGAGAGGCTGGGGGAAGGCTGGAGGGGAGAGGCCAGGGTTCGAGAGCCGGATGGGAGGGGCCAAGAGAGCCATGGTTCTCTTGTAGGCTGGAATCCTGGGCCTGGAGTTGGTGGCCCTCCCCCACCGTCCTGGCTGGGCCTCAGTTTCCCCTGGCTTCCCTGGCGCGCAGACACAGGCCCGCTGACCGCCTCGGGCGCAGACCAGGTTTCTCTGCCAGCACTTTCGCTGCCGCCTTCCAGCCCGTTGTGGGGGCACAGAGGGGCTGGGAAGCGGGTGGGAAGGTGCCGAGCTGCTCCTCCACCTGTGCTAACAAACCTGCCCCTCTCAGCGCCTCTGCCAGGCAGGTGCCAGGGCCCCTTTTCTGCTGCTGAGCCGAGGCCCACAGAGGTGCCCCCTGGCGCCCACAGACCCCGCCTTGCCCTGCGGTGGCAGCGGGATGGCCAACTTTCCGTGGCCAGTGCTCAGGGGCCTGGCCAGGCTGTGGGTGTGCCTCCCCAGGCCTTTCATGTGGCCGCCAGCTGGACCCGGGGCGGCCGCGTGACAAGCACCCACTGTTTGGGAGGCTCCGGAGGTGAGCAGGTCACGCTGGTCTGAGGCCAGGCTGGCCCGCAGGCCCCTCTGCACTCACCGCCCCCTCCCCACTGGAGTCCTGGGGGTCGGAGCGGACAGGGGCCAACTCGGGGGGCACCGGGTCTCTCCCACCCCACAGCTTATTTTTCTGCCCGGGGCTGAAAGAGGGAAAACAAGTTTCTGAGAGTGTGTGTTGGCATAACGGCGCTTTCCCCAAAGGTCAGCTTGGATCCAGCCGCAGCCCAGATCCGGGAGGCCTGAGGGAGCGGTGACCGCTCTGAGGCCCCAGGACCTCAGCAGGGTGGCCGTGACCCACCTGACCTGGGCAGAGGGCTCCCTGCTGAGCTGGAATCTGCCTCCAAGAACTCCCTCTGGGCTCCAGGCTGGGCTCTAGGGTCACCCTCACCTCCTCTGCAAACACAGCAGAGCAGAGCATCTACCGCCCCCCCACCCCCTGTCCCCCACCCCGAGTTTCCCAGGACTATAAGGGCCAGGATGACCCAGGCACAGAGCCAGAGCCGATGAGGTGTGGAGCCGGGGGAGATGCTGGGACAGTCCTCCCAGGAACTGCAGGTTAGGTGGAATCCTGGGGGTCGGAGTGGACAGGGACCACTGCAGATTAGGTGGCTGGGAAGGATCTGAGGGGAAGAGGGGGGAGGGAAACTCCTGCTGCTGGTGCTCAGGGGACCAGGCGGTGCCAGGAATCAAACCCACATGTCTTGCATGCAGAGCATGTTGCTCGCCCATGGATGGTGTTTGATTTATTGATTTGGCTTTGGGGCCAGGTACGATGATGCTCAGGGGTTCCTCTTGGCTCTGCACTTGGAAGTTACTCCTGACCATGCTCAGGGGGATCCTACAGGATGCCGGGGATCGAACCTGATTCAGCAAGAACCCTGCCCACTGTGCAATGGCTCCAGCCCATTTTTTTCTTTCACTTTGGAAGGAAATTTTCTGTGGCTATCAAGTTCTGTGCTGGTAGTCTTTTTATTTAGAATTAGAACTTTCTCTCTGTTTTTGATTGTTTTGACCTACACATGGTGGTGCTCAGGGCTTACTCCTGGCTCTGTGCTCACTCCTGGCATAGCTCTGGGGGCCATACGGGGTGCCAGGGATTGAAAACCAGGATAGCCATTTGCAAGGCAAGTGCCCTACCTCTGCCCCATGGCTCAGGCTCTAGAATTCACAGATTTTATTACATTTTTTTTTTTTTGTCTCTACCGATGCTGACGGGAAAGTAGTGTTAGTTTATAGCAATACTCCTCTGTGGATAGTGTGTCTTATTCTGTGGCTGTTTTCAGGGTTTTCTCTGATCCTTGGTATTAGTGGTTTGACTAGTAAGTTTAATGGTGTGGTTTCATTTGTGTTCCTCCTCAGTTTTTCTTTTTTCTACTCTTTATCTCCTGCAATCATCCTGGGGGTACTCTGGGGACCCTCTGGGATGCCGGGGATCAAACCTTCAAATTTTCTCACGTTTCCCTTGCCAATGTACTGTTAATTCCATTCAACAAACACTCTCTTTTATGGTGATTTTAAGATTTAAAATAAAAAATAGAAAGTTCATAAACACTTCCATATTTTAGAGCTCTTATTTTCCTGGGCTAGAGCAATAGCACAGCGGGTAGGGCGTTTGCCTTGCACGCAGCCAACCCGGGTTCAATTTTTCGTCCCTCTCGGAGAGCACGGCAAGCTACCGAGAGTATCCTGCCCACACAGCAGAGCCTGGCAAGTTCCCCGTGGCATATTCGATATGCTAAAAACAGCAACAACAAGACCCACAATAGAGACATTACTGGTGCCCACTCGAGCAAATGGATGAACAACGAGAGGACAGTGCAATAGTGCAATGTTTTATTTTTCTACAGAGATTTACTCTTTTGTCTCTTCTTACGACCTCACTTTACTTTCATTTTGTGAACATATTCTCGTCACAGCTAAGTCTTTACTAACCTTGGTTCCCTTTCAATCCTTTACCATTGCCTCTACTTCCTAACTGGGACAATGAGTCCTATTTGGGGGAATTGTCTTGGGTGTGTGTGTGGTGTGGGGGGGGGACACACCTGGTCATTTCCCCCCCTGTTGGATGTTATCAATGGTGCAAGCCAGAGACACTGGACTCTGCTGTTTTTTTTTTCTTTTTGGGTCACACCTGGCGATGCACAGGGGTTACTCCTGGCTCTGCACTCAGGAGTTACTCCTAGCGGTGCTCAGGGAACCATATGGATTGCTGGGATTCGAACCCAGGTCAGCCGCGTGCAAGGCAAACGCCCTACCCACTGTGCTATCTCTCCAGCCCCTGGACTCTGCTGTTTTCTTTCGAAGAGTGTTGAGGCTATATTTCAATGCTGTGTGTGTTCTTGTTTTCTTCCCTTGAACTTGTCTCGCCCTGTTTTGATGCTCAGTGACAAAAAGTCGGCAGAAGCCCCAGTCATCCTCCCAGAACCCCAATCCCACAGAACTCAACCTCAGTTTCTTAAACTTCTTTTTCGGGACTTGGATTTAATACTTTTTTAGGGAGCTGATGATGAACTTTGTTCTCGAGTATAACCCCCTTTCTCCTCAAGCATGGCTCCTCTGGCATCTGTCACTGTCACTGTCACTGTCACCATCCTCCCATTGTTCATTGATTTTCTGGAGTGGGCCAAGTAATGTCTCCATTGTGAGACTTTGTTGTTACTGTGTTTGACATATTGAATACGTCATGGGTAGCTTGCCAGGCTTTGTCGTGCGGGCGAGATACTCTCAGTAGCTTGGTGGGCTCTCTGAGAGGGTCGGAGGAATCGAACTCGGGTCGGCCATATTGGCTGCGTGCAAGGTAAACGCCCTACCTGCTGTGCTATTGCTGTATTCTCTGAGAAACCCACTGCTTTTTAAAAAATTTTAATTTTTTTTAGTTTTTGCCTTTTGGGTAACATCTGGCGATGCTCAGGGGTTACTCCTAGCTCTGCAGTCGGAAATTAACTCCTGGTGGTGCTCAGGGGACCATATAGGATGCCAGGAATCAAACCCAGGTTGGCTGCGTGCAAGCAAACATCCTTCCTGCTGGACTATCGCTCTGGGCCCTCGGTGCCTTTTATATATGTATTTTTCCCCGGGCTTTTTAATTTCTTGTATCTCTGCTCCGCTTTCACACCCATATCTGCCTCACAGGCCCTCCTGGGTGGTCTTGGCTGGACGTGCACAGCCCTCAGCCGCTCTTCATGCATGGCCCCCAAGTCTTTCCTGAACTGCTCATCTCCCCCTTATTCATCTCCCAAAGCTGTGTATTCCAGTATATTCCAGGTGCTGCGCCTGACCTCGGCACTCAGCAAATATCAGACGTAAGTGGACTTTGGCCCCATGTCCAGTGCTTACAAAATTGTCCTTGGGGGAATCGGGGACTATTGGCCTTTGTGTTTTCTTACGTCACCTGTTAGCCTCTGTGTGAAAACAGGGGTGCCACTCATGGTGCGCCCGATATTTTGTTTTGCTTCTGTTTGGTGCTCAGGGCTGACTCCTGGTTCTTCACTCAGGAATCACACCTGGCAGGGCTTGAGGGACCCGATGTGGTGCCGCGGATTGAACCCGGGTCGGCTGCGTGCAAGGCAGGCACTTTAACCCCTGTCCTATGCCTTTGGCCCTGCTGTGCAGCTGTGTGATTGTTTAGGATGGAGGGCTGGGCTGGTGCCTTTTACTCAGCTATAGCCGGAGGTGAAAGTTAGCACACTGCAGAGAGGAAAGTCTCAAAACCGCTGCAGCGCACGTAAGGATTTGAAGGCCATCATGAGGAAGGGCCCATGACCTTCTCGGACGAGCCTGGGTGCTGGACCCACTGCCACACACTGCCCCTCCCCAGCTTCCCCTTCCTTTTTCTGCTTCACTTTTCCTGATACAGAGTTCTACCCATGGGTGATGTGAGAACAGGTGACACACGCCTGTGTTTCCCGCCCCTGGCTCCAAGTCAACTCTCAACTGGATGCTTCTCTTTATAAGCATGAACGGGGCAGAGTTTCCATGGAACCAGGTTGACCAAAGGATATTAAGAGCAAACAGTGGGGAGAGAGCTAGGTTTTCTAAGCCCTGCTCTGAGCTAAAGTGTTTGCTTAGATGCCCCAGTCTGCAAATATGAGCCCATAACTATTCTGGGGCGCTGAGGACTCTGACACTTATTTTCCAGAAAGAAAACTGGGGCCCAAAGAGGGAAAGAGTAACTTCAGGCGGGACACTTGACTTGCATGTGACCGACCCAGGTTCAATCCCTGACATTCCATAGGGTCCCCCGAGTGCTGCCAGGAGTAATTCCTGAGCATTGCAGGATGTGACCCCAAAACAGACTAACTGAGAAGAGTAACTTGCCCGAGACAAGAGCTGATGAGCACGAGTAAGGATTTGAATTAGCATCTTCATCAATTCCAGACTCTTAGCCACACAAAACTCTCTTCCCAGGAGGAATGAGACCCAAAGGCTACTAGTTCCCAGCTCAGAAGGTAGGAGCGAAGGGCAGGAGACTCTTGGGAAATGCACTCCTGGTCTAGCAAAGGCTGGATGGAAAGTGGTCAGAGATGACCTTTCCCAGCCCCTCCTGCATCCTCGAGGATGTGGGGGTACCTGCAGGCCCAGGAGCAGGAGAAGGGCAGGATCGCTCAGCCAGAGAAATGTAAGGACCTCAAAGGGCAGAAAAGGGCATCACAGGCTTCACCAGGAAGCAGGTCTCAGAGGCTGAAGCTGAGGTCAGGTGGAGGAGGGACCTTCAGGCCACAAAAGGCCCTTTGAGTCCCAAGCTTACAGGAATCCCTGCCCGAGGGCTGGGCTGGTGGAACCGGCTTCCCAGAAGCCATCTAGAGCCCTGGGTCAGCACGCGGGCACCTGTTGGCCCCCCTGCCCGCTCTCAGCCAGGGCTACCGGCCTCCTCTGTAACTGAAAAGTGTCATGGTTCTGTTAGAAATGTGACGCTGAGGCTCACCCAGGAAGAAAGGGAGCATTGGAAAGAGAGGGTAGGTTTGGGGAAGGGAACGGACCACTGTGCCCAGGAGGAGAGGCTGGCTTGGGGGTGTTTCAAGCGGTGGCCTCTGGGAACGGAGGTCTCCGGGGGCATGGTGCAGGGGACTGCCCAGTGCACATTCCTGGTAGGAAAGGCAGTTACCTTCCGACACAGAAGCCGTTCCACACATGCACAGACCCCGGAGGGGCTGCAGACACATTCAGGGGCAGAATCTCCTCTCCGTGGCGTGGCCACTTCCCGAGGGCCTGGCCAGTCTTCTAAAGATATTGCTGGTGTTTCTAAACAGTCACAGACAGACTTGGGGGCATTTGGGCCAGACTCAGTGGTTGCTCAAGGGCTGCTCCTTGCTCCTTGCTCAGGGGTGATTCTGACCATGCTCGGGAACCATGCGTGGTGCCCAGGATTGAATTGGGATCAGTCGCATGGAAGGCGGCAAGCACCTTACCTCGGTTATTGCTCCTGACAAGGTATATATTTTTCAAACAAATGTTGGCGACTATAATGCTGCTTCATGTCCTGTTTGGTTTGGGGCCCACACCAGCATGCTCAGAGCCTCCTCCTGACTCTGCACTCAGAAACCGCTAGAAAGAATGCCAAGGATCGAACCCAGGTCTGCTGTGTGCAAGGCAAGCGCCCTCCCTGCTGTCCCATCTCTCCAGCCCTTGATTTTTCACATCTTTTAACTTTTTTTTTCTGCTTTTTTTTTGGGGGGGTCACACCAGGGATTACTCCTGGCTCTGCACTCAGAAATTACTCCTGGTAGTGCTCAGGGACCATATGGGATGCTGGGAATCGAACCTGGGTTGGCTGCGTGCAAGGCAAGTGCCCTACCCGCTGTGCTATCGCTCCAGCCCCCTCTTTTAACTTTTAAAATATATTGTTCGGACATCTTTCTTTAGGAGAGCATAGAAAGTTGCATGGTTTTGTTTTGTTTTGTTTTGTTGATCAGCCACATAACTTTCCACCTTGTCCGGTCAGCCTCTCTACCTGTGGGTTCCACAGCAGGTGGGGGAAGTGCCTTCCATAATGTACCGACCAGGCACCCATGTCCCTTCTGTCATTATTTCCTTGTAATCCTGTACAACTGTTCTTCCACACCATTAGCATTGTGTGAGGCATTAGGCAGTAACTTGCAGTGTATGGGAGGAGGTGTGTAGATTAGAGCAAATACTATTTTTAGAACAATGTCTACCTCCATGAGTCCAGGAACCAATTCCTTGAGGGACCAATTCCATGGAGAACTGGTTGCCCATTAGCCAGAGTTCAGGTGAATGCCCAGTCTTTGGCTATGATGAACCCAACAGTAAACATCCTTAAACATACATCACTCTGTGTGTGTATGTGTGTGTGTGTGTGCATGTGACGGTGCAACATGTGTGGTTTGTATGTGAGTGTGGTACATGCATGCATGTGTGTGGTTGGTATGTATGAGATGTGTCTATGTGTGTGTGAGTGTGGTGTATACGTGTGTGTGTGCATCCGGGAATAGTAAACTTGTGGTCCCTTTCTCAAAACACACATCGGCTGCTCCTGTATCTTTCCCAGGGATGGAGGGGATCAGCTGGACACCATGACACAGCCCACCACCTCCTTCTCCTTCTTCTTCCGGGAGCTGTGGAGGCAAATGACGCCCACCCACGTCTTAGAGTGTCTCAGTACCCCATTATTGGGAAGCGTTGTCTCTCTGAAAGGGTGAAAGTGTCCTGACAAATCACCCAGATTGTCTTCTGTCCCACGGTTCTCGGGGTAGGCTGGGGTGCCACTTCTGAGGGAGCTGAGCCTGCACCCCGGCCTGTGCCCAGGTGTTTGCGCCTGGCGGTCATCCCACTGGACACCCCAGCAGAGTCCAGAATTTCCTCAGTGGCCTCCCTCCCACAGCTGAACACAACTGGACTTTTGTTCCTGAGGACAGACCTGTGGGCTCTATCCCCTGAGGTGTGGTCCTCTGCCCTCGGTGCAGACAGGAGGCAGTTTCTCTTCCTCATTCTGGAGCCTCCACCCCCGCCTGGCCTGGGGCAGTCGCTCCTGCTGCTCTCCAGACTGTGCCGAGTCACATATTGGTCCCATCAGGCCCCCAGTCAGCACCTAGGGTGGCAGTGCTCAGGGGTGGATGAGTTTGTGGAGCCCTAAGGGTGCCCCCGACACTACTTTACTCGGGCCACTTTTTAATCTTTTTTTTTCTTTTGGGGTCAAATCCAGCAATGCTCAGGGGTTCCTCCTGGCTCTGCATTCAGGAATTACTCCTGGAAGTGCTCAGCAGACCCTATGGGATGCCGGAGATCAAACCTAAGTTGGCCGTGTGCAAGACGAACGCTCCTCCTGCTGTGCTGTCACTCCAGCTCCACGGGCCATGGTTTTCAGAGGATTTCCCAGGGAATTCCAGGAACTGCGGAGGACCTTGAAAACCACAGCTCTCCACCACACGCTCCTAAACACAGTGCCAGGACAGCAACAGGTCGTTCCGGTAGTTAGCAAGTCGGTCCCCACTAAGCTTTACCTGGTCAAGAAAGAGACTTTTGCCAGGGCTCCAGCCTTTGAAGTCCCCCCAGATCTGGACCTTACGCTGAAAGCAGTGAAGATTTCTCCTCCAGAGCAAGGAGAAAGAGCGCTGAGCTAACTCCCTTCCCCAATGTCACCATCTCATACTCCCGCTGATTCTCGTCAGGCTATAAGCAGAGGGCTCCCGCCACCCGCTGCTTCTCCCCCAACACAGTTGGGCTGGGAAGAAGTATTAGTGGTTATTAAGTGTGAATTATTAAATGGTGATTAGCACATGAAGTGCAAAGGGGAGGGAGAAGATTTCTTTTTCTTTCTTTCTTTTTTTTTTTTTGAAGCAAGATAGTTTCTATTCCATGAAACTTGCTTAGAAAGATATGAGGGGAGGGAAGAGAAAGATCGAAGATATGCATTCAAGAGTGAGCACGGGCTTCTCCAGGGTGATAAAAAAAAAGAAATATGAATCCAACAAGTGAGATAAGTGTTCACAGGAGATCACGGCCTTGAAGAGCTGGAGGGAGAACGGGATTTCTCTGAGAAGCTTCCCTCAGCCTGGCCTTTCTTCTAGAAGTTTCTGTTCACAGAGGAGCATGATCAAAGACTTAACTCTTTCCTTTTATCTGTGTCCTTCCCATCCATCATGAGCAAGCAGAACGTTCCCTCCTGGAAACAGCAATGAGCACTTGAAGAGTACAACAGGTCCTTGGAGAACATTGTTTGGTTCGGCATCGGTTGTTATAACGTTGATGAGAAATCAAGAAATTCTTGGCCGAATGGTTGTTTTTGTGTTCTTGGGGTGTGTGCCAGGAAGTGGAGTCGCTAGTCGTGGGCTGCGTCGACTTGAAGTGTTTTTCTGAGAAGTCCCCACTGACCTTTTCCAGAGGCTTGAGCAGGAGACGGTCTCATGGAAAACCACACACCTGTGCTCACCTGCTCACACCTGCGCTCACGGCAGGGCTAGGGTCAAGAGCCAGGACATGGACACCATCCAGTGAGGTGGGCAGAGAAGGGAGCTGCAGATTACAGGCCTAAAGGGCTGGCAAGGAGGAGACGATGAAAATTCGCTCCCCCGCGTCTTCAGACGAAGAAGGAGACATGCAGATAACCTCACTGCTCTGTGTCCTAGGAAGGGCATGACCAGTGGGCAGTAGGAACAATCCTGTGGGATCGGACTGCAAAATTGAGCCTATTGAGGTGGAGAGGGGCTTGGGGCTCAGGGTAGCAAGTGACCTAAGGACAATGGTGGAGGGTTTGGTCACTTGTGGTAGTGGAGGTGCAGTACCCCAAACACAGAAGTCCCTGGGCACATAACTGTGTCACCCTCATAATGATAATGAAGATGTTCTCGGTGGACGTTGAGGGAGGCCAGGCGTGGGGTGGACTTGGAATCAGAGCAGAGCCAGCTGGATCTGAGGCGGAGGAGCTTAAGGGCCTATGGTTGATGCCCCCCTGGGCTGTTCTCCTTGTGTGTGTGTGTGTGTGTGTGTGTGTGTGTGTGTGTATCTATCTGTCTGTCATGTGTCTGTCTGTCTCTGTCTTTGTCTATCTCTCCGGTACACTTTTTCTTTCTTTTTTTTTAAATTTTTTTATTTTATAAAGTAGTTCACAATATTTGATTACATCTACTATTCAAACACCAATCCCACCACCATTACACCTTCCCACTACCATATTGCGTATGTTTCCATCCCAAACCCCAATCCCTGCCCCAAAGCAGAACCGAAATAATATATTTTATATTGTTTGTTATGAAAATCCGCTGAGAAAGCTAGAAAAAAGTATCCTTAGAGGAAAGACTGTGAGGATTGTTGTATTTCACCCAGGGGCCATTAAGCCCTTCCATAAGAGATCACTAACATGTTGTTAAAGGCTGATGGTTGTGTGTTTTGCGTGTGTGTGTGTGTATGTATATATCTGTAAAAAAATGTATATTTCCTTCTAAGATTGGTTGCCTCCTATTTTGAACCCTGTCAAATGTGATCCAGTAATCCAAGAGTATGGGTAGAGTATTTGAAGCGTCCCATATCCGCATGGTCCAGGAATAGCTGCACAGGTGAGGCTCGGCCCAAGTGGGTACACTTTTCTTTTCGTTTGCTTTTTGTCCACCCCTGACAGTGCTCGGCTCTTACTCCTGGCTCTGTCTCAGAGAACGCTCGTAGCACTGCTGGGGAAATCCTTTGGGATCAAACTCGGCTCATCTCCGTGCAGGCAAACAGTGTCCCACCTGCTCTGGGCATTTAACTAATGAGTGAGTGGGGAGGAGACGGGAAGGCTGGTTTGGGAAAGGCTGTGGGTGGGCCTGAACTGGGGGGTCTATAATGCTGTCAGCCACACTAGCTTCATTCTGTCTCTAGGCCAAGGCCCCCAGCAGTGTGGACTCAGCCACCCTACAGGACACAGGGTCTTGTGTCTGCAGCCTCGGGGCCAGAGGCGGGTGCCATGGAGACCAGTTTCCCAGCTAGCATGTTCCTCATTGCACTAAGGGTGGCCGGTCACATCTGAGTCTGCTCTGGAGCTGGCCATGGGGACAAGTCCAGGGGAACTGCGGGCAGCGACTACAGGTGTTTATCTGGAGGGAAACGAGGGTGTTTCCACCCGCAGGAAGGGACGAGGCTGGGCTAGGAGCCCACAGTTGTTATCTGCTGCCTTGGAGCTGGGTTTCCGGTGGGGGTAGGTGGCAGGACGGAGGCGGAGGCACCTGGGAGATGTGTGGCAGCGTGACCCATGGCCTGGGCTGGGGATGCTGGGCAGCCCGCTCACCGCCAGGATGGTGAAGGAAAAAGGCCGCTTTGTTTTGTCAAGTGGCATTTGTTGTGGTTATTACCCTTTTTATCAATCTTTAAAGTTTTGATTAGGACAGATTTCTGGCTCGCACAGAGGTGAGTCAGATAATGACTCTCCAGGTGCCCAAAATTCACAAAAGCCTATAGCACAGCAGGTAGGGCGTTCGCCTTACAAGCGGCCAACATGGCCGACCCGAGTTCGATTCCTCCGCCCCTCTCGGAGAGCCCGGCAAGCTACCGAGAGTATTCGATATGCCAGACACAGTAACAACAAAGTCTCCAATGGAGACGTTACTGGGCCCGCTCGAGCAAATCGACGATCAACGGGAGGGCCTTTACCTTTACCTTACAATGACAAAAAAAACTCCTTGTTTTCATTTTATTTTTTTTTAGGACCACACCCTGCAGTGCTCAGGGCTTACTCCTGGTTCTGTGCTCAGGGATTAGTCCTTTCTGCAAGGGCTCAGGGGACTGTTGAAGGTGCTGGGGATTGAACCTGGGTCAGCTGCGTGCAAGGCAAGCGCCTTACCCACTGTCCTGTCTGGCCCTCACCCCCCAATGGAGATTTTTTTTTTGCTTCTTGGGTCACACCCGGCGATGCACAGGGGTTACCCCTGGATCTGCACTCAGGAATTATGACTGGCGGTGCTCAGGGGACCATATGAGATGCTGGGAATTATCCCAGGTCGGCTGCATGCAAGGCAAACGCCCTACCTGCTGTGATCTCTCTCCAGCCCCCCCAATGGAGAGTTTTAAAGCCAACCCCAGATGTTCAAATAATTTCAGCCCAAGTAGTTCAGGTCTGTATCTTTTGGAAAGACTATTAATTAATTTTTTAAAATTTTTATTGGATCGCCGTGAGATAGTTACAAGCTTTCACGTTTGGGTTACAATCACACAATGATCAAACACCCATCCCTCCGCCAGTGCACATTCCCTACCACCAACATCCCTGGTATACCCTCCCCTTTCCCATCCTTCCCCTGCCTCCATGACAGACAATATTCCCCATACTCTCTCTCTACTTTTGGGCATTATGGTTTGCAATGCAGATACTGAGGGGTCATCATGTTTGGTCCATTATCTACTTTCAGCACACATCTCCCATCCCAAACGATTCCTCAGGCCATCATTTTCTCAGTGATCCCTTCTCTATTCCAGCTGCCTTCTCCCCTTTGCTCATGAGGCAGGCTTCCAGTCATGGAGCAATCTTCCTGTCCCGTGTATCTACTATCCTTAGGTGTCAGCCTCATGTTATGTTGTTTTATACTCCACAAATAAGGAAAGACTATTAATTAATTAATTATGGTTTTGAAGCCACACCTGGCAGTTCGCAGCGCTTACTCCTGGCTCTGTGCTTAGGGCTCACTCCTGGTGATGCTCAGGGGACCATATGGGATGCCAGGAATTGAACCTGGGTCAGTAGCCAGCAGAGTGAACATCTTACCCGCTTACTATCTTTCTGGCCTCTGCCCTTTAAAAAAAACATGTGATTACAATATTCTATTACACTAAATAATCTCTCAAAATAATCTAACATAGGCACTAGAGAGATTGTACAAGAGTCAGGGCACTTACCTACAGGTAGCTGACTTCATTTCCATCCCCAGCACCACATAGGGCCTGCCAAGCACAACCAGGAGAGAACCCTGAGCACAGAGCCAGGAGCGACCCTGAGCACAGAGCCAGGAGTGAGCCCTGAGCACCGCTGGGTATGGCCCCAAAGCAACAAAAATGCAAAAATAATAAATCTCAAACAGGATCTTGGGGGTCAGAGCAATAGTAAAGAGGGTTGTGCACTTGCTTTGCATGCACATGACCAGGGTTTAATCCCCAGCCTCCCACATGGTCCCGCAGCCCCACCAGGAATGGTCCCTGAGTTCAGAACCAGGAGTAATCTTTGAACACTGCTGGGTATGGGCCCCCCAAAAATCCAAAAACCAAAATAGAACGAATTTCTGTTATTTTTCTCAAAAAAATAATTCTGTACGTTGGTATGTTTGCATGAAAATCCAAAGTCCACGTGTTGCATTTTGACTGTGCTATCTCTTTCTTGCTTTAAAAACTGGGCTGTGGTATTCGAAGTGACATCTGCACTTGTTTGTTCATTGCAGCACTCTTTACAATAGCCAGAAACTGGAAGAAACCTGAATGCCCAAGAACAGATGACTGGTTAAAGAAACTTTGGTACATCTACACAATGGAGTACTATGTAGCTGTTAGAAAAGATGAAGTCATGAAATTTACATACAAGTGGTACAATATGGAAAGTATCATGCTAAGCGAAATGAGTCAGAAAGAGAGGGATAGACATAGAAAGATTGCATTCATCTGGGGGATATAAAGTAACAAAGTATGAGATTAATACCCAAGAATAGCTGAGATCAGCACCAGGAGGATTACTCCATAACTTAGAGGCCAGCCGCGTATCCTAGAGGAAAGGGCAATTCAGATAGAGAAAGGAGCACCAAATAAAGGATGTTTGGAGGATCCTCCCAGGAGAGGAGATGCATGTCGGAAGTAGACTATGGACTGAACATGTTTGCCACTCAATGCCTCTTTTGCAGACCACAACACCCAAAAGGAGAGAGAGAACACAGGGGATTGCCCTGCCACAGAGACGGGGGGATGGGGGGATGGGGGTGGGAGGGATATTATCCATGGTGGTGGAAAATGGGCACTGGTGAAGGGATGGGTATCTGATCATTGTATAATTGAAACCAAAGCACAAAAAATTGTAAATCTACAACTGTAAAAAAAAATAAAATAAAATAAAGGGAAAAAAAAGATGTTGAATATATGAGTCCTATTCAGCTGTTCCTTACCCATGGATAAAAAGTCAAAAATGTAATTAATTCGTTTAATAAAAATTTTATGGAGTACCCTCTCTGTACTAGGCAGTGTCCTAGACACCAGAAATAAAGCAATGAAAATGACTGTGGGCATGGGTTTTGGATAAGCAGACAATAAGAAAGTAAAGAAGAGAATAGATGAAGATAGGTAACGTTAAAAAAAAAAAACTGGGCTGTGGCTGGAGAGATAGTATAGCAGGGAGGGTATTTGCCTTGCATGTGGCTATCCGGAGTTCAATCCCCAGCATCCTATAGGGTCCCCCAATCACTGCCAGGAGTAATTCCTGAGTGCAGAGCCAGGAGAAACCCCTGAGCATCTCTGGGTGTGACCCAAAAAGCAAAAAAAAAAAAAAAAAAAAGCAAAACAAAGAAAAAGAACCCCCTCAAAACAAAAACAAAACAAAACAAAACAAAAAAACCCTCTGGGCACTGTGATTTACAGTACTGCTCAGGAGAGTGTCATGTATGCAGATTCTAACCCCATGCCCTCCCACCCCCTCATCCCTACCGACCCACCCACGTGCCTTGTCCCTCACGATGTTTCTCTTAAACATCTCTCTTTTTCAATGCATCTGATTTGGAGCTTAATTTGTTTTGTTTAGGGGCCACTCCCAGCAGTGCTCAGGGAGCAACACAGGATGGAACCCGGGTCTCCTCGGAGCAGAGCCCGTGCGCCCCCCTCTAGCCCTATCTATCTCTATCTCTCTAGCCCTGAAGATTGATTTTTTTTTTAAGTCTCTTTCAACTCCTAACATGCCTCTGTGTATTGGCACTTCCTGGGCCTTTCCCTTGTCAGCAAAACCGAGTCCTTCAAGGTCCTGTAAGTGGACAGACAGGTCTGCAGACTAGAGCTGGTTTCTCTCTCTCCTTGTTGACACTTTTGCTGCCGGAGAGGTGCCCGGGACTTTCTCCCCAGCTGCAGGGAGGCTGGGCACGGCAGCGCTAGCAGGGTTTCAGTTGTGTTTACTCTCAGAGAGGAGCTGCCGCCAGCTTCTGTAGCTGACTGTGTTGGGAGCTTAGAAGCTCTTTTTTTCCTACTTTGATGGTGTGTTTTAGAAAGTTATGCTTGGAGGCATCGTTGAACCATTTCTCCCCCTCACCTCTGCTTTGCTTCTGCTCCGGGGCGCAGTTTCCTGGTGGCACAGAGGGGAACGGGCTCTCTTTGGCCTGTTCCCTGAGGTTTTGCTCGGGGTTGGAGGTGCATCTCCTTGGAATGTTTTGGTAGAATTTGTCTGTTAGTCTTTCTGGGTGGGGCCGGTGATTTCTTTGCTGGCATGTGCTGGACCCGTTCGGTTTCTTTAATGGATTCAGGACGCTTAGGTTTCCACTTTTTAAGTCAGTGCTGGGGATTTATTTTTCTCCTCTAAGCTTTGCTTCATCTAAGTTTTCAGATGGTCTCAAATGTTCCTAAGAGTCCATCCGAGCACCAGCTTTTCCATTGCTAATGATCTTTAGTCCTTGCTTCATTTTCTTGATCATGTTGTTTGCAGCTTTACTGATTTTATGAATCTTTTAAGAAAACAAACTTCTGGGGCCTGTGATGTGGCTCCGAATGGAGCCCTTGCCTTGTTTGTGTGGGAGCCTGGGTCCATCCCTGCCAGCCCTGGTGCCCTGGGCACTGCTGAAGGCTATTTCTGAGCACTGGGCTGGGAGTAGCCCTTGAGCACACACACACAAATTATTTTTTGTTTTTCCACTTGGTGGAAGGGTAGGGTGGGGTGGGGAGGCCACACCTGCTCAGGGCTTACTCCTGGCTCCTGGCAGGACTAAGACCACATGTGGTGCTGGGGATTGAACCCCAGCTGACCCTATGCAAGGCAAGTGCCTTAACTTCTGGACTATCTCTCTGGCCCAACAACAAACTTTGGCCTTTGTCAAACATCTCTAGTGCAATGGCTGGAGCGATAGCACAGTGAGTATGCATTTGCCTTGCACGAGGCCAACCCGACTGACCTGAGTTCGATTCCTCCGCCCCTCTCAGAGAGCCAGGCAAGCTACCCGTGATGTATTAGATATGCCAAACACAGTAACAAGTTTCACAGTGTTACTGGGCCCGTTCGAGCAAATCGATGAACAACGGGAGGACAGTGCTACAGTGCTACTCTCTAGTGCAAAGCCTTTTTTCCTCCATTTCATTCATTTCCATCTGCTTTTATTTCCTTCCTTCTCTCCCTCTCTCCCTCTTTCCCTCCCTCCTTCCCGCTCTCTTTCTTTCTTTCCTTCTCTCTCTCCCTCCTTTCCTCCTCCTTCCTTCCCTCTTCCTTCCTTCCTTCCTTCCTTCCTTCCTTCCTTCCTTCCTTCCTTCCTTCCTCCTTCCCTCCCTCCCTCCTTCCTTCCCTCCTTTCTTCCTCCTTCCCTCCTTCTCTCTCTCTCTCTCTCTCTCTCTCTCTCTGTGGTTTTTGGGCCACACCTGGTGGTGCTCAAGGGTTACTCTTGGCTCTGTGCTCAGGAATTGCTTCTGGTGGGCCCAAGAGACCATATGGGATGCCAGGGATCAAACCCTGGTAGGGTGTGTGCAAGGCCAGAACTTTACCGTCTGTGATCTCTCTCTAGCTCAAGAACAAGCTTTTAACTTTGTTGAAACACTATAGTGCAAAGCCTTTTTCCCTCCCCATTTCAATAATTTCCACCCATTATTATTTATTTCCATTATTTTATTTCTTCTTTTTTTTTCTTTTTGGGTCACACCCAGCGATGCACAGGGGTTACTCGTGGCTCTTCACTCAGGAATTACTCCTGGCGGTGCTCGGGGGACCATATGGGATGCTGGGAATTGAACCTGGGTCGGCCGCGTGCAAGGCAAACTCCCTGCCCACTGTGCTATCACTCCAGCCCCTGTTTTATTTCTTTATGTGTGTTCTGGTGCGTGTGTTTGTGTGTGTGTGTGTGTGTATGTCTCTGTGTGGGTATGTCTGTGTATGTGTGTGTCTGTGTGTGTGTCTGTGTGTGTATGTGTTTGTGTGTGTATGTGTGTGTGTTTGGTGCCAAGGATGGAACCCAGGTCACATGCATGCATGTCCTGAGCTTTATCATAAACCACAGCCCTGGCCCTTTCAAACAGCTAGAGTTTGGATGCTCAACTTCTTCATTTTAGTCTTCCTTTTCTCCTAATACAAGTGTCAAAAGTTATTCATTTTCTAAGTATTGTCTCTGCTACATTCCTTAATTTTGAGGTTTGGTCTTCTCTGTATAAGACAGTTTAAACATAGTTCCACACCTTTGTCCACTGGATTTTTATTATTTCTTTCTGGGTTACTTTGAACAAACTGGCAGGCTACCGAATGTAACCTGCCCACACGGCAGAGTCTGGCAAACGCCCCATGGCGTACCCAATATGCCAAATACTAGTAACAATGAAGGGTCTCATTCTCCTAACTCTGAAAAAGCCTTGAATATGGTACTTTTTAAAAAAATCTCAGGGCTAGGACGAAGGAGACCTTACTGGGGCCTGCTCGAGGCAATCGACGAATAACAGGATGGTCGTGATTGTGATTGTGATTGGGCTCATGAGGCACTGGAGGTGAATTTCCATTCTTGTCTAATTTTTAAAAGTTGGATGTGAAATGTGTGAAATGCCCCAAGAGTGTGGAGTTTGATGAAACTTATACATGGGTATGTTTGTGTGCATCTCACATCTACCCAGACGTTCAGAATAGCAAAAACCTGTTTTCTGCTCTTCCCATTAACTGTCTCCCATCTCTGCCTTGCCCTGCTTCGCCGGAGACTAAAACCAGTTTGACCATTAGAGTTTAGAGTCACTTTGCCTTACCTGCTATTTAAGGGAAGTGGATTCAAGTTATTTTCTCTTTTGCACCCACCACATCTCCAATATGGTATGTTCGAGTGATTTTTATGATATTGCTTGCATTTTTCTCTCCTTCCTCCTTTTCTTTACCCACGCTTTCCCTTCTCTTTCTCCTCCTCCTTGTTTTGAATGGTTTTCATCGCATGAAAACACTATTTATTTATCCATTCTCCTGTTGATGGATATTTGGGCTCTTTTCAGTTGGAGGAAGTGATGATGAAATATGTTATGAGTGTTTTTGTACATGTTTTGTGTGTGTGTGTGTGTGTGTGTGTGTGTGTGTGTGTGTGTGGAATAGGTTTTTATTTCTCCGGAGTAAATAGCAAAGAGCGGAAACCCTGACTCATAGGGTGTGTGTTTACCTTTGTAAGAGATTTCTGTAGGGAAGGGCTTTTTAATTAGGAATTCGACTTTTAAAATAAATACAGGGCCATGAATATTTTCAATGCTTTTGCACTTGTGATTTTGGTCTTTCAAGGAAAGTGTCTGTTTTGTCAGGATTGCTGATGTCGGGGGCCATCTGCCTGCTGAGCTACAGTGGGGCCGCGTGTTCCTACCGTGTTAGTTGCTTCCCTCTTCGCTTTCCTCCATCAATAGAGCTAATGGCTTACCAAGTCTATTTGCCCTTTAAAACGACTAAGTTTAAGGGCCGGAGAGATAGTGCCGCGGGTAAGGTGCTTGCCTTGCTCATGACCAACGTGGGTCTGATCCCAGGCACTGCCAGGAGTGATCCCTGAGCATCACTGGGTGCGACCCAACATCCAAAAATAAATGAATAGATCAATAAATGAACAAACTAAATTCTGATAGGGTTGAGTTTCCTTCCACCTCCCTCCTTGCAGCCCTGAGGTCCCAAGACCGCGAGGGTTTGGAAAACATTCCCGGGGAGGAAGCTGAAGTGAATCCGAACACCCGGACACAATGTGGCTGCCAGTTGCAGCCCCTCCGTTGTTTGTTTGGTGACAGACAAGTCCAGGGCATGTCCAGGCTTCCCATGATGTGTGCCCATGTCTTTGGCCCTGCAGGAAGGGAGCTGGCGAACAGACTCTCGGACGGGTCAGGGGATCACGATGCTGGGTGAAATCCACGGAAACTCTCATTCCTCTCCCGGGCAGGGCAGCCCTGCCCTTTCCGTCACGAGGAAACCGAGTCAGAATCAACAGAACTGGTTTATTTTATTTTATTTTTATTACACCCCCCCGGTACCCAATAAAAGTTAATGTCATTGAGGCCAGGTGACAGCACAGGGGCCAGGGTGCTTGCCTTGCCCAGAGTTAACCTGGGTTCAATCCTTCACACTCCAGGTGGCCTCCAAAAAAAAGCGATAGCACAGCGGGTAGGGCGTTTGCCTTACAAGCGGCCAACATGGCCGACCCGAGTTCGATTCCTCCACCCCTCTCAGAGAGCCCGGCAAGCTACCGAGAGTATCTCGCCCCCACAGAAGAGCCTGGCAAACTACCCGTGACGTATTCAATATACCAAACACAGTAACAACAAGTCTCATGATGGAGATGTTACTGGGCCCGCTCGAGCAAATCCATGAACAACGGGAGGACTGTGGCCGTATATATGAATAAAATATTCTAAAAATATTAGAACAATCTAAAATGGTTTTAGCTTTAAAAAAATTTGTTTGGGGCCATACCCAGCAGTGTTTACGCCCGGTTCTGTGGGCTTGGGGGACCACATGAGGTGCCGGGATGAGCCTGGATCAACCATGTGCAAGGCAAGCACACTGTCAGCTGTATAATTTTTCCAGCTCCTCATCAATTTTTTTTCTTCTTAGCTTTAGTTTTTGGGCCTCACCTGGAGATGCTTAGGGGTAACTCCTGGATCTGCACTCAGCTCACGAATCACTCCTGGCAGTGGTCATGGGATGCTGAGGATCGAACCCGAGTAAGGCAGGTGCCCTCCCTGCTGTCCCATTGCTCCAGCCCCATGCAATTAAAATATATAATATAAAATTTTAATGTAAATTAAAACATATATACTTTTATTGGCTGATGTCTCAGGACATTATGGCTCCTTAGAGGACGCTGAATATAAATTCATCTCCAGATCTTATTCTTGCTCGTTCTTCGCCTTCTGTGGCCAACTCCATGTCAACTCTAATTGTATGGAAACAAAACATGATGAAAAAGAGACGGAATACAGTCAGAGACCTTCCGGTTGGTTCCTCGTTCCAGAGCATGTGCGGGACAACCAGGAAGGGGGTGGGCCCCTGTGGGGCAGGAGGCTGGATGGGGGTGGACAGCTGACTTCCTTCCAGAAGATTCTGCCTCTCCGGGTGGGGACCGTGAAACCCTGGCTATGGGCCCCTGGCATCTCCAGAGTGTGGCAAGCCTACAGCCTGGACCTTGTCACCACTCCGGGAGCGAGTCTTCCCAGGGCTCTGGGCTCCTTGGCCCTGGGCCATCCCTGGCACCCCGGACAGAAGCTCAGAACTTCTCTGGGTCTTGGTTCTGGCCTGCAAAACTTAGCCCTGTTTAGTTTGTGAGGATGAAAAAGATACTGCATATGTTTTCAAACCTTAAAGTAAGTTCTCTTTCATTTCCTTGTGCCTCTGTTTCTGGATTTTAATTGCTTTTACCCATCAGTTTTTTTGAGGTTCACCAGGCGATGGTGCTCAGGACTCCTCCCAGTTCCCTATTCCAGATGCTCCTTCTCCCTGTCTGTCCCGTCTGTCTGCCTTCTTTTGGGGGGGTGGTGCGGTCACACCCAGTGATGTTCAGGAGTTACTCCTGGCTCTGCACTCAGGAATCATTCCTGGCTTCTGACGGTGCTCGGAGGACCATATGGGATGCTGGGATTCAAACCCGGGTCGGCTGCGTACAAGGCAAACACCCTACCTGCTGTGCTATCACTCCAGCCCCCTATCTCTGCCTTTTTGTCTGACTCTGTCTCTCCATCTCTGTATCTTTCTATGTTTTTTTTGGGGGGAGGGGTGGTAGGGGGCGTGTCTGGCGGTGCTCAGGGCTTAGTCCTGAATCTGCTCTTAGGAATCACTCCTGGTAGTGCTTGGGGGACCATCTGGAGTGCTGGGGATCCAACCTGGGTTGACCAGATTTCTCTTGAAATGCAGTCCCTGCTGTGCTATGGCTCCGCCCCATGGAGCTCTATTTTTCTGTCTTTCTCTCCATCTCTCTGTCTGTCTCTCTCTCTACCCCACTCATGCAGGCACACAGGCAGCCAGGAGTAGCTGAGCTCCCAGAGTCGAGAGCACACGCAGCCCCGTGTGTGGGTCAGGGCCCAGGTGACCCTGGCATGCTGGCTGGCCAGCAGCCTCGTTGGGACAGGACCAAGACACACAGAGGTGTGTCTCCACAACAGCCCCTACGAACGTCTCTGGGCTCGTTCCGTGTGTGCAAGCTTGCCCCTCTCTCCAGCCTCAGTTTCCCCACCGAGCTGTCGCTGCTCCACCCTTGCAACCTGGGCCTCTGGGCCGAGGCCTGCTCTGCTCTGCAGTGTACGAGTCTACTCCTGAGCCCTCCCCGGGCTCACAGACATTCCACCCGCCCCACCCAGAGGCCACACTCAGAGCTGAGGGCCCCTGCTTGCTCACAGTGGGAACCCACAGGGTCAGGGAGGAGAGACTAGAGGTTCCTGGTGTGAAGACGGTAGGTGGGAGGCCCCCAGGGTCCCTTCCAGACTCCTGGGTCACACATTCTTCTACCGATCTGTCTCTCCCTCCACCTCTATCCAGCTGCCTCGCCAGAGCCACCTGTCTGTCCAGACATCCTCTGTCCAGCCATCCGCACCCCATCCATCTCTCTCTATCATTTATCCATCCATTTATTGTGGCAGTCGCACTGCCCAGGCCGAGGGTTGGGACCCCCTGAATCCTCACGTTGAAGTCAAACCCCAACTTAACAGGGTAGGGATTAGGAGGTGGGACCTTTGGGGAGTGACTGGGTTGGCATGTGGCTTAGTGCCCCACTAACGAGGCACCGAGGGCTCTGCATCTTGCCCCGAGAACCACAATGTGGACAAGAGTTGGCTTGCGCAGGCCTCAGGCCTCCTTCCTGTGGTCCCTGCTCAGAGGGTGTGACCAGAAGGCAGGTGGGCATCACTGTACATAACAGGGCAGGGTGGAGGCATTGCGGGTGCTGCCGGGAGGCCCAGTTTCTGCTCTGTCACGGTCAGAGCCAGGAGCCAGCCCTGAGCATCGCCGGGTACGAAGGGGCAGCGGGAGGAAGCCAGTGGCCTCCAGCCTGCCTGACCCATCTTCCCATCTGAGCCTGGGGCCAAGAGGATTGAGCATCTCAGCGGCCTCCTGCCTCTCTCAGGGAGACCACCCCCTCTCCCCCAAGAGCCACTGCTGAGCACAGGGTCCTCACGCAAGAGGACGGAAGCCCCCTCTGGCTCCTCTGAGGCCAGCCGGGAGCCGGCCCCAGAATCATGCCCCGGGGCCCAGCCTAAAGGACCAGCAGACACGTCCTTCCTAGAAACAGCCCTTTATTGGGGTGCTAATTGCGTCTCAGCAGCACACGGGGTTACGAGGCCAGGGGCGCACAAGCCAGCTGCACGCCTGCCCCAGAGCGGGGGGTGGGGACAGGATACCCCAAGGCTTCCCTGGGCCTGGGGTGGCCAGTGTATCGGGGGGCCCAGCCGCCCCACCTGCCCAGGAGGCCATGCTGAGTCCCCATCTCCTCCGGCCTGCCCTGTGACCTCCGAGGGGGGCCTCCTCTGCTTCCCAGCTGGCTGGCTCTGAGGCAGAATGTTCCAGAATGTTCCAGAGTGTTCCTGCTCGGACCCCTTCTCAGATGCCCCTGAGAGAGGAGGGAGGTGAGGGGTGTTGCTTGAGGGGCTGAGACGGGGCGTCCTCTCTCCCAGGTTCGGGTCCCCAGGTGTCGTGTCCACGGGTGTGTCCTCACGCCCCGAGTTTGCATCCAAACCTGCTGCAAAGCTTCTCCTGGTCTTTGCCGGCGTGGGGTGCCCAGGGGGGCACGGCCGCCCTGAAAGTGGGAGAGAGGCTGGGCCTCCCGGAGGCAGCGCCCCCTGGCAGGCTCCATCACTGGAAGGGTCCCCTGCCCTCTCCTCCTGCCCACCAGGGGACACCCACTGGCCTCTGGAAATGTGCTTCATCTTGGGAGACCCAAGGGTTGGGGACATGCCTGGGGGACTCCCCACAGCTGTGGGCACCAGCAGCCCCCACCGGGCCCCCCCTCCCTCCTCAGTAGCCACTCTGGCCTCCCGGAGGACCTGGGGACCCGACAGGCCCGGGATAGCCTTGGATGCCCGGGTCCCCCTTGGGCCCCATGGGCCCGGGATAGCCTGGCCGCCCCATCTTCCCGGCCAGGCCCGGCTTTCCCTGAGGCCCAGGGGCCCCAGGAGGTCCGGGGGGCCCCTGTGGGCCTGGGGGTCCCACATCCCCCTTGGGACCCGGCTGCCCTCTGGGTCCCCCTGCTCCAAAGCTGCCTTTTGAGCCCTTGAGGCCGGGGAAACCTCGCGGGCCCCCGGGTCCTCGCTCCCCCACAGGTCCAGGGTCCCCTGACTGTCCCTGTGGCCCCTGCAGCCCAGGGGGGCCCAAGCTGCCTGGGTCTCCTTTGGATCCTCTGCCACCGGCGGGTCCCTTCACGCCCACGTCACCCTTGAGTCCTCTTGGTCCTGGAGGCCCGGGGACACCTGCGGGGAGAAGAGATGGGGTCAGCCCGGGGGGGGGGGGGGGGGCAGCAGGTTAGAGACATGCAGGCTTGGGGGTCTGAGGCAGCAGGTGCTGAGAGGGGCCTGGGCTGCTGGACGCAGGGGCTAACGTGCCCGGCCCCGGGACTGCAGTGTGATCCCAGCTGAGCCCACTGGGGCTTTCCTCCTCTGCTATCCCCTCTCTCTCTTAGCAGTGCCGGGAAGCCCCAAGGTTACAGCCCAGGGTGCTGCAGAGGTTGTGCCCTGTGGGGTTCAGACCCAGGGCCGTCATTCCAGACTGCGTGCCCGCCCCAGCGCATCCCCCGCTCTGCTCCCCTCCCCCCTCTTCCTGGGCTGTGCTAAGCAACAGTGTTGGCGAATGTCTCCGTCACCTCCTGAAGTGGGCACCAGAGGGTCAGCTCCGTCAGGGCCAGTTCATGCCCCACAGAGGGAGGCGACTCAGGGTGGGAAGTGGGATGCCTACACCATTGGCCTCCTAGGGGTGGGGACAGCCTGCTGTGGCAGTGCTCTGGCTTCCTCCGGCCACTCAGGGTCTGGATTTGATCCCCAGCGACACATGGACCCACTCCTGAGCAATGAGCTAGGAGCAGCTACTGAGCACCACTGGGCTGGTGATAACAGACATTAAAAAATAGGAGAATAAAAAAAATAAAATCAGAGAGATAGTATGGCAGTTAGGGTGCTTGCCTTGCACATGGCAGATCTAAGTTGGATCCCTGGCACCACAGGAATTGCCAGGAATGATCTCTGAGCAGAAAGCCAGGAGTGAGCCCTGAGCACAGAGCAAGGAGTCAGCCCTGAGCACAGAGGCAGGAGTGAGCCCTGAGCACAGAGCCAGGAGTTAGCCTTGAGCACTGAGCCAGGTGTGATCCCTCAGCCCAGAGCCAGGAGTCATCTCTGAGCACAGAGCCAGGAATAAGCCTTGAGCACCTCCCAGTGTGGCCCTCAAACCAAGATTAATTAATTACATAAATAAAATCATTGATTTTAAAAAAGGAGAGAAACTCCATTTGTAGAGTCACTGTACCTGGGTCTATATGGAGAAAAAAAAATCTGTGTCTCCAGGGGCCCTTTCAGCTGCAACCTGTGTGGTTCAAGGGTGACTGTCTGTAAACTGTCCAGCAGCTGGGCACTCCTCGCCAGGACTTCAGCCTGAATCCGACTACAGCAGTGCTCTGACAACTTCGCCACATGGCATTAGTGTCCATATAGTGTCAAGAATTGAAAAACCAATCTGAGCCAATCGTGAACGAACCGATATTATTCTAGGATGTGACTCTGCCCCCTCATCTTGGGCCAGAGAGATAATACAGTGGGGCGGGCCCTTGCCTTGCACATGAATGACCCGGGTCCGATCCCCAACACCTTCTAGAGTCTCCCCAAATACCCCGGGAGTGATCTCTGGGAGCTAGGAGCCAGCTCTGAGCACCACCAGCTGTGGACCCCAGACCAGACCACGACACTGGAGACAGCAGAGTGGGGAGGGTTCTTGCCTTGCACACAGCCCACCTGGGTTCTATCCCCAGCATCCCCAAGGGTCCCCCGGAGCCCACCAGGACTGCACCCTGAGCACAGAGCCAGGAGTCAGCCCTGAACCCTGCCCCCTGCCCAGTGTGGTGGTCTTCAGCTGATCTCTGAGCAGGGAGGCAGGTGGCTAGGTGAGGATGCCCAGGACCCTCCCCCTCCCCCCCACCCCCTCCAACTCTCACCTCGTAGGATGGTGACGTTGCGGAGAAGCTCCCCGTGCCGCGTGTCCACGGCCTTCATCTCCTCCATGACCAGGGACAGGTTGCGGACGTCGAAGTCGAGGCGCACGCTGAGCAGGCCCAGGCGCTCTCGGAGCAGGTTGGTGGCGCCCAGCATGAGGGCCACGGACTTGTTCAGGTAGTAGAGCTCCTCGGCGTGGGCGTGGAAGCCCAGCGTGCAGGACAGACGCACGTCGTCCAGGTATTTGAGCATGCTATGCACATGGCTGTCGGTGGCGTTGATGTTGGCGAAGATGGTGCCGATCTCGGTCTCGTGTGAGGCCATGCGGCCCTCCAGCGTCTCGAAGCGCTCTGCCGTGCGGTTCTGCGCGTAGCGCGCATGGTACTCCAGGTCATGCATGTTCTCCTCGTGGTCGTCCAGGCAGGACGAGATGTTGTCCAGCTGCAGCTGCAGCCCGGTCACCTGCAGCGCCAGGTCGTGGACGCTCTCCGCATTTTGGCCGATGCGCTGAGAGGACGCGCCCAGGGCCGCCTGGATGCTCTTCACAGCTTCCCCTGTCTTGGCCGACGTGGCCCGCAGGCTGCCGAAGAGCCGCGTGTAGTTCTGCCAGTCCGTGACCATCCGCTGCAGTGTCAGGCTCTCCTCATCCGTCTTCCGGCCCAGGCCGTGGATCCACTCGGACGTCTGCCCGGCCGTGAAGTTGATCTGCTGCAGGGCTGCCCTGACATCGTAGCTCTCTTGCGCGAGGTCCTTCAGCGAGAGGTCCAGGCCCGTGGTGGCAGCCCGCCAGCCTCGCACCTGGCCCAGGAAGAGCCCCAGGGACTGATTGACCTGCTGGACGGAGAAGGAGCAGATGCCCATCTCCTGCGAGATCTGAGTGCTGGTGGAGGACAGGAGCTCGTGGGTCTGGGACGTCTGGCCCAGCTGGGCCTCCTGGGCCAGGAGCAGCTTCTGAAGACCCTCCAGCTCCTCCTGCAGCTTTCGGATCTCCTGGCCCAGCTGACCAGCCTCCTGGCAGAAAGAGCAGTTGCTGGGGCCCTGCAGATCTTGAGGAAAAAGGGAACAGTGTTTTGAAGTAGTTGTGTGAGGACGGAGGCGCTTAGTGGCACATGCAGCGCCTGACCAGCACATGGGGCTCTTAGCGTGAAGGAGAAGGTGCTTCCTCGCCTGTGGCCACAGTCACCTCCACCCAGGATCCGTCCCCAGCACTGAGTATGGTCCCCTGAGCCCTATCAAGAGTGACTCCTGAACAGAGCCAAGAGTAACCCCTGAGCACCACCGGCCGCCACCCTAGAACAAAAACGCAATTTCAGAGCACAGTGGGTACCAAATGGACCCCTGCTCCATGTCTGCCCCCTGTCCTGCAGGGAGCTCCCTCCCCAAACAGCTTGGCCACCTCGACTTCTTTCTTCTTTTTGGGTTACACCCAGCAATGCACAGGGGTTACTCCTGGTGCTGCACTCAGGAATTACTCCTGGAGGTGCTTGGGGGACCATATAGGGATGCTGGGAATTGAACCCGGGTCAGCTACTTGCAAGGCAAATGCCCTACCCACTGTGCTATCGCTCCAGCCCCCACCTTAACTATTTTTACCAAACATTTTGTAGATTTGTCTGGGGGTCACAGGCGGATATGCTGGGGCTCACTCCTGGCTATGATCAGGGGACCATGCGGGGATGGGAATGAAGCCTGGCCCCCAGCATGCGAGGCCTATGCTCAGCCCGATCACTGACCAGCCTCCATCCACCAAATATCTTTCCATCCCCCAAGAGGCAGGAGTCAGGACGCTTTGTCCCTCTTGCCACCAAACCCCCTAGACATTGCCCACAACTTTCCCAAGGTTGCCGAGAACCTCCCTTTGACACTTTATAAACATATATATCTCAGCTTTGGGGCCATGCCCGGTGGTGCTCAGGGGTCACCCCTGGCTCTACATCAGGGACCACTCCTGCCGGTGCTCAGGGGATCATAAGGGATGCCGAGGATCAAATCTGGCTCAATCGCATGCAAGCCAAGTGCCCTCCCCGCTGTGAGGTAACCTCTTTATCGATTCCTTTCCCAGGGCCAGAGTGGAAGAACAGCAGGTAGTTTATTGCTTCGCATGCGACGACCAGGGTTCAATCCCTGGGATCCCATAGGGCCCCCAAGCCTCACTAGGGCTGAGCCCTAAGCACACCTGGGTGTGGGCTTATATTTTTCTGTCTGTTTACTTATTTGAGCCTCTCACCATAGCATGGGGAGGAAGGAGTGGGGTCTCTCCCCCACTGGGACCAAGAAGTGACGAGGCAGAGAAGGGGCCAGCCAGCAGCGTCCAGCTTGTTACTAGAACCCAATCCCTTTTTCTTCTTTTTTGGGGGGTAGGGGCTCACACCCGGCAATACTCAGGACTTACTCCTGGCTCTGCATTCAGGAATTACCCCAGGCTGTGCCCGGAGGACCAGATGGGATTGAACTGGGGTTGGCCACATGCAAGGCAAACGCCCTACCCACTGTTCTATTGCTCTGGCCCACCAATTTTTTCTTTGACCCAGACCGGGTTCAAATGGCGGTGCCCTTACTTGACATGTTGAGCCCCAATTTCATCTCCAACACCTTGTAGGTTCCTAAGCACCACTGGGAGTCACCCCAAGTAAATCATTTCAGGATCAGGAGATAGGTAAAGTGGGAGACCTGAGTTTGATCCCCACTCGCCCCCTACCGCTCCCCCGTGGCCCCCGAGCACAGCTGGGGGGACCCCTACGAACATAGATTTCCTGCCCCTAAGGCTTTCCTGGTCACTGGTTGCCTTGGTCTTTGTGCTCTGCCTAGAGGCTCTGGGTGAACAGCCAGCCTGGCCCCCAGAACCCTCCAAGTCCCCAGCCGCTTCCTGCTGGACCAGGACACAGAGGCCCCTCCCCGCACCCCAGCTGCCACGAGCCTCCCTTTAGCCACTGGCCCAGACACATACCCAAGCCCTGGAGACTCTCCTGCACGGACAGGAGCTTCTTGTCGTACACGGCCTGTGCCAGCGAGACGTCTTCTGAGAGAGAGTCCACTTTCCTGAAGACTGCAGGGGACAGAAGTGAGACACAGGGCGGCCAGAGGCTCTCTGAGGGGCGTTTCCTCTGCACCCCCAAACCAGCTTACCATTGTGGTCAGGGAGGAGTTCCATACGGCCAGTGTTGGTGCCTTAAACTGCCGAGACCATTGGGTCACCCCCTCCCTGTGGTTCCAGAGAGATCTCTTTAGAGCTCTCCTAAATTGATGGACGGATGGACAGATGGATGGGTGCCAACATGTGCAGGCATGTAGAGGCCAGGGAGACAGTGCACAGTTAGGGCCCTTGGCGACACATGCAGCTGCTCTGACTGATTCTGAGTGGTCCTCGGAGCAGACCTGAATGCAGCCCCTGAGACCCCAACACCACCAGGTGTGACCCCGGAGACCCCAACACTGCCAGGTATGACCCCGGAGACCCCAACACTGCCAGATGTGACCCCAGAGACCCCAACACTGCCAGATGTGACCCCAGAGACTCCAAAACTGTTAGGTGTGTCCCCAGAAACCCCAACACTGCTAGGTGTGGTCCCGGAGACCCCAACATGGCCAGGAATAGCCCTGGAGACCCAAACACCACCAAGTGTGGCCCCGAGATCCCAGCATTGCCAGATGTGACCCTGGAGACCCCAACACAGCCAGGTGTGGCCCCCAAGATCCCAATACTGCCAGGTGTGACTCTGGAGACCACAATACTGCCAGGTATGACCCCAGAGACTCCAACGTGGCCAGATGTGACCACCGAGACCCCAACATAGCTAGGTGTGACCCCAGAGGCGCCAACACAGCCAGATGTGACCCTGGAGAACCCAACAGAGCCAGGTGTGGCCCCCAAAATTCCAACACTGCCATGTGTAGTCCCTGAGACCCCAACACTTCAGGCTCGAGGACAGAACCAATTTCTCAGGCTCTTGCAAAGAATCCTCATCTTCCTTGACCTAGAATTGTCAGCGGGGCCTCTGGATAGCCGGAACATCACTTGGGAGGACCCACTAATGCCCCTTCCCCCAAAATACTCAACCCACATACATATGTGTGTATAGAGGAAACTTTCGTTTCTTTTTCTTTTTCCAACATTCAATGATTAAGAAGAAAATTGTCAACGTAGAGAACTCCTAGTCTTGGTGAGAGACAGAGGGAGCGGAATGGTGGGAGGAGTAAGGAGAAGGCTTGGGGATGAGTGGGTGGGGGGTCCTGGGACGTTGGTGGAGGGATCAGGATCCCGGTGCTCTGGAGGCAGCACTGCCAGTCTAAACAGTTACATGTTGGTGCCATTGTTAGAGCATAAGTTGGGCCAGAATGATAGCACAGCGGGAGAGTGTTTGCCTTATATACGGCCAACCTGGGTTCAATCCTTGGCACCCCATATAGTCCCCTGAATACCGCCAGGAGTAACCCCTGAGTGTGGCTGGGTGTGACCCCAAAAGCAAACAAACAAACAAAACCATCAGTTAGGCTGGAGAGACAATGCAGCGGGGAAGGTGCTCGCTCTGCACGTGGCTGACGCAGTTCCAACCCTGGCACTGGGATCCCCTGACCCACCAGGAGTGACCCCTGAGCACAGAGCCAGAATGAAGAGGCCCCGAGTACTGCCACACTGCCGGGTGTGGTCCAAACACCCTTTTCAAAAAAAAACTTCATGAGTTTTAGGAAAAAACAGTTCTTTAAACATTTTTTCCAAACAGAACACTTAGTGAACACGGGTGCCAATACCGCCACTCGACAACGCACATTTATGCTCATGAATATTTATCATACATCTGTCAGCTATTTTCTCATCTATTTATTTCTCCGTCTATGAATATTTACTTACTTATGTACAGCTGCCTGCCCATTTTATCTTTTATAAATGTTTGGTTTCTGGGCCACACCCGGGTATGCTCAGGGCTCACTCCTGAGCGTATCTAGGAGACACTATGTGATGCCAGGGACCAAATCGGGGTCCCGGACAAGGCGAATGCCTTCCTGCTATGCAATCTTCCCAGCCTCCCATTTTGTCTTTTTATCTACCATCAAATCCACCTGGTGTATCTCTCTTCGCCCCCCTCCATGAGTCCAGCTGGTTTCAGATGCTTTTTCAACAGTTCCGTGCCAATGACGCATGCAACACAGCACGCAGGGCTGAAGCTGGGCCCGGGCCCGTTTCCGGGAACGCAGCCCCACGTGTGCATTTATGGGGCAGCTCTGACTGCATTTGCTCTCGAATGGACTGCCTGGTTGGGACACGACCGTGTGTGGCCTGTAAATCTGCAGCCTTCGTCCATCCAGCTCTTCCCAGGAAACTTCAGCTCCTCCCTGCCTCAGATGGTGGCCAGGACAAGGCTGACCTTTAATTCAGCAGCTCATGCCGAAGTGCAGGGCAGTGCTTGGCCTGGAGCAGGGCTGGGAAATGTCCAGCACGTGGAAAATCATGGCACCTGGCCCTGGGGCATGATGGGACACGCATGTGCTTTTCTGCCTCCTTGGTACGTGGCCCAGGGACAACTTTATAAATACCCAAATGACCCAAATAGACATTTACCCACCCCAGGCCTGGGGAGCACGTTCCAAATGCTCTTCTCTCTGAGACTGTGTGTTTGCCCCTCTGCTAGGGGTGGGATGGGCTCTAGCCAATGGGCTCTGGTCATAAAGGCCAACACGATGAGGGCCTTGCATGGACCCTCGGCCACCAGTGTTCCCTCTCCGCCGGGCTCAAGTCTGGGGCACCTGAAGCTGGGCGCCAGTGACCCCAGGAGCTGGGCGCTGAGGTTCCGCAGGACTGACCAGGCTCCCTCCACCTTCCTCACCGCAGCTGCTCCTTCTCCGAGCCAAGATTCTGCTGGCTCTGGGCGGCCCAGCCCTGTGACGTGAGTTAGCAGATGGGGTAGCCAAACAAGGGTGAGGCACTGGGAGCGTTCTTGAAATCAGTGATCTTCAACGCTGGTGGTACCTGATGGGGAAGAGGGTCGCCCAGAGAAGCTTCGAGAAAAAAAAAAGTCCAGGTCCTACCCAGAGGTGATGATCTGGGGGAAGGAGAACTCTGGCGCGGGTCCCTGATGTGCAGACGAGAGCGCGGGCCTCGCCCTGGGATGGGGAATGTCAGTGACTCACTCGGCCTGTTTCCGGCTCCTTGGCATGCACGGGCCTGCTTGGCCTGCGCTGGCTTCGCCGGCACTGGGCGATGCATTAGAGCAGCGGTGGGTGCCAGCACTAAGAAGGTATTGATGATGAACTGGCTGGTCCAGCTGTGAGTTTTCGCCAGTGGGGAAGGACTGAAACCCTTTCAGACGAGAGTGTTTTCAAATCACAAACAGGCTGATCTCTTTTTTGTGGTTTTTTGTTGTTGTTGTTGTTGTTTGTTTGTTTGGGGGGCATACCCGGCGGTGTTCAGGGCTCACTCCTGGCAGGGATCAGGGAACCCTTAGTGATACCAGGGATAGAACCCGAGTTGGTCACATGCAAGGCAAGTGCCTGAACTCCTATACCATCTCCCCAACTTTATATCCAGAAAGCTGGTTACTGACCATGTGTCCCCTGGACAGAGGCCAGGAGCCCCTTGGAACGGGAAGTTTGTTCTCAGGGTACCTTGGGAGGGCACCTGGGGACATGGTGGCTCAGCATCTTCCGTGTTTTCCAGAGTGGCTGATGCCCTGGGTGGTCGGCACAATCCAAGGTGCAGCCCTGGGTGCCTGGGGGGCAGGGGACGCTTTGTGTTCCCTCACAGAAGGCAGATTTCTAGGGGCCCTGAGTGTTCTGGAAAGGGCCCAAATCAGTTTGGGAGTGTCCCTCTTCCCACTCCTAGTCTTGTCTCTGACTTCTTGCCTGTTAAAACACAGACCCAAGGCTTCCCTCAGGAGAGAGGCCGGGACGGCTCAGAGCTTGGCGGGGGCAGAGCTGGGGAAGGCGAGGAAGGAGACACCTGGTCCTTTCTCTCCATGCAACCTAGCCAAGCTGAGGGCAACCAGGGGCACCGGGCTGCTCCCCTACCCCATCTCACACCCTCACCTGCACTGCTGGGAACCTTGGAGTCCACCGGAGGCAGCAGGTGCATGGATGCAGCCCCTCACGCTTTGAGAAATACTCACCAAGACCCCGAAAGGGGGTTTCTGAGAAATTGCCCAATCCCAGGACCTCGTCCCTAGTTTCCCAGCGGATCCCCTGGGAGGCGACACAGCTACACCACCCGCCTACCACTATGACTCAGTCTGGGCTGTGGCTTAATTAACATACATGTTGTCCTGTTTAACAGACGGATTTCAGGGGCCGGGAAATAGCGCAAAGGATGGCAGCGTTGTAGCCCTCGACACCCCTGATTTGCCCAGGACTGTGGGTGTGAACCTCCACTCCTTCCTTCATGCTGCTGGACATGATGTCCAACACACACACACACACACACACACACACACACACACACACATACACACACACGCTAAATTCATTCCATTCTGGGAGGTAGAAGGCAGGCAGCAGAGATATTTCTCCAAAAGTGCTTCTGAACTGGAGGTGAAAAGGGTGTGCACCCCGGATGCATCTGGAGACCCCAGGAGAGGGCCCCCCCCTTGCTCGCTCATGATTGATCTGAGATTTAGAAGTCATCTAGCTGGCATGGCTCAGGGAAACCACATGGGGTGCCGGGGATCGAACTCGAGTCGGCTTCATCCAAGGCAAATGCCTCCCCACTGCATGATCACTGCTGGGCACGGGATGGTTTCCGAGCCAGGAGGATGTCGTTTGGGGACCCCGAGACTCAAAGGGCTGGGGATAGAGCCCTGAGCAGGGCCGGGAGAGTAGACAGAGGGGCAGTGGGGGCCACACTCACCCAGCGAGGCCAGCACGGCCACGGCCACCAGGAGCAGGGCCAGGAAGAGGTACAGAATCCGCACGGACGTGTGCAGGGACAGGTTCCGCTGGCAGCGACTGCAGTGAGGGCCTAGTTGGCCTGGGAGGCAGAGGAAGGCAGGGCTTGGGCTAGTGGCTGGAAGCTGGGGCCGGGCCTTGTGGCTGGACATCCCCAGTCTCTCTCCACGTGCCCCCAAGCACTCACCTTTTGGGAACAAAGGGGATTGGTGATTTCTGGGAAGCCAGGGCTAGACCATGACTCTCTGAGACCTTCCTCTGTCCTTGCTGGTGGGCACCAGCCCACCTCACCCTCTGGCTGACCAGTAGGGAGACTTCCTGGGTCTGAGTGTTGAAGCTCTTGCATTCCTCCTTCACCCCTGCTTTGCCCAGACTCGATTTTTTATTGTGTGTGTATGTGTGTGTTTGCATATGTGTGTATGTGCCTGTGTGCATGCATGCATGTGCACGTGTATGCATGAGCACTGTGTATGTGTATCCACGTCTGTGTGTGCATGCATGTGCATACATATGCATGAGCACGTGTGTATGTGTACATGCCTTTGTGTGTATGTTGTGTGCACGTGTGTGATAACATGTGTACATGCCTTGTGTGTGCATGCATGTGCACACAAGTGTGTCCATGCATATGTGCAAGTACACGCATATGTGTACATGCCTTTGTATGCATGGGTGTGAGCACATGTGTACATGCCTCATGTGTGCATCTATGTGCACACGTGCATGTGTGATGCATCTATGCAAGCATGTGTGTGTGTGTGCATGCCTTATGTATGCATGTGTGTGTTCAAGCATGTGTGTATGTGGTGCTAAGCCCAGGCCACGCCCTTGAGGCACGGGCTCTACTGCTGCTCCCTGACCCCTGAGACTGGAAGTGAAGCCCTTGGGAAAACCCCCGTAGTTTGCCCCCCACCCGTCCTTTTGCTTCTGGAACCCCAGCCAGAGTTGCCAGCCAGCCATGGGGTCCTCCACCTGGATGGAGGGAGCCAGGGGCCAAGGTTCAGGGACTAGGAAAAGTGCGCGCCATGGTAGAGGGGCTGGAGGGGCGGGGTCCTGAGCCCCGAGGGGAAACCGGGCCCCCTCATCCCTTACCTGCTTGTGCTCCCGGGAAGGCCATGTCCTCATCAGCCAGCTCCTCTTCTGCAGCACATAAGACATCTCCGTCGCCGCCAGCCGACCTCACTGTGAAGGAGTGAGTGAGGGCTGTCAGCAGACCCCTGTGGGGCCAGCCCAGCCTCCCCCCACCCCGGGGCCCACGTCCTAACCATCCCCCCAGCTGGTGCCTGCCTGCCCCGGGGTCTCAGTCAAGGAGGGGATAAGAAGGAGGGGGTCAAAGGGCTCCCACACCTGGGGGTCCTGATTTTCCTCCCAGGCAGGTGGTGAGACAGGTTAGGGACTAGGGTACTACTCTTCACAGCACCTCCCTACATTGCCTGGGGAGCACTGTCTCGGGGAGTATGGGGCCATAACACCCCAGGCCCTGCTCCCTGACATTTACTTGCGCAGACCAGTTTCAACTCCTGATTTGATGTGTTTGGGGCATTTGTCCAAGTAGCAAAAAGCACCCGCAGTCCTGAGTTCCATCCCCCATGTGGTTCCCTTAGTCCACCAGGAGCCATCCCCGAGCAGAGCCAGGAGAAAGCCCTGAATGTGGCCAGGTGCGTGCTGCCCCCCCCCCCCCCCCAAAAAAAAAAAAAAGCAGAAGTAGCAGAAGCTGCATGTTTGCTTTTCTTTATTTCCCTTTCATCTGTTTACTTTGCGGTGCTGCGGTGCAGGCAGAGTCACCTCCCTTGCTAGCTGTTTAAGTGCCACAAGGCCTGTCCTTACAGGCAGCATCTGCCCAGCCCCTGCTGCCCAGCACGCAGCAGCTGGGGGGCCTGAGACTCAGCAGGATGGAGCTTCGGGGCTCTTGCCAGGACCCAGAGGTGCCCTGAGAGGCAGGAGGCTGCCTCCCACCCGGGGGCCCCCGACAGGAGACTGACTCCAAGCCCCGAGGAGCTAGTAGGAATGGGCCGAGGGTCCCCCAGATTAAAACCCTTCACCTCCACTGCTACTCCTTGCTCAGCTGTCTCACTGGGGCTCCCAGAGCAGGGCCAGGCCCTCTGTCCACCCTCTGAGTGCCCAGTCCAGCACCCGCAGCTCCACTCCTGAGTTCCTGGGGGCTGCGGAGCCCAGCTCTGACTGGCTTTCTGCTTCAGCCAGGGCCGCCCATGCACACCGGCCAGCAAGGAGTGACCTCTCTTGTGGGAACCCTGGGGAAAGGAACCAGCGCCCACTGCAGACGGTGGTGAGGGAGGGTGGGGCGCTGGGCTCTGCCCCAGCAAGAAGGACACACAGGCTGGGAAAACACTTCCAATTCCGCAGGCGCCCAGAGAGTGGATGTGTGTGCTGTGGGGGGAACTTCCGTGTCTGGCTGAAGGCTGAGCAGCTCGAGGGCCGCACCTCTGAATCTCTTCACACAAACACCCCAGGGCTGGGAGTGCAGCTCAGTCAATGGCACCAGCCCAGTGGGTTCAATGCCCATCCCCGACCCCTGGTGCTGCAGGTCCACACCCCCAGCCAGGAGTGGTCCCGTGCAAAAACACACAAAGGTTAGGGCTCGTGCAATAGCACAATGGGTAGGGCGTTTGCATGCGGCAGACTCAGGTTCGATTCCCAGCATCCATATGGTCCCACGGGCACCGCCAGGAGTAATTCCTGAGTGCAGAGCCAGGTGTGACCCAAAAAGAAAACAAAAAAAACCACAAAACACACAAAGGTTATCGTGTGTAGCCCTTGAACCTTCCAGCACTCGGTTATTGTCCAGAGGGATCATTCCAACTATTGTTGTCATAGGGGTCCTTTCTCTGTCCTGACTGCCCTCCCTGCTCCCCCATGATAACCTTTCAGTACCTTTATGGTAAACTACAGGGCTGGAGCCATAGCACAGCGGTAGGGCGTTTGCCTTGCATGCAGCCAACATGGCCGACCCGAGTTCGATTCCTCCGCCCCTCTCCCAGAGCCCGGCAAGCTGCCGAGAGTATCTCGCCCGCACGGCAAAGCCTGGCAAGCTCCCCGTGACGTACTCGATATGCCAAACACAGTAACATCAAGTCTCACAATGGAGACGTTACTGGGCCCACTCGAGCAAAATGGTAAACCACAATGCCCAAAGGGAGAGGGAGGCGGGGAGAGGAGGGAGGTGGGGGAGGGGGAGAGAGAAGTTGGCTGCCATAGACACAGGCTAGGGGCTGGGGGAAGGGTGGTGGGATGGAAACTGAGGCCGTTGGTGGTGGGAAATGCGCACTGGTGAAGGGATGGGAGTTGGAACGTTGTATGACTGAAACCCATTTATGAACAACTTTGTAACTGGTTCTCTCATGGTGATTCATTTTTTAAAAAGAAAAAGAAAAAAGAAGAAACACACACAGGGGTCCTGAGCTATAGTATAGCAGGGAGGGCACTTGCATTGCATGCTGCTGACTCAGGTTTGAGCCCCCCCCCTGGGACCCTATAAGGTTCCCTGAGCCCTCCTGGAGAGATCCCTAAGCAGAGTTCGGAGTAAGCCCTGGGCACCACTAGGTGTGGTCCCTGTCCCAAAAAAACACCCAAACACAAAATACACACCTCTCAGTATCTGTATTGCAAACCATGATGCCCAAAGTAGAGAGAGAGTAAGAAGGAAGGTGCCTACTGCAGAGGCAGGGCTTGGGATGGGGTTGAGTGGCAGGAGGGATACTGGGGACATTGGTGTTGGAAAGGCACTGGTGGAGGGATGGGTGTTCAATCATTATATGACTGAAACTCAGTCCTGGAATCTTTGTAACTGTATCTCACAGTGATTCAATTAAAAAAAAAAAAAGCACAGACTCCAGATGGCAGCTGACAGACCTACAGTGCTCTTGTGCATGCAAACATACAGGAGTGTACATGCGTGGGCAGAGATGTACAGTGCATGTACAAATGCATCTTGTGTGTGTGTGTGGGGGGTAGACATGTGTGCATTCATGAGCAAGCGTGTGAACAAGCCTTGCAGGAGGTGGGCCCCGGAGCTGCAGGAAGGCTGAGGCAATGGACGGTCCCCTCCAGAAGCTGAGAAATCAGTCTCTCTGCTTGAAGCAACAACCAGAAGACAAGGGCATCCCGGGCATGCAGACAAGCCCAGCTCCACCCTTGGCACCACAGATGGTCCCCTGAGCACTGCCAGGAGTGACCCCTGAGTACAGAGCCAGGAGTGACCCCTGAGCACTGCCGGGTGTGGTTCCCCAAGCAGGAAAAGACATAACTAAAAAAATAACCCTGTGTGAGGAAATCTCTCCAGACCCAGCTGAGCCGCAGAGACCCCACGGCAGGGACCCCTGAGCATGGAACTGAGAGACCCCTCCCCGAAAACAACCAGGTGTGCCCCCATGAAAGAATGAGCCTTTTGCCCAGCCACTACCCTGTGTCTGTCTGTCCTGTTCAAAGGGTCACCATTCCTGCTCGTCTGACCCCAGCCTCACCCTGCAGCCACGGGGCGCTCAGCCAGGACCCCGTGGGCTGGGGGTGGCCCTGGGGACTCTGCCTTCATCCGTCCTTGGAGCACAAACGCCTTCCTGGCCGGCTGTGATTCTCTCCGCGCCCCGGGGGCTCCTCTCCCCCTGCTCCCCGGGGACCGGTCTCCTCCCTGTTCTGGCTCCGAGGCCCATTTCATCACGTTACTGTTTATAGCCTTACTGGGAATCTGGGAAGACATAAATCCAGCCCATGGACACCCTCCTCGCAGGAAAGCACTCAGCGGGGGTCCAAGCCTGGCTCATTCCCGGGTCCCCACCCCCATCCCACCTTGGCAAGAGGTAGCAAGTGGGGATTAATCAGGCCGGGTCCTGGACTGAGCTGAAATAGCGGGAAGGGAGCCCCGCTCCCCCCCCCCCCACCCCCCCCCCCCCCCCCCGTCAGCTTTCGCTTTATCCACACTGGGAGGGGCTGGCGCTCTGCCTTCTGCTGACATCTCAACCCTGTAACTCACAGCCTTTCCCTGTCCCCAAAGGTTTTTTCTCTTTCCAGGCCTCTGGACTTCCTGCTCTCCAGCCCTGCTCGGGGACCTGGGGTCCCCTCATTTACCTATGTCTGGAATGCATCGATCACTCGCCTCATTCATTTCAGTGAGCCCGTAATCCAAAGCATTTGTGAAGCCTCGCACAAGCCAAGCCCTTTGCAAGCCCGAGCTCATTACATCCGTATTAAACTGAGTTTGTTCTGGTCAGCGGATGGAGGAAGTAGGACAGAGAAGCTCGATTGGTGAACACAGAGGCTGTGACTGATTAGAAGGTAATTGATTAGACAGGAATCTGTACTCTCCAGCTTGATAGAGGCAGGAAAGAATTTTCCTCCGTCCTTCCCATCTCCCAGGCCAAGCCCCCTGCCTTCGAAGAGTCTGATTTTGTGTCAGCGGCTCCACCTTTGCAAAATATTTTTGGACGGAGAGAAGCATAGATGAGGATGGATGGAGGATCCACCTGACATGTCCCGAGGGCTCAGGCGGGGCCAGAACGATGGTGCAGCCTGTGAAACTCTAGCCTTGCATGCAGTTGACCCGGGTTCAGTGACCTGAACCACTGATGGTCCTCCGGGCACCACTAGGAGTCATTACTGAGTGCAGAGCAAGGAGTAACCCCTGAGCATCGCCAGGTGTGGCCCTAAAATCAAGACCCAAACAAAATATCCTCCGAGTCAGAAAGGGACCTGGAGGATGGGTTACCGGCTAACAGCATCCTGGCCTTCCAAGCGTGAGGCCTCCAGTCACATCTCTGCTGCCACCCATGTGCAGAGCCTGGGAGCTCTGCTCTGTTCTCTGGAGGGTGTGAAATCCAGCCCCCCATGGCCAGATGCATGCGAGCACTGTAGCTGAGGCTGGGCCAGAGCCCCAAGCAGGGTGAGTGTGAGTATGACAAAGAACGAGGCCACAGTGCTACAACTAGACCTGCAATACCACCAACACACACACTCACACACACACATACACACATACACACATACACACACTCACACACATACACATATACACACATTCACACACATACATACACATACTCACACACATACATGCACATATACACACACTCACAAACATACACACACACCCACACACATACAGACATACACACATACACCCACACACATACACACATATACACACTCACACACATATGCACACATTCAAACACATATATATACACATTTACACACACTCACACACATACACACGCTCACATATACACATTCACACACATGTGCACACATTCAAACACATGCATACACATATTTACACACATACACACATGTACACACATACACACAGTGTTACACACACACTTTACCTCTTTGTAACCCCAGCAACCAACAAGGGAAGAAAAGGGAGCGTGAGAGTCTGATTGAAACAAAAACTCAGGTTGTGGGTTGTGGTAGCCCAGGTACGCCGGGATCTGAGGGACCTCAAGGAGAGAGAGAGAGAGAGAGAGAGAGAGAGAGAGGAAAGAGCAAGTGTGAGGTGCCAGCCGCCTGCATGCCAGTGTTGGCGCTTCCGGGGGGCCGTGTCACGGTGCTCCCGGACACGAGAGGCTTTCCCAGCCCAGGGAGGCCCCATTCTCAGCCTGCTGTTTCTGCTGCTCCAGTGAAGTGCTCACTGACAAAGAACCAGTGCCTGGGATGTGGCTGCCAGGAGGGGAGCGGAGAGAGCCTTAAGCCTGCTCTTGCACGCTGCCGACCCAGGTTCGATCCCCTGCACCACATATGGTCCCCTCTATCCACCCCCAGGGCCCCACCAGGAGTGATCCTTGAGCACAGAACCCGAAGGTCAGGCCCTGAGGGTCACCAGGTGTGGCCCCCAAACAAACAAAAAACAACCCCTAGCCCCTAAACCATGGGAGCTGCCAGCCTGGGGGATGCTGGCGGGGGAAGGGGTGGTGGCACAGAGCCTAGGAAGTGGGGGAGCAGAGCAGAACTGGGGTGGGGGCAGGGAGCACTATCCCTCCTGCCCTGCCCCCCGGAACTGGCACAGGCATGAGGCTGCCCTGGGCTGCAGGCAGCTTGTTGGTCTGGGGAGGGGCAGTTTCCTGTCAGTGTTCAGCTCAGGACACAGCAGGCATCTGCTGGCCTCTGAAAGGAGGTCCTGCATGGCAGTCATGGCGGACTTGAGAGGAGGTGTTCGGAGCACGGAGGTGGCGGGTGAGGGGACAGACATGATGACTGTGGGACCCTGGAGGGGCTGAGGCTGCAAGGGGTGGGGTGGGGAGCAGGAGGCAGTGATGGCCAGACTCTTCTCCCCTGCCTCTCTCCCTCCCCCTCCAGCCCTCCCCCTCTCCCTTTCTCTCCTTCCTTATTTCTCTTCCTCTCTCCCTCCCTACACTCCCTCCTGCTCTCCCTCTCCCTCTCTCCCCTCCCTCGCTCTTCCTGCCCTCCCCTCTTTAGCTCCTGCAGTTCCCTAGGCTCCTGTCATGGGTGCAGAGGCAGATCCTGGACTGGGGTTGTAGGATGAGACTGGGGGATACAGCTGTGGCCTTTCTGCCTCCGTCCCATCATCCAGTCCCAGGATTAGAGCTGCTCGGGCCAGAGGGAACAGCCAAAGGCATATGCCCTGCCCCGTGCCTGGCTGTGTGCAGTGCCTGGGCTGCATGGCCCTAGGTTCTAGCTCCATCCACACATACACATGTGCATGCACGCACACACACACATACACACACACACACACACACACACACACAAACCCATCTTCACCAGCCAGTGTATGTCAGACTCAGAGTTGGGGCACAGCTGCTGTGCCCCTCAGGCGCTCTCAGCCGATGCCCACGCTAGAGGGGTGAACGAAGTCCCTTGAGAGTGTCTGATGTCTGTTCTGGCCCGCATGCAGGTGCCCAGCATGGGGTGCTGTTCGGCAGGGACAGGGACCACCTCCCTGCCCTTCTCTTACTGCAGAAGCAAAGAGCTGGCGTGGAGCGGCTCTAAAGGCCCTGCCATCCCCCACCCTGCTGTGCCCATGGATGCCTGGAGCTCATCCTCTTCCCGACTGGCCCACCACAGCCCTCCCAGGGCCTCACTGGGGTCACGGGCTTCAGAGGCCGAGGGCAAGGCTAGCCATGGGGAACTTCAAGGAACATATTTGGATGATTATCTTCCGCCGACTTCCCAGAGCGCGGGTTTTCAAACCCGCCCATTGGGTCGGGGAAAATAAAGCTTTCGGTCCCCTCCTGGAGCCCAGGCTATATTTAAAGTCCAGACTAGCTAGTGTTCAGCCCGAGAGGCTGTAATTAAGATGGTTGAGTTGTTTGCCCCAGAACCCGCTTCCTCTGCGGCCGCGTCTACACTGGGGATGGGCTGGGGGCTCGGAGCACCAAGGGGTCCAGCCCAGCTCTCTGGGACCCAGGGGCCCTCACCCTACCTGTCCTTCCCCTTTCCTTTCTCACTGGGGTGGGCTTGGCATTGCTGGGTCCCTGGTACACAGTGCCATGTCCTGCCCACCCCCGTCCCCCTTGCAGGAACAACGCAGGGCAGTGCAATGACTCGGCTTGTCCCCCGCAGCGTGGTACCACTGACCACACAAGACCCCTCCCCACTGCTCCCCTGAACCCACAAATCCCACCCACGCTCCCTCTACACTGGGACCCTCCCCACCCTTCCTGCAACCCCGCATGGAAAACGGTCAGAATGAAACATCCCCCAACCCTGAGCTGCTGGGGGACACCCCCCAACAGCCGGGAAGAGGACCCGTTGTGTGGAGGAAGAATCTCGGTCTTGGTGGACCCATTGATCAGATTCTTATTATTCACTCGGGGATCACTCCTGGTGGTACTGGGGGACCAAATGGGGTCTCAAGGATTAAACCTTGCTGGGCACGTGAAAGGCAAGTGCCCTATCCCCTGTACCTTCACTCCAGACCCCCACTCAAATTAGGATTACTTTTACTGGAAAAAGGCACACCCCTATGGAGAGGGGAGCACCAAATAAAGGGTGTTGGGAGGATCCTCCTAGGATGGGAGAGGCATGCTGAAAGTAGACTATAGACCGAACATGATTGCCACTCGGTGCCTCTTTTGCGGACCACAGCACCCAAGGGGAGAGAGAGAGCGGGGGGGGAGTGCCCTGTCACAGAGGCAGGGTGGGATGGGGGGGATGGGGGGGAGAATACTGGGGCCCGTGGTGGTGGAGAATGGGCACTGGTGGAAGGATGGGTGCTTAATCATTGTATAGATGAAACCCAAGCACGAGGGTTTGTGGGTCTGCGGCTGTGCCTCATGGTGTTTCACTAATGAAAAATTTTTTAAAAAATGCCAAAAAAAAGGCATACCCCGTGGTGCTCAGGGAGCTGCTCCTTCCACAGTGCTCAAGGTCGTGCTCCTGGTAGTGGGGATCAAGCCCAGGGCTCCCACGTGCAGAGCAGGAGCTCAGCCCTCTGAGTCATGGCCCCAGCCCCAGGGATTATTGATATTTATGGGTTTGGGAGCCACACCTGGTGGTGCTCAGGGTTGACTCCTGGGTCTGTGCTCAGGGATCATGCCTAGGGCTGGGAGTGGGGTCCTTGGGGTGCTGGGGACTGAACCTGGGTCTGTCCCAAGCAGGGTAAGTGCTGTGCTTTGGCTCCAGCAAGCCAGGGGTTGATTTTAATCCTAACAGCATTCCTGGTCTCCTTCCCCAGCCCGCCCCCCGCCCCACCCCCCAGCTCCATCCATCATGCCGCAGGCCAATCCCAGCTTTCAGCAAATCCGTTTTTTTTTTCTGAATACATCCTACGGACCACTTGTTCCAAACTGTTCTTGGTGAGAAGCGGTTCCCGGCCAAGGACGTGTGGGAAACGCCGCCGCTCACACAGCCCTGTCAGCATGGTAGAAGGATGGGAAAGTTCTGGGGAGAAAGGCCTGATCTGTGCCTAATTAATTCTGTGCTTTTCCGAGTCATTTGGCCACTGAACATGGGCACTCTGGGGGTGGGGGTGGGGGACACAGCAATGATATGGAGTGTCACGCAGTGGCTGTCCCGAGGGGCGCCTGCTTTGACTTCTGGGTCCCTCTCACCTCTCACGCATGAAGGTCCCGTGTGAGTTGAAAGGTCTCTGGGGCCTGGGACCTCAGGGTTCCCCATCCCGAAGTTCCATCTCCGCTTGGGGGGAGCTCAGCCTGCACCCTGCTACTCCAGCTCTGGGATCGCCTTCCGCCCCCTCCGTGCCCCATCCACCCAGCGTGGCACTCAGCTTGCCAGGGAGGGGGCGGGTTGGGCCCCCACCCAGTCCTGCCATCTGCAGCGTTGCCGCCTCCCTCCACGATTCCTCTCCCGGGCCCACCTCATTCTCCCGAGCTGAGCTCACCTCCTTCGTTTCTGGAAAGATCCAGCCCATTGGGTCTAATTTCTCGCCTTCCTCTCCCCTCCCTCCAGGTGCCACCACGAGCCCGGCGTGGGCGAAGCGGCGGCTGCAGGCGCTTGGCGCTCCTTGTCGTCGCCTCCAAAGGAGCGTGTCTTTGACTCAGCAATCCCCCTTCGAGGAATTTTCTTCCAAGGGGAGACCCAGACAAGGAGGCAAGGAGGCCGTGCCATGTCATTCCACTCCAGGACAAACAGCTGGGCCCGAGCTCTGGGTTTCCCAGCACGGAGGGGAAGCAAAATAGTCCAGAAACGAAGCACGGGGCGGGGGGTGGGGGGGAAGCACTTGCCTTACATGCCGCCGAGCCCAGTTTGATTCATCACAAAAGGTCCCCTGAGCATCCCCGAGAGGGACCCTGGTGTGCAGAGTCAGGACTAAACCCCAAGCACATCAGTGTGGTCCCCAAGTCTCTCTCCAAATAATAACAATAAGTTGTTACAAAGTCAGGCTACAGAGTATTACAAAACCCTTAAAAAATAATACAAATCTGTACTAAGGGGTATGTGAAGGTCTCCGTGTGGAAGTTCTAATAAACTTCTGTATTAGGTAGGAGAGATAGTACAGGGGGGAGGGCTCTTGCCTTCTACTCGGCCACCCTGGCACCCTATAGGGTCTCCTCAAGCATGACCAGGAGTCACTCCTGAGTGCAGAGCCAGGAAGAAGCCCCAAGCAGCGCCCGGTGTGACTCCAAAACAAAATGGAAAAAGGAAGATCAACTCGTGCTTGCTTCCTAGCTGCACTTATGCGGAAGACATGTACACTGAAGTGCAGATGCATTGGCAGGTCTAGAGCAAACATGGAGGGGCCCGAGCAACAGGACAGTGGACAGAGAGCTGGCCTTGCATGAGAGTGACCCAGGACTAATCTCCGGCACTTCTTACCGTCCCCCAAGCCTCTTGAGGAGTGTTAGGTGAATGCAAACCAAACAAAAAAATAAAACAAGGAAAATATGGACCATCTACAAGACAGTACAAGGTTACAGCGGCCAAGAGCCGCCACAATCAACTGGTCTACCGGCACAGAAGCCCGAGGGACTTCACAGCCAGGACACTCTCACCAAAGCAACTGTGAGGACAGAGATCTGGAGAGACAGAGCGAGGCTGGACCCTTCAGCTCCAGAACGCACAACACGCACTCCCACGCATAAATAGATCAAACACACAGGCACACGCATGCACACACACATTTCCAAAATTAAGCATGATGAGGGAGGGGCAAGTGGATGAATGAGGTGCGAGGCCAGTGCCCAGCACAGCTCACTCTGGACAAAAGCTGCCAAACTGGCCTCCACAACCGAGGGGACGGCCATTCCTTTGCTGTACCGAGGGGCTTCCATTTTCATAACTGGGGGCCAGCCGGCCGTTCCTTTCCATCAAGATAACTTTGGGGTGTGGGTCTTCAGTTCCTGGAATGAGCCCCGCCTGGGCTAGGCAGCTAGTTCCTTGGCCAGTGCAGTCTGCGTGCAGGAGGCCCTGGTTCACTTCCCCACACCACACAGTGGCAAGCACCACTGGGAGTGACTCCCCCCACTCGGAGGTAGCTCCTGGACACCAACAAGGGTGGCCCCCAAATTTAAAAAAGTAATAATCATGACCCTGGCCAGAAGGCAAGGAAATCATGGCATGCACTTGTGCAAGTGTGTGTGCATGGGTACGTGTGTACATGGGCATGTGCGTGAGTCCATGGGCACGTGGTTATGTGTGCATGTGCGTGCATGGGTGTGTGCGCACATCTGTGGGTGCCTGCATGTGTGAGTGGGTGCATGTGTGGGTGTGTGGGCACATGGGTGTGTGGGTGGGTGCACGTGCGTGGGTGCGTGGGTGCGCATGTGGGTACTTGGGCACGTGGGGGGGGTGTTGGGGGGGTATACGTGTGGGTGGGTGCACACATGTGCATGTGTGGGCACGTGTGTGCTCGTGTGTGGGTGGGTGCATGGTTATGTCTGAGGGTCCCGAGCAACTCTGACATCTGAGCCCCAGAACCTCCTAAACCAGCTGTTTGCCGGTCCTTGGTGAATTTGCCACATCAGCAGCCACTCTGCTAGCTTCTGGCTCCTTCCAGCACCCCGAATTTCCCAGGAGCAGGCCAGGCCTTGAGGGACCAGGTCTGCCCCCTCCCGAGTGAGTCTCCACTGCAGGGCGGGCTTCCCCGGGGCCTCCCTGCTGTGGCCACTCCCTGTGCCCGCCCTCTCTGCCCGCTGCCACTCTGATGCCACGGAGAGTCCCCCCCTCACTGGGCCCCAGGGTGTGGCTCTGCCTGTCCCTGGCAGCTGAGGGCCAGTTCCCCGGGGGACCGAGAGGGGCTCAGGCAGTAGCGACATCCAGTCACCTCGCCTGCAGTCATTTCCGCTCCCCAAGTGCCACTCAGGCCAGCGCTGGGTTGAGTCACTGCCTGGGGGCACCAGGGACCACCCAGGAGGAGAGGGAGGGGAGCAGTTAGATGGGAGATGCGGGAGAGCCCTGAGTAGCCACGTCTTCAGTCACCCCCGCAGGGGGATTCCTTCTCATCTTTTGTTGGGGAGTCGGCTACCTTTAACTATGCTGGAGTTATTCTGGGTGGAACGTGGGAGACCATGGGGGGTGGGGGCTTGAACCCAGACCTCCCACACACAGAGCTCACTCCTTGGGGCCTCGCCTGGCCCACAAGCCTCTCATCTGAATGACCCAGTGGGATGCAGGGCAGCTCTGAGGTGGCCCTCGCAGGATTTGGTGGCAGCCGTGCCTCTCGGCTGAGCCAGGGGCAGCACCTGGGGCCAGGTGCCAGCTGGTACCTGAGACGCAGCCATCTGGGAGGTTGGCCGGCTGGCAGGCAGGCAGAGGGCCTGGGTGGCAGCGGCTGGGCGGGCAGGCTGGGCGGGCTGGCACCTGCCCCTGGAGGTGGCCGGGCTCCGAGCACACGTGTTTTCTGGTTTAAATGTCCCCCCAAGCCCCAACCCAAACATCACCTCACCCGTGTTTTGCTGAGCATGTTTTGGCGAGGACCAACCTTTGCCAAACGATGTCATTCTCGAGGAGGGGCGGGGGTGGCGGTCAGGGGATGGGTTTGCTTTTCCGTGTGGGTACAAACAAGCCCGTTTCTCCCTCCACACTAGCTCAGGGAGCTGTGGAGAGCCTGGCTGTCTGCCTTCCTGGCAGCAGGATGCCGAGATGTTCCTGCCCCCCAGCTCTTCACCTCTGAAGCTCCAAGGGAGGCAGGAGGCCCCCATACTCTGCCCTTGGGGAGATGCAGCTTAGGAACAAGAAATGACGGGAAGGGAGTGGCTAAGACCCCAAGACAAGCCCCCTCTGCTTCCTCAGCAGCTTCTCGGAACCTCAAATCACAGGGTTCCTGTGATGAACCCCGGGGGAAGGAGCTGAACTTGGGTCTCACCCCGCCTGTGGCCTCTACATGAAGAGTCGTGGCCGGGTTCCCACGGGCCGCACACGCATCCCTCCATCACCTCTTTAGGGTGGTCCCGTCTCTATTTGTTCTGATTTCCGCGGGCTGTTTGGGCAGGGCTGCAAACAGTGGCGTGGTCCCATTATCACAGCATGCACCGTTCCCCTCTCTACTGCCAGGAGACCGCCACCCCTTTACACACAATGTCTACAGCAGGAGCCCTGGGTGGGGAGGTCTCCCTCCCTGTAACCCAGAGAACTTCCTGCGGTCCATCCAAACTCACTTGCACCGTGTCACCCAGCTCACGTGCTGGAGGTGGGGAGGCCAGTAGGAAGCAGAGGGGCTGGGCTCAGGCAGGAAGCCGCAGATGTGGGGTGTGTGAGCTAGGACCCTTTTTGCAGGGGAGATTCTTCAGCACCCACCTCTGTCACCTGGACACAGGGACACATGTGTGGAATCCCAGGGAACCTGGCATGAGTTCAGGACAGCAGCCCAAACCCATTAACTCAGCCCTGAAGCTGGCCACATTTGCCCGGGCCTCAGTTTCCCTCCTCAAGTGAGGTCCCACCAGCGGTCAGTCCGCAGAGTCTTTCCCGACACAGGGACCCTCGGACGGTGCCATGTAAGAGTGACCCACGTTGCCGCTGAGGGTCGGCAGAGGAGCTCCAAGGTTCTTTTCCATTTCTGCATCAGGTAAGGAATCAAGATATGAGGGTCTCAGGGTGAGGGGCTGAGGCAGACCCCCTGCTGCTGCCCGGGTGCTGTGGGGTCACTGAAAGGCACCAGGGCTGGCATTTCAAAACCTCAAAGGTGGGCCTGGCAGAGGGTGGCTGGGCTCATCCTGTGATCTGCAAGCAGGAGACCAGATTCTGTCCCAGGGCCTCCTGGTCCCCAAACCAAAATAACATCAGGCCTTGGACCTGGAGCCACAGTACAGAGGGGAGGGTGTTTGCCTTGCACATGGCTGACTGGGGTTCCACCCCCCCCCATCCCCTAGGGCCCCCAGAGCACTGCCAGGAATGATTTCTGAGTGCAGAACCAGGAGTCAGCCTAGAGCATCACCCGGTGGGACCCAAAACCAAAGCAAAACAGGACAAACAACCCAAAACAGCATCAGCCCTCTTGGGTGGCCCCAAGTCTGCCGAGCCCGGACCCGGGATGCAAGCCGGAACCCTCGTGCTCTAGTTTGGGGGGTGAGAGTAGGACAGGGGAGCCGACCTCAGGGCCGGGTCAGGCTCCTTTTCAAGGACTGAGGGCAGGGCTGGGGGGCTGGACACAGGAGGGAGCCCCACGTTTCTGGGTGAGAACCCCAGCAGAAGGCTGATTGGGGGCAGGGACCGCAGAGAGGTTCCCCCCCCCCCACACACACACCCTGGAGGGGGCGGGGAGGGAGGTGAGTGAAGGCAGGTTTCATTCTCCCGGGTTGAAAGCATTTGGAGGGGCTCGGGGAGCATCCGCCACTCTCAGAACTGGACAGAGGGGAAGGGGTGGGGGGTCGCCGGCTTGCAACTTGCATGGTTCTTCTCCACTTGCCGGGGTCCCTCCTGCCCTCCCACCCCCTTCCCTAGGAGCCCCAACTCAGCCCTTCTGCGGGAAAAGCCCGAACCGGCCTCCTCCGGGCACTGGGGTTGGGGGGAGCGGGGTTGGGGTGCGGGAGGAGGGTCGCCTGGGAGCGAGTCGGGTGCGTGGATGGGGGCGCGGGTTACCTTTCATGGTCCCTTCTGCCCGGGCCTCGGGCGGCAGCGGCTGTGGGGCGCCGGGGCAGTGTCGGGGGGAGGCCCGTGGGTGCGCACCCAAGGCCGCCTAGCTCCGCGCCGCCCGTGGGAGCTGTCGGGGAGCGCGGGCCGGCGCGCCCAGGGGGCTGTCGGGGGGCTCGCAGGCTCGGGGCGCCCCGCAGCCCATCCCGCCGCGCGCGCGCTTCCCGCTGGAGGCCGCCCCGGTCTGGGCCGCCCCTGGGCCCGCGGCCTCCCCCCTCCCTCCCTCTCTCCCTCCCTCCCTCCCCCGTCCCTCCCGATCCCTCCCTTCCTCCTCGTCACCGCCTGGGCCCCGGCCCAGATCAACTTCCTCGGGGTTTTCAAAACTGCCGCGGCCCGGCCGGCCCCTTTGTGCCGCGCGCCCCAGCGCCAGCGCGTCCCGCAGCGCCAGCGCGGCCGAGGGGGGGGGGGGGGCGGGGACGGAGGTTGGGTCCCCTCACCCGCATCCCACCCACCCCCCTACCCCCAGACCCGCTATTGTTTCTTCTCACCGCGGCCCAGCCCCAAACCCCCGCCCCCCCTCCAACTCCCGGAGCCCCGGGCACATTCCCGTGTGGGCTCCGCAAACTCCCCCGCTCAGGCCACTCTGCGAATGACAGATTTGGGGTTTCCACTTAGTAGCACCAAACTTGGGTTTTCAGGCGGCACTTAGCGGTGCTCAGGGCTGACTCCTGGCTCTGTGCTCTGAAATCAACCCTGGCCGGGCTCAGGGGACCATCTATCTGGGGAGCCAGGGATGGGGATGGAATCCGGGTCAGCTGTGCGCCCTACCCCCCCGCAGTACTATTACTCCAGTCCAAACCTCGGTTTTCATGGCAGAAAATGGGGCCTCTAGGGGTCCCCAACAGTGAGGTTTTGTACATAAAGAGAAACAGCCCTGTGTCTGCGAGACACAGACCGATAGGCCATCCCTTCCCCGCCATCCTGACCTGTCCTTCTCTTGGGTGATTGTGTGACCACGTGGTTGGGGCCTCCTGGTGGGGGTGGGTGGGTGACCCCAGCCTGCCCTCCAAAGCCTGAGTCCAGAGAGGAGAATCTACAACTAAACTGCAAGCTCAGTTTAGAGAGCTGAGAGGTCATGAACCCTACAGGAAAGGGGGCTCAGGGGGCTTCACACCTGGCTTTGGGTTTGGGGCCACACACTAACTCAGGCCACCCTGCACCACTCCTCTCCCTCTCCCTCACCTGGCTGGACTTTTGGAACAGAGGAGGTGAAATCCAAGGACTAGAAACCTGGGGCAGAAGCAATAGTGAAGCAGGGAGGGTGTTGGCCTTGCACATGGCTGGCCTAGATCCGGGTTCAATCCCCGGCATCCCATATGGTCCCTTGAGCACCACCAGGAGTAACCCCTGAGCATCACCAGGTGTGACCGCCCTCCACCAATCCCCCCTCCCTCGAAAAAATAAAAGAAGAGAAGAGAAACTCCTACACCAGATCCAGGACGGCTCAGCTGCCCCAGGGTACTAATGCCAGCGGCAGGAGAGGCAGCCAGCCCCACGCCCCCCCCACACGGGGTGGTTTCAGAGGGCCCTATCCACCCCATGTGATCACCACCACAAAGAGGGTGCAAACCAGAGGAGGAGACGGAGGCCCGGCGAGATCCCGGCCAGATCCCGGCCAGCCTGCTTGCCCTCAGCCATGTCCTCCTGTGGCCTGAATTGGGATGTGGGATCTGAGGTGGCCATTTAAGCCGCAGCCCCCCCCCCCCCCCCCCCCCCCCCCAGGGACGGTGGCCTGCTCCAAGAGCCTGCTTTATAAACAGGCCCAGCGACATCAAAGGAAACTCGATAACTCAGGGCGGGAGTGCACACTCAGGCATGCATGCACGCCCAGGCCCGAGCTGCTCCCCTGAGCCCTAAGCCGAGAGGAGCCCCTGAGCACCACCGGGCCTGGCCCAGATTCCCCCTCCCATCCCTGCCCGCCGAGAAAAGGGAACTTAACCCCGGCTCCTGGGCCGTGGAATTCAGCCACACTTCAGCCCACAGCAGCCCTCAGCTACATGCTGCTCACGTGCTCCTCTCTCACGGGAGGCCCCCGCAGCCCAGTGCGGGTGAATTAGCTGTGTGACATCATGCAGGGGATACGTGATTTGGAGACAGGAGCCTGGGCCCGACCTCACGGCCTCCATTTGTTTGTTGCGGCCTGCTGGGCCCCGGCCTTTCTCCCCGGGTTGGGGTGTGGGGGGCGCAGGATAGAAGGGGTTGTCTCGTGGGGGCAGGGCGCCCCCCTGCACAACTCCTTGAAGGGACAGAATTAGCCGGGTGTCCTAGATGGTGGCACTGGCAAAAGAGAGCCAGAGACATGTCTGGGCCCAGAAGGACTCTGACAAGGCAGAGCTGGAGGAGCGAGTCTGACGCCCCAGGTGTGAGGTGGCCCCTGTCGCAAAAGGACCCCCATGGCCATAGCAGAAAATATCCCTTGGGGTTAAAGACTCAAACTGCCTGTTGGACCATGGTCATTTGGGGGTGCCTGGACGCTGGGAAGACCTCGCCTTCTCCCCCCACCCCCAGTCAGAGGAGGGGGTTTAGGCCCTGAATCAACTTTCTGGAGAAACACTGTGTCCATCTCTTCTCAGGGTTCTAGAAGGTTTTTCCAGGCCCATTTGGACACAGCTGTTTGTTTGGCTTTGGTTTTGGTTTTAGACCCCGTCTCGCTGTGCTCAGGGCTTACTCCTATCTCTGTGCTTAGGGATCCCTCCTGGTGGTACTCGGGGCAAGATGTGTCGGGATGGAGTGAGGGTTAAATACACATACAGAGAAAGCAGGGGTCGGGGCAGGACAATGGAAGGCCCTCTGAGTTGCAACCAGGCCTCACTCTTGTTTCTTTCTAGTCAGTTTTATTGGCCGGGGCACCTGAACCTTTTTCGCTGGGCACTGCCCCCAAACCCACTTCCTTTCTTCGTCTCCCTCGGTCACTCTCACGGCTCCCTACGTGCCCATTGGCTGGGAGCTGACGGGGAAGTTAGATGTCCCCAACGCACCCGCATCTTCCTGTGTCTCTGACACTGAAGGCTCCCCACTTCTTGGTTTCTTTCTTCTGTTTGGTCCACACTGGGCTCAGAGATTACTCCTGGCAGTGCTCAGGGACCTTATAGGGTGATGGGGACCAAACCTGGGTGCCCACGAGAAAGTCAACCGCCCTCCCCACTGTCGTATCGCTCCGGCCCCTCCCTAATGCGTTTCCTGCCCTTTGCCATCCCAAGTCGGTCCATTCGTACATTTTCTGACTATTACCTTCCGTTTTTCTTTGCAAGTGACCCACTTGAGTTTACCTCTTTCTGCCAGACTTTGCCGGGCAGTTGCAAAGGGCCTCCGCATTTCCAACCAGCGTCCCTGGGCATGGCGCTCCTGGTCGGGCTCTCCCAGGTCAAGGCCGTTCTCCAGAGGTGGGTCCGGGCGATGCATGATCAAGATCCTTCTCCTTTCAGCTCCAAGCAGCAGCTTCCTCCTGCTCCGCTCACCACAGCGAGGCTGGACCCCGCGGCGTCTCTCCAGGATACTGGGCTTGCATTTCCAGAGAGGCCGTCCCTTCATAGCGCCGGAGCACCAGGACAGGGTTTGAACAACGGGGCAATCAGCACTGACTCTCGCTCCGGGGAGGCTGGCTCCACGTCATTTTCCACGCTGCCCCTCGAGCACTCCCCTCCCTGTTGGCCGGAAGAGGAGAGAAACTCCAACTCTGTGCGTTCTTGATTAGATAGGGCAGGCCTTGAAGATGCTCTCACCTCCCTTCCGTTAGTCCAGGCCTTGGCCAGAGGGAGGGGAGAGATGGGGACGCTGGAATCCCTACCATCCTTTGTTACTTTATTTTAAAAAATTACTTATTTATTCATTTATCTTTTCGGTTTGGGGGCCCTACCATTCTTTATCGTCCCCTCCCCAAGCCCGAAGACCATTCCTGAAGTTTGATTCTTCACATGCATGCGGTTCCCCCAAGCACCACCAGGGGTCACTCCTGAGCTCAGATGCAAGGATAGGCCCCGTCCCCCATGCCCCACCCCCCCAGCCCCAAATAAAAAATAAAAATAATTAGACAAAACTCTCTCACGCAAATATTTTTCCTCAGGAGGCAGCTCCTACCTGGGCTGGACAGTTCCCCGTAGCGACTGGTCACTGAGCTCCGGGTGATGTGCAGAAGACTTGCTTTCCTCTCTGCTTCTAGAACTTTCAGTTCTCTGAGAGGAGAGTTCAGCTCAATTCCGGCTGCGGCTGCAGTGCACTGCTAAGCTACAAGGCAGGAGAAGAAAAGAAACCACATTTGGATACCCCAAAAATTGTTGCATATTAGCCCTAAGTGTTGTAGGCTTCATCAGTGAATTGCCCCCTTTTCCTCCCCCCCCCCAGAAGCTTACAGTGCTCTTACGAGCACCCCTAAACCCCCGAGTTTATCTTTAACCTTTCCTTTGTGTTTTACCTTGCCTTCTGTTAGCTATTAGATCCCCCAAGTCAGGCTTGGTTACTTATAAAATAGTCAAACTTTCTGGTGACTCTGGAATTTTTTTATTTGTAGGGAATTACTTGCTTTTCTCTTTCCCCTATAACCTTTTCATATTTTACTATAGAACAATATTCTTTGTTTAAGCATAGAAAGACCATTATTGCTATGCTCCTAACATTTGGGAGTTGATTGTCTCTGAAATATATCTACTCCTGGGCATCTGTCATAATTCCTTGACTCAGGCTTCAGTCGCTGTAATTCCTAATGCTCCCAGGAGCTGGGTCCCACTGAGGGATCTCTGGATGGACCCCGGGCAAGTAGCAAAACCACCCTAGTTTTGAAAAGGAACAGTGATAAAAGCCACAATGGCTTAAAGGAAAGGACCCCATGGGTCTGAGTGGGCTGGAGTGATAGCACAGCGGTAGGGCGTTTGCCTTGCACGCAGCCAACATGGCCGACCCGAGTTCGATTCCTCCGCCCCTCTCAGAGAGCCCGGCAAGCTACCGAGAGTATCTCGCCCGCTCAGCAGAGCCTGGCAAGCTCCCCGTGACGTATTCGATATGCCAAACACAGTAACAACAAGTCTCACGATGGAGACGTTACTGGGTTCTCTCGAGCAAATCGATGAACAACGGGAGGACCGTGACCATGGATCATGGGTCTGAGAACTTACTTAGTCTGGGATTTACAGTGAAAGTCCAGCCAGCTTTTACGCCTGAAGAGAACTAAGTTTTGAAATCTATATCTCCTACTGTGTTTATCCAAATAACTGAAAATGTTAATAAGAAGTGAACTGAGTTGTTTAATATGTACTGGCAGCAAGGGAAAGAGAAAAGCAATATAGATGCTTGTTGACCCTGACCGAATTTCTCAGTACAGTCTTGCAGAGAGGGTGGCCTAGAGTTAATCCCCCTAAGAGAATTGCCTCCGTTGAAACGCTTAGCCTCTGTAAATGATCAGTCGCTCCTACGTGCAGTCCTGTACCTCGAACCCCCTCAGATTGTCTAGGTAGGCTCTGAAACAAATGGGCCATTTAGACCAGCCATGGGGAGGCTCTTGGCCATCAAATGCGTCGTACCAAGGAACCACCTGACACACTTTCCTCACTTTTTATTCACCTAAAGTCTCCATGTAGGCTCAACCCCAGCGGCTTTGTTCATTTATTAGAAGACCACGCTCTGAAAGGCAAAGGCCATGTCCCTGCGGCCACGGACATTAGCTGGGATCTGCCTCCCAACTGCAGAGAGGCTGCTGACGCAAATGAATAAAGGAATTTTCAGATCGCTTTATGGCGAAGCAAATCCAGGACATCAAACAAGCAGGATTTAGGAAGCTCGAGGCGAGGCATGCCAGGCCACTTCCAAGGGGAGGGGAGGAGGGAGTGCACGAAGTGGCAGAGACCTTCAGCAGGCAGGGCCTGTGCCTGGTATGGGTTTGATCCCCAGCATCTCACGAGCCCTGAGCTTTACTCCCATGGCCCAGGGTCGGTCTCCCAATGTGAGGCTGAAGTGGAGTCATGACAGGCTCCACTTGAAGACCAAAACTCAGCAGGCCTAAGTTCCAGTTTCCCCTATCAGAAAGTCCCGACTTCTCAGAGAACGACATCATCCCGGGCAGATAAACCGCCCCGTGATGACAGTCTATCGGAGTAGGGGGCATGGGAAGTGGCACCCAGTCAAGAGGCCGAGGGAGTGGAGTCACGAGACCGGACAGGGACCAAGAATTGGAAACATCGTGCTGGTCCCTGAGGTCATGGGAAGGGACAAAGACAAGAACTGGAAACATATTGCCAGTTCCTAGAAAAAAATGCTGTTATGTTACCAAACCCTAAATAAACTGCTTAGAATTCGGAGTCAAGGTCCTGGTCAAGACTCCACTATGTTAGATGAGACTCGGACCCTAGCTCGAGCTAGCAATAAAGGGGCCCTGCATTTGCATCCTCGCGTCTGGTCTGGTCAATGGGTGAGCGAAACTCCCTTCCCAGGACATAACACCCAACACCATCAGCTTGGCCAGGCCTTGCTAGGAATAAATCCCCCCCACCCCACACACACACTCTGAAGGCCCTCTGAGAAAAGTCTGAACTATAAGCAGATGCATTTAATATAACACGCTTCGTCTCTCTCTCTCTCTCTCTCTCTCTCTCTCTCTTTCTCTGACATTTGTATTGCCATAACGGCAGCAAACGAGGAGCAAAAATATTATAAAATTTTGTCCTTGCATATATGTTATGGTTTTTAGAAGCCACACAGGGGGATACTCGGGCTAGCTCTTGGATGTGTGTTTAGGGAGCACTTTGGGGATATTCAGGGGGCCCTATGGCGTTCCAGGGATTGAACCTGGGTCATCTGCATGCAAGGAAAGTGCCCTCCCCATTGTATTCTCTCTCCAGTCCCGTCCTTTAATTTTAAAAAAGTGGCATTAAGCTGCAAGCCTGGTCACAGTGAAATAATATTTATTTGAATATAAGAAGGGGGGTCAGGGAGACTGTGTACAGGGACAGAGCACATGGTTGGCATGTTCAAGGCCCTGAGTTTGGTCCCCGGCTTCAAATTCCCAGGGTGGCCCCAGTGGTCCCCAGCACTGCCCACTGAGTAGTTCCACCTCACTGGGCTGAGTCCCAGCTGGCAGGGAGTGGACGCCAGGCTCCCAACAGAGCTGGGAGGACAGTTCTCCTGGATTGAAGTGGTTAGTGCAGGCAGAGAGGAGTGTGACAAATGGTTCTTTGTGCAATAAATTTGACATTTCTTTCCCTGGATTCATATCTCCCTGGGATAAGCGATTAATTTTGAAATAAAAATAATACTCTAAATTACCTCTAAACATATGTTATGAACCTAAATAAACAGAAGAACTATCAAGAAGAGAAGCTGAAGAGAAGATACAGTGAGTAGGACATTTGCCCTGTACACAGCCAAGTTGTTTTTTTTAATTTATATTTCTTGTTTCTTTTTCATTGAGTCACCATGAGATATAGTTACAAAGCCTTCATGATTGAGTTTCAGTCATGCAATGTTCTAACACCCGCTCCTCTACCAGTGTACATTTCCCACCACCAATATCTCCCGTATCCCTCCTGACACCACCCCCATAGCCTGCCTCTATGGGAAGCATTTTATTCTCTCTCTCTCTCATTTTTTATTTTATAAGTTAGTTCACAATATTTGATTATATTTAATATTCAAACACCAATCCCACCACCATTACACCTTCCCACCACCAAATTCGAGATGTTTCCATCCCAACCCCAATCCCTGTCCCAAAGCACAACCAGAATAATATATTTCATATTGTCTGTTATGCAGAACTGCTGAACATGCTTACAAAAAAAGTGTTCATATTTTTTCTCTCTGACTCTGTCTCTCTCTCTTTCCGTTTGGGCATTATGGTTTGCATACCGATACTGAGAAGCCATCATATTTGGTCCTTTGCCCACTTTCAGCACACCTCTCCCATCCAGAGTGATCCAACCATAATTGTCATAATGGTCCCTTCTCTATCCCAGCTGCCCTCTCCCCCAGCCTGAGAGGCAGGCTTCCAACCATGGACCATTTGTCCTGACCCTTGTTTCTACTGTCAACTAAGCCAAGAGTCATCCCTGAGCACCACCAGGTATGGGAGAAGAAGGGAAGAAGAAATAACAAGAAAGGAAGGAAAACCAAATGTCTGTAAAAAATATCGGGTGTTTATAAGTACGTATATGTACAGACATGCTAAATATCCTATAAATACCCATTATTCAGTTAACGTTTTTTGTGTGTACTTTATGCTTCAGTGCCTCCGCCCCTCTCCCTGGCATGACGTTGCAGCCCCTGGTAACCTCAGTTCTGTTCCAAGACTAAAGCCTTATTTTCCCAGCCCTTATCTCCTTTTCCCTGGCTTTGTCTCTTTGACCCACCTGTGGGTGAGATCACCCCGTATTTGTCTTTCTGCTGACTCATTTCACATGACAGCCTCTAGTTCTCCGCATGTTGTAACAGAAAGTAAGATTTCTTTTTTAGAGAGGCTGGTGCTGGTCCCTTATTCCCAGCCCCTGGCTGAGGGCCACTCCCAGTGGTGCCCAGGGAATTGTCCAGTGCTGGGGGTTAGCTCCTGCTACCCTAGTGCATAAGCCTCTAGAAGATTCTATCTTTTCTCCTGTTTGGTTTTGGTTTTGGATCACCCTCATTAGTGCTCATGGCTGACTTCTGCCTCTGCTTGCAAGGACCACTCCTGATGGGGCTTGGGGGACCCTATGAGGTGCTGAGGCTTGAACCCCGCTTGGCCGTGTGCAGGACAAGTGCTCTACCCACTGTACTCTCAATTGGGGCCCAAACTTCATCTTTTCTTAGGGCTGCCTTGACACCATTATTTAGGAAACCTGAGGGTTTTTTTTCTTTTTTTCTTTTTGGGTCACACCCAGCAATGCACAGGGGTCACTCCTGGCTCTGGACTCAGGAATTACCCCTGGAAGTGCTCAGAGAACCATATGGAATGCTGGGAATTGAACCCGGGTTGGCCACGGACACGCCTTACCCGCTGTGCTATAGCTCCAGCCCCAGAAACCTGAGTTTTAGAGGGGAAGTGAAGGAGTGAGAGGGGGCTGGACGCTTCCATCCACAAGAACTTCCCTCCTGCATCCCTGAGTCAGGCCAGGCGGACTCGTGGGTCTCTCTGCACCTCTCCATGCTCCCAGAGTGCTCTTCTCTAGTGCTCTTCCGGGAGGGGGCACCAGCTGAACGTTACAGAGGTTAGAGGAACAAAAGGAGGAAGCAGGGGGCACTGGGGTCCAACACCAGCAAGGCCCTGTAGTGAGTCTCTGGCCTGGCCCCAGAGCTGGAGCCTAGGGCCCCCTCAGGATGGTCACCGGCCAGGGCCCTGCTGCAGGGCTGGGCCGAGCAGTGTCTGGAGGCGTCAGTCTGTGAGAAGGGGGGAGAAGCACAGGCAGCAGACCCCCCACCCTGCCCTGGCCTCTGCAGGGAGTTTCTCAGATGTAAGGGAGTCTGTGTGTGTGTGTGTGTGTTTGTGTGTGTGTATGTGTGTGTGTGTGTGTGTGTGTGTCTTTCTCTCTCTGTGAGACTGGCAGGCCCAGGGGGCACCCAGACCTTAAGGCGAGATCAGTCCCAGGGCCCAGATGACAGGGACATCTGCAAACCACAGGTGGGCACCTCCAGCTGCCTTCAAATGTCTGACTTGCTGCCCAGGACCTGGCTCAGAGTTTGGGGTGGTCCCAGGGCCAGCCCTGGGGAGTGGGTGTGGGTGCAGATGGCATAGTACAAGGGACCAGCCCTTACTTAGCGACTTTATGGGGGCTCCCATGCCTTGGGGTCATGTTGGTATGCGGGGGGGCATAGGGGAGGGAAAAGGAGCCCCCTGGACCCGTTGACCGCCACCATCTCCCTAGAAGAGACCCCAGGAATGAGTTCAGGGGCATTCTCCAGACGCCCAGCTCTTTCCTTAAAACTTCCTCCATGGGTTTTAATCTCCTATTTTGTTACTTTATGTTCCCCAGATGAATGCAATCTTTCTATGTCTATCCCTCTCTTTCTGACTCATTTTGCTTAACATGATACTTTCCATGTAGTACCACTCGTATGTAAATTTCATGGCTTTGTCTTTTCTAACAGCTACATAGTACTCCATTGTATAAATATACCAAAGTTTCTTTAACCAGTCATCCTCCCAGGATGGGAGAAGCATGCTGAAAGTAGACTATGGACTGAACATGTTTGCCACTCAATGCCTCTTTTGCAGACCACAACACCCAAAAGGAGAGAGAGAACAAAGGGGAATGCCCTACCACAGAGGCAGGGTGGGATAGGGGGGATGGGGGGTGGGAGGGATACTGGGATCCGTGGTGGTGGGAAATGGGCACTGGTGGAGGGATGGGTATTTGATCATTGTATAATTGAAAACCAAGCACAAAATTTGTAAGTCTACAACTGTACCTCATGGTGTCTCACTAATAAAAATTTTTAAAAATTACCAAAAAAAGAGAAAGACTTCCTCCATGGATCCTCACTTGCTGAGGGCTGAAGGCCGGCCAGCCTGAAGGCCAGCCAGCCTGGGAATCTGGTGATTTTCTCGGGTGACCCCTTATCCTTGTACCCCCACCTACCTAACTCCAGCTAAGACCAGTCTCTCCCTTGCTGGCCCTTCAAAGCCTGATTTTGAATACAATTATCGCAGAGTTCAGGGCTGTGGGGAGTTCCCAGTGCCGAGCCGTTGGGACTCCAGTGATAAGTGAAGCTGAGGGAGGCAGTTTCTGTAGAAAATGTAGCAGTTCAGACAATGAGGCTTTCAGAGAGAATAGAGTCCCGGGTCGAGCCTGTTCTGGCCGTCTCTGTTGCTGTTCTTTCTTTCTGGGCCAATGACCTCGCCTTGGTGTGCCTGGGGTTGAACTGGAGCGGGGGTTCCGGGCTGGGGTTCCGGGCTGGGGTTCCGGGATGAGGCTCCGGGGTGGTGGGGTGAGGCCAACTGGGTGGGGGACTGGTTCAAGCTCCCTGGAGATGGGGCAGAGCCAGAGCCTTGGGCCCCCAGGCTGCCCCAGATTGGGGTACAGGGATGTACCTTAAAAGCATGAGCAGGGAAGCAGGTACCCCCACGTACACCACCCTCCGCTTGGGGCCGGCCAGGGGCTCAGGACAGGGGAGACTTTCTCCCCGCAGAGTAGCCATGTCTAAGCACAAATTCCAGCAAAGACCCCCGAGGGGAAAACAGAGCCCTCCTCTCAGCGGAGAAGAGATTCCCATACAAACAGTGTGTGTGTGTGTGTGTGTGTGTGTGTGTGTGTGTGTGTGTGGTGGTGATGGGGTGGGGGGGGTCCACCCTGGAGACCTTTGGCAGTGCCCACGCGCCCCCTGGCGGCCTCCCCGCGCGCTGCAGCGGGCGGACCCCTGCTTCCAGCCGCCGGTGCGTTTCCGCGGCGTTCTCGAGGCGTGACTCACGCAGGTCTGCAGCCAGCCCCCGAGGGGGTGGGGACCCGCCGGCGCTATAAAGACGGGCGCCTCGCAGCGCCCTGCACGCGGCGTCGGCGGGAGCAGCTCGAGTCGTGGGCGCAGCAGAGCGGTGAGGGGTCCGTAGAGCCCCCCCGGGGCCCGGGGCAGCGGGCGGTGGTGGCCTCCGGGCAGGGACCTTGCACCGTCGCGGCTCTGGCGGCGGGGCAGCCGGGGTGAACGCTGCAGGGAGCCAGGGCTCTGCCTGCCGCCTCCCGGGCTCCCCCCACCCCGGGCTCCGGGGGTTGCAAACGGAGCAGGTGCAATGAACGCGGGTCCTTTGCAGGGAGGCGGCCGGGGCAGCGCGACTGGGGCGCAGGGGCAGGTGTGCAAATAACGCGGGTTCTTTGCAGAGACGCGACGACGACCACCGTGCTCGGGATAACGGCGGAGGGGTGGGGGGGAGTGATGGGGCATTGAAGGGTGCAGCCTTGCTGGCTGCAGGGCAGGTGTGCAAATAACGCGGGTCCTTGGCCGGGAGGCGGCCGGGGCAGCGCGGCTGGGGAGTGCGGGGTGCTGGCAGGGCAGGTGCACCTCGCCCTGAGTCATCCTGCTCACCTCCTCCCGGCCTTTCTCTAAGTGTCAGGTTCCGACTGAGTTCGGGTCGCAGCCGCTCCACCCTCTCCTGCACTTCTGAAAGCCCGCGAGGGTCCCCCCAGGAGGAGAGTTGGTCCCTGGGGTCCCTGCGGCTAGCTAGCCTGGACATGTCATTCAGCCTCTGGCCTTTCCCCGGGCGGTTTCCCAGAACTCGGCTGGCCCCAAAGTTCAGCCGCTAATAAGGCTCCTCATTGAAAGGAGTGTGGAAGCCTCATGGCCTCCCGGAGCAGCTGATGAAAAAAAAAACACAACGGGGAGGGGGTGGGAGAGAGGGAATAGGGGGTAAGATGCCTGCTGGCGCCCCTCCCTGGCTCCCCACAGCGTCCCCTGGGCACCACCAGCAGTGACCCCTGAGCTCAGGGGCAGGAGCAGCCCCTGAGCAGTGCCGGGTGTGGCCCCTGCCCAACCCCCCTCCCATAAAAAAGTAGCAAAGAGGGTGGTCATGTGGCCCCGGGTGCTGTGACCCGGTCTGGAGGGAGGCAGGGGTCTGGTTCCCTGGCTCTGCAAACACAGAGAGAAGTGAGGAATGGGAGTAAGTGCAGTGCCGAAAGGATGCTCGTGGAGGTTCGAGATAGCCAGGGGGTAAAGATGGAGCGTCTAAGCGGTCCGCCTTGTAGGCTGCACAGCACTGCAGAAAGGACCTCGCAGCCCCCACGGGGGCGTTGAGAGACCATCGGAGTGTGGTGGCACTTGCCCAGTGGGCTGGGGCATAGGCTTCGTGTGTGCTTTGGGTCCCGGTTTCCCTCCCCAGTGTGGTCCCCTAAGCACTGCCAGGAGCCACCCCGAGCTCTGAGCAGAGAGCAGCCTTGCAGCACGTCCAGGGATGATCCTCCCCCAGGTTGGAGTGCTCCCCGCCCCCCAGGTGTAGTCTGTCTCGCCCCAAAGAAAGTAAATCAATCAAGTTATGTTGACAACTGCAAGTGGGGGAGGCTGTTGGATGCTGAGGACGGGAAGGATCTGATTTATGGACTTGCAGCAAAAATGGAAGCGGGGGGGGGGGGGGGGCGGGGCCGGAAAGATGGTGCAGTGGGCAGGGTGCTGACTGCATTTCAACCTGGTCCCCCAAGCACTGGCAGGAGTGACCCCTGAGTAGCAGAGCCAGGAGTAAGCCCTGAGCACCACCAGGTGTGGCCCCCAAACCAAAAAACAACCCCCCCAAAATAGGAGGAGACAGGAGTACTTTGCACCCTGGCCTCGGGGCTGTTGACCGCAGGTCCGGCTGCTTGTCACTGGCCTCTGCTTTAGGTGGGGACGGGCCTCAGTGCCCAGCTCAGACCTCGGGGCTCCATATCCTGCCGCTGGGCTCACTGGGGCTCCCTCCGCCCGCTCAGGCACTAGCTGCGGTGGCAGGGGGAGGGTCTTGGCATGGCTCCTGGGCACTTGGCAGCCGGGCGCCGGGGGACGAGTGTCGGCGTCCTTGGACCAGCCTCTCGCCTGCCCGCCAGCCTGGCCGAAAGGCAGGCTTGGAACAGGAGTCAGCAGACACCAGCTCCCGTGACTCATCGCCAGCGACGCTGCTGCCTCTGTCCCTCGTTCCTGTGTCCCTCGGTCCCTTCCAAGCCTGCCTCCCCCACAGACACTCCCCGCCACAGCCGCCAAGGCAGGGCAGCTCAGGTTCCCAGAAGTGAGGGCTTGATGTGGCTCCTTTGAGACCGTGGTAGCCCATGGGCCAGCTAGACTACGGCGAGCGGTTGGGGGGAGGGACTGGGGTCCCGGGGAGAGACCTGCAAGCCCTGAGGCTCTGGGTTCGCCAGCCCGAGGTGGAGCCATGGATGTCCACCAGGGAGCACTGGGCCCCGCGCTGGGCCTGTGTGGGCAGCACTGAGGTGTTTCTCCCTCACCGGCCAGACAGGGCTCGGAGGGGCGCCAGCAGAAAGGGGTTCCCCTCTGCCCCCAGAGAACTGGTGGCGGGGGGCAGACCAAGGGGGGAGGGGCGTCTTTTGTGCAATTTCTGGGAAAGGACCGTTGTGTAAGACTTGGGCAGCGGCCTGGTCCCTGTGCCCGGGGCAGCAGCCTTGGCAGGCCCCCCGGGGCTTGGCGTCGGGACCAAGCCCCGAGCAGGGGTGCATGTCCTCCTAGAGGGAGCACTCACCCCCGACTCCTCATTGGAGTCTCAGGGTTAGGCCCTGTGAGAAAGAAGGCTTCAGGGTTGGCTGGGAGGGATGGTGCTCCCTCAGGGGGGGTCAGGAAGGAAGAGGAGAAGGAGGAGGGGCAAGAAGGGGAGAGGAGGGGAGGAGAGGGAGGGAGAAGGAGGGAAAGGGAGGGAGAGGAGCAAAAGGGGGGGAGGGGGAGAGAAGGGAAGAGGGGGGAGGGAGGATGAAGGTGGGAGGTGGAGGAGGATGGAGGGGGGTGGGGGGAGGGGCGTGAACAGGCCCCAGCCTGCTGGCCCCAGCCCAAGCCAGTGAGCGAGCGAGCTTCCTTTGGAAGGTGCCAGTGGCAATTGGGTCTTTTTCCCCGGGTTTTCCCGGGGGATAAAAACACTGCGGGGGCCGGGGTCAGCGGGGCCAGCGGGGTCCAGGCCCGCAGCCAGGCCAGCCCAGGGCCCAGTGTGGGGCTGCAGGCTGGGCCGGAAACAGCCCCGTTTCCATGGCGGTGTCCTGCTCTGTACAAACAGAAGCCGGCTGGGATTCCAGAACCATCGGAGGCACCATGAGGGCTTTGCTGCTGGTGGTGGGGCTGCTGCTCTGGGGGACGCCCGGGCACGGGCAGAACCACGAGCTAGTGCCAGCCGAGTCGGAGGTGTCGCCCAAGGAGCTGCATGGTGAGTGGCGAGGGAGGCGCGGGGCAGGGGTTCCGGGACCCTCGGCCTGGCCTGCCTGTGAGCTCTTGCTCCCGGCCTGGGCTGTGTCACTCCAGGGCCATCAGCCCACCCGACCTGTGCACTCGGCCGCTCCTGGGGGTGTGGGGGCCCAGGCTGTGTCCCCCTGAGAGCTGCCACGGCCCTTGGTCCACAACCACACTCTGTCCCCACCAAGATAAGCCCCTGGTGCACTGGGTTTCCTTCCGGGCCGTGGTGGGTGGTGGGTGGGGACAGTTCTGTGGCTTTTGCCGGGATCCTGCCCCTGGCATCACATGTGGCCGAATGTCCAGAACTGAGTTCCGCAAAGCTCGTGCCCATGGCCAAACTGACACGTGGGCACCAGAGCGCGTTCTGCGTCCAGGACTGTTCTCCTCCTCCTCCGGCAGCCAGAGGCTGGTTCCCTGGGCAGGGGGGCCGCTCTCCTCTGGGGCGTGCGGCTTTGATGATTCAGGAGTAGGGACCCTGGCCATCCACAGCCCCCCCTCCCCCCGACCCTTTTAAGCTGTGTTTTGGCCCTCACCTTCCGCTCCCCACAACCCCTGCAGAAATGTCTGCCCAGGGTAGTAAGTATATCAACAAGGAGTTGAAACACGCCCTCAAGGGCATGAGGCAGATCAAGGCCCTCATCGAGAAGAATAATGAGGAACGCAAAGCGCTGCTGGACGACTTGGAGGAGGCCAAGATGAAGAAGGAGGTGAAGTGCCCCCCCCGCCCCCGCCCCCCTGCCCAGTCCTTCCAGCCATGTCAGCTGACAGTTATTGGCTTTGGAAAGCCTTCCAGGGAGGGATTTGCTAGTGGCCGCTGGCCTATACCAAGCTTCCATCTTCCTTGCGGGATTTGGTTTTGTTTTGTTTCTGGACCACACCTGGCGATGCTTCAGGGTCTCTCCTGGCTCTGCATTCAGGAATCACTCCTGGCGGTGTTCAGGGGATGCTATGGGATGCCGGGGATCGAACCCGGGGTCAGTCCTGTGCAAGGCAAGCACCCTCCACACTGTGCTATCGCTCCAGCCCCCAGGTTGAATTCTTAGCAGATTCTTGGATCTCTGAGTTGGTTTGCTGAGGAGTTGGCCAGGTTGGGATGAGGGGTGGGGACAGCTTCGCTGTTGGAAGTTGGTCCATTGCCATCCTCTGCCAGAGGGCTGGTTGGTTACATTAGAACAATAAGAGGCAGAAGCCCGAGAGATGGTTACCAGGGTTTAGGTGCTTGCCTCGTACGCTGCCAACTACAACTCAATCCCCAGCACCACCACCAGAGCACAGAGCCAGGAGTAAGCCCTGAGCACTGCTGGGTGTGCCCTAAACACCAAAATAAATAAATAAAAATAAGATTGGAGAAGGGGGCCGGAGTAATAGGACAAAGCAAGACTTTTTCCTTGCACAGGGCCCTCATGGGCCCAATGCTTGGCACTCCAGAATGCCACTTGGAGTGATCCCTGGGCGCAGGGCCAGGAGTAGGCTCTGAGCACTGCCGGGCGTGTCCCCCACCCCCCAAAACCAAAATAAATGAAAAAAAATTCGGGGCACCTGGGAGATTTGGTGAGACGCCTGCACCCGCAGAGAGTAGGGACTGAGCTCTGAGAGGCGTGCATGGGTGGGGGGGTCTCTTGGAGATGTGGGGTGTCCAGGGGCGGTGGAGGGGAGAGGGGCTGGGGTGGACGCTAGCGCCCCATGTGGCGGGACAGAGGGACGAGCGGCCCCACCACCATACGCACACCCCAGGGCTGAGCGTGCCTCTGGCGCCCCCTGCAGGACGCCCTCAACGTCACCAGGGAGGCGGAGGAGAAGCTCAAGGCGTCGCCGAGCGTGTGCAACGAGAGCATGCAGGCGCTGTGGGAGGAGTGCAAGCCCTGCCTCAAGCAGACCTGCATGAAGTTCTACGCGCGCGTGTGCAGGCGCGGCCCGGGCGTGGTGGGCCACCAGGTGAGCGGGGGAGCCTGGCCCCGTGCACCTGCCTGGGGTGTGGGGGTCGGGCTCAGCCAGGCGCATCCCTGCTGGGGATGCTCTCAGCCTGGCCCCGCGCTGGGAAGGGTTTCCTGGGACCCAGGGGCCAGGAAGGACGAATCCCGGATTCCCGGTCCGCGCGTGCGGATCCCGGATTCCCGGTCCACGTGTGCAGATCCCGGATTCCCGGTCCGCATGTGGATATCGGATTCCTAGTCCGCGCGTGCGGATCCCGGATTCCCGGTCCCACGTGTGCAGATCTCGAATTCCCGGTTCCTGCGTGCGGATCCCAGATTCCCGGTCCGCGCATGTGGATCCCGGATTCCCGGTGCGCGCCCGAGTGGATCCCAGCCAGCCTCGCCCGCAGTTTGGGGCGCGCGCCCACCCCTCCCCGCCCCCAGTGTCTCACCCTAACTAGCATTTGCCGGCAGGACTGGGGGCTCGTTCCCGGCCCTGAGCGCTCTCCCTCCCCTCCCCCCCCCCCCCTGCAGCTGGAAGAGTTCCTGAACCAGAGCTCGCCCCTGTACCTGTGGATGAACGGGGACCGCATCGACTCCCTGCTGGACGATGAGCGGCAGCAGGCGCACGAGCTGGACGCCATGCAGGACAGCTTCCAGCATACGTCCAGCCTCATGGACACGCTCTTCGCCGACTCGCTCTTCGCCCGCGAGATGCCCGAGCCCCACTTCTGGTGGCCCCTGCGCAGCCCCGCGCGCCACGGGCCGCTGCTCTACGGGGCCAACTCCCGCGTGGTGCGCAGCCTCCTGCCCTTCCACCGCTTCGAGCCCTTCAACTTTGCGGACATGTTCAGGCCCCTGGTGGACATGATGCAGCAGGTGCAGGAGGCCATGGAGGCGCAGCTGCAGGAGGCCCAGGACTTCCCGCCCCTGGAGCAGGCACCAGGAGGTCAGGCTGGGGCGTGAGGGCTGGGGGCAGGACTCTGGGAGGCTAGATCCAGCCGGGGAGGCACGGTTGTGTCCCCCCAACATCTCCAGGCTCTCCAGAATGCTGGTTAAGCCGGGGCAAAGGGACTCCCCAGGCTCTAGAGCTGATTGTAGGGGTGCAGCAGGCACTGAGCCTGCAACCCTCATCCCTGAATGGCAAAGGGGGCAGTGACCCTCTGTTCACCCCGGGCTCCTAACGGGGTTCCACGAGACAGACAGCCAGAGCTCATAGCCCGGCTCGGAATGCGGGTATGTGGCTGTATCCTGGGGTCCTCTTCAGATCAGACTCGGAATGGTCCACGAGTGAAGGTGAATATGGACGAGAAAAGCCAAAACTTTGTTTTATTTATGGGTTTAGAGGCCATACCTGGTGGTACCCAGCATTCACTCCAGGCACGGTGCTCAGGGGTCATTCCTGGCAGGGCTCAGGGAACCCTATGGGGTGCCAGGGATCAAACCCTGATTGGTTGTATGCTAGGCAAGGGTCCTACCCGCTGTACTTTCTCTCTGGCCCCTAAACTAATACTTTTATTTACTTATTTGCCATTACAATTTTTAACTTAATTTAAACACCCTGGTTTATAAAGTTGTTCATAATATAGTTGTTATGGGCATTCAGTGTTCCAACAGCAATCCCGCCACCAGCGTGTACTTTACCATATTTATTGAGGTACTGGGATTTACAATACTGGGAATCATACTTTTCAAGCACACATCATCCTAATATCCCACCCACCAACCAGAGCCTGCCACCTCTACTCAGTTCTATGGAGGAAATCTCCAATTCTGACTTTTTTTGTGTGTGTGTTTTGGTTTTTGGGCCATACCCAGCAATACTCAGGTGTTACTTCTGGCTTTGAACTCAAGAATTACTCCTGGTAGTGCTTGGGGTGGGTGTGGGGGACCGTATGGGATGCTGGGGATCGAACCCAGGTCAGTCGTGTGCAAAGCAAATGCCCTACCTCTGCACTATGGCTCCAGCCCGTGACTTTCAGTACTTTTAAAGTGAGCCCTGGCACGGCACGAACCAGTAGCTGGCTAGTAGGTCTCTTCCAGGCTAGACCTTGGCATCTGGGTTTGTTTTTGCAGTGAAGGCAGATGTGGAAGGGCCCTGGGTGACCTCACTTTGGGATAGCCCTGCCTGCAGGGGGAACTCTGACCTGCTGGGGGAGACCTGTTCTGAGGCAGCCCTGCCTGCAGGGGGAGCTCTGGCCTGCTGGGGGAAAACCGAGTCAGAACAGAGCAGAGGGTGAGGCCCCATAGGTCCTGGGCATGGGGAGTGTGCCAGGCTCGCAGCCCTATGCAGGGGGCCAGTGTGAGGTCCGTCCTGACTCCTCTGCCCCCCTGACCCCTGCTCTTTCCTGCAGAGTCCCCAGAAGGTGGCAACAACCGGGCCGTGTGCAAAGAGATCCGCCACAACTCCACAGGGTGCCTGAAGATGAAGGATCAGTGTGCCAAGTGCAAGGAGATCCTGGCAGTGGGTGAGCACGGTTGGACCCCGAGCCGGGGGGGGGGGGGCGTGGAGTGCCTGTGACCCCTCAGGGACAGCCCAATCCCCACCTAGTAGCTCTCCTGCCTCTCACTCTGTGTAAGTGGGATCATCAGCATCTCCCTTCCCCCAGAATGTGCCCTCCTTGTGACAGCTTAAGGCTACATGGAGGAGAAACAGGATTTTGGGTCACTGTGTCTTGGAGGATGAGGGGCTGTTCCCTGTAGTCCTCAGGGGACCCTGTGGGCTTGACCAGGCCTCTGGCATGCACGTCTTGCTCCCTCGTCTCAGAGTTTTTCTCACACCCAGGACTTTCCCCTTTTAATTAGGTACTCAGGTTCTGGATCTTGAACCCAGGACCACACATGCATGAGGTTCCCGCTGTACTGTCGAGCTCAGCCCTCGGCCTCCAAACAGGAGGGTGTTTTGTTTGTTTGGGGCTCACACAGGTGATGTTCAGGGCTGACTCCTGGCTCTGAGCTCAAGAATCACTCCTGGCAGTGCTCGGGGCCCCTGTGGGATGCTGGGGATCGAACCCAGGTGGGCCTCGTGCAAGGCAAGCGCTCCGCCCACTCTACTATCGCTCCAGCCTATCAGCTTTATTTTTGGTTAGACAAACAAACACTGTCCTCCCTTTGTTCATCGATTTGCTTGAGCGGGCCCAGTAACGTCTCCATTGTGAGACTTGTTGTTACTGTATTTGGCATATTGAATACATCACGGGTAGCTTGCCAGGCTTTGCCGGGTGGATGAGATACTCTTGGTAGCTTGCTGGGCTCTCCAAGAGGGGCGGCAGAATCAAACCCGGCTCAGCCGGGCCGGCTACGTGCAAGGCAAACGCCCTACCGCTGTGCTCTCACTCCAGCCAGTGTTTCACAATAAGCCAAATATTTTGGTTAAAGAAAAAAAAATTTCTTTTTTTTTATTATGGGGCTGAAGAAGATAGTGCAAGGGGGAGGACGCTTGCCTTACACACAGCCAACCTCGGTTTGATCCCAGCACCACCTATGGTCCCCCGAGCCCTGCCAGGAGTGATCCCTGAGCACAGAGCCGGGGTAAACCTTAGGCACCGCCGGGTGTGGCCCCCAAACTAAAAAAAAAAAAATCAAATTAAAAAAAAAAACGGGCCTGGAGCGATAGCACAGCGGGTAGGGCATTTGCCTTGCAAGCGGCCTGACCCAGGTTCGATTCCCAGCATCCCATATGATCCCCAGAGCACGGCCAGGAGTAATTCCTGAGTGCATGAACCCTGGGAGTAACCCCTGTGCATCGCTGGGTGTGACCCAAAAAGAAAAAAAAGGAAAAAAATAAACAAGAAACCTCAACACTTGCCCACGGGCAGTAGAATGCGTGTGGCTATGTGAGCCCAGGACAGTACCAAGCATTTTCCCGTCTCAGATGCCACTGGCGGTGCCCCGTGCAGCCTTTCCCGGGTGCGGGCCCGCCTCTGAGCAGCCTGGGGCCCCCAAAGACAGCGGCGCTGGGCGTCCAGCCCCTGTCCGACCGCTGGCCGGGGCACGGTGCCCGCTGACGCCCACCTCCCCCGGCCGCCCCGCAGACTGCTCGGGCAGCAACCCCGCGCAGGAGCGGCTGCGCCAGGAGCTCAGCGAGGCGCTGCTGATGGCTGAGAAGTTCTCGCGCCGCTACGACCAGCTGCTGCGATCCTACCAGCAGAAGACACGCGCCTCCTCGGGGCTGCTCAAGCAGCTCAATGAGGAGTTCAGCTGGGTGTCCCGGCTGGCCAACCTGACGCAGGGCGAGGACCAGGACCACCTGCAGGTCACCACGGTGAGCGGGGCGCTCCGCGCGCGCGGGGAGAAGCGGGGCTGCGCGCGCGCGCCCCGTGGATGCCCCCTTGGAAATGGGGGCGCAGTCCGACGGCCTCCAGGGCTGCACCGAGCCGTGGGGGTCCGGGGGGTGTCCGTGCAAGGCTGGGGACTGTACCGTCTTGACATCGCTCCCCCCTCCCGGATGCACCGCTCCCCCCACCCCCGTGCGTCTCTCCCTAGCCTCCTCACCCCACCCTGTTCCCTTCCTTCCCTGACCGTCCTTGCCCAGCCCGGCCAGTGGTCCCCGAGAGGGAGGGGCTCGGGAATGATTCTTGCCGGCTCCCCTGCCCGGGCGCCGCCCTCTGCAGCCTGGACCAAGGGGGGCACAGAGGCTGTCTCCAGAGTCTGCTGCCCACTACCTGTCCGCTCCTGTCCTCCTAGGTGAATTCCCAGAGCTCCAGCACAGACGGTCTCCACGGGGTCACGCTGGTGGGCCTGAAGCTCTTTGATGCACCCCCCATGATGGTGTCCATCCCAGACAATGTGTCCAGGGAGAGCCCCCGGTTCATGGAGATGGTGGCCGAGAAGGCGCTGCGCGAGTACCGGCAGAAGGGGTGAGCAGCCAGGCACGCCAGCCGGAACTCTGGGGTTGTGTGGGGCTCTCCTCCCCAGGTTGCTCCTCCCTAGATGCTCCTCTCCGGAGTGCTCCTTTCAGGGTGCTCCTCCCCAGGGTGTTCCTCCCTGGGTGCTCCTCTCCAGCGTGCTCCTCCCCAAGGTGCTTCTCTCCAGAGTGCTCCTTTCAGGGTGCTCCTCCCCAGGGTGTTCCTCCCCGGGTGCTCCTCTCCAGCATGCTCCTCCCCAAGGTGCTTCTCTCCAGAGTGCTCCTTTCAGGGTGCTCCTCCCCAGGGTGTTCCTCCCCAAGGTGCTTCTCTCCAGAGTGCTCCTTTCAGGGTGCTCCTCCCCAGGGTGTTCCTCCCCGGGTGCTCCTCTCCAGCATGCTCCTCCCCAAGGTGCGTCTCTCCAGAGTGCTCCTTTCAGGGTGCTCCTCCCCAGGGTGCTCATCTCCAGGTTGCTCCTCCCCAGGATGCTCCTCCATGGGTGCTCCTCTCCGGGGTGCTCCTCCCGGGTTCTCCTCCCCGTGGTGCTCCCCCCCAAGGTGCTCCTCCATGGATGCTCCTACATGTGTGCTCCTCCACGGGTGCTCATATCCAGGGTGCTCCTCTGCGGGTGCTCCTCTCTGGGGTGCTCCTCCCCGGGGCCTCACCCACCATCCTCTCGTTCTTCAGGGCGGAATAAGACCTGCACACGGCGTCCCCGAGGATGGGGCATTGGCCTGATTCCAGAGATCCCTGGAGGCCCCCGGACCCCATAGCCTGCCCCCTCGGGACCTGACACTCTCACACTCACACCCGCACCAGCGGGCTCCTGCCCTGTATGCACTAACTCACATTAAACTTCCTGAATATCCAGCTGGCCTCCGGGTTTCTGCTGTCTCCACTCCCTTCTTGCGGGGCTCGTGTTAGCAGGGCGGGGGGGGGGGTGAGAGAAGTGAGTGCCAAGGACAGGCCTTTGGCTGAGGATGGAAGGAGGGTGGTGATGACCCCAAAACCACACCAGACATTTCTGGAACGTGCATGTTACCGGGAAGAACTCAGAGGGAAAGTTCTGGAAAGTACCTCTCCAAACCATGATCAAGCTGCCGCTGTCAGGGCTGGAGCGATAGTCCAGCAGGGAGGGCATTTACCCTGCACACTGGCCGATCCCCAGCATCCCATAGGGTCCTTGAGCACCACTAGGAGTGATCCCTGAGTGCAGAGCTAGGAATAAGCCCTGTGCATCACCAGGTGTGACCCAAACTCCCACCCCAAAAGCTGTCACGGTCTGTTTGGGGGTGAGGTGGGGGAACTCTCCTGAAGTGAGGGTGGAGATATGCTAAGGATAAGTCTTTTTTGGTTGTGTTTCTTGTTTTGGTGGTCACCTGGTCACAGGCCTCACTCCTGACTCTGTGCTCAGGGCTGGCTCCTGACTCTGTGCTCAGGGTCTCACTCCTGTCTCTGAGTTCAGGGCTCACTCCTGTCTCTGTGCTCAGACCTCATTCCTCAAAGGTCTTAGGAGACCCTCTGGGGCACCAGGGGTCAAATCTGAGCTGCAGTTTCTCTGCAGCCTTAATTTGAGGGTCCAAATTTGAGGTTCCCCTTATGCATACTCTTGTTCCCTAGAGGCAAGGGGAGCCTGTTGCTTTTTGTTGTAAGATCCTGGGATCCCTGTGGGGCCCTTTGGACATTGTTTGTCCACCGTGGAGCCAGACAGTCTTTATCTCTGTTCCTGTCTGGGATTTTTCCCCTACTGGGTTTTACTTGATGAGAAATTCCCTGCTTTGTCCGTGGTCCAGCCTGACCGCAGTACCCTAGACTGCCAGCAGGTGGCGCCCAGCAACCCATCTCAACCAGCATTAACTGGGCAAGGGGTTGGAAATGAAATTTTTTTTCTTATTAATTTTATTGAATCACCGTGAGATAGTTACAAGCTTTCATGTTTGGGTTACAATCACACAATGATCAAACACCCATCCCTCCACCATTACACATTCCCCATCACCAATATTCCCGGTATAACCCCCCTTTCCCCCCCTCCCCCTGCCTCCATGGCAGACATGATTCCCCCTAATCTCTCTCTACTTTTGGGCATTATGGTTTGCAGTACAGACCCCGAGAGGTTATCATGTTTGGTCCTTTATCTACTTTCTGCATACATCTCCCATCCCGACCGGTTCCTCCAGCCATCTTTTTCTTAGTGATCCCTTCTCTATTCCAGCTGCCTTCTCCCCTTTGCTCATGAAACAGGCTTCCAGCTATGGAGCAATCTATCTGTCCCGTGTGTCTAATATCCTTAGGTGTCAGCCTCATGTTATGTTGTTTTGTACTCCATAGATGAGTGCAGTCCTTCTATGTCTGTCCCTCTCTTTCTGACTCATTTCACTTAGCATGATACTCTTCATGTCTACCCATTTATAAGCAAAGTTCATGACTTCATCTCTCCTGACAGCTGCATAGTATTCCATTGTGTAGATGTACCAAAGTTTCTTTAACCAGTCATCTGTTCTAGGGCACTTCGGTTGTTTCCAGGCTTTGGCTATTCTGAACAGTGCTGTAATGAACATATAGTACAGATGTCATTTCTACTTTGCTTTTTTGCATCCTCGGGATTTATTCCCAGAAGTGGTATTGCGAGGTCATATGGAAGCTCAATTTCTAGTTTTTGAAGGACTGTCCATACTGTTTTCCAGAAAGACTGGACTAGTGGTCATTCCCACCAACAGTGAAAGAGTTTTTATTCTCATGTGACGCCTTGTTTATCACATATACTTACAATGGGGGGTTGTATGGGGGGAAATGTGTGTGTGTGGCCAGCATCCTGGGTTGGTAGCCAAGTTCACATTTAAAACATGGAAAAGGTGTATGCATAAAATCCTATCATTAGCCGTTAGATCTGGTTCAAAGACCTGGACATCGGTTAAAACAACTGAGCTTGAAAGTATCGGGAGAAAGTAAAGTGGGTGGAGCATTTGCCTGGCAGTGGCCCACTCAAGTTTGGTGCCCCTGGCATCCCATGTGATCCCCTGAGCACCACCAGGAGTGCTCCCAGGAGTGCTCCCTGAGCACAGAGCCAAGAGTAAACCCTGAGTACTGCCCAATGTGGTCCCCTCAAACCCCAAAACCAACCAATAAAAACACCCCAACTGGGCTTGTCATTATAGCATCATATTCCACAAGTTATTTGACATTTCTAGTAGCTTCCTGTAGCTAGGGCCCAGGAGTCCCTTGGGGAGGAAGGGACCTCCAAACAATGTTCAGGGGGGTTGGGGCCAACCCTGGTGGTTCCAGGCCAGAGGTGTTGGAAGGACCAATGGTGCTGGGCTGGGGTTGCTCGGGGCCTCCAGGGGCCCACACACTTCCGGGGACCCAGCCAGTAGTCACCTTGACTCCTGGACTTTCTCCCCAGCCTGGTGATTCTCTCTATATATATTTTTGCAGGGGGTGGGTGTTGGGCCGTACCTGGTGGTACTCAGGGCTTGCTCCTGTATCTGCACAGAGGGATCCGTCCTGGCAGGTTCCGGAGACCCTCTGTGGTGCCCGGGATGGAACGCAGTTGTGTGCAGGGCAAGAGCCCTGCCTGCCGTCCCTTATCTTGGCCCTGCTGTTTCCTTGAGCTCCTAGACCAGTTCTTGAGAGAACAGCCTAACACAGTCTCAGGACTCCCCCTCCTGCTTCTCCCTTGTTGGACCTCAAAGCACCTTTTCGACGTTTGAGAGTTGCTGCACCAGCCCCCTCAGGACAGCCCCCAGGCCCAGTGTCAGGGCCTGGGGGTCTGCCCCACACAGAGATCGTCACAGCCGCTGCTGACAGCTGCCACCAGGGGGCGCCAGAGTGCTACTCGGGGCTGACCTTGAAGGCTGACCTTGAGAAACCGTGGCTGGGTGATGTTTCAAGGAGGGTGGGCCCCCCTCCCCTGCCCCTTATGTCCTGTAGGTCCTGCCCAGCCCGGGGATCAGGTGGGCTTGGCCACTTCGGGGGTGTTCACATCCAGACACATTCACAAGCAAAGTGTGTGGACTGGGTATTCCCATCTGTTTATGGTTTCTCTTTTGTTTGTGGGCCACACCCAGCTGTACTCAGGGAGCACTCCCAGTGGAGCCCGGGACCCTCTGCTGGGGACCCAGCCCCGGCAGACTGCAAGCCAGGCAAGCATCTCCGCCCCTGCGCAGTTTCCTTGGCCCTGATTATGTTGGGCATGTGTGTGTATGTGTGTGTGTGTGTGCGTACGCACGTGTATGTGTGTCTGTGTGTGTGTGCGCGCGCGCATGTGTCTGTGTGTGCGCATGTGTGTCTGTATGTGTGTATATGTATGTGTGCATGCGTGTGTCTGTGCGTGTGTGTGCATGCACACATGTGGTCTGTGTGTGCACCTTTGTGCGTGTGTTTGTGCACACGTGTGTGTATGCATGCGTGTGGAGCTTTCATGCGTGTGTGTTTGTGAATGTTTGTGTGTGTCCAGTGCTTGCATGCATGTGCGTGTGTTTATGTGTGCACGTGTGAGTCTATGTGTGCACATGTGTGTGTGCTTGTGTGTATGTGTGTGTGCGTGTGCATATGTGCAGTGCTTGCATGTGTGTGTGTGTGTGTGTGTGTGTATGATTTATGCTATTGTTTCTGTGCAGTTCTTTCTACATTCTGGGTGGTACCCTCTAGAGGTCAATGTGATTAGAATTTCAACTTCTTAAGCTGAGGGATGCCCTGTAAGGTTCTTGGTGCCCCCAAAGTCTCTGGGACCAGGAGGCTTCCAAGATGGCCCCATGAAAGGCACCAATAACAGGTCGGAAGCCGAGTTTGTCAGAGGAGCAGGGGGCATTTTCCTAAAGCCAAGGCCAGGAGTCCGCGCACCCCGACTCCCGGGGGACAGTGGGGAGAGTTAAGACGAAGGCATCACTTGGTCTTTATTAGAATGAAGGCAAGATGGATCCCTCACCCCAGCACCCTGCACAGAGGCAGGGAGGAAGGGCTGGGGGACCTCAGGGCGTGGGGGTAGGAGGTCCAGAGACACTCCAGAGCACCTGGGGACAAAAAGAGGGGTAGCATCTATGGACTCCCCCACAAGGGCTGCACACCCCCGGGGTCCCTGGAGAGACAGACACCAGCCGCAGGTGGGCTGGGAACCCCTGATGGTGACAAGATGGCATCTGAAGGTTTCCTCCTTCTGGTGATGGTCAGCTTGGGAAAACGGGGTGCACGTGGAGATGGAAATGGGGGTAGGAGGGTTCCAGGCAGTTCTTTGCTGGGGCTCCTCATGAGGGCTCACGAGGAGGTGGGAGAGGGGCCCAGCAGAACCAGGCTCATCTCTGGTGGTCTTCAACCTCCTGGGAGACTGAGTGTGGGGGGATCCACCTCGACCCCTGGCTGCCTCAGAAGAACACCTTCTCCAGATATGCGTTCAGGAACATTCCCCCAGGGTCCAGCCTTTCCCGGATGGCACAGAACTCTGGGAAGGCGGGGTACATCTCCTCGAAGTCCTTCCGCGTGCAGTTGTGGGCCTGGGGGAGCAACCAGAAGAACAGGACGGACCTGGAGCTGGCGTGTGGGCTGCAAACCCACACCTGGGCACATAGCACCCACACATGCATGCACGCAGGGTCCCACCCGCGCACACATTTCCACGCATGCATTTACATGGATCCACTCAGAGGGGAGAAAGCTCTAGGAGAGGGAGGGGTGCAGGGTGCGGGCCATGCGCGGTCACCGCGAGAAGGCTGCCCTGGCTCTGCAGCTCCGCAGATGGAAGGCCCGTCCCAGCGGAGTCGCCCAGTTTCCATCTGCCCAGCGGCCCGCGCTCGCCCTCTTCTGGAAGCACCAAGGGGAAAGGGAGGAGTCCCCTGAAAATTCCCAGGACTGGAGCGCTGGGTGGAAACCCCCATCTGGGAGTGGGGAAGGGGCCCCCTCTGGAGGCAGCCACAGCTCATTGCAGCAGCCGCGCGGCCCGCCTGGACCGGAGCATCCTACCTTGGCCCAGTGGGGCCGGCCCCCCACCTTCTTCATGATGGCCTCGTAGGTCAGCCAGTAGTCCAGGCGCGGCACGTCCTTGCCATAGGGCCTGGGGAGGGTACGGGGAGAAGGCGGGGAGGCCACGAGGTCAGGGGCACTGTGCAGACGCACCCCTGCAGACAGGAGCGGTGTGACCCCATGACTGCAAAGCATTTGCTTGTCACTCGCCCTCAGAAGCGGCAGGAGTGCCTACATCCTCTCACCTAGATTAAAACAACTAGCTAAAGGTTATCAGGAGTCTAAGTAATTTTAAAGAATTTGGGGTATGGGGGCTGGAGCGATAGCACAGCGGGTATGGCGTTTGCCTTGCACGCAGCTGACCTGGGTTCAATTCCCAGCATCCCATATGGTCCCCTGAACACCGCCAGGAGTAATTCCTGAGTGCAGAGCCAAGAGTAACCCCTGAGCATCGTCAGGTATGACCCAAAAAGAAAAAGAAAGAAAGAAAAAAAAAGAATTTGGGGGGTAGAGACACATATCATGGATGTGTTTATATACATATAATTGTCACTGTCACTGTCCTCCTGTTGTTCATCGATTTACTCTAACGGGCTCAGTAACGTCTCCATTGTGAGACTTGTTACTGTGTTTGGCATATTGAATACGTCAAGGGTAGCTTGCCAGGCGTTGCCATGCGGGCAAGATACTCTCGGTAGCTTGCCGGGCTCTTCGAGGGGGGTGGAGGAATCGAACCTGGGTCGGCCAGGTGGTCTGCGTGCAAAGCAAACACCCTACCCGCTGTATATATTTATATATGTATAATATATACACAGGCTGGAGCGATAGCACAGCGGGTAGGGCGTTTGCCTTGCATGCAGCCAACATGGTCAATCCGAGTTCGATTCCTCGCCCCTCTCGGAGAGCCCAGCAAGCTACTGAGAGTATCTCGCCCACATGGCAAAGCCTGGCAAGCTATCCGTGGTGTAACCGATATGCCAAACACAGTAACAAGTCTCACAATGTTACTGGGCCTGCTCGAGCAAATTGGTGAACAACAGGAGGACAGTGCTACATAATTTATATAACTTTATAACTATAAAATTATAAATATATATACTTGCATATGTAGAGGCCAAAGGGATTACACAGGGTTAAACACTTGCCTGGTCTGGGTTTGATCCCCGGCACTATACAGGGTGCACGGAGCCCCATCAGGAGTGATCTGAGTGTAGAGCCAGGAACACTGCAAGGAGTGTCCCCCCAAAACCACCCACTCCAGGAAATGTCCCAAACGAAAAGTGCACATATGTATAGTACTGACACATGTACATGTCCTCTTAAAGGTGCATGCATAGGTGCTAGAGTGATAGTACAGCAGGAAGGGCATTTTCTCTGCACCCAGCTGACCTGGGTTCCCATATGGTCCCCTGAGCACCACGAGGAGTAATTCCTGAGTGCAGAGCCAGGAGTAAGCCCTGAGTATCATCGGGTGTGATGAAAAGAAAAAGGTGCATACATAAAGATGCATGTACCAATGATGCCGGGTTAGAGTATTACACTGTACCACGCTACATCTACGCTATAGAGTTATATCTATGATAGATATTGCTAATAATATATGATGACCGATCTAATGATATACTCTATATGTTCTATAAGAGGATGGATAATATGGTAGACACCATCGCCCTAGCTCCGTTGGCAGCCGGGCGGGCACACAGCCTTCATGCTCCATCCTCACCAGCAGATGGCGCCATGTCAGACTTGAAAAGATCCACCCAGACTTATAACACCCAAAGTAAATAAATAAATTAATAAAAATCAAAACCCCAAAGTTCGAGGGCCTGTGATGGTGAGGATGGCAATAGTGAGGCAGATGGGGCCACATCCTGGCCAGGGAGATCCAGAACGTTCTAGGAGGTTTCTGCCAGGAAACCGACTCAGCCTTGAGATCACGGCAGAACACGCCTGACCTGGTGCTGAGAGAACCGTGTGGTGCCGGGGATCAAACCCAGAGTCCCCATCGCAAGTCTGTGCTCCAGACCCTTTGAACCATCTTCCAGCACCACACCCTGTTTCTGCTGAACTGAAGCCAGATCCCGGAAGCTCTGAGCAGACCCCACCCAGAGATTGTCCCGCGCATCAGTCTCCAAAAGGATGACCACTGCCCTCCACGTGTCCTGTCCTCCCATAGGCCCCGCCACCCAGGGAGTGTCACAGAACATGCTGGAGAAGTGTGAGTGCCCAGGGTGGGGTGCAGACGTCACCTGTACATGATGATGTTCAGGTAGCAGCTGTCCCTCTGAAAGCAGGGACTCATCAGGATATCGTCGGCGCGCGTGAAGCGGACCTCCACGGGGAAGTGGGCCACCAGCTGCGGCCGCGCCTCCAGCGCCGCCTTCAGCCCCAGCAGGGCCTCCTTGGTCTTCTCCCTGCCAGGCCCAGGGTAGACAGACCCTTAGGAGCCATCGCCAGAGGCCCAGCCTGCGGGGACATTGTGGGGGAGGGGACACGCAGCCTCCCCCGCCTTGCCCAGTGGCCCCTCTCCAAGGGACCATCCATGTGGAGCCCAAGAATTAACCCCAGCTTATGTCCAGCCTCGCCCCCTCACCCCTGCCTAATCAGGCCCCTCCCCTGCTCTGGTCCACGCTGTCTGCACACTGCCCCCTCCCCGGTACGGCCCCTCTGCCAAATGCCTGTTGGCCCAACTGTCCCCTCGGTCCACTGTGTCCAGCTGCCGGTGGGTGCTACCCCCGAAGGGTGAGTGCTCTGAGCTCAGGTTCCACCCTGAACCTGATCCCCGCTCCCAGGAGGGTCCCAGGCTGGGGGCGTGTGGTGGCCCCTGGCTGCCCACCGGGGGATGGCCCAGTCCTGCACGTGCTGCTTGAAGCGACACTCGTAGGTGAACATCCGGTAGCTGATGCGGCAACTCTCCTTCTTGCGGCTGAACAGGAGCCAGAAGAAGCAGCGGTTGATCCAGCCCACGAGGCTCGGCAGGAAGGTGCTGTGGGCACAAGAGCGGGCTTGGGTCTTCGAGGGGGCGGGCCCCAGTGCCATCACCCTCGCCCCCAGCCATGGTGACTCCAGGGGAATTAAAGGAAAGGCACAGGGAGAACTTGAGAACACGCACACGTGCACGCACATGTACACACACATGTGCACACACATGTGCACACATGCACACACATGCATGCGTGCACCACATGCACATATGCATACTCACACACACGCACACACTCATGCATAAATGCATAAAGCACAGTAGTATTTGCACACACACATGCACACATAAGCCCACACACGCATATGCACACACACATGTATAGGCATATACACATACACCTGCACACGCACACATACACACACACACAGAGAATCTCTTTCCAGAGCAGGCAACAGCTCCTTTAAGAAGCATTTCGAAGGGCTGGAGCAATAGTATGGCAGGTAGGGCATTTCGACACAACCCAGGTTCGATTCCCAGCATCCCATATGGTCCCCCAAGCACCACCAGGAGTAATTCCTGAGTGCAGAGCCAGGAGTAACCCCTGTGCATTGCCAGGTGTGACCCCCAAAACAAAACAAAATAAAAAGAAACATTTCAAGCGGAGGGGGGCAAGAGGGAAACTGAGGCCATTGGTGGTGGACATGTGGAGGGATGGGTGTTGGAACATTGTATGACTGAAACCTTATCATGGACAGCTTTGTAACTGTGTATCTCATGGTGACTCATTTAAAATAAGTTAATTAAATAGGTGGGAAAACCCCAAAGACAAGAGTGCAGGGCCTGAGGACAGAGCAGCGAGGGTGTTTGCCCCGCGCAGCCATCCTGGGCTCAATCCCGGCACCCCATCTGGTCCCAGGGCCTGGCCCAGAGTGATTCCTGAGTGCAGAGCAAGAAGCAAACCCTGAGTCCAGCCGGGTGTGGCCCTGAGACAAAAACAAACAGACAAGGGACACTGCGGCCCTGGAGAGCCGAGGGCTGCGGGCGGTGCTGCGTGCTGGGGGCTGGGTCCACTGGGCACTGCTGAGAGTGACCCTGATCTCAGAGTGGGCAGCTGCCCTCTAAACACACGAGAAAGAGCCAACCCAAACCAAAACAGCATGGCAGCTCCAAAGATAAGGGAGCAAGTGGGAGCCAGAGCTATGGGGCAGCTGACGATGGAGTGGGTGTTTGTGTGCCTTGCATGTGACCAACCCGGGGTTCGATCCCTGGGACCCCAGATGGTCCTCAGAACCACCAGGAGTAATTCCTGAGTGCAGAGCCAGGAGTAACCCTCAAGCATCACTGGGTGTGACCCCCCAAAAACCCAAATAGGTGGATTTATGGATTTGACGTGTGTGTGCATGTGTGTGTGTG